>NC_039359.1:76633258-79098657 GCF_003573695.1 Papaver somniferum | reverse complement strand
AAAAAAAAAAATTAAATCCTAAAAAAAAATTATGTCTTTTTTTCTTCTCTTTTAGCTTTTAGCTTTTAGCTTTAAGCTTTTTGTTCCCAAGTCCTTAGTATTCCACTTCGAACCTGTAAATCAAAGACACAAAAAAGAAACGTAAAAAGGAACAAATAATAGTAAAAAAAAAACCTAAAAACAAATCTATAAACAAGTCCGCGTCGGCGGCGCCAAAAATTTGTTGTAGTTTTTTTTTAGTGATAAGTAAAAGTTCGTTGATCGGACTTTAAAAGATTTTTAAAACAAAAATATATACACAATATTTGTCACAGGATCAAGAGATACTAGGACACAGGATTCCACCATTAATCATTCACACAATTCATATATTTATTTGAAACAATTATAGCTCAAATCATAAGGACTCTCATTCTTCCCAAGGTAGATTTTTAGAATATTTATTGTATATCACTAGCATGACGCATCAAAAGCACTACGACCAAGCATACATCATCATACGATATCACAACCAATTAAGAAAAATCATAAATCGATTAATAAAAAGTGCAAGTAGTCAAAAAAAGAATTAATATAATTATCATATGCGTAAAGAACGGCTTCCTCCATCATCCCAGTGTTGGGGTTTAGCTAATCATAATAATCATGTTCTCAAAATATATATTTGAAGCTCAAAATATGATTAAAAGAGTCAAAAGTTATAAAACAATGATTTTAAGACTCACAGAAGGCATCCAGAAAGAAACGATAGAACTAAACTGCTGTAAAATAACGATAGAACCTGAGCGCTGTAAACAACGACACTTCATTTCCGCTGCTGGAACTGTTGAAGAACGACTGTCTTTAAGTGTCTGTTCTTCGTGTTCTTGAAGATTTTTAATGGCAACAGCAGCAGCAGGTGAACATTGCTGCTGGTTCCATTTTCTCGCTCCTCCTAGCTCTGGATCGACCCCAAACTCTTCATCCCCCTTCTATGAGACCCTAGGATGCTATTTATACACAATAGGAGCAACGAATCACTCACAATAACTCCACATAATTCTCATTTACTCGGAAAATATTTTTTTTTATTTTCTTCGCTGTCAGCCGAGATACGATCTTTTCCACCTCTTCTGCCTGCGCAAATGAGTTGTAATACTTCCATAAGTCACATACAAACTTTATAAGAGAAGATATCTTCCCCTGTTTGTCCACAAACTTTCCAAAATTGGCTCACAGTGCACCTGATAATATCTTCCCCTGTTTAACTTTGATTTCCTCCCATGGCTTATCTGGCCCATTTTGATCGATCAAATTGCTTACAATAGCCCTGTCTAGCTCTATCAAGTTAATCCCAACTGATTCTTGGTATTGAATCTCTTTAGAAATCTTCCAAAATCAAATCGAAAATTCAACAGCGTCTGCATGCATGTTTCCCGCCATTTTGAATTTTCAAATCGTGAAGAAGGGTGTCCCCCTAACCACTGTTGGGTGTCCCCTTAGCAACTGGGGTGGAAACATCCTTTTTGGGGTGTAAATATCCATGGGGTGCCCTTATCCAACCAAGGGGTGCCTTTAGCAATTCTTTTGGGATATTTTCCGCACTTTTTCGGGGTTCCTCCGGGACATTTCCGGGGTACTTTCGACACACTTCTGGGGCGCTTCCGGTATACCGTCAACGGAGCTCCAAACGCCACATTTTTAACCAATTTCGCCGCAAAACCTTATTTTTCCAAAAACACCTATAAATAAATAAAACACCATAATAAGTACAAAAACGGGCACTAACTGTATATACAAATGAGATATATTAGACACATAAATGCGTCTATCAGTGATCACTTTGTTGTTGTATTTTCTCGATTCCATATCCATAGACTATCACAAAAAGTGTATTGGTTTTCTCCACTTGCCTTTGATATTTAATTCACGAGTTAGGCCAGTTCGGACTAACCCTATATCAAGTGGACACTGTCTTGAAATATTCCTTGAGTGATTGTATCTCCAAGAGGTTTGTACACAGTGGGTCTTGTATAGGTTGTGATCAAAATAAAAGATTGTGGTGTATTGGGGTACCCTCGTCTTTTCAATGCTAACTTTCCAGCTTGGAAATCTAAACAGAATCTCATTCAAGAATCAGCTACTTCAAGATCCAAATATGTTCTCCCATCTGTTTCAAAATTAATGATGCCAAAAAAACCTGAGATTCAACATCTTCTACCTACTACCAATCTGGTAATTCAAGATACCATCATGTCTCCAGCTGAAGTTGTACAAGAAACTCAAATTGAGATGCTTAATGATCATGATATCTCTAAAGGAAAAGCTAAAGATTTAGCTCAAGGCACAGAAAATGTTGTTCAAGAAGGTTTAGCTAATAATCTCCAGATGGGTCCTTTTGTTAATCGATCTACTGCGGTAAAAATCTTCGATGTCGGGCCAATCCAGCAAATCTCCTCTCACATGAACAACGGCCTTCCAGTTATTTTCGAGAAAGTTACTACACAGAATGTCACAGTCAAAACTTCAATCACTCCCTATGAATCGTTGAATCGGGTCCCGATTCGAACAACCAACTCTTCTAGAAGATTCAAAATGGTTGTTGTTCCGACAAATCAACCTGCCATAACTAGAGAAGATAGCATAAATGTTGCTGTTGAGCATGATGCCATGTCTAATCTTAAAAGGAAGATAAACCCAAGAGTTGATCTGAGAAAACGTACCAGAGCTAGTAATTCTACTCTAGCTAGTATTGTGGTCATCCCAAATCAATTTGATACATCTGAACCTGATTACTCAAAACTTTGTCCCCCTCCATTACCAAATTAGGAGATCTCCATGTTTTTGATCTTTCTAATTGTTCTCTCAACACCCATTCTCTGGTTAACCCATATGGTAGTTATAATGTACGTGCTTATGCTACTCCAAGCAACGATGATGTCCGCAATTCATGAGGCTGCTTCTCTGAATCTTGGTTCTACCCAGGAGACTAATCAAATGGATGGTTCTAAAAATTCTACTTTTGAAGGTGGTTCCGCTTCCACCAATCAGGTAAAATCTAATATCTCTCTCCATATCATTGATCCCGTTAATGTTACTTCAAATACCAACCATTTCCCTGTTAATAATGTTAATATGCTTGGATGAAATATTATAGGATTGGGAAAGAAGACGGCTAATAAATAGCTTAGCCTTCTATGCAGAAATCTTAACCCTGATATTATTTTTTTTCGGAAACTAAAATGAATAATGATCTGGCCGCTAGAAGACTGAAAAATTTTGGTTAGCCTTCTACCTTTAATGTCCCAAGTATTGGTAGAAGTGGTGGTCTTGTTCTGGCCTAGAAAAAGGAAATTCACCTTAATGTTTTATCTTATAGTTTAAGGGGCATCTATGTTACCACTACTGACATTATCCACTCTAAGCTATGTCACTTACACTTCATATATGCTGAACCAAATAGTAATCTTAGACAAGCCTTTTGGGAAAGTCAATGTCAGTTACCTCCTTTACCTATAGACGAGCCTGTCTTTTTTATAGGTGACTTCAATGCTCTTTAAGTACTGAGGATAAAAATGGTGGTCTAGAAGTGGATGATTCTGATTTTCTTAATCTCAGAAATTTTTGTGATACTTTTGATTTGTAGGATCCTGAGTTTTCTGGCCCTATATTTACTTGGTCTAGTATGCGACAAGGTTCTGATCTTATTCTTGAACGCCTTGATAGATGTCTTATTAACCCCACTGCTGAAACCTTGTTCCCTAAATTGTGTGTTAACAATTTTCCTAGAGATTCTTCTGATCATTGTCCCATGCATATTGGTTTTAATTATGATGATATTTGCATGCCTAGGCCTTTTCACTTCATGGACATGTGGATAGAAGATCCCACATGTAGAGACATTATAGATAATTCTTGGTATGTTAATGTTATGGGATCTCCTGCCTACAAGCTTAAAGATAAAATTTTAAATATTAAGAAAAGTCTTCGTGATTGGAACAAATATTCTTTTGGTAATATTCAAAACAATATTTCTACCACTAGAAAGGAATTGGTTGATTTTCAAACCATCTCTCCTACAGATTGTAGGGCCATTTATAGACTGAAATCTAGATTGGAATATCTCTACAATCTGGAGGAACTTTATTGGAAAGATAAATCCAGAGAGGTTTGGCTCTTTGAAGGTGATAGAAATTCACCATATTTTCATAGAGTCACCTTATTTAGGAGAAAGACAAATCCTATTAGTTGGATTAAGAATGCTGCTGGTACTATTCTAACTGATAGAAATAGTATTGGTACATCTTTTGTAGATTACTTCAACAATTCCAAGATGAGATTCTTCTTGACCTTCCTGTTAAATTTTCTGAGAATGATAATTTCATACTAAATTCTCCTTTTTTGGTAGTGGAAATAAAAAATATTGTTTTTCAAATGGGAGGAAAAAAGGCCCCTGGCCCTGATGGTTTTACTTGTTTTTTTTTATCAAAAACATTGGGATATTGTGGGAGAAGCTGTGGTTGATATGACCCAAACTTGCTTCAGAACTGGAAACATAGCTAAATCTTTCAACCATACCAACATAACCCTCATCCCCAAAGTACCTCTAGCTGAGTTGGTCTCTCAATATAGACCTATAAGACTTTGTAACTTCATTTACAAGATCTTATCTAAAACTCTAGCTAACAGATTAAAGCCTTTTATGAATAATATAATTTCCCAAAACCAAAGTGCCTTTGTTCCTAAAAGGAGTATTTCTGATAACATCCTTCTAGCTAATGAGGCCATCTATGTTGTTAATCATCATGATAAATCTATTGGTATTGCTTCCATAAAGCTAGACATGTCTAAGGCCTATGATAGGCTAGGATGGTCTTTATTGGAGAATGTTCTGAAGAAAATGGGTCTATCTGAGCGCTGGGTTAAACTCATAAATCAGTGCATCTCTATTGTTTCCTATTATGTTCTCCTTAATGGTATCACACTGGCCTTATTAAGCCAGAAAGAGGGTTAAGAAAAGGAGACCCTCTGTCTCCTTAACTTTACATTATTTTGTCTGAGGCTCTGTCTTCTTACATAGATGTTCTAACTAGAAAAGTTTTGGTTGAAGGTATAAAGGTGTGTAAAAATGCTCCTGCCATGACACACCTTCTTTTTGCTTATAATTCCTTACTCTTTTCTAAAGCTATTATTGAAGATTTCCAGACTATCAAAGAGTACCTTCAAAAGTACTACTTGGTTTCTGGCCAAGAAATTAATTATGATAAGTCTAGTATTCTGTTTAGTAAACAAATCCTAGAACATCTTAAACAGCAGCTCTCTAATATCCTTGATATTAGTAATAGGGATTTAGGAGAAATATATTTGGGTACTCCTACATCCTTTAAAGCTTCTAAAATCCAAAACTCACATGGGTATTCTCCAGGTTGTTGATGATAGGATCTCTATTTGGCTTCACAAGCTTCTTTCCCAAGCTGCTAGAACCACCTTAATCGGGATGACCGAAGGGAGTCCCTTCTATATTGTCACTATGGGGCCTAAAAATACATTGCTTGCAACGCTTTCTTTACATTCTTAATCGATTCAATTGAATGGGTATTGGTTGTTTTTTCTCGAAACCCAGTCAACAATCGGAGAGTTATCATCCCCGACTACGGTTAGGAGCGATGAAAATGAATGGAAGTCGACCCAATTGATGGATAATACGACATGAAAATGGTTAAAAAACTGTCACTTAAACTTTCAATTTTAATCTTGATCATTGATTGCCAACAAAATTCAGCCATCAGATCTAAAACTGTTACATAAATGTTAAAAAAATATGTTACACAATTGTTACAATATAAGTGTTACTCGAGTATAACGTTTATAAATGTTATAAAATCACTGTTACAGATATTGTTACAAAATCTGTTACAAATTGCGTCGCAAAAAATAACCCCCTACTTTGGTCGTCCCAGCACTGCTGAAGCAGTCATCTAATTAAGCATATTGTTCAGGCCATTCCCCTTTATCAAATGGGTAGTTTCCTTATTCCCAAACATCTTTGTAGGAAAATGTATTTTCACTTTTGTAAATTTTGTTGGGGGAAAACTCTAGACCCTAAAGATAGAAAACTACATTTTTTGGGTTGGGACATTCTATGTTCCCCTAAGTTTGAAGGGTGTCTTGGTTTCAGAAAAGTTGAACTCAATAATCTTGTTATGCTTGCTAGGAATGCCTTGAGGATAATTGAAAACCCTGATTACCTGTTAGCTTCGCTAGATATTTTCCTAGAACTGATTTTTTAAATGCTAAGTGTCCTGCTAATTGTTCTTGGACCTGGAAATGCCTGCATGCTATTAAAGAACTCATTAAACCCTTTATTACTTGGATAGTTGGAGATGGTCAATTTATTGATCCTTGGTGTGACAAATGGATTCCTTCCTTAGGATCTGTTGTCCGTAATCCCTTGGTTCCTCCAGATCCTACTATAAAGGTTTCTTATTTCATTAATCTCACTACTAGATCTTGGGATGTTGATAGATTAAATACCCACTTTGATGATGCTTCTGCTAAGAAGATTGTCGATATTCCCTTAAGCCATTTTTGCACTCCTGACAGGAGGACTTGGGATCTTTCAAAAAATGGTAGATTTACCTCTAAATCTGCCTACTTTGGACTTCGAGGGCTCAGGCCTTCCCCTTGTAATGCTCTTTGGAAGCATATTTGGAAAAGTAATGTGTCTTATAGAATTCAAGTTTTCACTTGGAAAGATGCCAGAAATGCTTTACCTGTCAGAACTGCCATTCATACTAGGATGCCTATGAACTCTATTGTTTGTGCTAGATGTGACGATCCTTCTGAATCTATCATGCATGCGCTAGTCTTGCGTCCTTTTGCTAGTCGTGTTTGGTTCTTATCTTCCTTATGTGTCAACACTCAGGTCTTTAGTAGTAAATCCTTTATTGATTGGATGTTGTTTTGGTTAGTTAATCCTGTTTCTAAGCTCCCTGATGAAGATCATTGCTTGTTCGTTGCTATTCTTCGGTCTTTATGGCAAAGTAGGAATAACCTTTTCTTTCAAAATATCAAAGAAAACTATACTGTTGTCCTGATGAGAGCCAGAGCCATGTAATTAACTATGAAAACTAGTGCCATTGTTTCCCCTTCGGGTCATGTTAGTGTTTGTGACAAATTGATGCCCCCACCAACTGGCTGGATAAAATGTAACACCGATGTTGCTTATGATGAAATTTCAGGAAACAATGGTGCAGGATTTGTGATAAGGGACTTCTCCAACACTGCCTCCTTTTGTGCTTCCATAGTTTTTCAAGTGGAGTCTGCTGAAGAAGTTGAAGCCGGAGCTATTTAGGCATCCCTGAAAAAAGCTGTGGAGCAAAAGCTTATCCATCTAATTATAAAAAATGATGCTCAGAGTCTGATCAACCAATTTTCAGCTGACTTGTTTGACGGAAACTCTAGAACGGATGCTATCTTTAAGGATATTCAGTTTTTTTCTTCTAGTCTTGTAGCCTGTTTGTTTAGTTTCCAACCACGCACTTGTAATTTTGTGGCTCATGAACTTGCCTTTTGGGCTAAAACAAAAAATTCTACTATGTACTAGTCTGGTCCTCCAATATGGCTGATGCCTTTTGTTCAGGGGGATCATTAGCCTTGTTGAAGGTCGTTGCTTATAAAATAAAATAAAAAATAAGTACAAACAAGGGTTTAATGCCTGGCTTGATTGGGGTATACCAAAATTAATTGGAGTATACCAAATGAGACAAAATAAGGTCATTTTGAAGTAAAACACAAATCCCCTTATCCACATATTTACAAAAATGGCTAATCTACCCTTGGTTAATTAACACTAATAAATGTGATTAGGATAATTAATTTAATTAGTTGATTAAAATTTTGAAATTAGGTTTTATTTTAGATTGAACTCATGGATGTGGGTAGATTTTTGAGATTTTTTTTTTAAAGAGTTCTACTTGTAACGAAAATGAAATCGTACTACCCAAACACTTATAAATATGGAATTATAGAGCTGCTGGGCGATTTTATACTCAAAATTATAGAAGGAATCAACATTTTCAGTTCTGAAAGTATGAAAAGTCGGCAAGGTCTACGGATGAAGAACATGCCGATTATATCCGGCCGGCAAGGTCTGTGGATGAAGAACATGCCGACAACTTATGGTCGGCAAGGTCGATAAAAAAAATACCTTGCCGACTATAGGATTTTTGACATAGAGAGAAGGTATTACAAATGCATGATTAGTCGGAAAGATATTAATTTCATTACTTGTCGACTAAAATATAGTCGGCAAGGTATAGAGATTGATATCTTGCCGACCCTGTAACTGTTAATTTCAGAGATGAAAAGTCGGCATGGTATTCAACCTTATACCCTGCCATATTTTAATCAGCAAGGTCGACAAAATATACCCTGCCGATTTTTGGTTCGTTTTGATTCTTCGTTTTTTTTTTTTTATTTCACATGTATAGTTGGAGTGTAGAAGAAAGATTTGATTTTATTTTTTTAATATGTTTTGGTCGGCATGGTTTTTTAGTATGGACAATTTGGTCTTTTAACATTTTTTAGACACCCCTTAGCACACTAGTTTGGATATGAATAAAATAGATATATCTGGGTATACCACAATCTCGTCAGGATTTAATGTAGTATAGTTTAACCAAAATGTAAAAATCATGGATGCACCTATGTTTATGCTAGTCAGTAAAATGGAAAAGCAGTGGCCCACCAGCACAAGAGATACACGCAAGACGGCAAAAAATACAAACTCGATCAAACAAAAGATGACAAAGGCCAAAATATGTTTACCGGCACGCACTCCATCACATTGTACTTGCTCATTCCATTAGCCGAAATGGTGTCAATTTTTTGTTTTATTTTTTATTTTTTGTTCTGTTAACATCACATTTTTCCCATGATATTTTGCTTAATCAAATGCTTCTCCTATCTTATAGCTCAAAATCCAAATTTTTGTTCCTCTTGTTAAGGAAATTTATCAGACAAATCTTCCCATTGTTACTGTTTTGATGCGATTTATCATACGTGGGACAAGTGAGAGAGACCCATCTTATTCAGCATTGGTGCTTTAACCAAAAATATTCAAGTCTGACGAGCTTACGAAGGCCTCAGGGTAGGTGCAAAGTTTTATTTATTTGGTGCCACAAATCAAATTTATTCTGATACGTAGCAACATTTGTCAGGAGTCTGGGGATCCCTGGTATATAATATGGCCATGTGTTTCAAAGTCCTCAAATTGAATTATTAGGTTTTTACAAGGTTAGTTTTTAAATCTTTGCAGCGCACTCAAAAACCCTAGTGGCTTTGCTGCTTACTTGTTCATAGCTGCAATTCATGGATACAAATGGTGGTAATCAAACAGTGTCTTATAATAATAAGGTGTATTATGAGAATTGTGAAGGTTGCAAGGTTGATGCGCGTAAAGACAAACACAAAGGGGTACCATTTAAAGAATTGTTCTTTATTTGGGTTGTTTGTCTAGCTTCTTGTAAGTCATCATCATTTTAATCTCAAAACATGTTTTATTCTGTAATTTGAATGCATTATTAATTAGTAACATGTTTAATTATTTTATTTTTCTGTGTTTCAGCTCTACCTATATCATGTCTCTTTCCGTTCTTATACTTCATGGTATTCGCATTTGTGCCTTGCACTTTGAATTTTGTTCAATTGTTATGGTTGCTATGAAATTTGTTTTGTTGGTAGAATTATGCGCATCATTAACCTAAGAAAAAATCATTTTTGGTAGATAAAGGATTTCCATGTCGCCAAAAAGGAAGAAGATATTGGATTTTACGCAGGATTTGTGGGTGAGTATGCTTATATTTTCTGCTTCTAATGTTCATCATTATGTATTCCGGTGATGCGCCTTTCTAAAAGCGGTAATTGTTACATCACTATTTTTTATCTCATTTAGGGTCAGCGTATATGTTTGGAAGAGCTATAACCTCAATTTTATGGGGAATGATAGCTGATCGTTATGGTCGAAAACCTGTTATTATCATTGGCACTTTGGCAGTGTAAGTATTATTAATATTGATAATCATCGAGCTTTCAATACAATTCAATTCAATGACAATCATGACGCTTTGGGTAATTTTCCATGTCAGGGTAGTCATGAATGCTCTATTTGGTCTCAGCACAAAATTTTGGATGGCAATTTCTACGAGGTTTATCCTAGGATTGCTTTGTGGTTTACTTGGCCCCATCAAGGTAATTTTCTCTGCAAAATGTGCTATAGTTGTAGTGCTACGTAAAGACCTGAAATATTTGGGAACTATGGTAATTCCAATGAAAGTACCGCTTATTTTTAATATGTAGAATTTGACTTTTGTTCAGGCATATGCTTGCGAAGTTTGCCGACCTGAACATCAAGCTGTGGGACTATCACTTGTAAGAGTTATACCTATATTGCCTATTTCTAAACGGGAATGTGGTATCTGATCATTTCAATTTTTTCTATAAGAGTTTTGCCGCTTATTTTGCTTGATACTACATCACCCAATAATTTCTTCTCAGATCACGACATCATGGGGAGTAGGCTTGGTCATTGGCCCAGCCATGGGGGGGGTTTCTGGCAAAGGTAAAATTGTCCCTGTATCAGATAGCTTGTGGGTTTCTAATAATAAATTTGTGCTCCAATTAGAGGCTTAAGTTTGGTCTACTTCTGAGTATTGAATTTATGTTACAGCCTGCAGAGAAATATCCGAAACTTTTTCCTAAGGGATCTCTCTTTGCGAGGTAAGCAACTCAATGAACTGAACATTCTTATTCTCTTTATCTTTCTCTTCTAACTATTCATTTCAAATTATATGTTTTTTTGCAGATTTCCATACTTCCTACCCTGCCTATGTATATCATTTTGTGCAGGACTTGCGTTTATGGTTTGTTGGTGGCTCCTGGTATATAATCTTTGATCCTTCAACTTACATTCACAAACAACTCTATTGCTCAGATTTGATTGTTACAGAATGAGAAAGTACAATCCTCTAAATTTACTGTGTGGTGCCGTTGGTAACTAACGGTTTCTTATACTGTTCTAGGAAACATTGCACACACATAGTGGAACAAATGAAGAACAAGATGCGAAAGATAGAAATGAAAATCTACTAGAGACGGGTACAACAGGATCAGACTCTAAGAGAAGTCCTTTTAAGAATTGGCCGTTAATGTCATCCATCATGGTATATTCTGTTTTCTCGCTTCATGACATGGCGTATTCAGAGGTAAGCAATATCACATATTCTTTTGTTTTCACTCTCATCTTCAAATTCATTCTGGTGCACAATCATTGTACACTAACACGATATCAGAACCAACTTGCGAAGTGTATTTTGTCATCCCTGCAGATTTTCTCATTGTGGGCAGTTAGTCCTAAAAAGTTCGGCGGATTGAACTTTTCGACTAAGAATGTTGGCTTGGTACTTTCAATCACAGGATGTGGTCTAATTATCTCCCAACAAATTCTATATCCAATGGTTGAGAGGACTTTTGGTCACATGAAGATTACTCGTATTGCCTCGGTATGGTCAGAAACTATTCTATGTGGACGGCCAAAGTATACTGATAATTGACTTAATCTGAGTGATCAATAAAGGTTTTGACGGCTTAATTCTTTTTACTCGTTTATCTTTTGAAGGTTTTGACGATACCATTGCTAACAAGTTATCCCTTTATAGCCAAGCTTTCTGGCTTGAGCCTTTCTTTAGTGTTAAATTGCGTGTCTATATTGAAGAATGCGTTTTCGGTAAGTATAAACACACTCCAACACAGATTTTGGTTTGCTTATTTTAAGTTTCCTCCCCTGCTAGTCGTTGCAACTTTAAAATCTCATGTCAATCAGAATGCAATTCTCACTGGATTATTCATTATTCAAAACGACGCCGTGGTAAGTCTTTCTACTTATCTCTTTTATACTACCTCCGTTTCTGGAAAAGAGTTACCATCACTTTTTCAATTTAGCTTATTGGTACTATCAGTTTTTCTTTTGAGCCTAAAAATAGGCCAAATCGAAAAAGTGATAGTAACTCTTTTCGAGAAATGGAGGTTTTTTCTTGTTTCAATTATCCTTAAATTGTTTGAGTTTTCTAGTAATATTTTAACAAAAGCTGGCGTTTATTGGATAAATTTTGATTACTCTTACCTAAATCAAACTAAAACAAACAAGCAGCCTCAACATCAAAGAGGAGCTGCAAATGGAATTGCAATGACTTCAATGTCTCTATTCAAAGCATTTAGTCCAGCCGGAGGTGGCGCGATGTAAGTGTCCATCTTAAATGGAATTGTTCATGCTGTTTTTCCACAATTGAATGCTATGTGATCATGTGATACTTATTTTACATGCTGTTATGCCATAGTGATGGCTTCCTGTGTTTACAGATTTTCATGGGCTCTCAAACGCATGGATGCATCCTTTCTCCCAGGTCAGTCATTACCTAATTTGAACAAGGTACACTTTACCTAATTCGAAGAATCTAATTCTGAATCTAATGATCACATATGTAAAAACTTGTGTCTCAATAAGGCATAGGTGGTGAATATAAATTATGCTAGAGCACATGCCCACCATATTCCCACTATACATAATGGTCAATACGACGTTTTAAAATCTCATCATCCTTAATTCACTGATATCATCTAGCCATTTGTTTGTTGGATTCTCTATTATCTTTTTATAAGAGATTTGCTTGTCGAAAAAATGCAGGTGTTCACATGGTTTTCTTCATCTTGAATGTGATTGAAGTAATTGGATTATTGTTGACGTGCAGAGCGTTCCTCCCACTTTCTAATAGCAAGGGCTATGAGACATAATGTTTTCAAATGAAAGAGGATCTAAGTGATTCAGTGAAAATCCCATTACGAGAGACTAAATGTATTAGAGTTTCAAATAATGATATACTTTTAAAATAAGTGAACGGGAGTCTTGAAACTAAAAAATACAGTAAAATTAAACTTTATATGTTGATACTCCATATATAATACATCATAGTCCCAATTTTGGCCAGTTACAAATAGTAATAATCTTCATATTTTAAAATTAATAGACTCTTTTTAATCCTTTCGACATAGATTTTACCTCCATGTATTAATAACCGACATTATAGGTCATGCTTCACCAAAATTTAAGATGAAATAAAATTCTTGTATAGTTGTTTGAGGAAAAAAAAATAGAGGTTTTAGGTTATTATTACTGAAATGACGAGGAAGGACGAGGGTACTAAGTACACCACGATCCTTTCGACATCAACCTACATGTAAGATACCTTGGTGATCTAATATAGACAAAAAATGTCAAGAAGAAATCAACCACAATGTATACACGTATAGTTTCTAGTTCAAAGATAAACCTTAAACTATAAGGATCAATCCAAGAGTTTGGAATTAACGTACAATACAAGTGCAATTAGTTTAAGTATAATTTAAATAAATTATAATGCGGAAAGTAAAGTAAAAGCACACAACAAGATTTTGTTAAAGAGGAAACCGCAAATGCAGAAAAACCTCCGGACCTAGTCTATTTTCGAATGCTCTCACAATTAAGTTGTTATATAAAGATCCCTACCAACTTCTTTATTAGTTGAGACTTATTAAGCTACCCCTAGTTACTTAGTTTCCTAAGTACCTCTGCGCCTACAATCAATCTGGCCAATGCATGGAATCCTAAGATAGAATCCACTATCTTAAGTTACTTCAGCCTCTCTGAAGACTTTAAGCACTCAACCCTTTCAATCGTCTTCCGAACAGTAAATGAATAATCTGTTTGGTAATCACTCTCCTATCTCAGGACGTTAATCAGAGATATATTTTTAAGCTTGACAAGGGCTTTTCTGCTTAAAATCAATTAAACCTCTTGTCGGGTTCAGATCTTCCAAGATCCGGATTAACAAGTTAACCAGATCAAGTCAAAAAGAACTACCAGATTCAGATACTGAATAGTACCACTAAATGATATCTTGTCAATCTAAATACGACTAGTAATAATAATTCTATCAAAAGATAAATTAGATCTAGTCGGATCCCAGCCGATCAAGTTTGTGCACGAAGCAAATCACAAAGATATGAAACCAATAAGAACATCTTCTTGTCTTCAAAATCTTCAACAGTCTTTTGTACCTGCACAATAATAATACTTGATTCCAACTTATGATCGATCACGCACAGAACGAAGTCTATTAACAATGGATGATCACAAGTCAATGTCAGATCTAAAATCAAATCTGAACTACCGCTAATCTCTTGATCTAGTTTGAGTGACCTTGTGTCAGAAGAGAAGGATCTCGAGAATAATCAAGTTAGGTGCAATCAAGAGTTAACAACCGTTAGTCAATCAAATCAATAATCGGAAACTAAAATAACAATGCAACTCTAGTTTCCCACCAACAGTACTAGTAGATACTTCTTGATCCAAAGAAGTTTTTAAACTATAGGATGTAAGAGATTTTGCCTAATTAGGTTACTCTCCTCTCCAAGATAGTATTACTATTAGTCGGCTACAACACTGACTACGAAACGAAATGCCTGACTCAGGATAAGTTTGTAAGAAGAACAAAATTCACTATCTATAGACCAAGGTAGTTTAGACACCAAGTAATTTATATAACCGATAATATTCTCAAGATATGCAATAAAGCACCTAAATTCGGTTTTGTTTAATTCCAACGAATATCCAATTGTACAACCAAAATTTATTTTGGACAACTCAATATTAGCTGGCACTTAACTAATATATCTTTTCAGAGATATGTTTTGTTTGCTGGTAACACAAAAACATATTTATTCGAAAATTTTAATTAAAAAATTCTCAACCATTTCGGTTTGGGATCTCACATTGAGTATCAAGGAATATCTTTCAACAATTAATAAATAAGATTTCAGCTCATGTTAAAATTATTCATTCTGCCAACATCTTGAAATTTCCTATTTTGCAAACCCAATTTCCAAATCATACAGATTTAATGAAATTGGTTTTGCCTATTGGGATTGACTTCCAATATAGGTTAGGATCGGCTCTACCTTGACTTCCAACATAGGTTAGGATCGGTTCTACCTTGACTTCCAATATAGGTATGGATCGGTTCTACCTTGACTCCCAACATAAGTTAGGATCGGTTATACCTTGATTCTCTATATAGGTTAGGATCATTCTAACCTTAAGATCTTCGATGAAAACCGGACCTTCAATCTATTGATTTATTTCAACTACAAAACAAGTTCGTAAGTCTACTTCCTTAAAATTGTGTAATTAAACATGGTTTTGTAGGCATGAAATCAATCCTATTTTCACTACACAAGCTAGTAACGAATTACAAAGATTGTGTTGATGTCGCAATTACGAAGTTCAAAAGATAAGCATTATACGTCGTAATATAATATGCCAATATAAGACTTTCACAACTATTGATTTATTCTTCCTTGAAACTTTGATCATAATATAAAATCAAATCTCTAATATAATACTAGAGTTTCATGTATATAACTTCGCATGTTATGTTTTCAATCCCAAGTGAAAGGATGATGTCTGCGTTGATGTCGATACGTTTTTGGATACTTGTATGTCTCAACATTTCTGGACTTCCTGGTCTAATCTAACGAAGTTGACTCTAGCAATCTAATCAAGCGACTTATGAGTTTTGATACTAAAATATGACAACCAACCTTGACATACCAACGCTTGGTGGGTTCAACCGAGAAGTGCTCTAGCAACCGCATCTTGCAATTTGCGGATGCTTAAGACCTCTCGCACCACGGGCACCTTCTTGTTGAAGCCAAAATATTTTCAACTAGTCGAGCTTGTTTAAAGCTTTTTTACGTGAAACTTTTGGTATATCCATACAAGTTCATAGATAGATACATGTGTTTATGTATTGGAGCTTTTAAAATATAAATGTGTGTGCAAATTAGCCAATAACATTTATATAGATTGAACCAGTAAAAAAATTTATTTTTTATGATACACCTTTTTAATTTTGTGAATTCCTAAAGCTATTAATATATGAGTTTTCGCTGTAGTTTTTAAAAAATAGTAAAAAGTGTTAGGGTTTGGACGACAAATCTTAGACTTCCGAAACAAACTTTTTTTGATATTTTTATACTAGTTTTAGCAGTGAGACCTATTTTTTAATAATTTTATATTAGTGTTAAGTTTGGATGTCGAGTCGTTTATTGTTTTTTATTTACCTCATTCATAAGCCAAACAAAATAAAGTAAATCCAACAAAAATTTAGAAAAATGGTATGTCAACATACCCTAAACAGTTCCATCGGTGCTTTTATCAACATCATAAGCGGTTTTCATTCCTGACATAATCAGCATTGTATAATCTTCCCGGTGTCGCATCTCCATTATGGATGTCAATATCCGATTTAATAATTTATGCACGTGCTGCGATGGATCAAGACCCCATGGTGTGGAAGGATGACCACCACTAGGAATGAACTCATGCGTGCAGACTCCTATCAACAATTTCTCTCACAAAGTTTTTATCTTAAGTTTCGGAACATTATTTTCATATGCTCCAAATACCATTCCACATTATTTTGGTTGTTGTCACTGACTGAGATCTTGATATCTAGCATTCTGGAACCATTGTACGTAATCTGCACATTTCCTAATAGACAAGAAGACAGAGGCAGTGGCCACAGAATTTTAAATATATAAATCAATAACAAGAAAAACAAATCCCTCGATCAATTATGAGACAAAGAAAATTACTATGGTGAAAACTTTTGACCACTCATTCGATTGAACAAGTGGTCGATTGAGTTTCAGATGAAAGGAGATTACCCTCTATTCATGGTATGATAAAATTTAGTTAAATTTTCATCTTGAAGGAGAATCTCAACCCCCATAATCCATGCATTAAGTGACATGAGTATTGTACTTAAAGTAAGTAAGTACTATCTTATAATGATATATTTACTAGAGGATGTGTGGTTAATATATAAGGGACGGATAAATTTTCTGAAGAGTAAGGGGTTGAGAACAATTCAAATGAGTTTGGTTAATCAAATATATTGGATCGATCCCGTAATCTATTCCTTTACGGGATTGATAAATTATATCCTAGATAATATGGAGTCATTAAGTTCAATAAGATTATACAAGGTTTGTCTAATATATGTTATTGTAAAATAGTCGGTGGTTCACTCAGCAATCTCTCCTTTTCAAATTTGAAAACGTACGTGTATACCCATATTAAAAACTTTAGATTCATCTAACACATAAAAATTCATTTGACTTATATTTATCCACATTTTCAAAATCTTTAATTGATTTTTAATTTAGTATTTTCAAAAGCACAAATTTATTTAGATACTTATAGATTTGTCACTTTCGAAACTTTGAAGAAAATGTTACACGAGATTTTAGTTTATATGTAGTAATTTTATGGTAAGAATCTTTTTTTTCATATAATTCTTTACAATGTTTTCTCTTATCTTATGAAGTTTCTTTTTCACCCATGGTTATTTGATAGTAGTATAAAAGATATTAACTTGTGATGTAACGACACAATATAAATTCTATCTGAATGCTTTGTATGTGTGTACTTCACGTAACCAAGAAAGTACGAAACCATATAAAGGAACGAATAAATTACATGTCAACACTTGACTGCCTTCGAACTAAGTTGCAAGGTTTCACCCTGGACGTTAAATACCACATGGTTATACACATACACTTTTGTTTAGCCTAGATTTGAGCCCCACTCCTCCAAGAAATGTGGGAATTTACTAATTCGATTTCATGATAAATGGAGTTCTTCGAAACCGGTGACTTTCCTTCTAAAGTGGAGAGAATGTTAACTTTATGATCACTTAAACCGACACTGAATCCGTCCTGACCAGTGATTTCGTAATTACTGATAGAAATACTTAATTAGATATTAACAAAGCATTTTGTTTAACATTATAAAACTCCTGATAGTCTTGTCAAAAACAAAAACTAGAAAACTTAAATAAAATTACGCAATTAGAAAGTACTGTGAAACTTTAAAAGCTATATCATAATCTAAACAGCAAAAGCTTCAAACTTTCATTAGGAGGATAAGGAGTACCATCATCTAAGCAGCAGGAGAAGCAGCACCAGCAAAAGCTTGAGAACTGTCAAGTGGAGGATAAAAAATTTCATAAGGAGCATCATCATCATCATCACCACCACCACCACCACCATCATCATAATCATCAAATGCTTCATCATCATCATTAAATGCTTCATCGTCATCATTTTCTTCTCCATCCTCCTCACCATCTTCCATTTCTTCATATGTGTCAACGGTGTTTTCGGAATCGGTCCGACTATCATATTGAGTAGGTGCATCATCCGTCGTTGGAAGCATCACGTTAACAGTGTAACCTGGTTGATTGAGCCCATAGTTGGATTGGGAGCTCATGATCCTCCAAAGTTAATCCATTAAACTCCATGTATAGTTGATCAGCATCACCATGTTGAGGGTGTGAGCTTTCAATTGATTCTTTCAACTGAAAGTTGGCTGGTATAAATCAACTCGCTCCATGAAATCATCCACTAAGTTGTATTCAGAATCGTTAACTTCAACATTCACAAAGTTATCATGAAAAAGTTATCTATTGGGTGTTCTGAAGAAAATAGTGGAACATTCTGTATATTTATATATGATTAAATCTGGATTCACCTTTCATTTACCCCCAGTAATACATTATGTCTATTTGTAGATAAGGAATATCACATCCTGATTGTTTCAAATTGGTTATTGGGAATTCAATTCAATGCTTTTCTTTTTCAGATAAAATGAGTTGATAAAATTCAAGATCTAGCTTAAATAAGATTCTTAGATAATCTTGATTATCTCTAATCTTTGAATATGCTAAGACGATGTCACTATAATACAGTGGTAGAGTCATTGAGTGATGACACCCGGTGATCTATGCTCAAAACTCGTTGGCGCCAAATTCTTTAACGGAAAAAAAAAACACATCAGCTTTCACTTGTGAGACAAAAGAAATAAGATAACAAGTAAGTTTTTCTAATACAATATAAAGATGATGATGGAAGGAGAAGAATAGAGGGGGGAAATGATGATGATGAATTTTTCTTTGCTGGAGTTGAGAATAGTCGAATTTGGTACAACACAAACTATAGAGTTTTTCATGCTAATAAAATTGAAATTAGATACAAAAATAGCTGGAACCCACCTCTCTCTGTTTCACAAAATGTTTGCACTTTGTGAGCCATTTGCTGGTTCTTGTTTTGTTGGAACTCATCCCTCTCTTTCTCTCTCTTCTTTTGCTCTCCATATGAAATAAAAAAAACTTATCCTCCATCAATCTCTTGCTCATATTTGGTCCTTTTGTACCCGATTTGATCTAGGTTTCTTTTTATTTTAAAGTTTTAGTTAGTATTAAATCGAATAAAACATTTTTGGTTGTTTTCGATATCGTTCGACATACTTCTTCGTTGTATGTGGCGATTTTTCCTCCCTCATTCGGGGTTATTGCCTCTTCGGTTTGAGTCCCATTTTTTCAAATTTTAATGGATGGATCATGGCTTGGTATTCTTGATTCAAGAATATGGATTATTCAACTTGGTACTACTTTGAATTTGTAATCAATCCAAGAGATTTAGGACATCCAGATGCATTTAGAATACAAGTACGAGAAAAATACTCTTTTCTTTAGGAGTATCTCTTACCAAAGAAGAAGAAAATAAGATTTAATGATTAGCGTTGATTCCGGATAATATCATCATTCTTCCTTACTACATAGATGAAAATTGGGTATTTTGTTGTTTATGGCTCTTCTTTTTTTGCGAATTACTTGTAAATATCTTTATTTGTTTTAGGGTTTAATAATCTTATATTTTGATGTTTTTGTCATTATAGTAAGTGATTATGGAATTGTTTTTTTATTTGAATAAATTAAAATATGTTGATTAACCAAAAACAAAATAAAAAAAGTATTATAAAAAATATTTGAAGACATAATCATGGAAAACAGCAAAAGCAAAGTTTTGTTAGGGATATCAAGAAACGAAGATTAGGCTTGGAATAAAATTTAGGATTGGAATCCCAATGGGCACGGGTATCAAGTGCACACCCTTGCTTCATGTTGGATCCCTCCCTGAAGGAAAAATCTAGTAATATATTTGTTATGTATCTTAATGAAATTACTTTATGTATTGTATTAAAAAAATGATATAATATTGAGAAAAAAATATCTTGAAATAAAAGAAAAATATTAGACATATATAAATAAACATTAATAGGAGCTCAGTCCTTTTGCTTCTTCTTGTTGAATATCTCGTTCGCACACATCTTCTCTTTGTTTCCCGGGCCTCTAGTGAGTTATAGACAGAGTTCGAAAAGATCAAATCTTTGATGATTCCATCATACATGATTGAGTTGAGAAAACTTCTGGATAGGTATCCTACATCTGAACTGAACTCTTTATGGTTAAAGAATCTGTTTCTAATTTCTCTAGAACAATTAGGAGATTCTCTAGAAGAAATACGGGGTTCTGCTTCTGGTGGCAACATGTTATTGGGTGGTGGTCCCACTTATGGGGTCAAATCAATATGTTCTAAGAAGAAATATTTGAATACAAATCTCATCGATATCATAAGTATCATATCAAATCCCATCAATCGAATCATTGTTCACGACCCAGGATTCTATTTTGTCATCAATCCAATCAACGTTCACGTTTTTTCTTTTTCTTATCAATGAATAGATCTCTTTACTTGTACGACTTAGGAGATCAAAAGTGGAACGTTGTTTTATTGGAAAATACACATGCCTTTACATGTAGTGATAATTATAATTATACTTAAGAACGTGGTTAAACACTGTTTTGTAAAGTATTGTTTATTTATTTATTTAGGTGGATTTTTATGGAAAAGGACAGAGAAAAATAATGTGCAGTGGAGATATAAGTTACCTTTGGATTCAACTCGCGGAGAATGAAATCGTATAAAATATTACAACCAGATACGGTTTGTAAATGTATATGTGTAGTTAAATCAATTTGTTTGCACTTTCCTTGGGTTTATGCTTCTTCTTCTTTTTTCTCGAGGGGATCAGTGACCTTATATGTCATCACATCAATAACAAAATATAATCCATATTTATCACCTGAATACGCGTGATAGTAATTCCTCAAACAACTATCTAATTTGGTATCGTAAAATTATATAATAATAAACAATCGTGGATCATAAATTTTTAGAGCATCTCTCGGTCAAACTCACAAGTTTTGGTCTGTCAAAATTGTTGTCAATTTTAGTTGATCAAAACTATATCTTTATTTATAGTCTATTAAATTCAGTGTAATACTAGGAATAGATCATGTTAGTTGAGCATCAGAATTCACCAATCGAACTTGAAGATTGAAAACTGAAGAACAATGACGTCAACGGAAACTTCATCAACAAAGATATATATGTGAAGACAGACTATCCTTTTTACTCATATTTTATATTATGCTATCTAGTGAGATATGTCATATGACTTTAGTATTAGGAGGAACATTGCAAAGAACAAACCAAGCACTAAGGAGTAGTCAAGTTAGTTCTTAATTTTGCAAACTGTTCTACTCAGTTCACGAACTTGAACTTGTAAAAATAAAGACTTGATTAATAAATCTCAAATAACTCGCGTACCCGAACTAATTTGCTCACTTCACGAACTAGTCGATTTTGAGATAATCCTGAATACTATTTATTTTTAATTGTACACGTAATGGTTTATGCAGTTCACAAACTGGTTGATTTTAAATGTTTCCTATACACCTTTTGTATTCAAGTACACACACTGTTCTGGACAGTTCACAAAATTGTCTTTCTCAAAAAGTTCCTAGGTTATGAGACGACTTTTAGTTCACAAACTGTTTTGGATTGTTCACAAACTGATTTGATCTTGTGATAATTAAACTCTAATTTAAGCTTGAAGTTTCCAGAAATATTTAACCACTGTTCTTGAAAAATTAACCACTTCGTGCATAACACATACTTACGGTTGCACATATTTTCTTTGTGGTTCAAAGCAAACTTCTAAATGCTCATATATACAATATATATGGAGAAGTTATGCTTGCTTGGTTACAAAGGAATTCGTAAACACGTAAACTAGTTCATGAACCCTATCTTTGTTTGTAAGCTACCAAGCCTTGTTCGTTAGCATAAATAGAGGACCTCTTGCACGCTAGAACCTCAATCATGACACTTGTATGTCCTAGTCGCGGATAGAGTCGTCATTTAAAACCTAGGTTTCCTATGGTGAAATCGTATTAGGTTACAACTTTGAAATACTTCACTAAAGGATTCGTGAAGCCATCAGACTATATTTTACCTGATAGTTCTTGTTATCGGGATCTTGTTCTTAATGATTATTGTAGTTTCTGAACTATGGATCAGGAACAAGATAGATAGATCACAAAGTACTATTTGTATTAGACTTTGTGATTCCACAAAATAGATATCCTAATTATATCTGGTTTAATTTATATAGATTGATCTTGTGGGTTGGTAGTGATCTAGGCTTCTCTTTGATAAGAGTGTAAGTTTTTCATATCCTTGATATTTGCTGGACTTGCTCAATTACAAACATATTTCCAGAACTTGATTCAAGCATATCTAAAGGGAATCAAATAGGCTTTTTATTAGAGGCGAAATATTCAAAAAGTCTACAGTTAGGTTAAAGCAACTCATATGCATGTAAAGGACGTCATCTATGGGAATCATGTTGCGTATGGTTTATGAGATCTAAGATACATAAAGGAGCACAACTAAAGTTGAATTACTCGTAGGGTCAATTCGGTCTCAACTACATTCTAGTTTGAAGTCTGATAGTAGACTAGTGTCTGTGGCGGCTTAATATAGTTTGGTGTTCAAGTTTTGGACTAGGTTCCTGGGTTTTTCTGTACGTTGCTGGAAACCATTGATTTGATATACTATAAAGAATACATTATTCCTACAAATTGATTCGTCTTCATCCATCATAAACTTGACATCACGAACTCTATCAGATCTTTGTTGCGTTTGTTGTTGTGATTGTTGCGTTTTTTGTTGTGATTGTTGCGAGGGGATTGCCATGTTTGTTGTAGGTAAGGATTTTTGAAAATAATTATGATAGATTGAGATGATATGAGTATTGTGCTTCAAATAAAGGAAAAATGAGTATTGAGATGGTATTAAATTGAGAAATTTAGAGGTGGAGGTGTAGAAGGTGTGAATTTTAAGTTTGAAATAAACTGAATTTACAAGGAAAAAATTAAGAGATGTGGATGATTAAAATCAGATGTAGCCGTTGGCGGCTGAAGAAAGGTCTCGGCAGATTAGTTTGGGTTACAGGCGGATTGATTTGACACGCGTGGTTTAAGTTTATCCGTGAAGTTTTAGATCATACGCTCAGTTCTAGTTTTTTTATTTAATTTTTTACTAGGAAAGATGAATATTATCAAATATTAAATCGTGACATCCAACTCTTCTCTGACAAGAGTTTTAAACCGATTAGGAAAATAAAAAAACCAACTTAGGTTTTCTATAGATGTTCTGGCTTTTTTAGCCAGTCAATTAGCAACCTCATTCGACTCTTTATGCCCATAACTGCACTCCTAACTCTGGAATTTTTCTAGTAAAGTTTTACAGTCACGAATAATATTATTATTGGTCCATCTTACAGAAATATCAGCTCCATTAATCGCTTTCACAACGTTTAAGCAGTCTCAGTCCAAGTGCAGGCATTGAACATTAGCTTCTTGCTCCATCTTTATTCCTTCCAGCGCAGCAAGTGCTTCTTCCTGCTCCTCATCTTGAGCTATCCCAGCTGCTGATACTGCACATCCACATATTCCTGTTGCAGAAAACATATTTAGTCCAACACCCATATGTTTATTTTCCTTAACATGGGAACCATCAAAGTTAATTTTAACAAACCCATCCTCTGGTAGTTGCCAAGGACTTCTACTTTTATGTGTTGTTGTACTAACAAAACCAGTTCCAAGACTTTGGGGTTTACTCACCCAATCAGTAATGTCTCTATTGATCATTCTCACAACGTTCACAATACAATGTAGTACGGCTCGGGGATCGGCTCCGGCTCGGTGGGGGAGCGATCCCCGATCCTGATAGACACATTTTTGTGTCTAATTTGTCCTCAATGTCCGTATTGTTGGAACTCTATTTTTGTACTAATATTGTGTTTTTATGTATTTTTAGGAAATAAACATTTTTGGAAAATTCGGCTCGAAAAGTTGATTTTGGCACCCGGAGGACAAGTGTTATTCGGACTCTCGCTTTTGGATAAGGGGTAACCTAATTACTAAGGGGCACCCCCAGGTCACCCCCAAGGAAGCTGCTATTCTCACCCCTACTCTGGATAGGGGGCTACCAGTTTCTTCCCCATTTGAACCGAGTTTTGGCGGGAAAAATAGTTCTTCACCTGCGTAATTATTGAAGCAAATTTTGGACGTAATATAAGGAGATTCAAGGGCTAGTTTTCATTGGGTTGGACCTGTTATAGCCTAACATGGATGGTATGGGTGTTCGAATCGAGTTATTTGGGCTGGATAATCGTGGGATGCAAAACAGGGAAGATATTCTCAAAACAGGGAAGATATTCTATTCTCGAAATTTTTGGATGGAAGATACGTGCATGGGTCGACTGTATTGGTTGGAAACAAATTCTACAGCTCAGAGAAGACGCGTGAAAGAGATAAACCAGGAAACAAATCCCGTAACAAGTCAGAAGAATAAAAAAAATATATCGGAAATAATCTCTTCACTGTCGGATTATATTGAAGTTATTACAAAGATTTGGTCGACATGTTGAGTAAAAATAGGTTGCTGGGGTTGAGGAGAAGGGTGTCGAGAGTTTGGGGAATTAGCAGAGACAAGAGAACGAAGAAATCACGAGTTGCAGGAAAAGTTTTCTGCTGCTGCAACTCAAGAACATGAAGAACGGACGTCCAGGAAACGTCGTTCTTCAACAGTGACAACGAAAAGTCTTCGTGGGTCATAGGTGTGGGTCTTAGAACCACAGCGACAATAGCACTTCTCTTTTATCATTCTTGTGTGACGCTTCATGTGGATCGCATATTAGCTGTTTACACCATTTTCTCTTCTTCTCATCATTTGTAAACCATTTTTGAGCCATAATAAATTATTTTGAGAGCATGTATACTATGATGAGCTAATTCCCTCATAACCAAGGCAATGGAGGAAGCTATTCACGCAACATAAATGGCTAACTATTTCATTTAATTATATAATTCACCTAATCGCTGCTTTTGCAGAGTTTTAAATTGTTTGAATGATTGTCTTAATTATTTGTTATTCAGTTTGATAGGTTATGCTTGGTTTAATCTCTTGATAATCTATTCTTAAGATTTACAAATAATGTTTGAGAATCTGTATGATTGATAGTGAATTAAAGATAAAAGAGGACTTAAGAACTGAATAGAGTTTTGAAATATTTATCATTCAATTTTGCATAATAGTGGAATCTAGTATCTTGGTTATCTCTCGCACCCATTGTTAATAATTTTGTATATAATTTTATTAAATCTTTAAATTTAATCTTCACAAGTCGGAGAGTTTGAACCTCATTACTACAACCACAATCAAAAATCATAATCATTTTGGCGCCGCTGACGCGGATTTGTGCTTAGGTAGAATTTTTATTTTTTATTATTTTTTATTATTCCATTTGTTCTTTTTACGTCTCTTTGGTTGTGTCTTTGTATTACAGGTTTGAAGTTGGATACTAAAGACCTTGGAATCAAAGCTTAAAGCTAAAAGAGAAGAAAAAAAGACAAAGCAAAAAAAAAAAGAGAGAATTATTTTTTTTTATTTTTTTATTTTTTTAAGAGACTTTCCATTTTTATTTTTTTTTGTAATTATTATTATTATTTTTTGTATTTATTTTCATTGGACTGGACTTTGGACAATTTATTTTAATTTTAAACCCTACGGAAGGTTATATAAAAAAAAAATTAAATATAAACTGTTTGCAGGGAAGGACGACGATTACAATATCGTCTCGGCCCCTCGGGTTCGTACATGACATAGGAGTCGTGGCCCGAGTCGACTTCAACGGTTCATCCCCCGTCTGGTACGGGAGGTAAGTCCATCGAAACACTCGCGAATCTCCTGTAAGCGAGTTACTGTATTCCTTAAGGTGATTCATTGATTGAGGACGAATTTGGACTGTTTTTAAATTCCTAGTAAAGGGCAAGGCCTGGACAATACAAGATAAGGGTTCGGATTTCATCACCGCTCCCTTCTTGCCCGCTTTAGGAAAACGAAACCAAACGCAAACCTAAGCTTAAAATTTTGACTAGAACGAGACCCATAGGGTAACGAGCTTAGTAGGAAAGTCGTTCGAAAAATATTGGTTACTCTTTTAGCATACTTCGAAGTTCATGATGGTTTCTGTGAGTTGAATGCGTGATTGCGTCGCCTTGTGATAGCGGTGAGGCCTTGGGTATCAAAGCTCCACTGAGCTTCCCTCGCCTCAATTCAACTTACTTTGACTCGGATTGATTCCAGAGGGGTTTGCTTAAATTGTAACGAATTCCCTTTCGAAGGATTAGAAGCTGGTCTAGAAACATTCTAAGTGGAGCCATCATGCTTGTTGTTTGCTAGATTGTATAGGTTTGATTTGGTCGAGTCAGCCTTGTTTGTGATTGTGTAGAATTCCCTTGCAATTAAGAATGTCGAACTGGTATGATAGAATCCAATACAATGATTATCGACCTGAATTTGGATATGGACATCATCCTTTTTATGACCATGTTGGGAATAGTGGTTGGGAACGCCATCCTTTGGAAGGATATGGGTCATACCCTGGTGAGCCCAATTACTATCCACACATGCATCAGTCTTATGAGCAAGAAGATTATAGTACTAGTTCTTCGTATCTAGAGGATACAATCAAACTATTGAAAAGTAGTCCTTTTTATGATCCCTCTATTCCTATTCCTCCTTTAGAAGAGTCCCTCAGGAAGTTAGATGAGTCGACGCGTAAGTTAGCTGAGATGAATAGTATAATTATAGACAAAAGAACTACAATAATGAGTGAACCTTCTTTAGAAGACCACCTCAAGCGGATAGCTGAGACGAACGAAAGAATTGCTCGAAATTACTTGAATTGCCAATATAGTGTATCCAATAATACCCTTGAGAATGAAGATAGTTATTTACATAATCAAGATAACAAGGTTAGAATTGGTAGCACTACTTGTTTTGATGAGGTTCGATTTTTTTCATGTTATTATGATGTGGATAGTGTTGATGAAGAATTTGAAATTTGTAGGCATAGTGATCAGGAATTTGTTACTCTAAATGAACTTTATGATGATAGTGTTATTTCTGGTTCAAATCCCGATAATTTTAATGATTATTCACCTATTCAAAAGGACGAGGATTTGATTAGAGATACCACCTCTTTAGATGATGTAGTATTTCCTTTTGATTACGAAGTCGATAATGGTTTAGAGGAACGAGTTTATTTTGAGAATACTGTTTTAGAGTCTAGCGATTTAGAAACAATGTTCTTAGACGAAGAAAATTAACTCGTAGAGCTATTAAATATGAGTGAGGATGCGTCACTTGAGTATAACCTAGAAGAAGCAATTGACTATTTTCAGGATTCCAACGATCTAGAAATTAATGAAATTGTAGCTAGTCTATCTAGAGATACCCAAAAATCTAAGTTTGGGGGTGATTATCATTACCCTTGTGCCATACCTTTAGCTCTTACAAAGATCCCTCAGTCGGGACTTGAAATTTGTGCCTCAGCCATCTTACAAGATTATCTTCATACACTTTTTCTTGAACCTAGTTGTGTCCATATGAGAGCTCAGTTGTTAGAAACCCATCCTCTGGTTGATGTGGTTAACCTAGGCTATGATACCAAGATTGACTTTGTTTTCCCACCAAACACTTTTCTTCTCCAATTGTGGGAACATATGATTTTCAGATGTGTCGGATATTAAGTTTTGATATTAAACCTAATTACTTTAGGATATTAGGGTCGACACATTTTCTTAAGGATGACCATTATTATGGTCAACTTTGTGAGTCAAATCTAATTGACTTAGAGGATCCCCAATTATTCAGGTTGTTGTTATGTGCTTCTAAGTTCTTAGTTGAGTTTTTCCAGACTCTAATACCTGAACCGGATCTTAGCTTTGAGGAAATCCAACCGATGAAAACCTTTTATTTAGACCCTTTTATAGAGCCTGAACCTGAACCACAACTAGATGTAGTTGTCTTAAGCAAGGGTATGTTCGGTATCTTCTTGGTCTGTTGCAGTTTCCTCTTCTTGTGGGTAACACTTTTTGATCCAGATGACCCACAGTTATTCCGGCTACTACTATATTATTCTACGTGGTGAATAATCCTTACTTAGTCTGGCTGAAGACTTTAAACTTAGCACTTCTTGGGAGGTAACCCAATATTCATGCGACAAGGTAATATCTTTCCTTATCTCTTTTGCTTCATTGGTAACAGTTTCTCCTTGTTCATGCTTTTAATTTCACCTTTAGAACATTGAGGACAATGTTAGATTTAAGTTTGGGGGTATGGGAGAAAGTTCTTAGTTGCAATAAATAAGCTCCAGAGACTAGAAATTTATGCTTATTAAGGATCGCACTAACTAATCTAAGTGGATGGAAGCATTTTGATTGTAGGAGTTGAGGAACCAATCTGATTAGATGGCAACATCTAAAGAGTCTATTCATAAAAGCACAGAGCTCAGTTGTTAGGAATAACATGATAGTTTCACTATATCTCGTTGAGTCCTTTTCACTTCTTTTTTTTGATGTTGTTTTCTTTTTAAATATGTTTCTAAGTGATTTGGTGGGGCTCACGATTCAAGTTGTTACCAATGCTAGGGTGAATTAGAGTGATTGAGATACCATGAAAAAAAAATTGAGACCAGACCATTTGACCAAAAGGAATAAATTCAATAAAGTCGACCACTGGTACCCTTGTATATGCCAGTTGTGTTGACCTAGAGTTAGGTTATCGACCACTGGTACCCTTGTATATGCCAGTGTGTTGATATTAGTCAGACTAGTAT
The DNA here is from genome assembly GCF_003573695.1 of Papaver somniferum. Classification (NCBI taxonomy): domain Eukaryota; kingdom Viridiplantae; phylum Streptophyta; class Magnoliopsida; order Ranunculales; family Papaveraceae; genus Papaver; species Papaver somniferum. The sequence continues at coordinate 79,069,586 of NC_039359.1, read as the reverse complement.
CTCAATCCATTAGGATAGGTTCATTTTGGCGGAGGCCTTCAGACAGATATGGGAAACGCCGTTCACTTAGTAAACATCAAAACCATCTATGTTTTTCTATATCCATCTTCTTGATCTATCCATGTGATTAGTTTTGACTCCGGATATTGATGTCCATAGTGCGACTATCTGAGTAGAGCTCTGTCACTTATATATGAATTTTAGTATGCTTGAGTGCAAACTCGTGTACAACAATTGGAATTTCGCATCAAGGTACTTCCTCTTATAGTCAATAAGTATGCCAACCAAGGAGATTCTTTAGTGCCTTCCAAGGTTCTGCATAGATAAGCTAGGGTCTGGAGTAATGGTTTTGTGGGCACACCTCTGGTAAACCCTCCCGAGATTAACTCGGTTTTATTTATTTTTTATTAGTTTTGCTCGAGGACTAGAAAATAATAAGTTTGGGGGTATTTGATAGACACATTTTTGTGTCTAATTTTTCCTCAATGTCCGTATTGTTGAAACTCTATTTTTGTACTAATATTGTGTTTTTATGCATTTTTAGGAAATAAACATTTTTGGAAAATTCGGCTCGAAAAGTTGATTTTGGCACCCGGAGGACAAGTGATATTCGGACTCTCGCTTTTGGATAAGGGGTAACCTAATTACTAAGGGGCACCCCCAGGTCACCCCCAAGGAAGCTGATATTCGCACCCCTACTTTGGATAGGGGGATACCAGTTTCTTCCCCATTTGAACCGAGTTTTGGCGGGAAAAATAGTTCTTCACCTGCATGATTGTTGAAGCAAATTTTGGACGTGATATAAGGAGATTCAAGGGCTAGTTTTCATTGGGTTGGACCTGTTATAGCCTAACTGGGATGGTATGGGTGTTCGAATCGAGTTATTTGGGCTGGATAATCGTGGGATGCAAAACAGGGAAGATATTCTCAAAACAGGGAAGATATTCTATTCTCGGAATTTTTGGATGGAATATACGTGCATGGGTCGACTGTATTGGTTGGAAACAAATTCTACAGCTCAGAGAAGACGCGTGAAAGAGATAAACCAGGAAACAAAACCCGTAACAAGTCAGAAGAATAAAAAAAAAATATATCGGAAATATTCTCTTCACTGCCGGATTATATTGAAGTTATTACAAAGATTTGGTCGACCTGTTGAGTAAAAATAGGTTGCTGGGGTTGAGGAGAAGGGTGTCGAGAGTTTGAGGAGTTAGCAGAGACAAGAGAACGAAGAAATCACGAGTTGCAGGAAAAGTTTTCTGCTGCTGCAACTCAAGAACATGAAGAACGGACGTCCAGGAACCGTCGTTCTTCAACAGTGACAACGACAAGTCTTCGTGGGTCATAGGTGTGGGTCTTAGAACCACAGAGACAATAGCACTTCTCTTTTATCGTTCTTGTGTGACGCTTCCTGTGGGTCGCACATTAGCTGTTTACACCATTTTCTCTTCTTCTCATCATTTGTAAACCATTTTTGAGCTATAATAAATTATTTTGAGAGCATTTATACTATGATGAGCTAATTCCCTCGTAACCAAGGCAATGGAGGAATCTATTCACGCAACATAAATGGGTAACTATTTCATTTAATTATATAATTCACCTAATCGCTGCTTTTGCAGAGTTTTAAATTATTTGAATGATTGTCTTAATTATTTGTTATTCAGTTTGATAGGTTATGCTTGGTTTAATCTCTTGATAATCTATGCTTAAGGTTTACAAATAATGTTTGAGAATCTGTATGATTGATAGTGAATTAAAGATAAAATAGGACTTAAGAATTGAATAGAGTTTTGAAATATTTATCATTCAATTTTGCATAATAGTGGAACCTAGTGTCTTGGTTATCTCTCGCACCCATTGTTAATAATTTTGTATATAATTTTATTAAATATTTAAATTTAATCTTCACAAGTCCGAGAGTTTGAACCTCATTACTACAACCACAATCAAAAATCATAATCAAATCCCAGCCGAGTTACTCGGGCTGACTCGCTGGGGCAAGTAATATGACTTCTTTAGTCTCCTTCTTAATTTATATGCATTTTATTTCTGCTTCCTAATTTATCTGATAATGTTCACATAAATGGTAGTCCTTCCTTATTTTCTGTTCCTAAATTGTAGTCTTAGTTGGTTTCTTTCCTTAATTCTCAACCTTAAAATGCTATCAATTATTGTCTTCAAAAATCATAATTCAATAGCTATAAACTGCTTCCTAATTTATCTCATAATGTTCACATAATTGATATCCCTTTCATATTTTCCGTTCCTAAATTCTAGTCTTAGTTGGGTTTTTTCCTTAATTCTCAACCTTAAAATGATGTCAATTATTCTCTGTAAAAATCATAATTAAATGTGAATTAATTATGTTAGTAATTTCCTTTCCTAAATTAGGTTTATCTACCATCATAAGCATTTTTCACTATAATTAAGTCCTCAATGTGTTTTAAATTTTTATAAATATTTGTGATGAAAAAGATATGCCGAGAAAGAATGGAAACACTGAAAATGTATTCCTAAGAAGGAATAAAAAGATTTTTTAGTTTGTTCTTGGTCTTAAGCCTTTAGGATTTCTTGAAGTTGCAGAAAAAAGATTATTCTTGAAGTTATTTTTACCAATTTAATCATATTATCCGATTAACTCGTGACTCAGATTTACTCAGACTCGGCTTGACTAGGAACTGACTCCGCAAGTAATTCCAAAATACTCGGCTCGGCTCAGCCGAGTATTTAAGGATCGTATCGTTCAAAGCCGAATACCCGAGTTACTCGCGAGTAACTCGGTTGACTCGGCCGAGCCGTACTACATTGTCACAATATTAACATTAACATTGTCAAAAACCATATCAGAACGAGATTTCCAAATGTGCCAAAGATTGAAGCTAACAATCCTGATACATCTAGCCACATTTGAGTTACCACTGTTGTTATGGCTTAACCAACCAATGAATAATTCCTTTACCTGCTTTCTATCAACTGAACCTGCAATATTAGCATCCACAATAAACCACAGATTCCTAGAAACATGACATTCAAAGAACAAGTGGTTAGTAGTTTCGACACAAGTTCCATACAAAGGACAGATGTTAGTCACATCAGGAGCGAACCTAGCTAATTTACTCCTAACTGCCAGCCAATCCTGGACGCACTTCCACAAAAAATGTTTGACCTTTTGTGGAAGATCCAACTTCCAAAAAGTTTTCCTAGGAAAGGCATCATTTTCCTGGCCATACATCTCATCCATAATAGCTATGTAAGTTGTTTTAACACTAAATAGACCATTATAAGATGGTTTCCATCTTATTATGTCTTTACCTGCACCTGATATTCTTATATCACAAATATCCTTGACAGTATCACTATCAAAAAACACTCTTAACAGTTCCACATTCCATTTACCTTCCTCCTGCAAGATTAGTTGATCAACAGTTTTCATATTTGCAGAAGAAAAGTAGAATCAAGAAGTTCAGTTCTATTTGGAACCCATTTATCTTTCCAAAGTTCTATAGATTTACCATCCCCAACCTCCCAACAATAATGTTTCCTTATTAACTCTAACCCTCTACAAACCCCTCTCCAAACCCAAGATACTGACCACCTATCATTAACAACATGCAAAGGATTACTATCTGGAAGTACTTATGCTCAAAAAATTTGAACCAAAGGGCATCAGGTTTTGTCAAAACTCTACAAGCAAGTTTAGCTAATAATGTTTTGTTGAGGTGTTTAGTTTTTTTGATATTCAAACCCCTTATAACTATTGGCTTAGTGACATTATCACATTCCCTCAAAGTAATACCTTTATTGTTACCTTTTTTATTCCAAAAGAACCTTCTTTGTATGCCATCTATTTTATCTGTCAATTTTCTAGGCAAGGGAAATACAGCTAGATGATGAGATGCAAGAGTTCTTAAATTAGATTGAATTAGGATTGTCCTACCAGACTGGTTCACATACTTACCCTTCCAATTTGACAAATTCCTATCAAAATTATGAAACAGGTGATTGAAGATTTCCATTTTGTCTCTATGAATAAGGAGAGATACACCTAGGTACTTATCTTGTAAACCTAGCTTCTTAATGTTTAGGATGTTCACTATCTGAGTTTTAATTATATGATCTATTTTAGGACTAAAAGAAATACCCGATGTCTCAAAGTTGATAGCTTGTCCTGAATACTTACTAAACATATTTAGCATATTATCCAGACTCCTATCACCTTTCACATTAGCTCTATCAAAGACAAGCAAGTCATCAGCAAAAAATAGATGAATTACGGAGGGTGTATTTTTTGTTACTTTAATCCCATGTATGTCATTTCTAGATTCAGCATAAATAAGCATCTAGTTTCTGTTAATAAGCATTAAAATGTTCATTTGCCTAATTATCTTTGAAGTTTGGTCGGTCCATGGTAGGAGATTTGCCCTTTTTACATGAATTGCTCTTAAGTTCCATAGGAACTGTCTAAGTCCTATGGGCTAGATTAGCAGAAAAATATTGTGTTAACACAACGTGACTTCATGCCATACATAGCAGTCCTGTATATTTGGAAATCTCTGTATATTAGGGAATTGTGTTTATTTGGGAAAGATAGTATCTTAACCCTCAAGTTAGTTATGCATATATATGCATTGAGTCTCTGTATATTCTGTGTATTCAAAATCAATAGAAACTGTCTTGTTTAAACCTCTTCATCTTGTCTCTCTTCTCTTCAGTTAAAACCTAGCAGTTAACCCTTAAACCTAGGAGTTCTATCTTGGTATCAGTAGGTTAGCCGATCCTATTTCAGTTATGAAAGAATCATCAACCACATCTTCTACAGCCTCTTCTACAGTCTCTGCTATAGTCAACTCTACCATGTCTTCCCTGCAGTCCTCTACGATGTCTTCTTTTCAGTTCTCTCAGCCACATCACATGATCACCGTAAAGCTAGACGACACCAATTACTCCTTGTAGCGTGCTCAATTTCTTCCTTACCTTCAGGGACATGACTTGGATGGTTATGTCACTGGTGCAACTCCATGACCTACAGAAACTCTTGTTGCTGATCTCCCAAACCCTGCCTATCTTTCCTGGAGAAAACAGGATAAACTCTTAGTTAGTTGGCTGTTTTCTTCTCTTACCCCGACTACGTTTCGTCATGTCCATCGATTAACAACGTCCAAAGAAATCTGGTCATCTCTGGAATCTCTTTATGGCTCTAAATCTGATGCTCAGGTTCATCATATTCACTGTGAACTGCGAGCATTACGGAAAGGTTCTCAAACTATGCGTCAGTACATAGGCCGTGCTCGTGATCTTGTGGATAGCTTGGCAGCAGCAGATACCATTGTCACAGACAAAGAGTTTCGTCACTGTCTCTTAGCTGGCTTGGACAGTACCTATGATGTTATCGTCACATCATTAACCACCACGATGAGTTCGTTGTCTGTTGAAGATTTTCTCACTTTTCTCCTGACGTTTGAACTACGTATTGATCAACAGACAAAGCTTTCCAACTCTCAACCAGTTGCTAATCTCGCTGCCCAGAATCGACAATCTTCGTATCATTCTTTTTCATCATATGTATCATCTTCAGCACCCACCTCTCAGTTGTCTTCTTTTCGCTCTTCTGGTAACAACAGAAATCAAAATCACCATGGGCTTGGTTTATCTCAGCCTGCTCGTTTTCAGAATCAACGTGGGCCTGCTTCACCTGACAATCAACGTGGGCCTATGACCTCTGATTGTTCTTCTCCTCGTTGTCAACTTTGTGGGCGTAAAAATCATGAGGCCCAAGACTGCTGGAACCGTTACGACAAGAGTTTTCGACCACCTAGGCGTCAACTACCATCCTCTGCACCTCGGGCTTATTCCGCTTATGGACCTGGGTTTTCATCATCACCTTCTTGGACGCCTGATAGTGGTGCTACAGATCACATTACCAATGATTTCTCTCGTCTTCAATTTCCTACTGAGTATACTGGCCCTGATCAAATTCAGATGGGTAATGGTTCTTCTATACCAATTTCTAATGTTGGTTCCTCAATTTTAGGGACTCCCAACCGTAAGTTGCAGCTTAGTAATGTCCTCTTTGCACCCAAAATCTCTCATAATCTCTTATCTGTTTCTCGTTTCACTACTGATAACAATGTCTTATTTGAATTTCATCCAAATTTTTGTCTTGTGAAGGATCGATGTACCGGGAAGGTTCTTCTTCGCGGCATTAGGAAGGGTGGTCTCTATCAACTTGATGTTTCATCTCCAATTCCTCAGGCTTACATAGGAGAGCGTGCTAGTTTACAAGCCTGGCATGCTAGAATGGGTCATCCAATGATGCGCACAGTTCGCAAAGTTATTTCTCAGTTTTCTCTTCCAGTTTCAAATCAAACTATCAGTTTTTGTTCTTTTTGTCATGAGCATAGAAGTCATAAATTACCTTTTCAATCCAGTACAACAGTTTATTTGAATCCATTAGATTTAATTCTCTCTGATGTATGGGGACCCTCTCATATTTTATCTAATGAAGGATATAAATATTATATTATATTCATTGATGCGTATAGTCGTTTTACTTGGATGTTTCCTATGTCTCAAAAATCTGATGTTTTCTCTATATTTTTCTTATTCCAAAAGCATGTTGAAAATCTTTTTGGTCGAAAGATAAAAATATTTCAATCTGTTAATGCTGCTGAATATCGCAAACTCACTCCACGTCTTCAAGAACTTGGAATTTTCCATCGTTTTTCATGTCCACACACTTCTGAACAAAATGGTTTGGTTGAACGTCGTCATCTTCATATTCGTGAAACTGGTCTTACTATTCTTAACATGGCCTCTGTGCCGTCTTCATATTGGTATGACTCCTTTTACACTGCCTGTTATTTGATGAATCGTGTCCCTTCGACTTCTGTTAATAATTCTTCTCCATATGAAGCTCTTTTTGGTATTTCGCCTGATTACACTTCTCTTCGTGTATTTGGTTGTCTATGTTATCCTCACTTGCGTCCGTATAGGTCTCATAAGATGGATGCTTTGTCTTCTACATGTGTTTTTATTGGCTATAGCCCCTCTCATAAGGGTTATAAGTGTCTTCATATTCCTACGGGTCGAATATATATCAGTCGACATGTTGTTTTTGATGAGACTGCCTTTCCCTTTGCATCTGCATCGTCACCTTCGCCATCGTCGACTCCTTCACAGGTAATTCTTCCCTTGTCTGCTCTTCATAATTTTGCGCCGTCATCAGTGTCTATTAATCATGACACGTCTCCAGCTAATCATGAGCCGCCAGTCTCCAATCATCAGCCGCCAAACTCTGTCTCCAATCATGAGCTGCCAAACTCTGTCTCCAATCATCAGCCGCCAAACTCTGTCTCCAATCATCAGCCGCCAAACTCTTTCTCCAATCATCAGCCGTCTGTCTCTGTCTCCAATCATCAGTCGTCACCTACTGTTACTTCTCAGCCGACAACATCATTCTCTAATCATCAGCCGCCGGTTTCTGTTTCTCATCCTCAGCTGTCACCTGCCGTTATTCTTCCGCTGCAGTCAACACCTGATGCTGTCGATTCATTGTCTTCTGTTCCTGATTTGTCCGACTCTCAGTTACTGTTGCCGTCTTCTTCTGCTGTTCAATCTGTAACTTCAACAGATCCTTCTCTTGTTACACACCCGATGACTACAAGAGTTAGAGATGGTATTTTCAAACCAAATTCACGATATGCTCTCATCTGTGATTCAGTTCTTGAACCGTCTTGCATTTCTCAAGCTCATAAGGACCCTGACTGGCGCACATCATCCGACGATGAGGTCAATGCATTACTCCGAAATGGTACTTGGTCCTTAGTCCCGTATCATCCTTCTATGAATGTTATTGGTTGTAAGTGGGTTTTTCGAATCAAGCGTAATCCAGATGGTACCATTGCACGTCGTAAGTCTCGACTAGTTGCCAAAGGATACAATCAACAAGAAGGAATTGATTACTCTGAAACGTTTAGTCTGGTTGTTAAACCATGCACTATACGTATTATTCTTACATTGGCTTTATCCTCAAATTGGCCCATTCATCAACTTGATGTGCAGAATGCTTTTCTTCATGGAGAACTTCAAGAGGAAGTCTACATGAAACAACCTCCAGGTTATGTTGATTCTCGTTTTCCTACACATGTTTGCAAATTACATCGTTCTCTTTATGGACTTAAACAGGCTCCTCGTGCGTGGTATCACAGACTTAGCAATTTTTTGTTGCAAATTGGTTTTGTTACTTCCAAGTGTGATTCGTCCTTGTTTATTTATACTGGGACTCATGGTGTGATCTATTTGTTGGTGTATGTGGATGATATCATTGTCACTGGCTCTAGTACTACAGGTATTACCTCTATTCTCTCTCGTTTGCAGCAAGAATTTGCAATTAAAGATCTTGGTCAATTATCCTATTTTCTTGGGATTGAGGCAATTCGTACTTCTTCGGGGCTCTTTCTCTCGCAACACCGTTATGCTCAAGATCTTCTTATTCGAGTAAAAATGGATGGCGTTAAACCAATTACTACTCCGCTAAGCACTTCTGGTGATGTTTCCTCTGATCGTAGCACTTTATTAACAGATGCTACTGAATATCGTAGCATTATTGGAGCTTTGCAATATTTAACTTTTACTCGTCCGGATCTTGCGTTTGTTGTCAATAAGGTTTGTCAATTTATGCATGCTCCTACAGAGTTTCACTGGGGATTAGTCAAACGTATTCTTCGTTACCTCAAGCATACAAGTACGTTTGGCATACTCCTTAAGCCATCCCCTTCTCTACAATTATCTTTCAGTGCATATACTGATTCTGATTGGGCTGGTTCTCTTGATGATCGTCGTTCTACAAGTGGATATTGTGTTTATTTGGGTGGTAACATTATTTCTTGGAGTGCTCGTAAATAAAAGACTGTTTCTCGTTCTAGTACTGAAGCTGAATATCGAGGACTTGCTATTGCTACTGCCGAAATTATGTGGATTCAGTCACTTATTTCTGAGCTTCGTATATCCACACGTTCTCCTCCCATATTATGGTGTGATAATCTTGGTGCAACTTATCTCACAGTTAATCCTATATTTCATGCTCGGACGAAACATATAGAAATTGATTATCACTTTGTTCGTGATCAAGTAGCTTCCAAGCTTCTTGATGTCCGTTTTATATCCTCTAAAGATCAAATTGCAGACATATTTACCAAACCACTTTCTAGTGATCGGTTTTCTCTTTTAAGGTTCAAGCTTACGGTTCAAGATAACCCGTTACGCTTGCGGGAGGGTGTTAACACAACGTGACTTCATGCCATACATAGCAGTCCTGTATATTTGGAAATCTCTGTATATTAGGGAATTGTGTTTATTTGGGAAAGATAGTATCTTAACCCTCAAGTTAGTTATGCATATATATGCATTGAGTCTCTGTATATTCTGTGTATTCAAAATCAATAGAAACTGTCTTGTTTAAACTTCGTCATCTTGTCTCTCTTCTCTTCAGTTAAAACCTAACAGTTAACCCTTAAACCTAGGAGTTCTATCTTATTGTGGTTCAAAAAAAAAAGTGAAGTCTATTTGTTAACACTAGTGCTCTCTCTTAACATGTGCCCGCGGGTGACCTAACAGCGAGATTGAAGAGGTGAACAATTCAATGCTTAAAAAATGAACTTTGCGTTGAACCATCGGGCGCTATGGTTTTAAGTAAACATTACAATGGAGAGAGGAACGTATAAAGTAAGAAAACTCAACTTATTGTCACCAAAAAGGAGACTATGTCAGTGAGTGAGTGTGGTGATTTTTTAATGGTCCATGCTATACCTATGAGTCCTATATACACGTCATGGCCTCTTAAATGGGGTGATTAAAAAATGTGGAAGGAGGGTAAGCACGTGAAATGGAAAGAGAAATCTGGTTTTATAACATGTCACTGGTTGACTATACTTTCCATAATATTTATTGTTTCTATAGGTAGAAATAGTGTTTAATTAAATAGAAGGAGTAGAGAGAGAAGTGGATCAAAATACCAGTATCAATTCAATTTTGAGGCGCTGTTTGGTTCAGCGCAGTCAGTTAGTTGACTGGTCAAGCTTTTAACTGTTCCGCATTCAGCGGGGTCTATTCAGCGATTAGATGCTAGATTAGCACTACCGTAAGGGGTCCAAAAATAAACTACCATATAGTTCCCAGTCCCCACTCCCCAGCCAGTAATCTTCAAAACAAAGCTCTCGGTCAGTCTCTCTCTAATGAACCTAGACACAAAAACGATGTCAGGTGAAGAAACTGAAGGAGTTTCCAGTTTCACTGTAATTAAACTCCCAACATACCAGAAACTCATCAATGGTACTACTAATAATCAATTCCCATCAATCATCACATCAAAGAAAACATTGAATTTATCTGATTTCATTAACACCATACAGCACCAAAAACCATGGTTAGAATCACTTGTACACATGAATGGAGCTCTTTTATTAAGAGGGTTTCCTGTATATACAGCTCCGGAGTTTAATCAAGTTGTTGAAGCTTTTGGGTATGATGAATTACATTATGTTGGTGGTGCTGCGCCTAGAACTAATATTGTTGGGAGGGTTTTTACTGCTAATGAGTCTCCCCCTGATCAGAAAATCCCTTTTCATCATGAAATGGCTCAGGTTTGTACTTCTTTTTAACACGGGTCTTGCTTTATTTATGCAATTCACTTATTTTCTTACTGATAGGTAGAAATTATGGTTCATTTGCCCTTGTTTTCATAGTGATGGTGCTGTTTTTAGGGCAAGATTTGGTGAAACATTGTGGGTTCATTGAATTATTTGTAAGCATTTTGAGTTTATTGCACTTTAACAGGTTCCTGAGTACCCATCAAAACTGTTTTTTTATTGTGAGGAAGAGCCTGGAAAAGGAGGAGAAACTCCAATAGTTCTTAGTCATGTCATTTATGAGAAGATGAAAGTTAGATTTCCGGAGTTTGTGGAGAAACTAGACAAGGATGGTTTGATATATACTAGGATATTGGGGGCTGAAGATGATCCTTCATCGCCTATCGGACGCGGGTGGCAGTCTACGTTCTTGACTAAAGATAAAAGCATAGCTGAAGAGAGGTTTGGCATCTCCTCATCTGATATTACTTACAGATATTTGTAATCAAATTTCAGTTGTAGGCCAAGGTGTTATAATCTAATGCTAAAGACCCTGACTCTTAGAATGCAATTATCTTATCAATAATGGGTTCATACCAACATTCATGTCTAGTTGTTAAGGTTTTGTCATGATTGGTGACCTAGTTCAAAGTTATGACATAATAAAAAAAGTTCATATTCATTCTAAAACTAGTTACACAGACGATTAGAGTACCCCTCTTTGCTTTACATTGCTTTTAGATTTCGTTTATTATGGGGTTGTTCTAAAAATTGGAAAAGATGTCATTATGCAGTTTTTATCTATTGGTCTAAGTCTCCTGGGTGAATGAAATTTTTGGCTCTATCTGACTCTCTAACTTGCTTAACTTGACTCAGGGCTGCTCGCTTAGGTATGAAGTTGGAATGGACGGAGGATGGTGTGAAATCAGTCATGGGTCCGATCCCAGCTATTAAATATGACAAAACAAGGGGCCGCAAGATTTGGTTTAATAGTATGGTTGCTGCGTATACAGGTTGGAAGGATGGCCGCAATGATCCCGTGAAGGCAGTCACATTTGGGGATGGTACCCCTTTGCCATCTGATGTCATACATGAGTGTCTTAAACTCCTAGAGGAGGAATCTGTTGCTATTCCCTGGCAGAAGGGCGACGTTTTACTTATTGATAACTTGGCTGTTCTCCATTCTCGAAGACCATTCAATCCTCCCCGCCGCATACTAGCATCACTCTGCAAGTAATATAGGTACATATTCACTTCCTTGTCTTATTTCAAGTATATTTGCTCCTATAGCATCTGCTAAATGGAAGAAAGTGTCTATATGTTCCCTTTTGCTATACCAAGGATCTTTGCGCCAAGAGTACTTGAAACCCACCAACCTTAGCAGGAAGTTTTTCCCTAGTTTACGCGTTCAGAAGTGTGTTTGACATCCCCTTATTGTATTATTGTAATGATGGGGTTCTATTTGCCCCATATGATTCCAGCATTATTTCGTATCTTGAATGTGTATACTGTAATGACGCGATAAAGGAGTTACCTCCATTCAATCAAACATTGTTTTCTTCATTTTCTCGACCACTGTCTAACTTTCGTTTCCTATGTAGATTATATTATTATTTCACTATGTCACTCTGTGAGAACACAAAGTACAAATAAATTTCAATGAGGGTTTATAATTAGAAAAAGAAAAAGGAAAAAAACAAAATATTCAGTGAGAACTGGAAATTTCTTAGAGGAGAGCAATCACTTGGTCAGAAGAAAAGTTATCGAATATAAATTGTAATTGGAAGTTGCTTAAAGAAGTAGTCTTACAGGAGTTATATATTAGTACATTTCAATAATGCACAAGTTACACTAGCAATCTGAACCATGCTCATTACAGTTTTGCTCGGTTCAGGAGTAGAATTGCAGGGACCATGGGGAGTAAGTTGTGGGTTCATAGGTTATTTCTTTTTTATTGCGCTCTTCGCTATTCCCGAGGTAACAGATGATACAGGGTTGATTGCTTTTCGGATTTTAAAGATGTTCCACGCAGTGCCTGCAGCATGCCCTGCAGTGGCAAATACATGTTCTGTGGCCTCACCTGCATTTTCTCCATATCTGTTTCCAAGAAGCCATAAATACCCAATTAGTAGGTGTAGCAAATTTAACCCTCATAGAGGAAGCACAGAGGGAAACCGAAGTTAAGAAAATTTACATGGATGCAACTAGAAGGTAGAATGTGTTAGGACCCTAGTGGGTGTGGAATTGGGTAGTTTATAAGTTTATGGGTTCCCTCAACTTGTAGAACTGTTCACGAGATGAAGCCACAAAAGGAAGTGTGACTAGTCTATGGGTGTTAGATTTCAACGGCAGTGATCGATGGGGTAATTGCATTTTGAGTTTCCTTACCTATTGCTGACCGCTGTAGTTGCAGCTTTGGATGTAGCAGAAAGAGCTTGTTTTTCAGCAACTTCAGCTGCATCAAAAATCCTGTCTGCTCGAGAAAGAAACTAAAATCATTTCCTGTCACTTATACCCGACTGATATTGCAATTTTTTATGTGTGAATAGTGTTTTACTTACTGACAGCATCGAGCGAAACCAAGAGGACCTCTCCAGGAACCATAGCTAGAAACTGTTTACCAGCTTGGGATCTAACTATTGGTCCCATTACTGACCCAGTGGCATACCCAACGGTGTTAAGCACAGTCTTGCTCAGTTTTTCTGTCATCTTTGAAACTGTCCTCACCCTGATAAACAGCAAAGCATATATGTTACATCTTGTGTACTTGATTGTCGCTATTTCGATAGTCAGATTTATGTTTAAGAGTGTGCAGAAAACAGTAAAGAAGGATGAAATTGGATTCGGGAAATATTATTGCTTGTAGAGGTTACTTATTTTGCAGTTCTTTTAGTGTGTGTTGATATTACCTTTTTAAACCCTTGTTGAGTCCACTCTTCTTCTTCGTACCATTTGTGCTTTTCTTGTTGCTGTTGTTTTCAAGTCCTAAGTTACCTTTCTTTTCCTCAGCTGCTTCAGTTATTATCATCGCACCTCCCTTTTGAACCTGCATTTATTATATGGCTGTTTAGCATTTAGCTGTCTTACTAATCTCAGTTAGCAGAATCTGAACATTTGCTTACCTGTTTGGTGTAGGCATTGCTCAACTTGAAAATACCTTTAATAATCTCACCAGTTCCAGTTGCTATTGCTTTTGCCAACACTCCATTATAATCTTCAATCCTTGGTGCAAACTCTTCCCAGTTAAGAGGCCGAACATCCGAAGTATTTTTGGTAGTGGAAGAAGAAAAGCCAGAAAAGCAAGAGTGTTCTTTTAGAAATGAATCAAGATTACTCAAAGTACTACCATTTTGTTGAGAGAAAGTAACGCCATAACTCAAGAGACTTTTATCTTTCATCGGCAATGAAAACAGGTAATCAAGCTCATCTAGTTTCACCACTGGTTCATCTTTTGTTAAAGGCCACTGAAGTTCATCACCAACTTTAACTAAAATAGCTAGGGGAACATTCTCGTTAGAGAGCTTAACGAGATTAAAGCATCCTTGAGCAATTTCTACAGTTTCTCCTTCTTGAACTAAGTTAACTGTACATCCTGGGATTTGCAACAGCAACTCTTCTTTCGGTATTCTGGCAACTTGATCTGATTCAATTGCAGTTTCAAGTGCAGGTTTGTTCGAACTCTTACTGCTAAAATTCCAGAAGCACCCCATTGCGTCTTGTGATCTTGTATTTGTGTTTTAACTTTGATGCACAAACAAAATGAAAGAAAAACTTTTATTAAGAGAAACTGATGAGAAGAGAGAAAGGAAGATAGCTGTGCGAGGAATAAAGAAAAAGATGCTTTAGGAGAAAAGAAGAAAATGTCATCCATTTTATATTCCATTTCCCCCCCTGTGGAAATGCTTCATACAAGGCAATGAGACTTTTGGCTTTCGGTTGGATAATTTTCTTATGTTTTCCTCTGTGTGTGTTCCTATTATACCTATTTGGCTCACAAGTACAACTAGCTTGCTTTGTAAAGATGGTTTTGTTTTAACAGGAAAATGTTCTGCCAGGTGATTAGATTTTTGTTGATTTTCTTGAATATGACCTGTTGGCCTGTGGGGTTTCCTATCTTCTGCTCATGGTACCAATGATGATGGTAATGGCTATAAAATCAAAAAAGAGGAGAAATGATGATCCTTGATTTTAGTTAGCGGCCCAAATTGCGGGTTCTCGGGTCCAAAGTAAAAGTTTAAATGCTGTCTTCCACCATTAAGGAAAAACAAAAGAAAGTAATTAGATGAAATGACGGTAAAAGTATCAAAAGAGTAAAGAAAACAATAGGTACCCAGGAAAAGTTAATCCCCATCCACACTAGCATTATCGCTAAACAAGTTTATCAAATAATATTCACCAGCAAACTCTATAAGCATTAGCTATATTCAATAGACAGATTCATCATTTTTCTAAAATGACATTACAGTTCTTCGTCCAAAAGAAATTAAACCCTTCATCATGAGTTGTTCATCTTTACTTCTAGATTACATTCGGAAAAAACTTCTCACATACAAAAAAACCAAACATTACAGTAAAAAGCTAAAAAGAATACAAGAAAGGTTTGAAAAGAATTGACAAAGAAGTAAAGGAAGGAAGAAAGAAGAAGATACATAATTACTATCTTTTCAAGCACTTAGCTGCTAACTGTATACACACAGAAAAGAAGATAAGGTGGCGACTAATTGGTGAAACGAGAAGAAACTGAAAACTTACTCTATCTTCCTTGCACAAGTCCACTAAATACTTGGCTGTTTCCTGCAAGGGTTGCTTCCCACTCTACAGATGATAGAAGGATTTGTGATAGCGTTATTACAACTTGTTTCATATCTGGCCGTAAAATTGGATCCTCGTCGACGCACTGCTTTGCCAACATCGCAACCTACAGAAGAATTGTAAACAGCACAACAAAGAGGAGATCAGATGAATATTCTACAAAGAAACCAGGAGTGAGTTATACTATGGGCAACTTCAATTCAGTAAAAGGTGAGTTACGAACAACTTCAGTTCTTCCTTCTTCTATTTTCCTCTATTCTTGTTTTCGCTTCCCTGTATATTATCTTTGGATAGGCAACCTCACTTTCAGAAAACCCACTGGATATTTACTGTTTTGATATCAAGATAACACCTCTTATTTGTATCACAGTGAATCAAGCGCGATGACTACGTTCTTACTTTCCGATTGGAGTTCTAATAGGTGTGAGTCATCAGCTGCAGTGATTTTGGCCTAGAGAAGCTTGCGGAATATCCAGAGGACCACCGCTGACAAGTAACAACTGGGCTACCATTCAAGAGCATCATGCATGGGTAAATCGACTATAGGTAACCGTGATTCTATTATCTAATTCTTTCTTTGCCATTTCAAGTCCCGACTTTGTGTGTTTTCAGTTCCTGGACATCCATCCTATATTGAGATTATCTCATGATTTTCATCTCGCCTTGCCATGTTTAATTCTTCACCGAATAAATAAGTTGATAACGACCTCAGAAACGGGGTAAGCCTATTATCCGATAGTTAGCATGCATATTTCGCATTCTTGCATAATACACGTAATTTGAAACGAATAACAAGAGGTTGATAATTACCTTGTAAACACAATCATAGGGATATAAGTCCATCAAATTTGGATCAATGCATTCCCTCAAGCTTGTCATACTCATTGAACTTGTGGAATTCTTAAGCGCCGCTAACATCTGAAAATAAGCTAACATTAGAAACACTATAAGATTCACTAATAATTGTGTAGTACAAGTGGTGAACTGTCATTTTTTATGTCAAATGCTGGGTACAACTCATGATATGAGTGCCGCTGGGACTGGTAAATCCAGTGTTTTAAAGTTAGAAGTTAGAACTGTAACAAAAAAAAAAAAAAAAAAAAAAAAAAAAAAAAAAAGAAAAGAAAAAACAAACTGTTAAGAACTCGGTACATCTAAGCTCTTCGCCTTTTGGCCAATAACTTAAATATGTTGTTTGGAACTTCACATCCTAAAAGAAATGCCCATCATCATTTATATATTTCTTCCATGGTATATTCTCACAATTGTTGTTGCTACATATGTGCTTCAACAATAATATACCAAGCAGGACATGTTATTAACTATACCGGAGCTTTATCCCTTCATCGCAGTTACATTCCCTTTCTATGACATGTTTTATATGTTTCAACTTTCTAATACATCTTTTGTTAACTTTTCTTACTTAACCACCTAGCTGTAAGTTCACGACTTCCAACCATGACATAAAGCCCCAAAATGGAATCTAAATACTGAAACCCAAAAATTTCAGCTTATATAGATATCAGAACCGTTGCTCTGTAACATGAGTTTAGGGAAACTGCAAAAGGTAGAAACCTACCAAATGCCTTCTTGACAGCCATAGGGGCAAGTTGAAAGTTTATATTTTTAAGCTTGACTAAATGCTTCGAATAATGTTATTTTACAGAAAGTATATATTTCTGATTTATAGCACACTCGCTCGTAACAATATGAAAAGCGTAGACTTACGATAGATGCTAATGATCGTCTTTCAGGGTTTTTATATGCTGGGCCATCATATCGCGTAATTGCTTCCTTCCCTGATAATAGCTCAAAAAGTACAATGCCAAATGCATAAACATCACTCTTCGTTGTAGCCCGCCCATCACTCAAGTATCTGCCAGAAATTACAGTTTTGAGGCTTTAATCAAATGCAAGTTTTGGTAGACCTCAAAGGTCTAAAGCATAAAAAAGTACATTCACTTACTCTGGAGCCAAGTAACCAAAAGTTCCAACAACTTTTGTCACAGATGCTTCTCCTTCACCTGTTTTCCCAACAAGCTTTGCCAGTCCGAAATCTGAAATCTAAGATGCAAAAGAGGATACATTTAATGATATCAACAAATAATCCTGATTACACGTGATAATATCGAGATGGGTCAAAACTCCATACCTTTGCCCTGAACGAATTGTCAAGTAAGATATTGCTCGTTTTGATGTCACGATGTACATAATGAGTTTTAGTGTGCTCATGAATGTATTCCAAACCACGAGCAGCATCAAGCGCAACCTGTACCCTTACAATCCAAGAAAGGGACGAATTACCTGAATAATACAGTCAGTAGCAAATGTCAGGAACTTCGGACCAAATAAATTCTTACAGTCTAACATTAAACAGTCTTAAGTTGCATATATAAATAATGTCACTCGGTAAGGAAACGAAGTTCTTACCCTTGTTGTGTGGATCATGCAAATGACTTCCAAGTGAACCCTTCTGAGCATGCTCATAAATAAGGAACAGTTCTTCATCACTAGCCGCATAGCCAATCAGTTCTACCTTGACATAATTAAAAGACACAAGGGTTAAAATGCAATTCAGATATGTAGCTCCAAATTAGATGGTGTCTAAGCATCGTTGGCATTGGCTAAAAGTACAGGGAGCATTACCAAATTAGAGTGATGAACTTTGCATAAGACTTTCATCTCTGAAAGGAACTCCTTAGTTTTCATAGCAGCCATTCTCTTGATTGCCACTTCCTGAAAGGGTTAAAATATCTATCATTAGAAACACAGGTAGCTTGACTACTTCAAATGACCAAATCGCTCGTAATGCACCATCAGCAAACTAAAATAAATTGGCGCACCTGGTCACGAAGAACTGCATAATACACAGATCCGTATGTCCCATGGCCAAGAAGAAATGAATCAGAGAAGCATTCAGTTGACGAAAGAATCTCATCATAAGTGAAAACTACGGGTTTCTCCATATCGAATACATCAGCTCCCACAGCTGAAAAAGATAACATGAGCTCACATTGGGTAACTAGTTTGTATAACAAAAATGGTAGACGAAATAGAAGGAAAAGCCCAGGAGAATCACGTTGCAAGTAGCACAGACAAGATGTACCAATTATAATATTTAGTTTCTCAGTGTCCTTTGACCTTTCATTACAGAGGATCCAAGGGTTTTTCCTATCATGAAATCAACTTAATGTACACTAAACATTCTGTCCACAGTCCCACCTCTATTGTGGAGCTCGCTCATACTACCACACATTTTAAGCTGATGAGGGAGCCAGCGGTATGTACACCAACGTGAACCTTCCAATTAAAATTAGTATATCTCACAACAACGATGTCGTGAATCTCATCATAACAAAGATGTTGCTTACAGATAGATTAAGTAGGCAACTGTGTTGCATACTACATATAACTACAAAACATAGGTCGATAAGTACTGCTGGAGTAAGCTTAGTAGGTGGAAATAATGTAAATCAGTCCTAAAGGTCAAATGGACTCACTATAAGCTCTACAGTACCAAGACATTTTCAAGACTAAATGATGATAAAAACTATGTTACCTTTGGGAATATTGCTTTGCCGATTGCCTGATTCCTCATTATTCGGTTTCCAGTCCCTCCCTGAAGCACAACAGAAACTTGACCTTCCAAGAATGTGAAATTTGTGTGGGATTTTTCCATTATCCTTTGCACGACTCTTAGAGGCTTGGCAGTAAACACAGATGATGATGGTGACACAAATCAAAAGAAGAGCACACCCGGCACCCCCTATAACCCATCCATATGGAAAGTGAGATTTGTGATCCACTTCAGTTGCTGCAAAAAAAAAACAGTAAAAATGAGTCATTAACTGTCCATCCACCAAAAATTCACTAATAAAAATGAACCAGACTGTGAGGCCACGGATACTTCAATGGAGTTGCAGGTTTTTATCTCTGTCTATCAACTTGACACATTTGATTTAGCTGGTGTCACAACTGGACAACTCAACATGGTGACCCTGGCCTTCACATGGGTCCACATGAGAGTACTGATACAGGATAAGAACTACACTTTGTTTTTGATCAAATTCAAAATAATGTTTCCACGACTTCAAGCTCACACAACTTGTGTGAGCTTGCATTATGTTATTTATTTTATTTTCATATGCCTACCTTGTCTTGGTCGCATGATGTTGCATTAGTTAGTTTTATTATATTTATCATTCAATCAGGCAGAATATAATACTTCCAACAGTCCACTAGCTCCTGTGGTAACTTGTCCGGAACTTCCAAACCCAACACCTAAAAGCAACAACCTTCCATACCTATTACAATTTCATCTGAGGGCGCGGGAACTGGGGCGGGAGACACCGTCTTCTGAGGATAAGGGTCACCAGGAACTGCAAAAAAAAAAAAGTAACGACTACTGGATAAGGGTGCAGGAACTGGACAGCAATCAAATAATGGCTCAGAGTAAGGACAACCATTGACAGGCAAATCAATTTGCTAAATAAATGATACAATTGATAACATTGTGATCCCTACAAAGCCAAATGCTCTAAAGAGTTCACGCCACACACAAAAAAAAAGATCTCACTTTCTCTAAATTGTTCAGATACTGAACATCAAAAACTCGAAAGTAACCAAAGCACTGAAAGCGGACACCGCGAATTAGCATGCAATAAATTTTAAGGATGTGTTCTTTACATCTCCTGAATGAAATGTCCTCTAGGTGTATCACATGGACTCACTAGCCTTATTTGACAAGCTCATTTCAGATTCAAAACACACCTATTTCCACATAAAGTAATAAATACCACTTCATCGCATCGAAAATTCGCGACAAATTACCTACTTTGAGCTTCTTATTATCAAACTTATAAACGCAAATCCTAATTTTGACTTCCAAATTTGTATGCTGAGCAATTAAACACTGAAAATGATCAGAAATTTCAATGAAATCAATAAAATCACAAACCTGAATCAAGTGGAATGTAATAAAGATCACCAACAGTAACATTATCAGGATTAGTAATCCCATTAAGCGTTTCAATACTCTCCATACTAACACCAAACCGACTCGCCAACGATCCAATACTATCCCCATCTTTCATCACATAACTCATCAAATAATTCCACAATCCACTCGAACAACCACATAACAACCTCAACGAAATCACAGCACCGTAACGAGCCGTCCGATTCGACTCGTTAATATAAGCAAGTTCCGCATAAGCTTCTCTAACCATATCATAAACTGATCCTTGATTCTGTCTCACCGTATACGTCGTCGTCGTCAAATACTTATGAATCGGTGAGAAACATGAGCAGTTTTTCTTAATATACACATAGTCACGATTATTTCCTTCGATTGTTATATCATTTGGTAACACATCAAACATACTTTGAATCACTTCCAGATTTTTTTCTTCTGCATTTCCTCCACCTCCTTGTTGTTTATAATTGTAAGCTATAAATGATGTACAAACTCGAGATGTATCTGAACAATTCAGCGGTGCCGGATATGAAAACGCAGTGTATGACAACGAGAAAAAGAGTAATAAAAACGGAATCATCAGTTCACCAAACTTCATCGGAAATTGTGACGACAGTGAGCAAACAGGTTAGATGAATTTATACTGAAATTGAATGAAAATGGAAAGGATTTTGATGAGAAACTTGAGATTACAGGGAAGAATAACTAAAAGAAGGAAAATCTGGAAAGTGAAAGAGAAGGTTCTGTGTAGGGAGTACAGAAATGAGCGTGTACTCCTCTCCTCTCCTTCCCTTCCGGCTTGTTGATGGCGGTATGGGGGAGATGGAGATGATGAGTGAGTGAATTTCACTATGTGACATAAAACCGGGAGATTTTTTAGGTGGTTGTTGTGCTTGTTAATTGCCCTTAGTTTTAAATGGAATTACGAGATTAACACTGGGATTAAAATCACAAGAAAGTAGTACTCTAATTTTCTTTTGCTTTCACTGACTGAGTCAACACAGTGCTTGACTAATTTTCGTTCTTGCTACAGCGGTCAAGTGAGTGTTAACAGATCTCCGCTATTTTCGGTCTCAAAAAGTCCATGGTAACCGTTTCCGACTCTTATCCAGTGAGTGCGGCAAGGATAAGAACGTCATTTTCTAATTTAAATTGAGGTAATAAATTGGAGAGGGCAGTTCAGGAATTGAGAGTCTGATTTTATTGTTTAACGAGGCAGGTTTTGGGAATGCAAAGAAAGAAGCACAGATTGCGAGAGAGAGGCTGAGTGAGATAAAAGAGAATATGACAGGTGTTGGTGGTGTTGGCATAAAGAATTTAATACTACGCCCTACTTACTAGACTACAAAAGAGCGCATGTTGCTCTGAGATTCTTTTGACAAACTTATTTTGTAAATCGGCGACAAAAACAAATTGCCGATTTTGACATCTCGGTGGAAACCACAGGTCATGTTTGACTTTCAAAATAAGTCGTAATTCTTCTTTCTTGTCGTAAACTAGGAATTACTAGTTAATCCACTATAGGAAGAATCGGTTACTGTGTAATCCATCATCAGAAAACAATTACTCGTTGGTCCAAAAACATGCTTTTGGACCAGATTTTTTATTCTCTCGTCTAGCATACGTGCAAGGTGTTTTATGTGTATTTCATAAATGTCGTAATTGTCCCTCCGTCCAATCAATACCTAACATAAAAACACGTCAAGCATATTATTTTTATTTTTCAGATCTGAATCGATTAAGAAGAAAAAGACCGAGAGCAGATTCATGAAGAAGAAGAAGATATAATTCAATTGAAGAAGAAGAACAACAAAGAAGAACAAGATATCATTCCATTAATAGATCGGCGAAGAAAAAAAATAAAGAGATATGGATTTAATCAATATTGGGATTCTTAACTTTTTAATCTATTTCCTCGTCTGGATCTGTTATTCAACATTGAAAACGAAGGTAGTCCATTCAAAACGATATGATTTAGTTTATTAAAGTGAAGATTAATACTCCTTTCGTCTCCGGTTAGTTTTGATTTCAATTTTTTGTTAATTTTATCTTTGATCAAATTGTTTTGGGTTTTAGGTTCGTATAAAAAAGATTGGGAGATTTTGTACGATCCTACAATAACCCAATTGTTTTTCTTTTTTTGTACATATTTTCATTCAGAACATATTGAATCATCAACATTTTCCTTTTATACATATTTTCTTTCAGTACATATCAACATGTATTGTTGGATCATCTACTCTTTTTTCTTTTGTACTTTTTTTTTCTTCAGTACATATTTTCCTTGAGTAAATATTAATATGTATTGTTGTATCAATATGTACTATTGAATCATATACTTTTCCATTGATACACGTTTTTGTTCAGTACATCTGAAAATGTATTATTGGATATGTATTGTTGGATCATCCACTCTTTTTCTTTGGGTACGTATTTTTCTTTAGTACATATCAATATGTAGTGTTGGATCATCTACTCTTTTTTTCTTTTGTGCTCTTTTCCCCTCAGTACATGGTTTCCATGAGTACATATCAACATGTACTATTAGATCAATATGTACTGTTGAATCATACTTTTTCCTTCAATACATATTTTCCTTCGGTACATATCAATATGTATTGTTGATCAATATGTACAATTGGATCTTCTACTCTTTATTTTTCTTTGTACTCTCTTCTTCTACTGTGGTATTTGTGTATTCTTTGTATTCTTCGATCTTGTTTTTACCAGGATTCACCAAATGTAAATTTCTCCATGGTTTTAGTAAAATAGGGTTTTCTTCAATCTTTTTTCAATATGTATTATTGATCAATATGTACAGTTTGATGAGTTTGTTTGATTTTTTTGTTTGTCTGTTTGATGATTTCCTTTTTAACATTTCAGTTTGTTTGGTTGGTTTGAAAATTTGATTTTTCATTTTGATTATTTTTTCTCTAAACCTAATCATATTTTAGTTTATTTTTGTTGTTTTGATTTTGCAGTTTTCAATATTGTTGATCGAGAAGAAAGAACGAAGAAGTTGTAGAGAAGAATAAAGAAGGAAGTAGTGGGAGGAAACGGTTAAAGCGTGAGTGAGGATAGCCTGGTAACTTTACATATGTTTAAACCTTTTTGGACTAAAGGATAAATGTTTAATCCCGCTGGACTAGCCACTAACCCGGGTCGGGTTTAGTGGACTAAACAGGAAATCCCTCTATTGTAAAACAAAATACAGAAAATGGGTCATATAGCCAAAAAGGCTCTTTTTCTGGGCCAAATGGACAGTTAGAATTTGGCCTGGGTCAAATAGCCAATGAAATCTTTTTAGTGTGGAGAGACATTACTACCCTTTTGTAACCGTTCTAACCCCACGTTTTCATCAAAACCTCCCACGATCTCCCTCTCTCTTCACTAAAACCACAACGTCCTTCATCCCCACGTTTTCACCCCAGCGTCCTTCATCTTCATCCCCACACAAGAAATCGTTTTCATCATCTTCATCTTCATACCCAGTTACCAGAAATCGTTTTCATCTTCTCTTCAATTTCATCGTTTTCATCCACTGTCTCACAACAAATTGAGGGGAATCAGTTTCATCCACCATCAACAATACTAGAAACTGTTTTCATCCTCCGTCTCTAATACACAATTAACTCTACAACAATGGTTTCAGTGAATTAGGGTTTCAATAATTTCAGTGTATTGGGAGATTTTAGGGTTTCAATCGATCTGTTTCAGTGTATTTGGAGAGTTAGTGTTTCAATCAGTTTCCACAGAACGTCTCCTATAACTCGTAAGTTTTCAAACCCTAACTCTTTTTTGTTATTAATTTCAGAATTGCATGATTAAATTTTTGAATTGGTTGTTTTAATTTTCATTTTGGTTGTTTTAATTTGCATCTGGTTTCATTAAGTATTAAACCAGTTTAAAACAGGATGTAACTGATTTGTTTCACTGTGAAATTGGTTGAAGTGAAATTGGATCTGGGTATCTGATTTGTTTTAGCAGGGTTTAAACCAGGATTTAACTGGTTTCATCTTTTGTTAATCTGTAGTGTATATTGTTTCCAGCAGATTAACACTGGATGAAACCAGTTTCGTTCAGGTTTAAAGATACATCTGCGGTTAATATAAGACTATTAGTATGTTGTGAATGGGATGTATGAAAATCTATGTTATGGATTGAACGAAATTGGGTTTGCATCTGGCTACGAAGTGATGCTCAGCAGGTGTTTGAAACTGGGTTTCATCAAATTTTAAATTAGAATGTAAATGACTTGTTGGTGGTATTAAATTAATGATTAAATGGGTTTACATCTTGTTATTTAATTGTTTTTAATTGTTAAATTGCTTGAAGTGAGATTGGATGTAATTTGGTTTTCATCTTGGCTTGAATCTGGTTATATCAACTGTTTCAGCAGGTTTACACTATTATGAAACTGATTTCATCCAGGTTTAGTTTGTAGTGTATGTTGTTTCAGCAGACTAAGACTGGATGAAATCAGATACATCCAGGATTTTGCTACTTTTTAAAGTTAACTTTTGAAGATTTGTATTAAAGTTAGGTCCTATTTTAGCTTCATGCCATAAATCAGTTATTCTGAAACCTGCTGAAACTTGGTTTCATCCAAATTGTTGCAGGAAGCGGTAGCAAGAAAAGTAAGAAGAGTGTTGTTGCTGAAATTACGTCCAAGAATAAGCATGATGTGAAAGTGGGCGGAGAGTCTAGCACAGGGGATATGGAACTTGTGGATGCCGAAATGGATGAAGACAAGTTAGAGAAAAAGGAAGGGAAGAAAACGTTCCGATCAAACCTGAAACCGACAGTTGAAGTGCTGGAAAAACTGGTATTTACTGAAGCACAAGAGGTTGTGTTAAGGAAGACTAAATTCTGGAACTTTATTGAGGCTATCAAACAAGGTAAGGTGGGCAAGGCTGAATGTAGCAAAGCTCCAAGGGCGTTAGAGTTCATCATAAGAAATTTTGACCCGAAAGAGTTGGCATTCAAGATTGGTGATCAAGTTTTCAAGACCGATGCAAATCATCTTGTTGTTGTTTTCAAAATGCAGAGAATATGTATGAGTGAACAAGATAAGAAACTTTATGGACCAAAAGAAGACCCAAGTTTGAAAACTTCTGAATTTTACAAAAAGTACTTTCTTGAGCCAAAGAGAAGGGATGAAGAGGAGAAAAAGAAAGATGAAAAGAAGAAGGCTGGAGCCAAATAGAAGAAAAGGAAAGAGAAGAATACTGGGGACAAGTTGGATAAGAAAATACATTGTCGAAGGAATACATACTGCTATGGATGAAGAAGGAACAGAAGAAGACTTGGCGAAACTTTTGTTGTTGTTCATGTTCTGTACAATATTCTTCATAAACACTGGAGGTATGTATGTCCACTACAAGTATTTGAACTGCCTACAGTCAATCGACACCATTAACAAAGTATCTTGGCCCGATCTCATTCACGAGCATTTAATGCAAAGTGTTAAAGCTGTATACGAGACACCATACTCTATCAATGGTTGCAGCTTCTATTTGCTGGTGAGTATCGTCTTCTATCTTTTGAATATATTTTTTCTTACGTTAAATGTATCATGCAGTGAGTAACATCTTATATATTATATTTTGAATATATTTTTGTTTTTGCAGTTATAGATTTTTGAGCAAATGAAAGGCATTAACAGAAAAGACAACAGTGATTTATGGCCAAGGTTTGCAAGATGGGACTTGTATAAAGTATCTTGCGAAATTGAGGGGAAGCTTGAAACTCTTTCAAGCAGTGAGGTAAAAATCTTGTTGTTATTATAACTGGATGAATCCAGTTACATCTTGTGTTGATGTTGTTTAGATTCATTTTTAAAATTTTATCCCCTATTATAACTGGATGAAACCAGTTACATCTTATGTTATAAAATGATGAAACCCATTATCTACCAAGTTTCATCCTGTGTTATTAGTGGATGAAACCCAGTTACATCATGTGTTATGATAAATTTTATGTGTTTGCAGGTTGTTGACTTTGTTGGTAGTTGGAGTCAAGAGGAGAAACAACTATGCTTGTTTGGTGATGAAGAAGAAAACACAGATGAAGATGATGTTTCCAAGTTGAAGAATGAACTAGCTGAGAAGGACAAGATTATCCGTCACTTGAATGACGAGTTGGAAGCAAGGAATACAGAATTGGAAGCAAAGGAGGCTCAGTCCGAAGCAAAGGATAAGACAATCTCAGACTTGCAAAGTGAAGTGGAAGCCTTGAAAGCGCAACTCAAGCCTCAACCGGGAACTCAACAAGCTTCCTCTCAAGAGATTGTTCTTTACACCACACCTGAAGACTATTTCAACCTTAACATCACTCAAGAGATGAATAAACCTGTGGAGGAGGATGTTCCTAAAGACGACATCACTAAAGAGATGAACAAACCTGTGGAGGAAGATGGCAATATTCCCGAAGCAGAACCTATAACACCAGTTCCTAGAGCAGAACCTCTAGCACCAGTTCCTACATCAGAAATCAACCAAGAAGAAATTGTCGCAGCAGAACCTCTGGCAGTTATTGGATCGCTTGAGAATAAAGTGAAGAACGTATATAAAAGGGCTAGAAATAACAAGTTTGTATCAGATGATGATGAGCGTGCAGAGAAGAAGCAGAAGGACAATAAGTTGAGGAAGTTAACAAGGAACAACAAGCTGTGGAAAAATTACTCGATGAGCGGAATAAGACAAGCTGAAGAGAAGTTAATAAAGGAGTACTTTGTAACTGGAAAAGTAAGGTATGTATCCGCATTCTTTTGTTGTTGTTTTTTTCATTCTACTTTTCTTATTTATGTAAAAGTACTGCTAAGTTTATACTAAATTATATGAACTTGTTTAAATGCAGCGACTGCGTTTAATTTGGAGTCCAATGGAGGTGTATGTATCAGTGGAGAACACATCCAGCAACTTGTTTTCAATCATCCATTGGTGAACACTATTTTGGAGTTTAAAATCGAAAAATGGAGACAATTGTTTCAATATGGCGGTGATACCAAAGGATACTCCAAGTCAATCTTTCTCAGCGCGCTTGCATGGGTAAACATTTTGAATACTACATTTTAAAATAAATGAACTTAGGTCTGCAATTTGTTTTCATATAACTTTTAAGTTAGTGTAGGATGTACCTGGCTTGCATCTGTTGCTTGAAATATAATTCTCTCACTAGTGTAGGATAAAACTGAGTTTCATCTAGCTATTATATATAGGATGTAACTGGGTTTCATATGATACCTGCAGAAACTGGTTTTCATCTAGCATTAATGACAGGATGTAATTGAGTTTCATCCATTTAAAAAATATGGATTAACTGGTTTTGATTCAAATTTGTATTCAGGCTGATGTCATTGCGGGAGATGAGTTGGACGCTGCAAAAATGATAAATGCTGAACTGCAAAAGATTGATGTCGAAACGCAACACTTGTTCATCCCAATGCTGAATGAGAAAGAACATTTCACATTGCTTCACCTTGACATCCTTGGAAGAACTTGGACACACTACAATTCTCGCCTAGGTTCTTCAAACTATTTAAAAGAAGCTCAAATGATGGCGGAAAGAATAAATCATCTCTTTCAAGTTCAAATTCAAAGTACTAGTATGGATGACGTTGATGTCGTCGTTCAATCAGATTGTCCACAACAGTGCGAAAGGTAGGTCGTTAACTCTTTGAACTGAGATTATAACATACAAACTGAAACGAAGTTTGAACCGACATTACATTTTTTTTTCCATATCGTTAAACTGACATTACATATTCATTTGTCTTGCAGTGATGATTCGATGATGTATGTTATCTACTACATGGAATGGGCAATGACAGACGGTTACTCCTTTGAAGGCAAAGATACTATTGGAGAGGAGATGGGCACAAGACGAATCAATCTGGCATATGAAATCCTAATTGATGAGAATAGCTGCTGGATTGTTTGATGTGTTTAGGTTGTTTAGAATTTTTTTATTAATGTAGTTCATTTGGTAGTACTTTTTTTTTTTTTTGAACTATGTCTTCGCATACAGTTGTGATCCGTGGATTCGTCTTAATTAAAATATGAACTCTTTTACTGAAAAATGCCTATACTTCAATTTCATGATGGTTGTGTTTGAATATGTTATCCAGAAATGATTAAATTTGCAGGTTGAAAATGTAACCAGGCTTGGATGAAACTGGTTACATCCTAGCCTGTATAAAACTTCAATTTTTTTGTCAGATTGTAACCAGGTTTGGATGAAACTGGTTACATCAAAGCCTGTATAAAAACTGTTTTCAGAGTGTGCAGGTTGACAAAAAATAGTTTTTTCTGTCCATATGTGATGGATGAAATCCAGTTTCATCCTGGCCAAAAATCTCATTTTTTCCAGAATAGGCAGGATGAAACTGGTTACATCCTATACAATTAAATTTGAATCTTCGCAAACATTCAAATTTTACAGTGAAAAACTGAAGGGAATGTACAATTAAACAATCAACATAAGACTAAAAGATATATACTATAAAAATGAAGAGAAATACTTGAAAAAATAATTCCATAAGATATATTTTTATGAACAAAAGAAACAATCCAAGGTAAATACTAGTTGCGAAAATATAATTCAAGGTAAATGAATCTTAAATGTGCAACAAGAGGCTGCAGAGAAGAACAAACTAATAAAAATATCATGGTAAAAAGATAATAAAAGATATCATGGTAAAAAGCTGCACAAAAGAAATGAAGGCTGGAGATGTTCTTAAGCAGGTACTTAACGTTGCTTTTTCGCAGGAGGATGAGGACACGTCGTCTTGTTATGATGTGCCTGAGTATGGAAGTTACCGCACGTAATTGGTCTCTTGAAACTTGCACTACCTGTGTTAGGAATCCGCTTCTTCTTCGGCCTACCATGTTATTTTCCTACGACAGTTGGTGGGTTCACGAGATCTCCAGTAGCAACATCAATAGGCTTGTCGTAATCAGGAATGGGCTTGATAGGACGATCATACGAAGCACGGAAGCTAGCAATGCTGAAATACGGATTAATGTACTCGTAAACATTGATGTTATTTGAATGCATACACGCAATAGCGTGATCACAAGGGACTGCTCAGTAAACCAAACCCTACAGCTGCACTGAAACTTCGGAATATTAACAGCATGTGTGTGCTTTCCATCAAAAACTTCCCACTCGATGTCACCAGACTTGGTTATTCTCCACTGGACACCAGCACGAATGGAAGCCAACACTTTTTTCTCTAGCCTGAGACAAATGAATCCTTTATACGTCACCCCCTTCCTCTTCCTTGTACTCATTTGTTCCATAATTTTAAGTCTGATCAAGTTAACAAGTGTTGCAATAGGCATACCTTTTGCTTCCTTGATCCAAGAGTTAAAGGACTCTGCAATGTTTGAACACATGTCGCCGTAACGACAGCCCAGACAATGTGCATTGGACCAACATTCCACTGGAATCTCACTCAAGAATTTGTGAAGACCATCACATCCCATATCCTTCAACTTTTGCATACCCTGATCAAAGCCTTCATGAGTCGATGAATAGAAACATTCTTTGAACAAACCCATCACAACACAATGCTCTCCCTTTTTCTTGTTGGTCTTACTGCGGACATTATTCTTCAAATGCTGGTAACACCAAGCATGATAGAAAGTTGGGAAAACATCACGAATCCCTTGGATCAAACCCTCATGGCGATCCGAAATAAAAGTTAGTACACGAGGACCCAAGATAGATTCTAGTTTCTTCAAGAACCAATGCCAATTCTCAACAGTTTCAGCTGATACGATACCATATGCCAGAGGAAATATTCCTACAGAAACAAAACAAACACAAAAAGAAAAAATCATATCAAACTGACTGAAACTGCTATTGTACAGAATGAAACTAGTTTCATTCTCTAGTCTGACTTCACCAGTTAAGGATGAAACCGGTTTCATCCAGTGATAATCTGACATAAATTCTTTTTTATGACATCAAAAATAAAAGAAGACGTACCATTATTCGCATTCTTCCCGGTAGCCGCCATAAGACAACCCCTAAATTTTCCAGTTAGGAAAGCTGCATCCAAGAACAGTACCGGGCGACAATATTCGAAACCAGAGATGCAAGCATCGAAGGCTAAGAACAAACTCTTAAACTTGCCACCTTCAACAACTAAATCATCCCTACTACCTGGATCGTGTTTCTTCACGGCTTCACACCACCATCTCAAGTCAGTGTATGATTTAATGTCCTCGCCATACAATTCCTTGAAACATAATTCTTTCCCGGCATGCGCCTGATCGTAGCTCACTTCCAACCCATAATCACTTTTGAGTTCTCTAACAATATCCCTGGCTTTCTTGTTGGGATTATGTTCAATCTTCTCAAATATCAAACTCTTGATAAGTTCGCGCGTAACCAGATCAGCCTTTGTTCCATCGCTATAACCAGCACAACATTTATGTTCCCCGTTATAGGCCTTGAGGAATAAGTGACCCTTCACATTGGAAGTCTTGGGAGCTGCATGGAATATCCAGTCGCATTCCAATTTCTCCTTGTAATAACATTCCACCGTATATCGTTCTGGATTGCTCTTGACGACTCTCACCCTGCGACCAAAAAAATGGTTATATTTCTCAACAACTAGACGAGCTTCATCTCGTCCTCCATAAAAATCTTGACCAACACCTTTTATAATAAACTCCCATTCAGCCGCCTTGCAAGATCTTTTAATTGCCAACTTTCCATTGTATGTACGTTCTTGAGACATGGGGATATCTTGAGAAGAAACAAGCTCTTGAGAGGAAGGAATAGGTGACTGAGCTAAAAGAAACTCCGTCATTGTAGATGTAGGAGTAACTTTAATGCTGCTCGGAATATGACAAGGATTAACCAACTGAGCTCTGCTAGGGTCTGGTGCTAAAAGAAACTCGCTCATTCTACTGCTGCTCGGAATATGACAAGGATTAACCAACTGAGCTCTGCTAGGGTCTGGTGCTAAACGAAACTCGCTCATTCTACTGCTGCTCGGAAGATGACAAGGATTAACCAACTGAGCTCTGCTAGGGTCTGGTGCTAAACTAAACTCGCTCATTCTACTGCTGCTCGGAAGATGACAAGGATTAACCAACTGATCTCTGCTAGGGTCTGGTGCTAAACGAAACTCGCTCGTAGTAGGTTCACGAACAAAATCAGGAGCACGAGGAGGAACGCGTTCAAATAAACGAAGCTCCAAGAAAGACAACTAGTTAACAATACACAATGACAAGAAAGAACATAGCTTCACATCACTGTCAACAACATTGCTTCTCCCCTCATAGTCAAATACAAACTGAATTGAGTCCGGTAAAATGATATTCCAATAAGAACAGACATGCGCCTTCAACTCATCAACTGTTGACTTCGTAGTAACTTGGTATGGACACGCATCGGTACCCCGGATAACCACACAGAGAAAATGACGATCCATCTTCAAAAGGAATATATATAAAAACAAATCTTCTGAATCTGGATGTATTCAATTGATAATATGTAAACAAATTAGCAGCAGTACATACTAATTCAGTTCACATCACAATTGAACACACAAAATTCACATCTGTGTATATTGCATTGAAAATCAGATTACTAAACCCTAGAAAACATGATTCGAGACAAACCCAAATAATGGACAAATTGAAAAATTTACCAGTCACATAATCAACTAAACCCTGGATATTCAAAATCAACAACTAAAATCAAAAATTAATCATCAACAACTAAAAATTGCTTCAAAATCGACAGAGAAACTTCAATTGGACAAATTGAAACTTACCGATTCGACGCTATTATAGAAACTTCAATTGCTTCAAAACTAACTCAGAAACATCGATTAGATGAAACTCCAATTGACGAAACTTCGATTAGATGAAACTTGGATTCTACAAACGTATTAAACAATCGCTAATCATCATGATTGATAAACGAGATCTGAAGAAAAAAAAACGAGCTCTGAATTGCCGATTTCTGCAGAGCTCTGTGGGAAGGGAAGAGGAGGTTCTGCAGAGCTCTGCGGGAAGGGAAGAGGAGGTTCTGCAGAGCTCTTGTTTGGTGATGAAGAAGAAAACACAGATGAAGATGATGTTTCCAAGTTGAAGAATGAACTAGCTGAGAAGGACAAGATTATCCGTCACTTGAGAAGGAGGTTCTGCAGAGCTCTGTGGGAAGGGAAGAGGAGGTTCTGCAGAGCTCTGCGGGAAGGGAAGAGAAATAAATTCTCTTTGAAAAGAAGGGTTTAAAAGGTTAGGGGGTATTTTAGTTAAGAGACATTTTTTTTTAATTTTCCTGGCCAAATATCCAAATAGGCCATATAAACAGAATATTTCTGATTTTTGGCTATGTAAATAGTATCAAAAGCTAAGAATCTATACGACCCAGGAATTTTGTGTTTTGGTCTTTTTGACCAATTTTGTGAAAAAATAAACCATTACATTATTTAGTTCATTTTACGCATGATATTAGCTTTTATGTCCATGACTTATATGCCTTGGATACTAAGAAAACTGATGCGTTGAGTCAAAGGGTACACAGTGAGACACTCGCTCCTTGGAGAGCGGGAGACAATATCTTAGTATCCAGCAGCAGCAGCAGCACCTCCTAGATCATCTTGATCCACTTTATAAGTAAAGTTGGTTTCAACTTGGACTTTAAAGTTCCCAGTTCCTGACTTCCTGAACTGAAACCCGTGATTATCTAACTCCAAGTCAATCCATCTACTACAACAGAAACATCGGGCGACGATGAATCTGCGATGTTTCGGTGTTGCCGGTTTTTTATTTTATTTTTTTGTTTATCATTTGGACAACTAGCTGGATGAAGCCCCAGCGCACGTGCACAGTACTTGTTTAATTACCCAGTAAATCAAATATAGTAGTAGAATAGTATCACTTGATTTCACTTTCCCTCTCGTCAGGAGAGGCTATGATCTGGAAAAGGAAACAAAAAGTGAATAATTCATCAAAACCTACCCCCACTGTCGACTGTCCATGCAATACAAAACAAAAACCATCGCACAACAGAACTGGTCACCATTTTACTATACTATTATTGATCATCATTTCTTAACTTGTTCTATATATGATCTACAGTGCATGCCATTTCTCTGAATAAAAAGGTACATATCACTTTTGAGTTGTAATCCACGGTTTACTCAACCCTATTGGCGGTATCCAGGACGGTACTCTCCTAACTTACTATAGATCCTCCTCCCCAATCGGTTACTGAGTGAAAGAATTGAACTTTTGTGGAATATTAGATTTTTGATATATACACCTCGCTTTCGGTCCTATCATAGGACGAATATCCTAACATAAGAATAACATCAGGCAAATACAGACGGTAATCTCATACTGAGGAACTGATACGACGTTGCCAAAGCTTGGGAATACAAGCTAGTACCGCAGACCACGAGATTTGCAGTATAGTAGCGTAAAATGTACCGTATGGATTGGACTAAACAAACAGTGAAACCAGTGTGCGGTAAACTAGTGCTTAGTGAACTGGAAATCTACTAACAACAACATGCCCTAGGAATAGTGGCATAAATTACTAACTAAAGGCTTTAATTTTCATTCAAAAACAATTTGAAAATAAACAATTGTAAAATGCTACCCCTCCGCCCTCCACAAAAGTGATGTGGATTAAAAAAAAATTGCATACGAACAAAGTCCATACGAGAAATCTAATTAATATTTATGCAAGGTCATCATATGTTACCTTGATAGTACTCCAAGAGTATATTAAAAATAATTAAGAAGTTAATACGAAAACAAATGCATGATTAGGGAAAGGAGATGCGAAAGGGTCCTCTTCTTCTTCTTTCCCAACGTCATGATTTGCATGTGGGATTATGCCGGGATTTCTCTGATGTATAAGAGCATCCACAGTGGGCGAGTATAACCAAAAATTTGGGATGAGATCGTAACATAGTGGGACGGAGTAAAGATCAAATCCCAACCAAAGATCAAATTCCAGACCAAATATGGTCGCGACCAAATCCCAAATTCTAATATAGTCGGGCGTAAATTTAAAGTACGCTTGTTGCTGGGCGTAAATTTAAAGTACGCTTGTTAACGGGCGGAGATTTAAATTACGCCCGATGAAATTTTAATTAAATAAAAAAAAAGAATGAGGTGGACTTTTAAAGTCCGCCTGATGAAAGTTATAAAGAATGGGGCGGACTTTTAAAGTCCGCCTGATGAAATTTTAATGGGGCGGACTTTTAAAGTCCGCCTGATGAAATTTACAAAAAATGGGGCGGACTTTTAAAGTCCGCCTGATGAAATTTTACAAAAAAAAATTGGGGCGGACTTTTAAAGTCCGCCTGACTAAATTTTAATCATGTACCGTTGCGTCACAACATGGACTAAACCCAAATTTTGGTCTTTTTTTTGATCTTTGATCTTTGGTTTTGATCGCACCACTGCAGTTGCTCTAAGCTGTTTTCCAAACTTTTGGAGGAAAACTAAAGTTAATGATAACATTGTTTATTAATTAATCTTTTTCATTCTTTTTTCAAGAGAACACTCTTTTTTTAATTATTATTCTTAAAAATCCATCAATCATATCAATTCCAGACTGGATTTACGGCGTGTACAAAAAAAACATATCACTGTTGACACTTTTATTCCCAGCCCCATCAGTCCATCCCCTCCTCCTATACTGATCACGTCATATAAATAGACTTGATTCGTTTATTCATAGGATACTCTCTGGATCTAACGGCTAGAAAACGTACATTAGATTCCTTCCGACTTGATCAGTTTATAATAAAATAAAAAAATTGTTGACAACATTATTATTTAATAATCAGGAAAAGTACATTATTGGAAAGAATTCTAATCAGAAACTAGCGGTAACCGAACAATAAGCCGGGTTCCAACCCCTTTTTAAATCACCATACTTAACCTATAAAAAAAGAAATCCCATATACGAACATTAGCATCATGACTAGCCATGTAGTTGGGAAGACGTTTAATAAAGTATGTCATTTCGATCACACTTATTTTTTTTTATAAATTTCATTCATGATAAAACAGAGATTATATGGACTTCAAAAACATCAAGATCAAAGATCGAAATAACTAAAAGGTACTAACGAAGAGTAATTTTTTGTCGACAATATTGACAACTATTTCTTTTGGTATCAAAGAATCGTTTACCAGATTGATCCAAGAGATGTCTACTGAATAAGACACTTATAAATCTATAGTGAAACATGAAATGAGTGATTCCAGATATATCAGGGCAATTCGCAAAGATTTTTTCCAGGAAAGACAGCCCTGAATATTGGCGAGCCAGGCAAGGACCTAGCTCATATATATGTTGGCTTAGATATATTCAAAAATTAATGTTATTTGTCCTCGAAGTTACTTACATCGAGAATTTAGGTTTCAGTTCTTACAACGATCATTTTATACAAATTTTTTTATTCTAGAGCCCCAAAATAATTTGCTACAACCCTGCACCTGAGCCCCACCTCAGAGAAAAATAGGATATGAAATAGGAAAACCAGCAAAAAAAAAATATTGGGATACCACAAAATTGTACTAAATTTATACGAACTGGACTACGAAAAATAAAGTGCAAATCATGAAATCGTGATGTTGAAAAATAAAAATAATCTATCCGTACAATGATTTGTCATTTTATTTTATTTATTTTTTGTCAAAGATAATAATATTTTATTGGAAACCTTACCAGAATTAAGAAAAAAACAAAGAACCCAAAAACAAGCCAATCTGTTCTAAACAACCCACAACTAACACATTACGTTATAAAAAAAATTGAGTCGAGTTTTTTATAAAAATTTCAAGGAGCATACTCCAATTATAAGCTTGACTCTTCAATTGGTGTATGACTTGCTTTTCATTCGATGTCGCATTATTGAAGATAACATTGTTTCTCTTGTAAATGGACCAAGTAATCGCGCTCCACGAAAATGTCCAAAGAGCGTGAGCAATCGAGGAGAGATTTTTTATTTCTCATCCGTATAGCAAAAGATATAAAAAATTACCATACTTCCGTATAGCAAGGACATGGAGTCGTCATTTTGAAAAGAAAAAAATAATTTGTTGAAAAACATGTTAAACTCCAACGAACAGATCTTAACACACATGTACAAAAATACATTAAGCATACCGAAAGAATGACTCTATGTTGCTTCAATGCAACTTTTGTACTCAACTCTGAGACCATCTAAAATTTAACATACAATATGTCAGTGAGAATTGGATCAGCAATTGGTTTCTTTCAACAGAAACAAATAATACAATGAGTTGGGCTGATTTATGTAGCACAATAACCCGGCGGATCTGGAAAGCCAGATGTAACTAGGTCTTAAGAAAGAAAAGGCAAAACAGTTTCAACACAACTATATCCATAGTCAAGTACATCAATTCCAATTAAAATGTTAATGTAAAATTATAATATCACAATATTATACAAATTTTATACTACGACCCACTCAAAGATCATAGTTTATGCATATCCAAACTAAACAGCTAGCACTATCCAGGCTTTATGAGATACAGGATTAATACAGCAATACCAATGTTATCATATATTCGTGACACAACAGTGACACCAACTATGATTGATGATACAAGAACCTGTAAATAAGCAAGAGGTGAATCGTAAGGCTGGAACTCTAGAGAATTACTCGAACTAAAGTGGGCAGAGACGATTTTCCAGTGGGAAACAGAGCTAAGTGGAAACAACATTGACGTAGAACCAATCTTGTTGTTGTTGCTGGTTGGAATTCATGTCAAAACTAAAGATGATAAATTCAAAAAAAATTATTTTTTCGTAAGTCAAACAACAAAGTTCTTAATTTTAAAGCAATGTCCTTTATTCTGGTTACTGACAAAACAACGCGCTTACAACAAACTTATCAGTATTTTGTAAAAAAAGTAATATTATTTTGTATAGGAGTATATGTACTTATTTTCTCATAAGAGAAGACCCAATAAGAGCCCCACATCAACACTATTCCTCTTATTGAAGAGTAAATGTACTTATTCTCTTATAAAAATAAATATCGGATTATTTACACTACAAAATACTTAAAACAAAACACATCAATGGAACCCACAATTACAACCAAAGTAATTTTGAGAGGACATAATTAGAGTCCCGAATCAACACTATTCGTCTTATTGAGAGGAGTAAATGTGCTTATTTTCTTATAAAAATAAATACCAGACTTTTGACACTAAAAAATACTTAAAGCAAAACGCATCAACGGAACAACCAGAGTAAATTTAATAGCACCTGACCGTAAAGCAAAATTACTATAAGGATTATTTTGTTTTTGGTACTCATGTTTTGTCCAATTTTTGAGTTTGGTCTAACATTTGTCCAGCTTGGTATTTGGTACTTGGAATTAACGTTGACCTCGGTTGACTCAGTTAAATACTGACTTCTGTTTAGAAATTATATTAAAAAAATATAAAAATAAAATTATTGGAGAAGTTTACTACCATGCCCTTCACTTTCCAAACATTTTACATAAACCCATCTTCTTACCTCTCAAAATCCATCAACGCCGCCGCCACCACCTTCCCTGCCACCATCACAACCACGTCCGCGCTTTCTTTGTAACTCTTAATTGAAGGGAAGTGATTTCCCACTTATACAACATTGTCCGCACAATACCACTATTCTCCGCTGATACCACAGTATTACCAAATAGGGACTCCAAACGAGTTTACAAAAATCAAACAAAATAAGAACCCTAATTCAAACCAACAACCAAAATTTCCTAATTCAATCAAATCCTAATCAAAGTTTTCCTTCGGAATTCCAAAAGAAGAAACGCAATCTAACGTCGCTTCCCAATATCATCAACTCTGAAATCATCTCAGTGTTTCCATCAATTAATCTCGTCCTGAATTTCTCCATCCATTTCTGTATGTATGGAGATGAATAAGATGAGTGTTAATAAAAATAAAGTCAAGATCAAGAAAAAAGTTGTTCATGAATCAATAAGATGAGTGCCGGAAAAATTACTTCACGTGCTCCCTCAGTTCCTTATGATTTTTGCATTTCTCCATCTCATACAACGTGAGTGTTGATTTTAGAAAGTAAAATTGAAATTTTGATTTCGATTGGAAAAGTATGATAGCTTCCTTAACTCCAAAACCTTTAATAATTCTAGCAAAAATCTATTTTTTGTTTATCACAAAGTGGGAGGGCATCAGTCAAATATCACTTTCAACCTAAATTTTGATTTCAAATCTCAAACCAGTGAGTTAAAGAGGTAGAGGTGGTGGCAGACGCAGGAAAATGGTGGATAGTTGTTTCAGTGGGGAGGAAGATGAAAGAGGAAATGCTTTTAGGTTAATATATCATGAAATTTCTGTGACCGTCCACATGTACTGAGATCAACGGTTTAGGTAAAATACCAGAAAATAGTTTGGGTCAATTCATTAAAATTAAACTTAACCTAGTCAATGGAAGTCAATGTGAAGTCCAGGTACAAACGCAAAGCTGGACAAATGTTAGACCACACTCAAAAGTTGGACAAAACATGAGTACCAAAAACAAAATAACCCTTACTATAACCATTGGTAGAAAAGAAAGTTACTGTCCACACACATAACAAAAAAAAAGAGCAAGAAAGAAATTGCGGCTCGATTCCGAAAGGTTCTTTTTCTATCTTCAGAGAAAGCGAGAGATTGGAAGAAGAAAGCGAGGGATGGGAAGAAGAAAGCAAGAGACTGGAAAAAAATAGGCATGTCTAACAATTTTCTCATATATCAGGTGAAATCGCATGGGAAATTTCAAAAGGGATAAATGTGAAGTCACCTGAACCATGACATTCACAACTAACATCTTGTCGCCTCCCTTAAAAGATTTACCGTGAAAAATATAGAGTTTTCTGTTATTGGTATAAAACTAGTCTAAGTAAGAAAAAAGAAACAAGGGAGTCTTTTTTCCCTTTCCACAACCTGGCTTGATTGGGGTATACCCAGATTAATTGGGGTATATCTAATGAGCAAAAGCTAGATTATTTTGAAGTAAAAGAAGCCTTCCCTTAACCATGTATTTTATAAATGGCTAATATATCCTTGTTTAATTAATACTAAAAAATTTGATTAACTTAATTTGTTGAGTTTAGATGGATTAATTGAGTAGATTAAAACTTTTATCCCATGAGTTCAATCAACACCAGTTCTGAATTTTGTGAAAAGTCGGCCGGCAAGGTCTACAGATGAAGAACATGCCGACTATATCTGGCCGGCAAGGTCTACGGATGAATAACATGCCAACTATATCCGGTCGGCAAGGTCGGTGAATGAAGAAGATGCCGACTTTATTATTTTTGATACACAGGAGACTGTTGTAAATGTTTTACTAGTCGGCATCTCATTGATTTTTTACCTTGCCGGCTACCTTATAGTCGGCAAGGTCGACAAAAAATACCTTGATGACTATAGGATTTTTGACATACAGAGAAAGGTGTTACAAATGCATGATTAGTCGGCAAGATATTAATTTCATAACCTGACGACTAAACTATACTCGGCAAGGTATAAGGACGAATACCGAGCCGACCCTGTAAATGCAAATTTCAGAGATGAAAAGTCGGCACAATGTTCAACCTAGGAAGATGCCGACTAATACAAGTCGCCAAGGTTGGCAAAAAGAAACCATGACGACTGTTGATAAAAATTTGGATCATACATGATTTGAGATTGGGTATGATTTTGTACCCAATCTCAAAGCCTGTATAATCCAAATTTGAAATATATTTTTTCCTGATTTGGTTTCATAGTTAGAGTTTTGGAAAAAGATTTTGAAATATTTTTGGATGGATTTTTGATCGGCACGGTTTTTTTTTGGAGGCAATTTGGTCTTTTAACACCTTTTATGCATTCCTTGGCACACTAATTTGGATGGGAATAAAATAAGTGTACCCCAATTAATCTGGGTATACCCCAATCTCGCCAGGTTCCACAAGCCTGCGGCTCTGATTTGTATTCGTTTTATTTTATAAAGAAAACCAATTTCATGCGAGCTCGGAAAAATGTAAAAAATAACAATAACCCACAATATGATTTAGATTTAGATTTACTACTAACTAATGAACTAATCATTTGTTAGGGGCTTCATTAACGGCTTGGAGCATAAATTAGTGGGCCGAATGCATGGTAGGTGGTAGTGCATCGGTGGTACCGTGGTATTGAATGTCTGACTTGCAGGTGACACAGTAATGCCTAATTGGAGAGGGCGATAAAATGTACTACCCCGTACCAAGATTTGTGCCTAGTGGAACCCGCAAAGAGCAATTATATTGGAACCTATTTTAGGGATTGATATTGAGATTACAAAATCCGGTCATCCAATAATAATCTGTAAAACCCTTTGTCTTACTAATTTTGTTAATGACCTTAATTGATGTTAACAATTAGATGTACCAAACTAGATAAGACTAGTAATTAGATTAGACTAATAACTTAGTTTATAATTAGTGTTTAAAAATAAAATAAAAATGATTTATTTTTTTAAAAATTCCTAACCTTAATAAAATATACAGTTGGAAGTTCATATTTTCCCAACCTTGGAGAAAGATAGTGTAATTTACAATCGAAAAAGTTTGGAAGAATAACTACTTATGGTTGTTGGGAATTCAAATTTTCCCAACCATGAAATTGGTTTATGGTTGGAAAATCGTACCCAATTTTGAAACTAATTACTAAATCTCTAATTTAATCAAATATAAAAAAAATTCTTGCAATCAAGAGCGATAAAAAGTGGTGGGTCTATTATTCTTTCATAATTTTATCGGCTGAAAATCGTCGATTTATTATCGTTGAAAAAGAAATAAGCCGAAGAAAAAAGGACGGAGGAGAAGAAGAAAAGAAGAAGAGAACCCGACTTATTTAGGTTTAGATTTTGGTTATTAGATTTAGATTAGCTTCTAAAGGATAAAGGGTATTTTTTAATTTTTTATATTGATTAGCATTTTCCTATTTACCTTTGGCACATTTGAATATATATGAGCCGTCAAAACCAAATCCTCGGATCCCTGTAACAAGCTTCATTATATTTATGTTTGTGTCCGTATCCAGGGTTGATAATCAGATGCGGAGCAGTGGAGGCAATTCCAAACTTGCTTCCAACCTCAAAATTGTAAGGATGTTGGACTTCCAAGCATACGCCCCTATATATACCTAACAATTTACATACCACCCTTCCAAACAATTTTAAAACAACCACCTCACATTAGCCTTTTGGGGATTTGCAGGGGGCCATTTTTGGGCCCCACCAGTAAAAAAAATGTGAGGAGTTGTTTTATAGTTGTCCATGGGGGCGGTATATCAAGAATTTTTGAGATATACCTTCCTCCCTCTTAGTTAATCTGGTTAAATTGGGGTCTATGTCACTTAATTGGGGCCTATATCTACACGACAAAATAGGGTCGTTAAGAAGTAATTCATAGAAACCCCTTAACCAACTAATCTCTTAATGGCTAATTTATCCCTGATTAATTAGTGTTAATTCGGGTAATTAGTGGTAAAATATAGTGTTAGATGTGAAATTAACTTGTGTTAATTAATCATCTGAACATGAAAAAAATTGAAAATTTGAAATTTTTTGAAGAACACCAACTCAGAATAGGTATATGTTGTCAAAAACATATACCGATCGTAACCTTAAAAACATACAGAGATTTTTTGAAACTAGCTTCTATCCAAAATCGGTTTATATGGACATGAAAATCAACCGATTATCCATAATCGGTTTATATTGGCATGAACGTAAACCGATTGTAGATAATTTTTTTATTTTTTATCTGTGAATTATGTATTGTTAAACATCAAATAAAATTAAACTTTTTTCTATACCCGAGTTAATGAAATGAAATCGAGTATGATTTCATACTCATTTTATGATCGAGTATTAACTGGAAAAAAAATGGGTTAACTAGAATCGGTTTACACGATACATATGTAAAAACCGATTCCTGACACTGCACATCAGGAATCGGTTTATAAGAATGCTCATGTAATCTGATTCTAACAAAAAAAAATATAGAAAAATTGAGAACAACAATCGGTTTACTCGACACACATATAAAATTCCGATTATAACATTATACATCAACAATCGGTTTTTATAAGTGCTAATGTAATCCGATTCTGGTTCAAATTTCTCGAACCAAAAAACATATCAAGGACAATCGGTCTTTGTGGCATGAACATAAACCATTTCTATTTGCAGTGGGATCACATATACATTAACGTTAACCGATTCTGATAAACCAGGGAAAAATTTGAATTCAAAATTTTCAATTTTTGAGCAATTTTCCGTTACTAAAACCTAGTTTATAGAATTGGGTTGAGAAGAAAAGAAGAAGAATAAGTTGAAGTGGAGATGGAAATGAATTTGATTTTGATTTTAGTTTTTAATTTTATGATTTTGGTTTTATGATTTTGATTTTAGTTTTTAAAATTTATGATTTTAGTTTTATGATTTTGATTTTAGTTTATAATTTTATGATTAGGATTTGATGGGGACAAATTAGTAGTATTAATATTTGATAGAGGGTAAAATGGTAGTTTCATCAAACTTAGACACCCCTTATCATTCTTTATGGGGTGGATGAAAAAATGCATATGCCCCAATTAAGTGGCATAGGCTCCAATTTAGCCAGGTAAGTTAAGTTTCTAGCTCCGCCCCTCCTGATAATAATTATGGCCTTGTCGCCTGAACAATTTTTTATGCCAAAATTAACAGTATTCTTCCTCTGTCATCGCGAAACTCACTGCAACTTGACCAAGTAACAGTATCACTGTTTCTGACAAGAGATTTTTTTCCATACATGGAGCAGGGACGGAGCCAGTCCATTGCAAGGGTGTGCATATGCACCCTGACAGTTGGCTCCAAAGCCTAATATAAGCCCGACATAATTTCTTTATTATATACAGACCTAATTTTGCTTTTCTACACCCCTAAAATTTTTTTTCCAACGGAAAGTAAATTTTTGCACACCCATCTCCGAAATCTTGGCTCGGCGCCTGACATGGAGCACCTAATTACGAGAAATAATGAACGATATATCATAAATCTTCCAAGTAACAGTATCACTGTTTTTAAGTAATGTTGTTGTTGTGGACCTCCTGTGGTTTCCACTTGGACTCGAAAGCTCCCAGTTCCTGAACAGAAACACGTGTTTTGGTTTTTGACGATTTTCTCAGTGTTTTTCATTTTGACAACCTGCAGATAACGCCCCAGCGCACGTGGGTAGTACTTGTTTTAACTTTAACCCAGTAAATCAAACAGTAGAATGGTATCTCTTGATTCACTTTCCCTCTCGTCAGTTGAGGTTACTGTCCAGAAAGAGAAAGAATTGGTAGGAGGAAAAAATCAACAGAAAGTAACCTACTCCCACTGTCCGTGTGTAATTGTTGTTTGTCCATGCAATAAAAATCAAAAACCATCAAATGTACTGAGAACTGGTGTCACCGTTTTCATCATTTCCTGACTTGTTCTGTATGTATACTGTTTGTTTGATGCCATTTCTCTGAGTAAAAGGTGCATCACTTTTGAGTTCACTGTTTACCTAACCTACTGGTGGCATCCAGGACAGTACTATAAATCCTCGATCGGGAATAGGTTGCCGAATATTATACGTAAATTTTTGATAAAAATGTTATATACACCTCATTAAAAATAATATTTATGCAAGGTCATCATATATTACCTTGATAGAAATCCAAGATTAATAAAAATAATTAAGAAATTAATACAAAAACAAATGGGTGATTAGAGCATCCACAGTGGGCGAGTATAACCAAATTTATGGGATGAGATCCTAACACAGTGGGACGGAGTAAAGATCAAATTTGGACCAAAGATCAAATTCCAGACCAAATATGGTCGCGACCAAATCCCAAATTCTGATATAGTCGGGCGTAAACTTAAAGTACGTTTGATGCTGGGCGTAACATAAATTTACGCTTGTTAACGGGCGTAAACCAAATTTACGTATGTTGGTGGGGCGGAATTTAAATTTACGTTTGTTGCGGGCGTAACATAAATTTACGCCTGATGAGACGGACAGAAGAATTCCGCACGTTGCCAGGCGGACACCAAATTTCCGCCTGTCTGGGGCGGACACCAGATTTCCGCCTGTCTGGGGCGGACACGAAATTTCCGCCTGTCTGGGGCGGACACCAAAATTCCGCCCCTCCCAAACGGACTTTTTTTTTACGCCTGAGAAAAATTATGAAACATGAAATGAAATTTTCGAACGTTAGAATGATAAATTTTTCGAACGTTGGCGTTGGATTGCGTAGCAGATTTTTGACCGTTGGTAAGATATTTATATCTTTCGAACGTTTGAAATTGAATGTTAATAACGGATTTATTTTATACCTATATATACCAGATGAATTCCTTTCACATTTTCATATCATTCATTTGTATTCGGCAAGAAAAA
The DNA here is from genome assembly GCF_003573695.1 of Papaver somniferum. Taxonomy (NCBI): domain Eukaryota; kingdom Viridiplantae; phylum Streptophyta; class Magnoliopsida; order Ranunculales; family Papaveraceae; genus Papaver; species Papaver somniferum. The sequence continues at coordinate 79,024,705 of NC_039359.1, read as the reverse complement.
AATAGTATCAGGAAGAAAAAATAGTTTTCCATATTTCAAATCATTTTGAAAATTTTCATCGAATCGTTTTTAATGTCAACACCACGAATAGCAAGAGGTCCAAATTTTACGACAATCGAAGATGTCACGATGTGTAAAATTCATTTATCAATATCTCAAGATCCCGGCGTTGGAGCCGATCAATCAGAGATTGCGTTGTGGACTCGTATCAAGGATGATATTGAAGCTCATTTACCGGATAAACCAGAGCGGTCTTGGAGTTCCTGGCAAAAACGATTTCAGGGAATAAGTAAAGAAGTGGCGTTGTTTTCGGCAAAACAGGCGGAAGTGGAAGGTGAATATCATACGGGATGGGGTCCGGAAATGACCGTGAGTATTCTCTCTGTTTTGAAACAATTATTTTCTAATATGAGATGCCCATGAACCTAATTGTTTTTAAAAACATTAACAGCTCGAAGAAGTAAACAACGGTTTAAGGAATGCAATCATGGAAGAAAATTTAGGCACGAAGAGTGCTACCCAATTGTCATAGAAAATTAAAATATAATCGTCGATCGACTTTTGTTTTTGATACGACGCACGATTTGGATAGTAGCGTGAATACCGAGGAAGATGGCACTCAAGTCGAGTCCGGTAACGACACAGATAAAGGAGACATAGAGAATACATACCTTCGTCAGATGGGAAAAAAAGCAGCTAAACGATGAAGAAAACCGGGCGAGAGAAATCCAACAGCCAAGAGGAATTGATGGGAATAATTATTACACAGCAAGAAAATTTCAATTCTCATTACCGGGAACAATCAAGATTCAAGATGGAACAAAAAAAGGCCGAGTTTGCACAAAAACAAGCTGAGCATGCGGCTAAAATAGCCAAGGAGGTCGCAGACGATGAATTTCGCATCATGATGATGGATCTTTCCAAATTGGATCATGTACAAAAGGAGTACTTCGAACTTCGAAAGGCTTTAATAGTACGGGACAAAAGGAGCCAATTATAATCGTCAAAACGGGATAGTTCGAACCTTAAGTATTAAGTCTAATAATAAGTGATAATAGTTTTAGTAGTTTATTTACGTTTTAATATGTATTAATTTTGTCATTAGTCGTATTATTATGTAATATTTGGGATTTAATTTTATCTTCATTTAATTTAATCAACTTTAACTTATTTTGTAACATCTTACTTTAATTTACCAAGTGATGAGTATATGAAATAGAGTTAATACATTTCAAATTATTCGTTAAAATAAAATCACATAATTTTTTCATATGGGAAACAACATTTAATTCAATATTTTTCCTCGTCTCCAACCTTTTAATTCCCATATTCTGCCCATATATGTTCGATTAAGTCATCGCGCAAGCGAATATGCCTATCTTTGCTGCGCATATGACGTCGGCGTTGCTCAGCTCTAATTTGGGAAAACTCCTCACTGTTGCCTCTTAATATATTAACCGGTGTCGGGTTGCTACGATGATCATAAACATGTGGCCATTCACCGGGTAGACGCTCATCCTCGACTATCATATTATGTAAGATAATACACGTTTTCATGATATAGGCAAGCACATCTGGATTCCACATTCTAGCAGGTTGTTTGATGATTCCAAACTGTTGTTGAAGTACACCAAATCCCCGCTCTACGTCTTTTCTTGCACCCTCTTGCATCGCTGAAAATATCTCTTTTTTCCTACCAAGCGGATGTTTAAACGCCATAATAATAGTAGCAATTTCTGGATATATTCCATCACCTAGATAATACGGCATGTCATAAGAATGACCGTTTACCACATAGTTCACCGGTGGTGCTTTTCCCGTGACCAGACTTCGAAAAACATATGAACGGTTCATCACATTAATATCGTTGTTAGAGCCTGGCATACCAAAAAATGCATGCCAAAACCATAGATCATACGACACCACCGCCTCCAACACGATACTTTCGCTCCCTTTATACGCGGTGTAAGCCCCTGATTCGGCAGACGGACATTTATCCCATTTCCAATGCATGCAATCTAGGCTACCTATCATCCCTGGAAATCCTCTATCTTTGTTTTGGTTGAGCAACAACTCAACATCACCAGCCGTAGGTTCACGCAAATATTCTTTCCCATACACATTGACAATCGACTTGCAGAACCTCCGAGTTGCTTCCAACACCGTGGTTTCGCCTATGCGTAAGTACTCGTCTATTGCATCTGCCGCACATCCATAAGCTAACATTCGCACCGCTGCAGTTACTTTTTGATGAGGGTTTAATCCTAAAACTCCACACGCATCGGGCCTTTGCACAAAATATCTGTCTTCGGCTGTAACACCTTCCACTATTCTGTTAAACAATTGTCGACGCATCCTGAATCTTCTGCGAAAAACATTAGGTGGTTGGTTTGGATACGGAGAAAAATAGTCGTTCCACAGAAGTTCAGCACCAGTCTCACGATCTCTTGGTATTTTGATACGAGTTTGAGGCCATTTAGAATTGGTAACAAGGACTCCCATACTAACGGCCATGTTATTTTGCATAATTGCTATTGAATCATCATCCGAGGAATAAAAACTACTATTAGAAGAAGAAGAAGAAGATGAAACAGAAGAACAATAGTGAGCGGTATTCTCATATGCTTCCATATTCTATCGAATCAGAATAAGTGTGTGATTGTAAAAAGAGGTGTGTTGGTATTTATAGAGTGAGTGACGGAGATCACATGCTTCCATTTTGTAACATCTTACTTTAATAAATAAAATAACATAAAGTATTTGACAAATTTTGTAAACTGTTTGTCAGTGAGGTGTTTGTCGTATTGAAATGACTAGTCGGTGAAATTTGATAAAGTATTGAACTGACTACTCGCTGAAATTTGATTGCCTATTGAAATGACTACTCGCTGAAATTTGATTGCCTATTGAAATGACTACTCGTTGAAATGACTACTCGCTGAAATTTGATTGCCTATTGAAATGAACTCGCTGAAATTTGATTGCCTATTGAAATGACTACTCACGGACTACACATAACAAAGATAAATAACATAATAAATGTCTAGTATGACTACACATAACAAAGATAAATAACATAATAAATTCAAAGCTAAACCATATAAATAGTCATCACCGGCTAAACATTTCCCGTATCCAGAGGTGCCGATCGCGGTGGGATAAAAGCCGTTCTCGGAATGGGCCTGACCGAGGACGTTGAAGATGATCCTTGACTCATAGAACTCCACACTTGTGGGGGAAATGTGGGGGAAAAGGCGCCGAATCCAATGGAAGGTTGGATGGTGTGTGGCGTTCGGAAAAGAGACAGTTGATACTCCAATTCCGTGATCTTATTATTCTGGTTTCCTATAAGTTCATCTTTCGCTAATAGACACTCCATCCTATCTTTCGTTTCTCGTAATGTAAAATCTCGAAATTGTTTAGTAAAATCAGCATATTCTTGGAATAATGCATAACTATCGCCCTGTCATGAAAAAATGAGATAGATGAGATTTTTTTTTTTTTTTGAAATAAGCAATGTAAAGTTGAACGAACACTTACGGGCGATAATTGTTGTTGCGGTGGAATAAGAACATGTTCATCTGGTTTTCCAAGTTCGGTAGAATAGAAGTCACCGCTGTACCCAAATGTTTGGACCTCCCAATCAGGATGTGTCACATATTTTCTGAAATTAGTAACCTTTTTCCAATACTCTAAATATACTTCATACTGCACAACTTGCACCACCTCGGTTGCATCAACAAAACCGTCCGCTAGCAGGAGTTTTGTTTGGTCATCACCCAAATGCCCAATAATTACATGTAGTCTCATGGGAACAGCAAACGAGGGATGGTTTTGCCTCCAACATCTTTCTCCTAAATAAACATTATGATGTATAACCAAAAAAGGAATATAATTGTAGTGAGTACGTTACTAAATAGATAAATAACGAAAAATAAAAAACTATGTTATTGACGATTAATATTAATGATATAATATAAAAAATCATGTCTAACTCACAACGCCATTCCAAGAAAATATCCATCTCGAGTCCGACAGCTTCCTAGCAGACTTTCCCATCTCAGAACTGAGGACGTCGGTGTATGATTCCCATGGGTGCCATGTCACTTGGTCAATCGTCAGCTGATTCAGTAAAATCCTACAACGAATAATATCATTCTGACACCTCCTTCCATTCCATCTGGAAATTACAGGCCATTTCTGTTCATTACCGTTCATTGAGATGTCTGGTCGACATATGCCTAGGTATTCATACCCCCAAAACTAGTCCATAAAATTAATGAATCAAATTAATATATCCAAGGAAATAAACTTAAATGAAAATATACTTTACGTTGAAAATTAAAATAAAATCGATTACCAAAATACCTCTAATATTTGGAAGGGCCCGCTTAGTGCCTTCTGTTGTTTCCTACAAGCTTGTCGGAGACCTGCATACAATCTCGAAAAGGCACTACCGCCCCAGTCAAGGTCTTGTATTTTATCAATTTCTTCGAAAGCAGCTAACCATCTAGCATCAATATAGTTCTTTGCATTAGGAAAGAAAAATTGACCCAAAACATACATAAAAAAGGCAATTGCTATTCTATGGGCGAGGAGAGAATCTTCATTAGCCGCCACCAACTTATCTTCTTTGAAGTATGAGCTTAAATATGTAATTGTAATTGAGTTTGATATCCACGACGCGCCTCTTGTTCCCTGTGTGATATCCGGAAAAATCTTCTCACGGACATAGTCAAATTGGTATAGGCTCGAATCATACGGAACTACATAACCATCACCGATACTCAGTCCAGTTAACATGACCCAATCTAATGGCGTGAACCCCATCTCACCAAATGGAAAATGGAACGTGTTGGTTGTATCCCAAAACCTCTCAACAATATAATCAACAACGGCATGTTGGGTAACGTTACACTCTATGTTCAACAATTTTTCCCACCCCGCTTTTTCAATCACGATGTTTAAACTTAAATGTTGGTGCGTCTGAAAATGTAATGTCTTCAGTAGCGTGCGGCTTATCATCTTCCACTATAGGAAACCTCCCTAACCCGGGGACGTCGACCTCCTCAATTTGACCGGTAGAGATTAAGTTGTAATCAGCTTCGGTAGATTTTTGTCTCTTGTTGGTCTTTTGGCGACCACTAAACCTCGATATAAACTTGTTCATTCTACGCACAAACATGTTAAATCCAATTTCATAATTAAAAGACCAATCCACGAACCATAATAGACATAAATTTAACCGAACAAAATTTCAACATCATAAAATTCCATAAACATAAATTTAACCAAAAAAATAATTATCCAATTAACTATATTTATAACTATTTATAATTAACAAAAAATTCAATTAAAATACGAAACTAAATTAACAAAAAGATAAATTAAATTAAATCACGTAACTAAATTAACAAAAAATAATTATCCAATTAACTATATTTATAACTATTTATAATTAACAAAAAAATAAATTAAATTACGAAATTAAATTAACAAAAAAATATATTAAATTAAATCACGTAACTAAATTAACAAAAAATAATTATCCAATTATTAATATTTATAACTATTAAATAAAACAAAAAATTAAATTAAATTACGATTAACCCAATTTTAATAAGATTTGATTAACCCAATATGAATATCCAATTAGTAATAAAGTATGATTCAATTTTCAACGTAAAAACCCTAAATAAATTCGAACAAAAAATACATTACTTGCGCATATTATTACACAAATTGAAATAAATTCGAACAAAAAATACAATACATGATATTATTATTACACAAATTGAATAAAGAAAGTAGAAAATACATACCTTATAATGGAGTTTTTAGGGTTTTTGTGGAGTTTTTAGGGTATCTGTACGGTTGGTAGATGGGAATGGAGAAGAAGAATATGAACTGAAGAGGAGCCGTGAAGCAAACAAGAATATGAACTGTGTAAGAATATGAACTGTGGAAGAAAATGAACTGAGAAGAAGAAGCCTCGTGTAGAAGAGATGGGTTGTGGTTGGGAAGGAGAGGCAGTATTGGTGGAAGGTGCGGTTCATTAAGATTACGCCCGATTTGATCGGACGGACAGGAGAGTACGCCATAACCCTAAACCCTAATGAAACGGAAATTTTGGTTACGCCCGTCTCAGGCGTAATAATTTTTTACGCCTAACAAATTCATCACGCGGACAGAAGAAGTCCGTCCGTACAACTCATCACGCGGACACAAAAATTCCGCCCGTCTGATCTCACACGTACTGTGTGACCGTGTTTAACTCGGACGGAATTTAGATTTACGTTTCTTCGAGCGGTCATTTGGAATCCGTCTGATCAACGGGCGGAGTTTAAGATTCCGCCCCTTGCCAAACGTAATTTTTATTTACGCTTGATAACAAACGTGATTTATATTTACGCCCGTTTGAAACGTAATTTATAATTCCGCCCAGAAATGAAACGTAACTAATACTTCCGCCCGTCTTCATGCGTAAAACTGTTTTACGCGCGACCAAATTTGGTCTTCTCCCCATAACGTCACAATACAGATTAAACTCATATTTAGTCTTTTTTTTTAGTCTTTGATCTTTGAGTTTAGTCGTACCATTGCATTCGCTCTTAGTGAGGAGGAGTAAAGGGTCCTCTTCTCTGTTTCCCAACGTCATGATTTGCATGTGGGATTATGCCGAGATTTCCCTGGAGTATAAGCTGTTTTCCAAACTTTTGGAGGAAAACAAAAGTTAGTAGATCAAATGATAACATTATTTATTAATTCATCTTTTTTTATCATCTAACACTCTTTTTTAATTATTATTCTAAAATTCCATCAATCATATCAATTCCAGACTGGATTTACGGCGTGTACAGAAAAAACATGTCACTGTCAACACTTTTATTCCCATCCCCATCAGTCCATGTCCATCATCCTCTCTAGTCTATCCAATCAGTATGGACTTGATTCGTTTACTAATACTCTCTCAATCTAACGGCTAGAAAACGTATCATTTGGACTTGATTATTTTATTCCGGCGAGATTGGGATGTACCCAGATTAATTGGGGTATACTTATTTTGTTCCCAACCATAATAGTGGGTTAAGGGATGTCTAATGTGTATAAAGTTACCCAACTATGTTTCCCTTAATAATAACCAAAACTATCCCTTTTTGTTTTAGATCCAAACCTTATTCTTTTCCTACTTCTTCTTCATCAATCTAATGATCAATTCCTTTCTTCTTCTCTATTATCGTGTTTTCAAATGCAAAAAAAAATCGTCGATTAGAATTTTTCATTGTTGATTAATTCTTTAAAACTCTATCTAATACATAAATTTGATGTTTGCATGTCAAATAGGGTAGAAAAATCGAATTCGTGAATCTGTAGTTATTTAGTCCGCAGGGTTTCTGATTCACGACCCTGCCGAATTTTCATATTTAGGATTAGTCAGCAAGATCTTAGGTAGAATATCATGACGACTGTTAATATCTGTAACTGCTTTTTACAGGGTCGGCAAGATATTCAACCTTGATACCATGCCGACTAAACGTGTTTTTAACAGTCGTTGGATATTAAAATTTTACCCTGCCGACTAATGCTTTGAAAATGTTTGTGTTCCTGAGTCCATAAAATTATAAGGTCGGCATGGTATTTGAATACCACCCTGCCGACTGCGTATTAGTCGGCACTGTATGGATTATAGACCCTGCTGACTAATTGTTTGGAAAATTATTTGTATTTTCTGTGTTCCATTTTGTTTTAAACTGGCATGATATTTGAATACGACTCTGCCGACTGTTGTTTAGTCGCCATTGATTGTAGTTATCTAGTGAAATTTTGAACAATCTCATGTGTGTCAAAAATAAAAGTCGGCATTGTTATTTAGAAACAATCATGCCGGCCAAAGTTAGCCGGCATCATCTTCATTCGTCAACCTTGCCGGCCAAAGTTAGTCGGTATCTTCTTCATTCGTCGATCCTGTCGACTTTTCATAGTTTCAGAACTGAAAGTGTCGATTTCTTCTTTAATTTTGAGTTTGATTTCATATATCATCTTTGCAATCCCCTTTTTGGAAATGTTTGGATAGTATGCTTTCATTTCAGTTGCAAAAAAAATTTCATCAAAAATCTTCTCACATGAGTTCAATCAAAAACAAAATTTCATAACTTAAATTCATAAGTTTTAATCAACTTAATAAATTCATCTAAACTCAATTAAGTAACCTAATCAGAATTTTTAATGTTAATTAGACAAGGATATATTAACCATTTTGAAAATACATGGTTAAGGAGTGGCCTGTTTTATTTCTAAATGACCTGAGTTTTGTGTCATTAGGTATACCCCAATTAATTTGAGTATACCCCAATTTGTCCAGGTATTTTATCAGTGTATAATGTAAAAAATATTGTAATCACTGGTGTAGTTTTGTAGTGGTAAGTAAAGTGTTCGTTTCTCGGACTTGTTGAGATTCGATTTTAGACTTAATATAATATGTACAAGGAAAGCTGTCACAGTATCGAGAGGTACTGAGATTCAGGATTCCACCAAATTTCATTCATGTGACTCAATTAATAACTCCAATCAATTATAGCTCAAATATTAAAAATATGAACTCTTATTCTTTGCCAAAAATAGATTTTTAAAACTTTAGATGTAAAGCACAAGCATGGTGTATCAAAAGCTCTTACGTCTAAGCATACACCATCAAACGAAATCACAACTAATTAGTGAAAATCATGAATCAATTAAAATAAGTGCAAAAAATCATAAAGAATTATTAAAATTACCACATGCGTGAAATAGGGTTTCCTCCGTCATCCCAGTGTTGGGGTTTAGCTCCTCATATTAATCATGATCTCAAAATACATGTATAAAGCTCAAAAGTTGATTAAAAAGGAGTAAAACAATTGAACAGAAAAATCGCAACAGAAATAACTGTTGCAAAGGCGTTGTTCACTGTTACAAGAAGAACGATATATATGAAGTGTTGTTGAGACTGCAGATGCGACCCCCACAACTTTGTCGTAAACACTGTTGAAGAACGACTGTCTTCGGACGTCCGTTCTTCGTGTTCTTCAGCAGCAGCAGCAGCAGAAACAGAGTTTGATCGAACTCTGATTTCTTCTTCTCTGGCCCTCCTCTGGTTCCCAAACTCTCGACCCCCCTTCTATATGATCTAACCAATCTATTTATATCAAAAAGGCCGATTAAATCTCTCCAAAATCTTCTCGAAATCTCTTCTTTTCTTTTCTTGGCAGTTAGGGCAATAATCTTTTCTCTAAATTGTTCCACGCGTTTCTGAGCTTTCCTGATTGTCTCAAACTCTTCCTTAGATAGATATGTATCTTTGGAAATATTTTTAGGTCTTTAGTCTCTCTAGAACTTCTAAATATAATCTCAATAGGGTCCGTGTAAAAACACTTTCCCTGTTTAGCTCCAACTCGATTTCTAGCCCAATTCGATCCAAACAAACGACTATACCATGCTTGTTTAGTTAAATCACGTCCAGCCCAATCAATTCTGGCGATTGAATCTCACTAAAACACCTTCGAAATCAATCCCCAACTCTGCCAGTTGCATGCACAAAATTTCCCGCCAATTTCAGTTTTTAAAACGATGAAGATGACCTCCCCCTATCCTGTGCTGGTCTCCCTTTAGCAGATGCCTGGAAATGGGTCACCCTTAGTAATTAGGTTACCCCTTATCCAAAGAGAGAGTCCGTATAGTAATTTTCTCCCACGAGCGCAAAAACCACTTTTTTAGCCAATTTCGCCGCAAAAGCTTATTTCTCCAAAAATACCTACAGGGACATAAAAAGCCATTATAAATATAAAATCGAGCACTATTAATATATACAATTGAGATTATATAAGACAAAAAAATGTGCCTATCAAATACCCCCAAACTTATTATTTGCTAGTCCTCGAGCAAATCAAATAGAAAATAAAATCCTAACTCACTGTCGCAGGCATCGTCGATTGCATTTAGCGTATGCAATAAGCCTTTAAACCCCTAGGTGTCCCTAGTGGCCGAGTTATAGTCTCGGGAGGGCTTACAAGAGATATACCCACAAAACCTTTACTCCAGACCATAGCTATCTACGCAGAACCTTGGAAGGCACTAAAGAATCTCCTTGGTTGGCGTACTTATTGACTACAGGAGGAAGTACCCTGTTGCGAAATTCCAATTGATGTACACGAGTTTGCACTCAAGCATACTAAAATTCATATAAAGTGACAGAGCTCTACTCAGATAGTCGCACTATGGACATCAATATCCGGAGTCAAAACTAATCACATGGATAAATCAAGAAGATGGATATATAGAAAAACATAGATGGTTTTGATGTTTACTAAGTGAACGGCGTTTCCCATATCTGTCTGAAGGCCTCCGCCAAAATGAACCTATCCTAATGGATTGAGATACTAGTCTAACTAATATCAACACACTGGCATATACAAGGGAACCAGTGATCAATAACCTAACTCTAGGTCAACACAACTGGCATATACAAGGGTACCGGTGGTCGACTTTATTGAATTTATTCCTTTTGGTCAAATGGTCTGGTCTCAATTTTTTTTTTCCAACTTTTTTTTTTCATGGTATCTCAATCACTCTAATTCACCCTAGCATTGGTAACAACTTGAATCGTGAGCCCCACCAAATCACTTAGAAAAACATAGTTTAAAAACAAAACAAAACAAAATAAAAATAGAAGTGAAAAGGACTCAACGAGATATGGTGAAACTATCATGTTATTTCTAACACCTGAGCTCTGTGCTTTTATGAATAGACTCTTCTAGATGTTGCCATCTAATCAGATTGGTTCCTCAACTCCTACAACCAACATGCTTCCATCCACTTAGATTAGTTAGTGCAATCCTAAATAGGCATAAATTTCTAAGCTCTGGAGTTTATTTATTCATACTGCAACTAAAAAGTTTCTCCCATACCCCCAAACTTAAATCTAACATTGTCCTCAATGTTCTAAAGATAAAATTAAAAGCATGAACAAGGAGAAACTGTTACCATTTGAAGCAAAAGAGATAAGGAAAGATATTACCGTGTCGCATGAATGTTGGGTTACCTCCCAAGAAGTGCTAAGTTTAACGTCTTCAGCCAGACTAATAGATGATTAGTCACCTCATGGAATCATAAACTAATAGCCGAAATTTCTGTGGGTCATCAAAACCAAATAGAGCTATCACAAATAAAATTAATCTGCAACCTGTCAAGAAAATAAACAAATAAAGCACATCCTTGTATAGTTTCCTGTTTAAGACAACTACATCTAGCTATGGTTCAGGTTCTATGAAAGAGTCTAGATAAAATATTTTCATGCGCTGGAATTCCTCAAAGCTAAGGTCCGGTTCAGGTATTAGAGTCTGGAAAAACTCAAGTAAAAACTTAGAAGCACATAATAATAACCTGAATAATTGTGGATCCTTAAAGTCAATCAGTTTTGACTCACACAGCTGACCACAATAAGAGTGGTGGTCTTCCTTAAACAAATGTGTCGACCCTAATCTCCTAAAGTAATTAGGTTTAGTCTCAAAACTTAATAACTGACACATCTGAAACTTACACATTCCCACAATCGGTTGAAAAATATTTGGTGGGAAAACAAAGTCAATCTGGATATCATAGCCTGGGTAAACCATATCAACCAGAGGATGGGTTTCTAACAACTGAATTTCCTTATGGACATCACTAGGTTCAGGAAAACGTGTATGAAGATAATCTTGTGAAATGGTTGAGGCCCATATGTCAAGTCCCAAGTGAGGGACCTTTCTAATAGTTAAAGCACATGGAGAATGATAATCACCCCCACACTTTGAGTTTTGAGTGTCTCTAGATAGACTAGCTACAATTTCTCTAATTTCTAGATCATCAGAATCATGAAAATGGTCAATTGCTTCTTCTAGGTTATACTCAGGTGATGCGTCCTCACACATGTTTAAATGCTCTACGAGTTCATCTTCATCTTCTTCGTCTAAGACTATTGTTTCTAAATCGCTAGACTCTAAAATATTTTTCTCAGAATAAACTCGTTCCTCTAAACCATTATTAGCTTCGTAATCAAAATGAAATACTACATCGTCTAAAACGGGAGTATCTCTAGTCAAGTCCTCGTCCTTTTGAATAGGTGAATAATTATTAAAATTATTTGGATTTGAACTAGAAACATTATCATTATTAAGCTCAATTAGAGTAACAAATTCCTGATCACTATGCCTACTTATTTCAAATTCTTCATCAACACTATCCTCATCATAATCATCATTATAATAACATGAAAATGGTTGAACCTCATCTAAACAAGTAGTGTTACCAATTTTATCCTCGTCATCTTGATTATGTGAATAATTATCTTCATTTTCAAAGTTACTATTGGAAACACTATATTGGAAATTAAGAGCAGTTATGTTCTGGGCCTCTAACAAAATATTTTGAGTCGACTCACATGACTTCCTGATTGAATCTAGGAAAGAAAGTTCACTCGTTGCATTGCTTTCTTCCATAACTAAGTTATTCATTTCTGCTAACTTACGTGTCGACTCTAGTAGAGAGGAATTTTGCTCGTATGACCGGTTGACGTGTGGATAGTAATTGGGCTCACCATGGTATGGACCATAACCTTCAAAAGGCTGATGTTCCCAACCATTATTCACACTATGGTCAAAGTAGTAACGTCCATTTTCAAACTCAGTCTGATATTCGTTGTATTGGCTATTGTAATACCAGTTCGACATTCTATTGCAGGGGTGTGAGTTGTCACACAAAATAAAACCCACTGACAGGGGATTCGTGGGTGGATAGAGTTTTAGCTCCCGTACCAGACGGGCGATGAACCGTTGAAGTCGACTTAGGCCACCGACTCCGATGTCAGTGTACGAACCCGAGGGGCCGAGACAGTATCGTAACTGTCGTCCTTCCCTGCAAACAGTTGATATTTAATTTTGACCCTTCCTTAGGGTTTAAAAATAATGTCCAAGAATGTCCAAAAAGTCCAAAAATAAAAATTTCCAAAAAGGAAAAAAAATTACAAAAATAACACCCTATTTACAGTTTCTAAAAATAAAAAATAACTATATACAAAATCTTCTTCTTCACTCCTTTCAGATTCCTCTTTTCTTTCCTTCTTTGGCGATGCTTTCCTTTTATAACACTTTTTCTTCCCTTGTAGCTTCGCTCCAAATCTGAAAAGAATCGAAAAATACCAAAACACGTAAAAAAGAACAAAAGTAATAAAAATAAAAATAAACCTAAAACAAATCTAAATACAAGTCCGCGTCGGCGGCGCCAAAAATTGGTGTAGTTTTGTAGTGGTAAGTAAAGTGTTCGTTTCTCGGACTTGTTGAGATTCGATTTTAGACTTAATATAATATGTACAAGGAAAGCTGTCACAGTATCGAGAGGTACTGAGATTCAGGATTCCACCAAATTCCATTCATGTGACTCAATTAATAACTCCAATCAATTATAGCTCAAATATTAAAAATATGGACTCTTATTATTTGCCAAAAATAGATTTTTAAAACTTTAGATGTAAATCACAAGCATGGTGTATCAAAAGCTCTTACGTCTAAGCATACACCATCAAACGAAATCACAACTAATTAGTGAAAATCATGAATCAATTAAAATAAGTGCAAAAAATCATAAAGAATTATTAAAATTACCACATGCGTGAAATAGGGTTTCCTCCGTCATCCCAGTGTTGGGGTTTAGCTCCTCATATTAATCATGATCTCAAAATACATGTATAAAGCTCAAAAATTGATTAAAAGGGAGTAAAACAATTGAACAGAAAAACCGCAACAGAAATAAATGTTGCAAAGGCGTTGTTCACTGTTACAAGAAGAACGATATATATGAAGTGATGTTGAGACTGCAGCTGCGACCCCCACAACTTTGTCATAAACACTGTTGAAGAGCGACTGTCTTCGGACGTCCGTTCTTCGTGTTCTTCAGCAGCAGCAGCAGCAGAAACAGAGTTTGATCGAACTCTGATTTCTTCTTCTCTGGCCCTCCTCTGGTTCCCAAACTCTCGACTCCCCTTCTATATGACCCAACTAATCTATTTATATCAAAAAGGCCGATTAAATCTCTCCAAAATCTTCTCGAAATCTCTTCTTTTCTTTTCTTGGTAGTTACGACAATAATCTTTTCTCTAAATTGTTCCACGCGTTTCTAAGCTTTCCCGATTGTCTCAAACTCTTCCTTAGATAGATATGTATCTTTGGAAAGATTTTTAGGTCTTTAGTCTCTCTAGAACTTCTAAAAATAATCTCAATAGGGTCTGTGTAAAAACACTTTCCCTGTTTAGCTCCAACTCGGTTTCTATTCCAATTCGATCCAAACAAACGACTATACCAGGCTTGTTTAGTTGAATCACGTCCAGCCCAATCAATTCTGGCGATTGAATCTCACTAAAACACCTTCGAAATCAATCCCCAACTCTGCCAGTTGCATGCACAAAATTTCCCGCCAATTTCAGTTTTTAAAACGAGGAAGATGACCCCCTATCCTGTGTCGGTCTCCCTTTAGCAGATGCCTGGAAATGGGTCACCCCTTAGTAATTAGGTTACCCCTTATCCAAAGTGAGAGTCCGTATAGTAATTTTCTCCCACGAGCGCAAAAACCACTTTTTTAGCCAATTTCGCCGCAAAAGCTTATTTCTCCAAAAATACTTACAAGAACATAAAAAGCCATAATAAATATAAAATCAAGCACTAATAATATATACAATTGAAATTATATAAGACACAAAAATGTGCCTATCAATCACTTATGGAAAAACAACTCTCATCCAGGTTCAATGCGACAAAATAAACACACATAGGGCAAGCGAGAGAATGTGGCCCGATTTTGTAAGGTGTCTTTTTCTATTTCTAAAGTGAGAAAGAGATGGAAAGGATTTGGCCCGTCTAACGATTTCTTACAAATCGGGAAAAACATGTTCAGAAATTCTGCTATGAATTTAGAAATGTGGGATCAAATGATTTATGACATCCACATGTTACACGAGGATATATCTTCTAAAAAGGTTTTACAAATTTTTTTTTTTTAAGTTTTCTCTATATTAGAATAGAATTACTCTAATAATAAAACATGAAAAAAGTGAGATTAATTTGTAGACAAAAATATGGATCTAATTTGTTCTATTCAGAAATACAATTTCATGCCAGCTCAAGATTAAGCAAAATTCAAACCCAAATTATAATTTTAATGTTGGTTTTGATATAGATTTACTAACTAACCAATTAATGAACTAATCATTTGTTAGGGGCTTCATTAACAGCTTGGGGCATAAATTAGTGGGCCAAAAATGGTAGGTGGTAGTGAACCGGTAGTACCGTGGTCTAGAATGTCTGACTTGTTGGTGACACAGTAATACCTAATTGGAGAGGGCAATAAAATGTTACCACCCGTACCAAGATTCGTGCCTTTGTGTGGAACCCTCAAAGGACATTTATATTTATATCCGTGGTTGAGAACCCTGTGGTTAGCACAGTGGATTACTCATCCTCTCTCCATGAGAGAGATCCGGGATTGATTCCCTTTGTTTGCACCTAATGAGTGCAGCTACAATAGCAGCAGGGGTTAAGGGATGGGGCAGCGGGTCCCGTATCAAAAAAGAATATTTATGTCCGTGTCCACATTCAGGGCTGATAGTGTCGTGGCCTTGTCGCTTGGGCGCCGTGTTATGCCCAAGTAACTGAAATCTCTCCCTCTCTCACTACTGATTTTTTTGTAAGTCTACGTGGTTGGTATCAAAATCTCATAGAATTTAAGCCAAAATTTCCCAAATTTTAGGGATCATGATAAAACCAATATTATTGACTCAACTCTTAAGACAAGAAATCGGTGTCGAAATATATTTAATTTGCAAGCTATCTGTCTCAAACTGAGCCTAAGAATATTGACGAAGTTTCAAATGATACTGCTTGGGTTAGTGCTATGCACAATGAGCTTCATCGATTCAAGAGACAAGAGGTCTGGAATCTTGTTCCTTGTCCTTCCATATAAATATTGTGGGTAAAAATAGATATTTAAGAACAAGTCATATGAATTTGGAATGGTGGTTCGAAATAAAGCAAGACTTGTCGCTCAAGGCTACTCACAAATTTAGGGAATAGACTTTGACGAAATCTTTGCTCTTGTTGCACATCTTGAGCCCATATGTTTGCTATTAGCTCATGCTTATTTTCTCAAGATTAAGTTATACCAAATTGACGTAAAATCTGCATTCTTAAATGGATGTCTTAAGGAAGATGTCTACGTAGCTCAACCTAAAGGATTTGAATGTCCAGAAAATCATGATTATGTCTTCAAGCTCAATGAGACATTATATGGATTAAAAAAAGCTCCACGAGTATGGTATGAAAAACTAACAATCTCTCTTTTCAGAAAAGGTTTTGCTAAAGGAGGGGTTGGTACAACGCTTTTTATCAAATGGAGTGGAAAGGATGTCTTAATAGCTCAGATCTATGTAGATGACATCATCTATGGATCAACATTCAGGAAACTTTCTGATGAATTACAAACCTCTTTAGGAAAGAAATTCGAAATGAGCAATATTGGCGAATTGAAGTACTTTTTGGGTTTAAAAATTAAACAACATAAGGATGTAATTTATGTTTCTCAAGAGAAATATGCCAAGGAACTTGTTAAAAACTTTGGCCTCGAAAAAGCCAGTCCAAAGCTCACTCCCGTAGCCACAACTGGGAAACTTCAATGAGATGATAATGGTGCCAAAGTAGATCAAAAACTCTATAGATCTATGACTGGAAGTCTGTTATATCTAACGGAAACTAGACTTGACATCCTATTTAGTGTCGGTTGTTGTGCAAGATTTCAAGCATATCCAAAAGAGTCTCATCTTGATACGTTACCACACTATTGGTTATGGTTTATCTTTTACCTTTGATACTAACACGGAAATAACATACTGAGCAAGTTGTACTGGAACACATAAATAGTACATCAGGAAGCCTATTTCATGTAGGCCTAAATCTTGTAGTTTAGAATAGCAAGAAACAAAACTCACATTCATTATGTACATGTGAAGCCGAATACATTGTTGCAACTTCGTGTTGTCCCCAAATTTTATGGATGAACCAAAGGATTACTGATTATGGAACAGATTCTGGAACTATGAAAATATTTTGTAATAACAAAGTGCGGTTCGTATTACTGAGAATCCCTTTGAGCACTCAAGAACAAATCTCATTTACATAAGATATAATTTTGTAAGAGAACCCTCTGAGAATGGTACTGTTTAAATTGAGTTTGTGCCTTCTTAATGATAATTGGTTTATATTCTTACCAAACCATTAGATAACCGAACGTTTCAAAACCTTCGGCAAGCTATTGGTGTCGTTTTAGTTCATTGAACCAATCAAATTGTTACCCCTGTTTTTATTCGCATATATTGGGCAATATAACTTGTGTTTCAGATATTCTGAATTTGTGATCCATACTAGTGTACATCTTCCTATACATGTGTGTGCACATATTTCATCATCAAACACGTGTATATAGGAACATACGTGGAGAGCATGCGGACAAAGTCATGAAAGCATGATGACATGTGCCCACAACCAAGATTCCCATCCCGCCGATGTTGGATCTTTTCCCGAACAAATCTAAGGGCAGAAGTTAAAGGATGTTCCGGTAACACGCTGTACTGCAGAGCACCAAATAACTCCCAAAGAGTTACTTTATCTCATCCCCAAAAGAAGCCAAGATCAACGATGGAGAGAAGATGTACTGACATGGACGTGACAGAGGTAGAAAACACTTGCCTGACACGAGCAGGCGCCTCAACTACCCGCATTAAACACTCTGAGCAGCATACGTGTCGATCAACCCGTGGAACGAACGAGGATGAATCTGCGTGATGAAGTTACGAACGAAGACCCCTGCGTGATGGACACAAAACACAAGAAGATAAGGTTCCAACGGCCTTCAGAGATGGGTCCCACACTCTAACCCTATAAATACCCCCTCTCCATCAAGAGTAAAGGGATCGGAAAAACTGGGGAAGAAGGAGAGAGAGAAAAGATTGTAAGTGTAAGTTAGTCCTTTACAATAGACCTATGTAAACTACAAGTCACTCGACTATCTTTGTAATCATCAAGTACATAGTGAAACAACAACCCCGTGGATGTAGGCCTTAGTGCTGAACCACGTAAATCCCGGTCTCATTTACACTTCAGCACTTTATTTTTGTCTAACGCTTCATGAGTTTTACTTTTATGCTTCGTTTTCTTTATCTCCCCTTGCGTAAACGCCACTCGCAGTATTCTTAGATGAGGCTATGATAAACCCGAAGGTTTTGAGCCAAGGAATCAATGCCATTGTATTATCAGCACGAGTTGGTACCTAGAGTTTGAATATTGTTTGTGAACATATAGATGCCTACGTGATTTACGTGTTCACAATTTGGCGCTAGAAACAGGGACTTCGTCCCAGTAAAAGATTATCTTATCCTGTGATTTCATAATTAAATTAGTGTAAGATTGCTCTGCTTCATTATCTTTAACAATTTATCTTTATTAACTTTGCCATGTTCAAAAACGCACCCGTTGTCTTCGGTACTACCGACAGTATCGTCGTTTACTGGTTAAAAGATTTATTACTTAGATCCACGGATCTACATTTTTCTAGATCTCGTACGGACCTATCTTTCCGTTGGGTTTTCGTAAGTTTTCAAAGGATTTACGTGCAGTTTTAAAAGGGGTTTTCTCGCGTTTCCTCATACTTTCAATGAATCCGCACTTTTAATAAGAATTTAATCCATATACTTTAACTCATGTTTGAATCAAATGGGCTACCCTAAGAGTTCTCTGTGGCCCTCGGGCAGTTTCTCCCTGTCGTGGAATTAGGAATTTTCGCAAACTAACCCGATCCGCACGGACATTTCTGTTTCCCGCTGTTTGAAATTCCCTTGTGCAGAAAGATGCAAGAAGTAGGAAAATCCAGAGCCACGTCGAAGGAAGCACCGAGGACAACCCCGGTCATCACCCGGAGCAAGCAGAAAGGAGACAAAGCCAAAATGACCAGTCAGAGACAGGACACTGCGGAAATCACTTCGCCTATGAATGCTAATTCCGTTGCAGCCGCGGCCCTCAGAGCAGCGGCACAAAATATAATACGACAGCGGCAGTCCCGAAGACTACGGAAGCCGTGAAAACTCTTGCTACGAATCAATTTCACCAACCAAAAGAAAGGGTGGATGAATCCAGAACGTACCAACCCGCGCACCGCCAACCTTCGGAATGCCATCAACCAATGAGCTGAATCAAACTGTGCAGGTGGCTCTAACACCGCAGATGGGCACTCCCCCGATCTGGGAATGCCAACAATCGAAGCTGAACCTCCCCCGCCTTTAGTACAAACCATAGAAGAAGGCGGCACGGTGGCCGTAATAGCACGAGCTGGGACTCCCAATCAAGGGTCGAACCAATCAGACCGATTGATGGCCGAACTTGAAGAATTGAAGAAAAGCCAAAAGGTTTACGCGGATGCTGTGGCTTTGTTGGCCAGAGAAAACCAGGATTTAAAAGACCGGATTGCCTTAAGCACAAAGACGAGCCAACAACTCGATGAAGCAAATTCAAAGGCACCCGAACCAAACCGAGACCGAAGAGTCATCGTAGCGGCCAATGGAAACGCGGCCAGAGGAAGTAGCGCATCCGACCCAGATTATAACGATGGAGAGTCAAGCTATCACGAGCAGAGGAATGTAGGGCACCACCGCGCGATGGAAGAGCTGCGTGATGAAATGATGGCAGAGATCAGGCAATTAAAAAGTAGACAAGGCGGAGGAAGGTTGAAGAAGTCATGAGAGAGGCTAACTCCACACCCTTAACTCATCGCCTGGCCAACACCCTATTCCACTCAAATGCCCTGTCCCGACATTCGAATGCTATGACGGATCCAGCGATCCCGCTGCACACATTCGGTATTATAACCGTGTACTGGCTAGATGGAGCCAGAACGACGCAGTACTCTGTAGATACTTCCCATCGAGTCTGAAGGGATCGGCATTGTCTTGGTTTGATAATCTGCCGCCAAACTCCATCCACTCCTACGACCAACTCGCAGAAAAGTTCTTAAGAACTTACATGTACAACAAGGCTGTTAATACTGGAATGGATAAGCTCTTTTCACTGGCAATCGGCTATAAGGAAACCACGAGGGAATACACCAACAGATGGCACAAGGTCTGCCAAGCCATAGGAAGTGTGGACCCGGTGGTAAGTATCAACTGCTACAAGTGGGGATTAGACCGAATGAGTCCACTCTTTGTTGAGATTCATGGAAGCGTGCCCAAGACAGAGGGGGATCTTCGAATAATTATTGAAAAACACGCTCGTCTTGAAGAAATCCAGCGTGAAAACCCGAGGGCGTACCCACAGAGAACTCACCGTACAATTCCTTCCGCAGAACAAACCACTGGAACCAAAAGGAATTGCTCGGTGGAACGACCCCACGAAGATAGGAAAGAACGAAGGGACGAAAGGCGAAAAGACGATCGGAAGTTCGAAGATCAAGTTTACACAAAGCTCAATGCTAGCTATGCTCGGATCCTGCGAGAGGTCAAAGGAAGGGAAAATCTGGAATGGCCATGGTCTAAGGGAAAACAACCCCCAAGAACCGAGAAATCCAAAGATTACTGTGAATACCACTGTTTCAACGGGCACCAGACCGAAAAGTGTAAAAACCTCAAAATAATGATCCAGAAATTGATTGATGCGGGCGAGCTCAAACATTACATACGAAAGGATGTCGCAGAGGATAGATCTAAACGAACCAAGCCAGTCCAACTTCCAGAAGGGAACCGCACAATCAACACCATCTGTTTCTGAAACCGCAGGGCCCTCACTTACAACAGATAGGAAAGAGGTTACGGAAGCAGTTCGAGGACCGATGCGAATTGTATAAGATCGATGGGATAGAGGTGGACGAACATGAAGAGTGGATGGACTCACCTATTATCTTCGATGCTGAAGATATCGACGAAGATATGGAAGACCATAACGACCCCTTGGTCCTCACACTACCCGTGGCTGGATGTAACCTTAAAAAGATCCTCATAGACGGGGGAGCTCAGTGAACGTTCTATTCTACGATGCATTCAAACGAATGAAGCTCCATGAAGAACAGCTAATGACCTCTTATTACACCATCTACGGATTTAATGGAGCACCCACGAAGCCCTTGGGAGACATCGTGTTGCAGGTTGACGCTGGACCCATGAAAGTAGAAACACGGTTCAGCGTAGTGGACGCCCCGTCCCCCTACAATGCCATCATTGGACGAAAATGGTTACATAAACTCAAGGGGGTGGCGGCAACGTACTACCAATATCTCAGATTCCCTACACCTGAGGGAGTAATGGAAATCAAGGGAGATCGGGTCTCTGCAAGAGAGTGCCAAGCCACTCAGGATCGCATCAACAACGAACAAGAAAAGCAACACAAAACCCGAAGACTTAAAAATAAAGAAGCTGCGAAAGAGAAGGCCATAGACCAGTTCCTCAAGGAAACTACAGGAAGGGATTTGACCAAAGATGATAATGTCCGGAACACAGAGACAAGTACTTCAGCAGCCAACGCTGGACAGAAACATACCAAGTAGCAATTAAAGAACGCCCCAGTCCTCGGGGATCCGAAGCCGGTTTTCACGCCAGTAGAGCCCGTAAAAGAAATCAACATAGGAACGGAGGAAAACCCGAAGATGATCAAAGTAGGGACCATAATGGACGAAAAGAGAGAAGATTCCCTGACCAAGTTACTTAAAGAATACGCAGATGTATTCGCCTGGAAATTAGGAGATATGCCTGGGATTGACCCAAAAATAATCCAACATGAGCTGCGCATCAAACCAGGCACGCCACCTTTCAGACAGAAAATAAGAAAAGTCGCGCCGGAATATCATAAGGCAGTGGAAAAAGAACTTCGAAAACTACTAGACGCAGGTTTCATCAAGGAGGTCAAGTACCCTACGTGGATCTCCAATATGGTCGTCGTTCCTAAGAAAAATGGGGGGGTTAGGATATGCATCGATTTCACTAACCTCAACAAAGCATGTCCAAAGGATAGCTATCCATTGCCAAGCATAGACCAGCTGGTAGAAGCAGTAGAAGGATATGAAGAACTGTCATTCATGGATGGACATTCTGGCTACAACCAAGTGGCCCTGGCAGAAGAGGATCAGCCACACACAGCGTTCTACACACCACATGGTCTTTATTGCTACACTAGAATGCCTTTCGGACTTCGAAACGCAGGGGCAACATACCAAAGAATGGTCGATGCTATTTTCAGGCCATGGATTGGAAGCACCTTAGAAGTCTACGTTGACGATATGCTCGTCAAAAGCAAGCTGCGCAAAGATCACCACAAGGATCTGAGAGACATCTTCGAAGCAATGAGGAAACACCGCATGAAAGTAAATCCAGAGAAATGTACTTTCGGTGTCACCTCAGGGAAATTCCTCGGGTATTTGGTAACAAAAAGGGGCATCGAGGTAGACCCAGTGAAGATTCAGGCCATAGTAGAAATGCCATCCCCAAAATTTAAAAGAAGTTCAGAAGCTCAATGGGTCCATAGCAGCCTTGGGCAGATTTATTGCCCGATCTTCGGACAAATGCAGACATTTCTTCAATATTCTCAAAAAAGGGAGCAAGTTTGAATGGACCGCAGAATGCGAAGAAGCCTTCCAAAAAATCAAAGAACACCTAGCTTCGATTCCGATCCTGCAGAAGCCGGATCCTGATGAGGTTTTGGCATTATACATAGCAGCAACCGAAGACGCAGTCAGCGCAGTGTTGGTCAAAACCAATACGAAGATAGAACAACCTATCTATTACGTCAGTAAGACCCTCAATTCTGCGGAAAGGAACTACACAAAGATCGAACAGCTTATCCTAGCATTGGTATGGGCTACTCAAAAGCTGAGAACCTACTTCCTAACTCACTTCGTCCGGGTCCCATGCAAAGCACCACTGGAAGCAGTCCTCAAAAGCGCGGGAAAAGTGGGCAGAATAGCCAAGTGGAACACCCACCTGGACCAATTCAACATCATTCATGAAATTCAACATTCTCGAAAATCCCAAGTTTTGGCGGATTTCTTAGCAGACCTTCCCCTGGACAACGACGATGAGATTAAGGGAATACCAGAAGCCGAGGAAGAAAGCAAGGATCCAATGGATATCCTCGAACCCTCGAGTCAAAGACAATGGGAAGTCTTCGTCGACGGTTCCAAAAATAAGGAAGGAGCAGGAATAGGCATTGTCATCACCACCCCAACCGGAGAAAGGATTGTACAGGCACTCAGGTTAGAATTCAAAGAGCATACCAACAACATCGTCGAATACGAGGCAGTCGTACATGCCCTCCGAATAATAATAGAGATGGGAGTAGCCGACGTAAGACTAACAAGTGATTCACAGCTTGTCATACGGCAAATAGGGCTCGAGTACAACGTGTACGATGACACCCTCTCAGCTTACATGGCCTTGGTCCAAACATTGGCGTCACAAATTCCGAACATCAAGTTCCGGCACTTATGCAGAAGGGATCTCAGGCACGCAGATGCCCTGGCATATATATCATCCATGCTGAAGGACGAAAGCATCGAAGCTATTAAAATAACAAGGGTATACGAGCCTTCGATTACACCTCAATTCTCCTTCGCTACCAATCAAGATACAGTGGAAGAAAATACCGAAGACCAGGTAGGAGAGGACATCCATAACGATTTTGACGAAGAAGATATCCTGTCAAGAGCAAATCAAGACGAAGACTTCAGCAACGAAGATGATTGGAGAACGGTGATCCATGCGTTTCTCGAAAAGGGAAGTTTACCCGCGGACCATAAACAGGCTAGGAAAATACTCTCCAAAGCAGGAAGATATGATCTTCGGGATGGGGTCCTGTACAAGAAATCCTTCCTCGGACCGTTACTACGTTGCTTATCTCGAAAAGAGGGGCACCGAATTCTAAATGACATCCATTATGGGGACGCAGGGAATCATAGCGGTATGAGATCACTAGCCGACAAAGCCAAAACGCAAGGATATTACTGGCCCACGATGATACAGGATGCCGCAAGAATGTCCCGACGATGCGAAGAATGTCAGCGTTTCGCCAAAAAGATACACGCGCCAGCAACAATGTTAAATTCTGTAGATAGCCCTGGCCATTCGCAAAATGGGGCATAGATATCGTCGGGCCTTTCATCGAAGGATCAGGGAAAAGACGATTTTTGATAGTAGCCACGGACTACTTCAGTAAATGGGTGGAAGCTAAAGCCTTAGCTAGGATCAGAGACGTGGATGTGTTTACTTTCATATTCCAGAACATCATCTGCAGGTTCGGCATACCAGCAGAAATCGTATCCGATAATGGTAAGCAATTACAAGGGAAAAACATAGACATGCTCTTCGATGCTTTCAAAATAAGGAAGAACAAATCCACCCCTATATACCCTCAAAGCAACGGACAAGCGGAAGCCACCAACAAGACCCTCGCCCTTATCCTCAAAAAAAATTAGACGAACATAAGGGGCGGTGGTGTGAACAGTTACACAATGTGTTATGGGCATACAGGACAACGCGAAGATCTGCCACTGGGGAATCCCCGTTTCTTCTCACTTATGGAGCTGAAGCAGTCATCCCTACAGAGATACTCATGCCAACCACAAAGACCGAAGCGTGGGAGAAAAATCTCACAACAGACATGATGTTAGAGAGATTGGACGACCTAGAAGAAAGAAGGGAAGCAGCATTGCAGAAGATGGAAAATTACCAACGAAGACTTGCAAGGGAGTACAACAAAAAGGTAAAGCTTCGGAATTTTGTAGAGGGGCAGTATGTGTTGAGAACAATCCCACAGTATCAACGAGAGAAGAGATGGGGAAAGTTAGCACCTACGTGGGGAGGACCTTTTATAATACACGATATTGCGGGAAGCGGTTCCTACTACCTTCGTAATCTGAAAGGCGAAGTCCTCCGACATCCTTGGAATGCTAAGTGGCTCAAACCATACTTCCCATAGGGGCAACGCAGCCTTGCAACTGCGTGAAGGGTACCAGAAGAAGAAGGGAGCGTGACCACTCTACATGTTTCTATCTCTGGACGAGGAATTGCAGGCCTCAACCTATCAATCAAACAAGCTTTCTATATATCAACTAAACCTATCGACAATATTGGGGAAAGTAGTTAATCTACAATCTCTCAGGGCTCCCCCGTCAGTGTCCATAAGTGTAAGACCAGGGGGAAGGCACCCAGCAGAAAGAGATACCCAACCAATCTTAAGGCAACGGGTCGACGGAATGGGTGTATGTAAATTTTTTAACCCCATATCCTAGAACGTTGCCTCGGCCCCCACCGTCTGGGAATCCTCTGGCCAAGGGTTCGCCAGCGGGGTGACAGGTCTCAAGCCGATCACGAAGGTACCTCCCTTCGGGATCGCACCCAAACACTTCAAATCCTCTTTTTTTTTAGAGTCTTTCATCACAATGACTAAAATAAAACAACAAACTGATATTGCAGGTATATCAAAAAATGATCCATTTCATAAAGGTTGGTTACAAAAAGCGACAAGGCCATGGATTGTAAATATACACATCCAAAATTTACAAGGAATACACACCAAAAATATTCTCTTTTCACCAAAAATTTACAAGGAATCTCAACGGAAGGATAACGATGCTGCGGTCTCTACTTAGAAGAGGCCACCACATCAGCAGGATTGTTCCGAAGAGTTGAAGGGACGCTCCCACCAGAGAGGGTCCCGAAGAGCCAGGCAGGGCAGGCACTGGACGACGTGGATAGCTTTTCACAAGGCCATGCTCGGTCTTAAGGCCAAGCTCAATCTTCTCCAGCATCTTGTTTGTCTCCTCAGCCAATTGACACCGAGCCTTGTGCTTAATAACTATCGTCCGCTGTTGGGCTTGGGATAACAATGAAGACAGACGATTCACTTCTTTAGAAGCTGCACCAACGGCCTCTTCGCGGGACGCCGCCAAACTCTTAAAATGATTAGTCTGTTCTTCCTGCTGCGTTAAGGAAGATTGAGCCTTTTTAAGCTTTTTATTTGCAACGCGGAGTTGTCCCTCGAGCTCTGAAAAAGACAACACAAGGGAGTTAGCACAGTAAAGACACAATCACACTCGATGAAATAGAGTTATACCTTCGACACAAGCCGAAGCCTCTTCATACTCATTAACAACCGCATCTCGCGCTTCATCAAGATGGTCATATTCCGCGGATAATTTCTTATAATCTAGTTGAAGGTTGGTGAGAGTAAATTGACTGGCATCTAATTCTACCTGCTTCATCGAATCCATGTGACGAAGGTGGTCGACCTCTTTGTTTATCTCTGATACCCCCTTGCTCAATCTGTACATACACACTTCAAGATTTCTCTCAGACTCAGCCTGACGAGCTACTTCAGCGCGGGACGCGGCAAGGGCCTTGCTTAGAGCATCGGCTTCGGCACGGGCATTGTCCCTTTCTCTGGCACACACACACTATCCTTAACTCCTGGAAAAGGGAGGGATCGAGCCTTTTGTAATTCCTCTTCCAGAAGTTGTATCCTAGACTCCAACAAGGAAGTACGCTCATGGGATTCCCGCAAATTCTCACGTGTCCACAACAGTGTACCGTTGAATAAAGCACGGTCATGGTTATACAGATTCTGCATATCAACTATCTGAACATGCCTTGCGCGCCATACCTCAGCCCGAGCGTCCCACTTTTTGGCTTCGCTTTTAATTTTCTCAACAAGCTCTTTGATACGAGATTTCTGCCGTGCCCTTTCATTGCGGAGCCATATCAGCTCGGGGATGCCACCCACTGAAGATAGCGTGGGGAGACTCAGACAGAACACCCTAAGTAATGAAGGAATTATGACACATTGCGAGGGAAAAAGAGGAAAAAGAGCCAAACCTGTGAAAGCTGAAACTTGGCCGCGAGTTTGTTCTAACTCGGCGCGAACGACTGCAAGCTCTGAACGAAGACCAGCCTCCGCTTCACCCAGCTTTTCTTTCTCTTTGAGGTTTTTTTCAGCTCTTCAATTTCCACCTCAGCCGCAGATAATTCCTTTTCTCTGTGACGAAGCTTAGCCTCGAGCTTCAGAGATTTCGCTTTGAAGAACTGATACAGCACGTGGTTACAATGCTCACTCCTCATCATCTACACATCAAGACGACAAACATTATTTTACCGAAGAATTCGATCGTCACGAAGAAATATGTACGAAAATTTACCTCCAAGACACGCTGCTGAGGAAAGCCATATTGATACCCGTCGGCTATGGCCATCATATCCGCAACGGAAGAAGGAGGCTCAGACACAAGGGTAGCTTCGGGAACACTCAAATTTCTTCCCCAGGCCTCAGATACCCGCGCCTTGGAAGACATTTCCATCATACGACGGGTATACGCATCAGAATCCTTTTCACCAGTAATAACCGGGGCGGGATGAGGGACAAATAGCAGATCCTTTTTCTTGAGCCAATCCATTATGGCGTCCTCACCCTCAGATGTCGGCGAATGAGGAAGATCCGCGGCAGGCGAATCAATCACCGACTTCCCCTTTTCTGATACGGCCCCTTCAGCACAAATGTCGGCACCAACATGCGCACCATGCTCCTCCGCGCCACCATCCTGAACAGCAACGTCTTCGTTATCAGCAACCCCGAGCACATCCCAATCATCATTGGGGGAAAGTAGAGAGAAATCCTCAGGAAAATCGAGGCATCGTCGAAGAACTCCCCTGTGGAATACATCCGGTCAAAAGAAAACCCTTGAGAAAGGGTGGGGAGAGTATCCGCGGCATCACCAGCAGGGACAGAAATATCACCAATAACACCGCCATCAGCTACCACGGCGTTGTTTCTCCCTTCATCACCATCATGACCCGCACAGACCTCTTCTTCGACATTGAGAGGGGAAGTATCAGTACGTTCCTCCTCATCTGTAATCTCCTCATCCTCAGCAAACTCTTCGTTCACCGGACTGGTAACTTCTTCATGAGCCTCAGCCTCACCCATCATAATGGTAGAAGACTGCTTCGGCTTAATCTTTTTCTTCTTCGACACCTGAACCAACACCACAAAAAGAGTTATTTTTCCCCGAACAGTTGAATTTATAAAGAAGGAAAAGCGCAGATAGAATCCGCATACCTGGGCAATCGAGGCACTCCTCGGTGGAAGTATAGCACCAGAACCTTCCTCCTCGTCTCCCTCAACGACGTCAAGGGCATAAGGAAAATTCATACCTGAGAAGTTTAAATTCCAGGGACAGAAATCTTCATAACGAGCAGGAGGAGATTCACGTGGCCTGCTACTCTCAGTAGGACGCCAACCACGTGGACCGGGAATCCAACCGTACGCCCAAGGACCAACAACATCGATAACGGTAGCGTGCCACTCGTAGTCATGGTCGCGCTTGATCCTCTCGCGTGCCGGAAAAAGTTTCGAGATCAATATGCTTGAACGTTACTTTTTTCTTGCTGACCGAAACGCTGCGTATCAATGGGGCAGCCTCATCCTCCTCGGCGGGACCGGATGAACCAATGAAAGCCTCGGAAGCCTTTCTCTTCAAAGAAGGATTTTTTGAAGACTCAGCCCTCGGAACACCACCTTTGGTATTCTTCCCTTTAAAAGAAATTATAAGAGGGGGCGGCAGATGACGCTCGGGCTCTACAGAACGTAGAGGAGGAACATCAAAAGCGACAGCACGAGTCGGTGGCTGCATACTCCTAACATCATCACGAGGACGAGACACCGCCCGATCGACAACTTTTCGAGACCCAGAAGGATTTGTCGAAGGAACCTCTTACCTAGAAGATGAGGCCTTCGCCCCAGAAAAAACTCGATTTCTACGAACATCATCTTGAGACTCTCTACGCGGAGGAGATCTCGATAGACCAGAACCAGGAGTCTGATAAGGAAGCCGCGGACGGTCAGACATGGATGCGAAAAGATTAATCATAAACAAGTCAAAAACAAACACAAGGACATCATAAGATCAAAAAAACCACATAAATAGCAATCCACACACGATAACGCAGAAACCCTAAAATTAGCATACATGATCGAAACTCCCTAAATCCCTACCCTGAAAGGCTCAAGCAAAACAATGTCCTCCTTGATTTAAGACGAAGAACAGGGGCAAACTAGCATGCAAGCATTAAAAGAAGTTCTTCATCACAAACAAGGGACAATAGTAGCAGAAAATTTACAAATCAACATAGCGTAAAATAGTGGAAAAAAAGAAAAGAAAAAACTTACCAGCAAAAACAGCAGCAGAAAGAAAAAATCAGAAATAAAGAGGAGGCAAGTGTGATTAATGCTAAGGCGGAGATAATTTAAGGACTGAAGAATGAATACTGACAGAGAATTTAAATGAAGACTGACAGAGAATTTAAGGGCTGAAGAACAAGGAATGAAGAGCAAGGAATGAAGACGGAGAGAATGAAATTAATTTTTCTCTCTTCCTTAATATACTCGAAAGAAAGAGGAGGAAGTTAAGAGAGGAATGGGAAACGTGCCCATTAAATGAGCAATTAATGCACGAATAAAGAAACATGCCCAAGTATCTAGGAGAAGTTATTAGGAGAGAGGAAGAATATGTAACGACTATTTTCTTCAATGCTCCCGCTAAACACTCAAGCCCGAAGAAAATGGGCAAATTGTGTGCACATATTTCATCATCAAACACGTGTATATAGGAACATACGTGGAGAGCATGCGGACAAAGTCATCAAAGCATGATGACATGTGTCCACAGCCAAGATGCCCATCCCGCCGACGTTGGATCTTTTCCCGAACAAATCTAAGGGCAGAAGTTAAAGGATGTTCCGGTAACACGCTGTACAGCGGAGCACCAAATAACTCCCAAAGAGTTACTTTATCTCATCCCCAAAAGAAGCCAAGATCAACGATGGAGAGAAGATGTACTGACATGGACGCGACAGAGGCAGAAAACACTTGCCTGACATGAGCAGGCGCCTCAACTACCCGCATTAAACACTCTGAGCTGCATACGTGTCGATCAACCCGTGGAACGAACGAGGATGACTCTGCGTGATGAAGTTACGAACGAAGACCCCTGCGTGATGGACACAAAACACAAGAAGATAAGGTTCCAACGTCCTTCAGAGATGGGTCCCACACTCTAACCCTATAAATACCCCCTCTCCATCAAGAGTAAAGGGATCGGAAAAACTGGGGAAGAAGGAGAGAGAGAAAAGATTGTAAGTGTAAGTTAGTCCTTTACAATAGACATACCTATGTAAACTACAAAGTCACTCGACTATCTTTGTAATCATCAAGTACATAGTGAAACAACAACCCTGTGGATGTAGGCCTTAGTGCTGAACCACGTAAATCCCGGTCTCATTTACACTTCGGCACTTTATTTTTGTCTAACGCTTCATGAGTTTTACTTTTATGCTTCGTTTTCTTTATCTCCCCTTGCGTAAACGCCACTCGTAGTATTCTTAGATGAGGCTATGATAAACCCGAAGGTTTTGAGCCAAGGAATCAATGCCATTGTATTATCAGCACGAGTTGGTACCTAGAGTTTGAATATTGTTTGTGAACATATAGATGCCTACGTGATTTACGTGTTCACAACATGTTTTCTATGAAACATGATTTTCTGATGGTCTTCCAATGAGTGTTTAGTAAAAGGTGAAAGTTATTTTATGAGATTTGTTCTTTGTTATCATATCTTGTGATTATAACATATCTCTCATATTTTCTCATAGGTTAATCTCTTAACTCTTGCAAAAGAGGAGTAAACTATTTTGAGAATGGCAGTGTTGATATATTCACGATTACACTTTGGTGAATATACTGCTACAGGATTCTGTCAACTTACTTCCTTGATTGCATAACCGACATGGAATAAGTGGTGAACTTTAATTTGTACGTTCGTACATGGCTAGAAAAGTTATAATTCTTATGTCGAGTCATATCACATTAATTGTTCTCTTGTTCGTAACTGGTGTAGAGAATAGTTTTTTTTCGGTGATTTTTTTCTCTCATGGAAATCTTGTATCTTACTGCCTATAACATTAAGATCGTTATTTTCAACTTCTTTGTTCATAACTAGAGAGAAGAGAGAAAAATATTGGGATACAAGAAAATTTTTATATACAAGGAAAATCCTTCTCTTGTGATTAGAGTTAAGGTCGCTCATATTGTTCTTTCAGGAATGACATCTAATGGGGGAGAGTTCTTTTGAACTTGTACTTAATGGTAATATCTTTGTGGGGAGAGCGGATGTGGAACTGTAGAAGATTCTTGTACTTTTATATTTCCTTGACGCGAACTGGGTTTACTTAGTGAAATCTTGTAAACTAAATGTTGGTATGTGTTCTTTAGTCTTGAATACTCTTTTGATTAATTCATCTTGTTCCCGATTTTTCGCGTTTGCCAATTTTAAATAGTATCTTGCTACATTACATATGGATTTTCAAAGCATCATGTAAGGGGGAGTGGATTATTATCTATAGGTTTTACCTATTTTTCAAAAGGATTAAGTATTGACTAAGGGGAATAAAATATCCCCGTAGTGTTGCTTCGAAGTTGTAGTGCAATTGAACTTTGAGGAAGGTAACAATAATATGTTTGTATAACAACCGATGAGTAGAGTGTGATCACCTCATTCTAACAAAGCTATTTTTTAGTATTCTAATAAATTTGTTATTGCTACGGATCTTCAACAACAAATGTGCTAAACGAACACATGAAGAACCATAGAAGAACTTTAAGTACGAAGAGTTCAAGGCGTTTGTTGAAGAAGTAAGGAAATCAAGCATCATGGATTGAGCTGAAAAGTTTATTTATTTTGAATCCATATGTATTGAAATTTTTTGTCACTAAGATTTGCAAAGGGGGATATTGTTAGAGAAATGCTCGGTTGAACCCATAAGTTTTTCTATCTCAAGTTTGTTATCAATGTTAGATGATCAAAACTATATCTTGATTTCTAGTATACTAAGTCAAGTCTCGGACTAGGTTAGAATTTGATGCTGACTATCAGACATCACCCTCGAAGACTGAAGATCGACGAAAATATTTGGAGAACTTGTATATCAGGTATGTGAAGAGTGAACCATTCTATTTTACTCATTATCTTACCATTCTATCTTTTTGAGACGATTGCGTATGACTTCTAGTAAATTTAAAAAGAAGAAGTTTTGAGTCAAGCTTGTCTTGTTAAAAATCTCGAAATATGATTCTAAGTAAAGATGTTCAACGATCCTTAACAATATTAATTCTAAATAATTTATTGTGTGAATTAATTGAAAATTTCCCACACAAATGATTTTATATGTGGTAATATTTCAAACATCATAAGAGAGAAATATTGAATTATCTGATATTTTTGCTCGGGGTCATAGATATCTGAATTTCATAAATACAGGAGGGTTGGCGAACCAGTTCGCAAACCGCATGTTCAGATGAGGACAGTTCACGAAGTGTTGTGAACTGAATTTTGAAAGTTGGTATTATAGGCTAGCAGTTGACGAACTCGGTTTATGAACCATAGTCGGTAGTCTTGTAGGGTTGGTGATGAGCACGAAAGTGCGGCGCATTTTCACCCATAAATACATTAGCTGGGACTCATTTTATCACTAATAAACTTATTTTAGTTGTTTTTGGAAGAATAAGCTCTTATGGAGAAAGTTGCTCGAAAAGTGGTTTTTATACTCCGGAGGACACATGTTATTCGGACTCTCAGTTTTGGATAAGAGACACCTTCTTTACTAATCAA
This sequence comes from Papaver somniferum, assembly GCF_003573695.1. Lineage (NCBI taxonomy): Eukaryota > Viridiplantae > Streptophyta > Magnoliopsida > Ranunculales > Papaveraceae > Papaver > Papaver somniferum. The sequence continues at coordinate 78,991,906 of NC_039359.1, read as the reverse complement.
CACCTATTGCTATTCACACTCCAGCACTCAGGATAAGGGGAGGCCTTCTTATTCGTTTGAATATTTAATTTTGGCGGGAAAAATGGTGGCAGAATTAGGATTTGGCTTTTGGAGGTGTTCGAGTGAGACTTAATGGCTGAAATTGAATGGATATCTTCCTTTTGGTTAAACAGGCTTGGTAAGGTCTTTGAACTTGATCGAATTTGTCTACAGTGATCGATCTGAAGCAAAAGATAAAAAATACTTTTGGCGGGAAAATGTTTTAAACCTGTGAAGATTTCTGAAAATTGATTGAAGAGTTATTATCGAGATTTTCTCGTATATTTGGATTAATATAACCCTGTTACGGTTAAACATGGATAGAAAGTTGTTTAAACTCAAAGAATCAGGAGGTTACGTGGAGTTGGAAGAAAAACAGGTTAATGCACGTGCCCGTGAGATATTTTTGGAGTACGGCTGTATTTTTGGGAAGATATTATTGCATATTTTCATGGGATTTGAACAAATATTATATGCTCACTATGTACACACGTCTTTTACGTGTTTTGAAGAAGCAAACTTGGTTATTTTCGGTAGTTATCCTAAACAGGGCAATGAAGATATTATCGGGTGTAATTGATTTGATTCTCTGAGTTATAATAGGAAGTTAGGATTGAAGAGAGGATATTCTCTTAGGATTTTTCTGTCGGATGGAAGTTATGGGGATAAATCAAACAACTCAGTATCCCGTGAGAATAAAGAAAATATTCCCGAGTTTAATGTCATTACTGAGGAGATTATGAGCATTTATTCGAAATATTTCTTGACTGTTGGGTATATAAATGATTCCTAGGAGTCAGAGAGGGTATATCGACAGTTGGGAGAGTTTGTAACGCCTGTTTAGCGGTTTATGTTATTTTTCTCATTTTCTTCATTGTAAACACCATTTGAGATATATAAAAATTATTTTGAGAGTGTCTACATCATGAGTAGCTAAACCCTAACACTGGGACGACGGAGGAAGCCGAATTTCATATATGGGTAAAATTATTTTATTCTCTATATGACTTTTGCACTAATTAAAATAGGAATTATGATTTTGATTAATTAGTTGTCATTTCATTTGATGGGTCATGCTTTCTTAGATGTTTTGATGTCCCATACTTAGGATTTACAACTAATATTTTGAGAATCTACCTTGCCAAAAATAAGAGTCCATGTCTTTATTTATTGAGCTATAATTGCTGAAGAATGAATAACTGAACCTTGTGATATGAATTCGGTGGAATCCTAGTCCCAGTAGCTCTCTTTTATTATTTTCGTTAAACCTTTAAATTTAGTCTTCACAAATCTTAGAGTTCGAATCTTTTACTACTACAACAATTAAAAATTACAGCATTTCGGCGCCGCCGACGCGGATTTGTTTTTAGGTTAATTTTTAGGTTTATTTTTATTTTGTACAGTATTTTCCTTTCATTTAAGATTTTCTTTTTTCCTTTTTATGCGTTTCTTTTTGTATTTGTTTTCAGGGACTTTTTGAGGATGATGACTTCTTCTGAGGAGACGTCACCTAAGATGACGTTGGCGGAATATAAGCGTAAAAAGTCAAATTATCAGAAAACCTCATCTGAGATGACGCTTGCTGAGTATAAGCGTAGGAAAAAGTATGGCTAACCGTACCCAAACATGTATATTAAGTTGGCTCAACACTAGTTAACCGAAGTTAGCCATGTAAACACTTTTTTATTAACCACGTTCATCTAAAACTTCTAGATCAAATGATAATCAAATAAATATAATTGTGTTACTCATTGAGTTGTTCAATTGTTTATATTCTCATAGAAGTATACAAGACACAATTGAAACAAAATCAGATTTGATTCATGATTGTACAAAGTACTTATTCAAGAATAAATTCATGAACACTAAGCCACGGTTTGCAAAGATTGCATTCTTTAATTTATAAATGTATTTGTTCATGAATATGAAATCATACTAAACCTTCGTTGGTTACCACGAACCCTAAAAATTTCCCCGACATCACTCCAAAAGCGCATTTGAGCAGGTTCATCCTAAGTTGGAATTTACTGCACCTCTCGAAGACAACCATTAGGTGCGAGATGTGATCCTAAGGAACCCGTGAATTCACCACTATGTCATCGAAATATGGATTTCATGGCGCGCTGATAGGTGGCGCCTGCATTCTTTAAGCCAAATGGAATTACGACGTAATAGAAGTTCCCATACGGGGTTTGGAAAGCTATTTTCATTACATCTTCTATGGCCATCTGTATCTGATTGTATCCGCTGAAACAGTCCATGAAGGATAATCGCTTCTTTCCTCCCGTTGCCTCTACCGTCATGTCGATGTTGGGAAGTGGGAAGTCGTCCTTGGGGCACGCCCGGTTTAGATCTCTATAGTCCACGCAATACCTGTGTTGAGAAAATTGGCACCCTAGCGCAACAGAATCACAGGATCACAAAGGGCAATTGGTGATTTGGACCAAACATGGGAAAAATAATAAGAGAGAGAAAGAGACAGAAGATAAACAAACACACAACCACAACACAAGATATACGTGGTTCACCTTTACAGGCTACATCCATGGCCAACACCACCAGAAAACTTGTATTAAATCAAAGACCATTACATGCTCTTTACGCAATCCAAGACAAGACCAAGGAGTTAACAAGACATACCCTAGAACACCATTCAAGAAACTATAGAAACCAACTCTCTAAACCATTCTCCAAACCATCCTCACGTCTCTTGTACACCGTCTTCATAGTCGCTAGTAACAGAGGAGAAACATGGAAACACTAGAAACTAGGTTTAGGGCAAAGCCCCAAACCCTAAACGCTAGAATACTAAAATGCTCTCTCTAAAAGTTTTTTTTATCACACCGATATTGACCTTTACGGTAGCACACGATCCTCCCTAACAAAGAGACCAAAAACCTAAGCACAAGGTTCTACCACTCTTCTAGGTTGGATTACTACAAACCTACAATTCTAGTCCTATATATAGAGAATACAAACTTGGTCACCAAGTATTAGTCTCCTCTTATGAAACTAAACTCTTTCCTAATATATTTCCTACTCCAATTAGGATATCCATCCAATATGGAAGAGGACCTAACATAGGAAACTCATGGTTCCCTAACAACCTGATCTTCTCATTCTTCTTTGTCACGAGTACAATGTTCGCGAGCCAGGTTGGGCGTTGCATAGGCTTAATGAATTTAGCTTTCAATAAATGTTTTATCTCTTCTTTTATGGATAGGGTCGTGGCTCTTGGAAATTCGCGTCTTCTTTGCTTTATTGGATTGAACTAGGGTGACACACTTAGATTATGGGCGACGAGGCTATTATCCAGCCCTGGAATTTCATCATACTCAAAGGCGAAGACATCCTTATATTCCTTAAGCAGTTCGATCAACGTTTCCCTGTCTTCTCTCCCTAGAATCTTCCCGATCATAATGGATCGTTTGTCTTCTTCATTTCCAATGTTGATTTCCTACACACTATCCATGGTGAGATCTTCAGGTGTTCGCTCTTATGGCGTTGTTCGTGTTACTTCGGTGTACTGGCCTCGGAGGTCTTCATCATCAATTTCTCCAAAAAGTAACTCACTCAACCCATGGGCATGATTTTTTAAGGGGGTTTCCATTTCTTCGTCGATCGATGACATGGCGCAGTTTTGTGTATTTGGGAACGTCACCCTAGCTAATTGCTATAGTCAGTATACGTGCACCCAATATGGCTTTGAGAATCACTGGAACCTAGGCTTCTCCTCTTTTTTCCTCTTTCTTTCCGCCGGGAACACCATTCTGGAGGGGATGAAGACGGACTTAGCTGGCTTCGCCTCTTCTTCTTCCTTCCATTTGGGAAGTGGGGTGAGATGCGCATCAGGTACCTCCTCGATGTGTTTTGGTGTCTCGTAGAAGACCACGTCTGCCATGTACACTTCCTCTGGGTCGAAGAGGTTTCCGGTCGCTGGTATCTGGTATTGCTTGCCCCCGATATTAGTCTTGACACACTGATGGTAGGTTGAGGCTACGAACTTGTGATTGAGTATCCATACTCGCCCTAGAAGCACATGGAATGTGGTGTCGTCTTCTAGGACGTAAAACAGTGTAAGCGCTCGAATGGGCCCAACTCTCATTACCAAGTTGACGATCCCGATGGCTGTCGGTGTGTGTCCGCCGAACCCTCTTACTGTAGTGGTTCGCATACTAATAGCAGATCGTTATACCCCAAGATGTCGAGCGTGTGCATACATATTAGATTCAGGGACGCACCCCCATCTAAAAGGGATCTTTTTAGTGCCTGCCTGTTGATGTGGACGGTTAAGTACAGGGGGCTGAGATGCTCCCCTGGATAGTAGATATCCTCGTCAGTGAATACAATGGCTCCTTTAGGCATGGAATCTTAAGGTCTTCCTGCCACGATTGCCGCTATTTCCATGGATGCCTCCTTGATCTGATTTTCGCTGAATCTTAGTGAATCAAAGAACTGTTACGCAAGTACTGTCTTAGCTAACTTACTAGATACACCATCTGTGTTTTCGAATGCGAGGTTTTCCATTTCGACTTCGCATACTTCATCGTTGTCATCCTCCCAAGGACTCCATACGTACCCGCTTGGCTCATGGGCGAGTATCATGACTTGATGTTGAATTGTCTTGTCACCTTCTGGGTTACCGATTTCGATTTCTCCCAGTTAAAGATTCCTTTGAAAGACCCTTCGAAGGTTGAAGCAATCGATCATAGAGTGATGTATTTTTCTGTGAAAACGACAATATCTGGCGTTATTCTCATCGGTGGTGCTGACGTATGCTTCTGTTGGAGGTAGTTGGACTTCTTTATTCGTCAACCATTGCTCTAATAATCCCTCAATTTGTTCCTTACTACATGGTAGGGGAGGTGGGTATGCTCTCTTCTGGTCTCTGGCGCCCTCTCGGTTGTAGGATTGTCTTGCATGTGTATTCCATCCCTCTTGATTGTTATTAGCGCGGGTATTTCTTGAAGCGGTTGAAACGGGGTTCACTGTACTGCGCCATGTGTAATCCTTGTTGGATTTGTCTATGCAGTCGGAGATTCTTGCCACTGCTTCCTCCAGTTTAACAAAGGTTAGAAATCGAAAGTTGACTAGGCTTCTCTTAAAGGGGGGGGGGGGGGGGTGTCTTTCCGCGTGCGCATATTTCTACCAGTGCTTCTTCCTTGATATCCTCATGGAAGTCTAGGGCAAAGACGCGAAACCGGGTGATGTATTTTCCTATTTCTTCTCCCACGCGTTGGCTGCACCTGCTCAGGTTTATAATCGTGATCTTTATTTTGGATAAATAAAAATTTCATAGGAAAATGGTAGACATAGTAGACCACGAGCTAATGCTTCCTGGCTTCAGGTTGTCATACCAGGTGAACGTTGTATCGATCAGTAACTTTGGGAATTCCCTTAAACACAATTTTCCGTTGACCACTCGATCGTTCATGGCAGATAGGAATCGACTAAGGTGTTCACGCGCATTCCCTTATCCATTGTATACTTTGAATTTCGGCGAGGTATAATCCTCCGGGTATTGGTAGTCTGTGACTTCGGAGGAGTATGAGCTAGTCATGAAGTCGTAGTTGTCGTTCTTTACTACCCGGTAGTTTTCTTCTAAGTATTTAGCCATTGATTCTTGCGACATAACTATAGGCTCTTCCTCCTCCCCTCCCATGTTTCTCGTCGCTTCTTTGGCACTCTGCTCAGCTTCGGCTGTTTTCAGCAACTTCCTTAGTTCTCGCTCTCTTCAGACGTGACTGTCCAGTTCGCTCTGAATCTCCTGCATGAATGGCCGCATGGGAGGTACATCCTTTGTTGTTGTCTATTTGTTCTTCTCTTGCGCGACATCTGGTTTTCTTCCTTGTGTGATCGGACTTGACACTATTTCCATTCTCTCGCCTTCTGAGCTGGGTGGTTGGTTGATCAGCTGATTTTCTAGCTCGCCTGTGCTACTGCTTCCTGGGTGCGTCATGGTGAGCTAGGAACGAGCCTCCAGTTATGGTCTCCAAATGTTGAGGGGTGAGTATGGTTCTGGTCTTACCCTCCCTAGCTACACCAAATGACTACACTTTATAGGAATGGTATGAGAGAAAACTTGCTTTCCATTGTACTATCTACCTCCTTTTATACACTTTCCAAAAAGTCCTTCCTTTTATGACATCATGCCACATGTCTAAACCTCCATAATTACCACTAATGACACTCCTTCTCTAATACAACCTCCTCATTTTCCCTTAATTCCCTCCTTATCCATTTCTCCTTATGGATATTTTTTTAGTGGACTTGGGCCTTAGTACCCAAGTCCCCTTTGGTTCATATTGGATTTGATATCCCTTTAGAGGCTCCCTATCCATGTTAAGGGGTAGTAATTTTCATATATCAACATTCATAAGATCTTATTCATTGTCGACAACAAGATGTGTAGTGGAATATGTTTTTGATGTAGGTTGGATTTGGCTCGAACCATATTTGATCAATGAAAGTGGTTTGAATTAATCAAGATGTATTCTCATTACAATAGCAGTAGTTCTCATTCAAGTTTTGGTATACTTATTCTTGGATTGTTTGTTCTGAATTGGTTGATATCAATGCCTAGACGCAATGCAAATTTTGTTTATATTGATTGTTGAGTTGGGATACCATATGGATTTTTCAATTGAGTATTTTAATATATTTTTGTTTGCTAATAATAGTGACAGTTGTGATACTCGCAAGGTAATTGAGAAAATAGTACATCAATTTATTATTCTGGGGACTAGAGTGAGGCTGCAAATGACAAGCCAGAATGGGTTTGGTTGTTCACATGAAATGTTTGATCCGTGGCTGGGTAGAGATAGTTTCTTTTACTCAAATGGGAAAGGTTCGCAGAGGTTTTACAACAATTTTAAATTCAATTCAGAAACTACAATCAAGTGGTACCAAGACTACAGCTGGAACGTTTATCGAGCAAATGTTTGGCAATAGTAACAAGAGTTTCAGCTGTACACAAAAGGTTTCTTAACTTGCATCTGGGATATGGGTTACTTGAAATGTTAGATAATGTAATGAGTAATTTGAGTAGTGCAAGATGTATCTTGGATTTTGCTCGTGGTAAATAATTTGACGTACTTAGAAGTGGGTATTCAGTATATGAGCTAACTCTGGAACTTGGGTTCTATTTTGGTTTCTTATTCAAGTATCTGAATGTGTTTTTCTTTGTTAAAAGTGGTGATTGTTGTGATGCTACCAAGATGAATTATGAAAGGCCGCAACATGGAAGTATTATCTGGACTGTTTTAAATTGTTTGATACTTCAACTGACAAGGGTACACGAGTACGGAAATGCACCTGAAAGGTTCAGTCAAGTGCTTGTTAAGGATGACAGTCTTTCTACACAAACGGATGAGGCTTGTAAGGAGTTCACGAGGAAGGAAAGACTCTCATCCAAGAACACTATGTTACTAGTGAAGATGTTAAACTTTGTAAAACTGACTATATGGGTTTTCCTATCAAATATTGAACTATCCTTAGTTTGGAGACTTACAAATGGATTACTATTGGTATTAAGATCCTCAATGTTATTTCAATGAAGACTAATATTAACATGGAAGATAAAAGTGATGTATCGAAGCTTATTGTGCATAGTTTTGGTAGCAGAATTGGATTTCATTCAGTAGCTACAATCTGTGACGAGTTCTCTACAGGGAAGCCTAGAAGTATTCTTCAATGGTAATGTTATTTATTGCATTAAATGTGCCAGCTGGTAAATTGTTCTCACGAAAGTGGTTGGGGGTGTTAACTTCAAAAGATGATTTGGTTAGACTCTACGACTATTCTCTTTTGGTGGCCATGTTAGTTGTTGGGACTTATTTTCATCTCTTGAAGGATGCTAGGAGAATTGTTTGGCTCAAGAAGGGTTATAAAAGAATGAATGCTGGAAATCAAGGGAATGCTCGCAAAGGCTAGTGATGGTGCAATCAATGGACATGAATGGTGGGAAGAAATTCTAATGGGAGTTAATTGTTCTTGTACTCGGCTGGAGTTATAGTTTTTAAGTTCACTGTCATGATAACTCAAATATATAGTCTTTTAAAAGATAATAAAGTTATTTGTAGTGTTCTACTTAGTGTGAGCAGATCAGGGAACAAGATTCGGTTAAATAGGTTTGTGCATGATAACGCAAAGGCTATATCTACTGAGTTATTGACATGACCAGTCTTCTTCTCTTCTATTCTCAAATCCAGATGGGAATTTGAAATTGGTTCGTGGGAGCTATCTCTGCATATTGCACTTTCAACTCCTGATTCAGCTAAGTCTCCCATCACCTGGGCTATTATGCACAGTTTTGAATGGATAAGTCCAATTCTTGTGATGTCATTACATAGCTTGCTGAGATACAGTTTCTACATCCAAGAGTATACAATTCGTAGAAGGCCTTGGCATGATATTTTCACCATAATAGCTACTTCTCGAAGAGTCAGCACAAGTCATCACTGCTATACATCTGGTCCAAGGGAAGAAAGGAAATTATTCATCTCACACAATGGCCTGGTGGAATGTTTCTTAGTCAAGGTTTTGTCAGCCGCTTGCAAGAGTGAATATGGAGAGTTGATTTTGAGGCTAAAGTCCTCATCAATTCAATTAATCGACACCAACATGGAACTGGCTTACTACACCTTTTCTGAAATTGAGGTTTTCACTGCAGAGAGCAATGGGTACTGTGCATCTCAAGACAGCCTAATATTGGTTGAGTTGTTATCCCATGGAGCTTTCGAGGGCTCGATTATACTTCCACAAGTACTAGCGGCACAAGATTTACAAGATGGGATCTGCCAGTACAATACCTTCTTATATACTTACTGTACGGAAAAGGGGATATACTTGGACTCGGGTACTTTCTTACTACATTATTCTTCAAGGTATTATGCAACCTTTCGCAGACTTTGCAGTGCTACTTTTGAAGATGAGAGCACTCACGATTTCTGTTACGATTCGCGAAGAAGTTGTTGTCACATTGTATTCTTCGGGCGAGCTTATTCTTCTTCTTCATCCTTGAGGAAAATGATGATTTTGGAGGAGTAGGTATTTGTCATGTACCTGGGTTAGGATACATACCGTAGTTTCTTATTATCTAAAGGGTAGTTTAGGTACTCATATGTTGAGAGCAATAATCCGGATATATTATATAGAAGAGATGTATTTGTGAGTGAGCTAATGAATAATGTAAAAACTTATCTTCTTCCCTAAATCTCTCTGTTACTTCTTCTCTAGCAATGTTTTCTTATTATCCCTCTAATTCGTCTAGTTCTTCTCCCAATCCTCTAATTCTTCCATGTATCCAAAATCATCTCTATCCTTGGAGATTCAAGTTGTTCCTGATAATCCAATTTGTAGTAGGCTCACTAGAATTAGAGTTTCATCTAAACAGAAAAAGTGTTTGCTTGAATCTTAAGTTATCTTAGCTTAAATTCTAAGAAACCCTTAGTGTTGAACATGTATAAATAAAGATGCTCTTTCAACTAGGAAAATCAATCCATGAAACTTTGTGTAATTGATAGATAGAGTTGTCCTCTATTAACCTAGGTTTTCTCCATGAAACATTATTAGGTTTACGACTAAAAGACTTCGCTTGGGGATTCGTGAAGCCAAGTCCGATTATTTTTATCTTGATAGTTTGTGTATCCTTATATTGTTTTTCTGTTATCGAGGTTCTCGTAATCTTTTTCATGCAAGATAGATAGTAATCGCAAAGTTCTCTTCATTCCAGACTTTGTGTTTCCTCAAGATAGATATCTAAAAACTATTCATAATTGATGAGTTGAAGATTGTTCTTGAGAGGTGGTAATGAATCTAGGCTTCTCAGTTAACTGAGTGTAAGTATTCCGGATTTGTGAGGTTTGCTAGTTTTATATATTGCAAACATATTTCTAAGCCTTGATCTTTGATCTAAAGGGAAATCAAATAGGATTATCTGATAGAGGCGGATTGGTATCAAAAGTTTTCACTTAGGTTGAAACAACTCTTAGGTTGTAAAGGACACCAGCTTAGGGAATCAATTGCGTAGAGCCTTGAAAGGTTCAAGAGACGTAAGGAGTACGACTGTAACTGAATCGCTTAGATGGTGGAATCAGTCTCAACTACATTCGATATGAAGTCTGATAGTAGGCTAGTGTCTGTAGCGGTTTAATACAGTTTGGTGTTCAAATCTGGACGAGGTCCCAGGGTTTTTCTGCTATTGCGGTTTCCTCGTTAAAAAAACTTCTGGTGTCTTGTGTTTTTTCGTTTCCATATTATACTGTTTATCTTCATAATAGGATTTACAAAAGTAGTACGCATTCAATCTTAGTCGATACATCTATATAATTGTGATCGATTACGATATTTATTTCTTGTAGAATTTGTATCTTCAAAGATAGATAACAAGTTTATTACTTAGCTGAATTCCGATTGGATTATTTGTAGACGACTAAATTGGTCTTGGATATTGATTTTTATGAGATCATCAAAGTACTCTTCTTAACAATCAGGTTCACGGACTCCATATATAGTTTATACTTTCTGATTGAGAAGAGATAGAAATATAAACTTTATACACATATTGTCAAGGATCATTACGTTGGACTACTTGTGATTATATTAGGTTTTGTCCATACAGGTTGTCGAACGAAAAAGTTGGTGGTATACTCGGTACCCTTTTTTTAGAGTATGTTATTGGATGTTAAGTCTTTAAAATACTTCATGAAAACTTAATGAAAGGCATAAAAGAAATTTGTTAGTTTATTTCAATAAATTAACTTGTTTCTGAATCGCTCTTATATGTCCTTGAGATAAGAATCCGAAAAGGTTCTTATCATAGTATTACCACTTTGAGTCTCCTTCAAAGGATTTTAAAAGGACAATAAGGGATTGATGAGAGTGTCTGGTGTTTACAGAAGCATATTATGTACTTACTTATAAATTTCTTGATCTTGATCAAGAAATGGCAGGCACTCTTGATATGTGTGCTGAGGTTGATAGGTTGGAAGATGACCATGAAAGGTTATGCCTCCTTCATTTTTCATGTACTTTGAGTGTACGTAATTTAATCCTTGCAAGAACTTGTTCTTGTTTTTTGGAGAGGAAATATGCTTAGAAGTTATACTAATGTTTTTTTTTTCTGCATTAACTACTTCTTTAACTGTCATATGTGGAATCTGTTTGTTGATGATATTTGCAACACTTGATCTTCATGATTAACTTATTTGTATGCAGTGCTTGTTTACTGTGAGATTGTTATACAATTACCATTTTTGTTTGTGGTTAATCTCAAGATGATCTTCAATAGTTTTGCTTATAATTCTTATGTTTTTGTTTGAACAACTTATGATGAATAACTTTTGACGATTGATTGTTAGTTGTATCTCCTTGTGAGATTTTATAAAATCTTAACAAATCCATATTTCTTAAAGTGAGGGAGAGTTCATTAATAATTGAACTTACTTAATTGGCATAATCTTATTTGTGGAGAGTATGGCTGTGGAATTCGAAAATAAAAATTGTTTTTAGTTTGGTGGACCGTCAGAATATTCAATTTTCGTCTTAGAAAATAGAAATATGTACGGTTGTGGAAGTGTACCATTAGTTGTCATTCTACGGGATCTTCTAGATCTTAATGCCAAATTAAAATAAAAATAAAAGAAACAAAATCGAAAAGAAACTCATTGGAATAAAATTCATTGGAACGAGACAATACTTATATAATCAATCTTCATATATTTTTGTTAGAGCATTGCTCGGTCAAACTCGCATGCGTTGCTATCTCAAGCATGTTTGTCAATGTTAGTGATCAAAACTATAAGTCTTGATTTCTAGTCTATTATAGCTAAGTCTCGGACTAGGATAGAAAGTGTAGTTGAGTTAAAGAACTTCATGGAGATTCATCATACAAGAAGAAGAACTACTTAAGGAACCGGTGTAACTTCTCGACAAAAAGGTATGTGAAGACTTGAACTTATCTGTCACTCAAAAGTCTATCTACTCTATCTCCTACTCTTTGAGACAAGAATTCGTATGCTATATATATAGACTTGGATTATACACATTTGGTATTTCGAGCCGAGTATACCTCACCTATCTATATCTCGAAATATGTGTTGGTAAGACTTTCGCTTCGATCAAGTTTATCTTTACCTAGTGACGAAAGTCATGATATGTTTCAATCACTTTGAAAATTGCTTTGACGAGAAACAGTGTAACAACTATATAACGTCCTCTAAGAATGTTTCAATGATTGAAATGAGAGTTTAGATTACATAACCAATGGTGAAAATAAGCATTGTTGTGGAAACACAATTATGTATAAGTCCTATTCCTTGAACCAAAGTTTGCGAACTTTGTTGATCAAGAGAACCAGAAGAATGGCGTGAGCCAAGTCCGTGAATTCAGTCCGCGAACTGCCGAAGTTCTCAAACCCTAAAATTTATGCTGGAGTTGACAAACTACTTGCGTGAAGCTAAGTCCGCGAACTCAGTCCGCGAACCCAGTCCGCGAACCGGCAAAGTTCTCAAACCCGAGAATTTCTGCTAGAGTTTGTAAACTCTGCCCGGTAACTTAAGTCCGCGAACCTAGTCTGCGAACTTGAGAAGGTTATATATCTGAAGATGATTTCTGAACTTAATCTTTAAAAAGACTAAGGAATGCAGTTTACAAACCGTGGCTATAAAAGTTCATGAACCGATTCAAGTGAATCAAATCATCTTTGCTTCAATTGTGTCTTGTCTAGTACATGAGATTCCTTGCAATTGAACAACTCTCTAACTAGTTCATTTGAAGTCATTCGAACTAGTTATGGTGAAGAAGAACATGGTTGATATGAAATGCTCATATGGCTAACCTTTTGGTTAATTATTGTTGAACCAACAAGTGCATACGTTTGGGTACGGTTAACAAACCTATAAGAGTGCATTATCAAGTGTGTGTAACAATCTAAGTTTTCGATCTAACGGTTGAGAAATATTAGATTGAATCTAAATCAGGTTTTCATCTAACGGTGAATATTGAATGCTTTGTTACTAAGCTAACATTGATTGCAAACCCTGATTTGAAAGACTATATAAAAGAGACATCTAGTATTGTGCAAAACTAATCCCCACACCTTACTTGTGATACTAGTTTGCGTGCTGGAGTCGATTCTCCTTTAACCTTTGGGTTTCTTCTTCTAAAACCAGGTTAACGACTTAAAGACTTCATTGGGATTGTGAAGCCAGACCGATACTACTTTTATAGTAGTTGTGTGATCTCATCTTGCATCTTCTATCTTACGAGTACAATCAGATTGATTGGATTGAGATTGATATCTCCGATAGGAAAGATATAAAAAGTAATCACAAACATCTTCGTCTCATTGTTTGTGATTCCTCAACATCTTGTTTCGCTACCATACGATTAAGATTGTTGTAAGGTGATTGATAACTCTATGATGTTCTTCGGGAATATAAGACCGGATTATCGATTGGTTCCTGTTCACCTTGATTATTATTAAAAGACGGAACAAAACCTTTGGGGTTTATATGTGGAGACAGATTGATCCTTTGATAGACTTGTCTGTGGGAGAAAGATTTGTTTATCGTCAAAGCCTGCGATTTTGGGTCGTAGCAACTCTTAGTTGTGGGTGAGATCATCTAAGGGAATCAAGTGCGCAGTATCCTGCTGGGATCAGACGCGTAGGAGCATAACTGTACAATGGATCAGTGGGAAATTGATTGGGATTCAACTACAGTCCAGTCCGAACTTAGCTTGGAGTAGGCTAGTGTCTGTAGCGGATTAATACAGTGTGTGTTCAATCTGGACTAGGTCACGAGGTTTTTCTACATTTGCGGTTTCCTCGTTAACAAAATTATGGTGTCTGCGTTATTTCTATTCCGCATTATATTTTGTTATATAATTGAAATATCACAGGTTGTGTGTTGTTCAATCAATTAGAATATCCTACCTTTTGGTTGTTGATTTAAATGGATGGACACTTGGATATTGGTCTTTGGTACCATCTAAGTTATCTCTCTTGTATTTGATAAAGACTCGCATATTTCTATTTGCTTGAGTAAATATCAAATCGAGAGATAGAGATATAAAAAATCTTTGATATACTTTTCTATTGATTGAGTCTAACTGTCTAGTTGATTCTCATAAAAGTATATTGGAGTTTGTCCATGCAGATTGCTAAGCTAAATATTGGGTGTGGTTGTTAGACCCCCACTTTTTCAATTGGTATCAGAGCAGGCAAACACGTTTAAGACCTTACAAGTATGTGTTTGTAGCGATCTGACTCCATGGACGAGAGTACTATCTCTGATAAACGCTTTACCAGAAATAAAAGTTCTATCTCGTCTAACTCTATTAAATAGAAAGTTTCTACAATCTCGAATATAGATAAACCTTCTGTACTGATGAGACAGACTAACACTGACATGTATACTTCCGATTACCCTTCAAATGTGAGCCTATACATTAACGGACGGGATTCATTTGAAGAGAGTGAATTGATTCTAAATCTTTTTAGAATCCAAGATGATAGATTCAATCGGTTGAAGCACCATGTCAATATTATACTTGGTGTAATAAGAGATTGCAAACCAAAAGGTAATTCTGAAGATCATTTTTCATGTACGTATCTTGAAGCTAGTCTCAGAAGAGATGCCTTGGAAATTGACCATCGCTTGAGTAAGCTCTCTATTCAAGGATGCTCAAAGCAATCTAATATGCCAAGTACTTCTGACACAATTAAAGATGGTTCATGCTCAGAAGTAAAAACAGAAGCCCCTTCTAGTAAAACAGATGTGCCTGAAGTCACCAACACTCAAGGATGTTGCACATCAAATGAAGGGAAGAAATCTGCTAACGATGATATTAAGACTGTGCTATCTAATCATTCTGATGATCAGAAAGTATGTCTTGTCTGTGAGACAAAGAGTTCTGTTAAACGAAAGGGAACCTCTAGGTTGAAGAAAAACTCCTTGGTTCAACTTCAACACACCTTGGATTTAATTCTTAAAGGTGTAACTGACATTCGTATGTCTAAACCAATTGGTTTTTGTACCTACCCTGTGTATGTTACCAGGAAAGTCAGTTCAATGAGTTCCTCGAACACTCAAGAACAAAACAAATGTCTTAATAAATATCGTCTAAGGGAAGATCGTGTCGTGGTCTCTAGAAATAACGCTGCTCCTGTCGAGAAAAGAAGTTCAGAAGAAAGAAGAAAAATTGATGAAATGAGAGATAATCTGAAAAAGATAATTGAAGGGTATAAATAATTCTTCAATAGGTTGTCTTCCTCCTCAAACCAAAATTCTTCTGGTAAAAATTCAAACTATTTTTCGTATTTTGATGACAGTAAGTTTTATGATAATTTCTCAAATAAAAAGGAGTCCCTCTCTAGATTCAGGAGGAAAAAGAGACTTGACCTTAAACACAAATCTCTTGATGAGCATGTAGCTCATACTTGTGCTAGTTAATCACAAGGTTTGAAGAGCTTACTCATAAAAACCATGTTGAGTAAGATGTGTTAATAATCAGGTATACTTTTGGCATCTGTGTTTGTTGAGTTGAGATATTTTCTTATCGTCCATAGCTAAACTATTTGTTGTGCTTAAGGTATTGTTGTGTCTAAATTTGCTTCTCTTTTCTTTAGGAAGTTCCATTTGAGTCTTGTTTCTTGCTGCAACTACGCTCAAAATTGCTTTCCTGGGTATGGAATTTTTCGAGTCTTTTGTTGCAAAAAGTACCTTTTTTTTTTTTTTTTTTTGGGTCGTGTTGTACTCGAACGGATACCCGTGTTATGGGACGAGTCAACTGTTTAAGAAAACCCTAGAATTCCTTTACTAAGAAACCCTTTTATACTTACCTATTGAGTTGTAAAAGTCACGTACGCATACTCTAGGTTGGTTTCTGGGTTGTCAAGAATGTCTTCTTCTTCATCTTGCTATGGTGGTTTTGTAAGAGGATTCCTTGACAAAGGTGTTGTTGAGTCCAAGAAGAAAAGAACCCTTGTAGTTGAAGATCATCCTAATGCTTCATGTTATTTTGCCTATGTTCATGAGGATGCTGAAAAGGATGATATGATTTCTGCTGAAGTTGTTTATGACTTTCTTAAGTACTTTGGGGAAGCAAAAAAAGATCTCATTGTGACTTTGAAAAATCTTGATGCATTAAAAACTGAGTTGAAAAAGGTTAATGTAGACCTTGGTCTCATAAAGTCTTACATCAATGATCTTCGCAAAGATAATCACCTCTCCGATGTTGTAATGAATGTTGTTGATCACAATCTCAAAGACCCTTTTTCTCGTGAGGATTCTGAACCGTCCATATGATCCTAGTTCGTGTTCGGGATAGCACTGGAGTCTGTTTTCCTTTAGCTTGTTTTATTTATGATTCCTAGTATGTGTTGGAACAATTGCCGAAATCCGCCTGCAAAACAATCACAATCACAAACCAAACAAATAAAAATGTTATGTCTGAGTCACGACCAAGTCGCTCTCTTTAAGACGTTTCGTGGCTCTGCCCAAGATTGTGCAAACAGTTCTTCCGTGTCGCATCGTCCCCAGGATAAAACAGCCGAGTAAATCTCTTTCACAATCACTCTTGCACTTTGAGAGTATGTGATACTTGTACACTTCTATTCTTGCTCAAAATCAAATCTGTAGAAAACAAATGATAACCATTCACTAGTTTTCTTTCTCTCAAAAAATCATTTTTCTTTCTTTTAAAACTCCATAAACATTAGAGAAGAAACTCTCTCTTGTTTTTCCAACCAAAACTGATTTTTGTACTCAATAATATCAATAATTAATGATGCTTAATTACCCCAAAGATAACCCCATTAACTTCCCTAAATAAAACGGTCAAGGAATTAATAAGAATAATTTCTTTCATAAAGATAATTATGACTATTAAAATAAGTTTTAATAATAATGAAAAATGGAAATAAAATTTGGTTTTAAATAATATATTTCCAACAATCCACCACTTATATTTTTAAAGCATTGAGCAAGATATGTATAACAATGTGCATAAGCAAAGGTATCTTTCGATTTGAACCTTTACATATTGTTAGACTCTCAAAAAATCTGACCATAGAGTGAACACAGGTCTTTGAACTCTAGGAGATAAAAAGATTGTCTAACACACACACAACTATACTAGTGTAAAGTCTAAAGCCAGCACATTACGGCCATGTGCTTGAATCCCGGTTTAATGAATGATCTAGAGAATTGCCCATATTCTCATATAAAGCGGCCACACTTTCACATTCATATAGGTGAGTCTATCAAGAATACTCCTGTAGCTAAGTATTCCACTCTAAATAGAGATATAGACATCATTAAGAGTTTTAGAAACAAAAACTCAACCTTATCTCACTTCAGGATATCATGCGCGGGATGAATTCTCAAAATCATGATTCAGTGTATAAATATTATCCGTGACTTAGCCTCATTTGAACCTACATTTTGGGATCTCCATTCATAGGAAGGGATTGCCTTTTGAACCTACTTCAGGAATCTTGAGTTATAGGTTGGGTTTCCATCACAAACAACTATGTTCATATCATTTATGAATCGTTATTCCCTTTGAACCTATTTCTAGGTGGGTATCCATCACAAATGACTCAATTCTCAATGGGCATCAACATCATCCCATAAGATGTATTCACACCTTCTTATTAATCCTTTCGTCAAAGGATCAACGATAACTCTTTTCTGACCATATATAATCCATTCTCATAGTATCAAAATAATATGTTGTTCGATCACTGTATATGTCGACTCTACCGTTGTAATTAATGGTTCTCAACTCTTGCAATATCCGCTGTACTATCGCATTTGATTAATATGTCTGTTCTTCCTCTATCTAGTAGAGGATTGAATCGCTCCATCCCGTAGAGGATTCATCTGAATACATTTCTAATCAGCTTCACAATATCCATAAAGGATTTCTGTAAACATTTTTAGATAGTGTATTTCTTGGTTTAAGGTTCTTTTCAGACACCTTATAACCTTCTCAAAATTTTACCAATTTTCCATACTAGGATTGGTAAGTTTGAATATAAAACCCCACTGTGGAAGCAAATATATTACACCCCCACACAAAAATAATAATAATATATATAAATAGTCGATTCGATCACGTAGCAAAGAAACAGACCAAGCTATCATACTCATGTCTAGTGCAATCATACACAGTCTCAAAAGCACAAGCACTAAAAAAAATGAGTGAAAACTAGTTTATAGTCAGACTGTATATATTTCTATGTTTTTTTAATTTCATTTTCTATTTTCATTGAAATGAAAGAGATACAAAGAAAGAAAAATATTCATTTCAAAAACATACACCATCTTCACTCAAGTCTTTCATATCAAACAAAAAACTAAACATGTTCTCAGTTTCATCATTCTATAAGTTAGAATAAAAGTTCAACAAATCACTTATGCATACAAGACAAAGAGTATTGTGCATTTCACTTCATCAATTCTGAAATCATTCGGATGAATCAAGTAAACAATTTATTTATTTTAAATTGTTTTAAGGTTGTTTTCAGAATATAGATGATAATTTATCTAACTTATATGCTTTCTTTTATTATAGAAACTACACAGTTTTCTATGCTTGGTTTACATAGATTCTCATCTTTAACTTACATAAAAGTATATATTTCTACTTATGACTATAACAAATCATACATCATAGAAATAACATCAACAAAACAAGCATGTAAGTTAATTTAGGGACATGAATGCACGTGTCAACGATTTTCTGTTTGCTTTCCTAAAAACAATAGACTCATGAATTTATCATTCCAAAGATTAACCTTTTAAATAACAAGGTTACTTTCTATGAGAAGTTATCTTCCAAATTATAAGAAACAAAATGTTCATGACTAAAATTTAGTCTCACTATATATGCTTTTCTAGGTTCATTCTTAGTGAATTACTTGTCACCTTCATTTTTTCTAGTTCCTCTAATTTAAATCAAATGCATAAACACATAGGGTATAGAACTCCCACTATTTTTGACTCAAACAAGAATTTCAAAACAATATCCAAAGATCCCAAAAAATTGTGAAAAACTAATGAACCAATGATCTAAACCCAAAATGTTTTGCACAATATAGAGAATATAACTTCAAACAATTTCCGTGAAATCAACATTACCTAATTCACTACTCAAAAATAATATTTGAAATCAAGACAAGTTATTCTAAGCATCTTTATAAAATTATCAAATACTTCATTTCATCCAATATCATTGAAAGTTGCGTAAGATTTGAAAATGTACATGCTTTTATGAGTTAGGTAAGATTGCATACATGTTACTCAAAAAATTCGCCAAGTTTATAAGAAAAATATAACATGCTCATATTCATCACTAACTCATTGATTTCTTAAAAGCATGACAAAAAATCATATTTCAAATATTCAAAATTCAATTCATGTTATGATAAAATTATAATATCATGTTCAAACATTTTATCCATAACCTATCATTTGTAGTAGTGCAATGATCAAATTCAACAAATTTCTAATCTCAATCTTGTTAATAACAAGATAGGCGGAAACTAGAATTCTTTCTCATTTCGGAAGTATGAACATCTTTAACAAGATTGTTCTTCTCAAAGTAAGCTTTGAGATTGTACCAATACCGAAAATCCTAGTGATGTGAGTATATCTCAACACCACTTTCTTTCAAACGATTTGGTTCAACTTTTGAACCATAACCTATCAAAACAAACATGGTGTAAAACACCAATATATAGCAACCTCTCACCGTATCCACAATTCACATTAACTTAGCTTGAAGAGCGTTGTTAATAACATTTGATATCCTTGCAATGCCGTGCAAGAATAACAAATAAATTCATAATTAATATTACGTTCATTTCTTGGTGAGAGTTGATATTTTCATTAGTTTTGACTAGGTTTCTAATTATTTCGGTTTTGGGTTCGTATAAAATTCCATCTCATAAGTTCCAAACTTATATGAGTCACATGTTGATTGTCATACACAATAATTCTCAATATGTTGTTTCCCTAAAATTTATTCTAAGATTGAACAATCAATTTATTCAACTTAGAATGCGACTATTTGATCACTACAATAACTACAAATAGTTCATTAGACATACCTCAATTGCTTTTAAAGCTCAAATGGTTATAAACCATTGTCCGCTCTTTGTGCACCCAACAAACAAATCAGCAAATCCATTGTTGCACGCATCGATTAATCTCCCGCAATTTTTATTTCATT
This sequence comes from Papaver somniferum, assembly GCF_003573695.1. Taxonomy (NCBI): domain Eukaryota; kingdom Viridiplantae; phylum Streptophyta; class Magnoliopsida; order Ranunculales; family Papaveraceae; genus Papaver; species Papaver somniferum. The sequence goes on along the minus strand of NC_039359.1, from coordinate 78,971,626 downwards.
GGAAAATAAAAACTTGCTCAAGTAAGTGAATTTGCACCTGTCACAACCACTTACATGTAAGAATTTGAAACCAGAAATAGGTAATTTATGCACTTACATAATTACTTAAAAATGAATCAAAATATAGTACTCCAAGTTTCTCTTTAATGTCAAACAAAGATTCAAAGTTATCTAGTTATAAAATCGTACATATATTTATAACTTTCTACTAAGCATATTATCAAACACATATGGTGCGTTTGATTTCTAACAATAATATTCTTTTTATTACCATAACAAGAGTATAATGAAACAAAAACCCAAACTTATTTTTAATGTACTTTATTATATTTCTCCAATCTCAAGATCATGTCTTATATTTTGAACAAACATACACAACAATTTTGAAATCACCATATCTCTCAATCAAAAAAATACAAAAAGGAAATCACCATATTTTGAAGATAAGTTAATGATCTAAAACTTTTATGTTGCACACAAACCCAAAGTATCAGCACAGAGATCAGAAAAACTAGGTTAATCAATACTAAATTTCTAATCGTTAGAAAATTTCAGCAACATTATTCGGTTTTGTAATATACTCTAAAAATGCTTTACGAACTCCAAAAATTCTGAAATTTAACGTGAGATATCCTCATGATGTCTTATACAACAGGTAAAAATTTAAAGACCCAATTCCTTTTAGTTAAAGAGATGCACATAAAACTCTACAACTTGTTAAAAACGTTCGTTTATCTTCAACAATATTTTTGAATGCTAAAAATTCATGAAAATGATATCAACCATGTTACAATCCTAGTCCATCGATATTATATATCAAATTAATTTTAGGTATTAGGTTACCTAAAATCTCAAGCATCAATATAAGATCGTTAAAACAAATTATACTGTTAATTTATTCAATAAACAAAATTAACAATGATACTTATCGCGTTTCAGCAATCTTTTTTCTTTTAATCTGTATGGAAGAATAAAACGTCTTAAAAATCCGCCTGCAAAACAATCACAGACCAAACAAATAAAAATGTTATGGCTGAGTCATGACCAGGTCGCTCTCTTTAAGGCGTTTCGCGGCTCTGCCCAAGATTGTGCAAACAGTTCTTCCATGTCGCGTCGTCCCCAGGATAAAACATCCGAGTAAATCTCTTTCACAATCACTCTTGCACTTTGAGAGTATGTGATACTTGTACACTTCTATTCTTGCTCAAAATCAAATCTGTAGAAAACAAATGATAACCATTCACTAGTTTTCTTTCTCTCAAAAAATCATTTTTCTTTCTTTTAAAACTCCATAAACATTAGAGAAGAAACTCTCTCTTGTTTTTCCAACCAAAACTGATTTTTGTACTCAATAATATCAATAATTAATGATACTTAATTACCCCAAAGATAACCCCATTAACTTTCCTAAATAAAACGGTCAAGGAATTAATAAGAATAAATTTCTTTCATAAAGATAATTATGACTATTAAAATAAGTTTTAATAATAGTGAAAAATGGAAATAAAATTTGGTTTTAAATAATATATTTCCAACAATATGTCTTCTTTGTGGTTTAGTTGGAAGAAAAACTAGTGCCTTGAATAGCAATGATTGTGACTACACATAGCTATTATGTTTCATCTTCTTGTTTATTTTAGCTTTATTGGTATTAAATTCTAAAAATATTTGGAGGATGATTTTATTGCAGTATTAATATTTATGATTTGATATATTGCAATTTTTTATGGGATATTGGTGTTTACGTCCGTGAGCTATGTTTGTCCCATACTTTGTCAAAAGTAAAGTCGTTCATGTTCGGTATTCATGTACTGGTAAAATAATGAATGGACTTTTGACAAATACAAAAGTTAAGCCTATATTGTCAATTGATTGATGGAAGACAGGTTAAAATCTTTTGTTTTCAAGGATTATGTCTATTATTGCCGTTATGCAAATAGTGATTGAAGATAGAATGAATCCTTGTGTATTCCGCAGTATTGATCATCCCTGATCCATATTTTATGTGTTATTGTGACGCTCCGTAATGTATCTCATGTTGAGCATTATATAACCAAGTTGATTTTCTTAGCTTAGTTGTTATTCTGTGAGATATATTATGTCGAGCATATTGAACTAAATTAATCATCTTGATTGGTTATTTAGTTATTGCTCCGTAAGCATTTTTATGTCGAGCAAAACAAAATTAAATTGATTACTTTTGTAATTAGTTTGATTGTGTATTCCAATTAGATTAATTATGGGCTCTCCTGTAATTAATCTAGTTGTTTCGTGACTCCATAAGATTTTCTTGTGTTGAGTATATGAACGGTTAAGCTAATCATTTTCTTATGGTTAACTTAGTCATAGCTCCGTAAGTTATCTTATGTTGAGCACAATCAATTGAATTGATCACTTTTTGTGTTTAATTTGATTGCATATTCCGATTAAATTAATCATGGGTTTACTTGTGATTAATTTGATTGAGTTTTTGGATATAGAAAATCATTCTCATGGTTTTTGGTGTCCAATAAAAATCCTTCTTTTCTTTTGAAATTAAGGTCGCTCGTTGTTGTTCTTTCGGGAATGACATCTAATGGGAGAGAGTTCTTTTGAACTTGTGCTTAATGGTCATATATTGAGGGGTATGCGGTTGTGGATATTTAGAGGGGTTATCTTGTATCTTTAAACTCCTTGATGAATGCATTTAGCTTCGGCTTTATGATTGCATATAAATTAGTTGGTATGTATTTTTTCTTTTAGTCATGAAATGTCTCTTTCGGAAATTTCATTATGATCCCGTTCTTGTACCCTTGCCAATTTTATAGACAAAAAGGGGGAGAATTAATATGTAGTTCACACTACAAATACATATGGTTTTCGGATCATTGTGTAAGGGGGAGTGGTTTCCATGTGAGATGGAGTATTGACTAAGGGGGAGTGATACATATCACCATAGTATTATTGTTGAAGTTGTGATACAATTGAACTTTGACGCTGCGTAATAGTACTATGACACTATATAACAATGATCGAGACCGATGCTTTCTCATTGTTATAGTTACGGATCTTCAACAGCGGTGATGCTAAACTTACAACCTTTGGGATCATTGGAGTACTTGGAAGTGACGAAGATTTTGAGGAATGTTGAAGATTAGACATGTGGAATAGGAGCTAGTAAAGTTTCTTTAGCTTTTTTGTATTCCATATGTATTGATAGTTTTGTCACTAAAATTGACAAAGGAGGAGATTGTTAGAGCATTGCTCGGTCGAACTCGCATGCGTTGTTATCTCAAGCATGTTTGTCAATGTTAGTGATCAAAACTATAAGTTTTGATTTCTAGTCTATTATAGCTAAGTCTCGGACTAGGATAGAAAGTGTAGTTGAGCTCAAGGACTTCATGGCGATTCATCATACAATAAGAAGAACTACTCAAGGAACCGGTGGAACTTCTCGACAAAAAGGTATGTGAAGACTTGAACTTATCTGTCATTCAAAAGTCTATCTACTCTATCTCCTACTCTTTGAGACAAAAAGTCGTATGCTATATATATAGAATTGGATTATACACATTTGGTATTTCGATCCGAGTATACCTCGCCTATCTATATCTCGAAATATGTGTTGGTAATCTTTTCGCTTCGATCAAGTTTATCTTTACCTAGTGACAAAAGTCATGATATGTTTCAATCACTTTGAAAATTGCTTTGACGAGAAATAGTGTGACAACTATATAACGTCCTCTAAGAATGTTTCAATGATTGAAAACCAATGGTGGACATAAGCATTGTTGTGGAAACACATTTATGTATAAGTATTATTCCTTGAACCAAAGTTTGCGAACTTTGTTGATCAAGAGCACCGGAAGAATCGCGTGAGCCAAGTCCGCGAACTCAGTCCGCGAACTGCCGAAGTTCTCAAACCCTAGAATTTCTGCTGAAGTTGACAAACTACTTGCGTGAAGCTAAGTCCGCGAACTCAGTCCACGAACCCAGTCCGCGAACCGGCGAAATTCTCAAACCCGAGATTTTCTACCGGAGTTTGTAAACTCTGCCCGGTAACTTAAGTCCGCGAACCTAGTCCGCGAACTTGAGAAGGTTATATATCTGAATATGATTTCTGAACTTAAACTTCAAAAAGACTAAGGAATGCAGTTTGAAAACTGTGGCTATAAAAGTTCATGAACCGATTCAAGTGAATCAAATCATTTTTGCTTCAATTGTGTCTTGTGTAGTGCATGAGATTTCCTTGCAATTGAACAACTCTCTAACTAATTCATTTGAAGTCATTTGAACTAGTTATGGTGAAGAAGAACATGGTTGGTATGAAATACCCATATGGCTAACCTTTTGGTTAACTATTGTTTAACCAACAAGTGCATACATTTGGGTACGGTTAACAAACCTAGAAGAGTGCATTGTCAAGTGTGTGTAACAAGCTAAGTTTTCGATCTAACGGTTGAGAAATATTAGATTGAATCTAAATCAGGTTTTCATCTAACGGTGAATATTGAATGCTTTGTTACTAAGCTAACATTGATTGCAAACCCTAATTTGAAAGACTATATAAAGGGGACATCTAGTATTGTGCAAAACTAATCCCCACACCTTACGTGTGATACTAGTTTGCGTGCTAGAGACGATTCTCCGTTAACCTTTGGTTTTCTTCTTCTAAAACCAGGTTAACGACTTAAAGACTTAATTGGGATTGTGAAGCCAGACTGATACTACTTTTATCGTAGTTGTGTGATATGATCTTGCATCTTCTATCGTACGAGTACAATCATATTGATTGTCTTGAGATTGATATCTCCGGTAGGCAAGATATAAAAAGTAATCACAAACATCTTCGTCTCATTGTTTGTGATTCCACAACATCTTGTTTCGCTACCATACGATTAAGATTGTCATGAGGTGATTGATAACTCTAGGATGTTCTTCGGGAATATAAGACCGGATTACCGATTGGTTCCTGTTCACCTTGATTATTATCAAAAGACGGAAAAAACCCTTTAGGGTTTATCTGTGGGAGACAGATTGATCTTTTGATAGACTTGTCTGTTGGAGACAGGTTTGTTTATTGTCAAAGCCTGCGATTTTGGGTCGTAGCAACTCTTAGTTGTGAGTGAGATCATCTAAGGGAATCAACTGGGAAGTATCCTGCTGGGATCAGAGGCGTAGGAGCATAACTGTACCTTGGATCAGTGGGAGATTGATTGGGGTTCAACTACAGTCCAGTCCAAAGTTAGCTTGGAGTAGGCTAGTGTCTGTAGTGGATTAATACAGTGTCTTCTCAATCTGGACTAGGTCCCGGGGTTTTTCTGCATTTGTGGTTTCCTCGATAACAAAATTCTGGTGTCTGTGTTATTTCTATTCCGCATTATATTTTTTTATATAATTGAAATATCACAGGTTGTGCATTGTTCAATCAATTAGAATATCCGACCTTTTGGTTGTTGATTTAAATTGATTGACACTTGGATATTGGTCTTTGGTACCATTTAAGTTATCTCTCTTGTATTTGATAAAGACACGCATATTTCTATTTGCTTGAGTAAAGATCAAATCGATAGATAGAGATATAAAAACTCTTTGATATACTTTTCTATTGATTGAGTCTAACTGTCTAGTTGATTCTCATAAAAGTATATTGGAGTTTGTCCATACAGATTGCTAAGAGAAATATCGGGTGTGGTTGTTAGACCCCCACTTTTTCAATTTTCAATAACATGACCAACCTTATATAGGTTTATATCAAATAAAATATAAAACCTCTTAATCGTGATAACATTTAATTCATAGGATTCACAGAATAAATAAGAAACGTTAATAAAGCTCCCTAAGAATAACAAAAAGACCAAATCAAAAAATAATTAGAAAATCTCAAATAACTAAAAATCCTAGATATTCAAAGTTCAAAATGTCTTAGATACATAATAGTTGATCCAAATAGTGTTTAAATTAATTCCGGCATTATTAACCAAACCATTACAAATAATCTTATACTTAATATTAATTTTAAATGATAACCTTACTGCAAATAAATACAGAAACTTACCTACTGTTGAAATCCCAAAATTTCAAAATAATAAGTTATTTTTCAAAAAATAAATTTAAAGAAAAGCAAAGATAGTAGATTATTGGTGAACTTATGCAACTTCTACTGGGATTTATCGTAGGTGACATGGATATGCAAATATCAACCAAAGGATATACCAAGTAAAAAATGGTAGAAACAATTCAAGGCAAACCCTTATTTATTATTTTATGAAAATACGAAAAGTTATAAGAACAGTAGTAAATACGAAAAGTTATAAGAAAAGTACTATGATTGTGGTATGAGTTCAACTTGTGTGTTATTAGAGTATGATTAGAATATATAGTTGGAAGATCTTTTATCTCCCAATGTAGATCGACTAGGACGGGAAAAAAATAACAAAGTAAAATAAAATAAAGTTTAATTAAAGAAATTATATATTTATTTTTACAGTAAATGTTGTAAATTAGTAGTTCTCTTAAAAAACTTCTTGGACAACGATGAGTTGTTTACATAATTTAGAATGTTTTACTGTATATCAACATTGTCATTCACCTTACAAAAAACTTTTCTTAAATGCATCCGGTGGATCAAGTGTCCACAGAAAAGAATCGTATGGACACATGTTCCCCGCTTATACTAAACCCTTTTCAACTGACCACCACAAATAACACATACTATTTGGGTGGTTAGATTTGGAGGTAAATATACTCTACAAAATTTCCCCCTTGAACGTTTAGTTCTGACAGGCACTGTTTAAACGACATACACAATATCCTCAAATGACTCGTAACTTTCTATAATGTATAACTTAATTGTCTATTTGTAAATAATACACAACAAAATACATACAATTATTGCAGCTATTTTTTTTAAAATCTATTAGAAACCCTTAGGTGCATCCCGAACCACTTTAGAAAATTTCATTATCGCTTGTCTGAAACAATCCATTATCGCCTCTCAACTCGTCATCATAAGTGAAAACAATCATACAACCGTAGATATGAATTTAGTCGTACAAGAAATGGATTTGTGACTCTAGTACCATTTTAAACTCACATGTATGATACATGTGGTACGTACATATGACATCACATACATATTATAGATACATGTTTTTTAAAACTGAAAGAAAATTATTTACAAATGAAACTATTTTTGTTTTTAATACCGTGCATATTTAGTCTCTTTGATATTAACGATTTTCTTTAGATCCGATTTCCTCTTTCCCTCGCTCTCTTCAACCCTCAAAAATTTTACAAGAAAAAATTAAGAACAAATATGAAAATTATATTAAAGTCTCAAAGATTCGAAGAGATTAGTAAGGACTCAAAAATAGATATAACTTAAGATACGAAATCCTAATATGTATGAAAATTAAATTTGAAATGAGAAGACAAATACAAAACTATTGTATTGCCTCCTATTCAGCGGTTGGTTTAACAACCTCATCTTAACCTTCTGGTTATTGTTCGTATACCAACAATCTGAAAATATGAGGATTTATCCAGATAATGATCTGGAATTCTAATAGCAGCTTCGCAAAAACGTTATAAGATATATATCCACACTTAATCCTTTTTACACTTGATTTGTCCACTAGTTTGCTTCTCAACCATTTGTTTTCCACTGCTGAATTGAACTTGAATTTTTTTTTCATACATCTACCCATACTTTCCTTGAAAAATCTTTAATGAATGTCAACATATTTCTACCATCACCATGTGACTATACCCGAGAAGGATCCCAAACATCTGAATAAATATAATCGAAAATAGCTTTGGTGTTATTAATAACTAAGTTGAACTCGACTCTATAGTGTTTACTATTAGATCACTGCTCGACCGAACTCGCAAGCGTTGCTATCTTAAGCTTGTTTGACAAGTTTAGTGATCAAGACTATACATCTTGATTTCTAGTCTACTTATAGCTATGTTTCAGACTAGGATAGATTGTGTAGTTGAGCTTTAGACTTCACGGCGTTCGTCAATTGAAGACGAAGAACTACTAAGGAGAGATTGTGGAACTTCATCAACAAAAGGTATGTGGAGACTGAAACTCATCCATCACCCGGAAAGTCTATTTCTACTCTATCTCCTTCTTGAGACAAAAGTCGTATAACTATATAGTATTCGATTTATACACATTTGATATTTTGAGCTGAGTTTAAATCGCTTACATATTTCTCGGAATATGTGTTGGTAAGATTTCGCTTTAACCAAGTTCATCTTATATTCTTGACGAAAGTCATAAGATGATCATATGAAAATCGCATGGTAACATCTTATATGATTTGTGTGAGACAATCATTTGATCTAGACTCAAAATGTTTCGTATTGATCATTCGCTCACTTGAAAATTGCTTTGAAGCTAATAGTTTGTGTGAGACAGCTATTGTCGTTTTCTAAGAATGTTTTAATGATTGAAATGGAGTTTAGAACACTTAAACTTAATTGGATTATAGACATAGTATGTGTACTTGCATATATGTTGATCCAAGAATGATAGACACATTTTTGTGTCTGAATTGTCCTCAGTGTCTGTATTGTTAGTGTTCCATTTTGTACTAATTTTGATGTTTTGTGTGTTTGTAGGTGTTTTTGGATAAATACACTTGTGTGGAAAAAGTTGCTCGAAAAGTGCTATTTGGACTCCCGGAGAAAAGTACTAAAGGCACCCTCACTTTGGATAAGGGGCACCTCAGTTGGGCGCCTGCTATTCGCACCCCCAGTTTGGTTAGAGGGACACCATCTTCTTCATTCAAATTTCAGTTTTGGCGGGAACTTTTGCAGCCACCTGGGAGATTTTTGGTACGAGATTTGGTGATGATTTAGCGTGACTCAATAGCTGGAATTGCATGGTGTCGCCGACGTTTTATGGTTGCTTGCTTCAATTAGAATTGGCTGATATTTTTGGTGTCGCCGACGCGGACTTGTCTTTAGGCTAGAGCTTTTAGATTATTTTTTTTTAGGATTTTATTTGTTTTTCATTTTTATTTTATTTGTTCTTCTTTACGTTTTTGGGTTTTTGTCTTTTCCTTACAGATTTTGGAGTTTGGAGCGAAAGAAAAATTTGCCAAAGCTTTTGGTGAATACTTAAAGATTTGGAGTAAAAGCAAAGCGAAAGGAGCGAAAGAAAAGGAGAATAAAAATTAATTAAAAAAAAAGAGAGAGAGAGAGACAAAAAAAAATAATTTTTTTTTTAGATTATCTTTTTCTTTTGCACTATGTTTTTGGACTGTGGACTTTGGAACTTTATATTTTTAACCCTACGGAAGGGTAGTTTAAACATAAATTATTTGCAGAGAAGGACGTCGATTACGATATCGCCTCGATCCCTCGGGTTCGTACATGACATAGGAGTCGTGGCCCGAGTCGACTTTAGCGATTCATCCCTCGTCCGGTACGGGAGGTAAGTTTGAAACACTCGCAAATCCCCTGTCAGCGAGTTACTGTATTCCTTCGTTTGCATATATGCTGAGGATTTGATAACGACTGATTTAATTTCCTAGTAAAGGGAAAGGACTGGCCATACAAGATAAGGGTTCGGATTTCATCACCGTTCCCTTCTTGCCCGCCTTAGGAAAACGAAACCAAACGCGAACCTAAGCCTAAAATTTGACTAGAACGAGACCTATAGAGTAACGAGCTTAATAGGAAAGTCATTCGAAAAATATTGGTTACTATTTTAAGCATGCTTTAAAGTTCATGATGGTTTCTGTGAGTTGAATACACCGCCTTGTAACGCCGGTGAGGCCTTGGGTATCAAATCTCCACTAAGCTTCCCTCGTCTCGATTCAACTTACTTTAACTCGGATTGATTCCAGAGGGATTTGCTTAAATTGTAACGAATTCCATTTCGAAGGATTAGAAGCTGGTCTAGAAACAATCTAAGTGGAGCAATCATGTTTTTTGTTTGCTAGAAATCAGTAGGTTTTCTGTGAGAACTTCCCTTCCTTTTAGGATTCTTTCTTTTTCTTTTGTTTTTCTAGTGTATGCCTGAGGTCATTAGAAAACGGGATTGGAAAAGAGATAATTTAGGACGATTGATTAGTGAAAAACCTAGTAGTTCTTCTTGTGGAAGAGGGGAGCTCAAAGACTCTTCTTTTGAGAACCCTGTTTTTGGAAACTTCAGTTTTGAGAATTTGTCTCTTCATGAGGAAAATACCCCTAGTACTTCAGTTGTGCCAGCGATGGCAACTTTGAAAGATTACATGTTCCCAACTAGGTCCACCCGAGCTTCGTGCATTAAATTGCCAGCCACTACGGCTAATTTCGAGATAAAACCTAGTATTCTTCGGATGATCCCTATATTCTTAGGGAAAGATGATGAGGACCCTTATTTTCATATTAGGGACTTTGAGGAAATTTGTGGGACAATTAGAATAAAAGATCTTACTAATGAAGTCTTGAAACTTAAGATGTTTCCCTTTTTCTTGAGAGATAAAGCCAAGACCTGGATGAACAACCTACCATCTGAATCCATTGAAACATGGCAGGAACTTGTTTCTTCTTTCTATATGAAATTCTACCCTAAGCATAAAACTGCAGCTGATAGGCAGGAAATTAGTGCTAGTGTACAACAAGAGGGAGAGTCTCTTTATAGGTTTTTAGAGAGATTCAATGATCTCCTATCCCAGTTTCCTCACCATGGATTTGATAAGATGAAACTCGTAGAGATTATTCATGATGGTTTAGACTATTCAACCAAAGCCATGGTTGAGTCTATGTGCGCTGGTGAGTTCACTAGTAAAAGTGTTGATGATGCTTTTACCTTCTTAGGAGCTGTCGCTGAAAAATTCCAACAGTGGGAGTCTTGTGTTGAACCCCCCAAAAGACTCTTGGTCAATAGAAGTAGCACCAATGTGGTAGATACAAACTTCGGGTAAGATGCTAAGTTTGTTGCTTTGTCTAGAAGGTTAGAAGCTTTGGAATTGAATCATCCTAAACATATGTCTCTTGTTGAACCCGATGATAGGTTTAGAGCCTCTCAAGTATCTAGGGAGTAGAACCCAATAACTCGTTTTGGGAAGGTCAGGTTAGTGAAGAGCAAGCCCATGCTGTCTATAACAATGCTAGGTTTGAGAACCGTCAGAAGTTTGACCCGTACTCAGAGACTTTCAACCCTGGTTGGAGAAACCATCCTAATTTTTCTTGGTCTAAGGGTCAGAATCAAGGACAGTCTAGTAATTCTCAGCCTCCCCCAGGTTTTGGTTATGCTAAGAACTCTTCAGGTCAACCCCAGTTTCAAAATGAGAAAAATATCTCCACCTTAGAAGAAACCCTTACTATGTTAGCAAAGAACCATGAGATGTTATCAAAGAACCACTATGGTTTTCAAGAAGAAACCAGGCAGAATTTTAAGAATAATTCTCAGTCTCTTGCTTACTTGAACTTCAAGTCGGCCAAATAGCTAAGTTTCTTAGTGAAAGAGAAGATGGAAGGTTCCCTAGTCAAACTGATCCTAACCCTAAAGGAGAGAAATCGTACAATCATGTGAATTCTATTACAACCCTTAGGAGTGTAAAGAAAGTTGACAATAAGGTTGTCATGCCTGATAGTGAACATGCTGTAGTTCACCCTTCTGAGCCAGAAATGAGGAGACTGATAGAGTCTCCAAAGAGACCAATGAGGGTCCTGTTGAGCCCGACTTTGTTCCTAGAACCCCGTTCCACCAGCTGCTAGTTCCAACTAAGAAGGAGTCCAACTTTAATGATATATTGGAGGTTTTTAAGCAGGTTACTATCAACCTCCCATTGCTAGATGTGATTAAGCATATTCCCGCTCATGCCAAGTTTCTTAAGGAAATGTGTACGCGAAAGCGAAAACTTAGTGTCCAGAAGAAAGCCTTCCTAGCTAGTCATGTGAGTTATATTATTCAGAATACCACTACTCCTAAGTATAAAGACCCAGGGTCCCCTACTATTTCTTGCACAATAGGTAAATACCGTGTCGAGAAAACTTTGCTTGACTTAGGAGCCAGTGTGAACTTACTCCCATACCATGTGTACCTTAAGCTAGGACTTGGTGAGATGAAACCTAACCAGATGACACTTCAGTTAGCTGATAGGTCTGTTAAAATTCCTCGTGGTGTGATCGAGGAAGTTCTTATTGAGGTCGACAAGTTTATTTATCCATTGGATTTTGTTATCCTAGATACCCAACCTGTCCCTGACCAAGAGAACCAAATACTAGTGATTTTATGTCGCCCGTTTTTAGCTACATCCAATGCGATCATTAACTGTCAAAATGGTATTATGAATTTGTCTTTTGGTAATATGACTATTGAGATGAACATTTTTAATATTAGTAAGATACCCTATGAACTATATGACTCGAGCATAGAAGATGTGAACATGATAGGAACATTAGTCGAGGATTCATTACCAAACACTTTGTTAGAAGATCCATTAGAGAAATTCCTAGCCCACTTTGGGATTGATTTTGATGATGACGATGTTACTAATGAGGTGAATGCTTTGTTAGATTCAACCCTTTTGATAGACACTAGTGATGGCTGGAAACCTAAGTTCGAACCTCTACCCGTTTCTAAGTCTACCCTAGTTCCTTCGTTAGAAAAGCCTCTTAAGTTGGACCTTAAACCATTACCAGATACCCTGAAGTATGTGTTTTTAGGCCCATCTGAAATTTTACCTGTGATTATAGCATCCGACTTGGATAGTGATCAGGAAAGTAGGCTAGTGACCGTCCTTCATAATAACAAGGAAGCTTTAGGGTGGACCATAGCAGACATTAAGGGTATAAGTCCTACTGATTGTATGCATCATATCTATTTAGAGAGTGACACCAAACTTTCTAGGGAGATGCAACGTCGACTGAACCCTAATATGAAAGAAGTAGTTCGAACGGAGGTTCTTAAGCTGTTAGATGCAGGAATTATCTACCCCATTTCAGACAATAAGTGGGTCAGCCCCGTTCAGGTTGTTCCCAAAAAATCTGGTATTACTGCAGTCCATAATGATAACAATGAGTTAATCCCAACCCGGGTGACCACGGGTTGGCGTGTCTGTATTGACTATAGGAAATTGAACAAGGTCACTAGGAAGGACCACTTTCCCCTTCCCTTCATCGACCAAATGCTAGAGAGATTAGCTGGACGTAGCCATTATTGCTTTTTATATGGATACTGCGGTTATAATCAGGTTGTCATAGCCCTAGAAGACCAAGAGAAAACCACTTTTACCTGTCCCTTTGGTACCTTTGCATATAGACGCATGCCTTTCGGGCTATGTAATGCTCCTGCGACCTTTCAGCGTTGTATGATGAGTATATTTTCGGACATGGTAGAACGGTTCTTAGAGGTCTTTATGGATGATTTTTCAGTATTTGGTTCGTCTTTCGATGAGTGCTTGCATCATTTGTCATTAGTTTTGACTAGGTGTAAGGAAAAGAATTTAGTACTTAATTGGGAGAAATGTCACTTCATGGTTCGTTCATGAATTTTTCTAGGGCATATCGTATCTTCGAAGGGTATAGAGGTAGATAGATCCAAATTTGACCTTATTAAAACTTTACAGGTCCCAAAAACCGTAAGAGATATTAGGTCATTCTTAGGGCATGCAGGTTTTTATCGTCGATTCATTAAGGATTTTAGCTTGATTTCTAGACCTCTTTGCAATTTGCTTGCAAAATATGTTAAGTTTATCTTTGATGATACTTGTTTAGAGGCTTTTGAGAAGCTTAAGACTTTACTCACTACCACCCCCATAGTCCAGGCACACAACTGGAACCTACCCTTTGAGATCATGTGTGATGCTTCAGATTATGCTATTGGTGTTGTGCTAGGTCAGCGAGAAAACAAATTACTTCATGCGATTTACTATGCTAGCAAAACTCTGAATGATGCCTAGTTGAACTATACCACTACCGAGAAGGAACTGTTAGCCATTGTGTTTGCCTTAGAAAAGTTTAGACCCTGTCTCTTAGGTTCTAAGATCGTAATATATACTGATCATGCTTGCTTTGAAATATCTTCTGTCTAAAAAGTATACGAAACCTAGATTGATTAGGTGGATCCTTTTTTTGCAAGAGTTTTCTCCAGATATTAGAGACAAAAAGGTGCCGAAAATATAGTAGCAGCCCACTTGTCTAGGCTAGTTGCTGAATCCCCTGATGATTCCCTTCCTATAAGGGATAACTTTCCTGATGAACAACTGTTCTTTGTTACCCAATTACCTTGGTATGAAAATATAGTGAACTATCTTGTTACTGGTCGAATGCCCAACATTGGGGGTAAACAAGATCGTTCTAGGTTTTTAGCCGAGGTGAAGCACTTTTTTTGGGATGATCCTTATTTGTTTAAGTACCGTCCAGACCAGATTATTAGGAGATGTATACCTGAGAGTGACCAGTCCAGTATGATTTCCTTTCGTCATGATCATGCTTGTGGGGGTCACTTTAGTGCTAAGAAGACTGTTGCTAAGATATTGCAGTGTGGATTCTATTGGCCTTCGTTGTTTAAAGACTCCCATAGTCACTGTGTTACTTATGAGCGTTTCCAGAAATTAGGAACCATTTCCCGTAGGAACATGATGCCCTTGAACCCTATTTTAGTTGTTGAGGTCTTTGATGTGTGGGGTATTGATTTTATCGGTCCGTTTCCTAATTATTTTGGCAACCTTTACATCCTTGTCGCTGTAGACTATGTCTCTAAGTGGATTGAGGTGGTTGCGTGTAAAACCAATGACCATAGGTTTGTGACTGAGTTCTTGAAAAATAATATACTTACACGTTTTGGTACACCGCATCCTATAATTAGTGATGGAGGGTCGCACTTTTGTAATGGACCTTTTAGGATTTTGATGAAGAAATATGGTATTACACATAAGGTAGCTATCCCGTATCATCCACAGACTAGTGGTCAAGTAGAGGTTTCCAATAGGGAGATAAAACGTATATTAGAGAAAACAGTTAATCCTAATCGGAAAGACTGGTTGTCTAGGCTTACTGATGCCTTATGGGCTTACCATACTGCGTTTAAGACCCCCATTGGAATGTCACCTTATCGACTTGTGTATAGAAAGGCATGTCACTTACCTGTTGAGTTAGAACATAGAGCTTATTGGGCTGTTAAGCAGCTAATTTTTTCACTATACAAGTCAGGAGACCATAGGAAACTCCAGCTCAATAAGTTGGAAGAGATACGTAGAGATGCATACGATAGTGCTAAGGAGTATAAGAACAAAATGAAACTTGTGCATGATAAGAAATTTTAAGAAAGTCATTTTCTCCAGGTAAAAAAGTTCTTCTGTATGATACCCACTTGCATCTTTTCCCTGGGAAGTTACGTTCTCGGTGGACGGGTATTTTTATTTTTCGCACTGTCTTTCCTCATGGAGCTGTTGAGATCGAGACACTGGATGGTAGTAGTTCTTCTAAGGTTAACGGTCAGAGATTGAAACCCTTTTTAGAGCCTTGTCCTACAGGTGATGTTGAGGAGGTCCCTCTGGAGGACCCTGTATACCCTTGATTGACCATCGAGGAGATTGTATGTTGTATATTAGTTTTTGATTTCTCTCTTCACCCAGATACTATCTTTCCGACTTCTCTCTTTACTGATTCCTCGCGTTACTTTAGTTTTTGGTATTGCTATTTCATTAGAAACATTGAGGACAATGTTAGATTTAAGTTTGGGGGTGGGGAAGAAACTTTTTGTTAGCTTTTAGTTGAAATAAATAAACTCCAGAGCCTAGAAATTTATGCTTATTAAGGTTGGCACTAACCAATCTAAGTGGATGGGAACATCTTGGTTGTAGGAGTTGAGGAACCAATCTGATTAGATGGAAACATCTAAAGAGTATATTCATAAAAGCACAGAGTTCAGGTATTAGAATTAAAAAAAAAACATGGTAGTTTCGCCATATCTCGTTGAATCCTGATCCCTTCTGTTTTTATTTCTTAAGTGATTTGGTGGGGCACACGATTCAATTTGTTCCCTTTGCTAGGGTGAAATAGAGTGATTCAGATACCAAAAAAAAAAGAAAAAAAAGAAAGAAGAAGACCATACCATCAGACCGACCGGAATAAATTCAATAAAGTCGGCCACTGGTGCCCTTGTATATGCCAGTTGTGTTGACCTAGATTTAGGTTTATCGACCATTGGTACCCTTGTATATGCCAGTTGTGTTGATATTAGTCAGACCCGTATCTCAGTCCATTAGGATAGGTTCATCTTGGCAGAGGCCTTCAGACAGATATGGGAAACACCGTTCACTTTAAACCATCTACTTTTATCTTTATCCATCTTCTTAATCTTTCCATGTGATTGGTTGACTCCGGTTATGATGTCCAGAAACTATCTGAGTAGAGCTCTGTCACTTATATATGAATTTTAGTATGCTGAGTGCAAACTCGTGTACAATAATTGGAATTTCGCATCAGGGTACTTCCTTCTATAGTCAATGTTTGTATGCCAACCAAGGAGATTCTTTAGTGCCTTCCAAGGTTCTGCGTAGATAGCTAGGGTCTGGAGTAAAGGTTTTGTGGGTACACCTCTGGTAAACCCTCCCGAGATTAACTCGGTCGCGAGGACCACCTAGCGAGTTAGGATTTTATTTTCTAGATTAGTTTTGCTCGAGGACTAGCAAATAATAAGTTTGGGGGTATTTGATAGACGCATTTTTGTGTCTGAATTGTCCTCAGTGTTTGTATTGTTAGTGCTCGATTTTTGTACTAATTTTGATGTTTTGTGTGTTTGTAGGTGTTTTTAGATAAATAAACTTGTGTGGAAAAAGTTGCTCGAAAAGTGCTATTTGGACTCCCGGGGAAAGTACTAAAGGCACCCTCACTTTGGATAAGGGGCACCTCAGTTGGGCGCGTGCTATTCGCACCCCTAGTTTGGTTAGGGGGACACCATCTTCTTCATTCAAATTTTAGTTTTGGCGGGAACTTTTGCAGTCACCTGGGAGATTTTTAGTACGAGATTTGGTGATGATTTAGCGTGACTCAATAGTTGTAATTGCATGGGATGACGTGAATTAGCATAACATGCGTTTTATGGTTGTTTGCTTCAATTAAAATTGACTGTAATCTCGTGTGGAAGAAAACAAAGGAGTGAAGGAAAACTCGGGTTTCTTTATGGATGAGGCGTGGAAATATCATCCTTGCACGAGTATAAAGCATTATCAACCTATTCTGGAGCGTGTAGAGAGTGTGTTTGAAGCAAATGAAGGCTCGGATGAGATTAAAAAAGGTAAGAAATTATTCCCGAGAATATTTTCCTTAATGCCGAGTAATGGAGAAATATATGAAGTTATGGAGGAGATTTCTTGTGCATGGGAGGCTATATAAGGTGTCGACGAGTAATAGAGTGGATACGGAGAGTTTGGGAAAGTTTTGGAGAAGACAGAGGTGATGGAATTTTCAAAATTTTTGTAGTGATAGTGGTAAAAAGATTCGTTTCAGACTTGTGAAGGAAATGGAATTTTAGATTTAATAAAATTATATATAAAAAAATATTAACAATGGGCGAGAGGTACTGGGACTAAGGATTTGGCCGAATTCACTACACAGGGTTCATTCATATATTCTTTAACAATTTAAAACTCAATAAAATTAACATGGACTCTGATTTTTCCAAGATAGATTCTCAAAACATCGATTGTAAGTCCTAAGCATGATGTATCAAAACACCTAAGCTAAGCATACATCATCAAATTAAATAACAACCAATTACCCGTGTATGAAATTCACCCTCCTCCGTCGTCCCAGTGTTGGGTTTAGCTCATCATGATAAAAACACGCTCAAAATATTTATTTATTGCTCAAATGGTGTTTACAATGAAGAGAAGAAGAGAATGGTGTAAACAACTAATGTGCGACCCACAAGAAGCGTCACAAAAGAACGATAAAAGAGAAGTGATATTGTCACTGTGGTTCTAAGACCCACACCTATGACCCACGCTGACCTTTCGTTGTCACTGTTGAAGAACGACGGTTCCTGGACGTCCGTTCTTCATGTTCTTCGCGTTCTTCAGTAGCAGCAGCATGAACCGAGTTTCTGCAACTCGTGATTTATGCTTCCTAAGCTCTCCTCTCAACCCCAAACTCTCGACACCCTTCTCTGACTCTCGAGAATCCTTTTTATACCCAACATCCTCATAAAATCTTGCTCAATCACTCCAAATATTCTCCCATTACTCGGCAGTAAACGATATATTTTTCTTTCCTTTTTTTATCTCGATCACGTATCTGCAGCTGTCAATTACGTGAAAACTATCACTGTTTATCTTTGTCATGCTCCAACAAGTCGTTCAAGTCATTACACATCATCATAACACGTACAAATTCTTCCAGAACCCGTGGATATCTTCTCCCTGTACGTGTTTTCCCTGTTTGCAACTCGTGGATTGCCTAGCCGATTCTAGCTAATTCTGATCGAACCAAAAGCCCACAACGTGTTTTCTAGGCCATATCACAACTTCCTACCAAAAATCAGCCATTGAATCTCCCTAGAACACGTTCAAAAATCTGCCAGTGAAGAAGGAAATTTTCCCGCCAAAAATGAAATTTGAATTTTAGAAGAAGGACACCCCTTATCCAGTGGTCGCCCCTTATCCGTTGCTGGAGTCCGAATAACACATTCCCATGGGGTGCCTTTAGTAATTTTTCTGGGGTGCCTTTAGTACTTTATCATGGGGGTGTAAAACACCACTTCTCGAGCCAATTTCGCCGCAAGAGCTTATTTCTCTATAAATACCTACAAAGACATAAAATAACAAAGTAAATACAAAATCGAGCACTAACAATACGAACAATTGAGACATATTAGACAGATAAATATGTCTATCAACACCCCCAAACTTATTATTTGCTAGTCCTCGAGCAAAACTAATATGAAAAATAAAATCCTAACTCACTAGGTGTCCCTAGTGACCGAGTTAATCTCGGGAGGGTTTACCAGAGGTGTACCCACAAAACCTTTACTCCAGACCCTAGCTATCTACGTAGAACCTTGGAAGTCACTAAAGAATCTCCTTGGTTGTCATACTCTCATTGACTACAAGAGGAAGTACCCTGATGCGAAATTCCAATTGCTGTACACGAGTTTGCACTCAAGCATACTAAAATTCATATAAAGTGACAGACCTCTACTCAGATAGTTTCTGGACATCATAACCGGAGTCAACCAATCACATAGAAAGATTAAGAAGATGGATAAAGAGAAAAATAGATGATGTTGACTAAGGTGAACCTATCCTAATGGACTGAGATACTGGTCTTGGACTAATATCAACACACTGGCATATACAAGGGAACCAGTAGTCGATAATCCTAACTCTAGGTCAACACAACTGGCATATACAAGGGTTCCAGTGGTTGACTTTATTGAATTTATTCCGGTTGGTCTGATGGTCTGGTCTCAATTTTTTTTTTTAATATATCTCAGTCACTCTACTTCACCCTAGTAATGGTAAAAAGGTAAAAAGAAAAAGAAGTGATCAGGATTCTTTCGATGTTTCCATCACGAGATATGGCGAAACTACCATGTTTTTTTTTAATTCTAACACCTGAGCTTTGTGCTTTTATGAATATACTCTTTAGATGTTTCCATCTAATCAGATTGGTTCCTCAACTCCTATAACCAAGATGTTCCCATCCACTTAGATTGGTTAGTGCAAACCTTAATAGGCATAAATTTCTAGGCTCTGGAGTTTAATAATTGCAACTAAAAAGTTCCTCCCATACCCCCAAACTTAAATCTAACATTGTCCTCAATGTTCTAAAGATAATATTAAAAGCATGAACAAGGAGAAACGGTTACCATTTGAAGCAAAAGAGTTAAGGAAAGATATTACCGTGTTGCGTGTGAATGGGTTACCTCCCAAGAAGTGCTAAGTTTAAAGTCTTCAGCCAGACTTAGGAAAGGATTAGTCAACTTGAACCATAAAGTAACAGTCGAAATAATTGCGGGTCTTCAAAACCAAAAAGAGCTGACCGAAGGAAACTGCAATAAACCAAGAAAGTGAACGAGACTAGCATTCCCTTACTTAGTTTCCTTATTAGGAAATTTATATCTAATTGTGGTTCAGGTTCTATGAAAGGGTCTAAATAGAAAATTTTCATTGGCTGCGTTTCTTCATAGGTGGGATCCGAATCATTAGGTCCTAGAGTCTGGAAAAACTCAAATATGATCTTAGATGCGCGCAATAATAACCTAAATAACTGAGGATCCTCTAAGTCAATAAGATTTTACTTACATAACTGACCACAATGAGAGTAGTGGTCATTGTTAAGAAAATGTGTCGATTCTATTAACTTAAAGTACTTAGGCTTAGTCTCAGAACTTAATAAGTGACACATTTGAAAATCATATGTTCCCACAATTGGAAGAAAGGTTTTTGGTGGGAACACAAAGTCAATCTTGGTATCATAGCCTAGGTTAACCACATAAACCATAGGATGGGTTTTTAACAACTGAGCTTCTTTTTGGACATTAGGTTCCGGAAAACGTGTATGAAGATAATCTTGTAAAATGGTTGAGGCACGTATGTCAAGTCCCAAGTGAGGGACCTTTATAAGAGTGAAAGCACATGGATGATAACCACCCCCAAACTTAGAATTTTGGGTGTCTCTAGATAGACTAGCTACAATTTCCCTAATTTCTAGATCATCAAAATCCTGAAAATGGTCAATTGCTACTTATAAATTATACTCAGTTAATGCTTCCTCACTCATATTTAAAATCTCTACGAGTTCATGTTCTTCGTCTAAGACTAATGTTTCTAAATCGCTAGACTCTAATACAATATTCTCACAATAAACTCGTTCCTCTAAACCATTATCGTCTTCGTAATCCTCGTCTAAAACGGTGGTATCTCTAGTTAAATCCTCGTCCTTTTGAATAGGTGAATAATTATTAAAATTATTTGTATTTGAACTAGAAATAATATTATCATTATAAATCTCATTGAGAGTAACAAATTCCTCATTACTATGCCTATATATTTCTTCATCAACACTATCCTCATCATAATCATCATTGTAATAACATGAAAAAGATCGAACCTCATCAAAACAAGTAGTGTTACCAATTCTAACCTCGTTATCTTGATTATGTGAATAACTATCTTCATTCCCAAGGGTATTATTGGATACACTATATTGGCATTTAAGACTATCCTGAGCAAGTTTTTCCACAATCCTATTTGTACTCTCAGTAAATTGCTTGAGGGACTCTTCTAGAGACATCTTAGTTGACTGCTCTACGAAATCTTATGGAAGCGGAATATTATAAGTCCCTTTCAAAAATAACTTCTGTGTTGACTCACTAAAACTCTTGAGAGACTCTTTTAAAGAAATAGGAGGATTATTTTGCTCGTATGACCTGTGCGCATGTGGATAGTAATTGGGCTCACCATGGTATGGACTATAACTTTCAAAAGTTTGGCGTTCCCAACCACTATTCACACTATGGTCATAAAAAGGATGATGTCCATATTCAAATTCAGGTCGATACTCATTGTATTGGCTTCTATCATACCAGTTCGACATTCTTAATTGCAAGGGAATTCTACACAATCACAAACAAGGCTGACTCGACCAAACCAAACCTATAGAATCTAGCAAACAAAAAGCATGATGGCTCCACTTAGATTATTTTCTAGACCATCTTCTATTCTTTGGAAAGGGAATTCGTTACAATTTGAGCACACCCCTCTGGAATCAATCCGAGCTAATGTAAGTTGAATCGAGGCGAGGGAAGCTCAGTGGAGATTTGATACCCAAAGCCTCACCGGTATTACAAGGCGGCGCAGTCACGCATTCAACTTACAGAAACCATCAAGAACTTTGAAGTATGCTTAAAAGAGTAACCAATATTTTTCGAAAGATTTTCCTACCAAGCTCGTTCCCCTATCGGTCTCGTTCTAATCAAATTTTAAGCTTGGGTTCGCGTTAGGTTTCGTTTTCCTAAGGCGGGCAAGAAGGGAACGGTGATGAAATCCGAACCCTTATCTTATATATCCAGTTCTTTCCCTTTACTAGGAAATTAAAGCAGCTGGTTCAGTCCTCAACATATAATCACCTTAAGACAGACAGTAAACCCGCTGACAGGAGATTCGCGGGTGTTTAGAAGTTTACCTCCCGTACCAGACGGGCGAAGAACTGCTGTAGTCGACTCGGGCCACTGACTCCGGTGTCAGTGTGCGAACCCGAGGGGCCGAGACGATATTGTAATCGTCGTCCTTCCCTGCAAACATTTTATATTTTTTTTTATATAACCCTTCCGTAGGGTTTAAAATTAAAATAAATTGTCCAAAGTCCAGTCCAATGAAAAGAAATAAAAAAAATAATAATAATAATTATAAAGAAAAATAAAATGGAAAGTCTCTTAAAAAAAATAGAAAAAAATAATTCTCTCTTTTTTCTTTATTTTTTTGCTTTGTCTTTTTTCCTTCTCTTTTAGCTTTAAGCTTTGATTCCAAGGTCTTTAGTATCCAACTTCAAACCTGTAATACAAAGACACAACCAAAGAGACGTAAAAAGAACAAATGGAATAATAAAAAATAATAAAAACCTAAAAATTCTACCTAAGCACAAATCCGCGTCGGCGACGCCAAAATTTGATGGAATTTTCAAAATTGTTGTAGTGATAGTGGTAAAAAGATTCGTTTCAGACTTGTGAAGGAAATTTAATTTTAGATTTAATAAAATTATATATACAAAAATATTAACAATAGGCGAGAGGTACTGGGACTAAGGATTTGGCCGAATTCACTACACAGGGTTCATTCATATATTCTTTGACAATTTAAAACTCAATAAAATTAACATGGACTCTGATTTTGCCAAGATAGATTCTCAAAACATCGATTGTAAGTCCTAAGCATGATGTATCAAAACACCTAAGCTAAGCATACATTATCAAATTAAATAACAACCAATTAATTCAAATCATATTTCAATTTTAAATTAATGCAAAAGTCATAAAAAAGAATAAAATAAATTTACCCGTGTATGAAATTCACCCTCCTCTGTCGTCCCAGTGTTGGGTTTAGCTCATCATGATAAAAACACGCTCAAAATATTTATTTATTGCTCAAATGGTGTTTACAATGAAGAGAAGAAGATAAAATGGTGTAAACAACTAATGTGCGACCCACAGGAAGCGTCACAAAAGAACGATAAAAGAGAAGTGTTATTGTCGCTGTGGTTCTAAGACCCACACCTATGGCCCACGCTGACCTGTCGTTGTCATTGTTGAAGAACGACGGTTCCTGGACGTCCGTTCTTCATGTTCTTCGCGTTCTTCAGCAGCAGCAGCAGGAACCGAGTTTCTGCAACTCGTGATTTCTGCTTCTTGAGCTCTCCTCTCAACCCCAAACTCTCGACACCCTTCTCTGACTCTCGAGAATCCTTTTTATACCCAACAACCTCATAAATCTTGCTGAATCACTCCAAATATTCTCCCATTACTCGGCAGTAAACGATATATTTTTCTTTCCTTTTTTTTATCTCGATCACGTATCTGCATCTGTCAATTACGTGAAAACTATCCCTGTTTATCTTTGTCACGCTCTAACAAGTCGTTCAAGTCATTACACATCATCATAACACGTACAAATTCTTCCAGAACCCGTGGATATCTTCTCCCTGTACGTGTTTTCCCTGTTTGCAACTCGTGGATTTCCTAGCCGATTCTAACTAATTCTGATCGAACCAAAAGCCCACAACGTGTTTGCTAGGTCATATCACAACTTCGTACCAAAAATCAGCCATTGAATCTCCCTAGAACACGTTCAAAACTTCGATCAAAAATCTGCCAGTGAAGAAGGAAATTTTCCCGCCAAAAATGAAATTTGAATTTTAGAAGAAGGACACCCCTTATCCAGTGGTCGCCCCTTATCCGTTGCTGGAGTCCGAATAACACATTCTCATGGGGTGCCTTTAGTAATTTTTCTGGGGTGCCTTTAATACCTTATCCTGGGGTGTAAAACATCACTTTTCGAGCCAATTTCGCCGCAAGAGCTTATTTCTCTATAAATACCTACAAAGACATAAAATAATAAAATAAATACAAAATCGAGTACTAACAATACGTACAATTGAGACATATTAGACACATAAATGTGTCTATCAAGAGGCGATAATCAGAACCACCAGAAATTTTTTTCTGCTGCTGCTCATCTGAAGAACATGAAGAACAGACTATCCAAGAAAGTCGTTTTTCAACAGTGGAAACGATACACAGGAGTGGGTCGTAGAGCTACAGAATCAGCGACAATACTGTTCTATCGTTCTTTTCAGTTTGTAACAAATATAACTGTTACAAACCCGGTTTTATCATTGTTTCTCCCACTTCATCTTTGTAAACACCTTTTGAGCAATAAAAAGGAATATTGAGCGTGTTTCCATGATGATGAGCTAATTCTCGCGCAACCAAGGCAATGGATGAAGCTATCTATGCATGAATGATTGGTAACAATTTTATTTTCTCTAATTTACAAATTATAATTCATTCATTCACCGCTTTTGCGGAGTTCTAAATGTTCACATAATTTTCTTAATTACTTGTGATTCAATTTGATAGATTATACTTTGTTTAATCGATTGATAGTCTATTCTTAGGGAATACAATTAATATTTGGGAATATGTCTTATTATGTATGAATTAAGAAATAAAGGACTTAAAGGATAGTTAGAGTTTTGAAACATATTTGGTATCGTTCATTCATGTGTAATAGTGGAATCTAGTGTCTTGGTTACTTTTAATATCTTGAAATCAATTTTGCAATAAATTTTCTATATTTAAGTTTTATAAGTCTAAAATCTTTTGCTTTCACAAGTCTCAACGAACTTATTCCTACAACTCAATTGAAAATCACATCAAAGACCGGTGAAGTATGCATACCCGTATGCATACATGCAAGGTCAAGTGAAGTCCGGGATCTAGAGTATGCGTACCCGTACATATACTAGCGAACTCAATTGAAGTCCGGGAACTTTGGTATGCGTACATGTACGCATACTGATTTCAACTGATGTTTGGATGTGTGAAAATATGCGTACATGTTTGTGTAATGTCGAAGACGGTCCAAGTCCGGCTACTTAAGTATGCGTACCCGTTTGCATACTTGAGTGAGTTATGTTCTAAAATCGGTTATGTCAAGAAACAATACATTAATGTAATAAATAATGAAATCTTTTGCAAACCGTGGCTATGATGTTCATGAATCGATTCGAGTGAATCAAACCGATTTTGTTTCAATTGTGTCTTATATACTTCTATGAGAATATAAACAATTTAACAACTATAAAACTAGTTTCATTTGAGTCATTTGAACTAGTTGTGGTTAAGATGAATAAAGTTGATATGAAAGTGTTCATATGGCTAACTTAAGGTAACTATTGTTGAGCCAACAAGGTGTACATGTTTAGGTACGGTTACTCATATCTAAATGAAGGTACATTTAATTTGTGTGTAACAAGTTAAGTTCGATCTAACGGTTGAAGGACATTAGTTTGAGTCTAATCAGGTTTTCATCTAATGGTGAATATTGAATGCTTTATTACCAAGGTAACATTGATTGCAAATCCTAATTTGAAAACTACATAAGGGAGAACTCTAGCAACTGGGAAACCTAATCCCTACACCTGTTGTGTGATACTAGTTGCGGCTAGAGTCGATTCTCTTTTAACCTTAGGTTTTTTCCAAACCATGTAGGTTAACAACTTGAAGACTTCATTGGGATTGTGAAGCCAGACCCAACTATTTTTTCTGTAGTTACATATTCTAATCTTGCAGGTTTCTATCGTATTAAGTACTATCTTCTCTAAGATTTGCTCGAGATTTAATCTCCGATAGGAAAGATAAAAAGTAGTCACAAACATCTTCGTCTCATCGTTTGTGATTCCAAAAAATCTGGCTTTGTTTCCATACGATTAAGATTATTGTGAGGTGATTAATAATACTAGGCTGTTCTTGGGAAATATAATTCCGATCTATCAATTGGTTCATGTGCACCTTGATTTATCAAAAGACGGAACAAAACTCATAGGTATATTAACCATACCTAAACGTGTATATTGAGTTGGCTCAACAATAGTTAACCGAAGTTAGCCATATGAACACGTTTGTATTAACCACATTCATCTAACACTCTAGATCAAATGATAATCAAATGAATCTAATTGTGTTACTCAGAGAGTTGTTCAATTGTTTATATTCTCATAGAAGTATACACGACCTAATTGAAACACAATCGGATTTGATTTTAAGAGAATTAATTCATGAACATTTAGCCATGGTTTGCAAAGATTGCATTCTTTAATTTTTAAATGTATTTGTTCATGAGTATGAAATCATACTTAACCGATTTTAGAACTTAAACCAACTCAGTTTGCAAACGGGTACACAATCTTAAGTTCCGGACTTTGGTCTTGTTCGACAGTTCGCAAACGGGTACTCAAACTGTCATCCCGGACCTAACTCAGGTAGAACCGTTCGCATACTTGTGCGCAAACTTGGTTCCCGGACTTTAACAGTCAAAACCGTTCGCATACTGGTATTCAAACTTGGTTTCTGGACCTGAATCATACCAACACAGTTTGTACACTAAGTACACATACTGTGATGTTTTTCCAGATATGGGTTTTAGTTCTAAACTCCCATTTCAATTATTGAAACATTCTTAGAAGACGACAATGACTGTCTCACACAAACCATTAGCTTATAAGCAATTTTCAAGTGATCAAATGATCAATACGAAACATTCTAAGTCGACACCAAATGACTGTCTCACACAAATCATGTAAGATTTTTCAAGAAAATTTTCACATGATCATCTTTTGACTTATTATTTAGTTTCCAACTAAACTCATCAAGAATAATGATGAACGTATCTAAAGAAAAAATCTTCCAACCAGGTCTGTCTCTGACAATTAGACGACCTTGTGCGAAAGTTCTTGGAACGCCCTATAATGGAAAAAGAAATCACACATGTAGTTTGTATGTTTTCTTAGCGAAATCTATTGTATATATTGAAAAAGCGGGGGTCTAACAACACCATCCAATATTTCTCTTAGCAATCTGTATGGACTAACTCCAAAATACTTTCTAGAGAATCGACTAGACAGTCAGTCTCAATCTAGGTAAAAGTATCTCAAGGAGTTAATATCTCTCTCTTGTTTTGATTTACTCAAGCTAATAGAAATCAGCAAGTCTTTAATCAAACACAATGAATAACTTGGATGGTACCAAAGACCAATATCCAAGGATCAATCAATGACAATCAACAACCAAAGGTTGGATTACTCTAATTGATGATCTAACGCATAACCTGTACTATTTCAATTATAAAGATAAAACAATATAATGCGGAAATAGAAATAACACAGACACCAGAAATTTTGTTAACGAGGAAACCGCAAATGCAGAAAAACTTCGGGACCTAGTCCAGATTGAACACACATTGTATTAAGCCGCTACAGACACTATCCTACTCTAAGCTAACTTCGGACTGGACTGTAGTTGAACCCAAATCAGTCTCCCACTGATCCAAGGTACAGTAGTACTCCCTACGCCTCTGATCCCAGCAGGATACTGTGCACTTGATTCCCTTAGCTGATCTCACCCACAACTAAGAGTTGATACGACCCAAAATCGCAGGCTTTGAAAATAAACAAATCTATCTCGCACAGACAAGTCTATTAAATGATCAATCTGTCTCCCACAGATAAACCCTAAAGGTTTTGTTCCGTCTTTTGATAATAATCAAGGTGAACAGGAACCAATTGATAATCGGGTCTTATATTCCCAAAGAACAGCCTAGAGATATCAATCACCTCACAACAATCTTAATCATACGGTAGCGAAACAAGATGTTGCGGAATCACAAACAATGAGTGAAGATGTTTGTGATTACTTTTTATATCTTGCCTATCGGAGATATCAATCTCAAGCCAATCAATCTGATTGTACTCGTACAATAGAAGATGCAAGATCAGATCACACAACTACGATAAAAGTAGTATCGGTCTGGCTTCACAATCCCAATGAAGTCTTTAAGTCGTTAACCTGGTTTCAGAAGAAGAAAACCAAAGGTTAAAGGAGAATTGACTCTAGCACGCAAACTAGTATCACACGTAAGGTATGGGGATTAGTTTTGGACAATACTAGATGTCTCCTTTATATAGTCTTTCAAATCAGGGTTTGCAATCAATGTTAGCTAAATAACTAAGATTTAATATTCACCGTTAGATGAAAACCTGATTTAGATTCAAGCTAATATTTCTCAACCGTTAGATCAAAAACTTAGCTTGTTACACACACTTGACAATGCATGCTTCTAGGTTTGTTAACCGTACCCAAACGTATGCACTTGTTAGTTCAACAATAGTTAACCAAAAGGTTATCCATATGAGCATTTCATATCAACCATGTTCTTCTTCACCATAACTAGTTCAAATGACTTCAAATGAACTAGTTAGAGAGTTGTTCAATTGCAAGAAAATCTTATGTACTACACAAGACACAATTGAAGCAAAGATGATTTGATTCACTTGAATCGGTTCATGAACTTTTATATCCACGGTTTGCAAACTGCATTCCTTAGTCTTTTTAAGTTAAATTTCAAAAATCATCTTCAGATATATAACCTTCTCAAGTTCGCAGACGACTTAATTTACCGGGCGGAGTTTACAACCTCCAGCAGAAATTCTCGGGTTTGAGAACTTCTCCAGTTTGCGGACTGGGTTCGCGGACTTAGCTTCACGCAAGTAGTTTGTAAACTCTAGTAGAAATTCTCGCGTTTGAGAACTTCGGCAGTTCGCATACTGAGTTCGCGGACTTGGCTCACGCCATTCTTCCGGTTCTCTTGATAAAAAAAGTTCGCAAACTTTGGTTCAAGGAATATGACTTATACATAAATGTGTTTCCACAACAATGCTTATGTCTACCACTGGTTATGTAATCTAATGGATAAACTTGATCCATGTATCTAGTTGTTACAAACTATATAGTTGTTACATTATTTCTGTCTACCAAGTAGTTTTTCATAAATGTGTTTCCACAAATATATAGTTGTTACACTATTTCTCGTCAAAGCAATTTTCAAAGTGATTGAAACATATCATGACTTTCGTCACTAGGTAAAGATAAACTTGATCGAAGCGAAAAGCTTACCAACACATATTTCAAGATATAGATAGGTGAGGTATACTCGGCTCGAAATACCAAATGTGTATAATCAAAGTCTATATATATAGCATACGACTTCTTGTCTCAAAGAGTATGATATAGAGTAGATAGACTTTTGAGTGATAGATAAGTTCAAGCCTTCACATACCTTTTTGTCGAGAAGTTCCACCGGTCCTTGAGTAGTTCTTTAACTTGTATGATGAATCTCCATGAAGTCCTTGAGCTTAACTACATTTTCTATCCTAGGACGAGACTTAGCTATAATAGACTAGAAATCAAGACTTATAGTTTTGATCACTTACATTGACAAACATGCTTGAGATAACAACGCATGCGAGTTCGACCGAGCAATGCTTTAACAATCTCCCCCTTTGTCAATTTTAGTGACAAAGCTATCAATACATATGGAATACAAAATAGATAAAGAAACTTTAGTAGCTCCTATTCCACATGTCTAATATTCAACATTCCTCAAAATCTTCGTCACTTCCAAGTACTCCAATGATCCCAAAGGTTGTAAGTTTAGCATCACCGCTGTTGAAGATTCGTAGCTCTAACAATGATAAAACATAGTTCTCGATCATTGTTATACAATGTCATAGTATTATTACACAACGTCAAAGTTCAATTGTATCACAACTTCAACAATAATACTATGGTGATATGTATGACTCCCCCTTAGTCAATAATCCATCTCACATGGAAACCACTCCCCTTTACATAATAATCCGAAAACCATATGTATTTGTAGTATCAACTACATATTAATTCTCCCTCTTTTTGTCAATAAAATTGGCAAAGGTACAAGGACATAATCATAATGAAATTTCCGAGAGAGACATTTCATGACAAAAGGAAAAAAAATACATACCAACTAATTTAGATGCAATCATAAAGCCGAAGCTAAATGCATTCATAAAGGAGTTTAAAGATACAAGATAACCCATCTAAAATTCCACAGCCGCACACCCCTCAAGATATGACCATTAAGCTTAAGTTCAAAAGAACTCTCCCCCATTTGATGTCATTCCCGAAATAATGACATGAGCGACCTTAATTTCAAACGAAAAGAATGATTTTAATGGACACCAAAAACCATGAGAACGATTTTCTATATCCAAAAAACTCAATCAAATTAATCATAAGTAAACCCGTCATTTAATCGGAATACACAATCAAATTAAACTCAAGAGTTGATCAATTCAATTGATTATGCTCAACATAAGAGAACTTATGGAGACACGAAAAAACTCAACTTGATTAGTTACAAGAGAACCTATAATTAATCTGATTGGAATACACAACCAACTAATCACAAAATTAATCAATTTAATTGTCATTTGTTTTGCTCGACATAAGAAAACTTACAGAGCAATAACTAAATAACCAAACAAGATGATTAATTTAGTTCAATATGCTCGACATAACATATCTCACGGAACACCAACTAAGCTAATAAATCAACTTGGTTGTATAGTGCTAAACATAAGATGCATTACGGAGCCTCACAGTAATACATAAAATATGGATCAAGGATGATCAATACTGCGGAATACACAAGGATTCATTCTATCTTCAATCACTATTTGCATAACGACAATTAATAGACATAATCCTTGAAAACAAAAGATTTTAACCTATCTTCCATCAAGATAATTGACAATACAGGCTTAACTTTTGTATTTTTCAAAAGTCCATTCATTCTTTTACCAGTACGTGAATACTGACCACGAACGACTTTACTTTTGACAAAGTATGGGACAAACATAATTCACGGACGTAAACACCAATCCCATAACAAATTGCAATATAACAAATCATAAAGATTAATACTGCAAAAAATCATCTTCCAAATAGTTTTTAGAATTTAAAACAATAAATCTAAAAACATGAAGATGAAAACGTTGGACATAGCCATGTGTAGTCACAATAATTTCTATTCCAAACTCTAGTAATCCTTCCCAAAAACAAGAATAAATTCTCATAAGAAGTTTCCTAGGCATCAAGACAAACTCGTAATGCACATATAAGATGATTTTTCCTTAGAGAGTAGAATCAATCTTTTTCGCCCGGATTTATACCAAGAATAGCTACCAAAGGCGTATAAAAAGATTTTCAAAGAAGAACATACAAAGTCATTAACGACCATGCACCATAGTTCACATAAAATGATTGTGAACATTCAAGAATCCCATAGTAATGCGTACTACTGCCCATTCTTGAACTTCCTTCTTTGTGATTCACCAACAACATTCTTGTAAAAGCTACAAATTATCTTATAAGAGTACTACTCCATGAATCCAAGTGCCCAAGTCCAAGAGAAGTGGAACAAGTGCAACGAAACGGAGCAAAACACTCAAAAACAAGAGACATGACAAATACCAATCTTAACTCATCCAAAATCAATAATTATCATCTCCATTTTGAACATAATTCAAAGAGGAAGATAATGCAAAAAGAATGAGTTCATTCCGAGTTCGAACGAAGAAGTTATGGCCAAAACAAGTCGACCGAATATTGACGTATACAGGAAAATATGCATAACGGGTTTGCAAACGAATTTTCAAGTCCGCGAACTTAAACCCCTGGATTTTGTTTTTAAAGATGTTATGCATATCTGGTAGGTGTACCATGAAGTCCAAACATCCCGAACTACTATTTTCAAACCTAAACGTTTAGGAACCTTAAACACAGATCAAGTTAGGTAGAAATGAACAATAAGCAAGATACATGGATCATTATAAAAACACAAATCTTGCTCAGGTTTATAGACATACCTTTTTAGAAGAATCCGGTTGAATTCTACATCCTTACCGAACATAATCTGTGTACCGCAATTCTAGTGCTTCCCTCACCGTATATATAACATGGCATTCCTTGGTGAGGATGCACTTACAACACAATCAAGTTGTGTTGGGGCGAACAACGTCTTGCTCACCACAAGTGACCTTTGGATTATCATGAAAGAGACCGCTTTTAGAACCTTTCACATCCAATTCCATTTTTCCAAAAAACTTGTTAAGTTCCAACATCATGGATACTGCCTTCTCCATAGTCATGGAATTCTTTGGTACCCACTTCTGATTGCGTTTTTGTCGAGAAGTTCCACCGGTTCCTTGAGTAGTTCTTCTACTTGTATGATGAATCACCATGAAGTCCTTGAGCTCAACTACACTTTCTATCATAGCCGAGATTTAGCTGTAATAGACTATAACTCAAGACTTATAGTTTTGATCACTAACATTGACAAACATGCTTGAGATAGCAACGCATGCGAGTTCGACCGAGCAATGCTCTAACATATATAACACTGAAACGAAAGATTTTATGACCAAAATGTAGCATGATTCATCTGGAAATGAAATGTCTGTTATATACATGGTAAATAAATTGAAAAAAAGTTGGAAACCTTTCCTTGAGAAATGAAAACAAATAGAAATAAATTGAAGTAGATAGTCGCCATCCAATTGCTCTTCATTTGAGAATTGTATTAAAGTTAGAGAAAAACTAAGATAAGAAAAAAATTCACAACTAAAAAATGTTCCATTGGGAAAAAGCTTAAGACGCCGTGTAGTAGGACGATATGGTCCGAAAAGTAACAATACCGCAATACTCTTTTATGAACTTTTGTATATGCCATGCTATCAAGTACAATTAGTAGTTGCATATTGCATAGTAACAGAAGTAAAATCACAATCAAAAAACATTTAGTATACGGTAGTGAACTCTTATTAATTTTGTGTCCACTGTCACTTGAACTTCGGCCTCCTTGCATTTTAGTTAGCAAACTGCTCCATCATTTTTCGAAAATCTATATGTCTACAAACCTAATATCTATAGATATCAGAGCTAACCAACTCTTTACTATCAATTATAAAACATCCAGATGCGAACAAGAATTCACAATTCAATTCATTGTGTCTTTAAAACTGAAAAACAAAAACCAAGACAGTAAATTAGATACCCATATCAACTGATTTGGATAGCAGTCTAAACTAGTGAAGTGGCAGATTGACGTAAGTATATGAATGGATGCACAAATTCTAGTTATTATACCTGCGAACTCATGAATAATGATTCCAGAACTTAGAACTAAACTCACCTTAATACCATATTGATACACTGGATGAAACGAAAACGCTCTGCTTGTTCTTCGATTGACTTTATTCTCTCTCGCTTTGGCCTGTTCCAATTGGAGTTTAACATCCTCTATTAAGTGATAACATGGTACTTCTGTTGTTGTTGTTTTTTTTGTTTAGGAGAAGGCAAGAAGTTAACTTTGTATTTTCCGTTCAAATTTCTCTAAATTTTGAACAACCAAAAACTAATGAGCCATCAAAATACAAGCCCATAGTAACTTAAAAAAATTTCCACCTTGTGCAAGAGCACAGCTTGACGGGCTTCAGAGCCGGCCCTGCTTCCAACACATATTTCGAGAAAGATATAAGCGAGTTAAACTTAACTCGAAATATCAAATGTGTATAATGTAAAAGTCTATATAGCTATACGACTTAGTCTCAATAGGAGATAGAATATAATAGACTTCTGAATGATAGATAAGTTTTAGTATCCGCATACCTTTTGTTGATGAAGTTCCTCCAAGCTCTCCTCAGTAGATCTTCTTCTTCAATCGATGAATGCCGTGAAGTCTAAAGCTCAACTCCATATACTATCCTAATCCGAGACATAGCTATAAGTAGACTATAAATCAAGGCTTATAGTTTTGATCACCTAAACTTGACAAACAATCTTGAGATTGCAACGCTTGCGAGGTCGACCGAGCAGAACTCTAACACCAAGTATAAAAAAAATAAAAATTTGTATGTAAAACCTTCATTCGTTCGTATCGGTAGGAGAGAAATTGAAGATTCACCTTCAGAGTTCAAAACGTGAATTGAAAATTTTCTACCATATATAAGTCGGTGAAACTCAGCATTTCACTATCGACTAAATAGTGGTGAAATAGAACCTTCCACTACTGCCACTGGTGAAATGCAATATTTCTCTACCATTTCAGCGATGATGACATACATACAATGCTACACTGTCCATTTTTTTTCTTCTTGTTCCAGTTTTGTTTGGTTAGTCTTGCTAAGTTGAATATTTAGATCGCTCCATTTGTGACTCTCCCTTGATAAGAAGAAACTCATCACAACGAAAAGACTAAATACGGTACTGTAAGATGTGATTGTCTATTCCGTCTAAATGCTAGTAGTGACGAGTATGAGAGGTGGAATGTTCATGTTCGTTGCGGTTTTCACAATCACCCAATTCCAACTACATTAACAAGACATGCATACACGGGGAGGTTGGTGGAAGAAGAAAAGTACGGAACGATGTAGTCCGTTGCCTTCACAGCCAAGATTTTCTTATCGAATGAACCAAAAGAATGAAAACTCAACTACTTGGCCGAAACGATACTTGGCAAAATGAAGAACTATAAATATTTGGTTGCGATCGTAGGAATGGCAACGGTTCATGTTGGTGAATTCTAGTTTATACAATGCCGTGCACATCTTTTTGAATTTTTTTTTTTTTTGTAAATTTGTGAAGGACAATTCTCAAATACCCGTGAAAAGCAAATCAATATTGATACATACAAGAGATTTTTCGTGACCTGAAAGAAATTTTCTAAAGTCGTTTTTTCTAGAAATAGAAAAACCATGTTTTTTTACTTTGTTAATTTAGATGAATTGGAGCCGATCTTAGAGTCAGGTCACATATTATGACTTTGCAATGTCACTGCATGAGCTAATAACACAAAAACAAGCATGTTTAACATTTCAAGCTCTTCTTGAGTTTGTTGTGTAACTAAAAGCCCTGAAATACAAAGGATTGGCAATGTAACTAAGAGCTATGAAAGTCAGTTCTTGCTCTTCTTATGTTGGGGTGCGTAATTGACACATCATCGTCGGAATCAGAAAAAAGATATGATATTTCAGGATTGTTATAATTTTCAAGCATCTTATGTTGGGGTGCGTAAAGTCAGTTCTTGCTCTTCTAGAAGGCCTTATTGTCTCATCTTCAGCTTCAAAACATGACTTCAAATCATTCTGATTCCTTCTATAAATCAAGTAAGAGCCAACTTAGTGAGAGCAATCAACCAATGAGCAAAAGAAAAAAAAGGTTGTACAACTTATTATAGTTGCACCTTCAATTTTTTGTCCATCAATAAAAGGTTTAGCAAGAACCTTGTATTAAGCTTAGATACTTGAGGGGGAGAAACTTCTGAAAACTATTTCTTGTGTCCATCCTAGCTTGCAATCCCATGGTTTAAAACAGTAAGAGATTCAATGCAGACATGGTATTTTGTAGTTACAACATAACCCCATAAATAACAGAATTATTGATACCCAACGATGCTAGCAAGAAATTGCACCTAAATTAAGCGAAATTGATAACCTCTGAAGGCTATTGTGGAATTGAAAAGGGGCATTACTAATTCAATTTAAACTCTACGCAACCACTTCTAATTAGATGACCTAAAACTCACCTGGCTCTGAAAATAAAATGAAATCAAAACATCCTGAGAACTAAAACTGATCCAACAATAAAACATGAATATGGTAAAAGTAACAATTAGCCTCAAAGAATCTTACTTAAAACCAATATTAATAAAAATAAAACTCTCTTATTTTTAGATTCAACTTACTTAGAAAGATCTTGTGAAGTTGATATCGTTTTTTCATGTCGTCCCATGATACCTTAAGCAACCACGATGATTTGGTTAAGAGTTTTTGAAAGATTTAAAATATATTTCTAGAGCTTAATTATGTTCTTGACGGTTCAGAAAAAGAAGTAAAAACTAAAGAGAAAAGTTTTTTTATTTCGACCTTTGAAAGGTGATTGGGGTTTTGCACGAGGATAGTTTTGTACGATCCATAGAAAAATATTGAATAGCTCGTATTAGGGGATTTGAGTACGAGTTTTTCACTCCCTTGATCCTAAAACCTCCTCCTATAACAAAAGTGTTTTTGATATTCATTTGGTTGTTCTTAATATGTCATGCCTTTCTGCGAGTGACAACATAAATAATGCTTGTAATATTACAATGTACCCGCATAAATAATGTTGGTAATAAAATTGATTACCTGCAATTTTAATTCATACGACGTCTTACAAATGTCTAGTAGAATATTCTTGCATCGATAACATAATGAGAAAACATTGGATGAAACCAGTCATAACCATTTATATAAATATTGTTTTATCACCTACTACATCAATCATACGAATGAAACCATGATGCAATGGCTTAATAAAATAAAACTTAGATGGAAATCACACTTATTTGTATCTAATTTCATGCATTCTGTGTAGTTAAATGATTTAGGGGTTTTACAACCTAACTCTTAGCTATGCAGACCAAAAACCAAACAATGAGGATTGAGTTAGGTTGAATTTCCGGTAGTTAACATGATATCGATTTACTTCAAATAGCGTCAAACAAACACAACATCAGTTTCATCCTCTCTAAAATATCAATTATATGGACCGAAAAATCATAAAAACATCTAAAAATCACGAGTTGAATTAAAAATAAAATACTAGAGCAAAATTGATGAATACTAAAAAAAAGAAAACATATATCAATCTTTTTTGAAACAAACAAAATTCATAGGGAAGGGGGATAGTACATGCGTCTTCAGAGATCCAGAATAATTGTTAGTGAGACCGAAATTACACCATTCATGCATATAAATCTTGCATTTTTCTTGAAAAAAATGCAATATATGGAACCCTAAATCTCCGAATTGAATCCATATCTACTACTTATAGAGAAAAATGATCGCTTGAAATCCTAGAAGTTATAATACAAAGGGGAAAAAATGTCCTTGAGTTGAAATCGATGAAACCACAGGCGAATCTCAATTCTCCATTTCCAGATCAATTTCTTCTGACTTCTTGCTCTCCTTTGGAAGAAAATAAGAGGGCAGTTTAGCGATTATAAGAAATACAAATTACCAACAAAATACAATTTCAAAAAAATAGGTCTCTCGGCATACGTATCACGATATATGGGCGCGTCTGTGAACCTCTTTTTGATCGTGGGTTTACGGGTAAGAAAATTTGAAAAAATGGGCCTAATGGGAGTTTTCACATCCATAACTATAAGAGGGTCCATCTTAATGGGCTTGATGGAGGTACGGGCTTATGGATGAACTTTGATCCAACAATTAAATTCTAGGTGATAAACTTTGATCCACGAAAAAAATCAACACTTTTGAGTCTTTGACACTGCATACAATTAACTGGGCAGAAGTAGACACTTTTCCTGCAACGCTGAATTGGGGGCGATGGAAACTAATTGGGGGAAAGGATACATTTTATATCCACACCAAAAGATATATGGGCTTCCAAAATGATGGTGACATAACTATTTTACCCTTTTCTAATAACTTATTCTCCTCCGCTCCCTCTCTCCCACTGTTTCCCATTCCATTAACG
The DNA here is from genome assembly GCF_003573695.1 of Papaver somniferum. Taxonomy (NCBI): domain Eukaryota; kingdom Viridiplantae; phylum Streptophyta; class Magnoliopsida; order Ranunculales; family Papaveraceae; genus Papaver; species Papaver somniferum. Next base: position 78,934,005 of record NC_039359.1, on the reverse strand, counting down.
ACTTTTGAGAAAAAAAAATTTCACCGATTCATCGTCGTAAGTAAACTAAAACCCCTTAATCTAAGTTGGATTTGCGTTTTAATTTGATTTGTTGATTGAAAAATTAGGTTTTCAACTGCAAAATTGCAGTTACAGTTCCAGGGTCGTTAACCACGGTTTTTTATTGCTTAACGATTTTTGATATGCATGTTGAATTGATGAGAAATCGTTAACCATTAGGGTGTAGTAGATAACGACCCTAAACCTGGTTTTCTGCCCTAGAATAGTGTCGTATAGGGATTTCTAAATCGTTAACGATTCTTCTCGATGACCCTTTTTAAATACGAACGACTCTGTCTTATGCAGAACCACCTCTCTGTCCCAAATAGTGACAGGGTCGTCAATATATTTCTAAAGCATTAACGATTCTTTGTTTGACAACCCCTTGATGAAACTAACGACTCTATATGATACAAAATTTGTTCCCTGTTCAAAATATAGGAAGGGTCGTCATGTCAAATGGTTGTAGTCGTTAACTATGTTGAAGGGTCGTCATGTCAAATTTTTGAACTCGTTAACGATGTTGAAGGGTCGTTTGGTTTTATAAATTTTGCTTGCCGACCTTTGATATATGAAATGACTCGCTAGGGTCGTCAGTATATAGGAATGCCTAATTAACGACCCTAAGAGTAACATCTTCAAAGAGTAAAAAGTTTTAGAGTCGTTGTGTTCTAAACATATTAAGTTAACGACTCTATATGACCTAACTAGCTGGAGTCGTCAATTATATCACACTTGGTTGACGATTTTTCATAACCTGCAAAAGTTGCAGGTTTGAGTCGTCAAAGGTTGTGTCAAGTAATTGACGACTCCTTAGAGTCGTTTATTTATTACCCTCTCGACTTAACGACCCTCACTCTGAGTAGTTGCATAGTGTACATGAATCGACCACTTGGGGCCTCATTCATACAATCTGAAGAGTATAGGAAGTTTACGTGATTGTTTTGAGTTTCGGGTTCTTCATTTTGAGGATTGGTTCCTTCATTTTGAGCAATATGATTCCTCTACTGGAATCCCAAAAACTCAACTTCTTCCTCTCCACAACACAAAAACACAATTTTTCTTTTATCAAAATTTTATACCTAAATCTGATTTTAATCTAATTAAACTAATTAACAATTAACTAACTTAATTACCACTAATGATTGGGATAGTTTAGCCATTTAAAAAAATTGGGGACAAGAGATAACTCCCAATTACTATTTCATGACCTTTTTGTCCTGTAACTATGGATCCCCAATTATTTTTTCGGGACCTCCAATTCAGCCTTGTTTTCCTGGGGCACGTGGATTCTTTCCATCAGCTGAACACATTGGCGGTAGCATATATCTCCACAAAGCTTTTATGTGCTGTCCGAATTTAACACTGCTTGTGATGTGGTCAGCGAACATCCCAGTCAAATACTTTGGTATTTGACCGCAATTTTGCAAGTTATTGTAAGACTAGGAAAGTTGTGTTATTTCTATATTTGTTTCCCTTCCTTTCCTTTAACCGACTAGTGGTCGAAGCTCATAAGACAAAGAGTCGTGAATATCGAAAAGAAAGAGAGAAAATTTAGTACAAGCAGCCCGTGATTCCCGTTGCACTTTCCAGGCACGACCTATAAAGGGTTTCTTTTTGGAAACAATTTTTATTCCTCAATGACCTCTAGAGTCTGTTATGGAAGTTCCCTTTTGTTAGATGTTCTTGTTGTGCAAGTAATAACTTTATATATTTTCTTTCTTGTTTGTAACCCTAGCATATACTCATATAAATAAATCATCCTCTCTTTGTGAATTTCATTCAGAAACCACCTTAAAATTTGGTATCAACTTTCCCTAGTACATCCATATTATTAAGTAGTTTTTTTTTTATCTTATTGATAAACTGTCTTAAATTTTATTTCAGCTTGGTATCAAATCTTTGTTTTATAGCGTTTATATTCAATTTATTCGAGTTCCTTATTGGCTAGAATTCCTTTATAACTTCTATATATATGAGTAGTCCTTTATAGATAATCTCATATTTTTTAGGGTCGAAAATAAGTTGCAAAGAAAACTTTAAAGAACAACGATTCGTTTTGTTTTTTTTCTTTTTTTTTACGTCGCTTTCTTTTAGGTTCAGGTTTAAAAATTTGTCATCAAGTGCTTGGAAAAATTTAGAGTTTGTTAAGCATGGATGAGTATGATGATCCTTATGGGTTTACAGAATATATAGACTCAACAATTACACTTGGTGATTTGCCGAAATTTAATGGGGATTGTTCTAATCCAGATATGTTCTTGGATTGGGTGGAAGAAATAGAAAACATATTTAATCAAAAGGATGTAAAAGATCCACTGCGAGTTGAACTAGCAATTTCTAGTTTAAGCCATTTGCACTATTATGGTGGAACAATCTTCAAATTTTCCGAGTGCAAGAAGGATTGCATGATATTACTACTTGGTCAGAGATGCGCCACATGATGCACTCTAAGTTTGTGACGGATACGTATAGAAGAGATGCATACATAAGGCTACTCAACTGGAAGCAACAACAAGGTATGAGTATCAAAGAATATACTAAGGTTTTCGAAAAGTTATGTTATAGGGCAGGTATTAAAGGGAGCGATGAACAAATGGTGCATCTTTATATTTCCGGGGCTTCGTGATGATGAACTACAAATTCATTTGCTTGACCATGATTTTAGATGCTCGAGTGAAGCTATTACATATTGCATGGATGACTGAAAACCTTACCATTGATGGCGGCATTGATATTTGGGAGTTGCGGACGAAAAGTAATTATGTAGGAGCTTCCATATTAGAGTGGGATTAGGTTTTTTTTTTCCCTCTCTCTCCAAGGTGGCCAAAGCTATTACTATTGAGTCTGATAGTTGTTTCAGAGGGATCTATTTGAGGCTTCTAAGCTTATTTCCATTTTTTTTAATAAATTGGACAAATTTTAATGCAAAATAAGAACTACATCGAGGTTTCTAGACAGTTGGTTGCTCATATTCCTGCATAGTCGCCTAGAATGTGAAGCCGATCCAGCAGATTTTGTCTCTTGTTTTCGTGATGAATAATAACAGTTAAAGAGTTACAATAAGTATAATCTAAGCTACTCCTATCGATGTTGCTTAATAAAAGTAGAATCTAAGAAAAATAAAAGTTGGCATAACCTTCTAGTGTTGCTTAATACATATAACCCTGCTTTTGTGCTTCTTTGGCCAGCTTGTCTACCACCATATGTTTGCTTATGTTAACATAAGTAACCCCAAAAAATTGTCACATGTCCATAAATCCTCAAATATTCAATGATGATAGTTTAATCTCTAGTTGACTGCATTTCCTTTTTCTATTGCAAATTCCATTATATGCTGACAATCATCTTCCAACCAGAAATCAGAAAACTCTGTACTCCTTGCCCAAACTGCAACTTCAAGGAGAGTTAAAGCTTCTTCTTCTTCTTTTTCTTCTTCTTCAGAAAACTTTATTTCTTCTTCTGTTTCTCCTTCAGAGGACTCTATTTCTTCTTCATCTAATTCGTATTCTTCTTTTATTAGGGTATTACCTTATCCGAGTACCGGTTTTAGGTGATGTACTTATCTATGCTTACAAAATATAAGGGTTTTACCAGATGTTGATGGTGGTTTTTAGCTTAGGGTTAAAATCGTAAAAAACCGTACAATTGACATGACGTCACTATGACCATTAGCACATTTATTGAATCGATCAGCATGCCTACGTAAGAATTACCACGGTACCTTTTTATTATGTGTCATGTTCCACGGCACAACCCTTAACATTGACCGACATCATCTATGCCAAACCCTAATTCTCATGCTACCGCGCCAAGGCATGCCAACCATGCCATCCGCACCACTGTGCCAATGGCAAACCATGTCATCCACATCTCCACGCCAAGGCATGCCAACCATGCCAGCCGCACCACTGTGCCAATGGCAAACCATGCCAAGCTAACCGTGCCTTGCCTTGGCCCAAAACATGCTAGCCGCACCATACGCCAATGGCATGCCAAACCCTTTGACCCTCCATGCCAAGCCAACCGCACCTTGCCTTGGCCCCACCATGCCAAGCCTTCCATACCAAACCCTTGGCCCCACTATGCCAAGCCATCCCCGCCATTGGCCTTGGCCCCACCATGCGGGCCTTCCCCATGCGGCTACTAAAACGAAGGCGTGCGACGATCAACGACCACCCTTCCATCCTGGATGTAAATCCTAACCGTCCAAGGCCGCCAAACAACGCATGGTAACCTTTGGCACAAAACCCTAATTTTGGCCACGCCAAACTGCGCCAAGGCGTGCCATGCCACATGTGCCACTGGCGTGCCAACCAGCTTGCCGCGCCACACCATGCTGGCCTTCCCTATGCGGCTACCAAAACGAAGGCGTTCCACGATCAAAAGCCACCCTTCCATCCTAGATGCAAATACTAGCCGTCCAAGGTCGCCAAACAACGCAAGGTAACCTTTGGCCCAAAACCCTAGTTTTGGCCACGCCAAACCGCGCCAAGGCATGACATGCCACATGTGCCAATGGCATGCCAACCACCTTTACGCACCATACCATGCCGGCCTTCCCTATCCGGCTACCAAAACGAAGGCGTGCAACGATCAACGACCACCCTTCCATCCTGGATGCAAATCCTAGCCGTCCAAGTTCGCCAAACAACACATGGTAACTTTTGGTCAAAAACCCTAGTTTTGGCCACGCAAACCGCGCCAAGGCATGCCATGCCACATGTGCCAATGACATGCCAACCACCTTGCCGTGCCATACCATGCCGGCCTTCCCCATGCGGCTACCAAAACGAAGGCGTGTGATGATCAACGGCCACCCTTCCATCCTAGATGCAAATCCTATCCATCTAAGGTCGCCAAACAACGCATGGTAACCTTTGGCCTAAAACCCTAGTTTTGGCCACGCCAAACCGCACCAAGGCATGCCATGCCACATGTGCCAATGGCATGCCAATCACCTTGCTGCGCCATACCATATCGGCCTTCCCTATGCGGCTACCAAAACGAAGGCGTGCGACGATCAACGACCACCCTTCCATCCTGGATGCAAATCCTAGCCGTCCAAGGTCGCCAAACAATGCATGGTAACCTTTGGCCCAAAACCCTAGTTTTGGCCATGCCAAACCGCGCCGAGGCATGACATGCCACATGTGCCAATGGAATGCCAACCACCTTGCCGCGCCATACCATGCCGGCCTTCCCCATGCGGCTACCAAAACGAAGGAGTTGGACGATCAACGGCCACCCTTCCATCCTAGATGCAAATCCTAGCCGTCCAAAGTCGCCAAACATCACATGGTAACCTTTGGCCCAAAACCCTAGTTTTGGCCACGCCAAACCGCGCCAAGGCATGTCATGCCACATGTGCCAATTGCATGCCAATCACCTTGTCGCGCCATACCATGCCGGCCTTCCGTATGCGGCTACCAAAACGAAAGCCTGCAACAATCAACAACCACTTTTCATCTAAGATGCAGATCTTAGCCGTCTAAGGTTACTAGCTAACGCATGGCAACCTTTGGCCCTAGTTTGGTCGCGCCTAAACTAAGCCAAAACCCTAACTTTTGGCCGCGCCTAAACTGGGCCACATTAAAGCCATACTAATCATACTTTCATGCCACTGGCTACCAAACTAAAGGTTGCAATAATCAACGGCTACCTTCCTTTTAAGATGCAAAATCTCGACCGTTGAAGGTCACCACCGAGCCGGCAAGTCTCGCAAGCTCAACTTTTCAGACAACAACAACATGCTACATGTTTTCCATGAAACACTCGAGACATCAACACATGTCACAAACTGGGGGATGCTCACTGGGTATTGGTTTAGCGGTTTACAATGTGCGGCATACACTACGCTCGTTATAAGAAAGTGTCATAAGGATGGGGCGGTTAATAAATACAGGGAGTAATGGTGAAACGCTTTCGTTTATGGAAAATCAATTCCAAGTGTTACCGGTTACCACCTCCTCCCATTTACTCACCCGTTTTCCATTTCTTAATGAGACCAGAGTATGTTTCACTTCGACTTGTATAAATAGGCATTACCTATTTCCACCGAACAAAAAGTTCTGGTCAGGAGCATACAACACTCAGAAAACGTTGGCTAGATTTCCCATCTGTTAGCTTCCCACTTCCTGATACAAGTCATAAAACAACTACTCTTCCAGAATCAAATATTCTGGTCTCAATACTCTTTTCGCTTCCCTCCCCAAAAACAACCCTTCTCCTCCTCTTTGTGACCGAAGCAAGTCTGGAACAACCATTTCTTGGTTTAGGCCATATTTGTACAGATTGATCTCTCGAATCTAAAGTACTCCCTTGCAGTACATTGTTTAGGGTTTAGACTCGTTTCTCACCCACACGCCCGAAATTACCGAAATCAGCAGAAACCGTTTTTACCCTCAAACAATTGGCGACCACAGTGGGAGATTGATCTTTCGGATCGACAACTTAGTTACCAGACGACCCGATTATCAATCTTGACACGGCGAGGGATGATTGGCGACTGCCTAGAGGTTAAAAGAGAACGATTCAACCAGGGATCGACGACTCGATTATCATATGAGACGACTAGGGACTTTCCACAATCACGGCGGTGTCTCCCATAAAACTCGGTCTTGCACCCGGAAGATTCCCTTTTCATCGGGAGACCTGAAAAACCGAGTAAGTCTTACCTAGATAAAATACATGGTTTTCTATTTCAAGTTTTCACGGGAATGATAAAACCGATAGCCATGTTATTTTTCACCCCATGTCATCTACTGAAACGCAACGCTCACGGTTCCATGGTTTTCCTGGGATATTTGCATCACTTGCAATCGTAACCAAGACAACATCATTCCCAAAACAATCCATTCCAAAAGAATAATCCAAAACCCGCAAGGTAACATTTGTCTATCAACCCAAAAATCCAGGAAATCAAAACCATAAACTAGGCGTTTCATTTTCCTTTCAAAAAAAAAACCCTAAACATAAGAAGTTCAGAAGACAGAAATACATTCAAGGAAAGTTTTTCAACAATGGCTTGCTCTTATTAGCAAGAGCCTCCTTCGTGCTTTGGAGATCCGCCCTCTTCCACTTCAGCTTCCTGGACAATTTTTCGACTTCCGCTTCCTGCTTCTTCACCATATCCGCAGAAGGACCTTCGACTGTTTCGACCAGCAACTTTTCAACCTCAGAGAAACCGTCAACGAACCAAGGAACATTGAACTCGAAGTTTACACACATGTCACAATGGAACCTCCAGCTCGAGATTACATCCTCAGAAACAATATTACCGGTCACGTTGCACATGTCGTTAATCGAAGACAAAGCTTCCTCCACACGCAAATCGACTAGTAACCTTCTTGGTCGTGGCTATATGTCCGTAGATTTCCCATATCTTGGTGTATAGCGCCGCATGTTTGGCTGGCACGCTAAATCCACGGATCAACACATGATCCGGATAAGGAACCAGGTATGGAGGGTTGAAAGTGGCACCCGCGTCTACATCAGCAACCGACAAGGGATTCCTAACGACAATTTCACCTGCGGTCACTGGAGTACTCTCCATTGTCTAAGTCACAACGACGTTTTCATCTCGATCAACATCCATTTCAAGGTCTCTTGGTGCGGCTGCCACAATTGGAGATAAAGATGTATCACCACCAGTCTCCGTCTCAGCGCCATCTTCAGAAACGGTTCCCCCCTATGACATCACGGATTAGATATTTTCCAAAGAGAAAGAAAAAAAACATGTGGGAGACTCATTGATTCGCTTTCAGACTGGCTAGAGGAAGATTCAACACTGTTGTCGGAAGAACTACTCTCGTCATCACTGAACTCTGATCTTTCATCCTTATCGGGTTCCCCATCTCCACAGATAGGATCGGTACCGCCACCCTCCGTCTCGAGAAGCGATGTTTTCTGACTACTTGCAAGTTTGGTAAAGGCGTTCACGCTGCTGAGACCCTAGGAAAGATACAAAGACGGATACTCAGGAAAGAAACAAGGATATACACGATCCAACAAAAGTCAAGAGGAAAATCACACGTACCCGCGTATTGGACGAACTGAAAGTCGGTAGGGCTGTCGAAACTGACTGGGAACCATCTGCACGGTTTTTAGATATTTTATCCTTCACTTGGGGACTATCTGCATTCGGGCTAACGGATTTTCGCTTGGGTGAAGAAGGGTCTCTCAGCAGTGGATGCTCCGCTAAAACCGCAGGAGAAGGCTTACCGCGACGGTTTTCTACCACATCATTCACGAATCCATGGAAAACGAGAAACTCATCCTGCCAAAATATGTTATATTTGGAGGTTGTTGATGGATTTCGTTCCGCAAGCAGGAAAGGGAGACTTTTACCCGACACAAGAACAGTAGCATCGAGAACAGTTGGCAACGAGACTTCTGGAACAACTGGCTGACGAACAAGTGGGACTCCTTGGTCAAAACCATATGCCGAGTCATCCTATCAATATTGTGAGAGACTTCTTTGCAAGATCCTCGAAAGAAAGACGACACATAACCGGCGTGCAGCTTCGCATGAACACCATCTCTCCAACACCCATGTCCTCTTTATCAGAAGACAAAGACATGCTCGGAGCAGGAGCAAAGGTACTGATCTGAGTTATGGACGCATGTACCGGAGCCCATGGACGAAAATTGACCGTGTGCGAGTTGTCAAGGAATCCAACCAGGTTCGAACCAATCTTTGGGCGCCTATCCGACTAGCGCAGTATTATAAAGCCACGCCAAGAATCGGGAAGTATGGCCAACGGTTTTGGAGAATACCTTTCGAAGTGCTCCCACAGCCACACTTGGAGAAAGGAGGCATGAATATACGAATCCACTTTCATGTAACCATTTGAAGCACACATGTCCGCGACCAGCTGATCCAAGTATGTGTACAGAGAACCAAGAAACAAGCCACCAATAGGGAGAACGACACCTTTTGCCAATTTTATGAAAAACTTGATAAGTTCTTGTCTTATATACTTCTTACCCGAGCCGTCATCGAAAATATCTCTGGATAACCAAAGAGCCAAGAACGCCGCGACATGAAGCGTACTATTCTTCTGATTCGGCTCCAACCCATCGGGAAACCACTGAGACACCCACCAGCCATAGAAGCATCTCGTCTCGTTTTCTTTCCGAACGAATCCTTTTGATTTCACAACCAGAGCTGCGCGCATTTCTTCTTCATCTGCAGAAAATTTGACATCGAGGTTTCCTATTACAGGAAGGTTCAGCAACACGGCCACGCTCTCTAAGGAGATAGTCATTTCACCCCACCTGCATATGTCCGTGTGAGTGTCTGGACACCATCTGGAAATAAAAACAACCAAGCATGGAATATATTTCCTAATTTGAAGCACTGCGGAAGCCGCGACAGCATCAATGATCTGCGCCTTGGTCAAACTGGCTTTTACACATTCCTGGCTCATCATGAATCTCATCCATTTCTCAAAGGGACGCAACGGACTCACAGAAATTTTAAATTCAATAGGAGAAGCATGATACTCTTTCTTCTGAAGACAAAACCTTATTACACCTCATGGCCGAACCGACCGGGCCTCTCCTTCATTTTCCGGACCAGTCATAAGAATCGACACATACTTGGGATGATTTCTCCTAATCGTGGCGGATGTTGTAAAGAACTCATCATCTATGTTTGGCTTGGAATTGCCAACATCTTTCGGTACGGAAGAACTTTTCTCAAATGACATCCTAACGAAAATTCTCTCACGTTACTTCCACCTTCGAAATAACTACAATGGAACAATACGAAGAGAAATTATTACGGAAATTGCATGGAAATTATTTTATCAGACACAAGAGATCCATCCTGGACGCAAGACAATTTGTTTCAAAGTCATAATGCGCATAGGCAAAGAAATGGGGACTGACATACCCTGCATCACTTCCTCATGCCAAGACCGTACCCTGCAGCGGGAAATTTACATCCGGCCGAGGAGGCGCGCCCCACCACGGGAACCATACACACTGTCACACTAGGAAAAAGGAGTAAACCCTAGAAGCTAGGTTTTCGCGGGAAGGGAATGCAAATTACCATCTCATGGATGCTTACTTTGCACGATAATTGAGGCGGCCAACATCACTACGGTATTCACGCCTAAATGTTACTACAAGTTCGTGCAAAGCATACCTACGGCTAGTATCATACCAACGCAGAAGGACAACATTTCTACAAGTTCACGAAAAGTTACGCCTATAGCTAGGATTTGCGCTAACACAAAAAAAAAACAAGAAAAGCAAGTTAAAGAAGAAGTTTTGGAAGACATACCTGGGATTCGCTCATCCGCTTTACTGTTACCACACGGCCAGAATAAAAAAAAAATATGTGTGAAGTAAAAGGAGAGGTCGGCCCTCCTTTTATAGGCATGATACTTGGGGGTTTGAATAAGGAAAGGACTTCCTATTTGAGTCAAGTAGGGAAAAGAGGCAACCGGGCCCGCGAAGACCAATCACCATGCCAAGACCGTCCACACCATTGCCTTGGACCCACCACGCAAAGCCGTCCGCCATGCTTGCCTTTCCAGGACCGCGCCATGCCTTGGCCCCACATGCCAAGCCGTCCGCATGCTTTTCCTCACCAAACTGCCAATGCCTTGGCCCCACCATGCCAAGCCGTCCGCACCATGACTTACCACACCAACACCGATAACTCGCCAATCCAGCGTCATGATGTTCCCTAACCCAGCCAAGGTGATGCATAGCCAGACTAAGACGACGATCTTCATCTCACCACTTCACGGTCTACGCAACGAATAGAATCTACGAAAGGCCGCCAAACACGAGGATCATGGACTCTCCTTACCTCTCAAAAAAGGTTAGTCGGACCTTCCTGACCATCTTTCCATGACTTGTCGTTTCGATTTTTGTCCTTGCCCATCGCCATCTTATGCTTACCTCGCAACAATGCTCCTGTTCCGAGCTAAGCAGGGGACTTAATGTTGATGGTGGTTTTTAGCTTAGGGTTAAAATCGTAAAACCGTACAACTGACGTGACGTGACGTCACTATGGCCATTAGAACATTTATTGAATCGATCAGCATGCCTACGTAAGAATTACCACGGTACCTTTTTTTATGTGTCATGTTCCACGGCACAACCCTTAACATTGACCGACATCATCTATGTCAAACCCTAATTCTCATGCTACCGCGCCAAGGCATGCCAACCATGCCATCCGCACCACTGTGCCAATGGGAAACCATGCCAGCCATATCTCCACGCAAGGAATGCCAACCATGCCAGCCGCACCACTGTGCCAATGGCAAACCATGCCAAGGCAACCGTGCCTTGCCTTGGCCCCAACCATGCTAGCCGCACCATGCGCCAATGGCATGCCAAACCCTTGGACCCGCCATGCCAAGCCAACCGCTCCTTGCCTTGGCCCCACCATGCCAATCCTTCCATACCAAACCCTTGGCCCCACTATGCCAAGCCATCCGCGCCATCGGCCTTGGCCCCACCATGCCGACCTTCCCCATGCGGCTACCAAAACGAAGGCGTCCGACGATCAACGACCACCCTTCCATCCTGGATGTAAATCCTAGCCGTCCAAGGCCGCCAAACAACGTATGGTAACCTTTGGCCCAAAACCCTAGTTTTGGCCACGCCAAACCGCGCCAAGGCGTGTCATGCCACATGTGCCACTGGCGTGCCAACCACCTTGCCGCGCCACACCATGCCGACCTTCCCTATGCGGCTACCAAAACGAAGGCGTGCAACGATCAAAAGCCACCCTCCCATCCTAGATGCAAATACTAGCCGTCCAAGGTCGCCAAAAAACGCAAGGTAACCTTTGTACCAAAACCCTAGTTTTGGCCACGCCAAACCGCGCCAAGGCATGACATGCCACATGTGCCAATGGCATGCCAACCACCTTTCCGCACCATACCATGCCAGCCTTCCCTATCCTGCTACCAAAACGAAAGCGTGCAACGATCAACGACCACCTTTCCATCCTAGATGGAAATCCTAGCCGTCCAAGGTCGCCAAACAACGCATGGTAACTTTTGGCCAAAAACCCTAGTTTTGGCCACGCCAAACCGCGCCTAGGCATGCCATGCCACATGTGCCAATGGCATGCCAACCACCTTACCGTGCCATACCATGCCGGCCTTCCCCATGCGGATACCAAAACAAAGGCGTGTGACGATCAAAGGCCACCCTTCCATCCTAGATGCAAATCCTATCCATCCAAGGTAGAGCTGCACATGAGCCGGTACAGTCCGGGTTTCTTGTGAACCCGGTACCTGTACCTGGTGTTAATCGGTTCCTCACTTTTAGGACCGGTACCTGTACCAGTGAGACTGTCCGGTTCCACTCCGGTACCGGGTTTTTACCCGCTGTAGTTACGTAATCATCTTCATCCAAATCTATTGGTACTCAAAAGATGTCCCAGGCTCTAAATCGGTTATAGACAGTGTACTAATCATTGATCAAGAGATGAGTTTGATCAGTTATTGAATCGCGAAATCCACATTTCTACGTGTATTCAACAAAATCAAAAGATAACAAAACGTATGAGACTATTTTAATCAACTCAAAGACATAACAAAACATGGAATCAAGGACAGGGAAAAGAATGAATCAAAAACACTAAACAATAAACGTAACAATAGAATTAGGAAACCCTATTATAAGACTACAAGCCCTAAAATTCGAAATCAAGCAAATCTCGTTAAGAATATACAAAACCCAGGCATCACCCAATGCTTAAACCAATCTCAATTAACTTAAAGTAACACCAAATTTGAACAAACCTCCAAACTGTTCCCTCAATTATTCATGAAATTCCAAAAAAATAATACAAAATTGAAGAACATTAAGAATATAAGTCAATTTATAAATAATTCGTGAAGCAGCACCATTCCATCCTAGCCAATTACACCACCTTATCTTCTCCGACATCTGAAACTTCTCTGTAATGGATCGATTAAACCCCCAACTAAAAAACCACAACCCTAATTTCTCCAAAATCAATTAAACATGAACCCTAAATTAATTAACATCTATAGTAGTTGTACCCAAGTGTAAAGAACAAGAGAACAAGAAAAATACGGTGGTGGTGATTCTGGTGGTGGAGGCAATAATGGTGAGTGGGGGTGACTCTCTGTCGGGAAAAACGAAGAAGAGAAGAAGATTTTCTTAAGAAGAATCGAGAGAAACAGTGAGTAGGTCAATAAAATTGGAAATATATATGCTTAGTGGACGGTCAGGATGTAAGATTCCTAAAAAAATCTAAGGCTATGATTAACCGGGACATATGGGTCGGGACATGCCGGGACTCACCCCAGAACCATTACCTGTACCGGCCTACTCCGGGTCTCTACTTTCAGAACCGGTACATGTACCGGCAACTCCGGGTCCAGTACGGTACAAGTCCGGGTTTTCGGTTCCTAACCGGTACAGGTACTTTGGACCGGGTCTTGTGCAGCCTTAATCCAAGGTCTCCAAACAATGCATGGTAACCTTTGGCCTAAAACCCTAGTTTTGGCCACGCCAAACCGCGCCAAGGCATGCCATGCCACATGTGCCAATGGCATGCCAATCACCTTGCCGCGCTATACCATGCCGGCCTTCCCTATGCGGCTACCAAAACGAAGGCGTGCGACGATCAACGACCACCCTTCCATCCTGGATGCAAATCCTAGCCGTCCAAGGTCGCCAAACAATGCATGGTAACCTTTGGCCCAAAACCCTAGTTTTGGCCACGCCAAACCGCGCCAAGGCATGCCATGCCACATGTGCCAATTGTATGCCAATCACCTTGTCGCGCCATACCATGCCGGCCTTCCCTATGCGGCTACCAAAACGAAAGCCTGCAACAATCAACAACCACTTTTCATCTAAGATGCAGATCTTAGCCGTCTAAGGTTACCAGCTAACGCATGGCAACCTTTGGCCCTAGTTTGGTCGCGCCTAAACTAAGCCAAAACCCTAACTTTTGGCCGCGCCTAAACTGGGCCACATTAAAGCCATACTAATCATACTTTCATGCCACTGGCTACCAAACTAAAGGTTGCAATAATCAACGGCTACCTTCCTTTTAAGATGCAAAATCTCGACCGTTGAAGGTCACCACCGAGCCGACAAGTCTCGCAAGCTCAACTTTTCAGACAACAACAACATGCTACATGTTTTCCATGAAACACTCGAGACATCAACACATGTCACAAACTGGGGGATGCTCACTGGGTATTGGTTTAGCGGTTTACAATGTGCGGCAAACACTACGCTCGTTATAAGAAAGTGTCATAAGGATGGGGCGGTTAATAAATACAGGGAGTAATGGTGAAACGCTTTCTTTTATGGAACATCAATTCCAAGCGTTACCGGTTACCACCTCCTCCCATTTACTCACCCGTTTTCCATTTCTTAATGAGACCAGAGTACGTTTCACTTCGACTTGTATAAATAGGCATTACCTATTTCCACCGAACAAAAAGTTCTGGTCAGGAGCATACAACACTCAGAAAAACTTGGCTAGATTTATCATCTGTTATCTTCCCACTTTCTGATACAAGTCATAAAATAACTACTCCTCCAGAATCAACTATTCTGGTCTCAACACTCTCTTGACTTCCCTCCCCAAAACCAACCCTTCTCCTCCTCTTTGTGACCGAAGCAAGTCTGGAACATCCATTTCTTGGTTTAGGCCAGATTTTTACAGATTGATCTCTCGAATCTAAAGTACTCCCTTGCAGTACATTATTTATGGTTTAGACTCGTTTCTCACCCACACGCCCGAAATTACCGAAATCAGCAGAAACCGTTTTCACCCTCAAACAATTAGGGTTTAGAAGCTAGGTTTTCGCGGGAAGGGAATGACAATTACCAGCTCATGGATGCCTACTTTGCACGGTAATTGAGGCGGCCAACATCACTACGGTATTCACGCCTAAATGTTACTACAAGTTCGTGCAAAGCATACCTACGGCTAGGATCATACCAACGCAGAAGGACAACATTTCTACAAGTTCACGAAAAGTTATGCCTATAGCTAGGGTTTGCGCTAACACAAGAAAAAAACAAGAAAAGCAAGTTAAAGAGGAAGTCTTGGAAGACATACCTGGGATTCGCTCATCCGCTTTACTGTTACCACACGACCAGAATAAAAAAAAATATAGTTGTGAAGTAAAAGGAGAGGTCGGCCCTCCTTTTATAGGCATGATACTTGGGGGTTTGAATAAGGAAAGGACTTCCTATTTGAGTCAAGTAGGGAAAAGAGGCAACCGGGACCACGAAGACCAATCACCATGCCAAGACCGTCCACACCATTGCCTTGGCCCCACCACGCCAAGCCGTCCGCCATGCTTGCCTCGCCAGGACCGCGCCATGCCTTGGCCCCACATGCCAAGCCGTCCACATGATTTGCCTCACCAAACTGCCATTGCCTTGGCCCCACCATCCCAAGCCGTCCGCGCCATGACTTGCCACACCAACACCGATAACTCGCCAAGCCAGCGTCATGATGTTCCCTAACCCAGCCAAGGTGATGCATAGCCAGACTAAGACGACGATCTTCATCTCACCACTTCACGGTATACACAACGAATAGAATCTACGAAAGGCCGCCAAACACGAGGATCATGGACTCTCCTTACCTCTGAAAAAATGTTAGTCGGACCTTCCTGACCATCTTTCCACGACTTGTCGTTTCGATTTTTGTCCTTTCCCGTCGCCATCTTATGCTTACCCCGCAACAATGCTCCTGTTCCGAGCTAAGCATGGGACTTAATGTTGATGGTGGTTTTTAGCTTAGGGTTAAAATCGTAAAACCGTAGAACTGACGTGACGTGACGTCACTATGGCCATTAGCACATTTATTGAATCGATCAGCATGCCTACGTAAGAATTACCAGGGTACCTTTTTTTTATGTGTCATGTTCCACGGCAGAACCCTTAACATTGACCGACATCATCTATGCCAAACCCTAATTCTCATGCTACCGCGCCAAGGCATGCCAACCATGCCAGCCGCACCATTGTGCCAATGGCAAACCATGCAAGCCACATCTCCACGCCTAGGCATACCAACCATGCCAGCCACACCACTATGCCAATGGGAAACCATGTCAAGCCAACCGCGCCTTGTCTTGGTCCCAACCATGCTAGCCGCACCATGCGCAAATGGCATGCCAAACCCTTGGACTCGCCATGCCAAGCCAACCGCACCTTTCCTTGGCCCCATCATGCCAAGCCGTCCGTACCAAACCCTTGGCCCCACTATGCCAAGCCATCCGCACCATTGGCCGTGGCCCCACCATGCCGGCCTTCCCCATGCGGCTACCAAAACGAAGGCGTGCGACGAACAACGGCCACCCTTCCATCCTGGATGCAAATCCTAGCCGTCCAAGGTCGCCAAACAACGCATGGTAACCTTTGGCCCAAAATCCTAGTTTTGCCATGCCAAACCGCGCCAAGGCATGCCATGCCACATGTGCCAATGGCATGCCAGCCTTCCCTATGCGGCTACCAAAACGAAGGCGTGCGACGATTAACGGCCACCCTTCCATCCTAGATGCAAATCCTAGCCGTCCAAGGTCGCCAAACAACGCATGGTGACCTTTGGCCCAAAACCGTAGTTCTGGCCACGCCAAACCATGCCAAGGCATGACATGCCACATGTGCCAATGGCATGCCAACCACCTTGCCGCACCATAACATGCCGGCCTTCCCTATGCGGCTACCAAAACGAAGGCGTGCGACGATGAACGACCACCCTTCCATCCTGGATGCAAATCCTAGCCGTCCAAGGTCGCCAAACAACGCACGTTAACCTTTGGCCCAAAACCCTAGTTTTGGCCACGCCAAACCGCGCCAAGGCATGGCATGCCAATCACCTTGCCGTGCCATACCATGCAGGACTTCCCTATGCGGCTACCAAAACAAAGGCGTACGACGATCAACGGCCACCCTTCCATCCTGGATGCAAATCCTAGCCGTCCAAGGTCGCCAAACAACGTATGGTAACCTTTGGCCCAAAACACTAGTTTTGGCCACCCCCAACCGCGCCAAGGCATGCCAAGCCACGTGTGCCAATGGCATGCCAACCACCTTGTCGCTCCATACCATGCCGGCCTTCCCCATGCGTCTACAAAAACGAAGGCGTGCGACGATCGACGACCACCTTTCCATCCTAGATGCAAATCCTAGCCGTTCAAGGTCGCCAAACAACGCATGGTAACGTTTGGCCCAAAACCCTAGTTTTGGCCATGCCAAACCGCGCCAAGGCATGCCATGCCACATGTGCCAATGGCATGCCAATCACCTTTCCACGTCATACCATGACGGCCTTCCCTATGCGGCTACCAAAACGAAGGCCTGCAACAATCAACGACCAGTTTTTCATCTAAGATGAAGATCTTATCCGTCCAATGTTACCAGCTAACGCATGGAAACCTTTGGCCCTAGTTTGGCCGCGCATAAACTGGGCCACATTAAAGCCATACTTATCATACTTTCATTCCACTGGCTACCAAACGAAAGGTTGCAATAATCAACGGCTACCTTCCTATTAAGATGCAAAATCTCGACTGTTGAAGGTCACCACCGAGCCGGCAAGTCTCCCAAGCTCAACTTTCCAGACAACAACAACATGCTACATGTTTTCCACGAAAACACTCGAGACATCAACACATGTCACAAATTGGGGGATGCTCATTGGGTATTGGTTTGGCGGTTTACAACGTGCGGCGTACACTGCGCTCGTTATAAGAAAGTGTCATAAGGATGAGGCGGTTAGTAAATACAGGGAGTAATGGTGAAACGCTTTATTTTATGGAACATCAATTCCAAGCGTTACCGGTCACCACCTCCTCCCATTTACTCGCCCGTTTTCCATTTCTTAATGAGACCAGAGTACGTTTCACTTCGACTTGTATAAATAGGCATTACCTATTTCAACCGAACAACAAGTTCTGGTCAGGAGCATACAACACTGAGAAAACGTTGGCTCGCTTTCCCATCTGTTAGCTTCCCACTTTCTGATACAAGTCACAAAACAACTACTCTTCCAGAATCAATTATTCTGGTCTCAACACTCACTTCGCTTCCCTCCCCAAAACCAACCCTTCTCCTCCTCTTTGTGACCGAAGCAAGTCTGGAACGGCCATTTCTTGGTTTAGGCCGGATTTGTACAGATTGATCTCTCGAATCTAAAGTACTCCCTTGCAGTACATTGTTTAGGGTTTAGACTCGTTTCTCACCCACACGTCCGAAATTACCGAAATCAGCAGAAACCGTTTTCACCCTCAAACACCAGGATACATTGTTTTTTTTATTCAAATTAGCGACCATGATTCCCCCTACCTCCCAGATTAATCTGAATTTTGTTGATCCTACGTTTAGCTAACTGAAATTTCTGTTTTCTACCTTCCAAAACTACCCCCAACTAAAAAGTTTCTCACCCTTAAAAATCAAGAAAGTTTGAGTAAATAAATGAGAACAACAAGGGTTATTTTGGTATCAACTTTATTTAAGGCATTCTCTTCGGACGATATGTTGGACTTCGTTCCAACTTCCAACCATTCATGAGCATCCATTGTAGACACAGTGAAGTGTAATACAGAATTTTCCAGTATGCTGCATTAGAGCCACAGTCGCTTTCAAAACCCTAGTATTGATGGTGGTTTTTAATTCAGGGTTAAAATTGTAAAACCTCGCATTTAACATGTTGTCATTCTGCAAAGAGACAAAGCCATGTAAAAGTGATGAGTGCTCAACCTTTTCACTGGCGCATTTATTGAGAAATTCAATATCTTCACATGAAATTTATCCAGAATGGTGCATGTAGAAACAATCCCAGGTATTCTGTAAATTTCGGCACCCTGCCTGTATTATCCAATTAATATAAGCTTCTTTGAATACTTTCTGTGCCATGTTCCCCGGATGAAAACTCTTAATATTGATATGACATGACAATTTGTGTTCACTCACAACAGAGTAACATGAATTTCCCAAGGTATCAAGGTTAAGGTCCTTGCATAAAAGTACTCAATTGGAAAGCATACTGCTCTCTGGCAATAAATTTAAAGAACGGTGTCAACACAAAAAATTCAATCAATTTTGTGATAATTCACAAGATTCAAATATCAACCTGATTAATTTGCAAAAATTAGGGTTTTGCGCCCTGCGCAGTATATTAAACCCTGCTGGTCGAAACTAAGCTTAGGCAAACTAGGCAATTGATCCGCCATGGATTAGTAGGCGCAAAATCCTACCCAAAATCAGAAAACAAGAGATAAAACAGGAGTCGCGGAAAATAGGAGAAGCAGCAAAGGGAGGTGTGGCCATGCCATAGGTCAACCGGCGCCACTTGCAGATGGCCACACCCCCATGCTGCTAGACCGACCCTCCTCTTTCCCATTGACCAATCAGGTCGCTTTAAACCCGCCACATGCACATGAGTTGTGTATGGGCCCATACTTTCCGGCCCTCTTCCCCATCGACCAATCAGGTCGCTCTAAACCCGTCACAGTATTAAAAGAGGAAAAAACTACGACAGATGGTCACAATGCCAATTGGCTTTCCAAAAACCGTGCTAGCATTCTAATGGCATGCCAAACACGCCACGCCGCGTCAATGCACTAATCGGCATTCCAAACAGGCCAAACGTGTCATGCCATGCTAAGGTGCTAATCAGCATTCCAAATACGCCAAACATGCCACTACGACACCATTTGCATAAAGAACGTCACCGTGTCGTGGCCACATACCACACGCGCTAATTAGAGTTTCGATATGCCAAACCCTAATTTAGCTAAGGTTTCTACGCCAACCAAGCTAAGTAATGCTACCTAGGGCATTAAGATTGATATGGCAACAGGAACTAATGTTGCAAAGCCATATTTGGGTCTAACACCGATATGCCAAATATAGCAGCCACGGCTACGCCAGGCACTATTTGTGCCACCATGCCACTGGCATATGACAACCATGTTGTTGTGCCACTGGCATGTGCTAGTTATGCCAACCATGTCGTTGCGCTGCTGGCATGCGCTAAATATGCCATTATGCCACTAGCATGTTCCAATGACGCCACTTTTCTATCATCAGATGCCAATGGGATGTGTCCATAATCAATGGCCACCCTTTATCATGAATTAAAATCTCAGTCGTCCAAATTCGCCACAGAATTGACTGTCCTATGGCAAGTCTCAGGTTCACACACCATTTTCCTACAACAAGTCCATGACTTGACTTGCCACAACATGATCATCCGCCACCCAGCTGGCGCACGGTTGATCAGAACAATTAGGTCTTGCATACAAGACCCACTCAACGATCTGCTGCAGGGGATGCTCATCAGGGTATTGGTATGGCGGTTTATAGCGTGGCGTGCAACACTCTCATTATAAGAAAGTGTTAGGAAAGCGGGCAATTAGTGACGGCAAGAAGTAGTGGGTGTAAACTAACCCGTTTCCTTCAAAGTGGGGACGTGGTATCTAGCATTTACACATTACCCCACTTCTCCATCACTCAACTACTCCCACTTTCTATGAGATCAGGGTGCGTTCAAATATGACTTGTATAAATAGGTTTCTACCAATTTCAACCAAACCACAGAGTTTTGGTTAACAACAACACAAGTATCCAAAAAAAATACAAAAGAACTGATAACTTACATTTCGCAAGCCAGTTCCACATTATGATACAAGTCATAAAATAGCCACACCTTCAGAATTAACTATTCTGGTCTCAACACCTTCTTCGCTTCCCTCCCTAAGACCAACCCTTCTCCTTCACTTTGCGACCGAGGCAAGACTGGAACGACCATTTCTTGGTTTAAGCCAGGATTGTACAGATTGATCTCTCGAATCTAAAGTACTCTCGTGCAGTGCATTTGTTTAGGTCTAAATCCGTTTCTCATGAACACATCCAAATTTACCAAAAACAGCAGAAACAGTTTTACCCATAAACAATTGGCGAACACAGCGGGAGATTAATCTCTCGGTTGCAATATCAATTTTTAATTTTCAATTTCATTTTTTCAATCAAGATGGTAGAGCTCAGGTACGGGTCAGCAACAAACCCTGATGCCACCGACGCTGAGAACGTCCTTGGTATCAACGTTCCTTCCAGCGACATCAATGTACCACCTGTCAGCATGATCAACAGAAGCGGCGCAGGAAACGTTCCCTCGGGCTTTACACCTCCGATCACCATAGCCATAGCCGCTACCACCACCCCAATATTTCTTCAAGCGTGACGCCCCCAGTTGTCACCAGAGCCGCGCCGCTCCACCATCGGCACGGGAGACTGGAGGAATCAGAGGAGGCCAACCCCCTATTACCATTGCTGATTTGATGGAAAGACAGGAAGTTCTTGCTAAGGCTTAGACGGACATGGATTCAACTCAGAAAGAGGTAGTTACTTTCCTCAAGACACTGGAGCGGATACCGCAGGAACCATGCCAACCAGAGACAATGAGGAGCACTTTTAATACTCCTAGCGCCAGTACCTCAGCAGGGCGCACCTTTGTAGATGGAGAGGCCCGTTTTGCTCCTGAATGTCCGTTGGAGAGGAATCATCCATACAAATTCATCACGCGTGAAGATTTGGAACGACTTCTTCGAAACCGAGACAAAGAAAACCCAGTGGACATGCATCAACATCAACCTCCATATCCTCATGATGTGCAAAGAGTTCCTCTTTCGGGGGGTATTCTTCTCCTCAATTCTCCCTTTATGACGGAACTGGTAATGAGCGTGAACATATCTATTGATTTCCGCAATCCTTGGGTGAATAAGAATACAATCATGTCCTCCGTTTGAAGGATTTTCAAAATCGCTTACCGGAAGAGCGTACACCTGGTACAATAACATCGCACCGAACAACATATCCAACTGGTGTGACATGGTTACATACTTCTACAAGAAGTATTTCTTTGTGTCTGATCAAATCACCTTCTCAGATTTAGGAAAGATGTTTCAACGAAACAATGAACATCCAAATGATTATGTCAAAAGATTCAGAATTCAGGCACTGGATTATCATGACCTAAACGTGACTGAACAACAATTGGTGGAGTGTTGCATCAATGGAATGGTTCCCATTTATCGCGCCTTACTGGAGAATCTATGCTTTTAGACATTCTATGAACTACATGAAGCTGCTAAGCGGTCGGCCATAACAGCACCAACATTGTTAGAAAAAACCAGGCCGGCCAGGAGTGAAGACGCACGTGAAATTCGAAGAAACAGATGCCTCATCAACAAGCAATATAACACTGGCCCCTCTGTAAGAGTGGTGGGTGAAGGGGAAAAAGAAAAGATCCAGCAGCAGAACATCAACCCAAGCGTGCAGCACCAGCACATCAGGCGGCTCCACCTCGGAAGGCCGCGACTAAAGCTCTTGTGCAACACCAAGAAGCCGGAGAAGCTTCCTTATATTTCCCATTCCCAATCGAGGAAGTAATTGAACTCTTGGAAGCATGGATTCAAGATGATGCCATCAAGATGCCTCCTATCAGGCGCCCGCAAACTGAAGAGGAAATGACAAATCCCAAGTATTGTCATTACCACAGGTTCGTTCATCACCCGACCAATAAATGTAATAAATTGAAACGCATCTTCAAGGAAAAGGTAGAGGAGGGAGAACTTCAATTGGGAAATGATGGAGTTCACATAGATCCTCTTCCAGTCAGGAGTTGTATGCTTTCTGGGGACTCCGTTCACAAAACTGTGCAGTCCATGATGCAGCGTGTGTGAGAAATCCTCTATTTCTCCAAGGCGCAGCGTCAAGACATATTTGCATCCCTCAATCACGTTGTGTCGGGCAAACGGCTTTTCTCTGTCGAAGAATCCACTCCCCAATCCCAATCTATCTCGGGAAACACTGTTGGAAAGTGCAATTGGGGACTGCTGACCACTGCTCACCTGAAGAATGTTGAGTTCGATAGCATGATAATCGACACAGCCTCCGACTTCAACATTGTTACCATCAAGACTCTGAGAGCTGCAGGGGTTTCAAATCAGGAGGCTACTCACTCCCCAATTTTGGTCAAAAACCCAGAAGGAGAAGCAATAAGCGCTTACGGTTACATCAACCTCGAAATCAAGGTGGGAGATGGTTTAACACACGGTAAATTCCACATTGTCAAAGAATGCCCAAATTATGACATGATTGTGGGGCGCTCGTGGGTACATGACAATAAAGCAAAATTAGGAGCGTGCCCTCTGCCGGTGTCAATACCTGAAAGAATTTCCAACAAGCCGTCCAACCTTGAAGATTATATGTTGTTATATCAACAACTTACCAGTGTAACCCAATTACCTGGAGAGCCCATTGACATTCATCCGAAGGTTTCGAACACAAGTAAGTCTTATTGAGCAACCCTTTCTGCAACCAGTCACTTCTCCCCTCGCCCAGGCATGGGGACTCGATCCAATTATCAACTAGGGCATCACTAGGATATGTGAACAGGATGCTGGGACTTTCAAGTGTTTCATCAAAATTGTGGAGGCTGTCTTAGTCAAGAATAATGAACCCAAGAATCAAGTAGCCGCGCAACATCAAAACCCATTCCAAGTTGGAGATATGGTAGTGAAAGTTGACGCTCAGCCTCTTTCGTCCGACTCCACGGACAAACCATACCTAGTAGCAGAAGTTATTGTGGGAGACTACTGCAAGCTCATCAATGCTGACAAGTTAGAAGGCATAGTAATACATACCCGGTGGCTCAAACCCTTCAAAGCCTGAAAGAGTCACGCCACCTCTTGCCTCAAAATTCTTCTTAGTATTTCCTTCAGCAATTCCTTTTTTCATGCAATATTTGTAATTCCTCCAAAATGATTGCACTGCTTGTATTCATAATTAGGGTT
Organism: Papaver somniferum; assembly: GCF_003573695.1. Classification (NCBI taxonomy): domain Eukaryota; kingdom Viridiplantae; phylum Streptophyta; class Magnoliopsida; order Ranunculales; family Papaveraceae; genus Papaver; species Papaver somniferum. Next base: position 78,910,123 of record NC_039359.1, on the reverse strand, counting down.
TCGATTTTAATTAAAAGCATCTTTATTTCAAAAATAAGTTTTCCTGGATCATCTCAAAGGAAAAGTACCAAGTAAATCCAAACCCTCACAAATCCATTACTCATCAATTCGAAACCAGATAAATCAAACCCTACAAGAAACATCTTATTCAAAAAATACTGAATAGGGGAATATGCAAGGAAGAAGATCATCAAGTGGCGGCACGAACACCTTCCTTCAAGAACATATGGTTTCCACTTTCGTCTGACGAGGTTTATCTACTTCTCATGACGTGTTTCCCAATTCATGGCAACTCGTGTTTCCACATACCCGGGCGGCATGCCATGAATGCCAAAAAGTGTGTAATTCACGGAGGAAATCAAGAAATGGGTTGGTTAAATCATCAACCATTTTTATTATTTCCCCTGTTTTTAGTTATTATAGTCGGCGCCAGCATGCAGAGATGTTAATATGGAAGTAGTTAGGAGGAGAAAGCGCGACATGCTGACCAGCGCTGCACTATTTGTCTGTTGTGTCATTCCATTTGCTGAATGGCTCCAGGAGAATGGAAAAACTTGTTTTTCGCAAAGGGGTTTTGGATTCTTTTCAGTCGGGAGATTTTTTTTATTCATTCAATTAAAGATATGAAACTACCAAAGCGGAATAAAAGAATATTACTTGGCAAAGCCCTAGCTCCGGTCACATGAACAAAAGAAAAAAAAAGTAAACCCCTGAACTATCAAGACAGCTACACGATGTTTAAAGGTTTTTTTTCTACAAAAGGAAATAAAAAAATGGAAAAACTAGTTATCAACGTCAAGGCCTGCTCCAGCACTCTCTCCAAAGCCTGCTCTAGCGCTTGCTTCGATAGCCTCTCCAACGGCTGCTCCAGCGCTTGCTTCAGCGCCCTCTTCAAATACTGCTCCAGCGCTTGCTTCAGCGCCCTCTCCAAAGCCTTCTCCAGCGCTTACTTCAGCACACCCTCCAATGGTCGCTTCAATAGCATCCTCAACGGTCGTTTCAGCCTCTCCAACGGTAGCTTCGGCATCCTCTCCATAAGCCATTTCAGTCTCCTTCTCGTGTGTCGTACGAGCATACTTCTCAGAAGCTGCTCCAACAACCTCTTGAGGATACTCGGGTTCGTTAACATCAGAGTCAAGGATTACGATACCGTTACGAACAGGGTAATAAAACTTGTTCCCGCCTGGAGGTTTCTTATGCTCGACCCTTCGCCGCTTCAGTCGAGCAGCGAACCTTTCAGCCCTGGCACTGGGTCGCTGATATGTTTCGTCACACTGAGATGCCTCAACGCGCTGGGACGCTTCATCACGTCTCTAATTTTCCTCCATGTCAACCGAAGCCATGAAAGCTTTAGAACGCCCTCGAAAAATGCGCAGATGAGTGAGAGGCATACCTTGTATAATCCGACCAGCCTCACGGAACAAAGGATCGATTTTGTTTAATACCTCCTCATATGTAGAAACCCTGGGTTTGTCAACTTCAAAACTTTTCTCCGAAGAATTGGAAGAAAAATCATCAGGAGTTCCCATCATATACTGCAGAAAATCGTTATGTCTGCATTAACAAACTACGTGATGAAAGAAGACAAAAGAAAAGCTGCAAGAGAATATGAAGCAATACCTGAAGAGAAATTGAACGCAGTTCTGTGATGATCGATATGAAAATAAAGGATCTAAGTGGTCTTTTATATCACGCAGATTGACGAAACCATAAAAAGAAAACTCTCTGCCCGCCGTATATAAAAGCTCTGGATACGGGATACCAACTTTATTAGATGCTTATCTGTCTGGGATAATTAGCTCACCTGGCTGCTGACGGAAAGAAGCTCGCCACTACAGTAGAAAAGCCAATGAAACAAAAAGGAAGAAGAGGAGCGACTCCTTTTTTTTATATGCGTGGCGTCTTGGGAGTTTGAGTAGAAAAGGGAATCCGCTTTAGATTCATGCACGGACGAGTGACTGGGTCCGCTGAGACAAATCCCATGGCTAGGCTATCAGCGCCAGTACGGGGATCACTGGCCGAAGGAAGAGACAACTCGTTGCGCCAACGCCAACACTCTGTGGCCAACCTGAAGGCACGCTGAAAGATAGTTGGGCTCACTGCGCCAACACTCCATAGCAACAGTACACCTTGGCCATGCCAGAAGCGTACCAGCACAAAGATTGCAGACTACTCACGTCTCTTGCCAAAGGTCAGTCGGATTTTCCTGGCAATCTCCGCATGTCTTGCCCTTTTGATTTTATCCTCGTCTGTCACCATCTCATGCTTACCCCCCGACAATTCCACTGTTACGTGCTAAGCAGGGAACTTAATGTTGATGGTGGTTTTTAGTTCAGGGTTAAAATTGTAAAACCTCGCATTTAATATGTTGTCATTCTGTAAAAAGACAGAGCCATGTAAAAGTGATGAGTGCTCAACCTCTTCACTGGTGCATTTATTGAGCAATTCAATATCTTCACATGAAATTTATCTAGAATGACGCATGTAGCAACAATCCCAGATATTCTGTAAATTTCGGCACCCTGCCTGTATTATCCAATTAATATAAGATTCTTTGAATACTTTATGTGCTATGTTTCCCGACTGAACCCTTAATATTGATATGACATGACAATTTGTGTTCACTCGCAACAGAGTAACATGAATTTCCCAAAGTATCAAGGTTAAGGTCCTTGCATAAAAGTACTCAATCGGAAAGCATACTGCTCTCTGGCAATAAATTAAAGAACTATGTGTCAACACACAAAATTCAATCAATTTTGTGATAATTCACAAGATTCAAATATCAACCTGATTAATTTGCAAAAAATAGGGTTTTGGGCCCTGCGCAGTATATTAGACCCTGCTGGTCGAAACTAAGCTTAGGTAAACTAGGAAATTGATCCGCCATGGATTAGTAGGCGCAAAATCCTACCCAAAATCAGAAAACAACAGATAAAAGAGGAGCCGCGGAAAATAGGAGCAGCATCAAAGGGAGGTGTGGCTGTGACATAGGCCAACCGACGCCACTTGCAGATGGCCACACCCCCATGTTGCTCGACCGACCCTCCTCTTTCCCATTGACCAATCAGGTCGCTTTAAATCCCCCACATGCACATGAGGTGTGGCTGTGCCCATACTTTCCGGCCCTCTTCCCCATCGACCAATCAGGTCGCTCTACAATGCCAATTGGCTTTCCAAAAACCGTGTCAGCATGCTAATGGCATGCCAAACATGCCACGCCGCGCCAATGCACTAATCGTCATTCCAAACATGCCAAACGTTCCATTCCATGCTAAGGTGCTAATCGGCATGCCATATACGTCAAACCTGCCACTTTGTTGTAACAGCATGCCAAACGTGTCAACATGCCATAAATAGCGCGCCTACTTGCTAATCCACCTTCTGTTCGTGGCCAACGCCATAAACAAAGTCCGGTCAAGGTATCCCAACTAGAACACGATTTTCCTTTAGTGGCTTTAGTTGAAATCCTAACTTTGGTCGTGGCACAAATTACGCCACTTTGGCCCCACAACATGCCACAATCCATGTGGGACCCAACAATCCCTAAAAATGGCGCCATGCCATGATCACCCGTGGCCATCCTTGCGCCTGTGGTTATTCCCATATAATGGTCCTGCCATAATTCTTTTAATGCGGCCATGGCACCATTTTCATATAGAACGTCACCGTGTCGCGGCCACATGCCACACGTGCTAATTAGGGTTTCGATACGCCAAACCCTAATTTAGCTAAGGTTGCTACGCCAACCAAGCTAAGTAATGCTACCTAGGGCATTAAGATTGATATAGCAACATGAACTAATGTTGCCGAGCCATATTTGGGTCTAACACCGATATGCCAAATATAGCAGCCACGGCTACGCCAGGCACTATTTGCGCCATCATGCCACTGGCATATGCCAACCATGTCGTTGTGCCACTGGCATGCACTAGTTATGCCAACCATGCCGTTGCTCCCCTGGCATGCGCTAAATATTCCATTATGCCACTGGCATATGCCAATGACGCCACTGTGCTATCATCAGATGCCAATGGGATGTGGCCATAATCAATGGCCACCCTTTCTCATGAATTACAATCTCAGCCGTCCAAATTCGCCACAGAATTGATTGGCCTATGGAAAGTCTCAGGTTCACACGTCATTTTCCTACGACAAGTCCCATGACTTGACTTGCCACAACATGATCATCCGCCACCCAGCTGGCGCACGGTTGATCAGAACAATTAGGTCTTGCATACAAGACCCACTCAGCGATCTGATGCACATTTTCCACGAAAATACTCGAGACATCAAACATGTCACAAACTGGGGGATGCTCATCAGGGTATTGGTCTGGCGGTTTACAGCGTGGGGTGCAACGCGCTCATTATAAGAAAGTGCCAGGAAAGCGGGCAGTTAGTGGCGGCAAGAAGTAGTGGGTGTAAACTAACCCGTTTCCTTCAAAGTGGGGACGTGGTTTATAGAATTTACACATTACCCCACTTCTCCATCACTCAACTACTCCCACTTCCTACGATATCAGGGTGCGTTCAATTATGACTTGTATAAATAGGTTTCTACCTATTTCAACCAAACAAAAAAAATTTAGTTAACAACAACACAAGTATCCAGAAAAAACACAAAAGAACTGATACCTTACATTCCGCAATCCAGTTCCACATTTTGATACAAGTCATAAAATAGCCACACCTTCAGAATTAACTATTCTGGTCTCAACACCTTCTTCGCTTTCCTCCCTAAGACCAACCCTTCTCCTTCATTTTGCAACCGAAGTAAGAATGGAACGACCAGGTTTGTACATATTTATCTCTCGAATATAAAGTACTCCCGTGCAGTGCATTTGTTTAGGTCTAAATTCGTTTCTCATCAACACATCCAAATTTATCAAAAACAGCAGAAACAGTTTTTACCCATAAACACCTAAAATAACCTGATTAGAATAAACTCGAAGTTCTTTTCTTACGGAAAAAAACAGCAAATTTTTACTTCAGAATTTCTAGTATTCATCATGATGTTGGGTTATGAATCGAGATTTATTAATATAATTGAATACATAAGCTTTAATAGTATTAATTGTTTTTCTTTATTTTTGATCAACTAATATTGGCTAGGGTTTATCAAATAGTGATTTTTATTTGGTACTTCCTATGTCCCTAAATAGATAGCCTATTCGTTTTTAAATTTTATTCCACTAATAGGTGACCTATATCATTAAACAATGAGATATTTCTATAACTACCTTTTTAATTGATTATTGTTAGTATGCGAAATATGTATAATTTGATAGCCACGTTTATATTCATTACGTATAAGTGTTATAAGATGTTTTTCAATGGTATAAAATGTACGAATATCCGTGGTATAGTTTGAGAGATAAATCATTTCTGCATTTTACTAGTTATTATGTATAAGGGTATAATTGTAAAAAAAATATTTAAAAATACTCTCCTCTCCTCCTTACCTCAAGAATTATGCAAACTTGAATTAGGTCATCTATTTAGGGAGGATAGAGTATTTTGTATTTTCAATTCTGATGTTAAGGATTTATGTTTAAAGGGTGATGAGATTCATTAATACCGATATTTAGAGTCTTAACCTTAAATCATGCATTTTTTCATGCCTTTATAGTATGAGAAATTTATAAAGATGTTTGTCCACAGGTATAAAATTTGACAATTTATTTTTTTTTCTTATCGCCATCATGATCACGATTATGAAAAGGTTGCCATGAACTGACGCTTTTCATTCATGTCCTAATTCATTATCAATTGTCACTTAAACCCTAGAAGATGGATTCTAGGATTTTTTTCAGTATGCAATATACATTTAGGACGATTTTTATGTTAAGATTACTCGATCACTACTCTGGTTTGGCTTGTGCATTTTCAGTTTGTTAGTTTCTTTTTAATTCTAATTTAATTTTGTTGCTCTTAACTATTAGTTTCACTTAACTTTTTGAAGTTTTTTTTTGTAGAGGACATTGTAAGGAAAGACCTATCATCCATCTCAAGTAAATCAACTGAAATGACGAGGGTACCAAGTTTACTACAATCTTTTCGATATCAACCTACAAGTATGATTCCTTGTGTAATCTTATATAGACGGAGACTGTCAGGAAGATGGCGACAACAAGGTATACAACTGGTACATAGTATAAGTTCGAAACCGGACCTTAAACTATAGGGATCAACCAAGTGTTTGGATTAACATACAGTGTATTTACTTTTAATTATAACTAAAACGATAATTATAATTGCGGAAAGTAAAACTAAAGACACAACAAGATTTTGTTAACGAGGAAACCTCAAATTTCAGAAAAACCCCGGGACCTAGTCCAGTTTTGAGTACTCTTAGAATTAAGCCTCTATACAAAGACTAGTACCAACCTCGTGTAGTTGAGACCAAGTAAACTACCCTAGTTACCTAGTTTCCTCAGTATCTTTACGCCTACAACCAACCTGGCCAGTGCACACAAATCCTAAGATAGAGTCAACTATCTTCAGTTGCTTTTGCCGCTGTGAAGAGTTCGAGTAATCAACTCCTTTGGATCGTCCTCCAAATCAGTAAATGACCAATCTATTCGGTAACCACTCTTCCAATCTCAAGAAATAAATCAGAGAAAGTTCAACAAAGGCTGTTTCGTTTAATCTAATAAACTCCTTTGTTGGGTGAGAAATCTAACAAACTTCTTTGTTGGGTAAGATCTACCAAGATCTAGGTATACAAACTATCATATTCGGATACTGAAGAATATCACCAAACGATAGTTTGTCGGTATACTATACGACTAGTCAATGTTTATCAAAGATAAACAAGATCTAGTCGGATCCCAGTCGATCAAGTTTGTGCACGAAGTTGATCTTCTTATGTACCTGCACAACCAAACTTGATTCTAATTTATGATCGATCCCATACAAAACAGAGTCTGTTAACAAAGGATGATCAAAAGTTAATGTCAGAACTAAATAAAGATCTGAACTACCGCTAATCCCTTGATCTAGCTTGAGTGACCCTATGTAAGAAGAGAAGGCTATGAAGAATAATCAAACTAGGTGAAATCAAGGTTTAACAACAGTTAGTCAATCAAATCAATAATCTAAAACTAAAATAACAGTAAAAAATTCTAGTTTCCCACTAACGGTATTATCTAAATGCTTCTTGATACCACATAAGTCTTTAAACTAGCGTACATAAGAGATTTCACCTAATTAAATTACTCTTCTCTCTAAGATAGTATTACAAGTAATATTATTAGTCGTCTACAACAGTGACTATGAAACGAAGTGCCTGCCTCAGGATAAGTTTGTAAGAAGAAAAAACTTTATTATTTATAGAACAAGGTAGTTTGGACACCAAGGAATTTCCATCCGAAAATATTCTCAAGATATGCGATAAACGCCTGTTTTCGGTTTTGTGTAATACCAACCAATATCCAATTGTTATACCGAAATCCCTATTGGTGTACTCAGTATTATCTAGCATACAAGATACCTAAATAATATATCTTCCAGAGATATGGTTTACTTGCTGGAAAAATAACAATACATTTGAAAATCTTAAAGAAGATTCTTAAGCATTTCGGTTTGGGATCTCACCTTGAGCATCAAGGAATATCTTTGATCAATAAAAGATAATATTTATACACATGTTCAAATTAATCACAATGTCAACATCTTGAACTTTCCTGTTTTTCTAACCTAACTTCCAAACTCAGAAAAACCCTAAAGCGTACATGAGAATGGAAATAGGTTTTTTCATGGGGATCGGTTATGCTAGAGATCCCCGATAGGTAGGGATCAATTATTCTATAGATATATAATAGGGATCAATCCTGTTAGAGATCCCTAGAGTATAGGGATTGGTCTTGTCATATATCCCCAATAGGAACTGGACCACAAAATCCAATTGATTTCTTTCAACTACGAAACAAGTTTGTAAGAGTCTACTTCCTTGAACTCATGTAATCAAACATAGTTTTTTTAAAGCACTTATCGGTCGAACTCGCAAGCGTTGCTATATCAGGCTTGTTTGTCAAGTTTAGTTGATCAAAACCGTATACTTGATTTCTAATCTACTTATAACTGTGTCTCAGATTAGGATAGAATGTGTAGTTGAGATTTAGACTTCACGACGTTCACCAATTGAAGAAGAAGATCTACTGAGGAGCTTAGAGGAACTTCATCAGCAAAAGGTATGTGGAGACTAAAACTTATCTATCACTCAGAAGTATATTCTATTATATCCTCTAATGAGACTAAGCTGAATTGCTATATAGACTTTTACACTATACACATTTGATATTTCGAACCGATTTTATCTCACTTATATAGTTCTCGAAATATGTGTTGGAAGCTTTTTGCTTTAGCTATGTTCATCATATTCTTGACGAGTTTAGTTGGAAACAATATATTTGGTGGAAACTAAATATTAAGTCAAAAGATGATCATGTCAAAATTACCTTGAACATTTTATATGATTTTTGTGAGACAGTCATTTGATGTTAGATCGGGAAGTTTTGTATTGATCATTCGATCACTTGAAAAGTACTTGAAGCTAATAGTATGTGTGAGATTACCATTGTCGTCTTCTAAGGATGTTTCAATGATTGAAATGAGAGTTTAGAACAATTACCCATGTCTGGATACAACACGGTATGCGTACCTAGTATGTGAACTGTATTGTGATGATTCGGGTTTGGAATTCTTGTTTGCGTACCTATGCGAACGGATTTACCTGAGAAGGTCCTGAATTCTTGTTTTCGTACCTAGTATGCGAACGGGTTTACCTAAGTTGGGTCCGAAACAGTTGTTATCGAACCGAGTTTGTGAACGGCTTGACTAGGCCAAGGTCCGGAGCTGCTGTTCGCGTACCTAGTTTGCGAACACAGTGATGAAGTTCTAAAATCGGTTATGTATGATTCTCATACTCATGAACTAAAACATTTATGATTTAAGGAATGCAAATTAAATTTGCAAACCATGGCTTAATGTTCATGAATTGATTCTTGTAAAGTACTTTGTATGATTACGAATCAAACCGATTTCGATTCAATTTGTTCATATATATTTCTATGAGATAATGAACAATTGAACAACTCTATCTGAAACACAATTATATTTATTTGATTATCTATCATGATTGATTGATCTTCATTTTTGATCTAGAAGCGTTAGATGAATACGGCTAAGACAAAAGTGTTCATATGGCTAACTTAGGTTAACTGTTATTGAGCCAACTCAATATACACATTTAGGTACGGTAACCCATATCTAAATATAAGTGTATTTCATTTGTTCGTAACAAGCTAAGACCATCTAACGATGGATATCAATTGCTTAATTTCTAAGCAGACTTAGCTTGAATCTTAAATCAGGAGTTTATCTAACGATGAATATTGAGTGATTTGTTACTAAGATATCTTATCTTTGATTGAAAGCAACCCTGATTCGAAAGACTATATAAGGGAGAACTCTAGCAATTGAAAACCATAATCCCGACACTTTCATGTGTCCTAGTTGCAAACGAGAGTCAATTATCCTTTAACCTAGGTTTTCCAAAACCATTATTAGGTTAACGACTTTGTAAAACATCTTGTATATTCTTCCTTGACACTTTGATCATAATAAGATGATCAAGTCTCTAATACCTTTGTTTCATATATATAACTTCGTATGTTATGTCTTTAATCTAAACGACTTGAGAATAACTTATGTAGAAATAGAAACAAGTCAAGTCTTGTATTCTTAACCTCAATTAAAAGGACGATGTCTTTGATGATGCCGATACGTCTTCAGAATCTTTAGGTATTCAGAGTAATACTTGTATGTCTGAACATTTATAGACTTCCTATTCTAACCCAACGAAGTTGACTCTAGTAATCTAATCAATCGACTTTGAGTTTTGATATTAAAATATGACAACCAACCTTGACATTCCAACGTTTTGAGGGTTCAACAGAGCAATGCTCTAACTTCAACACTACCTACCCATATTTCATTGTTTAGTTTTTCATATTTAAATGTCGTGTGATTGTTTTATAGTAAAAATCAAAACTAAACTTGCAACATTCCACTTACTTATATGTTAGGGGTAAGGTTGCCCTTAATAGAAACCTGATTTTAAATAAAAATAATCTAGGTAAATAGAATAAATACAGATTAAGTTAGTATTTTGGATTAGGTTTTCCAACTCGTTCCAAAGAAGAAAAGTCTGCAGCACCAAGAAGTGACTTCTTGGGAAGAAGGGGTTAGTTCAGTTGCAAGTATAGGAGATTATACGTCTTTAATTCCAAAGCCGGGGCAAGTTTATTCTTACTTTATGATTTATTACTGATATTATTAAGTTTCAATCGTTGATCCCCTTGAAAACCTAGGTTAAGAGTTGAATTTCTAGGGTAAATTTCGAGTTAAGGTTTATCGGTCACCTAAAAGAATGGGTACTGTCTGAACCATAAATTGAAATCTAACCATTAGATCTTTGTGACTTATGGATATGTTATACATTACGATGCCATATAGACTCGATCCAAATTTTAGGGTGATTGGACTTGGAGACATCACAGAAATACTTGTAGTTCATAGACCTTTTCTGCAGAATTTATGAATCCGGACAGTTCTGAAAACCTAAGTTTATATAGTTCTACTACTTAGAATTATATGAAATTTTAATATGAGTAACCCATTTAGGTAGTGAGTATGCTATAAAATTTTCAAGTCAAAATGAGTTCCGGAGGTACCCAAACAACAGATGTTTTGTATAAAAATCTAAATAGGTTGAGCGAATAAAACACAACATAATTCAATATTCAATCGTTAGTTTTCTTTGAAATTCGTATAAAATATCCTTGCGATTGTTATGGTTGTCTAATGAAAATTTCGTTATGATCATATCAACATACATAGTGTATTTGATAGGTACAACAGAATTATACACATGTGCTTACAAGGTAAATTATTAAATTGACTTAGTATATGGTTGAAGTTTGAATTGAGTTATGTTATGTGTTTAAAGCTTACTATGTGATGAATTTCAAGATGATTTAAATGGTCTTGTATGTTCAGATATAAATCTATATATGGCGGTTCGTTATGCTTGGATTCAAACTCTTGTTTATCTACTTGCTAAGAGGTCAGGTCTGCAAAGCTATCAGGCTTGTGAGAACCGGTGAGCAGTAGGCGTGTATGTTTATACGTGTGTGTTGAAATTTATATGTTGAGATCAAGTATCATAATAGCTATCATGCTTGAGAGCATACATCAAATAAGGGGTTGTCGTTGAGTTTGCCGAGTTCAGGATAATATGTCGCAGTGGGAAGTTGATGCAATTTTTTAATGTGTGATATGTTTGTGTTTTTATGGTTGGTGAACGACAAAGAGTGAGCGTTGTGTTATTTGATTTTGAAACTTAGTCTCCTAATATTCATACTGACACATTTTACATGTTTATTATTACGCGATACTTCCGCTAACGATATGAGGATTTAACATATTTGAAAGAAAAAAAACAGAATTAATTTTTTTGCATTTCCTCACACGGGCATTTTCTTAATTTGCCCAAAAATCATAAGTAACTCCCCGTAACCGAGTATCACAAACTTTAAAAAGAACGCGCGATTGGGGATACTTATATTAATTGAGGAATATAAATTACTTTCCACAATCAATAGTGTCTGCTAAGGGCTGTTTTTTGGGGGGCGAAATACTAAAATACCCTTCCCTCAAAATAAAAATCAAAAAAACAAAATCATATCCCCGTTTCCATCTTCACCTCTTATTAATCTCTTTTAGGGTTAGGGCTTTGAAACCTAAATATTCCCCACTCCCTTTCAAATTCTCTCTCCTTCTCTACCGGCTCCTCACTTTGAAAACAATTTGTTTTTTTACATTCGGAAGTGATGAAGACCATGCCGGAAGTGATGAAGACCATGCCGGAAGTGATGAAGACATGCCAAAAGTGATGAAAACCATGCCGCTATAGATGAAGACCATGCCGGTAGTGATGAAGATCATGCCGAAAGTGATGAAGACCATGCCGGTAGTGATGAAGACCATGTCGAAAATAAAAATAAAAATTACATCGCCGGAAGTGATGAAGACCATGCCGGAATTGATGAAGACCATGCCGAAAAATGGTGCCGGCATGCAATGTCGTAACTAAATGCGGGAATGCTCGATAGAAATATATCAATGCCGGTAGTCAAGTGAAAAAAATTCAATTTTCTGGATACTTTACATCATATGCCGGCAAAAAAATTTAAGCAACATACCATGCCGTTAGCAGTATCGGGATGCTCGATAATTAACTAACTGTGCCGGCAGTGGACTGATTAAAACTAGAAAATTTTCAAAACGGAATAGGTTTTGAATTTCAAAACCAGAAAAAAATTCTACGACCCGGACTCCCCGGATAGTGGCAAACATTTATGAAAATTTCCGAAAAATACCGGCATGGTTCTTTCGGTTGAATACAATGTCGGTTTGCCTTTCAAAATGGGGGATATTATTGGCCAGCATGGATGTAGTATGAATACAATGTCGGGGATGTTGCTGCCGGCATTGTATTCATACTACGTCCATGTCGGCACCGAGATATTTCAGCTGCAACAATGGTGGATTCAAAGAAGAAAAAAAGTCAAATTTTCAACACACTGGCACCTTTACCTGAGTATTGAGAGTGCTTGTACAATCATCCTCCATTTTTACCAAAAAAAGTTCTCTCTCAATTTTTTTCTGTCCTTCTACTCTCACCTCACTTACCCAAATACAAATAAACATACACACTAATCATTTATCAAATAATCTTATGAATTTACTAATTATAATTAAACATTAAACATGATTAGTGAGGTTGGATTAGGTATTAGGTAAAATACTTAGATAAGGGTTGGCCCTGATTTGATATTTAAAACCAGTTTTTGTCTTTTTCCTCTTTCCCCCAATTAGTTTAAGGCCCCTTTCTATAGGTGTGGCAAACCAAAGAGTTTGCCATTTAAGCACCCACTATGGAGGGGGCAAACTGGCCTGGGTAAGTGGAAATTTTACCACTTAGCCAGGCCAGGTCAAGTTTCCACCGAGCAGTCGAGTCTCGACCGCTCGGTCCAGTTTACACCGTTAGGTGTTTACTGCACCGCTACCGGGTTTTATAAGACCGGCCGGTTTAGTTTGAAACGCTAAGAATAATCTGATCCAACGGCCATAATTCCCCCCCTGTAAATACCATATTCCTCTAAATTATCCGTTCAAGCTCGGGATAATCTTCCGCTCTGTTCATCCTCCTGGCATTGTAACGGCCCAAAAAAGCCTTCAACCAAGACACTCTTAATCCAAATGAGTGTATGTCTTTGGAATTTGGCTTTCCTTCAGTATCATTTGAGTACAAGGGGAGTAATTGTTTCCATCTTCCTTCTGATATCCACTTTAGTTGGTTAAATTATACTACATCACCCTCACATTTTATTCCAGTCAACATATACAAATCTAACGGTGTGAACCCTAAAAACAACATGTTCATAAAATCAAAATTTGTATGTGGAACTAAAATTTGTATCAAATTAAAATTTGTATCAAATTAAAATTTGTTTCTAAACTAAAAATTAAACTATTGAATGGAAGAAATAGAACTTACCACACTCAAAATCCTTAAAAAAGAAGGTATTTGCAGTGTTCCACCAACGTTCACAAATAACTCACACAATTTGAGTCCTGTGGTTTTTGCCTTTCATTAAATATAAACGCTGCCAAGGATATCTTCTCAAGGATTCTTGAACAGGTTCTGGGAGTAACTCATAAATTTCACTTAGCTCAGACCACCCACCTCTTAAATTAGGTAACAAAACTCGCTCGAGATGGTTAAATAAATGCATAGATGTTACACCAGACCCAACTAGTTGTCTAACATTAGCGAACGCGTGTTCTTTATCCTGAATTCACACGATATCACTATCTGCAACAGATTTTCCTTTTTCCTTCCGGTTTCTTTTCCTTTGGTTTTCTTTTTTGGAACTCATTTTTAAAAAATCGCTCTGGTCTGCTCTCTACAAAAGGGAAGAAAGGATTTTTGTTTTGTGAATGAAAAGGGGTAGGAAACAAGGATATTTATAGGCGGTAGAGCACCGACCATGAACGGTCGAGCGGTGTAGTCTCCACCGGTTATTTTTTTCCCCATAATGACGTGTGACAAAATCACAATTTTACAACTTACCATAGGAACCGGCCTAAGTATCCCAATCACGCGTTCTTTAAAAAAATGATGCTTATAGCCCGTGCTTCTTTTGTTTTTGTTTTTGCTAAATAGCCCGTGCCATTTGGCACGAGTCATTCCCTAGCAATTAAACAAATCTGATGTCCGTCTCTTGACTAATTAGAGATTGAAACATCTTCAGTGCCAGAGTTAGGGTTTCACTTTGGTTTTCACTCTACTTTCAGCTACTAGAACTAAATCGCATTCACTAACTCACTTTCAATTGAAGTTTCTAAGACTAAATTTGGGTAATAATTCTTCAAATTTATGATCTTCCAGTTAAATTTCCTTCTTCAATTCAGCCTCAATTTGAGTTATTCACTCTGTTACAGTGATTTCAACTGATCTAAACTTAATCACGTAAGTAAGAACACAAATTCTCTATGCACTTCCAGGAATAATGATTAGTACTGAATTAGCCAAATATTGAAGAAATTAGCTAACAGATTCAGAGATTTTGGAAAAATGATGATAATTATAGCAACAGTGATATTGGGCATTTTATATGGAGCTTATCTTTTGATGCCGCAAGGGCGTAAACCCGGTAATATATTTGTACTCAGATTTTGAATTTATCTTCAGCTAAAGACTAAAATTCTGACTTCTAATTTGATCCATTCTTTGTACAGGTAAAGTCGTAGCGGTCAAGTCGAATGCTAAGGTAATTCACAATTTATCTTGACTTCCATGAATGAAACCTTTGTGTGCTTCACTTGATTTTACAATGTTGATTCAACGATATGCTTATGCGTATCATCTGGGATTTCATTTTGCAAACACTCTTGTTTCTCTTCCTTAGTAATGGTGAACTTGTAATTGTTATAAGCTTTCAAATGTAGATCTTAATAGGTATGAAGGTGGAATTAGTAGAGGTGGAAGTTAAGAGATAAGAAAGCTAAAATTTTAATAATTTGCGATCTGATAGACAAAAACACTTATTCTAAATGACAGTACTACAAATAGACAGCTTAAACTAATAATCTCCTTCTAAGTCAGTGTTGAAGGATGTAAGCTCACGCTGAGTTATCATTTATCTTGCAATAGCCTTAAACTATTATTTTGGTGTGGTACTTATTTAGCTATGTTGTTGTGCAAGTTCTGTAATTAAAATTCTGATACAATCAATTAAGTGATTCTTCTTCTGTGTTGTTGAACCAGTGATATATTGCCCAGTTCTGCTGAATTTTCTAGTCTAAGTTATATTGGTTCGTTATGAATTGAGAATTGTTGATTCGTGTCATTAGTTTTATGATTTATCCTGAAGAAGAGGATAGGAGCTAAGCCAAATATTTATCAACTAAGCTAAAGTAGATGATACTTCCATTACTTATTAAGTTAATTTCAGTTTTTTTTTTTTTTTTTGTACTTGAATCAACAGTCACAAGCCTTTTGTAAATGCAATATCGTTTTCAGCTCTACTTGATCAATCATTATTGGCTTTTACCGCTTCTCAACTCTAAACGGCTGGGGTTGTGAATAACTTACTATTCATACTCCTAGACCAATTTATAACAATTTCAACTGGCCACCCAGAGTCGTGGTTTGGAGATTGAATTTGGGAGACCAATGAACATGTAAAAGATGCAAACCTAAGCATGTTCGGTGTTCAGGTTGCACACTCTCAATGGTCAGGATCCATCGGATACCCTCATATGGTCTCCCTAGTTTTGTCAACCCTAATTTGATGCCATAATAAGGTTTTAATAACTGAGATGAAGTTAAATATATGAAGGTATATTATCCGAGATGCTGATGATTCCTTCATCTATAGTGGTATCTCAAAAATTTGTATACACGTGTATCTCGTTTCCCATACCCAATATACTGTTAGGAATTTCTTTTTGAAATGCTTCCAAGAGTTACTTATCTGTAGCCTGTCCAGCTACAAGTGCATTATTATTTTTTGATTTGTATTCTTTAAAGTTGAATGGAAAAATATTATTACTTCCTGCGCTGCTTCAGCTATCATCGTATTAGTAGAAACTGTAGTGGAATTGATGAATTTATAACGGGCACTCTTTTGACACGCATGTGCTGGTTTGTGGTACAAGTTTATGTTTCTGTCATGTGGTAACCTCTTTCGTGGGCAACTTACATTCAGGAGTCCAAACTGTACACGCGTGAGGAAATCGCTTTACACAACAAGAGGACAGATTGTTGGATTATCATCAAAAACAAGGTAACATACTTTTCCCTATTCGCTTAATTAAAATTAGCATTAATCATCAGTGAACCAGACCACATAACTATTCAATGTTAGGTATTCGATGTTACTCCTTATGTGGAGGAACATCCAGGAGGTGATGCCATTCTGGTGCACGCCGGAGATGATTCAACTGAAGGATTTTACGGGTATGCATTTAACGTCCTTGTACCAATAATTTATCTTGTTGTTCAGTGTTAATCTTGTAGCCCTCAAATCAGTCTTATCTTCACGCGACATGTTTATTGGAAGTTTAACCACCCACCTTAACGTTGCCCCCCATTTGGTCTCAATCGAAAGGGTGGAGAGGGAGAGTGCTACTTTTAGATCCATGCAGTTGACGCATACTCTTCTTAGTAAACAACTTTCATGAAAACGATTTTAACAAGTTTCAGTTCTATAAAAATCAAACACATCCATTCTTCTTTGTCAAAAGATAAGTTTTTCTCAACTTCTCATGTTTGCGATGATTGTTCGTGTGTTACAGGCCACAGCATGGTACCCGTGTTTTCGACTTGATTGATGATTTTTGCATTGGAGAGTTGCAACAATAAATTTGTGGAACCAAGCAGGCCTGACCCAAAAATGCAAAGTCTGATCTGCTAAAAAGTTCAGGTCCATACCAGAAGCAATTTTTTTTTGAAGCACCATATCAGAAACTTGGTCTTCTACTAAATGTCTACAACTGTAAGCTCAATATCAACTGGTCACCTCTTTGAATACTTACATTAATGTGAATTCATTGTTCTTGTTATGATTTCCTTTTAATCTTGTAGTACCATTATTGACAACACTACCATTATCTTTGATTCCTTTTTCTTTATTAAAGGGTTTTTGAAATTACTTCAAAATGACCGTGTTTTATTTTATCTGATAGCTCCTTTTAAAATTTAAATTTTCTTTAAATGAATAAATCACATTTGCTCAACTCTATTATTTTTTTTTCCCATATCCAGACCTCCTACAAAAGCAATTTTGATACATTTCCCTTGCAGGCAAGTGAGAGCGATGTGTGACCGAAAACACGAAGAATTGTGAATCGACGGACAACCATGAACCTAAAAAGATGAATAACTTTGCAGATGCCTCTTGTTAAAAGATGACTCATCAAGAAAGAAAAAAAAGATGGATCAGTTTTCTTAAACTTGCTTTCCTTGTGTTTAGTTCCTTTCTTAGTTCAGGCCCACTGAACTATTTGAACAAGATTAGTATTTCTAGTTAGAATCCAAACTTGATAAAAAGCAAAATTTCTCCCTTTGTGATACTGAAAGGGGAAGAAAGCAAGGATAAGAAGACATTCCCAAGCAAGATGGCAACATCAGAGAGAAGTATCAAACGATTTAGGGTGGGAAACCATATGTGTTGTCTTGATTCTTGGAACAGCCTGATATGGACCAGAAGGCGATTGGTTTACTAACTAAAGCTAGTCATGGTTATCAACTTGGTGTGTTGGTTGGTGGGAATGAATATGACATATTTTTTGTGCATAGTTGGTTGGTAACTAGGTGGTACCATTGTTATTGTTAAGACCATGCGCACTTGACCGGCAAGTTGGCCGTGGACTAGTGTGAAATTGTGCGCATTGTTTGACATTAGCCACTTCCCGAAAGATTGTGTTACGTCGCCCAACCTGCAATCTTTCATTTTCACGATAATTCACATTTAACTGGACAAACTTTCTGCTCAAGAGTGATTTGGGTTTTCACTTTATGGGCATGCACCATATCACGACTCGATACAAATATAAGATGCACAACATGGAACGCAAAAAAGACTTGAACCCTAATAGCACCTATGAGTAGATAGGTGAGAGTGAGGAGGAAGAGCACTAGTTTGAAGCTAGAGGAGTTGAAACTCTTAAGCTAAGCCCCCACTTGAAACATTGTTTAGGGCGTTAGACTAGGTACATTTTAGTGGAACTTATTCTCTAATATTCCCTTTCATAATAACCTTACTTTTGTAATTAAAAGAGATAAACCAACTCAAATCCACTCATATCAAATGGACACGCATTTTTAACTTTTTTTTTCTCACTTTATATAAAAGGAGAGACTAATAACCACATCAAAGCTCGACTTAACCTTCCAATCAAGTTCCTAAAGTTGAAGAAGTCATTATCAAGCCAAAAGCAAAGCATACTTATACAAATGCACCTCTCTAAACCATGATTATTATATACGATTAGCTATTGATGAACCATTTTTCTTCAAGAAACACACTACTAAACGCCACATATTATAGTTGGGGTCCAATGATCTTGTTAAAGCTAAAAATGAAAATATGCATAAAGAAACAATTTGTTCTTTTGCATCACGGCTTTTTATATATATCAAACCGTGATCCATAGGTTACTTCAAAATGGGGGCTCCTGTTTATTAGTGCGGGGAGGAATAAGCCATATAGATTAGCTAAATAGGTGGTGCATTAAGCGTAGCACCCTGCTCGAGAGGGTGGGTGGGAAGCAAGTTGGGGCATCTAGCATTCTGGCTAGGTTTACTGTTGTTTTAGTGGTTCTATAGAATCATCGCAGCAGTGAGATAGATTTTGAGGGAAATCATTTTTGAATCATGGGAGATTTAAAATGGGGTAAACTTATTCAATACCCTTAGTTTTGACATCCAACAAATATACCATTATACAAAAATAAATATACTCCTATCATTTAAAAGCCTTATCCATTACAAATTAGATTACTTTGATACCCTCGTTCATATAATATATTTCTTTACTTCAAAGTACAACAAAAATTTGTATCTACCATTTCACCGCCCCCACCACCACTAGCACCACCAAATATCCCACCACCACCGCCGCCCACCACCACCACCACCTGCCACCACCACCATCAGTCCACCACCGCCCGCCGCCACCACCACCAGTCCACCACCGCCACCAGTCCACCACCACCCGCCACCACCGTCGCCGCCAGTGGTGTCAACAATCTAAGTTGATCCCAAAAAAACAAAAATCAGAAAATAAGAAAGAAAAAAATATATATAATGTCAACAACCAAAGTTGATCCCAGAATCTGGTGTCAATAACTGAAGTTGATCCCTAGAACAAAAATATAGAAAAAAAAATCATGAAAAGGTAATATGGCGTCAACAACTGAAATTTGATCCCAAAATCCGGTGTCAACGACCTTAGTTGATCTCCAAAAAACAATTCTTAAAAAGGTAAAAATAACATGGCTCAACAACGGAAATTAATCCCAAAATCTGGTGTCAACAACCGAAGTTGATCCCCAAAAACATAAATCAAAAGTTCATAACAAAACAATATGGCATCAACAACCAAAGTTGATCCAAAATTTGGTGTCAACAACCGAAGTTGATCCTCAAAGAAAAAAATCAAAAAATAAAATAAACAAATAAATATAAAATAATATGGCCTCAACAACCGAATTTAACATCATAATATGGTGTCAACAACCGAAGTTGATCACAAAATATGGTGTCAACAACCAAAGTTGATCCCAAAAGATGATGTCAATAACCAAAGTTGATCGATTTTCTTTGTTGACACAATAAGTGAAAAAAATATACTCCAACTTTTTTGGGTCAACAATGGATGTTGATCCCATTCACTGGGATCAACAATGGAAGTTGATCCCAATGAACGGGTCAACAATCAAAGTTGATCCCAAAATCTGACATCAACAACCAAAGTTGATCCATAAAATTGATGTACTAAAATTAGTACAAACGAACCGAGAAGACAAGGTTACTCATAAATAAGACAAATGCACAAACTAGAATGATCAGTTTTCAACGGTAGAGAGAATAGGAGAACTAATATTAGTCACCTTCCCATATCCAGTACCTGTTCCTAGTTATAGTAAAAGTACTTAAAGTTGGCTGGTGCACTCCGTAAATGGCAGTGAAAAATACATGTGATGTGAAAATTCATGTTTATATAGCAAACTCAACAAGAAAAGGAAGTATAAGAAACACCAACAACTAAGATCTGGAATAATTTACTCACCTAAAGCAGCACACCAAACTTTGTTTAGAGATTATAATAAAAGTGCTCATTCTTGTAATGGGTTTTTCTCATCAAACCATCTTAGAGGATCAAACCCAGATCACCTGAAAAGTAAATTCATAGTTCCATAGCATAGAACGTCCAACGGGGACCAAAATTTCAAAAGTTCAAAATTCTAAAACTGCAAGTCATAAATTAGATTACTGAGAAGATTGCAACGACAAAGACGCCATACCCATACTAATACTAATCAACTCCACCATGTCTAGTACCTACTCCTTACTGCATACAACTATCACCACCATTCCTTCCCATCTTCATAACACCAGTTTCATTGAAGTTCACAATACCAGCCTCAGAACCACCAACACTCCCCCAATATCGCCTCCACTACTACATCCACCACCACCACTACCATAACAGCCACCACCACAAGTGTTGCGGCATCAACCACCACTGTAACTACCCTCATACCCAGTGCAACATGCTTTACTATCACCATTTCTTCAAACAAAGAACAACCACCACAACAACAAGATGGACCACAGCCTAATATGAATTGGGTATAAATTATTTTCCAAGACCAAAAACTGCATTACATACAACAAATCAACACAAGCATTAACAACAACAGTTAAACGCAACAAATAAACACCACCACCAACAACAACAACAATAACGTTAACTTGCTTCCAGGCACCAATATCAACAATTACATCATATAAATCAACAAATCAATGGACATTGAAACTGAATCAACATAAAAAATCATATCCTTAAAACATTCCACCACCGCCATAATTTAAATCAAGTAAAAAATCATGTTAATTTGTATTTCTATGATTCAATACAAACGGAAAAAAAATGAATTGAAGAAGAAAAAAATCATTTACCTGAATTAATTATCGACCGTAAGAATAATAGAATCCAAAATTAGGGTTTGAAATAGGAATCATGTACAACTAGTTGCAAATCAAAATGAACCTAACATTTTCGATGCTCGAGATTAGGTTTTGGCGACTAATTTTATGTTGGTTCATCACTATGTTTACAATTTGTAACTGAATCAAGTGAAAATCGATCTAGAAAATCGTTATCGATCGCAAAAAGGGAAAACCGATCTGAAAATCGATTGTTTATGAGGTGGTGGTGGTGATGCTGCTTGTTGTGTACTCCCTCCGTTCTTTTTTAATAGGCCAGTTTCTATAAATAAAAGTTTCAAAAAAATAGGCCAGTTTCCTAATTGGGAAAGTCAAATGTTATTTTAATTTTTTGGGACCACTTTTCTCTTAACTTCTTTTGATGACAAGTGTCATGTGGACCACTTCACTTTACTTCTTTTGCTAACAAGTGTCATGGGGACCATTTCACTTCACTTCTTTTATTGACAAGTGTCATGAGGACCACTTTCAATGATTAGTTCTCTTAATTTCCTTAAATTTCGCTAAAAACAAAACTGGCCTATTAAAAAAGAACGGAGGGAGTATTTGATACCAGTAGTATAAGAGGTGGTGTTGTATCTAGTTGGTTTGTTTGTTTTTTCATGGTGATAGAGAAAGAGATGGTGGTGATTGAGATGGAAACAATGGCGGCATAGACGGTGGTCCGGTGGATATGCGGAGGTGGTTGTGATGTCGAAAGATGAGATTGTTTCTTTTGAGTTTTGAGATCTGAAATTGAAAAGGTTCGATAACTCTATATTGATATAAGGAAATTTTAACAAAATGCCACACTTTGGTTTCCCGGTTTAATAAAGTGCCACCATTTTTTTCAGAATTTATAAAATGCCATAAACGTTAATTTTTCTGTTAAGGTCCACTTGATTAGTCAACTGTCGTTGAAAAGTCTAAAACATGTGGCGTTATTACCAAACTAGTCTTCTCAATTTCCTAACAACTAGGGCTGCACAGGACTAACCGACCGACTGAGTCGACCCGAAAAACCGGGTAACCATTGATCTGATAAAAAATTTAATCCCACTCTATTATAACCTAACCCTAAACTAAGAGAAACTCGCTTCTCTTTCCCTTTTCTTCTTCTTCTGTGCTTCACTCTCTCGCCTCTCTTTCCTTTTTTTCTTCTTTTTCTTACGGTCACGACCACCAGCAGAATCACCATAAATCACTGATTACTTCAATTTATTTGGAAAGTGGTAAAGTTGTTCCTAATCGGGTTGCTTTGGGAATAAATGGGGAAGATGTTGTTAGGGTTTATTACATAAGGGGTTTAATCGGAAGGTTGTAAAATCAGAAAGAGGGGTTTCATGATTTCGTGTAATGGCTAAATTATACTCAATTGTGATTTCTATTTTTTTATAAGAAAATCTATAATTGAAATACATTTGTTTGTTTGTTGGAGCTGTGTGAATTGTGAAGTTTCAGATTGAGAATTGTGAAGGATTGAGTTTATGTAGATTGAATTGCCATGGGGGGTTTTAGAATTGGAAGAAGAGAGAAGAACTGGTTGGATTTGTTTGAGCAGGAGATCAAGAATTGATGTGAGTTTATAATGAAATTTCTGTTGCTCATAGAAGAACATGGGTTTGATACATGATTTTGAATCTAAGATGAAGACGGGAGAAATTTATGGTTTGAATTGATTTGTCTGTGGCAGTCGAAGGAGATGGGTACTTGAGCTGAAATTGAGAAGATGGTGGTGTTAGGCTTGTGAGTTTGTTTGGCTTGATGGGTGTTGCAGCTGCAGTATGTATCAAGGAGTTGGTATTTGCATCAGTGGTTTGAGTTGAGAACAAGCTGGAGATGTAAAATGGACTAGGGTCTATAGTGCGGTGAAATAGCTGTAGTTGAGAGACATGTTGAGCTGCAGCAAACAATGAAGAGGAGCTCGGATAGATGAATGCCTAGGTTTTAGGTACAAATTGCAGTTGTTGTTGTTGCAGTGATGGAGAGAAGTTGGAGGTGAAATGTTTGAGTTACTGCTGTAGAAATGATGTGTTGATGCTCATGGTGCGGAGGTGATGCTCATTGTGTTGAAGTGATGGAGACATGTGTTGTAGCTTATGTATGATAGAGAAGTGTAGATTTGTTGTTGAGCTGACAAGGAAGTGAAGTTGGTGGAAGAACAGAATTTGCAGGGTTGTAACTGATAATGTTGGTAGTGACAGTGAGCTGAGAATGGTGGCTTTACAGAGAAATAGTTTGTTGCAGGTGGTGATGCAAGGAATAGGTTGTAATGCTGAGAGGTAGCAGTTGCAGAAGCTACATGCAGAGTTGAAAAAGAGTTGAGAAGCAAGAATATATATGTTGGTGAATGCAGGTGCTACACAGGCTTGATGAAGCACCACTATGGTGCACATCAAATTAGGCCGTGCAATGGAACCAACTTAGACCAGTCAGTTGGCTGACTCCGATACTCATTTCTTATCAATGTTGACTGTGGGATTTCATAACAATGATTACAGTTTGTATTGATTTAACTCGGTTGGTTTAGGGAGATGATTTGAGGGTGTACATGTCTTTTACTAAGATAGATAACTGCCACCTATGCACTAACTGATGTCAACAGTTTTTTTGGATGGAAAAGGTCAAATGTGTGGCATTAAATAAATTTTGAAAAAAAAAAGATGGCAATTTCTTAAACATGAAATTGAAAGTGTGGCACTTTATTAAAATCCCCTTGATATAATGTGGGGAAGGTATATATGGAAACAAAAAAATTGTTAATGGACCCCTGATGGGCTTATAGATGAAGAGGGGTATATTTATTATGTGATAAGGGTATTTATGAAGCCCATCAAAACAAGGAGCAATTATATAATTACCACTTTAAAATGAGCTTTATCAACGGGCAGGGATTTAAATTGTGAACTTTATTAAGGCCATGCGAGTAATGTTTTCTTGTATTGGGTCACACCATTCAAGGGGACAACACCAAAGGCCATTATTCGTAAGGGAATTATAGTTTAAAAGGAGAAAAAGAAACATAAAAATATTGTGTTTCACCAGTAGAATCAAATAAATTTAGGTCACAATATAAAAAAACG
The DNA here is from genome assembly GCF_003573695.1 of Papaver somniferum. Classification (NCBI taxonomy): domain Eukaryota; kingdom Viridiplantae; phylum Streptophyta; class Magnoliopsida; order Ranunculales; family Papaveraceae; genus Papaver; species Papaver somniferum. Next base: position 78,885,692 of record NC_039359.1, on the reverse strand, counting down.
ATTCTCGATGGCCTGTTTATATAATGGGGTAGGACCCAATGATATGGTTATATGGACATAATCATGACATGGCTTCGCCATTTTTTCTACGAAATCCAGGCGACAACGAGTTTGAAACTAATTTTCTGGTGACATGTCCTCTACATTCCTGCCAAAAATGAGAGTATTCGGATATATAAAACTTCACCATCCACGAAGTTTACTTTCAAACCGTTAATCTTCAATGGTTGATATTCAAAATGGTCGATGGTAGTTTTATACGTCTCGGAATGCTCTCATTTTTTTTAGGAATATAGAGCTATATAAGAGGAACATATCACCAAAAAATTAGCTTCAGATACATTGTCTTTTGGGTTTTGTAGAAAAAATGGCCAAAGCATGTCATGATTATGTCAATATAACCATATCATCAGATCCTACAATTGTGATTCTTTTAGGCCAAACGTTGTGATTGTTTTTATTTTTTTTCTACAGCTTAAATGTAGTGAGAATAAAAGTAGACTTGATTGTGGGAAAGGGGCATGTTGGAAAACTGGGTCAAAAAACTAGAGGATGAAAAAGAACAGAAGAATGGCGTACTCATAACTTCAAGATTCTTTCGATTTTTTTAGACAATAATTCGACATTTCCAAATTAACTTGTCAAGTACAACAGGTCTCTCAAAATATGCCCTCAGGATTGAATGAAGCCCTAACACTTTAATAGATTCCTTGACACTTTGATCATAATGATATGACCAAGTCTAATTACTAGATTATTATATATATACATCTTCGCATGTTATATTTTCAATATAATACGACTTGAAAGATGCGTAGGAATGGAAACAAGTCAAGTCAGTATTACTATCTTCAAGTGGAAGGATGATGTCCTCGTTGCAGTCGTTACGTCTTCTCATTCTTCAGGTCTTCGGAGTAATACTTGTGAAAAAACGAGGGTATAACAATCACACCCAACATTTCGTTTAGGAAATATGTATGGACTAACTCCAATATAATTCCAATAGAATCAACTATACATTCATACTCAATCAAGGAAAATGTATCCAAGAGTTATATCTCAATTTCTCAAATCAATCTGCAACCAAACAGATAGAAATCTGTGAGCCGTATCAATATGAGAAATAACTTAGATGGTACCAAAAACCAATATCCAAGCGTCAATCAATTTCAATCAACACCAAAGGTTGGATTTACCAATTGATTGAACTACGCACAACCTGTGATATTTCAATTATATAAACAAATATAACGCGGAAAAGAAATAACACAGACACCAGAATTTTGTTAACGAGGAAACCGCAAATGCAGAAAAACCCCGGGACCTAGTCCAGATTTGAACACCACACTGTATTAAGCCGCTACAGACTCTATCCTACTACAAGTTAACTTCGGACTGGAATATAATTGAACCCTAACCAATCTCACACTTATTAAGGTACAGTCGCGTTTATACGCCTCTGAATCCTAGCAGGACTCTACGCACTTGATTCCCTTAGCTGATCTCATCCACAACTAAGAGTTGCTACGACCCAAAGTCGAAGACTTGATAAAAAAATCTGTCTTACACAGAAAAGTCTATTTAAATAGATAAATCTGTCTCCCACATAATACCTATGAATTTTTGTTCCGTCTTTGATAAATCAAGGTGAACATGAACCAATTGATAATCCGGTCTTATATTTCCCGAAGAACAGCCTAGAACTATCAATCACCTCACAATAACTTAACTATATGTAGTAGAACAAGTTATTGTGGAATCACAAAGAATGAGACGAAGAGCTTTGTGACTACTTTTTATATCTTACCTATCGGAGATAAATCTCGAGAAAATCTTAGATAAGATAGTACTCGATACGATATAATAAGTAAGATCAGAACAAGCAACTACAGAGAAAATAGTTGGGTCTGGCTTCAGAATCCCAGTGAAGTCTTTAAGTTATTAATCTATAATGGTTTTAGGAAAAACCTAGGTTATAGTCGCAACTAATATCACATAGGAGGTGTGGGTATTAGGTTTACCAGTTTCTAGGGTTCTCCCTTATATAGTCTTCAAATCAGGGTTTGATACCTTTGGAATAAAGCAATCAACATTCACCGCTAGATGAAACCTGATTCAATATTCAAGCTAATATCTTTCCACCGTTAGATGGTCTTAGCTTGTTACACACAAATGAAATATACCTTCATTTATATATGGGTAATCGTGCCTAAACGTGTATATTGAGTTAGCTCAATAACAGTTAACCGAAGTTAGCCATATGAACACTTTTCTCTTAACCCTGTTCATCTTAACACTTCCATATCAATTGATAATCAAATGAATCTAACTGTGTTACTCATAGAGTTGTTTAATTTTTTATATTCTCATAGAAGTATACAAGACACAATTGAAGCAAAATCGGATTGATTCGAAAGAATCAGTTCATGAACATTTTATCCACGGTTTGAAAAGATTGCATTCCTTAATTTATAAATGTATTTGTTCATGTGTATGAAATCATACTTAACCGATTTAAGAACTTGAACCACTTAAGTTTGTAAACGGGTACGCAAACTTTAGCTCTGGACGGAACTCAGTTGAAACCGTTTGCAAACGGGTACACAAACTTGGTTCCCGGACTTCAACAGTTAAATCAGTTTGCCAACGGGTATGCATACTTAAGTACCCTGAGTTAAACAGTTGAATAAATATGCGAACGGGTATGCAAACTTCCGGTCCTGAATTCCGTCAAAACAGTTCGTATACTAAGTACACAAACCGTAATGTACCCAAACATCGGTTTAGCTCTTAACTCCATTTCAATCATTGAAACATTCTTAGAAGACGACAATAGCTATCTCACACAAACTATTAGCTTATAAGAAATTTTTAAGTGATCGAATGATCAATACGAAATATTCGAGTATACATCAAATGACTGTCTCACACAAATTATGTAAGATGTTACCGAGTGATTTTCACATGATCATTTTTTTACTTTCGTCAAAAATAATGATGAACGTAGTCAAAGAAAAAAGCTTTCCAACACATATTTCGAGAAAGATATAAGCGAGTTAAACTCAGCTCGAAATATCAAATGTGTATAATATCAAAGTCTATATAGCTATACGACTTTGTCTCAATAGGAGATAGAATAGAATAGACTTCTGACTGATAGATGATTTCAAGTCTCCATATACCTTTTGTTGATGAAGTTTCACAAGCTCCCCTTAGTAGTTCTTCTTCTTCAATCGATGAACGCCGTGAAGTCTAAAGCTCAACTACACATTCGATCCTAATCCGAAACATAGCTATAAGTAAACTAGAAATGAAGATTTATAGTTTTGACAACTAAACTTGACAAACAAGCTTAAGATAGCAACGCTTGCGAGTTCGACCGAGCAGTGCTCTAACAACTTGTACGTCTCAACATTCCTAGACTTTCTAGTCTAACCTAAACGAAGTTGACTTTAGTATTTAATCAAGCAACTCTAGATAAGTTTTGATACTAAAATATGAAAACCAACAACGCTTTGTGGGTTCAACCGAGCTACGCTCTAATACTTTTCTTATGGATTAAGTAGTTATTTGTTAGTATCAATAAACATACATACAGTATGCATCAATGGTTTCATACATAACTTTAATGAACAATATTTGGATTTTTAATACTAGGTCATTGGTCTAAGGAAATCCTATAGACAAGGTTCTAACTTCTAATCAAAGGGCATATAAGCCAAGGTGTCTGCCGTATCGTATACTATGGTTTTTTCGGTTTTGTAGTGCGGCAAGCCATCATGTTATTCTCAAAACATTGTTTAAACCAAAATCTCATATTATTCTTCACAATATTTGTACATGGTTTAATAATGTATATGACTTATTACTCTCAATCTTAGTCTGGAAGATTTATATATCTTGATATTGTTTATGCGTACTACTATGATACATTAACAAATATCGTCACACGAAAATTTAACAGTTTTTCACGAACAATTCTACACCTACCAAGTAAAAATGCAGCATCTCTACTCTAAAAAAAAAGAAATCTTTTAGAGACGCAATTCTTTCAAGACTATGGACATCATAAATAACCAGGTTCCTGACCAATTATCAAGGAATCCAGGAGTTTGCTACAGAATTTGCACGATGAGTGAAAATTATCTTTTCCCCATCCATGTTTCAATGCACTATATAGATTTTTCGGTTGGGGTATTAAAAGTAATGAAGTTAAATAAATTAAAGATGGTATGTAAGAATAGATTTTCCGGTTCGGGGATTAAAAGTAATGAAACTAAATACATTAAAGTGGGTATGTAAAAAAAAACCTGGATAGTGCAAGATGCTGGACATGTCATACTAAGTTTTACCTATCAATGTTATTTATCGTCTCTTTTCTCTACAATAAAAAAAAACACAAAATTACAAATGTAAAAACCTCTTCTTCTTCTTCTTTTTTTCTTTTTACTTTTTTTTCTCTACACCATGCACATACTCTGCATAGAAGATTCATGATTAAGAAGGAAGAAAGTTTGTGTATTGTGTAAAACTACAAAACCCCCCATAATATATCAACAAAGTATTTATGTATCAGCAACTTATTTCATTACAGTAAAGCCTCTCTGGAAGAATACTCCATATATGAATAAAATCCATATAAGAATAAAAATTTGTGGTCCCAACTTGGGCTAATTATATTTAAGTATACTCTCCATATTGGAATAAGTCATTATTTTTTCTGGTCTCATCTTAAGGAAGCTACCTCCATATAAGAATAATTGACATTATAGTACAAAATATATAGGCCTTTTCATACACCAACGTTTAAAACGAAGATTCTTCTAACCATTTTACAAGATAATTTTGCTTCAAAATGGATTCTTTGACTTTTTATGCACAATTTAACACATATCTTTCACTCATATGGTTTCATTTGATAATTTTTTGTTTGGTAGTTGAGTTGTATATGGATTGTCCTATAACATATTTCATATATACATACATGTAAAACAAAATCTATATGCGAAAAAAATTCTTTTGATCTACTTAAGGTACACCTCCATATGAGATTTTCTTTGTAATCCCTAGGATATTCTTATATTGTATTTAGTCCCTCGTTCCTTTTGTATTCTCTTTGTAGAAGGAGTTTCAAAGGTTGAGTTTTCAAAAAACAACACTTTCGGATACTAGTTTGGGTTGTTTCTCTTGTCTGGAACACTAGGCTCAATGAAAAACATCCCAACTACACTGATCGCCAAATTCTTCAAATGTGTCCCGATTCCAAAGACATCTCAACACTCCTGAATTAAAAACCTGATATTTCAGCTCCTAAAATAGATAAAATGTACTATTACAAAAAGAACAATAAAGAAGGTGTTCTCAGACGTGATTTATGGATTCCTCCACCAATATCTCAAGATAAGAAGTATTCATACATTGGTGTTGGAGTTAGGTTGCAAAAAATCCCTCAAGTAGATCTCCACTGTGTGGCTAACGGATCATCTAACAAGTATTTAGCAGTCGTGAACGAGGCGGTTACGGACTGCGTGTAAGTAATCATAACGTGCTAGTGTACGTAACAGTTGGAGGCAGATAGTTACTTTAAATTCCATTAAATTTAAAAGCAAAAGAATCTTCATTTTCATCATGTGTGTTTTTAAGTTGATGTATTTGGTTTTTTTTTTCTTAATATTTTTTCTTGAAAACACTTCCGAAAAATTTAAAGATACTTTTTATTTATTTTTTTCATTTAATAAATGTACAATCTATAAAACCCATATCATAAATACATATAAATCATATGATATGATCAAACATTTTTCGTTTTAATTATTATGTATAAATGTGTAATAATGATTATTTTTATTATTACGATTTATAGCATTTTATTAAACAAAAAAAAAGATGATGTACATATAATATTTTTTTTAGTCTAGCTAAGTTAGTATTTATTATATCTTGTTTTTATATAATTCTCTTACAACTCTTCATGAATCTGCAGATCTCTATCATTAGACAACTCAGCATAACTCGATACGATTTTTCATTATTTCGTATTACTCTCAGAAATTTATTAATTTTCGTGACTTTTTTTAAGTCTCTACATATCTATAAAAGTACTTATTGAGTAAACCCTTCTTAATGCTATTTACGCATTCTTCTAGTATTTATGGATGATGGTGGGTTTTGTTGATTTTTGATGTTCTGTGTGTTTTTGTTTTCACCTTATTGCTGCAAAGAAAAATTGAAAGAGTAGAAAAAAGAAAAGAAGGAATGGATTGTAATATAAATAAAGGAGGAGGAGGGAGATAATCAGATATTTAGTAGAATATGTTTGTAAGGGTAATTGGAATTGTGTAGTTGATGTAATTGTTGAAGTGAGATTAATGTTTTTTTCAATTGAGAATGTGTGTTTTGTTATTTTACGGAAGAAAATAACTAATGAGGTAGTCATGAGTGATTCAGTTCAATGTCAACTCACAATGATTGAAGTATATAGTAATTGAATAGTTCAATTTGAATAGATCAATATGATGGGTCTGTTTAACATTAAAACTCAATTAGAAAAGCTCAATACAGTAATTCGAAAGATTGAGTTTTAGATCAAAAGAGAAGAAGAGGGGTGAAAAATAAAGCATAGGTGGTATATGGGTTTACCCGACCCGAAAATTCATTTTTCTCTGCCCGACGCAGTTCCAAGAACATTGGTTTTCAAGAAACAAAGCTTTTTGTTAGAGTCTGAATCATCTGATTGATGTACTGATTTTTTATAAAAAGTTTGAACTTAAAAGATGTACATTTGACTGTGTTTGATCGAAATACATGACCAATTTTAGGAATTGTCTGCATCTGTTTCTCAAATTACACAAATTTAATTTATTTATTTTTTTGGATTTTTTGTACAAAAATCGTAATGGAAAAAATTGCAATAAGTCGTCACATAGTGACTCCCTTCGGTCGTCCAATAAGGGTTAGAAATTGTAATCGAAATCAGCTTCATTTGGTCCTTGTTATTGGCATGTTGGAGCTCCTAATTTAGTCTTTGTGCCTGGTGTATTTCGGGCTGGAAAATGGCAAAAAGGTGCTGCTTTGGGGTATCCATGGGACAATAGCTACTTGTGAATTGGATTCTTTTAGTTTGATATGACAGCAACAAGAAATGCTTTTATCAGTTGTTAATCATCTTTAAAAAAAATTTTGTTGATGTCTAGTAATTTAAAAATTGGTCACGATTATTCTCTTAACGCCTGATGAAGTTTTACATATGAGAACAATGCATTCGGAGGCATACATTCTCCATTGTTTCTCTCCATAAGGACCATAAAAATGCATGAATATATGCATATCTGGTTTTTGAAGAAAGGTCCAAGAAATTTATTTGCTGATAGGGGTTGTTGCTGGAAATTACAGGTTATGGTGACCGATTAAGAATGAGTTGTTTGAAGTGATGTTTCAGAAGCTAACAAGGGAAAAAAAGAATAGCTTTGAGTTTGTGTGAGCTAAGATGCGGTGGATGGTGTTGTTATGGGTTTGTGATCTGATGGGATGAATGGTATATGATATCAGAGAGTAAAATGTGCCTGAAGCTCAAAAAAATGGATTTAAAATGAAGTGTTGGGATGCAAGGAGTGGATGTGCTACTGATGCTGCTGAAGAAGGGAGAATTTGAAACTATGTTGGTTAAGGTGGGTGTGTAGCAATAGATGAATAATTGAGTGAATGTAGAGAAGGGAACAACCACAATGGATGGAACTGCATTGGTGAAGCGCCAATATGGCGCAACACTAGTCACAGCCTGTGCAAATATTTCAGGTTGTTGTAAATAACCCATTCAACCGAGTCAAATAGTTACTCGGTTCTCATTTAGACCCTGACTCACACATCTGATTCATGGCCTGAGTTAACCCATCTGACTCGGTCCTGACTTTGACCAAGTTGACTCATTTGACCGGTAACCGTTGACTTTTTCAAGTGACTTTTACGGCTGTTCCCTGGTTGAAAAGACGAGGGTACCCAAATATACCTCAATCTAAAATTTTTCCACCTATAAATACTTTCTCTGAAAGTGACTGTCTATGGTCCGAGTTGAGACAATACAACTAATCGGTTCACACTTCGTGTGATCGTCTATGAATACGAGATCGAGACAATACGACAACAAGATAACTTCTAAAAGTTACGGAACATTTAATGCATCACTTATAGTTTAGCCATATTCATCTAACACTTCCAGATCAAATATGATGATCAATCAATCATGATAGATAATCAAATTAATCTAAATGTGCTTTAAGAGAGTTGTTCAAGTGTTCACTATCTCATTGAAATATCCATGAACAATTTGAAACATATTCGGTTTGGTTTGTAGTTATACAAAGTACTTTACAAGAACCAATTCATGGTTTTCAAAACAAGTTCGCATACCTTATTTCATTAAAGTTCCGGGGACTTTAGTTCGCAAACGAACATGAGTTCATGAGTATGAAAATTCATACTTACCGATTTTAGAGCCTAACCACTGTGTTCGAACCACAATTCCGGACCTGACCAAGTATAGCCGTTCGCAAACACTGTTCGCAAACCACAGTTCCGGACCTTTGACAGTTAAACCCGTTCACAAACAAGAGTTTCGGATATGAACTAGAAATTCATAGTTCGCACACAAGGTATACATACTGTGTTATATCCAGGCATTGGTAGTCGTTCTAAAACTCTCATTTAATTATTGAAACATCCTTAGAAGACAACAATGGTAATCTTACACATACCACTAGCTTCAAGTAATTTTCAAGTGATTAATCGATCAATACGAAACTTCCCAAATTAACATCAAATGATTGTCTCACACAAATCATGTAAGATGTTCAAGGTAATTTTCACATGGTCATCTTGACTTGATATTTAGTTTCTAAGAAATAAATTGTTTACAACTGAACTCGTCAAGTAGATGATGAAGTTTAGCTAAAGTCGAAAATCTTCCAACACGTATTTCGAGAAATATATAAACGAGATAAACCCGACTCAAAATTTCAGATATGTATAATGTAAAAGTATATATGGATATACGACTTGGTCTCATTAGAAGATAAAATAGAATAAACTTCTGAGTGATAGATAAGTTTTAGTCTCCATTTACCTTTTGTTGATGAAGCTCCTCCAAGCTCTTCAATAGATCTTCTTCTTCAATTGGTGAACGTCGTGAAGTCTAAAGCTCAACTACACACTTCTATCCTAATCCGAGACATTTTTATAAGTAGACTAGAAATCAAGTATATAGTTTCGATCAACTAAACTTGACAAACAAGCTTGAGATAACAACGCTTGCGAGTTCGACCAAGCAGAGCTCTAACATCTTGGAAATGATTGTTACTTACACAAGGTATTTCATTTCATTTGGTTGGTTTAAATAAATTTGGGCAATGATATCTAAAACTGTACAGCAGTTTGGCGGATTCAGTGACCCTCAAAATGAAAATTGTGTTCATCTGCTTATAAAGCAGATTGGAGATAAATAATCGATGAACATTTTCTTGGTAAATTCGTTTTGATTCGAAAATTTTGAAAACTCCGTTTCTCGAGTGGTGTATCGGGAAGTCGGACCTTGCCAAGCGTGCGGAAACCCAGTTCATTAGAAGTCCAAAACTGTTAGAGCATTGCTCGGTCGAACTCGTATGCGTTTCTATCTCAAGCATGTTTGTCAATGCTAGTGATCAAAACTATAAGTCTTGACTTCTAGCCTATTTGTAGATGTCTCGGACTAGGACATAGATAGAGTAGTTGAGATTAAATCTCTCGACGTTCATCTCTTGAAGACGAAGAACTACTAAGGGGAGCTTGTGGAACTTTTTCGATAAAAGGTATGTGGAGACTTGAACTTATCTATAACTTGAAAATTTTATTTCTACTATCTCCTATATTGAGACATAAGTCGTGTCACGATATAGTTTTCTCTATACACATTTGAGATTTCGAGCTGAGTATATCTCGCTTACATATTTCTCGAAATATGTGTTGGTAAGATTTCGCTTCGACCAAGTTGATCTTATATCATGAGAAAATTACCGAGTAACATCTTACATGGTTTGTGTGATACAATCATTTGGTGTAAGACTTGGAAGGTTTCAATAATGATTATTTCAATATCTTGAAAATTGCTTTGATGCTAATAGTGTGTGAAAACGGCTATTGACATTATAGAAGAATGTTTCAATGATTAAAATAAAGAGTTGATGATGTAACCATATTTAGATATAAGCATATATAGTGTGTTCGCACATTAGTGTATAAGTCCATAAACCGGAAGCCAAGAGTATGCATATGTGTGTACACGAAATTGGTGAAGGAGACAGGTTAAGTATGCGTACCCGTACGCATACTGGCGGAAGTTCTCGAACCGAGAATTTCTGCTGAGTTTTGTTTTGGAAAAACTCTTAACTAGTCACCTTAAGTATGCGTACCCATACGCATACTGGCGGAAGTTTTTGTAACCGAAAATTTCTGCTGAGTTTGGGAACTTCACAAACTCAAAACCGGCTGCTTAAGTACACATACCCGTACGCATACTTAAGCTGGTTACTTTGTCAAATCGGTCAAGTCCTTGAACTTAAACATTTAAATCATAAGGAATGCAATCTTTGCAAACCATGGCTATAATGTTCATGATTGATTCAAGTGAATCAAACCGATTTGATTTCAATTGTGTTTTCCAAACAATTGAACAACTCTTAACTAGTTTCATTTGAGTCGTTTGAACTAGTTATGGATAATATGAATAAGATTGATAAGAGAGTAATCATATGGATAACCTCAGTTAATTATTTGTGAACAGGGGCGGATCTATGTTAGATGTAGGTGGGTCTCCGGACCCACCTAAATTTTCCATACTAAGCTATTAGTAGTCAGCGTTTTGTTAGAAGTCAGAGAGGAAATTTCCTATCTGTGGATATATGGAGACAGAAAGGCTAAAAAATATAAATCTTTTAGGGTTTTTCAAATAACTTGGGAATGGATCGCAACAAAAGTAAAAGGGATGCAGGAGGTATGTAATTTTTACTGTTCTTCCATCGGTATTTAAGAAGACATTAGATGTTCTGATGATGTAATATGTATAGTCTTCGTATATTTAGTTGTTTCCTTTAGTCTACATAAGCGGACAAAGTTAATATGATTTGAATTTAGTGGTCATATGAATATTGCAATATGCCATATGCTACCAATTAATCAAGTATAAAGTTATCAATCAAAGTTATCGTACTGTCAAAGAACTCCTAGTATCATAAACACGGTGCCCCAGTTGGGTTTATCTTAAGTATGGTGGTGATTTTTTGTTTGATAAGATTTTAATTTTTGTCTTTTAAATAGATATCGAAAGATATTTCAAAAAAGTTAGGTGAGAGGATTCAGCTCCTGTATTGATTAATGATAATCAATTGGCTTCTCAACCTGAATCAGGACCTGATAGTCAAGCGGAACCCCAAACAGAATCACAATCAAGATATATATCTGTTAACCGTGTACAAGTGGACTTGTCAAATCTCCCATCTGATCCTGGTTTTCGGCCAAAAAATTCAGATTATGATCCGAATGATCAAGATGCGGTACGAAGAGCTTATCTACTAAAAGGTCCTTGCCAGCCTAAGGCACACAAATTTCCCAAAAAATCAATATCCGGAAGAAATCGAGGGTTCAATAGTGGCAAATATTTTTTTAGGTAAAAATTCATTTATTCTTTACATTAATTTTTGTTTTACTGTGTGTATGATGCGAACATGTATGTCTTTCTTGCCAATAAAAATAGATTAGTTAAGGTGAAAAGTTTTTTTTTATGTTGCCCCACCCTACCAGAATTCTTGGCTCCGCCACGGTTTGTGAACCAATATGGTGTACACGTTTAGGTACGGTTACATAAACCTAAATGAGGGTACATTTCATTTGTGTGTAACAAGCTAAGTTCAATCTAACAGTTGAAAGATATTAGCTTGGTTGAATCAGGTTTTTCATCTAACGGTGAATATGCTTTGTAACCAAGGTAACTTGGATTGCAAACCCTGATTTAAAAACTATATAAAGGAGAACTCTAGAAACTTGGAAACCTAATCCCCACACCTCATGTCTGTTACTAGTTGCATAACTAGAGTCGATTCTCCTTTAACCTTAGGTTTCTTCTCGAGAACCTGTAGGTTAATGACTTGAAGACTTCATTGGGATTGGGAAGCCAGACCCAACTATTATCTTTGTAGTTGCGTGATCTGATCTTGCTGTTTCTATCGTGTTGAGTGCAATTGAAATAATTGGATCGAGATTTTATATCTCCGATAGGCAAGATAGAAAAGTAATCACAAAAAAACTTCGTCTCATCGTTTGTGATTCCACAATAACTTGTTTCGCTAGTCTATTAAGTTTATTGTGAGGTGATTGATAATAATATGCTGTTCTTCGGGAATATAGTCCGGTTTATAAATTGGTTCCTGTTCACCTTGATTTATGAAAAGACGAAACAAAAACTCTTGGGTATTTCTGTAGGAGACAGATTTATTCAATCCTATAGACTTTTCTGTGTTATATAGATTTGTCTATCAAGTCTTCGACTTTGGTTCATAGCAACTCTTAGTTATTGGTGAGATCAGCTAAGGGAATCAAGTGCTTAGTATCCTGCTGGGATCAGAGACGTAAGGAGCGCAACACCTTGAATTAGTGTGAGATTGATTAGGGTTCAACTACAGTCCAGTCCGAAGTTAATTGGTAGTAGGATAGTGTTTGTAGCTGCTTAATACAGTGTGGTGTTCAATCTGGACTAGGTCCCGGGGTTTTTCTGCATCTGCGGTTTCCTCGTTAACAAAATTATGGTATCTGTGTTATTTCTTTTCCGCATTATATTTTGTTATATAATTGATATACCACAGGTTGTGCGTTAAGATCAATCAATTAGAATATCCAACCTTTGGTTGTTGATTTACATTGATTGACACTTGAACATTGGTCTTTGGTACCGTTCAAGTAACTCCTCTTATATTCAATCAGGCTCGCAGATTTCTATTTGCTGATTGCGGATTGAATTAAAAGTTAGAGATATTAAACTCTTTGATATACTTTATTCTAGATTGAGTCTGACTGTCTAGTTGATTCTCTAAAAAGTATATTGGAGTAAGTCATGTCAGATTGCCAAACGAATTGTTGGGTGTGGTTGTTAGACCCCCGCATTTTTAAAAACTATTTTCTTAAACCATTAAATTTGGTTAAACTAATTTAGTGTCAAATTATTTTATAATTATCATTTCATAATCACTATTAATTCGTACTCGAAGGCGCTCACAAGTAACATAAAACTAGTTCTCTATATTTAAAGAGGATCATCATCAAAGTTTTCTCCATCAAACCTTGATACTTTAAAAGTTTAACGACCTATGTCGTCTAATGCTGGTTTTACCCGAATATCGATCTCATAATTTTTAATTTTTATTGAAACTTAAGATGGGGTTCGACATGAACAAATTTTGATCTGCTGAGTTTAAATGTCCTCCCAACAAAATTTCACAAAATATAATCATCCTCTTGCTAAATTTGACTTGTCCTATAGTGTTTAAAATAAAATATATGTTTTGTTTTTATGTCAAGCAAGGAGTATAAATTCAAAAATGATTAACAAACCTAAAAAATATACCGCAAATAGTGTGAGAGGGAAGGGGGCCCACTTCTGCCCTTCCTTATCTATATGCTAAGCACGCTCCCTCTGTGTCCATTGGATTATCCCTCGGTGTAAATCACGGTTCCTTTTCGGTGGGTCTATCATTGCTCGTATAAATTGGGGTCCAAATGTAAAGAAACCCAAAATCAACAATATTTGTGAGTAATGGTGAACTCAGAAGGCACTTTTTTGGAAATCGAGTATCCAGTTAGGTCGGATACTTAGTTTTTACGCGCCAAGACTGTTTTTTGGAATGCTATACATGCATAGTATCCAAAACCCAACTGCATTGTAAAAAATCGAGCACCACGATGATTGTTCTTCTTTGCAGTGTAAAGATTCTCTATGATATGGTTACCATAATGTTAGCTTCGGGATTTGACATATGTTATTTCCGAATGTCAAACTTGGCATTTGCAATATTGGAGAACCAGCAGATCTTATGGGTGATTTAGAATTGGGTGATGCTAGACAGTGAGTTGCAATAGCTGATTTCAATGTTGGTAGCTGCTATGATTCTTTGGATGTTAGTGGTTATCCTGTTTTCTCTTGCAAATAGTTATGTCGGGTTCCTTTAAAAGTATTTGCTTGCTTCGAGATTTGACATATGTTATTTTCGAATGCTAAACTTGGCATTTGCAATGTTGGAGAACCATCAAATATTATAAGTGATTTAGAATTGGGTGATACTAGACAGTGGGATGGAATAGGTGATTTCAATGTTGGTAACTGCTATGATTCTTTGGGTGTTGGTGGTTATCTTGTTTTCCCTCACAAATAGTTATGTCGGATTCCTTTAAAAATATCATTTTTAGTCTGGACTTTGTATTATAAGGGAGCTTCTACTTTAGATTTTCTATTCAAGGCATATAAATCAAATACAGACAGATGTCTTTTCTATATTACTGAATAGGAAACTAACATGCATATTTTCCTTCAGTTTTCTGAAACTTCTAAGATCTGGGATTATATTTTGGAGTCTTTCAGATATGATTATATTTTGGGAATGACTTCACAAGAAGTGTATGATTATGAATAAGAAGTTGCGGGGTCATACATCTTTTGCCATTTGGTTGACAATCTGCGCCGAGAAAGAAATACAAAGTTGTTTGAGAATAGAAAAAAAAAAAAAGGTTAATCAACTCACTGTAAAGTGCATTCTTTTTAATTGGAAACTGCCAATATAAGATTTTGGCTGGCTACTCCGTGAGTATGCTAATTTATAGCTAGGATGGACAATAGCTGATTACTTCAACTTTTTTTATTTTATTTTTGCAAGCCGTCACTGACTTATGACCTGTGGTTACGTTGGCTTCTGGTTACGTTGGCTTCTTCCATAATCTCTTGACCCCATCTTGCCACAGTGAGTTGAAATTTATGATATTTAATCCATCTATGATGCACTTCCCAGCAATGTTCTCTTCTTTTGCATGTCGATCACGTGGGTGTTTAGCGTTTAAATATATAATATTTTCCCTTTGGGGAACTTTCTCCATAAACCTTAAGTGGGTTCCCCTCTCTCAGTCGAAATTTATCCCCACATTTTTTCTTAGGATGTGTATCGTTTTGGCGCTATAAATGGTCGGCAGAGCAGAAAATCCCCTATTACGAGCGACTGCAATGGTACGACTAAACTCAAAGATCAAAGACTAAAAAAAAAGACTAAATATGAGTTTAATCTGTATTGTGACGTTATGGGGAGAAGACCAAATTTGGTCGCGCGTAAAACAGTTTTACGCATGAAGACGGGCGGAAGTATTAGTTACGTTTCATTTCTGGGCGGAATTATAAATTACGTTTCAAACGGGCGTAAATATAAATCACGTTTGTTATCAAGCGTAAATAAAAATTACGTTTGGCAAGGGGCGGAATCTTAAATTCCGCCCGTTGATCAGACGGATTCCAAATGACCGCTCGAAGAAACGTAAATCTAAATTCCGTCCGAGTTAAACACGGTCACACAGCACGTGTGAGATCAGACGGGCGGAATTTTTGTGTCCGCGTGATGAGTTGTACGGACGGACTTCTTCTGTCCGCGTGATGAATTTGTTAGGCGTAAAAAATTATTACGCCTGAGACGGGCGTAACCAAAATTTCCGTTTCATTAGGGTTTAGGGTTATGGCGTACTCTCCTGTCCGTCCGATCAAATCGGGCGTAATCTTAATGAACCGCACCTTCCACCAATACTGCCTCTCCTTCCCAACCACAACCCATCTCTTCTACACGAGGCTTCTTCTTCTCAGTTCATTTTCTTCCACAGTTCATATTCTTACACAGTTCATATTCTTGTTTGCTTCACGGCTCCTCTTCAGTTCATATTCTTCTTCTCCATTCCCATCTACCAACCGTACAGATACCCTAAAAACTCCACAAAAACCCTAAAAAATCCATTATAAGGTATGTATTTTCTACTTTCTTTATTCAATTTGTGTAATAATAATATCATGTATTGTATTTTTTGTTCGGATTTATTTCAATTTGTGTAATAATATGCGCAGGTAATGTATTTTTTGTTCGAATTTATTTAGGGTTTTTACGTTGAAAATTGAATCATACTTTATTACTAATTGGATATTCATATTGGGTTAATCAAATCTTATTAAAATTGGGTTAATCGTAATTTAATTTAATTTTTTGTTTTATTTAATAGTTATAAATATTAATAATTGGATAATTATTTTTTGTTAATTTAGTTACGTGATTTAATTTAATATTTTTTTTGTTAATATAATTTCGTAATTTAATTTATTTTTTTGTTAATTATAAATAGTTATATATAGTTAATTGGATAATTATTTTTTGTTAATTTAGTTACGTGATTTAATTTAATTTATCTTTTTGTTAATTTAGTTTCGTATTTTAATTGAATTTTTTGTTAATTATAAATAGTTATAAATATAGTTAATTGGATAATTATTTTTTTGGTTAAATTTATGTTTATGGAATTTTATGATGTTGAAATTTTGTTCGGTTAAATTTATGTCTATTATGGTTCGTGGATTGGTCTTTTAATTATGAAATTGTATTTAACATGTTTGTGCGTAGAATGAACAAGTTTATATCGAGGTTTAGTGGTCGCCAAAAGACCAACAAGAGACAAAAATCTACCGAAGCTGATTACAACTTAATCTCTACCGGTCAAATTGAGGAGGTCGACGTCCCCGGGTTAGGGAGGTTTCCTATAGTGGAAGATGATAAGCCGCACGCTACTGAAGACATTACATTTTCAGACGCACCAACATTTAAGTTTAAACATCGTGGATGTCTGGCATCGGTAATTCATTATTATAAATTTATTTCAATACATTGTCCTAGAGTTAAATATTTGATTGAAAAAGCGGGGTGGGAAAAATTGTTGAACATAGAGTGTAACGTTACCCAACATGCCGTTGTTGATTATATTGTTGAGAGGTTTTGGGATACAACCAACACGTTCCATTTTCCATTTGGTGAGATGGGGTTCACGCCATTAGATTGGGTCATGTTAACTGGACTGAGTATCGGTGATGGTTATGTAGTTCCGTATGATTCGAGCCTATACCAATTTGACTATGTCCGTGAGAAGATTTTTCCGGATATCACACAGGGAACAAGAGGCGCGTCGTGGATATCAAACTCAATTACAATTACATATTTAAGCTCATACTTCAAAGAAGATAAGTTGGTGGCGGCTAATGAAGATTCTCTCCTCGCCCATAGAATAGCAATTGCCTTTTTTATGTATGTTTTGGGTCAATTTTTCTTTCCTAATGCAAAGAACTATATTGATGCTGGATGGTTAGCTGCTTTCGAAGAAATTGATAAAATACAAGACCTTGACTGGGGCGGTAGTGCCTTTTCGAGATTGTATGCAGGTCTCCGACAAGCTTGTAGGAAACAACAGAAGGCACTAAGCGGGCCCTTCCAAATATTAGAGGTATTTTGGTAATCGATTTTATTTTAATTTTCAACGTAAAGTATATTTTCATTTAAGTTTATTTCCTTGGATATATTAATTTGATTCATTAATTTTATGGACTAGTTTTGGGGGTATGAATACCTAGGCATATGTCGACCAGACATCTCAATGAACGGTAATGAACAGAAATGGCCTGTAATTTCCAGATGGAATGGAAGGAGGTGTCAGAATGATATTATTCGTTGTAGGATTTTACTGAATCAGCTGACGATTGACCAAGTGACATGGCACCCATGGGAATCATACACCGACGTCCTCAGTTCTGAGATGGGAAAGTCTGCTAGGAAGCTGTCGGACTCGAGATGGATATTTTCTTGGAATGGCGTTGTGAGTTAGACATGATTTTTTATATTATATCATTAATATTAATCGTCAATAACATAGTTTTTTATTTTTCGTTATTTATCTAATTAATAACGTACTCACTACAATTATATTCCTTTTTTGGTTATACACATAATGTTTATTTAGGAGAAAGATGTTGGAGGCAAAACCATCCCTCGTTTGCTGTTCCCATGAGACTACATGTAATTATTGGGCATTTGGGTGATGACCAAGCAAAACTCCTGCTAGCGGACGGTTTTGTTGATGCAACCGAGGTGGTGCAAGTTGTGCAGTATGAAGTATATTTAGAGTATTGGAAAAAGGTTACTAATTTCAGAAAATATGTGACACATCCTGATTGGGAGGTCCAAACATTTGGGTACAGCGGTGACTTCTATTCTACCGAACTTGGAAAACCAGATGAACATGTTCTTATTCCACCGCAACAACAATTATCGCCCGTAAGTGTTCGTTCAACTTTACATTGCTTATTTCAAAAAAAAAAAAAATCTCATCTATCTCATTTTTTCATGACAGGGCGATAGTTATGCATTATTCCAAGAATATGCTGATTTTACTAAACAATTTCGAGATTTTACATTACGAGAAACGAAAGATAGGATGGAGTGTCTATTAGCGAAAGATGAACTTATAGGAAACCAGAATAATAAGATCACGGAATTGGAGTATCAACTGTCTCTTTTCCGAACGCCACACACCATCCAACCTTCCATTGGATTCGGCGCCTTTTCCCCCACATTGCCCCCACAAGTGTGGAGTTCTATGAGTCAAGGATCATCTTCAACGTCCTCGGTCAGGCCCATTCCGAGAACGGCTTTTATCCCACCGCGATCGGCACCTCCGGATACGGGAAATGTTTAGCCGGTGATGACTATTTATATGGTTTAGCTTTGAATTTATTATGTTATTTATCTTTGTTATGTGTAGTCATACTAGACATTTATTATGTTATTTATCTTTGTTATGTGTAGTCCGTGAGTAGTCATTTCAATAGGCAATCAAATTTCAGCGAGTAGTCATTTCAATAGGCAATCAAATTTCAGCGAGTAGTCATTTCAACGAGTAGTCATTTCAATAGGCAATCAAATTTCAGCGAGTAGTCATTTCAATAGGCAATCAAATTTCAGCGAGTAGTCAGTTCAATACTTTATCAAATTTCACCGACTAGTCATTTCAATACGACAAACACCTCACTGACAAACAGTTTACAAAATTTGTCAAATACTTTATGTTATTTTATTTATTAAAGTAAGATGTTACAAAATGGAAGCATGTGATCTCCGTCACTCACTCTATAAATACCAACACACCTCTTTTTACAATCACACACTTATTCTGATTCGCATAGAATATGGAAGCATATGAGAATACCGCTCACTATTGTTCTTCTGTTTCATCTTCTTCTTCTTCTTCTTCTAATAGTAGTTTTTATTCCTCGGATGATGATTCAATAGCAATTATGCAAAATAACATGGCCGTTAGTATGGGAGTCCTTGTTACCAATTCTAAATGGCCTCAAACTCGTATCAAAATACCAAGAGATCGTGAGACTGGTGCTGAACTTCTGTGGAACGACTATTTTTCTCCGTATCCAAACCAACCACCTAATGTTTTTCGCAGAAGATTCAGGATGCGTCGACAATTGTTTAACAGAATAGTGGAAGGTGTTACAGCCGAAGACAGATATTTTGTGCAAAGGCCCGATGCGTGTGGAGTTTTAGGATTAAACCCTCATCAAAAAGTAACTGCAGCGGTGCGAATGTTAGCTTATGGATGTGCGGCAGATGCAATAGACGAGTACTTACGCATAGGCGAAACCACGGTGTTGGAAGCAACTCGGAGGTTCTGCAAGTCGATTGTCAATGTGTATGGGAAAGAATATTTGCGTGAACCTACGGCTGGTGATGTTGAGTTGTTGCTCAACCAAAACAAAGATAGAGGATTTCCAGGGATGATAGGTAGCCTAGATTGCATGCATTGGAAATGGGATAAATGTCCGTCTGCCGAATCAGGGGCTTACACCGCGTATAAAGGGAGCGAAAGTATCGTGTTGGAGGCGGTGGTGTCGTATGATCTATGGTTTTGGCATGCATTTTTTGGTATGCCAGGCTCTAACAACGATATTAATGTGATGAACCGTTCATATGTTTTTCGAAGTCTGGTCACGGGAAAAGCACCACCGGTGAACTATGTGGTAAACGGTCATTCTTATGACATGCCGTATTATCTAGGTGATGGAATATATCCAGAAATTGCTACTATTATTATGGCGTTTAAACATCCGCTTGGTAGGAAAAAAGAGATATTTTCAGCGATGCAAGAGGGTGCAAGAAAAGACGTAGAGCGGGGATTTGGTGTACTTCAACAACAGTTTGGAATCATCAAACAACCTGCTAGAATGTGGAATCCAGATGTGCTTGCCTATATCATGAAAACGTGTATTATCTTACATAATATGATAGTCGAGGATGAGCGTCTACCCGGTGAATGGCCACATGTTTATGATCATCGTAGCAACCCGACACCGGTTAATATATTAAGAGGCAACAGTGAGGAGTTTTCCCAAATTAGAGCTGAGCAACGCCGACGTCATATGCGCAGCAAAGATAGGCATATTCGCTTGCGCGATGACTTAATCGAACATATATGGGCAGAATATGGGAATTAAAAGGTTGGAGACGAGGAAAAATATTGAAATTAAATGTTGTTTCCCATATGAAAAAATTATGTGATTTTATTTTAACGAATAATTTCATAGAAATGTATTAACTCTATTTCATATACTCATCACTTGGTAAATTAAAGTAAGATGTTACAAAATAAGTTAAAGTTGATTAAATTAAATGAAGATAAAATTAAATCCCAAATATTACATAATAATACGACTAATGACAAAATTAATACATATTAAAACGTAAATAAACTACTAAAACTATTATCACTTATTATTAGACTTAATACTTAAGGTTCGAACTATCCCGTTTTGACGATTATAATTGGCTCCTTTTGTCCCGTACTATTAAAGCCTTTCGAAGTTCGAAGTACTCCTTTTGTACATGATCCAATTTGGAAAGATCCATCATCATGATGCGAAATTCATCGTCTGCGACCTCCTTGGCTATTTTAGCCGCATGCTCAGCTTGTTTTTGTGCAAACTCGGCCTTTTTTTGTTCCATCTTGAATCTTGATTGTTCCCGGTAATGAGAATTGAAATTTTCTTGCTGTGTAATAATTATTCCCATCAATTCCTCTTGGCTGTTGGATGTCTCTCGCCCGGTTTTCTTCAGTCGTTTAGCTGCTTTTTTTCCCATCTGACGAAGGTATGTATTCTCTATGTCTCCTTTATCTGTGTCGTTACCGGACTCGACTTGAGTGCCATCTTCCTCGGTATTCACGCTACTATCCAAATCGTGCGTCGTATCAAAAACAAAAGTCGATCGACGATTATATTTTATATTTTCTATGACAATTGGGTAGCACTCTTCGTGCCTAAATTTTCTTCCATGATTGCATTCCTTAAACCGTTTGTTTACTTCTTCGAGCTGTTAATGTTTTTAAAAACAATTAGGTTCATGGGCATCTCAATATTAGAAAATAATTGTTTCAAAACAGAGAGAATACTCACGGTCATTTCCGGACCCCATCCCGTATGATATTCACCTTCCACTTCCGCCTGTTTTGCCGAAAACAACGCCACTTCTTTACTTATTCCCTGAAATCGTTTTTGCCAGGAACTCCAAGACCGCTCTGGTTTATCCGGTAAATGAGCTTCAATATCATCCTTGATACGAGTCCACAACGCAATCTCTGATTGATCGGCTCCAACGCCGGGATCTTGAGATATTGATAAATGAATTTTACACATCGTGACATCTTCGATTGTCGTAAAATTTGGACCTCTTGCTATTCGTGGTGTTGACATTAAAAACGATTCGATGAAAATTTTCAAAATGATTTGAAATATGGAAAACTATTTTTTCTTCCTGATACTATTTTTTTCTTGCCGAATACAAATGAATGATATGAAAATGTGAAAGGAATTCATCTGGTATATATAGGTATAAAATAAACCCGTTATTAACATTCAATTTCAAACGTTCGAAAGATATAAATATCTTACCAACGGTCAAAAATCTGCTACGCAATTCAACGCCAACGTTCGAAAAATTTATCATTCTAACGTTCGAAAATTTCATTTCATGTTTCATAATTTTTCTCAGGCGTAAAAAAAAAGTCCGTTTGGGAGGGGCGGAATTTTGGTGTCCGCCCCATACAGGCGGAAATTTCGTGTCCGCCCCATACAGGCGGAAATCTGGTGTCCGCCCCAGACAGGCGGAAATTTGGTGTCCGCCTGGCAACGTGCGGAATTCTTCTGTCCGTCTCATCAGGCGTAAATTTATGTTACGCCCGCAACAAACGTAAATTTAAATTCCGCCCCACCAACATACGTAAATTTGGTTTACGCCCGTTAACAAGCGTAAATTTATGTTACGCCCAGCATCAAACGTACTTTAAGTTTACGCCCGACTATATCAGAATTTGGGATTTGGTCGCGACCATATTTGGTCTGGAATTTGATCTTTGGTCCAAATTTGATCTTTACTCCGTCCCACTGTGTTAGGATCTCATCCCATAAATTTGGTTATACTCGCCCACTGTGGATGCTCTACAATCCCGTATACATATTTTTATCACTACGCTATTTCTGCTGATTAGTAACAAAATTTAGCAAGGACTCTTAAGCATTTGCAAATTTGCAATTAAATTCGCAACGACTATGAAGCCGCAGCTAATTTCGCATCTACTACCCAACATTTTCAAAAAAAATCCTTTTGAAAAACCGTCATGCTATTCATCCTATAACCTTGACGATGGAAGGTAAATATGAAAAATCATCTATTCATGCTCGATGAAACGATACCATGACGACTGTATAACTACAATTCAAATTTTTTGATTTTCTCAAACTAGTATGTCATTCAAACAACAAAACACATTACTTGATAAAGCGTTAAAGAATTAATTGACGATAAAAAGAAAAAAATTAATTGATGAAATTTTTTTCATTTGAAAACGATGAAATATAAAGAAAGAAAAAAGAATTGATCATTATATTGATGATGAAAGGGAAGGAAAAAAAAAGTTTGGATCTAAAACCAAAATACAGCGGAATAATTTTAGTTATTATTAGGAGAATGATTATTAGGTTATTTTAGACACATTAGACACCCCTTAGCGACTTAACCCACTATTACGATTGAGAACAAAATGGATCTTATCCCAGTTAATCCGGGTATATCCCAATCCGGCAAGTCTCAACAAATGATTCTTTTCTTCTTTTTTTCTTCTTCGAATAGAAGCTTTAATCTTTCTTGCTCAACAAATAACAACCAACAAGGCATGTTGTCACCTGGAATCAATTTTACGCACGCTAGACGCGTAACAGAAGCTGACCAAATTTCCTGTAGAATTGGATTCAAAGGGGCTGGCAGTGGCAACAATGCAATGGGCATGCCTGAAAAGAGCTTCTGATTTTTGGAGCATATCTCTGACCAAGTGTGTATATAAAGCAACAATCCCCATTTTATGTATTCAATGAGATTATTTAAACATAAATTAATGAATAAAGTTTACGCTCCCTAATATCCGACTATCCTTAGACCAACCGACCAAACACTACAGCCCAACACATCACACAGACTCTACATATTAGACTAGAGTAATTAATAAAGATTCAGGGTTCAGAAGGTCAGTCAGTCAGAATACTAGTCCAACCATTCCATTGTTTATTTATTCAACTCAATATACTCTGTAACCTAACCACAGTCGCCTAGTTTTACTGTTAATTCCTAAAATACCCTTGATTGGGGAGAAGAAACGAAGGGCATTTAAGTAACTGTACGCACCTTATTGGATGACATTAAGAGAGATGGAGAGAGAGGTAGGAGACAACACAAAATCATGGGATTTGCCTGTAAGTTGTTTTAGTTGCAGGAAGGCCTGCGCAAGATATGATGATCATCACGGTCATGCAAATCTTCTTCTGCTCTCTCTCTCTCTCTCTCTCTCTACATGCCCACGCAACGTACTTAAGACCTTGCTTAACCTAGGTTTTACCCTATATACCTCTCTTCGGCGGACCTAAATGATTTTTCAAGTTTTTTCTAAACCACCCTCTCATTTTGAAACCATTTGTGAACTGGCTCATATCATATGACCATCCCATAGTTTTATGCCCACAAAAGGATAAAATCGACTTTTATCCGTTTTAAGTGTGTTTAGATACCAGAAGCAAAGTTATTTTGCTTTATAGCGCGTCACCAGAAGCACTTTTCTCCAAAAATCGGAAACAGAAATCAAGATCAAAGATATTTTGCTTAACAAAAAGTCGATTATTTTGTCTCTACAAACCGTTATGAAATTTTATATTTAAACTAACTTTTAACTTTTGACTTCTAGTAGTTAAAAAGCTACTTCTGGATGTGTTGTCTTTTGGATACACATCCGGAAGTAACTTTTTGACTTCTAGAAGTCAAAAATAAGAAGCCAGTTTGGGTGTAGATCTCAGAACGACTTATAAAAACAGGAAAGTCGACTTTTTGTGAAGCAAAATTATATCCAAACGCGCTATAAACACGATACATAATTTTTTGATTTGAAAAATTATTTTGAAATTCTAAATACGCATCCAAACAGACTTTTTCTTTTTTGATTTTTAAATGTCCAAAAATAATTTCTAAGTACACATCCAAACACGCCCGATTAGCTGGATTCCACTCATGCCAAACCTTATCAAGTTAGCAGTAAATTTTGTGAACTGTCGTGAGGTTGGGGCAGTGGAATCCACTACATAGTAAGCTCATAACGGCGTTTGACTTGCATTGACTTTGTACAGTATTCCTGCCCCTTTGTACAGTTGTCCTTTTGAAATGTTTTTTTGTTTTTGGGTTTATTGAATGTTTCTTGTTAATCAGGAGATTGACAAAAAAAAAATGGTTTTATTGAAACATTATTATTAGGTGTACAAGTTGTACATATGAAAGGTGACAAGAGAGCACACACACAAAGGAAATGACTATTTTTGTGCAAGTTTTGATTTTATGATAATAAAACTCAACACTTACCTACAATTGACCCCTGCTTTTAATTTTCATGATAAGGAGAACATTTCCTATTACCTGATAAGTTAAAATGAAGAAGAACAATCAATAGTGTTTGGGTGGTGAATAGTCCAAACAATTCTTATTGCTTTGCTTGTGGATTGTTAGTATCAAATATTATCATTAATTTTAGGTCATTGGTCCAAGGCAATCTTATAGACAAGGTTCCAAGCAAAGGGAAAACTAGCTAGCCAAGATGTCTGCCGGATACTATGGTTTTGTTTTGCGTCAAGCCATCATGTTGCTCTCAAAACAATGTTCAACAAACCCAAATTAAGCATCATACATACATTTCTCTTCACATTCTTTGTACATTGTCTCAATAATGCTCATGACTAATCACTCTCAATCTTAATCCCGAAATTATATATATCTTGACGAGCAACATCGTCATACAGCATGACACGGTTTACGCGTACATTAACAAATATCATCATGCAAACATACAATAGTTTTCTACAGAAAATTCTCCACATACCGAGATAAAACTCAAAATCTTTGCAAAAAAATTCCGTTAAAGCTAGTATAATTATCTAGAACGTGAATGTCATAAATAATTTCGGAAATTCATCAAATTTGCGTGAGTAGTGAAATTTCCTTTTTTACCCTCCGTATCAACATGACACATACCATGGCATGCTTCGAATGCCATGGGATGAAAAGTTGAAAAGGTGAAGAAAGTAAAGGGGGTATCCATGAATAACCTTGATAATGCAAGATGCTCTTTCTGTAAAGATGTTGTCATAAGTTTTACCTATCAATGTCATTTATATGTCTCTTTTCTCTACAACAAGAAAACCCACACAAAGTTACAAAAGTAAAAACCTCTTCTTTATTTACTTTTCTTTCTCCATCTCTCTGTAGTCTGTACCATGCACAGAGATTGCAGAGAAGATTCATGATTAAGAAGCAAGGAAGGTTTGGTTTGTGCTAAGTAAACACAAAAGTGGGCATTAAAGCTAATCAAATTTTTATTAAACAAGTCTACTTTAGATAGATTACTGCCACTAGTTTTCTATACTACTGTGCTGCAACCCCAGGCCATTAATATATATATAAATAAGCAGAACAGAAAAATGGTTGCGTGAACAAGAGTTGTTATTCTATTTCTGGTTTATTTTTGAGTGAAGGAATCTCTTTTCTTGATTTCTTTTCTTTAAGAATTCAACTTAAACCTTTTCCTCCTCCTGAAAAAGAGATACAAGTACTAGTATATTAAACAAACAACAAACATCCACTTATTGCTGTTTTACTGATAACAACAACAACAACAAATTCTCTCTTTCTCTTTTGGTTTTCATTATTTAGTCTTCCTCTGTCTAGGAGTTTCATCTGTTGAGTTCTCACAAGAAGAATACACTTTTAGTACTAGTTTGAGCTGTTTTTCCTCTCCGGGTCTTTGAGATTGTGTTCTAAACAGCTGTTTTTGAAGATTTTAAGAACTGGGTTTCATTTTAAGAAGTGGGTTTGAAGAAAAAATCCTATCTTTTGCTTCTGAGGTATGTGTAAGATCTGGGTTTTGATTCATTTTGTTGATTGTGTTATTTGATTGAAACAAATGGGTTGTTGTTTTTGTTTTTCTAACTTGAGGGTTTTTTGTTTTTGTTTTAGTTGTTGTAATGGAGAGCGGAGGAGATACAAGAAGTGGTGGTGGAGAGATAAGTCCACAACTGTTGGATTTGATACCAGGATGGGCAGTGAAAGGAGGCGGTGGTGGTGGAAGAAATTTTGGAGGTTCAGAGGAAAGAAAACTTGAACTGAAACTTGGACCACCAGGAGAAGAAGATTGGTTCATTAATGGCAACAACTCCAACAATAAGAACATGGTTAAAACTCCTCTTTATCTTGGTGGGTCTTCTTCTTCGTCTAAAACCCTTGTTAACAGTACTAAAAGAGGCTTTCAAGATACTATTGATGAAGATACAGAAACAAGAGATAATGAAACTTGGGGTAAAAACAAGTGTTCTACTTCTTCTTCACAGCATCATCATCATCAACAACAGCCACAGAACTCTTCATTCCTTAGATTTCCACAACAAAACCATTCTACTGTTCCCAAAGATTCATCACAGAACAATGATAATAACATAGTTTTATCAACTCCTGCTGCTTCTTCTGGTCCTGCAAATGCAACTATTACCAACACCCCCTCTCAGAAAAGGTACACTTATTATGATACAGTAGTGAAATTTCTTTGCCCCCTTTTTTTGATTTTACAAATTTTTAATGGGTTTGATGTTTTTTAATGCAGAACTGCACCAGCTCCTGTTGTGGGATGGCCTCCAGTTAGATCATTTAGAAGGAATCTCACAAAACCAGCAGCTCCTGCTACTACTGGTTCACCAAATGAAGTTGTTCCATCAAAGGAAATCAAAGTGAAACCAGCTGAAACTGTTGTTAAGAAGGGTTTGTTTGTAAAGATTAACATGGATGGTGTTCCTATTGGAAGGAAAGTTGACTTGAAAGCTTATGATAGTTATGAAAAGCTCTCTTCAGCTGTGGATCAACTCTTCAGAGACCTTCTAGCAGGTTTATACTTTTGTCAACTTCTATTCATTTGATTTGTTAATAGTCTTTATCTATTTTTATGACTTTGTTTTTACATTAAACTCTTGCAATATCACTTGCAAATGTTGATGAAAGTCCAAAACTTTGACATGTTTAGAGCATATGAACAGTAGGTTGTTTACACTTAGAAAATCCAATATGAGGTGATATAATTTGTTGCATGGTTAGGGCAATTTGGAGAGTTGTGGGCTTGAAATTGCTGTGTCAATGTTGTTTATTGCTGTATCGGCGATCTTTGTTTTATCGGTTTGTCTGTTTGTTTTTCAAGAATAATGATATTGTAAACAATCTAATCTGTTTGTGTTTTGAATTTTCTTATTTAGCTCAAATAGATTCCTCTGCTGATCTGAATTGTCCCCACTTCAACAACGAAGCAAAGGCGATTACGGGTTTATTAGACGGCAGTGGAGAATATACTCTGGTTTACGAGGATAACGAAGGAGACAGGATGTTAGTTGGAGATGTCCCATGGGGGTAAGCATCTTCCCAGAGATAAGCATTTGGTTTTAATCTAATTCATTTTCTATTCGAAAGCATACAATTGAATCTTGAAAAATCGACATGGATATAGTTGTTAATTGTCTAAGTATGCCTGTGATCATTGATAGACATTTTCGTACGATGAATCATGCTTTTTTAATTCATCCGTTCGAATTTGTTTATTCATTTGCTTTGTTTCCTTAATCATGTCATAGCCGAATTAGGAGACAAGCGCATGCTATTTAATAATTCAAAAGAATTTGTCATCTAATCTATAAAGTATATGAATCCTTCTTTACTAGCTTCCCACTACCCCATTAAACAGAACAATGTCTAATAGCCTCAGAATTCTATTCCATAAACTATTGCATGAATTATAGCACTAACTGAAATCTAATCAAATATTCGGAACCGGGTTAAGAACTCGATAAAGTCATTAGCGTAGGGTAAATCTTTTCGCACATGTTGTTTATCTTTTTTGATGTCCCATTATGCAGTATGTTTGCTACCACTGTGAAGAGACTCCGCGTGCTGAAGACATCCGAGCTTTCCACTTTGCATCGTGAGTTGATGATTTCAAAAGTTAATTTCTTTCAGTTTAAGTTCTAATTAACTTGACAGATTAACTGAGTCTCTCTTTGGTTCTTCTCAGTCGGAAACAACAACAGCAAGCAAGGCAAGCCACCGGTTGAAACTAAAGTGAAATGAGAAGGGCGTCAAGTGACATTTTAGCTGTATGATCTTTTGAAGAATTACTGGTCGACAACGATTATCAACTAATTTTTTTGGATTTGAATGTGGGTTTTTTGGTTCCAGTTCTTTTGTGTTCATTCTGTCAAAAAAAGATTTGTAAGCTTACAAAGCTTTTTGTGCCCACTTTTTCATGGAGGGTTGTCTTGAGAATTTGTGTTCCATTTTGGGTATTTTGTAGAGAGAAATCAAATGGGTATATATATATATATATATGTTATATGTATGGGTGCACTATTTATGTTGTTGCAAAGACAAATGCAGCAACAGCAGTACTATTTACTTAAATGATATGAAAAGTTTTAGTGATTGTTCTTCAGTAGTAATGGCAAGTAATGGACCAAATTTGCTCTAACAGGTCTGATTTTGGATCAATTTGTTTAATGTTGAACCCTGTTTGCATTTAATTTGGTGATGTTAGTGTGGGTTTTTTACTTCTGATTTATGAATCATTGGCCATGGAGGAATAGTTAGGATGCTGCACTCTGAAGAAGTATGAATGTGTATCTTGCACATTGTTTCTAGTAGTTTTTAGCATTTAGCATGGCGACATATAATGGGTCTGCAAGATTCTAATGTCACACTGAATCTTGTGTCAATCTTGGGTACACCGTCTGTACTTCTGGATAAGTGAAATGTAAGGGGCATTGAAAGAGGTGCAGTGGGTAGAAATCAAGAGATGCTGCTATTTCCAGCTATCTGCCCTGACCAAAGTTAACATGAACATTTGAGATTTTGTTTTGTTTTTCCAAGCCCAGAATATTTTCTAGTTTCAAGTACAAGCAAGGACAACTGAATCAATTAAGTAGCAAAATACTTCTGGCCGGAATTTTTGTTTACTGTGTTGAAGAGATGGAGGAAAACTGTATTTCCAAAAGTCAAAAAGCAAGAAATCAATTTGGGTGTGGAATTTCAGAATGACTTCTAGAAACAGAAAAGTCAGAAGCAAAATATCTCTGCTTCTGATTTCTGATTCTGGAGAAGCATCAGAAGCAGAAGTCAGAATTGTATCCAAACGTGCTATTCCTCCTTTAGTTGCATGGGAAAAGATCTGTTGACAATGTTAAATCGACACTATCTTTACATTTTGTGACATATTCTTCTGCAGCCGGAACGTGAACCACAAAATCCGGCACCATGCCACAAGCCGAATATATTCGCTATTTCGGATTCCCGTTGCAGAATAAATCAAGCTGATGAATGGTCCTAATTGGTTTACTGTTGATGCAAGGAGATCAAAAATAATTTTCTGATACAAATGCAAGGAGGAGTACACTTGATTCAGCAGGAAAAATAATGTACTAGGATTTTCAAAATATATGATGGGGTGTAAAGTTCTTAAACTTTTGTGAATCAGTTGAAACCACAAGGAAAGAGGGCAGCAGTAGTAGTACTTATTGTTTTGGCTCTAAGTTCAGGGTTCGTAAGCTTTAGTGGGTGAAGAGAGACAAAAGATAAAGTTAAAGGGAGGAGGAGGAGATATACTCTATATATCTTTCTACTGCTGAAATGATGTTGAAAAAGTTAAAGAAACTTGAAAATTTATATTGATGCGCCTAAAGGAGCATCATTGCATCAAGGATATTTATACTCATTATATGTATATCTTCTTGCCCCCATTAGCAGTACAACTACAGAGTTTGGAATTTGGCCTAGTGGCAGAGATATGATTGCATAGTAGAATAACAAAGGACGGCAGCAAGCACGTTTTCAAAGGATTCCATCTTTTTTTGTTAGCCACCCTCTTTCGAGGAATGCACTTATGCATGTGTCTTCGGCTCATGCATGGACTTGGGTGGTAGCTTTTATATTCAGCGAGTAGAGCTGTTAAAGGCGAGATTCTTAGCACACGAACTAGTCAGAAACTTAGCATTCTTCTAAAGGAGTTTGCACAAAATTAGATTCATTTTTACCACATTTTGAAGACTGGAACAAGTAGTGATGCCGAACCGGACGGAGACTATTCCTGCCTAACCAAATTTAGCATGCCAGTAGAAGAGGACTTTGTCATGTTTTTTCGTGTGCCCAAATTGTTCTGTACACCGTGTTGCTGCCGACTAGAAGTCGTTTTCCTTGATGAGCAGTGAAAACAATCATGCATATGGAAAATGTGGTCCAGAGAATTGCACCACAGAAGAGGAAAAAAAAAAGAGATAAAGAAGGGAAGTTCGAAGGGTCATGGTCATGTTGTGGTGGGTGAATTGGATTGTGCCTAACAATACAAAACCCAAGAGGAATCTCAAGGGACCAAAAGCAACAGTGGTTTGATGGAACACGGATGGAATTCTTTTCTGTCTTCAGTTTTTTTCTTCTGTAGCGTATATGTGTGGGATTTTTGGTTCTTTCATACTTTCTTTTGTCTCCTTTGATACCTTTTCTATCCCAATAGTCAATTTCTTGTACCCCAATTTTTCTACAGTACAACATATCCAGTGGTTAATGACCGTTACGGATGTGGCACCGATAATAGAACTTCATCTCAAACAACTCTAATGCGCCACGCCACGCCATTTCCACGTAGCTTGCTCGTTTGAATAACTTTGAATGCCATGGATGATAGAAGTGAGTTATAATTTTTCCTTCGCTTTGTCTTCTTCTTCTACTGATCTTGTTGATATTGACTTTTCATGGTTTAGCCACTTGGGAGAATGAGAGAGGTGGTGGATACAACATTCATACCCACTTGTAAATTGGGTCTATAATTTCAAATTTTCAAGTGGATGATAATCTTGCCGGGTAACAATGTTTGAAACACGTTTAGATGTCAAATAGTAATCTTCTACATAGAGACTTCCCGCAAGAATCACTTATGCCTTTATGAAAGGTCCCATGCCGAACCTCAAAATGAAAGGCCTGGGACACAGCAAAGTGAGGTCATTATCAATGTAGTCAAGTTGCAGGAGAATTTTTTTTGTTTTCAGTTCTATCAGATGAACAAAAAGTAGAATGAACAAGAAAAAAGGAATTGCCAAAGACAGTCACCGGAAAAAGAAATGAGATTGCATAATTGAGATTTGTTTCAATAAATATACACAATGATAATGTTACAAACAAATATCACTCACTACATAAATCAACCCTACAATACCCTGACTGAAACTAAAGAATCAAATCGATTGAATGAGAATAATTAGCACCCATAACAAACCAGGAGAAAACACCATACCTGGCCAATAAAATAATGATACACAAGAAGGAAAAATCACCGTTGTGTTTTACCTGCAACGGCGAAAAAATAATCATAAAAATTACTGATGAATAAATATCTAACTATCAAATTTCTTTGGTTGATGCCATTGCGCAATATTTCTTGCCAGCGAGCTAAGGAATGACAATTTGGGTGGAACTCCTTTCTTTCCAAATAAATGCTTTCCTCCTAAATCAGAATATGTTTTTGTTGCTAACGGACCAGATTGGTTGCTTCTTTCAATCTGCACAACAAACGTACAGTTACACACCAAAAATGACTCGTTTGAACCAAGAAATGTCTCAGAATAAGATTTTCAAGTGCAGACATGTTTCATCTTTTGCTTTCCGTTTGATACTATGGTTGATCTGGATATATGACTACATTATAGAAAACGAAAGAGCTTTTCTAACTATGAATATTCAACTAAAAAGGACCTTCAAAGTTTGGTATTTGTTTACCTTGTCAATCTTCCCATCCTTCAAACAGTATCGGACACCAGACCAGTTGATACACTGAGAAAAATGTGATTTAAATGCGGATAGTGGGTACAAGAAGTTGTCTACCAGCAGGGCAATGAAGATCTGTTCGTTTCATGCAGTTTGGAGTATATGTTAGTAAGAAACACAAAACCTAAAGCAACTCAAGTATACGTGACTACATGTTATTGATTTAGAAACACATACCAAGATCCAGTTATAAGAGTCTAGAGACACTGGGGGTTCCTCTGGAGATAACATGTTGCAGAGTTGAAGTTCCACTTTCGTCAAGTTCCACATTGAAAGAAGTTCTATTAAAACACTCACAGCTAAACACCCCACGAGTTTCAAGCCTGGAAAAAAAAACAGCATAGCCACAGGCCCACAATTAAATAGGAGTGGCGAAGCAAGTAACCTAAATAGATGAGAGAAAAACAGTGTGCGTGTTTGATGTTCAGCAAGATCTCGCTTATATTAATCTTCTTAATCAAAATTTGTTTGTGAGATTTGTGATCCATACAAAGAAGAAGGGGTGGAAATGAAAAGGAAAAGGTCCTTACCGGTGGAACTCACGGTTTTTTCATATGGGTATGCACTTGATCTTAATGCTGCTGCGATGTGAACCGTAGCCATGAAAAATGGTGCCACAAATCCCCAAGATAAGTAGCAATGTACCGTAAACAATGCACGGTTCATAAACCAATTAACCTTTGTCATGTAAGATTCAAGAACAAATGTTTGCTTCCGGAGGTAATTCCAGTACCTATACAAAGAAAAGAAAAGCTGAGTTTGTGGGACTTGATCACTCAATTACCCAATTAACTAATCAATTGTCTCAAATAGGTTATTGTAAACACTACAAACCTTGAGAAAGTAAGATCAGATGCAAGGGGGTGAGGAAAGACAGCAACTGGGGGTGATGTAATCAGCCTTTTGTTTGCACCTGTACATGGATAGAAAATATAACAGATTTTATGTCAATACAATATTGATCAATCAATTATTCAATCATATAAATGGTCCAAAATCCATAAGAAGACACTACTCAGATGATTATGCTAAGAGATGTCTCATGTCACTCATTTTAATATTCAGAGATCACATTCATTACTAACTTGTTTTTCAATCTACTACTAATAGGCAGGTAGCTTCTATGTTTAACCCGACCCCCTGCCTAGTGATTTTGGTTTATCCTTATTCCCTAGCAGGAATTGGAGAGTCAGAACAACTAAAGGAGGCAGTACATAAGATGTCAATAAGTATATTACCCGCTATGGCTGCAAGCGTCATGTCATCAGAATAACCACCATCACGTAGTCCAGAGACCACGCCATACAGATCATTTCTAAAATCATCTGCATGCATCTGAGAGGAAATTATGAATTAGAATCCATTTGTAATTCAATCTAGTTGAAACACACAGAAGACATCACAGAAAATTTACCATCATGCACCCTCCCCATAAAAAGAATGTTCTTCCTCCAGTGGCAAACCCCATCGAGCAAGGCTGTCATCATAAGTCATCATCAGAATCACATATAGGATTCACAAATAGGACTAAAAGGGCTATAAATAAAGAAAACAACAAGTAGTAGATGACAGAGTGCCAATTCCAATTGTCAGACATACAATGAATGATCTTATCCTATACTACAAAATATGTCAAGTTTAACATTAAGCACGAAGATCCATATTATATATATATCCATTAACAGCACCATGGGTGCAAGTCCTGTTTTGTCACACCGTCCATTGAAGGATAATGGCTTTAAGATGTCAGCATATATAACATATGATTGGTTTCTGTGGTGGCAAATGGAAAGTGGCAGACAGAAAAACAATATTGTTTGATAAGACAAAGAAACATACTAAACTGGCAACGATAAGGCCAAAAAAATTGATAAAACTAAGAGCTAAATCTATAAGAGAAAATTGGAGTCCTAAATTGGTATCATACCATATGATATTCGTAAATGCAGTAACTTCCAAGACTTCCAGAAGGAAGATCAAGAGGATATCCAGTTTGAATGAATATCTGCATATGAATTACAAACATGGATCAGTGACATATATAACTTGTACAATCACACGTGAGCACCATATACATAGAAATTAGAAACACTTGAAAATTAACAGACAATACTATGAGGTAGGCATTAATGTATATATAGCAATCAAAATAGAAACATACCTCTGGGGTTTTTATCATCTCAGCAGTAAGGGCTCCAACGGTCCCAGGATGCAACCTAACATCATCATCCAGAAACAGCACATACTTGCTATCCCTGTGCATTTTCTCCACACCAGCCTGTATAAGCGTATCACATGTCAAAACTTCATACTCTATACCTATGTATTATACACTATCACCATCACCAATCAAAACAAAATTTAAGAAAGATACAGTTGGGACGTAAGCCAGGTTCTAATACTGCACCCTGCAGAAGCCTCTTTACATTTTTGAATATTTTAATTAATCTTGGCAACCTCATGTACAGAAGAGGTTCAGTCAAAAGTGATATTATGGACATCAGTCAGATCAGGTTCAGTCAAAAGTGGCATTTTGGAAATCAGACAGAGCATTGGACTGATTAAGTAACGGTAAGTGGGCTTTCACATTTGTAAAGGACACAGGAGAAAAAGGGTTGAACACTTTACATACTAACTGATTGTGAATCTTCTGACTGCACGTGGTCGACAAACCAGCTACAATAATCTTTGCATCAACGTTATCCTGACAAAAAGAAGTAATCTGAGTTAGAATAAAAATATTAGAGGATTAAATCCAATAGACCCAAACAGCAACCAAGACACCCTTTTGCAAATGATTATTGCAGGTTTTCATAGAGACCCAGCTAGACATGGTACACATGGCTCATATTTGAAAATTCATATGAACCATATTCTGGTAGAGGGTTGGAGGAAAAACCATACTCTGAACTGCGTATGTGGTCCATTGCTAGAATAACTCCTGAGAACCAAATTTCTCACTAAATATGCCACGCTACAGTTGCTTGAACTTATATCTATGTGAATTAGGTACACGTCAAACAAAAATACCAGTTTGGCAATGTAAGCCTCACAACTTAAGTTTTAATCGTAAAACTAGGTTATCTGACGAGAAATACCTTAAACTCAGAGATCAAGCGAGACACAGCACGATAAGCAGGGTCTTCTGTGCTTTCCACCACAAAAAGGAATTCTAAAGGACCACCATAGAGAGATGTGATCTGCATCGAGTTATAGATAGCCAGAAACTTTAAGAAACATAAATCATAACCAATAATGATTACCTAATGGATGAATAGCATGTATATTGAAAGAAATAGGTTTAGACAATTTTTTGACCAGTGACTGAAATCCCAGAGTTGCAACGAAGTTTGTAATTTGTAAGCTTGAAATAAATTGTAAAGATAATGATCTAAAGAGAGCTAATTATTCGCTTAGTTAGTCCTGGAAAGCATTAATCTTACTGAAGGTTCTACATTTCAGTTGGTATTCCATGCAAAAGTCCTCCTTAAAATCTGAATAAATTTGCAAGTCAAAATAATGTGAAATAAAGCATACTACTACTTGGTCATCTACATTTGATATGACAGAAGATCTGTTTTTTGCAAGGACAAATTTATATAGGATCTCAAGCTAGAGTTTGTCACATTAAATTGCATTCTAACCTGACTTCTCCAGTTCTGCAAATTGTGTTCTCCAAATCCCTTCAAAGGCATAACAACCGATACTCTAGGCAACTTGATTTGCATTGAGTGCTCAAGTTCACTGATATCTTGACAAAGAAATCCAAAGAAATTTCCCGCTTTCATATTATCTTTCAGCCGCCTGACCTCCCTATTCCTGTGAGAAAAAACAAATATGATAAACATCTCATTATGTTCTCTTTACATAACCACAAAAAGAACAATCATAGAGATACACAATAAAACTTAATCAGTTATACTTAAAAAGAAAATTTAAGAATACCTCACGTAGGAAGCAAGCGCCCATCCAAGAGCAAGAAACAAGCATATGAAACATCCCTATAAGACAAGCAAAATTGCTGGTCAAGTCAAATGCTACTCCAACGATCACATTAAATTTAAGGTTTTTTTCCTTTTCAAAGGAAAGTAAAACTTAGATTGAGCAAGCAATAACAAAAAACATGTATGTTGAACCAACAATCGTTCTTATGCTTGACGTAGATTTTGTAATGATCTATTGTGTGTACAACGAAGTTTTACATCACGGATTGAGCAAGGGAAGAGATTGAGTACTTGTGCATGAAAATATTCATCTTAGAAGAATGACACTACACAGACTGAAACATGGAAAATGGATGGAAAATACAAGGTACATTGTTCTATTAAATATTTTTAGAGTAACAGTACTCAAACTTTCCCCCACAGATCAGAACAAAGACCCCTAAACTTGCTTCTAATAAGCTTAACCAAGCCACCGATCTTTCCGGTTTGAGTTTTCCTAACAAACTAATAAAACAGCGTCCGAAGTGGCCAAATTTTCACTGGGGTTGATAAGGTAGTACACTCTTCCGACCCTCCAAAAGTTCTCCTTCTAGCATTCAGCAGTTCCAGAGTACGACCAATTAACCACCACCATCCTTATGGTCAGGACAATCAATCCATCAGAAATTGAAAATTTGAGCTCCTCATCCTTATGGTCAGGACAATCAATCCATCACAAACTGAAAATTTGACCTCATCAAAAAGAGCTTCTAGAATATCTCCAAGCGGAGCAATCACAAAGCTCTATGCTACGCGTAAAAAATATTTCGCCCTTTTAGTAGCATATGTTTATACGTAATAATACATAACTAATCCAACATCTTCAGATATGTCAGACTGGCCAGACCATGAGATCCATGCCATCAAATAACACCATAATTCTTATGTACTGTATGAAGTGGGTTACTAACAAGAGTTATTGCTTTGTAACGAAACACACATTTCGCAACTTGAAAAGCAGATTTAATCAACACACTCCAGAATCTAGCAATCAATTTACACTTATAGACCATTGACATACACCGTTGTCAGAATCTTTAACTGTTTTTCTTGGAAAGTTGATTAACAGGACACTTGGTGTTTGTTGTCATTCCAATTTCCACAGTAACTAACTACCACTTCCTTATGCACAATTCAGCTACAGTACTAACTTTTCCACACCACAATTTCAAATTCAAATCAGCAAAAAACAATTTTTCCTACCTACTTCAATTCTAATAAACTTCGTACCAATTCTAGCGGGGACTCATAATTATTAACAAATCATATGAAAAAACACAAATCTGATATGATAAAAGCTCTCACATAAGAACAATTTGTCAAAAAAGAAAACTAAGTAAAACTGTGAGAGAAGAAACAAACCTGGATCTGGATGAAAACAGCAAAAGTACTAGTACAAGCTTTAGCAATAGAGAAGAGCAAAGAATCAAAATCTTCAACCATTAACATCTTTCCTTCCCTCTATCTTTTGATGATTAGAGTAGATAATGAAACCCTAATTTTGACAAATTGCTGTGATTTTGGTTTTTCAAATCTCCATTATTGCGGAAAAGGGAAAAACCAGAGAGATGAAAGAGAGAGAGAGAGTACCGCGTAGTTTTTTTTATATTCAAAAGGATTTTGATGACGATGATAGAAGAAAAAGAATGTCCATTGGCTATACTGTCCCGTCCAGATGCTAGTAAGCTAGTTGCTTATATTAAAAAAAAAACAAATAAACAGCTCGAATAAGAATGACCGTTTATTACTGCTTATTTCACAGAATCCCTCTCTTTCGATGTTTCTGTGCCGCATCGTCAAAGTTTGTCGCAGGCCATAATAATTTACTACCAATATTTTGTATTTCGCTCGGATTTCAGGGTTCAGATTTCAGAGTTCGATTTTGCACCCACCGTAACTGAATTGCTGCCGTTGCTGTCGATGCCCCAGCCTGCTATAGCAGCTATGAAGTTGTAGTGCGAGAGACAAAATTGAAGTTTGCGGAATTGAAAATCACATTTATCCTCTGTCTTAATACCGTGGGATTTAGTGGGAATCTTGAAATTGATGCTAAAATTCATACCCGAATCTCTTTTATCCTAATATTTTTTTTTTGTATGTTTTAGGACCAATTATTTTACAGTTATTTCTATTTAATAATTGTATACCTTAATTAAGGCTGATTTTAGTCTTCTGCTCCATCATCTTTTCTCTCATGACAGAATGGCTGGAAATATTTACAAGAATTTTCTGATAATTCAGGCAAAAATGCCAAAGAGACATGGAGACATGTCCCGAATTGCCTATCGAATATGAAAACTAAATTTTATTGGGATATAATTTTGGCAGCCAACTTAAAACAAGGTGGCTTAAAAAATAATTCGGAGAAAATATATCTCACAGAACTCTCGTGAATGGGCAGTATGGATAATTTTGTGAGCATCATTTGGATTTAATTTGAGACTTGAGTGTTGCGGGAAACTAAGTTGTGAATAATCCAAGCTTATAAAGAGGTAACTAGACAAGTAGGGCTGTCAATGGATGCTAACGTAACGGATATAGGCTCTGCCGCTGCCGTTGCCATTAAAAGTTAGCGGATATCGTTATCCGTTAATATCCGGCGGAAATAGGAAATTCAAAAACGTTACCGTTACGTTGGACTAATCGGATAACGGATATTTTTCTGTTACCATCCGGTATGTCACAGGACAAACACAAAACATGCTAAATACACAGAACAACTTTTAAATCCAAGAAAACATGTTCTAAATCCATGCCACACCAAAAAAAAGACATACAGATGTTCATGCACACAAGAAAACAAGTTCAGAATCTTCAGATGTTCTAGCAAAAGAAAAAACCATGTTTTTGCAAAAAAAAAAAAGACATCTCCATCTCCATTTGCTGCAACAACTACAAATGCATTCCTCCTCCATTTTCTACATCTTCTTCTTCTTCTGTAGGACGAATTGCAGTTGCAGGTGTAACAAAAGCAGGTGTTGCATTAATTTCAGAACCTTGAACTTGGTTTGATGCAGCAGCAGCAACAGGTAAATGTGATGCAACTGAAAATGAGAGATTCTGTGAAGAACCAACATGGTTTGATGCTCCTCTTTCGTTTTGGGACATGATTAATTTCACAAATCTGAAATTGTGAACCCTAATTTCAGAAACCCTAAATTGAAAATTGAGTTTTGATGATTGAAATTAAACTCAAAGGAAATTGAAGAAGAAAACTCTAGTTTCTAATCAGTAATCACACATGATTTCTATAGAGAAGACGATGATTGATTCAGCCCTAGCTTTCTCTCTGTTGTGTCGACAAAACTGAAGTGAAGAATGAGATTCATTCGACGAATACACCCTAGGTATAAGAATTTACACGTGCAGTACGCACGTTACCGGATAACGGAACTAAACCTAACGGAAATACACGGTTCTACTACCGTTACGTTAAGAAGGGATTATCCGTTAGCTTATCGATATCGGATATCCATTTACCGCTACGTCAGATGATAGCAGTAACAACTAACGGATTATCGTTATCGGATTTCGGATAATCGGTATCCATTGACAGGCTTATAGACAAGCCTTTATGAAGAGGATATGTTCTAAGTTTATGAAGAGGTATCCATTGACAGGCCTATAGACAAGCCTTTATGAAGAGCAAATTTTGTATACTAAGTTTAAAGAAGTAAAAGGATATGTTCTAATCCAAATACTAACAAGATGATCAGTCGATGGCAAATCCAAACGACTACTGAACTGCTGAGATTTCTTCTCTCGGTCGTCATTTTGACAACCAACTTAAAACTAAAAAGAGAAATCCGAGAGGTTTAAGGAGTCGTCAGTTTTCTTTGGCTGTCAAATGAAGCATATTCATGCAAGGTCCCAGATAAAGATGCTCCAAGGATACCCTCTTTTTTGAGTCACATGTGCACGTGCTGGTTGGTGGTGGATGAAGGAACATCACCGATACTTCTCTATGCTTTCATTCTGTGTGTTCTTATATGATATCGCTATCGAAGATGACTGCTATTGTGGGGGCTATTTTACCTAAACCAAGGTGGAGATGCTGACATGTTGGATGTAAAATCCCATTTCTGTGTCCACTTTCCAAGAGCAAGCACTATTGGGAAACAACAGTGCTAGACGGAGAATCCCATTTTTTGATTTTGATGGGGTGATTTTGGATGGGGGCACGGGGGACCATTAAAAAGTTGATATTTATCAATCTTAATTAACTGATCTTATCTAGTTAATTTTTGAAGAAAAGGTATCTAAGGAATTTTCCAGTAATGAATCTTCCTATTGTCCGTGAAATTCTGGAAAGTATTATCACAAAAATTAGGATCAGAAAAATATAAATCTTAAAATCTTAATTCTTTGACGGTGATTTTGTTTTTTGATCGGAAAAAGATTAAATATTTGCTAATTTGATTAACGATAGTCAGAGAGAGACCTTGATAAAATAAAGAAAACTAAAAATACCACCGATGAAATTTCTACTGCCATTAAAGACCATCTTGTGATGATAATCACCATTAATGGAGAAGTAAAATTAACATATATTTCAATCTTTTCAGCAAACCAAAGCTTACTGGTGTACTCTTTGATCTCATGAAGAAAATATCACGGCCAAAACTAATAATTGTCGGGACTTTGATGGCATCAAAGGATCTGTTAGGATCAAGATCCAAAATCATAAAACTAAAAATCTAATCTCTTAATCATACATTATAGTTTTCCATAATACAAAAAATACCCAGAATTGGTAAAGAAGAATTAGTAAATAAAATCCAAATCCAACTCAAAACTTTCGCATGTTTGATCTTTTTACCTGTTCTATGTTATAACCCCATGGAGATGAAGAGAGGTTTTCCTCCTTCGTATTTCTTTCATTAGTATTAAAAAACAAAAAATGGAAACTAACCACTTATATTTCCCTAAACACTCTTGTTAGGGAAACCCCCTTCCAAAATCACCCCCATCAAAATACTCTTCTTCTAGATGGACCGAAATTTTGCACAACACTTTTTGAGATGTAATAGAGATGGTGGGCCCCACCACCCCTGGAGTTTGGCAGGGGCCCACTGTTATTAGAGCACGGTGTATAGCGAAGTGTAATACTTCGGTTCATCTATCATTTTTGATTGGGAAAAGGCAACGCGGATATTGAATATCCTGCTGAAAAATTAGTTTCCGCGTGCCCTGGCATTGTTATCAAATACCACACACATGTAACATTTGATAGCAAAGCTAAGGCTTAGTTTATGCGTGCCCTGCATTTTATTGGATATTTTCATAAATGTTTGCCGCTATCCGGAGGGTCTGGGAGACGCATCTCCTTCAGGATGTATGCGAGGGTATAAGGAACAACGTCCTTTAGCAGAGTGCGAGACAGAGTCTCTTAGAAAAAAAATTCTGGTTTTGAATTTCAAAACCTATTCTGGTTTCCAGAAATTTCTATCAATGCGTCTCCTCCCATAGGGTTTCTTTCGAGAGATACCATTAATGGATGCCTGTTGAAAGTGTCTGTTGGAGATGAAAAGACATCTCCAAAAGGCATGAATTCCTCTTTAAGTAGTGAAGGCCTTCTCCCATTTCAACACATCAAAATTCTATGTTTTTTTCTTCTCTAAGCATCGGCAGACTCTAAATACTGTTTGTTCTTGGTTGGATCAAGGGAGTGCAACTCTTGAATCCAACAACGTTGTTAGGGCTTCATTGTATCTTGAAAGCAATATTTCGCTGTCCGATTATACTCGCCAATTATTTGGGAAGGGTCGAAATAATTACTGAAAAAAATCGTAACGCCTTGAAGCTTAGTGATACAACATTCTTTTCGTTCTTTTATTTTCATCCTCTGGTACCCAATTTTCCAGCACATTGTTGTCAAATACCACACATATGTAACATTTGACTGCGAAGCCAATGCTATCTATATATCATATTGTGGAGACAAAGCATAGTGGTTATTTTGAAAGATAGTATCATGGTGCAAAAAAAAAATTTAGGCAGATTCTTTAAAATGTAGAAAAACCTTGTACCTGTATATGTGACAGCAAAGCCAAGGCACAAGGAAAGTATGGCTCCGGCTAAAAAGAAAAAAAACCTACATTTACGCCTTCAGGTTTTAATAGTGATATCTTCAATGACATATATTGGTTAGATACTCCATCTTAGTCAAGTTTTAATTACTTTTCAACCCGATATTAGTAAAAAGGCGTATATCATAATGCTTGCTCTTTTTTTCACACACTTGCTAAGCTATATCTAGGATCTCTGGCTAAGCCTAGGCTCGTCATAGTGCTTGCTCTCATAAGGAGATTTTTTATGATTAAACTTTTATTTAGACGAGCTTTTGTAATTACTCAAAATTTGGTTGGATTTTTTCGTATCCGAGTAATATCCTCAGGTTAAGTGTTCTCTATTTATAATTTATTTAAGTTTTCGCAGTGATGCTTTTACTTTGTAGTTTATTCATGCAGGGCGTTGTGCGTCTACATTGTTGTGGTATTCTTCTCTCAGCATTTCCAAAGTGTTTTTCCATGATATTAATGATCATTCTTATTTGCTTCATTGTTTATACAAGTAAGATGATAATTTTTGGCAACCGGAATGTGTTGTTCGTCGGCTAAAAACCTTTATAGAATATATTACTTGGTTGAACCAACCATGCGATGGTACATCAAGTTTGGT
Source organism: Papaver somniferum (assembly GCF_003573695.1). NCBI lineage: Eukaryota > Viridiplantae > Streptophyta > Magnoliopsida > Ranunculales > Papaveraceae > Papaver > Papaver somniferum. The sequence goes on along the minus strand of NC_039359.1, from coordinate 78,842,404 downwards.
TGTTATATTTTAGTTCCAAAACTCGAAGTTGCTTGATTAGATGACTGCTATAATCAATTTCTTTAGGTTAGACTAGGAACATAAAATGTTGGGACTCTCTTTTGTTATTCATGAAGAAACTAAAGACGTATCGACATAAACGAACATGTCATCCTTCAATTCGAGGTTAGCAACCACAAACTTGACTTGTTCCAGTTCTATCATAGTTCTTTCAAGTCAGCATTTACTGAAAACATAATATACGAAGTATAATTTGTTTACTTGTCTCTAGTATCGGTGACTTGGTCTTTATACTATGATCAAAGTATCAAGGAAAGATATACTAGTTGTTTTATAACTTTGGTATATAGAGTTACTATTTATAGTTTATATACAGGCTTTGTGAATTGACGTTACTATTATGAGTCAATCAAGCTGAAAATGAATAATACATAGTAGTAACCTTCTCTTCCAATGGAAAGAGACTGATAATTGTTATTTATTTTCTTACCGAGTTCCAAACAATGATTTGCAATAAATACAACTCACTAACTCTCATTCAACTCCAATAATCAATTTAACTGATTGGATTCAGGTCAACCTAATCCTGGAGATTGCTAAAAAGACCTCAATAACTAAAATAAAGATAACATTCAAAAGTAAACCAATTGACCATTTAACTAAAAAGGGAATCGGCCTGGTCATATAATATACAAGGATAATAGGCATATGACAATACGCTCCTCTTCTAAACATCCTTGTACTCAAGGATGAAGTCAGGAAATTGAGATTTAATATGAGAAGCATCCTCCCAAGTATCATCTTTAGGACGAGAGATTTTCCAATGAATAAGAACTTAAGAAATAGCAACACCAACACGCAATGTTTCCCGGACATCCAACACAACAACAAGGGCAACAATAAAAAAGTACCATCCACTAAGGGTAAGGATGGAGTGTGTACCAAGTGTTACCCAATCTTCTTCTTCAATTGGGATACGTGAAAAACAAGATGTATTCTTGACCCTACTGGTAGTTTTAACTTCTAAGCTACAGCTCCAACCTTCAGTAAAATTACAATAATCAATCTAAGCCGTTGGATTCAGCTTAACCTAATCCTGGAGATTTTTAATAAGACCTCACTAACTAAAATAAAGACAACATTCAAAAGTAAACTAACAGTCCAGTTAACTAACAAGGGACTCAACCTACTGGTCATATGACAGACAAGGATAATAGGCATATGACAGTTACACTAATTGGTGACTTGTTATTATTTAGTGTGTTTGAATGTCCAGAATGAAGTCAACCCTTGAGATTATATGTGAAGAAATATCATAAACATAATATAAGGAAGTAGACTTTCGAAATCATGTTTCGTAGTCGAAACAGAGTTCAAGAGCGACCCATTTATAGGACCGATCCCAGGTGCAGGACTGATCCCAGATCGATCATGTTCAGAATTTAATCTAAATTTGAACTTTTGATATGTTTGGTGATCTCTGGGTTTGTACAAACATCGAGATGTATATTGATTGAACTTGGAATGTTCACGTAATGTCGACATAGTGATTTGAAAATGTGTTAAACTCTTATAACTTAATGTTCAAATATTTTCATTGATTCTCAAGGCGAGATCCCAAAACCGAAATTCAAATATCTTTTTAAGATATACAAAAATATATGCTTATCATATCCAAGAGGTTTGCATATATCTAGTCGTTATATTGTTAAAGTATACGTATGTATCTATGCTAGGTAATATTAGTTGTCCTCCAAGAGTGATTTCGGTATATTAGCTGGATTATAATTGAAGTTTGTAAAAATAAAAAATATACAGTTATTGCATATCTTAAGTATTTTCGGATTTAGTAATTCCTTGTTGTCCAAACAAGCCTCGGTCATAACACTATAAATAATGAAGCTTGTATTCTTACATAGTCATCCCTTGACACACTGTCTAACTATATGTGTATGTGTGAAGTCAACTCGTTGATATAAGAGAGTAATTTTTTTCGGATTTATTTAATTCGATCTGAAGATCGAACTAGTGATCATCCAAACGTCAACAGGATCCATTTTGTGTGTGATCAAGCATTAATCTACAGGTAATTAATACCTTGAAGGTTGATGATTGAAGACTAGAAGACGTTTTCTTTTTGGTATTATGATCTTTGTTATATTACGTGCATATTTGATTCTCTGAGATCTAACAAGCATTGTATTTTATTAGACTTGTGGAAAGATCAGAAAAACTGGTTAGTTGCTTTTCCTCGTAGAATTGCTTGACTAGAGCTTTCTAACTAAGATAGGAGTAATATTTTTATCTTGGTATGATCTTTGACCAAAGGAGTTTATATATAAATGGAAGATCCTTTATACTCAACTTATCTCTGATAATTTCCGGGTTTGGAAGGTACACGGTGAGGTGGTTACTAGAACAGGTTAGTCCTTTGATATTTATGGTTACGATCCAAATAAGTGGATTAATTGAAATTTACCTATGCAAATGATTTCATCATGCAGGAATGTTTCAAACATCATAATTAAGAGAGAAATATTGAACTTTCTGTTATTTCTACTCACGGTAGGTTGGCAAACCAGTTCGCAAACCATAAATATATGAGTTTCAGAAATATAGGAGGGTTAGCGAACCATTTTGCAAACTGCAAGTTCAGTTGGGGACTGTTCATGAACCGTTGTGAAATGAAATTTGAAAGTTGGTATTATAGGCTAGAAGTTGATGAACCCAGTTCTCGAACCGTGGCCAACTAAGTTTAGTAATCTTGAAGGGTTAGCGAACCCGGTTCATGAACCGTTGCACCCTAACTTGTGAACAAAGTTAACGGTTCACGAACCATTGTACCAACTATCCCAGTTTAAGATTTTAGTATATGCTCAAAGACTTATTTTTTTAAATATGTTTAGCATTACTAGAACTCTCTCAAACACTTCTCAAACTTCACTGATCAATGAAACACTTATGTGTGTGCATCATGATTAAATTTTTAGGTGTTTAAATGAACATCAAATTGCTTTAGTTCTTTGGCATATTTGCGAAATCGAACAATCATTATACACTGTTCCATAACAGGTTCATATTATATATTATTTTATTGTATTTTAAAGACCTAAAGTGTTTGCTTGATTCTCAAGTTATCTTAGCTTGAATTCTAAGCAACCCCTGGTCCTTGAAAATCTATCTATAGAGATGCTCTTTCATCTGGAAAAATAAATCCCTGACACTTTGTGTCCTAGTTGATTATAGAGTCGTCATCTATTAACCTTGGTTTCCTTTGAGAAACACAATTAGGTCTACGACTAAAAGACTTCGCTTTGAGGATTCGTGAAGCCATGTCCGAATATCTTTACCTTGATAGTTTGTGTATCCTGATCTTGTTTTTCTATTATTTAGGTTTTCGTAAACTTTTCCAGGAAATATAGATAGTAATCACAAAGTTCTCTTTGTCTCAGACTTTGTGATTCCTTAAGAATATGTTTCTGAAAAATGATCTTAATTGATCTTTTGAAGATTGCTAAGAATGTAGGCTGCTCTTAGGGAGTCGTAAGTTCCGTATTTGTGAGGTTTGCTAGCTTTGTCTATTGCAAACAGATTTACTCACCTTGATCTTTGATCTAAACGGAAATCAAATAAGCTTATATGTTAGAGGCAGATTGGTATCAAAAATGTTCACTTAGGTTGAAGCAACTCTTAGGTTGTAAAGGACGTCAGATAAGGGAATCAATTAATGCGTAGAGCCTTGCGAGGTTCAAGAGACGTAAGGAGCATGATTGCAGTCTAAAATCGAAGAGCTGGTGACAGAAATGGTGTTGGTGCTTGGCGCCTGGGATGTGTGGTTAAGCTGGATGGTGCAGCAACTGGTCATTGAGGTGTTGTAGGGTTGATTCAGGTGAACAAGAGGAGATGGTCGTTGTGGCAGTAAAGCTTTAACAGTTACAGTGTTGTAGTGAAGTGCATTGCTGTCACTACACCAAATTCCCGGATTGTCGTTACAAATGGCCGTTGCGAAGGTGCAGCCGTTACTAATCTTTTTAAAATTCGTGACAGATGCAGCCGTTACGAAGTTTTTTATAGGCGTGCCAGCCACACGCTTGGTCAACCTGAATCGTAACACTTGCAATTTGTGTGTGTGTCATTCACACGCGTACTACTGTGTTTCCACCCAAGATGTGTAACACTAGAGTATATTTCCACCTATGCGTGTGCAATTCACATGGGTGATTCTTTTCATCCCATGCCTTTGTGAGAATCGACATATCGATTTTTCATTTTTCATTTTCCATTCCCATTTCTCTTTTATCCTTTTCTGCTCCTGCCTCTAAACCCTAGTTCATCTTCATCTTCATCTTCAATAGTCGACAGCCAGGAAACATCACAGAAAGCTCTCAATCATCTTCAATCATCGACTTTTCTTCTCGGTTTTCATTTTTTCTCTCTCTCTTTTATCATCAGTTTTTCGATTTTAGGGTTTTTCATCGTCTGTTAGTCTAGTTTAGGATTTTGATTTCATAAATCTGTACAAGTCTTTCATCATCTGTAGGGTTTTAGTTTTTTCGATTTGTCATGTATGTTGATTTGAAGATGATTTGGTATCATTGAAGGAAGAAGAAGATAACTCATCGACCCAATTAGGTTTTTTACACCATACAAATCGAGAGAAAAAGGCTTCAATAAAAATCATGGATCATCAAAATGGGTAAGTTCTTCAAACCCAAACATCATTTTTCAGTTTATTTCACATCTATGTTTTCAAATTTTGGTTTAATCGCAATATTGAAATTTAGGGTTTTTTAAAAACTGATTTCAGGGTTTTGAGAATTAGGGATTTTGTTTAAAACATGAAATTTATTGGAATTAAACCAACAAAATTAGGTGCGGTTAGTTTAATTTTAGTTTGTCTATGTTTTATCTCTCTGGGTTTTAGTTATCAACTGAAAATTTGGTTTTTTTGTTGATTGTAGGAGCTGTAGCAGCTTCACGGGGAGGTGGTTTTGTAGGGGGTTGAGTATATACTGAAGCAGAGGCTATGAAGATGAATTTGACGAATTAAAATCAGAAAAGTGAATGATTAAGATGATGAAAAAGATGAGATTAGTGGAGAGGTTTGTTCTTTGAAACCTTTAAGAGTAAGATTTCATTATTTCTTTGTAGTCATCTAAAATTATTAACATTTGTTCTAATTTTGGTTGTTTGATTTTACAGGAAGAAGATGAACATGACCATAAGTAAAATCAGCTTTAGTCCCCTTTTCATCCATGGTCTTGATTAAGATGCATGAGATTGCTGAGGGGTACCTTGGTTCTACAGTTAAGAAAGATGTTGTTACAGTCCCTGCCTACTTCAATGATTCTCAGCGTCAAGCTACAAAGGATGCTGGAGTCATTGCTGGTCTTAATGTTATGCGTATCATCAATTAACGTATTGGCGCTGCCATTGCCTATTGTCTCGACAAAAAGGCCACCAATGTCGGAGAGAGGAATGCTTTTATCTTCGATCTAGGAGGTGGTACCTTTGATGTCACATCTGTGTAAGTATATTTTCCAGTGCTTTCTGCTCTTAGTTATTATAATGCTGGAGTGACCAAGATGTGTATGTCACGGTAAATGGAGCCTCCAAAACCCAAGACTAAGCAAGGTACAGTTGTGAACTACTGCAATGTACAATTTTATTTATTCCAACGTCTGTGTTAAATGACTTTTAGGATATTGGTGCAACACTAGTTATCTGCCAATGGGGTTTTGATGAATCGAAACTTGCCTGCTGTTAGATGGATTGGTGGAGTAGAACTAGAGCTCATTGCAATAGCTACAGGTTATTATGAACTCATCTCTTACTGATGTATGGCATGTTGTCTTTGTCTCTGTAGGTGGAAGGATTATGCCAAGGTTCCAAGAACTGAAAATTTGGGAAAGGTACTCATTCTAGTACTACTCTAGTTCGTTCAATTAATCAATACTTATTTTTACTGTTTAGATTTTTATATAACTTTAACTGGAGCTGTTGCAAAAATAGTGAAGATTTGATGTAGTTTTTTCAGTTGGAGGAATTCTCGTGTATTAACATTTTTATTCATTTAGGCTGGGTTAGTTAGAGAGAGATCCTTCGGTACAACCAAAGATCGAATGCGCTACATTGAGCAGTGTGTGAATTCAAGGGAGGTCACTATCTTCACTTGTGGTGGTAGGTTTTTGTGCTTCTCTTTTCTTTCCGTTTAAAAATCTTGCTTTTTAAGTGGTATTTAACTGTTGATTTTGATGAATTCTTAGGGTGGGACAGTACTTTTACATTAAGCCAGTACTGTGGGAGTCTTTCAACTATACTAGCTAGTTAAGTGATGTAGGTTGTGAGAAATAAATACGATGACACATGGTTATTATTAGAGATCACAAGTCAACCATATATCGGTTACCATAGCATGTGGGTTATAACTTTTATACATGACAAATGCGGGTGCAATTTCGAAAACGGCTCAGTAAGAATCATTCTTGTGGCCCCTTTTACTGCTATTTCAGTGGGGACATTTGTTCTCACTGTAAATTTAATCATTGTATGACAATTTCCAGTGAAAATTTTAGTCCCTCATTGGAATTGCTATTGGAACAGGACTTTGTGTAGTAAATTCATTGGTGATTCTTCTGTTTTTTTATATGTGTAATCTATTCCAGTTTTTGTTAGTAACATTGTCCTAGGATGAGACCAGTGCATTCTTCTTTTGCATGCACTGTAGTTGTTTATTTTTTTTCTTTTCCTAATTTATATTTGTTCATGCTACTTTTCAGGTTATGTTATATGTGAACATGGAGGTCAATGGCGTGCCCTTAAAGGTATTGGCATCCCCTTTACAATCTTACTCTTGAACTGTTGAACTAGTTAAATTTTAGTATTTTTGTGGGTTGATATTATGAATTTATTTGATATATTCCCATTAATTGAGCAGTGGAAGTGACACATTGAATTTATGCTCCATGAATCGGAAAACCGCTGAGCTTATGGGGTAGATTGAGGTATATATTTTATTTGTGAGCTGCTTCAAGTTTCTGGAAATTGCAAATTTCTCGTATTATCCCATTTAGTCTTAGTCTTGATTATGTTAAATCAAGAAAATAGACAAGGGGAACACTTTCTATGAATTTCATCTCAATACGAGACTTGTCAAATCAACCATTGTGCATTTCCAAGTAAAAATCTCGTTTTTTACCTTCCATTTTGTCCCTGTATACATCGTTTGACTAAATTCTTCTGACCTGATCCATACATACACTATGCATTGTTGATGTTAAATAGATCCTTATACATCTGTCCATGTAAGACTTTTGATGTAGAATTGATGCAAGTTAATGGCCACTTTAGAATTTTTAATTATTTTTTGTAGTTGTCTACCTATTGTTGCATCTGTCCTTGACCAGTGCAAAAACTAGCACTTGAAACTAAGATTTAAAATTGTTTATGACATATGGTAAGCCTATACGGTACACTAAAATCAAGGACATCATAACCAGCTAGGATTTTTTGTTACCGTTCAGTGAACTTGTTTCATATTTGCTGTAATTCTGAACAATAGGTACTAGAAACCGCAAGAAAATCTATGATGAACAGACTCATTTATGGAAGCGTGTAGCTTTATTATTTGTTTGATTTCCTGGTTAAAGTCTAGGTATTGATAGAAAATGTGATTTCTATGATGATTACAGACATAGTGGTCAATCTCAACCTCTTGAACTCTAGAATCTCAACAGTCTTTACTTTTTGATTTGTTTCTCCTGCAACCCCTTTCTTCTTTGCTTAGAGACCTAACAAATGTTATGTTTTATGTCAAGAAGACTCCCCTGATGAAGTACATCGGATGTATGATGATGCTTGCCCCATCCTTGAAGAACATGAAAAGTAGAAAATCGCATTTGATCTATATCGTGTTGCTGCCAATGTTTATATACAGCTTAAAAAGTAAGAAATGTGGTGTTTCTGTCATCTCTTTCGTATTATCCTGTATGTGACTGTTATATGCTATCTCTAACCAACTGAATTTGGTTTATGCTGTTGCGTTGGCCGAGTTTTCTTGTTTAACAACATCTCTGCTAAAATCGTTGTTAACAGTGTTTTGTATCTGCAGATGAAGTACTGCGTAGCTGCTTCGTTCTTGGAAGAGAGAGCTCCTGCAAGAGAAGTGTCCATGGATTGAAGATGCATAGATGTTGTCTCTTTGGATTCCATTCGCTTCACTGATTCTGCTTCAAATGCAGCAGTCTGTGGCATGAGAAGCCTGTTATGTAAGTCATGTTTCTGTGCATGTTAATCTGCGACATGAGAAAACTTAGAAATAGGTTAGGAACCTAGGAAGTTTTTTAAGTTTTTGTGAACTGCATTTTGGGACTTAGTGAGTTTCTATGTATTCCCCTTGGAAATTTGATACTTGGCAATAACATTTGGTACTTAGAAAAAATTCATTTCCTTTTTGAAATGAATGTGATATGAGTTGATTGAAGATATTATTGTTGAATGTGAATGGATTGAAAAGTGTATCCAGGATGTTTGGGATTCCGGATGAAAATGAACTGCTTGACTTGGTCAATGTTGACTGGCAGTAATTTTTTTGTTGTTACAAAAACATTCGTAACGGCTATTAGTTGTTTGAAGTTTCCACGTAGTAACGGCTTGGCAGGTTACTAATGTGCCACGTAGTAACGGCGGGAGGATGTTACGACAACGTTGTTAAAAAAATTCGTTAAGGCCCTCAGCTGTTCACGTGTCATTTAGTAACGACCCACAGCTGTTACTAACGCCGTCACAAAAAAAAATGTAACACCCCTTTTGAAACAGGAAACAGCCGTTACAACCCGTTTTAGTAACGGCATTTTCTGTTACTAATCCCAGAATTTGGTGTAGTGTGTTTCCAGTGGATATTTGTGGAAGTGCAGGCTAAGGTGGTCCTAGAGCTGAATGCCTTGTCAGTTCCACAAGTCTGACAGGCTTAGTGAATTTTACATGGGCCTGTATTGACTGGGCTGTGGATGCATAGTGGGATGGAACGTGAGTTAGTAGGTCAGGCTTGGTCGAGACTTTTAAGTCTTATATCACACTACAGGGGAGGATATATAACCTCTCTTTTGGGTTCTCTTCATCCATTATCTTTGCTTCTACTTTTGTTCTAGGGTTTAGAAACATGAAATCTTTTCTTTTTCTTCTTGTTATGAACTCCATGAATATGAGCTAGATATTTTATTATTGGTTAAAGATGCAGTCAGATTTTGCAAGCATGTTATTTGATTTATGAATTAGTTTCCTCTCAATATTATCGTTTGATTTCTATGGTTTATAATAATTGCATGATTGACGTATTGCAATATGATTGAATGTTTGTTTAGTTAAGTCTAGAATTGATTGAACCTACATTCATATCTATAGCTATTTTAGGGTTTATCATCGAGCGATAACCTTGAATACGAGTAACATGATATGATTACAGTTTGTAGTGATACACTCTTGTAATCATATGTAGACTTTGACCTTTGTCCGAATTGTCATGTGCAATGTATGATAATTGCATTGATTAGCCTATTTCTGAAACTTAATGCTCCTAGGAATTGAACTTAATTAGCATAAGGCGTTAAGTTATTCTTTAGGTAGAATTCACATACGCAGTTTTAATGTGTGTGTTGATGAACTTAGGAAGTTTACAGAGTATTATTGTAATAAGGTATTCTATGGCTTTTGATGATAGCTAGATTAAATACGAATTCTGTTCATATATTCGAAAACTTGTTTACAATTGAAGATGAAACCTTTATCCAATATTTTCACCCTATTGATTTGCGTGTTTACTTTTTATTGTTTTGCTTTTATTTTATTTTAGTTTATAAAAAATCAGAAAACCCCTCTTGTTACTTATAAGATACCGAAACATATTGACAACCAAGTCCTCTCTGTAGGAACGATCCTTTCTTTCCCTTGCTATATTTTTATATTTTGAGTAGTGAGAAAGCAATTTATTTTTGACGCATACGAGAGCGATCATACCCCTGCGCTTCCAACTGGTATTAGAGCGATAAAACACTGTTAGACCTAATAAGTATGTGTTTTTTATTGATTATTAAAGCATATCCTAATGGGAATAGATGTGTAAAGATTATCTCGTTCACCTGTAACATACACCAGAGTTCCTTAAAGATTCTCCATATATTCTTTCCTGGAAAAACAATTTCCGCTTATCTTGGAAGTTGCAATGCTATTAAGACATCCAATCTCAAGATTAAGAATGAAGAATCCAAAGTAAAACTAATTGCTCCCTTGGAAATTGAACCAAAGTCAAGGATGTTAGGTTATGCAGTTCTAAAAAAATTTCTATCAGTTTAACTAAGGAATGCAACAAAGAAATATCTGTAGACTAAAATCTATTCTTAGCCATTAAGTACACTCTTAAATTCTTACATCGTCTTGATGTGATCGTGAACAAAGCTAATTTCTTGCATTTTTCGACTCTAACAAGTTTTGTTTCAAGTGTCATGTTAAAAAATCTTGCATATTCCTTAAAAGAAAAACTGCAAAGATGGTGACATCTTCTACTTGTCAAGAAACTAAACTGGTTGATCACTTCAAGGGAACTGAACAAAAAAACACTAGTGTGATCACTAACTCTTTTGATTTTGCCTTAGGTACAAAAGATGAAAACTAACATTCCGATAGTATTCGTGAGCATCTTCTTGCTTACCAAACTTTTTGGTAACAATAAACTGGAATCACCTCATCCTGCATATAGCTTGAGGTAGGGAAAGTAACGGATAAGTTATTTCTTATGTTTGTGTTTTTGGTTTTTCTTGTGATCTCTCTATCCGTTTGTCTCTATGTAACCCACAAATATTTTAACAACAATAAAAGATTTTTCTTATTATGTAGAGTTTACTCCATAACTTTGAAATTGTCTATTTACCTGAGTAAAGCCGTCAGTGGTATCATGATTGTCTCCAAGATATTTTTGGAGTTCACATATTTTATTGGATAATATATTAGAGTATGTATCTACGCACTTGATGCCACACCCTAATAAGTTTATTTCGACAACTACTTGTGCAGGTCCACGGATTTTTATAAACAATTACTGCAAATAGAACAAAATTGTATGCGGGAATAAGTGGCTATTTATTGAGAGCAGTTGATCAGTTTGCAGCTTCTGAATGCATTTCCTATCGACTGCACAAACTTTGGATAATGACTGCAAATCCAGTTCTAGTCTCTGCATTGAACATATATTGAGCATGAGAGATACTTACAAGGTTCATCTGTTACAACCTACAAAGGAAGAAAAAATTCCTTCCAAAACCAGTTTTTGTTGTTCTAAGAAAACCACAGGGATTTAAACCAATTATAAAGTGGGAAACACATATTCAAAAATCGAAGGAAATTATCTATTACCTTAGAATTGGTGAAATATTCAAAGAGTTCCAAAGAACTGCAGATATATTTTACAAAAAATAATAATTATGAACTAGCTTTTGAATGCTAAAACTTACCATAATATCCTCATTGTTTTTCGACTGCGATTCTACAAACATGTCTCTTTCTTTCCTTAACTGTTATCAGAAGAATAAGATCACATGTGCCAATAGGAATAATGAAAAACAAATATTTTAAAGTAATACTAATTATAGCAGAAGACCGCCATACCATTATTATGTACTAAATTTTGAAGTGATATCAAATTAATCAGCCAAAAATAATCATAAGGTCACTGAGATCCCTGAAATTCTGAATCCCCGAATGATATAAAGGAATAAGTGGTTTTTGGATGTAAAATTTACAAGGAATAAGTGAAGCAGAGAAGTGTAATATTTTTATTTGTTTCTTGTTATGGCCTCAGTTGTTCAACACAAAATTTCTTGGACCTTTCTTCAAAAACATATATGCATATATTCATGCATTTTTATGGTCCTTATGAATAGAAAGAAATAGAGAATTTATGCCTCCAAACGCATTGTTTCCATATGTAAGAGTTTATCAATGTTGAAAGAATAATCCTGACCAATTTTTAAGTTATTAGATATCAGCAAAAAATTAAAGATGATTAACAACTGATAAAAGCATTTATTCTTGTTGTCATATTAAACTAAAAGAAGTCAATTCACTGGTAGCTATGGTCCTGTGGATATCCCAAAGCAGCACCTTTTTCCCATTTCCCAGCCCGAAATACACAAGGCACCAAGAAAATCTTTTAACAAAACATACACCTGAATTAGGAGCTCCAACATGCCAATGACAAAGGACCAACGAAGCTGATTTCACTAAAATACTTTATAATTTCTAACCCTTGCTGGACGACCAAAGGGAGTCCCTAGGTGAAAACTTAGTGCAATTTTTTCATCCCGACTAAAAAATCAAAAAGAAAAAGTAATTAAATTTCTGGAATTTGAGAAACATATGCAGACAATTCCTAAAATTGATCATGTATTTTGATCGAACACAGTTAAATGAACATCTTTTAAGTTCAAACTTTTGATAAAAAAAATCATCACATCAATCGGATGATTCGAACTCTAACAAAAATCCATGTTTCCTGAAAACCAATTTTCTTGGAACTGTTTCGGGTAGATAAGATGAATTTTCAGGTCGGCTAAACCCATATACAACCCACGCTTTATATTTTCACCCCTCTTTTTCTCTTCATATTCCCCCTTTTTCATCTCTTGTTTTGAAAATCATTTTTTTTTTGAATCACTGTATTGAGCTATTCAAATTGAGTTTTAATATTGAACAGACCCATCACCTTGAGTTATTCAAATTAAGCTATTCAAGCACTGTATACTTCAATCATTGTGAGCATACATTGAACCGAATCACTCATGACTACTTCATTAGTCATTTTCTTTTATAAAATAACAAAATACACGTTCTCAATTGGAAAAAGAAAACATTGATCTCACTCCATCAGTTACATCAGTAACGCAATTCCAATTACCCTTACAAACATTTTCTACTAAATATATTATTATCTCCTTCCTCCTCTTTTATTTGTATTGCAATCCATTCCTCCTTTTTCTTTTTTCTACTCTTCCAATTTTTATTTGCAGAAACAAGGTGAAAACAAAACACCCATACATCAAAAGTCGACAAAACCCACCATCAACCGTAAATATTAGAAAAAGGCGTAAATAACACTAAGTGATTTCAAGAAAAAAGATTAAGAAAGAAAAAACCAAAAACGCCAACTTAAAAAATCCCATGATGAAAATGAAGATTCTTTTGGTTTTCTTGTGTTTTCTCTATATTCTATGTCTCAATGTCTGAAATTGGGTTTATTATTTGTTGATATAATAAGAGGTTGTGTAAGTGAAAAAAACAATCGAAGAAGAGAAAAAAAAATAGAAAAGAGCGGCGGAGGAGGAAGGAACCATAAAGGTAAGATTAGGTTCCTTATGATATTGTATCCCCCCTCCCAAAAAAGAAGAAGGTTTCTTTCGATATCTCCTATGACATAGATATTAAAGTAAACTTCTATATTACCCACTGAATATCAAAAGATGAAAAAGGTAATGAATCCAAAGATTCCAAAACCAGTTAAAGCCTCACATACCATCATAATTCTAGATAAAACTAAGAAATACAATAAAAGAAATCAACAACAATAAATCAAGAAATATTACTAGGTTCGATTCTTTAAATCAAATAAACTTTTGGATCATTAATCTTTGTTAATTAACTTAAAAAACCTATATCTAACCTTCATCATCTTCTCAATAAACATCTTCATCTACGTACCTGCATAACCCATTTTCCTTGTAGCGTCCTTCAAGGAAAATCGTGGTTGCTGATAACTTCGTAGTAAGTTTTAGGTGGACGAACTTTTCTAGATTTAGATGGAGAACACATTACAACACCTGTAACTAAAAGATGAGAGGAAGTACAAAGGAAGAGAATCAGATATGAAAATGAAAAGAGTAGTAAAATGGGTATTATTGTGCTATCTTCATTACAACACCTGTAACAAACAAACGTCAAGTTAAAAATACAAAAAAAAACCGTTTGCATTGATCTAACAACATGTGTTCAAGAAAAAGATTCAAAACCCAGACCTTATAAATACCACAGAAGAAAAAGATGAGATTTTTTTTTTTACAAACTCACTTCTTATATCTTCAAGGATTATATGCAGAAATAGGCCTGTTTTGGACCCCCACTTTCGTTTCTAGGCCTGTGTTTTTATTTATTGCAAAACTAGGCAAGTTAAACGGATTCCATCCGTTTTTGTTATCTCGGTCAATTTATCGTGTTGACTCGTCAATTACTCATGCAGCGATATCTCATGGATGTGGTAAGATTACTGAAATATCCTTCACACGTGTGTGTCAGTAACATTAGATAATATGTCCACGTGTCTCGATAAGATGTCCACGTGCCTCTATCTGGAAGCCTAATCTAACCAACACGACATCTCGAGGATTATTAAACGGCCATGATAGTACTTCATTGTTATTATCGACGGAGCGGGAAGGAATCTGGAATAAGAGAAGACAGAGAGAGAGATCGATTCATTTAGTTTCTTCTTCTCTCTTGTTCTTCAGAGAAAGTTCTCTAGAGAGGGTTTTTAGTAGAGAGATAAATCAGTGAAACAGTGTTTTATTAGTTGAGATTCGAAAAACAAATTGAAGATTTCCTGCTGGTGAAGATGCCGAGACGGAAGAAGCGTTCTATAGAGAGGTAAGAAAAAACCCTAATCTTTTGATTAATGTTCGAATTTGTTCTGCTGATAATTTTCTAGGGTTTCTTAATTTCAAAAATGGGTTTTGCTGATAATGATTAGTTGAAATTGATTTCTAGGGTTTTTATGGTTCTAGAATTTGTCTGAGATGAGTTTTCCATAATTTGTCTGATATATATTTTGTTGTTATTAATTTTAGAAAGCAAGTGGTTCAAGAGGTTACAAATGAGGTTAAACATGACATATTTCCAACCATAGATATTAAGGTGAAGGATCTAATCAACACTGCTATGTGTTTTGAGTTTAAGGGTTTGTCCAGAGAAGATATGGGTATAAATCAGTTAAAGTCTAGGATTAGTCCTATGTTGAGACTAACCAGTAGCGAGACATTGGACCTTCTATGGTATGTTGATCCATGCCTACCATCAAACATCATTAATGATGTAGAGTTTTGGTTTTTCTGGGAAAATGCAATTGAAGATGAACATGGTTGGATTACATTGTATTTGCAAGTGATGCCACTAGATGAGAATGGTGAGATAGATGTATCTCAGGTTACTGCAGATTCAAAGCCTCCTCCACCACATATGACACCTAAAAAGAATGTGACTCCAAAGAATCCAGTCTCTAAGACTCCACCTAGACCAGTTGGTTCTAGTGGTTCACCACCCAAGACAGTAACAAAGAGATTTAGGGATGGCAAGACAGTAAGAAGAAGTCAAAGAATACCTAGGATCAAGACAAGAATCCTACTAAAGTATACATTGATTTATCTGATGATGAAGATGTTTCTGATGAAGATGTTTATATTCCACAGTTTACTCAACAAACAGAAGCTAGTGTAGCTGAAAATAATCCTGTTTTGGAAGCTAGTGTAGCTGAACCTGAAGAATTGACTCAACACAGTAATGCTGGTGAAGTTGAACAAGTTAATGAGATACCTGGATTTGGGGAATATTTCAATCAAGACTTTTGGGTTCAAGCTACAACACAGGCAGAAGTGGTAGAAGTTTTGTTTGCAATTGCCCAAGAGTACAAGAAAAGTGATGAGTATGTCCTGCACTTGAAGAATGTAGAAGAAGATGAATGTAATCCTGATGATGAGTATGTCTTGAACAATTTATCAGACAAATAAAATGAAGAGAAAGATATCAAGAGTTACAATAAGTTTCTACAAAAAGTTCAGAATGGATATCTTTCAGATGGTACTGCAAGTGAGAGAAGTGATGATGGTGCAAGCGATGATAAGGATGCTGCAAGTGATGGTGTGATGATGCTGAAAGTGATGGTGGTGATCCAAATTTGGGGAGGTGGAGGTGGAGGTTGAGAATGACAAGGAAGGTAATTCATTGCTTTTTTTTTTTAAACTTTATTGGGTTTGATTTTAGATTTGTTTAGTACTAATGCCCTTGTCTCTGTGGTTTTGTAGAGGACCATTATGGAGACTTGGTCTCTGACAGAGAAGAAGAAGGTAATTTGTCATTTGTTTTGTAGTCTTTTGTTTTCTTATTTTTTGTTTTTTTGTTAATGTTTGTTTGAACTCTAACTGAATCATTTATTTTTGGGAATTTGTATCAGAAATCAACAAGACTGATGGGCTTGAACTTATAGTATCAGAAAGCAACAAGACTGATGGGCCCTAAATGTTCAAAGCCTCATGATAACACACAGTTTTAAGGACAAGGAAGCTGAAGAGATGTTTCCTGAGGAAGTTACTTTTGAACAAGTGGATCCTTATAACCTAGTGAAGGGAAGCAAGTTTATCAGCAAGTGATAGACACATTTTTGTGTCCGATTTGTCTCGATTCTATATATTGTTAGGGCTCATTTTTGTACTTATTATGGTGTTTTATTTATTTGTAGGTATTTTTGGCTAATAAACATTTTTGGAAAAAAATAGGCTCGAAAAGTTGTCGGAAAGCACCCGGAGGACATTTGCTATTCGGACTCTCACTTTGGATAAGGGGTAACCTAATTACTAAGGGGAATCCCATTTCCAGCATCTGCTAATCGCACCCCTACTCTGGATAAGGGGCAACCATCTTCAACATTCAAAACCAGAAAATTGGCGGGAAAAATGCAGTGAAGAAGAACATTTTGGTGATCGTGATTTGGAGGAGTTTGAGGTCGATTAAACCTCTGATTTTCATAGGATAGATCTTATGGGTCTAGGAATCTGATATGGGTGTTTAAATCGATTAGAATGGGCTCAACGACGGATTTTTCTCACAACAAGAAAATATGGAAAGTCACGTGTGTGACCTGTTTTAGGGAATTTTAGAGAGATTAAACGCTGTAAACCTTCCCAAAGATTTGTATCTATCTAAGGAAGAGTTTAGAATAAAAAGGAAAGCTCAGAAACGCGTAGAAATCCTAAAACAAGAAATTGTCGCAACTTGGCCGTGAAGAGAAGGAAAGAGATTTTGGAAGATTTGGGAGAGATTTAATCGGTATTTTTGATATAATAGATGTCTTGGGTCATATAGGAGGTGTCGAGAGTTTGGGAACCTAAGGAGAGCCAGAGAAGAAGAAATCAGAGCTTTACCAAACTCTGTTTCTGCTGCTGCTGCTGCTGTTGAAGAAGAAGAACGCGAAGAACATTGACCCTCGGTAGACAGTCGCAGAAAAGTGTCTGTTTAACAGCTGAAGAACATTAAGCTGTTCAGGGCAGTCTTAAATCAGCGACAAAGCAACATTTTTCTGTAACAGTTCCATTGTAACTGTTTTGCAACACCAATACACTGTTGCAAACAGTCTGTGTTATTACTTTTCACTCTTTTAATCATCTTTTGAGCAACAAACACATATTTTGAGATCATGATTAATATGAGGAGCTAAACCCATTGCTGAGGCGATAGAGGAAGCTATTTTTCCAACAAAAAGTGGTATATTCTATTTTATCTTTTTATTTGCAATAATTATATGATTATTTGCCTTGAACTATTATTGAATATGATTTTTATTTGAGTGATTGTGATCTATTTTGATGGAGTATGCTTAGTTTTAAGACTTTTGATGCTTCATACTTGGTATTTACAATTATTACTTTTGAAAATCTACTTGTTGCAATATTTAGAATCAAATTAAACAAGAAAATTGCATAAATATAAGTATTGGTTTAATCACTTTGAACTTGGAAAATAGTGGAATCTTAGCCTCAGTGTTTCTTTTAGTATTGATATCATCTTTGATTGAGTTTGCTATAATTTTAGTGAGTTTTCTATTTTAATATTAGATTTAAGTCTAATTAATATCCTTCACAAGTCTGAGAATCGAACCACTTTTACCACTATCTACAAATCACATCAATTTTTGGCGCCGCCGACGCGGACTTGTTTTTAGGGTTTTAGATTTATTTTTATTATTTTTTTTTTTTTTATTATTTTTGTTTTTTTATGTTTTTGGGTATTTATCTTGTGTCTACAGGTTCTGGATCATAAAGAAAATTGAGCCAAGGAGTTTGGTGATTTCATAAAGACTTGGAGCTAAAGATTAAAGCAAAAAGAACAAAAAGAAGACAATTTTATTTTTATTATTTTTGTAATTTTTTTTATTTTTTTTTGGACTTTTGGACTTTGGGACATTTTTTTTATTACCCTACGGAAGGGTACTTTAAATATAAACTGTTTGCAGAGAAGGAGGACAATTACGATATTGTCTCTGCACCTTGGGTTCGTACACTAGACATCGGAGTCAGTGGCCCGAGTCGACTACAACCGATTCATCCCCCGTCTGGAAGGAGGTAAGATTCTAAACACTCGCGAATCCCCTGTCAGCGAGTTACTGGACTCCTTCGTATGCATATATGTTGAGGACTGAATACGGACATTTATTTTTCTAGTAAAGGGCAAGGCCTGGCCATACAAGATAAGGGTTCGGATTTCATCACCGTTCTCTTCTTGCCCGCTTTAGGAACACGTAACCTACGCGAACCTAAGCCTAAAATTTTGACTAGAACGAGACCGATAGGGTAACGAGCTTAACAGGAAAGTCATTCGAAAAATATTGGTTACTCTTTTAAGCATACTTCGAAGTTCTTGACGGTTTCTGTAAGTTGAATGCGTGACTGCGCCGCCTTGTAATACCGGTGAGGCCTTGGGTATCAAAGCTCCACCGAGCTTCCCTCGCCTCTATTCAACTTACGTTAACTCGGATTGATTCCAGAGGGGTTTGCTTAAATTGTAACGAATTCCCGTTCGAAGGATTAGAAGCTGGTCTAGAAACAATCTAAGTGGAGCCATCATGCTTTTTGTTTGCTAGAAATCAATAGGTTTGATTTGGTTGAGTCGGCCTTGATCTGTGTTTGCTTACCCTTCCAATTTAGAAAATTCTATTGTATGCCTGAACGTAAAAGAGACGCACTAGGTAGATTTGTTAAGAGAGAAACCTAGTAGTTCGAAGCGTCTCGATTACCTTAATCTAGAAAGTCCGGCTTTTGAAGAGTCTGTTTTTGAACGTTCTTTGACTGAGGAGAGAATCCTGTTGCTCCGATAGCGCCAGAAATGGCAACTTTGAAAGCTTTGTTGAATCCAACTAGGACTACCCGTCCTTCGTGTATTAAGTTAGCTGAAACGGAGGCACCCTATGAACTGAAACCTGGGACCTTACAGATGCTCCCAATCTTTTTAGGGAAAGAAAATGAAAACCCTTATTACCATGTTAGGGATTTTGAGGAAATTTGTAGTACTCTAAGAATTAGAGGCTTAGATGATGATGCTTTGAAACTTAGGTTATTCCCATTTTCCCTGAAAGATAAGGCCAAGTCGTGGCTGTATAGTTTGGACTCCGAGTCAATTGAGACATATGAACAACTTACATCTGCCTTTTTCAATAAGTTTTTCCCTAGGCACAAAACATCGTCTATTAGGACGCAAATATGCACATTTTCACAACAAGAGGGAGAATCTTTATATAGGTATTTGGAAAGGTTCAATGATTTATTATCCCAGTGTCCTCATCATGGTTTAGAAAAGGTTAGGCTAGTTCAGATCCTTTATGAGGGTTTAGATTATTCCACAACGACCATGGTTGAGTCTCTATGCACTGGTGGATTTGAAAACCAAACTGTTGATGCGGCGATGGAATTTTTTAATGAAATCGCCGAAAAAACCCAGCAATGGGAAAATAGTAGGGCACCCCAGAAAACAATTCTTTTAAGTAGAGGAAACGTTAATAGGGTAGAAGGAGGCTATGAATCAGATGCCAAAATTGTGCTATAGCAAAAAGGTTAGAAGCCTTAGAAGTGGGCCAGACTAGTGGTAGAGTGGAGCCTTTTTGGGAAGGCCAGAATATTGAAGAGCAGGCCAATGCTCTTTATAATAACACTAGATTTGATAACCGTCAAAAGATTGACCCATATTCAGAAACCTATAATCCTGGTTGGAGAAACCATCCGAACCTTTCGTGGTCTAAGGGCCAAAGTCAAGGTCAGTTTAGTAATTCTAATGCTCCCCCAGGTTTTGGCTATACTAAGAATCCTTCAGGACTAGCTCAGTTTCAGAATCAGTCAGATAAGAAAATCCTAAGTTTAGAGGAATCTCTCCTTGTTAACTCAGCAAACTGCAAAATTCCAGTTATCCGTAGAACAGAGTCTACAAGCTAGTAACAGGATAGGACAAGAAAATAGTCAGGCTATTTCCGAGTTAAAAACCCAGGTTGGTCTGATAAGTGATTCTTTGAGAGAAAAAGGTAAGTTTCCTAGTCAAACACAACCCAACCCTAGAGGAGTTCATGAATTAGGTGCAAAACCATCGAATCAATTGAATGCTGTTAGAACCCTTAGAAGTGGTAGAGTTGTAGACAATAAGGTAACCATGCCCGATAGTGAACATACTGTAGTTCACCCCTCAGGATCTCACCTCTCAGGACCAGTCTGAAGAGACTGATAAAGTTTCTGATGATGTGAATTCGGTTCCTGAAAGGTCTGATTTTAGGCCTAGAGCCCCATTTCCTCAGCTATTAGTACCAACAAAGAAGGAATCGAACTTTAATGACATAGTGGAGGTTTTTAAGCAAGTTACCATAAACCTTCCCTTATTAGATGCAATTAGGCAAATTCCTGCTTATGCCAAGTTCCTTAAGGATATGTGTACGCGAAAGCGAAAACTTAGCGTCCATAAGAAAGCCTTTTTAGCTAGTCACGTAAGTTCAATCATTCAGAACACCACAACTCCAAAGTACAAAGACCCAGGTTCTCCTACCATTGCTTGCACAATAGGTAACTTCCGGGTAGAAAAAGCTTTACTTGACTTAGGAGCCAGTGTGAACTTACTGCCATTCCATGTATACTTACAGCTAGGACTTGGTGAAATGAAACCTACTCAGATGACACTGCAGTTAGCTGATAGGTCTGTTAAAATCCCTCGAGGTGTTATCGAGGATGTTCTTATTGAGGTCGACAAGTTTATTTATCCAGTGGATTTCGTGGTCCTAGATACCCAACCTGTCCCTGACCCAGAGAACCAGATACCTGTGATTTTAGGTCGCCCATTTTTAGCTACGTCTAATGCGATCATTAACTGTCGAAATGGTGTGATGAGTTTATCTTTTGGTAATATGACTATGGAGATGAATTTTTAATGTCAGTAAGCAACCTCATGAGCTAGATGACACATGTGTTGAGGAGGTGAACATGATAGAAGCCTTAGTTCAGGAGTCATTACCAAACATCTTGTCTGAAGACCCATTAGAAAGTTGTCTATCCCATTTTGGTTTAGATTTTGACGACGATAGCACTATTGAACAGGTGAATGCTCTATTAGATTCTACCCCTGTGTTAGACACTGATAGATGGAAAGCTAGGTTCGAACCGTTACCAGTTTCTGAGACTACCCTAATTCCTTCTTTAGAAGAGCCCCCAAAGTTGGACCTTAAACCACTACCCGATACTCTAAAGTATGTGTTTTTAGGCCCATCTGAGACTTTACCTGTGATTGTAGCTTCCAATTTGGATAGTGATCAGGAAAGTAGGCTAGTAAATGTACTTCAAGACAATAAGGAAGCTTTAGGGTGGACTATAGCAGACATTAAGGGTATAAGTCCTACTGTGTGTATGCATCAGATTCATTTAGAGGAAGACTCCAAACCTTCTAGGAGAGATGCAACGTCGACTGAACCCTAACATGAAAGAGGTAGTTCGAAAAGAGGTGCTTAAGTTGTTAGATGCGGGTATTATTTACCCAATTTCAGACAGTAAGTGGGTCAGCCCTGTTCAGGTTGTCCCCAAGAAATCAGGTATCACTGTAGTCCAGAATGATAATAATGAATTAATCCCAACCCGAGTGACCACGGGATGGCGTGTGTGTATTGACTATAGGAAATTGAACAAGGTCACAAGGAAGGATCACTTTCCCCTTCCTTTTATCGACCAAATGCTAGAGCGATTAGCTGGACATAGTCACTATTGCTTCTTAGATGGCTACTCCGGTTATAATCAGATCGTTATTGCCCCAGAAGACCAAGAGAAAACCACTTTTACCTGTCCCTTTGGTACCTTTGCGTATAGACGCATGCCTTTCGGGCTATGTAATGCCCCTGCAACTTTTCAGCGTTGTATGATGAGCATATTTTCTGATATGGTAGAACGGTTCTTAGAGGTCTTTATGGATGATTTTCAGTGTTTGGTTCATCTTTCGATGAGTGCTTGCATCATTTGACATTAGTGTTGACTAGGTGTAAGGAAAAAAATTTAGTGCTTAATTGGGAAAAATGCCATTTCATGGTTAAATCAGGAATTGTATTAGGGCACATCGTCTCTTCAAAGGGTATAGAGGTAGACAAAGCCAAAGTTGACCTTATTAAGACTTTACAGGTCCCAAAAACCGTAAAAGATATTAGGTCATTCCTAGGGCATGCAGGTTTTTACCGTCGATTCATTAAGGATTTTAGCTTGATTTCTAGACCTCTTTGCAATTTGCTTGCAAAAGATGTTAAGTTTGTCTTTGATGATGCTTGTTTAGAGGCTTTTGAAAAGCTTAAAACTTTACTCACTACTGCCCCGATAGTCCAGTCACCTAACTGGAACCTACCCTTTGAGATTATGTGTGATTCTTCAGATTAGGACAACGAGAAAACAAATTACTTCATGTGATTTATTATGCTAGCAAAACTCTGAATGATGCCCAAATAAACTACACAACTACCGAGAAGGAACTTTTAGCCATCGTGTTTGCCTTGGATAAGTTTAGGTCTTACCTATTAGGTTCTAAGATCATAATCTATACAGATCATGCTGTTTTGAAATACCTTTTATCTAAGAAGGATACCAAACCTAGATTGATTAGATGGATCCTATTGTTACAGGAATTTTCCCCAGACATTAGAGACAAAAAGGGTGCAGAAAATGTAGTAGCAGATCACTTGTCTAGGCTAGTTGTTAGTTCCCCTAGTGATTCCCTTCCTATAAGGGATAGCTTTCCTGATGAACAATTGTTCTCTGTTTCCCAATCACCTTGGTATGCAAATATAGTGAATTATCTTGTTACTGGTCGAACCCCTCAACATTGGGGTAAGCAAGATCGTTCTAGGTTTTTAGCCGAGGTTAAGCATTTCTTTTGGGACGATCCTTATCTGTTTAAGTATTGTCCGGACCAGATTATTAGGAGATGTGTATCTGAGAGTGACCAGTCTAGTATTATCTCCTTTTGTCATGAACATGCATGTGGGGGTCATTTTAGTGCTAAGAAGACTGCTGCTAAGATTTTGCAGTGTGGATTTTACTGGCCTTCGTTGTTTAAAGATTCCCATAGTCATTGTGTTTCTTGTGAGCGTTGCCAGAAGTTAGGAACCATTTCCCGTAGAAATATGATGCCTTTGAACCCTATTTTAGTGATTGAGGTCTTTGATGTGTGGGGCATTGATTTTATGGGTCCATTTCCTATTTCGTTTGGTTATCTTTACATACTTGTCGTGTAGACTATGTGTCTAAGTGGGTTGAGGCGGTTCCGTGTAGAATGACCACAGGGTCGTAGTCCAGTTTTTGAAAGAGAATATACTTACACGTTTTGGTACGCCGCGAGCTATAATTAGTGATGGAGGTTCACACTTTTGTAATAGACCTTTCTCTTTTAATGAAACAATACGGTATACCCATAAAGTAGCAACCCCATATCACCCTCAGACTAGTGGTCAGGTAGAGGTTTCCAATAGGGAAATTAAACGTATTCTAGAGAAAACAGTTAATCCAAATAGGAAAGACTGGTCGTCGAGGCTTACTGATGCCTTATGGGCTACCGTACTGCGTTTAAGACACCCATTGGAATGTCACCTTATCGTTTAGTGTTTGGCAAGGCATGTCACCTGCCTGTTGAGTTAGAGCATCGAGCCTATTGGGCTATTAAGAACTTAAACTTTTCACTTGACAAGGCAGGAGCTCAAAGAAAGCTCCAGCTCAATGAGTTGGACGAGATTCGTAGAGATGCATACGATAGTGCTAAGGAGTATAAGAACAAAATGAAACTTGTGCATGATAGGAATATTTTACGAAAGTCATTTTCTCCAGGTCAAAAAGTTCTTTGTATGACACTCGTTTGCATCTATTCCCCGGGAAGTTGCGCTCTCGGTGGACCGGTCCTTTTGTGGTCCGTACTGTTTTTCCTCATGGCGCTGTTGAGATTGAGACACCAGATGGTAGTAGTTCTTCGAAGGTTAACGGTCAGCGATTGAAGCCCTTTTTAGAGCCTTTTCCTACAGGTGATGTTGAGGAGGTCCCTCTGGAGGACCCTGTTTACCTTGATTGACCATCGAGGCGATTTTGTATGTTGTATAATATTTTTGTAGGTTTTTGGTTACACTTCACCCAGGTACTATCTTTCCGACTTCTTCTTTACTATTTCCTCATGTTACTTATATTTTTGGTACTTTCTTTGATTAGAAACATTGAGGACAATGTTAGATTTAAGTTTGGGGGTGGGTAGAACTTTTTGTTACCTTTTCGTTGCAATAATAAACTCCAGAGCCTAGAAATTTATCCCTATTAAGGATGGCACTAACCAATCTAAGTGGATGGAAGCATTTTGGTTGTAGGAGTTGAGGAACCAATCTGACTAGATGGCAACATCTAAAGAGTCTATTCATAAAAGCACAGAGCTCAGGTGTTAGAAATAACATGATAGTTTCACCATATCTCGTTGAGTCCTTTTCACTTCTGTTTTTATTTTGTTTTGTTTTTAAACTATGTTTCTCTAAGTGATTAGGTGGGGCTCACGATTCAAGTTGTTACCAATGCTAGGGTGAATTAGAGTGATTGAGATACCAAAAAAAAAAGAAACCAGACCATCAGACCAACTGGAATAAATTCAATAAAGTCGACCACTGGAACCCTTGTATATGCCAGTTGTGTTGACCTAGAGTTAGGATTATCAATCACTGGTTCCCTTGTATATGCCAGTGTGTTGATATTAGTCAGACTAGTATCTCAGTCCATTAGGATAGGTTCATTTTGGCGGAGGCCTTCAGACAGATATGAGAAACACCGTTCACCTAGTAAACATCAAAACCATCTATGTTTTTCTATATCCATCTTCTTGATCTATCCATGTGATTAGTTTTGACTCCGGATATTGATGTCCATAGTGCGACTATCTGAGTAGAGCTCTGTCACTTCATATGAATTTTAGTATGCTTGAGTGCAAACTCGTGTACAACAATTGGAATTTCGCATCAGGGTACTTCCTCCTGTAGTCAATAAGTATGCCAACCAAGGAGATTCTTTAGTGCCTTCCAAGGTTCTGTGTAGATAGCTAGGGTCTGGAGTAAAAAGGTTTTGTGGGTATACCTCTGGTAAGCCCTCCGGAGACAACACTCCGCCACTAGGGACACCTAGGGGTTTAAAGGCTTATTGCATACGCTAAATGCAATCGACGATGCCTGCGACAGTGAGTTAGGATTTTATTTCTATTTTATTTTTGCTCGAGGACTAGCAAATATAGGTTTGGGGGTATTTGATAGACACATTTTTGTGTCCGATTTGTCTCGATTCTATTATTGTTAGGGCTCATTTTTGTACTTATTATGGTGTTTTATTTATTTGTAGGTATTTTGGCTAATAAACATTTTTGGAAAAAATTGGCTCGAAAAGTTGTCGGAAAGCACCCGGAGGACATTTGCTATTCGGACTCTCACTTTGGATAAGGGGTAACCTAATTACTAAGGGGCATCCCATTTCCAGGCAGTTGCTAATCGCACCCCTACTCTGGATAAGGGGCAACCATCTTCAACATTCAAAAACCAGGCGGGAAAAAAGTGCAGTTAAAGAACAGTTTTGGCAATCGTGATTTGAGGAGTTTGAGGTCGATTAAACCTCTGATTTTCATAGGATAGACTCTTTATGGGTCTAGGAATCTGATATGGGTGTTTAAATCGATTAGAATGGGCTCAAACGACGGATTTTTCTCACAACAAGAAAATATGGAAAGTCACGTGTGTGACCTGTTTTAGGGAATTTTAGAGCGATTAAAACGTTGTAAACCTTCCCAAAGATTTGTATCTATCTAAGGAAGAGTTTAGAATAAAAAGGAAAGCTCTGAAACGCGTAGAAATCACAAGAAATTGTCGCAACTTGGACGTCAAGAGAAGGAAAGAGATTTTGGAAGATTTGGGAGAGATTTAATCGGTATTTTTGATATAAATAGATGTCTTGGGTCATATAGAAGGGGTTTCGAGAGTTTGGGAACCTAAAGAGAGCCAGAGAAGAAGAAATCAGAGCTTTACCAAACTGTTCACGTGTGTGACCTGTTGAAGAAGAAGAACAACTGAAGAACATTGACCCTTGGTAGACAGTCGTGAAAAGTGTCACTGTTTAACAGCTGAAGACATTAAGCTGTTCAAGGAAGTCTTATTTCAGGGCAGCCTTAAATCAACGACAAAGCAACAGTTTTTCTGTAACAGTTCCATTGTAACAGCTGTTTTGCAACACCAATACACTGTTGCAAACAGTCTGTGTTATTAATTTTCACTCTTTTAATCATCTTTTGAGCAACAAACACATATTTTGAGATCATGATTAATATGAGGAGCTAAACCACATTGCTGAGGCGATAGAGGAAGCTATTTTTCCAACAAAAAGTGGCATATTCTATTTTATCTTTTTATTTTCAATAATTATATGATTATTTTCCTTGAACTATTATTGAATATGATTTTTATTTGAGTGATTGTGATCTATTTTGATGGAGTATGTTTAGTTTTAATACTTTTGATGCTTCATACTTGGTATTTACAATTATTACTTTTGAAAATCTACTTGTTGTAATATTCTAGAATCAAATTAAAAAGAAAATTGCATAAATATAAGTATTGGTTTAATCACTTTGAACTTGGAAAATAGTGGAATCTTAGCCTCAGTGTTTCTTTTAGTATTGATATCATCTTTGATTGAGTTTTCTATAATTTTTAGTGAGTTTTCTATTTTAATATTAGGATTTAAGTCTAATTAATATCCTTCACAAGTCTGAGAATCGAACCACTTTTACCTCTATCTACAAATCACATCAGCAAGAAAGCATTCAAGAAGCATTTGAGAGCCTACTGTATAAAGCATAAACATCAGGTTAAGTTTAGTGATTCAAACAACTATAAATATTAGGGTGAAGTGCATTCAGAATCAGAAGACCAAGTGTCCTATGTTCATTTATGGAAGAGTTATGAAGGGTGAAGGAACTACATTTACTCTGAGAAGTTGGAATCTGAAGCACACATGCAATGGAAATGTTAAAGGGGAGAACATATGTGCAAATCCAACATTTGTAGCTGATTAGTACATGGAAAGGTTGGAGACTCTTGGAAACAAAAACAACATCCCTAATCCTGAGTCATTGGCAAATGAGTTCAACAAAACAATGAAGGTGAACATTAAGTACCATACATCCTGGAGAGCAAGAAATATTGTGTTGCAGAATCTTTATGGAATCTATGAGGAGCAGTACAAGAAAATTCCTGCATTCTGTGAAATGGTGAAGGTAACATTACTTTGTTGTAATGGTTAATGTTTGTCTTTAGTTAGAGCAACATGACTTAATATTACAAATTATATGGAATTAACATTACTTTGTTGTAATTGCAGGAAAAAATGCCAGGAAGTGTAGCTAGTTTCTCATATGGAAGCACAGACAACACATTCTTGTCAATGAAACTCTGCTTCAAGCCTGCTATAGAAGGATTCTTGGCTGGATGTAGAAAAATCATTGGATTGGATGCTTTCCATTTGTATGGGAAGTATGGTGGTGTGTTAATGGTTGCAACAGGTCTAGATGGTCAGAATGGTTTAGTTCCCCTTGGTATAATGGTGTGTAGGAATGAAACCATTGAGAATTTGAAGATATTTCGCAAAGACTTGAAAGCTATACTGGGTGAAGACTTGCATTTCACCATTATATCAGACAAGCAGAAGGGGATTAGTGAAGCTTGTGACAAATACTTGTGCTTGGATGAGCACAGATTATGTTTCAGGTAATGTTATATTATTGTTAATCTATTTCCTTTTTTAATATTTCCTGACAATATCAGTTCAATGACTAAATATTACTTGGATACTTGGCATACATTTGATGAAGAATTTCAAGAAGTATTTCAAGTCATACATCTTACACACTCATTTCTGGAATGCTGCTAAATGTTACAAGAAGAGACACTATCAGGTATTCTCATTTGTCAGAACAATATAATGTAATTTCAAGTATTACAAACATGAGGTTGATATTATTTATGTTTGTTTTTAGCAACACATGGATAAATTGTTTTCTGAGGATGATAAAGATGCATTGTATCTCCTAGATCAAAAACCTGAATGCTGGTCTAGGTCTCATTTCTCAAATGATAGCAAGTGTGAGCACATTAACAATAATTTCTCAGAATCTTTCAACAACATGGCCAAGCCCTTTAGGGATAATCCTATCATTACACTTGAACAAATGTATGCTAGCCTGGTGATGGGTCTTTTCTTCAAGAGGAGGAATGAATGTGAAAAGTGGCAGGATGGTCAGATAGTGCCAAAGGCAATGAAGCTGATTACAAAGATGCATGACTTAAATCATCTGTTTGAGTTAACTAGAGATGTAAGGGGAAAGGTGTATGAGGTCAAGAGTGTTCATGATGCTGTGTTTGTTGTGGATCTTCCCAAAAAGACATGTAGTTATTTGCAGTGGCAGCCGAGGGGATTTCCATGTCAACATTTTGTATGTGCTTTAACACCTTTGAGACCAAACTGGGTTGAGTAAGTCACACTCTCTTTTCATTCCAGAGTTTCATTCCTATGTTTTGATTTGTTACGTTCCCTTTATTTTTCCTTGCTCAATCTTGTAAACTGATAATTTGTGGATCTGCTTGTCTGATTTCATGTTGTAGCTACTGTGACCCTGTGTATAGTGTGGAATATTACAAAAAGACATATGCTCCAGAGTTTGAACCACTGTCAGCTGAAATTGACTGGGTAAGAGCATTAGTTTTATTAAAAATAAATATATTGATTTAATAATAACAAATATTATTTTAGGGTTTCATACATGCTTTATATAGTACACAACCTTTAAGGGTTTCATATCTTAACCAGTATCTTCTCTTTCTTTCTTTCTTTCTTTGTGTATAATATACTGGTAGAGTTTATTAATCCTCCTGTTTTCATAAGGAAAACTGGAAGGCCAAGGAAGAAGAGGATTCCTTCTTATGATGAAGCTGGAAGTGTGAAGAAAATGAGAAAGTGTAAGAAGTGTGGA
This sequence comes from Papaver somniferum, assembly GCF_003573695.1. Taxonomy (NCBI): domain Eukaryota; kingdom Viridiplantae; phylum Streptophyta; class Magnoliopsida; order Ranunculales; family Papaveraceae; genus Papaver; species Papaver somniferum. The sequence goes on along the minus strand of NC_039359.1, from coordinate 78,813,010 downwards.
GTTTATGGTCACTATGCAGTAACTTGTGGTGGTGGAGAGGTTAGAAAGAATCCAAAGGAAAACAAGCCTATAACCTGTGTTGATGGCTCAACATCATCTACTTATGTCCCTGAACCATCAAAAAGGAAGTACAACAGAAAGAAACCAGTTGTTAGTGCTTCTGCAGGTGCATCTACTACTGCTAAGGATGGAATGCAGAACAACAACAGTTCCAAAACATGTGTTAGTGAATCTTCTAAACAAGGTGCTGCAAAATCAGGCCAAGGGAGTAAGAGAAAGGCTTCTTCTCAACCTGCTTTCAATCAGAATAACAAACTTGTTGGATCTGTCAACACCAAAGTCACCTTCAAAGTTGCAGATCCAAAGGGAAAGAAGAAGAAACCAAAGAAGTACATGCAAATATTATTCTATGTTTGTGTTGGTTGATTTTGTGTTTCAATTTGGTTATCTTATGTGAATGGATGAATGGATGCTTTTGTAAGACAATGAAAGTTCTGAAATTAAAATAAACTTATTATAAAATTGTTGCATGCTACATTTTCAGATTTTTCTTAAATTCCTTGCATATTTCATACACTTTACTCTTCATTGTTTCTTTGATTTCAATGACAAGAGCATCTGAAGCCCATCTGAATGCATCACAGGATTTTTTCTTGCACACAAGGTATGCTATGTTGAAATTATGTTGATTTTTGCATATCTTCAGTTCTAATTGAGAGTTGCAGTGGTCTTTAAAGAATTTTTGAAGCTTCAGTGGACAGTTTGTAACACTGTGATTGTCTTCTCCACAGGAAATACAACCATGAGCTGATGGAAGCTTGATTGGAAGTGCTGAAGAATGGGAAGAAGCTTGAGAAAACCACTCAAAGTAGTTGCAAGTATGATTCAAGCATTTCAAGAACAACTTTCCATTACTTACATCTGTTTTAGACCTCAACAAAGCTCTTACTCCATTACAAGGTACATGTTTGCACCTTGAATAAACCCATGGACATGCCTTTGTTTCATGATCTTCTTCCATTTCACACATTAAACACACTATCATACTACTTGAAGTACTTGCTTTGTCATTCATACCACCACCCATTTTTTCAGATCTGAAAATGAAGAGAAGCATATTTATGTGGTTATGAAAATGTTCATTTATGGACAAGATTTATGGAGAAGAAGATAAGACTGCCACGTACGCAGTGCCAGATAAGCGGTGCCACGTACGCAGTGCCACGCACGCACTATGTGGTGACGTATACAGAGTCAACACACATCTGATTGGTCACAATAACCGATTCAAAAGACTTTTAGGTCTTTTTAGTTACAGCTAATGGTGCTAACTTTCCATCCATCACTTTTGGTCAAAACTTGCCTAGTTTTGCAATAAATAAAAAAACAGGCCTAGTTTTGCAAACCATAAAAAAAACATGCCTATTTTTGTAAAAAGAAAGATAGTTGTTATGAACACAATCTCAAAAACCCAGACAAGAGAAACATATCAAACTAGCACTAAAAGTGTTGTTCTTTGAAAACTCAACATTTGAAACTCCTTCAAAAACGAAGGAACTAAATAATGAAACAAAAGGAAATAAAAACTAAATACAGTATAAGAATATCCTAGGCACCACAAAAAAAAAATTCTTATGTGGAGGCTATTCTCATATATGGGTCTACCTTAAATACACCAAACCAATTTTTTGCATACGAAATATATGCATATGAAACACAAAAATGTATTTAGGTAAATACAAAAAACTATTTAATTGAGGATTTTGTTTTACATGTATGTATATATGAAATATGTTATAGCACAATCCATATACAACTCAACTACCAAACAAAAAGTTATCAAATGAGATCAAAAACCATAATATACGATACGACAAATATCTTGGCTTATATGCCATTTGCTTAGAAGTTAAAACCCTGTCTATAAGATTGCCGAAAACCATTAACCTCGTATTAAAGATCCAAATATTATTCATTAAACTTTAAGTATGAAATAATTGGTGCATACTGTATATATGTTTGTTGATACAAACAATTCAAAACATTTATATATGAGAAACCATTTGTGTATCACAATAGTCAACAACTAGCTTACTCTCGACCATATGAAAAGAAAATATGTAACAATCTTCTTGATGCAAAGTAAGGCAAATTATTCTCACCACAAATTTTACCCCTTGATCTCCATGAACAACTTCATCATCTTCATGAGCATCATCAAAAATACCGTCAATGTTATATCGAACCAACCTACCTTCGATATCTATCATTATTTGTTCTCTTAACGACCACGACCTAGTTGTACACTTGGTGGCATCTTATCAACCCTATAATTGACTTGGCTCTAGATACCAACTGATGCAGATCAGAAGCGATAAAAGACAATATTATCACATCGGGATAAAAATTGATAGTAAGCGATAGATTGCTCAGGCCTCAAATTATTCTTACGAATAACGCCTCAAATTTTAGAGATCGTCCAAGTTCTCTGTTTAATAATCAGGTTCACGGACTCTAAGTCTATATATATGTTGATTGAGTAGAGGGTAGAGATATAAACTCTATATATATATTGTCAAGGATCATTTAGTTTGTCTACTTTAAATTGTATTAGGATTTGTCCATACAGGTTAGCGAACGAAAAAGTTAGGTATGTACTTGGTACCCCTGCGTTTTCATCAGGGATACTGAAGGAACTGATTAGATAGTAGTAAGTTTATTGGTATCAACTATACGAAGTTGCATTGGTAAATTTGTATAACATCTTAATTCTGAGAGTACTCAAATTCGGACTTGGTCCCGAGGATTTTTTGCCTTGCAGTTTTTCTCATTAACGAAATGTTGTGTCTCGTGTTATTTGCTTTAGTTCTGTACTATAATTTTTATAGTTATAGTTAAAGTAAATACACTTGTACCTTAATCCACTTGGTATACGATCCCATAGTTAGTTCACTTTCGAACACATAACCATATACCGAGCTAACACCTTGCTAAAATAATCTTTCTGCAGTTATTGACTCTATAAGAACACACAAAATGTGTGGAGTGTACTTATAGTAGGTGGATATGAAAAGATTTTGGTATACTTGGTACCCTCTTAATTTCAAACGTGCTCCATTATTAATGAAGCACATTTCAATAAGGAGAGAAATTTACCAAATTGACAGGTTGTCGCATCAAAGTCTAAGGTAGATGTTGGGATGGTGGATGAATCATCCCACATCTCTGCACACTCTCCAATAATAAGCTATATGGACAACAACATATAACCACTATAAAATTTGGCCATGTTTGGATGAATACTGATTATCTATAATATTTTCATTCAGATAAATAAATAAAACAAAATTCAGGATATAAGTGGCTTTGCTATTTAATGCAACATATATAGATCAACTTGTAGATAAAAATCATACAATGTTGGTTTCTCTAAGAGCAAGTATTATGGTAGGAAAAAAATTGGGGACATTTTCTTGATTGTAGAAAAATCTTGCACCACTATGCATGTGATAGAAAAGCGAAGGCACGCATGGCTCCAACAGAGGCGGAATCTCAATTTCCACCAATTATTTTTTTGGGACCATTTTTACAGCTAAATCAGTTTCTTTAATAGCAATATCTATGATAAATTATTAGTTGGATGCTTCATTCCCGACAACTTTTAATTGGAGTTTCAAGCCCGATATACCCAAACACCATACCATAGTTGCTAATCTACATTTAGGGGCCTTCTTAGTCAAGGAAAACCATAGTGCTTGCTCTAATAAAAAACTTTTGGCTAAAAAACCTCTTTTTTTGACGAGCTTTAGATTTGTTTAAATCTCTTCATATCTACATGTAGTAACCTAAAATCTGTAAGAGGCTAAAAATGGGATTCTAGGTTTTTGAAAGTGAGTTACGGGAGGTTGAGCACGAACAATATTCGCATAAACGACGCACAATATTCGTTTAAAGGCTGCTTCGGTCACATGAAGGAGGCTTAGGGAGGGAAGCAGTTGAAGAGAGAGATATTAGAGAATTCTAAGGTTTGAAGAATGGAAATGAGGGGGTCTAACAACCACACCCAACACTTAGTTTGGCAATCTGAGATGACTTACTCCAATACACTTTCTAGAGAATTAACTAGACAGTCAAACTCAATCTAGAGTAAAGTATATCAAAGAGTTTTAATATCTCTAACTCTTAATTCAATCCGCAATCAGCAAATAGAAATATGCGAGACGGATTGAATTAGAGGAGTAACTTGAACGGTACCAAAGACCAATTTTCAAATATCAATCAATGTAAATCAACAACCAAAGGTTGGATATTCTAATTGATTGATCTTAACGCACAACCTGTGATATTTCAATTATATAACAAAATATAATGCGGAAAAGAAATAATACAGACACCAGAATTTTGTTAACGAGGAAACCGAAAATGCAGAAAAACCGTGGAACATAGTCCATATTGAACACCACACTGTATTAAGCCGCTACAGACACTAGCCTACTACCAATTAACTTCGAACTGGACTGTAGTTGAACCCTAATCAATCTCACAATGATTCAAGGTACAGTTGCGCTCCTTACGTCTCTGATCCCAGAAGGATACTACGCGCTTGATTCCCTTAGCTGATCTCACCCAAAACTAAGAGTTGCTACGACCCAAACTCGAAGACTTGATAGACAAGTCTGTCTCACACAGAAAAGTCTATAGGATTGGATAAATCTATCTCCCACCGAAATACCCAAGAGTTTTTGTTCCGTCTTTTGATAAATGATCAAGGTGAACAGGAACCAATTGATAACCCAGACTTATATTCCCGAAGAACAACCTAGTATTATCAATCACCTCACAATAAACTTAATCGACTAGCGAAACAAGTTATTGTGGAATCACAAACGATGCGACGAAGTTTGTTTGTGATTACTTTTCTATCTGGCCTATCGAAGATATAAAATCTCAAGCCAATTATTTCAATTGCACTCAACACGATAGAAACAACAAGATCATATCACGCAACTACAAAGATAATAGTTGAGTCTGGCTTCACAATCCCAATGAATTCTTCAAGTCGTTAACCTACAGGGTCTCGAGAAGAAACCTAAGGTTAAAGGAGAATCGAATCTAGTTATGCAACTAGTAACACACATGAGGTGTGTGGATTAGGTTTCCCAGTTTCTAGATTTCTCCTTTATATAGTTTTCAAATCAGGGTTTGCAATCTAAGTTACCTTGGTAATAAAGCATTCAATATTCACCATTAGATGAAAAACCCGATTCAACCAAGCTAATATCTTTCAACCATTAGATCTAACTAGCTTGTTACACACAAATGAAATGTACCCTCATTTAGGTTTATGTAACCGTACCTAAACGTGTAAACCAGGTTGGTTCACAAATAGTTAAACGAGGTTAGCCGTATGATTACTCTCATATCAACCTTATTCATCTTAACCATAACTAGTTCAAATGACTCAAATGAAACTAGTTAAATAGTTGTTCAATTGATATATCCTCATGGATTATACAAGAATACAATTGAAGCAAAATCGGTTTGATTCACTTGAATCAATCATGAACATTATAGCCACGATTTGCAAAAATTATATTCCTTATGATTTAAATGTTTAAGTCCATGAACTGACCGATTTGACAAAGTAACCAACTTAAGTATGCGTACTTAAGCAACCAGATTTGAGTTTGTTAAGTTTCCAAACTCAGCAGAAATTTTCGGTTCAAAAACTTCCGCCAGTATGCGTACAAGTACGCATACTTAAGGTGACTAGTTTAGGAGTTTGTAATTCACAAACCCAGCAAATATTTTCGGTTCGAAAACTTCCGCCAGTATGCGTGCGAGTACACATACTTATCTTTTCTCCTTCACCAATTTCGTATACACACATATGCATACTTTGTGCTCCCAGTTTATGGATTTATACACTAATGCGTGAACGCACTATATATGCTTATATCCAAAGATGGTTACATCCTCAAATCTTTATTTCAATCATTGAAATAGCCGTTTTCACACACTATTAGCATCAAAGCAATTTTCAAGATATTGAAGTAATCATTATCGAAACATTCCAAGCCTACATCAAATGATTGTATCACACAAACCATGCAAGATGTTACTCGGCAATTTTTTCATGATATAAGATGAACTTGGTTGAAGCGAAAGCTTACCAACACATATTTCGAGAAATATTTAAGCGAGATATACTCATCTCGAAATCTCAAATGTGTATAGAGAAAACTATATCGTAACACGACTTATCTCTCAATATAGGAGATAGTAAAAATAAACTTTCCAAGTAATAGATGAGTTCAAGTATCCACATACCTTTTATCGAAGAATTTCCACAAGCTCCCCTTTGTAGTTCTTCGTCATCAAGAGATGAACGTCGAGAGATCTAAGCCCAACTACATTATCTATATCCTAGTCCGAGACATCTATAAATAGGCTAGAAATCAAGACTTATAGTTTTGATCACTAACATTGACAAACATGCTTGAGATAGCAACGCATGCGAGTTCGACCGAGCAATGCTCTAACAAAGAAGAATTGCTCTGAGAATTTATAAGAAAGTTGTGTGTTATCTTGGAGAAATAAAAGACCTATTTATAGCTTAATTTTCTAATATCGCGTCAGTGAAGATGGGGATTGAAGATTGCTTGCCGTGCGGGGAACATTTCCCGTCTCTTTCAGGCATAAATGGTAATAAACTAGGCTTAAATTATCTCTTTATTCCACCACCTTTATTTTCTTATGCAGTGAGAAATATGCTGGGTATTTCTCACATGCATTATAGACCGACATACTAAAACCCTAATTTATATCCCCCAATTTGTGTATGACTGAGTCAACCTTTGTGATGATTTGTTGAGAATTAAAAATATTCTCTATCTACGAGTTGGCTAAGATAAAAAAATATTCTCCTGATTTGCGAGCGTGACTAGGATGAGTCACGAGAAAAAGCATGGAATGCCTCAGAAATCGTGTGAGAGGAGATGAGATTAAACTTTATCTCTTTATGGTAGGTCCCACATGTCATATTGAGGCTGAATTCTTGTTGTTGGGTCCCCTTTTTGAGTATGAGGAGCTGAAGGGAGTTTATCCACGTTTTTTTGTTGTTGATAAATACGTGTATTTCAGGTCCAATTTACTAGTCGTGAGTGTGTTTGAGATGCCGAGGAAGAGGCTTGAGCCCTAGGTAAAGATTGTGTTTTAGACTTATCCTTGTATAAGACTCTTCATATGAGATGGTTCAACTCGAATTAGCATGAGGCTGACTGAGTCTTGTTTAATGCGATAGAGTGTCTTCGTAGTTAGTTGAGAGATGTTTGAGAGAAAATGGAGGCTTGCATGCCTAATAACATCTCTGCGATACCTTGGTTCACTTTTATTTGACCAGCATATCGTGCAGAGATGTGATATGAATCAATTGTGTCTGTATAGTGGGGCCGACATGACTAGTTGTGTCTCGAAAGGATGTTATAGGAGTCTGTTGAAAAGGCCCGGAGGCAGAATAACTAGCGTATCTCGCGGGGATATCCTAAGAATTTTACAGAAGCCTCGATAAGTCGAGTTAGGACCTATAGTATACGTACCACAAATCAGTCATTGATCTCAAATAGCGTGAGTCGTGCTTATGGAGATATGAATGTCTCAGATATGGGTCACAAGTCCGCCGCAGATGCTTATACGCATCTACAGACCTACATGACCAGCAGTATCTCATCGAGGATGTATATTAGGAATCATGGCAACACAACCAGCTGCGTCTCACGAAGACATGCTGAAGTCATGGCTATTCTGGATCATAAGTCAGTCGTGAACATTTTTGCACTATATAAAACCTACGTTACCAGCAATATCTCGTCGAAGAATTGTGTTAGGAGTCACGACATCATGATCAGTAGTGTCTCGCAGGGACGTATACTAAAAATTGTGGCTTTGGGTGCCTTGAGGATCAAGGACTTATCTTCTCCCGCGAGAATTGGTTTTTGTCATATGGGGCTGAACTTTTCGTTTTGCAATGAAGATTAAATTTGTCTTCAAATCTCCCTTCTACGTCCAATTTTATCTCATTTTAGTCTTCCAGAACTTTGAAGACGACCATTGGCTCAGAGTGAGAAATCGACCCCTAACTATGGAATTACCATTTTTCCTATGGTATTCAAATGATGCTTTTGACCATCACCTATATTTCACCACGTACACTATGGATATCTCAAGCATTTTTAGTGTTATTTTTAATTTAAGATTCGTTCTTATAGGACGGGGTATGTCTATATTGTAATGTCATTTTTCTCTCATCATTTCCGAAGTGTTTCTCCGTGAAATTAATGGACATTCTTACTTAGTTTTTTTGCTTATTTAAGTATGACGATAATCTTTGGCCACTAGAATCAATGGTTCTTCAGTTAGTTCAAGAACTATGGAGTGTTATTTCTTATGGATTTGACTACATTATAGTTAAATACCAAGTATTATGACATGATATCTCTTGGATATGATGTAGAAAAAAATTTAACCCTTGGCTAATGGGTGGTAGAAATGTGCTCATGTGCACCCCTCACTAGCAAAGAGATACCTAAAGAAAACCGAGTTTCTGTTTTCTGTTTTTTTTGTTATTTTCCCATAACTTATTTCCTTCCCTATTTATACATGGAGATTCCAAGTTCCAACATATCGGATATGTAAAACAATTTAACGGAAACTTAGTTTTCGTAATATGTTATTGGACGAAATGTATGTCACCATAAGCCAATAGATTATACATTTCCATAGTAAATGGTTTTTCTCTGGGTCTTGGCTTGGCTATTAAATAACCAAAGAAAAAAAAGATACACCATACCACTTTGCATTAAGAAGTTGAACAAGCTACTCTTTTATCAATAAAATACATCTCAATGAGGATGAAAATTTATCAAATGGTTGGGCATCCCATCAGTTTCATCCCTTCTCATATTTAATCGGTTCTCTCGTTTTTGTGTCAAGTCACTTCTCTGATATGACAAATCAGAATAAAAAGTCATTCCATCCCATTTATCATAGTATCAGATTATGCATGCTGCAAATATGGCGTTTTTTTATAGTAACTTTACCTTTTTTTTTGAAGCATAATATATTATAAGTGGAAGGGAATTATACGAACGAACATCTCCCCTAGATTCGCTTGATACAGAATGGTTCGGAAAAACGGAATAATATATTTCAGGATATTGGTTTGAAATACTTTTTGTTGGCTTTTGTCTACCACATGATTTGCAAGTGCTTCCACTGTTTGGTTGGCCTTCTTGTAGTTGCGTTAAAGCCTGTACGGAGGGATCACACATAATCTTGTTGTAATTTCATCAATAATATCTCCCAAGTACCATGGTAGATTTGACCGGTTATTGATGAAACTAGGCTAGGGTCTATGAGTCTGACTCTATGAATATTTTTATTATTTAATGTGTCGACACAATTCTGAGTGCCATGAACATGGCCCAAGTTATTACTACCGGTGTTGTTGCGATTTCTAGATGTTGATCCATTGTTACTATAAGTCTATAACTGTCATTGTTGAATCTCTACAGATAAATCCTCTATTTGCTGATCCCGAATGATCGTGGACATACCCATCTGTGTTGGTCTTAATCCATTGAAAATGTGAAGGGGTCCAACCAATTAACTTTAGTTTTGGTCTACAAAGAGATTTTGTTTTGAAGGTTGGAATTTATTCATTAATAAACTGAACTTACATATTTTGGGATATCAGAGTGGGTCTTATCTCCGAAGAGGTAAAGACTGCAACAAGGTGATATCCACTTTGTGATTAGAAGCCTTTGTCAGATCTTCCACATTTAGCTTACATAACTTAAATAAAATCATGTTGGACAACGTGATTGTGAGATTATCTAGCCTGTTGGTGATATAAGATTGCTTGGTTCTGTGACACATCCAGCTTCTTCTTGATTCTGGTGTCAGCTTCCTGTTGAAGATGCAGTGTAGGTTTCTACTCCGAGAGTGGTAAAAAGTGAGGTATTTTAGCACTTCTTCAAAGACTTCCCACAAGAGAAGCCGATTTTTTCTTAGCACAATAGTTCTGAGAGTTTTTTTATTGGTAAACGAAATGCCCGCCGGAGATAACCAATCACAGTTTCCTCACAAACGTCATCCCTAATTGGTAAACTAAGTACCCGTCGGAAAAAAATTTCGAGAAGAAAAGGTTCACTTGGTATTAAAGCTGGGGATGGCATATGTACAAGTTATTGCTAGTATGGAAGCAAGTTGATGTAGAATCATTTTTGAAGACGAATGGATCTTAAACCTGCAAAGTGATTCACTGTCCGACCATGTTTGATCTCATCACCTAAAACTAGATTATTATAACAACTAGTATACATGGTTGAAAGCATGTTTATGGATGTAGCAAATAAAACAGATGATAGACACATTTTTGTGACCAAATTGTCCTCAATTTTCAATATTGTTGGTACTCGATTTTCTACTTGTTATGGTGTTTTATGTGTTTGTAGGTATTTTTGGAAAATTCGGCTCGAAAAGTTGGTATAGGCACCCAGAGGACACATGTTATTCGGACTCTCAGTTTTGGATAAGGGGCACCTAACTGATAAGGGGCACCCCAGGGAACCAACTTCTAATCGCACCCCATTACTGGTTAAGGGGGCTCTATTTTCTTCCTTGATTTGAAAAGAAAAAATTGGCGGGAAATTTGGTTTCAACGGTAAAGGATTTATTATCTTTAAGATAAGAATATCTTCTTGCCTTACAAACATGAAGTTTCGAAGAAAAATGAAGTTATCTTGTATTAAACAAGAAAGATATCCTTAAAAGATTTTATCTTGGATTTTATTCTGTGAATTAAAGAAGATATGGGTTTAGTAAAGAAATATATAGAATAAAGAGAAGGAAAAAATTCTGAAGATATTTTTAATTAAAAAGAAGAAGATTTTGGAGTTATGGAAGAATATATTTGAGTGATGTGTATTTGTGTGTATAAATAGAGAGCTAGAGAGCACATTTGGAGAGTTTTTTGGGCGAGAAAAGAAAATCACTGTTTTATCATTATTTCTCCCATTTCATCTTTGTAAACACCCTTTGAGCAATAAAAATGAATTTTGAGCGTGTTTCCATGATGATGAGCTAATTCTCGCGCAACCAAGGCAATGAATGAAGCTATCTATGCATGAATGATTGGTAACAATTTTATTTTCTCTAATTTACAATTTATAATTCATTCAATCACCGCTTTTTCGGAGTTCTAAATGTTCACATAACTTTCTTAATTACTTGTGATTCAATTTGATAGATTATACTTTGTTTAATTGATTGATAGTCTATTCTTAAGGAATACAATTAATATTTGGGAATATGTTTGATTATGTGTGAATTAAGAAATAAAGGACTTAAAGGATAGTTAGAGTTTTGAAACATATTTGGTATCGTTCATTCATGTGTAATAGTGGAATCTAGTGTCTTGGTTACTTTTAATATCTTGAAATCAATTTTGCAATAAGTTTTCTATTTTTAAGTTTTATAAGTCTAAAACCTTTTGCTTTCACAAGTCTCAACGAACTTATTACTACAACATCATTGAAAAATAACATCAACAGACATAGAACAATTAAAGCAGTTAAACTTCCATAAAACTAGACCTAAACTAAGAACTTTAGTACAAGAGACAAGATTCCCTAACTTGATAACTTTTGTGTAAAATGTCGTTAGTTCCCCTTTCTGCTCTATCCAACTGACAATAAACAAATTCTGTCACACCCATCATTATGCCACTTCTTCGATTTCCATTTGTTAAGAACCATGACCAGAAGCCGTATGAAATTGGGTTGATGCAGCAGAACTTATGCAGTTATGGGCTGCTCCATAGACGTCGAAGAGCCAAAAACCATAGTTATGCGTTGATAAGGTTGTCGTCCAGTCATTGAGGATCATTGTCACAGAACAATATTGAACCAGATTCAACTAACTCACCGAGTCTCCTATTGTATTTTCTTCCAATTTTCTCTGGATAGTTTTTTGTGAATTGATGATTTTGGTCTCTGATGGGGGATCTGATTTTGAGTTGTAATTGGGGGTATCCACTTTTGAAACACCCAAGATGATGGAGATGTTGTTGTTCTCTTTCTGGTTGTTTCTCAGGTTGTTTTTTGAAGCTCACAGTTCAGATTTCCCGAGGATTTGATTGAAACAAAAGTTGGTGGAGGGGGAATACCAAAGGCGGATTTCCCATGAGAAAAAAGGTACTGAACCCTGAGATAAGACTTGCTCAGTAGCTTTGACATGTAATTCTTCCTGCCGGGCGCAGAAAAGCTTTACCAGAAGTTACTACTGTTAAACACAACTTTTCAACAATTTCTATAGTTATTCTGAACTAAAAATATTTCTTTTTTGATACTTCCAAATCAAGCATATGTACAAACATATTTTGTCTTAATCAAACCTTAATAAACAGATTTTGATTTCGATCTGATTAAAATACCAATAAGCGATTATCAGATCAAATAAGGTCTGATAGAAAGACCATTTGGTAGCTGAGATAAAGGTTTGTTAACGGTGGATCAGTTGGAAACTCTCAAACTTTCAAATAAACCAAGGTTTGTTAACGGGCACCTAGCTCAGCTGGTTATCCCGGTTTCCCAAAAAATTTCATGCGCTCTAGGAGGTCCCAGATTCGAGCCCCCAATGGCGTAATATTGCAGAAATTAACATGGAAGGTAGAGTTAGCTTGTCCCCCTTGTGACACAATCTCAGCCCCCATCCGTTTCGGCTCCTTTGACTAGGTTACCTATGAGGCTCGCACAACAACCTGTTCAATTAATGTACTAGTATGTTGTTGGAACTTAGCTTGTTAGGCTTCCAACTAGTTAATGTAATACTCTTTTTCCAATAATAAAACGATATTTAAAAAAGAATAATAATAAGAAAACTTTTCACAACCATTATACTCCCATGGACACCATATGGGGTGCCAGTGCCGCTATGCCACAAACTCGGGTAAATTGTGCAGTGAGCCACCACGACCACCCAAAGGAAGGAAATAAATTTCTTGACCAGTAAACCTCGCCAGGTGTCAAACCTTAAACCGAACTGGTTTCCACTTTCTTTCCGAGGAATACATCGTATAAGGTTGTCTTTATTTACTTTAAGCCACCACTTCGTCCTCCTGCAGAATCTAGGGTTCCTCTTTCTTCTCTCTTCGAAAAACCCTAGACACCAAACAAAAATCCTCCTTTTTCCCAAAAAAAATAAATGGGAAGTCCAGAAACATCACGAGAACCATGTCCAGATCGAATCTTAGATGATATCGGCAGTGCTTTTGGTATGGGAGCTGTTGGTGGCACAGCTTTCCATTTCTTAAAAGGAATCTATAACTCACCCAAAGGAGAAAGATTTGTTGGAGGTACACAAGCTGTTCGTATGAATGCACCAAGAGTTGGTGGTAGTTTTGCAGTATGGGGTGGTTTATTCTCCGCGTTTGATTGTACAATGGTTTATGCTCGGCAAAAAGAAGATCCATGGAATTCGATTATTGCTGGTGCAGCTACTGGTGGGTTTTTACAGATGAGACAAGGGCTTGGTCCTGCTTCAAGATCTGCTTTATTTGGTGGTGTGCTTCTTGCTATGATTGAAGGAGCTGGGATTATGTTAAATAGGGTTTCGAGCCCTCCTGCTAATATGCCTGTGGAAGAGGGGATGCCACAGGGGGTTCCTCCTGGGTTTCCTATGGGGCAATTACCTGGTCAGCAACAGCCACAGATGGGTTCTGCTATGTCTGTTGAGGATTCTAGTTCGCGTTCGTCTTCGTCGTGGCTTGGTGGATTGTTTGGTGGTGAGAAGAAGAAGGGTGAGAAGAGTGGGGGGAGTAAGACTGAGATTTTGGAGAGTTTCGATACACCCAGTATTCCGATTCCGTCGTTTGATTATAAATGAAGAGTGAATTGTGGTGGTTCAAGGTAAGAGTTTGTTTTGAATTTTAAAGTTTGGGTTCTGAAATTAAATTTCAGTGAATAATAAAAATTGTGACGTACTTGGAGTTGCATCAAAGCTTGAAATTTTGTCTGACTTCTCAATTCCCATATATATGCAGTCTTGATTTGTAGACCTGTCTTTGAAACATGAAATCTATGATTTTTATTATGTAATTTTGTACTTTCTGATTGCAACAAAGGTCTACGCTTCTTACTTAAGTAGTATTACTTCACATCATCTTCTGAGTTTGGTTTATTGAAAAATGGTCTGTATTTGAATCAAAATTGTTGTGGATACTTGTACTGCAGTTGCTTAATTTGAGTAGATACTTGTACTGTTGATTTCTGACAATTTGCACCCTGCTGAAGTACGAAGTCTTAGTTCCAATGAGTCTTTCGAAGTACATTTACGTCGTTAATTTTTAATGAACCTGAATGCTTTGTTGCAAGAGATGGGCATGATGCTTTAGATTTCACGCATTTTTTTTCTTATTACAGTAATAGCACTACAAGATCGTCCTTGGAATAGCTAACTTTAGCAAGCTTATAAGACTTGTAGCTAGGGTTTGTTAGTGGTACAGTTTTATAGATAGTGTTATCTGCACCTCCGTTTCTGTATCAATTTAGGAGAGATTCTTCTTTTCTGCCTTAAACCCTTCGTTTTACTTGTTTATGACATTCCAACATTGATGAAACTGCTTACAAAGTCGAAGCGTCTTTTTAACTTGCTAAAAGTTAGTTGTACTACTTGGACTATTTTATCAAAGCACGACATCTGTACTACAGAACTAGTTCATAGAGTTAACCATCTAAGTTACACTTACACATTACTGAGTTAAGAAGATAAACATCTGAATTAGTTTCCAACAATAAGACGTGTTGGAGTTCACATCGTGAAATGTGTACGATAAAATTGTTGCTTTCACCATAGCAACTGGAACTTTGTCTACTGCAGCCAGAAGTAAGACAGATCTTGGAGAGTTTTGATACACCCAGTGTTCTGATTTCCTTGTTTGAGAGTATAAATGAATTTCAAAGTTAGGGTTTTCCATCACATACCATTGGATCATGAAAATTGTACAACCTTGTACTTGGAATTGCATCAAAGGTTGAAATTTTGTTGACTTCCCAATTCCATGTATCTGATTATTCAGTCTTAAGTAGCTTATGCTGTTGATTTCTAGTGAATAGATATTTGCACCCTGCCGAAGTAAGAAATCTTTGTCGAAGTACATTTATGTCGTTAATCTCTACTGAACCTGAATGCTGGATAACGAAAGATGAAGAGACAAGTTGGATGTTTTAATATAATTGGTGTTAGAAAGAAATTCACACATGTTTTCTTACTGCAGTTATAGGTTTTACAATAATAAGTTGATACCTTGTCTACTACAAGGACTTCATGGGAATAGCTGACTGTAGCAAGCTTATCAGGCTAGTAGCTGGGTGGTTCTGTTAGTCGTACAGGTTTATAGATAGTGTTATTTGTGACTTTATTTCTGTACCAACCCGACCTTTATGCTTTAAATCCTTCATTTCGCTTGTTTATTTATAGCATTCTTAAAAATGATAAAACTGCTGCCAGAGTCGAAATGCTTGTACTAGATTATTAGTTCATTGACTTGACCTATCTTTTTTTCACATTACCGAGGTAAGAAGAAAAATGTTTGAATTAGTTTCCAACACTAAGATGTGTTGGAGTTAGCATCATGATAGCCCGATTTTGTTACATACTTGCTCTTCACTGCTGCTCTTGAAAGTTGCTTTCACCATAGAAACCTGGAACTTTGTCTACCCAACAGCGAGTAATTTTTGGTTTGGAGTTTAGGGCATGAGTACTACCTGCTGAGATATTCTAATCCCTATATAAATGGGGGTGCAGTGACAAGCCACTGAAGCAAACAAAGCTTTGTGAAATTAGTATGCTTTTGACCCAACCAGAAACAATATGGATACTTCAAATATATTTTTTGGCTTAATGGGATACAAAAGATTGTTACATGGTTTACAAGACACAATGGTTGATGGAGATGGTATTTAAATAAATTTAGTGCGTTTATTGGAGTATATTGAGCCTTATCAGATATTATATATACTGGAAATCTTAGTTTAGGATTTTGTTGTGAAGCTGAGTTTTTGTCCGTTTACGGTTTGAATATCTGGAGATAGTTATACGAATATTAACTCCAAGTCAAGGCCACTGCCACTTTGTGACGAACTCTCGTTTACTTAATACCTTAAAAAAGGTTCAGAAGTCTTCACAGGACTTGTGATGTACTCTGTTTTTCACTGGATAATTTATGAATTGTTTCTTCTGTCTAGAATTTTATGTTATCTCAAAGAAATAATAAATTGGTAATTGTCAATTTTGCAGATTCAGGCCCATCATGAACCGGTGAATTTCTTTCCTCTTGGACGATAAATGGCTTTTGGTTTGATGGTAAAAACTCGACGGGTAATTTATTAGTAGTTAAGGGAGAAGAATTGTATAGCTTGCTTATGCAAGGTTCTCAGGTATCTGCTGAATCAAATGGAGTGTTATATGCTTCATCTTAACTTAATAGTCAATTTTCCTTTTCTCCGTCTCTTTTTCTACTCATAGTTACTGAGATGCTATTTTGGAATATCAATTCTACTTATAAGCAATATATTTTTTACATCTTCACCTTTATATGTTATGGTGGTGTATAATAATAAATACATGAAAGAACACAATGCTTCAGACATTTTTGAGTTTAAACATTTGTCTGAAAGAAAAAGAAACCGCTTTTGAATTTGTGTTTCTGTTGGATAGTTCCTTGCACGGTTTTGATTGTCAATGGAGTGGATAAATATAATCTTTTGTTAATTTGTTATCCTTTTGGAGATATACACGGTACTCATGTTTATTGAACAGCTTACAGAATACTAGTTTTCATCTTCGTTTGTGTAACTCACCAAATCATTGAAAGAAGTCTATGAACTTGGAGTTGCATCAAAGCTTTAAATTTTGTTGACTTCCCAACTCCCATATATGTGATTATTCATTCTGAATTTGTAGCCAAGTACACGAGACTAATATTTGTAGCTAAGTATCCTGTCTTCTGCTGTGTGTTTGTGCTTTCAACGTTGCTTTCACTATAGAAACGTGGGTCTTTGTTCAGTGAGCAACCTTCGGTTTGGAGTTTAGGGCATGAGTAATTGCTGAGATTTCTTAATTTCTATTATACGGGGGCACTGCGACTTGTATATGATGTTGAAATGCTTTTCTTAATGTGTTCGGGTGAATGTTGTGGCCATCTATTAGCAGAAGAGCCTACTCTACTGCCAGCCAGATGTGCACCATAATGAATTTACACGGGAAGTTGGTATGTGTCTAGCCATTTGATTAAAAGTTTCGTGATCAAGGCTAGCCATTTGGTGCATACAGAGAGAGAATTGTACAAAGAGCTGATGAGTAGTCAGAGGGGAAGTGTAGAGCCCACTTGAGATGAGTAGATCTTTGGTTGAGAAGGCAGGTTATTTGTGCGTGGGTACTGGATGCCGAAGGGAAAATTTGCATCATCATTGGTCTGTGACCAAATAAGATGATCGTGTTTAGGTTCTCGAGCGGTACAATCAGTACAAGTCCAATGGCTTTTCTGTCCCACAATTTGCTCAGTTGATAGCTCTACAATTGGCTCCATTTCCCTGAAAGCTTACCCTACCCGCCGAAGGATACTTCAACTACAATTGGTACGAACCACTGTAGCACACCAGGCTTTGTTAAACTTTTACGTGTTTGATTAAACCAGAAATGATAAGAATACATTCGGTTTGACAGGATGGTTTAAAGGTATAGTGCTGGTGGAGACTGGAGACCGGAGATGGTTCTACTGGATTGTACTTATAGCTTGTTTGGATATACATCCAGAAACAACGTTTCGGTTTCTAGAAGTTAAAAAGGAAGAAGTTAAGCTTGGGTATAAAGATCCAGAACGATTTCCAAAAACAAAAAATCATTTTTATGTGAAGCAAAATATTTTTGTTTCTGATTTCTGCTCCTGATATTCAAACGCGCTGACTGTGGTAGGGCTATCTATATCAGACGTTATATTATTGGCGAAGGATAAAGCCGTCGATGAGATTAGTGGTCGATTTAGTGTATTGATAGGCATATACGAGACATTATAATGGAAATCTTAGTGCTTTTCCCACAGTCAATGTGGTTGTGTCATATGTGGTACGACGTTGAAGGCATTCTTTTGATATTTATTTACTATATTAGGAAATAAATTCTTAAAGACAAAAAGTATAAAATTTTAATCTCCAATCAATAAATTTTTGTGAATTTTATATATTTATGTGTCATTGATTTCTTGATAGATATATATTCTTTGTTTTTTTTTTAAAGTAATTTTATTGATAATATGGTAACTAGGATGTGAGTTAGAGGTTCACGTAGAAGATAGCTTTCCAAAACTATACCATCTTAACATCGGTTATAGAGGTCAGGGTTGGAAAAACTAGAAGTTCACATAGAAGATGTCTTCGCAAAACTATGTCTTATTGTCTTGACATTAATTATAGAGGTTAGCATTGGACAAATATTTTTGAGAAAATGGATATGTATCCCGTCTGGAGTAAGATTTTTTTCTTCCGTACACGTTCCACTTGATATCGAAGGATTAAGTCGTCTCATTGACCAGATTAGCTAGGCCAGTGTTAGGCCCTTTTTAAAATATATATGTATTTTTTCTGAAATATATCCTCGCAGATGTTTTATAGGTTTAGGCCTATCGTCATAGAACTCTAAATATTTCTGCTTTGCTTGGCAGATGGACAAGGTTTGGACTTTGCTAAGTAGACGGATAAATCGGCTTGGCAGATGGATAAAGTTTGGACTTTGCTAAGTAGACGGATAAATCGGCTTGTCCGTTCTCGTTTTTTAAGTTTCATAGTTTTTGTTAGAGCATAACTCTGTTGAACCCCCCAAGCGTTGGTAAGTCAAGTTTGGTTTTTAGTGAGCCAAAACTCATTTTAAGAGTCGCTTGATTATGTACTAGAGTCAACTTCGTATAGGTTAGCTTGAAAGTATTAGGATATGAGACATTACAAGTATTGCGAAGACTTGAAGAAAGGAGCTACAACGACAACATCATCCTTCCACTTGAGGTTAGTGATATTTGACTTGAACTGTTTCATTCCCTAACGTATCTTTCAAGTCGTGCATATTGAAACAAAACTGCGAAGCATGAATGATTGAACTCTAGATAGACATAGTATTAAGGAATACAATACGAGATTTATTGCTTAACCATTAAACTTTGTATATAAGACATCAACATAATCGTTTGAATGCTAGTGTGATTATGTATGTGTATAAAGGTGAAGATGTCATCCTAGGAAACAATGTTTTACATTTGTTTTAAGGAAGTAAATTCATGAACTTGTTTTGTGAATCGAAAGGGAAATCTCCAGGCATTATTGGTATTGTTATTCATTGCATATATTTTGAACTACCAATATGTGTGATTAGTATAACCGCTCATGACTTGTTTATGTTCTTGGTAAAACTATTCACAAAGGTCTGACTTTTGTATTGGTATGACTTTTATTAGTGAAACCGATCTTAAGTAATCACCTGAGATGGTATGATCGATTTTGTGTTATTTTTATGACCGACTATGGGTAAAGGGGAACCGATCCTAGTAAGAGGTGCAACCTATCACAAAGGGGAATCGATCCTTGTATGAGGTGCATCAAGTTTTTAGTAGAACGGGGAACCGATTCTATGGACATGTGCAACACGTTTTTAGGCAAAGAGGAACTGATCCTATGGGCATGTGCAGCAAGTACAAGTTAGATACCATATATATGTAGGGAATCGATCCTAGTACCTAGTCAACCGAATTTTGGTAACTAGCGTGCCTATGCAAAGTATTCACATGGAGGTAGAACATGAACTTGTTTTGGTAGAACCGTGAAACCCATATTTGGTGATTGAGTGTTCTTGATCAATCACATAGTTCTTGAAAGTCATATGAACCAATTTTAAACTTGTTTGTAAGCGTGGAAAATTGGTTTCAAGATTGTAAGTATAAAAGAGGACTTACAAAGTAGAGATGTTGACATACTTTGAACATGTGCAGTAACGCTAATATTTAATTGTTCAAAGTTATTCCATAATAGGTAAAGGAAGAAAATCCCAGATCGAATAAAATAAATTGAGAATCTTTTATTTAAGGTTTTTAATTTTATTTTAAGAAAATAAAAATTAGTAATGTGCATTTACTAGTTGGAGATTTTCGAAAAGATTTTCGGTCAATATTTGGACAAAGCATTTCCAGGAATTATGGAAACCGAATCTGGAATATATTGGATATCTTGAGAATATTTTCGGTTTTGGAAATTCCTTGGTGTCCAAACTTCCTTGGTCTATAAATATGAAAGTTTGCATTTCGAGCAAACTAATCCTCGTGACAGCAAAACTATCTCAGTTGTGCTGCTACTGGTGAAGCCGCCTATTCGGAGAGGAGAGTAACCCAATTAGGCGAAATCTCTTACGACCGCTCAATTTAAAGACTTCTTTGGGGTTGAGAAACTCTATTAGTACCGTTGGTGGGAAACTAGATAATTGCGGTTTATCTTTTGTTTTTTCGATTGATTTGATTGACTAACGGTGGTTGAAATTTGATTGCACCTAGTTTGTTTATGCTTGAGAATCTTCTCTTCTGATATAAGATTCATTCAAACTAGATAGAAGTTTCGACGGGGATCTTTAAACTGTTTGTAAATCTAAAGACGTCTTGTGATAATCCATTGTTAACAGACTCTGTTTTGTGCGTGATTGGTCACAAGAGATTCAAGTTGATTGTGTGCGGGTGTTTATTGAAGATCTAAGAAGATTCGAAGACAAAGAAGACTTTGAAGATTTCTGATTTGGATACCCTCATATTTTGAATTGTTATCAGAGCAGGCAAACACGAAAAGATCTAACAATCTGTGTTTGGTGCGATCCAACCTATAAGAAATTGAATCCATGTCTGATTCAGTTAACATTATGCAAGAGTATGGATACTCAAAAGTTGAATATGTTACTTCTTCATTAACTCATGATCCAGGAGTTACGAAAACATCTAAGTCTATCTCTGATGAAAGAGAAGATGCTGATAAAGAGTTGGTAAAACTCCTAAAGACTATAAAATCTCTGTCTTCTAAAGTGCTGATATTAAAGACACTGTCAAATCTTCTTAAACAGGAAACCACAGATAAAGACATTCAACTTAATAGTCTGGCCAAAGAGAATATGGATCTCACTGTCAAACTAGAAGCTCTTGGTAAAACTCTTACTTAAATAAAGAGACACATCATATGATTCTGATTAATGATGTTGTTGTGATTTCTTCTGATAATGAGGAAACTAAAAGTCCTTGCTCGACTTTTACATAATGTGATAAAACCGGTTTAGTCACATCTGAAACAGATCAAGATGATGGTAGTTTGCCTAACTACATCAAGTTAAAAGAGGATGAGAAACCAACTTCTAGATCTACTGATGATCAAACGAAATCTTGTCCAAAGGAAACTTCGAACCGATTCCGTGATGGTGATCTTAAAGAATACAATTTTCAGTCACTTGACAAGAAACTTATACTTCTTCAACATACAGTGGTAAAAATATTGAAAGAAGTTACTTGTCTTAAAAATCTGAAAGATCATTCCACAGTAGAAAGATAGATTATACCACTACCCGATAAGATCAACTCAAAAGATTCAGAGGAAAGAGTTGATAACCTCTTCTGGAAAAAGGTTCCTCTTCACCCATATCGAAACAATTCTCTTTTTGATGAAGAACGACTCCAGAAGGAAGGGAAAGAGAGAATCTCTTCCAAAAGAAACGATCAGGAAATTCCGATAGTTGTTTCAGATAATCACACTGATATGGATCATAAGGAAGTCCTTAGAATGAGAAAATCATATGAAAATCTCATTGAAAGAATTAAGAGAGATTTATCTATCTCTGAAAATTCTCACGTCAATACTGTTTCTCCACATGATCATATCTCTAGAGTTAGAAAAGATCATCGAAGAGAAAACATTTTGGGCAGAAATTACCGAAGAGAAACATGAACTATGTTTCTGATATTCACTGTAAGCTAGAAAAAGATTACTCCGATACAGCTTAGTTATATCAAAAAAAATTGTACACTCTCATCCTTTTTCGTTCTCTTATTCATGGATGAGAGCACAATAAAACAGGAGCACATTTGTTTTGTGTAGTTGTTTATCAGAAAAATCTGTGACACTTTATGGATTACTGCGAATCCGTGATTGTTTAAAATGTCCATGTTTATCATGATCTTCCAAAAATAGGTTTTATTAAGAATTTTCGAATTTTAATAAACCTTCCATCTAGAGAAATTCGGACAAAGGAAACCGAATATATTCTTGTAATATTTCGGTTGTTCCTAATATCTTTCGATCCGAAAGTTGTCTCTCTTAAAAGGAGAAACTATCTTTTATCTGTATTCTGAAACCCTGATCAATCCTTTTTATATGTATATATATATATAACCAAGCATGCCTCCAATAACTCGCAGTGTCAGAAAGGATAATAAGGAGGAAGCTCAAAAGGTTAAAGATTGTCAAGGAATCAATACAGAGAGGAAGAAGAAAAACATATCAAAAATCATGTCTGATTATGATTCTGATAGTTCAGTTGGATCACAAGATGAGTCATGTCTGTTGTCTTACAACCTACAAGATCCAACCAAAACCAAGTGGATTCGTTCTGATAGTATGATTGACTATATCCAAGGTTTTGAAGAACAGAGAACCAATCTCATTATGATTTTTCAGCATCAAGACTGGCTCAAAGAAAGAATTGTTCAAACAAGAAGTGTTCTTGCTGAACTCCAAGTTCTAGTTGAAGAACTTGAGAAACAAGAAGTGGTTGCAGACAAGTCTCTTAAGACATGCTTTAAAAGTTTGAACACTGAAGAAACCTCATTGAACAACAAGAGCACCACTAGAGATTAAGTTATATGCTGTAATACTTAATCCAGGAAATACACATCAATTTTTGATTTCTTTCAATGATTGTATTAGGTCTATTATGAATAAAACTATTATTATGAATAAAATTATTTGTTTTATAATTTTTTTTGTGATAGTTTTTGATTTGCATAGCCTGTGCTTGAATGCTTTATCTTATTGCTATGTATGTTTATGGGATGTTTGATTTCGGTTTTATTACCTTGATATTCGATCTCATAATGTTGTGAACCCTTATGGTTTGGGTGACTTTTTGATTTAGAAGGATTAAGTTCTAGACCATGTTGATAGGCTTTATCAAAGGATCATGAGGGGTTCTGATTGAAACAATATGTTGAATCGTTTGGTTTAGCATAAAAGAATATGTGTTTCGGGGTTTTCAAATTTTGCTTGCAATAGTTAAAAACCGGTTTGCAACCTTTCTCTGGTAAAGGTTGGTTGTTGTTATTCTTTTGTTTTGCTTAAGGATGACAACATAATGATATTTCGATACCAATTCTCCCTGGAAGAAGATGCGAACATATTGGATAAGTGGATGCGAAATTTGAGGTAACGAGTTTGTTAGTTAATCGTTTTCCTATTTTAAGAAAAGCCTTATTTTATTGCGTATATTTATTGCTTTTGCTTAATAAAATTTCGGTACAATTGATGTTTTATTCCATTATTTGTGTACGGATGTGTGTGTGATTCAATTGTCTCTGTTTAAGAAAAACTATTGTTATCTTGCTTTATTGTTTGGTATATCAATCGTTTAGACTTACAAAATTTCGGTGCAATTGCGGTGCTGTTATGTCTATGTTGTTTCAATTGCTTCCGGTTGAGGTGAATAATTATGCAAGTTGATTTATTTGGGTTGTATGAATTGTTTATGGCTTAACGAAAGAAAATGTTTACGGGATGAATTGTTTAGTCCAATTCGATTCCGAATAAGAGAAACTAAGTTAATTCTGATCTAAGTTAGACTTATCAAAGAGGAGGTTTCGGTTATTCAAGTCTAATCGAATGCCTTAACAAGAAATGCTAGTTAACTAACCTAGTACTTGTCTTGTTTAAAAGTTAAAGGTCTAAGTTATATGGATAATTAGAACACGATGAGAAAAATAGTTATCTTTATTTTAGTCTTATCGAACAAGCGATTGTATTTGTACAATCGGTTTAGCAAAGAAACTAAGGTGCTTAGTTGATTTTTCGTTTGCTAAACTATTAGGGAAAATTGTTTCGGGAAATTATTTCCTTGGTAACATATCAAAATAAAATTACTTTGTAGTTTCGATTTTGATATTGGTTATCAAAAATGGTGTGTGGAACCCTCGTGCTTAACTCTATATGTTGCAAGTCTTTTGAGATTTGTAAGATCCTTTCGGTTTGTCCTTTATTTTTCGTTTCTTTGTCATTTTATGACAAAAAGGGGGAGAAATATATGGAGTAAACAAGTGATACTGGTATTTATTTATATTGATTGGTATCACTAAGGGGAAGGACATTGGTGCTTAAACGTTTATCTAACGAAAAAGTAAGGCATAGACTAAGGGGGAGTAGCATATCATATGATACGAATAACAAAGATGTGCGTATTGAAAATCTACCTATCTTACCTTTAGAGGGAATATTAGCTTTGTTATTATAATGTCAACAACGACATTTATGGATTGAATGTATACAGGTTATTGTGCTGTTGAATTCGGGAATCAAGCGTATGTGTAATGAATTCTCGTAATTTGTTTATCTATATGATGTAAGAGTTTTGTCACTAAAATTGACAAAGGGGGAGATTGTTAGATCATAGCTCGGTTGAACCCACCAAATGTTGGTATGTCAAGTTTGGTTGTCATATTTTAGTGAGCCAAAACTCATTCAAAGAGTCGCTTGATTATGTACTAGAGTCAACTTCGTATAGGTTAGCTTGAATGTATTAGGATATGAGACATTACAAGTATTGCGAAGACTTGAAGAAGTGAAAAATCAAGGAGCTACAACGACAACATCATCCTCCCACTTGAGGTTAGTGATATTTGAGTTGAACTATTTCATTCCCTAACGTATCTTTCAAGTCGTGCATATTGAAGAAAAAAAACTGCGAAGCATGAATGATTGAACTCTAGATAGACATAGTATTAAGGAATACAATATTAGGTTTATTGCTTAACCATTAAACTTTGTATATAAGATATCGACATAATCGTTTGAATGCTATTGTGATTATGTATGGGTATAAGGTGAAGATTTCATCCTAGGAAACAATGTTTTACATTTGTTTTAAGGAAGTAAATTCATGAACTTGTTTTGTGAATCGAAAGGGAAATCGCCAGGCATTATTAGTATTGTTTTTCATTGCATGTCTCTTTAACTACCAATATGTGTAATTAGTATAACCGCCCCTGACTGGTTTATGTTCTTGGTAAAACTATTCACAAAGGCCTGACTTTTGTATTGGTCTGACTTTTATTAGTGAAACCGATCTTAAGTAATCATCTGAGATGATATGATCGATTTTGTGTTATTGGTATGACCGACTCTGGGTAAAGGGGAACCGATCCTAGTAAGAGGTGCAACCTATCACAAAGGGGAATCGATCCTTGTATGAGGTGCATCAAGTTTTTAGTAGAAAGGGTAACCGATTCTATGAACATGTGCAACACGTTTTTCGGCAAAGGGGAACCGATCCTATGGACATGTGCAGCAAGTACAAGTTAGATACCATATATATGTGGGGAACCGATCCTAGTACCTAGTCAACCTAATTTTGGTAACTAGAATGACTATGCAAAGTACTAACATGGAGGTAGAACCGAAACTTGTTTTGGTAGAACCGTGAAACCCATGTTTGGTGATTGAGTGTTCTTGATCAATCACATAGTTCTTGAAAGTCAGATGAACCAATTCTAAACTTGTTTGGAAGTGTGGAAAATCGGTTTCAAGATTGTAAGTATGAAAGAGGACTTACAAAGTAAGGATGTCGACATACTTTGAACATGTGAAGTAACGCTAATTTTAATTGTTCAAAGTTATTCCTTAATAGATAAAGAAAGAAAATCCCAGATCGAATAAAATAAATTGAGAATCTTTTATTTAAGGTTTTTAATTTTATTTTAGGAAAATAAAAATTAGTAATGTGCATTTACTAGTTGGAGATTTTCCAAAATATTTTCGGGCAATATTTGGACCAAGCATTTCCAGGAATTATAGAAACCGAATCTGGAAAATATTGCATATCTTGAGAATATTTTCGGTTTTGGAAATTCCTTGATGTCCAAACTTCCTTGGTCTATAAATATGAAAGTTTGCATTTCGAGCAAACTAATCCTCGTGACAGCAAAACTATCTCAGTTGTGCTGCTACCGGTGAAGGCGCCTATTCGGAGAGGAGAGTAACCTAATCACGCGAAATCTCTTACGACTGCTCATTTTAAAGACTTCTTAGGGACTGAGAAGCTCTATTAGTACCGTTGGTGGGAAACTAGATAATTGCGGTTTATCTTTTGTTTTCGATTGATTTGATTGACTAACGGTGGTTGAAATTTGATTCTACCTAATTTGTTTATGCTTGAGAATCTTCTCTTCTGATATAAGATTCACTCAACCTAGATCGAAGTTTCGTCGAGGATATTTAGACTGTTTGTAGATCTAAAGACGTCTTGTGATAATCCATTGTTAACAGACTCCGTTTTGTGCGTGATTGATCACAAGAGATTCAAGTTGATTGTGTGCAGGTGTTTATTGAAGATCTAAGAAGATTTGAAGACAAAGAAGAATTTGAAGATTTCTGACTTGGGTACCCTCATCTTTTCAGTTTTATTCTATGTTTTATCTTCCACCATGATTAGGGTTTGTAAAAATCAGCTTCATATACAAAAGCTAGTTTTTTTTTCTCTTAACTTAACCTAGATCCCAAACTTCAATGGGAACTTAAGTAGATGTGGTAACGCTATTGGTTACGGTGGGGCAATGGGGAATTGGAGAAGCATGAATTATTCTACAAACTCATCTAGCAAAGATGGTTTGATCAAAAAAAAAAACTATCTAACACAGATGGTGCTTACTTAGGTTCAGGAATTGGGACTATAAGAGAAAATGCATTTGGTGGTAGGGTTCCTCGTATATGCCGACTGTAACAATATTTCGGGCAGAAAAGGTGTACCCCTGCAATCGGCATTACTCATAGAGAATCGACAACGTCGACAAGAGCAAGTTTTGGGGGAGAGAGTTAAGTTATTTTGACCCTAGAGTCGGAAATCGCCCATGCCGACCTAAACAAACCTATTTAGTCCCTTATGATGTATTTTGACTCCCAAATCAAGGAAACTTGGTCTCAGATGGATTTTAAGACCTAGATCTCATGAATGCTATATAAGAGGGATTCCACAACAATTAGAAGACATCTTAAACATTAATTTGCAATCTTGGAGCGGAGAAAAAACACAATGGAGTAAAAGCTAGGATTTCAGAGAGGGTTCTCATCAACCATAATCATATTTCTTCACTTTTCTTTTATGTATAACATGGATGCAACTACATTTATTAGTAGCTACATACCCAATTGATTGAGGATGAATACTTGAGTTCTAAATATGATTTTATTTAGTATATGAATCTGTTTTGATTTCTTCGTATAATTATCGATTGTATTTGCTAATATGAAAGTTTATGCTTGACTGATAGATTGTTTAGGTGTCCAACTAATTCAGTTTGTCAATTAATCTAAAGATAATAAAGGATAGTGATCCGTAATTGTTTAGCAACCTTTTAAACAAGTAAAAAACGTGAGACCCTGCACAAGGATTCTGTGGAGTAATCACGTGTAAAGATGTTAGAGCAATGCTCGGTTGAACCCACAAGTTTTTCTATCTCAAGCTTGTTGTCAATGTTAGATGATCAAAACTATATCTTGATTTCTAATCTACTAAGTCAAATCTCAGACTAGGTTAGAATTTGGTAGTTGAGTATCATACATCACCCTCAAAGACGGAAGATCAACGAAGACATTTGGAGAACTTTTGTATCACGTATTTGAAGACTTAACCATATTCTAATTTACTCATCATCTTACTATTCTATCTGTTGAGATGATGTCGTATGACTTTTAGTAGGTTTTACAAAAAAGAAGTTTCGAGTCAAGCTTATCTTGTTTAAAATATCGAAATATGACTTTAGAAAAGATGTCCAACGATCCCTAAACAATATTAGTTCTAAGAAATTTATTATTTGAATTAATTTGTGGATCAATTGAAAATTTCCATGCAGTTGGTATTATAGGCTTAGCGTTCGTATTTTGAAGTTGTTATTATAGGCCTATCAGTTGGCGAACCCAGTTCACGAACCGTGGTCAACTAAGTTCGGTAGGCTTGTAGGGTTGGCGAACCCGGTTCCCGAACCGTTGTGCCTTGACTTGTGAACAAGCCTAACGGTTCACTAACCGTTGTACCAATCGTCCCAGTAGATTTTAGTAGATGCTCAAGGATTTTTTTTCTTTTTTTTAAATATGTTCAGCATTGCTAGAACTCTCTCAAATACTTATAAGACTTCATTGATCACTCAAACACTTATGTTTGTGCATCATGATTAAATTCTTAGGTATTTAAATGAACATCGATCAAATTGCTTTTTGTTGTTTGGCATACTTTACAAACCAAAGAGTCATTATACATGGTTCCAGAACTGGTTCCTAGTTTATATTCTTCTATTGTATTTTCAAGACCGAAAAGTGTTTGCTCGATTCTCAAAAAATTTTCTCTTGAATTCTAAGCAACCCTTGTTCTTTAAAAACTATAAATAGATATGCTCTTTCAATTGGGAAAATCAATCCCCTGACACTTTAGGTCCTAGTTGATTCTAGAGTCCTCCTCTATATATATAGGTTTCCTCTGAGAAATATAATTAAGTCTACGACTAAAAAACTTCGTTATGGGGATTCGTGAATCCTGATCTTGCTTTTCTGTTATCGAGGTTTTCATAATACCTTTAGGCAAGATAGATAATAATCACAATGTTCTCTTTTTCCCAAGCTTTGTGATTCCTCAAGATATATATCTGAAAACTGATCTTAATTGATTTTTGAAGATTGTTCTTGAGAGGTAGTTAAGAATCTAGGCTGCTCTTTTGGAGTCGTAAGTTCCGAATTTGTGAGTAGCTTTATCTATTGTAAACAAATTTCCTCACCTTGATCTTTGATCTAAACGGAAATCAAATAGACTTATATGTTAGAGGAAGATTGGTATCAAAAGTCTTCACTTAGGTTGAAGCAACACTTAGGATGTAAACGACGTCAATTAAGGGAATCAATTGCGTAGAGCCTTGAGAAGTTCAAGAGACGTAAGGAGCGTGACTGTAACTGAATCGCTTGGAGGGTGAATTCGGTCTCAACTACATTCCAATTCGAAGTCTGGTAGTAGGCTAGTGTATGTAGCATCTTAATACAGTTTGATGTTCAAATATGGACAAGGTCATGGAGTTTTTCTGCAGTTGCGCGCAGTTTCCTCGTTAACAAAACTTCTGTTTTTTGTTTTTCCTTTTCCGCATTATATTCTTTATCTTTATAATTGAATTTATACAAGTTGTACGTATTCAATCTTAAGAGACACACCCATCTAGTGATTCATTACGAGACTCAATCCTTGTAGAATTTGTATCTTGAAAGATAGATAACAAAATTGATTACTTGGCAAAATTTCAATCAGATTATTTCGATATGACTAGATTGATCTTGGATATTGATTTTTGAGATCGTCCAAGTACTCTTCTTAACAATAAAGTTCACGGACTCTTGTCTATACATACCGATTGATAAGAGATTGTAGATATAAACTCTCTATATATATTTTCAAGGATCATTCAGTTGGTCTACTTGTAACTGTATTAGGTTTTTCTCATACAGGTCGCCAAACGAAAAGGTTGGTGGTGTACTTGGTACCCCTGCGTTTTCAACTGGTATCATAACGGGAAAACACTTTTAGACCTAATAAGTTCGTGTTTGTTATCTATTCTTAAAGCATATCCTAATGGGGAATAACTGTGGAAGGATTATCTCGTTCACCTGTAACGTACACCAGAGTTACTTAAAGATTCTTCAGAAATTCTTGCATAGAAAAACAACTTCCGCTTGTCTGAAGAGTTGCAATGCTATTGAGACCTCCAATCTCAAGATTGGGAATGAACAATCCAAAGGAAAAATAATTGCTCCCTTGGCAAGAACTAAAGTCAAGAGTACATCAGCCAAGAAAGTTAGGTTATGTAGTTTTAAAAAATTGTATCAATTTAATTAAGAAATGCAACAAAGAAAAATCTATAGACGAAGATCTATTCTTAACCATTAAAACACTCTTAAATTCTTGCATTGTCTTGATGTGATCATGAATAAAGCTAATTCCTTGCATTGTTTCGAATCTAACAAGTTTTGTTTCAAGTGTCATGTTAAAAAATCTTGTATACTCCTAAAAGAAAAAATGCAAAGACGGTGACATCTTCTACTTGTCAAGAAACTAAACTGGTTGAGCACTTCAAGGGAACTGAACAGAAAAACACCAGCGTGATCAAGAACTCTAACTCTTTGATTCTGCCTCAGGTACAAAAGATGACAACTATGGTTCTGAGATTATTCGTGAGCATCTTCTTGGTAACAAGAAACTGGAATCACCCCATCATGTATATCGCTTGAGGTGGGGAAAGTAACTGATAAGTTGTTTCTTATGTTTGTGTTTTTGATTTTTCTTGTGATCTCTCTATTTGTTTGTCTTATCAATGCTTTATGTGACCCACAAATATTTTGGCAACGTTAAAAGATTTTTCTTATTATGTAGAGTTTACTCCATAATTTTGAAATTGTCTATTACATGAGTAAAGCCGTCAGTGGTATCATAATTGTCTTTAAGATATTTTTGGAGTTCATGTATTTCATTGGATAATATATTAGAGAAGGTATCTATGCACTTGATACAACACCCCAATAACTTTATTCCAACGACTACTTGTGCAGTTCCACATATTTATATAAACAATTATTGCAAATAGAACAAAGTTGTATGCGAGAGTAAGTGGCTATTTCTTGAGAGAAATTAATCAGTTTGCATCTCCTGAACGCGTTTCCTATCTGCTGCACGAACTTCAGATAATGATTGCAAATCCAGTTCCAGTCTCTGCATTGAACACATATTGAGCATGAGATACTTGCAAGGTTCATCAGTTACAGCCTACAAAGGGATAATTTATTCCTTCCATAACCAGTTTTTGTTGTCCTAAGAAAACCACAAGGATTTAAACCAATTATAAAATGGGGAACACATACTCAAAGATTGAAGGAAATTATCTTTTACCTTAGAACTGGTAAAATCTTCAAAGAGGTCGATAGAACTACAAATATATTTTACAGAAACAAAAATTTATGAACTAGATTTTGAATGCTAAAACTTACTGCGATCTCCTCATCGCTTTTGGACTGTGATTCTACAAACATGTCTCTTTCTTTCCGTAACTGTTATCAGAAGAATAAGATCATGAATGCCAATAGGAATAAAGAAAAACAAATATTTTAACGTAATCATATTTATAACGGAAGACCGTTATACCATCATTATGTACTAAATGAAGTGAGCTCAGATTAATCAGCCAAAACAGACGGTCACTGAGAACCCTGAAATTATGAATTCCCGAATGGTATAAAGGAATAAGAGGTTTTTGGAAGTAAAATTTGCAAGGGATAAGTAAAGCAAGGGATAAGTGTAATATTTCTATTTGTTTCTTGTTATGGCCTCAGCTATTCAACAAATAACTTGCTTGGATATTTCTTCAAAAACAGATATGCCTATATTCATGCTTTTATGGTCCTTATGGATAGAAAGAAATAGATAATTTATGTCTCCGAATGCATTTTTCACATATGTAAGAGTTCATCAGTGTTGAAAGATTAATACTGACCAATTTTTTAGTTACTAGACATCGGCAAAAAAAATTAAAGATGATTAACAGCTGATAAAAGCATTGCTTCTTCCTGTCATATCAAACTAAAAGAAGCCAATTCACTGGTATCTATGGTCATATGGGTATTCCAAATCATCACTTTTTTGTCATTTTCCAGCCCCAAATACACAAGGCACAAAGACTATCTTTTAAATTGATAATTATAATTAATAATATATACTACAAAACATACAAAACTAAATTAGAAACTCCAACATGCCAATGACAAGGGCCAAATAGAGCTGATTTCACTAAAATGATTTACAAGTTCTAATCCTTGTTGGACGACTGAAGGGACTCCCTATATGAAGACGTAGTGCAACTTTTTCCGTCAAGATTTTTGTAAAAAAAAAATCAAAAGAAAAAAAATCTGGAATTTGAGAAACAAATGCACATAAATTCCTAAAACTGATCATGTATTTCGATCGAACACAGTCAAATGAACATCTTTTAAGTTTAAACTTTTTAGAAAAAATCATTACATCAATCAGATGATTCAGACCAAAAATCCATGTTTCATGAAAACCAATGTTCTTGGAACTATGTCAGGTAAAGAAGATGAATTTTCGAGTTGGGTAAACCCATATACTACCCAGCTTTATATTTTCACCCCTCTTTTTCTTTTCATATTTCCCCTTTTTCATCTCTTGTTCTTAAAATGAATTTCTTATAAATCATTGTTGAACTATTCAAATTGAGTTTTAATGTTGAACAGACCCATCATATTGAGCTATTCAAATTAAACTATTCAATCACTCTATACTTCGATCACTGTGAGCATACATTGAGCTGAATCATACATCACTACTTCATTAGTCATTTTCTCAATTGAAAAAAACATTGATCTCGCTTCACCAATTGCATCAGCAACACAATTCCAATTACCCTTACAAACATCTTCTACTAAATATTTTATTATCTCCTTCCTCCTCCTTTATTTGTATTACAATCCACTTTTTTTTTCTCCATTCTTCTAATTTTTCTTTGTAGAAACAAGGTGAAAACAAAACACACAGAACACCAAAAGTCAACAAAACCCACTATCAACCATAAATACTAAAAGAAGACATAAATAACGCCAAGTGTTTTCAAGAAAAAAATTAAGAAAAAAAAAAATCAAAAACGACAACTTAAAAAACCCATGATGAAAATGAAGATTCTTTTGCTTTTCTTGTGTTTTCTCTATATACTATGTCTCAATGTATGAAATTGGGTTTATCTTGTTGATATAATAAGAGCCCGTGTAAGTGAAAAAAATGGTCGAAGAAGAGAAAAAAATATAAAGGTGCGGAGGAGGAGGAAGGAACCATAAATGTAAGATTAGGTTCCTTCTGGTATTGTATCAAAAAAAAAGTTTCTTATAATATTTCCTATGACATAGATATTATAGTAAAACTCACATACCATCATAATTTCAGATAAAACTAAGAAATACAAGAATAGGCAACAATAAATCAAGGAATATTACTAGGTTCAAGTCCTTAAATCAAGTAAACTTTCTGATCATTAATCTTTGTTAATTAACTTAAACAACTTATATCTAACCTTCAACATCTTCTTCATCTTCTCAATAAACATCTTCATCTACATACCTGCATAACCCATTTTCCATGTAGCGTCCTTCAAGGAAAATCGTGGTCGCTGATAACTCATTAGTTCTCATAATATTTCCATCAACATCAAACATAATTAATCCATCCTTATATTTAATTCCATTCTTAATAAGTTCTCCTTTAACATCTTTGTTATACTCCTTGGAACAACAATCAGAAATATAATTTAGTTGTCTGGGAGAATGCCTAACAAATGCATACCTTCCATCGACATCTGGTGGAGGAAGACAAAAATCACGTCTTAGAACACCTTCTTCATTTTTCTTTTTTGTAATAGCATATGTCATCTATTTTAAGAGCTCTAACAACATGTGTTCAAGAAAAAGATTCAAAATCTAGATCTCATACAAACCTTAGAAGAAAAAGATGAATTTTTGCAAACCCACTTCTTAAATCTTCAGAAACAACTGTTATGAACGCAATCTAAAAGACCCATACAAGAGAACGGCTGTTACGAACGCAATCTCAAAGACCCATACTAGAGAAACATATCAAACTAGTACTGGAAGTTTCGTTCTTTGAAAACTCAGCCTTTGAAACTCCTTCGACAAAGAGGAGACTAAACAATGAAACAAAAGGAAAGAAAGACTAAATAAATTATAAGAACACAAAAAGAATATTCTTATATGGAGGTCTACCTTAAATAGACCAAAAGAAATTTCACATACGCGTATATATATATATATATATATATATATATATATATATATATATTTTCATACATGTATATATATATTTAGTCTCTCTATATACTATATTTCTATGTTTGAAATTGGGTTTATCGTTTGTTGAAACACAAACATATGTATATATATATATATGCATACAAAACACAAAAATATATCTAGGTAAATATAAAAAATTATTTAAATAAGGATTTTGTTTTACATGTATGTATATGTTATAAAAAAATCCATATATAACTCAATTACCAAACAAAAAATTATCAAATGAAATGAAACCATAATATATGATAAGACATCTTGGATTATATGCCCTTTGCTAAGAAGTTAGAACCTTGTCTATAGGGTTGTCGAAGGCCAATGAATGACCTAGCATTAAAGATCCAAATATTGTTAATTAAAATTGAAGTATGAAATAATTGATGCATGTTGTACATATGTTTATTGATACTACAAACAACTACTTAATCCATAAGCAAAGCAATAAGATGTTTGTTTGGACCATTATTAATTCAAGTACGTACTATAATATATTAACCATAGTCAAATATTCAGCTTATCAGGTGATATGAAATATTCACCTAATAAAAATAAACAACGTAATGTACAAAGTTTACTGCTAATTTTATGAGAGTTGACATATTTCAAACAGATTTTTGGTTGAATAACCTTTGAATTTGAATTCTCTGGTCTATAAGACAAGTAAAATATGTTCAAATAACCAAGAGTTCAAAACATATGTTCCTATTATCCTTTTTGGACATCATGCCCAAAGTAAAATCATCTTATGTAACTTCGAGTTAGCAAGACCTTATATAGAAAAGTTAAAGCCACATCTTTTTTTGTTAGTCCAATAAACATGTATTTTATGCAACAGTTCCTGACAATTTCATAACTAACTAAGATGACTGCTTCATAACAAAGAGAAGAAATAATCCATAGCAAAAGTCAGTTTTTTTTTTCTTTTATCTCCAGTGGTATGGTCTGCTAGTAATTTTATGTCTTCTCCTTTCATAAATATATGATATTCTTTTCCATTAGCCTCCTTAAATGCTGTGGTCTTAAGGTTTTCCAATTCGAGGTTTCCAGAAAAAGCCTTGGAAGAATCAAGTCTTACTGTTCGGAAAGTGAGGCCCAATTCAAGTTTCACAAGGAATGTCCCACCTTTCACGGGACATACTTGATAGTGCTTTGGATACACATTTAGACATAGCTTTTCGATTATTAGAAGTCAAACAGAAAGCAAAAATATCGCACCTTTCACTAATTATACATAGTAGCGCGTTTGAATATACAGTCAGAACTACCTTTTCAACTTTTCTAGAAGTCACAGAACAAGAAGTTAATAAAATGTAAGAATGTCTTTTTAGGAATATATGCACTCACTATGGGTATGCCAAACTGCCAAACCTATATGCCTATATGCCAGAAACAACATATAGGCATACACGATGGAGATTCCAAGAGAGATAGAGTTTCGATCGCTAGATGGTCATAATATCGCTCACTGGTCATTCCAGCGCCAGCGCTAGTAATTAGAGCGCTCGTTGGCTTGATCATCGCTCAGAAGTTCCTCATCCAACGTCTACCGTTTTTTCCCTCTATAAATACCTATTTTCAATATCATTTCAACTCACACCAGAATTTTTAAATCTCTCTGGAATTTCTCAATCTCCAACTCTTTTCATCACTCTTCCAATTGCTCAGAAAGCCCGGATGATAATGTGAACATGGCTAAGTTCGTAGCAGACGAAAATGCTGCCGAAAATCAAAGAGTTGTTAATCGTGCCAATGTGCAAAGTGAAACTAGGAGAAGTCAAATTAGGAGGCGAAAACCAAAATTCACTACTGCGGAAGATGAGTGTATTTGCAGGAATTATATTTGTTTTACTAAGACTTTATTCGGAGATGCATTACATCCTCAAATATTTTGGCAAAGTATTTATGGGAAACTTCAAGAACAAACAATGAACCCCAACAGTCGTGATGTTACAGAGTTGAGTCAGCACTTCTCTACAATCAATCAGGAAGTTAATAGGTATGTTGTTTTACTTCGGAAAGAAGGTATAAACATGAGGAGTGGTGAAAGCATGATGGAACTTCAACAACGGTGTCGTTCGGAATATCGTCGCACCTACGAAAAAGACTTCGAATTTGGAAGTTGTTTCGAGATTTTAAGATACTTGCCCAAATATTATCCAATATTTATGTTTGAATTTCTTAATTGTCTACTTAGTCTAAGTCCTAAGTTTTAATATTTGTCTAAATGTATCTCTAATTAAAATTTAAGATTGGATTAAGAATAGAATTAAGGTTAATTTTCAACAATACACGTCAAATTTTCGAATTCAAACTTCGAATTAATTATTAATAGTCATTTTACAAGACATGAAATTAGAAAATAATAATTTGAAATTAAAAATAACTAGACTTTGAAAATAAAAATTTGGGACAATGTTCTTCATCTTGTTTATCTTATTCACTTCACAAAACTTCAAATCAATGCGCTCATGAACGGAGTTTTCTTTGTTTATCTTCTTCTTTGGCTTCAAATGTTTTCCTTTCCTTAAACTTTTCTTAGTTGCGGTTTTGACTTGGTTAATATCCAAAACTTTAAGACTTCTTTCTTTGCTTCTTAACTATTTCTTTATAACTATCACATATATTCTTAACGGCACCTTCAAGAACTACTCCAGGAAAATCAAGTTGCATTGCCGAATCAAGTTGGGTTAATTGTGCCATTTGGAGAAAATAGAACAAATAAATTAGATTGAGAAATAGAGAATATATTGAGAAAAAGAGAAATTTTGTGTAAAAAATTTGGGGTTAATTTTGAGTTTGAAAGTTACATATTTATGGCGATAAAACACTAACCGTTGGCGCTAGAGTCAATAACCCTAGCGATAAAGTCATTATCGCTGGCGTTTTTATGAATATCGCTCGCTAGAAAGTCTATCGCTTAGTGGTATTTTCCTAGTGACGCAATTGGTTTGTCATGCCACCTAGTGTGCCAAACCAGTTTTTTTGGCATGTGCATATGAATATGCCTTAGAAGAAAAAATAAAAAAAAATAAAAAAAAATCTGCATTACCAAAGAGTTGGAGGTACTGATAGATGCCGTGAGAGAGTGCGCAATTGTGTTGAAGTTTACCAAGCTTGGCAGTCTACATTGCGGTGTTTGGAGAGTTGGCTTTGTACTCACTACATGCACATATATGCTTCAGGTAAGAAATGTACTCACCTGGAATCACATGAGATTGCTCCTCCTCCGGCTTCAATTTTTGGTTTTGCTGCTCCTGTCAACAATAACGCTACCACTGATGTTGAGGTCGAAGTTGCTACACCAACTCTATGTCTTTAGTTATTGAACAGAGTGTTTCTAGTTCAGATACCCACCATCTCGAGCATACCGGCTAAGTGTAGATTGCACTTCGCACGGACTTTCAAGAGTGTTTTACAGAGAGTGGTATCCATGCCCGGTGAACTGTCCTCATGGATCCAACTTCTTTTGTTCCCTGTCTGTACCCTGCACGTTGCTGATTCTTGTCAAGAAGAGAAAGCTAGCACATTGAAGAAGTTACAGATTAAATATGTTAATCAGGCTATGCGTCTTTGGACTGAGCCCAATGGTTGTGCCGTGTTAGTTCATGAAGTTATCAATATGTTTGATGAGAGGAAGAAGGCACTTGAGAAGGTAAAGAAGAAGGCTAAACAAGAGGATCTGGAGACCACCAACCTCAGGTTGTGCAGAGGTAAACTTCGAAATGGCTTATATACAGCGGCTATTCGCACTCTTACCTCAACTGGAGTTGCACCAAATAATGACGCCACTTTAGCAGAACTTCGATGCAAGCACCCATCTGCTCGTTTTTCAGTAATCCCATCTACCCCACCTTCCCAATCTGCCATGTTAGCTTCGGCTGAGTTGGTGTTAGGAAGATTGAAGAGTTTCTCCAAAGGGAGCTCTTGCGATAGAGATGGTTTTCGTGCGCAACATCTTCTCGATGCTCTTAGTGGAGATGCTGCTGTTTTAGCGGATGAACTAATTGCATATATTACGGATGTGGTTAACTTATGGTTGGCAGGCTCTTGTCCTTCAGTTTTGGGGGATTTTGTGGCTAGTGCTCCTCTCACCCACTCAACAAGCTCGGTGGTGGTTTGCGTCTGATTGCAGTGGGCACAATTTGGAGAAGGCGTGTTTCTAAATGCGCCGCTTCCTTCGTCGTCCAAGAGATGAGTTCTTACCTGGGTGACTTCCAGTTTGGAGTTGGAGCTAAATGTGGTGGAGAGGCGATTTTACATGCTGTAAATCGTGTGCTGGAGGAAAAAGGGGATCAAGATAATCTTTCCATGTTGCTGGTGGACTTTTCTAATGCATTCAATCTCATCGATAGAACTGCAATGATCATTGAGGTACGTAATTTATGTCCCTCCATATTCCGTTGGGTTGAGTTTTGCTATGCGTCGCCGGCACGCCTATACTACATGGATCATGTACTTTCTTCAGCTCAGGGAGTTCAACAAGGTGATCCTTTGGGACCGCTTTTATTTTCTCTTACTCTCCACCAGCTAATCTTGAGTGTTGACAAACGATGCGAGCTACAACTGCATGCCTGGTATCTAGATGATGGCACGGTGATTGGTGACACTTTGATGGTTGCAAAAGCTCTTCAGATTATACAAGAGTAAGGTGTTTCTAGGGGGCTAATTTTGAGCGTCAAGAAAATAGAATTATTCTGGCCCTCTCCAGATCCTAGAGCATCCACACCAGGTGTTTTTCCGCCAGACATTAGTCGACCAGGGAAAGAGGTTAAGCTTCTAGGAGCTCCTGTCAATCTTGATGCCCAATTTAATGCCGACCTGGTTGTGAAGAGAGTGCATAAAACTGTGGAGCTTATCGATGCAGTGGAGAAATTTGAAGATCCACAGAGTGAACTTATTTTGTTTAGGAATTGTGCTGGAGTTTCACGTTTATACTTCGCTCTTCGAACCACCATGCCGGACTATATGCATGAGGCTCAAGATTTTTTTGACTCTCGACTCTATAAGTTTCTGCGTCATGTGATAACTGGCGATGACCCTGGTTTTGGTCCTCTGCAACTGAGGCTTTCCACCTTGCCACTCAGGATGGGAGGTTTAAGGGGGGTTTATTCAATGCAAGACACTGTGCATTATTTCTATTTAGCATCTTGTCTGCAGACCCTTGAACTTCAAGCTGTTATCTTGAGACGCAGTGGCATCAGTGGTTTCAGCACCAAACTCGTAAGATCTGCTGCTTCCTTCAACTCAGTATGTAGTCCTGTTTCACCTATATGTGTTGATAGCTCTGCCACTCATCAATGAAAACCTTGGCAGTTGTCTATTTTGATGCAGTAAAGAAGATCTTGACTACTAATTTCAAGTTTTCTGAACGTGATTCGATGCTTTGGCAGAGTAATCAGATGAAGCACGCTTTAGATTTTTTATTGGCCATCCCTATAGATGGTTAAAATCAGAAAATTGGTGCAAGGCAGTTCAGTACGGTGTTATGTTGCAGGCTTGGGATTCCCATTTTTGAGTTGGATAGCATGTGCCCCTTTTGCAAGAGGGAAATGGATGTTTTGGTGATCATGATGTGCATTGTGCTAATGAGGTGGGGCTAAAGTTTCGACATGACCTGGTGCGTGATACAATTGCAGACATGTGCTATCGTGCTGGTGTCCCGGCACGTAAGGAGGTGGACTTGGGGCTTCTTGCTAATAATGGCACTTCTTTGAGACCAGCAGATATTCTTGTGCATAGCTGGGAAAATGGTCGTGATGTTTGATTTGATGTGACGATTGTTTCGCCCTTTGCAGGAGGAGGCCGCGTTTCGGAGTTGGGACAAACTCTCAAGGAGGCTGTCATTCGAAAGAACACTAAGTCTTTGGAGAAATGCACTTTACAGGGGTATGGTTTCGACGCATTGACCTTTACTACTCTTGGTGAGCTGGGGGTTGAAACAAATAATTTTATTAAGCGCCTTCACAATTATATGGCCAGCCAGGATACTAATGTGCGTGTAGGGGAGTTTCTATTTCATAGGTTAAGTGTGCTAGTACAAAAAAGGATTGGAACCCGGCTTGTTGCTAGGCTCCCTACTAGCTTCTTGTCTGGTGAAAATCCCTCTGAATAATTGTATTTTATTATACTTTAAATAAAAATATCTAAAAAGAAAAAAGGTTCACTTTCCGTGGAGCAAAATATATTACGTGGTGACAACCTCAAAAGTGCCAAACTGCATTATCGTTATTTTTTTTTCCGACAGATAAGCCCACGTTCGCTCAATTCCAGAAAAACCTAATCACAAATGCGATCTTCTCTTTCAAAACTCCACCGTCCTTGCACAACATCGAGAACAACAACCACTTTTATCTCTCACTCGCACTCTCAACAACCACTACCACCACCGCTCCATGGCCACCACCACCACCGCAACCGATTCAATCAATCCAACAAACACAAGAATCAAATGGATCGGAACATGAGTAATGTGAAGATCCTTGTGTTCTCATCTAATCAAAGCTGGTTACTCACTAACAATATTCACCAGAACTCGATCAAAAGCTCAACCTCTTCTTGACATGGGAGCTCAGTTCGCTTCATCTCCACTCTCAGTCGCTTCTTCTTCGGATACCGCCTTCTCGACCGTCGGATACCCATCGGATGTCCGTTCTGTCCTTATCGGTTCTTCAGGTGCTCTGAATTCTCTCGGTCCAGGCGGCATCCTCTTTGATATGACTACCAGTGACCCATCTCTTGCGGTGGAGATTGCCTCTGCTGCATCCGCAAAAGGGTTGTTTCTGGTGGTGACCGTGGTGCGAAAAATGGAACATTGACGATATTTGCAGGAGGTGATGAATCGGTAATTCGTAAAATTCAACCAGTTTTTGATTGTTGATTTCAAAGCGGGGTTTTTTGTGAATCATTTTGTTAAGGACTTGGGAATTTGCATTATGGAGTGTCAGAATATTGGTCTTGCTTTACCTGGTTTGGCGCTTGCTCATCAGCTTTATATTTCTCTCCAAGCTCATGGTGAAGGGAATTTGGGAACTCAAGCTCTCATTTTAGCTCTTGAGCGGCTTAATAATGTTAGTCTGGAAACGAAGAAGGCTTTCTTAGTGTTGGTTTCTTCTAAGATTGGCGATATACACAGTACTCATTTTTATTGAAATTATAACAAAACAAAATGAAGTGAAATTGAGAACAACTCCGCAGCTTAAACATGATCATCCAAACTCTGACAAGTCCAAATTGAAACCAACAAAATTAGATCATTGCAACTAGAAGAAGAACTTGGACTAAAAATAAAATAGAGAAAGAATGAGAAGGCACCTGCTGGTTGTAGCAAGCTAGGTGATCTACTTCTACTCCTCCATTGAATAGCCAGAGTCATCACCACCAAGGGGAGGCATTTGTCGAGATCATACGCTGTAGGCTTCCTTTTTCAATTCTCCGCAACCTCGTATAGTTAATTCCTGAAGAGAAGAACTCCATAATCGTAAATCTGGAATAGACGTCAAATTACCGCACTCCAGAATCTCTAATTCCTCGATGCAAGGAAAGGACTTATCAGGTGGTGGAGGAGCATACCATTCTTCTAAGTTTTCCATATTTCCAATGGACAACACCATTAAAGAAGGGAATAATGTTGTCATTGTTGCTGTTGCTTTTGCATAAGCTTTGGTTTCTTCTTCTTGATGGTAATAAAACTCTTTATCCAGACACTTGACTAGACTCATACCCGAAATTCAAAGAACCCTCAGGCATGGGAGTTGACCCAGGGCTACAAGATTTCCACAGCTCCTGCAGTCATAAAAATTTAACTCCACCAGATTAGGAAGACAAGAAGATGAACCCATCCACTTCGGAGGCTTTAAACCAGGGAAACCCTGTATGGACAAACTCTCCAAATTAGGATGAGGTTGCAGACCTTCCAGCACCATAGTAGCAGCAAACAACTCATCTTCTTCTTCTTGTTCAGGTTCCCATCGTAGAAACAAATATTGAATGTTCTTCTTGTGTTTTAACTTTGCCTTCTCTGCTTCTATTTTACCACCTCTCACATTTTCTAGATTCATAATCCATATCTCCCGAAGGGAGTTCAGATTTGCCAACTCTTGGATAGAACTTGTAGAATTATTACTGATTTCCTTCCTTACCAAATATGGCGTTAATACTTCCATGCAAGTTAGCATTTCAATACCTCTAGGCATTATTGCACGATTTGTCTCCCCGTCGTAAGTAAGTTGTTTCAATTCCACCCAATTCTTGATATTTTTAGGAAACTTGCACCTATATCCGAGACTCACTATCTCTAATTTGTTATAGTTGTTGCTGCTAGTCAAAGACTCGGGCAACTCTGTTATTCTAGTATCTAGCAAATTAAGTGACCTTAGTTGTGTCAAAGCTCCGAGTTTACTGGGTAGTGCTTTCAGTTCCTTGCAAAACATGAAGTTAAATCTCTTTAAATTATAGATGCTACAGACTGAATCCGGTAACTCTGTGATTTTTGTTTCTGAAATATTAAGAGATGATAGATTCTGGAGAGACCCGATATCTATGGGTAAGACGCTGATACCCGTACAACCACTGATATCTAATGCCTGCAAATTTGTCAGCTTCATAACAGAATCAGGTACAACTTTGGCATCCGAAGAAGAGAAATCTAGATGTCGTAAGTTATTCAAAGAACTAATATGGTTTAGAAGTTCTTCAACACTCTGACCATGATTCAAGTTCAGAGTTTGCAGATTGTAGAGTTGACTGATGGATGTAGCATGAACAACTTTAATGTTAGAATAACTCAGGTCAAGGTATCTTAAGTGGTGAAACTTAAAAGGGGAAGATATAGTTTTCAGACTATTAGCACCAAGCCGATGTACTACCCGTAGATGCTTGTTGCTAAGTGGACTCGGATAAAAGAAGCCTTCTTGGCAAAAAATTCTTCGCAGTTTTTTTGCATTGCTCAAGACGTTAGGAACTGTGTTTGGTACTCCTCCCTCCATGATTAACTGTAGGCGGCGTATTTGAGACACATCATTCATTTTCCATTTCACTTGCACCCAGAATTGTGATTTCATGTATGCCAACGACACTTAGAGCAAGATCATGTACCAAGTCATGCATTTTGAACCATGTAATCATGTCACCTAAGTCACCCTTTTCAACATCTTGAAAGAAAGAGCAAGATAACAAAGTAAAGATATAATCATTAGGAGTCTCGGATGCTCCTCCAGGAGAAAAAGCTTTGTTCTTGGTAATAGACCAACATTGTTAACATCCTTACTATCTTTGATTTATCTTTCTCTCTTCCTACAATTTTTAAAACATCTCCAAAGCATGAAGCAGTTAGTCTCTTCCGCTGCTCATATGGACCACTAGAGCTACCACTAGTCTGAAACTGAAATCTGTTCATATCAGTTGCAATGTGGTTTAACTGCTTACTGACATGTTTGATTTTTTGAGCCATTTGAAAACGAAAGGCAACTTGGTTGGAGGATGAAAAAAAATCTTTTACCTTATCGTTCTTTCCAGATCGACGCATAACTTCGTAAGAAAACTCGTCCAGAACATCAT
This sequence comes from Papaver somniferum, assembly GCF_003573695.1. Lineage (NCBI taxonomy): Eukaryota > Viridiplantae > Streptophyta > Magnoliopsida > Ranunculales > Papaveraceae > Papaver > Papaver somniferum. The sequence goes on along the minus strand of NC_039359.1, from coordinate 78,769,172 downwards.
CAGCATCGTAAGCAGCTTCCTTAAGCCTTGTTAACCAAAGTGAAACTTCAGCATCCGTTACCTGCTTTCTCTCCGCATCAGATGTTTTAGCCGCAATCAAATCCAATGTTTGTTTAAGCCTTTTTAGCTCACTCTCAACACCCCAAGCCAGACTCATCTCATTGGCAACGGCAAGAACCAACTTTCTTAATAATCCTGATCCCCCATCAACAAGAATTCCTTCCTTCGTCATTATAAGAGGATACTAAACAAATTACTAAAATGACGAAAATGAGAAAGAGATTGAATTGTATGTATAATCCGATGGCAAAGAGAGAAGAAAAATCAGAAGCTTGGGAAAACTGTTTATAGGAATATGCTATCCGAGTCGTGCCTATCTAGAAGAAGGAAGAACTTAATAAAAAATTAACATTTAATAATCCAAAATGGAAAATATTAAAGTTAATTAATCTAGACCAATGTACCTAATTTCATGGCGGTAAACACGACCCCAAGTCCCAGACGACCGGGTCCAGATCGTCTGTGCCACTGCTTGGGTGTGCCCAATGGCAAACCATGCCAGCCGCACCACTGTGCCAATGGCAAACCATGCCAGCCACATCTCCGCGCCAAGGCATGCCAACCATGCCAGCCGCACCGCTGTGCCAATGGCAAACCATGCCATCCACATCTCCGCGCCAAGGCATGCCAACCATGCCAGCCGCACCGCTGTGCCAATGGCAAACCATGTCATCCACATCTTCGCGCCAAGGCATGCCAACCATGCCAGCCCTACCACTGTGCCAATGGCAAACCATGCCAGCCACATCTCCGCGCCAAGGCATGCCAACCATGCCAGCCGCACCACTGTGCCAATGTCAAACCATGCCAGCCACGTCTACCGCGCCAAGGAATGCCAACCATGCTTGACACACCATGCGCCAATGACATGCCAAACCCTTGGCCCTACCATGCCAAGCCAACCGCACCTTTCCTTGGCCCCAACCATGCTAGCCGAACCATGCGACAATGGCATGCCAAACCCTTGGCCCCACCATGCCAAGCCAACCGCGCCTTGCCTTGGCCCCAACCATGCTAGCCGCACCATGCGCCAATGGCATGCCAAACCCTTGGCCCCACCATACCAAGCCAACCGCGCCTTGCCTTGGCCCCAACCATGCTAGCCGCACCATGCGCCAATGGCATGCCAAACCCTTGGCCCCACCATGCCAAGCCAACCGCACCTTGCCTTGGCCCCACCATGCCAAGCCGTCCGTACCAAACCTTTGGCCCCACTATGCCAAGCCATCCGCGCCATTGGCCTTGGCCCCACCGTGCCGGCCTTCTCTATGTGGCTACCAAAACGAAGGCGTGAGACGATCAACGTCCACCCTTCCATCCTAGATGAAAATCCTAGCCGTCCAAGGTCGCCAAACAACGCATGGTAACCTTTGGCCCAAAACCCTAGCTTTGGCCACGCCAAACCGCGCCAAGGCATGCCATGTCACATGTTCCAATGGCATGCCAACCACCTTGACGCGCCATACCATACCGGCCATCCCCATGCGGCCACCAAAACGAAGGCGTGCGACTATCAACGACCACCCTTCCATCCTGGATGCAAATCCTAGTCGTCCAAGGTCGCCAAACAACGCATGGTAACCTTTGGCCCAAAACCCTAGTTTTGGCCACGCCAAACCGCGCCATGCCACATGTGCCAATGGCATGCCAACCACCTTGTCGCGCTACACCATGCCGGCCTTCCCTATACGGCTACCAAAACGAAGGTGTGCGACGATGAACGGTGACCCTTCCATCCTAGATGCAAATCCTAGCCGTCCAAGGTCGCCAAACAACCCATAGTAACCTTTGGCCCAAAACCCTAGTTTTGGCCACGCCAAGGCATGCCATGCCACATGTGCCAATGGCATGCCAACCACCTTGCCGCGCATACCATGCCGGCCTTCCCCATGCGGCTACCAGAACGAAGGCGTGCGACGATCAACGGCCACCCTTCCATCCTAGATGCAAATCCTAGCCGTCCTAGGTCGCCAAACAACGCATGGTAACCTTTTTCCAAAAACCCTAGTTTTGGCCACGCCAAACCGCGCCAAGGCATGCCATGCCACATGTTCCGATGGCATTCCAACCACCTTGCCGCGCCATACCATGCCGGCCTTCCCTATGCGGCTACCAAAACGAAGGCCTGCAACAATCAACGACCACTTTTTCATCTAAGATGCAGATCTTAGACGTCCAAGGTTACCAGCTAACGCATGGCAACCTTTGGACCTAGTTTGGTCGTGCCTAAACAAAGCCAAAACCCTAACTTTTGGCCGCGCCTAAACTGGGACATACTAAAGCCATACTGATCATACTGACATGCCACTGGCTACCAAACGAAAGGTTGCAATAATCAACGCATACCTTCCTCTTAAGATGCAAAATCTCGACCGTTGAAGGTCACCTCCGAGCCGGCAAGTCTCCCAAGCTCAACTTGCCAGACAACAACAACATGCTACATGTTTTCCACGAAAACACTCGAGAAATCAACACATGTCACAAACTGGGGGATGCTCATTGGGTATTGGTTTGGCGGTTTACAGCGTGCGGCGTACACTACGCTCGTTATTAGAAAGTGTCATAAGGATGAGGCGGTTAGTAAATACAGGGAGTAATTATGAAACGCTTTCTTTTATGGAACATTAGTTCCAAGCGTTACCGGTTACCACCTCCTCCCATTTACTCACCCGTTTTCCATTTCTTAATGAGACCAGAGTACGTTTCACTTCGACTTGTATAAATAGGCATTACCTGTTTCCACCGAACGACAAGTTCTGGTCAAGAGCATACAACAATCAGAAAACGTTTGCTAGCTTTCCCATCTGTTAGCTTCCCACTTTCTGATACAAGTCACAAAACAACTACTCTTCCAGAATCAACTATTCTGGTATCAACACTCTCTTCGCTTCCCTCCCCAAAACCAACCCTTTTCCTGCACTTTGTGACCGAAGCAAGTCTGGAACGGCCATTTATTGGTTTAGGAAGAACTTGTACAGATTGATCTCTCGAATCTAAAGTACTCCCTTGCAGTACATTGTTTAGGGTTTAGATTTGTTTCTCACCCACATCACGCGAAATTACTGAAACCAGCAGAAACTGTTTTCACCCTCAAACAATTGGCGACCACAGTGGGAGATTGGTCTTTCGATTACAATGTCAATTTTCAATCCTTGATCTCATACTTCGACCCAGATGTCAGGACGGTAGAGGCAAACGATCCGCTCAGGGATCGACGACTCAGCTACCAGACGACCCGATACGATCTGCTTAGGGATCGACGACTCAGTTACCAGACGCCCGATTACCAGTCATGACACGGAAAGGGGAGACTGGGGACTTACCAGAGGTTAAAAGCAAACGATCAGCCTAGGGATTGACGACTCGATTATCAAGAGACTTAGGGACGACTGGGGACTTTCCACAATTGCGTTGCTTCTCACAAAACTCAGACTTGCACCTGACTCATTTTCGTTAGCAGATCCAAAAAACCGAGTAAGTGTTGCCTAGACAAAATACATGGTTTACTATTTCAAGTTTTCACGGGAATGATAAAACCGATAGCCATGTTATGTTTCATCCCATGTCATCTACCGACACGCAACGTTCACGGTTCCATATCTTCCCTGGGATGTTTGTGTCACTTACAATCAGAACCAAAAACGACATCATCTTAAAACAGTTCATCCCGAATAATAATCCAAAACCCTCATAGGTAACACTTGTCTATCAACCCAAAAATCCAGAAAATCAAAACCATAAAGCCAGGTGTTTCATTTACCTTTGAAACAAATGAAACAGAAGAATTTCAGAAGACAGAAGTGCATTCAAAGGAAGCCATTCAACGGTTTTTTGATCTTCTCGAAGAAGGCGTCCTTCATCATTTGGAGGACCGCCTGTTTCAGATCCAACTCTTTAGACAACATTTCGACCTCCGCTTCTTGTTGTTTGACCACGTCCGCAGAAGGACCTTCGGCCACCTTGGCCTGCAACTTTTGGATCTCAGCGAAACCCTAACGCCCAGTTCCTCGTGGAATCAGTCACCTACCCGTACGTACCTACTTTTCATAATAACGATTACCAGTCACTATTCATGAGGTAGCCGACGCTACTACAGTGATATTCGAAGAGAAGAACAATATTTCTACAGATTCATGGAAGGCATACCTATGGCTAGGATTTTCCCCAAAACAATAAAACAAATTGAAAGAGAAACGCTGGAGTACATAGCTGGAATACGCTTGCCCACTTTATTGCTACCGAGCTACCGCTAACACCAAGATGTGAGAATAAAGATATGAGATAAAAAGGATATCCAACCCCTTTCATACGCATAACACTTTTGGAATTTGAATAAGGAACTGATTTCCCATTTGAGCTACGTGTGGAAAGAGGCAACTGGGCCTGCAAGAACAAGTCCGCGCCACGCCAAACCAACACCATCCCAAGCCAACGTCGTGCCAAGCCAAAAGTCCGCACCATACCAAATCCAATCCAGCGCCCATTCTAAGCCGATCCAGCGCTAACAGCTTGCATCTTTCCAGCGCCAGCAGCTTGCATCCTTCCAACGCTAACAACTTGCAGTCCATCACAGTCCATCCCGACGACCATCAAAGACTCATGAGATAACTCCCAAGCCTGCTCAGAGGAAAAAAACTTCAGAAACTGAAGAAAAATGCGACTGGGGACTGTTCATCGCAGTCCATCCCGACGACCATCAAAGACTCATGAGATAACTTCAGAGACGTGGCTGAAACATTTTCTTGAACAAACAGAGGGAGCCATGATAAACAACATAACTCTCTCATTCATACCACTTCACTATCCAGGATATTTCATCATGTGATATTCTGATCACCCCAGCATCACATTCATAAGAGTACGATAATATTATATCAAATCCCGTGGACGTGGATTCAAGGCGATGCAATGAAAGTAGGCTACATATGGGGACTACCAACATGGGACGCTTTCACTCCCCTCAACCAGGTTATTTTTGATTTCAACATCATTACTGTCGAAGTTTTACGAGCCGCAGGAATTTCTCAACATGAAGCCGTACATGTGCACCGAAGACTCCAAATGCACGCCACAAAGATACATTCACATATTCGGCCAAGCCACCGGATCTAACAGAAGCATAACTGGGGACTGCTCACCACATCCCATTCCACACGATAGTCCAAGATTCGGAAGATGGTTCGAAGGATGCCACTTGGAACCAAGTCCTTGAAGACTTGATAGTAGCACATCGCCAACAAAACGTCTCCCAACTCATTTATTTCATCCAGTGTCTCCGGAAGATTTCGACCAATACAAGCATCCACAACGTATTGTCATTACGATCAGAGGGTCCAGGCACTGAACAACCTAAAATCAAGGATGGACCGAAAACGCAACCACATCCATCCGTCCCAAGAATGCAATGGAGTTTGATAAATTTTGGAATCCACTGGAGAGGCACTGCAGACGAAAGCACAGATCCGGACGAGCAACAGAAAATAGAAGAAGGTCAATATCTCTTTTCATGCGGACGGAGTTTCTAGAGTTTGAACAAAATAAAGATTTCTTCTTGCTCCATGAAACGGATGACTGTGCGCGACTATGCCACCTCGGGCCCGCAACATCCCTCCTGAGTTCTTCATGAATTTTACTGTCGAGCTGTTTTCACTTCCTGAACGAGCTCAAAACCTAAATATTACCGTGTAGGGAGATAGGAAATTCTTTTCCGTTCAGAATGGAGGGCGGACCTTCAAAATCCGAATTCGTACGAGAATTCTACAGCGATTCTAGTAAGGGGCGCTAATTAGGGTTGCAGCATGCTAAAAACTGAAGCAATTTGTTACCTTCCCGAAGCCAGTCGTCACCTTCCCAGGGAACTGAAGCAAGTTGTTATCTTCCTGAAGCCAGTCGTCACCTTCCCAGGGAACTGAAGCAAGTTGTTACCTTCCCGAAGCCTGTCGTCACCTTCCCAGGGAACTGAAGCAAGTTGTTATCTTCCCGAAGCCTGTCGTCAGCTTCCCAGGGAACTGAATCAAGTTGTTATCTTCTCAAAGCAAGTTATCATCTTCCCACGGAACTAAAGCAAGCTGCCATCATTCCACGGGCCCGTAATTCTTCCTGAATTTTACCGTCGATCTGTTTTCACCTCCTGAACGAGCTCAAAAACTAAATATTCTCGCGAGTGGAGATAGGAAATTCTTTTCCGTTTAGAATGGAGGGGCGGACATTCAAAATCCGAGTTCGTACGGGAATTCTACAGCGATTCTAGTAAAGGGCGCTAATTAGGGTTTCGGCATGCCAAACCCTAATTTAGACAAAGTTGCATCATCCCATGAAACTGAAGCCGGTCGTCATCCTTCCACGGAACTGAAGCCAGTCGTCATCCTTCCAAGGAACTCAATCTAGCTCCACTCCAAGCCGAGCAACGTAAGCAACTCCATTTCAAGACGACCAATGCTGACGGCTCCCAATCCAAGCCGACCAACGCCTGCGGCTCCCATTCCAAGCCGACCAACGTCTGCGGCTCCCATTACAAGCCGACCAATGGCTGTGGCTCCTATTCCAAGCCTACCAACGCATGTGGCTCCCATTCCAAGCCAACCAATTCTTGCGGTTCCCATTCCAAGCCGACCAACGCCAGCGGCTCCGCTCAAGCTGAAACAACGCCGACAACTCACTAATACAGCACCTCCGCGTTCTCTATCCCATCCAACATGACGCGTGACCAAGCCAAGCCGAAAGTATGCATTTCAACCAGCAACCGCCTCTACCATTTCAAGGTCTAGACAGCAACACCACGAGTAGAATTTACGCAAGGCCGCCAACACAAGAATCACGAATTCTCCTTACCTCTCGAAAAAGGTTAGTCGGGTCTTCCTGACCATATTTTCATGACTTGCCATTTCGATTTTGTCCTGGCCTGTCACCATCTTATGCTTACCTCGCAACAATGCTCCTGTTCCGAGCTAAACAGGGGACTTAATGTTGATGGTGGTTTTTAGCTTAGGGTTAAAATCGTAAAACCGTACAACTGACGTGACGTCACTATGGCCATTAGCACATTTATTGAATCGATCAGCATGCCTATGTAAGAATTACCAGGATACCTTTTTTTTATGTGTCATGTTCCACGGCAGAACCCTTAACATTGACCGACATCATCTATGCCAAACCCTAATTCTCATGCTACCGCGCCAAGGCATGCCAACCATGCCATCCGCACTACTGTGCCAATCGCAAACCATGCCAGCCACATCTCCGCGCCAAGGCATGCCAACCATGCCAGCCGCACCACTGTGCCAATGTCAAACCATGCCAGCTACATCTTCGCGCCAAGGAATGAAAACCATGCCAGCCGCACCACTGTGCCAATGGAAAACCATGCCAGCCACTTCTCCGCGCCAAGGCATGCCAACCATGCCAGCCGCACCACTGTGCCAATGGCAAACCATGCCAGCCACGTCTACCGCGCCAAAGCATGCCAACCATGCTAGCCGCACCATGCGCCAATGGCATGCCAAACCCTTGGCCCCACCATGCCAAGCCAACTGCACCTTTCCTTGGCCCCAACCATGCTAGCCGCACCATGCGCCAGTGGCATGCCAAACCCTTGGCCCCACCATGCCAAGCCAATCACGCCTTGCCTTGGCCCCAACCATGATAGACACACCATGCGCCAATGGCATGCCAAACACTTGGCCCCATCATGCCAAGCCAACCGCACCTTGCCTTGTCCCCAACCATGCTAGCCGCACCATGCGCCAATGGCATGCCAAACCCTTGGCCCCACCATGCCAAGCCAATTGCACCTTGCCTTGGCCCCACCATGCCAAGCCGTCCGTACCAAACCCTTGGCCCCACTATGCCAATCCATCTTTTCCATTGGCCTTGGCCCCACCATGTTGGCCTTCCCTATGCGGCTACCGAAAGGAAGGCATGTGACGATCAACGGACACCCTTCCATCCTAGATGCAAATCCTGGCCGTCCAAGGTCGCCAAACAAAGCATGGTAAACTTTGGCCCAAAACCCTGGTTTTGGCCATGCCAAACCGCGCCAAGGCATGCCATGCCACATGTGCCAATGGCATGCCAACCACCTTGCGGCGCTATACCATGTCGGTCTTCCCCATGCTGCTACCAAAATGAAGGCGTGCGGCGATCAACGACCACCATTCCATCCTGGATGCAAATCCTAGCCGTCCAAGGTCGCCAAACAACACATGGTAACCTTTGGCCCAAAACCCTAGTTTTGGCCACGTCAAGGCATGCCATGCCACATGTGCCAATGGCATGCCAACCACCTTGCCGCGCCACACCATTCCGGCCTTCCCTATGCGGCTACCAAAACGAAGGCGTGCGACAATCGACGACCACCCTTCCATCCTAGATGAAAATCCTATCCGTCCAAGGTCGCCAAACAACGCATGGTAACCTTTGGCCCAAAACCCTAGTTTTGGCCACGCAAAACCGCGCCAAGGAATGCCATGCCACATGTGCCAATGGCATGCCAACCACCTTGCCGCTCCATACCATGCCGGCCTTCCCCATGCGTCTACGAAAACGTAGGCGTGTGATGATCAACGACCACCCTTCCATCCTAGATGCAAATCCTAGCCGTCTAAGGTCGCCAAACAACGCACAGTAACCTTTGGCCCAAAACCCTAGTTTTGGCCACACAAAACCGCGCCAAGTCATGCCATGCCACATGTGCCAATGGCATGCCAACCACCTTGCCGCGCCATACCATGCCGACCTTCCCTATGCGGCTACCAAAACGAAGGCCTGCAACAATCAACGACCACTTTTTCATCTAAGATGCAGATCTTAGTCGTCCAAGGTTACCAGCTAATGCATGGCAACCTTTGGCCCTAGATAAAGTCAAAACCCTAACTTTTGGACGCGCCTAAACTGGGACATATTAAATCCATATTGATCATACTTTCATGCCTCTAGCTACCAAACGAAAGGTTGCAATAATCAACGCATACCTTCCTCTTAAGATGCAAAATCTAGACCCTTGAAGGTCACCACCGAGCCGGAAAGTCTCCCATGCTCAACTTTCCAGACAACAACGACATGCTACATGTTTTCCACGAAAACACTCGAGACATCAACACATATCACAAACTGGGGGATGATCATTGGGTATTGGTTTGGCGGTTTACAGCGTGCGGCGTACACTACGCTCGTTATTAGAAAGTGTCATAAGGATGAGGCCGTTAGTAAATACAAGGAGTAATGGTGAAACACTTTTTTTTATGGAACATCAATTCCAATCGTTACCGGTTATCACCTCCTCCCATTTACTCACCCGTTATCCATTTCTTAATGAGACCAGAGTACGTTTCACTTCGACTTGTATAAATAGGCATTACCTATTTCCACCGAACGACAAGTTCTGGTCAGGAGTATACAACAATCAGAAAACGTTTGCTAGCTTTCCCATCTGTTAGCTTCCCACTTTCTGATACAAATCACAAAACAACTACTCTTCCAGAATCAACTATTCTGGTCTCAACACTCTCTTCGCTTCCTTCCCCAAAACCAACCCTTCTCCTCCACTTTGTTACCGAAGAAAGTCTGGAACGGCCATTTCTTGGTTTAGGCCGGACTTGTACATATTGATCTCTCGAATCTAAAGTACTCCCTTGCAGTACATTGTTTAGGGTTTAGATTTGTTTCTCACCCACATCACACGAAATTATCGAAACCAACAGAAACTGTTTTCACCCTCAAACAAGGATCAAATCCAAGTGATTAGGATTAACGTACAAGTTTATTTACTTAATTTTGATTGTAATAAAAAATTACAATTGCAGAAAATAAAAGTAAATAACACACACAAGATTTTGTTAACGAGGAAATCACTAGATTTTGTTACTAGTTTTGGATACTCTTAGAATCAAGCCGCTACACAAAGTACAATGCCAACTTCATATAGTTGAGACCAATTAAACCACCCCTAGTTACTTAGTTCCTTCAGTATCCCTGCATCTACGACCTACCGGTCAAGCACGTGTATCCCAAGACATAAAAAAATCAATCTTGTGTTGATTCACCGATGTAAAGTCTTAAGCACTCAACTTATTTTGATCGTATTCCCAACACTGATGGAACAAATCTGTTTGATATCTCCTCCAATAATTTTCCGAAAAAGATATGTTGAGTTATGACAAAGGCTCTTCTGTTTAAACAAGTGTAGTAGGGTAAAAACTGATTCTGCCGAAAATGGTAAATTGGGTGTGTTGATGAGAAACGAATCTAAACCGTAAACAAATGTACTTCACATGAGTACTTTTAGATTCGAGAGATCAATCTGTAAAATCCTGGACTAAACCAAGAAATGGTCGTTCTAGTCTTGCTTCGGTCACAAAATGAAGGACAAGGGTTGATCTTATGGAAGGAAGCAAAGAAAGTGTTGATATCAGAATGATAAATTCTGTAAAGTATAGTTTTATGACTTGTATCAGAATGTAGAATTTTCTTGCAAAGTGTAAGATGTGAATCCTGGATGATTTCTGAATACTTGTGTTGATAACAAATTTTTTCCTAGTTGAAATAGATTGAAAATATATCTATACAAGTCATAGTCGAACACAAACACACTGATCTCGATGGAAGTGGGAGTTGTGAAGTAATGGAGATCATGGGTGAGTGATGAAAAGCGTGTCTTGTAGTTCTGGGAAGACTAGACGGTTTGTACTCCCGCTACTCCTCTACCTGTCACTTATTCTTTATTCCAGGCACTTTCTCTTAATGGGCGTGTACACGCCGCACGCTGTAAACCGCCAGAACAATACCCTGATGTACATCCCCCAGTTGTGACATGTTTGATGTCTCGAGTATTTATAGGAAAGAGCACTTAGTCATGACTGACATGATTTATATTACTAAGGATCCCAGGTAAAAGCCTACTCGTCTAATTTTATTTACCTAGATGAGTCCCTTGAGTAAGTCAAGCCGTATGAATAAGATTTGTTGCGAGCCGGCGCTCAGAAAATAGCATACGGTGCTTTTAGGTTAAATAATTAAATTACTTGTAAAATCGATATTTATAAAATATCGTCTGTAATCAGTGCATGTAAAGTATCGTTATTAAGAAAGCATCTTAAGCATAATTGATGCATGTAAAGCATCATTGTGCATAGTCTGCGCAGACCAGTCGCGGATTTCACGGCTTTATAAGTAGCGTGACCGGCCTACTTTGGCCTATGAATATGAGCGGTACTTACGGGCTAGGAGCGACGTAATTGGTCAAGGCCAAAGATGGGTCGCCGGTGAGTATAATGGCACCTCATTAATCGCCCAAGATTAAATTTAAGCCAACCAATTCGGCCGGTTAAGTTGAGCGACTGTGATAAATTTAAGATTGCCATGGGCAGTCTTGACCTAATTAAGACCCTTTTGGGCCGCTCGACTGTCTTTCCTTGGCTTATTAATTGTGAACACTTCCTGCGGGTTAGGAGAGTTCTAATTGTCTGGGATGATAGAGGACCCGTCCAGGAACTTGTTTGGTCGCGCCAGGAAGGGACCAGGCTTGCCAAATCGACCGGCCAAGTCGTACGGCCGTGATCGTTTTTGAGACTGCAATGGGAAGTCTAGATTCAATTTCCTTTATAAAAAAGCTGCTCGACTAGCCTACTTTGACCGATAATTTGGAGTGAAGCCGGTAGTCTAGGAGCGATGTGATTGGTTGGTTGGGAAGAGGGGCCGACAGACAACAAATTGTAGCAAGGCCGGTCGGTGATGGAAGGCGCCATCCAGGGCAAACCGACCGGCCAAGTGGCGTGGACGCGCCTCTTTTGCTATTGCTAAAATTGGTCATGGATTCCTTTTTTCTTCCTGGTTTCCGATTTTTGATAGAATATTATTTCTACTAGCTCCAGGGGCTTATTTCCTAGCTTGCCTAGGTTTAGTCTCGACCAATAGGGATGGAGATATCATGCATGCTCTGTTTTGGGGAAAAAATCCTAATTTTTGTAAACTGGCAAAATTAGGTCAAAAATTGAATTTTGTGAATCGACACAAAATTAATCAATTTTTTAGTGAATTTTGCACGTTGATACAAAATCACTAATTTTTATCCTAGAGATCAGCGTAGCTCGGCGCGCCTCCGATTGAGTATTTTCATGCCCATCTTAACCTTGACACTTCGGGAAATTCATACTACTTAGCTGAGAGTGAGCATTAATTGTCATATCATGTCACTGTTAAGAGTTCAGCCGAGAACATAGCATATGATAAATACTCAGCGGGATCAGCATTAATGAATAATGTGACCAGGAGCTTAAAATGAAATTTATAGAATATTTTGGGATTGTTGCAACATACACCAATATTACCCTAATAAATTTCGTAAATACTGAATTATACAATACATATGTAAGCAGAGAGGTATAAACGATCATCAGCTTCCTGACAAATATGGAGTTTTACAGTTTTAGCCTTGAACTAAAAACCACCATCAATATTAAGTCTCCTGCTTATTACATAATATTGACATTGTTGCAGGGTAATCACTAGATGGTGATGGACAAAACAAAATCAATGAGAAAAGGCAGATGCTACCAGGTAAGCGATTGTATTTGATATGAACAGAGACTAAAGCGTCAATTCAAGGTGCATGGTCAGTTGAGGAGTGACCGGGAATCAACGTCGGCTGGTAGGACAGGGTATGGTCGGCTAGGGAATGATCGGGCATCCCAAAACCCATGCGAGAAAAGAATCCTTATACTTGAGATATTTCCACCGCGAAGCAAGGTGGTAGCATTGGCTTCGAGTTCAAAAGTCCAAGTATTGATGGCGACTTCCTCGCAATAACTTACACGACTTTCAGGACTCATCCTAATTATATGATGATTCTTCTCAGCCCTGAGGATGAAGCGACTATGCAGTCGATTTCTACTGAACGTATAATAAGGTTTTTCCTCCAGAAGAATGAATATCCATCTTATCCAGTATACTTCAATATTTGTTAGTCCTCATTACGCTCTTACACATCCATATGTAGGTGAGGCGAGATGACGACCACCCTGGAGAGTGTGGTTGATTTGCTGGATCTTCCAGTTATTGGGAATTTCGAACTTATTTTTTTGATGAAGAGAAAAAATGGCGTGTGGCCCTGGTCAAGAAAATAGCGGAGTACAACGCGAAAGATGATTTTGCGGAGTATTTACTTGGTGGATGCCTCAGTGGTGGCCTATGATACCACGACCAGACTAGGTAATGAATGACACCTTCAACATTGCTGCATTTCTGTGTCTGTGGTTGTCTAGAGATATTTTTGATGACGGCTCTGATATGAAGATAATAAGACCAAAACTGATTCCCATCCCCATCAAACTGGCACAAGGCGTTGCTCTGCCTATAGGTAGCTTATTCATTGGTTCTATGTACTCCCACCTTGATTCTTTAGTATCCTACACTATGTCTCCAACAGATACTTGAAGGTAGACTCGCATGTTTATACCGCATTCCTCCAGGCATGCTTATGGGAGCATTTCAGAGAGTATTCTCCTATTCCTATGTTGCATTCTCGAGTGTATACGGTGGTGCTAGGATAGTCTTTTGGTCAGAGGAACGTTTGAAACCAGGTGTAAAAACTGACTGATTTTTTTTGGCAAAGTAAGCATGGTGAACTTTCGTCCATGGGCGTCGGTTCATCCATCTGTGATTCAGTCGAATGCCTTTGCCTCTTCCTCTAATCAGATGTTACATTCAAGTGGAGACAATAGGAGTGTCGATGAATCTATAATTATGAGGATCTCCGCTCCTGGGTATATCCCGTCTTTCTTTATGGGATGTTTTGTTGCAGAATCTTACAATATCGAAGAGCCTTCCTTTTTTGCAACCTGGCAGAAGACCAATAGTAATTGCTAAATGCAAAGAATTCTTGTGGAAAGAGCTTCTTGATCTTCATTGATTCATATAGGCATATGTGATAGTACCGCACGATAGACCTGCTCCTGAGGTCTTGGATAATCACCCATGTTGAAGCAAGTTCCTGGGAGCAAAAGGAAAGCCTATGATGAATTAACCCAGGTGAGTGTTCGTGTTTTCAGCTGACAGCCACCGCGCCTTTACACTTACATGGTTTGTTTGATTTTTTGGAGAGGCCGCCAGGTAAAACCTCGGAAAGATAGTGATAAACTTGAGAACAGTCCCCAGGAGATGGAGATTCGGTCAAAGAGGTTTGCTGGTGGAAGCCAAACATCTCCAGTGATTTTCAGTTCTTCAGACGTACACGTATATGTAAATTTTTGCTTGACTGGACGAATTATCCGAGTGACTCTGGACTGATCTTGTTGAACTTCTTCTGATCTTTTAATATTCCGAGAAAGTGAACGCTTTTACTATACTTTCCTTAGACGGACGTATCCTGGATGACAACGCGTCTAAAGCCTCTCCCGTAAGTGACGAAGCAAGATCCAGGGATACTGAATCACAGTCGAGTGGGGATGACCAATCGGATTCAGAATCGGGTGAAGGAGAAGATGACACTTCGGAGTATATGGATGACGGGTCTGAGTCTCCAAGCCAACTTCCAGGGAGATAAATCAGAAGATGACATAGTGGGAATTGATAATGTTAATGACAATCGCATACCTTCCAGGGAGAATGAAGATATCAGTATCATGACTGTGGATGTGAATATTCCCAATGGTGGATTGCCACGACAAAGAAATCCAGTAACACTGTTGTATTAGCAAAGCGCGTAGAGGAATCTCTATCTTCAGTGGATGAGATGTGTGGTATGACCAGGCATGTTGCTTCTGAATGAGCGATCGGGAGTATCATCGAGACATGTGTATAGAGTTCGGGTTTAATGTTTCCTGGTTCCATCAAGGAATTGAAAGGCAAGAGATGTTCTTTTGTGGTTTTTGATTTTCCGGTTTTTGAATAGGTAGGTAATTGCTTTGCAAAGATTTTGAGTTTATCGAGATCTTGCTTTGAAATAGTTTGTAAGTATAAAATATCAAAAGGGGCAGCCCTTCATTGGCATTGCCTAGTCACAGTTGGATTGATGGACGGATCAAGTCCCCAGGTCCAGATGGGATGAAGAATAGCTGATTGTTAAGAGGGTTTTCAACAAAACTTACTTGTGTGTGGAACTTTCGGATGTATGAACTTGCATCCTCTCCAGGAATTTGCTTCATATATGCCAAGTGACGATGTTCCGAAGCAGGTATTCTTACATGTTTTTGTTGCAGTAATAGGCACGAACAAGAAAGTCCTCATATAGTGGTAGAGCTCGTCTCGTTCCTTAGAGCTAGCAGCGGTAATATGGACAGGCGCATCGAGCGGGGATAATAGCATGAGATGATGACTCGACTTGTAGCATGTAACACGAAGGTAGAAAATGAGATACACATGGAGAAGCTGATGATGGAGCCAGTAGCTTCCTTGATGTTGACTGAAGCATGTAAAACTCATTAGGATTCCTTAATAGGATCAATTAGCCTGGTAAAAGAGTTGATGATAACTTTATGGAAGGAGCTGAAGATAGGGAGGAAGTTCCTTTCCCACGAGTACCCGCGGAGATTTCAACTTGGCAGACGTATTTTTTTTGTTGGTGCTGGAGGAAAAGATAAGTAGGACGAATCCAAGTAATTTCCCGAGGGGTGGATACACAGTCCCCAGTTCCAAGCTAGGATGTACGGGATGAGGTTGTGTAAATATGACTAAGCTCCTGACATGGAGAGAGTTCATGTGCACCCCTTTCAGTCCCCAGGTGCAATCTCCTACAGTAATTAAACTACTTTTCACAGGGGAGAGGAAATTCTGAAAGCGTCTCTCTTGTTGACATTTTTGTCGTCGGGCCAAATATGGCGTAGCTTGGACGTGGTTTTCTCATTATGGCAGTCATGCCTATGGTACTGGCGTTAATGCCGGCAGGTTTGGACGCGCAGGATATTGCATCTCTAAAGTGGTGGCTTTCCTCTTGCTGCTTTAGTGAAACTACTTACAGAAGGCCGAAGGTTGTATTGTTCGTTGGTGAAACATATGCTTCCACGAGTCTTATGAGACTCTTCATTCCTGGAAGGCCTGGTTATTGCTAGCAAGGCAGGTGTTGTTGTAGCTGAGCGTTTATCAGCTTCATCAAGTTCACACAATATCTCAAAGCGCAGGTTCTCCAGCAAAGCTATAAAAGAGGGGGTATAACAACCACGCCCAATATTTCGTTTAGGCAATCTGTATGGACTAAATCCAATGTAATTCTGAGAGCACCAACTAATATAGCGATCTCGATCAATAAATATATCCAAGAGTTTATATCTCCGTTTCTTAATGTAATAAGCAAATCAAACAGATAGAAATTTGTGAGCCTGATTAATATAAGAAACAACTTGGATGGTATCAAAAACCAATATCCAAGTGTCAATCAATTCAATCAAGAACCAAGAGGTCATATTCACAAACAGATTGAACTTACTCACAACTTGTGATATTTCAATTATATAAAAAAATATAATGCGGAAAAGAAATAACACAGACACCAGATATTTTATTAACAGGGAAACCACATATGCAGAAAAACCCCGAGACCTAGTCCAGCTTTGAACACCACAGTGTATTAATCTGCTACAGACACTAGCCTACTACAAATTAACTTCGGACTGAAATGTAGTTGAGCCCTAACCAATCTCACACTGATTAAGGTACAGTCGCATTCCTTACGAATCCAAAACCACACCGGATTCTACGCACTTGATTCTCTTAGATGATCTCACCACAACTAGGAGTTTCTACGACCCAAAGTCGAAGACTTAATAAACAAATCTGTCTCCCACAGAAAAGTCTATTTAGATAGATAAATCTATCTCCCACAGAAATACCTACAAGGTTTTGTTCCGTAGTTTGATAAATCAAGGTGCACAAGAACCAATTGATATACCGGACTTATATTCCTTTAGAACAACCTAGAAATATCAATCACCTCACAATAACTTAACTATATGGTAGTAAAACATGTTATTGTGGAATCACAAACAATGAGACGAAGAGGTTGTGATTGGTTTTTATATCTTACCTATCGGAGATAAATCTAGAGTAAATCTTAGAGAATATAGTAATCAATACGATAGAACAAGTAAGACCAGAACATGCAACTACATAGAAAATAGTTGTGTCTGGCTCAAAATTCCAATGAATTCTTTAAGTCCTTAATCTATAATGGTTTTAGGAAAAACCTAGGTTAAATGAGAATTGACTCTAGATGCAAGTAGTATCACACAGGAGGTGTGGGGATTAGGTTTTCCAGTTGCTAGAGTTCTCCCCTATATAGTCTTGAAATCAGGGTTTGATAGCTTAGAAACAAAGCAATCAATATTCACCATCAGATGAAAACCTGATTTAAGATTCAAGCTAAGTTTGCTTGAAACCAAAGCAATATCTCTCCACCGTTAGATGGTCGTAGATTGTTACACACAAATGAAATAGATATGGGTAACCGTACCTAAACGTGTATATTGAGTTGGCTCAACAATAGTTAACCGAAGTTAGCCGTATGAGCACTTTCATATCAACCTTGTTCATCTTAAAACATCTATACCAAATGTCTCAAATGAATCTAGTTGTGTTACTCGCAGAGTTGTTCAACTGTTTATATTATCATAGAAGTATACAAGACACAATTGAAGCAAAATCGGATTTGATTCACTCGAATCAATTCATT
Source organism: Papaver somniferum (assembly GCF_003573695.1). Classification (NCBI taxonomy): domain Eukaryota; kingdom Viridiplantae; phylum Streptophyta; class Magnoliopsida; order Ranunculales; family Papaveraceae; genus Papaver; species Papaver somniferum. The sequence goes on along the minus strand of NC_039359.1, from coordinate 78,751,456 downwards.
AACATTTTAGCTACGGTTTGCAAAGATTGCATTCCTTATTATATAAATGTATTTGTTCATGATTAAGCAATTTTAGAACTTAACTACTCAAGTATGCAAATGGGTACACATACTTAGGATTCCAGACCTGGTCTGTCCGCCAGTATGCAAACGGGTACGCATACTGTCGTTAATGACCAAACTCAGTTGAAATCAGTATGCAAACGGGTACGAATACTATAGTTCCCCGACTTCAACTGTTAAACCAGTACGCATACTGGTATGCATACTAAGTTCCCGGACCTGGAATACTCTTACAACAGTTAGCATACAAGTACGCATACTGTGTTATGTCCAGACAATGGTTAATTGTTCTAAACTCTCATTTAAATCATTGAAACATACTTAAAAGATGAGAATAGTTGTATCACACAAACTATTAGCTTCAAAGTAATTTTCAAGTGATCAAATGATCAATACGAAACATTACGAGTCTACATCAAATGGCTGTCTCACACAAATCATATAAGATGTTACCAGGCGATTTTCAAATGATTATCTTTTGACTTTCATCAATAATCAAAGATAAACTTAGTTAAAGCGAAAGCTTACTAACACATATTTCTAGAAATATGTAAGGGAGTTAAACTCAGCTCGAAACATCAAGTGTATAATATAAAGTCTATATAGCTATACGACTTAGTCTCAATAAGAGATAGAAAGAAATAGACTTTTGTGTGATCGATGAGTTCAAGTATCCACATACCTTTTGTTGATGAAGTTCCTACAAGATCTCATCCCTCAGTAGATCTTCGTCTTCAATCGATGAACGTCGTGAAGTCTAAAGCTCAACTACACATTCTATCCTACTCCGAGACATAGATATAAGTAGGCTAAAAATCAAGACTTATAGTTTTGACAATTAAAATTGAAAAAAAATTGAGATAGCAACGCTTGAGAGTTTGACCGAGCAGTGCTCTAACAAAAGCACAATAGACATGCACCATCCTATTGATGCATAATTCCACCAATTGTTATTTAGTCACATTTGGGTCGTGACAATCTAGTGCCAATGGAAAAAAAGAGATGTTGGTCGAAAGAAATGATCATCATCGAGATCAAGAGACTTGTCTATGATTGGGGGTCGGAAGTAAATTGGTTTAGAATGACATCTCTGAATGATTTGATCTACAATTGGGAAGCAGTAATGAGTTAGAACAGATAGATAAGATAAACGTGTTAATGGGTCATTGGGATAGTGAACCTAATAGTTTTGGTCTGTTCTTGTAATAAATATTTTTCTTTTAATAATATTTCACCTCTTTTCAAAAAAAATTGTTGCAATTGAAGTAGATGATGCTAGATATGAATTGGTGAATGTTAAAGGGCAGTTGATACAATGGTACTGTGTAAGTGATGAGTGCTAAAAAGTGCATATTTCTATATATTTTTCTTGTCATTTAACTCATCTTTTGTGCATTAATTCTACATTTTATCCCATATTCTGTATTTTCATTGTTTTCAAGAATAAATATTTTTCTTAATTAATTTTGCATTTTTAGGTACCAAATAAAGTCTGGATGATTTGCGGAGCAGAAAAGTAGTGAAAAGCCGGAAGAAATTACGCAAGGAAGCCGCAAAGAATGGAGCGCACGTACAAAAAGCTAGGAATGGGCTCAAGAAGGAAGAATTGTTCTTAAAGAAGATATGGGCTTGGCATACCCAAGGCCCAAAACCCTTACCCAAACCCATTTTCTATATCCATAACCGCCTCCATTCTCAGCCGTTAGATGGGACTACATCGAAATCCTACGGTCGCTCCTTCGTAGAGTATCAAAATCTGAAGTCTCTGACAAACACCACAGCGCCTAAATTCCAAGCCTTCAGATTAGATTGTAGTTGAATCCAACGATCGCTTCTATGCCTGTGCATCAAAACTAGATATTCCCGATCTACACTACAGTACCTAACATCATCTAACACCGTTGACTTCGTTGTGTTTCAAAATCCAACGGTTGAATCGATTCATCTCTCATCTCACCGTTAGATCTACCAACCATCTCCACATCCCACGGCTCATCCTCGTTGTTCATCCAATTTTCTACAACCGCCCAACACCCGAGCACCCGATACCTATACCCATACCAAACATCCCCTTCCCCTTCTTCCATCGACATCTCCTCCATACCCTGAGCAGAGCCACCACCACCTTCTCCACCTGCTCTGACCTCGCCACCACCACTCCCTACGCCACCAAACCAACCCTAAACCTAAGCCCATCATCACCATCACGTGCTATCTCTTTATCAACCACTAATTTCTCCAATTTCTCATCTCTCTTCTCACTGAAACCCTAGGTGAGAAATTGGGGAAATAAGTGATGTTAAAGCAACAATTGGAGGCGTGGGGAGCATGAGAATACGAATAAGAAGCATGGGTAGACGATTGATTCGTCTCATCACAGTTGGTGAGTAAAAAAATCAAAACCCTAATTTTACTGTTAATTTGGGGATTTTTGGGATTGAGCTTGCATGTACAAATTGAAGGCATGGGTTGCATCAGGAGAAGAATAAGAGGCATGGGTTGACGTATTAGGGCTGCTATCAGTAGGTTAGGTGAGTCAATTTCACTTTTTGGTGAAACCCTAATTCTCTGATATTTTGGGGATTTTTAGTTTTTTTTGCTTGCTTGTATAAATAGAAGGTGTTGGGTGTGAAATTGGCTTATGCTGGACTAGCCAGTGTCCAGAACTTAGTTCTGTTAAATGTTCATTTTGCTGTTCACTGTTTATCCATTTTAATGTTTTGATTTTCTCCATTTTATGTCACTGTGATGTTGTTATGTGTTGTTCCTGTTATGAACTCCACTGTTGTGTTATGTTTGTTCTTTGCTGTCACTCCCATATTCCTGTTATGTTATGTTTCTGTAATGTTTGTATCATGTTCTGTAATGTTCTTGTTATGTATGTTCTAAACCTCAAATGCTAGGACTAGATGAAACCATGAATCAATAAGATAGTCTTCATCATGTGCAGCTCATGTCCAATGTTGTTAAGCCCTTAGACTAGTTGTACTTTAATCAGACAATTAGTACTTTGGTAACTATCTTAGCTGTGAGTAGAATATCCCTTAGGTTAATGGTGGATTCAACATCCTAGTGTTCTTTCATCACTCTTGTTTACTGTTTTGTGTGAATGTTAGGCTAAAGCCTGTGAAGCATTGGATTGATTGAGCAGTGGGGAGAAACTAGTGCTCACTAGTGACTGTGAGCAAGCTGGTTCTCTTCCCACTCTAGTAGTATGCCTAGGCTCACCTTCACCATTTCACCTTCACCATCTCCCCTGCCCTTGGCTTAGGCCTTGGTTTACTTCCATTGTTCTTGTAGTTTCATTGTACTGTCACATTTACTTCACTATTACCTTGTGTTTATTGTTTTATCATCCATTGCCTCATTATTTCACTACTATCTTCATCACTTTCACAATCTTTTGTCACTGCTTTGTTTAGTGCACTGTTGTTTAGTTCTTTGCTGTTTAGTCATTGTCTTGTTTAATTTTCTTCATTGTCTTTGCCTTAGGCTAACTGCCTTTGTATTATTGCCTCACTGCCTTTTTCCTCTATCTTTGCTGTTTTGGCCTAGAGCCATTGTTGCTCACTGTTACCTGTCTCTCCTGGTCACTTCTTTTCTTCTTGACCAAAAACTCTCTAAGCCCACTGTCCATTGTTTGTACAAACTGAAGCCCAGTTCACTGAGGCAAAGACCCAGTTCAATCCAAAGAACCAAAGCCCAAAAGGCTTCATAGTTAACCAACAACAAATTAGAGCCCAAAATAGCTAGAGAACTCCAAACACACCCAGTCTCTGTGGATCGACCCGTACTTGCACGAGCTACAACTGACGACCGTGCACTTGCGGTATTACTGTAGGCCCGCGTTTCATTTCGCTTCAATTTTATACGCTTTCCCGGGCCCACCAAGTTTTTGGCGCCGCTGCCGGGGATTGGTGCTGTGTTTTTCTTGTAGTTTTATTAGCTATTTTTGCATTTCACTGCATAGCATTTGCATCTGCATCTGCTTCACTTCATTTGTTGTTGGACCTGCTGTTCTGAACCTGTTTTTCCTCTGCTGGGACGCCACCAAGGAAAAGAACCAAAACCCAACTGGGTTTTTGCAACAATATCAGAGCAGCTGGGCTGTGCTAAAAAGGTAACCCATTTAAGAGAACCCGAATTGTGGGCTTCCAATTTTTAATTGTGGGCTTGTAATATTAAAGCCAATTTTTGGGCTTTTTATTTTCTGTTGGGTTTGTAATTAATTTTTGTGGGCTTGTTTGTTTAATTTGTGGGCTTGTATTTAATTTTTGTGAGCTTGTTTAATTTGGACTTGTATTTTGTATTCTGGGTTTTTAAACCCAGCTGAGCTTGTAACCGATCACGCTAGGTTAACTCGTTAGTGGGCCGAGTACCCAAATTCTAGGCCGAGATTTTGGACTCAGTTTCACCAAACGTTTTCAAACCAGCTGAGCCAAAGCAAACACAAAACCAACAGTGGGCTTGCTCCCATTCAAAAACCAAATTTTATTTTCTTTTTTTAAAAAAAAAAAAAAAAAAAAAAAAAAAAAGTTTCCAAATGTCTCCCGCAAAACCAAATTTTTCCCACAAAACCAAATTTTTCCCAAAAATCCAATTCCATTAAAAACCAAATTTTCTTGTAGATAATGTGTTAGTTAAATTTCCTTTTGTATATATTTTGTGCTCATCCATTGTGACTCCGAATATGTTGGAGTTTTGCCTTGGATAACGGAGTTTTAATTCTGCTTTCGCCGAAATCGGGTATTCTCTCTCCTTTTACTCTACTCTCACATGTCCCTTCCATATGTTGCATTTAATTTTTCCATATTTTGAAACATTGAGGACAATGTTTAGTTTAGGTTTGGGGGTATAGAGTAGATACCACGATAATATGCCATAATTGAAAACAAAACTCCTCTTTTTGAAAAAAATGAAAAATGAAAATAAAAAAAAAAATTGAAAAAAAAAAAAACATAAATGGAGCTCATTTACCTTGAAATGTTGACTCTTGTGCAAATATGTATTATTAGGAGTCTTAGTCTAGATATTTAGGCACCCTGATTCTAGCACAATTCACATAGTGATAAGAATTTGCACGCGCACGATCTACCAATACATGTATAGCCTCGATCTTCAAGGTGTTTGATAGGAAGTCGATTGCCAATCACTTTAGAATACTGAACGAAACTTGACTAGCTTGTTCTTTGGTTGGTTGGGATAGAAGGTGGAGGTTACATTAAGAAAACAACCATCGAATTTAACTGGGTGCATCAAAAAGGGCTACCTCTTGCAAAGTGTCATGTAATCTTTTGTTTCCTTTTGTATATGTATCAAAAGTGTTTCTTATCAAAAAAAAAAAAAAAAAAAAAAAAAAAAAAAAAAAAAAACGATGTATATATTCAGAAAAAATATCAGAAAATACAAAAAAAAAAATCAAGTATTTATCAATTCCATCCTCTCTTGTTCCAAAATAAAAGAGAGTAGTCAATGTAAATAAGAGTCATGTAAATAGTCATTTTGTTGTTTCATTGTAATAAGCAAGGAGGGTGTATGCCATTGATGTACAACGCGAGTAATTGTGAAATACCTCCAACTCATTCACAATTCTCGTAAAGTCCGGACAGCTAGCTAGATTTCGACCTTGGTTCTTAGCCTGAGAAACTATCTCTTGGTGATTAGTAGTCATAACTTCAGATCTTTCTTTACACATGTGTAGATACACTTTACACTCTTATCACATGTCTTTTTTGTTATCAGTGCTAGGATTGTGCCTTGATAGCTAGATTGACATCTCCATTTTGCTGTGAGCTTAAACTGTCTTGCACATGTCACATTTGATGGAATCTGAGCTTATATTTTGACCTAGAACTTTGTAGGTACGTTCTAAGCAAACCTTCACGAGACTTCACTCGTCCACTAGGGACACTTAGTGGTTTAAAAGGCTTAGTGCATACGCTAAATGCATTCGAGAGACCAGCGACAGTGGTATAGTTAGGATTTCCTTAGTTTTGTTTTACTTGAGGACAAGTAAAATTCAGGTTTGGGGGTATTTGATGAGTGCTAAAAAGTGCATATTTCTATATATTTTCTTGGCATTTAACTCATCTTTTGTGCATTAATTCTACATTTTATCCCATATTCTGTATTTTCATTGTTTTCAAGAATAAATATTTTTCTTATTAATTTTGCATTTTTAGGTATAAATAAAGTCTGGATGATTTGCGGAGCAGAAAAGTAGTGAAAAGCCGGAAGAAATTACGCAAGGAAGCCGCAAAGAATGGAGCGCACGTCCAAAAAGCTAGGAATGGGCTCAAGAAGGAAGAATTGTTCTTAAAGAAGATATGGGCTTGGCATACCCAAGGCCCAAAACCCTTACCCAAACCCATTTTCTATATCCAACCGCCTCCATTCTCAGCCGTTAGATGGGACTACATCGAAATCCTACGGTCGCTCCTTCGTAGAGCATCAAAATCTGAAGTCTCTGACAAACACCACAGCGCCTAAATTCCAAGCCTTCAGATTAGATTGTAGTTGAATCCAACGATCGCTTCTATGCCTGTGCATCAAAATAGATACTCCCGATCTACACTACAGTACCTAACATCATCTAACACCGTTGACTTCGTTGTGTTTCAAATTCAACGGTTGCATCGATTCATCTCTCATCTCACCGTTAGATCGATCCATCATCTCCACATCCCACGGCTCATCCTCGCTGTTCATCCAATTTGCTACAACCGCCCAACACCCGAGCACCCGATACCTATACCCATACCAAACATCCCCTTCCCCTTCTTCCATCGACATCTCCTCCTCCATACCCTGAGCAGAGCCACCACCACCTTCTCCACCTGCTCTGACCTCGCCACCACCACTCCCTACGCCACCAAACCAACCCTAAACCTAAGCCCATCATCACCATCACGTGCTATCTCTTTATCAACCACTAATTTCTCCAATTTCTCATCTCTCTTCTCACTGAAACCCTAGGTGAGAAATTGGGGATATAAGTGATGTTAAAGCAACAATTGGAGGCGTGGGGAGCATGAGAATACGAATAAGAAGCATGGGTAGACGATTGATTCGTCTCATCACAGTTGGTGAGTAAAAAAATCAAAACCCTAATTTTACTGTTAATTTGGGGATTTTTGGGATTGAGCTTGCATGTACAAATTGAAGGCATGGGTTGCATCAGGAGAAGAATAAGAGGCATGGGTTGACGTATTAGGGCTGCTATCAGTAGGTTAGGTGAGTCAATTTCACTTTTTGGTGAAACCCTAATTCTCTGATATTTTGGGGATTTTTAGTTTTTTTTGCTTGCTTGTATAAATAGAAGGTGTTGGGTGTGAAATTGGCTTATGCTGGACTAGCCAGTGTCCAGAACTTAGTTCTGTTAAATGTTCATTTTGCTGTTCACTGTTTATCCATTTTAATGTTTTGATTTTCTCCATTTTATGTCACTGTGATGTTGTTATGTGTTGTTCCTGTTATGAACTCCACTGTTGTGTTATGTTTGTTCTTTGCTGTCACTCCCATATTCCTGTTATGTTATGTTTCTGTAATGTTTGTATCATGTTCTGTAATGTTCTTGTTATGTATGTTCTAAACCTCAAATGCTAGGACTAGATGAAACCATGAATCAATAAGATAGTCTTCATCATGTGCAGCTCATGTCCAATGTTGTTAAGCCCTTAGACTAGTTGTACTTTAATCATACAATTAGTACTTTGGTAACTATTTTAGCTGTGAGTAGAATATCCCTTAGGTTAATGGTGGATTCAACATCCTAGTGTTCTTTCATCACTCTTGTTTACTGTTTTGTGTGAATGTTAGGCTAAAGCCTGTGAAGCATTGGATTGATTGAGCAGTGGGGAGAAACTAGTGCTCACTAGTGACTGTGAGCAAGCTGGTTCTCTTCCCACTCTAGTAGTATGCCTAGGCTCACCTTCACCATTTCACCTTCACCATCTCCCCTGCCCTTGGCTTAGGCCTTGGTTCCATTGTTCTCTGCTTGTAGTTTCATTGTACTGTCACATTTACTTCACTGTTACCTTGTGTTTATTGCTTCATTTCCATTGTCTCATTATTTCACTACTATCTTCATCATTTTCACAATCTTTTGTCACTGTTTTGTTTAGTGCATTGTTGTTTAGTTCTTTGCTGTTTAGTCATTGTCTTGTTTAATTTTCTTCATTGTCTTTGCCTTAGGCTAACTGCTTTTGTATTATTGCCTCACTGCCTTCTTCCTCTATCTTTGCTGTTTTGGCCTAGAGCCATTGTTGCTCACTGTTACCTGTCTCTCCTGGTCACTTCTTTTCTTCTTGACCAAAAACTCTCTAAGCCCACTGTCCATTGTTTGTACAAACTGAAGCCCAGTTCACTGAGGCAAAGACCCAGTTCAATCCAAAGATCAAGCCCAGTTCAATTCACATCAGAAACCAACTGAACCCAAGTTCAGCCCATCAAAACCACTGAAAGCCCAACTCATTCCAAGGGTATTCATAACCCATTAGCACTCAAAAGCCCATTGATTATTCATAGCCCAATAGCAATTTAGAGCCCAAAGTAGCTAAATACTCCAAACACACCCAGTCTCTGTGGATCGACCCGTACTTTCACGAGCTACAATCGACGACCGTGCACTTGCGGTATTACTGTAGGCCCGTGTTTCGTTTCGCTTAATTTTCACGCATCTCCGGGCCCACCAGTAAGGATGTTTGAGTGAATCATGAGAGTTCTGAGTTACAAATCATGAAACAGATATTGCTGAAGCGAATGCTTGGTAGGCTTCTAAAAGGTCCTAAAAATTATCCCCGGCAGCGGCACCAAAAACTTGGTGGGCCCGGAGATATGTATAAAATTAAGCGCAATGAAAACGCGGGCCTACAGTAATACCGCAAGTGCACGGTCGTCGGTTGTAGCTCGTGCAAGTACGGGTCGATCCACAGAGATCGAGTGTGTTTTGTAGTGTTTAGCTATTTGGGTTTCTAAATTGCTATTGGGCTATGAAGCCTTTTGGGCTTTGGACTTAGGGTACCTTTGGATTATAGGCTTGTTTGATAGTGAAATGAGCTTGGGCTTAGTTGGTCTTGAAATGCACTAGGCTTTGGCCTTAAACTTAGACTTGGGCTTAGTGAACTGAAATTAGCCTTGAAGGCACTGGGATTTCACAATGAATTGGGCCTTAGCTTTTTGGAGTGAGCTGAGCTTTGGGCTCAGTTGGATGGGCCTTGGGATTAAACCTGGGCTTTTAGCCTTTGGTTTCACTGAATTGAACTTGGGCTCAGTGTTGAAGTGAGCTTTGGGCTCAGTTGCAGCAGCAACAGCAGTGGAAGGGAGGCAATGCAGCAATGCAAAGGAAAGCAGCAACAGCAGGGTTGCAGGGCAGATGGGTTGCAGCAGCAGCTGCACAAGCAGTGCACAGCAGCACAAGGCCAAGAAAACAGCAGCAACAGCAGTAGGAAGGAAAAAACAGCTGCAGCAACAGCAGCTGCAGAACAAGGAGAAGAGATGGAAGTGCAAGTAGTGGTGGCACTAAGCCAAGGTAACAGTGGCAAAACAAGGTAATGAAGAACAAAGGCAGTTAACAGGAAAGACAATGGAGAAAATTTACAAGACAATGACTAAACAGGCAGAGAACAATGCAAAAGAACCAAGGCCTAAGCCAAGGGCAGGGATGATAGTGAAACTGAAATGGTGACAATGCAAGGCCAAGGGAAGAATACAGGCAAACAAATAGAATGGGAAGAGAATTAGCTTGCTATGAGCACTAATTTCTCCCAATGCTCAATCAAATCAGTGCATCTTAAGCATACAAAAAGGAATGGCAAGATAATCAGCTTGCTATGAGCACTGATTTCTTCCATTACTCAATCAGTTCAATGCTTCAAAGGTAACTAGCCTAGCATTCCATCAAACTAACAGCAAATTAAACATAACAGTAAACATTTACAGTGAATTAACATGACACTAACATGACATTAACAATGAACACAAACATCAACAGGAACATCACACATTAACATCACACATGTAACAGGAACAACAATTTTAACAGGAGCACATTTAACAGGAGACAAACAGGATATGAAAAATATTAACCTAAACATGAACCCTAAACAGAACACTAAACTGGACACTTAAACAGAACAAGAGCAGGAATTACAGTGAGCAAAACATAAGAAGAATAGGAACAGTAAGCATTAAACATCAAGTAACAGGACATGGTATTCAGAAATTAAACAGGTCATGGAATTATAAAAACAGCAAATATTAAACAGAAATATAACAACAAGAATTAAACAGCACAAAATAACAGAATTGAGAACAAATTAAACATAACCCTAAAGATTTAAATTGATTTGAAGTTGAAATTGAAAATTAAAAGTGAACCTAACCCAAATTGGGTGGTTACTTGGCTAGTCCAAGAACACCTTCTACACATACAACACCCCCTCTATTTATACCCAAAAATGAAGAACCCTAATTTACGAAACCCTAATTTTCAACAGTGACCTAGGGATCGATTTTGTAACCTGATTTGATGTGATGAGACCATTCCATCTTCGACCCATGCTTCCACTTGTTCTCCTGTATCACCTCCATGCATCAATTGCTTCTCTAGCACACGTTAATCCATCAACCCATAACCTAGGGTTTAGGTTAGGTAATAAGTTGATGGGATAAAGGGCTAGAATGATGGGGGAAGCTTTCAATCACGTGTAGGATGATGACGGAGGTGGTATGGTGGTGTCAGGGTTGGTGGAGCAGGTGGCGTAGCAGGGTTGGTGGAGTTGCTGCTAGGGAAGGAGGAGAAGAAGAAAAACTATGGGGAAGAGATTAGGGGGTGTTTGTTTTGGGTATAGGTGTTGGGTTTCTAGGGTGTTAGGCGGCTTCATCAAATTGGATGAACAGCGAGGATGAGCCGTGGGATGTGGAGCTGGTAGGTAGATCGGACGGTGATGCGGAGGCAAGCGGGGAGCGACCGTCGGATGAAGGGATACAACGAAACGAACGGTGCTAGATTAGGTTAGGTGCTGTAGTGTAAGGCGGGGATATCAAACTTTGATGAACATCAAGGAAGCAACCGTTGGATTCAACTACCATCTAATCTGAAGGCTTGGAATTTCAGCGCTGTGGTGCTTGGCAGAGACTTCAGATTTTGATGATCTATGAAGGAGCGACCGTCGGATGCTTCTGAGAACTGATCTGATGGCTGAGAACGGAGGCGTTTTTGTGTGTAGAAAATGAGGTTGTGCGCACCATTCTTCGCGGCTTCCTTGCGTAATTTCTCCCGGCTTTTCACTACTTTTCTGCTCTTTTCGCTCCGCGACTCATCCGAACTTTATTTATTACCTAAAAATGCAAAATTAATTAATAAAAATATTTATTCTTGAAAACAATGAAAATACAGAATATGGGATAAAATGTAGAATTAATGCATAAAAGATGAGTTAAATGCCAACAAAAAGGGATAAATATATACAATATTTGGCACTCATCAATGCTAATGATGGATGATTGTGGGATTATAGTTTGTGACTCAGTGAAGGCTTGCAATTACTTTAATTGCAGGTAAGTTGAGTTTGTATTTGGATGTGGTGCTGAGAGTTATAGTTGTAGACAACTATAAACTGAAATGCTAAAGATAAATTGATATTGTATGAACAGGGGCTGAAGTGAAAATATAACTTAGTGAGACTTTTTCTCATCCTGAATTTATTGTGTTGGACCATTTTGGTGCAACATTTCCTTGTAATGCGCCATCATGGCGCTATAGAATTCTGGCTTATGCAATGGCTTTTTCCTTGTGCCATTTTATCCAAGTTAGATGACTCTTCGGTCTGAATCAATCCTTGATAGGTGCAGGTGCACAATTTACATGATTTTAATGTCTGTTCCATACTTGTTTAGCTATAAATCTTGCATATTATCTTGTTATTACTCTTGTTTTCCTTTATTTGTTTCTATTAGGTGAATCATCTCAAGAAGATTGGAAATGGATACAAAAGAACTAGGAAGTGGATTACTTCAAGTATCTAAGTGGTCAAGTCAAAGAGAAGGGGAAAACATGCGATGAAATGGAGTAAAAAATGCTCACAAACATGAGAAGATCCAATCACCAAGTTCAACTCACTCAAATCCAGGAGTTCTTCATAATACCATTTTGAAGAGAACAAAAATACAAAATGAACGTAGAAAGAACGAGGTCATTCTGAGTTCGGACGAAGAAATTACGGCCAAAATAGACGAGATGAAAAACGATAATCTACAACACTACAGTATGCCGACTATAGCAATATTTTTGGGTAGAAAAGGTGTATTTTAGACACCTGCAGTCGGCATTGCTCATGGAGAATCGACAATAGTGACAGGAGAAATTTTTAGGGCAGAGAGTTAGGTTATTTTGAGCCTTAGAGTCGGCATTGTTCATTGGAAATCGCCTATGCCGACTGAGACAAACCTATTTGGCCCCTTTTTGGCGTATTTTGACTTCCAAATCAATGAAACTTGGTCCCAGGTGTATTTTAAGACCTAGATCTCATGAATACTATATAAGAGGACTCCCACAACAATTAGAAGACATCTTTAACATTATTTTGCAAGATTGGAGAGGAGAACCAACACAACAAAGTAAATGCTAGGGTTTCAGAGCTGGTTCTCATCAATCGTAACAATATATCTTCACTTTTCTTACATATATAGTATGGATGCTACTACATCCATGAGTAGATAAAAATCCAATTTATTATGGATGAATTATAAGTTCTAAATATGATTTTATTTAGTATATGAATATATTTTGATTTTTTCATATGATTATCGATTGTCTTTGCTAGTAGTGAATGTTTATGGTTGATTGATAGATTGTTTTGGTGGCTAATTCAATTTGTTAATTAATCTAAAGATAATAAAGGACAGTGAGACCCGTAATTTTTTAACGACCTTTTAAACAAGTAATAAACGTGAGAATTTGCAAAGGGATTTTGTGGAACAATCACGTGTAAAGACTGCCAGAGCAATGCTCGGTTGAACCCACAAATTTTTATATCTCAAGCTTGTTGTCAATGTTAGATGATCAAAACTATATATTGATTTCTAGTATACTAAGTCAAGTCTCGGACTAGGTTAGAATTTGGTAGTTGAGTATCAGACATCACCCTCGAAGACTGAAGATAGACGAAGACATTTGGAGAACTTCCATGCCCCGTATGTGAAAACTGAACCATCCTATTTACTTATTATCTTACCATTCTATATGTTGAGATGATATCGTATGACTTCTAGTAGATTTAAAAATAAGAAGTTTCGAGTCAAGCTTGTATTATTAAAAATGTCGAATATGTCTTTAGCAAAGATGCTCAATGATCCTTAAACAATATTAGTTGTAAGAAATTTATTGTTTCAATTAATTTGTGAATCAATTGAAAATTTCTCATGCAAATGATTTTATCACGTGGGAATGCTTCAAACATCATAAGAGAGAAATATTGAACTATATGATATTTCTGCTCAGGATAGGTTGGCGAACCAACTCGAAAACCATAAATATCTGAGTTTCAGAAATACAAGAAGGTTGGTGAACTAGTACCCAAACCGTGAGTTCAGTTGGGCCCGGTTCACGAAACATTGTGAACTGAATTTTGAAGTTGGTCTTGTAGGATAGCAGTTGGCGAACCCGGTTCACGAACCGTGGTCAACTAAGTTCGGTAGCCTCGTAGGGTTCGCAAACCCGGTTCACGAACCTTTGCACCCTGACTCGTGAACAAGCCTAATGGTTCTCGAACCGTTGTACCAACCGTCCCAGTAGATTTTAGCAGATGCTCAAAAAATTATTATTTTTAAATATGTTTAACATTACTAGAACTCTCTAAAACAGTTATAAGACTTCATTGATCACTCAGACACTTATATGTGTGCATCGTGATTAAATTCTTAGTCAAATTTCTTTTAGTTCTTTGGCATACTTTCCAAACTGAACATTCATCATATACGGTTCCAGAACCGGTTCCTAGTGTATATTCTTCTATTGTATTTTCAAGACCCAAAAGTGTTTGCTTGATTCTCAAGTTATCTTATCTTGAATTCTAAGAAACCCCTAGTCTTTGAAAACTATAAATAGAGATGCTCTGTGAACTGGGAAAATCAATTCCTGAAACTTTGAGTCCTAGTTGATTTTAGAATCGTCCTCTATAGACCTAGGTTTCCTCTGATAAACATAATTAGGTCTACGACTAAAAGACTTCGCTTTGGAGATTCGTGAAGCCAGTTCGACTATTTTGAAATTGATAGTTCGTGAATCCTGATCTTGCTTTTCTGTTATCGAGGTTTTCATAATCTCTTTCAGTCAAGATAGATAGTAAACGCAAAGTTCTCTTTGTCTCAGACTTTGTGACTCCTCAAAATAAATTTATGAAAACTGATCTTAATTGATCTTTTGAAAAATTTCCTTGGGAGGTGGTTAAGAATCTAGGATGGTCTTCGGGATTCGTAAGTTCTGGATTTGTGAGGTTGCTAGATTTGTCTATTACGAAGATATTTCCGCACCTTGATCTTTGATATAAATGAATCAAATAGGCTTATCCTTTAGAGGCATAATGGTACCAAAAGTATTCACTTAGGTTGAGGTAACTCTTAGGATGTAAAGGATGTCAGCTAATGGGGTTCAATTGCGTAGAGCCTTGCGAGATTCTAGAGACGTAAGGAGCGCGACTGTAACTGAATATCTTGGAGCGTGGATTCGGTCTCAACTACATTCCAGTCCGACGTCTCATAGTAGGCTAGTGTATGTAGCGGCTTAATACAGTTTGGTGTTCAAATTTGGTCGAGGTCCCGAGTTTTTTTTTTGCAGTTGTGGTTTCCTCGTTAACAAAACTTTTAGTGTCTTGTGTTTTCCTTTTCCGCATTATATTGTTTATCTTTATAATTGAATTTACACAAGTTGTACGTATTCAATCTTAGTAGATCCGTCCATCTAATCGTGATTGATTACGAGACTCGTTTCTTGTAGAATTAGTATCTTGAAAGATAGATAACAATAGGGATGCCAACGAGTACCCGATTACCCTGAACCGAATCGGACCCGGGTATATCGGGTCCGGTTCCGGGTCCTAAGATTGGACCCATTAGCAAAATTTCTACTCGACGGGTAGACCCGTTAGGAACCGATAAGTTTTAGGGTCATAACGGGTACCCGCCGGGTATCGGGTACCCGAATATTCATCATTTCCTTGTTAATTCTACTTCAAATGGAAAGATTTTGTATGGTTTTGCTTGAATTTTTTTTATTTTCTGTTTATTTTCTTACTTTTAATGTTAGTTAAAACATTTATATAGATATAATAATAATTTTATATGAAAAATTATAAAATTCAAGCTAGCATAACAAACATAAAAATAAATTATCAAAAAATATAGTGGAATTTATAGGACCCGATAAATACCCGGATCCGACAAGTAATTAAGGTTTTTAACGGGTCCGTTTCCGGGTCCATCAATTTAGGAACCGGATCCGGAATCGTTAGGACCCGGTACCGATTAAAATTAACGGTTCCGGTTCCGAGTAGTATACTACCCGGATCCGATAGGACCCGTTGGCATCCCTAGATAACAAGTTTAATTTCTTGAGAGCATTTATTCAGTTTGCATGTCCTGAATTCTTATCTGCTGCACGAACTTCGGATAATGATTGCAGGTCCAGTTTCAATCTCTGCATTGAACATATATTGGGCATGTGATACTTGAAAGGTTCATATGTTACAACCTACATATGAACAATTTGTTCCTTCGAAAACCATTTTTTGTTGTTCTAACAAAACCACAGGGATTTAAACCAAATATGAAATGGGAAACACATATTCAAAAATCAAAGACAATTATCTTTTACCTTAGAACTGGTAAAATTTTCAAAGAGTTCCTTACAACTGTAGATATATTTTACTGAAACAAAAATTTATGAACTAGCTTCTGAATGCTAAAACTTATTGTGATCTCCTCATTGCTTTTGGACTGTGATTCTAAAAAATGTCTCTTTATTTCCTTAACTGTTATAGGAGAATAAGATCACAAATACCAACAGGAATAAAGAAAAACAAATGTTTCATTATTCCTAGTTCTGGCGGAAGACCGTCATACCATCATTTTGTACTAAATTTTGAAGTGAGTTCAAATTAATCAGCGAAAAAGCAATCAGAAGTTCATCGAGAACCCTGAAATTCTAAATCCCCGAATGATAAAAGGAATAAGATGATTTTAGAAGTAAATTTTGAAAAGGATAAGTGAAGCAGAGAATTATAATGTTTCTATTTGTCTCTTTTTATGGCCTCAGCTGTTTAGCAAATAACTTGCTTGGACCTTTCTTCAAAAAAAGATATGCAAATATTCATGCATTTTTATGGTCCTTGTGGAGAGAAAGAAATAGAAAATTTACGCCTCCGAACATATTGCTCCCATATGTAAGAGTTCATCCACGTTGAAAGAATAATCCTAACCAATATTTAAGTTAATAGCAATATTTTTTAAAGATGATTAACAATTGATAAAAGTATTTCTACTTGCTGTCATATCAAACTAAAAGAAGCC
Organism: Papaver somniferum; assembly: GCF_003573695.1. NCBI lineage: Eukaryota > Viridiplantae > Streptophyta > Magnoliopsida > Ranunculales > Papaveraceae > Papaver > Papaver somniferum. The sequence goes on along the minus strand of NC_039359.1, from coordinate 78,734,827 downwards.
AATTCACATGTAGCTATGGTCCTAAAGATATCCCAAAGCAACATCTTTTTGCCATTTTCCACCTGAAATACACAAGGCACAAAGACTATCTTTTAACTCGATCATTGTAATCAAAAGTATATACTACAAAATATACCCATCTAAATTAGGAGCTCCAACATTCCAATAACAAGGGCTAAATGAAGCTGATTTCACTGAAATGTTGTACAATTTCTAACCCTTGTTGGAAGAACAAATGGAGTCCCTATGTGACGAATTAGTGCAATTTTGTCCATCACGATTTTTGTATAAAAATAAAAAATAAAAAATTCTGGAATTTGAGAAACAAATGCAGACAATTCCTAAAATTGATCATGTATTTTGATCGAACACAATCAAATGAACATCTTTTAAGTTCAAACTTTTTAGAAAAAATAATACCATCAATCAGATGATTCGGACTCTAACAAAAAGCCATGTTTCATGAAAACCAATGTTTTTGGATCTGTGTCGGGTAAACCCATATATCACCCACGCTTTATATTTTCACCCCTATTCTTCTCTTCCTATTTCCCCCTTTTCATCTCTTGTTCTGAAAATCAATTTCTTTTAAACCACTGTATTGAGTTATTCAATTTGAGTTTTGATGTTGAACAGAACCATCATATTGATCTATTCAAATTGAACTATTCAATCATTGTATACTTCAATCACTGTGAGCATACATTTAACTGAATCACTCATGACTAGTTCATTAGTCATTTTCTTCCGTAAAATAACAAAATACACGTTATCAATTAAAAAAAAAAACATTGATCTCACTTCATCAATTACATCATCTCCACAATTCCAATGTTTTTGGATCTGTGTCGGGTAAACCCATATATCACCCACGCTTTGTATTTTCACCCCTATTCTTCTCTTCCTATTTCCCCCTTTTCATCTCTTGTTCTGAAAATCAATTTCTTTTAAACCACTGTATTGAGTTATTCAATTTGAGTTTTGATGTTGAACAGACCCATCATATTGATCTATTCAAATTGAACTATTCAATCATTGTATACTTCAATCACTGTGAGCATACATTTAACTGAATCACTCATGACTAGTTCATTAGTCATTTTCTTCCGTAAAATAACAAAATACACGTTATCAATTAAAAAAAACATTGATCTCACTTCATCAATTACATCATCTCCACAATTCCAATTACCCTTACAAACATCTTCTACTAAATATCTGATTATCTCCCTCCTCCTCCTTTATTTGTATTACAATCCATTTGTTCTTTTCTTTTTTCTACTCTTCTAATTTTTCTTTGCACCCAAAACATCAAAAATCAACAAAACCCACCATCTACCATGGGTTTATTCAATAAATAGAAGAAGACGTAAATAACACTAACATGGGTTTATTCAATAAATACTTTTATAGATTTGTAGATATTTAAAAAGAGCCACGAAAATTAATAACTTTCTGAGAGTACTACGAAATTAAGAAAAATCTTGCGGAGTTATGCTGAGTTGTCTAATGTTTTACAAAGATCTGCAGAATCATGAAGAGCTGTAAAAGAATTATATAAAAATGACATATAATAAATACTAACTTAACTAGATTAAAAAAATATATTATTATATGTACAACATTTTTTTTTCTGTTCAGTAAAATGCAATAAATCGTAATAATAATAATTATTATTATTATCATTATACATTCGTACATAATAATTAAAATAAAAAATGTTTAACCATATCATATAATTAATATGTATTAATGATATGGGTTTTGTAGATTGTATTTCTTAAATGAAAAAAATATATAAAAGAGAGTAAAAAATATCTTTAATTTTTTTGGAAGCCTTCCAAAATCTTACATCTTTTGCAAGACTTTCATCAAGGCAGATATATACAGAAAAGTCACTCAAAGTCTTGAAAAATTATGCAAAGTCTTGGAATTTTCAAGTTTATAACGAGTAACACAAACTTTAAAAGACCTTTTTATAATCCACAACTAGTAACATAAATTTTGAAAGAGATTTTAAAAGTAGACAACCAATAACACAATATTTTGGAAATTTATTAAAGTTTTCGGAAGGCATTAAAGTATTTCTTGAGTAAACCCCCGCAAGTGTTTTGAAGAAAATAAATCAAGAAAGAAAAAAACAAAAAATGAAAACTTAAAAAACCCATGATCAAAATGAAGATTCTTTTGCTTTTTTAGTGTTTTCTCTATATACGACGCCTCAATGTCTGAAATTGAGTTTATTGGTTGTTGATATAATAAGAGGTTGTGTAAGTGAAGAAAAGAGTACAAGAAGAGAAATATTTTTTAGAAAGGGGTAGAGAAGGAGGAAGGATCCATAAAGGTAAGATTAGGTTCCTTCTCATATTGTATACCAAAATAATAATAAAAACTTTCTTGTAATATTTCCATGTATATGCATTTATTTACATCATACTTCTGAAATAGTATTTGGAGTTCTTCAAGTTCGTGATAATGATAAACATCACACCAGATCTGCCTCTAACTGTTAAATACATTACCACGTTGTGATCACTTACACACAGTCCGTAACCGCCCCGTTCACGACTGCTAAAGATGATCCATCAGCCACGCAGTGGAGATTTCCTTGAGGGATTTTTTGCAACCTAACTCCAAAACCTGTTTTTATTAATCTAACACCAACATGTTCAAGAAAAAGGTTCAAAATCCAAATCCAGGACTGGCCCTTCCATACAAGCACGCAAATCCTTGCTTAAGACACAAACAACAGGGGGCCACACAATATTTTCTTTCCAGCTATGTATAGTTTGGCTAAGGAGTGGCATTGTGACAACGAATCACGACAGCTGGTTAAGTGAACATAGTTATTTACACTTGATTCTTGGGATAAAATTAGTGTTAAATGTATCATTTATCTTCCCCTGATTCGAGTAACACATATTCATGCCACATACATATGTACATATATATACCTTTATTAAGGTAGTTTTTTCTGGTAAGGAATCAACTAACTAAAGACGGTTTTTGTGATCGGTAATTTTTTTGATCTATAACGAATTTGGTGTTGACAAGTTTAATTAAATTCAGACTAATGGCGTCATTACCCAATGGCTCTACCACTATACTATAATGAGATAATCTCCTCTTTAATTTTTTATTTGTTTATTACTCATGTACTTGAGGAGGTTGTATTACTCGTGAGGTTGTTTACTACCCATGTACAAAGAATGTGAAGAATAATATGATATTTTGGTTTGAATATTTTTTTGAGAGTAATATGATGGCTTGACGCACTACAAAACCGAAAAATCCATAGTATATGATACAACATACATCTTGGATTATATGCCCTTTGCTTAGAAGTTAGAACCTTGCCTACAAGATTGCCTCAGACCAATGACCTAGCATTGAAGATCCAAATATTGTTCATTAAAGTTTAAGTATGAAATAATTGATACATATTGAAAGATGAAAGTATTGATTGTTCTTTTTAATTTAACTAACCAGGTAATATGAAATATTCACATCATAATAAACATCGTAATTTTCGAAGTTTACTGCTAATTTTATAAGATTTTGCATATTTTAAACATTTTTTTGGTTGAATAACGCTTGGATTTGAATTCCCAGGCCTATAAGACAAGAAAAATATGAGTATTGCTCAAATAACCAAGATTTCGAAACATATGGTCCTATTATCTTTTTTGGACATTATGCCCAAAGTAAAATCATCTTATGTAACTTCAAGTTACCAATATGCCCTTGTATAGAAAAGTTAAAGCCACATCTTTTTAACGTGAAGTCTTTTATCTCTATCTTCTATTCTCTCTCTAGTTTCTACATCTTCTGGGTCTTCCCAAAAAAATACAGAAGAAAAATATTAACCAGTCAATTGGAAAAAAAACTCAAATCAGTCGGAAAATGTTCGAACAGGGAGGAGTGGTTATATTTTCCTTAATCACTTGATTGCTTCAACTGAGGTTATAATTTTGATCCTTTTTTCTTAATTAATTGATTTGCAGTGGTGTGTTGTGATTAATTATGGGATTTCAGATATAAAAATTGAAACTTTATCTGATAGTACCACGGTTTGGCTTTCTTAGGCTTTGGGTTTTTCAATTGGATTAATTGATTAGGATTTTCGAGCTAGATGTTTCCTTGTGTTGTTATATGTGTTCGGATTATAAGAATATCCTTTTCCATTTTCAGGGTTTCACAATAGTCCAATCAGTTGAGTTCTTGAAAATAAGAGGGTACCAAGTACGCCACCAAATTTTTGTTCGGATTGTGTACAAGAATTCTTGGGTGATCTCAAAAATCAATAATTATGATCAACCTAGTATGTACCCGAACTGTACAAGATCAAAATTCCAACAAGATCAAGTCTTATAGTCTATGTTTCAAGATACGAATTAAACAAGAACAACTCTTGTATGATCTTAGCCAATCCTGGCTCTAAAACTAGCCTAGGTTGATTATTAAATAAATTGCTTTTACTTTAGTTATAAAAATCACGATTGTAACGCGGAAGTAAAAAAAATAAAGACACAAAGAGTTTTGTTAACGAGGAAAACTGCAATTTGCAGAAAATTTTTGGGACCTAGTTCAGTTTGAATTCCAAACTGTATTAGACTGCTACAGACACTAGCATACTATCAGACTTCGGACTGGAATACAATTGAGGCCGAATTAACCCTCCAATAAATTCATCTATAGTCGTGCTCCTTACGTCTCTTAAATCTCGCAAGACTTTGCATTTGATTCCCAAGCTGACTTCCTTTACAGTCTAAGAGTTGGATAACTATTCTCCACCATTAATAATTTGTTCCATCGAAGGCTGGTGGTACATTAATAGAGATTTAACTCTTGTCCATAGATTCAGATAACCGTAAACACAGGCTTGTAGGTATGATGGTGGTTGTCTGCTCTGATCCTAATTGGAAAAGGAGAGGGTACCAAGTACACTAAATTTTTTTTCGTTCGACAACCTATATGGAAAAAACCTGATACTATAGCAAATAAATCTAATTAAAAATCCTTGAACAATATGTATATAAAGTCTTTCTCTTTCTCTTCCACAATCAATATGTCAAGGAAACAAAGTCCGTGAACCTGATTGTGTAGAAGAGTTTTTCTATGTATCTTCCACATTCAATATGTCTAGCCACTTCCCTTGGCTATTTTTTTTTTTGTTAATCCAATAAAAATGTTATTTATGCAACGCTTCATGGCAATTTCATAACTAGCTAAGATGACTATTTCATAACAGAGAGAAGCAATAATCCCTGGAAAAAGTCAGGTTCTTTTTCTTTTCTCTCTGATGGCCTGGTCTGCTAGTAATTTTGTCTTTTCTCTTTTCGTCAATATGTGATGCTCTTTCCAATTAACTTCCTAAACTGTTGTGGCCTTAAGGTTTTTAGGTTTCCCGAAAAAGCCTTAGAAGGCCCAAGTCTTATTGTTTGGAAATTGAGGCCCAATTTAAGTTTTACAAGGAGTGTCCCACTTTTCACATGACATACTTAATATATAGCACGTTTGGATACACATTAAGTAGCTTTTCGATTATTATAAGTCAAACAACAAGTATAAAATATCACTCATTTCATAGACAATACTTAATTAATAGCGCGTTTGGATATACATTCAGAAATAGCGAAGTCAGAAAACAAAAAGTTAATTTTTTTTAGAGGGGAAGTGATCTGAGGAGAGCAAAAACCGTAGTCAACTCACTGATTAGGACCAATTCTAATCTTTTGTATGAATCGGTCTGAAATAGCCTTAGTGATTTACACACCCACAATTGAAATGATTTTATTGCCCACTGCCGTATCCGCTCCACCACAATCTTCGTTCCACCACCAATACAACCTTTCTAGCGTTCATTATTAGCCATATACCTTCAGAGTTCCTCTTAATTGAATCACATGGTTTTTTGGCTTTAACCTTTTTTGGTCCGCATACCGCAAGATCATCCAAAAGCAATCACTTTCTTCTTCTACTACTAAATAATAATACTTGACTTGAATCGAAACAGGTACTTGTGAATCAAGTTACATGCTTGTTTGATGTGAATACATATGCTTGTTTGCTCAGTAAATGAAGACCTTAAGTTTTATAATCAAGTTAGATGAACAACTTAGGTTTAAATCATGAAAATTAATTAATATAACTATATAGAGAAAAAAGTTGAGTGATTATATTTAGGGTTTGTTTTTTTATACGCCTTGACGCGAAGATAAATACAAATGATTTGAGAAGGGGATCTCTTATTTTTCCCGCATCCTGATTGCAGTGTCACTAGACATTTAAGTAGAGATCTTACAATCCTAAGACGATGTTTAGTTGCTGATAAAAGCTCTTGTGTCTGGAAAGGCATTTATAGACAGATTCAGTTCATTAAGGATAATACTTTTTGGGAAGTTAGGTGTGGTACAAGAATCAAGATTTGGCTAGATAAATGGGTAGTTGGTCTAGACAACCCACCTGTTCTTAAAGCTGGATCTAATGCTTTGTTTAATCTTAACCATGTTCATGAGCTTTTTTTGTCAGGCACTAGAATTTGGAATGTGCATCTCATTCAGAGTTCTTTGAGTTGACCACATCTAATAAAATTATCTCAATGCAAATTCCTAGAAGTGGTAATGACACTCTCAACTGGGTTTATCGCAGAAAAGGTATGTTTAGTGTAAAAAGTGCCTATAAAGTGCTTAACAGACACTCTGCTGATGTCCCTAGACCTCAAAGGGTAAGTAGTCATGTTTGGAAGTCTCTCTGGGAATGTAAACTCCCACATAAGGTTAAACTATTTGTTTGGAAGTGTCTTAAGGACATAGTTCCTACAAGAGACAATATTTCTAAGTACAAACATGGAATTGATGTGCACTGTAGTGTCTGTAACGCTACCTTTGAAACTATTGAACATATGTTATTGGATTGTCCTTATGCTAGATCCATTTGACTTGGTATTAATGTGAATGTAAGTAATGTTAGGAATATGCATGGCAGTTTGATTGATTGGGTCATTAGTTGGTTTAATACTAGTGTCTCTAACAATGTTGTTCCAAGCACAGACAGAATACACTTTCTGTATTTACTTATGATTATCATTTGGACTATATGGAAAGATAGATGCACAGTTGTATTTCAAAGTAAAAAGCCTAACATGACTTTTAATATTAATAGCATTCTGTCTTTACTGGATAGTTGTAAGAAGAATATTGCTATTGCTTCTAACAGATCTTCTAGTCTACAGGTGCAGCCTCAATATTGGTATCCACCAGAAGGAGAATACATCAAGATTAATATTGATGCTTCCTTTCTAAAAGATAATTTGACAGGAGGTACTGGACTAATTGCTAGAAATTTTGCAGGGCACTGCTATGGAGCTAAAGGGAGATTTTACAATAGAGGAATGATTAAAGATCAGGAATTGGAGCAACTGGAGTGTCTAACATTGCATAAAGCAGTGAACTGGGCCATTTCCAAGAATCTCTCTAAAGTCATTTTTGAATATGATAGTGAAGCTCTAGTTAAGTCAATAAAGGAAGACATCTCTTATGTTTATTGTCTAAATCAAGGTTTAGTCCTAGACATTACGTTTTTATTTCAAAGTAAAGTTAATTTTGTTTGTCAATCAATCAGAAGAACTAAATATAGAGTTGCAGATTTAATTGTTCAAAGAGATTTAATTGCTAAGAGTGTAGAACTAGTGGTACTAGTTTTGAATAGGCAGACAACTTTCCTCCATTAATAAATAAAGGGATATTTTGACTTTGGGTCACAAAAATGTGACCAGAATTGCGTTTGGGTCACCTAGATATTTTAATTAGAGTTTGGGTCCCAAGACTATGGTTGACCATGTTGACAGTTAACAAACTGGTTAAAATTGGAAATGACCAAATACTATTAAGTTTTTCAATTTCTTTACTAACTATACCTCCCGTTTCTGTTTGTACACGTGTGGCTATCTACCAAAACCTAAACCATTCTCTTCCAGAGTACGTCCTTCCTCCCCGCAACTCTTTCTTTTTCTTCGGAGAATGCATAGGATACTCCAAATGGTATTTCTATTTACTAGGGTACTGAAGCAGAGATTGAGAGAAATTTTGTATTCGATTTTGTTTTGAGAGATTTAAGAACACAGATCGTGGTGAAGAAATGGTGGGGAAGTTGAAGTATGTGAAAGTGTGAGATGGGGAAAATCAGTGAAGTTGTTTGGTGCTAAATTGGTTGATTTTGATTGAATAAATGAATCAATTGATTTCAATTTACTTTTGCTATTAGTCGTTTAATTGAGAATGGTGGAAGAATCGATTGATTTTGAATTCGAATTTGGTCTCCTCAATTGGTTCGATTTGATGAAGGGGGTTTGGAGTCTGGTGTGATTAAGAAGAGATGGGTTTGTGGTTGTTTGATTTAGGGTTCTTTCTGTTGATTAGAGTCAGAATTCAGTGAAGGAGAAAGGGTTACTGCCGTATTTGGAATTAACTTTGTTGGTTGTTTGGAATGATGAACGAAGTGGAATTTTGGGTCGCGAAATTAAGGGTTGAGAAACGAATTTTGGGGTTTAAGATTGAAGCCGTAGCAAGATGGTCTTGGTACAGATAGTATTTGGTGTGATTGATAACAAGAGTTGGAGGTGATGTTGTTATTTCCCATGGTTCAAGGGATAAGTATAAGATGTATTTGACAGACTAGCTAGTTGGTGCTACTGAGATTGAAAATGAATGGTGTTGGTTAGCTGGGTTGCAAAAGCTACAAAAATGGGTTAATGGATTAAGAAGAAGATGGCGGTGATGTTGTTGCTTGAATTGGTGGAGCTGGTGAAGGTGCAAGTGATAGTAAGAAGCTGCTGTTGCTATTGCTATTGATACAGAAAAGTCGAAATGGAAGTGGTGATTTAGATGGATTTACCTGTTAACAACAACTAACACTATTAAATAAATTGAAAATAATTTGAAAAATAAATAATTAGCTAACTGTCAACACGGTCAACCATAGTCTTGTGACCCAAACTCTAATTAAAATTTCTAGGTGACCCAAACGCAATTCTGATCACATTTTTGTGACCCAAAGTCAAAATATCCCATAAATAAACCCTATTTTGAATCAAATAAAGAAAAAGTGGGAGGCATGGCCTATTACGTGGTGACAACCTCAAAAGTGCCAAACTGCATTATTGAGGAGGATCCCTTATTTTATTTTTAAAAGATAAGTCCACGTCTCACTCTTAGAGCATCTCCAGGAGAGGGTGGATCTATTTATTTTTAATGACACATAGGATTTTAGACCTCCGTTTGGCATAAATTCATCTCCAACAATAGGATCCTACAAGTTAGGAGAAACCAATTACTAATTATCAAGGTGTTCAAGAAAGTGTTATCTACATCTCCGGTTGCACCTCCACGTCATGTTTTTAACCAATTTTCTTTTAATTCTAAGATTAAAATTCTCAATGTTTGAGATGGTGTTTTAGATATGAGGTCCTATATTTATTCTATCTGTAGACCTCATAAATAAAAGGATTAAATAAAAAATTCACGTAGGATTTTTTACGAGACTTCTGTTGGAGATGCTCTTAGTACTCCAACTCCAAAAAAACCTATTCACAAATGCGATCTTCTCCATCAGCACTCCTCCGTCCTTACACAACATCCAGAACAACAACCATTTTATCTCTCACTCGCACTCTCAACAACCACCACCACCACCGCTCCATGGCCACCACCACCACCACCACCACCGATTCAATCAATCCAACAAACACAAGAATCGGATGGATCGGAACAGGAGTAATGGGAAGATCCATGTGTTCCCATCTAATCAAAGCTGGTTACTCACTAACAATATTCACTAGAACTCGATCAAAAGCTCAACCACTCCTTGACATGGGAGCTCAATTCGCTTCATCTCCACTGACAGTCGCTTCTTCATCAGATATCGTCTTCTCCATCGTCGGATACCCATCTGATGTTCGTTCTGTCCTTATCGGTTCTTCAGGTGCTCTGAATTCTCTCCGTCCAGGCGGTATCCTCGTTGACATGACTACTAGTGACCCATCCCTTGCGGTGGAGATTGCGTCTGCTGCGTCCGCAAAGGGTTGTTCTGCAGTTGATGCCCCGGTATCTGGTGGTGATCGTGGTGCGAAAAATGGAACATTGGCGATATTTGCAGGAGGCGATGAGTCGGTAATTCGTAAAATTCAACCAGTTTTTGATTGTTTAGGGAAAGTTAATTATATGGGTGGTGCTGGTAAAGGGCAATTTGCTAAATTAGCTAACCAAATTACAATTGCTTCGACGATGGTTGGATTAGTTGAGGGTATGGTTTATGCTCATAAAGCTGGTTTAGATGTTGGTTTGTATTTGAATGCTATTTCTACTGGTGCTGCTGGATCGAAATCGTTGGATTTGTATGGGAATAGGATATTAGAAAGAGATTTCGAAGCGGGTTTTTTTGTGAATCATTTTGTCAAAGACTTGGGAATTTGCATTATGGAGTGTCAGAATATGGGTCTTGCTTTACCTGGTTTGGCACTAGCTCATCAGCTTTATATTTCTCTTCAAGCTCATGGTGAAGGGAATTTGGGTACTCAGGCTCTCATTTTGGCTCTTGAGCGACTTAATAATGTTAGTTTGGAAACGAAGAAGGCTTCGTCTTCTTAGTTTCGGTAACTTCTATCTTTACTTTACTATTGTTGTGAACTGAAATGCAACTATTCTCTGTAAGAAAAACCATTTGTGAAGAATAATGCTTATAATGGTGAAAAGTATGGTACTTCTTCTTGGTCAATGTGGTTTCCTTCATGGCTGTTGTTTGTGCTCTATTCAGTAAAAATAGGTACATTGTGATGGAGGGGTGGTAATTACGTGATGATAAATTGTTTGGTTTTGATTTTACAACGTTTGAGGTTTTGAACTATGATATGATATACTATGAATTCTTCATTTTATGTTATTACAAATCTGGTGGCATGTTCTGCATTTTCATTTATGGTTTTTGGTAACTAAATTACTAATTTTAACTAGATTCTTGGAACGTAGCTAGTGTAAAGTGATGTTACATGGATGAAACATGTAGATTGCCTTTTCTATTCCTCTACTTAGGTGGTGTTCACGTAGCTATGTGATTTCCATGGTTAGCAAGTATACTTGCATTGCAGTATGAATGTTTTGAGATGTTAGCAAGTTCAGATAGCCAACTTCTTGGCCAATTTTATATCAAAACGTGCATGATCTGGGATATGCTGATGTCCTTTTAATACCTATTAACCTCTCCGTGTTATATTCTTTAACCAACTTTGACGGTGTTAAATTGACAATTTAAGTTCCCCCTAGAGGATCTGCCTTCTGTCATCAGATAGCTACATCCTCTATGTTGCTCCCATTTTAGTCCTGCCTGCAGCCTAGTCACTTCTTAGGAGAGGCTGGTGAACCCTAATTACTAATAGAACTACACGTCTATACCAACAAACTACATGCCTGGTTGCTTCTGAGAGTTTCTTCCGCAGTGGCGTGGAGGAACTAAATGTCTATGCCGATAAACTTACTATAGTGACTGTTGAGTCTGACATACTGGCTTAAGGGGGAAATGTGCTAATTTTCTTTTTATCAGAAATTCTTTCTTGGATGTCAAATCCAAGATCTAAATTAACTGTATAAGGGAAGCATGATGTGGTCTCAACGTGCATATGGAGTAATGATGGAGCTGATTCAGCTCATCAAAATACTATCGTAACAACAGAGGTGGGATTAGTTGTGACTTGTAAGTATTATTAATGCTTATAAAGCTGGTTTATTTAAAGTATGCTATTTCTTTCTGTTGATAATTTTGTTCAAGTTACTAATATGCCCTTGTATAGAAAAGTTAAAGCCACATCTTTTTAACGTGAAGTCTTTTATCTCTATCTTCTATTCTCTCTCTAGTTTCTACATCTTCTGGGTCTTCCCAAAAAAATACAGAAGAAAAATATTAACCAGTCAATTGGAAAAAAAACTCAAATTAGTCGGAAAATGTTCGAACAGGGAGGAGTGGTTCTATTTTCCTTAATCACTTGATTGCTTCAACTGAGGTTATAATTTTGATCCTTTTTTCTTAATTAATTGATTTGCAGTGGTGTGTTGTGATTAATTATGGGATTTCAGATATAAAAATTGAAACTTTATCTGATAGTACCACGGTTTGGCTTTCTTAGGCTTTGGGTTTTTCAATTGGATTAATTGATTAGGATTTTCGAGCTAGATGTTTCCTTGTGTTGTTATATGTGTTCGGATTATAAGAATATCCTTTTCCATTTTCAGGGTTTCACAATAGTCCAATCAGTTGAGTTCTTGAAAATAAGAGGGTACCAAGTACGCCACCAAATTTTTGTTCGGATTGTGTACAAGAATTCTTGGGTGATCTCAAAAATCAATAATTATGATCAACCTAGTATGTACCCGAACTGTACAAGATCAAAATTCCAACAAGATCAAGTCTTATAGTCTATGTTTCAAGATACGAATTAAACAAGAACAACTCTTGTATGATCTTAGCCAATCCTGGCTCTAAAACTAGCCTAGGTTGATTATTAAATAAATTGCTTTTACTTTAGTTATAAAAATCACGATTGTAACGCGGAAGTAAAAAAAATAAAGACACAAAGAGTTTTGTTAACGAGGAAAACTGCAATTTGCAGAAAAATTTTGGGACCTAGTTCAGTTTGAATTCCAAACTGTATTAGACTGCTACAGACACTAGCATACTATCAGACTTCGGACTGGAATACAATTGAGGCCGAATTAACCCTCCAATAAATTCATCTATAGTCGTGCTCCTTACGTCTCTTAAATCTCGCAAGACTTTGCATTTGATTCCCAAGCTGACTTCCTTTACAGTCTAAGAGTTGGATAACTATTCTCCACCATTAATAATTTGTTCCATCGAAGGCTGGTGGTACATTAATAGAGATTTAACTCTTGTCCATAGATTCAGATAACCGTAAACACAGGCTTGTAGGTATGATGGTGGTTGTCTGCTCTGATCCTAATTGGAAAAGGAGAGGGTACCAAGTACACTAAATTTTTTTTCGTTCGACAACCTATATGGAAAAAACCTGATACTATAGCAAATAAATCTAATTAAAAATCCTTGAACAATATGTATATAAAGTCTTTCTCTTTCTCTTCCACAATCAATATGTCAAGGAAACAAAGTCCGTGAACCTGATTGTGTAGAAGAGTTTTTCTATGTATCTTCCACATTCAATATGTCTAGCCACTTCCCTTGGCTATTTTTTTTTTGTTAATCCAATAAAAATGTTATTTATGCAACGCTTCATGGCAATTTCATAACTAGCTAAGATGACTATTTCATAACAGAGAGAAGCAATAATCCCTGGAAAAAGTCAGGTTCTTTTTCTTTTCTCTCTGATGGCCTGGTCTGCTAGTAATTTTGTCTTTTCTCTTTTCGTCAATATGTGATGCTCTTTCCAATTAGCTTCCTAAACTGTTGTGGCCTTAAGGTTTTTAGGTTTCCCGAAAAAGCCTTAGAAGGCCCAAGTCTTATTGTTTGGAAATTGAGGCCCAATTTAAGTTTTACAAGGAGTGTCCCACTTTTCACATGACATACTTAATATATAGCACGTTTGGATACACATTAAGTAGCTTTTCGACTATTATAAGTCAAACAACAAGTATAAAATATCACTCATTTCATAGACAATACTTAATTAATAACGCGTTTGGATATACATTCAGAAATAGCGAAGTCAGAAAACAAAAAGTTAAGTTTTTTTTAGAGGGGAAAAAAGTGATCTGAGGAGAGCAAAAACCGTAGTCAACTCACTGATTAGGACCAATTCTAATCTTTTGTATGAATCGGTCTGAAATAGCCTTAGTGATTTACACACCCACAATTGAAATGATTTTATTGCCCACTGCCGTATCCGCTCCACCACAATCTTCGTTCCACCACCAATACAACCTTTCTAGCGTTCATTATTAGCCATATACCTTCAGAGTTCCTCTTAATTGAATCACATGGTTTTTTGGCTTTAACCTTTTTTGGTCCGCATACCGCAAGATCATCCAAAAGCAATCACTTTCTTCTTCTACTACTAAATAATAATACTTGACTTGAATCGAAACAGGTACTTGTGAATCAAGTTACATGCTTGTTTGATGTGAAGACATATGCTTGTTTGCTCAGTAAATGAAGACCTTAAGTTTTATAATCAAGTTAGATGAACAACTTAGGTTTAAATCATGAAAATTAATTAATATAACTATATAGAGAAAAAAGTTGAGTGATTATATTTAGGGTTTGTTTTTTTATACGCCTTGACGCGAAGATAAATACAAATGATTTGAGAAGGGGATCTCTTATTTTTCCCGCATCCTGATTGCAGTGTCACTAGACATTTAAGTAGAGATCTTACAATCCTAAGACGATGTTTAGTTGCTGATAAAAGCTCTTGTGTCTGGAAAGGCATTTATAGACAGATTCAGTTCATTAAGGATAATACTTTTTGGGAAGTTAGGTGTGGTACAAGAATCAAGATTTGGCTAGATAAATGGGTAGTTGGTCTAGACAACCCACCTGTTCTTAAAGCTGGATCTAATGCTTTGTTTAATCTTAACCATGTTCATGAGCTTTTTTTGTCAGGCACTAGAATTTGGAATGTGCATCTCATTCAGAGTTCTTTGAGTTGACCACATCTAATAAAATTATCTCAATGCAAATTCCTAGAAGTGGTAATGACACTCTCAACTGGGTTTATCGCAGAGGTAGGTGTTTAGTGTAAAAAGTGCCTATAAAGTGCTTAACAGACACTCTGCTGATGTCCCTAGACCTCAAAGGGTAAGTAGTCATGTTTGGAAGTCTCTCTGGGAATGTAAACTCCCACATAAGGTTAAACTATTTGTTTGGAAGTGTCTTAAGGACATAGTTCCTACAAGAGACAATATTTCTAAGTACAAACATGGAATTGATGTGCACTGTAGTGTCTGTAACGCTACCTTTGAAACTATTGAACATATGTTATTGGATTGTCCTTATGCTAGATCCATTTGACTTGGTATTAATGTGAATGTAAGTAATGTTAGGAATATGCATGGCAGTTTGATTGATTGGGTCATTAGTTGGTTTAATACTAGTGTCTCTAACAATGTTGTTCCAAGCACAGACAGAATACACTTTCTGTATTTACTTATGATTATCATTTGGACTATATGGAAAGATAGATGCACAGTTGTATTTCAAAGTAAAAAGCCTAACATGACTTTTAATATTAATAGCATTCTGTCTTTACTGGATAGTTGTAAGAAGAATATTGCTATTGCTTCTAACAGATCTTCTAGTCTACAGGTGCAGCCTCAATATTGGTATCCACCAGAAGGAGAATACATCAAGATTAATATTGATGCTTCCTTTCTAAAAGATAATTTGACAGGAGGTACTGGACTAATTGCTAGAAATTTTGCAGGGCACTGCTATGGAGCTAAAGGGAGATTTTACAATAGAGGAATGATTAAAGATCAGGAATTGGAGCAACTGGAGTGTCTAACATTGCATAAAGCAGTGAACTGGGCCATTTCCAAGAATCTCTCTAAAGTCATTTTTGAATATGATAGTGAAGCTCTAGTTAAGTCAATAAAGGAAGACATCTCTTATGTTTATTGTCTAAATCAAGGTTTAGTCCTAGACATTACGTTTTTATTTCAAAGTAAAGTTAATTTTGTTTGTCAATCAATCAGAAGAACTAAATATAGAGTTGCAGATTTAATTGTTCAAAGAGATTTAATTGCTAAGAGTGTAGAACTAGTGGTACTAGTTTTGAATAGGCAGACAACTTTCCTCCATTAATAAATAAAGGGATATTTTGACTTTGGGTCACAAAAATGTGACCAGAATTGCGTTTGGGTCACCTAGATATTTTAATTAGAGTTTGGGTCCCAAGACTATGGTTGACCATGTTGACAGTTAACAAACTGGTTAAAATTGGAAATGACCAAATACTATTAAGTTTTTCAATTTCTTTACTAACTATACCTCCCGTTTCTGTTTGTACACGTGTGGCTATCTACCAAAACCTAAACCATTCTCTTCCAGAGTACGTCCTTCCTCCCCGCAACTCTTTCTTTTCTTCGGAGAATGCATAGGATACTCCAAATGGTATTTCTATTTACTAGGGTACTGAAGCAGAGATTGAGAGAAATTTTGTATTCGATTTTGTTTTGAGAGATTTAAGAACACAGATCGTGGTGAAGAAATGGTGGGGAAGTTGAAGTATGTGAAAGTGTGAGATGGGGAAAATCAGTGAAGTTGTTTGGTGCTAAATTGGTTGATTTTGATTGAATAAATGAATCAATTGATTTCAATTTACTTTTGCTATTAGTCGTTTAATTGAGAATGGTGGAAGAATCGATTGATTTTGAATTCGAATTTGGTCTCCTCAATTGGTTCGATTTGATGAAGGGGGTTTGGAGTCTGGGTGATTAAGAAGAGATGGGTTTGTGGTTGTTTGATTTAGGGTTTTCTGTTGATTAGAGTCAGAATTCAGTGAAGGAGAAAGGGTTACTGCCGTATTGGAATTAACTTTGTGGTTGTTTGGAATGATGAACGAAGTGGAATTTTGGGTCGCGAAATTAAGGGTTGAGAAACGAATTTTGGGGTTTAAGATTGAAGCCGTAGCAAGATGGTCTTGGTACAGATAGTATTTGGTGTGATTGATAACAAGAGTTGGAGGTGATGTTGTTATTTCCCATGGTTCAAGGGATAAGTATAAGATGTATTTGACAGACTAGCTAGTTGGTGCTACTGAGATTGAAAATGAATGGTGTTGGTTAGCTGGGTTGCAAAAGCTACAAAAATGGGTTAATGGATTAAGAAGAAGATGGCGGTGATGTTGTTGCTTGAATTGGTGGAGCTGGTGAAGGTGCAAGTGATAGTAAGAAGCTGCTGTTGCTATTGCTATTGATACAGAAAAGTCGAAATGGAAGTGGTGATTTAGATGGATTTACCTGTTAACAACAACTAACACTATTAAATAAATTGAAAATAATTTGAAAAATAAATAATTAGCTAACTGTCAACACGGTCAACCATAGTCTTGTGACCCAAACTCTAATTAAAATTTCTAGGTGACCCAAACGCAATTCTGATCACATTTTTGTGACCCAAAGTCAAAATATCCCATAAATAAACCCTATTTTGAATCAAATAAAGAAAAAGTGGGAGGCATGGCCTATTACGTGGTGACAACCTCAAAAGTGCCAAACTGCATTATTGAGGAGGATCCCTTATTTTATTTTTAAAAGATAAGTCCACGTCTCACTCTTAGAGCATCTCCAGGAGAGGGTGGATCTATTTATTTTTAATGACACATAGGATTTTAGACCTCCGTTTGGCATAAATTCATCTCCAACAATAGGATCCTACAAGTTAGGAGAAACCAATTACTAATTATCAAGGTGTTCAAGAAAGTGTTATCTACATCTCCGGTTGCACCTCCACGTCATGTTTTTAACCAATTTTCTTTTAATTCTAAGATTAAAATTCTCAATGTTTGAGATGGTGTTTTAGATATGAGGTCCTATATTTATTCTATCTGTAGACCTCATAAATAAAAGGATTAAATAAAAAATTCACGTAGGATTTTTTACGAGACTTCTGTTGGAGATGCTCTTAGTACTCCAACTCCAAAAAAACCTATTCACAAATGCGATCTTCTCCATCAGCACTCCTCCGTCCTTACACAACATCCAGAACAACAACCATTTTATCTCTCACTCGCACTCTCAACAACCACCACCACCACCGCTCCATGGCCACCACCACCACCACCAACACCGATTCAATCAATCCAACAAACACAAGAATCGGATGGATCGGAACAGGAGTAATGGGAAGATCCATGTGTTCCCATCTAATCAAAGCTGGTTACTCACTAACAATATTCACTAGAACTCGATCAAAAGCTCAACCACTCCTTGACATGGGAGCTCAATTCGCTTCATCTCCACTGACAGTCGCTTCTTCATCAGATATCGTCTTCTCCATCGTCGGATACCCATCTGATGTTCGTTCTGTCCTTATCGGTTCTTCAGGTGCTCTGAATTCTCTCCGTCCAGGCGGTATCCTCGTTGACATGACTACTAGTGACCCATCCCTTGCGGTGGAGATTGCGTCTGCTGCGTCCGCAAAGGGTTGTTCTGCAGTTGATGCCCCGGTATCTGGTGGTGATCGTGGTGCGAAAAATGGAACATTGGCGATATTTGCAGGAGGCGATGAGTCGGTAATTCGTAAAATTCAACCAGTTTTTGATTGTTTAGGGAAAGTTAATTATATGGGTGGTGCTGGTAAAGGGCAATTTGCTAAATTAGCTAACCAAATTACAATTGCTTCGACGATGGTTGGATTAGTTGAGGGTATGGTTTATGCTCATAAAGCTGGTTTAGATGTTGGTTTGTATTTGAATGCTATTTCTACTGGTGCTGCTGGATCGAAATCGTTGGATTTGTATGGGAATAGGATATTAGAAAGAGATTTCGAAGCGGGTTTTTTTGTGAATCATTTTGTCAAAGACTTGGGAATTTGCATTATGGAGTGTCAGAATATGGGTCTTGCTTTACCTGGTTTGGCACTAGCTCATCAGCTTTATATTTCTCTTCAAGCTCATGGTGAAGGGAATTTGGGTACTCAGGCTCTCATTTTGGCTCTTGAGCGACTTAATAATGTTAGTTTGGAAACGAAGAAGGCTTCGTCTTCTTAGTTTCGGTAACTTCTATCTTTACTTTACTATTGTTGTGAACTGAAATGCAACTATTCTCTGTAAGAAAAACCATTTGTGAAGAATAATGCTTATAATGGTGAAAAGTATGGTACTTCTTCTTGGTCAATGTGGTTTCCTTCATGGCTGTTGTTTGTGCTCTATTCAGTAAAAATAGGTACATTGTGATGGAGGGGTGGTAATTACGTGATGATAAATTGTTTGGTTTTGATTTTACAACGTTTGAGGTTTTGAACTATGATATGATATACTATGAATTCTTCATTTTATGTTATTACAAATCTGGTGGCATGTTCTGCATTTTCATTTATGGTTTTTGGTAACTAAATTACTAATTTTAACTAGATTCTTGGAACGTAGCTAGTGTAAAGTGATGTTACATGGATGAAACATGTAGATTGCCTTTTCTATTCCTCTACTTAGGTGGTGTTCACGTAGCTATGTGATTTCCATGGTTAGCAAGTATACTTGCATTGCAGTATGAATGTTTTGAGATGTTAGCAAGTTCAGATAGCCAACTTCTTGGCCAATTTTATATCAAAACGTGCATGATCTGGGATATGCTGATGTCCTTTTAATACCTATTAACCTCTCCGTGTTATATTCTTTAACCAACTTTGACGGTGTTAAATTGACAATTTAAGTTCCCCCTAGAGGATCTGCCTTCTGTCATCAGATAGCTACATCCTCTATGTTGCTCCCATTTTAGTCCTGCCTGCAGCCTAGTCACTTCTTAGGAGAGGCTGGTGAACCCTAATTACTAATAGAACTACACGTCTATACCAACAAACTACATGCCTGGTTGCTTCTGAGAGTTTCTTCCGCAGTGGCGTGGAGGAACTAAATGTCTATGCCGATAAACTTACTATAGTGACTGTTGAGTCTGACATACTGGCTTAAGGGGGAAATGTGCTAATTTTCTTTTTATCAGAAATTCTTTCTTGGATGTCAAATCCAAGATCTAAATTAACTGTATAAGGGAAGCATGATGTGGTCTCAACGTGCATATGGAGTAATGATGGAGCTGATTCAGCTCATCAAAATACTATCGTAACAGCAGAGGTGGGATTAGTTGTGACTTGTAAGTATTATTAATGCTTATAAAGCTGGTTTATTTAAAGTATGCTATTTCTTTCTGTTGATAATTTTGTTCAAGGTTTATCAGAGTGTCAAAGCATAAGTATTTCTTTACATGGTCTAGCTTTAGCTTATCAGCTTAATATGTCTTTTCTTGCTTATGCTGCATGAAAGTTTGATATTCTTACACCTATTATTTCGGAGTAAGTGAAACGAGACTGCCCCTCTATCTCTCTCATCTAGCCTTGTTTGCAGAGCCGATCATCATGAATAATGTAATTTTATTTGATTGTTCGAGTCTACTGCAATTGTGTTAGTTAGATGACAACTTAAAGTTGTTCCACTCAATGGATTCAGTAAAAGGTTGAGATTACTGTTGGTGAATATCTGCAAGTTACCGAGGTTCAATTTTTATCCTAGTTAGGTTATCGTGTTTAGATGAATAATAATGGTGCTTTAATAAGTACTAGTATGCAGTGCTTTCTTTATGCTTCCTCTTGCTGATAATGGTAGCAGATATTGAACTATTACAAAGATTCCATTTTGGTTCTCATGCTTTGCAACGGTGTTTGGTGTTACTTACACATCACCTCAGCTATATCATCAGTTAAGCTAGTCAGTTTATCTGTGTGTATGTGATGCATGAGACACCAAGTATGCTTTAGACGTTTTGCAGTCAGTTGGTGTTGGTGCTGTTTGTGTAATTTGAGCCATTAGGTACTGACTGTGTGAGTGTACGTAAGGTGAATTTTTTCTGGGGTTCTTAGTGGAATACAAGCATGGTTGTTACATTTATCATCTCTCAACAGTCTCTGCTGCTTCTCGTGCCATCCAACCTGCTGAACTGCTGCCTACATGATTCTGTCGTTTGCTTGCTTTTAATACTTCTCGTTGCTAGTGGATTTCCCAATGTTAACAATCTTATGTGCTTCAGTTGGTGATCCTAGGAAGCGTGTTCGCTATTTGGTTGCCGGTTCTGTTTTTCTTTTCCTTCTAGTATCGAGTGTTGTGTGCAGGTCTTCTATTGTATTGCCACAACCATCTGCAAGTTTATTCATTGTGCCTTCATTTACAAGGGTTTGGGAGATGCACAGACATCACAATTCAGACACCTACCAACTACTCTCTCTTATGCTACTGCCATACTTCCGCACCAACTGGTCCTGTTCTGCGTCAATTGTGTCTGTCATTTGGTTGTTTCGTTGTGCTTCTTGATTGTTAGCTCCATTATTGGCACTTTTCAGATTTATTGCTGCTGGTGCTTTCTGAACGTTCCGCACACTTATCCAACTGCTGATATATTGTCTGTTACACCAATTTCTGCAATATAATTGGTGGCCACTCCTGACTCACCTGCAACTGCAATAATGCAACCTCCATCACTAGTTCTTGCAATGAAACCATATCCCACATCTCCTGGATTGCCTCTTAAGGCTCCATCACAGCAGATGAGGATTTTTGGAGCGCAAGGAAGTCTGAAACAGCATTGAGTAACTTTGACAGATTGAATATTACCGCATTTCAGTCCAAAAAATCTCAAAATTTGTAGATTATATGATTATGAGGAGTTCCACATTGTGCCCTTTGGTCTGAAATATATATATCAACCAAAACTGAAATATATTCTTCCATCTGACCGCATAAAAAGAAATATATTATGCGTCTGCCGGGAGTCGAACCCGGGTCTATTGCTTGGAAGGCAATTATCCTAACCGTTGGACTACAAACGCTGCTTGGTTAAGTAGCATTTCATATATCTGTAAACAGAGTCTTTACTAATCAATCAAAGACGGATTTGTCCTCGTATCTCTAAATGTTTTTATTTAGAGGGAAACCTCAGGATTTAGGGGTTATCTTAATTTTGTCTCCTTTTCTTTTTCTTCAAGATTTTCATTTTTGCTCTTTTGATATCAATTTCCCAACTTCATATTTCTCTGTAACACCTGCTAGAAAACAATGGATCGTCAATGTCATTCTAGTACGAATTTTCCAGTTCCTCACAAAAGATATCTGTAGATATCAAGGTAATCTATATATCTTGTGTTTATATTTTCAGTTCTCGATTTTGTATATTGAAAATTTTCCAGGAAACCACCAAAATATCTAGGTTTTAACATGAATCAAATGTTACTTGAGAATCAAAATTTGAATTAGTTTTATGTTTATGTCTAATTGTCTTGCTCTTAAATTATAAGAAGTTTGAACTTCAATCAAGGTAAGAAATTCAATTTTTTTAGTTTACTGCACACAGTACATGTTTGATGCAATGCTTATGTATACAAATCCATCAATATCTGGAGAATTCCTGTTTTTGAAACTGCAAAAGAAACAAACATATAATGTCATCAGTGTTAATTTTGAATTCTAGTTTGATCTTTTTCAAGTTATTATTCTCAATCAATTCTGGGTATGTGACTTTTCGTTTTTCAAGGTTGAGCACGTACTTTTGGTTTATGAATCAGGAATTCTTACATTATTTTTTTTTCCAGAACTTTTTGACACTGAATATTAAGCTGGGTATGTTTGGTATATTACAGGGAATTAAAACGGATATAATAACATCCGTCTATGACGATCATATTCTAGTGAGTATTAAAGTTAAGTTTTATTGGATTTTGAAAAATTAGTTTCTCCAGAAGAATCGTTCTAATCGATACATTGTTAGGTGATGGCAACTCAGATTGGAGCTATGGGAACGATACTGCATGCAAGGTTTATACATGATTTCTACATCTCCTTAAAGATTGTGTGCCTTTTTCTGTTGAGTATATAGTATCATGTTACAACCTTTTTTTTCCTCTGCTAGGAAAGAGGAAGGGATGGCCATTCATCCAACTTTCAGTGTGTCAGTAATTTTCGGTAAACGAGATGAGGTAAGCAATTCACTCTATCAGCTCGTGTAACTTCTGAATATGTAGATTATTGAGCTTAAAGTCTTCTAATGTACAATCTTTGCAGCCAATGCTAGTGGCATGTGCGCGTCAGCTAATCGAACAGATAAGATATGTTGCTTTTCCACTATGTAAATTATTGGTGAACTACTTACGGTGATGTATTGGTTGTACGAGCCTTTATTCTGTTGACACCCCAAAGAGGTCCAGCCTCATGACCAAAAGAAATTGTGAGGGTGATCCTTTACTGGGCAACCACCATTAGTAAAGATCAGTGACTTTTCTATTCTGATTCTTCCAATCTTGTAAACGTCAATTCACGGATAACCATTACCTGCATTACTATTTGGATTCCACATTTTGATATGTCTAAAATCTCACTATGAACTAATATCTGAGAACTAGATATCATCCATTGTGTTACCATAAGAAGAAGAATCATAATCACCATATATTAGCTGTTGTGTTACCTTCATGTGAGACCAAGAGTTTATGTGATTACGTGTACTAAATCACACACCAGTAGATTCCAAGATTAGACACATGTGTTTTCTGTGGAGACGCTGTTACTGAATATGGTCACCGTTGTGTTACCATAAGAAGAAGAATCGTAATCACCATATATTAGCTGTTGTGTTACCTTCATGTGAGACCAAGAGTTTATGTGATTACGTGTACTAAATCGCATACCAGTAGATTCCAAGATTAGACACATGTGTTTTCTGTGGGGACGCTGTTACTGAATATGCTCAATGCTGTCATCCTTATTTTGTGTTGCAGTAGCTCTGGGTCTCCCAGGACATTACTGCTCTCTCTTGGTCTCAAAGACCACTCACTGGTACTACCTTGAAACTTTACATTTTTCTTTCATATATATATATATATATCTCAAAGAAAGTAATAGTAGGCAGTGATAAACATTAAGATTACTCTGTTCTGCAGGATACATTAAAAACCATTGTTTCCTCTGTAACTGAGAATCGCGTCTGGTAGTTAAATGTTTCCCTAGTAGCACGCCTGTTTCTGCGTTCATCTATAATACATCAAGGAATCAGTTATTTAGTGGGAATAAGAAGGAGGTGGATCAGTTCCATAGGTTCATGATCGAGACATCTTGTATTCCTAAAAAGAAAAGAAGAAAAGCATCAAACCTTACACTTTGGTTTTATCGTTTCATTTTCATCACTCTTTTCTTGTTCTTGTAATTTGATAGTAGTTAACTTTGCATGTTTGACTATAGTTTTATTAATCAACAATATTAATTAAGCTCTTTTTTTGCTAATTTGTTCCATTTCTTCTTGGCCAATTTTATATCTCGACATGCATGATCTGGGATATACTGAGTGCACTTTTAATACTAATTAACCTCTCTATGTTAATAACCAGCTTTGACGGTGTTAAAATGACAATTTAAGTTCCCCCTACTAGAGGTTCTGCCTTCTGTCAGCAGATAGCTACTTCATCTAAATTGGTCCCGTATTAGTCCTGCCGGGTCGCTTCTCAGGAGACTGGTGAACTCTAATTGCTAACAGAACTACATGTCTATACTTATCTGGTCGCTTCTGAGAGTTTCCTTCGCAGTGGTGTGGAGGAACTACATGTCTATACCAATAAACTTACTACAGTGACTATTGAGTCTGACATACTGGCTTAGGGGAGCAATGTGTTTATCAGAAAATCTTGCTTGGATGTCAGATCCAAGATCTAAATTAACTTTTTATAAGGGAAGCGTGCTGAGGTCTCAACGTGCATATGGAATAATGATAGAGCTGATTCAGCTCATCAAATTACTACTGTAACAGCAGAGGTGGGGTTAGTTGTAGCTTGTAAGTACTATTATGCTTATAAAGCTGGTTTATTTAAAGCATGCTATTTCTTTCTGTTAATCACTTTGTTCAAGGATTATCGAAGTGTCAAAGCATAGGTCTTTCTTTACCTGGTCTAGCTTTTCGCTCGTAATGTTTAGTTATTCGTTTTCTGGTACTCAATAAGAAATAGGAAATTCCGATTTAGTGGATTTTAGGATTTCAATGGCGAAGATAAATAAAAGCAACATGAAGAGGAAATGGCAGGCCAACAACAAGAAGAATATCCCAAATGTACGCTCCCCTCTCTTTGTTTCTTCAATTTAGATGTTTTTCTTTTTTCTTAGGGTTTTATTGAAAAAACTGAATTTATTATTCAATCTACACACTGTATTATTGATGAATTACTATTGTTGTAGGAATCTACTGATAAAAAAGAGCCAATTACTCAACCTGCTCCTTATTTTATTGTAGTTCATGGACCTCCCAAGGTGATTTACTTAGTAACTGTGAGTAGTTTTTACTTCTTTACTGGAAATTTGGATTTGAAATTTAAAGCCTAAAACTGATGTGCAGGTTGGGAATTCCATGTTGATTTAGCGTCTAGTAAGGCATTATACCAACCATAATCTTAATGATACTGCAGGGCCCCATTTCGGTCATAGCAGGTATGTTATCTTCATAGTTTTGACTTATTTTAACTAGTAGACATTAGTTTCACAATCTCATTGTGCTTTTGGTTGAGTGTTTTTGTTAGGTGAACAAAGACGGATAGAGTTTGCAGAGTGTCCTACTAATATCAATGGCATGATCGATGCTGCAAAGTATGCTGACACAGTGATATTCGTCATCGATGTTTGTTATGCATGCGAAATGGTATGTTACACACTTACACTTTACTTTTGTGATACACAAGTTTAGGAAATTCAGCATGGGTGTTCCAAGTATGTTCAACTTTTAAACAAGCTATAACCAATATGTTTGCCTTACTATAACCAATATGTTTGCCTTACTGCAATATGTTTTTGCTGATTTCAGGAAACACTGAGTTTGTCAAACTTTAAAAAGTTCATGGCATACCCATGGTTAGTTTGGGTGTTTACACATCTTGACTGCTTTGAAGATATAGGTGAAGATAATGAAGAAATACGAACAGCACACTTCAAAAAAGATTCAGGAATGAAATATACGAAGGAGCACAGATTTCTGCCTATCTGCTCCAGTTGACGAGATGTAAGTATATTTGGATGGACATATCTAACTAACTTCATAAAGTTCTTATTCCAACACCCTAGCATTTTGTTCATAACATTATCCTACTTTTGATTCCAACGGACTCGCGAAAAGGGTAAAAGGAATATGAAAGTAAATTCAAGGAGTGTACAACATGATTTCTTATCCATCTTGTGATCTGCAGGTATCTGGGGCAAGGTATTCGCGTACCGGCAAGCTTCATATTGGTTATAGAGTTCCATCCTTTGTCATGGCGATCTGCACATCCTTTTGTGCTGGTAGATTGTTTAGAAGATATCACTCCTACAGACAGATTGTACATGGATAAAAACTGCAATAGAGACATGATTTTGTATGGTTATCTCCAGGGTTGTGATATCAAGAAAGGAACTAAGGTACTTCTTTTGGCTACATTCACTGATAACGAACTTGATTTTTATTCCCATCACTATACATGAGTTATTTTAGATAAAATAATGTGTCACCATCTATGTTATCATGAAGAAAACAGCAGTGTGTCTTATGTTTCGCTTTCATTCATCTTCTTCTATTATATCATGCTTAAAAAAAAAATTTGATAACAAAGTGTCGTTCTGACACAGCTATCTTATTAATGAGAGCATATCCGAATGAATCTGCTATAACATACTCCTAAATCACAATTTGCTCATACTTTTGCAGTCTTTATTTTCCTTCATATTTTCCTGACTTGTGCAAATTTGTTTAATTGAGAAGGGTACTGAAAATACGATATTCAGTGCACATTTTAGGTAATAAAGATAAAGAGCGGCCTATTTGTTGAATTTTATGGACTTCTGGACAGGGCTCATTAGCGGAAGAATGGGAACAAAAAAAAGGTCATAGTGATTATTAGTAAAAAATTATCCTTGTGAAAGTTGTACTACTGTTCTAGTCCATTCCCCTTGGTTTTTTGCACTTTCTTTACTTCTTTTGGCACAAGTTGTACTTGCATTTTGTTCCGTCAATATATGGACTAATTAGCTGTGTTACTTCAGGTGCAGGTGCATATTGCTGGCATCAGTGATTTCCCTTTAGCTGGCGTTACAAGCTTAGGTGAAACTCGTCCTTTACCACATATTGATGGCACTGATCTGAAGGTACCCACTGCAGATGTTTTAGTTTTTACTTTTTGCTTGAGATAAACAATTCTTCATACCTATCTTCAATTCTTAAACAACAAATCAGAGTGGCGCAGCGGAAGCGTGGTGGGCCCATAACCCACAGGTCCCAGGATCGAAACCTGGCTCTGATAATGATTCTTTTTTTTTCCTGCTCCTGATCAGGAGCTAAATGAAATGGCTGGATTGGTGGAATACTAATATGCCATATTCTCGGTATGCTAATTCATTTTTTGACTTTTGATTTAAGTAATCCGTTGGATAGCCAATTGGCAGATAGAAGTTAATTGGTATATCTCAACATAAGTTGAAACAGTAGGTGCAATACCCCTTTGCTGGGTTTGAACTATACTATATTTATGTGGAGCTTGAATGACACTGACTGGAGTGGACTAGACTAGAAGTAGAAGCAGATAAACATGTTTATTAACCAAAGAAAGTGGCACTAGAAACCATGCATCCGAAGACATATCAAACATAATTTTATTGAACTAAAATGGGACATACACCTCACACGCTCACAACATCCATAATAGGAATTTTATTGAAGTGGACATTTCTCACTTTCACATGTTGAAGACTAGTACTGGTACTTACTCTTACTTTTACGTGCAACAATCACCGAGTTTATGACGTCGTCCATCGGATGAAAAACAGCAAGAACCTCGAAACCTGGTAAATCACTAGGCTCAACAATTGGGTATAGAAAACCACGAGCACCATGAGCACTCCTCAACATTAATAAGGACCCTGGTTCCATATACTTAGCTAGATGATCAATCACTTTGCGCTTATCTTCTTTGTTCAAACCAACCAAAGCAGCTAAGAAAACGACTTCATAGTCGCTTAAACCAGTAGTAACATCCATGATATCAGTATCATGAAATAACATACGCTCGGACAAGTCAGGATCTGCAGCTACCAAGTTAGAAGCCAGAGCATTGGCTGATCGGTCGATATCATAATTGTGAAACGTAGTGGTTTTCAGGTGGTTTGAAGCCAATACTATCGACGTGAGAGGGAGGGGTCCGGATCCGATGAAAGCGATGTCACTTGGGTTTGCATTTGTGATATAATTGCTCATTATAGTATATTCAAGACGGCCAAGTTTGATGTAATTGGTGTAGTATGGAAAGATGTTAATATGATCAAGTGGGATATCATAAGAACCTAATAAAGATGAGAAGTGTGATTCTAAGAGACCTTCAGCTTCTCCACAGAGACGAATGAGTTTGGAACGGATTCCTTGAACTTTTCCTGGTAATTTGGTCACATCAATTGGAGATGGTGGCATACAAGTTAGGACAAGTCGAGTGAAAAGAGTGTCGACATCTTTTGAAGGTTTGAGGCTTTGTAAGGTTGATAGGTTGTCATAGATCTCACAAACATTTTGGATCAGAACTTCTTCTTGATCACATGAAACCAATGAACCCAATGAACCCATGCTGACAATCTAGCTGTGTGTGTTGTTTCTGGATACTGAGAGCAAAAACTTGAAGTATCTTTAAAGCGGATGAAGTATTGATGCTGAAGAGAATTTGATGACTGTTTGATTGTTTAACGTCCAAATATAGTGGCTATTTATGGACCGTATTTGCAATGATATACACAATATAATATGGCTGTTGTGAACATGAGCACGGCGTAACATAGATCTTAGGTCAGAAAAGTGGTCATGTGGTTTTTAAGGCGCATATGGCCTCATAGCTTATGGAACGAGTATATCTGTTGACATATATAACACACCAAATAGTATATGGCCTCATAGCTTATGGAAAACATCAAAATCAAAATCTATAGAAACATAGTTTATTACGGTATATTCATTTTTACATCCAACTTTTCTTTGCAAGGTCGTTGTCATATGATTAGGTTTATTTAACAGCCAAAAGATATCACTTGTGGCAAATAATACCTGGATTAGGTTAATGTGACATTCAAAGATCACTTGTGACTATAATACCTAAATTTCGAAAAAGATATATTTCACATTCTCTAAGACTCATCTAGGTGTAACAGTTGATGTTTACTAAGGCACATGAGTTGAGAGTGGCAGTTGTTTTCTTCCTGTTTTTCCTCTTAATTCATACCAAATACAATGATATTTTCTTCCGACCCACAAAACCAACTGAGAATAACTATCAAACCATTTTTAATCTTCATGCCGCTCAGTTTTTCAAATGCATACGTTCATTTTTCTGGAGACATACATAGAACCTTATATGGCCAAAAAGCTAATTTTGTATATTATTTTATGCTTGCAACCATTTTCATTACATGCATATCCAGCATATTGTCTAGTGGATGCATATAACATGTTGTCATTTGTTCAACGAATACATTATACATACAGATACAACATTCAACCATGTTTTGTAGGCCCAAAAATAAGGCTAGCAAATCCGTGCAATGACGCAACATCCCAAAGGGAGCATCAAAGCTCATAACTTATGTGAAGGGTTTTGTAAACTCGAGAATGAGTTTTGAGCTTTCATGAATTTCTTATACTCCGCAGTAAATAAAGCACTCCATATATAGTTGCTTTCTTCAACTGGTGTGTCTCTTTTTCCCGGCAAAGTGTAAACATCCACTTAAGTTGCGCCTAATTTTTGAATTCTTTTTTGTCTGACTTCCGTCAATCTTGTGAGTTGAACTTTTCTTTTTCTTGACAAATTTTAATTTGTTCTTATTCAAAGTACTTAGTACTTTAAAAGTGCATTTATAACACAATTTTCATGCATATAATGTTAATTATTAGTATATGAAAAGAAAATCGTTGGTAATTGCTTAAACGCGCTGCTGAAAATTAACCAAAGTCAACCGTTATAGAGAATAGTGTTTTGCTTCCTTGTGCAAGGACCTTGTGCTGCACTTTCGATCTCTGCAGTCCAGGAGCATCAACAGGCATGACCATAGTAAAGCGGCTAACTCACGGGGCATGAAGAATATCTGACTAAAAATGAATGGTTTAGGTTCGGTGTAACGATTCCTAGTGAAATATGGGAAATATAGGACAAGTGGGAGAAACTGCTCGAGCTAAAAAAAAAAAAGAATCTCCCAAATTATCTTTTTGTCTTCTTTTGTTTGTTTGCCTAAGTTTATCTTCAAATCCTGACTCCTCCACAACGAGTGATCCTAGTTCCCCGAACACCCACCACTTGTGAGAGTTACATCTTTGCATGCAACAAACAACTCAAAATCTATCTCTCTTAAATTGGGTTGAAACGGTAAGACTCTGTTGTTGGTTGGTAGAAGAAAATTCTGTTCAAGGATCCGTGTATTTGATTCAAATTTGAAATCCTAAAACTAATTCAATTTCAACACATCCCACAATCCTTCAACAACAACTTTATGTTTGACCAAGTCAACATTGTAAAGCTCAAATGACAAAATCCTATAAATACTCCCACATATCTCATTATATTCCAACATCATCGTAATTAACCAAAAAATATAGAGAGAACTAAAATATATATTCATAAACCTATAATTTCCCTATCATATTAACCATCTCCAAGAAAAAAGAAAAAAATATAGAAGAAAGAGCTAAGATATATCCACTTAAATCTCATTTTTCTCTTGTATCAACAAACAATCATCAAGAGGATATTGTCATTCACAAACATGGGTCTAATCAAAGAAAGAAGAGATGTTCTCAACGTAATCGTATTTACTGTCTTATCCATTTTCTTGTTCATCAACAGTTCCCAACATGTTGAAGGGATAAGGATATTACGAGAAGACAGAGATTTGTTATTGATGAAAACAGAAAATGAAGGCGTTACCGACTCGAATAACCAGCTTGAATTTACAATTTATCAGCAGTAACTACAAAATAGGTGGCTTCTAGGGACCGCCATTTTCCAAAACCGTCCCTAGAAATTGTTATTTAGGACGTTCATGATCTGACCGTCCCTATAGGTCACGGAATAATTAATTTAAGGCTATTTTTAGGCCGTCCCTAAGAGAAAGTATGACAAAAAAGTATTAGTGACGGTAGAATAGGGGACGGACACAAAGCCGTCACAAATGCTTTTTGGGACGGTTTTAGGGCTTCTTGGGACGCTTTTTGGCCGTTCCAAGAGGCCTTCTATTTTGTAGTGAGTCATTACAAAGTAGGACATTTCCGAATCCTCGTTCACCTTCTCCGTGCACTAATCTCTCTGGTAGAGGTAACAGTGGTAGATGTCCATCGAGTGCCATGACGACCATGAACATTGCTGGTAGCCTTGAGGATAATGAAAATGTGAATCAGAAGACTGACGAGGTTGAAAATAGAAACAAGATTGAGCTTGTAATTCATCCACAGTCCTTACAGAGAGCAGTTCCAAATCCTCGTACACCATCTTCATGTACTAACTTTCCAAGAGGATCTGGTGGTAGATGTCCATGAAATAGTAAGATAACCAATGACGGTTATTAATCCAGCTCGGCCATCTGCCATCCCAAAGAAGATGAAGTTGCATAACTAGATCGTAGAGAGCTTAATCTATACTAATATATAGGATTTGATTGGTATGCCGTAAATATCCGATCCTTAATTAGTCCACTCTGATATTTTTTTATTCTTTTTTCTTTTGCATGGGAACACATTTTAGGCAAAAGTCTCCGGTTGTGTGAACCATGCAAAAGGTGCATGATCAATTGACCATGTTAATTAATAATTTTTTCCCAATTAAGTTGGGTAGTAAATAATGTAATATAATATTACAAAATTTGATGATGTGGTTTCTTTGTTTCCAAACACAGATATCAATAAATTTCACATGGTTGTTATTACGGGTACTAATTTACTTGAAGTGTACCAATTCAAAGGTGTTTTGTCTTATTAGAAATTTGGTATATTCCAAATAATTCGGTACCCTTATTAGTAACTTTGTAAATTTCAAGGTCATAGTCTGAATAATCATTTTTATCGACATCAATGGTAGATTTTTTTCTTTTTCTGTTTTAAATTATTATTTTAATAATTTGGCACCCCTTACTATTGATGTACCACATCAATGGTAGATATTTAATAAAATGGGTTTAATTAATTTTCTACAAACAAGTTAGAAGGAATTTTTTATAGATTAAGTGGGTTAAGCATGACCTCCATGAAAGACAAGACAAGAAAATAAGAGAGACTACCATGTTATAAATACCAAAACCTATAAATATAGAGTCGTTAAAGACTAGACCAACAATAACGCGACGGATAACATTTCATATGTTGTATTTTGTGTCTTGAATACAAGTGTTAGTCTTGTATGAGCCTTATTCCTTTAGAGCCCAGGTGATAAACTTTTGTTGCACCAAAATTAGGTATCAGGAGAATAAAAGGAAAACCTATTTCCTTTTGTTAGTAAGGGAAACTCATGTAATAGAGAGAGAAAGGGAAGCACCAAAAGGGGGCTAGGGTTCTTGAGAGGGGATTTGGGGAAAACACCTTGTAACCTTGTTTAATCATAGTGGAATCGTTTCATTGTCTTCGCAAGTAGATATAGATCATCTTGATCGAACCATTATAAATCATTGTGTTGTGTGTGCTTGATTTTACTTTGATTTCATTTCCATTTTCAATTCTTGATTGATTGCGCTTGATTGAGCCATTTTTTACAACAAATTGGTATCAGAGCTCCGGGTGGGAGCGATCTAGGATGACAGCAAAGTATGAGATTGAGAAATTTGATGGAAGGAATGGTTTCAATCTATGGAGGTTAATTTGAGGGCTGTTTTAGTACAACAAGGTTTGGTGAAAACTTTGAAGGGGAAAACGGGTTTAGGAGCAACATTGAAGGATGAGGAAAAGGATGAAAAAATGGAGAAAACACATGGATTAATTTTATTGTGTTTGAGCAATGAGGTCTTGAGAGAAGTTGCGACGGAAACGACACCGGACGGGCTATGGAACAAGTTGGAAAAGAGGTATATGACTAAATCCGTAATTAATCGTTTGTATCTTAAGAAGAAATTACGTACTCTTAAAATGCATGAAGGAATGTCTATTATAGATCATATTGATGATTGTAATAAAATTCTCCTGGATTTGGCAAATATTGATGTCAAAACTGAAAATGAATACCCAGCATTGGGTTTTCTTTGTTCCTTACCACCATCTTATGATAATTTTGTTGATACCGTAATGTACGGAAAAACCACAATTTCCATGGAAGACGTTAAAGCGGCTTTGAACTCTAAGGAGTTAAATAGGACGGGTATTGATGGTAAAGATATGGATTGTTTGTAAGAGGAAGAGGAAACCAAAAGGGTGGTTTAGGTAGAAATAGATCAAAGTCAAGGTCTAAATCTAAATCCGGTAAATTCTATTGCTACTTTGTAAGTAACAAGGGCATTTTAAGAAGGATTGTCCAAAAAGGAAGAATGTTGAGAAGACTATGGTTAAGTGCAAGCAAACCCAATCCGGTAAATTCTATTGCTATTCATACTTAATCACAAAGATGAAACTTTTGTTAAGTTCAAGCAATGGAAGACTATGGCTGAGAAGCAAACCGGAAGACAAATCAAGTGCTTGAGGACAGACAATAGTTTGGAATTTCGTGGAGGTGAGTTCAATGAGTTCTGCAAGGAGAAAGGGACTGTGAGACACCGCACAGTCAGAAAAACACCTCAGCAAAATGGTGTTGCAGAAATGATGAACATAACCATAATGGAGAAGGCAAGGTGCATTCTCTCCAATGCAGGGTTATCAAGAGAGTTTTGGGCAGAAGCAGCAAACACATCAGCTTATTTAGTTAACAGATATCCATCGACTGCCATTGAGTGTAAGACTCCAAATGAAGTTTGGACAGGTACACATGCTAATTATGAAGACTTGAAGGTTTTTGGATGTCCAGCCTATGCTCATGTGAATGAGAGGAAGCTAGAGCCTAGAGCAAAGAAGTATATATTTCTTGGGTATGCAAAGGGTGTGAAAGGCTACATGTTATGGTGTCCTGAGGAAAGATCAAACAAGTTTCTAATCAATAGAGATGTGAAATTTGATGAGCAATCAATGTTGAAGCAAAAGAATGAAGATCTAGATGGAAGAGCAGAAGAGGGTGTTAGCGATAAGGTGAAGCTTGGTGACCAGGTGGAACTTGAGATGCAAGTTCAAGGAAGCAATGCGACTTCCGATGATGATAATGATCAAGACATTGTGTAAGAACCTGCCCAAGAAGAAGAAGCACAAGTTCATCAATACAATCTTATAAGAGACAGAGATAGGAGGCAAGTTAAAATACCTCAAATATATTCATGCTGATTTTGTTGCATATGCACTTGCAGTGGGTGAGAGCATAGATAGGGATGAGCCAAGAACCTATGAAGAAGCAATCAGTGGTGAAGAATCAGCAGAATGGGGAGCTTCTGCAATTGAAGAAATTGAGTCTCTTGACAAGAATGACACTTGGGAGATAGTTGAAAGACCTAAGGGACAGAAGATTGTGGGAAGAAAATGGGTCTTCAAGAAGAAACAAGGTACTTCATATGGTGAAGGAACAAGGTACAATGCAAGTCTTGTGGAAAAGGGGTTTACACAAAGAGAAGGGATTGACTACAATGAGGTATTTTCTCTCATTGTTAAACATAGTTATATTAGAACATTACTTTCTATGTTTTCTTTGAATGATCCAGAATTGAAACAACTAGATGTTAAGATAGCTTTCCTTCATGGTGATTTGGAAGAGCGTATTTATATGCAACAACCAAGAGGGTTTGAAGTTCCTGAAAAAGAAGACCATGTATGTTTGTTGAAGAAATATTTGTATGGTTTGAAGCAATCTCCAAGGCAGTGGTATAAAAGTTTTGATACGTTTATGTTGGCAAATGGATACGACATGAGTAAGTATGACAGTTGTGTATATCACAGGAAACTCCAAGATGGTTCATTTGTGTATTTACTCTTGTATGTTGATGATATGTTGGTTGCTTGCAAAGACATGTTAGAGATGCAGAAGTTGAAAGTGCAGTTGAATAGTGAGTTTGAGATGAAGTAATTGGGTGCAGCAAAGAAGATATTGGTATGAAAGATGCGAAACCAGTAAGTACTCCTTTGGAAGCTCATTTTAGACTCTCTAGAAGGCAATCACCTCAAACTGCAGACGAGGCAGAGTACATGTCTCGAGTTCCATATGCAAGCGCAGTTGGTAGCATCATGTATGCTATGGTTTGTACAAGGCCGGATATCGGAAAAGCTGTGAGCGTGGTAAGTAGATACATGGGAAATCCCGGGAAGGCTCATAGGCAAGATGTAAAGTGGATTTTAAGGTATCTAAGGGGAAGTACAGATGTTGGTTTAGTGTTTGATAAACACTATGGTGATTCGACAGATGTTGTGGGTTATGTTGATTCTGATTATGCAGGTGATCTTGATAGAAGAAGGTCGTTGACATGTTATACTTTTACATTGTGTGGTAGTACTATCATTCGGAGGTTGGTTTTGAAAATCACAATTGCATTGTCTACAACTGAGGCAGAGTACATGGAACCCGCGAAAGGAGTGAAGGAAGGTATATGGTTGATGGGTTTGGTTGGTGATCTAGGATTCAAGCAAGAGAGTGAAGTTTTGTTTTGTGACAATCAAAGTGACATTTACTTGACCAAGAATCAGAAGTATCATGAGAGAACGAATCACATCGATGTCAGGTATTATTTTATCAAGGATGCAGTTGAGGAAGGGAAGATAGTGATGCTAAAGGTTTCTACATCAGATAACCCTGCAGAATTGTTGACGAAGACGGTTCCAAGTATCTTCTTGAACTTGGTGTTGAGAGCCCTTGAAGGGCTACGCGAAGACGATGATGATGAATGGTGAAGATATTCAAGTAAACATGGAGATTTGTTGTATTTTGTGGCTTGAATACAAGTGTTAGTCTTGTATGGGCCTTACTCCTTTATAGCCCGGGTGATAAACTTTTGTTGCACCAAAACTAGGGCATCAGGAGAATAAAAGGAAAACATATTTCCTTTTGTTGGTAAGAGAAACTCATGTAATAGAGAGAGAAAGGGACGCACCAAAAGGGGGCTAGGGTTCTTGAGAGGGGATTTGGGGGAAAACACGTTGTAACCTTGTTTAATCATAGTGGAATCATTTCGTTTTCTTCACAAGTGGATATAGATCATATTAATCGAACCACCTTAAATCCTTGTGTTTTGTGTGCTTGATTTTACTTTGATTTCATTTCCATTTTCAATTCTTGATTGAATGTGCTTTATTGAGCCATTTGTTATAACATGATATAAGATAAAAATTATATTAGATTTTGGCGGTTAGATCATCCAATGGTACACGTCTGACTAAGCTTGGTATCCACCTTTAGAAATCATGTCAAAACAAGAAATATATGACCTCTCATTCCCATTGCTGTAAGAAGAAATTAAAAATAATACAATAATGAAAACGATAAATTATATTTGTCGTCCTATGGATTTAGCCAATTTATAACATGTTTTTCATATTATATTTTTTTTCAACTTTCTTCTCTTGTTTAGGTGTTTTTTTTATTCTTTTTTGTTTCTTTTTGAGAAAAGGATTCCATTTTATTAATAGCAAAACATGATTAGAGTGCCATAAATTAATAAGTAGCAAAGAATCGTGGAACATCAAGAACATACAAGTACATGTCCGAGTATTACGACAAGAGAAAGAGAGGAAATACTAGGCAACGACACGTTACAAGCATAAAAAGCCGATTAAATTAGAAGAGAGGCGGTTTTCTAGACATAGTCTAACCTTATGCTGAATCTTTTTTGAAAAGAGATATTTCAAATCAAGAGTTTTTTTCCTAATTCTTCTTGATCGGAAGAGTCCAGGTTTAAATGCCAGGACCAACAAAGAACAAAATATTCACAAATGCAAGGAAGAAATATGGAAAACACGTATCAAAAAACTCTATGAAGATGCAGTACAAATGGTCAACAACAAAACAAATAAATAAAAAGTTTGGTCAAATAACTCAACACAAATTACCGATTAATGAATCTCGAAAACCGATTTACAACGTTAGGATTTTCCAAAACTTATTAGCCGCAAGAGCTTAAATAACACATATGATGTGGGACAGTGTATACAAGCTACCGGACCATTTATCTCTTCGGAAACCAAAAATGTAATAGAAATTTGTTATATTATAATTTAGTGTTTACTAAATCTGAGTTCAATAGTTTATTTCTGAGTCTTTAAATTATTTCTGTAGTTCTAAATTTTTCCGTTCATTCTCCAAACATGCACACGGTGCATGATCAGTTGGTTAGGTTAACTTGTTCATTTTCTTTTCTCCCCAAAAATAGATAAATTCCAACTGTTAATATGTACTCCATCCATATATAACAAGATTAAAGCGAAGGGCCCAAGTGCATGACCAATCTAGACTAATCTAACGGATATTCGATCGGCATACTGTAAATATCCCCTCCTCGTTCCACCCGATTATTTTTTATTCTTTTATTTTTTTTATTTTTTTTTTGCATGGAACACATTTTCGGCAAAAGTCTCCCATTGTGGGAACTGTGAACCATGCAAAGGGTGCATGTTCAATTGACCATGTTAGTTTACTTATTTAAATAGGGCATCAGAAGAATAAAAGGAAAACCTATTTCCTTTTGTTGGTAAGAGAAACTCATATAATAGAGAGAGAAAGTGACGTACCAAAAGAGGGTTAGGGTTCTTGAGAGGGGATTTGGGGGAAAACACCTTGTAACCTTGTTTAATCGTAGTGGAATCATTTCGTATTCTTCGCAAGTGGATCTAGATCATCTTAATCGAACCACTATAAATCCTTGTGTTTTGTGTGCTTGGTTTTACTTTGATTTCATTTCCATTTTCAATTCCTGATTGATTGTGCTTGATTGAGCCATTTGTTATAACATCAAATAAGACAAAAATTATATTAGATTTTGGCGGTTAGTGTTGGAAAATGATTAATAAAATATGATTTTTAAAGTTTTAATAAAAAGTTATAATTTATTGTTTTCTTTTGTGAATGAAAAAACTTATTAGTCCCACACCGTGGAGTTTCCACTTTTTAGTTGTTTTAAGAGACTATATAAGCTTTTTAGTCCCACATCGGGGGGAGTTCATCTTTTTAATTTATATTGTTCCATTATATAAAGAAATTCACTACTTTTGTAAAATCTATGGGAAAGGGGATTCTCCAGTTTTAAGAGAGAAACCTCCAAGAGAAAATATTTTATAGTGATTTCTTTAATGTTCACGATTTTCCTCAAGTGTTTTTTTCGGAGTTGCCAAGCTCAAGTTGAGCATCTACTACATATGCTAGTAGTAGGTGTAGTAGGGTGTTTTATCCTGGAGATATCCATCCTGTGAGGGCTATAGCATCACTCTTGAGTGTATCCGTGCGCTAATGTCTTAAGGGAAGCGTGTTGAACACGTGACTCACTCTATTTTTCAAAGTTTTTCCTTGTTGCTATTGTGGAGATATGGGAAGCTCGCTCGTTTCGTCAAATCCACCACTTCCATTACAAAGGAGCTAAGTATCAATAACTTTTTCTTATTTGATTTTTCTTTGTTTTGATTATTGCACCCAACAATCTTAAGACATTAGAATTTGTAATAATCATGGATGTTAATTGTGGAGTGAAAAAACGAAAAACGAATTTTTGGTCAGCTGTAGAGTTTCGAGTTTATCTCTTAACCTTTAAGGAATTTAGTTGAACCCTTTGGACATGATGTAGTAGACATCTTTATAGTTATCCACATAAAGTTTTAGAATTTTTTGAGTTGTAAAAGTAATTTTTTGATATTTTACAAAACAGAGAAACGTTTCTGAAAAATTCTGACGTGCATAAATTTGTTGTTAATTAAAGTAGTTTTTATTGGGTAACCATGAGTTTTTTGATATGGTGATTAAAACTAATTTTGTAGATATAGATGTTATCTTCAAAACTCATATTTTATTTTCCGATTCGGAACTAAGGTTTGTGAGATGTGGTGTATTAGATGATTAGAAAATTACCGTGTCTGTGGTCAAAGTATAAACGAAGATTATGACATAAAATTGGAAAGGGACATGGATACCACGAGCATGTGGATGAACACAAGTCTTCCAAAGATGACAAAGGCGAGAACATCAAACAACTCTAAGCGTAGTCTTCAGAAGAAAGGTATGTTTCGTAAAACTGAATCCGACATTACTTTAATTAAGGGTGATTGTTATATTTGTAAAATTCCTGGACACGCGGCGGTAAATTGTAGAAAAGATAAAACCTTTATAAGTAGAAAGTTAATGCTAATTGAATTTAAAAAAACTAGAACGAGTTCAGTGGCATGATGTCGAAAGTTATTTTAATAACCAATGTGAGAGACCAGTAGGTGGATTCTGGAGCCACCAAGAATGTTTATTGAAACAGAGACATGTTCGCCTCCTATCAGAGGATAAGGGATGTCGAGAAACTATTTTTGAGTAACTCATCTGCAATAGAGGTTGCATAAAAGGAAAAGGTCGAGCAGAAGATCATATCTGTAATATTCTCACATTGAATGAAGTTTTCATGTCCCGAGCATATGCGAGAATCTTGTATCTTGTTCTGTTGTAGATGGAAAAAGATTTAAGATCTTAATTGAATCTGGAAAACTTGTTGTAACTAGACAGTGATTTTTTAAGCAAGAGTTATAGGACTTCGGGTCTATATAAGCTTAAAGGGAAAACTGATGAAGTGAACATAGTTGATTCTTGTGCTTTCTTTGTGTGATTGAATGTTTTTCGTGGTAGACTTTGAACCGTAAACTTATAAGTCAATGCTTAAACTAGCCAGCATAGTCTGCGTACCCAAATTTAGTTTGGATTTTTGAACACAAAAGTGAAATATGTGAAGAATCAAAATATGACCACAAATGTTCAGAGTAATTCTATGCCCTTAGAATTAATTCAGTTAGGCCTAGTTGACATGAGTTCAACCCAAAACCACTGTGTTAAAAGATGGTTTATAAATTCCGTAGATGATTGTACGAGGTACTATCTTGTATACTTTCTTAGGGATGAGGATGATGCCTTAGAAGCCTTAAGATGTATAAACTTGAAGTTGAAAACCAATTAGAAGCCTTGAACATAAAAACTGTATCCTTAAGAGGATGATAATTGCCATGTTGATTAGTTCAGGATTACCTGCGGCCTTGTGTGGGGAGGCAGTCCTCTTAACTAGTATATCCTGAATAGAGTACTCTTTTAAGGATCAGATGGAACCCCATATGATTTATGGAAAGGTGGATGACCTTCTTATGAATGCGTCAAAGTATGGGGGTGTTTGACTAAGATTGTAATTCCTCTTCCAAAAAGAACTAGTTTGAAACAAAAAATGTTGATTGTGTCTTCATATAGGGTATGTCGTATACTTCTACATATAGATTTTTGGTTGTGTGTTCTGATTTTTCAGACTTTGGTGTGATTTTTCTGACTTTGGGTGTGAATATCATTACGGAATCTAGGGATGCTGAGTTCTTCGAACATGTTTCTTCTTAATCATGTACCTCATTAGAGATGTGATGTTGATCCCCTAGATTTATTTTCAAATAGTCATAACTTATCTTAAAGGAAGATGAAGTTGAGGTTGAGCCTAAGAGAAGTAAAAAAATTAGACTTGAGACTTCTTATGAAGCCGACTTCATAACATGCATAGCTTAGTCTGAGCCCTAGACTTGTAAAGAAGCCTTGACATCTACTGAAACCCCATTCTGGTAAGAAGCTTCATTTAGTGAAATGGACTCAGTCCGTCGGAACCAGACTTGGGAGCTTGCTAGTTTACCTCCAGGGAGTAAGACTATGTGATGTAAATGAGTCTTTAAGAGGAAACGTTAGGTAGATGGAACTGTGGAAAAATATTAAGCTAAGTTGGTAGCTAAAGGCTATAAACTAAAAGAAGGTGTAGATTTCCTTGATTCTTATTCACTTGTGACGAGAATTACTTCTGTTGAGATACTAATTGATATTTCTGCCATAAAAAACTTGGAGATACATCAGATGGATGTAGTGAAAGGTAATGAAGACAAAGTTTGTAAATTGAACGAATCTTTGTATGGTTTTCAAATAAGCACGTAAACAATGACATGGAAAATTTGATCATGTGATAATGTGTAGTGGATTTAAGTTAATGAATCTTACAAGTGTATTTACAAGTAACTTGTTAAGGATGCCTGTGTGATTGTATGCTTGTATGTTGATGATATGCTTATACTTGATACAAACATAGATGTGATTAATTCCACTAAAAACACATGCACTGAATGAGAACGTTGACTATAAAGACTTAGGCTCTTTCGATGTAATCTTAGGGATGAGGATTAGAAGAAAATCAAAAAATTATAGTCTTATTCGTTCTCATTATGTTGAATTTGTGCTTATGAGATACAATCAGTCTGATTGTAAGCCTGCGTATACTCCATACGATTCTTCTTGTAGACTCGAGAAAAATAAGGGTAATGGAGTATCTTAACTTGAATACTCAAGATTCATAGGATGTCTGATGAATTTAATGAACTATAAGAGTTCAGACATTGCCTATATTGTGATTAAGTTAAGTATATATACTTGTATTCCAAAACAAGAGCATTGGGATGCACTTAGTAGAGTATTGTGGTACCTAAAATACTCTATTTCCTTTTGTTTGATTTATGAAAGGTATCTTGTCGTCCTTGAGGGACTTCGTGATGCAAACTAGATAGTTGACTCAGAGGAGTCTAAGTCTACGAGTGGATATATTTTCACTCTAGCAAGAGGGTTTGTTTTTGGAAGATTTCCAGACAAAAATATATTGCACAATTCATTATGGAATCTGAGAGTATTGCGTTAGATAAGGCATGAGAGGGGGCCGAGTTCCTAAGATGCTTTTTAGAAGACATTCCTCTGTGGCATAGTCCTGTGCCATGCTATATCTATACATTGTGTTAGCCAAGCTATAATAGCTAAAGCTAAAAATAACTAATCTCAATCGACGTTATTTCCATTGATTGGATAAAGTCCAAGGAGAATATCGCACAACCTTTGATGAAAGGTTTATCCAAAGAGATAGTTAGAAATGCATCGAGGGGGATGGGGCTTAAGCCCATGAATTAAATTTGCCATGAAGGACACTCAACCTTGCTGACTGGAGATCCCAAGATCAAGGTTTCGAATGAGACAACTAATTTGTGGTGGGTAAAGGTAAACACTATCAGAGAATTTCATTCTCTGTCCCTTCCATATGGTGTAGACGTGATAGTGTGACTGCATGTGAAGGATGACTTTTAAGAAGTCTTAATGAGTCTATAGTTTCAATTTAAGATTGAAGTGGGGTGTAGCAGTAACACTCTTTATGGAAACTCACCTATCTGAATGAGAAAGTGTGGCCGCTTCCTATGAGAATATGAGCTTTGATTCTCTAGAGCATTTTTAGAAACAGGATATGTCCAGGGCCAAATTGGACAAAACAGCACGAGCTTGGCAACAACCTTGGAGATATCATCCGTGGTTGTTTTCGCGAATCAATCACTAGCAGTTCAAGACATAGTTCACTATCTCTAGCAAGTAATTCCGGTAATATCTCACTAAGAAAAGGTTCAAGACCTCATGGACACCTCTGCCTAAAATGATATTTCTGCGTTTTTTATGTGATTTTCGTTTTGATGGTTTTGGTATTACTGGAACTTAGGACCTAAGGGTAACTAATGGTTCACTAGTTCATGATTTTTCACTTTGGTGAAAGGAACCTTTAGTCTTACTTGTGAGGAACTAAAGATGAAAGCTCTCTATATATACTATATGATTTTTGCAATACATAGTATGACTCTGGGGTCAACACACTGTTGTGTGAAGGAGATGATGTTGGAATGGCTAGTATAACTTCAACATGCACGACCTGTCTGTTTCTTCAGTCAGTTTGCGTGTGAGATTGGGTTGTTGATTTACCAAGATCTATATATGTTTTCGTGTTTTCTTGAGTTTTCATTCATGTGGGGGATTGTTGGAAAAAGATTAATAAAATATGATTTTTAAAGTTTTAATAAAAATTATAATTTATTGTTTTTTTTTGTGAATGAAAAAACTTATTAGTCTCACACCGTGGAGTTTCCACTTTTTAGTTGTTTTAAGAGACTATATAAGCTTTTTAGTCCCACATCGGGGAGTTCATCTTTTTAACTTGTAATATTCCATTATATAAAGAAATTCAATACTTTTGTAAAATCTATGGGAAAGGGGATTCTACAATTTTTAGAGAGAAACCCCCAAGGGAAAATATTTTATAGTGATTTCTTTAATGTTAACGATTTTCCTTAAGTGTTTTTTCGGAGTTGCCAAGCTCAAGTTGAGCATCTACTACATATGCTAGTAATAGGTGTCGTAGGGTGTTTTATCCTGGAGAAATCCGTCCTGTGAGGGCTATAGCATCACTCTTGAGTGTATCCGGGCACTAATGTCTTAAGGGAAGCGTGTTGAACACGTGACTCACTATGTTTTTCAAAATTTTGCCTTGTTGATGTCGTGGAGATATAGGAAGCTCGCTCGTTTCGTCAAATCCATCACTTCCATTACAAAGGATCTAAGTATCAATAACTTTTGCTTATTTGATTTTTCTGTGTTTTGATTATTGCACCCAACAGTTAGATCATCCAATGGTACACGTCCGACTAAGCTTGGTATCCATCTTTAGCAATCATGTCAAAAAAAGAAATATATGACCTCTCATTCCCATTGCTGTAAAAAGAAATTAAAAATAATACAATAATGAAAAACGATAAATTATATTTGCCCCGTCCTATGGATTTAGCCAATTTATAACATGTTTTTCATATTATGTTTTTTTTCAACTTTCTTCTCTTGTTTAGGTGTTTTTTTATTCTTTTTTGTTTCGTTTTGAGAAAAGGATTCCATTTTATTAACAACAAAACATGATTAGAGTGCCATTAATTAATAAGTAGCAAACAATCGTGGAACATCAAGAACATACAAGTACATGTCCGAGTATTACGACAAGAGAAAGAGAAGAAATACTAGGCAACGACACATTACAAGCATAAAAAGCCGATTAAATTAGAAGAGAGACGGTTTTCTAGAGATAGTCTAACCTTATGATGCTGAATCTTCTTTGAAAAGAGATATTTCTTCCTAATTCTTCTTGATCGGAAGAGTCCAGTTTAAATGACAGGAGCTCGTCGCTGGAGTGCTTCAACCAACAAAGAACCAAATATTCAAAAATGCAAGGAAGAAATATGGAAAACACGTATCAAAAAACCCTATGAAGATGCAGTATGGTCAACAACGAAACAAATAAATGAAAAGGTTTGGTCAAATGATTTAACACAAATTACCGATTAATGAACCTCGAAAACCGATTTACAACGTTAGGATTGTCCAAGACTTATTAGCCGCAAGAGCTTAAATAACACATAAAATGTGAGACAACATGTACAAGCCACGAGACCATTTATCTCTTTGGAAACCAAAAATGTAAATCGTGTTCAATAGTTTATCTCTGAGTCTTTAAATTATTTCTGTAGTTCTAAAATTTTCCATTCATTCTCCAAACATGCACACGGTGCATGATCAGTTGGTTAGGTTAACTTGTTCATTTTCTTTTCTCCCCAAAAATAGATAAATTCCAACTGTTAATATGTACTCCATCCATATATATACAACCGGGAAAAAGATCCAATTAGGAATCGATCCCAAAGAAAAAGAGAGAAGACAAATAGCCAACAGCGGGAGAAATATCACCACCCATAGGTCACGTACGTTGAAATTTCGAAAACTAAAAGCAAAAGGGCATTTCGTAATTTTATAAATGTACGTCAAAGTCAACAAAAAGCATGCTAGATTGCGACTTCTGTAATCCGTCTTTTCCTTCTCCGGCATCAGCTCCGTTTTAATTTGCTGATAGGAGCTTTGACCGTGTTCTTGTTAACTCCTAGATTAAAACCACTTC
Source organism: Papaver somniferum (assembly GCF_003573695.1). NCBI lineage: Eukaryota > Viridiplantae > Streptophyta > Magnoliopsida > Ranunculales > Papaveraceae > Papaver > Papaver somniferum. The sequence goes on along the minus strand of NC_039359.1, from coordinate 78,690,039 downwards.
ACTAATAGATATTCCAGTTAGGAGCTAGTATGTTTGGTAAAGTTCATGTTCCTCTATATTTAATTTCACCTATAACATGACATAAGTTCGTCTGTTAATTAGAAGCTTCAATTTTCTTCACACCATTGGGTGCCGTATGTCTCTTAGACGAGCACAGATGGGTATATATACAACAATGTTGCAATAGCAAAAATATTAGGAAATAATATATGAGAGTCTATATTTAGGAGATATGCACATTAAGTTGTGAGAGTTTATCTAAGGAAAGTGTCTATGTTTAGAGTTTGATCTTAGTTAGGAAAGTGCCTTGAGTGGTCGTCAAGTTTGTGAACAATATAAATAGGCTGTTGAGCCATGAAAGTTGAGACACCAAAATTATTATCAATGTAGTCTATTGCTTCCGCGCCTTTATGTTCTCCTCTCTCTTGCTCGATCCTTAACATGGTATCAGAGCAAGGCGAGAGGGAGAGAGGAGAGGAAGAGAGTTAGAGAAGTTTTTCATCGTTTTCGTTTTAAGGTTTATGAGAAAGTCGTTAAAAAAAAAATAAAAATAAAATAAAAATAAAAAAATCCTTGTTTGGTTGTTGTTTACATGAAGAAGAAAGAAGTTGAAGGTTTGTCAAGCCTTGTTGTTGTTGCTGAAGTGTTCGTTGGTAATTGAATCACGTCTGTGAGTTCAATATGTCTAAGAAAACTAGGTCAAGGCTGGTGATGTTGTTGATCGAGAAGCACTGCCCGTAATGGTGACGATGGACAGAGTTAGCAGTGGAGATGGATAACGGTGGTTGATATGGATTCATGATGGAAATGATAAGAAAGATGGATGAAGTTACAAAGAATAGAGATGCTTCTGTTGATCACGATGACACAGTTGAGGACTGTTGACGCTGGGATGGTGGTTTTGGAACGAGAAAAGATAGGGACATGCTGCTGCTACTGTTGGATCTCTGACATTGTTGATGATTCTCATGGTGCTGTGTTGTCGACGTTGATTGATGGACAGAGTTGACAGAGAAGAGTATGGAGCTTCCGATGATTTATTGGTGCTTCCATTTATTGTTAGTAGTGGGTCGCTGCTGTATCGTAAGTAGACGATGAAGATCACTGATGGATATCGGTAATGAATGGAGCGAGAACTGACAGATGGGTTCTGGTGGCGAGGTTTGAGGTCGAGTCCGTGGAGTTATTTAGTCCAAGGTGGAACCCTAAAACAGTAAAACACAGAGACGAAGATACAAGCCTGCTGCCGTTAATGTTGCATGATGAGTATTTGGTTGATCACTTCCAAAAGGTTTCGCTGCTGCTGCCATTGACGGTTTCGACAGTGGATGCTGTTATTATTTGAGTAGTATTGCTGGATCGGTGATAAGGATGGTTGCTGTCACAATTATGGTAGTAATGATGAACACAGGTGATGGTTAGTAACAGACAAAGAAGATCGATGAAGTGACCAGGACTGATGGTTCTGTTATATGAAGAAGACTCGTTGCTGATTGTGAAATAGGTTTCAGGAATTGACGATGGAGTCAGCTGTGATGAAGAACAGCTTGTGTTTGAAAGATAGTGAAAAATTCCAGTTCGAATCTGAGACTCAACTGAGATGAGTTAGCTGCGTCGTTAGGGTTAGGGTTATCACTCGAATTTGAAGACAAGAAGGAAGCTGCGTGATGTTTGAAGTAAGCTGCAGTGTTTGATGTGGATTGTGATTTATGTTGATCAATCGTTGGTGCAGTGAAGAAGGAGACTTGATGGAAAGAGTTCCAAACTCGAAGTCTGTGATGCTGATCGATGGTTGATGATGGCTGGTGCATGGAGCATGGCAGCGATGGGGACGATGAGTGATTGGAAGTGACACCACAACCGGTGATTGATGGCTGGTGATGAAGAATGTAGTTGGCTGAAAGGAGATGAAACGATGATGCTCGAGATTGAGAGGAGTCTTGGAACTGTGGTTCAGGAATTTGGTAAGAGATTTACATCTATTAACAATGACCTGTGCTGCTGCACAGTGAATTAGGAGATGTACGAGGCTGTAGTTGAGTTGTTCTCAGATTTCAAAATCCGAGAAGGCTGAGAAAGAAGAAAAAGTTGCTGCCAACGGCAGTTCATGGTAATGATCTCTGTGATCATGATGTGATGATGGCCTGGATGATGATCGATTTTTCTGGTTGTCGAGATGAATAAAAGAAACTGTTGTTGTGATTGTTACAACAACCTTGAGAGGAGAAGAGAAAGTGAGAAGAAGAGAAGGCGTTTGTTTAAATGCTTGCAAACAGAAGTGTGACAATAGTGTCACAACATTGCAAATATGTTACGAATTTAGAAATGTGGCAAATCTGGATAGCCTGGCAAATTTGTAACATCAATATAATAAGAAGAAGATTAGAGCTTGTGGCAGAAGCTTGAAGAAATGAAAGATTGTGAGAGAATCTTGAAAAACAAAGAAGTGTGACGGTTTTCGCAACAATAGCGTGACTGGAACAAGAGAAGAAGAAACAACATTCATATTGTGAAGAAAGAAAAAAAAAAAAAAAAAGAGAGAAGAAAAAAATCACCAAGAGGTGATGAGAAAAGAACAACAATAATAGGCTGAAATCCTATGAGTTGTCGAGAGAGTACAAAAAGTATTCTATCGAAGAAACCAAGAAAACAAGAGTACAAGAAGTATTTTTCAGAAGATGGGACCGAGATGTCCTAAAACTACGAAGGGGACCGAGATGTCCTAAAACTAAGAAGATGGGACCGTAATGTCCTAAAACTTCCGAAGGGGACCGAGATGTCCTAAAACTATGAAGATGGGACCGAGATGTCCTAAAACTACGAAGGGGACCGAGATGCCCTAAAACTAAGAAGATGGGACCGAAATGTCCTTAAACTACGAAGGGAACCGAAATGTCCTTAAACTACGATCTGAAGATTTTTTTTTTTTCGCAAAAGCGTTGAAAAAAAAGAAAGAAGAAAATCGAAGTTAAATTTCTTTTGTCTAAGATGAGCATTCGTGATCTACATGCTCCATCTTGAGGGAGGGTATTAGGAAATAATATATGAGAGTCTATATTTAGGAGATATGCACATTAAGTTGTGAGAGTTTATGTTAGGAAAGTGTCTATGTTTAGAGTTTGATCTTAGTTAGGAAAGTGCCTTGAGTGGTCGTCAAGTTTGTGAACAATATAAATAGGCTGTTGAGCCATGAAAGTTGAGACACCAAAATTATTATCAATGTAGTCTATTGCTTCCGCGCGTTTATGCTCTCCTCTCTCTTGCTCGATCCTTAACAAAAAACAACGACAATATCATCCACAAATCTTAAACACAAGCACTCCAAGTATAGACACACAGCTTATGTTGATTTTTAAGGCTTGTGACCATAGTTGCTTTTTTAGTAGTGAGTACTTAATTGTTGAAACGGTACGAGTAGTGTTATTTCTTGGTAAAATTGATATTCTGTTCAAGGATCCGTGTATTACAAGACATTCAGTCAAGGTTCAAACTTGAAATCCTTAAACTAATTCAACTTCAACATATCCCGCCCTTTCTTTTACTACAAACAATTTTATGTTTGGCCAATTCAACTCAAAGCTCAAATGACAAAATCCTATAAATACAGAAGAGCTCATCATCCAACATCATCATTCATACCAAAAACATATAGAGAGAGCTAATATATCCTTTTAAACCTAATATTTCTCCAGATCACATTTAACCATTTCCAAGAAAGAAAGAGCTAAGATTTAATTATCCTCTTGATTGAGTCTCATTTTTCTCTTACATAAACAAATTAATAATAAAGAGGTTTAAATTCAGTTCATTTTCTTTTCATTCGCAAAATTCAGAATATGGGTCTAATCAAAGAAAGAAAAGATGTCTTCAACGTATTCGTATTTGCTGGTTTGTCCATTTTCTTACTCATCAACAATTTCCACAAGGTTGAAGGGATGAGGATATTGCAAGAAGATAAAGATATGTTATTCATGAAAACGGAAAATGAAGGCGTTGTCGACTCGAATAATAGGCTTCAACTTACAATTCATCAGCAGTCCTTGCAGAGCAGGAGGACACTTCCAAATCCTCGTTCACCTTCTCCGTGCACTAATCTCCCTGGTAGAGGTAACACTGGTAGATGTCCATAGAGTACGAGTGCCATGACGACCATGAACGTTGCTGGTATTTTTAAGGATAGTGAAAATACGAAAGAAAACGGAGGTTGAAAATAAAAACAGGATTGAGCTTGTAATTCATCAGCAGTGTTTACAAAGAGCAGTTCCGGATCCTGATACACCATCTTCATGTACTAACCTTTCTGGAAGATCTGGTGGTACATGTCCATGAAGTAAGTTTTACTATGAAGATGGAGTTGCATATATAACAAGATTAAAACCAAGAACATACCTATCTAGACTAATCTAACGGATATTTGATCGGTACACTGTAATTATCCGATCCTTATTCCACCCCGATTATTTTTTATTCTTTTTCCTTTTGCATGGGAACACATTTTCGGCAAGATGTGGGAACTGTGAACCATGCAAAGGGGGTGCTATTTTTTTTTCTCCCAATTAAGTTGGGTTCTCTTAAAAAGCTTAATTGTAAAGATTTGTTTAACAATAAAGATTTAGTAAACAAATATATTGATATTACATGTATTTGGTTTCAAAATGACAAATGACAATACACCTCATGACTTATATCCCCATCGAAGGTGGATGTCTACGGGATAGATTTAGTAGATGAAGGTACTCCTATATAGTGATATGATCAGCGCCAGAGTCCTAAGTTTGCAATTCATACAACAATAATGACAAGCTTGTAGGGTAACGCAAAAAAACATTTTACGCGATATAAGTCTTTTAAAATTTCATATTTCTTATAAGTAATCTATGCGTTATCTTTTATATTTAAGTATATAAAATATTATCATTCATGTGATACTTTTTGTTTTTCACATTATTAAATACTACATATTAGAGCTGGCAAATGGGCGGGCCGGGGTTGGCTTGTGACCAACCCGCGGGTTACGGGTTAATACAAGCCTAAGCTTGCGGGTTGAAATTCTTCACGGGTGGTCATTTCTCCAACCCGCGCCCGTCCCGGGTAAAGCTTGCGGGTTCACGGGAGCTCACGGGTTAGCTGGTTTTTGTTGAGTCAACTCGCCAGAAATCGATTTCTGGGCTATTTCCGGCCACATTCAGGCCATCTAAAGCTCCTTCCCAACCTAAGTACTTAATTTAACATTCATCATTTCATCTAATTCATTTGATTTCGATTCAAAAACTCAAAATTGCAAAACTAAACTACTTTGCAATTATATTAGAAGATGGTTCAGCGTTATCAGTTTTGGACTTGTTATTTATCAGGGATGCTTCATCAGTCTTCTCTTTGTTTTTCATCTGCAACAACCATAGCTTAGTTAAAATGAGAAGCTATACGGAAATTGGTTTACACTGCAATTGAGATGACAAGTCTTAACCTTTATTTCCAACTGCTTGACCGGCTTCTTCTTTACTGCTTCCTTGCTAGTCTTCATTATTGCAGTTATGCCTTGCAAAAACAGAATTCAATTATCAATGTGGCTCAAAAGCTAACACAAAACCATCATTTCATATCCAGAACATGAACTCTTGTGCATATTATTATTATTTCAAATAATAAATAAAGCATGTGAATAAATCAAAATCATTTCATACACACAATGTGAGTTGACACACTCTAGCAAGGAAAGAACATGAGTTGATAATTACTGACACACTCAAGTTGATATTATTATCATTTCAAATACTTATCATCAACCAAAGAAAAAAATTCAGTTGATTTGTGCGTACTTATCATCAATCAAAGCATGTTAACAAATGAGTTGATTTGCATAAATGAGCTAAAGAGACAAAATCATCAAAAAGACCAAAATTATGATAAAAATCATCATGAAAATCAAAGACCAAAATTAAACACCAAAATTAAAGATCTAAAATCAAAAATCCCCAAAATTAAACAGGACCCAATTTAAATTTCATCATATAAACAACAAAACTTAAGTTGCATGTTAAGATCTAAACATTTCTGAGAGGAAAAAAAAACCCAAAATTATACAATCCCTAAAACAGAAAACTGGAACAGAAATTATTCTTAAGATTTGAGAGTATGAGAGATTCTTTCCCCTTGGTGAGATCTGATTGAGTTCGAGAGATTGATCCTTTGAGTTTCTGCTGAATAGATTGAGAGATTGCTTCTGAGTTAGGGTTTTCTGATTATGGGTTATCTTTTGAGAGATTTAGAGATCGAGATATTGCTTCTGAGTTAGGGTTTTCTGATTATGGGTTATCTTTTGAGAGATTTAGAGATCGAGAGATTGCTTCTGAGTTGCAGGGTTAGAGAGTTTTTCTTTTCTTTTTTTGGTGAAGAGGGTTTCGTTTTTAGTGGTTTTCGTGTCATTGTATTTGTGTGACACGCGGCCTAGTGAACTGAGCCGGGTTACCCGCGGGTTTCACGGGACGGGACGGGCCAACCCGCGGGTTTTGGCTCGGATTTCCAGCTCTACTACATATGTTCTTGTAATTGTAGTTAAACAATGCTTTGTATTTTTAGGATTATTTTTTAGTTTCTTAATTATATAATGCCCAAGTCAAATTATATACATAACAATCGAATAGTGTCAGAAAATTCCGGTTGGTTTTACGAAATCTCGTTTATATGAAAGTGCATTTGTGAAATAAATTTTCAAAACATTTCAAAAATCTAAGGGGTATTTAACGTTTGGTACCCAGTAAATGTCCAACACCTAATTTTGGTACCCAATATTTGAAATATTCCGCATTGGTACCTAGACTCGTGAGAGACTGTCAAGTCAGACGGTTGACTTAACCTTCCATTAACTAAATAATTAACATTAATAATAAACAATAATATTTAATAGCGTTTGTATTTAACAACGTTTGGGGTTTGTTAGTGTGTGACCTACAAATTTAATCTGACGGTCAGAAATCGACTGATGTAACGACTCATTTGATAGTTTGTGTATATGCTGCAGCTTAGGGTTAAGTATACTGATTAAAATTGAAGGTCAGAAATCTATATTCCTTTTTTTTTCTGAAAGGAATATAGATTAGTATGTTTGCTTTTTGGGTTTTTTTGAGTGTATCCTTAAGTTTAGTTTGGTAATGCTGCAGCTTTTGTAAAAGCATTTTTTTGCTGTGTTGTGCTGTGCTGTGAGAAAAAAAAATAGTTAGACTTTTGGTAAAATATTAAGTAAAATTGAAGCTGATTAAAAAGATAATTAATAGGGAGAAAGCCACTTTTACTAGAGGGAAAGCTGACTGTGGTCTGGTCTTGTTGACTTCGGGTTAATATGGGGTGAATTTAATAATTAGCTCTCGCAAACAAAAAACATTTTGCAGTTCGATCTCCCAAATACCTTACCCGATATCTTTTTTTTTGATCGATCAAAAAGAATGGATTAAAAAGCACACAAACCGTCTGCATGCGGATACAACTGACAAAGAGCGAAAAGCCCAGAAAAACAAAAAACAACTAAACCAAAGAAGTTTCTAAGAATACAAAGAATACCAACAAAAGAAGACACAATTTGTGAAAACTAACAACTTGTGAGATCTAATAAACCAGGAGCAACTTGCTGACCGCAATGAGTCACCATTGCCAATTGTCAATTAGCATACTCATCAACATCTTCTATAATTAAATCATCGTGGTTTTTTGCAAGATCGCTAAACATTTTTTTACGATTAAACTTTTGAGATGGAAACTCTAAGCCTCGTGAAGAACCAAACTCCAAGAGCTTATCTAGATTGCCTATACATCAACATAACCTATCTCAAATTATAATGGTGGAACCTCCACTATTGGAAATTGTTAAATCATTTGTAATTAAAACACAAACAATAAGGAATATTAGCTTGATTCCATATTGGTTCATAAACTATAGTTTTCTTCTTGTATAGGGATGTCCGGACAACACTTCCTGTTTCTGGTGTTGCAATCACGAACTTCCTCTACGGACTCGAACATCTAATCACATAAAATAACAAAAATAAAAATAGGTCGTGTGGACACTCATATATGTTAGAGGTGATCGGGTGGACTCGAACATCTAATCATATAAGTGATCATATATGTTAGAGGTGAGTTCAGTTAAGTCCAAAATAGATCGGGATGGACACTCATTGCATATATCATCTCCAACTGGAGCAACATAAAACTGTAAGTTATATATATGAGTAAAAAATCATTGTATATGCAAACAAAAATAATTAAAGAAGTAAGCTAATAGAGATCATTCTAGTTGCGATCATGACAAATCGAAAACTATATATTCTGCTTAACAAGTTATTATATATTTTCACTTTGAGCTATTAATCATCTCTCCATCTCTGTGTGTTGCAGATCTAGTATAATTAAGATCATTTCTTCAACTCGGCTTTGGTATCTTGGGTTTAAGATGATAGACTTTGAACAATCGAACGTATTTGATATTGTTAGGGTTTACGGATTGTATATATAGACTGGTTTAGGTTATACAGGAAATCAAAATCCAAAAGCAATTATTACGAGAAAGCATAATTCTAAATCTACCCAAAGTCAAATAAGTTGGACAAAAGTCAGCTTTCCCTCTAGTAAAAGTGGCTTTTTTCCTATTAATTATCATTAAAAAACAATCAAAGTATGTTTGGTAAAATTTCAGATTCAACCATTGTTGTTATAACAAATGACAAAAACAGACATATCTCTGATGGCAGTTTTATTCAATTTTATTGAGTTTAAAAATAATTAATATTTGTATTTATAATATTATAATGTTCATACTAACTACCACTATTATTATGATTATTAAAAAAATATTTTACTTAATATATATGTATATATATTCAATGAAACTAAAACTAAATAATTATTTAATATTTGTTTTATTTTTACCGTTGACAAATTGAATGAAATGGTATATAAAATAGTTTGAAAAAAAGTAACAATATTTAAAGAAAGCAGTATAAGAAATAATGATTGAATATAAATTTAAGGGTAACTTTTGTCATTTATAAAATAAAATAGGGATAAAAAAGATAAATCAAGCATTAAACTTAGGTGAGACCACAACTTATGCTTTTGTAGCTTTTATAAGCTCCTCCTCTCCAGCTTTTAAAAATTGAGGAATTTGGGAAGTGCTTTCGATAAAAAACACTTTAATTTTTTTTATACCAAACACCAATATCAAAAATTATTGACATATATAGGTTTTGAAAGTGCTTTTGACAAAAAAAAAGCTTTACCAAACTGAGCCTTAATCGCATTTGTGATTAGACTTTTTCCCTTAAATTTTAATAGTATAATTTTCCATTAAAAGTAACATTTTTGTCCAAAATACCCTTAATGTATCCGTAAAATTTGATTCAAAAGTTGTTGCTATGCACAATGCAAAATTAAGTGCACCTCCAACGAGACATCTGTGTCTTTAATATTCGGATATGTAAATAATCATCTGCGGATGCCATCAAAACTTTCCTTAATTATATATAGGAAGCTCAACAAAATCATCTTCAACTACCTAAAATTCGCACTTACTATCAACATAACGACATCTATTATTGATTAAAAGAGGTATATATTTGAAGTTTGGACACAAATGTTTATGATTTTTTGACCGATTATTGTAATGATGTTTGCACGTGGAGTTTTACTTTTATATTCTTCCATAAGTTTTTTCTTCTGAAAATTAATTTACCCAACCAACATAACTTATTTTTCATTGTTAAAGCCCGTTAAAGAAAAGAATTCACTAAAGAGGAAAATTCATACTTAGATTATATAGTTGGAGTTTGAGAACCAAGAATTAGATTTATTAGATTTATTTATCAAGACCAGAATACTCTTTAGATTTATTAAATTTTCTTTCTTATATCCCGTAATATAATTAAAGCTGATGTGGATGATTTACATCCTAAGAGATCCTATGAAACAAGAGGATAAAATAGAAAATGTTAAGCTAACCACTTGCTACATCATCTTCACATTTCTTTTCAAGAGTTCTTGGAGATAAGGCAAAATCGACAACCCAACAAATCAAGTGTTTTTGAATTCATGTCAGTGATCATACACATTTCAATATCAATGATGATATTGAATCCTACTTCTACTTTTAGTATACGTCTGACATTACATAACTTTACAAGTATCTCTTTAGAAGCTTGGGGATTCCATGCTGATTGTAGAACTAGAGAAGAGATAGAAGTAAAGGGAGTTGAAGCATCTTTTCAATGGGAAACTCAGTTGAGTGGTCACAATGTCATTTTCCAATGTGACTCTGAACCTATTCTCAGGTTGTTGGCGGGAATGTACGCGAAAGCTAGAGAACAGAGATTCAAGATTAGTGAAGACTTTGACTCAAACCCTAATAATTGCATAAACTTTAAAGAGCAAGGTTTTATATTGAAAAATAGATTTTTAATATCTCAAGAAGCTTATATTCCAACTTATTGTGATAGATTTGCTATAACCAAATACTGGACATGGGAAAATCTTATAGCACTTCTAAACAAACTGGATTTCCAATTTTGGAATGCAACTGTAATCAACTCTTTTCCTCACTATAATGAGGTAGCAGATAATTTATTATATGGATGAGGTTTCTCCAACCTTTTCGGAAAAAAAATGCTTTTTGAATTTATCAATGATTAGTACAACCATGTCAGTTTCTGTCATTTGAAATGTTTGAACCCAAAATTTTGAAATATAATTTATGATGGGAATAATGTTTCGTACAATGGTTTCTTCATTTTCGTTGAACCACCTTATAATTTCAAAAACAAAGATCTTTCTTTGCATTAGCTTTCACCTAAGGTTGACATGCTTTTCATTTATTATAGAAACGAATGAATGCAATAAAACAACGTCATGGTTTAATTTCTCGGTCTTTACTGTTTATATTTCCTCGGAGATACTGATCAGAAGCCGACGTAAAGCCAAACTTACCCTGGGTGGGTTGAGCTAAGGTAAGAGGCCTAAAATTGCGTTTTACCATTTTTGTTGGGCCTAAATCGTTTTTAGTGGTGAGCAATAGATGGGTGGATGCGGATTCGGTATCACCCGCGTCAAATCCTTATCAGTGATGGACTTAAGATGTCTATCCACGTACAATCCATTATCCGTCGGGTTTGACATTTGCATGTGGACTGATGAGCGGTTTGGACGTGGCCGTACTGAAGGATTTCTATTAAAAAATAAATGAACACCGGTAAATGTTTATTTAATTAAAGTAATATGACTTAGTTTTAAAGCTTAGGTTACTGAAATTTAAGGATCCAATGGCATGGTTAAAATGACATATCATGACATGGCGACACTTTTTATTCTCAAAAACTTAAACGACGATGAATTTGAAACTAAGATTTTGGTAACATGTTTATTGCTGTCAATTGCCTAAATTTCAGCCGACAAACGAGCCCAATTTCAACCCAATTTGTATTTCCTTCTTAGCTCTCTAATCTGCAATCTTATTCTTCATCTCCCAAACCATCTGACCTTCGAACTCTCAAGTGTTCTTCACCCTGTCTTAATTGAAAATAGCTACAGATCCAATTTCACCAGCAGCAACTGATGAGAAAGAAAAGAGGAAGACAAGGATAATTTGGGCATTTCACCATTTTTTTTACTTTTTTTCCACGTGTATAGTACTGCCATTGTTGTAGTATTAATTTTGCGGTAAATAAGAATTCGTTGCTCGGACTTGAAAAGATTTTTAAAACAAAAATATATACAAAATTTGTCACAGGATCAAGAGACACTGGGACTCAGGATTCCACCATTAATCATTCACATGATTCATATATTTATTCCAAATAAGTATAGCTCAAATAATAAGGACTCTCATTCTTGCCAAGGTAGATTTTTAGAAGATTAACTGTAAATCGAAAGCATGGCATATCAAAAGCACTATGACCAAACATAAACCATCAAATGAAATGACAATCAATTAAGAAAAATCATAAAACGATTAATAAAAAGTGCAAGTAGTCAAAAAGAATTAAATATAATTATCATATGCGTGAAATATGGCTTCCTCCATCATCCCAGTATTGGGTTTAGCTACTCATATTAATCATGTTCTCAAAATACATTTTTATAGCTCAAAAAGTTGATTAAAAGAAGAAAATGCTAAAACAAAGATTCGCAACAGTTATAAGCGTTACAATTGCGCTATATAAAACAAAACTGAAGTGTAGTAAAGAACGATACAACCTTAGTGCTGTAAACAGCGACACAAGTGAACTGCTGTGGGTACTGTTGAAGAACGACGCCTCTGGAGCGTCATTTCTTCATCTTCTTCCTCCTCCTCGAGCGCATCAGCAGCAGCAGGAGAGATTTCTCCCCTTCGCTTCTCTCAGCTCCAAAACGTCCCCAAACTCTTGATAACCCTCTATCAGCTCCCAAGGGTCCCTTTTATACCCAACAGGCGCAACGAATCACTCGCAATAACTCCACATAATCCTCCATTTCTTGAAAAATATTTTTTTTCCATTTTCTTCACTGTCAGCCGAGATATGATCTTCTCCATCCCCTCTGCCTGCGCATACGAGCTGTAATAATTCCATAGTTGCATAAACACTTAAGAAGATCAGATATCTTCCCCATTTAGTCCACAAAACTTCCCAAAAATTCCTCTTACAGAAAACTCGAGCATATCTCCCCTGTTTAACTCTCGATTCAAAATTAGCGGATTCTAGCCAAATTTAACTCATTCCAACGCTCAGAATAATCTTGTCATACTCAATAGAAATGACCCAATTAATTCCAGCCATTTAGTCTCTCCACAAATCCATCAAAAATCAATTTGAAAATCTGCCAGGGAGAGAATATATTTTCCCGCCAAAACCATTATTTGAATTTTTTGTTTCCCGCCAAAATTGTTCTTGATGTTTTGATCAATTGGTGATTATCCAACCAATTCTAACTGAATTCGATCATACCACTATCTGTGTTTAGCTCAATGGAAGATACCCAATGATTTTTAGCTGTTTTAGTCTCACTATAAGACCTCCAAAATCCTAACCCTAATTTGACAGCACTATTCACCCATTTTCCCTCCAAAATTCAAATATTTGAAATGTTGAAGATGGTGTCCCCCTAATCCAGTGGTCGCCCCCTTATCCGTTGCTGGAGTCCGAATAACACATGTCCCTTGGGGTGCCTTTAGTAATTTTTCTGGGGTGTTTACAACACTTTTTTTGGGTTCCTCCGGTGCATTTCTTGGGTGTCTTTAGTACTCTATCCTAGGGTGTAAAACACCACTTTTCGAGCCAATTTCGCCGCAAGAGCTTATTTTTCCAAAAACATCTACAAAAATATAAAATAACACAATAAGTATTTAATCGAGTCTAACAATACAGAACATTGAGAACAAAATAGACACATAAATGCATCTATCAAATACCCCAAACTTATTATTTGCTAGTCCTCGAGCAAAATTTATTTTTGAAAAGTGACCGAGTTAATCTCGGGTGGGTTTATCAGAGGTGTACCCACAAAAAACCATTTAATCCAAAACCTAGCTATCTACGCAGAACCTTGGAAGACACTAAAGAATCTCCTTGGTTGGCATACAAACATTGACTATAGGAGGAAATACCCTGATGCGAAATTCCAAAATTCATATATAAGTGACAGAGCTCTACTCAGATAGTTTCACTATGGACATCATAACCAGAGTCAAAACTAATCACATAGATAGATAATGAGATGGATATAGAAAAACATAGATGGTTTTGATGTTTACTAGGTGAACGGTGTTTCCCATATCTGTCTGAATGCCACTACTAGGATGAACCTATCCTAATGGACTGAGATACCGGTCTGACTAATACCAACACAATGGCATATACAAGGGAACCAGTGATTGACTACATAGAACAATTTTTTTTTTTGATTAACGGCATGAATAGATCTTTTGGATCCAAGCGCATGCTTCTTGTCAGCAGATTACATGATAGTTCCCACCCTGCATTCCACGCTTTCTTAGGCGACGGAGACAGGGAGAACACACACATATTGCTATCCAAGTGTTAATGTTATTCCGATTGGTCTAATTGGTATGGTCTTTTTTTTTTTTTTTTTTTTTTTTTTTAGGTATCTCAATCACTCTATTCCACCATAGCAGTGGTAACAACTTGAATCGTGGGCCCCACCTACTCTCTTAGAGAAACATAGTTTAAAAACAAAACAAAATAAGAATAGAAGTGAAAAGGACTCAATGAGATATGGTGAAACTATCATGTTATTACTAACACCTGAGCTCTGTGCTTTTATGAATAAACTCTTTCAATGTTTCCATCTAATCAGATTGGTTCCTCAACTCCTATAACCAAGATGTTTCCATCCACTTAGATTGGTTAGTGCCAACCTTAATAAGCATAAATTTCTAGGCTCTGGAGTTTATTTATTTATTCTGCAACTGAAAAGTTTCTCCCATACCCCCAAACTTAAATCTAACATTGTCCTCAATGTTCTAAAGATAAAATGAAAAGCATGAACAAGGAGAGAAATTGTTACTATTTGAAGCAAAAGAGTTAAGGAAAGATATTACCGTGTTGCATGAGATTGGGTTACCTCCCAAGAAGCGCTAAGTTTAAAGTCTTCAGCCAGACATCGGAAGGAATTAGTCATCTCATAGAATCAAAAAGTAACAATCGAAATAATTGTGGGTCTTCAAAACCAAAAAGAGCTGACCAAAGGAAACTACAATAACCCAAGAAAGTGAACAAGGATTGCATGCCCTTATCTAGTTTCATGATTAAGATATTTATATCTAATTGTGGTTCAGGTTCTATGAAAGGGTCTAAATAAAATATTTTCATTGGTTGCGTTTCTTCATAGGTGGGATCCGAATCATTGGTCCTAGAGTCTGGAAAAACTCAAATAAGAACTTAGAAGCACAAAACAATAACCTAAATAATTGAGGATCCTCTAAGTCAATCAGGTTTGACTTACATAACTGACCACAATGAGAGTAGTGGTCATTCTTAAGAAAATGTGTCGATTCTATCAACCTAAAGTACTTAGGCTTAGTCTCAGAACTTAATAAGTGACACATTTGAAATTTATACGTTCCCACAATTGGAAGCAAACTATTTGGTGGGAAAACAAATTCAATCTTGGTATTATTTCCTGGAAAAACCACATCAACCAGAGGACGGGTTTCTAATGACTGAACTTCTTCCTGGACATCATTAGGTTCGGGAAAACGAGTATGAACGTAATCTTGTAAAATGGTCGAGGCAGAGATATCAAGTCCAAAATGAGGGATCTTTTTAAGAGATAAAGGTATGGAACAATGAGAATGATAATCACCCCCAAACTTAGATTTTTAGGTATCTCTAGATAGACTAGCTACAATTTCCTTAATTTCTAGATCATTGGAATCCTGAAAATAGTCAATTGATCCTTCGAGGTTATACTCAAGCGACACATCCTTACTCATATTTAATAGCTCTACGAGTTCATTTTCTTCGTCTAATACTATTGTTTCTAGGTCGCTAGACTCTAAAACAGCAATTTCGGAATAAACCCGTTCCTCTAAAGCATTATCGGCTTCGTAATCAAAAGGAAAAACTACATCGTCTAAAACGGTGGTATCCCTAATAAAATCCTCGTCCTTTTGAATAGGTGAATAATCATAAAAATTGTTTGGATTTGAACTAGAATCATTATAAAGCTCAATTGGATTAATAGATTCCTGATCACCATGCCTACACATTTCAGATTCTTCATTACTACTATCCTCATCATAATAGTACGAAGATGATTGAACCTTATCTAAATAAGTAGTGTCTTTTATTCTAACCTCGTCCTATAAATTAGGCAAATATTCACTATTGATATCAAGGGTAGAATTAGAAACACTATTTTGGAAATTTAGATCATTTCGAGCAGCATTAGCTAACTGTTCATTTTCTACCTCTAGATGTCCCTGAATTTCACTGAGCATAACACTTATACGTTCACTACTCTCGTTTATCATCTCAGAATACTGTGTACACTCTTCTTTTAAACTATTCATTGCAACTAAATGTTTATACGTCCTTTTAATCCGTTGTTGGGTCTCTTCTAGAGAAGGAACAGGTTCGGAAATATCATAATCGGGACTAGTTTTTAAGTAATTTTCCAAAAACACGTAACTAGTACTATAATGTTCCTGATTTTCTTGATCGTAAGACCAATTCGCGTGTGGATAGTAATTGGGCTCACTATGGTATGAACCATAACCTTGCAAAGGATGGGGTTCCCAACCACTATTCCCAACATGGTCATAGAAAGGATGATGTCCATATTCAAATTCAGGTCGATAATCATTGTATTGTCTTCTATCATACCAGTTCGACATTCTTAATTGCAACGGAATTCTACACAACCACAAACAAGGCCGACTCGACTCCACCTAAACAAACCTAAAGATTTCTAGCAAACAAAAAGCATGATGGCTCACTTAGATTGTTTCTAGACTTTCTTCTATCTCTCGAAGGGGAATTCGTTACAGTTTGAGCAAACCCCTCTGGAATCAATCCGAGCTAATGTGAGGAAACTTGAGGCGAGGGAAGCTCAATGGAGCTTTGATACCCAAGGCCTCACCGGAGTTACAAGGCGGTTCATTTCAACTCACAATAACCTTCTTGAACTTTGAGGTGTGCTTAAGAAAGTAACCATTATCCTTCGAATTTTTTTCCTAATAAGCGCGTTACCCTATCGGTCTCGTTCTAGTCAAGTTTTAAGCTTGGGTTCGCGTTAGGTTTCGTTTTCCTAAGGCGGGAAAGAAGGGAGCGGTGATTAAATCCGAACCCTTATCTTATATTGGCCAGGCCTTGCCCTTTACTAGGAATTTAAAAACAGTCCAAATTCGTCCTCAATCAATGAATCACCTTAAGGAATACATTAACTCGCTTACAGGAGATTCGCGAGTGTTTCGATGGACTTACCTCCCGTACCAGACGGGGGATGAACCGTTGAAGTCGACTCGGGCCACGACTCCTATGTCATGTACGAACTCGAGGGGCCGAGACGATATAAGTAATCGTCGTCCTTCCGTGCACACATTTTATATATAATTATTTTTTTTAATGAATAATACCTTTCCGTAGGGTATGAAAAATAATGTCCCAAAATTTAAATTCCAAAGTCCATAAAAAAAAAGTGCAAAAGAAAAAATATAGTCTAAGAAAAATAAAAAGTCTAAAAAAATAAAAAATAAAATACAAATATCTCCCTTTTTTTTCTCTCATTTTTTTATCAAAATAAAAATAAAATAAAAAATCTTCTTCTTTCACCCCTTTCGCTTTGCCTTTTACTCCAGTCTTTAAGTATTCACCAAAAACTTTGGCAAAATTTTCTTTCGCTCCAACTTCCAAAATCTGAAAGAAAAAGACAAAACCCAAAAACGTAAAGAAGAACAAAAATAAAAATAAACAAAAATAAACCTAAAAAAATAAAAATAAATCTATATACAAGTCCGCGTCGGCGGCGCCATTTATTTATTGTAGTATTAATTTTGCGGTAAATAAGAATTCGTTGCTCGGACTTGAAAAGATTTTTAAAACAAAAATATATACAAAATTTGTCACAAGATCAAGAGACACTGGGACTCAGGATTCCACCATTAATCATTCACAGGATTCATATATTTAAGCCAAATAGTTATAGCTCAAATAATAAGGACTCTCATTCTTGCCAAGGTAGATTTTTAGAAGATTAACTTTAAATCGAAAGCATGGCATATCAAAAGCACTATGACCAAGCATAAACCATCAAATAAAATGACAATCAATTAAGAAAAATCATAAAACGATTAATAAAAAGCGCAAGTAGTCAAAAAGAATTAAATATAATTATCATATGCGTGAAATATGGCTTCCTCCATCATCCCAGTATTGGGGTTTAGCTACTCATATTAATCATGTTCTCAAAATACATTTTTATAGCTCAAAAAGTTGATTAAAAGATGAGAAAATGCTAAAACAAAGGTTCGCAACAGTTATAAGCGTTACAATTGCGCTGTATAAAACAAAACTGAAGTGTAGTAAAGAACGATACAACCTTAGTGATGTAAACAACGACACCAGTGAACTGCTGCGGGTACTGTTGAAGAACGACGCTTCTGGAGCGTCAGTTCTTCATCTTCTTCCTCCTCCTCGAGCGCAGCAACAACAGCAGGAGAGATTTCTCCCCTTCGCTTCTCTTGGCTCCAAAACATCCCCAAACTATTGATAACCCTCTATCAGCTCCTAAGGGTCCCTTTTATACCCAACAGACGCAATGAATCACTCGCAATAACTCCACATAATCCTCCATTACTCGGAAAATATTTTTTTTCCATTTTCTTCACTGTCAGCCGAGATATGATCTTCTCCATCCCCTTTGCATGCGCATATGAGCTGTAATACTTCCATAGTTTCATAAACACTTATGAAGATCAGATATCTTCCCCATTTAGTCCACAAAACTTCCCAAAAATTCCTCTCACAGATAGCTCGAGCATATCTCCCCTGTTTAACTCTCGATTGAAAGTTAGCGGATTCTAGCCAAATTTAACTCATTCCAACGCTCAGAATAATCTTGTTATACTCAATAGATATGACCCAATTAATTCCAGCCATTTAGTCTCTCCACAAATCCATCGAAAATCAATTTGAAAATCTTCCAGAGAGAGAATATATTTTCCCGCCAAAACCATTATTTGAATTTTTTGTTTCCCGCCAAAATTGTTCTTGATGATTGATCAATTGGTGATTATCCAGCCAATTCTAACTGAATTCGATCATACCACTATCTCTGTTTAGCTCAATGGAAGATACCCAATGATTTTTAGCTATTTTATTCTCACTATAAGACCTCCAAAATCCTAACCCTAATTTGACAGCACCGTTCACCCATTTTCCCTCCAAAATTCAAATATTTGAAATGTTGAAGATGGTGTCCCCCTAATCCAGTGGTCGTCCCCTTATCCGTTGCTGGAGTCCGAATAACACATGTCCCTTGGGGTTCCTTTATTAATTTTTCTGGGGTGTTTCCAACACTTTTTTCTGGGTTCCTCCGGTGCATTTCTGGGGTGTCTTTAGTACTCTATCCTAGGGTGTAAAACACCACTTTTCGAGCCAATTTCGCTGCAAGAGCTTATTTTTCCAAAAACATCTACAAAAATATAAAATAACACAATAAGTATTTAATCGAGTCTAACAATACAGAACATTGAGAATAAAATAGACACATGAATGCGTCTATCAACCATGTCAGCTAACTGGTGAACCAACGAAATATGTAACGAGAGGAGGTTTCCCTAATTTTATTTCCGTAGGGGAGGTAACTCTAATTATGATCTTCGGCAGGGGAGGTAACGCAAAATCCCCCAATTTAAAACTAAGATTTTTGGTAACATGTTTATCATATAAAACTTTACATTCCTACAAAAAATGAGAGCATTCCGAAATAAGAAACTTCAAAATCCAAAAATTTTAATTACACTTTCAGTTGATATTAAATACCTAAAAAAAATTCATGAGAATATACCTGATTAAAAGAACAAATTTAAATCACTGATTAAAAGAAAATACCTGAATTATGAATGCCCGAATGAATCCAGTGAAAGGTTTGTTAGTCCTGTACAAATAAAAATAATACAAAATCATTAGGAGTATGATTTCCAGAGGGAAAAAAAACGGTGTCAGCAAAAAAAAAAATCATTAGGATATATGCATATATTAGGATATATTTAATATTTACTAATAGAAATAAATGTGAATATCAAAATAGAATAAACATTATTCTCATATTTTCTCAATAGTTTCTTTGTCTTTGAAGTTGTGTTATGATTTTCAACGCCTTCATACTTCCTCTTTATTTGTTATCTTTTCTTTTTTAGCAATTTTTCCTTTGGAATATTGGTCAAACATCAGGTCGAGTTGCATGTTGCCGATGCCAAGTGTTCCAAACACTAAACAGAACCACTTGGTTACTCATTACGTATCTGAAGAACATAATGAGAAATAAACAAAATTTAGTTTTCCCTACCTTTGTTTCATTTATTAGAAAAAAAAGTTTTAGGAGTTGTTGTACTTAGTTAAATAAAAGGAGCTCAAATAAATTCTGTAGTGTCATGTTTTAAAGACTTAAAAAAAAGCACCCCTAATTTTATATTAACATGTACTTTGTTTTGATCCATGGCATATATTTTGGTGCTATCTTTTTTCTTCTTTTTCTTTTTTGTGTTTCAATGGTCCACGGTTGCTCTTTGTTTTGCAGGTCATCTCATCGATGAATGTTGAATAAACGAGTTAAAGTCGCTATATCAAGTGACAACCGCTCATTTGTAGCCATATTTGGATTATTATTTTTTTTGATGAATTTTAATCTTCATTATTTCTTCTTCGCAAGTGGATTCTTTACTTTTCCTTTGTGGTAAACGTTAAATCTTTTGCTCCAGTTACTTTAGGTCTACTATTGGTATTTCCCTTAGTGTTCCAGTTACCAGCCATAAGGTAATATTTGGAATCAGTTTTATTTTTTTTTCTAAGAATGGTGTAACTTCTTTCTAAATTTGCTGCATCTAACTTGGTTTGTTAATTATTAAGCCTTTGCTTTTATCCTTCATTGTTGCACATATGTATGGTTTAGCGGTGCAGGTATATAGGTTGTTTTGCATCTCATTTGTGTTTATTCTGGGGAGTGGAGAACCATTTTCAAGGTGATGGTCATTGTTGTTGATTCCCTACTTCAGGTTTTTAATATTAGCTTTTATTTTTAACTGCATAAATTTTAACTGCATAAATATGAGAAAAATCATACCAGGAACATGTTTCTTATGAAAATTCTGGAAAAGGTGATATCCCCTGCACTCATGTGAAAGTCTACATTGGACATTTGTTGAATCACCACATTGAAGAATCGACTTAGTTGACTGGCATGTGAGTGTATACCTAGATGTCTAATCTTAATTTGGTTTTGTTTGTTTTTCTTTGTCGTGACATAGGTATCCAGAATGCAAAGATAATAATGATATTTTTATTTCATTTTTTTCAGTGTAAGATATGCAATTGATAATGAAATCCATTACAAAAGTTATATGCGAAATAAATAAGTAAAGCGGGTGGAGAACCGAGATTATACCCCCGCTCCATCAAGGATGATGTTACCAAGGAGAGGTTTTTCGGTGGCTTGACTTAATGCTTCCTTGATTGTGAAAATGAAGGAAATGGGCACCTTATATATGATTAGTTACAAGTTCTGAAATACTACCTTTGGTTTAAGAAAACAAGTTGGTATCGTGTACAAACTACACATGAAACAAGCCTACGGAGGGAGTAATTACTTCTAAAATTTATTGAATTAAATTTTTTATATCAATTCATTTATAGGTTTTACTCCCAAAATCCATTACAAGACATCATTTACACTTGGGTTCCAAAACTGTTTATCTAATAATTCACGGGTCTCTGTAAACTTACTCAATGAAAAAAATCAGGCTTAGCTATCCCTATTGGAATAACTCACCGACCTCACAATTAATTTACCCAACGAGATCAAGTTTAAGTATCATAGAATAAGCGTTCCTAAACAGGCACGCAGATTTGAACTATCATACATTAGCAGGTTCCAATATGAATTTTAATGCGTTTGTTGCGCCAAAATGAAACACGTTAGTATAGTGGAATTCACAGGTACGTAAGCCTGCACAATGATTATTTAAATATTTACGTTCATTCACTATGTTCACAGGAATTGATTTTTAAATATACAAAATACTCACAGAAATCACGTATCCAATTATTCTTAATTTAAAAATTTATTTATCGTGTAAATTACAAGTACATATATAGTGTCGGGCAATTCTTATAGTTGTCGAATATATTTCATTGCATTATTTCAATTCGACTGAGGTAGAGGATATATCAGTTCGTCGTACGGGTAGTTTTTCATAATCATCTCAGTAATTTCATGAGAAAGTATTTTTGTATTTGATTTTATTTTTTCTGATTTTTTCTGATTTTTTTTGTATTTATCCATGAGACAGTATTTCTGAGTTAGTGCAAAAATCGAAATAAAACCAAAAAGGATGCCAAGAAGTTACCAAAAAAAAATATCTGCTCGATATCCATTTAACCTTGATAACATACCAGCCTAAAATCTATTTAACCTTGAAAATATCCGCTCGATATCCACTTATACATAAAAGATCAAGTGCCTAAACATGATTTATTCTTTTACATTATGATGTATCACGATTTCGACGACGCTTCTGCGGATAAAGCAAAGGTATATAATAATTTAATGGACTTAAAATGAAAGAATATAATGAGTTCTAGAAAGAATCAAAAATTTGGAAAAAAATTCGAGCAACATAACTTTTAATCAATTTACGAAGTTGAAATAAATACTGCATGTTTTGAAGATGTTGTGTTGCACTTCTTTTTTTTATTGCCTGTTTCATTATTGGCTATTGAAATATTTTATTTGTTTTTACTGTCATGGACTTCTTCAATTTTTAATACTTTCTTAAAAATATTTTTTATTCTTAATGAAATAATTTTACATACAATCCAATATTAGATAAGCAAGAAATAGATCCGTACATGGCACGGGCGACAAACTAGTATATTTAGAGACAGACTAGATATCCACTCGCCAAAATACGAATTAGAATGGTTAAAAACCAATTGGATGTCTTGCTTACCCCTATTGAAACTGGTCAAACCTGTTGGTTATATGAATGATAAATTGGAAGATAAGTTGACTATGGTATAAGTGTAACAAAGTCCAGAAGTAGGGAGCACGTTTGGTGGAGACTAAATACGTTGATACTCCCATTTTGGTGGTTATTGACGGTTTTTATCTGATGGTCCTTATTATGTCTTTCCATAAGACTCGATCAAGGGACTAATATTACACCTTTTCCTTTATGTGACCAAATATGAAGGGGCGCCACTTCTAACTGTCGCATATGTGAGGAAATGTCTAGTCACCAAGAGACATGAACTACTGCATAAAAACCCAAGTCTTCTCTTGTATTTTTTACTGGAAAATTAATCATAAAATCTTTTTTAAAAATCTGAGAGTTTGTTCTTCATCTTGTGTTCGCTGCTTTCGAAATATTCAAGTGTTGTGTTGCTTTCGAAATATTCAAGTGCTATGTTACTTTGAGAGGAGCCGTTGTATCCTGGGAAACCATCACCGCTAACTATTCAGCATAGCATACATGATGAATTGTGTTTTAAGAAAAGAGTGATCCTCGCCTCGGTTAATCAAGTTTGATTCCTAATCCCCAATCTTAGTTTTATTGTTTTGAGTTTGAAGCTTTGTTCCGTTAAGCATATCATAGAGAATTATTTGTGCGCAGACATAAGGTATGTTCCGCACTGAACACTTGCTTGTAATTGCTTTCGTTATTTGGTGATTCTTATTACTGTCTCAATTCACGTTTTGGTATAATTGAATATTGCATTTGAAGTACGATTTAAGAATCCCTTTCGACTTATCATATGTTTGCATCATTGCCTCAATTAATTAATTACATAGTTGTTGAATGCATCATCAAACTTTGTAATTACAGTGAGCACATGTAGTAGGAATTAGTTGAGCATCTTGTTGGAATAAACTAAAGTATAATAGTATAACAGTTGATTGAAATTAAGTTAGAATTTGGTCTGTCATACACGAATTCTTGTACACAGTAGTATACCAAGAACAACAATCTTAAAACGCAATTCCCTTGTTATTAGTTTAGTCTTGTTACTGTGCGTAGTCAGAATTTGGCGGCTGTGACATATTTTGTTATCAAAATATTTTTGTTGCATATTGAATATCTTTATTACAACTCAACCATGAATTCTGAGTGCTTGAGTTTAGTTTCTGTTGTAACAGAAATTAATATGCAGATCAATCCACATGAGTGGTGAATTGATACCGGAGCGACTCGACATGTGTGCTTTGATCGCTCTATGTTTTCTACCTATGAGGCCATTAATAATGGTGAATCTGTGTACATGGGTAATGTCGTGACTTCAGTAGTTCAAGGAAAAGGAAACATTGTACTCGAATTTACTTAGAGTAAGAAGGTTACTTTGATAGGAGTGCTACATGTTCCTGACATTTGCAGAAACTTGATTTCTGGTGATTTGCTGGTTAAACATGGTTTCAAACTAGTATTTGAAGGAAGTAGTTTCGTAATATCAAAGAATGAAATGTATGTAGGAAAGGGTATTTAGACGGGGGCATGTGTAAGGCCAATGTAGTGACTGTTATGCCTACAATTAATAAAGTTCTCCCTTCTGCGTACATTGTCGACTAGAGGTTAGGCCATGTGTATTATAATTCTTTAAGGAAATTAATGAATATGGATCACTTGCCTAAATTTGATATATATACATCACAAAAATGTGAAGTTTGTGTTGAATCTAAATTCACTAAACCTCCATTTTCTGTTGTTGAAAGAAACACAAAACCTTTGGGCTTAATTCACACAGATTTGTGTGATTTAAAAATGGTTCAAAGTAGAGGTGGTAACAATTATTTTATCACATTCATTGATGATAGTACAAGGTACTGTTATGTTTACTTATTAAGAAGTAAAGACGAGGCAGTTGAGAAATTTCAACTTTATAAAAATGAAGTTGAAAATCAATTGAACAAGAAGATCAAGATTCTTAAGAGCGATAGGGGGATCGAGTATAAATATTATTTAGATGAGATTTGTGCACAAAGTGGGATCATTCATCAAACTACTGCTCCCAATTCGCCGCAGTCAAACGGTATTGTGGAACGTAAGAAGTAAGAACCGTACGTTGAAAGAAATGATGAATGATCTTTTAATAAATTCTGGTACACCCGACAACTTGTGGGGGGAGGCTTTTCTTACCGCAAATTACATTTTGAATAAGTTTCCTCACAAGAAAAAAGAGAAAACCCTTTATGAATTATGGAAAGGTAGAAATCCTTCGTATAAATTCATAAAAGTGTGGGTGTGCATAGAAAAAGTTAGAGTATCGTTGCCTAAAAGAGTTAAAATAGGTCCAAAGACGGTTGATTGTATCTTCATTGGGTATGCTGAAAACAGTAATGCCTACAGATGTCTTGTCTATAAAAATCTGAAATTGAAGATATTCATGTAAACACAATTTTGGAATCAAGGGAGGTTGAATTCTTTAAAAATTTGTTCCCATGGAAACGAGACAACAATATAAATCCTTTTAAAAGGAAAACAATTGTTGAAGAAGGAAATGTAGATACTAACACTTCACAGGAAACCGTTGAAGATCCACGTAGAAGTAAGAGGGCTAGAGTTGCTAAAACTTTTGGCTCTGATTTCGTAACGTTTATGTTAGAAGAAGAGCCTCGAACATATGCGGAAGCAATGTCCACCCACGAAACAACATTTTAGAAAGAGGCCTCAAACAATGAGATAGATTCCGTCATGCAAAACCACACATGGGAGCTAGTTGACTTGCCTAACGGTTTTAAACCATTGGGTTGTAAATGGGTTTTCAAACGAAAACTGAGAATTGATGGAACTATTGAAAAGTATAAAGCCAGATTAGTTGCTAAAGGCTTTAAGAAAAAACAAGGGTTAGACTATTTCGATACATATTCTCCCGTTACTAGAATCAGTTCCATTCGAATGCTTATAGCAATATCAACATTATATAACTTGGAAATACATCAAATGGATGTTAAGACTGCATTCTTAAACGGATAATTGGAGGAAGAAATATATATGGAACAACCAGAAGGACTTGTGGTTCCCGGTAAAGAAAAGAAAGTGTGTAAATTGGTTAGGTCCCTTTATGTGTTAAAACATGCGCCTAAACAATGGCATGAAAAATTTAATAAAACAATGTTATCAAATGGATTTAAGATCAATAAGTGTGACAAATGTGTCTACACGAAAACCTCAACGAAAGGTTGTGTAATTCCATGTATGTATGTAGATGATATGCTAATAATGGGTAGTGACCTAGAAGCTATAAAATCTACAAAGAAAATGTTGTCTAAAAAATTCGACATGAAAGATTTTGGCAAAGCAGATGTCATTCTTGGAATTAAAGTTACTAGAACTTTGAACGCCATAAAATTATCTCAAGAACATTATGTTGAGAAAATTTTGGATAAATTCAATAAGAATGACAATAGAGTTGCTAGTACACCTATGGATTCTAGTACTCATCTTGTTAAGAATATCGGTGAAGCAACATGTCAATTAGAATAATCTAGAATCATTGAGAGTCTAATGTATCTAATGAATTGTACTAGACCAGACATAGCATGTGCAGTGAGTAGATTAAGTAGATTTACGAGTAATCCAAATAATACTCACTGGAAATCCCTAGTACGAGTTTTGAGATATCTAAGGAAAACGAAATATTATGGTTTGCACTGTATAACTTATCCAGCGGTGCTTGAAGGATATGTTGATGCAAACTGGATCTCAGGTTCTGATGATACTAAGTCGACAAGCGGCTATGTATTTACTATGGGTGGGTCTGCGGTATCATGGAAATCATCAAAACAAACTTTAATTGCTAGATCAACAATGGAATATGAATTCATTGCATTGGATAAAGCAACAGAAGAAGCAGAGCGGCTTCGGAATTTCCTAGAGGATGTACCGTTATGGCCTAAACATGTGTCTGCAATAAATATACATTGTGACAATCAAGCAGCGATTGGTAAGGCACAAAGTAAGATGTATAATGGTAAGTCTATACACATTCGTCGTGGACATGATACCATAAGGGAATTGCTCTCTAGTGGAGTTATAACAGTGAGTTATATAAGATCAAAAGATAATCTAGCGGATCCGTTTACAAAAGGATTATCTAAATAGTAAGTATTTTCCTCATCAAGGGGAATGGGATTGATGCCTAAAAAAGAGTAAGTGGAAGCGGTAACCCAACCTAACGATTGGAGATCCCATGGTCTAGGTTCAAAAGGGAAAACTATGTTGTGAACTACTCCCCGGAGAATACTGAAAGAGATTTTCTCTACTCCCATTTCCATGATGAAATAGTCAGTGTTGCATGTAAGGAGAGAGGTTAAGAATATCTTTTAATGATTCCTATGGCTTAGAATTATCAAAGCGAAGTATGGCAGGGTACTTCTAATAGGAGATCACCTATATGAGTGTGAAGTGGGGCCGCTTCCGTGGGAACTTCAAGGCTATGTTACTCTAGAGCACTCATGAAAACCGGGATTGTTCAAGGCCGAAATGAACACAACCGAGAACAAAAGATGAAAGAAAAATAAAATGTGTGATATCTACTGCATCGGTGTAT
This sequence comes from Papaver somniferum, assembly GCF_003573695.1. NCBI lineage: Eukaryota > Viridiplantae > Streptophyta > Magnoliopsida > Ranunculales > Papaveraceae > Papaver > Papaver somniferum. The sequence goes on along the minus strand of NC_039359.1, from coordinate 78,662,737 downwards.
ACTATACAGTTGAATAGTTTAAGACATCGCGTTCACTAATCAACTAGTGCACCCGGTAGATAATCACTGTGGAACATTCAAAACCAAAAGCTATCTTTCGTAAGACAGTTATTTTCCGTATACAAACTCTCTCGGTGTCTGCATTAAAATTATTTTATTTTCATTGCATGTCTCTGTTAGGCAATTTTCATTCATATGTGGGGGATTGTTGGTTATATGAATGATAAATTGGAAGATAAGTTGACTATGGTATAAGCGTAACAAAGTCCAGAAGTAGGGAGCACGTTTGGTGGAGACTAAATACGTTGATACTCCCATTTTGGTGGTTATTGACGGTTTTGATCTGATGGTCCTTATTGTGTCTTTCTATAAGACTCGATCACGGGACTAATATTACACCTTTTCCTTTATGCGACCAAATATGAAGGGGCGCCACTTCTAACTGTCGCATATGTGAGAAAATGTGTAGTTGCCAAGAGACATGAACTACTGCATAAAAACCCAATACTTTTTACTGCAAAAATTAATCATAAAATCTGTTTTAAAAATCTGAGAGTTAATTCTTCATCTTACGTTCGCTGTTTTCGAAGTATTCAAGTGTTGTGTTACTTTGAGAGAAACCGTTGTATCCTGGGAAACCATCACCGCTAACTGTTCAGTATAGTATACATGGTGAATTGCGTTTCATGGAAAGAGTGACCCTCACCTCGGTTAATCAAGTTTGATTCCTAATCCCCAATCTTAATTTTATTGTTTTGATTTTGAAGCTTTGTTCCGTTAAGCAGATCATAGAGAATTATTTGTGCGCAGACATTAGGTATGTTCCGCACTGAATACTTGCTTGTAATTGCTTTCGTTATTTGGTGATTCTTATTACCGTCTCAATTCACGTTTTGGTATAATTGAATATTGCATATGAAGTAGGATTTAAGAATCCCTTTAGACTTATCATCTGTTTGCATCATTGCCTCAATTAATTAATTACATAGTTGTTGAATGCTATCATCAAACTTTGTAATTACAGTGAGCACACGTAGTAGGAATTAATTGAGCATCTTGTTGGAATAAACTAAAGTATAATAGTATAACAGTCGATTGAAATTAAGTTAGAATTTGGTCTGTCATACACGAATTCTTGTACACAGTAGTATATACCAAGAACAACAAAACCCGAGGTGTCCAATGTTGCTAGTTCTGCCACTGAAATCATCATAGGTGAAGGTAGTGCTGTATTAGTGGCGGAGCGAGTAATTAATATTAGTGGGGGCTAAAAAAATTCAAATAAATTTTAGTGAACCGATACTAAACATAGATGGGCCAATTACAAATTATAATATAAAATTAGGGACATTTAAATAACTTTTAGGATTTTAGGGAGCTAGAGCCGAGGTTTGTCAACCCATGGCTCTCCGTAAAAAAAATTTAGAAAATAAAGTGAAAACTACAACCACACTCATTCTTACACTTTTCCCTACTGTGAAATTCACACGCGTGAAATATCACACGCGCACCCAAAATTCCTGTGAAAATTATTCCGTCACCTAGAGTTTTCGAAATTATGTTTTTTTTTTCCAGTTTAACCTCACCAAACAAAACCTCAGTCGTTCACAACTTTAGTTTCAGTTTTGAGAAATTCAGTTTCGAGAGAGAGATTTATAGCTGAGCGATTGAGAAGGAGAAGGAGATAGAATACGAGCGAGAGCTGAGAGATTGAATTACCGAGAGCTGAAGAAGGAGATGATTTGGGAGATTGAATTATCGAGAGATGAAGAATTCAAGATTTAGCCTCACTTTCAGTTTCTGAGATTCAGTTTCGAGAGATTGATAGCCCAGAGATTGAGAAGGAGTTGATTGAGAGATTTTATTTTACTCTAAAATTCAAGCTTCAGGTTCGTTCGCGCTACATTCCAATCTTGATTCTGATTTTTGTTTAATATTGGTTTGATTCTAGGTTTTAGTTTCTGTAAGGTCTTTTAGGTTTCTGAAGCTTAATTTAGGTTTTCGAATCGGTTTTTAGATCTTTTAAGCTTGTCTTTGATTATTTTTTTTTGATTTTTCTAGGTTCTGAAATTGTTACGATTAATGTAGATATTTTTCGATTCGATTTTTTTGTTTCGATTTCATGTTCAGATGTTGATACACCAATTTTTTAGGTTTTGCTTCTTTCTATTCGATTTTTCATTTGATTTGCTTTTCCACTCCTATTTTTGATATGTTTTCTGTTACGTTAATGGAGATTTTATTCATTTTGGTATCTTGTTGATTTTTGATCTGATTATGGTTAATGTAGATTGTCTTTGCTGTTGTTGATTAGATCTTTTAATTTTGAGTAAGAATTCTTGTGAAGCAATATGCAGGATAAATATGTTTGATTTTTTCTTTTTTGTGTTTTTGCAGGGTGAAATGCCTGCTACTAGTGCACTAGCTGTAATTCACCACTTTAGTGAATTCTTAGCACCTCCAATTGATATCAACACAACTATGGAGACTTTGAAGACAACCATTTTCCATAAGTGGACTCGTTTACTACCTCATCATGTCAGATTTTCTTTTAATGATGTAAGCAAGTTTGTGCGAGTTGATTCCGATGTTCTGCTTCAGTTTTTTGTATCTCGTTGCCACTGCAAAGGTCAGAAGAGCTTTGATTTACTTGTTGAAGTTGGATCCAATTATTCCAACAGTCGTAGTAGAGCTTCATCAAGTAGACGTGTAATAGAACCCGAACCAGAAGAATCTATGGTGAATTTCCTTGAAGATGGTTCTGTGCATATTAACAAGGTTCTTAGGACTGAGGGCTGGGATAAATTACTTGGTAGTGTTGCTAAAGTTTTTTATGGAGGTGTAGCAGAGGTACTATTGCGGTAAAGAAATACGAGTTAAAAACTGGGCGTGTTCTTGTATATACTAAGAATGAACCTAGCAGGTTCTATGCAAAATTTCCTAACGAAAAATTCCCTTGGGAGTATAAGGTTTGTGTTGTGATGTTGAAAACAAGATGATTAAGGTTAAGAAGTATATTAGCAGTCATACATGTGGTGTTGGATGTGAAAGGCTTTTCCAAAGGCTCGACAGTAAATTTGTTGCTAGTCTTATCAAGGATGAAATTAGAAGTGATCCGAATTTCAAAGCTTCTGATTTGAAAAAGTTTTTAAAACTAGCTATGAGATCAATGTGAAAATTGCCAAGCTTACAATGGAAGAGATAAAGTGTATGAGGATATATTTGGTGATGAGGCCATTTCGTATTCGCATTTGGTATGGTATGTAGATGCCATTCGCAGCACAAATCCTGGTAGTTGGATTGATTTTCAAGTTTAAATGGATGAACCTAAAATCGAACGAGGATAGTTCAACTGAATTAGAAGATGAGGAACCTTAAAATAAGTTTGTGCGTATTTTTATTGCTTTCGAGCCATGCATCCATGGTTACCGTTACCTTCGTCCCATGGTTTATGTCGATGCTACCTTTCTTACAGGGAGATATAGAGGATGCCTCATGGCTGCAACCGCTATCAATGCTGAAAATAGTAATTTTTCTGATAATGCATCCTTTTTATATATGTGCATAATGTCTCATGCATTATTTATATTGGATTCATAATGTATTATGCATTATTGTTTTGACTTTTCTGGTTATGCATCATTTCTGCTTAGATGCATAAGACATTATACATTATTTTGGTTTAGCTGCATAATGTCTTATGCATTATTGTTTTCACTTTTCTGATTTTAAGCATCCTTTTTATGCAAGTGCATAATGTCTTATGCATCATTTGGTTTAGATGCATAAGACATTATGCATTTTTTGTTTTCACTTTTGTGGTTATGCATCATTTCTGTTTAGATGCATAAGACATTATACATTATTTTGTTTTAGCTGCATAATGTCTTATGCATTATTGTTTTCACTTTTCTGATTTTTATGCATCCTTTTTATGCAAGTGCGTAATGTCTTATGCATCATTTGGTTTAGATGCATAAGACATCATGCATTTTTTTTTAGATGCACATACTTCATATAGACGTTGGCTTGATTTTATATTTTTTGATGTGCACGGTTCTTTCTACTAGCCATGGCCCTGGTAGCTGGTGAAGATAATGATAACTGGGAATGGTTCATGAGGAATTTGAGTAATGTCCTTGATCATGATCAAAGGCCAATCACATTTTTATCTGATCGTGCATAAGGATTAAAGAGAGCGATTCCATTTTACTTTCCTGGAGCCTTCCATAGTTTCTGCTATTATCATCTTAAGATGAACTTACCTATTAATGCATCTGACGAAAGGTATGGTGCCGTTATTGATTCATTTCAAGCTACTGCATATGTTCTTAGTCCCGAAGGTTTCCAAACTGCAATCGCTACGATTAAGGGTCTTGGTTATGGTTGGGTTGCAGCCTAAATATTAGATATCCCTCCAGAGAAGTGGTCAAATGCCTTTTTTCAGGGTTGTAGGTATGGTAGGACATCTTCTACTCTTGCTGAATCCTTCAATAGTTGGATGAAGGCACACAAGAAGCTCCCTGCAAATGCTCTTCTGGATCAGATAAGGAAGGATGATGTCATAAAGGCGGAATACTGGTAAAAGTTTCATAACAATTCTCACACCGAAGAATGAAGCTAAGATGAAGGCTCTTATTGATGAGGGTTTAACCTGGATGGTTATACAGTCCGATACTCATGTTTATGAAGTGGAGGGAGGGGAGAGTTCTCATAGTGTTAACCTTGAGGCAAGGACATGTACCTATCACAGGTGGCGCGTATATGGATTTCCATGTGTGCATGCTTTTGCGTCGTTAACAATGTCTGGTTCTAATCCATATGATTTTGTTGAACCTTATTTCACTACTGCATACTTTAATAATGTATACAACTATGCAATTCATCCTATTCCGAACTACAACAAGCCTGAAGTTTATGAAGATGATGATATTATCGATGTACCTGATGTTAGGAGGCCGCCAGGGTAAACACAAGCTAATAGACATTTGAGCCGTTACGAGAAGCTTCCTAGGAGAGCTATGCGCTGTGGTAATTTTTGTGAGATTGGTCATCACAACAAGCAAACTTTTACAAATCCTACATGTTACAAGAAGCCGCCGAAGCCGCCGAAGAAGCCTAAGGGAAGTTAAGGGAGAGCATTTAGCTTGTTGGTTTCTTCAGACTATTATTTTTACGTTTGAACCTAATTCACTTTTCTTTAGTTAGTTTTTGTATTGGTTTTTATGAACAAGTATTTTTTCTTTAATTAGTTATTTTGGTTTTTATGAAAAAACACTTCTTTTTTCACTATGTGTTTTTCTGTTTCTATCAGATAATGTTATGCATAATAAATTATGCATTAGTTTTAAAGATGCATAATGGGTCATGCATTGTTTTCTGAAGATGCATAACGGGTTATGCATTATTGTTTTAAGATGCATAATCTTTTATGCATTCTTTTTCCTAAGATGCACAATCTGTTATGCATTAGTTCTATCAGATAATGTTATGCATAATAAATTATGCATTAGTTTGGAAGATGCATAACGGGTTATGCGTTATTTTTTGAAGATGCATAATCTCTTATGCATTCTTTTTCTAAGATGCACAATCTGTTATGCATTTATTCTTTTAAAGATATATGCAGAAAGAGTCATGCAAGATGTGGTTCCTTCATTTGCCTTGTAAGATTTATATCATGTTATGTTTATAATCGGGGTCAAGGGGGAAATGCCCCCCTCGTTATCATAGAACGGGTTTCTACTTTTTGTGAAATAAGATTGCAACAAATATATATAAAGAATATATAAGAAGCACTGAAACAAGCATTGATATATAAATAAATAAATATATATATATATATATATATATATATATATATATATATATATATATAAACATCGTATGATAACAAGTTTTCACTTCAGACAATCTTCATACCAACACATTACACATAACTACTGACTGAAGTTAAGCTTTACTCCAACTACTTTCCCATTAGTTTTTACTCCCAAGTTAAATTGCTCAACCTACCAATAACACACAGGTGGTTAAAACAAAGTTACTTTTGAACCTTTCTATTATGCACATCATCAGGAACATTTACGCACGACTTCATCACATTGATGCGCAGCTTCATCCCTGACGTCTTCATTGGCATCTATTGCCCAATTTTTCCAGGATCTGTCACCATTTTCTATACCAAACTTAGTCTTTTCTGGTTAGCTTTTTTTACCGCATCTTCCTTATTCAACCCCAGCCATTTCTGTTTGACTTGATACTTCATACTCATCTTCATATAGTAGCATACAAATATGAGGAAGTCGGGGTGATGACCTTGTTCAGGAAAAATCTTGCAAAGAATATCCTTGTATACAAGCGGTTCCCTCTTTATATCCACGAAATCTGGTGATATCTTCAGATTGTCATATCTTTCGACCAAATATGGCATACAAGCCTTTGCCATTATAAGAGCTTGTCTCTTGCTGTTAATTTCGTGGCTTGAAAGACTGTTATAAAAGTTCCACTCACCATCTGAAAAGTCATACTCTAACAATGTCCAATGTGTACCAGCAGGGTTTTCCTTTATCATATAGTTCATTGGAATGAACATTTTCTCAACTTTATCAGGGAGATTCAAGATGAATTCTCCAACATATTTAGCAATCCCATCTTTCTACTTTGTTTTAACAAAGTACTGCAAAAGAAATATTTTTCAGGAAATTTTTTTTAGCGGAGGTGCAGAAAAGGTGTAGGAAAAAATGCTTGATAACTTGTTATGCAGTTTAAAGTTAGTTGCATAAAATGTTATGCAGAAGCAATAATATTGGCATAACATGATATGCAGTGATGAATAACTTGTCATGCAGAAAACCTAGTTATGATGACTTGTTATGTAGCAAAAGTAACAATTTTCAATGTTAAAGTGTTGGGAAATGATTTTCTTTTTTTGACTTACCCAAGCATCTGGGCTCATGAATGCAGGCTCCGCATACCTATGTTCAATACTATCAGCTTTCTCTTCATATTTCCACTTCCTAAACAACCTGTAACTGTAGTAGATGAGTACTTGTTCTTCTAAGTATTCATTGTTCATTAGCTTCCTTATTACATCTCTGTGAATCCGAATATCCCATAAGTACGAGTCTTCTCCTTCTTTGATACTCCAAGCCGAATTTCTGTAGAAGACATAATCAGTGAGATGTTTATTCAAGTGACATACGACAGAACCATAAACCAGAGGCTTGTGTTATGCATGTATTGTTTTAGAAGCATATTTTATTATGCATGGTTTTTTTTGAAGCATAATTTTTTATATATTTATTTCATAAGAAGCATAACCTGTAATGCATTGATTTTGTAAACAAACATAAATGTGGTTTTTATATACTTACAGGCTATTGGCATTCTCAAAGTATGTCTCCAGTACTTCCATCAAGTCTGGTTCTATTGTATCCTTGTAATCTTGAAAGCATTCCATTGTTTCCAGTGGAGGTAATTTTCCAAACGGCCTTCCAACAAAAGTACGAGGATTTTCTTCTTCAACTTTATCCTCATCGGGCTTGTCTTTTTTATTCTGCTGCTTCCCTAGGTCACAATCTTTGAGAATTATATTGTTTGTCTTATCATTACATGTTGTCCTTTCGTTGATTCTTCTTACCTTGCTTCCTGGTTGGTTCCCATCCTCTTCTGTCTGGTCTGCTTTTCCCTTCCTTTATTGGTGTTTTTCTTCAGAGGTTGCTTCTTTGCAAATTCTGTTCTTGGAACAAATTCCTCTTCTAGTTCTTCTTCCTACAGATTCATCTAACCAAAATGTGTTAGATATAACCAATAGATTCCAAGATTAGACACATGTGTTTTCTGTGGGGACGCTGTTACTGAATATGCTCAATGCTGTCATCCTTATTTTGTGTTGCAGTAGCTCTGGGTCTCCCAGGACATTACTGCTCTCTCTTGGTCTCAAAGACCACTCACTGGTACTACCTTGAAACTTTACATTTTTCTTTCATATATATATATATATCAAAGAAAGTAATAGTAGGCAGTGATAAACATTAAGATTACTCTGTTCTGCAGGATACATTAAAAACCATTGTTTCCTCTGTAACTGAGAATCGCGTCTGGTAGTTAAATGTTTCCCTAGTAGCACGCCTGTTTCTGCGTTCATCTATAATAGATCAAGGAATCAGTTATTTAGTGGGAATAAGAAGGAGGTGGATCAGTTCCATAGGTTCATGATCGAGACATCTTGTATTCCTAAAAAGAAAAGAAGAAAAGCATCAAACCTTACACTTTGGTTTTATCGTTTCATTTTCATCACTCTTTTCTTGTTCTTGTAATTTGATAGTAGTTAACTTTGCATGTTTGACTATAGTTTTATTAATCAATAATTAAGCTCTTTTTTTGTTAATTTGTTCCATTTCTTCTTGGCCAATTTTATATCTCGACATGCATGATCTGGGATATACTGAGTGCACTTCTAATACTAATTAACCTCTCTATGTTAATAACCAGCTTTGACGGTGTTAAAATGACAATTTAAGTTCCCCCTACTAGCCTTCTGTCAGCAGATAGCTACTTCATCTAAATTGGTCCCATATTAGTCCTGCCGGGTCGCTTCTCAGGAGACTGGTGAACTCTAATTGCTAACAGAACTACATGTCTATACTTATCTGGTCGCTTCTGAGAGTTTCCTTCGCAGTGGTGTGGAGGAACTACATGTCTATACCAATAAACTTACTACAGTGACTATTGAGTCTGACATACTGGCTTAGGGGAGCAATGTGTTTATCAGAAAATCTTGCTTGGATGTCAGATCCAAGATCTAAATTAACTTTTTATAAGGGAAGCGTGCTGAGTTCTCTATCGGATGTTAATCAATCCGTTGGTTATTCTTATTCCATAAAATCATATAAATAGAGTTACAGGAAAAATCTGGGAGACTTTATTGCATATCGTATATTCTCCCAGATAAATAAGGTAACAGAAATATATTGTCTATTACACCCCCTTAGTCATAACGGGAGAGGAGCACACGTTAAGACTAGAACGAAAACGAACAAACAATACTCGAGGAAGGCCCTTGGTGAAGATGTCTGCATATTGACTGTCAGAAGGAACGTGCAAAACATGAATCTCACCGATACGTACACGCTCTCGTACAAAATGAATATCAATCTCCACATGTTTAGTGCGTTGGTGCTGGACAGGATCCCCTGACATGTAAATAGCACTAATGTTATCACAGTAGACAATTGTGGCACGACGTAGAGGGATGTGAAGCTCGAGAAGTAAGTTGCGTAACCAAGTAGTTTCAGCAACGGCATTGGCAACTCCTCGGTATTCGGCTTCCGCACTGGAACGAGATACAGTAGCTTGTCGTTTGGACGACCAAGAAATCAGGTTGTCTCCAAGAAAGATGCAGTAGCCAGATGTCGACCGACGAGAGTCCGGGCAACCCGCCCAGTCAGCATCAGAGTATGCAGTCAAGCCCGTGATAGGGGAAGCGGAGAGAAATAAGCCGTGATCAAGAGTGCCTTGAAGATACCTGAGAATACGCTTAATAGCTTGCATGTGTATCTCCCTGGGATCATGCATAAATAAACAAACCTGCTGCACGGCATATGAAATATCAGGGCGGGTGAACGTCAGGTTTGAAGAGCCCCGGCCAAACTTCTGTATAAAGTCGGATCCTCGAGTGGAGGGCCAGATGTAGTACTGAGCTTCGGTTGTGTATCAACAGGAGTAGTGACTGGGTTGCAGTTCGTCATTGATGCACGAGCAATAATATCTTGTGCATATGAGGACTGTGATAGAAATAATCCTGAATCTGAGCGAGTCACAGTAATACCCAGAAATTGATGTAACGCGCCAAGGTCAGTCATAGCAAATTCACATTTCATCAACCCAATGAAACGCTCTAAAAGTGCATCATTAGAAGCGGTTAAGACAATATCAATCCACATATAATAATAAGTATGCAGTGTCCGAACCAGAGTGATAGACAAAAAGTGACGGATCACAAACACTTCCACGAAAACCGCAACCAGTAATAAATTGTGCAAACCTTTGAAACCATGCTCGAGGGGCTTGTTTAAGGCCATAAAGAGACCTACGGAGGCGACAAACATAATCAGGATGAGCGGAATCAACAAAACCTGGTGGTTGATGCATAATACTGTTTCAGCCAGATCACCGTGAAGAAAGGCATTTTTGACGTCTAGTTGACGAATGCCCCAAGAACGAGATGTTGCGATACTGAGTACAGTGCGTATAGTCGCTGGTTTAACAACCGGACTAAACGTCTCAAAACAATCAACTCCAACCTGTTGAGATTTTCCATTGGCCACTAGTCGAGCCTTGTAACGTTGCAAAGTTCCGTCAGCGTGAAACTTGTGACGGAAAAGCCACATTGACCGAATGATATGACGTTACTAGGGCGAGGAACCAGCTCCCAAGTGTTGGTCATAATCATAGCATTATATTCGTTCTTCATGGCAGCATTCCAGTTTGGGTCCCTAAGTGCATAAAGATGAGAACGGGGAAGAGGGGAAATGGGAATTGTGGATTGGACATGAAGATTGAGTTTTTGGATGGGACGGAAGATGCCCCGGGAGGCCCTGGTGGTTGGACGGGATGCCGCTCGAAGCTGTGGGCAGGAAGGTGTGGCTTGGTGAAGTGGGCTGGAAGAGGCAGGCACAGAGATGGGCTGAGTTTGTGAGGTTGTTGGGCTGTCGAGGGAGATGGGCTGTATAGAAGTGGGCAGAGGAGAAGTGGGTTGAGTGGAAATTGGCTGAGTAGAAGTGGGCTGAGTAGAAGTGGAAGTGGGCTGGGTGGAAATGGGCTGAGAGGGATAAGCTAGCCTGCGGTGTGGAGGAGTGTACAAGGTCGAAGGAGATGGGCCTTGTTCAGGAGGTGGAGCGGAATTGGGCGTGGGTACAGGCTCAACAGAATTTGAAGGCACAGGTGATGGATAGGTGGAGGAATCTAGGAATGAATAGAGAGGATGGGTTTGTGGGTCGTGAGTATGGGAAGAGCTTGGACAAGAGGAAATAGAGAAGGGAAATACGTTCTCATCAAACGTGACATGTCTCGAAATAATGATTTTGTTTGTGGAAATGTCAAGACAACGATAACCACGATGATTGGGTGGAAAACCAAGAAAAACACACTTAGTGGAGCGAGGAGCAAGTTTGTGTGGTGTGGTGGAGGAGAGATTAGGGTAGCAAATACAACCAAAAATGCGAAGATGAGTATTTGTGGGTTGGCGTCTATATAAGATGGACATTGGGGATTGGAAATTGATGAGTCTAGTAGGAAGAATGTTGTGGAGGTAGACAGCCATAAGGAGAGAATAAACCCAATATTTGGGAGGAACGGAGGCATGAGACATTAGAGTACGAGTGATATCATTGATTCGGCGAATCATGCGTTCAGCCTTACCATTTTGAGATGATGTGTGAGGACACGAGAAGCGAAAAACCATGCCATTTTTACTAGAAAAGTTGTGAAAAGTGGAATTGTCAAATTCGCGACCCATGTCGCATTGGAATGATTTAATTTGGCGTTCGAATTGAGTTTGAACAAAAGATTGGAATTCCAAAAATTTGGTGAAGACTTGGGATTTTAATTTTAGTGGAAAAACCCATAAATAATTGGTGAAATCATCCAGAAATAGAAGATAATAACGAAATCCCGTATCTATATTCAACGGAGACGTCCATAAATCACTATGAATAATATCAAAAGGAGCAATACTAGTAGACTGAGAGTCATAAAAGGGAAGACGAACATGTTTGCTAATTTGACAAGAGTGACAAAGATTTGGAGAATTATCCTTATTACATTGAATAAAAGATTTTGTGCGTAAAGTATCGAGGACAGCTTTGCCAGGGTGGCCGAGGCGACTATGCCAAACGGTAGGTGAGCATACGACAAGAGAATATTGGTGAGGTGGTGGCGAAAAAGAGGATTGCACGGCGGAGGTGGTGATGGGATAGAGCTCCCCAGAACTATCACATCGGAGAATAGTCTTCCTCGAACTCAAGTCCTTCACAGAAAAACCATAAGGATCAAATTCAACAGACACATGATTATCAGTGGTAAATTTTCGAACAGAGATTAAGTTTTTGATGATGGAAGGGACGACAAGGGTGTCGTTGAGGTGAAGGGTGTGAGTTGGAAGATTTATGTACTTAGAGCCACTAGCAGTTACCGGAATGCTATTGCCATTTCCCACCAAGATAGAACGAACATTACTAGAATTAAAAACTTTTTGTAATGTACCTGGATCCGAGGTGATGTGAGAGGTTTCTCCGGTGTCCATATAGAAATCATCATCAGGTGTCCGAATGCTCATAGAGCTGTAGGCTTCGGCGATATCTGACGGTTGTAGGTAGTCTGTGGTCGGAGCAATGTAGGCTTGCGGTGATCGACCGGCAGTAGGATGGCGACCACGACCGCGTCCTCTACCACGGTTCTGGCGACCTCGTCCGCGGCTGGCAGGTGAAGCAGCATTCCAGGGAGAAGCCCAGTAGGGAGTAGCCGGATATGGGCCAGGTGCAGCAACGTTCCAGGGAGTAGCCGGATAAGCCCAGTGTGGGTAAGGAGGAAATGGGCTTGCTGGGTTGGGCAGTAGTGGGCTTCTGTTCGATTCAGTAGGGAGTTGCGGTTGAGAAAGCACTGGGCCTGTTGGATTTGGAAGCAACGGCGCTGTGCGATCCAGACTTTGTTGATGACGCTGTGCAACAACAGGAAGGTGATGGGAGGTGTGCGGTGTTCCGGCAGCAAGGGCAGCATGAGTATTTTATGTAGATTGATGTTCACGGCGAATATCTTCAGTGCGTAGTTGAGATCGAGCAGTGTCAAACGATGGCATCGATTGTTGAATGAAGGAGGCAACAGTATTATATTCCTCCGGAAGTCCATTGACAAGCTGGATAACTAGTCGTTTTTCATCCATTGGAAACTCGAGGTCACTCAATCGACTGGAGAGTGCCTGTAGCTTATCACAATAATCATCAACGTTGTTACAGTCAATAAATCTTAGATTGACAAACTTACTTTCAAGGCTGGCAGCGCGGTTTCGTTTGTTGTCTTGGAAGAGACGTTTGAGATGATCCCATAAATCCTTCGCAGTTTTTCCAGTTTTGAGAACAGTCAGCATCAGATCTTTGGTCATGGTGGAGAACATCCATTGACGGCATAGGGCGTCAAGCTGTAGGATGGTGGCATCGTCAAGATCTGGTGTGGGGGAAGAACTATCTATAAGAAAAAGGAGGTTGTGCGCTTGAAGATGAAGTTGAAATAGGAGAACCCATGAAGAGTATTCGTCTTGTTTGATATCTAGTGTAACAGGGATCAAAACTTTGATGTTGGAAACGGCGAAAGCCGGATGTAAGGTGTTTTTATTACTCGGTAAGGATCGATTGTTTGCCATTGATGATTATTGGTGTTGTTGGTGTTTTTAGAGGAAGAAGAAGGAGGACCGTTTTTGGCCTCTTGATACCATATCAGATGTTAATCAATCCGTTGTTTATTCTTATTCCATAAAATCATATAAATAGAGTTACAGGAAAAATCTGGGAAACTTTATTGCATATCGTATATTCTCCCAGATAAATAAGGTAACAGAAATATATTGTCTATTATTCTCAACGTGCATATGGAATAATGATAGAGCTGATTCAGCTCATCAAATTACTACTGTGACAGCAGAGGTGGGGTTAGTTGTAGCTTGTAAGTACTATTATGCTTATAAAGCTGGTTTATTTAAAGCATGCTATTTCTTTCTGTTAATCACTTTGTTCAAGGATTATCGAAGTGTCAAAGCATAGGTCTTTCTTTACCTGGTCTAGCTTTTCGCTCGTAATGTTTAGTTATTCGTTTTCTGGTACTCAATAAGAAATAGGAAATTCCGATTTAGTGGATTTTTAGGATTTCAATGGCGAAGATAAATAAAAGCAACATGAAGAGGAAATGGCAGGCCAACAACAAGAAGAATATCCCAAATGTACGCTCCCCTCTCTTTGTTTCTTCAATTTAGATGTTTTTCTTTTTTCTTAGGGTTTTATTGAAAAAACTGAATTTATTATTCAATCTACACACTGTATTATTGATGAATTACTATTGTTGTAGGAATCTATGTTGGGTGCAATAATTAAAAACAAAGAAAAATCAAATAAGCAAAAGTTATTGATACTTAGCTCCTTTATAATGGAAGTGATTGCTTTGACGAAACGAACAAGCTCCCCGTATCTCCGCAACAGCAACAAGGCAAAATTTTGGAAAATAGAGTGAGTCACGTGTTCAACACGCTGTCCTTAAGACATTAGCGCCCGGCTACACTCAGGAGTGATGCTATAGCCCTCACAGGACGGATATCTCCAGGATAAAACACCCTAATACACCTACTACTAGCATATGTAGTAGATGCTCAACTTGAGCTTGGCAACTCTGAAAAAACCGTAAAGGAAAATCGCGAATGCTTAAAAACCGCTATAAAATATTTTCCCTTAGGGGTCCCTCTAAAATATAGAGCAACCCCTTTCCCATAGATTTTACAAAAGTAGTGAATTTCTTTATATAATTGACAAATACAACTTAAGAAGAAAAACTCCCCGATGTGGGACTAAAAGGTTTATATAGTTTCTTAAAACTACTAAAAATTGGAAACTCCACGATGTGGGACTAAAAAGTTTCATTCACAAAATAAAACAATAAATTATAATTTTTTATTAAAACTTTAAAAAATTATTTTTTATTAATCGTTTTTCCAACAATCCCCCACATGAATGAAACTCAATAAAACATGAAAACACAGATAGATCTTGGTAAATAAACATCCCAACCTCGCGTTCCAAACAGACTGATCGTGCAAGTGTTGAAATCAATAGTCATTTCTACGTCCTCTCCCTCACACAAAAGTGTGTTGACCCCAGGGTCATACTATGGATTGCATAAATCATAATAGTATTGAGAGCTTTCATCTTTAATTCTCACATGGTGAGACTATAGGTATCTTTCACCAAGTGAAAAAGCATGAACTAGTGAACCTTAGTGACCTTTAGGTCCTAAGTTTCAGTAATACCAAAACCATCAAAATGAAAATCACATAAAAAACGCAGGAAATACCATTTTAGGCAGAGGTGTCCATGAGGTCTTGAACCTTTGCTTAGTGAGATATTACCAGAATTACTTGCTAGAGACAGTGAACTATGTCTTGAACTGCTAGCATTTGATGTAATTCGTGATAACAACCACGGGTGATATCTCCAAGATTGCTGCCAAGCTCGCTGTGCCGTTTTGTGTTTGGCCCTGGACGTATCCTGTTTCTCAGAATGCTCTAGAGAATCAGCTCATATTCTCACAGGAAGCGACCCACTTCCTCATTCAGATAGGTGAGTTTCCATAAAGAGTGTTACTGCTACACCCCACTTCAATCTTAAATTGAAACTATAGAACTCATTAAGACTTATTAAAAAGTCATCCTCCACATGCAGTCACACTATCACGTCTACACCATAGGGAAGGGACAGAGAATGAAAATCTCTGATAGTGTTTACCTTTACCCACCACAAATTAGTTGTCTCATTCGAAACCTTGATCATGGGATCTCCAGTCAGCAAGGTTGAGTATCCTTCATGGAAGTTTAATATATGAGCTTAAGCCCCAACCCCCTCGATGCATTTTTAACTATCTCTTTGTACAAACCTTTCGTCAAAGATTGCGCGATATTCTCCTTGGACTTTATCCAATCAATGGAAATAACGCCGATTGAGATTAGTTATTTCTTAGCTTTAACTATTATAGCTTGGCTAACACAATGTATAGATATAGCTGGCACAGGCCTATGCCAAAGAGGAATGTCTTCTAAAAACATCTTAGGCACTCGGCCCCCTCTCATGCTTTATCTAACGCAATACTCTCAGATTCCATAATGAATTGAGCGATATGTTTGTTTGGAAATCTTCCAACAACAAACCCACATGTTAGAGTGAAACCATATCCACTCGTAGACTTAGACTCCTCTGAGTCAACTATCCAGTTTGCATCATAAAGTCCCAAGGACAACAAGATACCTTTCATAAATCAAAAGAGTATTTTAGGTACCATAATACTCTACTCAGTGCATCTGAATTCTCTTGCTCTGGACTACAATTATATCCACTTAACTTACTCACAATATAGGCAATGTCTGGACTCTTACAGTTCATTAAATTCATCAGACATCCTATAACTTTTGAGTATTCAAGTTAAGATACTCCACTACCCTTATTTTTCTTGAGACTACAAGAATAATCGTACGAAGTACAAGCAGGTTTACAATCAGACTGATTGTATCTCTTAAGCACAACTCAACATAATGAGAACGACTAAGACTTATAAATGTTTGATTATCTTCTAATCCTCATCCCTAAGATTACATCAAAAGGGCCCAAGTCTTTCAAGTCAATGTTCTCATTCAGTGCATGTTTTTAGTGGAATTGATCACATCTATGTTTGTATCAAGCATATCATCAACATACAAGCATACAATTACACAGACATCCTTAACAAGTTACTTGTAGACATACTTGTCAGATTCATTAATTTAAATCCACTATCCATTATCACATGATTAAATTTTCCATGTCACTGTTTACGTGCTTATTTGAAAACCATACAAAGATTTTTCAAATTACAAACTTTGTATTCACAACCTTTCACTACAAAGTCTTCAGGTTGATCTATGTAAATTTCTTTACCTAATTCACGGTTTTAGAAAAAGCTGTCTTAACATCCATCTGATGTATCTCTACGTTCTTTATGGCAGCAATAACAATTAGTATCTCAACGGAAGTAATTTCCGTCACAATTGAATTAGAATCAAGGAAATCTACACCTTCTTTTAGTTTATAGCCTTTAGCTACCAACTTAGCTTAATATTTTTCCACAGTTTCATCTACCTATCGTTTCCTCTTAAAGACTCATTTACATCCCATGGTCTTACAACCTGGAGGTAAACTAGCAAGCTCCCAAGTCTGGTTCCAACGGACTGAGTCCATTTCACTAAATGAAGCTTCTTACCAGAATGGGGTTTCAGTAGATATTAAGGCTTCTTTACAAGTCTGTGGCTCAGACTAAGCTAGGCATGTTATGAAGTCGGTTTCATAAGAAGTCTCAAGTCTAATTATTTTACTTCTCTTAGGCTCAACATCAACTTCATCTTCCTTTAAAATAAGTTCTGACTATTTGAAGATAAATCTAGGGGATCAACAACACATCTCTAATGAGGTACAGGTTTAGAATAAACATGTTCAAAGAACTCAGCATCCCTAGATTCCGTAATAATATTCACACCAATGTCAGAAAAAATCAGAACACACAACCAAAAATCTATTTGTAGAAGTATACTCAATATACCCTATACGAAAACACAATCAACATTTTTGGTTTCAATCTAGTTCTTTTAGGAAGAGGAATTACAATCTTAGTCAAACGCCCCCACACTTTGACACATTCATAAGAAGGTCATCTACCGTTCCATAAACCATATGGAGTTTCATCTGATTCTTAAAAGGGTACTTTATTCAGGATATACTAGTTAAGAGGACTGCCTCCCCCCACAAGGCCGCAGGTAATCCTGAACTAATCAACATGGAAATTATCATCTCCTTAAGGATACGGTTGTTCAAGGCTTCTAATAACTTCAACAGGCTTCTAAGGCGTCATCCTTATCCTAAGCAAGTATACAAGATAGTACCTCGTACAATCATCTACGGAAGTTATAACCATCTTTTACCACAGTGGTTTTGGGTTGAACTCATGTCAACTAGGCCTAACTGAATTAATTCTAAAGGCTTAGAATTACTCTGAACATTTGTGCTAAAAGATTTTATAGCATATTTTGATTCTTCACAGATTTCACTTTTGTGTTCAAAATCCAAACTAAATTTGGGTACGAAGCCTATGCTAGCCAGTTAAGCATTGACTTATAAGTTTACGGTTCCAAGTCTACCACGTAAAACAATCAATCACACAAAGATATCACAAGAATCAACTACGTTCACATCATCAGTTTTTCCGTTAAGCTTATATAGACCCAAAGTCCTATAACTCTTGCTTAAAAAATCACTGCCTAGTTACAACAAGTTTTCCAGATTCAATTAAGATCTTAAATATTTTTCCATCTACAACAGAACAAGATACAAGATTTTCGCATATGCTCGGAACATGAAAACTTCATTCAATGTGAGAATATTACAGATATGAGCTTCTGCTCGACCTTTTCCTTTTATGCAACCTCTATTGCATATGAGTTACTCAATAAGAGTTTCTCGACATCCCCTATCCTATGATAGGAGGTGAACAGGTCTCTGTTTCAACAAACATTCTTGGTGGCTCCAGAGTCCACCTACTGGTCTCTCACATTGGTTATTAAAATAACTTCCGACATCATGCCACCAAACTCGTTCTAGTTTGTTTCAACTAAATTAGCATTAACTTTCTACTTATTAAGGTTTTTATGTTGTCTACAATTTACTGCCGCGTGGCCAGGAATTTTACAAACATAACACTCACCCTTAACTAAAGTAATTCCGGATTCAGGTTTACGAAATATACCTTTATCATGAAGACCATGCTTAGAGTTGCGTTCGATGTTCTCACCTTTGCCATCTTTGGAAGATTTGTTTCCAACCACATGCGGCTATTAGCCATGTCCCTCGGAGATGACACCTTTATTCACAAATCACAATTCCAAATCAGAAAGTAAAATATGAGTTTTGAAGATAACATCTATATATACAAACTTCGTTTGAATCAGCGTTTCAAAAAACTCATGGTTACCCCACAAAAATTAATTTAGTTAACAACAATTTTCTGCTCGTCAGAATTTTTCAGAAACGTTTTTCTGTTTTGTAAAATATCAAAAATACTTTTACAACTCCAAAAATTCTGAAATTTTACGCGGGTAACTATCAGGATGTCTACTACGTTGTGTCAAAAGGGTTCATCGAAATTCCTTCTAGATTAAAAGATAAAATTGAAACTCTACAGCTGACCAGAAATTCGTTTTTGTTTTTTCACTCCACAATTAACATCCATGATTCACAAACCAATCAATCGTTTTCGATTATTACAAATGATAATGTCTTAAGATTGTTGGGTGCAATAATCAAAAACAAAGAAAAATCAAATAAGCAAAAGTTATTGATACTTAGCTCCTTTATAATGGAAGTGATTGCTTTGACGAAACGAACAAGCTCCCCGTATCTCCGCAACAGCAACAAGGCAAAACTTTGGAAAATAGAGTGAGTCACGTGTTCAACACGCTGTCCTTAAGACATTAGCGCCCGGCTACACTCAAGAGTGATGCTATAGCCCTCACAGGACGGATATCTCCAGGATAAAACACCCTAATACACCTACTACTAGCATATGTAGTAGATGCTCAACTTGAGCTTGGCAACTCCGAAAAAACCGTTAAGGAAAATCGCGTATGCTTAAAAACCGCTATAAAATATTTTCCCTTAAGAGTCCCTCTAAAATATAGAGCAACCCCTTTCCCATAGATTTTACAAAAGTAGTGAATTTCTTTATATAATTGACAAATACAACTTAAGAAGAAAAACTCCCCGATGTGGGACTAAAAGGTTTATATAGTTTCTTAAAACTATTAAAAATTGGAAACTCCACGATGTGGGACTAAAAAGTTTCATTCACAAAATAAAACAATAAATTATAATTTTTTATTAAAACTTTAAAAAATTATTTTTTTATTAATCGTTTTTCCAACAATCTACTGATAAAAAAGAGCCAATTACTCAACCTGCTCCTTATTTTATCGTAGTTCATGGACCTCCCAAGGTGATTTACTTAGTAACTGTGAGTAGTTTTTACTTCTTTACTGGAAATTTGGATTTGAAATTTAAAGCCTAAAACTGATGTGCAGGTTGGGAATTCCATGTTGATTTAGCGTCTAGTAAGGCATTATACCAACCATAATCTTAATGGTACTGCAGGGCCCCATTTCGGTCATAGCAGGTATGTTATCTTCATTGTTTTGACTTATTTTAACTAGTAGACATTAGTTTCACAATCTCATTGTGCTTTTGGTTGAGTGTTTTTGTTAGGTGAACAAAGACGGATAGAGTTTGCAGAGTGTCCTACTAATATCAATGGCATGATCGATGCTGCAAAGTATGCTGACTCAGTGATATTCGTCATCGATGTTTGTTATGCGTGCGAAATGGTATGTTACACACTTACACTTTACTTTTGTGATACACAAGTTTAGGAAATTCAGCATGGGTGTTCCAAGTATGTTCAACTTTTAAACAAGCTATAACCAATAAGTTTGCCTTACTATAACCAATATGTTTGCCTTACTGCAATATGTTTTTGCTGATTTCAGGAAACACTGAGTTTGTCAAACTTTAAAAAGTTCATGGCATACCCATGGTTAGTTTGGGTGTTTACACATCTTGACTGCTTTGAAGATATAGGTGAAGATAATGAAGAAATACGAACAGCACACTTCAAAAAAGATTCAGGAATGAAATATACGAAGGAGCACAGATTTCTGCCTATCTGCTCCAGTTGACGAGATGTAAGTATATTTGGATGGACATATCTAACTAGCTTCATAAAGTTCTTATTCCAACACCCTAGCATTTTGTTCATAACATTATCCTACTTTTGATTCCAACGGACTCGCGAAGAGGGTAAAAGGAATATGAAAGTAAATTCAAGGAGTGTACAGCATGATTTCTTATCCATCTTGTGATCTGCAGGTATCTGGGGCAAGGTATTCGCGTACCGGCAAGCTTCATATTGGTTATAGAGTTCCATCCTTTGTCATGGCGATCTGCACATCCTTTTGTGCTGATAGATTGTTTAGAAGATATCACTCCTACAGACAGATTGTACATGGATAAAAACTGCAATAGAGACATGATTTTGTATGGTTACCTCCGGGGTTGTGATATCAAGAAAGGAACTAAGGTACTTGTTTTGGGTACATTCACTGATAACGAACTTGATTTTTATTCCCATCACTATACATGAGTTATTTTAGATAAAATAATGTGTCACCATCTATGTTATCATGAAGAAAACAGCAGTGTGTCTTATGTTTCGCTTTCATTCATCTTCTTCTATTATATCATGCTTAAAAAAAAAAATTGATAACAAAGTGTCGTTCTGACACAGCTATCTTATTAATGAGAGCATATCCGAATGAATCTGCTATAACATGCTCCTAAATCACAATTTGCTCATACTTTTGCAGTCTTTATTTTCCTTCATATTTTCCTGACTTGTGCAGATTTGTTTAATTGAGAAGGGTACTGAAAATACGATATTCAGTGCACATTTTAGGTAATAAAGATAAAGAGCGGCCTATTTGTTGAATTTTATGGACTTCTGGACAGGGCTCATTAGCGGAAGAATGGGAACAAAAAAAAGGTCATAGTGATTATTAGTAAAAAATTATCCTTGTGAAAGTTGTACTACTGTTCTAGTCCATTCCCCTTGGTTTTTTGCACTTTCTTTACTTCTTTTGGCACAAGTTGTACTTGCATTTTGTTCCGTCAATATATGGACTAATTAGCTGTGTTACTTCAGGTGCAGGTGCATATTGCTGGCATCAGTGATTTCCCTTTAGCTGGCGTTACAAGCTTAGGTGAAACTCGTCCTTTACCACATATTGATGGCACTGATCTGAAGGTACCCACTGCAGATGTTTTAGTTTTTACTTTTTGCTTGAGATAAACAATTCTTCATATCTATCTTCAATTCTTAAACAACAAATCAGAGTGGCGCAGCGGAAGCGTGGTGGGCCCATAACCCACAGGTCCCAGGATCGAAACCTGGCTCTGATAATGATTCTTTTTTTTTCCTGCTCCTGATCAGGAGCTAAATGAAATGGCTGGATTGGTGGAATACTAATATGCCATATTCTCGGTATGCTAATTCATTTTTTGACTTTTGATTTAAGTAATCCGTTGGATAGCCAATTGGCAGATAGAAGTTAATTGGTATATCTCAACATAAGTTGAAACAGTAGGTGCAATACCCCTTTGCTGGGTTTGAACTATACTATATTTATGTGGAGCTTGAATGACACTGACTGGAGTGGACTAGACTAGAAGTAGAAGCAGATAAACATGTTTATTAACCAAAGAAAGTGGCACTAGAAACCATGCATCCGAAGACATATCAAACATAATTTTATTGAACTAAAATGGGACATACACCTCACACGCTCACAACATCCATAATAGGAATTTTATTGAAGTGGACATTTCTCACTTTCACATGTTGAAGACTAGTACTGGTACTTACTCTTACTTTTACGTGCAACAATCACCGAGTTTATGACGTCGTCCATCGGATGAAAAACAGCAAGAACCTCGAAACCTGGTAAATCACTAGGCTCAACAATTGGGTATAGAAAACCACGAGCACCATGAGCACTCCTCAACATTAATAAGGACCCTGGTTCCATATACTTAGCTAGATGATCAATCACTTTGCGCTTATCTTCTTTGTTCAAACCAACCAAAGCAGCTAAGAAAACGACTTCATAGTCGCTTAAACCAGTAGTAACATCCATGATATCAGTATCATGAAATAACATACGCTCGGACAAGTCAGGATCTGCAGCTACCAAGTTAGAAGCCAGAGCATTGGCTGATCGGTCGATATCATAATTGTGAAACGTAGTGGTTTTCAGGTGGTTTGAAGCCAATACTATCGACGTGAGAGGGAGGGGTCCGGATCCGATGAAAGCGATGTCACTTGGGTTTGCATTTGTGATATAATTGCTCATTATAGTATATTCAAGACGGCCAAGTTTGATGTAATTGGTGTAGTATGGAAAGATGTTAATATGATCAAGTGGGATATCATAAGAACCTAATAAAGATGAGAAGTGTGATTCTAAGAGACCTTCAGCTTCTCCACAGAGACGAATGAGTTTGGAACGGATTCCTTGAACTTTTCCTGGTAATTTGGTCACATCAATTGGAGATGGTGGCATACAAGTTAGGACAAGTCGAGTGAAAAGAGTGTCGACATCTTTTGAAGGTTTGAGGCTTTGTAAGGTTGATAGGTTGTCATAGATCTCACAAACATTTTGGATCAGAACTTCTTCTTGATCACATGAAACCAATGAACCCAATGAACCCATGCTGACAATCTAGCTGTGTGTGTTGTTTCTGGATACTGAGAGCAAAAACTTGAAGTATCTTTAAAGCGGATGAAGTATTGATGCTGAAGAGAATTTGATGACTGTTTGATTGTTTAACGTCCAAATATAGTGGCTATTTATGGACCGTATTTGCAATGATATACACAATATAATATGGCTGTTGTGAACATGAGCACGGCGTAACATAGATCTTAGGTCAGAAAAGTGGTCATGTGGTTTTTAAGGCGCATATGGCCTCATAGCTTATGGAACGAGTATATCTGTTGACATATATAACACACCAAATAGTATATGGCCTCATAGCTTATGGAAAACATCAAAATCAAAATCTATAGAAACATAGTTTATTACGGTATATTCATTTTTACATCCAACTTTTCTTTGCAAGGTCGTTGTCATATGATTAGGTTTATTTAACAGCCAAAAGATATCACTTGTGGCAAATAATACCTGGATTAGGTTAATGTGACATTCAAAGATCACTTGTGACTATAATACCTAAATTTCGAAAAAGATATATTTCACATTCTCTAAGACTCATCTAGGTGTAACAGTTGATGTTTACTAAGGCACATGAGTTGAGAGTGGCAGTTGTTTTCTTCCTGTTTTTCCTCTTAATTCATACCAAATACAATGATATTTTCTTCCGACCCACAAAACCAACTGAGAATAACTATCAAACCATTTTTAATCTTCATGCCGCTCAGTTTTTCAAATGCATACGTTCATTTTTCTGGAGACATACATAGAACCTTATATGGCCAAAAAGCTAATTTTGTATATTATTTTATGCTTGCAACCATTTTCATTACATGCATATCCAGCATATTGTCTAGTGGATGCATATAACATGTTGTCATTTGTTCAACGAATACATTATACATACAGATACAACATTCAACCATGTTTTGTAGGCCCAAAAATAAGGCTAGCAAATCCGTGCAATGACGCAACATCCCAAAGGGAGCGTCAAAGCTCATAACTTATGTGAAGGGTTTTGTAAACTCGAGAATGAGTTTTGAGCTTTCATGAATTTCTTATACTCCGCAGTAAATAAAGCACTCCATATATAGTTGCTTTCTTCAACTGGTGTGTCTCTTAAGTTGCGCCTAATTTTTGAATTCTTTTTTGTCTGACTTCCGTCAATCTTGTGAGTTGAACTTTTCTTTTTCTTGACAAATTTTAATTTGTTCTTATTCAAAGTACTTAGTACTTTAAAAGTGCATTTATAACACAATTTTCATGCATATAATGTTAATTATTAGTATATGAAAAGAAAATCGTTGGTAATTGCTTAAACGCGCTGCTGAAAATTAACCAAAGTCAACCGTTATAGAGAATAATGTTTTGCTTCCTTGTGCAAGGACCTTGTGCTGCACTTTCGATCTCTGCAGTCCTGGAGCATCAACAGGCATGACCATAGTAAAGCGGCTAACTCACGGGGTATGAAGAATATCTGACTAAAAATGAATGGATTAGGTTCGGTGTAAGGATTCCTAGTGAAATATGGAAATATAGGACAAGTGGGAGAAACTGCTCGAGCTAAAAAAAAAAAAAAAAAAAGAAAAATCTCCCAAATTATCTTTTTGTCATCTTTTATTTATTTGTCTAAGTTTATCTCTCCTCCACAACGAGTGATCCCAATTCCCAGGGCACCCACCACTTGTGAGAGTTACATCTTTGCATGCAACAAAGAACTCAAAATCTATCTCTCTTAAATTTGGTTGAAACGGTAAGACTCTGTTGTTGGTTGGTAGAAGAAAATTCTGTTCAAGGATCCGTGTATTTGATTCAAATTTGAAATCCTAAAACTAATTCAATTTCAACACATCCCACAATCCTTCAACAACAACTTTATGTTTGACCAAGTCAACATTGTAAAGCTCAAATGACAAAATCCTATAAATACTCCCACATATCTCATTATATTCCAACATCATCGTAATTAACCAAAAAATATAGAGAGAACTAAAATATATATTCATAAACCTATAATTTCCCTATCATATTAACCATCTCCAAGAAAAAAGAAAAAAATATAGAAGAAAGAGCTAAGATATATCCACTTAAATCTCATTTTTCTCTTGTATCAACAAACAATCATCAAGAGGATATTGTCATTCACAAACATGGGTCTAATCAAAGAAAGAAGAGATGTTCTCAACGTAATCGTATTTACTGTCTTATCCATTTTCTTGTTCATCAACAGTTCCCAACATGTTGAAGGGATAAGGATATTACGAGAAGACAGAGATTTGTTATTGATGAAAACAGAAAATGAAGGCGTTACCGACTCGAATAACCAGCTTGAATTTACAATTTATCAGCAGTAACTACAAAATAGGTGGCTTCTAGGGACCGCCATTTTCCAAAACCGTCCCTAGAAATTGTTATTTAGGACGTTCATGATCTGACCGTCCCTATAGGTCACGGAATAATTAATTTAAGGCTATTTTTAGGCCGTCCCTAAGAGAAAGTATGACAAAAAAGTATTAGTGACGGTAGAATAGGGGACGGACACAAAGCCGTCACAAATGCTTTTTGGGACGGTTTTAGGGCTTCTTGGGACGCTTTTTGGCCGTTCCAAGAGGCCTTCTATTTTGTAGTGAGTCATTACAAAGTAGGACATTTCCGAATCCTCGTTCACCTTCTCCGTGCACTAATCTCTCTGGTAGAGGTAACAGTGGTAGATGTCCATCGAGTGCCATGACGACCATGAACATTGCTGGTAGCCTTGAGGATAATGAAAATGTGAATCAGAAGACTGACGAGGTTGAAAATAGAAACAAGATTGAGCTTGTAATTCATCCACAGTCCTTACAGAGAGCAGTTCCAAATCCTCGTACACCATCTTCATGTACTAACTTTCCAAGAGGATCTGGTGGTAGATGTCCATGAAATAGTAAGATAACCAATGACGGTTATTAATCCAGCTCGGCCATCTGCCATCCCAAAGAAGATGAAGTTGCATAACTAGATCGTAGAGAGCTTAATCTATACTAATATATAGGATTTGATTGGTATGCCGTAAATATCCGATCCTTAAT
This sequence comes from Papaver somniferum, assembly GCF_003573695.1. Lineage (NCBI taxonomy): Eukaryota > Viridiplantae > Streptophyta > Magnoliopsida > Ranunculales > Papaveraceae > Papaver > Papaver somniferum. Next base: position 78,636,514 of record NC_039359.1, on the reverse strand, counting down.
TAGTCCACTCTGATATTTTTTTATTCTTTTTTCTTTTGCATGGGAACACATTTTAGGCAAAAGTCTCCGGTTGTGTGAACCATGCAAAAGGTGCATGATCAATTGACCATGTTAATTAATAATTTTTTCCCAATTAAGTTGGGTAGTAAATAATGTAATATAATATTACAAAATTTGATGATGTGGTTTCTTTGTTTCCAAACACAGATATCAATAAATTTCACATGGTTGTTATTACGGGTACTAATTTACTTGAAGTGTACCAATTCAAAGGTGTTTTGTCTTATTAGAAATTTGGTATATTCCAAATAATTCGGTACCCTTATTAGTAACTTTGTAAATTTCAAGGTCATAGTCTGAATAATCATTTTTATCGACATCAATGGTAGATTTTTTTCTTTTTCTGTTTTAAATTATTATTTTAATAATTTGGCACCCCTTACTATTGATGTACCACATCAATGGTAGATATTTAATAAAATGGGTTTAATTAATTTTCTACAAACAAGTTAGAAGGAATTTTTTATAGATTAAGTGGGTTAAGCATGACCTCCATGAAAGACAAGACAAGAAAATAAGAGAGACTACCATGTTATAAATACCAAAACCTATAAATATAGAGTCGTTAAAGACTAGACCAACAATAACGCGACGGATAACATTTCATATGTTGTATTTTGTGTCTTGAATACAAGTGTTAGTCTTGTATGAGCCTTATTCCTTTAGAGCCCAGGTGATAAACTTTTGTTGCACCAAAATTAGGTATCAGGAGAATAAAAGGAAAACCTATTTCCTTTTGTTAGTAAGGGAAACTCATGTAATAGAGAGAGAAAGGGAAGCACCAAAAGGGGGCTAGGGTTCTTGAGAGGGGATTTGGGGAAAACACCTTGTAACCTTGTTTAATCATAGTGGAATCGTTTCATTGTCTTCGCAAGTAGATATAGATCATCTTGATCGAACCATTATAAATCATTGTGTTGTGTGTGCTTGATTTTACTTTGATTTCATTTCCATTTTCAATTCTTGATTGATTGCGCTTGATTGAGCCATTTTTTACAACAAATTGGTATCAGAGCTCCGGGTGGGAGCGATCTAGGATGAAAATGAAGGCGTTACCGACTCGAATAACCAGCTTGAATTTACAATTTATCAGCAGTCATTACAAAGTAGGACATTTCCGAATCCTCGTTCACCTTCTCCGTGCACTAATCTCTCTGGTAGAGGTAACAGTGGTAGATGTCCATCGAGTGCCATGACGACCATGAACATTGCTGGTAGCCTTGAGGATAATGAAAATGTGAATCAGAAGACTGACGAGGTTGAAAATAGAAACAAGATTGAGCTTGTAATTCATCCACAGTCCTTACAGAGAGCAGTTCCAAATCCTCGTACACCATCTTCATGTACTAACTTTCCAAGAGGATCTGGTGGTAGATGTCCATGAAATAGTAAGATAACCAATGACGGTTATTAATCCAGCTCGGCCATCTGCCATCCCAAAGAAGATGAAGTTGCATAACTAGATCGTAGAGAACTTAATCTATACTAATATATAGGATTTGATTGGTATGCCGTAAATATCCGATCCTTAATTAATCCACTCTGATATTTTTTTATTCTTTTTTCTTTTGCATGGGAACACATTTTAGGCAAAAGTCTCCGGTTGTGTAAACCATGCAAAAGGTGCATGATCATTTGACCATGTTAATTAATAATTTTTTCCCAATTAAGTTGGGTGGTAAATAATGTAATATAATATTGCAAAATTTGATGATGTGGTTTTTTTGTTTCCAAACACAGATATCAATAAATTTCACATGGTTGTTATTAGGGGTACTAATTTACTTGAAGTGTACCAATTCCAAAGGTGTTTTGTCTTATTAGAAATTTGGTATATTCCAAGTAATTCGGTACCCCTTATTAGTAATTTTGTAAATTTCAAGGTCATGGTCTGAATAATCATTTTTATCAACATCAATGGTATATTTTTTTCTTTTTCTGTTTTAAATTATTATTTTAGTAATTTGGCACCCCTTACTATTGATGTACCACATCAACGGTAGATATTAATTTTCTACAAGCAAGTTAGAAGAAAATTTTTATAGCTTAAGTGGGTTAAGCATGACCTCCATGAAAGACAAGACAAGAAAATAAAAGAGACTACCATGTTATAAATACCAAAACCTATAAATATAGAGTCGTTAAAGACTAGACCAACAATAACACGACGGATAACATTTCATTTGTTGTATTTTGTGCCTTGAATACAAGTGTTAGTCTTGTATGGGCCTTATTCCTTTAGAGCCCAGGTTATAAACTTTTGTTGCACCAAAACTAGGTATCAGGAGAATAAAAGGAAAACCTATTTCCTTTTGTTAGTAAGAGAAACTCATGTAATAGAGAGAGAAAGGGAAGCACCAAAAGGGGGCTAGGGTTCTTGAGAGGGGATTTGGGGAAAACATCTTGTAACCTTGTTTAATCATAGTGGAATCGTTTTGTTGTCTTCGCAAGTAGATATAAATCATCTTGATCGAACCATTATAAATCATTGTGTTGTGTGTGCTTGATTTTATTTTGATTTCATTTCCATTTTCAATTCTTGATTGATTGTGCTTGATTGAGCCATTTTTTACAACAAATTGGTATCAGAGCTCCGGGTGGGAGCGATCTAGGATGGCAACAAAGTATGAGATTGAGAAATTTGATGGAAGGAATGGTTTCAATCTATGGAGGCTAAAGATGAGGGCTGTTTTAGTACAACAAGGTTTGGTGAAAACTTTGAAGGGGAAAACGGGTTTAGGAGCAACATTGAAGGATGAGGAAAAGGATGAAAAAATGGAGAAAACACATGGATTAATTTTATTGTGTTTGAGCAATGAGGTCTTGAGAGAAGTTGCGACGGAAACGACACCGGACGGGCTATGGAACAAGTTGCAAAAGAGGTATATGACTAAATCCGTAATTAATCGTTTATATCTTAAGAAGAAATTACGTACTCTTAAAATACATGAAGGAATGTCTATTATAGATCATATTGATGATTGTAATAAAATTCTCTTGGATTTGGCAAATATTGATGTCAAAACTGAAAATGAAGACCAAGCATTGGGTTTTCTTTGTTCCTTACCACCATCTTATGATAATTTTGTTGATACCGTAATGTATGGAAAAACCACAATTTCCATGGAAGACGTTAAAGCGGCTTTGAAATCTAAGGAGTTAAATAGGACGGGTATTGATGGTAAAGATATGGGTCGTTTGTAAGAGGAAGAGGAAACCAAAAGGGTGGTTTAGGTAGAAAAAGATCAAAGTCAAGGTCTAAATCTAAATCCGGTAAATTCTATTGCTATTTTTGTAAGTAACAAGGGCATTTTAATAAGGATTGTCCAAAAAGGAAGAATGTTGAGAAGACTATGGTTAAGTACAAGCAAACCCAATCCGGTAAATTTTATTGATATTCATAGTTAAGCACAAAGATGAAACTTTTATTAATTTCAAGAAATGGAAGACTATGGCTGAGAAGCAAACCGGAAGACAAATCAATGCTAGGAGACGGAGAGACATAGTTTGGAATTCGTGGAGGTGAGTTCAATGAGTTCTGCAAGGAGAAAGGGACTGTGAGACACCGCACAGTCAGAAAAACACCTCAGCAAAATGGTGTTGCAGAAAGGATGAACAGAACCATAATGGAGAAGGCAAGGTGCAATGCTCTCCAATGCGGTTATCAAGAGAGTTTTTGGGCAGAAGCAAGCAAACACATCAGCTTATTTAGTGAACAGATCTCCATCGACTGCCATTGAGTTAAGACTCCAAATGAAGTTTGGACAGATACACATGCTAATTATGAAGACTTGAAGGTTTTTGGATGTCCAGCCTATCCTCATGTGAATGAGAGGAAGCTAGATCCTAGAGCAAAGAAGTATATATTTTGTAGGTATGCATAGGTGTGAAAGGCTACATGTTATGGTGTCCTGAGAAAGATCAAACAAGTTTCTCATCAGTAGAGATGTGAAATTTGTGAGCAATCAATGTTGAAGCAAAAGAATGAAGATTAGATGGAAGAGCAGAAGAGGGTGTTAGCGATAAGGTGAAGCTTGTGACCAGGTGGAACTTGAGATGCAAGTTCAAGGAAGCAATGCGACTTTCCGATGATGATGATGATCAAGACATTGTTAAGAACCTGCCCAAGAAGAAGAACACAAGTTCATCAATACAATCTTATAAGAGACAGAGAGAGGAGGCAAGTTAGAATACCTCAGAGATATTCATGTTGATTTTGTTGCATATGCACTTGCATTGGGTGAGAGCATAGATAGGGATGAGCCAAGAACCTATAAAGAACCAATAGTGGTGAAGAATCAGCAGAATGGGGAGCTTCTGCAATTGAAGAAATTGAGTCTCTTGACAAGAATGACACTTGGGAGATAGTTGAAAGACCTAAGGGACAGAAGATTGTGGGAAGCAAATGGGTCTTCAAGAAGAAACAAGGTACTTCATATGGTGAAGGAACAAGGTACAATTCAAGTCTTGTGGCAAAGGGGTTTACACAAAGAGAAGGGATTGACTACAATGAGGTATTTTCTCCCATTGTTAAACATAGTTCTATTAGAACATTACTTGCTATGTTTTCTTTGAATAATTTAGAATTGGAACAACTAGATGTTAAGATAGCTTTCCTTCATGGTGATTTGGAAGAGCGTATTTATATGCAACAACCAAGAGAGTTGGAATTTCCTGACAAAGAAGACCATATATGTTTGTTGAAGAAATATTTGTATGGTTTGAAGAAATCTCCAAGGCAGTGGTATAAAAGTTTTGATACGTTTATGTTGGCAAATAGATACGACAGGAGTAAGTATGACAGTTGTGTATATCACAGGAAACTCCAAGATGGTTCATTTGTGTATATAATCTTGTATGTTGATGATATGTTGGTTGCTTGCAAAGACATGTTAGAGATGCAGAAGTTGAAAGTGCAGTTGAATAGTGAGTTTGAGATGAAGTAATTGGGTGCAGCAAAGAAGATATTGGGCATGGAGATTATGGAAACCGAGCTGAAGGAAAGTTGTATTTGTCCCATAAGGCTTACATAGAGAAGGTGTTTGAGCGGTTTGGTATAAAAGATGCGAAACCAGTAATTAATCCTTTGGCAGCTCATTTTAGACTCTCTAGAAGGCAATCACCTCAAACTGCAGATGAGGCAGAGTACATGTCTCGAATTCCATATGCAAGCGCAGTTGGTAGCATCATGTATGCTATGGTTTGTACAAGGCCGGATATCGGAAAAGCTGTGAGCGTGTTAAGTAGATACATGGGAAATCCCGGAAAGGCTCATTGGAAAGCTGTAAAGTGGATTTTAAGGTATCTAAGGGGCAGTACAGATGTTGGTTTAGTGTTTGATAAACACTATGGTGATTCGACAGATGTTGTGGGTTATGTTGATTCTGATTATGCAAGTGATCTTGATAGAAGAAGGTCGTTGACAGGTTATACTTTTACATTGTGTGGTAGTACTATCAGTCGGAGGTTGGTTTTGAAAAGCACAATTGCATTGTTTACAACTGAGGAAGAGTACATGGCACCCGCGAAGGGACTGAAGGAAGGTATATGGTTGATGGGTTTGGTTGGTGATCTAGGATTCAAGCAAGAGAGTGAAGTTTTGTTTTGTGACAATCCAAGTGACATTTACTTGACCAAGAATCAGATGTATCATGAGAGAACGAAGCACATCGATGTCAGGTATTATTTTATCAAGGATGCAATTAAGGAAGGTAAAATAGTGATGCTAAAGGTTTCTACAACAGATAACCCTGCAGAATTGTTGACGAAGACGGTTCCAAGTATCTGCTTGAACTTGGTGTTGAGAGCCCTTGAAGGGCTACAAGAAGACGATGATGATGAATGGTGATGATATTCAAGTCAACGTAGAGATTTGTTGTATTTTGTGGCTTGAATACAAGTGTTAGTCTTGTATGGGCCTTATTCCTTTAGAGCCCGGGTGATAAACTTTTGTTGCACCAAAACTAGGGCATCAGGAGAATAAAAGGAAAACGTATTTCCTTTTGTTGGTAAGAGAAACTCATGTAATAGAGAGAGAAAGGGACGCACCAAAAGGGGGCTAGGGTTCGTGAGAGGGGATTTGGGGGAAAACACCTTATAACCTTGTTTAATCATAGTGGGATCATTTCGTTTTCTTCGCAAGTGGATATAGATCATATTAATCGAACCACCTTAAATCCTTGTGTTTTGTGTGCTTGATTTTACTTTGATTTCATTTCCATTTTCAATTCTTGATTGATTGTGCTTAATTGAGCCATTTGTTATAACATGATATAAGATAAAAATTATATTAGATTTTGGCGGTTAGATCATCCGACCGACTAAGCTTGGTATCCACCTTTAGCAATCATGTCAAAACAAGAAATATATGACCTCTCATTCCCATTGTTGTAAGAAGAAATTAAAAATAATACAATAATGAAAAACGATAAATTATATTTGTCGTCCTATGGATTTAGCCAATTTATAACATGTTTTTCATATTATATTTTTTTTTCAACTTTCTTCTCTTGTTTATGTGTTTTTTTTATTCTTTTTTGTTTCGTTTTGAGAAAAGGATTCCATTTTATTAAAAAACATAACATGATTAGAGTGCCATTAATTAATAAGTAGCAAAGAATCGTGGAACATCAAGAACATACAAGTACATGTCCGAGTATTACGACAAGAGAAAGAGAAGAAATACTAGGCAACGACACATTACAAGCATAAAAACCCGATTAAATTAGAAGAGAGGCGGTTTTCTAGACATAGTCTAATCTTATGATGCTGAATCTTCTTTGAAAAGAGATATTTCAAATCAAGAGTTTTTTTTTCCTAATTCTTCTTAATCGGAAGAGTCCAGGTTTAAATGACAGGAACTCGTCGCTGGAGTGCTTCAACCAACAAAGAACCAAATATTCAAAAATGCAAGGAAGAAATATGAAAAACACGTATCAAAAAACCCATGAAGATGCAGTATGGTCAACAACAAAACAAATGAATAAAAGGTTTGGTCAAATGATTTAACACAAATTATCGATTTAATGAACTTCGAAAATCGATTTACAACGTTAGGATTGTCCAAAACTTATTAGCCACAAGAGCTTAAATAACACATAAAATGTGGACAACATGTACAAGCTACGAGACCATTTATCTCTTTGGAAACCAAAAATATAATAGAAATTTTTAATATTATAATTTAGTGTTTACTAAATCGTGTTCAATAGTTTATCTCTGAGTCTTTAAATTATTTCTGTAGTTCTAAAATTTTCCATTCATTCTCCAAACATGCACACGGTGCATGATCAGTTGGTTAGGTTAACTTGTTCATTTTCTTTTCTCCCCAAAAATAGATAAATTCCAACTGTTAATATGTACTCCATCCATTTATATACAACCGGGAAAAAGATCCAATTAGGAATCGATCCCAAAGAAAAAGAGAGAAGACAAATAGCCAACACCGGGAGAAATATCACCACCCATAGGTCACGTACGTTGAAATTTCGAAAACTAAAAGCAAAAGGGCATTTCGTAATTTATAAATGTACGTCAAAGTCAACAAAAAGCATGCTAGATTGCGACTTCTGTAATCCGTCTTTTCCTTCTCCGGCATCTTCTCCGTTTTAATTTGCTGATAGGAGCTTTGACCGTGTTCTTGTCAACTCCTTGATTAAAACACTTCACTAATAGATATTCCAGTCAGGAGCTAGTATGTTTGGTAAAGTTCATGTTCCTCTATATTTAATTTCACCTATAACATGACATAAGTTCGCCTGTTAATTAGAAGCTTCAATTTTCTTCACACCATTGAGTGCCGTATGTCTCTTAGTCGAGCACAGATGGGTATATATACAACAATGTTGCAATAGCAAAAACAACGACAAAATCATCCACAAATCTTAAACACAAGCACTCCAAGTATAGACACACAGCTTATGTTGATTTTTAAGGCTTGTGACCATAGTTGCTTTTTTAGTAGTGAGTACTTAATTGTTGAAACGGTACGAGTAGTGTTATTTCTTGGTAAAAATGATATTCTGTTCAAGGATCCGTGTATTACAAGACATTCAGTCAAGGTTCAAACTTGAAATCCTTAAACTAATTCAACTTCAACATATCCCGCCCTTTCTTTTACTACAAACAATTTTATGTTTGGCCAATTCAACTCAAAGCTCAAATGACAAAATCCTATAAATACAAAAGAGCTCATCATCCAACATCATCATTCATACCAAAAACATATAGAGAGAGCTAATATATCCTTTTAAACCTAATATTTCTCCAGATCACATTTAACCATTTCCAAGAAAGAAAGAGCTAAGATTTAATTATCCTCTTGATTGAGTCTCATTTTTCTCTTACATAAACAAATTAATAATAAAGAGGTTTAAATTCAGTTCATTTTCTTTTCATTCGCAAAATTCAGAATATGGGTCTAATCAAAGAAAGAAGAGATGTCTTCAACGTAGTCGTATTTGCTGGTTTGTCCATTTTCTTACTCATCAACAATTTCCACAAGGTTGAAGGGATGAGGATATTGCAAGAAGATAAAGATATGTTATTGATGAAAACGGAAAATGAAGGCGTTGTCGACTCGAATAATAGGCTTCAACTTACAATTCATCAGCAGTCCTTGCAGAGCAGGAGGACACTTCCAAATCCTCGTTCACCTTCTCCGTGCACTAATCTCCCTGGTAGAGGTAACACTGGTAGATGTCCATCGAGTACGAGTGCCATGACGACCATGAACGTTGCTGGTATTTTTAAGGATAGTGAAAATACAAAAAAGAAAACGGAGGTTGAAAATAAAAACAGGATTGAGCTTGTAATTCATCAGCAGTCTTTACAAAGAGCAGTTCCGAATCCTGATACACCATCTTCATGTACTAACCTTTCTGGAAGATCTGGTGGTACATGTCCATGAAGTAAGTTTTACTATGAAGATGGAGTTGCATATATAACAAGATTAAAACCAAGAACATACCTATCTAGACTAATCTAACGGATATTTGATCGGTACACTGTAATTATCCGATCCTTACTCCACCCCGATTATTTTTTATTCTTTTTCCTTTTGCATGGGAACACATTTTCGGCAAGATGTGGGAACTGTGAACCATGCAAAGGGGGTGCTAATTTTTTTTTTCTCCCAATTAAGTTGGGTTCTCTTAAAAAGCTTAATTGTAAAGATTTGTTTAACAATAAAGATTTAGTAAACAAATATATTGATATTACATGTATTTGGTTTCAAAATGACAAATGACAATACCACCTCATGACTTATATCCCCATCGAAGGTGGATGTCTATGGGATAGATTTAATAGATGAAGGTACTCCTATATAGTGATATGATCAGCGCCAGAGTCTTAAGTTTGCAATTCATACAACAATAATGACAAGCTTGTAGGGTAACGCAAAAACATTTTACGCGATATAAATCTTTTAAAATTTCATATTTCTTGTAAGTAATCTATGCGTTATCTTTTATATTTAAGTATATAAAATAAATTTCAGCCGACAAACGGGCCCAATTTAACCCAATCTGTATTTCCTTCTTAGCTCTCTAATCTGCAATCTTATTCTTCATCTCCCAACCCATCTGACCTTCGAACTCTCAAGTGTTCTTCACCCTGTCTTAATTGAAAATAGCTACAGATCCCCTTTCACCAGCAGAAACTGATGAGAAAGAAAAGAGGAAGACGAGGATAATTTGGGTATTTCACCATTTTTTTTACGTTTTTGCCACGTGTATAGTACTGCCATTGTTGTAGTATTAGTTTTGCGGTAAATAAGAATTCGTTGCTCGGACTTGAAAATATTTTTAAAACAAAAATATATACAAAATTTGTCACAGGATCAAGAGACACTGGGACTCAGGATTCCACCATTAATCATTCACAGGATTCATATATTTATTCCAAATAGTTATAGCTCAAATAATAAGGACTCTCATTCTTGCCAAGGTAGATTTTTAGAAGATTAACTGTAAATCGAAAGCATGGCATATCAAAAGCACTATGACCAAGCATAAACCATCAAATGAAATGACAATCAATTAAGAAAAATCATAAAACGATTAATAAAAAGTGCAAGTAGTCAAAAAGAATTAAATATAATTATCATATGCGTGAAATATGGCTTCCTCCATCATCCCAGTATTGGGGTTTAGCTACTCATATTAATCATGTTCTCAAAATACATTTTTATAGCTCAAAAAGTTGATTAAAAGATGAGAAAATGCTAAAACAAAGATTCGCAACAGTTATAAGCGTTACAATTGCGCTGTATAAAACAAAACTGAAGTGTAGTAAAGAACGATACAACCTTAGTGATGTAAACAGCGACACAAGTGAACTGCTGCGGGTACTGTTGAAGAACGACGCTTCTGGAGCGTCAGTTCTTCATCTTCTTCCTCCTTCTCGAGCGCAGCAGCAGCAGCAGGAGAGATTTCTCCCCTTCGCTTCTCTCGGCTCCAAAACTTCCCCAAACTCTTGATAACCCTCTATCAGATCCCAAGGGTCCCTTTTATACCCAACAGGTGCAACGAATCACTCGCAATAACTCCACATAATCCTCCATTACTCGGAAAATATTTTTTTTCCATTTTCTTCACTGTCAGCCGAGATATGATCTTCTTCATCCACTCTGCCTTCACATATGAGCTGTAATACTTCCATAGTTGCATAAACACTTAAGAAGATCAGATATCTTCCCCATTTAGTCCACAAAACTTCCCAAAAATTCCTCTCACAGAGAACTCGAGCGTATCTCCCCTGTTTAACTCTCGATTGAAAGTTAGCAGATTCTAGCCAAATTTAACTCATTCCAACGCTCAGAATAATCTTGTTATACTCAATAGATATGACCCAATTAATTCCATCCATTTAGTCTCTCAACAAATCCATCGAAAATCAATTTGAAAATCTGCCAGGGAGAGAATATATTTTCCCGCCAAAACCATTATTTGAATTTTTTGTTTCCCACCAAAATTGTTTTTGATGTTTTGATCAATTGGTGATTATCCAGCCAATTCTAACTGAATTCGATCATACCGCTATCTCTGTTTAGCTCAATGGAAGATACCCAATGATTTTTAGCTGTTTTAGTCTCATTATAAGACCTCCAAAATCCTAATCCTAATTTGACAGCACTATTCACCCATTTTCCCTCCAAAATTCAAATATTTGAAATGTTGAAGATGGTGTCCCCCTAATCCAGTGGTCGCCCCCTTATCCTTTGCTGGAGTCCGAATAACACATGTCCCTTGGGGTGCCTTTAGTAATTTTTCTGGGGTGTTTCCAACACTTTTTCTGGGTTCCTCCGGTGTATTTCTGGGGTGTCTTTAGTACTCTATCCTAGGGTGTAAAACACCACTTTTCGAGCCAATTTCGCCGCAAGAGCTTATTTTTCCAAAAACATCTACAAAAATATAAAATAACACAATAAGTATTTAATCGAGTCTAACAATATAGAACATTGAGAACAAAATAGACACATAAATGCGTCTATCAAATACCCCAAACTTATTATTTGCTAGTCCTCGAGCAAAAATTATTTTTGAAAAGTGACCGAGTTAATCTCGGGTGGGTTTATCAGAGGTGTACCCACAAAAAACCATTTACTCCAAAACCTAGCTATCTACGCAGAACCTTGGAAGGCACTAAAGAATCTTCTTGGTTGGCATACAAACATTGACTATAGGAGGAAGTACCCTGATGCGAAATTCCAAAATTCATATATAAGTGACAGAGCTCTACTCAGATAGTTTCACTATGGACATCATAACCGGAGTCAAAACTAATCACATAGATAGATAATGAGATGGATATAGAAAAACATAGATGGTTTTGATGTTTACTAGGTGAACGGTGTTTCCCATATCTGTCTGAAAGCCACTACTAGGATGAACCTATCCTAATGGACTGAGATACCGGTCTGACTAATATCAACACACTGGCATATACAAGGGAACCAGTGATTGACTACATAGAACAATTTTTTTTTTTTTTGATTAACGGCATGAATAGATCTTTTAGATCCAAACGCATGCTTCTTGTCAGCAGATTACATGATAGTTCCCACGGGTCCTGCGTTCCACGCTTGCTTAGGCGACGGAGACAGGGAGAACACATACATATTGCTATCCAAGTGTTAATGTTTATTCCGATTGGTCTAATTGGTATGGTCTTTTTTTTTTTTTTTTTGGTATCTCAATCACTCTATTCCACCCTAGCAGTGGTAACAACTTGAATCGTGGGCCCTACCTACTCTCTTAGAGAAACATAGTTTAAAAACAAAACAAAATAAGAATAGAAGTGAAAAGGACTCAACGAGATATGGTGAAACTATCATGTTATTACTAACACCTGAGCTCTGTGCTTTTATGAATAGACTCTTTCGATGTTTCCATCTAATCAGATTGGTTCCTCAACTCCTATAACCAAGATGTTCCCATCCACTTAGATTGGTTAGTGGTAACCTTAATAAGCATAAATTTCTAGGCTCTGGAGTCTATTTATTTATTCTGCAACTGAAAAGTTTCTCCCATACCCCCAAACTTAAATCTAACATTGTCCTCAATGTTCTAAAGATAAAATTAAAAGCATGAACAAGGAGAGAAATTGTTACTATTTGAAGAAAAAGATTTAAGGAAAGATATTACCGTGTTGCATGAGATTGGGTTACCTCCCAAGAAGCTCTAAGTTTAAAGTCTTCAGCCAGACATCGGAAGGAATTAGTCATCTCATAGAATCAAAAAGTAACAGTCGAAATAATTGTGGGTCTTCAAAACCAAAAAGAGCTGACAAAAGGAAACTACAATAACCCAAGAAAGTGAACAAGGATAGCATGCCCTTATCTAGTTTCCTGATTAAGATATTTATATCTAATTGTGGTTCAGGTTCAGGTTCTATGAAAGGGTCTAAATAAAATATTTTCATTGGTTGCGCTTCTTCATAGGTGGGATCTGAATCATTAGGTCCTAGAGTCTGGAAAAACTCAAATAAGAACTTAGAAGAACAAAACAATAACCTAAATAATTGAGGATCCTCTAAGTCAATCAGGTTTGACTTACATAACTGACCACAATGAGAGTAGTGGTCATTCTTAAGAAAATGTGTCGATTCTATCAACCTAAATTACTTAGGCTTAGTCTCAGAACTTAATAAGTTACACATTTGAAATTTATACGTTCCCACAATTGGAAGCAAACTATTTGGTGGGAAAACAAATTCAATCTTGGTATTATTCCTGGGCAAAACCACATCAACCAGAGGATGGGTTTCTAATGACTGAACTTCTTCCTGGACATCATTAGGTTCGGGAAAACGAGTATGAAGGTAATCTTGTAAAATGGTCGAGGCAGAGATATCAAGTCCAAAATGAGGGATCTTTGTAAGAGCTAAAGGTATGGCACAAGGAGAATGATAATCACCCCCAAACTTAGATTTTTGGGTATCTCTAGATAGACTAGCTACAATTTCCTTAATTTCTAGATCATTGGAATCCTGAAAATAGTCAATTGCTCCTTCGAGGTTATACTCAAGCGACGCATCCTTACTCATATTTAATAGCTCTAGCTACGAGTTCATTTTCTTCGTCTAAGACTATTGTTTCTAAGTCGCTAGACTCTAAAACAACATTTTCGGAATAAACCCGTTCCTCTAAAGCATTATCGGCTTCGTAATCAAAAGGAAAAACTACATCGTCTAAAACGGTGGTATCCCTAATCAAATCCTCGTCCTTTTGAATAGGTGAATAATCATAAAAATTATTTGGATTTGAACTAGAATCATTATAAAGCTCAATTGGATTAATAGATTCCTGATCACTATGCCTACACATTTCAGATTCTTCATTACTACTATCCTCATCATAATAGTACGAAGATGATTGAACCTTATCTAAATAAGTAGTGTCTTTTATTCTAACCTCGTCCTCTAAATTAGGCAAATATTCACTATTGATATCAAGGGTAGAATTAGAAACACTATTTTGGAAATTTAGATCATTTCGAGCAGCATTAGCTAACTGTTCATTTTCTGCCTCTAGACGTGCCTGAATTTCACTGAGCATAACACTTATACGTTCACTACTCTCGTTTATCATCTCAGAATACCGTGTACACTCTTCTTTTAAACTATTCATTGCAACTAAACGTTTATACGTCCTTTTAATCCGTTGTTGGGTCTCTTCTAGAGAAGGAACAGGTTCAGAAATATCATAATCAGGACTCGTTTTTAAGTAATTTTCCAAAAACGCGTAACTAGTACTATAATGTTCTTGATTTTCTTGCTCGTAAGACCAATTCGCGTGTGGATAGTAATTGGGCTCACTATGGTATGAACCATAACCTTGAAAAGGATGGCGTTCCCAACCACTATTCCCAACATGGTCATAGAAAGGATGATGTCCATATTCAAATTCAGGTTGATAATCATTGTATTGGCTTCTATCGTACCAGTTCGACATTCTTAATTGCAAGGGAATTCTACACAACCACAAACAAGGCCGACTCGACTCCACCAAAACAAACCTAAAGATTTCTAGCAAACGAAAAGCATGATGGCTTCACTTAGATTGTTTCTAGACTTGCTTCTATCTCTCGAAGGGGAATTCGTTACAGTTTGAGAAAACCCCTCTGGAATCAATCCGAGCTAATGTGAGGAAACTTGAGGCGAGGGAAGCTCAATGGAGCTTTGATACCCAAGGCCTCACCGGCATTACAAGGCAGTTCATTTCAACTCACAATAACCTTCTTGAACTTTGAGGTGTGCTTAAGAAAGTAACCAATATCCTTCGAAATTTTTTCCTAATAAGCGCGTTACCCTATCGGTCTCGTTCTAGTCAAGTTTTAAGCTTGGGTTCGCGTTAGGTTTAGTTTTCCTAAGGCGGGCAAGAAGGGAGCGGTGATGAAATCCGAAACTTTATCTTGTATTGGCCAGGCCTTGCCCTTTACTAGGAATTTAAAAACAGTCCAAATTCGTCCTCAATCAATGAATCACCTTAAGGAATACAATAACTCGCTTACAGGAGATTCGCGAGTGTTTCGATGGACTTACCTCCGGTACCAGACGGGGGATGAACCGTTGAAGTCGACTCGGGCCACGACTCCTATGTCATGTACGAACCCGAGGGGCCGAGACGATATAGTAATCGTCGTCCTTCCCTGCACACAGTTTATATAAATTTTCTTTTTAATTAATAATACCCTTCCGTAGGGTATGAAAAATAATGTCCCAAAATTTAAATTCCAAAATCCATAAAAAAAAAGTGCAAAAGAAAAAATAAAGTCTAAGAAAAATAAAAAGTCTAAAAAAATAAAAATAAAAAAAAATAAAATACAAATATCTCTCTTTTTTTTTCTCTCTTTTTTTTTATCAAAATAAAAAATAAATAAAAAATCTTCTTCTTTCGCCCCTTTCGCTTTGCCTTTTACTCCAGTCTTTAAGTATTCACCAAAAACTTTGGCAAAATTTTCTTTCGCTCCAACTTCCAAAATCTGAAAGAAAAAGACAAAAACCCAAAAACGTAAAGAAGAACAAAAATAAAAATAAATAAAAATAAACCTAACAAAAATAAAAATAAATCTATATACAAGTCCGCGTCGGCGGCGCCATTTCTTTATTGTAGTATTAATTTTGCGGTAAATAAGAATTCGTTGCTCGGACTTGAAAAGATTTTTAAAACAAAAATATATACAAAATTTGTCACAGGATCAAGAGACACTGGGACTCAGGATTCCACCATTAATCATTCACAGGATTCATATATTTATTCCAAATAGTTATAGCTCAAATAATAAGGACTCTCATTCTTGCCAAGGTAGATTTTTAGAAGATTAACTGTAAATCGAAAGCATGGCATATCAAAAGCACTATGACCAAGCATAAACCATCAAATGAAATGACAATCAATTAAGAAAAATCATAAAATGATTAATAAAAAGTGCAAGTAGTCAAAAAGAATTAAATATAATTATCATATGCGTGAAATATGGCTTCCTCCATCATCCCAGTATTAGGGTTTAGCTACTCATATTAATCATGTTCTCAAAATACATTTTTATAGCTCAAAAAGTTGATTAAAAGATGAGAAAATGCTAAAACAAAGATTCGCAACAGTTATAAGCGTTACAATTACGCTGTATAAAACAAAACTGAAGTGTAGTAAAGAACGATACAACCTTAGTGATGTAAACAACGACACCAGTGAACTGCTACGGGTACTGTTGAAGAACGACGCTTCTGGAGCGTCAGTTCTTCATCTTCTTCCTCCTCCTCGAGCGCAGCAACAACAGCAGGAGAGATTTCTCCCTTTCGCTTCTCTTGGCTCCAAAACTTCCCCAAACTCTTGATAACCCTCTATCAGCTCCCAAGGGTCCCTTTAATACCCAACAGGCGCAACGAATCACTCGCAATAACT
Organism: Papaver somniferum; assembly: GCF_003573695.1. Taxonomy (NCBI): domain Eukaryota; kingdom Viridiplantae; phylum Streptophyta; class Magnoliopsida; order Ranunculales; family Papaveraceae; genus Papaver; species Papaver somniferum. The sequence goes on along the minus strand of NC_039359.1, from coordinate 78,620,046 downwards.
CCACATAATCCTCCATTACTCGGAAAATATTTTTTTTCCATTTTCTTCACTGTCAGTCGAGATATGATCTTCTTCATCCCCTTTGCCTGCGCATATGAGCTGTAATACTTCCATAGTTGCATAAACACTTAAGAAGATCAGATATCTTCCCCATTTAGTCCACAAAACTTCCCAAAAATTCCTCTCACAGAGAACTCGAGCATATCTCCCCTGTTTAACTCTCGATTGAAAGTTAGCGGATTCTAGCCAAATTTAACTCATTCCAACGCTCAGAATAATCTTGTTATACTCAATAGATATGACCCAATTAATTCCATCCATTTAGTCTCTCCACAAATCCATCGAAAATCAATTTGAAAATCTGCCAGGGAGAGAATATATTTTCCCACCAAAACCATTATTTGAATTTTTTGTTTCCCGCCAAAATTGTTCTTGATGTTTTGATCAATTGTTGATTATCCATCCAATTCTAACTGAATTCGATCATACCACTATATCTGTTTAGCTCAATGGAAGATACCCAATGATTTTTAGCTGTTTTAGTCTCACTATAAGACCTCCAAAATCCTAACCCTAATTTGACAGCACTATTCACCCATTTTCCCGCCAAAATTCAAATATTTGAAATGTTGAAGATGGTGTCCCCCTAATCCAGTGGTCGCACCCTTATCCGTTGCTGGAGTCCGAATAACACATGTCCCCTGGGGTGCCTTTAGTAATTTTTCTGTGGTGTTTCCAACACTTTTTCTGGGTTCCTCCGGTGCATTTATGGGGTGTCTTTAGTACTCTATCCTAGGGTGTAAAACACCACTTTTCGATAGGGATGGCCATTTTCCCCACCCAAACCCATCCCCTTGGGTACCCGCCCCTATTGGGTAGGGTTTTACCCGTACAAACGGGGTTGGGGTTGGGTATGGGTAATACCCGAAATTAGTGAAGCGGGGATGGGGCGGGGATGGGATTCTAGGTCCCCGCCCCATACCCGCCCCGTACGTTCCCATTTTAGGATTTTATATTTTTATTATATTTAAACTTAGATATTATATTATATTATAAAAGAAAAGGTAAAAGTATAAGATATCATTAATTATTTATATTATATTTAAACTAATAAATTATATTATATTATATTATAAAAGAAAAGGTAAAAATATAAGATATCATTAATTATTTATATTATATTTAAACTAAGAAATTATATTATATTATATTATAAAAGAAAACATAAAAGTATAAGATATCATTAATTATTTATATTATATTTAAACTAAAAAATTATATTATATTATATTATTTAATTATTGTATTGATTATATTATATTATTTAAGCTTTCTTTATTATATATATTATATTACTTTATGTGTATATTACACAGTGATCCCAAAATGACAACTATATCCACACAAGGTGAATCCGAACAGTCTGAACACCATGTCGAGACAATTTCAAGTTCTCCAATGGATGATGACCATGGTGAAACTGCCGAGGCAAACATTACAGGTGATTGTGATAATTCCGAAGGTGAAATTTCTATAGTATCAGGGAAGAAAAGATCCATAGTGTGGAACCACTTTGAAAAGAAAAAGATAAAAGGGGAAGACAAAGCAGTTTGCAAATATTGTCATAAACCATTAGGAGGAAAAAGCACAAATGGGACTAAGCATCTACACGCACACATGAAAAGATGTCCTCGACGTAAACAGCAAGACATAAGACAATCAATAATCACTCTGAGTAAAAAAAGTGACGGAAGAAGTCAGCTTAACACGTACAGTTTTGATCAATCGTTCGCTAGGAAGGAACTTGCTTATATGATAATCATACACGAGTATCCTCTTTCCATGTTGAACATGCTTGATTTAGACGATATTCAAATGCGCTTCAATCGTTGTTTAAGGTGGTATCTCGGAGCACAATTAAAAGGGATATCCTTAAAATCTATGACGAAGAAAAAACTAAAACAATGGAGGTGCTACAAAAACATCAAGGTAAAATTGCGTTGACTAATGATATGTGGACTAGTATGCAAAAGAAAGGATACATGGTTATTACGGCTCATTTCATCGATGAATCGTGGATCTTGCAAAGCCGAATTATCAGGTACGCGTATTCATTTAATGATTTCAGGCATTGGATATGCACGTCATAAATGAAAAATCACTACCATTAATTTTGTTACTGATTAATTACTAGTTGCTACGTAGTACGGTCTAATCAACCATCTGAATTTTATTTTGTATTAGGTTTATGTATGTGCCATGTCCGCACACGGCTGAAGTCCTGTCAGCCGCATTGATGGAGTGTCTGCTAGACTAGAATATCGATGGTAAAGTATCCACTCTTACTGTAGATAATTGTTCCACTAATTATCTTATGATCCAACTTCTCCTAGAAAAATTATCAAGTAACTTACTGTCGGGTGGAGATATTTTTCATATGCGTTGTTGTGCACACATATTAGCTCTTATAGTCAAGAAAGAATTAGAGGGGATCAAAGGAGCAATCGAATTGATTCGTAATAGTGTTGCTTACTTGAAAGCAACACCAAAACGAGTTGAGAAATTTGAAGAGGCCGCCCGTTAACTAAATATTTCGAGTATAAATAAGTTAGTTCTTGATTGTGAGACAAGATGGAACTCAACATACCTGATGCTTAATACTGCTATTAAGTATCAGAAGGTTTTTGCTCGACTAAAGCAACGTGAGCCACAGTATGATTGTTTGCCAGATGATGAAGATTGGTTGTTGGCAAAGGAAATGTGCGACAAACTTAAGATATTTTATACCTTCACAGAGAAGTTTTCCGGAGTAAAATATCCTACCACCAACCTTTTCTTTCCAAGTTTTTGTGATATTAGATTGTCATTAAATGAGTGGAAAAAATCTAAAGTTGGTGTGATTAAGGAAATATCATATGAAATGATAGAGAAGTTTGAAGAGTATTGGTTTGTGATCAATGGAGTAATGGCCGTAACAATTATGTTAGATCCAAGGTTTAAGATGAAATTGATTGAGTTTTATTTTCCACAAATTTATGGTCAAGCTTTTTCAAAAATCGAAATTGATCGAGTACGCGATTTATGCGTTGATTTGGCAACGGAGTATGAACTGAAAGTAAAATTTGCTGAAACATCTGTTAGCCAAAATGATTTGTCTTTCACTTCAGAGATGCATGGTTTTAACGATGACGTAGATCCTTTGGAAAAGTTTGATATGTTTGTCTCTAATACTGCTCCTACTAGTACTGTTAAGTCAGAATTAACCAATTACTTAGAAGAAGATCTTTTACCTAGGATTGGTAATTTTGACATACTAGCATGGTGGAAGACAAATGGGATTAAATATCCAGTCTTGCAGTGTATGGCTAGAGATATTTTAGCGATTCCAGTTTCAACGGTAGCTTCCGAATCAGCTTTTAGTACCGGAGGTAGATTTGTGAGTGTCCAACGTAATAGACTTCATCCAAAAACGTTGGAATCTTTGATGTGCGCTCAAGACTGGCTATGGGATATGCTGAATGGTAATGAAATTCTCTTTTTATTGAAATGTTTTTTTTTTACATTTAATACATCATTATGGTTATATGATACACTTTCTTATTTTGGCTAGGTGGATCAAAATTCGATGGTGAAACATTTTGGGAAGACACTGGAGCAGACGATGAGGTGATCAACATGGAGGAAGATACTTGATAAGAAATAATTAAGAACTAAAATGAGTGATGCTCGTTTATAGACCAATTTGTTTTTCTTTGCTTGTTTTACGATGAATTTATGAGTTTGAAATTTTAAATTATTCTTATTATTATTGGTCGAACTTAGGTATTGATTATTAAATTAACTCATCATATTTAAGCTTAATGTTATGGGTAACCCGTAAAAAACCCGCCCCGTACGGGTATTTCTCATACCCGCCCCGTCCCAGATCAAGCGGGTAATGGGGAGGGTGTGGTTTTTTTTTTGAACGGAGCAGTGACTGGGATACAAGATCCCCGCCCCACGACCATCCCTACTTTTCGAGTCAATTTCGCCGCAAGAGCTTATTTTTCCAAAAACATCTACAAAAATATAAAATAACACAATAAGTATTTAATCGAGTCTAACAATACAGAACATTGAGAACAAAATAGACATATAAATGCGTCTATCATCCATGTCAGCTAACTGGTGAACCAACGAAATATGTAACGAGAGGAAGTTTCCCTAATTTTATTTCCGTAGGGGAGGTAACTCTAATTATGATCTTCGGCAGGAAAGGTAACGCAAAATCCCCCAATTTAAAACTAAGATTTTTGGTAACATGTTTATCATATAAAACTTTACATTCCTACAAAAAATGAGAGCATTCCGAAATCAGAAACTTCACAATCCACAAATTTTAATTACACTTTCAGTTGATATTAAATACCTAAAAAAAATTCATGAGAATATACCTGATTAAAAGAACAAATTTAAATCACTGATTAAAAGAAAATACCTGAATTATGAATACCCGAATGAATCCAGTGAAAGGTTTGTTAGTCCTGTACAAATAAAAATAATACAAAATCATTAGGAGTATGATTTCCAGAGGGGAAAAAAAACGGTGTCAGCAAAAAAAAAATCATTAGGAATATGATTTCCAAAGGAATCGTTATCAGCAACAAAAGAAAAAAAATGGGAATATGATTTCGAAAGATATCAAAATAAATGTGGATATCAAAATAACAGGAAAGAAAATATTGGAGTACGATATCGAAATTATTAGGATATATGCATATATTAGGATATATTCATATGTCAGGAGATATTTAATATTTACTAATAGAAATAAATGTGAATATCAAAATAGAATAAACCTTATTCTCATATTTTCTTAATTTTTTCATAACATAATTTAAAATAAAATAAGCCTAAAATAAAAACTAAATTAAATAAAACCGATTTTGTTTTTTTTGTTATGTCTTGATATGTATTATATTTTTCGTATAAAAAAATATTTGCAACTAATAATTATAGTATTACAGTGATATGAGAATAATGTAGCTAACCAAAATTACCAATGTTTTGTAATTATTAGAGTGTTGTTTCCTAACATAAAAATTTTCTTTCCATAACAGAGATTTTGTCTTCTTGATGCTCTCTATATAAAGCGCTGGAGCAAACGTAACGTCTCAAGGTTTTTTTTATTCATTTTTTTTTATCTTGCTACGGTTTTGCTTTTTCATCGGGGCGCTGCTATACCTCTTCTCCGATCAACGACAAGGTCGCATATTGATAAGGTGGTATATTTACATGAACGTTTATTTTTGCTTTTTAGTCTTTTTGCTTTTTAAGGTTATGTTGTTTTCTTCCGTTTCCTGATGTTTAGGATTTTATTGACTAACCTATTTTAGGATTTTATTGACTAACCTATTTTTTGCTATTTGTTTTGCACATGTAGAATTAAAATTATAATCAGTTAGCAGTAATGGAGGTCGTAACCGCTGCTCATGAAAACTGGTAGTTTTATTAATCTTGCTATCAATAAAATTAAGAAAATTAATCTTGATACTTTTATCTCTTATGGGTGTTCTTTGATTTTGACAATTTTATTTAATTTTTGGTTCATAGATATAAAATCAGAAAATTATACAGCACGGGTTTTGATGAATTCGCGTGTGATGACCTAGGTAAATCTTATACGTCAATACTTTTGTTAATGGCTTTGTACTCAATAATTTCTTTGGCTTTGAAGTTGTGTTATGATTTTCAACGCCTTCATACTTCCTCTTTATTTGTTATCTTTTCTTTTTTAGCAATTTTTCCTTTGGAATATTGGTCAAACATCAGGTCGAGTTGCATGCTGCCGATGCCAAGTGTTCCAAATACTAAACAGAACCACTTGGTTACTCATTACGTATATGAAGAACATAATGAGAAATAAACAAAATTTAGTTTTCCCTACCTTTGTTTCATTTATTAGAAAAAAAAGTTTTAGGAGTTGTTGTTCTTAGTAAAATAAAAGGAGCTCAAAGAAATTATGTAGTGTCATGTTTTAAAGACTTAAAAAACGCACCCCTAATTTTATATTAACATGTACTTTGTTTTGATCCATGGCATATATTTTGGTGCTATCTTTTTTCTTCTTTTTCTTTTTTGTGTTTCAATGGTCCATGGTTGCTCTTTGTTTTGCAGGTCATCTCATCGATGAATGTTAATAAACGAGTTAGAGTCGCTATATCAAGTGACAACCGCTCATTTGTAGCCATATTTGGATTTTTTTTTGATGAATTTTAATCTTCATTATTTCTTCTTCGCAAGTGGATTCTTTCCTTTTCCTTTGTGGTAAACGTTAAATCTTTTGCTCCAGTTACTTTAGGTCTACTATTGGTATTGCCCTTAGTGTTCCAGTTACCAACCATAAGGTAATATTTGGAATCAGTTTTATTTGTTTTTTCTAAGAATGGTGTAACTTCTTTCTAAATTTGCTGCATCTAACTTGGTTTGTTAATTATTAACCCTTTTCTTTTTATCCCTCATTGTTGCACATATGTATGGTTTAGCGGTGCAGGTATATAGGTTGTTTTGCATCTCATTTGTGTTTGTTCTGGGGAGTGGGGAACCATTTTCAAGGTGATGGTCATTGTTGTTGATTCCCTACTTCAGGTTTGTACTATTAGCTTTTATTTTTAACTGCATAAATTTTAACTGCATAAATATGAGAAAAATCATACCAGGAACATGTTTCTTATGAAAATTCTGGAAAAGGTGATATCCCCTGCACTCATGTGAAAGTCTACATTGGACATTTGTTGAATCACCACATTGAAGAATCGACTTAGTTGACTGGCATGTGAGTATATACCTAGATGTCTAATCTTAATTTGGTTTTGTTTGTTTTTCTTTGTCGTGACATAGGTATCCATAATGCAAAAATACTAATGATATTTTTATTTCATTTTTTTCAGTGTAAGATATGCAATTGATATCGCCAACGAAAAATATGCGCTCATGGGTCTATAATATATATTTAGCTGCTTGCCTTATCCTGACTTCAGCAGATGCTAAGCGAGGGCATCATAAATTCTGATGGAGCGTTGCTGATTTAAAATTTTTGTTGATGATTGCAAGATTTTAGATGCCTTGTGATGACAAATTCAAATGAGTCTCTCACAAAAAAATAAAAATAAATAAACAAAACGTAGAAAATAGAATACCCCAAAGAAAAGATACGAACAAATAGAAAACCATAAATAGGATTCTTCTAAAATCGCAAACCATTGAAAAAATGTCCTAAAGTCATTTTATTTTCAAATAACCTAACCTAAAAGGAAATTGTAAATCCTTTTCTGGAGCGGTGGGTTCGAAACTAAGTGCATGAAATCCAATACAAAAGTTATATGCGAAATAAATAAGTAAAGCGGGTGGAGAACCGAGATTATACCCCAGCTCCATCAAGGATGATGTTACGAAGGAGAGGTTTTTGGGTGGATTGACTTAATGCTTCCTTGATTGTGAAAATGAAGGAAATGGGCACCTTATATATGATTAGTTACAAGTTCTGAAATACTACCTTTGTTTTAAAAAAATAAGTTGGTATCGTGTACAAACTACACATGAAACAAGCCTACGGAGGGAGTAATTACTTCTCAAATTTATTGAATTAAATTTTTTATATCAATTCATTTATAGGTTTTACTCCCAAAATCCATTACAAGACATCCTTTACACTTGGGTTCCAAAACTGTTTATCTAATAATTCACGGGTCTCTGTAAACTTACTCAATGAAAAAAATCAGGCTTAGCTATCCCTATTGGAATAACTCACCGACCTCACAATTAATTTACCCAACGAGATCAAGTTTAAGTATCATAGAATAAGCGTTCCTAAACAGGCACGCAGATTTGAACTATCATACATTAGCAGGTTCTAATATGAATTTTCATGCGTTTGTTGCGCCAAAATGAAACACGTTAGTATAGTGGAATTCACAGGTACGTAAGCCTACACAATGATTATTTAAATATTTATGTTCATTCAGTATGTTCACAGGAATTGATTTTTAAATATACAAAATACTCAGAGAAATCACGTATCCAATTATTCTTAATTTAAAAATTTATTTATCGTGTAAATTACAAGTACATATATAGTGTCGGGCAATTCTTATAGTTGTCGAATATATTTCATTGCATTATTTCAATTCGACTGAGGTAGAGGATATATCGGTTCGTCGTACGGGTAGTTTTTCATAATCATCTCAGTAATTTCATGAGAAAGTATTTCTGTATTTGATTTTATTTTTTCTGATTTTTTTTTTTGTATTTATCCATGAGACAGTATTTCTGAGTTAGTGCAAAAATCGAAATAAAACCAAAAAGGATGCCAAGAAGTTACCAAAAAAAAAATATCTGCTCGATATCCATTTAACCTTGATAAAATACCAGCCTAAAATCTATTTAACCTTGAAAATATCCGCTCGATATCCATTTATACATAAAAGATCAAGTGCCTAACATGATTTATTCTTTTACATTATGATGTATCACGATTTCGATGACGCTTCTGCGGATAAAGCAAAGGTATATAATAATTTAATGGACTTAAAATGAAAGAATATAATGAATTCTAGAAAGAATCAAAAATTTGGAAAAAAAATCGAGCAACATAATTTTTAATCAATTTACGAAGTTGAAATAAATACTGCATGTTTTGAAGATGTTGTGTTGCACTTCTTTATTTTATTGTCTGTTTCATTATTGGCTATTGAAATATTTTATTTGTTTTTACTGTCATGTGCTTCTTCAATTTTTAATACTTTCTTAGAAATATTTTTTATTCTTAATGAAATAATTTTACATACAATCCAATATTAGATGAGCAAGAAATAGACCCGTACATGGCACGGGTGACAAACTAGTATATTTAGAGACAGACTAGATATCCACTCGCCAAAATACGAATTAGAATGGTTAAAAACCAATTGGATGTCTTGCTTACCCCTATTGAAACTGGTCAAACCTGTTGGTTATATGAATGATAAATTGGAAGATAAGTTGACTATGGTATAAGTGTAACAAAGTCCAGAAGTAGGGAGCACGTTTGGTGGAGACTAAATACGTTGATACTCCCATTTTGGTGGTTATTGACGGTTTTGATCTGATGGTCCTTATTATGTCTTTCCATAAGACTCGATCAAGGGACTAATATTACACCTTTTCCTTTATGTGACCAAATATGAAGGGGCGCCACTTCTAACTGTCGCATATGTGAGGAAATGTCTAGTCACCAAGAGACATGAACTACTGCATAAAAACCCAAGTTTTCTCTTTTATTTTTTACTGGAAAAATTAATCATAAAATCTGTTTTAGAAATCTGAGAGTTTGTTCTACATCTTGCGTTCGCTGCTTTCGAAATATTCAAGTGCTATGTTACTTTGAGAGGAGCCGTTGTATCCTGGGAAACCATCACCGCTAACTATTCAGCATAGTATATAGGGTGAATTGCGTTTTAAGGAAAGAGTCACTACGGGAAACATCATCATTGACGACAAAAGATAAGCGTTGTAGTACCCCTACGACAACTCCATTTCATGCATTGTGGAACGGGGGTATTGTAGAAAGTCCAAGTTTTTCTACAATGGTTGACAAGTGTTGTAAAGGGTGATGTGATTCATGGTTCGACAATAGTTTTTCAATGTTGTGATTCTCTTTCGATTTTTTTTGATAACCTAACACAACTCTTGCTTGTATTGTAGAACAATCGTGGACAACATAAGTAGCATATCGTAGAAATTTTTAACACAACACTTATTCGTATTGTGAATATTACAGTTAGTACACTTGTTAGCATTGTAGAAGTACCTTGATACAACTATACTATGTGTAGTAGGACTATCTTGGACAACACATAGTTATGATTGTAAATAAACTATTTTACAATACTTGTGAATAAGATCAAACCCATATTTCAGAATATATATTTCACTTTTGTCACTACTATTTGTGAAATGTAAAGAAACAACTAGATTAAACTGAAATGTAAATAAAAAATTGGATTAAACTGAAAGACTCATTCAAATTAAACCAAACCCAGAATTAAAGCATTCACATACCAATGTGATATACACAAAACATACAAAAAAGTGGCAGTGATATGTCTGTTACCAAAAGTTAAGTCTCCAAAAAGATCACAAAAGATTAAGAAGTCTATTAGTAGATTATTCTATCTTTGGGCCATGTGATAAAATTTGAAACAACATCATGAACAGTTCTGACTTCTGAAGTAGCTTGGTAGACAAGAGCATCATCCACATAAGAAACCTTCACACATACAGTGTAGGCTCCAAGACCGATTGGTTTTCCATGTATCTGCTTACTTGGATCTGTTTCAGCAATTTCAGCCTCTGCAACCACCTCGTCCTCCTTGTACCAGCTTAACAACTTGCTTCCAAATAAATGTATCAATACATGAGTCATCAAGAATAGCATAACAACATGGTATTATCTCAGAATATTTCTACGATAAAACTTTGTAGAGAACTTCAAACAATTATATTTTTAACGATGCAATAGCTTTCACATGGTGAATATCAAGACTGTAGAACATACCAATTTCACCTCCAATCGGGCGTAACCTTCTCGACTTATGGTATGTGGGGTGGTGTGTTTTGAACGATTTTCTTGCATTTTTATTCTTCTGACCTGAATAGAAAAGTAAAAAAATCATTTGACAGACTTTAAAGTTTTTAATACAAATATATAGGCATTATATATAATAGAAATTACTTACTCTGAATTCAATAGAGTCTACATGTTTCACAAACTCTTCCCACTCCCTAACTGTCATGGTCCTGGGCATTAACTTCTCCAGCCGTTTCTTTTGTTCTTCCCCTAGTAGCCGATCCAAAGCGTCGAGTACCAAACCAGCTTTCCTTGACCTTGCTTCTCTAAGATAAGTTGCACAGATGGATCACCAATCGGTTGTTCATTAGCGTTGAAGGAAATTGTTCTTTTCGGATCAGCAGAATCTAAGCCTGTACAATCAGAAAGACTGATAAAGGTAATACTCACAATGTTGAAGTGCTTCAAGTAACGCCGCAATGAGTCAATCCTTAGTACTGGCAGGTTCACCTTCTGGTAATATAAGAACTATCAATATATTATTATCGTAAAGATCGATTTAGGTGCAAGAGAAGGAACTATCAGGTGTGCCGAATTCTTACTGGTTGAGGTTGATGTTTGTCAACATTGAATTGAGTGAGAGTTATCTCTGTAACTCATCTTGCAGGCAGGTCATTGCGTGGAAAGCGACGGAGGCTTTGGCAGTCGAACTCTAGGTCCTCTTTGTTGTTTATGGAACATCATAGAACCAGCTGTATCAAAGATTGAACAAAGACTATCAAAACAGGTTCAACAACTTGTCAATGAAGAGCAATTGTCATACAACATATATGAGTAAGTAGTTAAGTTTGCGACGTACAAAATTCATCATCTCTAGTTCTCTGTGTCAGTGCTGCAACATGAGTTTTCAAACCCGTAAAACCTAACATTCATCTAACCCATTTCAATGAACTTCAACAGCAGCAACACAATTGATTCTCATCTGATTCTTCCTGATAGCATCACCAGTTACTCAACCTCAGACATCACCATCTAATGCAATTTCAACTTCAGCTACACCACTGCAACCTCCACCTCAACTGCAACCCGACATTTCAATCTTAAACTTCCTGTGTAGCAATCAAAATCACCACTATCAAATTCATATAAAAACCCTGTGTATTCCTTCCATGACATCCTTCACAAAGATCTACAACATACAATTGAAATTCAAAAAAAAAAAATTATCAATTAACAACAATCGATCCAAACGCATAAACCATGTAAAATCCATGGTTTTTGTACAAGAAATCAACAGCGAAAAGGTGAAGTTACTGAAAATTACCCGATATTCATCAGCACCAACATTTCTTCGGATTCAAACAAAGTCCCAACATCAACCATTCCATCTAACCAGCAACACCGACTCAAAATCAGGTTCGAGATTCTGCCAAGCTTGAGCTTCAATTCCTCATCTGCAATTTGAATTTCACCAATATCCTAATTTATTCATCATAATAACCACCACCATCATATCTTGATTTCTCATCAGTTCAATCTTCTCAAACCCCTAAAATCCAGTGAACCCATCTATGTAAGTTCAATCCCCACCTTCATTCTCCCACTTATCCATTAATTCAGAAACAGAAGCTTCATTTCTTCGACCTAGTCTTCTCGGCAAAGAAAACTTCGTACATCTGTTGTTTCTTTCTTGACTTGGCCTCAGAGGTCTCTCTAAACCGAACAAGCACATCCTAGATTTCATTTAAGTGAAGAAATCGAAGAAGAATGAGACGGTAGTGACAGAGATTTAATATCTAGATTCACCGCACCACTAGGTTTTTCTTCATTTTTTCCGGCTAGAAGCTGTATTTTAAATCTTTAAATTGAGATTCAGGGTCGATTAGAGTTTCAGAAAACGGTTTTGGGGGTAAGAAATTTAGAATGAATTGAGTAAGAAACTTGAGATTTAGGGTTATGAAATTGGATTTTCTGAGAGTGATTTAGCCTTAAAAGATGAAAGTTTAGAGTGGGGAAAGAGGAGAAATTAGGGTTTGCAGAGAGAGACGCAGGTAAGAGGTGGAGAATGAGTAGAGGTTTTCTCTCCCTTCTTTAGTTTAGATAACTCAAAAATACTCTGGACCGTAGATACGGAGGTCATACGAATTGCATAAATTATGGGACGATGTAGATTAATTTTAAGATGCTCATACGGATTGAGAAACTTGTGTGTTTCTCTTTGTGCTAGTTTAAACTCGTGTATTCGGTTTAATTATCAACTTTCGATATGCATAAAAATCGAAAAAAAATATTAATAAATTTAGGACATTGTTATCGACATTCTGATATAAAAAATCCAAAAAATATATAAGAATGAAGCTGAAAACTAAGAAGTGAATTTGATAATTGGTGTGTTTCTTTGTGCTTTTGTGCTTTCTCTTTGTGCTTCCGGTTTGAATTTCGACTAGTTACATAGGTCATGAAGTAATTTCGACTAGTCATACAGGTCATGAAGTAGCTTTAGTTCATATTAGTAGCATGATACATCATCGAAATTGATGAATATGAAGCTTAGTGTCGATTCGAACTTCAAATGTGGTATAACAACATACAAACTAGGAACCAAGAAGCTCTGAGAGGGTTCTGACTTCAAACTTAGCATGATACATCATAAAAATCGATAAGTATGAAGCTCAATGTCGATTCGAGCTTCAAACTTGGTATAATGGCATACAATCTATGAACCAAGAAGCTTTGAGAGGGTTATGACTTCAAACTTAGCATGATACATCATCAAAATTGATGAATATGAAGCTTAGTGTCGATTCAAACTTCAAATGTGGTATAACAACATACAAACTATGAACCAAGAAGCTCTGAGAGGGTTCTGACTTCAAACTTAGCATGATACATCATCAAAATCGATAAGTATGAAGCTCAATGTCGATTCGAGCTTCAAACTTGGTATAATGGCATACAATTTATGAACCAAGATTCTTTGAGAGGGTTCTGACTTCAAACTTAGCATTGATACATCATCAAAATCGATAAGCATGAAGCTCAATGTCGATTCGAACTTCAAACTTGGTATAATGGCATACAATCTATGAACCAAGAAGCTCTGAGAGGGTTATGACTTCAAACTTAGAATGATACATCATCGAAATTGACTAATCTAAGTCAGAAACTTGGTAAGAACGAAGAAACCATCCATTTACAGGTAAGATTCCTTCGAAATATTCTACGAAACCTTAAACAAACCTTATTTCTGCATATTATATGCATACCAGGCTCCGAGATCCAAACCTGGCCGCGAGTTGACTACTCTAAGTCATAAACTTCGTAAGAACGAAGAAACCATCCATTTACAGGTAAGATTCCTTCGAAATATTCTACGAAACCTTAAACAAATCCTATTTCTGCATATTGTATGCATACCATGCTCCGAGACCGAAACCTGGCCGCGAGTTGACTACTCTAAGTCAGAAAATTGGTAAGAACGACGAATCCATCCATTTATAGGTAAGAGTCCTTCGAGATATTCTACGAAACCTTAAACAAACCCTATTTCTGCATATTGTATGCATACCAGGTAAGATTTCTTTGGAATAATCTACGAAACCCGAGTTTCTCGTTCGGATGAACTGGATAAAAAATATATCAGAATTGAACATCCCAGGTTCGAAGATTACAAGAGTTAAAATGACCATATTAACCTTACTAGAAATAAAGGTAATAAATATTATGGAGATTGTGAAATTACTAAACTAACCTTATCTGAAATAAGTAAAGTAAATATTACAGATAGTGAAAATGATCATATTACGCTTCATGGAAATTTGTGCAATAAATATTATGGAGATTGTGAAAATGACCTGACTATCCTTATCGAAAAAAAGTAAAGTTAATATTACTTCTTGTGAAAATGACCATATTACCCTTCTTGGAAATTAATGCAATAAATATTATGAAGACTATGAAAATGACCAGACCACCCTTACCGGAAAATAAGTAAACTAAATATTATAAATTTTTAAAAGCACCATATAACCCTTACTAGAAATAAAGGTAATAAATATTATGGAGACTGTGAAAATTACCAGACTATCCTTATCTGAAATGAGTAAAGTAAATATTACAGATAGTGAAAAATGTACATCATCAAAATCGATAAGTATGAAGCTCAATGTCGATTCGAACTTCAAACTTGGTATAATAGCATATAATCTATGAAGCAAGAAGCTCTGAGAGGGTTCTGACTTCAAACTTAGCATGATACATCATCGAAATTGACTACTTTAAGTCAGAAACTTGGTAAGAATGACGAATCCATCCATTTACAGGTAAGATTCCTTCGAAATATTCTACGAAACCTTAAACAAACTTATTTCTTAATACTGTATGCAAATCAGGCTCAGAGATCGAAACCTGGCCACGAGTTGACTACTATAAGTCAGAAACTTGGTAAGAACGAGTAAACCATCCATTTACAGGTAAGATTCCTTCGAAATATTCTACGAAACCTTTAACAAACCTTATTTCTGCATATTGTATACATACCAGGCTCAGAGATCGAAACTCGGCCACGAGTTGACTACTCTAAGTAAAAAACTTGGTAAAAACGACGAATCCATCCATTTACAGGTAAGATTCCTTTGGTATATTCTACGAAACCTTAAGCAAACCTTATTTATGCATATTCTATGCATACCATTCTCCGAGATCGAAACCTGGCCGCGAGTTGACTGCTCTAAGTCAGAAACTTGGTAAGAACGACGAATCCATCTATTTATAGGTAAGATTTCTTCGAAATATTCTACGAAACCTTTAAAAAAACCCTATTTCTGCATATTGTATGCGTACCAGGATCCGAGATCGAAACCTGGTCGTGAGTTGACTACTATAAGTCAAAAACTTGGTAAGAATGACGAATTCATCCATTTACAGGTAAGATTCCTTCGAAATTTTTTACGAAACCTTTAAAAAAACTTATTTCTGCATATTGTATGCGTACCAGGCTCAAAGATCGAAACCTGGCCGCGAGTTGACTACTATAAGTCAGAAACTTGGTAAGAACGAAGAATTCATCCATTTACAGGTAAGATTCCTTCGAGATATTCTACGAAACATTAAAAAAATCCTATTTCTGCATATTGTATGCATACCCGGATCCAAGATCGAAACCTGGCCGTCGAGTCCCCCAAACCTCATTTTTTCCCACATTCTATATTTTAACTTCAACAACACTTATAAGTGTTGTTATACGTTTCTATTAAAAAAAAAAAAACCTAAACTTGTGAACTGTAAGGATGGTTGATGAGCTAGACATCCATGCATTAGGTTCATGTTCGAATCTCCCCTCTAACGTATTTTTCATTATCATATTTTTGTGTTCTTCAACAACACTTGTGAGAATTGTGATAGGCTAAGTCACTACACTTATGAAACAAAGTTGTTATACCTAAATGTCGTCACAACAGTTTTGCTAAAGGAGTTGTCGTTTGTTTTCTTAGCGCAACCCCTTGTTCCTAAGGGTTGGTAGTGATGATATACGACAACTCTTCCTTTGAAACGAGTTGTAAAACATAGGACTTTCTACGATGTATAGCGAAGTGTTGTAAATCTCCAGTTGTAGATGTATATTTTTCCCGTAGTGAGTGATCCTCGCCTCGGTTAATCAAGTTTGATTCCTAATCCCCAATCTTAGTTTTATTGTTTTGAGTTTGAAGCTTTGTTCCGTTAAGCAGATCATAGAGAATTATTTGTGCGCAGACATAAGGTATGTTCCGCACTGAATACTTGCTTGTAATTGCTTTCGTTATTTGGTGATTCTTATTACTGTCTCAATTCACGTTTTGGTATAATTGAATATTGCATTTGAAGTACGATTTAAGAATCCCTTTAGACTTATCATATGTTTGCATCATTGCCTCAATTAATTAATTACATAGTTGTTGAATGCATCATCAAACTTTGTAATTACAGTGAGCACACGTAGTAGGAATTAGTTGAGCATCTTGTTGGAATAAACTAAAGTATAATAGTATAACAGTTGATTGAAATTAAGTTAGAATTTGGTCTGTCATACACGAATTCTTGTACACAGTAGTATACCAAGAACAACAATCTTAAAACGCAATTCCCTTGTTATTAGTTTAGTCTTGTTACTGTGCGTAGTCAGAATTTGGCGGCTGTGACATATTTTGTTATCAATATATTTTTGTTGCATATTGAATATCTTTATTACAACTCAACCATGAATTCTGAGTGCTTGAGTTTAGTTTCTGTTGTAACAGAAATTAATATGCAGATCAATCCACATGAGTGGTGGATTGATACCGGAGCGACTCGACATGTGTGCTTTGATCGCTCTATGTTTTCTACCTATGAGGCCATTAATAATGGTGAATCTGTGTACATGGGTAATGGCGTGACTTCAGTAGTTCAAGGAAAAGGAAACATTGTACTCGAATTTACTTAGAGTAAGAAGGTTACTTTGATAGGAGTGCTACATGTTCCTGAGATTTGCAGAAACTTGATTTCTGGTGATTTGCTGGTTAAACATGGTTTCAAACTAGTATTTGAAGGAAGTAGTTTCGTAATATCAAAGAATGAAATGTATGTAGGAAAGGGTATTTAGACGGGGGCATGTGTAAGGCCAATGTAGTGACTGTTATGCCTACAATTAATAAAGTTCTCCCTTCTGCGTACATTGTCGACTAGAGGTTAGGCCATGTGCATTATAATTCTTTAAGGAAATTAATGAATATGGATCACTTGCCTAAATTTGATATATATACATCACAAAAATGTGAAGTTTGTGTTGAATCTAAATTCACTAAACCTCCATTTTCTGTTGTTGAAAGAAACACAGAACCTTTGCGCTTAATTCACACAGATTTGTGTGATTTAAAAATGGTTCAAAGTAGAGGTGGTAAAAATTATTTTATCACATTCATTGATGATAGTACAAGGTACTGTTATGTTTACTTATTAAGAAGTAAAGACGAGGCAGTTGAGAAATTTCAACTTTATAAAAATGAAGTTGAAAATCAATTGAACAAGAAGATCAAGATTCTTAAGAGCGATAGGGGGATCGAGTATGAATCTTATTTAGATGAGATTTGTGCACAAAGTGGGATCATTCATCAAACTACTGCTCCCTATTCGCCGCAGTCAAACGGTATTGTGGAACACAAGAACCGTACGTTGAAAGAAATGATGAATGATCTTTTAATAAATTCTGGTGCACCCGACAACTTGTGGGGGGAAGCTTTGCTTACCGCAAATTACATTTTGAATAAGTTGTCTCACGAGAAAAAAGAGAAAACCCCTTATGAATTATGGAAAGGTAGAAAACCTTCGTATAAATTCATAAAAGTGTGGGTGTGCTTAGCAAAAGTTAGAGTACCATTGCCTAAAAGAGTTAAAATAGGTCCAAAGACGGTTGATTGTATCTTCATTGGGTATGCTGAAAACAGTAATGCCTACAGATGTCTTGTCTATAAAAATCTGAAATTGAAGATATTCATGTAAACACAATTTTGGAATCAAGGGAGGTTGAATTCTTTGAAAATTTGTTCCCATGGAAACGAGACAACAATATAAATCCTTTAAAAAGGAAAACAATTGTTGAAGAAGGAAATGTATATACTAACACTTCACAGGAAACCGTTGAAGATCCACGTATAAGTAAGAGGGCTAGAGTTGCTAAAACTTTTGGCTCTGACTTCATAACGTTTATGTTAGAAGACGAGCCTCGAGCATATGCGGAAGAAATATCCACCCCGGAAGCAACATTTTAGAAAGAGGCCTCAAACAATGAGATAGATTCCGTCATGCAAAACCACACATGGGATCTAGTTGACTTGCCTAACGGTTTTAAACCATTAGGTTGTAAATGGGTTTTCAAATGAAAACTGAGAATTGATGGAACTATTGAAAAGTATAAAGCCAGATTAGTTGCTAAAGGCTTTAAGAAAAAACAAGGGTTAGACTATTTCGATACATATTCTCCCGGTACTAGAATCAGTTCCATTCGAATGCTTATAGCAATATCAACATTATATAACTTAGAAATACATCAAATGGATGTTAAGACTGCATTCTTAAACGGATAATTGGAGGAAGAAATATATATGGAACAACCGGAAGGACTTGTGGTGCCCGGTAAAGAAAAGAAAGTGTGTAAATTGGTTAGGTCCCTTTATGTGTTAAAACATGCGCCTAAACAATGGCATGAAAAATTTGATAAAACAATGTTATCAAATGGATTTAAGATCAATAAGTGTGACAAATGTGTCTACACGAAAACCTCAACAAAAGGTTGTGTAATTCCATGTATGTATGTAGATGATATGCTAATAATGGGTAGTGACCTAGAAGCTATAAAATCTACAAAGAAAATGTTGTCTAAAAATTTCGACATGAAAGATTTAGGCAAAGCAGATGTCATTATTGGAATTAAAGTTACTAGAACTTTGAACGCCATAAAATTATCTCAAGAACATTATGTTGAGAAAATTTTGGATAAATTCAATAAGAATGACAATAGAGTTGCTAGTACACCTATAGATTCTAGTACTCATCTTGTTAATAATATCGGTGAAGCAACAGGTCAATTAGAATACTCTAGAATCATTGGGAGTCTAATGTATCTAATGAATTGTACTAGACCAGACATAGCATGTGCAGTGAGTAGATTAAGTAGATTTACGAGTAATCCAAATATTACTCACTCGAAATCCCTAGTACGAGTTTTGAGATATCTAAGGAAAACGAAAGATTATGGATTGCACTATACAACTTATCCACCGGTGCTTGAAGGATATGTTGATGCAAACTGGATCTCAGGTTCTGATGATACTAAGTCGACAAGCGGCTATGTATTTACTATGGGTGAGTCTGCGGTATCATGGAAATCATCAAGACAAACTTTAATTGCTAGATCAACAATGGAATCTGAATTCATTGCATTGGATAAAGAAACAGAAGAAGCAGAGCGACTTCGGAATTTCCTAGAGGATATATCGTTATGGCCTAAACCTGTGTCTGCAATAAATATACATTGTGACAATCAAGCAGCGATTGGTAAGGCAGAAAGTAAGATGTATAATGGTAAGTCTATACACACTCGTCGTGGACATGATACCATAAGGGAATTGCTCTTTAGTGGAGTTATAACAGTGAGTTATATAAGATCAAAAGATAATCTAGCGGATCCGTTTACAAAAGGATTATCTAAATAGCAAGTATTTTCCTCATCAAGGGGAATGGGATTGATGCCTAAAAAAGACTAAGTGGCAGCGGTAACCCAACCTAGCGATTGGAGATCCCATGGTCTAGGTTCAAAAGGGACAACTATATTGTGAACTACTCGCCAGAGAATACTGAAAGAGATTTTTTCTACTCCCATTTCCATGATGAAATAGTCAGTGTTGCATGTCAGGAGAGAGGTTAAGAATATCTTTTAATGATTCCTATGGCTTAGAATTATCAAAGCGAAGTATGGCAGGGTACTTCTAATAGGAGATCACCTATATGAGTGTGAAGTGGGGCCGCTTCCGTGAGAACTACAAGGCTATGTTACTCTAGAGCACTCATGAAAATTGGGATTGTTCAAGGCCGAAATGAACACAACTGAGAACAAAAGATGAAAGGAAAATAAAATGTGTGATATCTACTGCATTGGTGTATACTATACAGTTGAATAGTTTAAGACATCGTGTTCACTAATCAACCAGTGCACCCGGTAGATAATCGCTGTGGAATATTCAAAGCCAAAAGCTATCTTTCCAAAGGGAGTGATTTTCCGTATAGAAACTCTCTCAGTGTCTGCATTATAATTATTTTATTTTCATTGCATGTCTCAATTTTCATTCATATGTGGGGGATTGTTGGTTATATGAATGATAAATTGGAAGATAAGTTGACTATGGTATAAGCGTAACAAAGGTCCAGAAGTAGGGAGCACGTTTGGTGGAGACTAAATACGTTGATACTCCCATTTTGGTGGTTATTGACGGTTTTGATGTGATGGTCCTTATTGTGTCTTTCCATAAGACTCGATCAAGGAACTAATATTACACCTTTCCCTTTATGCGACCAAATATGAAGGGGCGCCACTTCTAACTGTCGCATATGTGAGGAAATGTGTAGTCGCCAAGAGACATGAACTACGGCATAAAAACCCAATATTTTTTACTGGAAAAATTAATCATAAAATATGTTTTAGAAATCTGAGAATTTATTCTTCATCTTGCGTTCGCTGTTTTCGGAGTATTCAAGTGCTGTGTTACTTTGAGAGAAACCGTTGTATCCTGGGAAACCATCACCGCTAACTGTTCAGTATAGTATACATGGTGAATTGCGTTTTAAGAAAAGAGTGATCCTCACATCGGTTAATCAAGTTTGATTCCTGATCCCCAATCTTAGTTTTATTGTTTTGATTTTGAAGCTTTGTTCCGTTAAGCAGATCATAGAGAATTATTTGTGCGCAGACATAAGGTATGTTCCACGTAATAGGAATTAATTGAGCATCTTGTTGGAATAAACTAAAGTATAATTGTTTAACAGTCGATTGAAATTAAGTTAGAATTTGGTCTGTTATACACGAATTCTTGTACACAGTAGTATACCAAGAACAACAAAACCCGAGGTGTCCAATGTTGCTAGTTCTGCCACTGAAATCATCATAGGTGAAGGTATTGCTGTATTAGTGGCGGAGCGAGTAATTAATATTAGTGGGGGCTAAAAAAATTCAAATAAATTTTAGTGAACCGATACTAAACATAGATGGGCCAATTACAAATTATAAAATAAAATTAGGGACATTTAAATAACTTTTAATATTTTAGGGAGCTAGAGCCGGGTTTGTCAACCCATGGCTCTCCGTAAAAAAAATTAAAAAATAAAGTGAAAACTACAACCACACCCATTCTTACACTTTTCCCTACTGTGAAATCCACACGCGTGAAATATCACACGCGCACCCAAAATTCCTGTGAAAATTATTCCGTCACCTAGAGTTTTCGAAATTACGTTTTCTTTTTCCAGTTTGACCTCACCAAACAAAACCTCAGTCGTTCACAACTTTAGTTTCAGTTTTGAGAAATTCAGTTTCGAGAGAGAGATTTATAGCTGAGCGATTGAGAAGGAGAAGGAGATAGAATACGAGCGAGAGCTGAGAGATTGAATTATCGAGAGCTGAAGAAGGAGATGATTTGGGAGATTGAATTATCGAGAGATGAAGAATTCAAGATTTAGCCTCACTTTCAGTTTCTGAGATTCAGTTTCGAGAGATTGATAGCCCAGAAATTGAGAAGGAGCTGATTGAGAGATTTTATTTTACTCTAAAATTCAAGCTTCAGGTTCGTTCGCGGTACATTCCAATGTTGATTCTGATTTTTATTTAATATTGGTTTGATTCTAGGTTTTAGTTTCTGTAAGCTCTTCTAGGTTTCTGAAGCTTAATTTAGGTTTTCGAATCGGTTTTTAGATCTTTTAAGCTTGTCTTTGATTATTTTTTTTGATTTTTCTAGGTTCTGAAATTGTTACGATCAATGTAGATATTTTTCGATTCAATTTTTTTGTTTCGATTTCATGTTCAGATGTTGATACATCAATTTTTTAGGTTTCGCTTCTTTCTATTCGATTTTTCATTTGATTTGTTTTTCCACTCCCATTTTTGATCTGTTTTCTGTTACGTTAATGGAGATTATTGATTTTGGTATCTTGTTGATTTTTGATCTGATTATGGTTAATGTAGATTATCTTTGCTGTTGTTGATTAGATCTTTTAATTTTGAGTAAGAATTCTTGTGAAGCAATATGCAGGATAAATATGTTTGATTTTTTCTCTTTTGTATTTTTGCAGGGTGAAATGCCTGCTACTAGTGCACTAGCTGTAATTCACCACTTTAGTGAATTCTTAGCACCTCCTATTGATATCAACACAGCTCTGGAGAATTTGAAGACAACCGTTTGCTATAAGTGGACTCGTTTACTACCTCATCATGTCAGAATTTCTTTTAATGATGTATGCAAGTTTGTGCGAGTTGATTCCATTGTTCTGCTTCAGTGTTTTGTATCTCGTTGCCACTGCAAAGGTCAGAAGATCTTTGATTTACTTGTTGAAGTTGGATCCAATTATTCCAACAGTCGTAGTAGAGCTTCATCAAGTAGACGTTTAATAGAACCTGAACCAGAAGAAGCGATGGTGAATTTCCTTGAAGATGGTTCTGTGCATATTAACAATGTTCTTAGGACTGAGGGCTGGGATAAATTACTTGGTAATGCTGATAAAGTTTTTTATGGAGGTGTAGCAGAGGTATGTATTGCAGTAAAGAAATACGAGTTAAAAACTGGGCGTGTTCTTATATATACTAAGAATGAACCTAGCAGGTTCTATGCAAAATTCTCTAACGTAAAATGCCCTTGAGAGTATAAGGTTTGTGTTGTGATGTTGAAAACAAGATGCTTAAGGTTAAGAAGTATGTTAGTAGTCATACCTGTGGTGTTGGATGTGAAAGGCTTTTCCAAAGGCTCGACAATAAATTTGTTGCTAGTCTTATCAAGGATGAAATTAGAAGTGATCCGAATTTCAAAGCTTCTGATTTGAAAAAGTTTTTAAAACTAGCTACGAGATCAATGTGAATATTACGAAGCTTACAATGGAAGAGAAAAAGTGTATGAGGATATATTTGGTGATGAGGCCATTTCGTATTCACATCTGGTACGTATGTAGATGCTATTCGCAGCACAAATCCTGGTAGTTGGATTGATTTTCAAGTTTAAATGGATGAACCTGAATCGAACGAGGATAGTTCAACTGAATTAGAAGATGAGGCACCTTAAAATAAGTTTGTGCGTATTTTTATTGCTTTCGAGCCATGCATCCATGGTTACCGTTACCTTCGTCCCATGGTTTATGTCGATGCTACCTTTCTTACAGGGAGATATAGAGGATGCCTCATGGCTGCAACCGCTATCAATGCTGAAAATGGTAATTTTTTTGATAATGCATCCTTTTTATACATGTGCTTAATGTCTCATGCATTATTTATATTGGATTCATAATGTATTATGCATTATTGTTTTGACTTTTCTGGTTATGCATCATTTCTGCTTAGATGCATAAGACATTATACATTATTTTGGTTTAGCTGGATAATGTCTTATTCATTATTGTTTTCACTTTTCTGATTTTAAGCATCCTTTTTATGCAAGTGCATAATGTCTTATGCATTTTTTGTTTTCACTTTTGTGGTTATGCATCATTTCTGTTTAAATGCATCAGACATTATACATTATTTTGTTTTAGCTGCATAATGTCTTATGCATTATTGTTTTCACTTTTCTGATTTTTATGCATCCTTTTTATGCAAGTGCGTAATGTCTTATGCATCATTTGGTTTAGATGCATAAGACATCATGCATTTGTTTTAGATGCGCATACTTCATATAGACGTTGGCTTGATTTTATATTTTTTGATGTGCACGGTTCTTTCCACTAGCCATGGCCCTGGTAGCTGGTGAAGATAATGATAACTGGGAATGGTTCATGAGGAATTTGAGTAATGTTCTTGATCATGATCAAAGGCCAATCACATTTTTATCTGATCGTGCATAAGGATTAAAGAGAGAGATTCCATTTTACTTTCCTGGAGCCTTCCATAGTATCTGCTATTATCATCTTAAGATGAACTTACCTATTAATGCATCTGACGAAAGGTATGGTGCCGTTATTGATTCATTTCAAGCTGCTGCATATGCTCTTAGTCCCGAAGGTTTCCAAACTACCATCGTTACGATTAGGGGTCTTGGTTATGGTTGGTTTGCAGACTAAATATTAGATATCCCTCCAGATAAGTGGTCAAATGCCTTTTTTCAGGGTTGTAGGTATGGTAGGACATCTTCTACTCTTGCTGAATCCTTCAATAGTTGGATGAAGGCACACAAGAAGCTCCCTGCAAATGCTATTCTGGATCAGATAAGGAAGGATGATGTCAGAAAGGCGGAATACTGGTAAAAGTTTCATAACAATTCTCACACCGAAGAATGAAGCTAAGATGAAGGCTCTTATTGATGAGGGTTTAACCTGGATGGTTATACAGTCCGATACTCATGTTTATGAAGTGGAGGGAGGGGAGAGTTCTCATAGTGTTAACCTTGATGCAAGGACATGTACCTGTCATAGGTGGCGCGTATATGGATTCCATGTGTGCATGCTTTTGCGTCGCTAACAATGTCTGGTTCTAATCCATATGATTTTGTTGAACCTTATTTCACTACTGCATACTTTAATAACGCATACAACCATACAATTCATCCTATTCTGAACTACAACAAGCCTGAAGTTTATGAAGGTGATGATATTATCGATATACCTGATGTTAGGAGGACGCCAGGGAAACCACAAGCTAATAGACATTTGAGCCGTTACGAGAAGCTTCCTAGGAGAGCTATGCGCTGTGGTAATTTTTTTGAGATTGGTCATCGCAACAAGAAAACTTGTACAAATCCTACCTGTTACAAGTAGCCGCCGAAGAAGCCTAAGGGAAGTTAAGGGAGAGCATTTAGCTTGTTGGTTTCTTCAGACTATTACTTTTACGTTTGAACCTAATTCACTTTTCTTTAGTTAGTTTTAGTATTGGTTTTTATGAACAAGTATTTTTTCTTTAATTAGTTATTTTGATTTTTATGAAAAACACTTCTTTTTTCACTGTGTGTTTTTCTGTTTCTATCAGATAATGTTATGCATAATAAATTATGCATTAGTTTTAAAGATGCATAATGGGTCATGCATTGTTTTCTGAAGATGCATAACGGGTTATGCATTATTGTTTTAAGATGCATAATCTTTTATGCATTCTTTTTCTAAGATGCACAATCTGTTATGCATTAGTTCTATCAGATAATGTTATGCATAATAAATTATGCATTAGTTTGGAAGATGCATAACGGGTTATGCGTTATTTTTTGAAGATGCATAATCTCTTATGCATTTTTTTTCTAAGATGCACAATCTTTTATGCATTTATTCTTTTAAAGATATCATGTTATGTTTATAATCGGGGGTCAAGGGGGAAATGCCCCCCTCGTTATCATAGAACGAGTTTCTACTTTTTGTGAAATAAGATTGCAACAAATACATATAAAGAATATATAAGAAGCACTGAAACAAGCATTGATATATATATATATATAAACATCGTATGATAACAAGTTTTCACTTCAGACAATCTTCATGCCAACACATTACACATAACTACTGACTGAAGTTAAGCTTTACTCCAACTACTTTCCCATTAGTTTTTACTCCCAAGTTAAATTGCTCAACCTACCAACAACACACAGGTGGTTAAAACAAAGTTACGTTTGAACCTTTCTATTATGCACATCATCAGGAACATTTACGCACGACTTCATCACATTGACGCGCAGCTTCATCTCTGACGTCTTCATTGGCATCTATCGCCCAATTTTTTCCAGGATCTGTCAGCATTTTCTATACCAAACTTAGTCTTTTCTGGTTAGCTTTTTTTACCGCATCTTCCTTATTCAACCCCAGCCATTTCTGTTTGACTTGATACTTCATACTCATCTTCATATAGTAGCATACAAATATGAGGCAGTCGGGGTGATGACCTTGTTCAGGAACAATCTTGCAAAGAATATCCTTGTATACAAGCGGTTCCCTCTTTATATCCACGAAATCTGGTGATAGCTTCAGATTGTCATATCTTTCGACCAAATATGGCATACAAGCCTTTGCCATTATAAGATCTTGTCTCTTGCAGTTAACTTCGTGGCTTGAAAGACTGTTATAAAAGTTCCACTCACCATCTACAAAGTCATACTCTAACAATGTCCAATGTGTACCAGCAGGGTTTTCCTTTATCATATAGTTCATTGGAATGAACATTTTCTCAACTTTATCACGGAGATTCAAGATGAATTCTCCAACATATTTAGCAATACCATCTTTCTACTTTGTTTTAAAAAGTACTGCAAAAGAAATATTTTTCAGGAATTTTTTTTTAGCGGAGGTGCACAAAAGGTGTAGGAAAAAATGCTTAATAACTTGTTATGCAGTTTAAAGTTAGTTGCATAACTTGTTATGCAGTTCAAAACTAGTTGCATAACATGTTATGCGGAAGCAATAATATTGGCATAACATGATATGCAATGATGAATAACTTGTCATGCAGAAAACCTAGTTATGATGACTTGTTATGTAGCAAAAGTAACAATTTTCAATGTTAAAGTGTTGGGAAATGATTTTCTTTTTTTTGACTTACCCAAGCATCCGGGCTCATGAATGCAGACTCCGCATACCTATGTTCAATACTATCAGCTTTCTCTTCATATTTCCACTTCCTAAACAACCTGTAACTGTAGTAGCTGAGTACTTGTTCTTCTAGGTATTCATTGTTCATTAGCTTCCTTATTACATCTCTGTGAATCCGAATATCCCATAAGTACGGGTCTTCTCCTTCTCTGATACTCCAAGCCGAATTTCTGTAGAAGACATAATCAGTGAGATGTTTATTCAAGTGACATACGGCAGAACCATAAACCAGAGGCTTGTGTTATGCATGTATTGTTTTAGAAGCATATTTTATTATGCATGGGTTTTTTTGAAGCATAATTTTTTATATATTTATTTCATAAGAAGCATAACCTGTAATGCATTGATTTTGTAAACAAACATAAAGGTGGTTTTTATATATACTTACAGGCTGTTGGCATTCTCAAAGTATGTCTCCAGTACTTCCATCAAGTCTGGTTCTATTGTATCCTTGTAATCTTGAAAGCATTCCATTGTTTCCAGTGGAGGTAATTTTCTAAACGGCCTTCCAACAAAAGTACGAGGATTTTCTTCTTCAACTTTATCCTCATCGGGCTTGTCTTTTTTATTCTGCTGCTTCCCTAGGTCACAATCTTTGAGAATTATATTGTTTGTCCTATCATTACATGTTGTCCTTTCGTTGATTCTTCTTACCTTGCTTCCTGGTTGGTTCCCATCCTCTTCTGTCTGGTCTGCTTTTCCCTTCCTTTATTGGTGTTTTTCTTCAGAGGTTGCTTCTTTGCAAATTTTGTTCCTGGAACATATTCCTCTTCTAGTTCTTCTTCCTACAGATTCATCTAACCAAAATGTGTTAGATATAACCAATAGATTCCAAGATTAGACACATGTGTTTTCTGTGGGGACGCTGTTACTGAATATGCTCAATGCTGTCATCCTTATTTTGTGTTCCAGTAGCTATGGGTCTCCCAGGACATTACTGCTCTCTCTTGGTCTCAAAGACCACTCACTGGTACTACCTTGAAACTTTACATTTTTCTTTCATATATATATATATATATCTCAAAGGAAGTAATAGTAGGCAGTGATAAACATTAAGATTACTCTGTTCTGCAGGATACATTAAAAACCATTGTTTCCTCTGTAACTGAGAATCGCGTCTGGTAGTTAAATGTTTCCCTAGTAGCACGCCTGTTTCTGCGTTCATCTATAATACATCAAGGAATCAGTTATTTAGTGGGAATAAGAAGGAGGTGGATCAGTTCCATAGGTTCATGATCGAGACATCTTGTATTCCTAAAAAGAAAAGATGAAAAGCATCAAACCTTACACTTTGGTTTTATCGTTTCATTTTCATCACTCTTTTCTTGTTCTTGTAATTTGATAGTAGTTAACTTTGCATGTTTGACTATAGTTTTATTAATCAACAATATTAATTAAGCTCTTTTTTTGCTAATTCGTTCCATTTCTTCTTGGCCAATTTTATATCTCGACATGCATGATCTGGGATATACTGAGTGCACTTCTAATACTAATTAACCTCTCTATGTTAATAACCAGCTTTGACGGTGTTAAAATGACAATTTAAGTTCCCCCTACTAGCCTTCTGTCAGCAGATAGCTACTTCATCTAAATTGGTCCCATATTAGTCCTGCCGGGTCGCTTCTCAGGAGACTGGTGAACTCTAATTGCTAACAGAACTACATGTCTATACCTATCTGGTCGCTTCTGAGAGTTTCCTTCGCAGTGGTGTGGAGGAACTACATGTCTATACCAATAAACTTACTACAGTGACTATTGAGTCTGACATACTGACTTAGGGGAGCAATGTGTTTATCAGAAAATCTTGCTTGGATGTCAGATCCAAGATCTAAATTAACTTTTTATAAAGGAAGCGTGCTGAGGTCTCAACGTGCATATGGAATAATGATGGAGCTGATTCAGCTCATCAAATTACTACTGTAACAGCAGAGGTGGGGTTAGTTGTAGCTTGTAAGTACTATTATGCTTATAAAGCTGGTTTATTTAAAGCATGCTATTTCTTTCTGTTAATCACTTTGTTCAAGGATTATCGAAGTGTCAAAGCATAGGTCTTTCTTTACCTGCTCTAGCTTTTCGCTCGTAATGTTTAGTTATTCGTTTTCTGGTACTCAATAAGAAATAGGAAATTCCAATTTAGTGGATTTTTAGGATTTGAATGGCGAAGATAAATAAAAGCAACATGAAGAGGAAATGGCAGGCCAACAACAAGAAGAATATCCCAAATGTACGCTCCCCTCTCTTTGTTTCTTCAATTTAGATGTTTTTCTTTTTTCTTAGGGGTTTATTGAAAAAACTGAATTTATTATTCAATCTACACACTGTATTATTGATGAATTACTATTGTTGTAGGAATCTACTGATAAAAAAGAGCCAATTACTCAACCTGCTCCTTATTTTATTGTAGTTCATGGACCTCCCAAGGTGATTTACTTAGTAACTGTGAGTAGTTTTTACTTCTTTACTGGAAATTTGGATTTGAAATTTAAAGCCTAAAACTGATGTGCAGGTTGGGAATTCCATGTTGATTTAGCGTCTAGTAAGGCATTATACCAACCATAATCTTAATGATACTGCAGGGCCCCATTTCGGTCATAGCAGGTATGTTATCTTCATAGTTTTGACTTATTTTAACTAGTAGACATTAGTTTCACAATCTCATTGTGCTTTTGGTTGAGTGTTTTTGTTAGGTGAACAAAGACGGATAGAGTTTGCAGAGTGTCCTACTAATATCAATGGCATGATCGATGCTGCAAAGTATGCTGACACAGTGATATTCGTCATCGATGTTTGTTATGCGTGCGAAATGGTATGTTACACACTTACACTTTACTTTTGTGATACACAAGTTTAGGAAATTCAGCATGGGTGTTCCAAGTATGTTCAACTTTTAAACAAGCTATAACCAATATGTTTGCCTTACTATAACCAATATCTTTGCCTTACTGCAATATGTTTTTGCTGATTTCAGGAAACACTGAGTTTGTCAAACTTTAAAAAGTTCATGGCATACCCATGGTTAGTTGGGGTGTTTACACATCTTGACTGCTTTGAAGATATAGGTGAAGATAATGAAGAAATACGAACAGCACACTTCAAAAAAGATTCAGGAATGAAATATACGAAGGAGCACAGATTTCTGCCTATCTGCTCCAGTTGACGAAATGTAAGTATATTTGGATGGACATATCTAACTAGCTTCATAAAGTTCTTATTCCAAAACCCTAGCATTTTGTTCATAACATTATCCTACTTTTGATTCCAACGGACTCGCGAAAAGGGTAAAAGGAATATGAAAGTAAATTCAAGGAATGTACAGCATGATTTCTTATCCATCTTGTGATCTGCAGGTATCTGGGGCAAGGTATTCGCGTACCGGCAAGCTTCATATTGGTTATGGAGTTCCATCCTTTGTCATGGCGATCTGCACATCCTTTTGTGCTGGTAGATTGTTTAGAAGATATCACTCCTACAGACAGATTGCACATGGATAAAAACTGCAATAGAGACATGATTTTGTATGGTTATCTCCGGGGTTGTGATATCAAGAAAGGAACTAAGGTACTTGTTTTGGGTACATTCACTGATAACGAACTTGATTTTTATTCCCATCACTATACATGAGTTATTTTAGATAAAATAATGTGTCACCATCTATGTTATCATGAAGAAAACAGCAGTGTGTCTTATGTTTCGCTTTCATTCATCTTCTTCTATTATATCATGCTTAAAAAAAAAAAATTGATAACAAAGTGTCGTTCTGACACAGCTATCTTATTAATGAGAGCATATCCGAATGAATCTGCTATAACATGCTCCTAAATCACAATTTGCTCATACTTTTGCAGTCTTTATTTTCCTTCATATTTTCCTGACTTGTGCAAATTTGTTTAATTGAGAAGGGTACTGAAAATACGATATTCAGTGCACATTTTAGGTAATAAAGATAAAGAGCGGCCTATTTGTTGAATTTTATGGACTTCTGGATAGGGCTCATTAGCGGAAGAATGGGAACAAAAAAAAGGTCATAGTGATTATTAGTAAAAAATTACCCTTGTGAAAGTTGTACTAGTGTTCTAGTCCATACCCCTTTGCTGGGTTTTTTGATACCTGGGTTTTTTGCACTTTCTTTACTTCTTTTGGCACAAGTTGTACTTGCATTTTGTTCCGTCAATATATGGACTAATTAGCTGTGTTACTTCAGGTGCAGGTGCATATTGCTGGCATCAGTGATTTCCCTTTAGCTGGCGTTACAAGCTTAGCTGAAACTCGTCCTTTACCACATATTGATGGCACTGATCTGAAGGTACCCACTGCAGATGTTTTAGTTTTTACTTTTTGCTTGAGATAAACAATTCTTCATATCTATCAACTAGACTATAAGAAGGTGAAATACATTTAAACACAAAAGCACTTCTACCCCAATTCTGTCCTGGTGTATCCCCAGTCCTCACCTGAAATTCGTTTATTTGTGTATACATAACTTCCAATTCCAACAATGTTTATTTATGGAGCTTGATACTGCAGCTTTGTTCCTCAAGGGTGTACTGTAGACTTAAACAACAAATCAGAGTGGCGCAGCGGAAGCGTGGTGCGCCCATAACCCACAGGTCCCAGGATCGAAACCTGGCTCTGATAATGATTCTATTTTCTTCCTGCTCCTGATCAGGAGCTAAAGGAAATGGCTGGATTGGTGGAATACTAATATGCCATATTCTCGGTATCCTGGAGCATCAACAGGCATGACCATAGTAAAGCGGCTAACTCACGGGGCATGAAGAATATCTGACTAAAAATGAATGGTTTAGGTTCGGTGTAACGATTCCTAGTGAAATATGGGAAATATAGGACAAGTGGGAGAAACTGCTCGAGCTAAAAAAAAAAAAGAATCTCCCAAATTATCTTTTTGTCTTCTTTTGTTTGTTTGCCTAAGTTTATCTTCAAATCCTGACTCCTCCACAACGAGTGATCCTAGTTCCCCGAACACCCACCACTTGTGAGAGTTACATCTTTGCATGCAACAAACAACTCAAAATCTATCTCTCTTAAATTGGGTTGAAACGGTAAGACTCTGTTGTTGGTTGGTAGAAGAAAATTCTGTTCAAGGATCCGTGTATTTGATTCAAATTTGAAATCCTAAAACTAATTCAATTTCAACACATCCCACAATCCTTCAACAACAAATTTATGTTTGACCAAGTCAACATTTTAAAGCTCAAATGACAAAATCCTATAAATACTCCCACATATCTCATTATATTCCAACATCATCATAATTAACCAAAAAATATAGAGAGAACTAAAATATATATTCATAAACCTATAATTTCCCTATCATATTAACCATCTCCAAGAAAAAAGAAAAAAATAAAGAAGAAAGAGCTAAGATATATCCACTTAAATCTCATTTTTCTCTTGTATCAACAAACAATCATCAAGAGGATATTGTCATTCACAAACATGGGTCTAATCAAAGAAAGAAGAGATGTTCTCAACGTAATCGTATTTACTGTCTTATCCATTTTCTTGTTCATCAACAGTTTCCAACATGTTGAAGGGATGAGGATATTACGAGAAGATAGAGATTTGTTATTGATGAAAATGAAGGCGTTACCGACTCGAATAACCAGCTTGAATTTACAATTTATCAGCAGTCATTACAAAGTAGGACATTTCCGAATCCTCGTTCACCTTCTCCGTGCACTAATCTCTCTGGTAGAGGTAACAGTGGTAGATGTCCATCGAGTGCCATGACGACCATGAACATTGCTGGTAGCCTTGAGGATAATGAAAATGTGAATCAGAAGACTGACGAGGTTGAAAATAGAAACAAGATTGAGCTTGTAATTCATCCGCAGTCCTTACAGAGAGCAGTTCCAAATCCTCGTACACCATCTTCATGTACTAACTTTCCAAGAGGATCTGGTGGTAGATGTCCATGAAATAGTAAGATAACCAATGACGGTTATTAATCCAGCTCGGCCATCTGCCATCCCAAAGAAGATGAAGTTGCATAACTAGATCGTAGAGAGCTTAATCTATACTAATATATAGGATTTGATTGGTATGCCGTAAATATCCGATCCTTAATTAGTCCACTGATATTTTTTTATTCTTTTTTCTTTTGCATGGGAACACATTTTAGGCAAAAGTCTCCGGTTGTGTGAACCATGCAAAAGGTGCATGATCAATTGACCATGTTAATTAATAATTTTTTCCCAATTAAGTTGGGTAGTAAATAATGTAATATAATATTACAAAATTTGGTGATGTGGTTTCTTTGTTTCCAAACACAGATATCAATAAATTTCACATGGTTGTTATTACGGGTACTAATTTACTTGAAGTGTACCAATTCAAAGGTGTTTTGTTTTATTAGAAATTTGGTATATTCCAAGTAATTCGGTACCCTTATTAGTAATTTTTTAAATTTCAAGGTCATAGTCTGAATAATCATTTTTATCAACATCAATGGTAGATTTTTTTCTTTTTTTGTTTTAAATTATTATTTTAGTAATTTGGCACCCCTTACTATTGATGTACCACATCAATGGTAGATATTCAATAAAATAGGTTTAATTAATTTTCTACAAGCAAGTTAGAAGGAAATTTTTATAGATTAAGTGGGTTAAGCATGACCTCCATGAAAGACAAGACAAGAAAATAAGAGAGACTACCATGTTATAAATACCAAAACCTATAAATATAGAGTTGTTAAAGACTAGACCAACAATAACGCGACGGATAACATTTCATATATTGTATTTTGTGCCTTGAATACAAGTGTTAGTCTTGTATGGGCCTTATTCCTTTAGAGCCCAGGTGATAAACTTTTGTTGCACCAAAACTAGGTATCTGGAGAATAAAAGGAAAACCTATTTCCTTTTGTTAGTAAGAGAAACTCATGTAATAGAGAGAGAAAGGGAAGCACCAAAAGGGGGCTAGGGTTCTTGAGAGGGGATTTGAGGAAAACACCTTGTAACCTTGTTTAATCATAGTGGAATCGTTTCGTTGTCTTCGCAAGTAGATATAGATCATCTTGATCGAACCATTATAAATCATTGTGTTGTGTGTGCTTGATTTTACTTTGATTTCATTTCCATTTTAAATTCTTGATTGATTGTGCTTGATTGAGCCATTTTTTACAACAAATTGGTATCAGAGCTCCTGGTGGGAGCGATCTAGGATGGCAGCAAAGTATGAGATTGAGAAATTTGATGGAAGGAATGGTTTCAATCTATGGAGGCTAAAGATGAGGGCTGTTTTAGTACAACAAGGTTTGGTGAAAACTTTGAAGGGGAAAACGGGTTTAGGAGCAACATTGAAGGATGAGGAAAAGGATGAAAAAATGGAGAAAACACATGGATTAATTTTATTGTGTTTGAGCAATGAGGTCTTGAGAGAAGTTGCGACGGAAACGACACCGGACGGGCTATGGAACAAGTTGGAAAAGAGGTATATGACTAAATCCGTAATTAATCGTTTATATCTTAAGAAGAAATTACGTACTCTTAAAATGCATGAAGGAATTTCTATTATAGATCATATTGACGATTGTAATAAAATTCTCTTGGATTTGGCAAATATTGATGTCAAAACTAAAAATGAAGACCAAGCATTGGGTTTTCTTTGTTCCTTACAACCATCTTATGATAATTTTGTTGATACCGTAATATATGGAAAAACCACAATTTCCATGGAAGACGTTAAAGTGGCTTTGAACTCTAAGGAGTTAAATAGGACAGGTATTGATGGTAAAGATATGGGTCGTTTGTAAGAGGAAGAGGAAACCAAAAGGGTGGTTTAGGTAGAAATAGATCAAAGTCAAGGTCTAAATCTAAATCCGGTAAATTCTATTGCTATTTTTGTAAGTAACAAGGGCATTTTAAGAAGGATTGTCCAAAAAGGAAGAATGTTGAGAAGACTATGGTTAAGTACAAGCAAACCCAATCCGGTAAATTCTATTGCTATTCATACTTAAGCACAAAGATGAAACTTTTGTCAAGTTCAAGCAATGGAAGACTATGGCTGAGAAGCAAACCGGAAGACAAATCAAGTGCTTGAGGACAGACAATAGTTTGGAATTTCGTGGAGGTGAGTTCAATGAGTTCTGCAAGGAGAAAGGGACTGTGAGACACCGTACAGTCAGAAAAACACCTCAGCAAAATGGAGTTGCAGAAAGGATGAACAGAACCATAATGGAGAAGGCAAGGTGCATGCTCTCCAATGCAGGGTTATCAAGAGAGTTTTGGGCAGAAGCAGCAAACACATCAGTTTATTTAGTGAACAGATCTCCATCGTCTGCCATTGAGTGTAAGACTCCAAATGAAGTTTGGACAGGTACACATGCTAATTATGAAGACTTGAAGGTTTTTGGATGTCCATCCTATGCTCATGTGAATGAGAGGAAGCTAGAGCCTAGAGCAAAGAAGTATATATTTCTTGGGTATGCAAAGGGTGTGAAAGGCTACATGTTATGGTGTCCTGAGGAAAGATCAAACAAGTTTCTAATCAGTAGAGATGTGAAATTTGATGAGAAATCGATGTTGAAGCAAAAGAATGAAGATCCAGATGGAAGAGCAGAAGAGGGTGTTAGGGATAAGGTGAAGGTTGGTGACCAGGTGGAACTTGAGATGCAAGTTCAAGTAAGCAATGCGACTTCTGATGATGATGATGATCAAGACATTGTGTAAGAACCTGCCCAAGAAGAAGAAGCACAAGTTCATCAGTACAATCTTATAAGAGACAGAGAGAGGAGGCAAGTTAGAATACCTCAGAGATATTCATGCTGATTTTGTTGCATATGCACTTGCAGTGGGTCAGAGCATAGATAGGGATGATCCAAGAACCTATGAAGAAGAAATCAGTGGTGAAGAATCAGCAGAATGGGGAGCTTCTGCAATTGAAGAAATTGAGTCTCTTGACAAGAATGACACTTGGGAGATAGTTGAAAGACCTAAGGGACAGAAGATTGTGGGAAGCAAATGGGTCTTCAAGAAGAAACAAGGTACTTCATATGGTTAAGGAAAAAGGTACAATGCAAGTCTTGTGGCAAAGGGGTTTACACAAAGAGAAGGGATTGACTACAATGAGGTATTTTCTCCCATTGTTAAACATAGTTCTATTAGAACATTACTTGTTATGTTTTCTTTGAATGATCTAGAATTGGAACAACTAGATGTTAAGATAGCTTTCCTTCATGGTGATTTGGAAGAGCGTATTTATATGCAACAACCAATAGGGTTTGAAGTTCCTGACAAAGAAGACCATGTATGTTTGTTGAAGAAATCTTTGTATGGTTTGAAGCAATCTCCAAGGAAGTGGTATAAAAGTTTTGATACGTTTATATTGGCAAATGGATACGACAGGAGTAAGTATAACAGTTGTGTATATCACAGGAAACTCCAAGATGGTTCATTTGTGTATTTACTCTTGTATGTTGATGATATGTTGGTTGCTTGCAAAGACATGTTAGAGATGCAGAAGTTGAAAGTGCAGTTGAATAGTGAGTTTGAGATGAAGTAATTGGGTGCCGCAAATAAGATATTGGGCATGGAGATTATGGAAACCGAGCTGAAGGCAAGTTGTATTTGTCCCATAAGACTTACATCGAGAAGGTGTTTGAGCGGTTTGGTATGAAAGATGCGAAACCAGTAAGTACTCCTTTGGCAGCTCATTTTAGACTCTCTAGAAGGAAATCACCTCAAACTGCATATGAGGCAGATTACATGTCTCGAATTCCATATGCAAGCGCAGTTGTTAGAATCATGTATGTTATGGTTTGTACAAGGCCGGATATCGGAAAAGATGTGAGCGTGTTAAGTAGATACATGGGAAATACCGGGAAGGCTCATTGGCAAGCTGTAAAGTGGATTTTAAGGTATCTAAGGGGAAGTACAGATGTTGGTTTAGTGTTTGATAAACACTATGGTGATTCGACAGATGTTGTGGGTTATGATGATTCTGATTATGCAGGTGATCTTGATAGAAGAAGGTCGTTGACAGGTTATACTTTTACATTGTGTGGTAGTACTATCAGTCGGAGGTTGGTTTTGAAAAGCACAATTGCATTGTCTACAACTGAGGCAAAGTACATGGCACCCACGAAAAGACTGAAGGAAGGTATATGGTTGATGGGTTTGGTTGGTGATATAGGATTCAAGCAAGAGAGTGAAGTTTTGTTTTGTGACAATCAAAGTGACATTTACTTGACCAAGAATCAGATGTATCATGAGAGAACGAAGCACATCGATGTCAGGTATTATTTTATCAAGGATGCATTTGAGGAAGGGAAGATAGTGATGCTAAAGGTTTCTACAGCAGATAACCCTGCAGAATTGTTGACGAAGACGGTTCCAAGTATCTGCTTGAACTTGGTGTTGAGAGCCCTTGAAGGGCTACGCGAAGACGATGATGATGAATGGTGATGATATTCAAGTCAACGTGGAGATTTGTTGTATTTTGTGGCTTGAATACAAGTGTTAGTCTTGTATGGGCCTTATTCCTTTAGAGCCCGGGTGATAAACTTTTGTTGCACCAAAACTAGGACATCAGGAGAATAAAAGGAAAACATATTTCTTTTCGTTGGTAAGAGAAACTCATGTAATAGAGAGAGAAATGTACGCACCAAAAGGGGGCTAGGGTTCTTGAGAGGGGATTTGGGGGAAAACACCTTGTAACCTTGTTTAATCATAGTGGAATCATTTCGTTTTCTTCGGAAGTGGATATAGATCATATTAATCGAACCACCTTGAATCCTTGTGTTTTGTGTGCTTGATTTTACTTGGATTTCATTTCCATTTTCAATTCTTGATTGATTGTGCTTGATTGAGCCATTTGTTATAAAATGATATAAGATAAAAATTATACTAAATTTTGGCGGTTAGATCATCCAATGGTACACATCCGACTAAGCTTGGTATCCACCTTTAGCAATCATGTCAAAACAAGAAATATATGACCTCTCATTCCCATTGTTGTAAGAAGAAATTAAAAATAATACAATAATGAAAAACGATAAATTATATTTGTCGTCCTATGGATTTAGCCAATTCATAACATGTTTTTCATATTATATTTTTTTTCAACTTTCTTCTTTTGTTTAGGTGCTTTTTTTTATTCTTTTTTGTTTCGTTTTGAGAAAAGGATTCCATTTTATTAATAGCAAAACATGATTAGAGTGCCATTAATTAATAAGTAGGAAAGAATCGTGGAACATCAAGAACATACAAGTTTATGTCCGAGTATTACGACAAGAGAAAGAGAAGAAATACTAGGCAACGACACATTACAAGCATAAAAAGCCGATTAAATTAGAAGAGACACGGTTTTCTAGACATAGTCTAACCTTATGATGTTGAATCTTCTTTGAAAAGAGATATTTCAAATCAAGAGTTTTTTTTCTAATTCTTCTTGATCGGAAGAGTCCAGGTTTAAATGACAGGACCAACAAAGAACCAAATATTCACAAATGCAAAGAAGAAATATGAAAAACACGTATCAAAAAACTCTATGAAGATGCAGTACAAATGGTCAACAACAAAACAAATAAATAAAAAGTTTGGTCAAATAATTCAACACAAATTACCGATTAATGAACCTCGAAAATCGATTTACAACGTTAGGATTTTCCAAAACTTATTAACCGCAAGAGCTTAAATAACACATATGATGTGAGACAGCGTATACAAGCTACAAGACCATTTATCTCTTTGGAAACCA
This sequence comes from Papaver somniferum, assembly GCF_003573695.1. Taxonomy (NCBI): domain Eukaryota; kingdom Viridiplantae; phylum Streptophyta; class Magnoliopsida; order Ranunculales; family Papaveraceae; genus Papaver; species Papaver somniferum. The sequence continues at coordinate 78,581,414 of NC_039359.1, read as the reverse complement.
AAAATGTAATAGAAATTTGTTATATTATAATTTAGTGTTTACTAAATCTGAGTTCAATAGTTTATTTCTGAGTCTTTAAATTATTTCTGTAGTTCTAAATTTTTCCATTCATTCTCCAAACATGCACACGGTGCATGATCAGTTGGTTAGGTTAACTTGTTCATTTTCTTTTCTCCCCAAAAATAGATAAATTCCAACTGTTAATATGTACTCCATCCATATATAACAAGATTAAAGCGAAGGGCCCAAGTGCATGACCAATCTAGACTAATCCAATGGATATTTGATCGGCATACTGTAAATATCCCCTCCTAGTTCCACCCGATTATTTTTTATTCTTTTTTATTATTATTATTTTTTTTTTTTGCATGGAACACATTTTCGGCAAAAATCTCCCATTGTGGGAACTGTGAACCATGCAAAGGGTGCATGTTCAATTGACCATGTTAGTTTATTTATTTTATTTTTTTATCCCAATTAAGGGGGGTTCTCTTGAAAATCTAAATTGTAAATATTTGCTTAACAACAAAGATTTAGTATAACCCGAGCTGTCTGATAAAAAAAAAAGAAGATTTAGTATAAACAATAATATTGATATTACATGTATTTGGTTTCAAAATGACAAACGACCGTGACACCACCTCATGGCCTGGACAAATCCCGGTCCAAGGTGGATGGGTATGAGATAGATCAGTATGTTTGTTTGTTTTTGGGGTTTTTTTTGAGTGTATCCTTAGGCTAAGTTTGGTATTGCTGTAGCTTTTGTAAAAGCACTTTTCTGCTGTTCTGTGCTGTGAGAAAAAAAGCAGTTAGACGTTTGGTAAAATATTAATTAAAATTGAAGCTGATTAAAAAAACAATCAAAGTGTGTTTGGTAAAATTTCAGATTCAACCATTGTTGTTATAGAAAATGACAAAAACAGATATATCTCTAGTGGAAGTTTTATTCAATTTTATTGGGTTTAAAAATAATTAATTTTTTTACTATATACTATTAATGTTCATACTAATTACCACTATTATTATGATTATTAAAAAATTATTTTACTTATCTAATATTTGTTTTATTTTTACTGTTGACAAATTAAATTAAATGGTATATAAAATAGTTTGAAAAAAAAGTCACAATATTTAAAGAATGCAGTATAAGAAATAGTGATTGTATATAAATTTAAGGGTAACTTTTGTCATTTATAAAATAAAGTAGGGATAAAAAAGATAAATCAAGCATTAAACTTAGGTGAAACCACAAATTATGCTTTTGTAGCTTTTCAAAGCTCCTCCTCCCCAGCTTTTAAAAATTGAGGAATTTGGGAAGTGCTTTCGATAAAAACAAGTTTAATTTTTTTATACCAAACACCAATATCAAAAATTATTGACATATATAGGTTTTCAAAGTGCTTTTGACAAAAAACAAAGCTTTACCAAACTCAGCCTTAACCGCATTCGTGATTAGACTTTTTCGCTTAATTTTTAATAGTAGTAATTTTCCATTAAAGTAATATTTTTGTCCAAAATACCCTTAATGTATCCGTAAAATTTGATTCAAAAGTTGTTGCTATGCTCAGTGCAAAGTTAAGTGCACCTCCAACGAGACATCTGTGTCTTTAATATTCGGATGTGTAAATAAGACGTCCTCTGCTGACGCCATCAAAACTTTCCTTAACTATAGGAAGATCAACAAGTAAATATTTCTTGGGTATGAAAAGGGGGTGAAAGGCTACATGTTATGGTGTCCTGAAGAAAGATCAAACAAGTTTCTTATCAGCAGAGATGTGAAATTTGATGAGCAGTCGATGTTGAAGCAAAAGAACGAAGCACATCGATGTCAGGTATTATTTTATCAAGGATGCAGTTGAGGAAGGGAAGATAGTGATGCTAAAGGTTCCTACAGCAGATAACCTTGCAGACATGTTGACGAATCCGGTTCCAAGTATCAAGTTCAAGCATTGCTTGAACTTGGTTGGTGTCAACAAGTGTTGAGAGCCCTTGAAGGGCTATGCGAAGATGATGATGATGAATGGTGATGATATTCAAGTCAAATTGGAGATTTGTTGTATTTTGTGCCTTGAGTACAAGTGTTAGTCTTGTATGGGCCTTATTCCTTTAGATCCCGGGTGATAAACTTTTGTTGCACCAAAACTAGGGCATCAGAAGAATAAAAGGAAAACCTATTTCCTTTTGTTGGTAAGAGAAACTCATGTAATAGAGAGAGAAAGGGACGCACCAAAAGAGGGTTAGGGTTCTTGAGAGGGGATTTTGGGGAAAACACCTTGTAACCTTGTTAAATCGTAGTGGAATCATTTCGTATTCTTCGCAAGTGGATCTAGATCATCTTAATCGAACCACTATAAATCCTTGTGTTTTGTGTACTTAATTTTACTTTGATTTCATTTCCATTTTCAATTCTTGATTGATTTTGCTTGATTGAGCCATTTGTTATAACATCAAATAAGACAAAAATTATATTAGATTTTGGCGGTTAGTGTTGGAAAACGATTAATAAAATATGATTTTTAAAGTTTTAATAAAAAGTTATAATTTATTGTTTTCTTTTGTGAATGAAAAAACTTATTAGTCCCACACCGTGGAGTTTCCACTTTTTAGTTGTTTTAAGAGACTATATAAGCTTTTTAGTCCCACATCGGGGAGTTCATCTTTTTAATTTATATTGTTCCATTATATAAAGAAATTCACTACTTTTGTAAAATCTATGGGAAAGGGGATTCTTCAATTTTAAGAGAGAAACCTCCAAGGAAAAATATTTTATAGTGATTTCTTTAATGTTCACGATTTTCCTCAAGTGTTTTTCTCGGAGTTGCGAAGCTCAAGTTGAGCATCTACTACATATGCTAGTAGTAGGTGTAGTAGGGTGTTTTATCCTGGAGATATCCGTCCTGTGAGGGCTATAGCATCACTCTTGAGTGTAGCCGGGCGTTAATGTCTTAAGGGAAGCTTGTTGAACACGTGACTCACTCTGTTTTTCAAAGTTTTTCCTTGTTGTTGTTGTGGAGATATGGGAAGCTCGCTCGTTTCGTCAAATCCATCACTTCCATTACAAAGGAGCTAAGTATCAATAACTTTTGCTTATTTGATTTTTCTTTGTTTTGATTATTTCACCCAACAATCTTAAGACATTAGAATTTGTAATAATCATGGTTGTTAATTGTGGAGTGAAAAAACGAAAAACGAATTTTTGGTCAACTATAGAGTTTCGAGTTTATCTCTTAACCTTTAAGGAATTTAGTTGAACCCTTTGGACATGATGTAGTAGACATCTTTATAGTTATCCACATATATTTTCAGAATTTTTTGAATTGTAAAAGTATTTTTTTGATATTTTACAAAACAGAGAAACGTTTCTGAAAAATTCCGACGAGCAGAAATTTGTTGTTAATTAAAGTAGTTTTTATTGGGTAACCATGAGTTTTTTGATATGTTGATTAAAACGAATTTTGTAGATATAGATGTTATCTTCAAAACTCATATTTTATTTTCCGATTCAGAACTAAGGTTTGTGAGATGTGGTGTATTAGATGATTGGGAAATTACCGTGTCTGTGGTCAAAGTATAAACAAAGATTATGACATAAAATTGGAAAGGGACATGGATACCAGGAGCATGTGGATGAACACAAGTCTTCCAAATCTGACAAAGGAGAGAACATCAAACAACTCTAAGCGTAGTCTTCAGAAGAAAGGTATGTTTCGTAAAACTGAATCCGGCATTACTTTAATTAAGGGTGATTGTTATGTTTGTAAAATTCCTGGACACACGGAGGTAAATTGTAGAAAACATAAAAACCTTAATAAGTAGAAAGTTAATTCCAATTGAATTGAAAAAAGCTAGAACGAGTTCAGTGGCATAAAAACCTTAATAACCAATGTGAGAGACCAGTAAGTGGACTCTGGAGCCACCAAGAATGTTTATTGAAACAGAGACATGTTCGCCTCCTATCAGAGGATAAGGGATGTCGAGAAACTCTTTTTGAGTAACTCATCTGCAATAGAGGCTGCATAAAAGGAAAAGGTCGAGCAGAAGATCATATCTGTAATATTCTCACATTGAATGAAGTTTTCATGTCCCGAGCATATGCGAGAATCTTGTATCTTGTTATGTTGTAGATGGAAAAAGATTTACGATCTTAGTTAAATCTGGAAAACTTGTTGTAACTAGACAATGATTTTTTAAGCAAGAGTTATAGGACTTCGGGTCTATATAAGCTTAAAGGGAAAACTGATGAAGTGAACATAGTTCATTCTTGTGCTTTCTTTGTGTTATTGAATGTTTTTCGTGGTAGACTTTGAACCGTAAACTTATAAGTCAATGCTTAAACTAGCCAGCATAGGCTGCGTACCCAAATTTAGTTTGGATTTTTGAACACAAAAGTGAAATATGTGAAGAATCAAAATATGACCACAAATGTTCAGAGTAATTCTATGCCCTTAGAATTAATTCAGTTAGGCCTAGTTGACATGAGTTCAACCCAAAACCACTGTGTTAAAAGATGGTTTATAACTTCCGTAGATGATTGTACGAGGTACTATCTTGTATACTTTCTTAGGGATGAGGATGATGCCTTAGAAGCCTTAAGATGTATAAACTTGAAGTTGAAAACCAATTAGAAGCCTTGAACATAACAACTGTATCCTTAAGAAGATGATAATTGCCATGTTGACTAGTTCAGGATTACCTGCGGCCTTGTGTGGGGAGGCAGTCCTCTTAACTAGTATATCCTGAATAGAGTACTCTTTTAAGGATCAGATGGAACCCCATATGATTTATGGAAAGGTGGATGACCTTATTATGAATGTGTCAAAGTGTGGGGGTGTTTGACTAAGATTGTAATTCCTCTTCCAAAAAGAACTAGTTTGAAACAAAAAATGTTGATTGTGTTCATACAGGGTATGTCGTATACTTCTACATATAGATTTTAGGTTGTGTGTTCTGATTTTTCTGACTTTGGTGTGATTTTTCTGACTTTGGGTGTGAATATCATTACGGAATCTAGGGATGCTGAGTTCTTTGAACATGTTTCTTCTTAATCATGTACCTCATTAGAGATGTGATGTTGATCCCCTAGATTTATTTTCAAATAGTCATAACTTATCTTAAAGGAAGATGAAGTTGAGGTTGAGCCTAAGGGAAGTAAAAAAATTAGACTTGAGACTTCTTATGAAGCCGACTTCATAACATGCATAGCTTAGTATGAGCCCTAGACTTGTAAAGAATCCTTGACATCTACTGAAACCCCATTCTGGTAAGAAGCTTCATTTAGTGAAATGGACTCAGTCCGTCGGAACCAGACTTGGGAGATTTCTAGTTTACCTCCAGGGAGTAAGACCATGTGATGTAAATGAGTCTTTAATAGGAAACGTTAGGTAGATGGAACTGTAGAAAAATATTAAGCTAAGTTGGTAGCTAAAGGCTATAAACTAAAAGAAGGTGTAGATTTCCTTGATTTTTATTCACTTGTGACGAGAATTACTTCTGTTAAGATGCTAATTGATATTTCTGCCATAAAAAACTTGGAGATACATCAGATGGATGTAGTGAAAGGTAATGAAGACAAAGTTTGTAAATTGAACGAATCTTTTATGGTTTTCAAATAAGCACGTAAACAATGACATGGAAAATTTGATCATGTGATAATGTGTAGTGGATTTAAGTTAATGAATCTTACAAGTGTATTTACAAGTAACTTGTTAAGGATGCCTATGTGATTGTATGCTTGTATGTTGATGATATGCTTATACTTGATACAAACATAGATGTGATTAATTCCACTAAAAAACATGCACTGAATGAGAACGTTGACTATAAAGACTTAGGCTCTTTCGATGTAATCTTAGGGATGAGGATTAGAAGAAAATCAAAAAATTATAGTCTTATTCGTTCTCATTATGTTGAATTTGTGCTTATGAGATACAATCAGTCTGATTGTAAGCTTGCGTATACTGCATACGATTCTTCTTGTTGACTCGAGAAAAATAAGGGTAATGGAGTATCTTAACTTGAATACTCAAGAGTTATAGGATGTCTGATGAATTTAATGAACTATAAGAGTCCAGACATTGCCTATATTGTGAGTAAGTTAAGTATATATACTTGTAGTCCAGAACAAGAGCATTGGGATGCACTTAGTAGAGTATTGTGGTACCTAAAATACTCTATTTCCTTTTGTTTGATTTATGAAAGGTATCTTGTCGTCCTTGAGGGACTTCGTGATGCAAACTAGATAGTTGACTCAGAGGAGTCTAAGTCTACGAGTGGATATGTTTTCACTCTAGCAAGAGGGTTTGTTTTTGGAAGATTTCCAGACAAACATATATTGCAAAATTCATTATGGAATATGAGAGTATTGCGTTAGATAAGGCACGAGAGGGGGCCGAGTTCCTAAGATGCTTTTTAGAAGACATTCCTCTGTGGCATAGGCCTGTGCCATGCTATATCTATACATTGTGTTAGCCAAGCTATAATAGCTAAAGCTAAAAATAACTAATCTCAATCGAAGTTATTTCCATTGATTGGATAAAGTGCAAGGATAATATCGCACAACCTTTGACGAAAGGTTTATCCAAAGAGATAGTTAGAAATGCATCGAGGGGGATGGGGCTTAAGCTCATAAATTAAACTTGCCATGAAGGATACTCAACCTTGCTGACTGGAGATCCCAAGATCAAGGTTTCGAATGAGACAACTAATTTGTGGTGGGTAAAGGTAAACACTATCAGATAATTTCATTCTCTGTCCCTTCCATATGGTGTAGACGTGATAGTGTGACTGCATGTGAAGGATGACTTTTAAGAAGTCTTAATGAGTTCTATAGTTTCAATTTAAGATTGAAGTGGGGTGTAGCAGTAACACTCTTTATGGAAACTCACCTATCTGAATGAGAAAGTGGGGCCGCTTCCTATGAGAATATGAGCTTTAATTTTCTAGAGCATTTTTAGAAACAGGATATGTCCAGGGAAAAATTGGAAAAAAACGGCACGAGCTTGGCAACAACTTTGGAGATATCATCCGTGATTGTTTTCGCGAATTACATCAATCACTAGCAGTTCAAGACACAGTTCACTATCTCTAGCAAGTAATTCCGGTAATATCTCACTAAGAAAAGGTTCAAGACCTCATGGACACCTCTGCCTAAAATGATATTTCCTGCGTTTCTTATGTGATTTTCGTTTTGATGGTTTTGGTATTACTGGAACTTAGGACCTAAGGGTCACTAAGGGTTCACTAGTTCATGCTTTTTCACTTTGGTGAAAGGAACCTTTAGTCTTACTTGTGAGGAACTAAAGATGAAATCTCTATATACTATATGATTTTTGCAATCCATAGTATGACTCTGGGGTCAACACACTGTTGTGTGAAGGAGATGATGTTGGAATGGCTAGTATAACTTAAACATGCACGACCTGTCAGTTTGTTCAGTCAGTTTGCGTGTGAGATTGGGTTGTTGATTTACCAAGATCTATCTGTGTTTTCGTGTTTTCTTGAGTTTTCATTCATGTGGGGGATTGTTGGAAAACGATTAATAAAATACGATTTTTAAAGTTTTAATAAAAAATTATAATTTATTGTTTTCTTTTGTGAATGAAAAAACTTATTAGTCTCACACCGTGGAGTTTCCACTTTTTAGTTGTTTTAAGAGACTATATAAGCTTTTTAGTCCCACATCTGGGAGTTCATCTTTTTAACTTGTATTATTCCATTATATAAAGAAATTCACTACTTTTGTAAAATCTATGGGAAAGGGGATTCTCCAATTTTTAGAGAGAAACCCCTAAGGGAAAATATTTTATAGTGATTTCTTTAATGTTAACGATTTTCCTTAAGTGTTTTTTCGGAGTTGCCAAGCTCAAGTTGAGCATCTACTACATATACTAGTAATAGGTGTCGTAGGGTGTTTTATCCTGGAGATATCCGTCCTGTGAGGGCTATAGCATCACTCTTGAGTATAGCCGGACGCTAATGTCTTAAGGGCAACGTGTTGAACACGTGACTCACTCTGTTTTTCAAAGTTTTGCCTTGTTGATGTTGTGGAGATATAGGAAGCTCGCTCGTTTCGTCAAATCCATCACTTCCATTACAAAGGAGCTAAGTATCAATAACTTTTGCTTATTTGATTTTTCTTTGTTTTGATTATTGCACCCAAAAGTTAGATCATCCAATGGTACACGTCCGACTAAGCTTGGTATCCATCTTTAGCAATCATGTCAAAAAAAGAAATATATGACCTCTCATTCCCATTATTGTAAGAAAAATTAAAAATAATACAATAATGAAAAACGATAAATTATATTTGCCCCGTCCTATGGATTTAGCCAATTTATAACATGTTTTTCATATTACATTTTTTTGCAACTTTCTTCTCTTGTTTAGGTGTTTTTTTATTCTTTTTTGTTTCGTTTTGAGATAAGGATTCCATTTTATTAACAGCAAAATATGATTAGAGTGCCATTAATTAATAAGTAGGAAAGAATCGTGGAACATCAAGAACATACAAGTACATGTCCGAGTATTACGACAAAAGAAAGAGAAGAAATACTAGGCAACGACACATTAAAAGCATAAAAACCCGATTAAATTAGAAGAGAGGCGGTTTTCTGGACAGTCTAACCTTATGATGCTGAATCTTCTTTGAAAAGAGATATTTCAAATCAAGAGTTTTCTTCCTAATTCTTCTTGATCGGAAGAGTCCAGGTTTAAATGACAGGAGCTCGTCACTGGAGTGCTTCAACCAACAAAGAACCAAATATTCAAAAATGCAAGGAAGAAATATGAAAAACACCTATCAAAAAACCCTATGAAGATGCTGTATGGTCAACAACAAAACAAATGAATAAAAGGTTTGGTCAAATGATTTAACACAAATTATCGATTAATGAACTTCGAAAATCGATTTACAACGTTAGGATTGTCCAACACTTATTAGCCACAAGAGCTTAAATAACACATAAAATGTGGACAACATGTACAAGCTACGAGACCATTTATCTCTTTGGAAACCAATAATATAATAAAAAAAAATTTATATTATAATTTAGTGTTTACTAAATCGTGTTCAATAGTTTATCTCTGAGTCTTTAAATTATTTCTGTAGTTCTAAAATTTCCATCCATTCTCCAAACATGCACACGGTGCATGATCAGTTGGTTAGGTTAACTTGTTCATTTTCTTTTCTCCCCAAAAATAGATAAATTCCAACTGTTAATATGTACTCCATCCATATATATACAACCGGGAAAAAGATCCAATTAGGAATCGATCCCAAAGAAAAAGAGAGAAGACAAATAGCCAACAGCGGGAGAAATATCACCACCCATAGGTCACGTACGTTGAAATTTCGAAAACTAAAAGCAAAAGGGCATTTCGTAATTTATAAATGTACGTCAAAGTCAACAAAAAGCATGCTAGATTGCGACTTCTGTAATCCGTCTTTTCCTTCTCCGGCATCTTCTCCGTTTTAATTCGCTGATAGGAGCTTTGACCGTGTTCTTGTCAACTCCTTGATTAAAACACTTCACTAATAGATATTCCAGTCAGGAGCTAGTATGTTTGGTAAAGTTCATGTTCCTCTATATTTAATTTCACCTATAACATGACATAAGTTCGTCTGTTAATTAGAAGCTTCAATTTTCTTCACACCATTGGGTGCCGTATGTCTCTTAGACGAGCACAGATGGGTATATATACAACAATGTTGCAATAGCAAAAACAACGACAAAATCATCCACAAATCTTAAACACAAGCACTCCAAGTATAGACACACAGCTTATGTTGATTTTTAAGGCTTGTGACCATAGTTGCTTTTTTAGTAGTGAGTACTTAATTGTTGAAACGGTACGAGTAGTGTTATTTCTTGGTAAAAATGATATTCTGTTCAAGGATCCGTGTATTACAAGACATTCAGTCAAGGTTCAAACTTGAAATCCTTAAACTAATTCAACTTCAACATATCCCGCCCTTTCTTTTACTACAAACAATTTTATGTTTGGCCAATTCAACTCAAAGCTCAAATGACAAAATCCTATAAATACAAAAGAGCTCATCATCCAACATCATCATTCATACCAAAAACATATAGAGAGAGCTAATATATCCTTTTAAACCTAATATTTCTCCAGATCACATTTAACCATTTCCAAGAAAGAAAGAGCTAAGATTTAATTATCCTCTTGATTGAGTCTCATTTTTCTCTTACATAAACAAATTAATAATAAAGAGGTTTAAATTCAGTTCATTTTCTTTTCATTCGCAAAATTCAGAATATGGGTCTAATCAAAGAAAGAAGAGATGTCTTCAACGTAGTCGTATTTGCTGGTTTGTCCATTTTCTTACTCATCAACAATTTCCAAAAGGTTGAAGGGATGAGGATATTGCAAGAAGATAAAGATATGTTATTGATGAAAACGGAAAATGAAGGCGTTGTCGACTCGAATAATAGGCTTCAACTTACAATTCATCAGCAGTCCTTGCAAAGCAGGAGGACACTTCCAAATCCTCGTTCACCTTCTCCGTGCACTAATCTCCCTGGTAGAGGTAACACTGGTAGATGTCCATCGAGTACGAGTGCCATGACGACCATGAACGTTGCTGGTATTTTTAAGGATAGTGAAAATACGAAAAAGAAAACGGAGGTTGAAAATAAAAACAGGATTGAGCTTGTAATTCATCAGCAGTCTTTACAAAGAGCAGTTCCGAATCCTGATACACCATCTTCATGTACTAACCTTTCTGGAAGATCTGGTGGTACATGTCCATGAAGTAAGTTTTACTATGAAGACGGAGTTGCATATATAACAAGATTAAAACCAAGAACATACCTATCTAGACTAATCTAACGGATATTTGATCGGTACACTGTAATTATCCGATCCTTATTCCACCCCGATTATTTTTTATTCTTTTTCCTTTTGCATGGGAACACATTTTCGGCAAGATGTGGGAACTGTGAACCATGCAAAGGGGGTGCTAATTTTTTTTTTTCTCCCAATTAAGTTGGGTTCTCTTAAAAAGCTTAATTGTAAAGATTTGTTTAACAATAAAGATTTAGTAAACAAATATATTGATATTACATGTATTTGGTTTCAAAATGACAAATGACAATACCACCTCATGACTTATATCCCCATCGAAGGTGGATGTCTATGGGATAGATTTAATAGATGAAGGTACTCCTATATAGTGATATGATCAGCGCCAGAGTCTTAAGTTTGCAATTCATACAACAATAATGACAAGCTTGTAGGGTAACGCAAAAAACATTTTACGCGATATAAGTCTTTTAAAATTTCATATTTCTTATAAGTAATCTATGCGTTATCTTTTATATTTAAATATATAAAATATTATCATTCATGTGATACTTTTTGTTTTCACATTATTAAATACTACATATGTTCTTGTAATTGTAGTTAAACAATGCTTTGTATTTTTAGGATTATTTTTTAGTTTCTTAATTATATAATGCCCCAGTCAAATTATATGCATAACAATCGAATAGTGTCAGAAAATTCCGGTTGGTTTTACGAAATCTCGTTTATATGAAAGTGCATTTGTGAAATAAATTTTCAAAACATTTTCAAAAATCTAAGGGGTATATTTAACGTTTGGTACCCAGTAAATGTCCAACACCTAATTTTGATACCCAATATTTGAAATATTCCGCATTGGTACCTAGACTCGTGAGAGACTGTCAAGTCAGACGGTTGACTTAACCTTCCATTAACTAAATAATTAACATTAATAATAAACAATTATATTTAATAGCGTTTGTATTTAACAGCGTTTGGGGTTTGTTAGTATGTGACCTACAAAATTCATCTGGCGGTCAGAAATCGACTGATCTAACGACTCATTTGATAGTTTGTGTATATGCTGCAGCTTAGGGTTAAGTATACTGATTAAAATTGAAGGTCAGAAATCTATATTCCTTTTTTTTTCTGAAAGGAATATAGATCAGTATGTTTGCTTTTTGGGGTTTTTTGTGTGTATCCTTATGCTTAGTTTGGTATTGCTGCAGCTTTTGTAAAAGCATTTTTTTGCTGTGTTGTGCTGTGCTGTGAGAAAAAAAAACAGTTAGACGTTTGGTAAAATATTAATTAAAATTGAAGCTGATTAAAAAGATAATTAATAGGGAGAAAGCCACTTTTACTAGACGGAAAGCTGACTGTGGTCTGGTCTTGTTGACTTCGGGTTAATATGGGGTGAATTTAATAATTAGCTTTCGCAAACAAAAAACATTTTGCAGTTCGATTTCCCAAATACCTTACCCGATATCTTTTTTTTTTGATCGATCAAAAAGAATGGATTAAAAAGCACACAACCCGTGTGCATGCGGATACAACTGACAAAGAGCGAAAAGCCCAGAAAAACAAAAATCAACTAAACCAAAGAAGTTTCTAAGAATACAAAGAGTACCAACAAAAGAAGACACAATTTGTGAAAACTAACAACTTGTGAGATCTAATAAACCAGGAGCAACTTGCTGACCGCAATGAGTGACCATTGCCAATTGTCAATTAGCATACTCATCAACATCTTCTATAATTAAATCATCGTGATTTTTTGTAAGATCGCTAAACATTATTTTACGATTAGACTTTTGAGATGGAAACTCTAAGCCTCGTGAAGAACCAAACTCCAAGAGCTTATCTAGATTGCCTATACATCAACATAACCTATCTCAAACTGTAATGGTTGAACCTCCATTATTTGAAATTCTTAAATCATTTGTAATTAACACACAAACAATAAGGAATATTAGCTTGATTCCATATTGCTTCATAAACTATAGTTTTCTTCTTGTATAGGGATGTCGGGACAACACTTCCTGTTTCTGGTGTTGCAATCACGAACTTCCTCTACGGACTCGAATATCTAATCACATAAAATAACAAAAATAAAATAGGTCGTGTGGACACTCATATATGTTAGAGGTGATCGGGTGGACTCGAACATCTAATCATATAAGTGATCATATATGTTAGAGGTGAGTTCAGTTAAGTCCAAAATAGATCGGGATGGACACTCATTGCATATATCATCTCCAACTGGAGCAACATAAAAAGTTATATATATGAGTAAAAAATCCACAAAATTGGTCAAAAAGACCAAAACACAAAATTCCTGGGTGAAATAGATTCTTAGCTTTTGATACTGTTTATATAGCCAAACATCAGAATATACTGTTTATATAGCCAATTTGGATATTTGGCCCAGGAAAATTAAAATAAAAAAATATGTCTTACCTAAAATACCCCTAACCTTCTAAACTCTTCTTTTCAAAGAGAATTCATTTCCCTTTTCAAAACCTCCCCTTCCTGGCAGAGCTCGTTTATTCCTCACCTGCAGAATTCGATCAAAGTTTCAGAGCTCGTGTCTTTTTGAGATCTGGTTGATCAATCATGGTGATTAATGATTGTTGAATAGTTTGTTGAATCGAAGTTTCAATTGAAGTTTCAACTGTTGAATCGAAGTTTCATCTAATAGCGTCGAACGGTAAATTTCAATTGAAATAATTTTGATTTGGTTTTTGTCCAATTGAAGTTTCTCTGTCGATTTTGAAGTAATTTTTAGTTGTTGATGATTTTTTATGAATTTGAAGATTAATCTTTGTTAATTTTTGATTTTAGTTGTTGATTTGGAATATCCAGGGTTTAGTTGATTATGTGACATTATTTGGGTTTGTCTCGAATCATGTTTTCTAGGGTTTAGTAATCTTATTTTCAATGCAATATACACAGATGCAAACCAATTTTGGGTTTCGGAGACGGTGGAGGAAATCGATTTCTGATGGTTTTTGGTTTAGGGAAACAGTGGACGAATTTGTTCCTCTTCTAGTTTGTGAGAAGATGAAGAAGAAGGATGTTGGCGGTTTTCATCTGAAGAGAGAAGGAGAACGTGGTTTTGTTGAGGAGACGGAGAACGTGCAGTTACAAAAGGGTAATTGGGTCAGTTTCAATTAAAAAGTTGAACTGTCCATTTGACCCAGACGAAACTTCTACCAGTGCATATGGCCCAAAAAACTTGTGTTTTTGGCTATATAGCCCATTTCCTGTAAAAAATCATTGGATATGCAAACAAAAATAATTAAAGAAGTAAGTTAATAGAAATCATTCTAGTTGCGATCATGAAAAATCGAAAACTATATATACTGGTTAACAAGTTATTATATATTTTCACTTTGAGCTATTAATCATCTCTCCATCTCCGTGTGTTGCAGATTTAGTATAATTAAGATCATTTCTTCAACTCGTCTTTGGTATCTTGGGTTTAAGATGATAGACTTTGAACAATTGAACGTATTTGATATTGTTAGGGTTTACAGATTGTATATATAGATCGGTTAAGGTTATACAGGAAATCAAAATCCAAAAGCAATTATTACGAGAAAGCATAATTCTAAATCTACACAAAGTCAAATAAGTTGGACAAAAGTCAGCTTTCCCTTTAGTAAAAGTGGTTTTCCCCTATTAATTATCATTAAAAAAACAATAAAAGTGTGTTTGGTAAAAATTTCAGATCAACCATTGTTGTTGTAGAAAATGACAAAAACAGACATATCTCTGATGGCAGTTTTATTCAATTTTATTGAGTTTAAAAATAATTAATATTTGTACTTATAATATTATAATGTTCATACTAACTACCACTATTATTATGATTATTAAAAAAATATTTTACTTAATATATATATATATATATATTCAATGAAACTAAAATTAAATAATTATTTAATATTTGTTTTATTTTTACTGTTGATAAATTAAATGAAATGGTATATAAAATAGTTTGAAAAAAAGTAACAATATTTAAAGAATGCAGTATAAGAAATAGTGATTGAATATAAATTTAAGGGTAACTTTTGTCATTTATAAAATAAAATAGGGATAAAAAAGATAAATCAATCATTAAACTTAGGTGAGACCACAACTTATGTTTTTGTAGCTTTTAAAAGCTCCTCCTAACCACTTGCTACATCATCTTCACATTTCTTTTCAAGAGTTCTTGGAGATAAGGCAAAATCGACAACCCAACAAATCAAGTGTTTTTGAATTCATGTCAGTGATCATAGACATTTCAATATCAATGATGATGTTGAACCCTACTTCTACTTTTAGTGTGCGTCTGACACTACATAACTTTACAAGTATCTCTTTAGAAGCTTGGGGATTCCATGCTGATTGTAGAACTAGAGAAGAGATAGAAGTAAAGGGAGTTGAAGCAGCTTTTCAATGGGAAACTCAGTTGAGTGGTCACAATGTCATTTTCTAATGTGACTCTGAACCTATTCTCAGGTTGTTGGCGGGAATGTACGCGAAAGCTAGAGAACAGAGATTCAAGATTAGTGAAGACTTTGACTCAAACCCTAATAATTGCATAAACTTTAAAGAGCAAGGTTTTATATTGAAAAATAGATTTGTAATATCTCAAGAAGCTTATATTCCAACTTATTGTGATAGATTTGCTATAACCAAATAATGGACATGGGAAAATCTTATAACACTTCTAAACAAACTGGATTTCCAATTTTGGAATGCAACTGTAATCAACTCTTTTCCTCACTATAATGAGGTAGCAGATAATTTATTCTATGGATGAGGTTTCTCCAACCTTTTCGGAAAAAAAAATGCTTTTTGAATTTATCAATGATTAGTACAACCATGTCAGTTTCTGTCATTTGAAATGTTTGAACCCAAACTTTTGAACTATAACTTATGATGAGAATAATGTTTCGTACAATGGTTTCTTCATTTTCGTTGAACCACCTTATAATTTCAAAAACAAAGATCTTTCTTTGCATTAGCTTTCACCTAAGGTTGACATGCTTTTCATTTATTATAAAAACAAATGAATGCAATAAAACAACGTCATGGTTTAATTTCTCGGTCTTTACTGTTTAGATTTCCCCGGAGATACTGATCAGAAGCCGACGTAAAGCCAAACCTACCCTGGGTGGGTTGAGCTAAGGTAAGAGACCTAAAATTGCATTTTACCATTTTTGTTGGGCCTAAATCGTTTTTAGTGGTGAGAAATAGATGGGTGGATGCAGATTCGGTATCACCCGCGTCAAATCCTTATCAGTGATGGACTTAAGACGTCTATCCACGTCCAATCCATTATCCGTCGGGTTTGACATTTGCATGTGGACTGATGAGCGGTTTGGATGTGGCCGTACTGACAGATTTCTATTAGAAAATAAATGAACACTGGTAAATGTTTATTTAATTAAAGTAATATGACTTAGTTTTAAAGATTAGGTTACTGAAATTTAAGAATCCGATGGCATGGTTAATAAACCTAAAAAAAAATAAAAAAAAATCTATATACAAGTCCGCGTCGGCGGCGCCATTTCTTTATTGTAGTATTAATTTTGCGGTAAATAAGAATTCGTTGCTCGGACTAGAAAATATTTTTAAAACAAAAATATATACAAAATTTGTCACAGGATCAAGAGACATTGGGACTCAGGATTCCACCATTAATCATTCACAGGATTCATATATTTATTCCAAATAGTTATAGCTCAAATAATAAGGACTCTCATTCTTGCCAAGGTAGATTTTTAGAAGATTAACTGTCGAAAGTATGGCATATCAAAAGCACTATTACCAAGCATAAACCATCAAATGAAATGACCATAAATTAAGAAAAATCATAAAACGATTAATAAAAAGTGCAAGTAGTCAAAAAGAATTAAATATAATTATCATATGCGTGAAATATGGCTTCCTCCATCATCCCAGTATTGGGGTTTAGCTACTCATATTAATCATGCTCTCAAAATAAATTTTTATAGCTCAAAAAGTTGATTAAAAGATGAGAAAATGCTAAAACAAAGATTCGCAACAGTTATAAGCGTTACAATTGCGCTGTATAAAACAAAACTGAAGTGTAGTAAAGAACGATACAACCTTAGTGCGGTAAACAGCGACACAAGTGAACTGTTGCGGGTACTATTGAAGAACGACGCTTCTGGAGCGTCAGTTCTTCATCTTCTTCCTCCTCCTCGAGCGCAACAACAACAACAGGAGAGATTTCTCCCCTTCGCTTCTCTTGGCTCCAAAACTTCCCCAAACTATTGATAACCCTCTATCAGCTCCCAAGGGTCCCTTTTATACCCAACAGGCGCAACGAATCACTTGCAATAACTCCACATAATCCTCCATTACTCGGAAAATATTTTTTTTCCATTTTCTTCACTGTCAGCCGAGATATGATCTTCTTCATCCACTCTGCCTGCGCATATGAGCTGTAATACTTCCATAGTTGCATAAAGACTTAAGAAGATCCGATATCTTCCCCATTTAGTCCACAAAACTTCCCAAAAATTCCTCTCACAGAGAACTCGAGCGTATCTCCCCTGTTTAACTCTAGATTGAAAGTTAGCGGATTCTAGCCAAATTTAACTCATTCCAACGCTCAGAATAATCTTGTTATACTCAATAGATATGACCCAATTAATTCCATCCATTTAGTCTCTCCACAAATCCATCGAAAATCAATTTGAAAATCTGCCACGGAGAGAATATATTTTCCCGCCAAAACCATTATTTGAATTTTTTGTTTCCCGCCAAAATTGTTCTTGATGTTTTGATCAATTGGTGATTATCCAGCCAATTCTAACTGAATTCGATCATACCACTATCTCTGTTTAGCTCAATGGAAGATACCCAATGATTTTTAGCTGTTTTAGTCTCACTATAAGACCTCCAAAATCCTACCCCTAATTTGACAGCACTATTCACCCATTTTCCCTCCAAAATTCAAATATTTGAAATGTTGAAGATGGTGTCCCCTAATCCAGTAGTCGCCCCCTTATCCGTTGCTGGAGTCCGAATAACACATGTCCCTTGGGGTGCCTTTAGTAATTTTTCTGGGGTGTTTCCTACACTTTTTCTGGGTTCCTCCGGTGCATTTCTGGGGTGTCTTTAGTACTCTATCCTAGGGTGTAAAACACCACTTTTCGAGCCAATTTCGCCGCAAGAGCTTATTTTTCCAAAAACATCTACAAAAATGTAAAATAACACAATAAGTATTTAATCGAGTCTAACAATACAGAACATTGAGAACAAAATAGACACATAAATGCGTCTATCAACCATGTCAGCTAACTGGTGAACCAACGAAATATGTAACGAGAGGAGGTTTCCCTAATTTTATTTCCGTAGGGGAGGTAACTCTAATTAGGATCTTCGGCAGGGGAGGTAACGCCAAATCCCCCAATTTAAAACTAAGATTTTTAGTAACATGTTTATCATATAAAACTTTACATTCCTACAAAAAATGAGAGCATTCCGAAATCAGAAACTTCACAATCCACAAATTTTAATTACACTTTCAGTTGATATTAAATACCTAAAAAAAATTCATGAGAATATACCTGATTAAAAGAACAAATTTAAATCACTTATTAAAAGAAAATACCTGAATTATGAATGCCCGAATGAATCCAGTGAAAGTTTTGTTAGTCCTATACAAATAAAAATAATACAAAATCATTGGAGTATGATTTCCAGAGGGGAAAAAAACGGTGTCAGCAAAAAAAAAAATCATTAGGAATATGATTTCCAAAGGAAAAAAAAATCGTTATCAGTAACAAAAGAAAAAAAATGTGAATATGATTTCGAAAGATATCAAAATAAATGTGGATATCAAAATAACAGGAAAGAAAATATTGGAGTACGATATCGAAATTATTAGGATATATGCATATATTAGGATATATTCATATGTCAGGAGATAATTAATGTTTACTAATAGAAATAAATGTGAATATCAAAATAGAGTAAACCTTATTCTCATATTTGCTTAATTTTTTCATACCATAATTTAAAATAAAATAAGCCTAAAATAAAAACTAAATTAAATAAAACCGATTTTGTTTTTTTTGTTATGTCTTGATATGCATTATATTTTTCGTATAAAAAAATATTTGCAACTAATAATTATAGTATTACAGTGATATGAGAATAATGTAGCTAACCAAAATTATCGATGTTTTGTAATTATTAGAGTGTTGTTTCCTAACATAAAGATTTTCTTTCCAAAACTGAGATTTTGTCTTCTGGATGCTCTCTATATAAAGCGCTGGAGCAAACGTAACGTCTCAAGGTTTTTTTTTATTCATTTTTTTTATCTTGCTACGGTTTTGCTTTTTCATCGTGGCGCTGCTATACCTCTTCTCCGATCAACGACAAGGTCGCATATTGATAAGGTGGTACATTTACATAAACGTTTATTTTTGCTTTTTAGTTTTTTTGCTTTTTAAGGTTATGTTGTTTTCTTCCGTTTCCTGATGTTTAGGGTTTTATTGACTAACCTATTTTAGGATTTTATTGACTAACCTATTTATTGCTATTTTTTTTGCACATGTAGCATTAAAATTATAATCAGTTAGCAGTAATGGCGGCCGTAACCGCTGCTCATGAAAACTGGTAGTTTTATTAATCTTGCTATCAATAAAATTAAGAAAATTAATCTTGATACTTTTATCTCTTATGGGTGTTTTTTGATTTTGACAATTTTATTTAATTTTTGGTTCATAGCTACAAAATCAGAAAATTATATAGCACGGGTTTTGATGAATTCGCGTGTGATGACCTAGGTAAATCTTATACGTCAATACTTTTGTTAATGGCTTTGTACTCAATAATTTCTTTGGCTTTGAAGTTGTGTTATGATTTTCAACGCCTTCATACTTCCTCTTTATTTGTTATCTTTTCTTTTTTAGCAATTTTTTCTTTTGGAATATTGGTCAAACATCAGGTCGAGTTGCATGCTGCCGGTGCCAAGTGTTCCAAACACTAAACAGAACCACTTGGTTACTCATTACGTATCTGAAGAACATAATGAGAAAGAAACAAAATTTAGTTTTCCCTACCTTTGTTTCATTTATTAGAAAAAATTTTTTTAGGAGTTGTTGTTCTTAGTATAATAAAAGGAGCTCAAAGAAATTCTGTAGTGTCATGTTTTAAAGACTTAAAAAAAGCACCCCTAATTTTATATTAGCATGTACTTTGTTTTGATCCATGGCATATATTTTGGTGCTATCTTTTTTCTTTTTTTTCTTTTTTTGTGTTTCAATGGTCCACGGTTGCTCTTTATTTTGCAGGTCAGCTCATCGATGAATGTTTAATAAACGAGTTAGAGTCGCTATATCAAGTGACAACCGCTCATTTGCACATATGTATGATTTTGTGGTGCAGGTATATAGGTTGTCTTGCATCTCATTTGTGTTTGTTCTGGGGAGTGGGGAACCATTTTCAAGGTGATGGTCATTGTTGTTGATTCCCTACTTCAGGTTTGTGCTATTAGCTTTTATTTTTAACTGCATAAATTTTAACTACATAAATATGAGAAAAATCATACAAGGAACATGTTTCTTATGAAAATTCTGGAAAAGGTGATATCCCCTGCACTCATGTGAAAGTCTACATTGGACATTTGTTGAATCACCACATTGAAGAATCGACTTAGTTGACTGGCATGTGAGTATATACCTAGATGTCTAATCTTAATTTGGTTTTGTTTTTTTTTCTTTGTCGTGACATAGTTATCCAGGATGCAAAGATACTAATTATATTTTTATTTCATTTTTTTTCAGTGTAAGATATGCAATTGATATCGCCAACGAAAAATATGCGCTCATGGGTCTATAATATATATATAGCTGCTTGCCTTATCCTGACTTCAGCAGATGCTAAGCGAGGGCATCATAAATTCTGATGGAGCATTGCTGATTTAAATTTTTTGTTGATGATTGCAAGATTTTAGATGCCTTGTGATGACAAATTAAAATGAGTCTCTTACAAAAAAATAAAAATAAATAAACAAAACGTAGAAAAGATAATACCCCAAAGAAAAGATACGAACAAATAGAAAACCATAAATAGGATTCTTCTAAAATCACAAACCATTGAAAAAATGTCCTAAAGTCATTTTATTTTCAAATAACCTAACCTAAAAGGGAATTGTAAATCCTTTTATGGAGCGGTGGGTTCGAAACTAAGTGCATGAAATCCAATACAAAAGTTATATGCGAAATAAATAAGTAAAGCGGGTGGAGAACCGAGATTATACCCCCGCTCCATCAAGGATGATGTTACGAAGGAGAGGTTTTTGGGTGGCTTGACTTAATGCTTCCTTGACTGTGAAAATGAAGGAAATGGGCACCTTATATATGGTTAGTTACAAGTTCTGAAATACTACCTTTGTTTTAAAAAAATAAGTTGGTATCGTGTACAAACTACACATGAAACAAGCCTACGGAGGGAGTAATTACTTCTCAAATTTATTGAATTAAATTTTTTATATCAATTCATTTATAGGTTTTACTCCCAAAATCCATTACAAGACATCATTTACACTTGGGTTCCAAAACTGTTTATCTAATAATTCACGGGTCTCTGTAAACTTACTCAATGATAAAAAATCAGGCTTAGCTATCCCTATTGGAATAACTCACCGACCTCACAATTAATTTACCCAACGGGATCAAGTTTAAGTATCATAAAATAAGCGTTCCTAAACAGGCACGCATATTTGAACTATCATACATTAGCAGGTTCCAATATGAATTTTAATGCGTTTGTTGCGCCAAAATCAAACACGTTAGTATAGTGGAATTCACAGGTACGTAAGCCTACAGAATGATTATTTAAATATTTACGTTCGTTCACTATGTTCACAGGAATTGATTTTTAAATATACAAAATACTCAGAGAAATCACGTATCCAATTATTCTTAATTTAAAAATTTATTTATCGTGTAAATTACAAGTACATATATAGTGTCGGGCAATTCTTATAGTTGTCGAATATATTTCACTGCATTATTTCAATTCGACTGAGGTAGAGGATATATCGGTTCGTCGTACGGGTAGTTTTTCATAATCATCTCAGTAATTTCATGAGAAAGTATTTCTGTATTTGATTTTATTTTTTCTGATTTTTTTTTTGTATTTATCCATGAGACAGTATTTCTGAGTTAGTGCAAAAATCGAAATAAAACCAAAAAGGATGCGAAGAAGTTACCAAAAAAAAATATCTGCTCGATATCCATATAACCTTGATAAAATACCAGCCTAAAATCTATTTAACCTTGAAAATATCCGCTCGATATCCATTTATACATAAAAGATCAAGTGCCTAAACATGATTTATTCTTTTACATTATGATGTATCACGATTTCGATGACGCTTCTGCGGATAAAGCAAAGGTATATAATAATTTAATGGACTTAAAATGAAAGAGTATAATGAGTTCTAGAAAGAATCAAAAATTTGGAAAAAAATTCGAGCAACATAACTTTTAATCAATTTACAAAGTTGAAATAAATATTGCATGTTTTGAAGATGTTGTGTTGTACTTCTTTATTTTATTGCCTGTTTCATTATTGGCTATTGAAATATTTTATTTGTTTTTACTGTCATGGGCTTCTTCCATTTTTAATACTTTCTTAAAAATATTTTTTATTCTTAATGAAATAATTTTACATACAATCCAATATTAGATAAGCAAGAAATAGACCCGTACATGGCACGGTGACAAACTAGTATATTTAGAGACAGGCTAGATATCCACTCGCCAAAATACGAATTAGAATGGTTAAAAACCAATTGGATGTCTTGCTTACCCCTATTGAAACTGGTCAAACCTGTTGGTTATATGAATGATAAATTGGAAGATAAGTTGACTATGGTATAAGCGTAACAAAGGTCCAGAAGTAGGGAGCACGTTTGGTGGAGACTAAATACGTTGATACTCCCATTTTGGTGGTTATTGACGGTTTTGATGTGATGGTCCTTATTGTGTCTTTCCATAAGACTCGATCAAGGAACTAATATTACACCTTTCCCTTTATGCGACCAAATATGAAGGGGCGCCACTTCTAACTGTCGCATATGTGAGGAAATGTGTAGTCGCCAAGAGACATGAACTACTGCATAAAAACCCAAGTCTTCTCTTGTATTTTTTACTGGAAAATTAATCATAAAATCTGTTTTAAAAATATGAGAGTTTGTTCTTCATCTTGCGTTCGCTGCTTTTGAAATATTCAAGTGCTGTGTTGCTTTCGAAATATTCAAGTGCTATGTTACTTTGAGAGGAGCCGTTGTATCCTGGAAAACCATCACCGCTAACTATTCAGCATAGCATACATGATGAATTGTGTTTTATGAAAAGAGTGATCCTCGCCTCGGTTAATCAAGTTTGATTCCTAATCCCCAATCTTAGTTTTATTGTTTTGAGTTTGAAGCTTTGTTCCGTTAAGCATATCATAGAGAATTATTTGTGCGCAGACATAAGGTATGTTCCGCACTGAATACTTGCTTGTAATTGCTTTCGTTATTTGGTGATTCTTATTACTGTCTCAATTCACGTTTTGGTAAAATTGAATATTGCATTTGAAGTACGATTTAAGAATCCCTTTAGACTTATCATATGTTTGCATCATTGCCTCAATTAATTAATTACATAGTTGTTGAATGCATCATCAAACTTTGTAATTACAGTGAGCACACGTAGTAGGAATTAGTTGAGCATCTTGTTGGAATAAACTAAAGTATAATAGTATAACAGTTGATTGAAATTAAGTTAGAATTTGGTCTGTCATACACGAATTCTTGTACACAGTAGTATACCAAGAACAACAATCTTAAAACGCAATTCCCTTGTTATTAGTTTAGTCTTGTTACTGTGCGTAGTCAGAATTTGGCGGCTGTGACATATTTTGTTATCAATATATTTTTGTTGCATATTGAATATCTTTATTACAAGTCAACCATGAATTCTGAGTGTTTGAGTTTAGTTTCTGTTGTAACAGAAACTAATATGCAGATCAATCCACATGAGTGGTGGATTGATACCGGAGCGACTCGACATGTGTGCTTTGATCGCTCTATGTATTCTACCTATGAGGCCATTAATAATGGTGAATCTGTGTACATGGGTGATGGCGTGACTTCAGTAGTTCAAGGAAAAGGAAACATTGTACTCGAATTTACTTCGAGTACGAAGGTTACTTTGATAGGAGTGCTACATGTTCCTGAGATTTGCAGAAACTTGATTTCTGGTGATTTGCTGGTTAAACATGGTTTCAAACTAGTATTTGAAGGAAGTAGTTTCGTAATATCAAAGAATGAAATGTATGTAGGAAAGGGTATTTAGACGGGGGCATGTGTAAGGCCAATGTAGTGACTGTTATGCCTACAATTAATAAAGTTCTCCCTTCTGCGTACATTGTCGACTAGAGGTTAGGCCATGTGCATTATAATTCTTTAAGGAAATTAATGAATATGGATCACTTGCCTAAATTTGATATATATACATCACAAAAATGTGAAGTTTGTGTTGAATCTAAATTCACTAAACCTCCATTTTCTGTTGTTGAAAGAAACACAGAACCTTTGGGATTAATTCACATAGATTTGTGTGATTTAAAAATGGTTCAAAGTAGAGTTGGTAAAAATTATTTTATCACATTCATTGATGATAGTACAAGGTACTGTTATGTTTACTTATTAAGAAGTAAAGACGAGGCAGTTGAGAAATTTCAACTTTATAAAAATGAAGTTGAAAATCAATTGAACAAGAAGATCAAGATTCTTAAGAGCGATAGGGGGATCGAGTATAAATCTTATTTAGATGAGATTTGTGCACAAAGTGGGATCATTCATCAAACTACTGCTCCCTATTCGCCACAGTCAAACGGTATCGTGGAACGCAAGAACCGTACGTTGAAAGAAATGATGAATGATCTCTTAATAAATTCTGGTGCACCCGACAACTTGTGGGGGGAGGCTTTGCTTACCGCAAATTACATTTTGAATAAGTTGCCTCACAAGAAAAAAGAGAAAACCCCATATGAATTATGGAAAGGTAGAAAACCTTCATATAAATTCATAAAAGTGTGGGTGTGCTTAGCAAAAGTTAGAGTATCGTTGCCTAAAAGAGTTAAAATATGTCCAAAGACGGTTGATTGTATCTTCATTGGGTATGCTGAAAACAGTAATGCCTACAGATGTCTTGTCTATAAAAATCTGAAATTCAAGATATTCCTGTAAACACAATTTTGGAATCTAGGGAGGTTGAATTCTTTGAAAATTTGTTCCCATAGAAACGAGACAACAATATAAATCCTTTAAAAAGGAAAACAATTGTTGAAGAAGGAAATGTAGATACTAACACTTCACAGGAAACCGTTGAAGATCCACGTAGAAGGAAGAGGGCTAGAGTTGCTAAAACTTTTGGCTCTGACTTCGTAACGTTTATGTTAGAAGACGAGCCTCGAACATATGCGGAAGCAATGTCCACCCCGGAAGCAACATTTTAGAAAGAGGCCTCAAACAATGAGATAGATTCCGTCATGCAAAACCACACATGGGAGCTAGTTGACTTGCCTAACGGTTTTAAAATATTGGGTTGTAAATGGGTTTTCAAACGAAAACTGAGAATTGATGGAACTATTGAAAAGTATAAAGCCAGATTAGTTGCTAAAGGCTTTAAGAAAAAACAAGGGTTAGACTATTTCGATACATATTCTCCCGTTACTAGAATCAGTTCCATTCGAATGCTTATAGCAATATCAACATTATATAACTTGGAAATACATCAAATGGATGTTAAGACTGCATTCTTAAATGGATAATTGGAGGAAGAAATATATATGGAACAACCGGAAGGACTTGTGGTGCCCGGTAAAGAAAAGAAAGTGTGTAAATTGGTTAGGTCCCTTTATGTGTTAAAACATGCGCCTAAACAATGGCATGAAAAATTTGATAAAACAATATTATCAAATGGATTTAAGATCAATAAGTGTGACAAATGTGTCTACACGAAAACCTCAACGAAACGTTGTGTAATTCCATGTATGTATGTAGATGATATGCTAATAATGGGTAGTGACCTAGAATCTATAAAATCTACAAAGAAAATGTTGTCTAAAAATTTCGACATGAAAGATTTAGGCAAAGAAGATGTCATTCTTGGAATTAAAGTTACTAGAACTTTGAATGCCATAAAATTATCTCAAGAACATTATATTGAGAAAATTTTGGATAAATTCAATAAGAATGACAATAGAGTTGCTAGTACACCTATAGATTCTAGTACTCATCTTGTTAAGAATATCGGTGAAGCAACATGTCAATTAGAATACTCTAGAATCATTGGGAGTCTAATGTATCTAATGAATTGTACTAGACCAGACATAGCATGTGCAGTGAGTAGATTAAGTAGATTTACGAGTAATCCAAATAATACTCACTGGAAATCCCTAGTACGAGTTTTGAGATATCTAAGGAAAACGAAATATTATGGTTTGCACTATACAAATTATCCAGCGGTGCTTGAAGGATATGTTGATGCAAACTGGATCTCAGGTTCTGATGATACTAAGTCAACAAGCGGCTATGTATTTACTATGGGTGGGTCTGCGGTATCATGGAAATCATCAAAACAAACTTTAATTGCTAGATCAACAATGGAATCTGAATTCATTGCATTGGATAAAGCAAAAGAAGAAGCAGAGCGACTTCGGAATTTCCTAGAGGATATATCGTTATGGCCTAAACCTGTGTCTGCAATAAATATACATTGTGACAATCAAGCAGCGATTGGTAAGGCACAAAGTAAGATGTATAATGGTAAGTCTATACACATTCGTCGTGGACATGATACCATAAGGGAATTGCTCTCTAGTGGAGTTATATAAGATCAAAAGATAATCTAGCAGATCCGTTTACAAAAGGATTATCTAAATAGCAAGTATTTTCCTCATCAAGGGGAATGGGATCCCATGGTCTAGGTTCAAAAGGGACAACTATGTTGTGAACTACTCGCCAGAGAATACTGAAAGAGATTTTCTCTACTCCCATTTCCATGATGAAATAGTCAGTGTTGCATGTCAGGAGAGAGGTTAAGAATATCTTTTAATGATTCCTATGGCTTAGAATTATCAAAGCGAAGTATGGCAGGGTACTTCTAAGAGGAGATCACCTATATGAGTGTGAAATGGGGCCGCTTCCGTGAGAACTACAAGGCTGTGTTACTCTAGAGCACTCATGAAAACCGGGATTGTTCAAGGCCGAAATGAACACAACCGAGAACAAAAGATGAAAGGAAAATAAAATGTGTGATATCTACTGCATCGGTGTATACTATACAGTTGAATAGTTTAAGACATCGCGTTCACTAATCAACTAGTGCACCCGGTAGATAATCACCGTGGAATATTCAAAGCCAAAAGTTATCTTTCCAAAGGCAGTGATTTCCCGTATACAAACTCTGTCAGTGTCTGCATTAAAATCATTTTATTTTCATTGCATGTCTTTGTTAGACAATTTTCATTCATATGTGGGTGATTGTTGGTTATATGAATGATAAATTGGAAGATAAGTTGACTATGGTATAAGCGTAACAAAGTCCAGAAGTAGGGAGCACGTTTGGTGGAGACTAAATACGTTGATACTCCCATTTTGGTGGTTATTGACGGTTTTGATCTGATGGTCCTTATTGTGTCTTTCCATAAGACTCGATCAAGGGACTAATATTACACCTTTTCCTTTATGCGACCAAATATGAAGGGGCGTCACATCTAACTGTCGCATATGTGAGGAAATGTGTAGTCGCCAAGAGACATGAACTACTGCATAAAAACCCAATATTTTTTACTGGAAAAATTAATCATAAAATCTGTTTTAGAAATCTGAGAGTTTATGATTCATCTTGCGTTCGCTGTTTTCGAAGTGTTCAAGTGCTGTGTTACTTTGAGAGAAACCGTTGTAGCCTGGGAAACCATCACCGCTAACTGTTCAGTATAGTATACATGGTGAATTGCGTTTTAAGGAAAGAGTGATCCTCACCTCGGTTAATCAAGTTTGATTCCTAATCCCCAATCTTAATTTTATTGTTTTGATTTTGAAGCTTTGTTCCGTTAAGCAGATCATAGAGAATTATTTGTGCGCAGACATAAGGTATGTTCCGCACTGAATACTTGCTTGTAATTGCTTTCGTTATTTGGTGATTCTTATTACTGTCTCAATTCACGTTTTGGTATAATTGAATATTGCATATGAAGTAGGATTTAAGAATCCCTTTAGACTTATCATCTGTTTGCATCATTGCCTCAATTAATCAATTACATAGTTGTTGAATGCTATCATCAAACTTTGTAATTACAGTGAGCACACGTAGTAGGAATTAATTGAGCATCTTGTTGGAATAAACTAAAGTATAATAGTTTAACAGTCGATTGAAATTAAGTTAGAATTTGGTCTGTCATACACGAATTCTTGTACACAGTAGTATACCAAGAACAACAAAACCCGAGGTGTCCAATGTTGCTAGTTCTGCCACTGAAATCATCATAGGTGAAGGTATTGCTGTATTAGTGGCGGAGCGAGTAATTAATATTAGTGGGGGCTAAAAAAATTCAAATAAATTTTAGTGAACCGATACTAAACATAGATGGGCCAATTACAAATTATAAAATAAAATTAGGGACATTTAAATAACTTTTAAGATTTTAGGGAGCTAGAGCCGTGGTTTGTCAACCAATGGCTCTCCGTAAAAAAGTTTAAAAAATAAAGTGAAAACTACAACCACACCCATTCTTACACTTTTCCCTACTGTGAAATCCATACGCGTGAAATATCACACGCGCACCCAAAATTCCTGTGAAAAATATTCCGTCACCAAGAGTTTTCGAAATTACGTTTTTTTTTCCAGTTTAACCTCACCAAACAAAACCTCAGTCGTTCACAACTTTAGTTTCAGTTTTGAGAAATTCAGTTTCGAGAGAGAGATTTATAGCTGAGCGATTGAGAAGGAGAAGGAGATAGAATACGAGCGAGAGATGAGAGATTGAATTATCGAGAGCTGAAGAAGGAGATGATTTGGGAGATTGAATTATCGAGAGATGAAGAACTCATGCTTTAGCCTCATTTTCAGTTTCTCAGATTCAGTTTCGAGAGATTGATAGCCCAGAGATTAAGAAGGAGCTGATTGAGAGATTTTATTTTACTCTAAAATTCAAGCTTCAGGTTCGTTCGCGCTACATTCCAATCTTGATTCTGATTTTTGTTTAATATTGGTTTGATTCTAGGTTTTAGTTTCTGTAAGCTCTTCTAGGTTTCTGAAGCTTAATTTAGGTTTTCGAATCGGTTTTTAGATCTTTTAAGCTTGTCTTTGATTATTTTTTTTGATTTTTCTAGGTTCTGAAATTGTTACGATCAACGTAGATATTTTTCGATTCGATTTTTTTGTTTCGATTTCATGTTCAGATGTTGATACACCAATTTTTTAGGTTTTTCTTCTTTCTATTCAATTTTTCATTTGATTTGTTTTTCCACTCCTATTTTTGATCTGTTTTTTGTTACGTTAATGGAGATTATTGATTTTGGCATCTTGTTGATTTTTGATCTGATTATGGTTAATGTAGATTGTCTTTGCTGTTGTTGATTAGATCTTTTAAGTTTGAGTAAGAATTCTTGTGAAGCAATATGCAGGATAAATATGTTTGATTTTTTCTCTTTTGTGTTTTTGCAGGGTGAAATGCCTGCTACTAGTGCACTAGCTGTAATTCACCACTTTAGTGAATTCTTAGCACCTCCTATTGATATCAACACAACTCTGGAGACTTTGAAGACAATCGTTTGCTATAAGTGGACTCGTTTACTACCTCATCATGTCATATTTTCTTTTAATGATGTAAGAAAGTTTGTGCGAGTTGATTCCAATGTTCTGCTTCAGTGTTTTGTATCTCGTTGCCATTGCAAAGGTCAGAAGATCTTTGATTTACTTGTTGAAGTTGGATCCAATTATTCCAACAGTCGTAGTAGAGATTCATCAAGTAGACGTGTAATAGAACCTGAACTAGAAGAAGTTATGGTGAATTTCCTTGAAGACGGTTTTGTGCATATTAACAAGGTTCTTAGGACTGAGGGCTGGGATAAATTACTTGGTAATGTTGATAAAGTTTTTTATGGAGGTGTAGCAGAGGTACGTATTGCAGTAAAGAAATACGAGTTAAAAACTGGGCGTGTTCTTGTATATACTAAGAATGAACCTAGCAGGTTCTATGCAAAATTCTCTAACGTAAAATGCACTTGGGAGTATAAGGTTTGTGTTGTGATGTTGAAAACAAGATGCTTAAGGTTAAGAAGTATGTTAGCAGTCATACCTGTGGTGTTGGATGTGAAAGGCTTTTCCAAAGGCTCGGCAGTAAATTTGTTGCTAGTCTTATCAAGGATGAAATTAGAAGTGATCCGAATTTCAAAGCTTCTGATTTGAAAAAGTTTTTAAAACTATCTACGAGATCAATGTGAATATTACCAAGCTTACAATGGAAGAGATAAAGTGTATGAGTATATATTTGGTGATGAGGCCATTTCGTATTTGCATCTGGTATGGTATGTAGATGCCATTCGCAGCACAAATCCTGGTAGTTGGATTGATTTTCAAGTTTAAATGGATGAACCTGAATCGAACGAGGATAGTTCAACTGAATTAGAAGATGAGGCACCTTAAAATAAGTTTGCGCGTATTTTTATTGCTTTCGAGCCATGCATCCATGGTTACCGTTACCTTCGTCCCATGGTTTATGTCGATGCTACCTTTCTTACAGGGAGATATAGAGGATGCCTCATGGATGCAACCGCTATCAATGCTGAAAATGGTAATTTTTTTGATAATGCATCCTTTTTATATATGTGCATAATGTCTCATGCATTATTTATATTGGATTCATAATGTATTATGCATTATTGTTTTGACTTTTCTGGTTATGCATCATTTTTGCTTAGATGCATAAGACATTATACATTATTTTGGTTTAGATGCATAATGTCTTATGCATTATTGTTTTCACTTTTCTGATTTTAAGCATCCTTTTTATGCAAGTGCATAATGTCTTATGCATTTTTTGTTTTCACTTTTGTGGTTATGCATCATTTCTGTTTAAATGCATCAGACATTATACATTATTTTGTTTTAGATGCATAATGTCTTATGCATTATTGTTTTCACTTTTCTGATTTTTATGCATCCTTTTTATGCAAGTGCGTAATGTCTTATGCATCATTTGGTTTAGATGCATAAGACATCATGCATTTGTTTTAGATGCGAATACTTCATATCGACGTTGGCTTGATTTTATATTTTTTGATGTGCACGGTTCTTTCCACTAGCCATGGCCCTGGTAGCTGGTGAAGATAATGATAACTGGGAATGGTTCATGAGGAATTTGAGTAATGTTCTTGATCATGATCAAAGGCCAATCACATTTTTATCTGATCGTGCATAAGGATTAAAGAGAGCGATTCCATTTTACTTTCCTGGAGCCTTCCATAGTTTCTGCTATTATCATCTTAAGATGAACTTACCTATTAATGCATCTGACGAAAGGTATGGTGTCGTTATTGATTCATTTCAAGCTGCTGCGTATGCTCTTAGTCCCGAAGGTTTCCAAACTACCATCGCTACGATTAGGGGTCTTGGTTATGGTTGGTTTGCAGACTAAATATTAGATATCCCTCCAGATAAGTGGTCAAATGCCTTTTTTCAGGGTTGTAGGTATGGTAGGAAATCTTCTACTCTTGCTGAATCCTTCAATAGTTGGATGAAGGCACACAAGAAGCTCCCTGCAAATGCTCTTCTGGATCAGATAAGGAAGGATGATGTCAGAAAGGCGGAATACTGGTAAAAGTTTCATAACAATTCTCACACCGAAGAATGAAGCTAAGATGAAGGCTCTTATTGATGAGGGTTTAACCTGGATGGTTATACAGTCCGATACTCATGTTTATGAAGTGGAGGGAGGGGAGAGTTCTCATAGTGTTAACCTTGAGGCAAGGACATGTACCTGTCATAGGTGGCGCGTATATGGATTTCCATGTGTGCATGCTTTTGCGTCGTTAACAATGTCTGGTTCTAATCCATATGATTTTGTTGAACCTTATTTCACTATTGCATACTTTAAAACGCATACAACCATGCAATTCATCCTATTCCGAACTACAACAAGCCTGAAGTTTATGAAGGTGATGATATTATCGATGTACCTGATGTTAGGAGGCCGCCAGGGAAACCACAAGCTAATAGACATTTGAGCCGTTACGAGAAGCTTCCTAGGAGAGCTATGCGCTGTGGTAATTTTTGTGAGATTGGTCATCGCAACAAGCAAACTTGTACAAATCCTACATGTTACAAGAAGCCGCCGAAGAAGCCTAAGGGAAGTTAAGGGAGAGAATTTAGCTTGTTGGTTTCTTCAGACTATTACTTTTACGTTTGAACCTAATTCACTTTTCTTTAGTTAGTTTTTGTATTGGTTTTTATGAACAAGTACTTTTTCTTTAATTAGTTATTTGGGTTTTTATAAAAACACTTCTTTTTCACTATGTGTTTTTCTGTTTCAATCAGATAATGTTATGCATAATAAATTATGCATTAGTTTTAAAGATGCATAATGGGTCATGCATTGTTTTCTGAAGTTGCATAACGGGTTATGCATTATCGTTTTAAGATTAATAATCTTTTATGCATTCTTTTTCTAAGATGCACAATCTGTTATGCATTAGTTTTATCAGATAATGTTATGCATAATAAATTATGCATTAGTTTGGAAGATGCATAACGGGTTATGCGTTATTTTTTGAAGATGCATAATCTCTTATGCATTCTTTTTCTAAGATGCACAATATTTTATGCATTTATTCTTTTAAAGATATATGCAGAAAGAGTCATGCAAGATGTGGTTCCTTCATTTGCCTTGTAAGATTTATATCATGTTATGTTTATAATCGGGGGTCAAGAGGGAAATGCCCCCCTCGTTATCATAGA
Source organism: Papaver somniferum (assembly GCF_003573695.1). NCBI lineage: Eukaryota > Viridiplantae > Streptophyta > Magnoliopsida > Ranunculales > Papaveraceae > Papaver > Papaver somniferum. Next base: position 78,548,565 of record NC_039359.1, on the reverse strand, counting down.
ACGGGTTTCTACTTTTTGTGAAATAAGATTGCAACAAATACATATAAAGAATATATAAGAAGCACTGAAACAAGCATTGATATATAAATAAATAAATATATATATATATATAAACATCGTATGATAACAAGTTTTCACTTCAGACAATCTTCATGCCAACACATTACACATAACTACTGACTGAAGTTAAGCTTTACTCCAACTACTTTCCCATTAGTTTTTACTCCCAAGTTAAATTGCTCAACCTACCAACAACACACAGGTGGTTAAAACAAAGTTACGTTTGAACCTTTCTATTATGCACATCATCAGGAACATTTACGCACGACTTCATCACATTGACGCGCAGCTTCATCTCTGACGTCTTCATTGGCATCTATCGCCCAATTTTTTCCAGGATCTGTCAGCATTTTCTATACCAAACTTAGTCTTTTCTGGTTAGCTTTTTTTACCGCATCTTCCTTATTCAACCCCAGCCATTTCTGTTTGACTTGATACTTCATACTCATCTTCATATAGTAGCATACAAATATGAGGCAGTCGGGGTGATGACCTTGTTCAGAAACAATCTTGCAAAGAATATCCTTGTATACAAGCGGTTCCCTCTTTATATCCACGAAATCTGGTGATAGCTTCAGATTGTCATATCTTTCGACCAAATATGGCATACAAGGCTTTGCCATTATAAGAGCTTGTCTCTTGCAGTTAACTTCTTGGCTTGAAAGACTGTTATAAAAGTTCCACTCACCATCTGCAAAGTCATACTCTAACAATGTCCAATGTGTACCAGCAAGGTTTTCCTTTATCATATAGTTCATTGGAATGAACATTTTCTCAACTTTATCACGGAGATTCAAGATGAATTCTCCAACATATTTAGCAATCCCATCTTTCGACTTTGTTTTAACAAAGTACTGCAAAAGAAATATTTTTCAGGAATTTTTTTTTAGCGGAGGTGCACAAAAGGTGTAGGAAAAAATGCTTAATAACTTGTTATGCAGTTTAAAGTTAGTTGCATAACTTGTTATGCAGTTCAAAACTAGTTGCATAACATGTTATGCGGAAGCAATAATATTGGCATAACATGATATGCAGTGATGAATAACTTGTCATGCAGAAAACCTAGTTATGATGACTTGTTATGTAGCAAAAGTAACAATTTTCAATGTTAAAGTGTTGGGAAATGATTTTCTTTTTTTGACTTACCCAAGCATCCGGGCTCATGAATGCAGACTCTGCATACCTATGTTCAATACTATCAGCTTTCTCTTCATATTTCCACTTCCTAAACAACCTGTAACTGTAGTAGCTGAGTACTTGTTCTTCTAGGTATTCATTGTTCATTAGCTTCCTTATTACATCTCTGTGAATCCGAATATCCCATAAGTTCGGGTCTTTTCCTTCTCTGATACTCCAAGCCGATATTCAAGTGACATACGACAGAACCATAAACCAGAGGCTTGTGTTATGCATGTATTGTTTTAGAAGCATATTTTATTATGCATGGGTTTTTTTGAAGCATAATTTTTTATATATTTATTTTATAAGAAGCATCACCTGTAATGCATTGATTTTGTTAACAAACATAAAGGTGGTTTTTATATACTTACAGGCTGTTGGCATTCTCAAAGTATGTCTCCAGTACTTCCATCAAGTCTGGTTCTATTGTATTCTTGTAATCTTGAAATCATTCCATTGTTTCCAGTGGAGGTAATTTTCTAAACGGCCTTCCAACAAAAGTACGAGGATTTTCTTCTTCAACTTTATCCTCATCGGGCTTGTCTTTTTTATTCTGCTGCTTCCCTAGGTCACAATCTTTGAGAATTATATTGTTTGTCCTATCATTACATGTTGTCCTTTCGTTGATTCTTCTTACCTTGCTTCCTGGTTGGTTCCCATCCTCTTCTGTCTGGTCTGCTTTTCCCTTCCTTTATTGGTGTTTTTCTTCAGAGGTTGCTTCTTTGCAAATTCTGTTCTTGGAACAAATTCCTCTTCTAGTTCTTCTTCCTACAGATTCATCTAACCAAAATGTGTTAGATATAACCAATAGATTCCAAGATTAGACACATGTGTTTTCTGTGGGGACGCTGTTACTGAATATGCTCAATGCTGTCATCATTATTTTGTGTTCCAGTAGCTCTGGGTCTCCCAGGACATTACTGCTCTCTCTTGGTCTCAAAGACCACTCACTGGTACTACCTTGAAACTTTACATTTTTCTTTCATATATATATATATATCTCAAAGAAAGTAATAGTAGGCAGTGATAAACATTAAGATTACTCTGTTCTGCAGGATACATTAAAAACCATTGTTTCCTCTGTAACTGAGAATCGCGTCTGGTAGTTAAATGTTTCCCTAGTAGCACGCCTGTTTCTGCGTTCATCTATAATACATCAAGGAATCAGTTATTTAGTGGGGATAAGAAGGAGGTGGATCAGTTCCATAGGTTCATGATCGAGACATCTTGTATTCCTAAAAAGAAAAGATGAAAAGCATCAAACCTTACACTTTGGTTTTATCGTTTCATTTTCATCACTCTTTTCTTGTTCTTGTAATTTGATAGTAGTTAACTTTGCATGTTTGACTATAGTTTTATTAATCAACAATATTAATTAAGCTCTTTTTTTGCTAATTTGTTCCATTTCTTCTTGGCCAATTTTATATCTCGACATGCATGATCTGGGATATACTGAGTGCACTTCTAATACTAATTAACCTCTCTATGTTAATAACCAGCTTTGACGGTGTTAAAATGACAATTTAAGTTCCCCCTACTAGCCTTCTGTCAGCAGATAGCTACTTCATCTAAATTGGTCCCATATTAGTCCTGCCGGGTCGCTTCTCAGGAGACTGGTGAACTCTAATTGCTAACAGAACTACATGTCTATACCTATCTGGTCGCTTCTGAGAGTTTCCTTCGCAGTGGTGTGGAGGAACTACATGTCTATACCAATAAACTTACTACAGTGACTATTGAGTCTGACATACTGACTTAGGGGAGCAATGTGTTTATTAGAAAATCTTGCTTGGATGTCAGATCCAAGATCTAAATTAACTTTTTATAAAGGAAGCGTGCTGAGGTCTCAACGTGCATATGGAATAATGATAGAGCTGATTCAGCTCATCAAATTACTACTGTAACAGCAGAGGTGGGGTTAGTTGTAGCTTGTAAGTACTATTATGCTTATAAAGCTGGTTAATTTAAAGCATGCTATTTCTTTCTGTTAATCACTTTGTTCAAGGATTATCGAAGTGTCAAAGCATAGGTCTTTCTTTACCTGGTCTAGCTTTTCGCTCGTAATGTTTAGTTATTCGTTTTCTGGTACTCAATAAGAAATAGGAAATTCCAATTTAGTGGATTTTTAGGATTTGAATGGCGAAGATAAATAAAAGCAACATGAAGAGGAAAAGGCAGGCCAACAACAAGAAGAATATCCCAAATGTACGCTCCCCTCTCTTTGTTTCTTCAATTTAGATGTTTTTCTTTTTTCTTAGGGTTTTATTGAAAAAACTGAATTTATTATTCAATCTACACACTGTATTATTGATGAATTACTATTGTTGTAGGAATCTACTGATAAAAAAGAGCCAATTACTCAACCTGCTCCTTATGTTATTGTAGTTCATGGACCTCCCAAGGTGAGTTACTTAGTAACTGTGAGTAGTTTTTACTTCTTTACTGGAAATTTGGATTTGAAATTTAAAGCCTAAAACTGATGTGCAGGTTGGGAATTCCATGTTGATTTAGCGTCTAGTAAGGCATTATACCAACCATAATCTTAATGATACTGCAGGGCCCCATTTCGGTCATAGCAGGTATGTTATCTTCATAGTTTTGACTTATTTTAACTAGTAGACATTAGTTTCACAATCTCATTGTGCTTTTGGTTGAGTGTTTTTGTTAGGTGAACAAAGACGGATAGAGTTTGCAGAGTGTCCTACTAATATCAATGGCATGATCGATGCTGCAAAGTATGCTGACACAGTGATATTCGTCATCGATGTTTGTTATGCGTGCGAAATGGTATGTTACACACTTACACTTTACTTTTGTGATACACAAGTTTAGGTAATTCAGCATGGGTGTTCCAAGTATGTTCAACTTTTAAACAAGCTATAACCAATATGTTTGCCTTACTATAACCAATATGTTTGCCTTACTGCAATATGTTTTGGCTGATTTCAGGAAACACTGAGTTTGTCAAACTTTAAAAAGTTCATGGCATACCCATGGTTAGTTTGGGTGTTTACACATCTTGACTGCTTTGAAGATATAGGTGAAGATAATGAAGAAATACGAACAGCACACTTCAAAAAAGATTCAGGAATGAAATATACGAAGGAGCACAGATTTCTGCCTATCTGCTCCAGTTGACGAGATGTAAGTATATTTGGATGGACATATCTAACTAGCTTCATAAAGTTCTTATTCCAACACCCTAGCATTTTGTTCATAACATTATCCTACTTTTGATTCCAACGGACTCGCGAAAAGGGTAAAAGGAATATGAAAGTAAATTCAAGGAATGTACAGCATGATTTCTTATCCATCTTGTGATCTGCAGGTATCTGGGGCAAGGTATTCGCGTACCGCCAAGATTCATATTGGTTATGGAGTTCCATCCTTTGTCATGGCGATCTGCACATCCTTTTGTGCTGGTAGATTGTTTAGAAGATATCACTCCTACAGACAGATTGCACATGGATAAAAACTGCAATAGAGACATGATTTTGTATGGTTATCTCCGGGGTTGTGATATCAAGAAAGGAACTAAGGTACTTCTTTTGGGTACATTCACTGATAACGAACTTGATTTTTATTCCCATCACTATACATGAGTTATTTTAGATAAAATAATGTGTCACCATCTATGTTATCATGAAGAAAACAGCAGTGTGTCTTATGTTTCGCTTTCATTCATCTTCTTCTATTATATCATGCTTAAAAAAAAAAAATTGATAACAAAGTGTCGTTCTGACACAGCTATCTTATTAATGAGAGCATATCCGAATGAATCTGCTATAACATGCTCCTAAATCACAATTTGCTCATACTTTTGCAGTCTTTATTTTCCTTCATATTTTCCTGACTTGTGCAAATTTGTTTAATTGAGAAGGGTACTGAAAATACGATATTCAGTGCACATTTTAGGTAATAAAGATAAAGAGCGGCCTATTTGTTGAATTTTATGGACTTCTGGATAGGGCTCATTAGCGGAAGAATGGGAACAAAAAAAAGGTCATAGTGATTATTAGTAAAAAATTACCCTTGTGAAAGTTGTACTACTGTTCTAGTCCATACCCCTTTGCTGGGTTTTTTGATACCTGGGTTTTTTGCACTTTCTTTACTTCTTTTGGCACAAGTTGTACTTGCATTTTGTTCCGTCAATATATGGACTAATTAGCTGTGTTACTTCAGGTGCAGGTGCATATTGCTGGCATCAGTGATTTCCCTTTAGCTGGCGTTACAAGCTTAGCTGAAACTCGTCCTTTACCACATATTGATGGCACTGATCTGAAGGTACCCACTGCAGATGTTTTAGTTTTTACTTTTTGCTTGAGATAAACAATTCTTCATATCTATCAACTAGACTATAGAAAGGTGAAATACATTTAAACACAAAAGCACTTCTACCCCAATTCTGTCCTGGTGTATCCCCAGTCCTCACCTGAAATTCGTTTATTTGTGTATACATAACTTCCAATTCCAACAATGTTTATTTATGGAGCTTGATACTGCAGCTTTGTTCCTCAAGGGTGTACTGTACACTTAAACAACAAATCAGAGTGGCGCAGCGGAAGCGTGGTGGGCCCATAACCCACAGGTCCCAGGATCGAAACCTGGCTCTGATAAAGATTCTATTTTCTTCCTGCTCCTGATCAGGAGCTAAAGGAAATGGCTGGATTGGTGGAATATTAATATTAGGGCTGTCAACGGGTCCGGGTCCTCCCGGATATCAATGGATCCGGACCCGAACCCTATTTATAAAAGTCGGGTCCGGTTACTAGCGGTTCCGGGTCCGGTTCCTAAATTAGTGGACCCAGAACCGGACCCGTTTAAAACCCCGGGTACCCATCGGTTCCGGGTACCCGTTGGGTATTAAGAAAACACACATAAAAGTTCAAAATTTTGATGTATTTCCCTTTTTTTTGCTTGAATCAAACTTATTTCTATAAAAATTTGGTATTATTTCTTTATTAATGTACTAAATAAAGATTAAATGTAAGAAGAAATGAAAAATGAGAAAAAAATTCAAAACCAAACTAGCAAAATACTTGTAATTTTGCTAAAAAGAGGGATAAAAGAATGAATAACCGGGTACCCGTTACCCGCGGGTACCCATCGGGTATTACCCGTTCGGACCCGTTTAGATTCGGGTCCAATCGGGTAATTACCCGTCGGGTCCTAACTTGTTAATGGGTCCAATTTTGGGACCCGGAACCGGACCCTATTCGCTCGGGTCCGGTTCCGGTTCCGGGTAACGGTTACCCATTGACAGCCCTAATTAATATGCCATATTCTCGGTATGCTAATTCATTTTTTGACTTTTGATTTAAGTAATCCGTTGGATAGCCAATTGGCAGATAGAAGTTAATTGGTATATCTCAACATAAGTTGAAACAGTAGGTGTAATACCCCTTTGCTGGGTTTGAACTATACTATATTTATGTGGAGCTTGAATGACACTGACTGGAGTGGACTAGACTAGAAGTAGAAGCAGATAAACATGTTTATTAACCAAAGAAAGCGGCACTAGAAACCATGCATCCGAAGACATATCAAACATAATTTTATTGAACTAAAATGGGACATACACCTCACACACTCACAACATCCATAATAGGAATTTTTATTGAAGTGGACATTTCTCACTTTCACATGTTGAAGACTAGTACTGGTACTTACTCTTACTTTTACGTGCAACAATCACCGAGTTTATGACGTCGTCCATCGGATGAAAAACAGCAAGAACCTCGAAACCTGGTAAATCACTAGGCTCAACAATTGGGTATAGAAAACCACGAGCACCATGAGCACTCCTCAACATTAATAAGGACCCTGGTTCCATATACTTAGCTAGATGATCAATCACTTTGCGCTTATCTTCTTTGTTCAAACCAACCAAAGCAGCTAAGAAAACGACTTCATAGTCGCTTAAACCAGTAGTAACATTCATGATATCAGTATCATGAAATAACATACGCTCGGACAAGTCGGGATCTGCAGCTACCAAGTTAGAAGCCAGAGCATTGGCTGATCGGTCGATATCATAATTGTGAAACGTAGTGGTTTTCAGGTGGTTTGAAGCCAATACTATCGACGTGAGAGGGAGGGGTCCGGATCCGATGAAAGCGATGTCACTTGGGTTTGCATTTGTGATATAATTGCTCATTATAGTATATTCAAGACGGCCAAGTTTGATGTAATTGGTGTAGTATGGAAAGATGTTAATATGATCAAGTGGGATATCATAAGAACCTAATAAAGATGAGAAGTGAGATTCTAAGAGACCTTCAGCTTCTCCACAGAGACGAATGAGTTTGGAACGGATTCCTTGAACTTTTCCTGGTAATTTGGTCACATCAATTGGAGATGGTGGCATACAAGTTAGGACAAGTCGAGTGAAAAGAGTGTCGACATCTTTTGAAGGTTTGAGGCTTTGTAAGGTTGATAGGTTGTCATAGATCTCACAAACATTTTGGATCAGCACTTCTTCTTGATCACATGAAACCAATGAACCCAATGAACCCATGCTGACAATCTAGCTGTGTGTGTTGTTTCTGGATACTGAGAGCAAAAACTTGAAGTATCTTTAAAGCGGATGAAGTATTGATGCTGAAGAGAATTTGATGACTGTTTGATTGTTTAACGTCCAAATATAGTGGCTATTTATGGACCGTATTTGCAATGATATACACAATATAATATGGCTGTTGTGAACATGAGCACGGCGTAACATAGATCTTAGGACAGAAAAGTGGTCATGTGGTTTTTAAGGCGCATATGGCCTCATAGCTTATGGAACGAGTATATCTGTTGACATATATAACACACCAAATAGTATATGACCTCATAGCTTATGGAAAACATCAAAATCAAAATCTATAGAAACATAGTTTATTACGGTATATTCATTTTTACATCCAACTTTTCTTTGCAAGGTCGTTGTCATATGATTAGGTTTATTTAACAGCCAAAAGATATCACTTGTGGCAAATAATACCTGGATTAGGTTAATGTGACATTCAAAGATCACTTGTGACTATAATACCTAAATTTCGAAAAAGATATATTTCACATTCTCTAAGACTCATCTAGGTGTAACAGTTGATGTTTACTAAGGCACATTGAGTTGAGAGTGGCAGTTGTTTTCTTCCTGTTTTTCCTCTTAATTCATACCAAATACAATGATATTTTCTTCCGACCCACAAAACCAACTGAGAATAACTATCAAACCATTTTTAATCTTCATGCCGCTCAGTTTTTCAAATGCATACGTTCATTTTTCTGGAGACATACATAGAACCTTATATGGCCAAAAAGCTAATTTTGTATATTATTTTATGCTTGCAACCATTTTCATTACATGCATATCCAGCATATTGTCTAGTGGATGCATATAACATGTTGTCATTTGTTCAACAAATACATTATACAGATACAACATTCAACCATGTTTTGTAGGCCCAAAAATAAGGCTAGCAAATCCGTGCAATGACGCAACATCCCAAAGGGAGCATCAAAGCTCATAACTTATGTGAAGGGTTTTGTAAACTCGAGAATGAGTTTTGAGCTTTCATGAATTTCTTATACTCCGCAGTAAATAAAGCACTCCATATATAGTTGCTTTCTTCAACTGGTGTGTCTCTTTTTCCCGGCAAAGTGTAAACATCCACCTAATTTTTGAATTCTTTTTTGTCTGACTTCCGTCAATCTTGTGAGTTGAACTTTTCTTTTTCTTGACAAATTTTGATTTGTTCTTATTCAAAGTACTTAGTACTTTAAAAGTGCATTTACAACACAAATTTCATGCATATAATTTTAATTATTAGTATATGAAAAGAAAATCGTTGGTAATTGCTTAAACGCGCTGCTGAAAATTAACCAAAGTCAACCGTTATAGAGAATAGTGTTTTGCTTCCTTGTGCAAGGACCTTGTGCTGCACTTTCGATCTCTGCAGTCCAGGAGCATCAACAGGCATGACCATAGTAAAGCGGCTAACTCACGGGGCATGAAGAATATCTGACTAAAAATGAATGGTTTAGGTTCGGTGTAACGATTCCTAGTGAAATATGGGAAATATAGGACAAGTGGGAGAAACTGCTCGAGCTAAAAAAAAAAAAAGAATCTCCCAAATTATCTTTTTGTCTTCTGTCTTTTTTTGTTTGTTTGCCTAAGTTTATCTTCAAATCCTAACTCCTCCACAACGAGTGATCCCAGTTCCCCGGGCACCTACCACTCGTGAGAGTTACATCTTTGCATGCAACAAACAACTCAAAATCTATCTCTCTTAAATTGGGTTGAAACGGTAAGACTCTGTTGTTGGTTGGTAGAAGAAAATTCTGTTCAAGGATCCGTGTATTTGATTCAAATTTGAAATCCTAAAACTAATTCAATTTCAACACATCCCACAATCCTTCAACAACAACTTTATGTTTGACCAAGTCAACATTTTAAAGCTCAAATGACAAAATCCTATAAATACTCCCACATATCTCATTATATTCCAACATCATCATAATTAACCAAAAAATATAGAGAGAACTAAAATATATATTCATAAACCTATAATTTCCCTATCATATTAACCATCTCCAAGAAAAAAGAAAAAAATAAAGAAGAAAGAGCTAAGATATATCCACTTAAATCTCATTTTTCTCTTGTATCAACAAACAATCATCAAGAGGATATTGTCATTCACAAACATGGGTCTAATCAAAGAAAGAAGAGATGTTCTCAACGTAATCGTATTTGCTGTCTTATCCATTTTCTTGTTCATCAACAGTTTCCAACATGTTGAAGGGATGAGGATATTACGAGAAGATAGAGATTTGTTATTGATGAAAATGAAGGCGTTACCGACTCGAATAACCAGCTTGAATTTACAATTTATCAGCAGTCATTACAAAGTAGGACATTTCCGAATCCTCGTTCACCTTCTCCGTGCACTAATCTCTCTGGTAGAGGTAACAGTGGTAGATGTCCATCGAGTGCCATGACGACCATGAACATTGCTGGTAGCCTTGAGGATAATGAAAATGTGAATCAGAAGACTGACGAGGTTGAAAATAGAAACAAGATTGAGCTTGTAATTCATCCGCAGTCCTTACAGAGAGCAGTTCCAAATCCTCGTACACCATCTTCATGTACTAACTTTCCAAGAGGATCTGGTGGTAGATGTCCATGAAATAGTAAGATAACCAATGACGGTTATTAATCCAGCTCGGCCATCTGCCATCCCAAAGAAGATGAAGTTGCATAACTAGATCGTAGAGAACTTAATCTATACTAATATATAGGATTTGATTGGTATGCCGTAAATATCCGATCCTTAATTAATCCACTCTGATATTTTTTTATTCTTTTTTCTTTTGCATGGGAACACATTTTAGGCAAAAGTCTCCGGTTGTGTGAACCATGCAAAAGGTGCATGATCAATTGACCATGTTAATTAATAATTTTTTCCCAATTAAGTTGGGTAGTAAATAATGTAATATAATATTGCAAAATTTGATAATGTGGTTTCTTTGTTTCCAAACAAAGATATTAATAAATTTCACATGGTTGTTATTATGGGTACTAATTTACTTGGAAGTGTACCAATTCCAAAGGTATTTTGTCTTATTAGAAATTTGGTATATTCCAAGTAATTCGGTACCCCTTATTAATAATTTTATAAATTTCAAGGTCATAGTATGAATAATCATTTTTATCAACATCAATGGTAGATTTTTTCTTTTTCTCTTTTAAATTATTATTTTAGTAATTTGGCACCCCTTACTATTGATGTACCACATCAATGGTAGATATTCAATAAAATAGGTTTAATTAATTTTCTACAAGCAAGTTAGAAGGAAATTTTTATAGATTAAGTGGGTTAAGCATGACCTCCATGAAAGACAAGACAAGAAAATAAGAGAGACTATCATGTTATAAATACCAAAACCTATAAATATAGAGTCGTTAAAGACTAGACCAACAATAACGCGGCGGATAACATTTCATATATTGTATTTTGTGCCTTGAATACAAGTGTTAGTCTTGTATGGGCCTTATTCTTTTAAAGCCCAGGTGATAAACTTTTGTTGCACCAAAACTAGGTATCTGGAGAATAAAAGGAAAACCTATTTCCTTTTGTTAGTAAGAGAAACTCATGTAATAGAGAGAGAAAGGGAAGCACCAAAAGGGGGCTAGGGTTCTTGAGAGGGGATTTGAGGAAAACACCTTGTAACCTTGTTTAATCATAGTGGAGTCGTTTCGTTGTCTTCGCAAGTAGATATAGATCATCTTGATCGAACCATTATAAATCATTGTGTTGTGTGTGCTTGATTTTACTTTGATTTCATTTCCATTTTCAATTCTTGATTGATTGTGCTTGATTGTGCTTGATTGAGAAATTTGATGGAAGGAATGGTTTCAATCTATGGAGGCTAAAGATGAGGGCTGTTTTAGTACATCAAGGTTTGGTGAAAACTTTGAAGGGGAAAACGGGTTTAGGAGCAACATTGAAGGATGAGGAAAAGGATGAAAAAATGGAGAAAACACATGGATTAATTTTATTGTGTTTGAGCAATGAGGTCTTGAGAGAAGTTGCGGCGGAAACGACACCGGACGGGCTATGGAACAAGTTGGAAAAGAGGTATATGACTAAATCCGTAATTAATCGTTTATATCTTAAGAAGAAATTACGTACTCTTAAAATGCATGAAGGAATTTCTATTATAGATCATATTGACGATTGTAATAAAATTCTCTTGGATTTGGCAAATATTGATGTCAAAACTAAAAATGAAGACCAAGCATTGGGTTTTCTTTGTTCCTTTCCACCATCTTATGATAATTTTGTTGATACCGTAATGTATGGAAAAACCACAATTTCCATGGAAGACGTTAAAGCGGCTTTGAACTCTAAGGAGTTAAATAGGACAGGTATTGATGGTAAAGATATGGGTCGTTTGTAAGAGGAAGAGGAAACCAAAAGGGTGGTTTAGGTAGAAATAGATCAAAGTCAAGGTCTAAATCTAAATCCGGTAAATTCTATTGCTATTTTTGTAAGTAACAAGGGCATTTTAAGAAGGATTGTCCAAAAAGGAAGAATGTTGAGAAGACTATGGTTAAGTACAAGCAAACCCAATCCGGTAAATTCTATTGCTATTCATACTTAAGCACAAAGATGAAACTTTTGTTAAGTTCAAGCAATGGAAGACTATGCTGAGAAGCAAACCGGAAGACAAATCAAGTGCTTGAGGACAGACAATAGTTTGGAATTTCATGGAGGTGAGTTCAATGAGTTCTGCAAGGAGAAAGGGACTGTGAGACACCGCACAGTCAGAAAAACACCTCAGCAAAATGGTGTTGCAGAAAGGATGAAGAGAACCATATTGGAGAAGGCAAGGTGCATGCTCTCCAATGCAGGGTTATCAAGAGAGTTTTGGGCAGAAGCAGCAAACACATCAGCTTATTTAGTGAACAGATCTCCATCGACTGCCATTGAGTGTAAGACTCCAAATGAAGTTTGGACATGTACACATGCTAATTATGAAGACTTGAAGGTTTTTGGATGTCCAGACTATGCTCATGTGAATGATAGGAAGCTAGAGCCTAGAGCAAAGAAGTACATATTTCTTGGGTATGCAAAGGGTGTGAAAGGATACATGTTATGGTGTTCTGAGGAAAGATCAAACAAGTTTCTAATCAGTAGAGATGTGAAATTTGATGAGCAATCGATGTTGAAGCAAAAGAATGAAGATCTAGATGGAAGAGCAGAAGAGGGTGTTAGCGATAAGGTGAAGCTTGGTGACCAGGTGGAACTTGAGATGCAAGTTCAAGGAAGCAATGCGACTTCCGATGATGATGATGATCAAGACATTGTGTAAGAACCTGCCCAAGAAGAAGAAGCACAAGTTCATCAGTACAATCTTATAAGAGACAGAGAGAGGAGGCAAGTTAGAATACCTCAGAGATATTCATGCTGATTTTGTTTCATATGCACTTGCAGTGGGTGAGAGCATAGATAGGGATGATCCAAGAACCTATGAAGAAGCAATCAGTGGTGAAGAATCAGCAGAATGGGGAGCTTCTGCAATTGAAGAAATTGAGTCTCTTGACAAGAATGACACTTGGGAGATAGTTGAAAGACCTAAGGGACAGAAGATTGTGGGAAGAAAATGGGTCTTCAAGAAGAAACAAGGTACTTCATATGGTGAAGGAACAAGGTACAATGCAAGTCTTGTGGCAAAGGGGTTTACACAAAGAGAAGGGATTGACTACAATGAGGTATTTTCTCCCATTGTTAAATATAGTTCTATTAGAACATTACTTGCTATGTTTTCTTTGAATGATCTATAATTGGAACAACTAGATGTTAATATAGCTTTCCTTCATGGTGATTTGGAAGAGCGTATTTATATGCAACAACCAAGAGGGTTTGAAGTTCCTGACAAAGAAGACCATGTATGTTTGTTGAAGAAATCTTTGTATGGTTTGAAGCAATCTCCAAGGCAGTGGTATAAAAGTTTTGATACGTTTATGTTGGCAAATGGATACGACAGGAGTAAGTATGACAGTTGTGTATATCACATGAAACTCCAAGATGGTTCAGTTGTGTATTTACTCTTGTATGTTGATGATATGTTGGTTGCTTGCAAAGACATGTTAGAGATGCAGAAGTTGAAAGTGCAGTTGAATAGTGAGTTTGAGATGAAGTAATTGGGTGCAGCAAAGAAGATATTGGGCATTGAGATTATGGAAACCGAGCTGAAGGAAAGTTGTATTTGTCCCATAAGGCTTACATCGAGAAGGTGTTTGAGCGGTTTGGTATGAAAGATGCGAAACCAGTAAGTACTCCTTTGGAAGCTCATTTTAGACTCTCTAGAAGGCAATCACCTCAAACTGCAGATGAGGCAAAGTACATGTCTCGAGTTCCATATGCAAGCGCAGTTGGTAGCATCATGTATGCTATGGTTTGTACAACACCGGATATCGGAAAAGCTGTGAGCGTGTTAAGTAGATACATGGGAAATCCCGGGAAGGCTCATTGGCAAGCTGTAAAGTGGATTTTAAGGTATCTAAGGGGCAGTGCAGATGTTAGTTTAGTGTTTGATAAACACTATGGTGATTCGACAGATGTTGTGGGTTATGTTGATTCTGATTATGCAGGTGATCTTGATAGAAGAAAGTCGTTGACAGGTTATACTTTTACATTGTGTGGTAGTACTATCAGTCGGAGGTTGGTTTTGAAAAGCACAATTGCATTGTTTACAACTGAGGCAGAATACATGGCACCCGCGAAAGGACTGAAGGAAGGTATATGGTTGATGGGTTTGGTTGGTGATCTAGGACTCAAGCAAGAGAGTGAAGTTTTGTTTTGTGACAATCAAAGTGACATTTACTTGACCAAGAATCAGATGTATCATGAGAGAACGAAGCACATCGATGTCAGGTATTATTTTATCAAGGATGCAGTTGAGGAAAGGAAGATAGTGATGCTAAAGGATTCTACAGCAGATAACCCTGCAGAATTGTTGACGAAGACGGTTCCAAGTATCTCGTTGAACTTGGTGTTGAGAGCCCTTGAAGGGCTACACGAAGACGATGATGATGAATGGTGATGATATTCAACTCAACGTGGAGATTTGTTGTATTTTGTGGCTTGAATACAAGTGTTAGTCTTGTATGGGCCTTATTCCTTTAGAGCCCGGGTGATAAAATTTTGTTGCACCAAAACTAGGACATCAGGAGAATAAAAGGAAAACATATTTCCTTTTGTTGGTAAGAGAAACTCATGTAATAGAGAGAGAAAGGGACGCACCAAAAGGGGGCTAGGGTTCTTGAGAGGGGATTTGGGGGAAAACACCTTGTAACCTTGTTTAATCATAGTGGAATCATTTCGTTTTCTTCGCAAGTGGATATAGATCATATTAATCGAACCACCTTGAATCCTTGTGTTTTGAGTGCTTGATTTTACTTGGATTTCATTTCCATTTTCAATTCTTGATTGATTGTGCTTGATTGAGCCATTTGTTATAACATGATATAAGATAAAAATTATATTAGATTTTGGCGGTTAGATCATCCAATGGTACACGTCCGACTAAGCTTGGTATCCACCTTTAGCAATCATGTCAAAACAAGAAATATATGACCTCTCATTCCCATTGTTGTAAGAAGAAATTAAAAATAATACAATAATGAAAAACGATAAATTATATTTGTCGTCCTATGGATTTAGCCAATTCATAACATGTTTTTCATATTATATTTTTTTCAACTTTCTTCTCTTGTTTAGGTGTTTTTTTTATTCTTTTTTGTTTCGTTTTGAGAAAAGGATTCCATTTTATTAATAGCAAAACATGATTAGAGCGCCATTAATTAATAAGTAGAAAAGAATCGTGGAACATCAAGAACATACAAGTACATGTCCGAGTATTACGACAAGAGAAAGAGAAGAAATACTAGGCAACGACACATTACAAGCACAAAAAGCCGATTAAATTAGAAGAGAGGCGGTTTTCTAGACATAGTCTAACCTTATGATGCTGAATCTTCTTTGAAAAGAGATATTTCAAATCAAGAGTTTTTTTCCTAATTCTTCTTGATCGGAAGAGTCCAGGTTTAAATGACAGGACCAACAAAAAACCAAATATTCACAAATGCAAGGAAGAAATATGGAAACCACGTATCAAAAAACTCTATGAAGATGCACTACAAATGGTCAACAACAAAACAAATAAATAAAAAGTTTGGTCAAATAATTCAACACAAATTACCGATTAATGAACCTCGAAAATCGATTTACAACGCTAGGATTTTCCAAAACTTATCAGCCGCAAGAGCTTAAATAACACATATGATGTGGGACAGCGTATACAAGCTACAAGACCATTTATCTCTTTGGAAACCAAAAATGTAATAGAAATTTGTTATATTGTAATTTAGTGTTTACTAAATCTGAGTTCAATAGTTTATTTGAGTCTTTAAATTATTTCTGTAGTTCTAAATTTTTCCATTCATTCTCCAAACATGCACACGGTGCATGATCAGTTGGTTAGGTTAACTTGTTCATTTTCTTTTCTCCCCAAAAATAGATAAATTCCAACTGTTAATATGTACTCCATCCATATATAACAAGATTAAAGCGAAGGGCCCAAGTGCATGACCAATCTAGACTAATCCAACGGATATTTGACCGGCATACTGTAAATATCCCCTCCTCGTTCCACCCGATTATTTTTTATTCTTTTATTTTTTTTATCTTTTTTTTTGCATGGAACACATTTTCGGCAAAAATCTCCCATTGTGGGAACTGTGAACCACGCAAAGGGTGCATGTTCAATTGACCATGTTAGTTTATATATTTTATTTTTTTATCCCAATTAAGGGGGGTTCTCTTGAAAATCTAAATTGTAAAGATTTGCTTAACAACAAAGATTTAGTATAACCCGAGCTGTCTGATAAAAAAAAAAAAAGAAGATTTAGTATAAACAATAATATGGATATTACATGTATTTGGTTTCAAAATGACAAACGACCGTGACACCACCTCATGGCCTGGACAAATCCCGGTCCAAGGTAGATGGGTATGAGATAGATCAGTATGTTTGTTTTTTTGTTTTTGGGGTTTTTTGAGTGTATCCTTAGGCTAAGTTTGGTATTGCCGCAGTTTTTGTAAAAGCACTTTTCTGTTGTGCTGTGCTGTGAGAAAAAAAGCAGTTAGACGTTTGGTAAAATATTAATTAAAATTGAAGCTGATTAAAAAAACAATCAAAGTGTTTTTGGTAAAATTTCAGATTCAACCATTGTTGTTGTAGAAAATGACAAAAACAGACATATCTCTGATGAAAGTTTTATTCAATTTTATTGGGTTTAAAAATAATTAATTTTTTTACTATATACTATTAATGTTCATACTAATTACCACTATTATTATGATTATTAAAAAATTATTTTACTTAATATATATATTCAATGAAACTAAAATTAAATAATTATTTAATATTTATTTTATTTTTACTATTGACAAATTAAATTAAATGGTATATAAAATAGTTTGAAAAAAGTAACAATATTTAAAGAATGCAGTATAAGAAATAGTGATTGTATATAAATTTAAGGGTAACTTTTGTCATTTATAAAATAAAGTAGGGATAAAAAAGATAAATCAAGCATTAAACTTAGGTGAAACCACAAATTATGCTTTTGTAGCTTTTAAAAGCTCCTCCTCCCCAGCTTTTAAAAATTGAGGAATTTGGGAAGTGCTTTCGATAAAAAGAAGTTTAATTTTTTTATACCAAACACCAATATCAAAAATTATTGACATATATAGGTTTTGAAAGTGCTTTTGACAAAAAAAAAAGCTTTACCAAACTCAGCCTTAACCGCATTCGTGATTAGACTTTTTCGCTTAATTTTTAATAGTAGTAATTTTCCATTAAAGTAATATTTTTGTCCAAAATACCCTTAATGTATCCGTAAAATTTGATTAAAAAGTTGTTGTTATGCCCAGTGCAAAATTAAGTGCACCTTCAACGAGACATTTGTGTTTTTAATATTCGGATGTGTAAATAAGACGTCATCTGCTGACGCCATCAAAACTTTCCTTAACTATAGGAAGCTCAACAAGTAAATATTTCTTGGGTATGAAAAGGGTGTGAAAGGCTACATGTTATGGTGTCCTGAAGAAAGATCAAACAAGTTTCTTATCAGTAGAGATGTGAAATTTGATAAGCAGTCGATGTTGAAGCAAAAGAACGAAGCACATCGATGTCAGGTATTATTTTATCAAGGATGCAGTTGAGGAAGGGAAGATAGTGATGCTAAAGGTTCCTACAGCAGATAACCTTGCAGACATGTTGACGAAGCCGGTTCCAAGTATCAAGTTCAAGCATTGCTTGAACTTGGCTGGTGTCAACAAGTGTTGAGAGCCCTTGAAGGGCTACGCGAAGACGATGATGATGAATGGTGATGATATTCAAGTCAAATTGGAGATTTGTTGTATTTTGTGCCTTGAGTACAAGTGTTAGTCTTGTATGGGCCTTATTCCTTTAGAGCCCCGGTGATAAACTTTTGTTGCACCAAAACTAGGGCATCAGAAGAATAAAAGGAAAACCTATTTCCTTTTGTTGGTAAGAGAAACTCATGTAATAGAGAGAGAAAGGGACGCACCAAAAGAGGGTTAGGGTTCTTGAGAGGGGATTTGGGGGAAAACACCTTGTAACCTTGTTTAATCGTAGTGGAATCATTTCGTATTCTTCGCAAGTGGATCTAGATCATCTTAATCGAACCACTATAAATCCTTGTGTTTTGTGTGCTTGATTTTACTTTGATTTCATTTCCATTTTCAATTCTTGATTGATTGTGCTTGATTGAGCCATTTGTTATAACATCAAATAAGACAAAAATTATATTAGATTTTGGCGGTTAGTGTTGGAAAACGATTAATAAAATATGATTTTTAAAGTTTTAATAAAAAATTATAATTTATTGTTTTCTTTTGTGAATGAAAAAACTTATTAGTCTCACATCGTGGAGTTTCCACTTTTTAGTTGTTTTAAGAGACTATATAAGCTTTTTAGTCCCACATCGGGGAGTTCATCTTTTTAATTTATATTATTCCATTATATAAAGAAATTCACTACTTTTGTAAAATCTATGGGAAATGGGATTCTCCAATTTTAAGAGAGAAACCTCCAAGGGAAAATATTTTATTTTGATTTCTTTAATGTTCACGATTTTCCTCAAGTGTTTTTTTCGGAGTTGACAAGCTCAAGTTGAGCATCTACTACATATGCTAGTAGTAGGTGTAGTAGGGTGTTTTATCCTGGAGATATCTGTCCTGTGATGGCTATAGCATCACTCTTGAGTGTAGCCGGGCGCTAATGTCTTCAGGGAAGCTTGTTGAACACGTGACTCACTCTGTTTTTCAAAGTTTTTCCTTGTTGCTATTGTGGAGATATGGGAAGCTCGCTCGTTTCGTCAAATCCATCACTTCCATTACAAAGGAGCTAAGTATCAATAATTTTTGATTATTTGATTTTTCTTTGTTTTGATTATTGCACCCAAAAATCTTAAGACATTAGAATTTGTAATAATCATGGATGTTAATTGTGGAGTGAAAAAACCAAAAACGAATTTTTGGTCAGCTGTAGAGTTTCGAGTTTATCTCTTAACCTTTAAAGAATTTAGTTGAACCCTTTGTACATGATGTAGTAGACATCTTTATAGTTATCCACATAACAAAGAAACGTTTCTGAAAAATTCTGACGTGCAGAAATTTGTTGTTAATTAAAGTAGTTTTTATTGGGTAACCATGAGTTTTTTGATATGGTGATTAAAACGAATTTTGTAGATATAGATGTTATCTTCAAAACTCATATTTTATTTTCCGATTCGGGACTAAGGTTTGTGAGATGTGGTGTATTAGATGATTAGAAAATTACCGTGTCTGTGGTCAAAGTATAAACGAAGATTATGACATAAAATTGGAAAGGGACATGGATACCAGGAGCATGTGTATGAACACAAGTCTTCCAAAGATGACAAAGGCGAGAACATCAAACAACTCTAAGCGTAGTCTTCAGAAGAAAGGTATGTTTCGTAAAACTGAATCCGACATTAATTTAATTAAGGGTGATTGTTATATTTGTAAAATTCCTGGACACGCGGCGGTAAATTGTAGAAAACATAAAACCTTAATAAGTAGAAAGTTAATGCTAATTGAATTGAAAAAAACTAGAACGAGTTCAGTGGCATGATGTCGGAAGTTATTTTAATAACCAATGTGAGAGACCAGTAGGTGGACTCTGGAGCCACCAAGAATGTTTATTGAAACAGAGACATGTTCGCCTCCTATCAGAGGATAAGGGATGTCGAGAAACTATTTTTGAGTAACTCATCTGCAATAGAGGTTGCATAAAAGGAAAAGGTCGAGCAGAAGATCATATTTGTAATATTCTCACATTGAATGAAATTTTCATGTCCCGAGCATATGCGAGAATCTTGTATCTTGTTCTGTTGTAGATGGAAAAAGATTTAAGATCTTAATTGAATATGGAAAACTTGTTGTAACTAGACAATGATTTTTAAGCAAGAGTTATAGGACTTCGGGTCTCTATAAGCTTAAAGGGAAAACTGATGAAGTGAACATAGTTGATTCTTGTGCTTTCTTTGTGTGATTGAATGTTTTTCGTGGTAGACTTTGAACCGTAAACTTATAAGTCAATGCTTAAACTAGCCAGCATAGGCTGCGTACCCAAATTTAGTTTGGATTTTTGAACACAAAAGTGAAATATGTGAAGAATCAAAATATGACCACAAATGTTCAGAGTAATTCTATGCCCTTAGAATTAATTCAGTTAGGCCTAGTTGAAATGAGGTCAACCCAAAACCACTATGTTAAAAGATGGTTTATAACTTCCGTAGATGATTGTAGGAGGTACTATCATTGTATACTTTCTTAGGGATGAGGATGATGCCTTAGAAGCCTTAAGATGTATAAACTTGAAGTTGAAAACCAATTAGAAGCCTTGAACATAACAACTGTATCCTTAAGAAGATGATAATTGTCATGTTGACTAGTTCAGGATTACCTGCGGCCTTGTGTGGGGAGGCAGTCCTCTTAACTAGTATATCCTGAATAGAGTACTCTTTTAAGGATCAGATGGAACCCCATATGATTTATGGAAAGGTGGATAACCTTCTTATGAATGCGTCAAAGTGTGGGGGTGTTTGGCTAAGATTGTAATTCCTCTTCAAAAAAGAACTAGTTTGAAACAAAAAATGTTGATTGTGTCTTCATATAGGGTATGTCGTATACTTCTACATATAGATTTTTGGTTGTGTGTTCTGATTTTTCAGACTTTGGTGTGATTTTTCTGACTTTGGGTGTGAATATCATTATGGAATCTAGGGATGATGAGTTCTTTGAACATGTTTCTTCTTAATCATGTACCTCATTAGAGATGTGATGTTGATCCCCTAGATTTATTTTCAAATATTCATAACTTATCTTAAAGGAAGATGAAGTTGAGTTTGAGCCTAAGAGAAGTAAAACAATTAGACTTGAGACTTCTTATGAAGCCGACTTCATAAAATGCATAGCTTAGTCTGAGACCTAGACTTGTAAAGAAGCCTTGACATCTACTGAAACCCCATTCTGGTAAGAAGATTCATTTAGTGAAATGGACTCAGTCCGTCGGAACAAGACTTGGGAGCTTGCTAGTTTACCTTCAGGGAGTAAGACCATGTGATGTAAATGAGTCTTTAAGAGGAAACGTTAGGTAGATGGAACTGTGGAAAAATATTAAGCTAAGTTGGTAGCTAAAGGCTATAAACTAAAAGAAGGTGTAGATTTCCTTGATTCTTATTCACTTGTGACGAGAGTTACTTCTGTTGAGATGCTAATTGATATTTATGCCATAAAAAACTTGGAGATACATCAGATGGACGTAGTGAAAGGTAATGAAGACAAAGTTTGTAAATTGAACGAATCTTTGTATGGTTTTCAAATAAGCACGTAAACAATGACATGGAAAATTTGATCATGTGATAATGTGTAGTGGATTTAAGTTAATGAATCTTACAAGTGTATTTACAAGTAACTTGTTAAGGATGCCTGTGTGATTGTATGCTTGTATGTTGATGATATGCTTATACTTGATACAAACATAGATGTGATTAATTCCACTAAAAAACATGCACTGAATGAGAACGTTGACTATAAAGACTTAGGATATTTCGATGTAATCTTAGGGATGAGGATTAGAAGAAAATCAAAAAATTATAGTCTTATTCGTTCTCATTATGTTGAATTTGTGCTTATGAGATACAATCAGTCTGATTGTAAGCCTGCGTGTACTCCATACGATTCTTCTTGTAGACTCGAGAAAAATAAGGGTAATGGAGTATCTTAAATTGAATACTCAAGAGTTATAGGATGTATGATGAATTTAATGAACTATAAGAGTCCATACATTTCCTATATTGTGAGTAAGTTAAGTATATATACTTGTAGTCCAGAAAAAGAGCATTGGGATGCACTTAGTAGAGTATTGTGGTACCTAAAATACTTTATTTCCTTTTGTTTGATTTATGAAAGGTATCTTGTCGTCCTTGAGGGACTTCGTGATGCAAACTAGATAGTTGACTCATAGGAGTCTAAGTCTACAAGTGGATATGTTTTCACTTTAGCAAGGGGGTTTGTTTTTGGAAGATTCCCAGACAAACATATATTGCACAATTCACTATGGAATATGAGAGTATTGCGTTAGATAAGGCACGAGAGGGGGCCGAGTTCCTAAGATGCTTTTTAGAAGACATTCCTCTGTGGCATAGGCCTGTGCCATGCTATATCTATACATTGTGTTAGCCAAGCTATAATAGCTAAAGCTAAAAATAACTAATCTCAATCGACGTTATTTCCATTGATTGGATAAAGTCCAAGGAGAATATCGCACAACCTTTGACGAAAGGTTTATCCAAAGAGATAGTTAGAAATGCATCGAGGGGGATGGGGCTTAAGTTCATAAATTAAACTTGCCATGAAGGATACTCAACCTTGCTGACTGGAGATCCCAAGATCAAGGTTTCGAATGAGACAACTAATTTGTGGTGGGTAAAGGTAAACACTATCAGAGAATTTCATTCTCTGTCCCTTCCATATGGTGTAGACGTGATAGTGTGACTGCATGTGAAGGATGACTTTTAAGAAGTTTTAATGAGTTCTATAGTTTCAATTTAAGATTGAAGTGGGGTGTAGCAGTAACACTCTTTATGGAAACTCACCTATCTGAATGAGAAAGTGTGGCCGCTTCCTATGAGAATATGAACTTTAATTCTCTAGAGCATTTTTAGAAACATGATATGTCCAGGGCAAAATTGGACAAAACGGCACGAGCTTGGCAACAACCTTGGAGATATCATTCGTGGTTTTTTTCGCGAATTACATCAATCACTAGCAGTTCAAGACATAGTTCACTATCTCTAGCAAGTAATTCCGGTAATATCTCACTAAGAAAAGGTTCAAGACCTCATGGACACCTCTGCCTAAAATGATATTTCCTGCGTTTTTTATGTGATTTTCGTTTTGATGGTTTTGGTATTACTGGAACTTAGGACCTAAGGGTCACTAAGGGTTCACTAGTTCATGCTTTTTCACTTTGGTGAAAGGAACCTTTAGTCTTACTTGTGAGGAACTAAAGATGAAAGCTCTCTATACTATATAATTTTTGCAATCCATAGTATGACTCTGGGGTCAACACACTGTTGTGTGAAGGAGATGATGTTGGAATGGCTAGTATAACTTCAACATGCACGACCTGTCTGTTTGTTCAGTCAGTTTGCGTGTGAGATTGGGTTGTTGATTTACCAAGATCTATCTGTGTTTTCGTGTTTTCTTGAGTTTTCATTCATTTGGGGGATTGTTGGAAAACGATTAATAAAATATGATTTTTAAAGTTTTAATAAAAAATTATAATTTATTTTCTTTTGTGAATGAAAAAACTTATTAGTCTCACACCGTGGAGTTTCCACTTTTTAGTTGTTTTAAGAGACTATATAAGATTTTTAGTCCCACATCGGGGAGTTCATCTTTTTAACTTGTATTATTCCATTATATAAAGAAATTCACTACTTTTGTAAAATCTATGGGAAAGGGGATTCTCCAATTTTTAGAGAGAAACCCCCAAGGGAAAATATTTTATAGTGATTTCTTTACGGAGTTGCCAAGCTCAAGTTGAGCATCTACTACATATGCTAGTAATAGGTGTCGTAGGGTGTTTTATCCTGGAGATATCCGTTCTGTGAGGGTTATAGCATCACTCTTGAGTGTAGCCGGGCGCTAATGTCTTAAGGGCAGCGTGTTGAACACGTGACTCACTCTGTTTTTCAAAGTTTTGCCTTGTTGATGTTGTGGAGATATAGGAAACTCGCTCGTTTCGTCAAATCCATCACTTCCATTACAAAGGAGCTAAGTATCAATAACTTTTGCTTATTTGATTTTTCTTTGTTTTGATTATTGCACCCAACAGTTAGATCATCCAATGGTACACGTCCGACTAAGCTTGGTATCCATCTTTAGCAATCATGTCAAAAAAATAAATATATGACCTCTCATTCCCATTGTTGAAAGAAAAAATTAAAAATAATACAATAATGAAAAACGATAAATTATATTTGCCCCGTCCTATGGATTTAGCCAATTTATAACATGTTTTTCATATTATATTTTTTTCAACTTTCTTCTCTTGTTTAGGTGTTTTTTTATTCTTTTTTGTTTCGTTTTGAGAAAAAGATTCCATTTTATTAACAACAAAATATGATTAGAGTGCCATTAATTAATAAGTAGGAAAGAATCGTGGAACATCAAGAACATACTAGTACATGTCCGAGTATTACGACATGAGAAAGAGAAGAAATACTAGGCAACGACACATTACAAGCATAAAAACCCGATTAAATTAGAAGAGAGCGGTTTTCTGGACATAGTCTAACTTTTTGATGCTGAATCTTCTTTGAAAATAGATATTTCAAATCAAGAGTTTTCTTCATAATTCTTCTTGATCGGAAGAGTCCAGGTTTAAATGACAGGAGCTCGTCGCTGGAGTGCTTCAACCAACAAAGAACCAAATATTCAAAAATGCAAGGAAGAAATATGAAAAACACGTATAAAAAAAACTCTATGAAGATGCAGTATGGTCAACAACAAAACAAATGAATAAAAGGTTTGGTCAAACGATTTAACACAAATTACCAATTAATGAACCTCGAAAATAGATTTACAACGTTAGGATTGTCCAAAACTTATTAGCCGCAAGAGCTTAAATAACACATAAAATGTGGAAAACATGTACAAGCTACGAGACCATTTATCTCTTTGGAAACCAAAAATATAATAGAAATTTTTTATATTATAATTTAGTGTTTACTACATCGTGTTCAATAGTTTATCTCTGAGTCTTTAAATTATTTCTGTAGTTCTAAAATTTTCCATTCATTCTCCAAACATGCACACGGTGCATGATCAGTTGGTTAGGTTAACTTGTTCATTTTCTTTTCTCCCCAAAAATAGAAAAATTCCAACTGTTAATATGTACTCCATCCATATATATACAACCGGGAAAAAGATCCAATTAGGAATCGATCCCAAAGAAAAAGAGAGAAGACAAATAGCCAACAGCGGGAGAAATATCACCACCCATAGGTCCCGTACGTTGAAATTTCGAAAACTAAAAGCAAAAGGGCATTTCGTAATTTTATAAATGTACGTCAAAGTCAACAAAAAGCATGCTAGATTGCGACTTCTGTAATCCGTCTTTCCTTCTCCGGCATCTTCTCCGTTTTAATTTGCTGATAGGAGCTTTGACCGTGTTCTTGTCAACTCCTTGATTAAAACACTTCACTAATAGATATTCCAGTCAGGACTCAGGAGCTAGTATGTTTGGTAAAGTTCATGTTCCTCTATATTTAATTTCACCTATAACATGACATAAGTTCGTCTGTTAATTAGAAGCTTCAATTTTCTTCACACCATTGGGTGCCGTATGTCTCTTAGACGAGCACAGATGGGTATATAACAACAATGTTGCAATAGCAAAAACAACGACAAAATCATCCACAAATCTTAAACACAAGCACTCCAAGTATAGACACACAGCTTATGTTGATTTTTAAGGCTTGTGACCATAGTTGCTTTTTTAGTAGTGAGTACTTAATTGTTGAAACGGTACGAGTAGTGTTATTTCTTGGTAAAAATGATATTCTGTTCAAGGATCCGTGTACTACAAGACATTCAGTCAAGGTTCAAACTTGAAATCCTTAAACTAATTCAACTTCAACATATCCCGCCCTTTCTTTTACTACAAACAATTTTATGTTTGGCCAATTCAACTCAAAGCTCAAATGACAAAATCCTATAAATACAGAAGAGCTCATCATCCAACATCATCATTCATACCAAAAACATATAGAGAGCTAATATATCCTTTTAAACCTAATATTTCTCCAGATCACATTTAACCATTTCCAAGAAAGAAAGAGCTAAGATTTAATTATCCTCTTGATTGAGTCTAATTTTTCTCTTACATAAACAAATTAATAATAAAGAGGTTTAAATTCAGTTCATTTTCTTTTCATTCGCAAAATTCAGAATATGGGTCTAATCAAAGAAAGAAGAGATGTCTTCAACGTAGTCGTATTTGCTGGTTTGTCCATTTTCTTACTCATCAACAATTTCCACAAGGTTGAAGGGATGAGGATATTGCAAGAAGATAAAGATATGTTATTGATGAAAACGGAAAATGAAGGCGTTGTCGACTCGAATAATAGGCTTCAACTTACAATTCATCAGCAGTCCTTGCAGAGCAGGAGGACACTTCCAAATCCTCGTTCACCTTCTCCGTGCACTAATCTCCCTGGTAGAGGTAACACTGGTAGATGTCCATCGAGTACGAGTGCCATGACGACCATGAACGTTGCTGGTATTTTTAAGGATAGTGAAAATACGAAAAAGAAAACGGAGGTTGAAAATAAAAACAGGATTGAGCTTGTAATTCATCAGCAGTCTTTACAAAGAGCAGTTCCGAATCCTGATACACCATCTTCATGTACTAACCTTTCTGGAAGATCTAGTGGTACATGTCCATGAAGTAAGTTTTACTATGAAGATGGAGTTGCATATATAACAAGATTAAAGCGAAGGGCCCAAGTGCATGACCAATCTAGACTAATCTAACGGATATTTGATCGGCATACTGTAAATATCCCCTCCTCGTTCCACCCGATTATTTTTTATTCTTTTATTTATTTATTTTTTTTTTTTGCATGGAACACATTTTCGGCAAAAGTCTCCCATTGTGGGAACTGTGAACCATGCAAAGGGTGCATGTTCAATTGACCATGTTAGTTTATTTATTTTATTTTTTTATCCCAATTAAGGTGGGTTCTCTTGAAAATCTAAATTGTAAAGATTTGCTTAACAACAAAGATTTAGTATAACCCGAGCTGTCTGATAAAAAAGAAGAAGATTTAGTATAAACAATAATATTGATATTACATGTATTTGGTTTCAAAATGACAAACGACCGTGACACCACCTCATGGCCTGGACAAATCCCGGTCCAAGGTAGATGGGTACGAGATAGATTAGTATGTTTGCTTTTTGGGGTTTTTTGAGTGTATCTTTATGCTTAGTTTGGTATTGCTGCAGCTTTTGTAAAAGCATTTTTCTGCTGTGTTGTGATGTGCTGTGAGAAAAAAAAACAGTTAGA
Organism: Papaver somniferum; assembly: GCF_003573695.1. NCBI lineage: Eukaryota > Viridiplantae > Streptophyta > Magnoliopsida > Ranunculales > Papaveraceae > Papaver > Papaver somniferum. Next base: position 78,521,079 of record NC_039359.1, on the reverse strand, counting down.
CGTTTGGTAAAATATTAATTAAAATTGAAGCTGATTAAAAAGATAATTAATAGGGAGAAAGCCACTTTTACTAGCTAGAAAGCTGATTGTGGTCTGGTCTTGTTGACTTCGGGTTAATATGGGGTGAATTTAATAATTAGCATTCGCAAACAAAAAACATTTTGCAGTTCGATTTCCCAAATATCTTACCCGATATCTTTTTTTTTGATCGATCAAAAAGAATGGATTAAAAAGCACACAAACCGTGTGCATGCGGATACAACTGACAAAGAACGAAAAGCCCAGAAAAACAAAAAACAACTAAACCAAAGAAGCTTCTAAGAATACAACGAGTACCAACAAAAGAAGACACAATTTGTGAAAACTAACAACTTGTGAGATCTAATAATCCAGGAGCAACTTGCTGACCGCAATGAGTCACCATTGACAATTGTCAATTAGCATACTCATCAACATCTTTTATAATTAAATCATCGTGGTTTTTCGCAAGATCACTAAATATTTTTTTACGATTAGACTTTTGAGATGAAAACTCTAAGCCTCGTGAAGAACCAAACTCCAAGAGCTTATCTAGATTGCCTATACATCAACATAACCTATCTCAAACTGTAATGGTTGAACCTCCATTATTGGAAATTCTTAAATCATTTGTAATTAAAACCCAAACAATAAGGAATATTAGCTTGATTCCATATTGCTTCATAAACTATAGTTTTCTTCTTGTATAGGGATGTCGGGACAACACTTCCTGTTTCTGGTGTTGCAATCACGAACTTCCTCTACGGACTTGAACATCTAATCACATAAAATAACAAAAATAAAATAGGTCGTGTGGACACTCATATATGTTAGAGGTGATCGGGTGGACTCGAACATCTAATCATATAAGTGATCATATATGTTAGAGGTTTGTTCAGTTAAGTCCAAAATAGATCGGGATGGACACTCGTTGCATATATCATCTCCACCTGGAGCAACATAAAAAGTTATATATATGAGTAAAAAGTCTGTATATGCAAACAAAAATAATTAAAGAAGTAAGCTAATAGAGATCATTCTAGTTGCGATCATGACAAATCGAAAACTATATATACTGCTTAACAAGTTATTATATATTTTCACTTTGAGCTATTAATCATCTCTCCATCTCTGTGTGTTGCAGATTTAGTATAATTAAGATCATTTCTTCAACTCGGCTTTGGTATCTTGGGTTTAAGATGATAGACTTTGAACAATCGAACGTATTTGATACTGTTAGGGTTTACAGATTGTATATATAGATCGGTTAAGGTTATACAGGAAATCAAAATCCAAAAGCAATTATTACGAAAAAGCATAATTCTAAATCTACCCAAAGTCAAATAAGTTGGACAAAAGTCAGCTTTCCCTTTAATAAAAGTGGTTTTCCCCTATTAATTATCATTAAAAAACAATAAAAGTGTGTTTGGTAAAAATTTCAGATTCAACAATTGTTGTTGTAGCAAATGACAAAAACAGACATCTCTCTGATGGCAGTTTTATTCAATTTTATTGAGTTTAAAAATAATTAATATTTGTACTTATAATATTATAATGTTCATACTAACTACCACTATTATTATGATTATTAAAAAAATATTTTACTTAATATATATATATATATTCAATGAAACTAAAATTAAATAATTATTTAATATTTGTTTTATTTTTACTGTTGACAAATTAAATGAAATGGTATATAAAATAGTTTGAAAAAAAAAGTAACAATATTTAAAGAATGCAGTATAAGAAATAGTGATTGAATATAAATTTAAGGGTAACTTTTGTCATTTATAAAATAAAATAGGGATAAAAAAGATAAATCAAGCATTAAACTTAGGTGAGACCACAACTTATGTTTTTGTAGCTTTTAAAAGCTCCTCCTCTCCAGTTTTTAAAAATTGAGGAATTTGGGAAGTGCTTTCGATAAAAAGCACTTTAATTTATTTATACCAAACATCAATATCAAATATTATTGACATATATAGGTTTTGGAAGTGTTTTTGACAAAAAAAAAAAGCTTTACCAAACTGAGCCTTAATCGCATTTGTGATTAGACTTTTTCCCTTAATTTTTTTATAGTATAATTTTCCATTAAAAGTAACATTTTTGTCCAAAATACCCTTAATGTATCCGTAAAATTTGATTCAAAAGTTGTTGCTATGCACAATGCAAAATTAAGTGCACCTCCAACGAGACATCCGTGTCTTTAATATTTGGATATGTAAATAAGACGTCCTCTGCTGATGCCATCAAAACTTTCCTTAATTATATATAGGAAGCTCAACAAAATCATCTTTAACTGCCTAAAGTTCGCACTTACTATCAGCATAACGACATCTATTATTGATTAAAAGAGGTATATATTTGAAGTTTGGACACAAATGTTTATATTCTTCCATAAGTTTTTTCTTTTGAAAATTAATTTACCCAACCAACATAACTTATTTTTCATTGTTAAAGCCCGTTAAAGAAGAGAATTCACTAAAGAGGAAAATTCATACTTAGATTATATAGTTGGAGTTTGAAAACCAAAGAATTAGGGGGTTTTCAAGACCAGAATACTCCTTAGATTTATTAAATTTTCTTTCTTATATCCCGTAATAAAATTAAACCTGATGTGGATGATTTACATCCTAAGAGATCCTATGAAACAAGAGGATAAAATAGAAAATGTTAAGCTAACCACTTGCTACATCATCTTCACATTTCTTTTCAAGAGTTCTTGGAGATAAGGCAAAATCGACAACCCAACAAATCAAGTGTTTTTGAATTCATGGCAGTGATCATAGACATTTCAATATCAATGATGATGTTGAACCCTACTTCTACTTTTAGTGTGCGTCTGACACTACATAACTATACAAGTATCTCTTTAGAAGATTGGGGATTCCATGCTGATTGTAGAACTAGAGAAGAGATAGAAGTAAAGGGAGTTGAAGAAGCTTTTCAATGGGAAACTCAGTTGAGTGGTCACAATGTCATTTTCCAATGTGACTCTGAACCTATTCTCAGGTTGTTGGCGGGAATGTACGCGAAAGCTAGAGAACAGAGATTCAAGATTAGTGAAGACTTTGACTCAAACCCTAATAATTGCATAAAATTTAAAGAGCAAGGTTTTATATTGAAAAATAGATTTGTAATATCTCAAGAAGCTTATATTCCAACTTATTGTGATAGATTTGCTATAACCAAATACTGGACATGGGAAAATCTTATAACACTTCTAAACAAACTGGATTTCCAATTTTGGAATGCAACTGTAATCAACTCTTTTCCTCACTATAATGAGGTAGCAGATAATTTATTCTATGGATGAGGTTTCTCCAACCTTTTCGGAAAAAAATGCTTTTTGAATTTATTAATGATTAGTACAACCATGTCAGTTTCTGTCATTTGAAATGTTTGAACCCAAACTTTTGAACTATAACTTATGATGGGAATAATGTTTTGTACAATGGTTTCTTCATTTTCGTTGAACCACCTTATAATTTCAAAAACAAAGATCTTTCTTTGCATTAGCTTTCACCTAAGGTTGACATGCTTTTCATTTATTATAGAAACAAATGAATGCAATAAAACAACGTCATGGTTTAATTTCTCGGTCTTTACTGTTTAGATTTCCCGGAGATACTGATCAGAAGCCGACGTAAAGCCAAACTTACCCTGGGTGGGTTGAGCTAAGGTAAGAGGCCTAAAATTGCGTTTTACCATTTTTGTTGGGCCTAAATCGTTTTTAGTGGTGAGAAATAGATGAGTGGATGCGGATTCGGTATCACCCGCATAAAATCCTTATCAGTGATGGACTTAAGATGTCTATCCACGTCCAATCCATTATCCGTCGGGTTTGACATTTGCATGTGGACAGATGAGCGGTTTGGATGTGGCCGTACTGACGGATTTCTATTAAAAAATAAATGAACACTGGTAAATGTTTATTTAATTAAAGTAATATGACTTAGTTTTAAAGCTTAGGTTACTGAAATTTAAGGATCCGATGGCATGGTTAATAAACCTAAAAAAAATAAAAATAAATCTATATACAAGTCCGCGTCGGCGGCGCCATTTCTTTATTGTAGTATTAATTTTGCGGTAAATAAGAATTCGTTGCTCGGACTTGAAAAGATTTTTAAAACAAAAATATATACAAAATTTGTCACAGGATCAAGAGACACTGGGACTCAGGATTCCACCATTAATCATTCACAGGATTCATATATTTATTCCAAATAGTTATAGCTCAAATAATAAGGACTCTCATTCTTGCCAAGGTAGATTTTTAGAAGATTAACTGTAAATCGAAAGCATGGCATATCAAAAGCACTATGACCAAGCATAAACCATCAAATGAAATGACAATCAATTAAGAAAAATCATAAAACGATTAATAAAAAGTGTAAGTAGTCAAAAAGAATTAAATACAATTATCATATGCGTGAAATATGGCTTCCTCCATCATCCCAGTATTGGGGTTTAGCTACTCATATTAATCATGTTCTCAAAATACATTTTTATAGCTTAAAAAGTTGATTAAAAGATGAGAAAATGCTAAAACAAAGATTCGCAACAGTTATAAGCGTTATAATTGCGCTGTATAAAACAAAACTGAAGTGTAGTAAAGAACGATACAACCTTAGTGATGTAAACATCGACACAAGTGAACTGTTGCGGGTACTGTTGAAGAACGACGCTTCTGGAGCGTCAGTTCTTCATCTTCTTCCTCCTCCACGAGAGCAGCAGCAGGAGGAGGAGAGATTTCTCCCCTTCGCTTCTCTCGGCTCCAAAACTTCCCCAAACTCTTGATAACCCTCTATCAGCTCCCAAGTGTCCCTTTTATACCCAACAGGCGCAACGAATCACTCGCAATAACTCCACATAATCCTCCATTACTCGGAAAATATTTTTTTTTCCATTTTCTTCACTGTCAGCCGAGATATGATCTTCTCCATCCCCTCTGCCTGCGCATATGAGCTGTAATACTTCCATAGTTGCATAAACACTTAAGAACATCAGATATCTTCCCCATTTAGTCCAGAAAACTTCCCAGAAATTCCTCTCACAAAGAACTCGAGTGTATCTCCCCTGTTTAACTCTCGATTGAAAGTTAACGGATTCTAGCCAAATTTAACTCATTCCAACGGTCAGAATAATCTTGTTATACTCAATAGATATGACCCAATTAATTCCATCCATTTTGTCTCTCCACAAATCCATCGAAAATCAATTTGAAAATCTGCCAGGGAGAGAATATATTTTCCCGCTAAAACCATTATTTGAATTTTTTGTTTCCCGCCAAAATTGTTTTTGATGTTTTGATCAATTGGTGATTATCCAGCCGATTCAAACTGAATTCGATCATACCACTATCTCTGTTTAGCTCAATGGAAGATACCCAATGATTTTTAGCTGTTTTAGTCTCACTATAAGACCTCCAAAATCCTAACCCTAATTTGACAGCACTATTCACCCATTTTCCCTCCAAAATTCAAATATTTGAAATGTTGAAAATGGTGTCCCCCTAATCCAGTGGTCGCCCCCTTATCCGTTGCTGGAGTCCGAATAACACATGTCCCTTGGGGTGCCTTTAGTAATTTTTCTAGGGTGTTTCCAACACTTTTTCTGGGTTCCTCCGGTGCATTTCTGGGGTGTCTTTAGTACTCTATCCTAGGGTGTAAAACACCACTTTTCGAGCCAATTTCGCTACAAGAGCTTATTTTTCCAAAAACATCTACAAAAATATAAAATAACACAATAAGTATTTAATCGAGTCTAACAATACAGAACATTGAGAACAAAATAGACACATCAATGCGTCTATCATCCATGTCAGCTAATTGGTGAACCAACGAAATATGTAACGAGAGGAGGTTTCCCTAATTTTATTTCCGTAGGGGAGGTAACTCTAATTATGATCTTCGGCAGGGGAGGTAACGCAAAATCCCCCAATTTAAAACTAATATTTTTGGTAACATGTTTATCATATAAAACTTTACATTCCTACAAAAAAATGAGAGCATTCCGAAATCAGAAACTTCACAATCCACAAATTTTAATTACACTTTCAGTTGATATTAAATACCTAAAAAAAATTCATGAGAATATACCTGATTAAAAGAACAAATTTAAATCACTGATTAAAAGAAAATACCTGAATTATGAATGCCCGAATGAATCCAGTGAAAGGTTTGTTAGTCCTGTACAAATAAAAATAATACAAAATCATTAGGAGTATGATTTCCAGAGGGGAAAAAAACGGTGTCAGCAAAAAAAAAAATCATTAGGAATATGATTTCCAAAGGAAAAAAAATCGTTATCAGCAACAAAAGAAAAAAAAATGGGAATATGATTTCGAAAGATATCAAAATAAATGTGGATATCAAAATAACAGGAAATAAAATATTGGAGTACGATATCGAAATTATTAGGATATATGCATATATTAGGATATATTCATATGTCAGGAGATATTTAATGTTTACTAATAGAAATAAATGTGAATATCAAAATAGAATAAACCTTATTCTCATATTTGCTTAATTTTTTCATACCATAATTTAAAATAAAATAAGCCTAAAATAAAAACTAAATTAAATAAAACCGATTTTGTTTTTTTTTGTTATGTCTTGATATGTATTATATTTTTCGTATAAAAAAATATTTCCAACTAATAATTATAGTATTACAGTGATATGAGAATAATGTAGCTAACCAAAATTACCGATGTTTTGTAATTATTAGAGTGTTGTTTCCTAACATAAAGATTTTCTTTCCAAAACAGAGATTTTGTCTTCCGGATGCTCTCTATATAAAGCGCTGGAGCAAACGTAACGTCTCAAGGGTTTTTTTATTCATTTTTTTTATCTTGCTACGGTTTTTCTTTTTCATCGGGGCGCTGCTATACCTCTTCTCCGATCAACGACAAGGTCGCATATTGATAAGGTGGTACATTTACATGAACGTTTATTTTTGCTTTTTAGTCTTTTTGCTTTTTAAGGTTATGTTGTTTTCTTCCGTTTCCTGATGTTTAGGATTTTATTGACTAACCTATTTTAGGATTTTATTGACTAACCTATTTATTGTTGTTTGTTTTGCACATGTAGCATTAAAATTATAATCAGTTAGCAGTAATGGCGGCCGTAACCGCTGCTCATGAAAACTGGTAATTTTATTAATCTTGTTATCAATAAAATTAAGAAAATTAATCTTGATACTTTTATCTCTTATGGGTGTTCTTTGATTTTGACAATTTTATTTAATTTTTGGTTCATAGCTACAAAATCAGAAAATTATATAGCACGGGTTTTGATGAGTTCGCGTGTGATGACCTAGGTAAATCTTATACGTCAATACTTTTGTTAATGGCTTTGTACTAAATAATTTCTTTGGCTTTGAAGTTGTGTTATGATTTTCAACTCCTTCATACTTCCTCTTTATTTGTTATCTTTTATTTTTTAGCAATTTTCCTTTGGAATATTGGTCAAACATCAGGACGAGTTTCATGCTGCAGATGCCAAGTGTTCCAAACACTAAACAGAACCACTTGGTTACTCATTACGTATCTGAATAACATAATGAGAAATAAACAAAATTTAGTTTTCCCTACCTTTGTTTCATTTATTAGAAAAAAAAGTTTTAGGAGTTGTTGTTCTTAGTAAAATAAAAGGAGCTCAAAGAAATTATGTAGTGTCATGTTTTAAAGACTTAAAAAAAAGCACCCCTAATTTTATATTAACATGTACTTTGTTTTGATCCATGGCATATATTTTGGTGCTATCTTTTTTTTTTTTTTTTTTGTGTTTCAATGGTCCGCGGTTGCTCTTTATTTTGCAGGTCAGCTCATCGATGAATGTTGAATAAACGAGTTAGAGTCGCTATATCAAGTGACAACCGCTCATTTGTAGCCATATTTGGATTATTTATTTTTTTGATGAATTTTAATCTTCATTATTTCTTCTTCGCAAGTGGATTCTTTCCTTTTTCTTTGTGGTAAACGTTAAATCTTTTGCTCCAGTTACTTTAGGTCTACTATTGGTATTGCCCTTAGTGTTCCAGTTACCAACCATAAGGTAATATTTGGAATCATTTTTATTTGTTTTTTCTAAGAATGGTGTAACTTCTTTCTAAATTTGCTGCATCTAACTTGGTTTGTTAATTATTAACCCTTTGCTTTTTATCCTTCATTGTTGCACATATGTATGGTTTAGCGGTGCAGGTATATAGGTTGTTTTGCATCGCATTTGTGTTTGTTCTGGGGAGTGGGGAACCATTTTCAAGGTGATGGTCATTGTTGTTGATTCCCTACTTCAGGTTTGTACTATTAGCTTTTATTTTTAACTGCATAAATTTTAACTGCATAAATATGAGAAAAATCATACCAGGAACATGTTTCTTATGAAAATTCTGGAAAAGGTGATATCCCCTGCACTCATGTGAAAGTCTACATTGGACATTTGTTGAATCACCACATTGAAGAATCGACTTAGTTGACTGGCATGTGAGTATATACCTAGATGTCTAATCTTAATTTGGTTTTGTTTATTTTTCTTTGTCGTGACATAGGTATCCAGAATGCAAAGATACTAATAATATTTTTATTTCATTTTTTTTTCAGTGTAAGATATGCAATTGATATCGCCAACGAAAAATATGCGCTCATGGGTCTATAATATATAGTTAGTTGCTTTCCTTATCCTGACTTCAGCAGATGCTAAGCGAGGGCATCATAAATTCTGATGGAGCGTTGCTGATTTAAATTTTTTGTTGATGATTGGAAGATTTTAGATGCCTTGTGATGACAAATTAAAATGAGTCTCTCACAAAAAAATAAAAATAAATAAACAAAACGTAGAAAATAGAATACCCCAAAGAAAAGATACGAACAAATAGAAAACCATAAATAGGATTCTTCTAAAATCACAAACCATTGAAAAAATGTCCTAAAGTCATTTTATTTTCAAATAACCTAACCTAAAAGGGATCCTTTTCTGGGGCGGTGGGTTCGAAACTAAGTGCATGAAATCCAATACAAAAGTTATATGCGAAATAAATAAGTAAAGCGGGTGGAGAACCGAGATTATACCCCAGCTCCATCAAGGATGATGTTACGAAGGAGAGGTTTTTGGGTGGCTTGACTTAATGCTTCCTTGACTGTGAAAATGAAGGAAATGGGCACCTTATATATGATTAGTTACAAGTTCTGAAATACTACCTTTGTTTTAAAAAAATAAGTTGGTATCGTGTACAAACTACACATGAAACAAGCCTACGGAGGGAGTAATTACTTCTCAAATTTATTGAATTAAATTTTTTATATCAATTCATTTATAGGTTTTACTCCCAAAATCCATTATAAGACATCATTTACACTTGGGTTCCAAAACTGTTTATCTAATAATTCACGGGTCTCTGTAAACTTACTCAATGAAAAAAATCAGGTTTAGCTATCCCTATTGGAATAACTCACCGACCTCACAATTAATTTACCCAACGGGATCAAGTTTAAGTATCATAAAATAAGCGTTCCTAAACAGGCACGCATATTTGAACTATCATACATTAGCAGGTTCCAATATGAATTTTAATGCGTTTGTTGAGCCAAAATGAAACACGTTAGTATAGTGGAATTCACAGGTACGTAAGCCTACACAATGATTATTTAAATATTTACGTTCATTCACTATGTTCACAGGAATTGATTTTTAAATATACAAAATACTCAGAGAAATCACGTATCCAGTTATTCTTAATTTAAAAATTTATTTATTGTGTAAATTACAAGTACATATATAGTGTCGGGCAATTCTTATAGTTGTCGAATATATTTCATTGCAATATTTCAATTCGACTGAGGTAGAGGATATATCGGTTCGTCGTACGGGTAGTTTTTCATAATCATCTCAGTAATTTCATGAGAAAGTATTTATGTATTTGATTTTATTTTTTCTGATTCTTTTTTTGTATTTATCCATGAGACAGTATTTCTGAGTTAGTGCAAAAATCGAAATAAAACCAAAAAGGATGCCAAGAAGTTACCAAAAAAAAAATATTTGCTCGATATCCATTTAACCTTGATAAAATACCAGCCTAAAATCTATTTAACCTTGAAAATATCCGCTCGATATCCATTTATACATAATAGATCAAGTGCCTAAACATGATTTATTCTTTTACCTTATGATGTATCACGATTTCGATGACGCTTCTGCGGATAAAGCAAAGGTATATAATAATTTAATGGACTTAAAATGAAAGAGTATAATGAGTTCTAGAAAGAATCAAAAATTTGGAAAAAAATTCGAGCAACATAACTTTTAATCAATTTACAAAGTTGAAATAAATACTGCATGTTTTGAAGATGTTGTGTTGTACTTCTTTATTTTATTGCCTGTTTCATTATTGGCTATTGAAATATTTTATTTATTTTTACTGTCATGGGCTTCTTCAATTTTTAATACTTTCTTAGAAATATTTTTTATTCTTAATAAAATAATTTTACATAAAATCCAATATTAGATAAGCAAGAAATAGACCCGTACATGGCACGGGTGACAAACTAGTATATTTAGAGACAGACTAGATATCCACTCGCCAAAATAAGAATTAGAATGGTTAAAAACCAATTGGATGTCTTGCTTACCCCTATTGAAACTGGTCAAACCTGTTGGTTATATGAATGATAAATTAGAAGATAAGTTGACTATGTTGTAAGTGTAACAAAGTCCAGAAGTAGGGAGCACGTTTGGTGGAGACTAAATACGTTGATACTCCCATTCTGGTGGTTATTGACGGTTTTGATCTGATGGTCCTTATTGTGTCTTTCCATAAGAATCGATCAAGAGACTAATATTACACCTTTTGCTTTATGTGACCAAATATGAAGGGGCGCCACTTCTAACTGTCGCATATGTGAGGAAATGTCTAGTCACCAAGAGACATGAACTATTGCATAAAAATCCAAGTCTTCTCTTGTATTTTTTACTGGAAAAATTAATCATAAAATCTGTTTTAGAAATCTAACAGTTTGTTCTTCATTTTGCGTTCGCTGCTTTCGAAATATTCAAGTGCTATGTTACTTTGAGAGGAGCCGTTGTATCCTGGGAAACCATCACCGCTAACTATTCAGCATAGTATACAGGATGAATTGCGTTTTAAGAAAAGAGTGATCCTCGTCTCGGTTAATCAAGTTTGATTCCTAATCCCCAATCTTAGTTTTATTGTTTTGAGTTTGAACGTTTGTTCCGTTAAGCAGATCATAGAGAATTATTTGTGCGCAGACATAAGGTATGTTCCGCACTGAATACTTGCTTGTAACTGCTTTCGTTATTTGGTGATTCTTATTACTGTCTCAATTCACGTTTTGGTATAATTGAATATTGCATTTGAAGTACGATTTAAGAATCCCTTTGGACTTATCATATGTTTGCATCATTGCCTCAATTAATTAATTACATAGTTGTTGAATGCTATCATCAAACTTTGTAATTATAGTGAGCACACGTAGTACGAATTAGTTGAGCATCTTGTTGGAATAAACTAAAGTATAATAGTATAACAGTTGATTGAAATTAAGTTAGAATTTGGTCTGTCATACACGAATTCTTGTACACAGTAGTATACCAAGAACAACAATCTTAAAACGCAATTCCCTTGTTATTAGTTTAGTCTTGTTACTGTGCGTAGTCAGAATTTGGCGGCTGTGACATATTTTGTTATCAATATATTTTTGTTGTATATTGAATATCTTTATTACAAGTCAACCATGAATTGGGAGTGCTTGAGTTTAGTTTCTGTTGTAACAGAAATTAATATGCAGATCAATCCACATGAGTGGTGGATTGATACCGGAGCGACTCGACATGTGTGCTTTGATCGATCTATGTTTTCTACCTATGAGGCCATTAATAATGGTGAATCTTTGTACATGGGTAATGGCGTGACTTCAGTAGTTCAAGGAAAAGGAAACATTGTACTCGAATTTACTTCGAGTAAGAAGGTTACTTTGATAGGAGTGCTACATGTTCCTGACATTTGCAGAAACTTGATTTCTGGTGATTTGTTGGTTAAACATGGTTTCAAACTAGTATTTGAAGGAAGTAGTTTCGTAATATCAAAGAATGAAATGTATGTAGGAAAGGGTATTTAGACGGGGGCATGTGTAAGGCCAATGTAGTGACTGTTATGCCTACAATTAATAAAGTTCCCCCTTCTGCGTACATTGTCGACTCTTGCTCAGTTTGGCATGAGAGGTTAGGCCATGTGCATTATAATTCTTCAAGGAAATTAATGAATATGGATCACTTGCCTAAATTTGATATATATACATCACAAAAATGTGAAGTTTGTGTTGAATTTAAATTCACTAAACCTCCATTTTCTGCTGTTGAAAGAAACACAGAACCTTTGGGCTTAATTCACACAGATTTGTGTGATTTAAAAATGGTTCAAAGTAGAGGTGGTAAAAATTATTTTATCACATTCATTGATGATAGTACAAGGTACTGTTATGTTTACTTATTAAGAAGTAAAGACGAGGCAGTTGAGAAATTTCAACTTTATAAAAATGAAGTTGAAAATCAATTGAACAAGAAGATCAAGATTCTTAAGAGCGATAGGGGGATCGAGTATAAATCTTATTTAGATGAGATTTGTGCACAAAGTGGGATCATTCATCAAACTACTGCTCCCTATTCGCCGCAGTCAAACGGTATTGTGGAACGCAAGAACCGTACGTTAAAAGAAATGATGAATGATATTTTAATAAATTCTCTTGCACCCGACAACTTGTGGGGGGAGGCTTTGTTTACCGAAAATTACATTTTGAATAAGTTGCCCCACAAGAAAAAAGAGAAAACCCCTTATGAATTATGGAAAGATAGAAAACCTTCGTATAAATTCATAAAAGTGTGGGTGTGCTTAGCAAAAGTTAGAGTACCGTTGCCTAAAAGAGTTAAAATAGGTCCAAAGACGGTTGATTGTATCTTCATTGGGTATGCTGAAAATAGTAATGCCTACAGATGTCTTGTCTATAAAAATCTGAAATTGAAGATATTCATGTAAACACAATTTTGGAATCAAGGGAGGTTGAATTCTTTGAAAATTTATTCCCATGGAAACGAGACAACAATATAAATCCTTTAAAAAGGAAAACAATTGTTGAAGAAGGAAATGTAGATACTAACACTTCACAGGAAACCGTTGAAGATCCACGTAGAAGTAAGAGGGCTAGAGTTGCTAAAACTTTTGGCTCTGACTTCGTAACTTTTATGTTAGAAGACGAGCCTCGAACATATGCGGAAGCAATGTCCACCCCGGAAGCAACATTTTAGAAAGAGGCCTCAAACAATGAGATAGATTCCGTCATGAAAAACCACACATGGGAGCTAGTTGACTTGCCTAACGGTTTTAAACCATTGGGTTGTAAATGGGGTTTCAAACGAAAACTGAGAATTGATGGAACTATTGAAAAGTATAAAGCCAGATTAGTTGCTAAAGGCTTTAAGAAAAAACAAGGGTTAGACTATTTCGATACATATTCTCCCGTTACTAGAATCAGTTCCATTCGAATGCTTATAGCAATATCAACATTATATAACTTGGAAATACATCAAATGGATGTTAACACTGCATTCTTAAACGGATAATTGGAGGAAGAAATATATATGGAACAACCGGAAGGACTTGTGGTGCTCGGTAAAGAAAAGAAAGTGTGTAAATTGGTTAGGTCCCTTTATGGGTTAAAACATGCGCCTAAACAATGGCATGAAAAATTTGATAAACCAATGTTATCAAATGGATTTAAGATCAATAAGTGTGACAAATGTGTCTACACGAAAACCTCAACGAAAGGTTGTGTAATTCCATGTCTGTATGTAGATGATATGCTAATAATGGGTAGTGACCTAGAAGCTATAAAATCTACAAAGAAAATGTTGTCTAAAAATTTCGACATGAAAGATTTAGGCAAAGCAGATGTCATTCTTGGAATTAAAGTTACTAGAACTTTGAACGCCATAATATTATCTCAAGAACATTATGTTGAGAAAATTTTGGATAAATTCAATAAGAATGACAATAGAGTTACTAGTACACCTATAGATTCAAGTACTCATCTTGTTAAGAATATCGGTGAAGGAACATGTCAATTAGAATACTCTAGAATCATTGGGAGTCTAATGTATCTAATGAATTGTACTAGACCATACATAACATGTGCAGTGAGTAGATTAAGTAGATTTACGAGTAATCCAAATAATACTCACTGGAAATCCCTAGTACGAGTTTTGAGATATCTAAGGAAAACGAAAGATTATGGTTTGCACTATACAACTTATCCAGCGGTGCTTGAAGGATATGTTGATGCAAACTGGATCTCAGGTTCTGATGATACTAAGTCGACAAGCGGCTATGTATTTACTATGGGTGGGTCTGCGGTATCATGGAAATCATCAAAACAAACTTTAATTGGTAGATCAACAATGAAATCTGAATTCATTGCATTGGATAATGCAACAGAAGAAGCAGAGTGGCTTCGGAATTTCCTAGAGGATATACCGTTATGGCCTAAACCTGTGTCTGCAATAAATATACATTGTGACAATCAAGCAGCGATTGGTAAGGAAGAAAGTAAGATGTATAATGGTAAGTCTATACACATTCGTCGTGGACATGATACCATAAGGGAATTGCTCTCTAGTGGAGTTATAACAGTGAGTTATATAAGATCAAAAGATAATCTAGCGGATCCGTTTACAAAAGGATTATCTAAATAGCAAGTATTTTCCTCATCAAGGGGAACGGGATTGATGCCTAAAAAAGAGTAAGTGGCAGCGGTAACCCAACCTAACGATTGGAGATCCCATGGTCTAGGTTCAAAAGGGACAATTATGTTGTGAACTACTCGTCGGAGAATACAGAAAGAGATTTTCTCTACTCCCATTTCCAGGATGAAATAGTCAGTGTTGCATGTCAGGAGAGAGGTTAAGAATATCTTTTAATGATTTCTATGGCTTAGAATTATCAAAACGAAGTATGGCAGGGTACTTATAATAGGAGATCACCTATATGAGTGTGAAGTGGGGCCGCTTCCGTGAGAACTACAAGGATATGTTACTCTAGAGCACTCATGAAAAACAGGATTGTTCAAGGCCGAAATGAACACAACCGAGAACAAAAGATGAAAGGAAAATAAAATGTGTGATATCTAATACATCGGTGTATAATACTATACAGTTGAATAGTTCAAGACATCATGTTCACTAATCAACTAGTGCACCCGGTTGATAATCACTGTGGAATATTCAAAGCCAAAAGCTATCTTTCCAAAGGCAGTGATTTTCCCCAATCTTAATTTTATTGTTTTGATTTTGAATATTTGTTCCGTTAAGCAGATCATAGAAAATTATCTGTGCGCAGACATAAGGTATGTTCCACGTAGTAGGAATTAATTGAGCATCTTGTTGGAATAAACTAAAGTATAATTGTTTAACAGTCGATTGAAATTAAGTTAGAATTTGGTCTGTCATACACGAATTCTTGTACACAGTAGTATACCAAGAACAACAAAACCCGAGGTGTCCAATGTTGCTAGTTCTGCCACTGAAATCATCATAGGTGAAGGTATTGCTGTATTAGTGGCGGAGCGAGTAATTAATATTAGTGGGGGCTAAAAAAATTCAAATAAATTTTAGTGAACCGATACTAAACATAGATGGGACAATTACAAATTATAAAATAAAATTAGGGACATTTAAATAACTTTTAAGATTTTAGGGAGCTAGATCCGGGTTTGTCAACCCATGGCTCTTCGTAAAAAAATTTAAAACACTACAAAACAGAAGGTTTCTTGGGACGGCCAAAAAACGTCCCAAGAGGACAAAAAACCGTCCCAAGAGGTATTAGGGACGGTTTATGTACCGTCCCCTGTTCCACCGTCACTAATACTATTTGGCCATGTTTTCTTTTTGGGACGGCCATATTTTAGCCTTGATTTAAATATTTTATGACTATTAGGGACGGACAGGCCATCACCGTCCCAAATATCCTTCTTTAGGGACGGTTTTTTCAAAACTGGCCGTCCCTAAAAGCCTTTTTTTTTGTAGTGAAAAATAAAGTGAAAACTACAACCACACCCATTCTTATACTTTTCCCTACTGTGAAATCCACACGCGTGAAATATCACACGCGCACCCAAAATTCCTGTGAAATTATTCCGTCACCTAGAGTTTTCGAAATTACGTTGTTTTTTTTCTAGTTTAACCTCACCAAACAAAACCTCAGTTGTTCACAACTTTAGTTTCAGTTTTGAGAAATTCAGTTTCGAGAGAGAGATTTATAGCTGAGCGATTGAGAAGGAGAAGGAGATAGAATACGAGCGAGAGCTGAGAGATTGAATTATCGAGAGCTGAAGAAGGAGATGATTTGGGAGATTGAATTATCGAGAGATGAAGAATTCAAGCTTTAGCCTCACTTTCAGTTTCTGAGATTCAGTTTCGAGAGATTGATAGCCCAGAGATTGAGAAGGAGCTGATTGAGAGATTTTATTTTACTCTAAAATTCAAGCTTCAGGTTCGTTCGCGCTACATTCCAATCTTGATTCTGATATTTTGTTTAATATTGGTTTGATTCTAGGTTTTACTTTCTGTAAACTCTTCTAGGTTTCTGAAGCTTAATTTAGGTTTTCGAATCGGTTTTTAGATCTTTTAAGCTTGTCTTTGATTATTTTTTTTTTGATTTTTCTAGGTTCCGAAATTGTTACGATCATTGTAGATATTTTTCGATTCGATTTTTTTGTTTCGATTTCATGTTCAGATGTTGATACACCAATTTTATAGGTTTTGCTTCTTTCTATTCGATTTTTCATTTGATTTGTTTTTCCACTCCTATTTTTGAACTGTTTTCTGTTACGTTAATGGAGATTTTATTGATTTTGGTATCTTGTTGATTTTTGATCTGATTATGGTTAATGTAGATTGTATTTGCTGTTGTTGATTAGATCTTTTAATTTTGAGTAAGAATTCTTGTGAACCAATATGCAGGATAAATATGTTTGATTTTTTCTCTTTTGTGTTTTTGCAGGGTGAAATGCCTGCTACTAGTGCACTAGCTGTAATTCACCACTTTAGTGAATTCTTAGCACCTCCTATTGATATCAACACAACTCTGGAGACTTTGAAGACAACCGTTTTCCATAAGTGGACTCGTTTACTACCTCATCATGTCAGATTTTCTTTTAATGATGTAAGCAAGTTTGTGCGAGTTGATTCCGATGTTCTGCTTCAGTGTTTTGTATCTCGTTGCCACTGCAAAGGTAAGAAGAGCTTTTATTTACTTGTTGAAGTTGGATCCAATTATTCCAACAGTCGTAGTAGAGCTTCATCAAGTAGACGTGTAATAGAACCTGAACCAGAAGAAGCTATGGTGAATTTCCTTGAAGATGGTTCTGTGCATATTAACAAGGTTCTTAGGACTGAGGGCTGGGATAAATTACTTGGTAATGTTGATAAAGTTTTTTATGGAGGTGTAGAAGAGGTACGTATTGCAGTAAAGAAATACGAGTTAAAAACTGGGCGTGTTCTTGTATATACTAAGAATGAACCTAGCAGGTTCTATGCAAATTTCTCTAACGAAAAATGCCCTTGGGAGTATAAGGTTTGTGTTGTGATGTTGAAAACAAGATGCTTAAGGTTAAGAAGTATGTTAGCAGTCATACCTGTGGTGTTGGATGTGAAAGGGTTTTCTAAAGGCTCAGCAGTAAATTTGTTGCTAGTCTTATCAAGGATGAAATTAGAAGTGATCCGAATTTTAAAGCTTCTGATTTGAAAAAGTTTTTAAAACTAGCTACGAGATCAATGTGAATATTACCAAGCTTACAATGGAAGAGATAAAGTGTATGAGGGTATATTTGGTGATGAGGCCATTTCGTATTCGCATCTGGTATGGTATGTAGATGCCATTCGCAGCACAAATCCTGGTAGTTGGATTGATTTTCAAGTTTAAATGGATGAACCTGAATCGAACGAGGATAGTTCAACTGAATTAGAAGATGAGGAACCTTAAAATAATTTTGTGCGTATTTTTATTGCTTTCGAGCCATGCATTCATGGTTACCGTTACCTTCGTCCCATGGTTTATGTCGATGCTACCTTTCTTACAGGGAGATATAGAGGATGCCTCATGGCTGCATCCGCTATCAATGCTGAAAATAATAATTTTTCTGATAAAGCATCCTTTTTATATATGTGCATAATGTCTCATGCATTATTTATATTGGATTCATAATGTATTATGCATTATTGTTTTGACTTTTCTGGTTATGCATCATTTCTGCTTAGATGCATAAGACATTATACATTATTTTGGTTTAGCTGCATAATGTCTTATGCATTATTGTTTTCACTTTTCTGATTTTAAGCATCCTTTTATGCAAGTGCATGATGTCTTATGCATCATTTGGTTTAGATGCATAAGACATTATGCATTTTTTGTTTTCACTTTTGTGGTTATGCATCATTTCTGTTTAGATGCATAAGACATTATACATTATTTTGTTTTAGCTGCATAATGTCTTATGCATTATTGTTTTCACTTTTCTGATTTTTATGCATCCTTTTTATGCAAGTGCGTAATGTCTTATGCATCATTTGGTTTTGATGCATAAGACATCATGCATTTTTTTTAGATGCACATACTTCATATAGACGTTGGCTTGATTTTATATTTTTTGATGTGCACGGTTCTTTCCACTAGCCATGGCCCTGGTAGCTGGTGAAGATAATGATAACTGGGAATGGTTCATGAGGAATTTGAGTAATGTTCTTGATCATGATCAAAGGCAAAATCACATTTTTATCTGATCGTGCATAAGGATTAAAGAGAGCGATTCCATTTTACTTTCCTGGAGCCTTCCATAGTTTCTGCTATTATGGTGCCGTTGTTGATTCATTTCAAGCTGCTGCGTATGCTCTTAGTCCCGAAGGTTTCCAAACTGCCATCGGTACGATTAAGGGTCTTGGTTATGGTTGGGTTGCAGACTAAATATTAGATATCCCTCCAGTGAAGTGGTCAAATGCCTTTTTTCAGGGTTGTAGGTATGGTAGGAAATCTTCTACTCTTGCTGAATCCTTCAATAGTTGGATGAAGGCATACAAGAAGCTCCCTAAAAATGATCTTCTGGATCAGATAAGGAAGGATGATGTCATAAAGGAGGAATACTGGTAAAAGTTTCATAACAATTCTCACACCGAAGAATGAAGCTAAGATGAAGGCTCTTATTGATGAGGGTTTAACCTGGATGGTTATACAGTCCGATACTCATGTTTATGAAGTGGAGGGAGGGGAGAGTTCTCATAGTGTTAACCTTAAGGCAAGGACATGTACCTGTCATAGGTGGAGCGTATATGGATTTCCATGTGTGCATGCTTTTGCGTCGTTAACAATGTTTGGTTCTAATCCATATGATTTTGTTGAATCTTATTTCACTACTGCATACTTTAATAACGCATACAACTATGCAATTCATCCTATTCCGAACTACAACAATACTGAAGTTTATGAAGGTGATGATATTATCGATGTACCTGATGTTAGGAGGCCGCCAGGAAAACCACAAGCTAATAGACATTTGAGCCGTTACGAGAAGCTTCCTAGGAGATCTATGAGCTGTGGTAATTTTTGTGAGATTGGTCATCACAACAAGCAAACTTGTACAAATCCTACCTGTTACAAGAAGCCGTCGAAGCCTCCGAAGAAGCCTAAGGGAAGTTAAGGGAGAGCATTTAGCTTGTTGGTTTCTTCAGACTATTACTTTTACGTTTGAACCTAATTCACTTTTCTTTAGTTAGATTTTGTATTGGTTTTTATGAACAAGTACTTTTTCTTTAATTAGCTATTTTGGTTTTTATGAAAAAACACTTCTTTTTTCACTATGTGTTTTTCTGTTTCTATCAGATAATGTTATGCATAATAAATTATGCATTAGTTTTAAAGATGCATAATGGGTCATGCATTGTTTTCTGAAGATGCATAACGGGTTATGCATTATTGTTTTAAGATGCATAATCTTTTATGCATTCTTTTTCTAAGATGCACAATCTGTTATGCATTAGTTCTATCAGATAATGTTATGCATAATAAATTATGCATTAGTTTGGAAGATGCATAACGGGTTATGCGTTATTTTTTGAAGATGCATAATCTCTTATGCATTCTTTTTCTAAGATGCACAATGTGTTATGCATTTATTCTTTTAAAGATATATGCAGAAAGATTCATGCAAGATGTGGTTCCTTCATTTTCCTTGTAAGATTTATATCATGTTATGTTTATAATCGAGGGTCGAGGGGGCAACGCCCCCCTCGTTATCATAGAACAGGTTTCTACTTTTTGTGACATAAGATTGCAGCAAATATATATAAATAATATATAAGAAGCACTGAAACAAGTATTGATATATAAATAAATAAATATATATATAAACATCGTATGATAACAAGTTTTCACTTCAGACAATCTTCATACCAACACATTACACATAACTACTGACTGAAGTTAAGCTTTACTCCAACTACTTTCCCATTAGTTTTTACTCCCTAGTTAAATTTCTCAACCTACCAACAACACACAGGTGGTTAAAACAAAGTTACTTTTGAACCTTTTTATTATGCACATCATCAGGAACATTTACGCACGACTTCATCACATTGACGCGCAGCTTCATCCCTGACGTCTTCATTGGCATCTATCTCCCTATTTTTTCCAGGATCTGCAGCATTTTCAATACCAAACTTAGTCTTTTCTGGTTAGCTTTTTTTACCGCATCTTCCTTATTCAAACCCAGCCATTTCTGTTTGACTTGATACTTCATACTCATCTTCATATAGTAGCATACAAATATGAGGCAGTCGGGCTGATGACCTTGTTCAGGAACAATCTTGCAAAGAATATCCTTGTATACAAGCGGTTCCCTCTTTATATCCACGAAATCTGGTGATAGCTTCAGATTGTCATATCTTTAGATCAAATATGGCATACAATCCTTTGCCATTATAAGAGCTGGTCTCTTGCAGTTAACTTCGTGGCTTGAAAGAATGTTATAAAAGTTCCACTCACCATCTGAAAAGTCATACTCAAACAATGTCCAATGTGTACCAGCAGGGTTTTCCTTTATCATATAGTTCATTGGAATGAACATTTTCTCAACTTTATCAGGGAGATTCAAGATGAATTCTCCAACATATTTAGCAATCCCATATTTCTACTTTGTTTTAACAAGTACTGCAAAAGAAATATTTTTCAGGAAATTTTTTTTAGCGGAGGTGCACAACAGGTGTAGGAAAAAATGCTTAATAACTTTTTATGCAGTTTAAAGTTAGTTGCATAACTTTTTATGCAGTTCAAAACTAGTTGCATAACATGTTATGCAGAAGCAATAATATTGGCATAACATGATATGCAGTGATGAATAACTTGTCATGCAGAAAACCTAGTTATGATGACTTATTATGTAGCAAAAGTAACAATTTTAATGTTAAAGTGTTGGGAAATGATTTTCTTTTTTTGACTTACCCAAGCATCTAGGCTCATGAATGCAGACTCCGCATACCTATGTTCAATACTATCAGCTTTCTCTTCATATTTCCACTTCCTAAACAACCTGTAACTGTAGTAGCTGAGTACTTGTTCTTCTAGGTATTCATTGTTCATTAGCTTCCTTATTACATCTCTGTGAATCCGAATATCCCATAAGTACGGGTCTTCTCCTTCTCTGATACTCCAAGCCGAATTTCTGTAGAAGACATAATCAGTGAGATGTTTATTCAAGTGACATACGACAGAACCATAAACCAGAGGCTTGTGTTATGCATGTATTGTTTTAGAAGCATATTTTATTATGCATGGGTTTTTTTGAAGCATAATTTTTTATATATTTATTTCATAAGAAGCATAACCTGTAATGCATTGATTTTGTAAACAAACATAAAGGTGATTTTTATATACTTACAGGCTGTTGGCATTCTCAAAGTATGTCTCCAGTACTTCCATCAAGTCTGGTTCTATTGTATCCTTGTAATATTGAAAGCATTCAATTGTTTCCAGTGGAGGTAATTTTCTAAACGGCCTTCCAACAAAAGTACGAGGATTTTCTTCTTCAACTTTATCCTCATCGGGCTTGTCTTTTTTATTCTGCTGCTTCCCTAGGTCACAATCTTTGAGAATTATATTGTTTGTCCTATCATTACATGTTGTCCTTTCGTTGATTCTTCTTACCTTGCTTCCTGGTTGGTTCCCATCCTCTTCTGTCTGGTATGCTTTTCCCTTTCCTTTATTGGTGTTTTTCTTCAGAGGTTGCTTCTTTGCAAATTCTGTTCTTGGAACAAATTCCTCTTCTAGTTCTTCTTCCTACAGATTCATCTAACCAAAATGTGTTAGATATAACCAATATAACAAATTTATTTTGAAATTAAGTAAATAGTAGTTGATTAAACAACAAAACATCAACATAATAAATAGTATATAGTTGATTAAAAATAATAAATAGTATATAGTTGATTTGACATTAGAAAAAACTTCAAGCAGTTCATGGTAATACATAATTTTTTTTATGTTTTATGTACCAATGACTGTGTATCTATCTCCTTCCCTGCAGCTTTGTTTGAGTCTTCTTTGTTTTCAGCATCTGGTGTTGCTGGAGTCGAGGGATTCTGTACGGCTTCATTTGAGTCTTCTTCTTTGTTTTCAGCGACGGACGTCTCAACAGTGGGTTGTTGCGGCTTTTCTGCGACTTGCTCTTCTGGCATCACAATAGTGGGTTGTTGCGGCTTTTCTGCGACTGGCTCTTCTGGTATCTCAACAGATTGATGTTGTTTTGCTCCAGCTCCATATTCTCCTTGTGAAATATGGAGATTACATGTGGGCCCTTCAGCTACTTCTTCCACCTTCTGAGTTTCTGTAAGATGTTCATCATTTTCTCCTCCAACACCATCTTCTCCTCCAGCACCATCATCACCAGCCAAAAATTCTTTTTCATGTGCTTCAATTTTCTCTTGAGTTGTTGCTAGATTTTGTGTTGTCTCCACTTCCTATGGTGTGTCTGTTTCCTTGTCGCTGGAGAGATTAACAACTTTTTCCATGCTCATCAACTTGAAAGGGGAAGACTGGAGTCCTTGACTAGCAGTTTGGTCTTGGCTATCAAGTCTGATAACATCTGGCATTGATTCTTGTGTAGGTGATTCAGTTGAAGATACCAGTTCAATAAGTGTCTCATTCCTAGGAAAATTTTGACTCAGTGGGACGCTAGCTTCCGCTGATGATGCATTGACGCTAAGGCCACCTGATGATTCCACTCGCACCTCCTCTTTTATGCCTGAAGCAATGATCAACTTCTTCAAATCATCATACCAGTCAGAATTAAATGCATCTCCATTCTTTCGTTTCATTTCTTGAGTCTGTTTCATTTCTTGTAGCATTTCTTGAACAACCTTAAACCTTGATCCTGGACTATCGGGAAACATTTCTTGTTCAATGAACTGCATTGTATCCTGAAATGCTTCTTCATACTTGTCCCTGTTTTCTTCAAGATTCATTGCGATGAGTTCATATATATCTTTCTTCTTTCTTGGTTCTCTTGGTTCACAGAGTTCCAACTCCGTTGGACTGTACGCATATCTAAAGTTCTCATCAAACTGCAACATGATTAATAACAGTCATCAGTGAATGATGCATAACAAATTTAACAAGATTTTTCATATGCATAACATGTAATGCAGATATTTTAAACAATGCATAACTAATCATGCATTAAACATTGAATATGCATAATTAGTTATGCATCTTATTTATTAGTGAATGATGCATAACAAATATAACAACATTTTTCATAACAGTCATCAGTGAATGATGCATAACAAATATAACAACATTTTCTCATATGCATAACATGTGATGCAGATATTTTAAAAAATGAATAACTAATCATACATTAAACATTGAAGCTGCATAACAAGTTATGCATCTTATTTATTAAGGTGCATAACATTTTATGCACTCATATTTCAGAACCCTGCTTAACATTCTTATTTTTAAACAATGCATAACAGGTCATGCATTAAACATTGAGCAGCATAACTAGTTATGCATTTATATTTTAAGGTGCATAACATATTATGCATTCATATTTAACACTATTGTCATTTTTACATAATGCATAACTAGTCATGCATTCACATTTGCAGCTGCATAACTAGTTATGCAATTATTTATATAGGTGCATACACAAGTACCTGTAAGTCAGTCATATGCTTCTTGAGCATTGCTTTCTTTATTGCTGCAAAGTTCCACCTCGAAGCTCTTGGTGTGGCAAAGTCACTGACCTTGATGGATTCAGATGATATCTCAGCTATGTTAGAGTGCTCCGCCAACCAAAGATGCAAAAAACAATAACTAATAAGATATTTATATAGATAAATGATTTATTGACAAAGATTAAGTAAAAAAAAACAACTCACAAGAGAATACATAGTGCACCCAGTGCAATTCCTGATAACACGATTCTTTTTTTCACAGTTTTGATGTCGTCCATCAGTTGTTCATGAATCAGATCAGGAAATGATATAGAGTCCATGGTTTCCAAATCCTTCACCAAACCAACATATGAGACGTCCAAGTTGTCTCCCATTGACCCACAAAAGAACAAGAAGACTAGCATGTAAAAGCAGACAAGGCAAACAACTTCCTCTTCACAACCTTTCTTATCAAGTTTTTCCAATACCATCTTTCCAATATCATCTACCCAAACCTTTGTTACCCGTTCTTTGGGATCCGTACTCACTTTACCTGCCGCTGTTTTGAATGGGAATTGCTTGACAATGGCTGGTGACTGAGTCAACTCTATTTCTTTCTTTAAAGTCAGAATATTTTTTCCTCTATTTCCTGTAACTCTTGGCATAAGAAACCTCACTAGTCGTTGACTGTATATACTTGTTTTGGGACACCTTGAATGAATGCTGACTCAAATCATCATGGTTATATGATAAAAAGACCTCATCCATCAGCTGGCTGCTCTTACCATCCAACAATGACATGTCCACAGTAGATAACCAGTTATAGAGTTTCTCAAATGGATTCACATTCATCATACGAGCATGCAGT
The DNA here is from genome assembly GCF_003573695.1 of Papaver somniferum. NCBI lineage: Eukaryota > Viridiplantae > Streptophyta > Magnoliopsida > Ranunculales > Papaveraceae > Papaver > Papaver somniferum. The sequence goes on along the minus strand of NC_039359.1, from coordinate 78,495,918 downwards.
GGATTAAGACCACCTCTTTCCCTTATTTTTGTGAACAAGTTACCTGCCTTTAGAAATCCTGCTCTATAAGTACATCCCTGAATTGCAGGTTTGGGTTTAGGTTTAACTGCATAAATAAAAGAAACAAAAAAAATTGATTTTACTAAGTTAAAACTGCTATTTTTAGCTGCATAAACTCCTATGCATCTTATTCAGGCATCTGCATAAACTATTATGCACATTCTTTAGTATGCATAACCTATAATGCACTACTTTTTAAAATGTAAGCAGATGGGTAAATGATATATTATGCACACCCAGTTTTCTTCATAACCTATTATGCATAACCTATATTGCGTATTATGTGTTTTACAAGTTGCTAACTACAAAACTAGAAGGTAAATGATCAAGAATTAACTGATGCATAACAGGAATTAAACGCACCTGGTTTGTAGATGACACATTTCTTGTCAGGTACTTCTTCTTCTTCATCCTATTCTTCATCTTCTTCTTCACTTTCAGATCTCTCAATTTGTAACTCCTTCTTCTTCCTTTTCAAATCTTCTGGTTTTTTCGGTTCACATCTTTTTCTTTTCTTCTGATTATCAACATCTTTTTCTTTTCTTTGCTCGACTGAAACAGACCAGATGAATATTGAAACCAATCAATCTTACCATCTTGATAACAGTCATCAGGGAATGATGCATAACAAATATAAAAACATTTTTCATATGCATAACTAGTCATGCATTCACATTTTGCAGCTGCATAAGGTGCATACACACAAAAAAGAAATCACAAGAAAATCTTACCAGCTTCCTTTGGTGCAGCTACCTATGTATCATCTGTATCATCCTCATCCTCTGTATCATCATCTTCAACTTCCTTTGGTGCAACTTTCTTTTTCCACTTGGTAGCTTTCTTTTTAGTCTTTGTTTTCTTTTCTGCTTCAAGCTTTGGTGAACTAGGTGAATCCTGATCTTTCAATCTCCGCGACTTCCTTGATGCGGTGGTTGCTTCAGGTTCTTTTTAATACACAAATAAATAAGTTATTCATATCAGGTTATCCAGTAACTTTAGTAAGCATAACAAGTTATGCACATTTATTTTATTTTGCATAACATGTTATTCAGATTTCTTTTGTTGCATAACATGTTATGCAAAAATTAATCACAGAGACATGTAAATGCAAATGCATATCAGAGACTTTCTTTTTCTTCTTGGTTCTCGTCTCCTTTTGCTGCTACTCACCACCAGTTTTCCCCTTTTCCTCTTCTAGGTTATCATCATTAGGAGGTAAAAAGGATGTTAAAAATTAAATAGATTAAAATGAAAAGGTAACACTTAAAAATGGGTGTTATGCAGTATTATTTTGAAAGCATATTTTGTCATGCATCTGCAAAACAAGTTATGCACATTTGCGGCATACCCTGTCATGCATAATGCATAACTAGTCATGCATTCACAATTACAGCCGCATAACATGTTATGCAATTATTTATTCTGCAAAAAAAATATGCATTCACAATTTGCAACTGCATAACTTGTTATGCAATTATTTAAAAAGTTGCATAACATATTATGCACTCATAATTGACAACCCTGCTTAACACTTTGTCATTTTTACAGAATCAAATAACTTGTTATGCAGATTGATTTTATGCAGAATCACGCATGAACTAGTGAATATGCATACCAGAGACTTCCTTTCTCTTCACAGCATCTTCCTTTGCCTTCATTTGCATTTGCACCAGTGGTTGGTCACTATTACTTTCTCCTTTTTCATCTTCAACATCATCAGGTAAAATTGATGTTAAAATCAAAGAGTGGGTAAGTTATAGAGCAAGAGAAATTATAGGTAAACATATTTAGGATGAAAATTTCACCAGAAACGTTTTTCTTCTTAGATTTGTTCTTCTTTTGGGATTTCCGACTTCTGGTTCATCATCGTCTTCTGGTACAACAATACTTAAAATTAAAAAGAATAAATGGAAAAGACAAAATCAAACACTAACTGATGAAGTAAATGCTAAATCTCACAATTTCTTCTTCGTCTTCAACTTGATTTCTCCTTCTTCGTCTTCAACATCAAGAACAAAAGTTAAAATCGAAAAAATAATAATAAAATCTACTGAATGCATGCAAGAATACATCGATTAAAACTAGTTTCAATACCTGTTTTCTTCTGTTTCGACTTCTGAAGACGCGTTTTCGAAGGTGTTTCATCCATTAATTTTGTTGAACTGAGTTCTAGGGTTAAACAGTAAGTAGTTCTAGGGTTTCTTAGATTTTTAAATTGAGTTATAGGGTTTGATCAACTTCAGTCACCGGTTTTAAATGATTGATTTGTTTGAATGATGGAGAAAATCTCTGCAAATCCGTTACAGAGTTAACGGAGGAATAGAGAAAAGAAAGAAACTGGTGAAGGAGGAATAAATGGTATGACCGTTTCGGGAGTTAATAGAACTGCCCAAAACCGCTGAGGGTAATAGCGGAACTCTGCGCGTTTTAAATAATTTTAAATAACGCTGGATGCGACCGTAGCAGAAATTAATTGTGGACCTGACAGTAGGAAAAAAAAATCTGGGCCTCCGCCTCTATCATGTACCGTTACATGATCGGTCCCAGATTCTTAAGTCTATGATCCTCAAGTTTATGAAGCATACAACAATTAACATAAGAAAGTTGTCGAAACACAAAATTGGTCAATTAACCCAATAACGATAATTCTTGGGTGAAAAAGATTTGTAGAATTTGATACTATTTAAACGGACGAGAATGTAAAAATAGCCAGGATGTAATTTACATTAGGATGCACCTAGTTTCACCCTCGCTATTTTTTAAGTTTAAGCCAGGATGAATCCAGATTCATTCTTGATATTTTCTTGGTGTCCATTTCACCCATAGTAATTGTTAACTGTACATTATAACCACAAAAGGAATTAGTCATAAATTTCTTTGTAAGGCACTCAAATATGACATTACCATAGTTACTTTGTTTTACTGTTGTATTTTCTCCCTAAGATGGAATCCACTAACAGTACGTTGTGCCTGTTTTTTGACTTCTCTTTTGCATGCCTTCTGTTGGCTTGAACTTTTCTTTTTCCTGGTAAATTTTGATATTTTATTCAAAGATGGTAGCACTTCAAAACTGCGTTTCTGTTTTTATTTTGAATTAACTTAAAAAGTGCATTCACGACACGACTTTCATATGATTATAAAAAAAATTACATGAAAAGAAAATAGGTGGCAACTACCTAGACGACTTTCATAAGGCTTGTCACCATATTTGCTTTTCTAGTAGTCACTAGTGAGTACTTAATTGTTGAAACAGTACGAGTAGTGTTATTTCTTGGTAAAAATGATATTCTGTTCAAGGATCCGTGTATTACAAGACATTCAGTCAAGGTTCAAACTTGAAATCCTTAAACTAATTCAACTTCAACATATCCCGCCCTTTCTTTTACTACAAACAATTTTATGTTTGGCCAATTCAACTCAAAGCTCAAATGACAAAATCCTATAAATACAGAAGAGCTCATCATCCAACATCATCATTCATACCAAAAACATATAGAGAGCTAATATATCCTTTTAAACCTAATATTTCTCCAGATCACATTTAACCATTTCCAAGAAAGAAAGAGCTAAGATTTAATTATCCTCTTGATTGAGTCTCATTTTTCTCTTACATAAACAAATTAATAATAAAGAGGTTTAAATTCAGTTCATTTTCTTTTCATTCGCAAAATTCAGAATATGGGTCTAATCAAAGAAAGAAGAGATGTCTTCAACGTAGTCGTATTTGCTGGTTTGTCCATTTTCTTACTCATCAACAATTTCCACAAGGTTGAAGGGATGAGGATATTGCAAGAAGATAAAGATATGTTATTGATGAAAACGGAAAATGAAGGCGTTGTCGACTCGAATAATAGGCTTCAACTTACAATTCATCAGCAGTCCTTGCAGAGCAGGAGGACACTTCCAAATCCTCGTTCACCTTCTCCGTGGACTAATCTCCCTGGTAGAGGTAACACTGGTAGATGTCCATCGAGTACGAGTGCCATGACGACCATGAACGTTGCTGGTATTTTTAAGGATAGTGAAAATACGAAAAAGAAAACGGAGGTTGAAAATAAAAACAGGATTGAGCTTGTAATTCATCAGCAGTCTTTACAAAGAGCAGTTCCGAATCCTGATTCACCATCTTCATGTATTAACCTTTCTGGAAGATCTGGTGGGACATGTCCATGAAGTAAGTTTTACTATGAAGATGGAGTTGCATATATAACAAGATTAAAACCAAGAACATACCTATCTAGACTAATCTAACGGATATTTGATCGGTACACTGTAATTATCCGATCCTTATTCCACACCGATTATTTTTTATTCTTTTTCCTTTTGCATGGGAACACATTTTCGGCAAGATGTGGGAACTGTGAACCATGCAAAGGGGGTGCTAATTTTTTTTTCTCCCAATTAAGTTGGGTTCTCTTAAAAAGCTTAATTGTAAAGATTTGTTTAACAATAAAGATTTAGTAAACAAATATATTGATATTACATGTATTTGGTTTCAAAATGACAAATGACAATACCACCTCATGACTTATATCCCCATCGAAGGTGGATGTCTATGAGATAGATTAAGTAGATGAAGGTACTCCTGTATAGTGATATGATCAGCGCCAGAGTCTTAAGTTTGCAATTCATACAAACAAAGTTGTCAAAAGACTGGAAGAGTTAGCGAAAGCACGAAAGGGTCATCCATAAATTACTTTGTAAAGCACTCTAACATATAACGATATTACCATGGTTACTTTGTTTTACTGTGGTATTTCCCCCCTCAAATGGAATCCACTTACAGCATGTTGTTGTTGTGCCTGAGTTTTGACTTCCCTTTTGTCCGACTTCAGTTGGTAAAATTTTACGATATTGGCCACCCTAACTAGTGGTACACCCAATAAGGACCAGTACTATTCCTATTTACCGAAGAGAGCCTAGCAGGACAAAAAGGGTTAAAAACAATAATCAATTACGGTCATATCCCATAGGGTCATGACACTCCTCAGCTGCTACGCTGGAAGAACTGTGTCCAAATCAGCTGCTACGCTGGAGGACCAGATCCAAAATTGAAAATATTACCTATTCCAATACCAATATTACCTATTCCAATACCCCCTAGTTACTGTGTCCTAATCAGTTGCCACGCTGGAGGGTCAGATACTAAATAAAAAAATATTACTTATTTAGGATTCCCCCTGGAATGTTTCGACATTACCGAAAAATATCATTCGGTGTTTATTAGGTTTTAGGAAAATTGAGTTGCCGATAGAAAAATTCTCAGACGAATCCCACCAACAGTCGCCAATTTCTCAACCGATAAGAAATTTCTCATATTCTGAAGAACTGAAGAAGATTGAAGGTATGTGTTTGATCGATTATTTGTAGATGGTTGTTCTTCAATTTGTTTTTCGTTAACATTATAGGATTGACTGTAATCCTAAAATTTTAATTCAAATCAGTAGCAGAATTAGGTGTTGAAGTTTCATTGTTGGCTCATTTATTGCATTTCATAAGCTAAATATGAAAGATTAATTCATTTTGAATTCTTATGAAATCCACGGTAATGAATTAATCTTTCATATTGAAAAAAGTTGATCTAAATCATATAGAGAACAACTCATCTTCTTCCTCCTCCTCGAGCGCAGCAGCAGCAACAGGCGAGGAGGACAGGTAAATGAGTTGTTCTCTATATGATTTAGATCTGCAACTTTTTCAATTTATCAGATTGGTAGTGTTCCTCCTGTGTTTCAAGTAGAATTCAGTGAACTGTATAAAAACTAAACAATTAACAAAATGTAAATTTTGTACTCTCATATCTGGAATAGCATGTTTTTGTGAAACTGAATTGTCTGCAAACCCGGAATATTCTAAGAAAAAGGTTACACTAGCATTGGCCATTGTGGTGCGGCTGAATAAGTGAAAAAGATTTGGCGAATTCATAAGGTGAACTCGGTATTTTGTAACTCGCATATGTTGTCAGACATAGTTGTTAAGTAGTTTTTCCTGGTCTCGTTATCTTATAATGTAGATAGTTGTATCATTATACCTTCATCGGAAGTTGAGAGGTCATTGTTGGCTCATTTATTGCCTGTACATAGGCTGAATATGAAAGATTTAATTCATTTTGGTAGCTTCTTTGAAATAATACCGTTAATTGATCCAATTATTTTTAGTTGAGCAAATTCTGCTGATACAATTTTATGTCAGTTTTCATGAGAAAAATCTTCTTCTTTTTTTTTGAATTCTTATGAAGTCCACAGTACTGATTGTAGGTTAAAGGGAACGCCTTCTGGGAAACCTCCACCCGAGGGGAATGCGTAGATACATCCCGAGGATATGGGGAAGAAGAGTAGTAAACATCCAAATAAAAGGAGACGAGCCGAAACAGAAGTAGGAGTGGAATTGGAGGTCGAGGAGGACAGGTAAATGGGTTGTTCATGGATCTTTGTATGGTTTTTGTAGTTCCGATTAGCTAACAAGGTTATTTTGCACTCGTCTTACTAAAATAACGCAAACTCAATGAGTTCGCCTTACACTCAATTCGCTCTGGTTGAATACATTTGGATGATTAAATTTTATGTCAATGTTACTTACCAATTTTTTTTTTTTTTTTGGAATTCTAATGAAATCCACGGTAATGATTGTAGGTTAAATGTAATGGCTTCTGAAAAACTTTCAACCAAGGGGAATGCGCAGAAACATCCCGAGGAGGAGCAAAAGAGTAGTACAGAGCCCAGGAAAAGAAAACGAAACAAAAAAAAGGTGCCAGTGGAGGTCGAAGAGGACAGGTAATAGGTTGTGGATGGATCTTTATATGGTTTTTGTAGTTCCAATTAGCCAATAAGTAATAAGTTTATTTTGTACTCATCTTATTATAATAAACGAGGACTCAATGAGTTCGCCAGACACTGATGTTTAATTCCCGATTGCCTTGATACGGATGATAGTTTACAAAACTTACGTGTCCTTTATTTGCAAGTTTTTCAATTTTTTTGGTTTTGGTGTTTTGCAGTAGGTTTATCTACACCAACAAAAGGCTGAGGCAGTTTCCATGTCATGTTTCCAACTACTCGAGACTGCATACACTGAGAGATATACGAAATTCGTTGTCTAAATCTGAGCTGGCCCAGGTTAGGAAAACATCGATTGGACATCTAGTCGACGTGCCGGAGTCACAAAAATGGTCGTCTGCCCTTTTTTTCCTTTTTAATGACTAGGGAGATCCATGTAGGACTAGAGCAAACAGGGGAAGGTGAGGTATGGTTCTGTGTTGAAGGGAAAGACTTGTGTTTCTGCAAGGCAGACTTCAAGGCAGTTACAGGTCTTCCTTACAAGGAGTCGGGTGAAGAAATTGAGTTGAAGGGGGTCTCGCACCTCAAGAAGAATCTTTTTGAGGAAATTAAAAGAGTGGAAGGAATACATTTATATGAATTCCTTGTATTCAGAACGAAACCCATGGTCCAGGGTGCAGGGGCTGATGCTCTTCGTAATCCCATATTGTCCCGTAAGAGAAAAAAACGTCCCCAGAAATTACGAAAGAGGGAGACGGTTCCATAGAGGATTTCAATAGAATCCCTTGGGGAGAAATTACGAGAGGGTGAAAGTGGCTTTGTTACTTATGGTGCACGTATTCATACTTGGGAGCCAACTGCAGCACAAAGTAGACGACCAAGACTGGCTTTCGGTGGAAAACATAGAGGATTTCAACAGAATCCCTTGGGGCGAGAAATCGTATGTCCTCTGTTTTGAGAATACGCAGAAAGCGATTAAATATAAAAACGACAAAGAAGACCCTACCACTGAGCTCTCTCTCAAGCCACGGGGACTGCCACAAGCGTTGGTGGTAAGAGGGATTGGCTTCAATTTTTATGCATTCAAAACACATTTACTTATTGTCGTTGTTTCAATAGTTATTTGTATGTATTGTAGGTATGGATACTGAAGCTCTTCCCGCATTTGCTTGAAAAGTACGGAAGCGAATCGCGTACGAAAGGGCAGCGTCCCCTTATTCTTACGGTGTTGTGCGAGGAAGTAATTAATTATAAAAAGCTTTATGAAAAAATTAAAGGAGTAGTCTGTAGTGATGACAGGTTGCAGGAAATCCGTGCGGTAGGTGAAGCGTTTCGTGATGCTGCATGGGAGGAAGCTGTGTCTGAAAATCATGATTTGGAAGATGCTTCAGCGAATGGTCCCCGTGATGAGAAAAATCAAGCCATGAATTCTTCTGATGACAATAGACATGTTGATCAGGAGGTTCCGGATCAAATCAGAGAGGTTCCGGATCAAATCAGAGAGGTAATAGGAGCAGGTGATGCCGAACGTGGGTCCCACCTGGGTGTTAGAGTGTTAGCTTAATTTATAAATAATTTGATGGCAGATGCAACGAAAAAAATGATAAACAGGGTGCAGGAGATGATAGATGGAGTTTCTGAGAATATGATTCAGTTGTTTGATTCACATGCACAGAGAATCGGGTCGGTGGAATCGATGGTCATCCAATTACAGAAAACAATTGCGAGTGATTTTGAGAATTATCTTGATCTTTGTGTGACTTGTCTAAATGTTCGGCTGAGATTATATTATTTTGGTATAACAGTGTGCTCCTCTGGAGAATACTACAGGCGGTAGTTCGGAATCTGGTGAATCTAGCAAGAACAGCGGTTCTTGCAATGCTGAGTCCGATGTAGAGGATCGCGGTTTAGGACCTACCCGCAACAAGGAAGATGAGCCAGTGGACAAAGTTGAGGAAGAGGAAGATGATGATACATGAATTAACATGACCATTGAAGCTACAGAGGACAGGGAGATTCGTTGTGTTGAGAGTTCTATCGAGAGTGGACACGACGAGAAGAATGATTATGATGGTGTGAAGGTGGATGTACTAATCCAGATACCGACCTCATACTTCAAGATGATGTGGTGGAAGTGTTGGAGAATATGCAGGAAGTGATGCTTACAATCAAAGGTAGGGTTATTGATGTGGAAATGGGCAAGGAAAACATGCTTGGAGACAAAGTTTTATCTGTGGAAGAGGAAATTTCCATAGGTGTCTAGTTTTAATTAGTTATTCCCAAAAATGTTGTAAATTACCAAAAATGTTTGAATGTGTACCCATTGCTTGATATTGTATGCCCAATATGATGAATCCACAACCTATAATGTGTGCACATTATACCTTTTTTTGGAAGTTTCAAAAAACTAGATATTTTTAGTAAATAGCTTTCTACGGGGTACACTTCTGGACATTGAGGGCCATGTGTTCTAATTGGGGGCCTGAACATTTTATTTACACCCCAAAATTTTCAGGGGCTATGAGGTAACTTGGAGCCTATCTGGCAACCAGTGTAAATAGTGTCATCACCGGTGAACCTTAATGTCACTGACATCATCAATGGTTAGGATCCGTTTGGTGAAGATGGACGGTGCATTTTCATATGAGGAATCCATATTAGTGACGCGTCCATGGGGTCAAAAAAAATTATTCCACTAAACACAAAACGGTTAGTACACTTTCTTATAACTGTTGATATTTTGAAGCACCAAAAGGCTTGAAAATGCCAACAGGCGTTATCAACCGAATAGATTTTGAAACAACAAAAGGGATGAGAATGCCAACTGGTGTTATGCGAGGGGACACATATTGCACCCATTGGATGTCTACATTCTACAATAACTAAATCCTTAATGCTTGTAAAAACAAAATTGAAAATATTTCATCAATAGTAGTTAGGGATAAGTTGCCGGATGAATTAACTACGAACATACTTCACCGTCTCCTAACAGATACTGTTTTGGAAAGCAAATTTGTGTGCAAAGGATGGAGGACTGTCCTTTCGGGAAAACGAATTGGTCTCCTTCTCGGCTTCACACCAAGGAAGGGGAAAAAGAACGTTACGAGACTCTTCTACACGGAACAAATTAACGAAGAAGATTTCAAAGAGATTTTAGAAGATAACTGTTATGGCTGGGGCGGAGCCTGTAAAACGACTTCACACCCAATTGTAGGATCTTGCAACGGTCTGGTATGTTTTTATGTTTCACACCATCACATACAAGATCCTATTTATATTATGAATCCAACAACGAGTGAACACCTGCATCTTCCACAAATAGGCGATCCTAGACGAGCGCCAGATATTGGTTGGAGTCCGCGAAACGTAATAGGGGGATTCGGTTACTGTCAACGTACCGGCCAATACAAGGTAGTTCGAATTCACGTGGATGCTGATGTGGAAGTACACACGCTGGGGGACAGAAGGGGATGGAAGAACATCAGGAAAATTCCTTATACTTTCTTGGATTCAGGTGTTTATGCACATGGGTGTATTTTTTGGATAAATCAATGTCAGGGTAATATTCACTTCGCGCACCTATTGGCTATTCATAACACATACTCACAGACGAGAGTTGCATTAACACCATCAAAGAAAATCTAACTTAACAAGGGATTATGAACACTCTGCTTATTTGGAGAATATTATTGCATCTAATTGTAGTGCTGATAGCTGCAGTGAAGCCGACGAGGTAGGAAAACTTCACGCTTTTTGTTTCAATAATGGGTTTCAAAACTCTTGTTCTTAACTGTTCCTTTTTTTGAGCCCATTTTAAATTTGGCATTTATTTGTTTTAGATTCGATATTTTAATGTTTTAGACTTTGTTAAGAGAGAATGGGATACATCAGTTCCGCTCAGAAACATCACCAAGGACCAGTAATACCACAATCTGCTCCAAAGTCGTATCTTAGACTTAAATGGACAAACTTGTTTGAGAGATCTAATGGGGATTTTGGAGAAACCTGCATATAATGGTGTTTAGCCTTCATCTAAGATAATTGCACATGACACTGAATTTAAAAACATAGTCATCACATGAGTTGTTAAATCACTAGACTTAATAAGTTACCATACAGTAATTTAAAGGAAAAAAAAGAAAAACACCTAATTTGAAAACAGAATCAGAAAGTATTCAAGGGAACAAAATAGCATTCAACTCGCTTGCAACAAAGTTTTACTTATCAGGGCAGGTATTGGTGTAATGACCTGGCTTGTGACAATTTGAACAAGATCGTGTCCCTTTAGACGGAGCAGGTCTTTCATAAGCAGAACGAAATCGACCACCCCTTGGACAACCAGGACCTCTGCCTGTATTCAAAACAACGGTAGCATCCGCATCCTCTGGGAGATCCCAATCACAATTCAGGACTCCGTAGATAGGAGGCGCGTACATACCTCTCCAGCTGGAAGTTCGGTAATACTCCCCACAAAGAGCCTCCCACGGTACCCCAATCTTCTGGCATACCGGCCACAGGGAAAATGCTCAAATGTAAAAACTCCGCAAGTGCAAGACTTTCGCGCAATATGGACGATGCTCTCACTTATTTCATATTGCTCATCTATCACATGGATGACACTACACTTCACAACGAATATTCTGCGTACCTCTATAGCTTCTTGGGCGTGTGTACTGAAGGCATGGTGCCAATCATTAGATTGTTGTCTACGAATAGAGAACCATTTCATGAGCGTTTTCCGAAGAAAATCAACTAAATGACATATGTGCACATCTTTGACTATCAATATTTTCGCATTCCAAGTCTCGCAGGCGTTCGTCGTCATGAGACTATAACGGGCTCCTTTAGCGTAAACCCTGGCCCACTTGTGTGGTCCAATATCCCGTACCTCATCTGCAGCCTTTGGGCTCAATTTTCGAAGTTCAGCCATAGCTTGTTTATGTTCATGCTCAGTGTAAGCTTGGGTAGCACTCCAAAATAACCCAGCCGCTTCATTGTTGTGGTATTTCTTTTTGATGTTCTCTGCAATTTAAAACCTCACAATTTACATATCTGAGTAATGAGCAAATCCAAGACATGTAATATGGAACATATACAAATGCAAAATCGTAGAGAAGATCTACAACGGTAATGTGTAGGCAAAGTGTATCATGGTAAAAGTTCCGGTTGCAGTCACATCCTATAAGGTGTTGTCGTTTAATACCTTTAATATGGTAGGCGCAGAAAACATGTGTAGCATCAGGAAACGCATTTTCAACAGCAGTACGGATGGGCTGAGATCTGTCTGAGGCAATAACCAGATCCTTCCGCTTTGAGAAATCATCCCCAAAGGTCGCGGCCAACTTTTCCATGAACCAAGCACATGCCTTGTTATTCTCCGAATCAACAATGCCAAACGCAATTGGGTGGATTTGTTCATTAGCATCTAATGCTACGGCTGACAGTACGAGTCCAAGGCGTTCGCCTGTCAGATGCATACCATCGACAGCAAACGCTAACCTCGCATGTCTCTTAAATCCTTCTAGGCATACTCCTAAAGCTACGAAACAGTACTCAAAAACATCATCTTTACCGGTTTGAATTGATGTAAGAGTTCCCTGGTTACGGTGAGCAAGCATGTGACAATACCCAACCAGGTGTTGGTATGACTCATCTATGGAACCTCTTATCAGTTCTATCCCACGCTTACAACCTTTAAATGCCTGCTTGTACGTGACTTCCACTTTCTAAGTATGTTTCAAGTTAGACTGAAGCTGTCTGGGTGTGTAAATGCTATGACAGTGCAAATTTTTTCTTGAAAAGTTCGGCCAAGCCACGACTGGCTGATTCTATTTTGATGAGGAGTTTTTCACGATCACATGTGTGAGGAGCTCTGATGGAGTTGATTATAAAGTAGGATAGAGCACCCACCTTGGATGCCCGCAGACGCCACCTGCATGACGGATCTTTGCAATCGACAACCAGCCTTTTTGGGTTGGACTTTACAGTGCGCCAGTTAAATCTCTCTTTTAAGTTTGGCAACTTCTATGACAATTTCAAGTACCTGTTTGGTCTTGAATGTGTTTGTTTCACGCAGTTCATCGTGCCTCATTTTCCTTGCTGGTGGAAACGGTGTTGTATCGTCGTCTTCCGGTTCAGGAGTACACGGAGCATCATGCAGGCTGCGTAGCCTCTTGCTGCCTGGTGTACCGAGCTCTTCTGTTATTATGCGCCTCTTAGCGGGTGGAACTCTTTTAGTCTCGGGAATAAATAAACAAGATATGTGTTTGGTAATTCATAGACACCGAAAATAACCACTCAGACCAAGGCTCCCTTTGTTTTTAACATCCTGATCAACACATAAAAATAACCTAATCTACGGCTAACAAGAAAATTCACACAGTCTCCTAAGAGCAGAAACCACAACAAGATACTAACAATATGAATGTTATGTGTAAAGATTAAACTCCGATTTTCAGTAAACTAGTAACAGTACAACAATAAGTGTTGGTTAAACTTCAACATAGAAGTCACTAACAAGCTGGTTAGGACAAGATTAGGAAATTGATGTAATCCTAAGGGAATTAGAAGTCATCTAGTTCTAAGAAAAGGAAAGACATATAATAAGGTAATAGGACTAGGAAAAGGAATTCATAGTTCTATATATATATGATCACCAAAGTTGTGGTTGATCATATGAGCAAGATTAGAGCTTGTGTTTAGTTTTGAGAGATTTTCTAAACATCAATAAAGAGAGTTGTATTTATATAAGCTAAGTTTCATCTTGCAGTTGTCATTAATTGGTATCAGAGCTTGTTTCTGAGCCATGGAAAACGAAACCACCATTGTGGGTGCAAAACAGTTCACGCCACCATCAATACAAGTTCCAATCCTCAACGCCACAAACTACACAGTATGGGCCATGAGAAGGAAGGTACTGATGAAAATCTACAAAGTTTGGGAAACAATTGATCCTGGTACATTGGACCCAGACAAAAACAATGTTGCCATTGGATTACTCTTTCAAGCAATACCAGAATGTCTTGTTCTACAAGTTGGTGAACAGGAAACTTCAAAGAAAATTTGGGATGCAATAAAGGCACGTAATCTCAGAGCTGATCGAGTTAAAGAAGCCCGTCTGCAAACCTTAATGTCTGAATTTGAAAGAGTGAAGATGAAAGATAGTGATACTATTGATAGCTTTGCAGGAAAGCTATCAGAGATAGCCTCAAAAGCTGCGTCACTTGGACAATCCATTGATGAAGATAAACTGGTAAAGAAGTTTCTCAATAGTTTACCAAGATCCAAGTATATTCATATCATAGCCTCTCTCGAACAAGTCTTAGATTTAAAGAAGACTAGCTATGAAGATATAATTGGAAGATGAAAGCATATGAAGAGAGAATCCTTGATGAAGAAAACAATGGAGAAACTCAAGGAAAACTCTTGTACACAAACTCTTACCAACAAAACTCTGCGACAAGAGGAAGAGGTCGTGGAAGAGGTGGTAGAGGAACAGAGGTCGAGGAAGGGGAGGAAGGTTTAACTCACAAGATAGAACAACAAGTCAGAATGATCAAAACCAAGGGAAAGAAAAGAAGGATAGATCAAACATTATTTTTTACAGATGTGATAAACCAGGACACTTCTCCTCTGTATGCCCTGAAAGAATACAAAAGATGGAAGGAACAAACAAGAATGAAACAAGGGAAGCATATACAGCTCTTTTCATGCACGAAGTTGTATTCTTAAACGAAGGGAAACTAATACCAAAGAACTACGAATCAAAGGATGGAAAAGAAGGATCCTGGTATTTAGATAATGGAGCCAGCAATCACATGACTGGTAAGAGACGCTACTTTTCTGAACTCAATGAGAAAATCAAAGGACAAGTGAAGTTTGGGGATGGATCTTCTGTAGGAATTGAAGGGAAAGGATCAATTCTATTTCAGATCAAGACCGGAGAACAAAAGCTTGTCACAAACATCTACTTCATCCCAAACTTACAAAGCAACATTCTAAGTTTAGGACAAGCTACAGAAGTTGGACGTGATGTTAGAATGCGACAAGATTATCTAACAGTTCATGACCCAAGTGGAAGACTTTTAGTTAGAGTCTCGCGCTCACAAAATAGACTCTACAAGATAAGTCTCATGATTGGAAGGCCATTGTGTCTGAATATGAGACTGGAAGATCAGACATGGAAGTGGCACGCAAGGTTAGGACACATAAGTTTCAGAACCTTAAAAACTATGTCTCAGAACAAGATGGTTCGAGGGCTACCACAGATAAACGATGAATCAAGGATCTGTGAATCATGTTTAGTTGGGAAACAAACGCGTCAAGGTTTTCCAAAAGCAACAACATTCAGAGTGGTAGTAAGTCGTGACGTGGTATTCGATGAAAAAGCAAACTGGAACTGGAAAGAAACTAATGATGGACCAAGTATGGATCCAGGAATGTTTCACATGATATGGGGTCAAGTAATTGATGAAGGCGAAAGACCCATAATCATCAATACCAATGGAAACAATGATGTTAATCAAGAAGAAGAAGAAGAATAGAATAATGAAAACACTGAGAATAACGAAGAAGAAGAAGAAGAAGAGATCGATGAAATAACTCAACCCATTCCAATGCGAAAATCAACAAGACAGATATAAAAGCTACAGTATCTGGAGGATTATGTTCTTCAAGCTGCATAAGAATGTGAGATTATGCTACTTTCTGTTAATCATAAACCAAGGAATTTTCAGGAAGCAAAGGTCTCGACTAAATGGACACAAGCATGTAGAGAAGAAATTATTTCAATCAATAGAAACAAGACTTGGTTTCTAGTTGATAAGCCATGTTGGGTAAAAGTGATTGGTCTTAAGTGGATCTTCAAAATAAAACGGAATGCTGATGGTACTGTCAACAAATATAAGGCAAGACTTGTAGCTAAGGGATACGTTCAAGAATCAGGCATAGACTTTGATGAAGTTTTTGCACCAGTTGCTAGAATTGAAACAATACGCTTATTAATTGCAGAGGCAGCATCAAATTCATGGGAAATTCACCACTTAGACGTTAAGACAGCATTCTTACATGGTGAATTGCGAGAAGATGTGTATGTTGAACAACCAGAAGGTTTTGAAGTAAAAGGACAAGAGCATAAGGTTTATAAGTTATCAAAAGCTCTATATGGTCTAAGACAAGCTCCTCGAGCCTGGAATACAAAGTTAGATCAAATCTTAAGAGAAATCAGATTTGTTAAGTGCTCTAAAGAAACATCAGTATACAGAAGAGAAGAAAAGGGAACGCTTCTTGTGATTGTAGTCTATGTAGATGATCTATTTTTGACTGGCAACTCCCTTAAGGTGATCAATTAGTTCAAGAGAGAAATGTCATCAAAGTTTGAGATGTCAGACCTCGGAAAACTCACTTATTACCTTGCATAGAAGTCCATCAAGGAGTAGATGGGATTCAGATTAAACAAGAAGCTTATGCAAGGAGAATTCTGAAAGAAGCAGGACTTGAAACTTGTAATCCAACTAAGATACCAATGGAGTTTGGACTTAAAGTTTCAAAGGCACAAGAAGAAGCAGAGATTGATTCAACGAGTTATAGAAGAAATGTTGGATTCCTAAGATACTTATTACACACAAGACCAGATTTGGCTTTCTCTGTGGGAGTAGCAAGACGTTATATGCAGAGTCCACGCAAGTCTGATGGTGATGTAATAAAGCATATATTGAGATATCTAAGAGGAACAATCAGCTGTGGATTGAAGTATGGTCGAGGAGGATCAAAAGGAATTGTTGGGTATAGTGACAGCAATCATAATATTGACCAAGATGATGGAAAAAGTACAACTGGTCATATATTTTATCTAGGAGAAGCACCTATTACATGGTGTTCACAGAAGCAAGACATTGTAGCCCTCTCATCCTGTGAAGCTGAGTTAATGGCTGCAACAGAAGCAGCTAAACAATCAATATGGCTTCAAGAACTGTTGGGTGAAATAAAAGGAAGAGAACCTGAAAAAGTTCTCATCAAGATTGATAATAAGTCTGCAATTTCACTCACTAAAAATCCAGTGTTTCATGGAAAGACGTAACACATTCACAAAAGGTATCATTTCATACGAGAATGTATCGAGAAGGAGATCATCAACGTTGAACACATACCAGGAACTGAGCAGAAAGCAGATATATTGACAAAGGCATTAGCTCGGATCAAGTTTGAAGAAATGAGACAATTGATTGGAGTACAAGATATGTCACGGGTAAGGTTGAAGCTTAACAGGGAGAATGTTGGTTAAACTTCAACATAGAAGTCACTAACAAGCTGGTTAGGACAAGATTAGGAAATTGATGTAATCCTAAGGGAATTAGAAGTCATCTAGTTCTAAGAAAAGGAAAGACATGTAATAAGGTAATAGGACTAGGAAAAGGAATTTATAGTTTTATATATATATGATCACCAAAGTTGTGGTTGATCATATGAGCAAGATTAGAGCTTGTGTTTAGTTTTGAGAGATTTTCTAAAAATCAATAAAGAGAGTTGTATTTATATAAGCTAAGTTTCATCTTGCAGTTGCCATTAATAAGAGGGACCAAATCACAAACCTTGGTGGCAGTCTCCATCCTCAGAGGAATTCATCTGGGGAGGGGTTAACGTACTAGTGACTCCGGCCCCGCCGTGCCTTGCATGTTGATCGGCGTTTGGAGGAGTTACGGGATTTCTACGATTCTCACTGCCAAGATTTACTTCATAATTGGATTTGGATTTTAGGGTAAAAAAAACTTGTCATTCCTCGTGTCTCCTAAACATAAATCCTCAAAGCATCATTTTAAGTAATCTTAATGCGTTGCTTTCGTTCCATGTTGGGAACCCGCATAAGACCGTAGACATCAAAATCCGGCCCGTCCAAGAAATTTTCTAGACGCATTGCCCTTTTCTTTATATCTTGCAGACTGAAGTCACACGGTAAAGATACGGGATGTAATTCGCCGCTACAGCCATACTCATCATCACCAGAGTCACTCAGATCTATCCAATCATTATTGCAGTGAATAAAAAAATTTCTTTTCCTTGGCATTTTTGGAGTTGAAAATCAATTACCCTGCAGTTGAAAATCAAGCAACAGATGTTAACAAAATATTAAATCTAACATAACCCAGTATTCAAATCTAATTGACACCAAATTTTAAAAAACCCCAAATTGTTATATACTTTTAGGATTTCTTAATTTTGGAATACAAACTAGGGTTTCCTAATTTTGAAATACAAACGAGGAATCCAAGTTTTCAAAAAATTCAATAAGATAAATTGATGAATCGAACATCTTACCTAAATGATTCGAAGAATATTAGTGGTTGAGAAAATGTATGCCAAGATAAAGAAGTAAACTTGAAAAAGATAATGGAGATACTTGAGTGGAGAAGAACACTAATTTAAGGTGGTGGTGATTTGTTTGAAGGAAGTGGGGTGATTTGAGGAGAAATGAGGTATAAGTAGTGAGTAACAGTATAGAAGGAAATGTAAGGGCCTATCAAAATACATGGAAGGAGATGTAAGGGACTATTAAAAGAAGAAGAAAAACAATAATAAGGAGTGTCTAAGAAAATATTCTAAAATGCTATGACCCTATGTATTGCAGATGTGGAGCCTATTGGACATTCCGCGTAAGGGGTGTCTAAGAAATTATCCTAAAAAATTATAAGGAGTGTTTATGAAAATATTCTAAAGTGATATGATCCTACGTAATACAGATACGGGGCCTATGTGGCAACCAAATTCTAAATGTTATGGGTTTGAACGAGTCATCGACAGTAGAAAAAGGGAGTCATGAGTTTATAATAGCTATGTCAATGACATCCACAGAAAAAAATGCTTGGTGTCATTGGATTCATCCGTCCACAAAGTGAACAGTAAGGGATACAAAAGTAGAAAAAACTGTACGACAGCCACAATTGACAATTAGGAATAGTTCTGGGCCTTATTCAGTGTTCCGGACAAAGTGAAATCATCCCCTTCAGTTGGGTTGAACTTTTCTTTTTCCTGATAAAGTTTGATTTTTTATTCAAGAATTGTAGCACTTCAAAAGTGCGTTTTTGTTTTTATTTTGAATTAACTTAAAAAGTGCATTCACAACACGACTTTCATATAATACATGCAAAGAGAATAGGTTGTAACTACCTGGACGCGCTGCCGCATACTGATCAAAGTCAACACTGTAGACAACAGAACTGTTTTGGCCCCTTTATGCTGCACTTTCGGTCTCTGCAATACAAAAGTGCAATGTCCATACCCCATACTACACTTCTTCTTCTTGTATTCAAAGATACGTGTATTTTGCTTCAATATATTAAATTGCGGCGAGTATGAAGCTTCAGAAAGCCAAGAATCCTTTTCGTGCAGCTGATCAGAAATGCTTATACCCCATTTGCCGGGTTTGACCTATCTGTATAGCTTGAACTACTGGAGTGAACTACACCAAAAGCAGGTAAACAACAGGTTTAAACCAAAGAAAGCGGCACTACAGACTATGCATCATTCAAAGACATATCAAACATAATTTTATTGATCTAAAATGGGACTTACACCTCACACACTCACAACATCCATAATAGGAATTTTTATTGAAGTGAACATTTTTCACTTTCACATGTTGAAGAAAAACAAACCAAATAACTCCATGACCTAGTACTGGTACTTACTCTTAGTGCGACAATCACCGAGTTTATGACGTCGTCCATCGGATGAAAAAAACAACAAATAACTCCATGAACTAGTACTGGTACTTATCCTTGCTTTTACGTGCAACAATGACCGAATTTATCACATCGTCCATCGGATGGAAAACAGCAAGAACCTCGAAACCTGGAAGATCACTAGGCTCAACAATTGGATACAGAAAACCACGAGCACCGTGAGCACTCCTCAACATTAATAAGGACCCTGGTGCCATGTGCTTAGCTAGATGATCAATCACTTTGCGTTTATCTTCTTTGTTCAAACCAACTAAAGCAGCCAAGAAGACAACTTCATAGTCGCTTAAACCAGTAGTAACATCCATAATATCAGTATCATGAAATAACATTCGCTCGGACAAGTCAGGATCTGCAGCTACCAAGTTAGAAGCCAGAGCATTGGCTGATCGGTCGATATCATAATTGTGAAACATAGTGGTTTTCAGGTGGTTTGAAGCCAATACTATCGACGTGAGAGGCAGGGGTCCGGATCCGATGAAAGCGATGTCACCTGGGTTTGCATTTGTGATATAATTGCTCATTATAGTATATTCAAGACGGCCAAGTTTGATGTAATTGGTGTAGTACGGAAACATACCAATATGATCAAGTGGGATATCGTAAGAACCCAACAGGGCTGAGAAGTGAGATTCTAAGAGACCTTCGGCTTCTCCACAGAGACGAATGAGTTTGGAACGGATTCCTTGAACTTTTCCTGGTAATTTGGTCACATCAATTGGAGATGGTGGCATACAAGTTAGGACTAGTCGAGTGAAAAGAGTGTCAACATCTTTTGAAGGTTTGAGGCTTTGTAAGGTTGATAGGCTGTCATAGATCTCACAAACATTTTGCACTAACATTTCTTCTTGATCACAAGAAACCAATGAACCCAATGAACCCATGGCTATTAAATTAGCTATGTGTGTTGTTTCTGGATACTAAGAGCTAAAATTTGATCGTATCTTTAAAGAGGATGAAGTATGAATCAAGCAAATCAATCACTAGCTAGAAAGAAATATTGATGCTGTAGAGAATTGATATGTTTGATTGTTTTAAATTCCAAATGTAGTGGCTATTTATGGACAGTATTTGCAATCACTTCACAATAATATAATATGGCTGTTGTGAACATTAGCACGGCGTAACATAGATCTTAGGACAGAAGAGTGCTCATGTGGTTTTTATAGCGCATATGTCAACATATATAACACACCAAATAAATTAAGCAGAAAAACGATCCATAACCAATTGTTTAGATAGCATTAGGAATAGTCAAAAATAAATAAATAATAATAATAAGAAAAATATAAATGAACAATTGATGGTTGGTAGAATAGTAGATGTGTGCGTAGAAACATCAAAATCTATAGCAACAGATGCTTAGAGCTTCTCCAATGGTCATCGTATGTGTTTTCTATGCGGTAACACAAATAAGACATCCTCGATCTATTTTTCCTTAAAATTAGGGGGAAAAGAAAATTCATCTCCAACAGTATTGTGTGTAATCTCTTTTTTTAATTAGTATAAATTTTATTTTCCATAATTATTAGAGATAAAAATAGTTAGTTAATATATCAAAGTCAATTTAATTAAGTAAAAGTAACTTGTTATAGAGGCGGCAGTATGATAGTAATGTCCCTCTAATTGATTAGAGGATGTCATATAGGGGTGTAAATTAACTAGATTACCTTCCCCATTTTTTAACCTAAATCAAAGCCAAATTGAAAATTTATTTTCTTTCTTCTTCTCTTCTCCTCCTCCCATCAACCGTAACCTCCATTAAAACTCAAAATTTCATCGTCTTCGATTCGAAAATTAATCAAGTATAGTGTAATGACTTATATGAGGTATGTTTTGAAAACCCAGTTACAATTTAGTTTATTTTGTTCGATTTAAGTATAATTCCTATCAAAAATTAGGGTTTTAGATGAAAATTGAAATTTCTGGGTTTATGTGAGTTACGGTTAATTTTAACTCAATTACGAACCGTAACTGGATATGTTGATGTTGTTATGGTTGGTAATAGTTCAATTACCAACCATATGTTCTTATATCTGAGAATTTTCTTCAGTTACGGTTGGTAATCATTTTAGTTTACCAACCGTAACTCAGTTATGGTTGGTATCGAGCATTTGGTTACCAACCGTAACTGAGTTACGGTTGGTATCGAGCATTTGGTTACCAACCGTAACTGGTTTACGATTGGGTTTTCTTCGAATTTAACCAGTTACAGTTGGTAGTTCATCTTTTACGAACCGTAACTTCGATTTACGATTGGTTATGAGCAAAATTCCAACCGTAATTAGCTCTGAAAATGTAAAAAAAATTGAATTTTTTACGTACTTTAGATAACTTTGAGCAACAAAAAGTTAGTTGGGACTAATTTAGAAGTATACCCAGTCATTTTTAGGTCCTGGTTCTTCATTTTGTTGGTTAATTTCTTCAATTGATTGAGATTGACCTTCTCCAATAAACTTTTTTTTTAACTCTAAAAATATGATTTTGGTTTTGATTTTGAGTTAATATAAGTGAAATTAATCATTAACACTAAACTTGATTATTATTTATCAATTATGAGGGTTAATTTGTCATTTCCAGTATTTTTTTATAAGGGACACCTTGAATGATCATGCAATGACCCTTTTTGTTCTATTAGAATGCCGCCTCTGTAATAAACCATACCGCCCCTATAACGGGTTACAAGTAAAAGATGACTAGGATGGTAGACAATGTTAAGGGGAACGTCTAAAACTAGACATTTACCTTGACAATGTCTACGCAAAATCATCTATACGTTGGTTAAGACATCCGGGTTGGAGAATGATTTTAAAGAAAATGGATGTGTATCTTAGATGGATTTTGACATTTATCTCCACACACATGCCATATGGTGAAGGTCTTATTATTGTGTATTCAATTTGTAATCCAACTTTTCTTTGCAAGTGTCGTTGTCATGTGAGTAGGTTTATTTAACAGCCAATGATATCACCTGTGGCACATAATACCTAGATTAGGTTAATCGTCATGACATTCAAAGATCGCCTCTGATTGTGGCTATAATACCTAAATTTCGAAAAATATATATTTCTAATTCTCTAAGACTCATCTAGGTTTAACAACTGGTATTTACCAAGACACATTTAGTTGAAAGTAGCAGTTGTTTTCTTGTTGTTTTTCCTCTTACCTCGTACCAAATACACTGATATTTTCCACACCACCAAACTGAGATTACACTTATAGGCCACTCGGATTAAAATTCATGTACCAGCCTATCCTTTAGAAATTTCCGTGTCAGATGAACATAATCCACATTCTTATATTTGTCAACGATAAAAAGAAAAGCATAAACATATGACATATCTAATAAATCCTACTTTGGAATTGTACGGATCTTATCTCCATGGAAAGTTTTCGAACCGGTTACAAACGAGTAAAGCTGTTTATAAAAAATTTAATTTAGGAAAATATGGAAGATGGTTGTTTTTATAGGCATAAACTTGTTTTTAATGGATGCATAAATAGCATGTATTGGTTGCACGCATATCGTGCACACAAAATTGGTTAAATATACCAAAATTAATAATTCCTGGATGAAAAGGACATGTAAAATTTTATACTGTTTAAATGGACGAGAATGTAAAAAAAACCAAGATGTAAACAGTTTCATCCTACCCATTTTCGAATAATTTTTCTTATTTTTAATTTACATCAGGATGCATCCAGTTTCATCCTTGCTATTTTTTAAGTTTAAGCCAGGATAAATCCAGTTTCATTTTTGCTATTTTTTTGGTGTCCATTTCACCCATACTAATTTTTACTCGTCCATTGGAACCATATTTTGAAAATATTTGGTCAAATGACCCATTTTTCATATCATATATCCATTTTTAAGCTTCAAAAACAAAAAAACAAATCCATTTTTCGAAGCATAGGTCAATTTTTCAAGTGCATACATTTATTTTTCTGAAGATATACATAGAACCTTATATGGAAAAAAGGCTAATTTTTTATTTTATTTTATGCATGCAACCATTTTCATTACATGCGTATCCAGCATTTATTCAACAAGTACATATACAACGTTCAACCATGTTTTCTAGGTCCAAAAATAAGGCTAGCAAATCCGTACAATGACGCAACATCCCAAAGCCAGAGGGAGCATCAAAGCTCATAACTTGTGTAAAGGGTTTTGTGCTTTTGTATACTCGAGAAGGAGTTTTTAGCTTCCTCAAATTTCTTACTAGTAAATAAGCACTCCAGTAGCCACAGTGGTTATGTTGACTTTTAAGGACGGTAACCATATATAGTTGCTTTCTTCAACTGCTGTGTCTCTTTTCCCCAGCAATGTGTAAACATCCACTTAGTTGCGCCTAAATTCTGAATTCTTTTTTGTCTGACTTCCGTTAATCTTGTGAGTTGAACTTTTCTTTTTCTTGACAAATTTTGATTTGATGTTACTCAAAGTACTTAGTACTTTAAAAATTAAAAGTGCATTTATAACACAATTTTCATGCATATATAATTTTAGTATATGAAAAGAAAATCGTTGGTAATTGCTTAAACGCGCTGCTGAAAATTAATCAAAGTCAACCGTTATGGAAAATATTGTTTTGCTTCCTTGTGCTGCACTTTCGATCTCTGCAGTCCAGGAGTATCAACAGGCATGACCATAGTAAAGCCGCTGACTCACGGGGCATGAAGAATATTTGACTAAAAATGAAGTAGAAATTGACATTTAGTCCCAAAGTTACAGGGTTTGGGACACTTTAGTCCTCTCATCTCAGGCCTAGTACTCTCTAGTCCAAAAAAGCCCCGTCTCAAACAATTTAACCCAAATATGGACGAGTTAGTCTATAATTGTGACCGATCCCGATTTTCCTGTATTTCCAATATCCCGTAACTATCCTTGAGACCATTCCATACATAGAACAAGGATTTTCAATCGAAAATTTCAGATCTCAAATATGAGCTCAAAACAGGGAGCCGGACAGAGAAGAAATTCGTAGGCGATTTAACAGTTTCAGAGAGAAATTTGGTTGCGATTCAACTTCAGATTACTGGTAAAGTGTAGTTGCGGGATTATTTTTGGATTAGAGATTTGAATTCACGTCAGATTTCAGAGATAGATGATCTAGAATTCAACTTTACAAGTAACAGCGATTTAACAATTTCATAGAGGTTATGTTGGATTTCACGAATTCCTGATATTTAACGGAATTCAAATTCAGGTTAGTTCTGTTTTTGCTTCATCGTTGAATCTCTTTTCTGATATTTAGTTTTTTTTATTTTATTTTATCAGTTGATGATATGAATTCAATCTGTTACATCTTATTGTTTGTATGTTATTGATTTGATTTTTGGTGTATTTTAGCTTTTGATTTTCGGGGAATGATTATGATTACTGTTTTTTGGTGTTTGGTGTTATGATGCATGATATGAAATCGAATTGATATTAGATCATATGCTTTTGGTTTATTCAATTATGGGTTCTAGTAAGATTCTGAAGCTTTTGTTATATCTTCGATTAATCGATGAAATAGTTTTGATTTGAAGTTTACTGTTATTTGATTTTTTCCTTCGATTAAATGTGTACTTTCCTGTACACTCTTCAAGTTTTAGGTTACGCGAATCTGAAACTATTATTGTATCTTTTGTTATATGTAGGTGTATCAAATATGTCTGAGAAGTTTGTTCATGCAACATTCTTCTGTGTTTCGTGTTAATACTTTAATCACCGTTGATGAATTGAAGCATTTTGCCTGTAAGCAGTGGAGGTATTTGTCCCCTTTGAGTATACGTTTTTCCTATATGGTACTAATCAAGTAGTTTTTATACAAGGTGATATACAACTTCAACGTTTAGTTGCTCTTGTTATTCAGATGAACAATGAAGATTTCTATTTGAATGTTGATGTGATTCCGAAGCATACTGGTTGTAGCACTAGTTCAAGGTCTTTGTCTCGTTCTAATTCTGGTTGTAGCAGTAGTTCTGGTGCTAGTACTTCAAAATCTTGTGTAAGTGAAAGTCCTAAGCTTGTAAGGGTGGTCGATCATGACGCGGACAAGGCCAAGCCTCTCATTATCAATGAATGGTGTTATGTTTTTGACAATATTGGTAGAGAATTTGTGGGTGGTGTTAAAGCTGTAAGGATTGCTGTTGATCAATACAAGATGTGTACTGGTTACAAGATTCTTATTCTTAAAAACGACAAGACTCGTTTTACTGCGGAGTGCGAAGAAGATGGTTGTGGTTGGAGGATTCACTTTGGGCCTGTGAATGGTGATATTTCTCGGTTTGTGCTGAAAGATTCTAACGTTATTCACAGGTTAGTGGTGTTCACTTGTTTTTTTGATTCATGTTATTGATTTTTAGGTTTTAATTTGTAGAGTTGTTTTAGGTGTACATTGTGGTGCACATTACTTATTGTAGGCTTTTTGGGTGGCACATGTGGTGTAAATTTCATATTCTTGCTTGGTATGTGCATTCTTTTTGCATGTGTGTTGTTGTTTTTGAGATTTTATTAAGTGTACAATGTGGTGCACATTACTTATTCCAGAATTTTTTTTTTGTAGCTGTGGTGTTGGTTTGAGGTTGAAGAGTCCTGTGGTGACAACCAAGTTAGTTAAGCATTTGACCGCTGATAGTATACAGGGTGATCCCACTTTAAAACCCAAGCAGATCATGTCACTCTTTAAGAAGACTTATGGGTCCAATATTAAGTATCACCATGCCCGTAGAGGGAAAGAAGTTGTATTTGAAGATCAATATGGTGACGACGAGAAGTCGTGTAGCGATTTAAATTGGTATGTGAAAGCCATTGAGCAAACTAATCCTGATAGCTTTGTGAAACTTGAAGTTGATGAAGAAACTGGAAGATTTAAGCGGATTTTCATCTGTTTCGGTGCTTGCAAGCATAGCTATAGGTATCTCATGCCCATGATTTACTTGGATGCTACTTTCCTCATTGGTAGATTCAGGGGTACTTTGATGGCTGCAACATGTGTCAATGGAAATGATGGGTTTTACCCATATGCGCGCCTTTTCTATTGTTTTATCTGAAAACAAAGACAATTGGTTTTGGTTTCTGGATAATCTTCAACAAGTGGTCGATGATCGTCTGATTGTTTTCCTTAGTGATCGTCACGAAGGACTTCTGCATGGCATTCCAAGAGCATTTCCTGGTTCATATCACAGTTATTGCTTTTACCACATCAAGTGCAATCTCCCTATTGGAAAAGGTGATGCGAATTACAATGTCGTTATTGATTTGTTTTACAAATCTGTTTACTCTTACACAACAGCGAACTTTGAAGAAGCTTTGCGGGGCATGCATGCAATTGGTTGTGGAAATGTTGTTAATTATCTCAGGACCATTCCAAAGGAGAAATGGGCAAATGCATTTTTCCCTGTATGCAGATATGCTGCTCACTCTTCATCTATTGCCGAGTCATTCAATAACTGGATTCTTGAGTTCAAAAAGCTTCCTACTTTTGCTCTTCTCGATGCGATACGGTGAGTTTTATGTTTAGTGTTTCATTCATTTATTTTTTACTGTCGCACACATGGATTTGCTTGATGTGTCATACTTGTACACATCTTATATTTGTGATTCTGCAACTATGTGTACATTGTTGTACACATGTTTTATTTGTATTTATTTTATATCATGTTTTGATTTTATGTTTTTTGTTTTTATTATCTTAGTTTGAAGGTTATGCAGATGAATTCTAAGAGAAGGGTAGAAGGTCTTGAAAATTTTAACACTAGGCTCACTCCCGTATACGAGGATTTACTAAACGAGAACATCAACATTGGTCGTACTTGGACTGTTGTTGAGTCTATGAAAAGATTGTATGAAGTCAGGTCTCCCCGCACTCATTCTGTAGATCTGTTGGAGAGAACTTGTACGTGTCACAGGTGGCAAGTAAATGGTTTTCCCTGCGCACATGCTTGTGATGCCATTCAATCTACAAGGGATGACATCTATTCATTTGTTGAGCCATACTTCACCACTAAATGGTACAACAGGACATACCAAGAGATCATCTTGCCAATCCCTAATTATGACAAGCCGCAGTCTTATGATCCTAGTGATAGGATTATTGTTCCTATTCCTGTGCCTCCACCCGGTAGAAGAAGAGAACATCGTTTCAAGAAGGCTTGGGAGAAGCAAAAGAGGCCTATGATGTGCACAAAGTGCTTCACTCTTGGTCACCACAACAGAGCTACCTGCCCCATGCCTTGATGCTTTTTATTATGTTTGATTTGTTTGAAAGATTCTATGTTTTTTGGTTTTTACTTTTGGTAATGTCTTTTCATTTTTCTATTCATGGATAATTAGTGTCAGGATCTGTGTACCATTATGTACACCTTCCTGTGCACTTCACTTTTCTTACCTGTCTTTTTACATGTGTAGCATTATGTAACCTTGCTGTACAATGGATGCTACTAGTTTATTTTGTTTAGTAATATTCATTTTTTTAGTTCTAATGCAGTAATTAGTTTTTATTTTTGTGTTTAATGATTGATACTAGGTTATTACTTTTTCTATTTTATGTTTCTGTTAGTACATGTGTACCATTATGTACACCTTCCTGTACCATTGCCTGTCAGATTTTCTACTCTGTCAGAAACTGTGCACAATCATGTACACCTTAATATTTCCTAACCTGTAATACATACTTTAGTACTGACACAAGTCTATTTTCAAAATCAATATTGAAACTAATAAAAACATTAATTCAAGGTCTTTATAATAGTGACAAGTCTTAAACAGAAAGTTGAAAACTTAAATTTGTCTGAAGATTAAAAATGTTTAGAAGAAATTCAGAAAGTGATCTTGAATGAAGATTAAAAACTCTTCTTCCTCTTCAATGGTTGCTTTCCTGTAGTCTTGCGCCACTGATTATGCTCCTCGTCCTTCGCTATATCCCACACCTTTTCATACCATCCGACTTTTGTCAACATCTTGGCCACCAATTTTGATCTCATTTGCTGACAAATGTCTTCGGCCCTCTGCTGACCTTTTTCCATACCTTTTGTTGTCTTCATACTTCGTTTCATAAAGTAACAAGTATATATTAGACAGTCCGGGTTGATTCCTTGTGAAGGGCATGTCATGATGTTTAATTCGTGCTCTTCTATAGGTGGGTGACCCTTCAATGCTCTCTTCTTATTGAGTTCCACTTGTACCACATCTGCTAGTTTCTTTGCATCGTCTTTATATGACTGCTCATTTTCTGAGTGTAACGAGTTATACCATTTCCATTCCTTAGCTTCGAAATCAAAATTCAAAAGCGACCAGTGCAATCCCATCCTCGTTTGATCTGTAGAGTGATTGATAGGGATTACAAGAACTTCCAGATTCTCAGGCATGTCTCGTATGAAATCAACCACAAGCTTTTGCACCTCGCTGGTGACATTATACTTGACATAGTACTGCAATTAATAATTTGTTAGAAAACAAAATTAATTAGGCTCACCTTAATCAGAAAACTAACAAGCATGTACACTACTACAGAAAACTAACAAATCAAACATTGTAGGCCTGAAAACAGACCGTATATCCATGTATGATATACAGGTGTACACCTATGTACACACCTATATAAATCTAACAATCAAGAATTAGCAGACCATGTGTCAATCATAGATGCATATTGGTGTACATCTATGTACATAGCTAAATAAATCTAACAATCAACACTTAACAGACCTTGTGTCAATCATATATTCATATTGGTGTATATCAATGTACACAGCTAAAGAAATCTAAAAACACATAGAACACGCCATGTCAATTAGGTGTACAACTATGTACACAATATTAAAGTAACTATATATGACATTTCTTATTTGTTTTGAGAAACTTACACATGCAGTAGGACTCATAATTTCACAGCTCAGGTACTTTTTGTCATCTGGATGACGAATGCTATCTCTGACAAGTGCTCTTCTACGTCGATGGATGTAGAACTGGAGTACCTCTTGGTCCAGATATTTGTTGAACATCAGTTCACGAAGTACTCTTCCAACAATCAAAATATCTTCCTTGACTGTTGGATCATCCAGTCTTGTTAGTTGCCAAGCTACAGAGCTGCGGAAACATAAAGGAAATGTTAACATGGTGTATAAAGTTGTGCACATAATTTTTTTTATAAGATTTAATCATGGTGTTTTGTGAACTTACTCCATGCTTTCATAGTCGAAGAATTTTTGTACCCTTTTTTTGTCCTGTCCTGGTTGCATAGCATGGTATAGTGGTGATAGACGAACATCTGTCAATGGATTGTGAGGATAATATACATCTCCCTTTCTCTTTATTGGGGCAGGATAGCCTGGTTCTTGTCCCACTTTGATCCACTTGCCTTTTGGATCTTCTTTTATCACAACTCGTTTGGTTTTACCCTCGGCAGTGAATTCAGGATCTAGCTTTCTTTTTTCATTTCTCTTTTGTGGTGTCTTGGACAACTTTTCAGCGGCTTGTGTCTTCAACATCTCTGCTTCCTTCATCCTCCCTGCTTTTGTCCTCACTGGAATGGTCTTCTCTTCTTCTACCTCTTGGATGCTAAAAAATTCACTAGGATTTTGTTTAATGAACTGCACTGCTTCTTCAATGATCCTTTCTCGTACATCTTCATTGAATAATGATTTTTGCGACGACTCTTCTTTTGGATATTCTTGGCTCAATAATGCAAAGCTTGGACAATCGTGGCGGATCAGGTTTGCCATCTTTTCCTTCACTTCAGATGGTGTCGTTCTGTAACAACCTTTTTCAAGCTTTACGAATACAGTTTCAGACAAGTTATTTTGAAGGTCCTCAATTGATGTATAAGTCTCATTCTGTGATTCTTCTCCTTGTGTGAGTAAAAGGACTTCTTTAGGATCCAACTGACATATGGCTTCAGCTGCAATTATAGTAGATTCATCAATTTCAGCTGTTCGAGTGCCATCCATCACATTCTGGTCATCAAGGTTCACTTGGTCTTGTTTATCTTCATTGATTACACTTGTCTTTGGCATAAAAGTACTGAAAAATGAAATTTTTATGAGAATTTTTAATGGTGTACAGAGTTTTACACCAATGTACAGGTATGTACACAAATTCAGAAGAAGTCATAAAGGTATACATACTTGTACACACATACTGGAAACAAAATAAAATAAAATATATAAGCTGAGATCATTTTCTTTATACCTTTGCTTGTTAGCAGCTTCACACCCAGCTACTTTGTCAATTTCATCAGTTTGAGCAGTATCCTGGTCATTAAGGTTCATATGCTCTTTTTGACCTTCAGGGATTTCAACTTCCTTTGGCAGAAGAGTGCTGAAAAAAATGCAATTTTTTTAGAAAAATGAGAAATCACTAAGGTGTACATATTGGTACACATATATAAAAAATGAGAAGAAATGCGATCTACACATATACCTCGGCTTGTTACCAGTTCAGACTCAACTCCTTGGCTTGTTCCATCCTTCCCATCCTCTTCTTCATTTTCCTCATTGGTCTTTGGTGAAGGAGTGCTAAAAAGATTCAAGTTTTGAGAAAAGGTATTATCTTTCACACACTGGTGTACGACTATGTACACACATAAAAAAAGAAATGACTTGCAAATTTAAAAAAAGTGATGTTATACCTTTGCTTTTCAGGAGTTTCAGACGGAACTTCATTCCTTTCAGATTCAGTTCCATGCTCGTCATCACCACCTTTGCTACCCTCTTTGTCATTGTCATGATCATGCATATCACCACCCTTACTACCCTCCTTGTCATTGTCATCACCATCACCATCATCATTATCATCATCATTATGATCATGCATATCACCATCTTCATTGTGCTCCTCATTGTCATTGTAATCACCATCATTATCATCTTCCTTGTGCTCCTCCTCAACCTTGTCATCCTCCTCATCCTCATCCTCCTCAATCTCATCATCTTCCTTGTGCTCCTCCCCATCATCCTCATCCTCCTCCTCCTCCTCCTCCTCAATATCCTCATCCTCCTCAGTTTCAAGCCGTATTTCCTTTGCACATTTAAAGATTTCATGCAAAGTGTAATTACGGAAGTCATTAGCTTCTCTTTCTGTCAAGCTCATTAGAACAACTTCATTAACTTTTAGTCTTTTCTCTTCAATGAAAATAAGAAGCCTTTCTTGCCTATCCAGAACTTCAGTAAGCTCCTCATCCAAATCCTTTCTTCGAATATCTGAAATGTGCAGCTTTTCTTTCACATCATCTATGTTATTTTCTTGTTTCTGCCTCCGGTACTCATCCAAAAGCAAACTCTCTTCATCAGTATAAGCCTTCACCCATCCTGGTTGCATCTGAAAACATGCCAAAGTATCAACATTGATCACAGGTGTACAATTTTTTACACATGTGGTAAGAGTGTCAATTGTTGTACACAAGACAAATTTCTTAAAATCTATCAACAATGTACAATCTTGTACACCTTATTAAAGGTGTATATCAATGTACATATACTATTCTTAGAAAGTTTTTTGAGATACCTTTTTCATGGCATCATTCAGGTCTTTCTCGATTGTATTACTGACGTCGCTGATGATCCACCTAAGAAGCCTTGGAACACCTTCCTCATTGCTTGGTTTCATGATTTTGTTGTGTTCAGCAAACCAATGCTGCATTAAAAAATAGGTGAATAGTTAGAAATGTAAGAGAAAGGAACAAACACAATGAACAGAATTATTTAAAATGGTGAATGGATATATCAGGTGTACAACTGTGAACTCACCAACAGATAAAGCACACAACCATTAACTTTAAGTGGTGAATCATGATGTTTCTTAATGCTCGCCATGAGATACTCATGTATATGAACTGACCATCAAGTTCTCTTCATCCTATCCAAAGACTCAAAAAAGTGTGCAAACTGGTTCTTGCTAATCATACTTCCGTTTTCCTGGGTAAAAAAAACCGTGATACACAAGTACATAGTAAACAACACCACTAAGTCTTCAGCATTTCTTTCAATCTCCATTTTCGACTTTGGTTTTAGCTTCATGATACGTATGATTTCCTCCTCCACATCTTTTTTTCCCATCTCAGTTCGTTTCTTGAGAGTCAATCTGTTTATCAGCGGACCGTATTTCTTTTCAGCTGCAGTTTTTACATCTTCCCATTTTTCAACTTCCATTGGCACCATCTTAATCCCATAAAATAGAAACAAATCCTCAGGTTCACTCTTTACTGCCACTTGCTTGTTCTTCTTGGTAGTACCAAAAATGAAATAATGTCCCCTGAGTCACAGATTTCATGGCGGTACTGTCTCACAATTTTCAGAATTGAGTTTGGGTTCTTAGTCCATATATCATCTCTCTTTTTACTTGTATGTTTCTCATCTTTTCGGTCTGTTTTTTTGTGGAAAAAGATATCTACAACAGGCCAAAATGGTCCTTATTTTTTCTTCTCTAGTTGATAATTGGTGAACCATACTTTTTCTCCTCTTTTTGTTTCATCTTCCTCAAGGTTTTTATTCACAAAGTCACTGAATGCATGGAAACTTGACCTATATGGTTTGTTGGTATCTACGAAAATGAACCAAAAAGAATAATACATTCATTATACTCATACAAATACAAATCATATCACTGTACGCATAAATAGGACCATATCATACAGGTGTATAGCTGTGTACACTCCTACAGAAAACTAACTAAAGCATCATTTGTTCCCACACAACATGCCATAAATCAATGTGCGTGTACAAATATTTACACTCATACAGAAATCTATCAAAAACAGCTTTAAAACACACACAACAGGAAAAATAAAGGTGAAATAGCATGCTGGTGCAAAGATGTGTACACCAGCACCAAAATCGATGGGATAATATGTTGAGAACATACACATTAGTCTATATGAAGATGAAATAGCATGTTGGTGAAAAGATATGTACACCAGTAAACCAGTACACTGCTACAGAAACATCTTTATAACAGACAGAACATGACATGATTCACTGCAACAACATTGTGGTGTACTAGTATGTACACACCAGCAACAATTCCAATAAAAATTGCTAAAAAAACAGATAGAACTGGAAATGAATCACTGCAACAACATGGCGGTGTACAGATCTATACACACCAACAACAATTCCCACAAAAATTGCTAAAAAAACAGATAGAACTAGAAATGAATCACTGCAACAACTTGGCGGTGTACAGATCTATATACACCAACAAAAATTCCCACAAAAATTGTTTAAAAACAAGATACAACTAGACATGAATCAATGCAACAACATGGCGGTGTACATATATATATACACCAACAACAATTCCCACAAAAATTGCTTAAAAACAAGATACAACTAGACATGAATCACTGCAACAACATGGCGGTGTACAGATCTATACACACCAACAACAATTCCAACAAAAATTGCTAAAAAACAAGATACAACTAGACATGAATCACTGCAACAACATGCCGGTGTAAAGATCTATACACACCAACAACAATTCTCACAAAAATTGCTAAAAAGACAGATACAACTAGACATGAATCACTGCAACAACATGGAGGCGTACAAATCCATACACATGTACAAGAATTGAATAAAAATTGCTCAAAAATAGACAGAAATAGACTTGAATTGTTACCTTTTTTTGAGATAACAGATGTTGAAGGATTTGAAGACTTTGGAGGCTTTGGAGGATTTGAAGGCTTTGATTTCTTCTTAGCTGGTGTTGTTTTTGAAGTTTCTGGTACTGAAATTGATGTTGAATCTTCTAATGATCTCTTCAATCTTGTTTTTGGTCCTGTTGATTTCCGAATCTCTTCTGCAGCAACTGATGGAGTTGGGGATGAAATTGGTGTTGAATCTTTTAATGCTGACTTTGATCTCGTTCTTGGTGATGTTGATTTTGAATTTCATCTACCGCAACTGATGGAATTCTTCTTCAGTTGATGTTGAATCTTCCACTGTTGGTGGTACTTTAGTCATCACCACAGTGATGCTAAACTCTTATCTTGTAAGTGTTGTATGTTTTTGAGTCCTCTTACTTTGATTTAACGATTAGAACAATATTGCTCACAAGTAGTTTTGGTTCACAAGTTTAAACAAGCATTAAGGTTATCTAAATGTTTCATGTACATGTGAAATAATAGCCACCCACAGGTGACTACAATTCACATTATATTAGGTTGAACATATTTAGAATTACTGGAATTTGTTAATACATTTTAGGACGTGAGTTTCCCACAGGTGATTCTAGTTGTAGTATTTGACAGACGTAATGTTGAATTATGAGAATGTAAGATATCCACAGATATTTTTCATGTCTTACTTTGTTCCTTGATAGGGTTTTACCTACATGAGAATCCTATTGAAGGTATGAAACTATTTTAAGCTTAATTGTCATTTATCTCTATTATAACTTTCAGTTTTTGTTCTTATTAATTGTTGATTATGATTATTTTGTAGACTTTTAATTAATGGTCCAATTTTTGGAAGATAAAATTGTTTATCACCTGATGTTGTTTTCGCATTGTTGTGTACATCTATCAATTGCATTATGAATCTCAATATGTGGATGTTTTCTCGAACATTCATTATTGAAATTGAGAGGCAATTATAGAGAAAGTGAAAATCATAAAGTCTGACAAAGGTGGTGAATATTGTGAAAGGTATGAGAAAACAGGATAATATCCTAAGTCTTTCACGTAATATCTCCAAAAGTTCGTAATTGTTTTTCAACACACAAGGCCAACTTATCCTTCGCATAATGTGTATAACAAAAGGCAAAATCATACTTTTATGAAAATAGTTAGAAACATGATGAGTTATGCATAATTTCCACACATTTGTGAACGTATGTTCTTTCTACCACTATGTGATTTAAATAGATTTCCGAATAAAGTAGTTTCAAAGACACACTTTGGACTAGAAAGGTTGGAAACCTAGTTTAGACCACCTTTAAGTTATGGTTTTTCAATTGGAGGTGAGGCTTACATTTCCAAGAATGAAAATTGGATTTGAAAACTATTATTGTTTCATTGGTTTTCCTAAATAATCCAAATGGTATTATTTAATGTTCTAACTATAGTATGAGATTTGTTGAAACCGAAAATATAAATTCATTAGTGATGGCATAATCGGTGGGAGTTCGTGGATATATCTTTTCAAAAAGTCATGATAATGATCCTTTATTTAAGTTTTCTACATATATCTTGAATCTTCTCATTGTCGTAATATTAGATAATGAAAGACCAAAAATCGTTGATCCTATATTCCATAATAAAACTACCGCCAATAAAGAAATTTCCTGATAACAACATTTACTAGCATTAAGAAGGTCTCAAAAGAGATTGAAAGAAAGTTGTTCATATTGTTTCAGTGATTTGCTTACAAGAATTTATTTCATTTATATATGGAATGGCAAAGACTCGGTTTCTAGTTCACAAACTATTATGTATATAACAATAATTTTGGTTAATGGATTGATGCTATGTGAGATAAAATCAATTGAACATGAAGTCCGGGGTATTATTTAGTTGCACGAAAGACACAAAAAAAATTGTGTGCAAGTGGGTCTTTCAGCCCTAGCATGACTGTAATAGCATAACTAAATGATATAAAGCCCGAAGTGCAGCCAAAGATTTTATTGAAATGATGCATCGATTATAAATAAGTCTTTCTCCCGTGTCAAAGAAAGACTTATTCAGAATTATCATAGTATTATTAGTAGCTCAGTATGATTTAAGAGTTTCATTACTCAAATGTGAAAATAGCTTTTATTAATGATAAATTTTAGTCTACAATTTTTAGAAGTAAAAGTATGAAATTTAAGCAGCCTCCCATAATGGTATATGAAATTCAACAAAACTATAAATGTTTCAAGTTTTGGATGAAATTATTACAGATTTATGCATATACCTCAAGATCAATGGGAGAAATACATACTCTTGGTCATGTATGTTAAGACATACTACCTACAAGTAGTGATCTTGACTTTATGCATATCTCTATATTTTTTGAAATAAAGGATATCAGTGAAGCTTACCATGCGATAACACATATCATATGGATTACTAAAGCTCTCATATAAGGCATTTATCGAATATTCGAAGAATTTTGAGATAATAACATATTTAACAGATTTTATTTCATTTCATGTTGGATAGAGGATACATATTTAATCTTCATTACGTCTTAATTCTGATAGGACACTTATAAAAAAGTTGTTGATATGTTAACTAAATGCCTTAAGAATCGAAGAACAAATTATGGAAAAGCTATCAAGAATTTTGAGATACTATCTTAGCTTTTATGTCTTATAATTAGTTAGCAAACCCAACTAGAGTTGACTGGATTTTTCAGACTTCAGTTTTGTGGATGTACGGATTCTATAAATGGAGAATCCTTTAATGCTAGTCCCACAATTGATTTTGAATATTTATGACTGCGAGACTTAGAGACTTAAGGTTTGTCTCTACATTGTTGAAATTTATCGTCTTAGCTTCGCAACATCAAAGCACGATATGATACAAAAAGGAATAAAACACATGAACCTTGAGTATATATGCGTGAATTAAGAAATTCAGAAGCAATATTTGTTCATGTGTCACTTAAGCACAATTTCATTCGGAGATGCACTTAATGAACAATTACCTTTTAAGACCTCTTAAGAAAAGATTAAAATCTTAGGTCTGTGGGAGTAATTGATTACTGAATTCAGTTAATTTATGTGCTTATTTTTGAACACTTATTGAGCTCTTATTAATGTATTCTGAATATATTTCTGTATCCATGTTTAGTATACTTTTATGTGAATGGATGAATGTTTATGGAAATCGTCTTTCTTAAAGACATGGCTGGACCATTATGATACTCCTATTTAAGGCCTAGTTTAGTGAGGTACTCATGTTGTGGTACATGGAAGGGAACATGTTGATAACTGGACAATGTGCCACCGCTATGACTCGCATGAGTAGTTTGCTTGATCAAGGTATTACGTTAACCACTAATGTATTATGTTTAGCAATTACGCGCGCCTTATGTTTCCTGAAATTAACCATTAATAGATTATCACATGGACTAGTGGGAGAATGTAAGATAATTTTTTAGAGAACTTTCTTGTTTAATCCAGTAAACCCAACCCAGATTAATGGCTAGTCCAGCGGGAAAACATATTTACTCGCCAGTCCAAAAAAGTTTTTAAAAGAGTAAAATTGCTCTACTAACCCTAACATATAATATTATGTATATTAATACATATGTTACTACATATGTAGTATGTGGTATACTAGTAATATACTACTAGTAATATGTAGTAACTAGTATACTAGTAGTAATATGTAGTATACAAGTAGTAATATGTAGTAACTAGCATACTAGTACTAGTATACTAGTAGTAATATGTGTAGTAACTAGTACTAGTAGTAATATGTTATATATTGATATGTAGTAACTAGTACTAGTAGTAATATGTTATACATTGATATGTAGTAACTAGTATACTAGTAGTAATATGTAGTAACTAGAATACTAGTAGTAATATGTTATATATTAATATGTAGTAACTAGTATACTAGTAGTAATATGTAGTATACGAGTAGTAATATGTAGTAACTAGTATACTAGTAGTAATATGTTATATATATTAATATGTAGTAACCAGTATACTAGTAGTAATATGTAGCATACTAGTAGTAATATGTTATATATTGATACTACATATTAATATGTAATATGTTATACTCCCTCCGTTCTTTTTTAATAGGCCACTTTTGTTTTTAGCAAAATTTAAGGAAATTAAGAGAACTAATCATTGAAAGTGGTCCTCATGACACTTGTCAATAAAAGAAGTGAAGTGAAATGGTCTTCGTGACACTTGTTAGCAAAAGAAGTAAAGTGAAGTGGTCCACATGACACTTGTCACCAAAAGAAGTTAAGATAAAAGTGGTCCCAAAAAATTAAAGTAATATTTGACTTTCCCAATTAAGAAACTGGCCTATTTTTTTGAAACTTTTATTTATAGAAACTGGCCTATTAAAAAATAACGGAGGGAGTATATGATACTATATATTAATATTGATACTACATATTAATATGTAGTATGTTATATATTATGTTCAATACTGTTATGTTATGTATTGATATGTAGTATGTTATATATTGATATGTAGTATGTTATATATTGATATGTAGTATCTTATGTATTGATACTACATATCAAAAAATTGTTATGTATTGATACTACATGTTACTATTAGTACTAGTTACTAGTATACTAGTATACAGTATACTACTAGTACTAGTTACTACTAGTAAAGTTGTTACTTAATTTACTAGTAACAAATTAGTTAGATATTTTTGTTACTAATAGTATAGTACATATTAATATGTAGTATCACCGTATTGATATTACTAGTATGTAGCAACATACTACTAGTAATATTTACATGTGTTGATACTAATTAGACCTGGAAGAGTGTTTTAGGCATTTATAAAATACACTTTATAATCTCCACGAAGTTTTTGGACTAGAGAGTAAATAATCTAGTCCAAAAAAATGTTTTTGGACTAGGGAGTAAATGTTTTTCACAAGTGGACTAGCCATTAACTGGGTCATGAAAAATTGGACTAAACAGTAATTCCTACAATTTTTTATAGGATAATTATCTTTATTGGGCCCATGTGAGAATCTGGTTATATTTAGGATATTGCTAAATATCTAATCCATGGTTCATATAAGGAGTTAGTATCCTATTTATGCTCTTCCTTGATGGACAGTCGAGATCTAATGTCTAACACTAAAACCTTAGGGACTTGGTCCTCTCTCTACCTATGAAAGGGAAACAATAACCATTACTATTGTATCTAAGGAACTATTCATTATGCTTAAGGTCAAGAGAGAGAAACCATGACATCCACAAGGTATTACCGCTGTTCCAGATTGATCGATCACAGACTAAGGATTGCGCTATAAGGTATTTCTCATATACCATTCTTACATATTTATTGTGTGATTATCATGAAGTTCACGATCCTAATTAAGTATGTATAAAATTAAAACTTATATAATCTCCCTGGTAGAGGTAACAGTGGTAGATGTCCATCAAGTACCATGACGACCATGAACATTGCTGGTAGCCTTGAGGATAATGATATGAATCAAAAGACTGAGAAAGTTTAAAATAGAAACAAGATTGAGCTTGTAATTTACCCGCAGTACTTACAAAGAACAGTTCTGAATCCTCGTACACCATCTTCGTGTACTAACTTTCCAAGAGGATGTGGTGGTAGATGTCCATGAAATATTAAGGGAATGACGGCTACTAATCCAGCTCGGCCATCTACCATCGCTAAGAGAAGATGGGAGTTGCATAAAGAACATGACCGATCTATATATTCTATACTAATATAACGGGTTTGATTGGTATACTGTAAATATCCAATCTTTAATGATATTTTTTATTTTATTTTCTGTTACATGGGAACACATTTTAGGCAAAAGTCTCTCGTTGTGAAGTGTGAACCATGCAAAAGGTGCATCATCAATTGATCATGTTAATTAATAAAAAACAATTTTTCCAATTAAGTTGGGGTTAGTAAAATGCTGACTGTAGACTGGTTTGCTCAGCCAGAAAGATTTAGTAAATAACAGTATAATATTGAAGATTTGATATTCCATTTTCTTTTGCTTCCAAACGTAGATATCAACAAATTTCACATTGACATGGCTGCTAGTTGGGGTACGGATTTGCTTAGTTGGAGTAAGAAATTTGGTACATTCTTAAGTAAATCAGCACCCTGGCGCTTATTAATAATCTTGCAAATTTTAAGGTTATACTCTTGAACAATCATTTTTATCCACATCAATGGAAAATAGGCTACAACATGGGTTTAATTAATTTTTTTCAAGCAAGGTAACGAGGAAAATTTTATTAATTAAGAGGGGTTAGCTCTCTACTCAAAAACTAGAGAAAAATCCATCAACTTTGTGTTTTTAATTATTTTTGTTGTTTTCAATAATTTTTTCGCTATTAGAGCGATTTTTATCTTTGCTATTTGGCGATTCTATCTACACTTTTATAGTGTTTTTTCCTAATGATTTGTTCGTGTTTGGTTTTCTTGATAAAAGTACATTGGCGATTTAGCAAGGGCAAAGATCAATTTCTTCTTCATCATAAAAATAGATCTTGGGTTCTGTTAGTTACACATGACGAATTTTAGGCATATCACTCCTATGTCATAGGATCATCTCTTTTCCAAGAGGAAAAAAATCTATCAAAATGGTCGAATTATAGTTTCGTATACCATTCCTTCTCCAATCTCATAGTACAAGATTTGGGTGTTGTCTTGGTAGATCGCTCTTTCTCTTCGCGATTTATTTACGTTTTGTATCATTCTTTGTATTTGTTTCATGTTATGATGTGCTTGTTTCTCTTTAAAACCATCATGTAAACGTTTCTTGTGGAATGAAATACTTGTGCTTTGATGATAAAAAAAAAAAAAAAAGAGGGGTTAGGAATGACCTCCGTCAAAGACAAGAGAAGAGAAAAAGATATATAGACTACCATGTTATAAATATCAAAACCTATAAAAACAGAATTGTTAAAAACTGGACCAACATTAGTGCGGCAGACACCATTTCATATAAGTAGGGGTGTCAACGGGTTCGGGTCCTCCCGAGTATCACTAGACCCGGACCCGGACCCTACTTATAATGGTCGGGTCCGGTTCCTAACGGTTCCGGGTCCGGTTCCTAAACTTGTGGATCCAGAACCGGACCCGTTTAAATACCCGGGTACCCGTCGGTTCCGGATACCCATTGGGTCTTAATAAAACTATTTAAAAAACCTCAAAAACTTAATATATTTCTCTTTTTGGCTTGGATTTAAGTAATTTTGATAAAAATTTATTATTATTTCTTATTAATGTACTAAATAAAGGTTAAATGTAAGAGAAAAAATTTAGATGAGTAAAATATCAAAGCTAAAACTGGCAAAAATACTTGTAATTTTGCTAAAAACATGAATAAACGGGTACCCGATACCCGCGGGTACCCAACGGGTATTACCCGTTTGGACCCGTTTAAATTCGGGTCCAATCGGGTAATTACCCGCCGGGTCCTAAGTAGCTAATGGCTCCAACTTTAGGACCCGGAACCGGACCCAAATATACCGGATCCGGTTCCAGGTCCGGGTAATGGGTACCCATTGAAAGCCCTACATATAAGACAAAAATTATATTCGATCATGGCAGTTGGATCATTCAAATGGTGCACACCCGACTAAGCTTGGTATCCACCTTTAACAATCATGTCTAAAAAAGACATACATGACTTCTCATTCCCATTACTGTAAGAAGAAATTAAAAAGAATACAATAATGAAACATGATAAATTATATTTGCCTTCCTATGTATTTAAACAATCTATAATATGTTTTTCATATTATACTCTCTCCGTTTTAGGAAAAGTGATACTTTCACTTTTTCAGTTTGGCCTATTTTTAGGAAAAAATGAAAAAGTGAAAGTATCACTTTTCTTAAAATGGAGGTAGTATTTTTTCATCTTTCTTCTCTTGTTTATGTGTTTTTTTTCTTTTTGTTTTGACAAAAGGAATCCATTTTATTGATAGCAAAACATGATTAGAGGGCCATTAACAAGTAAGAAAGAGTCCTTGAACATCAAGAACATACAAATACATGTCCGAATAATACGACAAGAGAAATAAAAGGAATACTGGGAAACGACATATTACAAGCATGAAAGAGCCGATTAAATTAGAAGAGAGGCAATTTTCTAGACAGTCTGACCATTTGATGTTGAATCTTCTTTGAAAAGAGATATTTCAAATCAAGAGATTTTTTCCTAATTCTTGATCAGAAGAGTCCAGATTTCAATGACAAGAGCTCATTGATGGAGTGCTTAAACCACCAAAGAACCAAATATTCACAAATGCAAGGAAGAAATTTGGAAAATACGTATCAAAAAACGCCATGAAGACGCAGCAAAAATGGTCAATTGAAAATACAGGGGTCTAACAACCACACCCAACAATTCGTTTGGTAATCTGAGAGGACTTACTCCAATACACTTTCTAGAGAATAAACTAGACTGAAAGACTCAATCTAGAGTAAAGTATATCAAGGAGTTTAATATCTCTAACTCTTAATTCAATCCGCAACCAACAAATAAAAATCTGCGAGCCATATTGAATATAAGAGGAGTAAACTTGAACGGTACCAAAGACCAATGTTCAAGGATCAATCAATCTCAAGCAACAACCAAAGGTTGGATTTCCTAATTGATCGATACAATGCACACCCTGTGATATTTAAATTATATAACAAAATATAATGCGGAAAAGAAATAACAGAGACACCAAAATTTTGTTTACGAGGAAACCGCAAATGTAGAAAAACCCCGGGACCTAGTCCAGATTGAACACCACACTGTATTAAGCCGCTAAAGACACTAGCCTACTACCAATGAACTTCAGACTGGACTGTAGTTGAACCCTAATTATTCTCACACTGATTCAAGGTACAGTTGCGCTCCTTACGTCTCCGATCCCAGTAGGATACAACGCACTTGATTCCCTTAGCTGATCTCAACCACAACTAAGAGTTGCTACGACCCAAAGTCGAAGACTTGATAAACAAATCTGTCTCACACTGAAAAGTTTATAGGATTGAATAAATCTGTCTCCCACAGAAATACCCAAGAGTTTTTGTTCCGTCTTTTGATAAATCAAGGTGAACATGAACCAATTGATAAACCAGACTTATATTCCCGA
Source organism: Papaver somniferum (assembly GCF_003573695.1). NCBI lineage: Eukaryota > Viridiplantae > Streptophyta > Magnoliopsida > Ranunculales > Papaveraceae > Papaver > Papaver somniferum. The sequence continues at coordinate 78,452,592 of NC_039359.1, read as the reverse complement.
AGAACAGCTCAGTATTATCAATCACCTCACAATAATCTAAATCGTATGATGGTGAAACTAGATATTATGGAATCACAAACGATGAGAGAAAGATGTTTGTGATCACGTTTTATCTTTCCGATCGGAGAAATTAATCTCTAGCAAATCTTAGATAAGATAATACTGAAACGATAGAATCGGGTAAGATCAGAACACGCAACTACAAGAGAAATAGTTGGGTCTGGCTTCACAATCTCAAGGAAGTCTTTCAAGTCGTTAACCTACAAGGTTTAGGAAAACCTAAGGTTAAAGGAGAATCTCCTCTAGCTTATTCAACTAGTAACACACAGGAGGTGTGAGGATTAGGTTTCCCAGTTGATAGAATTCTCCTTTATTTAGTTTTCAAATCAGGATTTGCAATCTAAGTTACCTTGGTAACAAAGCATTCAATATTCACCTTTAGATGAAAAACCTGATTCAACCAAGCTAATATCTTTCAACCGTTAGATCGGACTTAGCTTGTTACACAAAAATGAAATGTACCCTTATTTAGGTTTATGAACCGTAGCCAAACATGTACACCATGTTGGCTTCACAATAGTTAACCGAAGTTAACCATTTGATAACTCTCATATCAACCATATTCATCTTAACCATAACTAGTTCAAATGACTCAAATGAAACTAGCTAAAGAATCTTTCAATTGCTATATTCTCATAGAAGTATACAAGAACACAATCGAAACAAAATCGTTTTGATTAACTCAAATCAATTCATGAATATTATAGCCACGGTTTGCAAAATGTTTAAGTTAATGTACACAACCGATTTTAGAAAGTAACCCACTCAAGTACGCAAACAGGTACGCATACTTGAGTAGCCACACTTGAGTTTGGTTACGCCAGTACGCGTACGGGTGCGCATACTACAACAGTTTCCAAACTCCAGCAGATTTTCACGGACGTGAACTTTCCGCCGGTATGCGTACCTGTACGCATACTTGCCCAGACATCAGCAACCACCAGTACGCGTACGGGTACGCATACTTCAGTCTCCCGGTTTTGTACTTGCACACTAATGTGATTTACACACTATGTTTATATCCAAACATGGTTACATGATTCTAAACTCTTTATTTCAATCATTGAAACTTTCTTAGAGGATGTTATATAGTTGTTATTCACAAACTATTTTTCATCAAAGCAATTTTCAAGTTATTGAAATTATCATAATGAAACATTCCAAAGTTTCACCAAATGATTGTATCACAAAAACCATGTGGGATGTTACTCGGCAATTTTCATATGATCTTATTCGGACTTTCGTCACGAATATAAGATGAACTTGGCCGAAGCGAAAGCTTGCCAACACATATTCCGAGAAATATATAAGCGAGTTAAACTCGGATCGAAATCTCAAATGTGTATAATAGAAAACTATATTGTAACACGACTTATGTCTCAATATAGGAGATAGAGTAGAAATAGACTTTCCAAGTGATAGATGAGTTTCAGTCTCCAGATACCATTTGTCGATGAAGTTCCACAAGCTCCCCTTAGTAGTTCTTCGTCTTCAAATGATGAATGGCGTGAAGTCTAAAGATCAACTACACAATCTATGTCCTAGTCCGAGACATCTAAATATGCTAGAAATCAAGATTTATAGTTTTGATCACTAACATTGATAAACATGCTTGATATAGCAACGCATCCGAGTTCGACCGAGCAATGCTCTAACAATCTCCCATTTTGTCAATTTTAGTAACAAAACTATCAATACATATGGATTACAAAATAAATAAAAATTTTGTAGCTTCTAATCCAAATGCTTGATCTCCTTGGCATCTTCAACACGACTCGAAATCTTCGTCACTTCCAAGTACTCGATGATTCTAAACGTGTTCAACTCAACATCATAGTTTTTGAAGATCCGTAGCAATAACAATGAGAAAACAAGTGCTATCGATCATTGTTATACAGTGTCATAATACTATTACACAACATCAAAGTTCAATTTTTCATAACAACTTTGACAACAATGCTATGGTGATATGTATCACTTCCCCTTAGTCAATACATCATCTCAATATGAAAACCACTCCCCCTTACATAATGATCCGTAAAACATATGTATTTGTAGTATGAAACTACACATTAATTCTCCCCCCTTTTGTCAATAAAAATTGGCAAAGGTACGAAAACTAGTGGGATCCTCATGAAATTTCCATAGAGATTCTTCATGAACAAATGAGAAAAACATACCAACAAATTTAGATGCAATCATAAAGCCGAAGCTAAATGCATTCATCAAGGAGTTTATAAAGATACAAGATAAACCCTATAATATTCCACAACCGCACTCCCCACAAAGATATGGCGATTAAGCACAAGTTCAAAAACGAACTCTCCCTCATAAAATGTCATTCCCGAGAGAACAACAAAGGAGACCTTGCTTTTACAAGAAAGAAGGATTTCTACACACACAAAGATACTAAACAGAAACACATCTACTTAGAAACAAAAGCAAAAACTGAACCACTACTCATGGAAATCCAAACTTATTTGACCAAAAGACTGAGATTATAGAAGGGGCAAGAGTTATGAAGAACTAATGAACCAAGACATCACCAATAGACTACCCCAAGTTTTGAAAAGTGGCAGTGTATAATGGTTTGGTGAGAATATCAGCCAATTGTTGTTCGGAAGGCATAAATTCCATATTTATGATACCATTTTTATAAAGATCTCGAATAAAATGGTACCTTATGTCAATGTTCTTGGTTCTTGAATGCTCAACAGGATTCTCAGTTATGTTAATCGCATTGGAGTTATCACAAAAGATCTTCATTATTCCAGAGTCAATTCCATAGTCAGCAAGCATTTGTTTCATCCATAGAAGATGAGTACAACATGAACCCGCATCAATATATTCTGCTTCACATGTAGAGATAGATTGTGAAATTCTTTTCTTGCTATGCCAAGCAACAAGATTCAATCCTACATGGTAGAAACCCCCTGATGTACTTTTTCTGTCTTCCACGCATCCCGCCCCATCAACATCTGAATAGGAAGTAAGATCAGTGTTAGTATCAAATGTGTAAGATATACCATACCCGGAAGTGTGATTAATGTAGTGTATGATCCTCTTTGAAGCTGCAAAATGAGACTCTTTCGGATTTTCCTGAAACCTAACACATCAACCAACACTAAATACGATATCAGGCCTTGTGGCTGTGAGATATAAAAGACTTCTAATAATAGATCGATAGATTTTTTGAGCCACATTTACACCCTTCTCATCTTAATGAAGTTTACCCGTGGTAGGCATAGGAGTCAATTTTGGAGTTGACTTATCAAGACCGAATCTTGAGACAAGATCTCTGGCATATTTTTCTTGAGATAAGTACAGGGGAAAATATCGTTTGGTCATTTTTTTAGGTGGTCCCATATCTGTTTGGTCCTTTTAGAAATCACCTTTTCCATTTGGTCCATAATTATTTAAAAATATTAAATGGACCAAAGTACCTTCCCATGTTAATTCCTACTTATTTTTTGTAGCAGATCATTCTGTCTGATGAACTTCCGAGTTCATTCTTTCAAATGAACACCTAATAAAAACCTAAAAAATTCCGATTATTTATTTTTTGTAGCAGTTCATTCTGTCTGGTGAACTCCGGAATTCATTTCTTCAAATGAACACCTAATAAATCACATATGAAAAACAGAGTTCATTCTGTAAAATGAACACAACACAAAACTTCTTTATTTATGACAAAAAACAGAGTTCATTCTTTCAAATGAACACCTGATAAAACCTACAAGAAAACAGAGTTCATTCGACAAAATGAACACCTATCAAAAACTAGCTAATTCAAACCTAGAATTGAGTTCATTCTTTAGATGAACACCTATCAATTCAAGATCTAAAAATAGAGTTCATTATTTAAATGAACCCACAAAAAAATCCATAAAAAGCAGAGTTCATTCTTTAAATGAACCCAGAAAAAAATCCATAAACACCTAACTTCATCTTCGTCGTCTTCATCATTCTTCAACACCAGCAGAAAAACATCAAATTCAAGATCTTCAACACGAGCATCAAACATCAAAAAATCAATATCGTCATCAAAATCAAGATCTTCAACATAAAAAATCAAGATCTTCACAATGAACACGAGCAACAAACATCAAAAAATCGATTCATCCTTCACAATGAACCTGATTTCAGATCTGATTTCATCTTCAATTCTTCACCTCAATCTTCATCAGTAGCAAACATCGATATTGGTTCATCATCTTCAACAATATCGTCGTCTTAAACAACAGCAACATCATCGTCTTCATCATCTTCTTTATCAAGACAACAGAAGAAAAAACCCTAAAAACAGAGTTCATCTCCATCTTTAACACGAGCAGCTGCAACAACAACATGAGTTCGTCGTCATCTTCATCAAACAGATTGAGTTCGTCATCTTCTTCATCATCTTCAACGAACAACAACAACAATTCATTTGTCTTCGTCGGCTTCATCTTCATCTTCAAAACAGCAGCAACAGAAAAAACCCTAAAAATCGTAGATGAACTCATCTTCATCTTCAAATCTCTGTCCGTCGTCTTCATCAGCGGAGAAAAAAAAATCTAGAAATCGTAGCAGCAGGAAGAAAAGAGAAGAAACCGAGAGGAGAGAGAATATATATCTGAGAAATGATTTCTCTCTCTTACGAATTGACTATATATATGGTCCTAATCTAAAAGGGTATTTCTGCCGCCCCACAATGAAAATTACATCATCCATGACGTCACCCTAGGACCAAAACATTATTTCTAGGACCAAACTATAATTTATATTTTCAAAAAGGACTAAACAGACAGTTGACCGAGTCAACTGGACCAAACTCACCCCAATATATTATTTCTAGGACCTATTGGTATTTCCTACATAAGTAAATTCCATCCTTGTTGAAAAGTCGAGGGTACCCAAATACACCTCAAGCTAAAACTTTTCCTACCTATAAGTCCTTTCACCGAAAGTGATTGTCTATAGACTGAGTCGAGACAATACAACTAATCAGTTCACACTTCGTGTGATCTTCTATGGATACTATATCGAGACAATACAACAACAAAGTATGTTTACTTGATACAAAGGTTCGGACTTAACCAAACACAATAGGATTGTTTATCAAGTAAATAGGAATAAACGTTTGTGTAATTTACTTTAATTATAAAAAAAAATATAATGCAGAATATAAAAGTAAATGACACAACAAGATTTTGTTAACGAGTAAACCGCAAATGCATAAAAATCTTGGGACCTAGTCCAGAATTGAATACTCTCAGGATTAAGACGCTACACAAAATTACACTAACTTCGTATAGTTGAGACCAAGTAATTAACCCTGTAGTTCACCTAGTTCCTTCTGTATTCCCACGCCTCCAACTTATAAATAAGTCACGTACTTGGAACAATTCCTTTGGTTCGTATTCCAAACAGTAAAGGAATAACAAATCTGTTTGGTATCAACTCTATTCAACCAAGTGATATGAGTCGGACAAAGGCTCTTCCGTTTATCTCAACATAAACTCCTTCATCAAGTCCTTAGATCTATCTTATATTCAATCACCCAAAGGTAATCGATTAAGATTAAGCCAACAACACCTTTAATCCAAAGAATCGTTTTGATGTCGATCTACTCAATTAATCAATCCAATCTACCACAAGGATAAACCGATTATTAATTGGATCCTCTTTTACCGAAACAAGTATTGTGCACACCAAAGATTATAAAACCCAAGTCAGATCTTCAATATCTTCTTTGTCTTCAAATCTTCTTAAATCTTCAATAAAAACCTGCACACAATCACTTGAATCTCTTGTGATCAATCACGCACAGAACGGAGTTTGTTAACAATGAATTATCACAAGATCGTCTTTAGAACTAACAACAGTCTTAATATCCCCGTCGAAACTCTGAACTAGTTTGAGTCAATCTTATATCAGAAGAGAAGATTCTCAAGAATAAACAAACCAGGTGCAATCAGATTTCAACCACGGTTAGTCAATCAAATCAGTAGAAAACAAAAGATAAACCTCAATTATCTAGTTTCCCACCAATGGTACACGCTAGAGCTTCTTAATCCCAAAGAAAACTTTAAATTGAGCGGCCGTAAGAGATTTCTCCTAATTAGGTTACTCTCCTCTCCGAATAGGCGGCTATACCAGTAACAACAATAAAAGATTAAATCTGTTGTTACGAAGGATTAGTTTGCTAGAAAGGAAAACTTAGAGTATTTATAGACAAGGAAGTTTGGACACCAAGGAATTTCCAAAACCGAAAATATTCTCAAGATATTCATAAAAGCACAGATTCTGTTTTTCATAATTCCTGGAAATGCTCCTGTCCAAAAATAACGATCGAAATCTCTTGGAAAATGTAATTAGTAAATGCACATTACTAATTCTGTAATTTCCCTACAAAATGAAATTAATAACCTTAATTAAAAGATTCTTAACTTACTTATGTTTCGATCCTGGGGTTCTCTTCCCTTAGCCATTAAGGAATATCTTTGAACAATTAAAGAAATAAACATTCACAACACATGTTCAAAGTTTGTCGACATCTTAACTTTGTAAGTTCTCTTTCACACTTACAACCTTGAAACCGATTTCTCACACTTCCAAAGAAGTTTAGAATTGGTTCATCTAACTTTCAATAACTATGTGATTGATCAAACCAACATTCAATCACAATCATGGGTTTACGGTTCTACCAAAACAAGTCTCGGTCCTACCTCAATGTGAGTATTGTGCATAGTCACACTAGCTTTCCAAAAATTCGGTTGACTAGGTACTAGGATCGGTTCCCAACATATATATGGTATCTAACTTATATGTGTTGCACATGTCCATATGATCGGTTCCCCTTTGACTAAAAACGTGTTGCACATGTCCATAGGATCGGTTCCCCTTTCTGCTATAAACCTTGCTACTCCCCATACAAGGATCGGTTCCCTTTGATGTACTGCAACCCTTACAAGGATCGGTTCCCCTTTCTTTTTAATTGGTCATACATACAAAATCCGATCATACCACAGGTGATTACTTAAGATCAGTTTTACTAATAAAAGTTATACCAATATATAAGTCAGGCCTTTGTGAATAGTTCTACCAAGAACACAACAAGTTGTGAGCGATTATACTCTATTACACATATTGGTTGTTCATAATATATGCAATGAATAACAAAAACAATTACACCTGGAAATTTCCTTTTCGGTCCACAAAAAAGTTTATGAACTTACTTCTTTAGAACACATGTAAACATTGTTCCATAAGATGAATTCCTCACCTCATACCCATACATAATCCCAATATCATTCAAATGATTATGGCGATGTCTTATCTACAAAGTTTAATGGTTAAGAAATAAAGATCGTAGTGTATTCCTTAATACTATGTCTATCTAGAGTTCAAATATGCTTCACAGTTATGTTTTCAATATGCACGACTTGAAAGATACGTTAGGGAATGAAACAGTTCAAGTCAAATATCACTAACCTCAAGTGGAAGGATGATTGGTGTCGTTGTAACTCCTTGCTTTTTCACATCTTCAAGACTTCACAATACTTGTAATGTCTCATATACTAATACTTTCAAGCTAACCTATACGAATTTGACTCTAGTACATAATCAATCGACTCTTAACATGAGTTTTGATTCACTAAAATATGACAACCAGCCTTGACATACCAACGCTTGGTGGGTTCAACCGAGCAATGCTCTAACACTTGTGTTGTTGATTTTGTAAACCCAAAAAGAATTTTAATTCACCAACATCGCTCATTTAAAATACCTTACCAAGAGGGACTTAAAAATATTTTTCAAGTTTCTCCGATGTTGATCCGTAGATGATATCATCTACATAAACTTGAACAATCACAACATCTTTCCGACTCCATTTGGTAAACAAGGTTTTATCAGCTCCACCTCTCGAAACACCTTTCCTAAGAAGGGAAGTAGTTAGTTTTTCGAACCAAGCTCGAGGTGCTTGTTTTAATCCATACAATGTGTTATTGAGTTAAGGACATGATCAGGAAAATTAGGGTTTTCGAATCCCTTAGGTTGAGCGACATAGACTTCTTCCTTTAAATTCCCATTTAGGAAAGCAGATTTTATGTCCATTTGAAACAACTTCTTTAAGAAAACAAGCATGAGCTAATAACAGTCGAATGGACTCGAGGCGTGCCACATGAGCAAAGGTTTCGTCAAATTCGATTCCTTCAATCTGTAAATATCCTTGAGCGACAAGTCTGGCTTTGTTTCTGACAATGGTGCCAAACTCATCAGACTTGTTCTTGAATATCCATTTGGTTCCAACAATATTGATGTTGGGTGGACAAGGTACGAGTTCCCATACGTCTTGTCTTTGGAATTGATTTAACTCTTCATGCATAGAACTCACCCAATGGTTATCTCTAAGAGCTTCATCAATATACCTAGGTTATACTTGCGACAGATAACAACCAAAATTGCAAATAGTTTGAAGTTGACCTCTCATCTTAGCGGTAGATTCCCTTCACCCAATGATATTATTGGTATCATGATTACCTTGAACCCAAAGATGTTGTGGAGGGACACTTTCTTTTTCAACATGAATATCTTGACTAGTGCTTTTCTCCTCATCACTAGAAATTTCTGAATCAGCAATCGTTGGAACAACTTCTACTGATTCTGACATTTCTTTGAGTTTCTCAATTGTCTCGGTAGGAGGCAATTCAGCAGGAGAGTCATCATGATGAAAATTACTTAAATCATCAATAATAATATTTGTAGATTCCATCATGACTCGGGTTCTGAGATTAAAAACTCGAAAACCACGTCTATCAGATGCATAGCCAAGAAAAATACCTTCATCGCTTTTCGAATAAAATTTCCCTTTTTTTCACGGTCCTTTAGAATGTAGCACTTGCTGCCGAACACTCTAAGATAGTGTAAGATGGGTTTCTTACTGTACCACAACTCATAGGGAGTGTTTAAGGTCTTTGACCGTATATAAACACGATTGATCAAGTAGCAAGCCGTAAAGACCGCCTCACCCCAAAACCTTAACGGTAAGTTTTTGTTATGGAGCATTACCCTTGCCATTTCCTGAATGTTTCCATTCTTCCTTTCTGTAACTCCATTTTCTTGTGGAGTAATAGGTGGTGAATATTTTTGAATAATTCCCAGAGAATCACAATATTCAAATACTTTGGTGTCTTTGAATTTAGTGCCACAGTCGCTTCTAATTTTCTTTAGTTTGCGACCCTGTTCATTCTGGATTCTATTCACAATAATATTGAATTCACTTAGATTTTCATTCTTGTGAGCAAGAAAGGCCACCCAAGTGAATCTGGTGTAATCATCCATCATAACCAAAGCATATTTCTTCCCAGCCACAGTAGACTGTTGAATTGGGCCGTAGAGGTCCATATGAATTAAATCAAATGGATCATTGTGAGAATAACTCGATATGATTCGTGTGGAACTTTTGTTTGTTTACCCTTTTGACAGGCACCACATACACCTTCCACCTTGGCATTGATTTTGGGAACGCCTCTAACAAGTTCTTTCCTAATGATCTTAGTTAGGAGACGATAATTGATGTGACCAAAATGCTCATGCCAAATATGTGTAGATTCCACCTTAGTGAAATTGCAACAATCATTGAACTGAGTATCAAGAAGATAACAGTTATTTTTTCCACGTGATCCTTGAAAAATCACTTTTCCAGATTTATCGACAATGTGACATCCATTAGCATTAAAGACAACCTTATGACCTTTATCGCAGATTTGACTAATAGAAAGGAGATTAGAATTCATACCTTTAAAGAATACGACATCATGTATTTCAGGAACACCGGGTAATTTGATCGTCCCCTTCTTACTTATGTAGCAGCAGCTTCCTCTCCAAACGTTACTGGTCCACCATCAAAGTCGCTTATGTTGGTAAACCACGAGAGGTCTCCAGTCATGTGTCTGCTACATCCACTGTCAAGGAACCATTGAAAAGGTGATGTTGACTTTAGAGAAAAATCTCCCATGATAGTGCTACTAACCAATTAGGCTTTCGTATTGATTGTCTTTTAAAAGAAGACACAAGTTGTATAGCTTTCTTATGAAGATCACCCACAACTTTTATTCTTTTCTTAAAAGATAAACAAGCATGTTGAAAGTGATTATAAGAACCAAAAAATAATCAAGTGCCAACATCATTAATCTTTTTCGAAGAATTCTGAGCACAAACAGGTTTCACAAAGCCTAGGCCTCGTTTATCGTCTGTCTTACGACAATTCTTCATTGAAGAATTAGAGGAGTTAATTGAACCCATTGAAGATGATTTTACAGATTTCAAATACCTAAGTTTTGAAATTTCTGCAAAAAGATCAGAGTTTATCTGGATTTGTTCATCTAACTTCTTTTGGAGATAAACTACCTCTTCAGAGCATTCTAGAACCTCATTTTTTTTATTCGATTTTCGCAATCAAGATCCTCAATTATTCTTATCAAGAGATGTTTCTTGAGACAAAGAAAATTGATGAGGTTTTTTAAATCAGGATCCTAAACCTTAGCAATTGTTGTAAGAACATGCTTGATGTTGAGTTTATCCTTTTCTGGTGAAGCGTTTTTAGAAACGATATTATCCATCATCAGATTGCTACAAACACAGACTTATAAGGTCTTTAGCTTGTTTTCCTTCTCTGACACCAATTGAAAATGCGGGGTTCTAACAACCACACCTCAACAATTCGTTTGGCCATCAGAGAGGACTTACTCTAGTACACTTTCTAGTGAATCAACTAGACAGTCAGACTCAATCTAGAGTAAAGTATATCAAGGAGTTTAATATCTCTAACTCTTAATTCAATCCATAATCAACAAATAAAAATATGCGAGCCCTATTGAATATAAGAGGAGTAAACTTGAATGGTACTAAAGACCAATGTTGAAGGATCAATCAATCTCAATCAATAACCAAAGGCTGGATTTCCTAATTGATCGATACAATGCACAACCCGTGATATTTAAATTATATAACAAAATATAATGCGGAAAAGAAATAACAGAGACACCAAAATTTTGTTAATGAGGAAACCGAAAATGCAGAAAAACCACGGGACCTAGTCCAGATTGAACACCACACTGTATTAAGCCGCCTCAGACACTAGCTTACTACCAATGAACTTCGGACTAGACTGTAGTTGAACCCTAATCATTCTCACACTGATTCAAGGTACAATTGCGCTCCTTACGTCTCTGATCCCAGCAGGATACTACGCATTTGATTCCCTTAGTTGATCTCACCCACAACTAAGAGTTGCTACGACCCAAAGTCAAAGACTTGATAAACAAATCTGTCTCACACAGAAAAGTCTATAGGATTGAATAAATCTGTCTCACACAGAAATACCCAGAGTTTTTGTTCCGTCTTTTGATAAATCAAGGTGAACATGAACCAATTGATAAACCATACTTATATTCCCGAAGAACAGCTCAGTCTTATCAATCACCTCACAATAATCTAAATCGTATGATGGCGAAACTAGATATTGTGGAATCACAAAAGATGAGACGAAGATGTTTGTGATCACGTTTTATCTTGCCTATCATAGAAATTAATCTCGATGAAATCTTAGAGAAGATAGTACTCAAACGATAGAATCAGGTAAGATTAGAACACGCAACTACAAGAGAAATAGTTGGGTCTGGCTTCACAATCCCAATGAAGTCTTCAAGTCGTTAACCTACAAGGTTTAGGAAAACCCAAGGTTAAAGGAGAATTGACTCTAGCTTATTCAACTAGTAACACACATGAGGTGTGGGGATTAGGTTTCCCAGTTGCTAGAGTTCTCCTTTATATAGTTTTCAAATGAGGGTTTGGAATCTAAGTTACCTTGGTAACAAACATTCAATATTCGCCGTTAGATAAAAAACCTGATTCAACTAAGATAATATCTTTCAACCGTTATATCGAACTTAGCTTGTTGCACGCAAGTGAAATGTACCCTCATTTAGGTTTATGAACCGTACCCAAACGTGTACACCATGTTAGCTTAACAATAGTTAACCGAAGTTAACCATTTGATAACCCTCATATCAACCATATTCATCTTAACCATAACTAGTTCAAATGACTCAAATGAAACTAGTTAAAGAGTCGTTCAATTGGTATATTCTCATAGAAATATACAAGAACACAATTGAAACAAAATTGGTTTGATTTACTCGAATCAATTCATGAATATTATAGCCACGGTTTGCAAAATGTTTAAGTTCATGTACTCAACTGATTATAGAAAGTAACCTACTCAAGTACGCAAATGGGTACGCATACTTGAGTAGCCGTACTTGAGTTTGGTTACGCCAGTACACGTACGGGTGCGCATACGACAACACACCAAACTCCAGCAGATTTTCACGGACGTGAACATTCCGCAACCACCAGTACGCGTACGGGTACGCATACTTTCCCAAACATCATCAACCACCAGTACGCGTACGGGTACGCATACTTCAGGCTCCCAGTTTTGGACTTGCACACTAATGTGATTTACACACTATGTTTATATCCAAACATGGTTACATGATTCTAAACTCTTTATTTCAATCATTGAAATTTTCTTAGAGGATGTTATATAGTTGTTATTCACAAACTATTTTTCATCAAAGCAATTTTCAAGTTATTGAAATTATCATAATGAAACATTCCAAGGCTTCACCAAAAGATTGTATCACAAAAACCATGTGGGATGTTACTCGAATATTTTCATATAATCTTATTCGGACTTTCGTCACGAATGTAAGATGAACTTGGCCGAAGCGAAAGCTTGCTAACACATATTCCGAGAAATATATAAGCGAGTTAAACTCAAATCGAAATCTCAAATGTGTATAATAGAAAACTATATCGTAACACGACTTATGTCTCAAAAGTATAAATAGACTTTCCAAGTGATAGATGAGTTTCGGTCTCCACATACCTTTTGTCGACGAAGTTCCACAAGCTCCCCTTAGTAGTTCTTCATCTTCAAATGATGAACGCCGTGAAGTCTAAAGCTCAACTACACAATCTATGTCCTAGTCCGAGACATCTAAATAGACTTGAAATCAAGACTTATAGTTTTTATCACTAACATTGACAAACATGCTTGAGATAGCAACGCATGCGATTTCGACCGAGCAATGCTCTAACATCAATAACAAAATAAATAAATAAAAACTATGGTCAAACAACTCGACACAAATAGTTTGTCAACTAACCTCAAAAAAACGGTTTGCAAGATTAGGATTATCCAAGTTATTAGCCGCAAAAGCTTAAATAACCCATACAAGGTGAGACTAATCTCATCATATACCAGCAATGAGATTTTGCTGCCATTTATCTCTTTTGAAACTAAAAATGTAATAGAAGATTTTTTATATTATAATATAGTGTTTACTAAATCTCGTTCAATTGTTTATCTCTCAGTCTTTAAATTATTTTTGTAGTTCTAAATTTTTCCATTCTTTCTCCAAACATGCAAATGGTGCATGATCAATTGGTTATGTTAACTTGTTCATTTTCTTTTCTCCCCAAAAATAGAAAATTCCAACTGTTGATATGCATATTTTTCTGATCGGTTAGAAAGAGAATTTATCGAAAACAATGCACTTAAGTCTTAAGGGACGTAGCTCCATCCGATAACCGAGAAAAAGATCCCCGGCATCTTCTCTGTTTTAATTTGCTGATATGAGCTTTGACCGTGTTTCTTATCAACTCCTTGATTAAAACATTTCACTAACTAATAGATATGCCCGAGTAGGAGCTAGCTATGTTTGATAAAGTTCATGTTCCTCTGTATTTAATTACACCTATAACATGACACCATTGGGTGCCGTGTGTAATCTTATAGCACAGATGGGTATATATATAACAATGTTGCAATAGCAAAAACAACGACGAAATCATCCACAAATTTCTCTTTTAAAAACAAGCACTCCAGTATAGCCACAAAGCTTATGTTGATTTTTAAGGCTTGTGACCATAGTTGCTTTTTTAGTAGTAAGTACTTATTGGTTGAAACGGTAAGATTAGGTGTTGTTTCTTGGTAAAAATGATATTATGTTCAAGGATCCGTGTATTACAAGACATTCAGTCAAGGTTCGAACTTGAAATCCTTAAATTAATTCAACTTCAGCATATCCCGCCCTTTCTTTTCCTACAAACAGTACTATGTTTGGCCAATTCAACTCAAAGCTCAAATGACAAAATCCTATAAATATAGAAGAGCTCATCATCCAACATCATATCATTCATACCAAAAATATACAGAGAGCTAAAATATATCCTCTTAAAATCTCATTTTTCTCTTATCCAAACAAATAATAAAGAGGTCTAAGTTCAATTCATTTTCTTTTCATTCGCAAAATTTAGAATATGGGTCTAATCAAAGAAAGAAGAGACGTCTTCAATGTAGTCGTATTTGTTGATTTATCCATTCTCTTGCTCATCAACAATTTCCACAAAGTTGAAGGGATGAGGATATTGCAAGAAGATAAAGATACGTTATTGATGAAAACGGAAAATGAAGGCGTTGTCGACTCGAATAATAGGCTTCAACTGACAATTCATCAGCAGTCCTTGCAGAGCAGGAGGACACTTCCAAATCCTCGTTCACCTTCTCCGTGCACTAATCTCTCTGGTAGAGGTAACACTGGAAGATGTCCATCGAGTACGAGTGCCATGACAACTATGAACGTTGCTAGTAATCTTAAGGATAGCGAAAATACGAATAAGAAAAGGGAGGTTGAAAATAGAAACAGGATTGAGCTTGTAATTCATCAGCAGTCTTTACAAAGAACAGTTCCGAAACCTGATACACCATCTTCATGTACTAACCTTGTGAACACATAAATCACGAATCCAACCACGTGTTCACAAACAATATTCGCATACATCCTAATTCTAAAATTGTACGTCGTATGTGTAACGGATGATTATATCGATTCATCGACTCGAAGCCTCCGGGCTTGTCATTGTCTAGTCGAATATTATCATAAATAATTATCGTATAAAGGAATAAATCGAGAATCACGTATAAATATAAAGCATATGAAGTTTAACGCTGACTGTAAGGTGCAGAAATCTAAATGAGACAGATTTACGTGGTTCGGCACTAAGGCCTACATCCACGGGGTTTGGTGTTTCACTATGTATTGAATGGTTACAAAGATAGTCGAATGACATTAGAATATACATAGGTCTGCGGAAGTAGGGCGATTACTTACTCTTCCTATTTCTCTCTCCTATGTTCTCCTCTAATTGCTCTCCCAAAATGGTCTGCCCCTCCTCTCTTACTGAGAGGGGTATTTATAGGGATGGAACGTGGGTCCCATCTCTGAGGTGCCGTTGTAATCTTATCTTCTTGTGCTTTGTGCCTATTACGCAGAGGTCTTCAGCATATGCCGCGGCCTGAGCTTGAATACGAAGGGTTATCCTCGCTTCTTCCACAAGATGATCGACACGTGTATATCTCTTGGGTATTTAATGCGGGTAGATGGATGTCTGCTCGTGTCAGACAAGTGTCTCTTTGTCTGGTCATATCTGTGTCAGCCTAACTTCCTCTCGGCCGTTGATCTGGGATCTTCCTTGGGATTGGGTGTGTTAATGCCCAATGGGTATTATCTGGTGCTCCTCTGAGCCATCATACCTCTGTGGTCCTCTGTCCCTGACCGTCAGATCTGCTGACCGATGGCATCTTCTGATGAGATGCTTGCTATCATGTTTTGATGTCTCGCTTCGCATGCCTTCCACGTGTCTCTTTCTGTACACGTGGTGGATGATGAAAGGTGTACAGATAATTTGCCCTTCTTCTTCTATCTTGGGCGTATTTTGCAATTTTGAAGAAGAAAGGTAGTCCTACACGTTTCCCACTTTGCATTAACTTCTCCCATAACTGATCCTTGGTACGAGGAGCAGTTATTGTCTTCTCTAGCTTCATAAATAGGAAAGAGAATGTGAAAAACTTTTATCCTTTTCTTGTCAGTGTTCATTCTCTTCTTGTTTTCTTATTCTTGTTCTTTAGTCATTTACTATCACCGTTCTTGTGAGGAATATAGCATTCAATTTTCTGTTTCTTTTTTCTGCTTCTTTCGTTTTTGATTGTTTCTGCCCCTGTATCTTTTGATATCTCCGATCCTCCTTTCTTCGACTGCGGTTGGTGCTTGTCGTCCTCTTTTATACAGGTATGGGGTTTTTCATTGGTTGTTCATCATTGATTTATCTGTGTATCTATACGTTGTCTCCTGCTGCTGTGTTCTTGGTTTTGCGATGAAGATCATACACGTCGAAACATATATGCTTGCCCCTGTTCTTTGTTACAGCGTCTGTGAGTCTGTATCTGAGTATTATCCCTGGAGTCGGATGGAGTATTTTTTAGTTTCTTAGGGTTTTTCATGTTTATCCGGATGAACCATCAATTATGGGTTTTTTTTATCTTTAGTGATCTCCTTGTATTCTTCTCTAAACTGTTTTTGTGTTTCCTTGTAGATATGTCTGATCGTCCGCGGGATCCCTACCAAACTCCGCCGTCCAGTCCGCCAAGATCCCCTCCGCGTAGATATCCTGACATATCTCCACTTGGGGAAGGTCCTTACAAGTCATCGCAATCGGATCCTCGGGGTCATAGGGTTTCATCTTCCTCCGGTGCGAAGATTGTGCCTTCCAAGAAAGGGGATATGCCGAAGGGTCCTTCTGGATCTAGGTACGCTGTTAACCGCGCCCCTTCTCATCCTCGTGAAGATTCTAGGAGTACTCAGGATCCTCCTCGTGATGACTCTAGGAGTACGCGGGATCCTCCTCCTCGTACTGAAATAGTGGATGCTCCGCCCCTTCGTTCAATGGATCCTCCTTCAGTGCCTCCGCAGAAATATTTGCCGCCTCCTCCCGCGACTTCTTTCAAAGGGAAGTACTCCAAGGGTACTATGTCGAGAGCTCATCCGTCTACAAATCTTCCTTCTAAAAGGAAAGCTTCGGAATTGGGTCCTACTTCTGATTCCGCAGACGAAGAAGAAACTGTCCCCGTGATACGCAGCATTTCAGTTGGTAAGAAGAAGGTCACTTTCAAGCATATTGATCTTGAGGTGTTCAAGGAAAATCATGAACTCCAAGATTTTGAGATTCGCTTCTATGCTCCTGACGATGATATCACCTACGAGCTCCTTGCTAATTATCAGTTTGACGAGTTTCATCTGTTGACCACGGTTGGAGCCTTCGAGGCGGGTCTTATGTTTCCCTTATATAAGTCGGGTGACTCCTTTTATTATGACGTGTTGGCTAGTCGCGAAGGCTCTTCCACGAACACTAATAATCGTTCCGTGTCACAACTATCTGGGAATTATCTTCGTTCACTGAAGGAATGTTATCTGCGGAGCAAGGGAGAGACTTTGATGACCTGCTATGTTCCAAATCCTGCTGAGAGAGAGTGGTACACTCCTCAGAACTTTAATAGTTCTTTTGGGGATTATGTCAACAACAGAAACCGTAAGCCGTGGAGTGTTAGTCTTCGTAATATTGCTGCTCCCCGTGGTGAAATTCGTCTTTTGAGTGAGGTGAGTGATGCCAAGCTGAAGTATGTTCCTGGTACTGAGGGATCTGCTAAACGGAAACTCTTTCCTGCTCGTGAAAGGATTAAGCGTGACCATGATTATGAATGGCATGCTACTGTTATTGAGGTAGTTGGTCCTTGGGCTTACAGATGGATTCCGGGTCCACGTGGTTGGCGTCCTTCTGAAAATAGCAAGCCTCGTGAAACTCCTCCTGATCGTTATGGAGATTTCTGTCCTTAGCGTTCTAATTTCACGGGCATGAATTTTCCTTATGCTCTTGATGTCCTTGATGGAGATGAGGAGGAGGGTTCTGGTGCTATCCATCCATCAAAGAGTGCTGCTGCTGCCAAGGTATAGTTTCTTCTTATATTCTGTATCTTTTTGCCCCTTTTTCCTTGCTTGAAATAATTTTCATTTTTTGAAGTGAGGGAAAAAATGAGCCTTTGTGGGATGTATACTGGTTTGTAGGTGTCGAAGAAGAAGAAACTTGGATCCAAACAATCTTCTACTGCGGTTATTGGTGAGGCTGAGGGTTATGAGGAGGTTACGAGTCCCGTAAACCAAGGGTATGGTGAGGATGAAGAAATGTCCAACGGAGAAGAGCGTACCGACACTTCTTACCCTGATGACGAAGGTGGTAATGATGAAGAAGAAGTTTCCGCGGGTGGTGATGGTGAGGCTGAAGTTGCCGCGGGTGGTGATCTTGAAGAAGAAGTTGCCGCGGGTAGTGATGGTGAGGCTGAGGGTAATATTACCGTCGGTGGTACTGGTGGGAGTGGATCTGCCCCTGTTGGGGATGAAATTGTTGGTGTGGGTACTTTTCCCGTAATTTCCTCAGAGTTCTCTTCCGATAAGATATATTCCGCGGGGGAATCCTTCGATGTGACTGCTGTCATGGGTCTTGCCGAGGACTTCTCATTGCTTTCCCCACATGATGATTAGGATGTGCTTGGGGACCTTGGCAAAGAAGGTACCACTGATCAGCAAGCTGAGAACGCAGATGGTCATGTTGAGGGTGGTAATGTGGAGACTTGCGCGGGTGAGGAGATAACCGCCAAGGGGAAGTCTGCGGTTGAGTCTCCTTACGAGGATTTCCCTTTCTCGCTAATGCCTGAAGGTGAAGATGCCATTTTGGCTTGGCTAAAGAAGAAGAACCTGATGTTCGTCCCTAACCCTGCCCCCGTGGTCACTGGTGATAAGAATTCCGACGCTTATACTCGTCGAATGATGCAACTGTCTTCTGAAGCCCGCGTTGCTGAGATGTGGGAGAAGAATCTTAGAGCTTCGGAAGCTAATTTAGTGGTTGACCCTCCCTCCTATGTTCCTGATATGATGGCCATAGCTGATGGGTACCAGTACGGTTTTCCCCAGCAGCGTGTTTTAGAGGTAAATCCTTGTACTCTTTTTATGATATCCGCGCATTGTGTTCTTCGTGATATCTGATCCCTTTGGTATAATAATGTTTGTTGTTTGTGACGTAGATGATGAGGAGCGAACACTGTAACCATGCTCTATACCAATTCTTTAAAGCAAAGTCTTTAAAGTTGGAGGCCAAGCTTCGTCATAGGGAAGAGGAACTGTCTGCGACTGAAGCGGAAATAAATGAACTGAGGGGCCGTCTGAAGGAAAAAGAACAGCTGGGTAACGCTGAGGAGAATCTTCGTTCAGAACTTGCTATAGTCCGCAATGAATTGGAGCAAACTCGTAGAAGTGTCTCGTCCTTCACAGGTTTGTATTTTACGGATTTTTCACTCCTTGTGATTCCTTATCTGTATTTTGGTGTTATGTCTGAGTCTCCCCACCCTATCTTCAGTGGGTGGAGTCCCCGAGTTGATATGGCTTCGGAAAGAAAGGGAACGACAGAAATCCCGTATTGCAGAGTTGGTGGGTAAGTTGAAGATCGAAGCCGTAAAGTGGAATGCTCGTGCTGATGAGCACAACGCCTTAACAACTGAGTGGCGTGAAAAGCGAACACTGATGGTCGATATGCAAAATAAGTACAATCATGACCGTTGTTTGTTTAATGGTACGCTACTATGGACGCGTGATAACCTGCGTGATGCTCGAGAACATGCTTCAGACTTAGAGGCTAGAGTGCTCTTTTTAGAAGGAGAGTTACAACAGGCTCGTTCTTTCTTAGGCCCCGGGGTTAGGGATAGTATGCTGCGTATTTCCGAGGAAAGAGATAATGCTAGGGATGAGGTTGGTGCTCTTAGTAAAGCCCTAGCAGCGTCTCGAGCGGATGTTGCTCGCCAAGTGGAGTCTGAAAGAGATCTTGAGATGAATGTGTATCGATTTCATAAAAGGATGGGGGAGGTGAATGATGAAGTCAACCATCTTCGTCTCTTGGATTCGATGAAGCAGGTAGATTTAGACGCCAGTCAATTTGCTCTTATGAACCTTCAAACGGATTATAAGAAACTATCCACCGAATATGAATTGCTTGATGAGGCTAGGGACGCAGTTGTCAATGAGTATGAGGAGGCTTCGGCTAATGTCAAAGGTATAACCTCGTTTTATCGAGTGTGATTCTGTTATTATTCGTTTTAACCCCTTGGTATTTTCTGTTTTCAGCACTCGAGGGACAGCTTCACGCAGCAAATGATGAGCTTAAAAAGACTCAATCTGCCTTAGTGCAGCAGGAAGGACAAACCAACTATTTCAAAGGGTTGGCCGCGTCTCGTAAAGAAGCAGCGGAGATTTCCTCCAAAGAGGCGGAACACCTATCTGTATTGCTGTCTCAAGCCCACCAGCGGACCGCTGTTATCACTTATAAGGCTCTATGTCAGTTGGCTGAAGAGACCAACAAAGTCCTGGATAAGACTGAACTTGGCCTTAAAGTCGAACATGGTCTTGTCAAGAATTATCCGCGCCGTCCACTTCCCGCGCCTTTGCCTGGTTCTTTTGGGCCCTCTTAAGGTGGTAGGTACCTTCATCTCGCAGAGACAACCCCGTTGATGGAGCTGTATCGTCCAAGTAGATTTCTTTTATTAGTCATAGAAAGTTGATCCTCGTTGATTATATAATTTCAGATCATTTTTTGATGTGTTTCCTGTTTTATCTTATTTGCTGAATCTTGTAATCAACTCTTTATGAAATGGATCATCCTTTTGGCGTACCTGCGTTTTCAATTCATCTTTTTATTTTAAAGTATTGTGAAGTGCTAAACTAGAAATAACTGGTTCTGTAAGAAGTTGAGAGTGTTTGAGTGCGACACCGAAGGTAAATACCTTCGTGATCGTCTTGAGACCTGTCACCCCGCTGGCGAATCCTGGGCCAGAGGATTCCCAAACGGTGGGGGACGAGGCAGCGTTCTAGGATATGAAATGCTTACGTGAAAATATTCACATGCACCCATTCCGTCGACCCACTGCCTTAAAATTGGTTGGGTATCTCTTTCTGCTGGATGCCTCCCCCATGGTTGTAGATTAACTACTTTCCCCAATATTGTTAATATATAATGTAATGTACATGCGTTCATCCAGTGGGCCTTTTGACCATTTCGTTTACTTTTCCCAAAAAGCTTGTTTGATTGATAGGTTGATGCCTGCTACTCCTCGTCCAGAGATAGAAACATGTAAAGCGGTTACGCCGCCTTCTTCTTCTGGTATTCTCCACGCAGATGCAAAGCTGCGCTGCTCCTATGGGTAGTACGGTTTAAGCCATTTAGCATTCCAAGGGTGCCGGAGGACCTCTCCTTTCAGAATGCGAAGATAGTAGGAACCGTTTCCCGCAATGTCGTGTATTATAAAAGGTCCTCCCCATGTAGGTGCTAACTTTCCCCATTTCTTCTCTCGTTGATACTACGGGATTGTTCGTAGCACATGCTACCCCTCTACGAAATTTCGAAGCTTTACCTTTTTTTTGTACTCCCTCGCTAGTCTCCGTTGATAGTCTTCCATCTTCTGCAATGCTGCTTCCCTCCTTCCTTCCAGGTCGTCCAGTCTCTCTAACATCATGTCTGTTGTGAGATTTTTCTCCCATGCTTCGGTCTTTGTGGTATCATGAGGATCTCTGTTGGGATGACTTCTTCAGCTCCATAAGTGAGGAGAAATGGGGACTCCCCAGTGGAAGATCTTCGTGTTGTCCTGTATGCCCATAATACATTGCGTAGCTGTTCACACCATCACCCCTTGTGTTCGTCTAATTTCTTTTTGAGTATAAGGGCGAGGGTCTTTTTGGTAGCTTCCGCTTGTCCGTTTCTTTGAGGGTATATGGGGGTGGACTTGTTTTTCTTTATTTTGAAAGTGTCGAAGAGCATGTGTATGTTTTTCCCCTGTAATTGTTTACCATTATCGGACACGATTTCCGCTGGTATGCCGAACCTGCAAATAATTTTTTGGAATATGAAAGTAAACACCTCCACATCTCTGATCCCGGCTAAGGCTTTGGCTTCCACCCATTTACTGAAGTAGTCCGTGGATACTATCAAAAATCGTCTTTTCCCTGATCCTTCGATGAAAGGCCCAACGATATGTATGCCCCATTTTGCGAATGGCCACGGACTATCCATAGAATTCAACGTTGTTGCTGGTGCATGTATCTTTTTGGCGAAACGCTGACATTCTTCACATCGTCGGGACATTCTTGCGGCATCTTGTATCATTGTGGGCCAGTAATATCCTTGCATTTTTGCTTTG
Source organism: Papaver somniferum (assembly GCF_003573695.1). NCBI lineage: Eukaryota > Viridiplantae > Streptophyta > Magnoliopsida > Ranunculales > Papaveraceae > Papaver > Papaver somniferum. Next base: position 78,430,346 of record NC_039359.1, on the reverse strand, counting down.
TCGGCTAGTGATCTCATGCCGCTATGATTTCCTGCGTCACCATAATGGATGTCGTTTAGAATTCGATGCCCCTCTTTCCTGGATAAGCAACGTAGTAACGGTCCGAGGAAAGATTTCTTGTACAGGATGCCATCCCGAAGGTCATATCTTCCTACTTTGGAGAGTATTTTCCTGTTTTGTTTGTGATCCGTGGGTAAGGTTTCATCCTTGAGAAACGCATGGATCATCATTCTCCAATCATCTTCGTTGCTGAAATATTTGTCTTTATTTGCTCTTGACAGGATATCTTCTTCGTCAAAATCGTCACGGATGTCTTCTCCCACCTGATCTTCGATATTTTCTTCCACTGTATCTTGATTTGTAGCAAAGGAAAATTGTGTTACAATCGAGGGCTCGTATACCCTTGTTATTTTGATAGATTCGATACTCTTGTCCTTCAGCATGGATGATATATATGCTAGGGCATCCGCGTTCCTGAGATCCCTTCTGCATAAGTGTCGTAACTTGATGTTCGGAATTTGTGATGCCAATGTTTGGACCAAGGCCATGTAAGCTGAGAGGGTGTCGTCGTACACATTGTATTCGAGCCCTATTTTCCGTATGACAAGCTGCCAATCACTTGTCAGTCTCACATCAGTTACCCCCATCTTTATTATTAAGCGGAGGGCATGTACGGCTTCCTCGTATTCGACGATGTTATTAGTATGCTCTTTGAATTCTAACCTGAGTGCCTGTACGATCCTTTCTCCAGTTGGGGTGGTGATGACAATGCCTATTCCTTCCCCTTCCTTATTTTTGGAACCATCAACGAAGACTTCCCATTTTCTTTGACTCGCGGGTTCGAGGACATCAACTGGATCCTTGCTTTCTTCGTCGGCTTCTGGTATTCCCCTAATCTCTTCGTCGTTGTCCAGGGGGAGGTATGCTAAGAAATCCGCCAAAACTTGGGATTTTTGGGAATGTTGAATTTCATGAATGATGTTGAATTGGTCCAGGTGGGTGTTCCACTTGGCTATTCTGCCTACTTTTCCCGCGCTTTTGAGGACTGCTTCCAGTGGTGCTTTGCATGGGACGCGGATGAAGTGAGTTATGAAATAGGTTCTCAGCTTTTGAGTAGCCCATACCAATGCCAGGATAAGTTGTTCGATCTTGGTGTAGTTCCTTTCCGCAGAATTGAGGGTCTTACTAACATAATAGATAGGTTGTTCTATCTTCGTATTGGTTTTGACCAACACTGCGCTAACTGCGTCTTCTGTCGCTTCTATGTACAATGCCAAAACCTCATCAGGATCAGGCTTCTGCAGGATTGGAATTGAAGCCAGGTGTTCCTTTATTCTTTGGAAGGATTCTTCTCATTCTGCGGTCCATTCAAACTTACTCCCTTTTTTGAGAATATTGAAAAAATGTTTGCGTTTGTCCGAGGATCGGGCAATAAATCTTCCCAAGGCTGCTATGGACCCATTGAGCTTCTGCACTTCTTTTAAATTCTTCGAAGATGGCATTTCTACTATGGCCTGAATCTTCGCTGGGTCTACCTCAATGCCCCTTTTTGTTACCAGATATCCGAGGAATTTCCCTGAGGTGACACCGAAAGTGCATTTTTCTGGATTTACTTTCATGTGATGTTTCCTCATTGCTTCGAAAATATCTCTCAGGTCCTGGTGGTGATCTTTGCGCAACTTACTTTTGACGAGCATGTCATCAACGTAGACTTCTAAGGTATTACCAATCCATGGCCTAAAGATAGCATGGACCATTCTTTGGTACGTTTCCCCTGTGTTTCGAAGTCCAAAGGGCATTTTAGTGTAGCAATAAAGGCCATGCGGGGTGTAGAATGTTGTGTGTAGTTGATATTCTTCTGCCAGGGCTACTTGGTTGTAACCAGAATATCCATACATAAATGACAGCTCTTCGTATCCTTCCACTGCTTCAACCAGCTGATCTATGCTTGGCAGGGGATAGCTGTCCTTGGGACATGCCTTGTTGAGGTTAGTAAAGTCGATGCATATCCTAACCCCTCCATTTTCCTTAGGAACGACGACCATGTTGGAGATCCATGTAGGATATTTGACTTCCTTGATGAAGCCTGCTTCTAGTAGTTTCCGAAGTTCTTTTTCCACTGCCTTATGATACTCCGGTGCAACTTTTCTTATTTTCTGCCTGAAAGGTGGCGTGCCTGGTTTGATGCGCAGCTCGTGTTGGATTATATTCGGATCAATCCCCGGCATATCTCCTAACTTACAGGCGAATACATCCGCGTATTCTTTAAGTAATTTGGTTAAGGAATCTTCTCTTCTTTCGTCCATTATGGTCCCTACTTTGATCATCTTCGGGTTTTCTTCCGTTCTTATGTTGATTTCTTTTACGGGCTCTACTGGTCTCAACACCGGCTTCGGGTCCCCGAGGACTGGGACGTTCTTTAATTGCTATTTGGTATGTTTCTGTCCTTCGTTGGCTGCTGAAGTACCTGTCTCTGTGTTTAGGACACTATCATATTTTGTCAAACCCCTCCCTTTGGTTTCCTTGAGGAACAGGTCTATGGCATTTTCTTTCGCAGCTTCTTTATTTTTAATCCTTCGGTTTTTTCGCTGTTCTTCTTGTTCGTTGTTGATACGATCCTGAGTGGTCTGGCACTCTTTTGCAGAGACCCGATCTCCCTTGATTTCCATCACTCCCTCGGGTGTAGGGAACCTGAGATATTGGTAGTAAGTTTCAGCCACTCCCTTGAGTTTATGTAACCACTTTCGTCCAATAATGGCGTTATAGAGGGATGAGGCGTCAACCACGCTGAATCGTGTTTCTACTTTCATGGGTCCGGCGTTCACCTGCAGCACGATGTCTCCCAATGGCTTTTTGGGTGCTCCATTGAACCCGTAGATGGTGTAATAAGCGGTCATTAGTTGTTCATCATGGAGCTTCATGATGTATTTTCAAAAGTTGTTGTAGATAGTGGTAAAAGGGGTTCTTTTCGAACTTGTGAAGATAGATTTTTTTTTAAAACTTAGAAATGTAACAAAATTAAACAAAGTGATGTGAATTTTTATGGAGAAAAATAGAGGTGAAGATTCCACCATTCAACAATATTTATGTAATGTTATTTAATTTTTAATTATGCAAATTAAACAATTGATTTGATTCTTAATAATTGCCAAAACCAGATTTCCAAAATATCAAATGTTAGTCGCAAGCATAATGCATCAAGAGTATAAAACTAAGCATGCATTATCAAGATAAAATACAATTGATTAATAAAAACCATTTAAATCATTTTTTCAATGCAATTAATCATATAAAAATATTGCAAAAATTAAATAAATAACAATTACCACATAAATATTGTGTGAATGGCTTCCTCCATCACCCCTGAGATTGGGTTTAGCTCATCATGGTGTAATACATCTCAAAATATTTTATTAATGCTCAAAAGTTGATTACAATTGATGAAATAATAAGAAAATAGATTTAAGACCGTCCGTTGCGACACACAGGAAGCGTCAAGGAAGAACGACATAACTGAAATGCTGTAAGTGCTATTCCTAAGTCGCGAGAAAGGAATTGGAAATTGTCGCAATTAAGCGACACTTTTCAACGACTTTCCCTTACCGTCTAATGTTCTTCGTGTTCTTGGCTGAGCAGCAGCAGAACTTCTTCGCCTGTCGACCTCTTCTTTTGATTCTCTCGGCTCTAAGTCTCTCCCAATCACTTGCCCTTTACTAGGAAAATAAAGACAGTCCAAATTCGTCCTCAATCAATGATCACCTTAAGGAATACAGTAACTCGCTTACAGGAGATTCGCGAGTGTTTCGTTTGGACTTACCTCCCGTACCAGACGGGGGATGAACCGTTTTCGTCGACTCGGGCCACGAATCCTATGCCGTGTGCGAACCCGAGGGGCCGAGGTGATATTGTAATCACCGTCCTTCCCTGCACACAGTTTGTATTTAACAACCCTTCCGTAGGGTTTAAAAAAATAATAATAAAGTCCAAGAGTCCAGTCCAAAGTCCAAATAAAGTAAAGTTCAAAAGAAAAATAAAAAATAACCTAAAAAAAAAAATATATAAAAAATCTCTCTCTTTTTTTTTTCTCTCTTTTCTATATATAAAAAAAAAATTCCTCTTTCGCTCCTTTCTCTTTAAGCTTTTCCTTCCAAGGTCCTTAGTACTCCACTTCAAACCTGCAAATCAAAGACAAAAAGAAACGTAAAAAGGAAAAAGAAAAAAAAATAAAAAAAATAAACCTAAAAAAAGAAATCTACCTAAGCACAAGTCCGCGTCGGCGGCGCCAAAAATTTTTAAAAGATTTTTCTGTGGTTGTAGTAGTTGTAGTGGTAAGGGGGTATCGTTCAAACTCGAACTTGTGAAGGTAATGGATTTTTAGATTTAAAAATATATATACAAAAATATTAACAATGGGTGCGAGAGGTAACCAAGACACTAGATTCCACTATTACGCAAAATTGATTGATAAATATTTCAAAACTCTATTCTATTCTTAAGTCTTCTTTTATCTTTAATTCACTATCAATCATACAAATTCTCAAATTTTATTTTTAAACTTTAAGCATAGATTTTCAAGAGATTTAACCAAGTATAACCTATCAAACTGAATAACAAATAATTAAGACAATCATTCAAATAATTTAAAACTCTGCAAAAGCAGCGATTAGGTGAATCATATAATTAAATGAAATAGTTACCCATTTATGTTGCGTGAATAGCTTCCTCCATTTCCTTGGTTACGAGGGAATTTTAGCCGCTCATCATGTTGGAAAAACTCTCAAAATATTTCATTGATGCTCACAAGTGTTTACAATGAAGAGAAAGATAAGGAAATGTTATAAAACAGGATTCTGCGACCCACAGGAGGCGTCCAGAAGCAACGACACAGAAGAGGTGCTATTGTTACTGAATACCTAAGACCCACACCTACGACCCACGGTTGTGAGTCTCTTTCACTGTTGATAAACGACTGCTGCTGCAAGTACGTTCTTCGTGTTCGTCATCAGCAGCAGCAGAAGCAGAAACCGAGTTTGGGAAAACTCGAATTTCTTATTCTCTGGCTCTCCTCAGCCCCCCAGACTCTCGACCCACCTTCTACTCGACCCAAGGAGTTAATTTATACCCAACAGCAGCATTTAATCCCTCGCAATAACTCCATATAATCCTTCATTATTCGGTTTAAAGAAAAATATTCTAAAAATATTGTCTTCCCTGTTTTGTTTGATCACGCGTATGCAGCTGAAAAAATCACCTTAATTGTCTTCTAAACGGTCCAAAAGTGTGCTAGAGTCCTCCATGCATCATCATAACACGTCCGAATCCCTCAAAAATCCTCTCAAACCCGTGACTGCCCTGTTATCTGATGATGACTTGTTTAGCCGATTCTAGCCAAATTCGATCGACCAAAACGCTTGAAATAGGTTTATATATATCCTAGGAACAATCTCACCAAGTTTCAGCCATTTAATCACCCTAAAACACCTTCAAAATTGGATCGAAAATTCTGCCAGTTGAAAGGAAGCTTTTCCCGCCAATTTTGATTTTTCAAATAAAGAAGATGACCCCCCCTAATCCTGTACGGGTGTCCCTTTAGCAATTGGGGTGGAAATAGTAATTTTGGGGTGGAAATAGTAATTTTTCTGGGTTCCTCCGGTACATTTCTGGGACGCTTCCGGTGCATTTCTGAGGTGCCTCCGGTACATTATCCTGGGGTGTAAAACACTACTTTTCGAGCTCATTTCGTCGCAAAGGCTTATTTCTCTAAAAACATCTACAAAAACACAAAATAACACAATAAGTACTTAATCGAGTCTAACAATACAAAATATTGAGAACAAAATAGACACATAAATGCGTCTATCACTTCATCCGTTTGAATACGTCGTAGAATAGAACGTTCACTGAGCTTCCCCTGTCTATGAGGATCTTTTAGAGGTTACATCTAGCCACTGGTAGTGTGAGGACCAAGGGATCGTTATGATCTTCCATATTTCTTCTTCGATATCTTCAGTATCGAAGATAATAGGTGCGTCCATCCACTCTTCGTGCTCGTCCACCTCTATGACATGAATCTTATATAATTCGCAGTGGTCTTCGAACTGCTTCCGTAGCCTCTTTCCTATCTGTGCTGTAAGGGAGGGCCCCGAGGCTTAGGAACACGAGATGGTGTTGATTGTGCGGTTTCCATCTAGAAGTTGGACTTGCTTGGTCCGTTTGGATCTATCCTCGGTGACCTCCTTTCGTATGTAAAGTTTGAGTTCGCCAGCATCAATCAATTTTTGGATCATTATTTTGAGGTTTTTGCATTTCTCGGTCTGGTGTCCATTGAAGCAATGATACTCACAATAATCTTTAGACTTCTCGGTTCTTGGGGGATGTTTTCCCTTAGACCATGGCCACTCCAAATTTTCCCTTCCTTTGATCTCTCGCAAGATCCGAGCGTAGCTAGCATTGAGCTTCGTGTAAACCTGATCTTCGAATTTTCGATCGTCTTTTCGTCGTTCATCCCTTCGTTCCTTCCTATCTTCGTGAGGCCATTCCACTGAGCTATTTCTTTTGGCCCCGCTGGTTTGTTCTGCGGAATTGGTACGGTGAGACCTCTGCGTGTGTTCCCTCGGTTCTCACGCTGGATTTCTTCAAGACGAGCGTACTTTTCAATAATTATTCGAAGGTCTCCTTCTGTCTTAGGCATGCTTCCATGAATCTCAACAAATAGTGGACTCATTCGGTCTAGTCCCCACTTGTAGCAGTTGATACTTACTACTGGGTCCACACTCCCTATGGCTTGGCAGATCTTGTGCCATCTGTTGGTGTATTCCCTCGTGTTCTCCTTGTAGCCAATTGCCAGAGAAAAAAGTTTATCCATTCCAGTGTTGACAGCTTTGTTGTACATGTATGTCCTCAGAAATTTCTCTGCGAGTTGATCGTAGGAGTTGATGGAATCAGGTGGAAGGTTGTCAAACCAAGACAAAGCCGATCCCTTCAGACTTTATGGGAAATATCTACAGAGGACGGCGTCGTTCTGACTCCATCGGGCTAAGATACGGTTATAATACCGGATATGTGCCGCGGGATCACTGGATCCGTCGTAGCATTCAAAAGTTGGGGCAGGGAACTTTAACGGAATGGGGGTGTTTTCCAGGTGATGAGTTAGGGGCGTGGAGTTAGCATATTTCATCACCTCTTCAAGCCTTCCTCCGCCTTGTCTGGCTTTTAACTGTTTGATCTCAGCCATCATCTCATCACGCAGCTCCTCCATTGCGCGGTAATATCCCACGTTCTCATGCTCAGTTGAGCGTTTCTTTCTTTGATCTTCGCTGTCATAATAGTCTAACTCTTCGGTGGAATATTCTGGATCGGTGCTTCCCATGGCGTCATTTGCTAGGATGATTCTTCGGTCTCGATTAGGCTCTGGTGCTTTAGAATTTGCTTCGTCCAGTTGTTGGCTAGTCTTTGTGCTTTGGGCAATCTTATCTTTCAAGTCTTGGTTCTCCCTGGCCAGAAGAGCTACGGCATCTGCGTAGACCTGCTGGCTCTTTTTCAATTCTTCGAGCTCTACCATCAGTCGGTGGGACTGGTTTGATCCCTGATTGGGAGTTCCGGCTGGTACCCCTACGGCCATAGTTCCCCCTTCGTCTACAGTGTGTATTAAGGGTGGTCGAGGATCAGCTTCAATCGTTGGTATCTCCAAGTTTGGTCCCCTCGGTTGAGCTTCCACCCGTGGTACTAAAACCACCGGTATGGTTTGATTCTGACCGTTGGTTGATGGCATTCCGAAGATTGGTGTATGTGCGGGCTGATGTGTCATAGATTCTGCTACCCCCTCTTTTTGTTGATGGACTTGGCTTGAAACCAAAGTCTTGTTATCTTTTGTAACCTGGAGGGCCGCAACAGTCTTCGTGGCTGCTGCTTTGAGAGCCGCGGCTGCAATGGAGTTAGTGTTCATAGGTGAAGTCACAGGATAGGATAAATGTTTTACCGGGACAAAGTCCCTGTTTCTAGCGCCAAATTGTGAACACATAAATCACGAATCCAACCACGTGTTCACAAACAATATTCGCATGCATCCTAATTCTAGAATTGTACGTAGTATGCGTAACGGGATGATTATATCGATTCATCGACTCGAAGCCTCCGGGCTTGTCATTGTCTAGTCGAATATTATCATAAATAATAATCGTATAAAGGAATAAATAAAGAATCACGTATAAATATAAAGCATATGAAGTTTAACGCTGAATGTAAGGTGCTGAAATGTAAATGAGACAGATTTACGTGGTTCGGCACTAAGGCCTACATCCACGGGGTTTGGTGTTTCACTATGTATTGAATGGTTACAAAGATAGTCGAATGACTTTAGAATATACATAGGTCTGCGGAAGTAGGGGGATTACTTACTCTTCCTATTTCTTTCTCCCATGTTCTCCTCTAATTGCTCTCCCAAAATGGTCTGCCCCTCCTCTCTTAGTGGAGAAGGGTATTTATATGGATGGAACGTGGGTCCCATCTCTGAGGTGCCGTTGTAATCTTATCTTCTTGTGCTTTGTGCCTATTACCCAGAGGTCTTTGGCATATGCCGCGGCCTGAGCTTGAATACGAAGGGTTATCCTCGCTTCTTCCACGAGCTGATCGACACGTGTATATCTCTTGGGTATTTAATGCGGGTAGATGGATGTCTGCTCGTGTCAGACAAGTGTCTCTTTGTCTGGTCATATCTGTGTCAGCCTAACTTCCTCTCGGCCGTTGATCTGGGATCTTCCTCGGGATTGGGTGTGTTAATGCCCAAGGGGTATTATCTGGTGCTCCTCTGAGCCATCATACCTCTGTGGTCCTCTGTCCCTGACCGTCAGATCTGCTGACCGATGGCATCTTCTGATGAGATGCTTGCTATCATGTTTTGATGTCTCGCTTCGCATGTCTTCTACGTGTCTCTTTCTGTACACGTGGTGGATGATGAAAAGTGTACATACAAACCTTTCTGGAAGATCTGGTGGTCTATGTCCATGAAGTAAGTTCACTATGAAGATGGAGTTGCATATATAACAAGATTAAACCCAAGAGCATACCAATCTTGACTTATCCAACGGATATGTGATCGATATACTGTAAATATCCGATCCTTATTCCACACGATTGTTTTTTATTCTTTTTCCTTTTGCATGGGAACACATTTTCGGCAAGAGTCTCTCGTTCTGGGAACTGTGAACCATGCAAAGGGGTTGCATGTTCAGTTGACCGTGCCAATTTATTTATTTTGTTCTCCCAATTAAGTTGGGTTCTCTTAAAAAGCTTAATTGTAAAGATTTGTTTAACAATAAAGATTTAGTAAACAAAAATATTGATAGTACATGTATTTGGTTTCAAAATGACAAATGACAATACCACCTCATGACCTGAACAACCCTCCTTATATCCCCATCGAAGGTAGATGTCTATGGGATATAGATTTAGTAGATGAAGGTACTCCTATATAGTGATATGATCAGCGCCAGAGTCTTAAGTTTGCGATTCTTAAGTTTGTGAAGCATACTACAACTAATGTTGCAAAGATAGTTGTCAAAAGACTAGAGGAGTTAGCGAAAGGATCATCCATAAATTTCTTTGTAAAAGCACTCCAACATATAACGACATTACCATGGTTACTTTGTTATACTGTGGTATTTCCCCCCTCAAATGGAATCCACTTACAGCATGTTGTGCCTGATTTTTGATTTCCTTTTGTACGACTTCATTTGGGTTGAACTTTTCTCTTTCTTGATTCATTTTGATTTTTTATTCAAAGATAATGGTAGCTCTTCAAAAGTGCGTTTTTGTTTTTTATTTTAAATTAACTTAAACAGTGCATTCAACAACACGACTTTCATATAATTATGAAAAATTTACATGCAAACAAAATAGGTGGTAACTACCTAGACGCGCTGCCGCATATTGATCAAAGTCAACAGTTGAAGACAACATCACTGTTTTGGTCCCTTTATGCTGCATTTTCATCTCTGCAATCCAAAAGTGCGATGTGTGTATGAACAAGCAATGTCCATACCCCATAGTAAACCCGCTGACTCGCACTTCATGAAAAATATTTGAATAAAAATGCAACACTGTTAATGAGTATCAGTTAACTGAAAAGGGTATCACAATTCGTATAAGACAAAATATTTTGAGTGTATCGAATTATGGTATTCGTCTTAGTAATTTGGTATCCCGTTAACATCCATGTAAATATGGATGGTTAAAAATTGATTTTGGATTATTATGCGAGTGAACTCAGGGCAATGGGATGGAACCGCGCCTCTATCTGCCAACTAACTTACAAGGGTTATACAACTTTGGCACAAAATCTCCTAAATTAAATTCTTCATTTATATTTTGTTACATTACAATGACATTGTTTGTTTACCCTCTCTCTTGTTACAATACAATGAGATAGTTTGTTTACCCTCTCTCATTTTTGATCTTAGATCCCCCACAGGCAATGATCTTACTTTCCTGGATGCCTGCCTGCCCACTGCTCGGGGTCCTTGCATGCAACAAAAAGACCTCTTAATTCCTTAATTCTTTCTCTGTTTTTTACAAGTGTGTTGAAACGGTAAGAGCACTGTAGTTGTTGTTGGTAAAATAAGATTCTATTCAAAGGTACGTGTATTTTGCTTCAATATATTAGACATATTCGGTCAAGGTTGAAACTTGAAATCCTAAAACAAATTAATTCAACTTCCACACATGACCCTTTCTTCGTTTTATACGTACAAAAATAACCCTACGTTTGGCCAAGTCACGATTTCATAGCTCATTTGTTTATATAAATACTTCATCAGGGCTTCCCACCATATCTCATAACTAACCAAAAAAATAATATTGAAAGAGAGAGCTAATAGATCCTCTTATACCTATTTTCTCCCGGAAAGAAAACAAAGAAAGAACACTAAATCTCATTTTTCTCTTATATAAACAAGAAGCCAAGAGGGTAAAATTCAATTCACTTTCTTCTCATTCACAAAAACATAGAACATGGGTCTAATCAAAGAAAGAAGAGATGTCTTCAATGTAGCCGTATTTGCTGTTTTATCCATTTTCTTACTCATCAACAGTTCCCAGCAAGTTGAAGGGATGAGGATATTGCGTGAAGATAAAGATTTGTTACTGATGAAAACGGAAAATGATTCAAATGAAGGCGTTGTCGTCTCGAATAATCAGCCTCAATTTATAATTCATCAGCAGTCCTTACAGAGAAGGACACTTCCAAATCCTCGTACACCTTCTCCCTGCACTAATCTCTCTGGTAAAGGTAACACTGGTAAATGTCCATCGAGTACTAGTACTTCCATGACGACTATGAACATTGCTGGTAACGTTGAGGATAATGAAAAAATGACTAAGAAAACAGAAGAGGTTGAGAATAAAAGCAGGATTGAGCTTGTAATTCATCAACAGTCCTTACAATCAGTTCCGGATCCTCGTACACCATCTTCATGTACTAACCTTTCTGGAAGATCTGGTGGTAGATGTCCATAAAGTAGGAAGTTGCATAACAAGATCAAAGCTCAAGAGCACGACCTATACAAATCTAACGGAGATGTGATCGGTATACTGTAAATACCCGATCCTAATTCCACTCAAATATTTTTTTATTCTTTTCTCTTTTGCAGGGCAACACATTGTCAAAGATCTCTCGTTGTGTTGTGTGAACCATGCAAGGTGCATGATCATGTTAATTTATTCTTTCTTTTTTTCCCACGTAAGTCGGTTCTCTTTAAAAGCTTAATTGTAAAGATTTGCTTACCTGCTAAGAAAATAGTATTAATGAAAATTTTCGATAACATTTTTGGTTTCAAAAATATTACCATGATGGACCGTATGGGTTGAACAGATGCCCGTCTCCTTTGTGTGAACACCTCAATAACACTGATCTAAGTATATCTAACTAGTAAATATTTTGGGCTTCTTTTCGTTCTTCTTTCTTATGAACGATTGTGAGAGACGTGTAAATATTTTTATACTAGTTTGTTGAACTTTAATTCAAAATTGGCGTGTTTGAATATTTTCATTTTTCACCTCATATTGCTCAAGTCAGACCTTTAAATGCATGTATTGTTCAAGCTGCCCCAAATCATGAAAAATAAGGTTTGGATTTCCGAATTTATTTTGATCATATCGTGAATAACTGAAATTTATTTTTGTATTCTTTTTCTTTATGAATTTGAAGAACGCCCTGAAAACGAAATTAAGAAATAAAAATGTAAAAACATATCTAAACAATAACAGTTTAGCCGGAATGGGAACTGTACAATTCTGTTTAATATCCAAACCAATATGCCGAGCAGCTTTCGCTAGTATTGTTTTTAGCTCACGGAGCTTGGTGTATAACGGTGTAACAGTTCTCCAAACTATGCTGTTTCGGTGTGCAATTCTTTGTTTTTGCAACAAAATATTCTATAGTTTCGTCCATAGTGTCTTATCTTCTCGTTGTATGTACCCCGGCACCATCACTTTCAAAGTCAATAGATGCAATGGTAAGTACCAGACCTTTTTCCAAGTTGTAATCGGAAGATTGTTTCGTCCGAACTTTTTTTATCACATATACTCTTGTTTGTAATTTTTTTTTGGAATCCGACTCATCTTGATCTGTCTCAGAGTACCTGTGGTTCACTAAGGTTTGACTTTTGAGTAAGAGCTAACTCAGCTGACTTATTTTATTTGGTAAGGAGATGTTATAATGAGGATCGGTGTCTCTTGATTCAATATACAAGAAATTCAGCCAGGGTTCAAACTTGAAATCCTAACACTAATTCAACTTCAACATATCCCATCAACCCTATGTTTGGCCAATCGACATTTCAGAGCTCATTTGTTAGCATAAATACTTCAAATGCTCTTCCCACCATATCTCATGATACCGTACCATACTGTTCACCTTTACTGGTATCAGCGCCTAGAAACTGCTCTCAATTATATGTGCTAAGATTCATAGGGTGACGAGGAACCTATAAAAGGTACCACATGCCAATTATCTTATATGCAAAATGGATACTCGACCAGCTGGTTATATCTATTGCAGATTTTAGCATCATTATAACAGTACCCTAAAAAATAAAACCCAAAGTAGGAGAGATTTAAAGCTGGGGGGTCGACATGCTTTTGAACTTGATAAGGGCAAGTTGTATCACATAAAGTTCTTGGGAGTCTTAATCAAATTCATTTAACACCAAAACTAATTTCCTAACATTTTTCCCTGCCTCCTCGACAACCCACAAGTACCAAACTTCAGTCATAATGTCTAACTAAACATAATATTATCAAGAGATTTTAATGGACCACACAATCCATTTTTATATGTAACGCCAACTAATAACTCTATAAAGAGATTGTTAACTCATAATGAACCCTATATTATTTAAGGTAAAAGGGTTTATCTTTAGTTCCAAATGTTCCTCATCCATCCAATTTGGAAATAAATAATGATTAGTTTAGAAAACAAAACTTGAACAAGGCTTAAGACGCCGAAAAACACTACTTTTCCAATTGCAAATAAATGATTAGGTTTGTGTACATACATTCTTGTGTTCCCTTCATTAGTAGTAAGAATGTCAAGTTGTGAGGATATTAAGAACTCAAGGAGTTGTAGTTCTTCATTGAAGAGGAATAAAAAGAAGTGCAGTTCATGTTGTTGTTGTTGCAAGTGTAGGTATCGTGCAATTTCTTTAGACGACTCCGCATACTGTCACTCCACCGATTCTAACGAGCCAATAGCAAGTACATCATCACATACAATGGTTCAAGAGAGACTCGACCAAATGATAAGAGACAGATCAATGAGGATTGGTGATAAGTTAAGAAATGAAGGGTTGAGGAAAAAGAGGAGAAGCAAGGAAAGACTCAATATTTATAGTACTAAGTCTGTTGTAATGGTAGCCTTGGATAAATATTCATATGATCCTAGGGAGGATTTTAGAGAGTCAATGATTGAGGTTATTATGTCGAATCAAATCGAAGAGACAAGAGATTTACGTAAGTTACTGAACTGTTATATATCGATGAATTCGGGTGAGTATCGGTCATTAATACTTGAGGTTTTTCATGAGGTCTGTACTAATATTTTCATGTACTGTAAGTATGATTAGTACTATAGTATATATATAAGAAATCTGGATATCTCTTGTTCATATATTATACGGGTGCGTGCGTAGTGTATTTGAAGAAGGTTATGTCTTCAATCCTTCTTTTTCTGTTGTTAGCTTCTTATTTTTCATAATCTGCATTATTATAGAACCGCAACAATCACTGAATTTATCACATCGTCCATCGGATGAAAAACCGCAAGAGCCTCGAAACCTGGTAAAGCACTAGGCTCAACAATTGGGTATAGAAATCCACGAGCACCGTGAGCACTCCTCAACATTAATAAGGACCCTGGTGCCATGTATTTAGCTAGATGATCAATAACTTTGCGTTTATCTTCTTTGTTCAAACCAACTAAAGCCGCTAAGAATACAACTTCGTAGTCGCTTAAACCAGTCGAAACTTTCATAATATCGGTATCATGAAATAGCATTCGCTTTGACAAGTCAGGATCTGCAGCGACCAAGTTAGAAGCCAAAGCATTGGCTGATCGGTCGATATCATAATTGTGAAACGTAGTGGTTTTCAGGTGGGTTGAAGCCAATACTATCGATGTGAGAGGGAGGGGTCCGGATCCGATGAAAGCAATGTCACTTGGGTTTGGATTTGTGATATAATTGCTCATTATAGTGTTTTCAAGACGGCCAAGTTTGATGTAATTGGTGTAGTACGGAAACATGCTAATATGATCAAGTGGGATATCGTAAGAACCCAACAGGGCAGAGAAGTGAGATTCTAAAAGACCTTCGGCTTCTCCACAGACACGAATGAGTTTGGAACGGATTCCTTGAAGTTTTCCTGATAATTTGGTTACATCAATTGGAGATGGTGGCATACAAGTTAGGACTAGTCGAGTGAAAAGAGTGTCAACATCTTTTGAAGGTTTGAGGCTTTGTAAGGTTGATAGGTTGTCATAGATCTCACAAACATTTTGAACTAACATTTCTTCTTGATCACAAGAAACCAATGAACCCAATGAACCCATGCTGACAAATTGTGTTGTTTATGAATATACTAATTAGAGCAACAATTTTGACGTTGCTTCAAAGGGGATGAAGTATATATGAATCAAGCAGTTTCTATAAAGATATATGCCGAAGAGAATTTGTGTTTGATTGTTTAGCCTCCAAGTGTGGTGGCTATTTATGGACAACATTTTCAATGAAAGTAGTCGTTAGTTTTATAATCCATTATTCCATATGGCATCATATCTTATGGAACTACTATATATGTTGATATATAACACACCAAATATACAAAGCAGAAAAACAATTAATAACTAATAGTTAGGACAACGTTAGGAGTTTGACAACGCGAGATGAAATACACGAACAATTGGTGTTTGGTAGAGTAGTACGTAGTTGTGTTATCATAGAAAGCCAGTAATGTTTATTATATCAATTTGTAATCCAAATTTTGATTGCAAATGTCATTGTCATTATGATCCCATCAGGTTTGAATGACATTCAAAAATATCATTTGTGACTAGTAATGAAGATAATAATGCATAGATTAGGTTTATGTGACATTCAAAGATCACTTGTTACCTGAATTCAAAAAAGATATGTTTTTCTCGCTCTCAAGACTCATGTAGGTGTAACAATTGATGTTTTCTTCTTTTTCTTTTCCTCTTTCACATGAAATACACTAACATTTACAAAAGTATGTTGATTACAAACAACAAACGATTCGCATGTAATAGCATTCACTATGTACGTATATAGTCACGGTATATGACTATGTCTATGTTCCTCTTAACATATCCATAAGTTCCTGCTAGTGAAATCCAGTTGGATGAATCTGGCTTCAAAATCCTCGCAGTTCCAAAATCAGAAATACGAGCTTCATATTCAAAATCCAGCAAAACATTGTTGCTAGATATGTCCCTGTGAACTAAAGCTGGTACACAATCATGGTGCATGTAAGCAAGTGCATTAGCCGTTCCCTTGATGAATCTTATTCTCTTTACCCAATCAAACTCCGCTGCTTCTTCGTAATGTTCCTATGTCGAATTTCTGTCAATGCATAAACTTCTCTTTCACTTGGAATCAAGCCTACTAAATTATTGGACTCAAGATTAAGTTCAATTAAAATCTCCAGCTTTCCAAATCCAGACGGTATTGTACCTGTAATCTTGTTTCCCGAGATATCTATGGTTGTCAAAGTATGACAATCACCCCAATCTTTCGAGAGTTCACCATACAACATATTTTGATGCACTGTAAACCTATATAGATTCTGATACACGTGGAAGGCCTCTGATATATTATTAGCCAGCTTGTTATGTTCTAGACCGAACCTTGTTAGGCTAGTGCAGTTTCTAATGCTTTTTGGTACGGGACCTGTAAATTGATTATCACCTCCCTCAAGTATTTCATTTATTCCATCTATACATATATCTAACATAGATGATACATCTGCAACAGACGACAACAACAACAACAGTTCCAGGTCAAGTTCTAGTCGACAGGTAGAGGTGTCAAACAGGCCGGCCTGGCCTGGCTTGGCCCTTAATTTATAGGCAGCTGGAGGAGGATGCGTTACACGACAATGTTAATGATGGTGATGAGACGGTGAAAGGAGATAGTTGAGTTTGAATTCCAATATCCAAGACGATGAAAATCAACAAGGGCCTTCCATAATAGTTTTGTTCCATGATGTGGGATACGTTGGGCCATCAGATATAGGCGGCATCATAACCGCACTGGAAGAAAGGATTGGCATGGTACAAAGAAGAGTATCAATTAAAAGACATTATCTCAAGCCAGATTAAAACAAGAGTTCACACAACATCTGCAGACTCTATGGAAGAAAACACTGAAATTTGCACCATATGTTGGTCACTTTCACTTTCCATATTTTGGTTGGTCACTTTTCTTTCCATACTTAGATTAGTTCCATTCCAGGTCTTATCTGGTTTCCTATTCCCCTCGAGACACTGTCATATGTTGATGCCTATAAAAAGCCGCAGCGTTATAGGTTGTGTTAATTGTTATTATCACAAATAGAGACGAGCGAATCTATTGATAGAGATGAGATTATTCGATAGATGGCAAAACCTTCTGGCTCAGAGGAGTCTCAAAGTATTTGTGTAGTGGTTGTTGTTAAATAGTACCACATCCCCTAGAGAAACCTAGGTTCCATGCTTAATAAGCCTTAGGCAATCCTAATCTTGCAAGCCGGTTTTCTAGGTCCGAAAATACAGAATCAACATTAGGTACCACAAATTCAGGTAAAGATGGTTCATCTCCGGAAAAAACAACAACTTGGTGCTCACCAAAAGTGTTGCTTTTGATTTTTTGTTTGATGAATTTGTTGAATTATGTTGATCGGGGAGTTATTGCAAGTACTGGTGTTAACGGAACGCCTAAGGTATGCAAAGAAAGTGGTGAATGTATTGATGGTAAAGGAATTCAAGGAGCTTTCGACTTGAAAGATTTGCAGGATGGTGCATTGTCTACTGCGTTCATGGTTGGACTTCTCGTAGCCTCAATAATATTTGCATCCTTAGCAAAGAATTACAACAAACCCTTTAGGCTAATTGGAATTGGATTATTGATTTGGACCAAGCTTGTTGTGGCGTTACATCTAGTTTTTGGAATATTGTTGTTTGTCCGATGTTAGTTGGTGTTGGAGAGGTTTCGTTCGTGAGTCTGGCGGCTCCCTTTATCGATGACAATGCTCCTGCCGCAAAGAAAACGTTCTGTCTTGAGCTCTTTTACATGTGTACACCAGTTGGAATTGCAGTCGGCTATGTTTATGATGGATTTTTCGCTAGTCATCTTAACTGGCGTTGCGCTTTCTTTGGAGAAGCAATTCTAATGCTCCCGTTCGTCCTTTTATGCTTTTTCATGGAGCCTTTGCAGTTAAAAGGTTTCGAATCTGGTGAAGCAGCGTTAACATCTGAACAAACTGAATTGCATAAGGTTAGAATTACAGAAGTTTATGAGCAGGGAAAAGATGTTTTCCACGTCTCATCTGGAGAAGGGCAGTCCAATAACAAGACCTCAAGGAAAACATATCTGTCAAAGCGCACAATCAAACAGATTTCAAAGCGCAAACGGATTTCAAGATTTTGGAAAGACATGTTTTGGAACGACATGAAAGTTATTTTGTTTGAGAAGGTGTATGTCGTTAGTTTTCTGGGCTACGTAGCATATACCTTTGTAATAGGGGCTTATTCGTTGTGGGGGCTTGGTATGGCACAAGCGAAAGCGATAAAAGAGAAGGACAATCCACTTCTTAATGGTGATGATAGAAACTCCAATCCAGGAGCAAAGACTCTAATCCAAGAGTTAAAGGAAAATAACAATCGATCTCTCAAGAGAGGTAATTAGGTAAACATGGTTTTAAACCAAATACTAGTTTTCATAAACGTGAGCCGCAACTTATTTACTATTACTTTATTATTCTTATAAGTGAAAACTACTACCACACCCATTTTTCTGATTTTTTCCACTGTCAAATCCACGTCTTTAAAACTTGAAGGGCGCATCCATTTTAGGGGAAAAATTGTTTACAAGCCCATATTTTCTGAAATTATGCTTTCGTTTGTATCTGTCTTCGTTTTTTTTTCTTTTTAGTTTTCAAGCAGGCATTTGATTTTCTCCGTCGGAGGAGCTGAAAGTTCAATTTCTTTTTGAATCAACTGAAACACATTCTAGGTTTCGCTCTAATATTATTTCATTCTTCGTTATTCAGGTATTCAAAGTTTTAAATTTGTTAGGACGAATATCACGTCAGTTTGTTCCTCGATCGAGTTTGATCGAGGTTTTCGATCTCTATCGACAGATTTACAAGAAGGAAAGACACGGTGGTTTGATTTGTATCTGATTTAAGCTAGGGTCTGCTATATCAGTTGAAAACAGATGAAGAAATAAAGATTTAGAAAAGATTATGAATGGGTTTTGCTTGAAGTTGACTGTGTGAATGAATCAGATGGAACTGAGTTCGAATTCGATAATAAGAAGATGGGTTTGGTGGTAATTGTGTGGTAGTGTGAAGCAATTAGGGTTTGATTGAGAAGAATGGGAAACTAGGGTTTATGTGATTAGATGAAGTTCTGAATGAAGAACATATTATGCCGTAATTTGGTGATTGATTAAAGATTAATGAAATTGAAGTTTTGGTTTGCCATCAATTACCGGGAAAAGATGAACTACTGGAAGACAGGTGATTAATTAAAGATTTATCGGTGTAGTTAGTTTTTGTTGCTGGTACATGAGCTAAGTTTGAAGTGCTGTGCTACAAGAGCGGAGAATGGTGGTGATGTTCTGAATGGACTGAAACAGGCTATTTGTTTTGGTGAGTTGTTTTGCTCAAATGTGTGGGTTACTGTTACAGAGAAGAGAAGATGCTAGCCAGGGTCGCGATGAGAGTTGGTGTATGAACTGTAACAAATGGAAGAAGGGCTTGGTTGAAGGAAGGAATGAGTAGATGAATGTTAGGACTAGTGTGTTGAGCTGAGAATGAGCTAGGATTGCAGGTTATAAAGAATGGCTCAAGTTGTATTGTTGTCAGTTGTTGCCAGGATATTGCAGGTGAAATGAATGGAATGGTGGTGCACCATTAGCAAGATGAAGTTGGCAGATAATTAGACTAAGTTGTTTATGTTATCATCTTGGATATAACTAAACGCAATGGTTCAAGGGGATGGAGAATTCACACAGTCGGACGATAAATGACTGAATGGAAGCTTAAATGGAGTTTTCGGCTAAAATGATGAATATGGCTCACGGGAGAAAAGTGAGAAGGGCTTTATTTGACTGCCACTTGACATTATATGTTGGCGCTACTTCATCCACGCATGGCCAGAGACAGAGATGAGCTGCCTTTGTCAATTTCACGAGTCCAAGACATAAATTCCACTAGTGGTGTTGTGATCTAGGTTAACATGCCAAATGAGAAATGAAAGTGTGAACGTGGACTGCTTTCCTGCCACATATCTTTCTCTAAAGCATCATAACATCTTTACCATAACCAGAAGAAATTCTCATTTCTTAAAACAGGCAGCAGCAGAACTCGTTTTGTATGGTGGTTGTTGGGTCTGAAATTGGTTGTACGTAGTTGGTTTCGATCCATTAGCGTTACAACTAGTTGAAGTATCGACATGAGTTTGGAGTCTCGAACGAATGGTGGTGTCGATTGGTTGAGATGGAGAGAACAAAGTGTTGTTGTGGCTGTAGAGAGAGCTCGGTAGCGATGATATAGAAGGTTGTGTGTCTTACTGGTGTTGGCTCGAGTGTGGAGTTAAGTTTGGAGTTTTGCTGTTATATTGCTGAGATGGTTCAAGGGGATGGAGGATAATGGTTGGATAAACTTATTTGAAGGAATCGGTGTTGTTGTTTGGGAAGCTACATATGTATTAGTGTTGGTATTAATCATAATGGTTGAATAATATCTTATGAAGCTACGAAAATGGTTGCATAATATGTTATGCATCTACAAAATTTGTTGCATAACACGTTATGCAGTTATTATCGTAGGTGGATGACAAGTTATGCAGTTTTTTTTTTTTTTTTTTGCATAATTTGTTATTTTTTCTTAGTATTGAAACCAACAAAAAATAAGGTTGCATAACTTGTCATGCACCTACAATAATATCTACATAACATGTTATGCAATCGTGAAAATGGATGCATAATCTGTTATGCATCCGAAAATATGACTGCATAATGCATTATGCATCGAGAAAATTGTTGCACAATCTTTTATGCATCGAGAAAATAGATGCATAACCTGATATGCATCCATAAATATGAATGCATACTGCATTATGCATCAATTTTTTATGTACGTACTAAAATCAACCAAAACAATGGTTACATAACTTGTTATAAATGCATAATTTGTTATGCAGTCGAGAAAATGGTTGCATAATTCGTTATGCGTCTGCATAATGTGTTATGCATCGTTTTAGGTGGCTGCATAATGGTTATGTAGTCAGTTTTCGAAATTTTGCCTAAAATGATGATCACCTCCAATTTTTTCGTGAAAAACAAAAATTTGATATTGTTGTTTGTACTCGTTGCGTAACTCTCTTAAAAAGATTTCCAACAATATAAAATTTGTAAAATTTCAAGGCGCGGATTTTTAGATATGTTATATCCAAGTTGCGTTGCCAATTATACCCATGATGCATAACCCGTCATGCGGATGCATAATCCGTCATGCAAACATTTTTAATAATTTCATATAATTATGGGTATCACGGAAATAATTATGGGTGTCCCATAATTAATTGTGGACCTCACAGTGAGAATATTATTTTTTTTGGTTCTGCGCCAAATTTTCCCTTCTTATATTTTATAAGCCCATTTGTTCTCGTATAATACAACGAGGTTACAGTGAACATTGGTTCCACCGAGTCCTGGTTTTCAAACCTTTCCTCAACCAATCCGTACCTAGGGAGGAACTTAATATATATGCAAGAGTCAAGATGCAGACACAGAACTATGCTTTTCGAGGTCGATACATACTTCAAAAGAGACTGTGGGATTTTGTTATCGATGGCGGTGTGAACAAAATTTGGTAACAGAGTCTTCATAAGAATTCTTCGCGACTGTAGACTCCCTTTGTTTAGTTAACTGATCCTGAAATCCATCTTCGCTTATTTTTTGTGGCATACTCTCATTCCTTGCTTCTTTCGAAGGTCGTTTGCCCGGCATTAGCTTGACCTTGATTGTTCCCCACATGAATTCACAAATGCTATCACGACAACTTGCTCCAAGCTCAAACAACCACGGAGCACCCAACACAACATCACAAACGTCAATATCAACTATTTCACAAAATATGGTGTCAGTGTAACACTTATCAATTGCTACTGTAATTCTGCAAACACCCAAACAAGTAACTACGCCTTCGTTATTGCTTACCCATTTAATCTAATCCGATACGGGATACCAGTCCATCTCATAACCCAAAGCTTCCACCATTTTAATGGAAATCAAATTTTGTTCACAACCGCCATCGATAACAAAATCCCACAGTCTCTTTTGAAGTATGTATCGACCTCGAAAAGTATAATTCTGTGTCTGCATCTTGACTCTTGCATATATATTAAGTTCCTCCCCTAGGTACGGATTGGTTGAGGAAAGGTTTGAAAACCAGGACTCGGTGGAACCAATGTTCACTGTAACCTCGTTGTATTATACGAGAACAAATGGGCTTATAAAATATAAGAATAATAGAGTAATAGTAAATGTGCTGCGGCTCACGTTTATGAAAACTAGTATTTGGTTTAGAACCCTGTTTACCTTTCTTGAGAGATCGATTGTTATTTTCCTTTAACTCTTGGATTAGAGTCTTTGCTTCTGGATTGGAGTCTTCTATCATCACCCTCAAGGAGTGGATTCTCCTTGTCTTTTATTGCTTCCACTTGTGCCATACCAGGTGGTATTCAGAGCAAGTTTTCTTGCGATGTTGGTCTGTGAGGCCGCCTAGAATAATCAGTCGAGGATTCCTGTGATCTCCAGGTATTTATCAAAAAAAAAAAGAAGGCTGTGAAGTTTTTGGGTTTTGTTTATCATCGGTCGCCACTTGTTTCGTAAGGATCTTGTTCATCATCACGGTGCATACTTCTTCAGTTTGGTAAGATTTATAACTGGCTTTGCTTGTTAACTATTGATGTACTTTGAGAACCCTAGTTTGTTACTAGTGGAAAAGAAAAGGAATCTGTTCGGTTAATGAGAAGAAAATTAAACTGTTGGGTCTTCTGTTATCACTGGTTAATATAGATCCATCCCAATACCCGCTTTTGCATTTACCATTGATCAAAAACCTTTACCACTTTTGCCTGTCAAGAAAACTAAACCTTTGACCCTTCCCTATCATTACTGAACTCAAATGTCCCATCCAACAGAGAACAATTAAAACGTGGTTTATTACTTCAAAATTGGATAGATATAATCCATCCCATTAATTTATTGATTCTCGTGAATCCATTTGCCTTAAGTTAATTTTCAAGCCATTGTCACGTGAAATCCAACCAAAGTTACATACCTCCGATGAACATTAGTTCCATCCAGAGCTAGCTTTTATACCTTTCCAAAACTAATTAGTGTCTAGCCAGGGAACTTTGTCTCTATGTATGCAAGATGCAGGGCACAATCAGTTTTCCCGAAGTCGATATATAGTGGAAAACACAATTTGTGATTTCATTATTGACGGTGGTTGTGAACAGAATTTGGTTTCGATGAAAATGATAATATCACTAGGTTTTGAGATGGATTGGTCCCCTGTTTCAGACCAGATTAAATGGGTCAATAAGGATGATGGGGTGATTACTTGTATGGGCGTCTGCAAAATTCCGGTGTCAATCGGTAAGTGTTATTCTGAAACGATCTTTTGCGAAGTAGTTCATATGGATTTTTGTGATGTTGTGCTTGGTACGCCTTGGTTATTAGACGTTCAAGTAGTTCATGGTTATGGTGATAGCGTTTATGAATTTATGTGCGGAAAGACCAAAGTCATGTTAATGCAGGGAAAACGACCATTGGGAGAATCAAAGGAAGTGGCTTCTAAAAGTTTACTTCATACAACGTGTGAGGCTAAGTTTATAGAAAATTTTGCTGAAGTTGAACACGACATCACTCCTACTACTCATGTCCAGACAGTAATCAAGTGACTGAAGACATTCAGTTCCTCAGTACTAGTCTTTTCCAAATGAACTCTGTGGTGGCAGCTCCGAAAAGAACTTATATAGATCCATTTACCAAGTATTGTGGACATAAGCCGTTTTCTATATGGGATTTTATACATCCGAAGCATCGAGCAACATGGGAAGAAGCAATCATCAAGTTCTTATATGCGAAGTGCAGTTCGTTTTGTGAGCACTTGGTAATTCCGATGCACAACTCGAGGTCAAGCCGTTTCAAAGGATGTGGGAATACCAAGATTCTTTCTTCTTGTCATTTCCAGTATAAACTCAATAAAGTTTCGTCGCATCAGGGTAGCCTGATACGGGACGTATTTAGGGTCTCTATTATAAGTGATATACATTCAATCCATGTTATTTGTTTAGTCGTACTCTTTGTTGGGAATTGCTTAATTATGTTAGTTGGTTATTTCCAAGTCCAATAAGATATGAGATAAGGAGTTATCATGAGTAAAGCTGTTAGGATAAACTTCACACATATGTGAAGTTATGGTCAGTCAAAGGTTTTCTAGGTTTAGTTAGAACTATAAGTATCAAGTTCTTTTATCATTGTAATCAGCTTGGAATAGCTCATCTTGATTAATGGAAAGTATGTTTGGTTTAACCATTTGATTGTTTGATTATATCTTGGATTAGAGTTGTTCTTGATCCTGGATTGATTGTTACACTGACACCATATTTTGGTAGCAATTGGTAAGTGTTACACTGACACCATATTCTGTGAAGTAATTGATATTGACGTTTGTGATGTTGTGTTGGGTGCTCCGTGGTTGTTTGAGGTTCGAGCAAGTTGTCGTGATAACATTTGTGAATTCATGTGGGGAACAATCAATGTCAAGCTAATGCCGGGCAAACGACCTTCGAAAGAAGCAAGGGATGAGAGTATGCCACAAACAATAAGGGAAGATGGATTTCAGGATCAGTTAACTAAACAAAGGGAGTCTACAGTCGCGAAGAATTCTTATGAAGACTCTGTTACCAAATTTTATGATGGTATTCCTAACTCTTTTGGACAAAGAAGAGATAATGCTTGGAAAATTTCGTGGAAGTTGCTACATGACAGTGGTGGGAACAAAATATATTGGACGATGAACTGTTACATGCATAAGCCGAATATTGTGAAGGAGAAATTGATTTCAGAGCTTGCTAGTGATTCCAATGCACAATTCAAGATCTAGTTGTGTCACTAGGGGCAGTTCTAAAGTTCTTTTTTCTTGGACACGTCATTTTCAATATAAACTCGAGACGAGTTTGGTCACAGTAGGGGAACCTGATATGGGACATATCCCGTGAGTTCACGTATATTTTAGTATCTAGCTAATATCTTGGATATTTATTAGGATATTCATTGATTTAGTATTTTATTAATTAAGATAATTAGTTTCTTTATCAAGTTTATTTTGTTTAGGAAAGTCTAGACTTAGGGTTTTATGTTTGGAGGCTATAAATAGCCATTTCCTTTATTATTTTAATTAGCTTGGATTAGCTCGTTTAATGAAAACACCGTTTGGGTTAAAACATGTTTACTTCTCTTTGAGAGTTTGATCATCTTGATCGTTATTTGTTATCATGCTTCTGGATTGGAGTTTCTATCATCACCGTTAAGGAGTGGATTCTCCTTGTATATCGTTATCGGGTCCTATTAGCCGGAATGGATTCTCCGTGTGTCGATTATTATCAAAACGTTTCCGCTATGCTATATCAAGGCTGGTGCCGATATTTATCATATGACTAATCCTGATATTTTCTTTGGGGTGATTACGGTTTTATGTGGAACATGTGGAACGCTGGCTGGCGCGTATCTCCTTGATCACATAAATTGCTCAATCAAGAACGGGTTTAAGCTTCTTACTGCAACAACAGCTCTTGGAGGCGCATGTTGTTTTGGTGCCTTTTGTTTCAAAAGCATGTATGATTTCATAGGGTTTTTCGTATTGGGCCAGTTGTTTCTCTTTGCTACACAGGCACCGGTGAACTTTATTTGTCTTCGAGCGTCAAGCCTAGTTTAAGACCAATCTTTCTGGCGATCTCCACAGTAGCAATCCATATTTTTGGTGACGTTCCTTCTTCACCACTTATTGGACGTATCCAAGATCAAATCCACAATTGGAGGACGACTGCTCTTATTTTCACGTCTATCTTTGGTGTAGCAGCAGCTATATGGTTGATTGAAATCTTTCTAGACAGTGTTGACAGATATAATGAGGAAGACAATGCTAGTACAAACACGGAACCAGTGGCTGCCGAAAACACAGTTGAAAAATTTGACGAGAAAGACAGTCGCCAGAGAACCATTTCCAGCTAAACGTGCACCATCAATGTTCGGAAGAAGCCTTTCAATTAAAGAAAATGAATTACAGGGAAAAGCTGTTCAAGATTGGCGTGAAATTGTAACTCATTTTTACGTACTCAATTAGGAGCAGGGACTACTCGAGATGACCCGACAAGCCAGAGGGGTGGAAAGAAGTGACAGAAACATATTTGGCTTACAAATTACTGGAAGTATTATCTGAGGCGATGGATCTTGACGAAGAAGCTCTTATTAAAGCTTGTGTTGATATGGACCAGAAAGTGGTGGTTAATTTTTATCCTTAATGCCAACAGCCTGTTACCCATTCGACGATTCTATGACATTTCTGGAGGTTACTGTTCATTTTACGTATGCCGATATCAAACTTGTTATTTTGTTTCTGTTGGCCGGTGTGTTATTTGTTTATCTTTCTTTCCCTCCGAGAGACCTTACCTTTATGGAAACGTAGCTCCGATCAATTTCCTTGCTGAATATGCTTTGAAGGAGAAGAAGGTTTCTTTGAAGCCAACTGATTGCACCAAGCAGGGCTAATTAAATGTTTCTTTCGTAGATTGTCACTGTGCGAGTATTATTATTAATTGCTCTTTGTGGCTGATATGTATTATTTAACACGTCTTGGTGATTTAATCCATGCCACATATAATAGTATAACAGATTATTATTTAAAGATTCCTTTTTCTTGGTCATTATTATACAACTTTCCGAATTATGTTGTTTTCATGTATACAGATTCTTCGTCTTAGCAACAGAATACACTATACTTTTGTAGGAAATATCCCCTTTTTTTTTTGTTGCTGTACTCGGATGGCACCGTCACCTCCATAATCAATGTATATACACTAATTGGGCCGACAGACTGGAGGGTCTGAAAGGTCCGTAGGGAGGGAGTTTCTTTTATGACCACTTTTTTATCAATTGAAACCAACAAAAATTTATAAATTGATAAAAAAGATTTTGGTGGTAATCTTTGGGACCTGAAAAATCCAAAATACCCTTACATTTAAAAACTACTTCCTTCTTTGTCCTCCTTCTCCGTTTCTTTTTCGGCCGCAAAATTTCAGCTCTCACTGTTAATCGACTCATTCCTCCTCTGCCGACATCATAACCAATACCACCACTCTCACTGTTAATCGACTCATTCCTCCTCCGCCGACACCATCATAACCAACACCACAGCCGACGCTATCAGTACCAGCGCCATTAGATTTCAAACCATCAACACCGTTAACTTGCTGAACCAGCACCACCACCGCCAAATTCTCCACCCTATCACTATCACAGTAACCAGCACCACCACCCTTAATCGTTCATAATCAAAATCTCTACCCTAATTGATGCAGGGCGGAAGCGTTGAATAAAATTAAAATCTAAAACCACATATTTCCGAGATACCACTCTCAAGGAAAATACTACTTTTCAATTAATCAAAATCTTCTCCTCTAATATGAAAACATGGAGCTCTTTATATAGATAACTTCCAGACAAATAATCAAAATACTTATTCCTTAAAATACGAGATTTCTAAACTAATATATAAAATCCCTAAATAAACAATTATATTTCTAAAATATTATTAATAAATGAAAACATCTTAATTAATTACAATATATCTTTCTAGATAATTAAAATATATTAAATAATAATGAAAATATCCAAGCATATTTTCATCCCATGAATACTCCACCATTCTCCCCTTCTCAGAAAAAATTCGCCCTCGAATTTTGCCAGTATTAGTTCTTGTATAAATAATTCGTCGATGAAAATATTTATAATCCATCGACTTAAATAATCTTGGCATAATTGCTATTGGACTCAAAAATATTTGCGCTTTGAAAATGTGAAGTTGATGTCGTTGATCCACCTGACTACATAAAGCTTTTAGAGAGTATGAATCAACATAACTAGAACATAATATGATCTCATCATCAGGATAAATATCATAAATTGGTGGTAGATTCCAATCCACGACAACATTATTTTTCTCAACCACAGAAAAAGAAAAAATGCCATCAAACCTTGGGATTTGAAGCTTTAATCCGGACTCCAACGAATCTCGTGGATCATGTGCAACTCCTTGAAATCCTTCTTCCTTGTCGCCAAGGAAGTTTTTTTGTTCATCACCTGTCACTTCCTCCACTTGCTGTAGGCTAGGACCATGATGGGGCTCTTGCTGATGATGCATTTCAGCCAATTGGAGGGTGAGCGCCTTAACCTTCCGTTCTAGATCATCTATTACCGCTTGCTCTTTCTCATCGCTGAGAGCGGCTCTTCGAACAACATCATAATTTCTTCCTCGAAACATGATGCAGGAGCGTTGCCTGTCTCTGAACCAACTGATGCATGGCGGAAGCGTTGAATAAAATTAAAATCTAAAACCACATATTTCCGAGATACCACTCTCAAGTAAAATACTACTTTTCAATTAATCAAAATCTTCTCCTCTAATATGAAAACATGGAGCTCTTTATATAGATAACTTCCAGACAAATAATCAAAATATTTATTCCTTAAAATACGAGATTTCTGAACTAATATATAAAATTCCTAAATAAACAATTATATTTCTAAAATATTATTAATAAATGAAAATATCTTAATTAATTACAATATATCTTTCTAGATAATTAAAATATATTAAATAATAATGAAAATATCCAAGCATATTTTCATCCCATGAATACTCCACCGCTAATCACAATCTCCTTCATCCACAACCACTGCTGACACTGTGAACGGCATAACCATTACGGCAACGCTACCACTTACGCCTCCAGCACAACCAAATAAAAAAATCATAATAAAAATCTTTACCCTAATAATAATCAAAATCGCTAACCTTCCTTCACCACCATCAACAAAAGCACCCACTAATGTAGCCAGTAATGTAACTACGGAAAATCCATAGTTTACACCCAATTTGTTATTTCCTTGTTCTTGACTCACTTCAAATTCATACACATAGAACAATTTCTAGATATATCCTTTTGAGCACTAAAATGATGATATGAAGTGCTACAAACGCAAAGAACACACACAATTTTTACATGATTCGATCCATAAAGGGATCTACATCCATGATTTTCACTATAGTATTTTGGGGTTTACATGAGACTCCATTAATGAGTCTTTGAGCTCTTTTTAGATCTAGTTTTCGGATGAAGAAGATAAGAAAAATAGAATCTGCCCCCTTTTCTCTCTCTTGCTTTTCGTTTAAGTACTAGAGTAAGGAGGTAGAAATTACATAAATGTCCTTTACTTACAAATTAAGGAAACTGGGATAAAATACTATATAGAGTATCCTAGGGATGTTATACTACTTCGGCCTTCATTTAGAGCCACCCGTCGAGTGTGGTTTTTGGTATCTACATTCTGCCCTTTTTTCCTTGCGTATTGCTTGAAAAGCGATCCTTAAGGAAAAATCCGTTTTGGTGTAGTTCTTGGAGCGAGACGTGTGGTGCTTGAGTGGATGACTTTCACCTTTGTTGATGAAGGAACGAGCGAAAGAATAATTACTTGAAAAGTATATACTTTCCTCTCATTCTTTTGCGAAGTTCCGAAGCCTTGTTGTGTGAAGTATACATTATTCCTTGAAATATACGAAGTATGAAGTATGAAGTATAAGAAGTACGAAGTATATGAAGTTCGAAGTATGAAGTATGAAGTATATCCGGAGTATGAAGTATGCGAAGTATCCTTACGAAGTTTAAGAAGTATCTTTCATTAATTATCTTCAAAAAGTATTCGTGGCGATAAATATAATCTTCAAGAAGTATGATAATAAAATTCCGAAGTATACGAAGTATTCATTCTTGATCACCTGCCCTTGTATTTTTGCGAATTATATACGCGAAGTAAGAAGAATCATTCCTTGAAGTAGATGAAATATGTAGCGTGTGCGATGAATATATATAATGGATGAATGTGACGAAAATGCTTATGCAATGCTTATACAACGAATGAGCATGAATAATATGCTTACCTAAAGTTGAAATGTATAGAGTATGTGTGTGTTACTTAACTCGTTAAGTCTTGAAGGAGTTAATCTTGCTTCGAATTGTTTTGATTCCCCATCGCCTGGTTTTGGTTCTTCGTTCATCCATTGATCTTAGCTCGTTCATGGCTCTTCGCATGCTCGCTTTCTTTGCCTCATCGACTCCACTTTTGCTCTAAGTTCGCTCCATGTACGTCTTCGTTCAACTTTAGCTCGTACATCACATCGCTTTATTGCCTTCGAGCTTATTCCTACAATGTTAGCATACATAGCATAATAGTAGTACAATCATAGTGATATGGATATTTACTCAAATTATAATAACATGCATAATTGTCTTTTTATTGCTTTCCTAATGCCTTTTGCGAGAAATTTTGTCCATCTTTCCTTGATGATCATATTTCATTTTTCTTCGCGCCTTATTGTTCCTCGTCCATTCATTTTTCTTCTTTCCCTTTTAGACGATTTCTTCATTTATTCTCTTTCTTTCTTTTCATTTTGCTTTTGTTTTATTTCTTTCTTTCTTTTTGCATCTTATACATATTTTAGTGTTGAAAATTGTTACGGGTAAGGTTTTTGCTCAAATCTTCTACTCGTATTTGGCCTTAAGGGGTCTTATTGTGCCTCATAAGTAAGGTTCTTACCTCGCCCCACCCTCTCATTAAGGGTCTTAATTCGAAGAAGTCTCAGGTGCTCATTATTCTTGCGAATAACGATCCATCAACCTTTCCTTAACATTATTTACTGAGGTCTTACTTCGCGACAATACGACAGGCCTAACTATTCCCATGAATAATATCCCCATGATATTGCTGTCCTTTTTGGTCACACAACTCCCTAATCTGGAGGGTGTCGTCCCTTCCCACTGAATGCCCCTTCAAGGAGGTTATCCCTAACATGCATGTTGGTCTCTTCCCATCCAGTTATTACGACACTAGTTGTTTTCGTGACTTCTTATCCCTTTCGCCTATATGGCTATTGGTTACGAAGTGACACCCTAGGTGGGGTTCTTTGGGACTAGTGCTTCCGCGGCCAAGACTTGCCATACGATCTTGGCCGAAACTCTCCAGACTTCCTAGCATACACAGCTCCACCGAATACGTCGGCGTCTTGGTCATACATCTGCACCCCTTACCGAAGGCCATCACCAAAAGGGGAACCCTCGGCGGATAGGAATTATCATTGACCCTAGATTTCTGTCCGGGAGTT
This sequence comes from Papaver somniferum, assembly GCF_003573695.1. Taxonomy (NCBI): domain Eukaryota; kingdom Viridiplantae; phylum Streptophyta; class Magnoliopsida; order Ranunculales; family Papaveraceae; genus Papaver; species Papaver somniferum. Next base: position 78,399,062 of record NC_039359.1, on the reverse strand, counting down.
TTTCACGACGTGCGTTAGGACTTGCCTCTTACACTTTCGTGAGAACTAGGGTGCACGCGTGGATTCCCATCCTTCCTAGGTGAAGGGTTTAAGGTTTCCTGAACCGTTTCGTGAATATTATTAGCCTCCTAATCCGAGGTCTTACTTTTTCTCTTTCGTTCTCTATCTTTCGCTTATTTTGCCTTGCTGGACTTGGATTAATTATTTTCTTATTTGTCTTTTCCTGCGTTCCTTTTCGCTGGGTTGGAGTTGTTTTATCTCTTCGTTGATGATTTATCACATCGACGGCTTTGCACATCTCCTCTTTGGAACTGCAATCGTCCTTTCCTCCACATCGTCGATAATTTATCATATCGACGGCTTTACGCGTTTTCCTTTTGGAATTTGCAATAATTCTTTCCTCCACATCGCCGATAGTTTATCATATCAACGGCTTTACGCACGTCCCTTTTGGAACTGCAATCGTTCTTTCCTCCACATCGCCGATAGTTTATCATATCGACGGCTTTACGCGCTTCCCTTTTGGAACTGTAATCGTTCTTTCCTCCTCTTCGCCAATAATTTATCATACCGACGGATTTTTGGTCGGACTCCTTTGGTCGCATCCTTCCTAATCCTCTTCCTTCCCTATTTCTCCTTTGTTCGTTTTTATTATCTTCGTGATGGACTATCTCTTCGCCATTGAAAGTTGATGTTTCTACGCGAGATGAAATTATTGTTGTTGAGTTGTTACGAAGTGCTTGTCCTTGATCCATTGGGGCACACCTTATCATCATTGGTTCGATCTTTTCATCACTCTTGATGCTGGTGTTAAGAAGTACTTGGTTTGCTTGTTGGATTTGGGTTTATTCTTCCTTCATTCATTTTGTTGAAGACATCTCTTTCCGGTGTAATTCAGTTGATGATCCGCTGATTACTATCCTAATACAAGCCTGATAGATAGCTTATTTATTGAAACTAATCAATAGACAATATAATTGCATAGCATCACCATTTTATTTTATAATAACTGACTCTACCAATGCTTATGTAACTACTGGAAACCAAGTAGAACACCCAAAGTAATAGTAACCAAGATCTAAGACATCTTAAGTAAATTAAACACCGAAAATTCTTATTGATGAATCCTTCAAAGTTACAAAGATACAAGTTCTCGAATACAAGGAAACCTTAATCTCTCCCCTAGGTTAAACTCTCCCACTCTCCAAAATCCCCACCTCCATACATTGCCCAAGGACCTCTATTTATAGGCCACCTAACCCTAATGGAACACAACTCATTTTATCTCGTCGCGTTCTCGCAGTAACAATTACACTTCGCCCAGACCGTTTTCCATAAAGTTTTTCCCCTTCTTTCGCTTACTTCACATGGGATTTTCGGGACACCTGTCTCTTTTCTTGCTCCATAATTTATATACCTCGTGGATTGTCTTTTCGATCATGTAATCTTACTTCGTGGCAGATATCTTGTAGGGTACTTTATGGATCCTTCGTAACCCTTGTTCCTCTCGGAGCTTACTTCGTGATGAGACACTATCTCGCACATAGCTTTTACCTCGTCGAGTTGTTAATAATGGTGACTCTAACTTGATTTGACAAGTCACTGACGAAGATTTTCGTGACACGATACAGGATCTTTTGGAACTGCAATCTTTCTTTCCTCCACATCACCGATAGTTTATCATATCGACGGATTTACGCGCTTCCCTTTTGGAACTGAAATCGTTCTTTCCTCCTCTTCGCCAATAATTTATCATACCGACGGATTTTTGGTTGGACTCCTTTTTGTCGCATCCTTCCTTATCCTCTTCCTTCCCTATTTCTCCTTTGTTCGTTTTTATTATCTTCGTGATGGACTATCTCGTCGCCATTAAGGGTTGATGTTTCTACGCGAGATGAAATCATTGTTGTTGAGTTTCTACAAAGTGCTTGTCCTTGATCCATTTGCGCACACCTTATTATCATTGGTTCGATCTTTTCATCACTCTTGCTGTTGGTGTTAAGAAGTACTTGGTTTGCTTGTTGGATTTGGGTTCATTCTTCATTCATTCATTTTATTGAAGACATCTCTTGCCGGTGTAATTCAGTTGATGATCCGCTGATTACTATCCTAATAAAAGCTTGATACATAGCTTATTTATTGAAACTAATCAATAAACAATATAATTGCATAGCATCACCATTTTAATTTATAATAACTGACTCTACCAATGCTTATGTAACTACTGGAAACCAAGAAGAACACCCAAAGTAATAGTAACCAAGATCTAAGACATCTTAAGTAAAGTAAACACCGAAAATTCTTATTGATGAATCCTTCAAAGTTACAAAGATACAAGTTCTCGAATACAAGGAAACCCTAATCCCTCCCCAAGGTTAAACTCTCCCACTCTCCAAAATCCCCACCTCCATACATTGCCCATGGACCTCTATTTATAGGCTATCTAACCCTAATGGAACACAACTCATTTTATCTCGTCGCGTTCACGCAGTAACGGTTACACTTCGCCCAGACCGTTTTCCATAAAGTTTTTCCCCTTCTTTCGCTTACTTCACATGGGCTTGTAGGTACACCTGTCTATTTTCTTGCTCCATAATTTATATACCTCGTGAATTTTCTTTTCGACCAAGTAACCTTACTTCGTCCTTTTTTACTTCGTGGCAGATATCTTGTAGGGTACTTCATGGATCCTTCGTAACCCTTGTTCCTCTCGGAGCTTACTTCGTGATGAGACACTATCTCGCACATAGCTTTTACCTCGTCGAGTTGTTAATAATGGTGACTCTGACTTGATTTGACAAGTCACTGACGAAGATTTTCGTGACACGATACAGGATTTTTAGTCCGGATTCTCGCGTCTTCTACGTGGCGATCCATATTTTGGTATCTACAGTTTGCCTTTTCTTATTCTTCTGGATCGTAGGTAAAGGAGAATAAGAACCCCTTTTCTAGATCGTTTGAAGTTAAGTAACCGCCACTCCTCCCCATCAATGCTCTCCACGTGGTGCCTTCTCTCGTGTAACCGCTAATTACCGATTCGTATTCTTCGATAGTGGGTAGCTTGGTTTGACTAGTCATCTCTATAAATACCCCTTTTATCAGTCCCTTATAACATTTACCTTCTTCTATTCCCTTTCTTTCCTTTTGTAAACTTAGGTTTCGTTTCGTTCTCCTCCAATGGCTCCCAAGAAAGTCCCCAGTCCTACCACCTCCACGACTTATGAGGATTTTAAAATCGATCTTCGAAAGTTGGGTATTTGTCTATCTCCGACGATTGATTCCCCCTTTTCTCCTTCTATTACCACAACCAAATTCATGGAATTAAATTACTGATGGATTCAAACGGAAACTTAGTCTTATACAAAGATGTTGATCACCGCTGGAAAACTGAGAGCGGGTATTTCTTTTCCTTTGTATGATCCGAAGAACCCTCTTTTTTATGAAATCCTTGTCAAGCTTCAACGAGGTGTTTATCAATTGAGTGGAAATGCCATCCGTCTTGCTAATGAATTCGTCAGAAGGTCTAATGGCGATACTTCCCAGATTCCACTCTTGGTGCAAAGTTTCGTTCCTGTGGATTACATCATTGAATCTTTCTCTACGAACTACACCGGCCAGGATATGACCACGAGAGCCTATCAGGAGTGGGGCGTCAAGCTTTCTCGCAAAACTTTGGCTGATCCATCCAAGGCCCTTCTTTTAGATGTTGATCCTATTGGTGCGAAACAAAACAAGTATCTTCGTCTTTCTAGTGATGAGGATTGGATGATGTTTCCTTTGATAGCCAAAGGTCCTCTGGTGTGGGGTCTCGACGAGAACGGGACTGCTCGCATTGGTCCTCTCTCTCAAAATGCCCATCTCAAGGCATATGATGCGGGTCGATTTTGCTGGCATAAGATGCCCCACGAGGTCAGTCTTATCCTCATTTGGTTTCCTTATCTTTTATTTTATTGTATCCTAACGTCCTTGTTCCTGCCTCAGTATCCTGTTCCCCCGACTGGTATGCTGAAAGACCGGTCTAAAAAGTCAGTTCAAGAACGGGTTCGTATCCCGTGGCCTCCCTTTTGGTCGTTGTTTTCGTCGATTCCTAACCTCCGATTTTCAGGAGAATGAGCCTCAAGCAACGGATGGTCCTGCTAAGAATTTTAGGAAACGCCAACGTTCTGGGGTTCCTCCTACTACTTCCAAGGTATCCCTTTCTTCCTTAATTTGTTTTCTTCTTCTCGCATCATTCCTTAACCTCATGGATTTCAGGACGATCCTCCCACCTTTCGCACCTCACAGCGTCGCCGTCACGGCCTGGATGTGGACGGCCTGTCCCAAGTCCATTCCTCAGTCTTACCTCTCCCTGATCCCTCTCATCATCAGCATCCTCTCTCATCTTTCGATACTATCCCCTCGCGTAATTCCCCTTCTCCCGAGCCCACTTTATCTAGAGGTGGTCAGCAAACTGCCGAAGTAGAGGAGCCTAATCTTCTTCCTAACATAAAATTTTTAAGGGAGATTTTTGTTTAAACTCGCGGAGATCCTTCCTTAAGATCTGAGGCGACTGAATATTTGGTTTCTCTTAGTTTTAATGATTTTCTGGTTGAAGATCAATCCTTTATATTGAATGCTACTTTGAATCTCTCTCTGGAGCAACATTCTTCCATAATGGGTTTGGTGAATCTTTCACATGCGTTTAAAATTTGTTTTCCCCTTGTAATATTTCGGAGAACTTTAAAAGAAGATCTTTCATCATTAGGAGCAACATTGCAACATGGCTATTCTCATGGAGCTTCGAGAGTCTCGTGAATTGATGAAAATTCTAGTGCTCGTATTCTCCACCTAGAGGAGCAGCTCGCAGAAGAGAGGAAAATCTCGTTCAATCTTCGCCGTGAGTTTCCCTTTCTTTGTCATTTTGGCGTTGTCTTTCTTTTGGTGATAACTTACCTGTTTAACTCCTTCATTCCTTAGGAAGTGAGCAAGAGCTTAAGGATTAGGTCTCCCTTTTATTCCTCGAAAAGGACAGTCTTTCCAACAAGGTCTCCACTCTTCAAGAGGACGTTCATTATTTTCATGAGGAGCTCGATCAGATGGTGAAGGATGTAACCCTGATTGCAAAGCGTCTTCGTAGAAATGCTGAAGACGAGAAGGTCAGGATCTTTAATGAGTTTTGTGATTCCCAAGGCATTCCTCGCGTTTCTCTGGATCTTGAAGCATTTTCTGATGATGAGCCATAACCTGCTGCCAAAGAATCAATTCCTAACATTAATAAATTGTCTCCTACTGGCAAGGATACCGAAACCGACGAGGATCGTGAAGATGATTCCCGCGAGGATACCGAAACTGACGAGGATCATAAATATGATTCCCGCGAGGATGCATGACATTGTTGAACTTTGCTAGTGTTGTAACCTTAGCATTCACTTTGGCTGAACGCTCCCAATCTTGGGGGGCAGACAATATTTTTAATGTATTTGACCCTTCCTTGTACTTTTGTGTTTGCATTTATCTCGTGCCTTTGCGTTTTCCTCTATCTCTTTCTTTGCGTTTGTATATCTCGTGCCTATGCCTTCACACCAAGTATATACTTTGGAAAATTGAATCTTGTGAGGATAATGCTTAATAAGAACATAAAATATAAAAGTATATACTTGCCTCTTGTTCTTATTGAGCATTAGATAATCAAGACAATGTTGCGCAAGACCAATTTCATGATTAGTCCTTTCTATTTATTGTTTCAACTTGCTTGCTGGGTCTGAGAGAATTTGTGTTTTCTTTGTGGCTCTACGAGGTCTTATTGCGCCTCCTAGTTAAGGTCTTATTGTGCCTCATCCTTTCTGAAGGATCTTAACTCGACGAAGTATCAGGCGCTTATTACCCTTGCGAATAATAATCCATCTACCTCGTCTTAACATTTATTTTTATTTTCTCCGCGACATGCGACATGCCTAGATATTCCCTTGAACATTAGCCCCATGACATTGTCGTATTTTTTGGTCACACAGCTCCCTAATCTGGAGAGCGCCATCCCTTTATAACCCCCCTGATTTCCCCTTCAAGGAGGTTAACCCTAACATGCATGTTGGTCTCCTCCCATCCAGTTATTACGACATTCAGTTGTTTTCGTGACTGCTTATCACCTTCGCCGATATGGCTTGGGGTTATGAAGCCACACCCTAAGTGAGGTTTCTTTGGGATTGAGTGCATCGTAGCCAAGACTTGCCATACGGTCATGGCCGGTAACGCTCCAGACGTCCCAGGCAACCGCATCTCAACCGAATACGTCGGCGCCTTGGTCATATTTATGCATCCCTTACTGAAGGCCATCATTAAAGGGACCTTCAGCGGATATGTCTTATCATTGCCCCTAGCTTATCTCTCTGAGAGTTGTTCATGACATGCGTTAGGTCTTTCCTCTTGCATTTTTCATGCGAACTAGGGTGCATGCTGTGGATTCTCAGCCTTCCTATGCGAAGGTTTTAAGTTTCACTAGAAAATGTTTATTTTGTGAATCTTATTTTCCTCCTAATGTGAGGTCTTATTTCTCTGCGAGTTTTGTTTGCTTATTTCAAAGACCTTGCTTCTGTATAAGTTGATTACGGAAGAGATATTTCATTAATAAACTCCATTCTACATATTTATTGCCTTTTCTGCATTATCAATTACGTTCATGGGTAGTACTTCTTGATGTATACTAGATTCTAGGGATGATCCAGTTTTCGTTCTTGCCTCTCTATCTCACCATATATTATATTCTCTTCTTCAACTGTGTCCTTTCCTTCGCAATCTGCCAATTCGTATGACCCATTGCCAACTACCCTTTTTATGATGTAAGTGCCTTCCCATGTAGGCTCTAGATTTCCTACTGATCCCCTTTGGTATGGGGGTATTTCTCGTAGTACAAGCTCTCCAGGTACGAAGCTTCGGGGCTTTACTCTTTTGTTATACTCCCTTGACAACCTCTGATGATAATTTACCATATGTTGTAACGCAACTTCCCTGTTTTCCTCGAGGTCGTCCAACTTTACTAGAATCAATTCCGATTTTATCCCTTTCTCCCATGCTTCTCTTCTCGTGGTTGGAAGGATGACTTCGGCGGGTGATAGACATATTTTTGTGTCTAAATTGTCCTCAATGTTTATATTGTTGAAACTCGATTTTTGTACTAATATTGTTTTTTTATGTATTTTTAGGTATTTTTGGAAAATAAATATTGTTGGAAAATTCGGCTCGAAAAGTTGCTCGGAGCACCCCAGAGGACATTTGCTATACGGACCCCCATTTTTGCTAACTTTCACCCACGACTATATGTAGCCCATTTTTGTCCACATCACCCATTTTTGTCCACATCACCCATCTTCTTCAAATTCAAATATAAATTTTGGCGGGAAAATATTCACAGATTTTCAGTTCGTGATTTGGAGGGGTTATAATGTGATTCAATGGCTGAAACTTGATGGGAAGACTTTATTTAGCTTAACAGGCGTGGTAGGGTCGTTGGAATTGATCCAGTTTGGCTGGATAATCGTTGGGAAGAAAACATAGGTGTGTGTGCAAAGAGAGGAGATATTCACGGGATTTGCATGAGTTGGAGAGAGTTTGCGCATGCTGGGAAGACTCTAACAACTTTTCTTCACTGCCAGATATATGAAGATAATTTTGAGTTATTACAGAGGATTTTCTTCACCTGTTGGATATAAATATGTTGCTGAGGTTTCGAGGAAGGGAGAGGGAGAGTTTGGGAGAGTTATAGAGCATCACAGAGCCGAAAAATCGAGTTGAAGAGAACACCATTTCTGCTGCTGCAGAACTGAAGAACACGAAGAACAGACTGACGAAGACAGTCGTTTATCAACAGTGACAACGATAGTCACGTGAGGGTCGCAGAGAGACAACAACAACAGTTCTCTTTTATCGTTCTTTGTAACAGTGTTTTGCAGCAATTATAAATGTTGCAAAGACCCTATTTTTCATTATTTTCTCTCCATTTCATCTTTGTATACAAATTTTGAGCATGAATCAATACTTTGAGCAAGTTTATACAATGATGAGCTAAAACCATCCTCTGGGGCGACGGAGGAAGCTATTTCGCCAATAAAATGTGGTAATCTCAATTTTATTTAATTTATGCAATTATTATATGAATATTTGCCTTGATAAATAAATAGAAAAAAATGGCTTTGTTAACCAATTGTTATTTCAATTGATGGAGCATGCTAGACTAGGGTTTTGATGTCCCATACTTTCGATTTACAATTGTTATTTCTAAAAAAAATCAACTTTTGCAATATTTAGAATCAATTTGAATGAAGGATTTGCATAATTATAATTAGAGAATATAAAATCACTTTTATTTAAGTTTCTTATATTTTTATTTAAAATTAAGTCTAAAATAATCTTCCTTCACAAGTCTCAACGAACCTTTTTACTACAACAACTTTGAAAATACATCAGCGGGCAGCACCGCCTCAGCTCCATATGTTAAACAAAAGGGTGACATTCCCGTTGCATCTCGTCTGGTGGTTCTATATGACCATAACACGTTTGGGATCTTCTCACACCATCCCTTATGATGACCGTCCAACTTTTTCTTTAACGTTGTTGTTATCGTCTTGTTTGTAGCCTCCGCTTGCCCGTTGATCTGTAGGTATAGCGGAGTTGATTTCCCGGATTAAATTTTGAATGCGTTAAATAGCATTCTTACATTTTCTCCTTCAAACTGTTTCCCATTGTCCGAAACGATCATAACTGGTATTCCAAATCTACAAATAATATGCTCCAGAATGAAATCGTACATATCACCATCTCTCGTGTATTGTTGGGATTTGGCTTCCACCCATTTCGTGAAATAATCTGTTGCTACTATCAGGTACCTTCTTTGCTTTTTCCCGGTTACAAACGGTCCCACGATATTTATTCCCCACATGGCGAAGATCCATACACCCAATACAAAGTTTAAGCTCGTGGATGGTGCATGTATCCTTTTCCCAAATATTTGACAGGCTTCACACCTTATGGAGATATCCTTCGCGTCTCTTGTGCATATATGGCCAAAAGTACCCTTGCGTCCTGGTTTTGAGAGCTAGTGACCTGGTTCCACTATGATTACCAGCGTCTCCATAGTGAATTGATTTCATGATTTCTATTCCCTCCTTCTGCGACAAACATCTCATCATCGGACCCAAATACGATCTTCGGTACAGGATTTCTTCTCGCACCTCGTAATTCGTGGACTTAGTTTTAATTTTATTTTCCTCTTGCCTATCTCGCGGGAGATCTCCTTTCATCAAATAGTTATAAATGGGGGCTCGCTAATCATCATCGCTTATTTACACATCCCCTTCTTCTATCATCATTACTTGGGACTCCATTTCCTCTATGCTTACTGAGGGTTGCATTAACCGCTCAATTATGATATGCCCGATTTTTGGATCCTCAATCATTAAGGTTATAAAGGCAAGTGCATCTGCATGTCTATTATTGTCTCGTCCTATGTTGCTCCAAATAAGGCTTTGTATCTTCATTGAGTATTCTTTCACGAGTTGCTGATATCTCTGCTTCACCGGATCAACTACGTTATATCTTCCTTCAATTTGGTGAACCACTAGTTGTGAATCACTGGTAATTCGTACTTCGTTTAATCCCATTTCTATCTCAATCCTTAAAGCTTGTACCACTGCTTCATATTCAGTCTCGTTATTTGTTGCTTCGTATTCCAACCGAAAGCAGAAAACTATCCTGATCCCTATGGGCGAAGTAAATACTATTCCTATTCCTCCTCCACAACTGTTTGATGATCCATCGACGAATATTTCCCACCTTCTGGGATGATTCTCCTGTAACAAGTCCTTAGGGTCTGGACGACTGTCGTCTACATCCATCATTTCTCCTATGCTTTCGTCTTCCCCCGAGGGAAATTCAGCGAGGAACTCTGCGATTATGTCTGTCTTCGTAGAAGTCTGTACTTCATACTTTAGCTTAAATTGATAAATTTGGGTATTCCATCTTTCTACTCTCCCAACTCTCTTTGAATTCTCCAGGACTGATTCTATAGGAATTCTCGTAAGGACCATAATTTTGTGGGTTTGGAAATAAGTCTGTAACTTTTGTGACATGTAAAAAAATGTCAGTATCAATTTTTCAATCTTTGGATAATTTTTCTCTGCGGAATTAAGGGTTTTGCTGACGTAAAAGATTGGTTTCTCTACTCCTTCGTCGTTCCGAAGTAAGACGACACTAATAGCGGTTAGTGTCGCCGCAAGACAAAGCAAGAGCTCCTTTCCAGGTTCTGGTTTTTGCAAGATTGACAATTTAATAAGGTACTCCTTTATACCTTTCAACGCCTCTTCACACTCTTGTGTCCATGCAAACTTTGCTCCTTTCTAAAAAATGTCAAATAAGTGCTTACATTTGTCTGAGGACTGCGAGATAAATCTTCCCAGAGCTGCTAGCTGCCCGCTTAATTTTTGTACATCTTTTATGGTCGCCGGTGAGGGCATTTCTAGTGTAGCCTGTACTTTTGATGGATCTACTTCTATTCCTTTTCGTGAAACTATGTGTCCCAGAAACTTCGCCGATTCAACCCCGGAGATGCATTTTATTGGGTTTGTCTTCATTTTGTATTTCCCCATCTGTTCAAAGATCTCCCCCAGGTCTTCCACATGATCACCTGAATCCTTTGTCTTGGCCAACATATCATCCACATAAACTTATAATTTCGTATGTACCCACTTGGCGAAAATTTTATCCACCATCCGTTGATATGTTGCCCCCGCATTTTTCAATCCAAATGGCATTCTTGTGTAACAGTACAACCCCCTCGGAGCGAAGAAGGCCGTGTGTTCCTGGTCTTCCTCAGCCAAGGGTATTTGATTGTATCCACAATATCCATCCATGGATGACAACCTTTTATATCCCGTTGCTGATTCCACCATCTGGGATATTTGGTAGGGGAAAACTATCTTTGGGACACGCGGTATTCAGGTCGCTGAAATCAATACATATTCTTATTTCATTGTTTTTTTTGGCACGATTACCATGTTCTCAATCCATTCTGGATATACTTTGCTGGCCTTATGATTCCTTCCTCCATCATCTTTTGAAGTTCCTTATGGATTTGCTCATGATATGTTGTGGCGATCTTCCTTATTCGTTTCCTGATTGGCTTGATTGTCGGATCTAGCTCCAATCTATGACATGCCACCCGTGGATCAATTCCTGGAATTTCCTCCATGCTCCATGCAAATATATCGCCATATTTTTGTAGCAATTCAACTAGCCTCACTTCTTTTTCTTTGTACATTGTCGTCCCAATATTTTGGATCTTGGGTTCATCGTCAGTACCCAAGTTTACCTCCTTTGTTGGTTCTACTGCATCAAAGGTCATGACCGGTTCTCCTAATGGTGTCGGATCCCTTATCAGTTTCGCAATCTCTCCTTCTTCTTTTGGTATCTCGCTGGGTATTGCCCATCCTTCTTTAGGTCTTTCCATGTATACCCGTTACTCGTCCTCTTCTTTCAACTCAATCATTTTCTTCTTTCGTTCCTTCTTCCTTTTCAATCTTCCGTCGTAATTCTCAATGTCCTTCTCATCACATTCTTCCGCGTCCTCGCTGCTTCCACGTATCTCACCAATCCCACTGGGCATGGGGAATCGTAAAAATTGGTGATAGGTTGACGCAACTCCCTTTATCCCATGGATCCACGGTCGGCCCATGAGGGCGTTGTAGGGTGACTCCACATACACCATGAAAACGGTAATCATTGTTTCTAATTCTCCTGCGAGGATCCTCATACATATCTCGCCTTTTGGTTTCGTTGCCACCCTGTTGAATCCGTAAAGTGTATATGCCGATGGTATCATATCATAATCCTCATACCCCAAGGCTCTGAACATATGGTAGAAGAGGAAATCTACCGAACTACCCTTATCTACCAAGAATTTGTCCACAACCCGCATTCTTCGTTGGATTTCTTCTTTCAACAAATGTTTACACATGGTCAAGGTGATGACCAATGAATTCATGTGCTGAGTCCCTCCTTTTGGTGCATCATGTGACGAAATTGTATGTCTCTCTTTTGCCATTCCTCTAGTGGCTCTTTTTTCTCTACTGGCAATATTTCGTTCCCTTCATAGTCCACCTTGTATATCCTTGAGAGTACGTTATCTTGGAAGTTGAGGAAATCCTCCTTCGAATGTACTACGAAATTGCAGCCGAACGACCTCCCTCCTTGGTTTTTCTTAACTTTATTATGTCCCGTCAGGTCCCCATAATAATGTTGTGGTGCCGGTGGAAGCTCTCGACCTTCTACGTAATGTGCGAGTTTTCCCTGTTCCATGAGGCGAAGTATGATCTTCCTAACGCTCCTGCAATTGTTCGTATGATTTCCATGAAATCTATGATATCTGCAGAACTCATGACTCTTCCAAAGAGTTGGTTCTCTTCCCAAATTTGGTGGTGTTGGAATTTCCTCAGTCAATATCACTTCCTCCCATATCCTCTCCACAGTTGCGTTAAGCTTCGGGAGTTATAACTTTTTCCAAGCGTTTACTCCTTGCTTCGTCGGCTTTATGTTCCTCAGCTGGTGTCTTTTGGCTTTATCACTTTGCGGATTTCGATCCTTCTACAAGGATTTTTCCCGCCTTTGGTCAGCCCGCTTCAGCTCTCCTTATGATGTTGTTTTCACCATGGCAGCCAACATAACCTTCTTCTCCATCCATTGCACCTGGCCTTGCCTTTGCGAATTTCCCATCTAAATCCTCAATCTTCGCAACTCTCGTAAGATTTCGTGGTCCATAATCCCTCTTACCGATTCATCAATATCTCTTTCTCGCCTCTTACTTTCAGTTTCCTCCTTACGCCTTTTTCCTTCTTCGTATCTTAGCTTATGATTTTCCGTTCTCGCTTCCACTAACAACCTCCTTAGATCTCTTTCCCGATCGTATCCTTCGATCAACCTTCTTCCTTTTGTTCTTCTTTCGTCCTCTTCTTCATACACCTTCATAGGGACTCTCCTCCCCATACAGGGTCCTTTTACGAGATGAAGCCGTTATCATTTCTGAACTAGCGTTTTCTTCTTGCGAGATTCCAACCTTCATTTTACTGCCATGTTCATATTCATTTCGTTTCGCCTGACTGCCTCGTTTTTCCGTTCCTGCTTTCCATTCCGTTTGGTACCTTACTCGCCCCTTATATCGACGAGTTGTTTTACTCGGTTCTTTCGATATCATGTCTTTATCACCCTCGTTCCCCTCCACTTCTTCTCGATCCGTTTCCCCTTTCGTAATAGCTCCGGCTTTCACGATTTGAGCTGGTTCCGCCATGGATTCATCCTCTACACTCTGCTTTCCTTTACTTTGCCTTGTGAATTCTCGTCTTTCATCTGCTGTGGGCGTTTCTCCCTTCTCCGCTTTCTTCAGGTCTTCCAGCCGCTTGCTCCTCCTTGTCGACGATGTTCCTCCTCTTTTCATTCTTCCTCCCCTTTTGGCCTCTAATCATTTTCTTTTCCTCGTCGCTATCATGTGTGCCGCCCGATCTTGTGTTCTAGTCATCGATTTTCCCTAATTTCAATATTGGTTTTTCTCTAAAACCTAATCTTAAAAAGGGATGTTTGTTAAAATCTCTTACTGCTACAACTTTAGCTAATATGTCATGCCAAGATTTATTACTCCCAAAACTCTAGCTTCTTTCCACTCCTTAGATGAGGATGAATCCCCAATCTAAGTTCCCTATTTCTGGACGCCAAAATGTAACTACTGGAAACCCAGTAGCACACCCAAAGTAATAGTAACCAAGATCTCAGACATCTTAAGCAAAGTAAACACCGAAAATTCTTATTGATGAATCCTTCAAAGTAACAAAGATACAAGTTCTCGAATACAAGGAAACCCTAATCTCTCCCCTAGGTTAAACTCTCCAACTCTCCAAAATACCCCTCTCTATACATTGCCCAAGGACCTGTATTTATAGGCCATCTAACCCTAATGGAACACAGCTCATTTTATCTCGCCGCGTTCTCGCAGTAACGCTTTACACTTCGCCCAGACCGTTTTCCATAAAGTTATTCCCCTTCTTTCTCTTATTTCACATGGGCTTGTCGGGATACCTGTCTCTTTTCTTGCTCCATAATTTATCTACCTCGTGGATTGTCTTTTCGACCAAGTAATCTTACTTCGTCCTTTTTTACTTCGCGGCAAATATCTTGCAGGGTACTTCATGGATCCTTCGTAACCCTTGTTCCTCTCGGAGCTTACTTCGTGATGGGACACTATCTAGCACATAGCCTTTAACTCGTCGACTTGTCAATAATAGTGATTCTGACTTGATTTGACAAGTCACTGACGAAGATTTTCGTGACACGATACAGTATGTTTAGTCCGGATTCTCGCTTCTTCCACGTGGTGATCCATATTTTGGTATCTACAGCTTAATTCAAGCTTGCTGATCAATAAAATCAGAGATAAGAGGAGAGGGTACTTCCCTTTTGTCTGTCTTGCTCGTGGCATTTCGAGTTGCTGGATTTGAGAAGATTTGAACTCGAGCTGACCAACGAGTCCAAGAGAATTGAATCGTTTACTTCGTCATTGAGCTATATGGACCACCGGTTCTTACTCGTAGCTCTTGAACTGGTTGGTCGAGAGAGATATGTACTTCGCTGGTTTTGCTCGTAGGTCTGTCCGTCCCGAAGTGCCTCAATATCTGACGAAGTAATTGTTGCTGATCCTTGGCTGTTCAAACTGGCGAGTTGAACCTGAGATATTACCTCTCTGCGAGTTAGCACGTTCCTTATTGATTGTTTACGAAGTTGGTTGACGAATTGCTGATGAAGATCTGTTTTGGCGAAGTAGGTTTTGACTATCTTATCTCTTTTGTTCGCTGGTGCCTCCTCTGATTCTTGCCATTGATTTCTTCCTGAATTATCATGGGTTTGTCAACGCTGATGACGAGATGGTTGTATGGTTGACGAGATATCATCTTGCCCTTACGAGTTGATCAGATGGAGAATACTGACGAAGTTATTGATCAGGTTAACTCTCTTCCTCGCTGTAAATCAGGTACATGTTAATGAGTTTCAGGAGCTTGACATTTCACGAAGTCTCCTACAATGCCATCTTGGGTATATTTTTGCTCGCGGTAGTATGTATTCACGCTTTATCTCCGGCTGTTCTTCATCGAACCTTTATGATGGTTTTGCTTGCTACAATAATTGTACGTGCTCCTGTGAATTTTCAGTCATTGATCAGTAGATATTAAAGAACACTAAAAATAAATTATGAGAAACATAAACTTTTTGTATCATCTTTGATCTTGTTGTGATTATGAGTCACATTTGGTGCCACTGTATTTTGTAGTATGAGTACTCAGTTCGACGAATTTTTTCGATAGGACATTTCTACGTATTCTTTCATTTGATATTTTTTAACGCAATAATTTTTGAAGTTAGAGATGGAAGAATGAGAGTGCTTCCCCTTTAGTCGAGTTGTTCGCGATCTCTATTTTACCAAGGAATTTTTGTTGGAATATTTTCAACACCGCTTACCAAAGGGGGGTCCTGGGGGGCATCGCCATTGATGTTCGAAAATTTTTGAACTGAAGGTTTTATTTGGCCGATAAAAGCCTGTTCGAAAATTTCGAATCCAAAAGACACCATTGATGTCTGTTGATGAAGGAACCTGACGGTTCGTGAATAGAAACACCTATTCCCAACAGGTGCAAAACCCTTTATAAATAGCTTCTCCCAGTTTCGTTTAAGATATAAGAAAAATCAATCTGTTTTCTCTGTTTCAAAAAGCATCATCAGAAATCAGAAATCTCTTTGTGTGTTCTTGATTGAATCAAGGGGTACAAACCTTGAATTCAGTTTTCGTTGCAGGGCTTTCATTGTATCCTGAAGGCAATATTTCGCATACCTGTTGTAATCGCCAATTGTTATTGGGAGGGTAGAAATATTTGTCTAAAAGAAATTTATACAAGCCTTGAAAGTTTTGGAGTGCAACACTTTCTTCTCTGATTCATTCATCCTTTGTGAAACCCAATTATTTCCAACAATTTTTTCACTGAGTATGGTGCTTGCTGCTAAGAGCTGAAGAATTTCTGAAGTAGCATTCATGCCAGGCTGATGATGATGAGTTTGCGAGTTAACTCGTCCCCTGATTAGCTGTCCGAACTGGTTCACTTCCGAAGTAATATTATCATGGCTTTCTGTGACCAGAGTTTGTGTTGCTGCTTGGGCTATCCTTTATCCATTTGAGTTTCTTCAACGAGTGTTCATTGTTGAACGAGTTGGCCTGTATTTCACGAGCAAGTAACTCTTGCGAATTGAATCTGATCACGAAATAATTTTTTCCCTTCTTTGAAATCTCTGCTTCGCCAGCAGTCCTAGTACGCTACTTGGACTTTGTTTATGCACCTACAATTCGTAACCTTTTAATTGTGGTGGTGGAAGTATTTGAATCTCGCAGGTGGATGGTTGGTGACGAAGTAAGCTTTCTGGTTGATTAGGCGAGGTATACTGACTGTCATCTCCGTGCGTGCTGACGAGGTAAAGTTGAGTCTGGATTGAATTATCCTGTCCATCTTCGTAGCCGTTGGTAAAGTCGACGAAGCAAAACCTGAGTTTGGGTTTGATACTTCGCATTGTTTCCTCGTCCTGCCTGGCTGCTTTGCCTAAGTTGATGACAAAACTTGTTGACGAAGTGGGTTTGGTTGGGACTTGTTCTGAGAATATAAGCTTTTATTCTCACTGTTTGGTTGATGGTTGTGGTGAACTCATGGTCACGAAGTTTTTGCTCCACTAACTGAACTCTCCTTCGGGTCATATATTTCATATTTGCTAAGTTGCTTTTGCTTCGCCAAAATAGTGATGAAGTAGGCTTGAGTGCTGCGTTTTTTCTGTTGGAGTATGTGTCTCGATGTAAACCACATATGTATAGGTAGGATAGTCCCGCATGGAATAAGAGGATGTACATGTGGTGCCTAATAAGTTTGGGCATCTCCTTACATAGCACCGAGGCCTTTTAGATTAAAATCCCACACCTGCTGCAAAAGGTGGTTAAGTGGGGACAATATCGGTGCTATGTTGTCGGGCCCAGAAGTAGAATCCGGCGGTCCATGAAGATTCTAACAACACGGTGATCATATGATGGAGTATGATTGGTTTGGTGAGGTGGTTTAATCTCGCCAAGGTGGAGATTGTTTGAGTATGTGGCTCGATGTAAACCACATATGTATAGCTAGGATAGTCCCACATGGAATAAGAGGATGTACATGTGGTGCATAATAAGTTTGGGCATCTCCTTACATAACACCGAGGCCTTTTAGATTAAAATCCCACACCTGCTGCAACAGGTGGTTAAGTGGTGACAATATCAGTGTTATGTGGTCGGGCCCAGAAGTAAGGTCCGGCGGTCCGTGAAGATCCTAACAACTGGTATCAGAGCCTATGGTTGGGGCTACTCTCTGAATGGAGAAGTGGTTGTGGATGTCACTCGGTACGGCGCAGGTGGAGGTTGACTCAAGGTGGAGCAGGCAAGGCCCTAGGTAGAGCTGGCGCTCAAGGTGGAGTTAATGCCGCACCCCATTAACTCAGGTGGAGCAGGGTTCTATGGTGGGCAATGTTATGCTCAAGGTGGAGTTATTGCTAGCCTTCCCATTAACTCAAGGTGGAGTAGGGTTCCAGGGCGCGTAGTGACAATAATCATGTTCGATAGGTAGCATATACGGACGGTGATCATATGGTGGAGTATGATTGGATTAGTGAGGTGGTTTAATCTCGCCAAGGTGGAGATTGTTGGAGTATGTGGCTCAATGTAAAACACATATGTATAGATAAGATAGTCCCATATTGAATAAGAGGATGTACGTGTGGTACCTAATAAGCTTGGACATCTTCTTACATAGCACCGAGGCCTTTTATATTAAAATCCCACACCTGTTACAACAGGTGATTGAGTGGGGACAATATCGGTGCTATGTGATCGGGCCCAAAAATAGAGTCCGCCGGTCCGTGAAGATCCTAACGTTTTCCCTGTTCGTGATTCGTTTATTTCCATCGGTATCCTTGTGATAAATCATAAGATCGCAAGCTAATATTCTAATTTCATGAATGTAAGCCAAATTGATATTACTTAATTGGACTTTGGGATACTCGCGCCTTTTCAGATGTATTTCATCTGACTTAGCTTTCAAATAATCAACTGGTACCTTTCAACCTGAATGTTGTTAAATTTAGAGAGACTAAGGTAAGAAGACTCCCTCTTTTGGCGGCTTTGCTTATGGTTAATGAAACTAGCTTCTGTAGTTGTTTTGCTGAAGTTGATGACGAAGTTAATTGACGAGATAGGTCTGATGGACTGAGCTTGAGTTACTTTACTCGCTGGGCTAAACTGGTTAGTCTTCGCAAGAGCTAATGACGAAGTAATCGGCTGTACTGTATTTTTTCCCCACTGGTGTTCATCTAGCTTTGGCTGAGATATTGGTCTTCGCAAGTCATCGCGACTTTGCAGAAGTTACTGGGACGGCTGACTCCTTCCACGAGTTATCTTTCATTACGAGATGAGCTGTACTGGGTGCTTATCTTGCAAGTTTATTTCTTCCAAACAAATCTTTTTCTCGTTGTTTTAACTTTATTATGGAGCTGATGGTGAGCTTTATCTGTTTCTTGACGAGGTAACTTTTTGTTGAAGTATTATTGCTCGACTCTGATTTAATTATTTCTTCGTCTATGTCGATTCAATCACGAGAAACTCCCCATCATACTTCGCTACTGGTGGATGGTTCTGGCCGAGTTCGCTTCGCTGATTGTCTCTGAGGTGGTATTTCTCCCAAGTTAGTTCAACTCGGGTTCGCTGTTTGGCTATAGTTGGAGCACAGCTTTAGATGGGTTCTCAATCGATAATGAGAAACACCAAAAGAAATTCCTTTTATTCATGTACATTAGGGTTACATGCTACATTATAGGAATAAAATCATCTAAGTTTAATAACAGAATATATGCAAATATACTCAAGAATGGAAAACTCTAACAGTGTGCACATCGTGTGCACATACGTAAAACATCGTGTGCACATACACAACCAGCTGTCCTAACATTCCCCCTCGTTCCATGCGGGTGTTGGCAAACAGTAAGCAAGGAACGCAATGATAGAAATCGATCTTTAGGCAGAGCCTTAGTGAATATATCAGCAAGCTGGTTCGTCGAAGAAACAAAGCGAACGATAAGTTGTCCTTTCTGAACACGTTCTCGAACAAAATGGTAGTCTATTTCAATATGTTTGGTTCTGCCATGAAAAATAGGGTTCATAGTTAAGTAGTTTGCATCTAAGTTGTCACACCACAGAACTGGAGGAGTACGAATGGGATTCTGTAATTCGTGAAGAAGAGACTCAATCCACATGAGTTCAGCTGTAGCAGTTTCCATCCCACGGTACTCAGATTCCGTGCTGGATTTAGACACCGTCTTCTGTTTTCGTGAACTCCAGGATATGATGTTAGGGCCAAGGAAGACACAGTAGACACTTGTAGATCGTCGATCCGTAGGATCACCTGCCCAGTCCGCATCAGTATATGCTGAGAAGTTGAGTTGCAAAGAGTTACCTCGTCGAAGAAATATACCATGAGTAGACGTATCCTGTAAGTATCGAAGAATTCGCTTCACAAGAAGGAGATGTGCAGTCGTAGGGGCGTGCATAAATTGACACACTTTGTTTACGGTAAAGGCAATTTCAGGCCGTGTAAGGAGTAAATATAGCAGACCGCCAACAAGACTACGGTAATATGTCGGATCAGTGAGAACAGAGCCGTCTGTGGGATGTAGATTAGTAGAGGTACTAAGAGGAGTCACAACAGGCTTAGCACCATGCATATTTTCTCATTGAAGAAGGTCCTCAATGTAACGCCTTTGAGAAAGAAATAAGCCTGTGGAAGTCCAGGTAGCTTCTACGCCAAGAAAGAAGGACAGCTGTCCGAAATCCTTTAGAGCAAATTCCTGATGAAGTTGTGATTTGAGTTTGTCTAAACAAGACATATTCGAACCTGTAAGAATGATGTCATCGACGTAGACCAGCAGAAAAAGTAGTTTCCCCAGAAGAGTGTCGGAGAAACAAAGATGTATCGGCTTTGGAGATTGCAAACCCCAATTTCTGCAAATCAAGCTGAAACGATGGTACCACGCCCTCGGAGCTTGTTTTAAGCCGTAAATAGACCGATGTAGCTTGCATACATGTTTTGGCAAATGAGGGTCAGTATATCCCGGTGGCTGCTTCATATAGACTTCCTCATCAAGAAAACCATTTAAGAAAGCATTTTGAATGTCGAGGTGTTGCACTGGCCAGTTGTATGTCAAGGAAAGTGTGAGAACAACACGAATGGTGCACGGTTTTAATTACCGGGCTTAAGGTCTCCCCATAATCAATACCAAATAGTTGTTTAAAACCCTGAGCAACTAAACGAGCTTTACGTCGTTCAATGGTGCCATATGCTTTGCGCTTTATGCGGAAAACCCATTTGCTGCCAACACATTCATGTCAGGAGAGTAAGGAACCTTTGTCCATGTTCCATTTTTCATCAAAGAATTGTATTCATCATCCATTGCGCTGCGCCATTTGGGATCCGCTTTAGCCTGTGTATAACAGCTAGGTTCAAAAACATCATTAGTAATTTTTGCGTGTTTAGAGGCTAGGAGAACCTTGGGTTTAAAAATACCATCTTTGGCTCGGGTAACTATGCTATGGTCATTGAGAACAACAGGTGGTGGCAAAGTGGTTGTAGAGGGATCTGAATTTGGAACTGCGGGACAATGAGATATAGGAGCGTTGGGTGTTGGTGATAAGAGAGTTGTGAGGGAGGGTGAGACATCAACTGGTTGAACAGAATGGGAGCTACTGGAGTCTGCAGTAGAACGGAGTGAGGGTGGAGAGGAGTTAGAAGAGTTTTCAGAATGCGATGCTGAACTGGGTATGACAGCAGGCATATTTGAGTCAATGGATGGATTGGAAGAGACGGTTTGATGCATCGGAGAGCCATGACGAGCATCGGTTTGACGATGTTCTATGAGAGGACAATGATTAAGTGTGTTGATGGAAGGAGAAGGTAAAGGTACAAAGTGGGGGATAGAAGACTGTACCTGGTCCGATCGAGAAGAGGAAGGTAGTTCAGCGGCAGCATAAGGAAACGATTCCTCCACAAACACAACATGTCGAGACCAATAGATTCTACCAGTAGATACATGAAAACATTTGTAACCCTTTCTAGCAGAGTCATACCCAAGAAAAACACATGCGGAAGAATGCGACTCAAGTTTATTGGAGCGGTAATCCCTTAAGTGAGGAAAACACAAACACCCAAAAGTTTTTAGGGATAAGTAATCCGGAACCTTATTAAAAAGTAGCTCATATGGAGAACGAGACCCTGTTGATGAGGATGAAACTCTATTCATGAGAAAACAAGCCGTAAAAAATGCATCATACCAAAATTTCACTGGAACAGATGCCATGGATAACAAGGTTAGACCAGTTTCTACAATGTGGCGATGGCGTCGCTCTACTAGGCCATTTTGAGGGGATGTGTGGGGACAAGATAATCGATGAAGAGTTCCACTTTCACGAAGTAGTGGTTTAATACGATGATACTCGGTTCCGTTATCGGTTTGAAACATTTTGATTTTAGTGTTGAAAAGATTCTCCACATGTTTAGAGAAGGAAATGAATATAGGAACAACATCTTTTTTTGAATGCATGAGATATATCCATGTAAAACGACTAAAGGCATCCACGAAAAGAACATAATATCGATAACCTTCATTAGACAGAGTGGGTGCAGGACCCCAAACATCAGAGATAACCAAATCCAAAGGTTTGGAGTAAACAGTGGTACTAGAATGGAAAGGGAGTTTATGACTCTTATTTTCTAGACAAGATTGGCAAAAATAAATACGAGAATTCAATACTGGAAGCTTATGGCGAGATAAAACAGACTTGACAGTTCTTAACATGGGATGTCCTAAACAATTATGCCAACACTGTAGGGTCATCCGTTCCCCTACTAAAGCAGCAACTGAAGAAACAGGACTCAGCGTATATATACCATCCTTAAGTATGCCCTGAAGAACTACCTTCCCCGTTCGCATATCCTTCACAAGACAACAAGTGTCATTAAACTCAAACATAACTTTATTGTCCCGACAGAACTGAGAGACAGATAAAAGATTGTGTGAAAGATGAGGAACATATAAGGTATTAGAGAGACGAAAATTTCGAGTTGGAGTAGGCAAGAGAGCCGAACCTGTATGAGAAATACCTAGATGTGAGCCACTAGCCACCTTTACCTGCTCTGGCCCAGTATACTCAGTAGGAGCATGAAGATTGGATATAGCATTGGTCATGTGGTGTGATGCACCACTGTCAGGAAGCCAATCATATGTATATGTGCTGGAAAGAGTGGTAGCATAAGCTGTTGGTGTAGATCCTTTAGAATTAGGCCGCGAGTTTCTAAGAAATGGTTGCTTTCGAGGAGGCTTGTAGGTTCTATCAAAACGCTTGAAGCAGTCTCGAGCAACATGACCAGACTTACCACACAGCTGACAGATAACATCAGCAACTGAAGAAGAGATCTTTCCGCGATTTGGAGTCGACTTGGCAGCGTTTTCTTGAGGTAACACGATGGACTGATTCTGTTTTTCAACACGACGTTCATAGGATAAAAGGTGAGTCTCAAAAGTTTGAACAGTAAAACGATCCATGGAAGTTTGAAGAGATGCATAAATCGTTTCAAAAGATGAATCAAGTCCATCAAGTAGGATATGACGAAGCTCCATATCAGACACAGGATGTCCGGCTGCAGCAAGAGAGTCAGCAAGGCGATTTGCATGGGCTAAATAATCAGTCATAGAGCGGTTCCCTTTTTGAAGGTGTTGAAGTTCACGGCGTATTGCTAAAACATTGGCTTCAGATTTTGAGGCAAGCAGTTCATCAATCTTAGTCCACGCATCAGCACATGTGATGCAGGCACGCACTTTAGCAAGGATTACTGGTGAAATAGAGGAGAACAGCCATCCAAGAAGAATCTTATCTTCACGTACCCAGCTGGTATAGGCAGGGTTTGGAACATCATTTAGAACTTTCGGTGGAGACGCTTGAGATTCCGTAAAATAGTGTTCAAGAGAATACCCTTGAAGATAGGGTTCAAACTGTGCTTTCCAAAGCAACAGATTCATAGAATCGAGTTTAATAGTGATAGCATTTTGCAAGACTGTCATGGCCGTTTTGAAAGAAGGGTTAAGAGAAAAGGTTGCAGATAAAGATATGGAGTCAGAAGTTGAAGAAGTGGCCATTGGATCGAGGAAAGGCTGATACCAAGTTGGAGCACAGCTTTAGATGGGTTCTCAATCGATAATGAGAAACACCAAAAGGAATTCCTTTTGTTCATGTACATTAGGGTTACATGCTACATTATAGAAATAGAATCATCTAAGTTTAATAACAGAATATATGCAAATATACTCAAGAATGGAAAACTATAACAGTGTGCACATCGTGTGCACATACGTAAAACATGGTGTGCACATACTCAACCAGCTGTCCTAACAGCTATGCCCATAAATTTATACAGTCTTTGACTTCATCGCCTCTGATGATGACGAAAATGAGTTTCTGTTTTTTTTGTTTTTTTTCTTGAATAAAGTTTCTGTTGTTCTTCCTGTACAACAAACAATCAAAACATAAATTATAGTCACTTTATAATGTTCTTGCTGTTTGCTAGTTTAATCCACAAATCAAACTGGAATTTCAATACCCGATGCTTTCAAAATCAATTAATTGGGTTTGTAAAACAGGTATTAGTTGTCTTAAATCTATAAACAAAACTTTCTTTGGTTCAAGATTCCAAAAGGAAATCATATTTTACGTGTACTGGTTTTGGAGAAAAACAATTTTAAAAACTTCCAGATCTAAATAATTTGAATCACAAAATCAGAGAGATAAGGACGAAGTTTGCTATTGAGACTAATTGCTGAGGTAGGTTCGCCTGATTTCACTGTACTGTTCAGATCTGTTCTCTGCTGATACTATTACATCTCTTTCTCTTCATTTTCTAGGTGTGCTGATAGTATTTGTTGTCTGAAAAATGTGAAGTTTTATTGAAACTTCCCAAATAGCCCATGAAACCTTCCGATCCAATAAGATCTGTTGCTAAACTTCAACTGAACTCTCTGGAAGCAACAAAATCAGTCCCTACTCCCTTCTTTTAGCGCTAAAAATGTAATTACGGAAAATCTATAATTTACACCCAATTTGTTATTTCTTTGTTCTTGACACACTTCAACTTCATACAGATGGAACAATATCTAGATCTAGCCTTTTGAGCACTAAAATCAGAGTCGGGCCTGAGGGGTGCAGGAGGTGCAACGCACAAGGCCAATCTCAGGCCAAGGTCTTTTTTTCATCACAAAACTAAACCTGGTTATAGTTTTTTTTTTGTTTTTTTTGGTATGCAAGCCCAATTATAACTTATTTTTATAATTATCCACGTCTTCAGGTCTTCTTTCTCTTCTTACTTCTTCCATGGACTATGTCTTCTTCGATCTGTGAGGGAAAGATTTCTTAAGAATTCCCAAATTTCTCTTAAAACAAAACCAAACCACCCCACTCTTTTCTTGTCTTCTGTTTGTCACAGATCGATTGATATGGCTATTCAATCACTCTTATTTAGTGAAGTAGGCTAACAATTAACACCCTCCTCCTTCCTCTTTCAAGAATTCAATTCAGGGTAATCGATTTATTTATTTTTTATGAAAATGTAAGATGTAAAGGAATTTTAATTTTGTATGGAGCTGAATATGTATAAAAGCAATGCTTATAACGTAACGAACTTGTTATGTTTACCCTAGCTATATATGTATATGAATCATCTTAGTTTCGTATTCTCATTTCTATTCAAAATTGTCGTGGAGAAAAAAAAATTGAATGTAAAAAGAGGTAGAAATTATTCAAAATGATGATATGAAGTGCTACAAACATAAAGAACACACACAATTTTTACATGGTTCGATCCATAAAGGGATCTACATCCATGATTTTTACTATAATATTACATGAGATTCCATAAATGAGTTTTTGAGCTCTTTTTAGATCTAGTTTTGGAAAGAAGAAGAAAAAGATAAGAAAAATAGAATCTGCCCCCTTTTCTCTCTCCTGCTTTTTGTTTAAGTACCAGAGTAAGAGGTAGAAATTACATAAACGTTCTTTACTTACAAATTAAGGAAACTGGGATAAAATATTATAGACTATCCTATGGATGTTATACTACTTCGGCCTTCATTTAACGCCACGGGTCGAGTGTGGTTTTTGGTATCTATAAGTAACACCATCTTAACCATCATAACCAGGCATAGTTGCATTTCTCTTTTATATTTTAGAAATCCAGTTTTGATTTCACCCAATTTCGATTTCAAATCCAATTTACGATTGACAGAGTAACAGAGTGGGGAGACGAAATTAACATAAGAAAGGGGAAGAGACGACGCCGATGGTGATGTGCGGCTCCAAATGTACATGAGGAAAACCAGATTTACTTTTGAAGTAATAAACCTAACCTTTGATTTTTTATAGTACGATTTATTAAGACCTCACCCACGCGTCTCTGACAAAGACATATGTGTCTAGACTCTAGCGGAACTAAATGGTCTATGGTGACCCCAGAGTAGAGTGCAGGGTAATGGCTCCAAGTCTCCAAACCATCTCATGATCGGCGTCTTTCACATGTGAGATGCACGTGTCTGAATATCACCCAAATGATAGGGACACCGGACACAAGCGCAAGCTTAATATCAGGTCTCACTGTATGACATTTTTGGCTGGAAAGTGAGGATAAATTTTGTTTTTATCATAGGACGTATATATTTTTGTATAGAAATGTGGGCAAACACGTAGTGCCACAGCCAACAAAAAAGACTCCCATCAAATTTATAATTTTTCTACAACAATGATGTGCCATTTTCATGAATGTCGATCTCGATGCACCAACACCACTTCCTTCACCAGCACCACCACCATTAGCGTCATCGCCATCATTAGTCTCCTGCCATCATGGCGTGGGAAATCCACTACTCCACAATCACCAATAGATCGACCATCATCTTTACTAATAGCTCCTCTACCACCAATTTGTTGTGATTACATAACAGATCAACACACAGAGGAGTGGAAATGAAGGATAAATGGTGTTAAACACCTCTTGAATCAAAGATCCAAGCAAATATCTGTGCTAGAGAGCGCAGCCAAGAGAAGAAAAGTTTTCACTAGATTTCAGATGACATTTAACGAATCCTTATTACAGCTTAAATGCCCAATAATTGGGTCTTAACCTAATGAATGGATCACACACACGTGTCCAATATCCGATGGCTAGAATAAGCTAAGACAAAATGTTAAGTACATCCAAGTTATTATTGAGGGCGAGCTAAAGAGGTAGCCTTTATTAGACATATTGTGACAATACCTACCCCTGAAAAACATCCTTGTCCTCAAGGATGAACTTAGGATAGTGTGTGCGAATATTAGAGATGTTCTCCCAAGTTGCATTCTCAGGGAAGAAATTAGTCCATTGGATCAATACATGTCTGACATGTTGCTTTCCCAACAGAATGTGCCTTGTATCCAAGACCTTTTCAGGGAGCATAATCACCTGGCCTTCATGGTCCACTACTCGTAGAGAAGGATAAGGAGTGTGCTTCTGACCAATGTGTTTCTTGAGTTGAGAGACATGAAATAAAGGATGCATGCGAGAGTGTGAAGGTAGATCCAACCTGTAAGCCACCTTGCCAATGCGCTGAATAATTTGATAAGGACCATAAAATTTGGAAGAGAGCTTAAAATTTTTCCTCAAGGAAAGAGATGACTGCCTGTAAGGTTGAAGTTTAAGGTAGAAAAAATCTCCCACTTCAAAGGTTATATCTTGTCTTGCTCTGTCAGCATATAACTTCATTCTTTCCTGGGCTCTATGAAGGTATTCTTTGAATATATTAAGAAGGGAAGCCCTGTCTCTCAAGTATGTCTCAACTGCAGCAGTTGAAGTGGTAGTAGCAGAAGGAAAAGCAAGATGAGGAGGTACATACCCATATAGTGCCTGAAAAGGAGAAGCCTTGAGGCTTGTGTGGTAGCTAGTATTATACCACCATTCTGCTAAGGCTAAGAAGTCAGTCTACTTCCCTGGTTTATGCCCAATAATGCACCTCAAATAATTTTCAACACAAGTATTGACCCTTTCAGTTTGTCCATCTGTTTGGGGATGATATGTTGTGCTAAGGTTGATGTTAGTACCCAATGCCTTAAATAAATCCTGTCAGAAATTGCTGGTGAAGACTTTATCTCAGTCAGACACAATGGAAGAGGGTAATCCATGTAACTTAGCCACTTGGTTCAGAAATGCATGAGCTACAGATGTAGCAGTATAGGGATGTTGGAGATCTAAGAAGTGAGCATATTTTTTCAGTCTGTGTACTACCACCAAGATGATACTTTTCTTGCTGCTTATAGGCAAGCCTTCTACAAAATCCATGGTAATATGTTGCCAAGCATGTTCAGGTATAGGCAGAGGTTGTAGCAATCCAGCAAAGTTAGTGTTATCAGCTTTGTTTCTCTGGCAGATGTCACACTGGGATACAAGAGAAATGATGTCTTTATGTATACCTGGCCAATGAAAATGACTTGTTGCTCTCACTGATGTAGCTTGAATGCCAGAATGACCTCCAATGGCAGAAGTATGTAGTGACTGTAAGAGTTTTTCTCTAATCTGAGCACCAGTACCAATGTAAAGCTTATTTTTGTATCTAGTAAACCATCAATAAGTGAGTAATTTGGTAGATAATCAGGATTGAGTATGAGATGAGAAATTAGTTGATTGGTCTTGGCATCATCAACATAACTCTGTTGAAGTTATTGTACCCAAGTTGGTGTAGATATGGCCATGGAGTGACAAGTAGCAGAATTTGAGGGTCTTCCAGAAAGTGCATCAGCAACCACATTGTCACAACCTTTTTTGTACTGAATTTCATAATCAAAGACAAGCAATTTGATGATCCATTTTTGTTGGAATGCAGTGGTAACCTTCTGTTTCAATAGGTACTCCAGACTTTGATGGTCAATTTTGATAATGAATTTAGCATCTTGGAGATAATGTTTCCATCTTTGGACTGCAGTAACAATAGCCAGAAATTCCTTCTCATAAGTAGAGAGTGTTGAAACTCTAGGGCCTAATGGCTTGTTGAAGTAAGCAATAGGTTTCTTCTCTTGCAAGAGGACAACTGCAATGCACATGTCACTAGCATCACTTTCCACCATAAATGGCTTATAAAAATCAGGTAAAGGCAACACAGGTGGAGTGCTCATTGCCTTCTTGAGGGTCTCAAATGCAGTTGTAGCAGCTGGACTCCAGTGGAAAGAATTTTTCTTGAGAAGAGCAGTGAGTGGCTTGCTGATAACACCATAATGTTGCACAAACTTTCTGTAGTAACCTGTGAGACCCAGAAAATCCCTCAGCTCCTTTATATTCTTTGTTAGTGGCCAAGATTGCATACATGCAATTTTATTTGGATCAGCACAAACACCCTCTGCTGAGACTATGTGACCAAGATACTCCAAGGAAGGTTGTCCAAAGCAACAATTTGACATGTTAGCAAATAGTTGATGTTGTCTAAGAAGATTAAAAACCAGTGTGAGGTGTTCCACATGGTCACTCATGCTTTTACTGTAAATAAGTATGTCATCAAAGAAGACCAATACAAACTTTCTTAAGAATGGTTGAAAAATATCATTCATGAGAGCCTGAAATGTGGCAGGGGAATTGGTGATGCCAAATGTCATTACCTTAAGCTCATAATGTCCTTGATGAGTTCTAAAAGTTGTCTTGTGGATGTCAAGATCATGAACTATGATTTGGTGATATCCAGCCCCCAGGTCTATCTTTGAAAAAAATGATGGAACCATGTAGTTTATCTAGTAATTCATCCACAATAAGTATAGGAAACTTATCTTTAATATTAATGTTGTTGAGCTTCCTATAATCCACACAGAACCTCCATGAATTATCTTTCTTTCTCACAAGAAGAATGGGAGAGGAAAATGGGCTATGACTAGGCTGAATTATCCCATTTTGAAGCATTTCTTTAACCAATTGTTCAACAACTCCTTTCTGCACATAAGGGAACTTATAAGCTCTCTGGTTTATAGGTGGTGAGTTAGGTTGTAAGGGAATTGTATGGTCCAGACTTCTCTTAGGTGGAAGGGTGGAAGGTTCCTGAAATATATCATTGAATTCCTGCAAAAATGGTAGTAAGGTGTCTGGAGTTTTAGGTGGTGGTGAGGTGGTATTGATGGAGAATAACTGAGCTACTATTCCATGTGAGTGTTTGAGAAAAAACTTTTTGATTGCCTCTCCACTCATCATCATAAAGGAATGTTTGGAGTAATGCCCTACAATGTAATATGTTTGTTTTTATATTGAAATGAGTTTTGCAAAATTGAAGGTTACATCACCTAATTTCCTTAACCAATCTGCTCCAAGTACTATGTCACACCCTTCAAGTGGCAGAACTCTCAAGTTGTCCATAAACGGGTGCCCTTGCATGCTCCAATGTAGTTTAGGACAGATGCCAGAACTTGTTGTTTTCTCTCCAATTGCAACAGTGACTAACATAGGAGAAGTTGGTGTGATAGAGCACTTGAGTGAAGAAACCAGGTCACTGTCAATGAAGCTAGTGGTGCTTTCTGTGTCAATAAGTATAGAAACAATTTTCTTGTTGATGAGGCCAGGAATTCTGATTGTATCACCAATGGATGACCCAGTGAGAGCATGAAGAGATACTTCAACATCAGATGGTACTGGAGATTCAGGATCCTCAAGAAAAATTTCTTCCTCTTCCTCAGTGTCTTGTGAGTCAGTAAATTCCATGTGTAACATGTAAAGTTTTTGTTTACCCTTACAAAAATGTCCAGGTTTGTATACAATATCACAGTTATAACAGAGTCCTTGAGCTCTTCTCTTATCCATTTCCTCTTGAGATAGCCTTTTAATGTTAGGGGGTGTGATGGCAGACTTTAGTGTAGGTGTGAAAAAATATTTTGGGGTGGAGGACTGGATTTAGGGGAAGTTACAATCTGTTTAGGAGGTAAAGGACTAGGAGAGTAGGATCTGGGAGTGTTAGAGTAAGTATTGAATGATCTGGGAAATGGTTTTTATGTTGTATTGGGTGACTGGAGTTTTTGTTCTTGTAATCTAGCCAAGGAGAAAGCATCAGCTAATGTTTGTTGGTGAAATATGGACACAGATTTCCCAATATCATCTTTCAAGCCACTTAGAAAACTCATAATAAAATAGGATTCGCTTAAGGAAGGATTCATACGCAGCATCAATGCTTTGAGGGACTCAAACTCTTCATAGTAATCATCCACAGATGAAGTTTGAACCAATTTATTGAAGCTACCAACAATATTCTCCTCTACAAGATTTTCAAATCTAGCACACAGATGAAGAGATAAATCTTTCCATGTAATTCTATTGTGATTAACTTGAAAATTAAGAAACCATTTCTCAGCCTTACTTTCCAAATAGATGGCAGCTATGTCGACCTTCCTATGTTCCTCAATATCATTGAGTTGAAAATATCGCTCACTTTTCTGAATCCAACCCCGTGGGTTATCTCCATCAAATCTTGGAAAGTCGAGCTTGGGAATTCGATGATGATGATTAGTGAAGTTAGAATGATGATGACAAAAATTTGTGTAGTCGGTATCATGCTGATTAGAACCACCTGAGTCTTCATGTCGATTTTGATTTGCAGGTTTATTGAGCAACTGAATAAGACTGCGATTACTCTCTTGTGATGTTTCTCTAAAACTAGCTTTCACTGTATCAATTTGTTGAGTAAGATCAGCGGAAAGGGTTTTGAAATCCGGAAGTTTATTGATAGCAGCTTCATTAGCTGTGGTTTTAATTTCAATATCTTTCAGCGTGATTTGAAAAAAAATGGGTGGATGAAACGGCTCTGATACCAATTGTTGTGATTACACAACAGATCAACGCACAGAGGAGTGTAAATGAAGGATAAATGGTGTTAAACACCTCTTGAATCAAAGATCCAAGCCAATATTTGTGCTAGAGAGCGCAGCCAAGAGAAGAACATTTTTCATTAGATTTCAGATGGGATTCAAAGATTCCTTATTACAGCTTAAATGCACAATAATTGGGTCTTAACCTAATGAATGGATCACACACGTGTCCAATATCAGACGGCTACAATAAGCTAAGACAAAATGTTAAGTACATCCAAGTTATTACTGAAGGCAGGCTAAAGAGATAGCCTTTACTAGACATACTGTGACACAATTGTGCCTCCACCTCCACCATTACGAACATTTCCACCATTAATTCTAGCAAAAAAACATCACCACTATTACAGCAGCGACGTCATAGCCACCACCTCTGTCAACACTTCCGCTATCACCAACAACATCTCCATAAATATCATAAGCTCCGCCGCAACCATAAGAAATGTATGCATTCATAATCAAAATCTCAACCACCACTACTAAGTTTTCTAAAGGAACTATAAATTATGATATAATTTCGATTTACAAATTTATAATTCCGACTTCGTGCCATTATGACAGAACTAAATTAAGAATAAAATATTTAGTTTTGGATTAATTTTTTCGACCGGCCGTCCCACTGTGGCAACGGTTATCTAGTAAGACTAAGTGTTAGATTAACTGGGAGATCTTTTTTCTCCCAAACTCATTTGATATAAATTCGAAGGAACATAGGAAAAAAGATTTGGACTCAAATGATATGGGAGCTGGGTCTTCTATACCCAAAATTGAGAGACATCCTTGCCTGTAAATATGTCCCTCTGGATTTGCTTAGAGTTGTTGAGGTCTAATTTATCCTTTACAACAAATTTTTCTACGTATTTGTTTTGAAAAGAGCTAAAACAAAATTTGCAGCATGGCCAGCCTCGACTAAAAGCTGAAAAAGGTGAGGCTGCAACCTGTTTTTTAGCTGACTCGGAATCTGAATCTGATTTAGTGCCTGACTCGATTTGAGTTAGGTTTCTGAATCTTTCTTCCGAGTGCCCGATGGTTATTGACTGTCCGATATCAGTTATCACCTAACCTGTGTGTTCCACTCCATGTTCTCCTTCATTAAATGGTGCCCACCCATCGCTAGAATCAGTATTTGATGTGGAACTTGAAGGGTTTGCAAGAACTGATGAAAGTCATGAAACAATTGTCCAGTACTAGGAGAAAAGAAAAAAAAAACCATATTAGTGAGACTTAACTACCATATTAATTAATTAACAATACCATGAACAGACTTGTAGACATTTTATCTGATCAAAGACCCCTTAAGAATATGTGTTGAAAATCTGTTTTGGCGCACCGTCGATGGGAGGATTTCAATTGTGAAACCTTCTGGCGACGTACGTACTCTAAAATCTGAAGCTCTAAAAAACATACATTATTGGCATGTGTTACTGTTAGACACCTGACCTGATGTGTCAAGGCTTTCGTACCAGTTAAAATGTGTCATCGGCTCATGGGATCCATGTCCAACACAGCACATGGCACACTCAAACTGGTACCAAATCCATGTCATCTAGTGAAACATCAGGTGTCAAACAGCATACATTAAATCACAACAAAAGACAAGTATAACAAGTTCCATTCAAAACAAAAAGAAGAAAAAAAAGACATATTGAAACACGTAACTATCAGCCACATAGCGCAATTAATAACACCCACACAATGACAACTTACAAACCTCACAGAAAAACTCAAAAATACTCACACCAAGCTTATAGTTTATCGCGGAATCACAGAAATTCTAACATCTTACCTCGAGTATGAGAGCCTGCTCCATAAACAGCTGAACTAACCTTGTTGGTACTCAAAGAGCAATATTTTATGGTCTTTTGAGCAACAAAATAATAAGATATCTAGCAGTGACGTACAACCGAATAACGAAATATTAATTAGCCCTGCTTGGTGCAATCAGTTGGCTTGAAAGAAACCTTCTTCTCCTCAAGAGCATATTCAATAAGGAAATTGATCTGAGATAAGCTCCCATAAATGTATGCACCAAAATCGGAAGGAGCGAAAGCTAAACAAACAACATTGTTCCCAACAGGAACAAAACAATTCTCCCGCCCAAGTTCAATATCCGCACCGGTAAAATGAACAGTTACATCCGGAAATCTCATGGATGCGTCGAGTGGGTAACATAAATTGAGTCCTTTAGGACCAATAATGGGTTCAACGTTGATCGCTTTCTTAACTTCTGATTCAAGTTCTGAATACATTTCTTGTGGAAGATATGTGAAAGTCGTTCCAGAATCGATTATAATGTAATCGTCTTCTGTTGTTGAGGATGCGCTACTTCTGAACGGAACCATGTTTTCACTAACACTAATACCTTCAAGTTTTAGATAATAAAATGTTTTTCTTGATGGTTCTGATATTAATGGAGTTTTAAGAACATCTTTTCCTGTCATTTCAGCATTACTACCGAAATTGAACTTACTTGAAACATTATAAGAAGGAACTAAGCAGTAAGAGAATTTTGAATCAATTTTCGAACCCAACTGCGAAACCAGACACCAAGACCAACTAAACCAGACACCATTTCGTTTAAGGATCCACCCATATTATGACCACAACCAAAGGCAATGTTCGGAAGTTGAACTGATCGACCACTTGTTGAAGCGAACGTTAGAGTTTCAAATGCAAGGTTTCCAGTACTGTTATCACCATCTACATAACTGGCAGAATACTGACAAAGATTATTTTCACAAGTGTCCTTACGTTCCTCAACAAGTCTTTCGCAAGTTCCTGAAGCACAAGGAACATCTTTGTAAGTCGAGGATGTTTTGGGATTAAAGACTGGAGAAATCTGTGTATAGCAAACTTCACAGGGTTGACATTGAACCCATGTAAGATCACTACCGGTCTCAGCAATGACAAATACATTACGTGGAGGAGTTCCTATGGAAATACGCATTACGTAATCAAGACCAATAACACGCGAACTTGTACTAATTGTACCATCCGCGTAGTTAGCAGAATAAGTTAATGATGACAATTTCTTTAAGTGGTTTGCACGGTTGATTGAACGATGAACAGCCTTTTGCATTCGCTCACGTAAGGCATCTAAGGGGTTGTAGAATGGAGATTGAGGAGAATCACGATGAATTAGATTAACACTAAAGCCACTACCCAGAACAGAAATTAAAACAGAAAGAAAAAGAGTGAGGACAAGATAGAAATGGGTTGTGGTTGCCATGGTTACTCGACTTGCAAGTAGATTGAAGAGATTATATGTAACATTCCGCAACAATGGTGCCTACTTATATAAGTATCCAGCAATGCTGATTAATAACATGCACGTTCCACGAATCTTCTGGAAGAAAATATAGGACCATGCATCTATTTTTATTAGGCCCATGTGAGAATATTAATATATTATATTATCAAATATCTAAGCTCTGAAATATAAGATTTTAATTTTTAGAGTGTCATAACAGTCCCTTGGCGAGATAAGATTCGAGATTTCCAGTGGACGCGTATGTGCATGTCGACCGGTGATAGTAACAGGTTTTGTATGTTTACAGTTAGGTTCAGTCATTTTGGACCGGTTGGGACACTAGAGTAGTCATGTACAAAATTGTAGATACCAAATATAAGCATCAACACGTGGCACTTGATTAAGTCATCAGCAACACACAACTCTACATCAACATACACTACAACTATTCTTTGTTAGCTTAATTATTAAGCTAGGGATATCATAGTAATTAGCTGGGTACCTCTCTCTTTCCTTTATAAAGAAGGAGATTAGGTTAGAAAAGGAGAGTTTCTCTTTTCATCGTTTTGGATCTCTTTCACTTGCAGAGCTCCTCATTAATGGAGGCTCTTCTTACACATAATAAAATCACTAACCCGTGGACGTAGGCCTGAGTATGCCGAACCACGTTAAATCTGGTGTCAACATTTCAGTATTTCTTACCTCTTTCTTCATACATTGCATCTATCATTCTACTGTTATCATTTTCACTATTAAATCTGATTTAGTTGTGGTACTAGATTTTTAATAGCCACAATTTGGCGCTAGAAACGCGGAGAGATGTTGAAGAATTTATTTCTCCTGTATTTTATTCAAATCAAGTCTATCCAGCGAAGAATCTAGTTCTTTTTCTTATACTTCGGTGAAGAATTTATTTCAATGGAAAAATTAGATATTACCAGATATATGAAGATATCAACAGATCTAAACACCACCCAATATTGTTTATCTCTCATTAAAAAATATCACATCTTTCCATTTTATTTACCGATAGAAACTACTAACTGCTCTGATTCCTCATCGTTACAGGGAGAAGAGATCGGATGCTGAAAACACGCAGCACCAGCAACGCAGAGAAATTTGGACCTAGAAAGTCGCAGCCGAAGAAAATAATGTTACATAAGCTGCGTTGTTAAACTTTAGCTAATCTTTTGACATCTGTGAAACCGCAGGCGATACGCAGATGCAAGCTTTATTCCCGCAGCTCCGCAGCTAAATCTCCGAAGCCTCAAATCCGCTGCTTAGTTTCCGAAGACTCAACACCGAAGAATCAACACCGCAGCTCAGGGAGAAGAGATCGGATGCTGAAAACATGCAGCACCAGCAACATAGAGAAATTTGGACCTAGAAAGTCGCAGCCGAAGAAAATAATGTTACATAAGCTGCGTTGTTAAACTTTAGCTAATCTTTTGACATCTGTGAAACCGCAGGCGATACGCAGATGCAAGCTTCATTCCCGCAGCTCCGCGGCTAAATCTCCGAAGCCTCAAATCCGCTGCTCAAGTCCCTCCCCGAGGTTTCAGTTCCGCGGCTTAGTCTCCGAAGACTCAACACCGAAGACTCAACACCGCAGCTCAGGTTCAACTCACCAGATTCAATTTCGTGGTTCCATCTTCGTAGTCACAGCCTCCTAGGAACATATAAGCTTCATTTCTTTTTCGTTTCATTTGATATGATTTAACATGGTTTGTTCAATCCATGTCTCTAATTTATATGGATTATCTGCTCATGTGTGAAATAATCTACTCTTCTTATATATGTTCATGCGTACCCAAAGGCTGCAAGTATGATTTTCCTTTTGTATGGCCTAAATTGTGTTGTATACTTAACATGTTTGGAAAAATGCCTAGCTGAGCCACTAGTATTGTTTTAAGTTTCACATCCTCTGCTTAGGTCTAATTCATGTTCAAATACCATCAACAAATTAGCTTCCGTTTTTTATATCTAAATTAACTAATCATCTTGATCTTATTCTAGTTTTACGACTTAAATTTAGGCTATTAAATCAACGGATAGTTGCTATTTGAATCTTGTTTGGTGGGGCATTGAATTCAGTAAAGCCTGAAGAGAAGCTCCGCGTTGTCACTGCGGCTAAAGAAAAGAAGCTGCATCACCCATGAGATAGTAGTTGATTGTGGAAATGATAAGCTTTCCAAATTCTTTAAATTTTCATTCTGCGTTCACTTATTAAAATGCCTATTTTGGTTTAGTCTTTTACCAAGGGGACTAACTGTCTAACCTGTGTTATTGTCGGATTGTTGATTTTGTAGGTTGATCTTAGTGGATGATCACTACTTGTACTACATACAAGAGTTTGCTATATGAGATTTTGCACTTCACTTTATAAATGTTTGACTCACTCATTAATCTATGATATATTCAATTGCTTTGTTTCATGAAAGTGCAGGTGCAAAGACGAGCTATTGCTTCTTAATTGATGATTGTTAATTCCTACTATTATATGTTTAACCATTCGCATTAACATTAAATTCTTTGTAAATTGTCTGTTAGTGCAAAAGTTTCATGAAAGTGCAGGTGCAAAGACGAGCTATTGCTTCTTAACTGATGATTGTTAATTCCTACTATTATATGTTTAACCATTCGCACTAACATTAAATTCTTTGTAAATTGTCTGTTAGTGCAAAATAATTCAATGATGCATGGTGGGAGTAAGCATTCGTTTGATTTCTAGGTGATTATGAAAACTCTCACCCAAAAGTGCCATACCATCATAGCAAGAGGAGCAGCAAAGCTTTTGGAGCGAACAAGGATAAGCACAACCCGACACACAGTTTTATCATTATACACTCTCATCATGGAGGACTTTGGCCTATATATTCCCAGTATTGACACGTTTTATCATCACTAACTGTGCCTCTGGTTGTTATTTTTATCACTACTGCTCTTACTACTACTGTCATCACTTACCTCTTGAGTTCCGCCTTTCAGTTCTTAATGCCACAGGGTGTACTCCTCAATGCCACAAAGAAACCAGACCGTAGAGAAAACGATAAGTGTTAGATTCTATCATTAATCTTTAAGGGCATTTTTTGTTCTTCTTCATCTTGACATTGCAGGGGGAAAAAAGTGAGCTTTAGGCAGGCGCAAAAATGAGCTAATGGCATGTTGTTTCTCAACTGTTGTATTCACTCGACAAATTTTATTGTTACCTCTTCGTTATTACTCTCTCGTTAGTCTTTATTGTCGAATCTCCTATTGTATTTTGTTTTTCTTGAAAGCGCAGGTCCAAAAATGAGTTAATAGCAGGTTTTTCTCAACTATCTGTGCTCTCTTGACAACCTTTATTGTTACATCTTCGTTATTACTCTGTCAGTAATTATTATTGTTGCATCTACTATTGTGTTTATCTTTCTTGTTAATCTAATCTTTATTGTTACATCATACTGGGGAAAGCACTTACATGCAATCTCTCAGGACTCCCCCGTGAGTGTCTATGAGTGTATGACCGGGGGGAAGGATTCCAAAAGAAAGAGATACCCAACATGACACGCCTTTGGCAGCTCGGCGGAACGGGTGTTTGTTTATATTGCATACGCCACATTACCGAGAGTTTCGGATCCCCACCGCTTGGTAATCCCCTGGCCAGGGTTTAGCCAGCGGGGTGACAGGTCCACACGTAACGCAAGGTAAAACCCCCTTGTGAATTTACGCGATCAAACACTCATCCACACTTACAAAACATGGACTTCAGCACCAATCAATGGTTTGATCCGCAACAGACAAGACATAAAGCTGCCATGTACATATGCTGCTACTGCTGAGTGCTGGACATAGCTGTTAATACCCGTCAGTCACCAGCCGTTTTTGCTGCTGCACACAACAATTACGAGAAAGCATGTATCAATGAGAACGGGTAAGACGCATTTGAGCTTTTTGTTTGCAGGGATGTTTCAGAACTTCGGTAAAGAATATGGGCAAGTATTAATACTTCGGTGTATCATATTCTTTACCGGAATTCTTCTACAAAGATCCCAATCCATTCAGCAAGGGGCAATACTTCTTATTACTCCTTATAAACGGAATACTTCATGCTCATTATTGGTAATTCTTCATACTACTCCAAGGATTGATACTTCTTATTTTAGCACTTTATACTTCTTGCGCGAAGTGTAATTCTTCAACAATTTATACTTCTTACTTCCAGTGCTTCATATACTTCTTATATGATAAGACTTACTCAAGAATCGGTACTTCTTACTTCTTATACTTCATGCTTCTTGTAGAAGAGTACTTACTGCGGAGTTTTTATTTTTATCATACTTCTATTCGTTAGTGATTATTGTTTCTATAATCACTCCACATACTTTTTATTCGTTTCTCAACGATACTTATCTCATTACCTCTACACTCATAAAGCGCTATCAGTCGGCAAGTTTTGCTAGAATATATCCTTTATACAGGAATCATTACTTATTATTATTAAGTGTGTATCCATATGGACTAATTTGGCATACGCAGGAACAACAAAAGATGCAGGCGCCACTGGCTCCAGTCATGACAAGGTGCTAGTACGTACGAAGGAGAACTGAACTCATTCAAGCTACAACTCGGCTTGTACAACTGTAACGGAATGATGCAGTCTAAATTAACCCAACTTACATGTGTACGCATACATCATATATTAACGGTTTAGTTTCAATTTTCTTTGGTTTTGCAGGTATGTAAGCCAAGAATGGGACATCCAGCTTACCCTCAATAGCAGATTCCAATAGCATTGGACATGAACCTCGCAGATTCAATCCATTGAGCTATACTAGCATTTTTGTACATTGAAATAACTTTTGATTTTAAGTTTACAGGCACAAAAGGAGACAGACATCAAACTAATGTGGCGAGCACACTTTGCTATGAAATTGTAATTTATATTTGAAACTACTTTGTTTGCAGGAAGTTGATCAAATATGCCTTGGAATCTCGCAAAGAGTGGGGGCAAGTACCTATACTCTGGTGTAGTTTTAAATTCTTCGCTTCAATTCCTACACCATCAACAGCAGCAGGACAACCGTAAGACCTGTGCAAGAAGGAAGAAATGCAGCTAGAGCAGCAGAGCCTGAATCTACTGCTGGGGCAGGATCAACTCAAGACCAAAAGACAGCTCCATCAATAAAAGAAAAACTCAAGCCACCTACAGGTCAAGTTAAAATTTATTTAATACATGTTTGAGTCGTTGAGCAGTGTTGTTTTGTTGTTTCAGGAAAACGTAACCAAGTGTTCGGTACAACACAGTTCCGAAAAAATCAAGCGTCGATCATTATGCATGATGCAACACGCAGATAACTCCAAGATGCAGAATAGAAAGAAGATCCCTCTATCAGCTCCAGAATGCACACGCCACAGTCGCTTGCCTATAATCTGTTGCAACGAAGTCCACCACGCTCCCAGCAAGACACATAGCACCAATGTGCAGCCATCTCCATAAGAATATTGGCAGCACAACTTTGTACTTAAGCGGACATTTCAGGCTAAAATATCTCATCATAACAAGGCAGGGAAAAAGCAACCACCGGGGCAACACAATACCCAGGAACAAGGCACTTCGCACCATTGCCAAGAAGCACCAACGAAATGGTAGCCGCATCAAACCTAGCCAAGGAGCAGCATAAAACGTAGCAACATCAACTGTCAAAGCAAGGTACAAGCAAGATACAAAGACGATTTCTTAAGGATTGTTCTTCCAACAAACCTTATGAAAAGGGGCAAATTGTAGATACCAAATATAAGCATCAACACGTGGCACTTGATTAAGTCATCAGCAACACACAACTCTACATCAACATACACTACAACTATTCTTTGTTAGCTTAATTATTAAGCTAGGGATATCATAGTAATTAGCTGGGTACCTCTTTCCTTTATAAAGAAGGAGAGTAGGTTAGAAAAGGAGAGTTTCTCTTTTCATCGTTTTGGATCTCTTTCACTTGCAGAGCTCCTCATTAATGGAGGCTCTTCTTACACATAATAAAATCACTAACCCGTGGACGTAGGCCTGAGTATGCCGAACCACGTTAAATCTGGTGTCAACATTTCAGTATTTCTTACCTCTTTCTTCATACATTGCATCTATCATTCTACTGTTATCATTTTCACTATTAAATCTGATTTAGTTGTGCTACAATATTTTTAGTAGCCACAAAAATGAAATCGGTCATTTGAACAATGTCCATATAATTAATTTATCTAAACAATGTCTTAATTAGTTTGTTTAGATAAGAAGATAAATTCATCGGTGGTAGCATGTTTAGAGATGCCATCAGCAACAGTGTTGTCATCCCTACTATTTTAAGAAACATTGATAAAACTGAATTGCCGCAACAAGTACTGTTTTATTTCTTCTACTACATTTTCATATGCCAACGCACTGTCGAAGATACATATGTACTTGATTGGGCAACAACTTTGCATTATAAGAAGGAACAAAACAGTAATATAATTTTGAATCAATTATTGAACCCGGCTCCAAAATCAAAGAAAATTCACCGCCATCAAGACCAACGAAACCAGACATCATTTCGTGTAAGGATCCGCCCATATTATGACCACAATCAAAGTATATTCACTTCACATTATCAAATGTCTTATACCTTGCAAAGCACCCTAGGAATATAAGATTTAGCCTGCCTTAAATAGGTTACCCAACGGTTATTTTTTAGTAAAGAGAAAGATATATACTTTCGTAACCTAGCAAATAAAAGCATCAAGATGATTTTGGCACACACCATCATTATTTTTAGGAAGTTATCAATAGGTCTTCTAGTGCAATCGTTTCAAAGGACTTCGCAAAAGATGGCCTACTCGAAGTTGATATTAAAGATAGCTCCATCGATACTTCTTGCATAGTTGGTCGAGTACGTGGATCACCACGTAAACATGAAAATCCAACCTTCACAAAGTACATTATTTCTTTCTTTACAACGTCCGTTGGCTCTCCAATGCACCTGTCCAAGATGTCTTTCAGCCTTATTTTATGCTCCACAGTATTGATAGTCGAAGACGATGACGGAAGAAGAACATTAGATAGTGATGTGATGATTTCAGACGGATGTCTGCCCATCAGTACTTCTAACATGACTACACCAAAGCTATAAACGTCACACTTCTCAGTTACCTTCATTGTATAAGCGAGCTCTGCAGTAACAAAATATATTAATAAGGGAAATAAGATAAAAAAATTGTCTGTCTTTCAGTAAATGGAAGTGCCAACAGACAAACAGTATTATTGTTAGCTATTAAATTTGCGAGTAGGATTGCACCTGTAGCAATATATCCGTAGGTTCCTGCAAGCGAAGTCCAATTGGATGAATCTGGCTTTAGAATCCTAGCAGCACCAAAATCAGAAACGAGAACTTCGTATTCAATATCCAACAAAACGTTGTTGCTAGATATGTCCCTGTGGATTAATGCCGGTACGAAATCATGGTGCATGTAAGCAAGTGCATTAGCTATTCCACGAATAAATCTTATCCTCTTTATCCAATCGAACTCCACTGCTCGTTCCCCATCACTCAAAACACTTTTCAAACTCCCTCTTTCCACGAACTCATAAACCAAAAATGAAATTCGCCGCTCTAAACTAGAACAGAAACCAAAAAGTTTTACAATATTTCTATGCGGAATTTCTGTCAGTGCATGAACTTCGCTTTCGAAAGATTTAAGATCAAGTTTTTCTGAACCTTCGTTTGATGAGTGAACATTAATTTAATAGTTGAACATTAATTTTAATTTTAATTTTAATGTCCATATTTTAAGCTGTTAAATTCTTTGTGCAAAAAGTTTAATTTTAATTTGAATTTTAATTAATTTTAATATGGACATTAATTTTAATACATAACTGTAATACATAATTATTCAAGATAGTACAATTGAGTGATCCGAGTTTAAAACTCAAGAAAAATTACTCCCTTCATTCTTTTTTCTTTCTGCAAAATTATTACTGTCATTTTACAGAAACACAAATGGTATTAGAGAGATGGTAGATACACCGAAATTTTACACTTCGTTATGTCCCACTGAGGGTCGAATGATCAATATTTTAACATGCTTAGCATCTAGATAGGACAGTGTAGAAATGGGCCCTTTCCCTCTCACACGGTGTATTTGCGGTACATTTTTCTCGGTTTGTTAATCATTTTTGACGGTATTATTACTCGGCAAGGCAGCAAGGGCTTAAAAATTGTGACAATATTAATGCCAGTGGGTCCATATTTTAAGGTGCTTTGTAAAAAATTAAAATTAAAATTAAAATTAATGTTCAATGCCAGCTGTTTGATTGCACAAAGAAGGTTCAGAAAAATTTCTATGCGGAATTTCTGTCAGTGCATGAACTTCGCTTTCGAAAGATTTAAGATCAAGTTTTTCTGAACCTTCGTTTGATGAGTGAACATTAATTTAATAGTTGAACAGTAATGTCCATATTTTAAGCTGTTAAATTCGGTAATAAAGATTTAATATGCCAGCTGTTTGATTGCACAAAGAAG
The DNA here is from genome assembly GCF_003573695.1 of Papaver somniferum. NCBI lineage: Eukaryota > Viridiplantae > Streptophyta > Magnoliopsida > Ranunculales > Papaveraceae > Papaver > Papaver somniferum. The sequence continues at coordinate 78,356,194 of NC_039359.1, read as the reverse complement.
TAGGAGTTGGACCAACGAGATTGTTCCCGGACAGTGAAATGACTTCCGATTTCTTGTGGAATGGTACCAGAAAATTGATTTCTAAAAAAGGCTAAACCGTTTAGATTGCTCAGCTTACATATAGAAGTGGGGATTGGACCAACAAGATTATTTTCCGACAGTGAAATGACTATAAGATATTTTAGCGTTCCTAATTCTGGAGGAATAGAACCAGAAAGTTGATTAGAATGGAGGACTAGGCCATTTAATTTGCTGAGGTTGAACAAAGAAAAAGGAATTGGACCGTTAAGATTATTTCTGCTCAAAGTTAAGCGAATTATAGTAGACCCAAGTCTTCCTATATCTCGAGGAATTGGACCAGAAAGTTGATTTTTATAAAGGACTAGCCTATGAATGTTACTGAAGTTGCATACAGAAGTAGGAATTGGACCACTGAGATTGTTTCTAGACACATCGAGGTCAACAAGATACTTCAGTCTTCCGATTTCTCTAGGGATAGCACCAGAAAGTTGATTTTGGAACAGGTATACACCTTTCAGACTACTCAGATTACATGGAGAAATGGGGATTGAACCAATAAAATTATTACCGTACATATCAATTGTCGTCAGAGGCGTTAGTTTTCCAATTTCTCGAGGAATGGTACCAGATAATTGATTATTTTTAATATCTATAACTATTAGGTTAGTCAAATTACATATAGAAGTTGGGACTGAACCACTGAGATGATTACCGGACAATACCAAAAATATTAAAGACGCTGCTAACCTTCCCATTTCCTGAGGAATGATACCAGAAAGGCTATTATCGTAAAGTGAGAATATGATCAAGTTGGTCAGATTGTATATAGAAGTAGGAACTGGACCAGTAAGATTATTTGTATAAAATCCTAGACCAGTGAGTAAATGCAAATTGCCTATTTCCTGAGGGATGGACCCACTAATTTGATTCTCAGAAATGCGTAAAGTTTGCAGATTCGTAAGAACACAAATTTCTACTGGAATATGACCGGTAAAATAATTCATGGAAAGATTAAGTTCAGTCAGTTTTGAAAGATTACCAATTTTAGAGGGAATGAGCCCAGAGAGAGTATTGTTGCTAACCAAGTTGGCAAATGATGAAAAGTTGAAACTATCAAGCGTACCTTGTAATCGTAAACCTGATAAACTTAGTTTCGTGACACTTCTCTTGTTGTTACAAGTGAACCCATACCACTTGCATGGACTAGAAGTAGAACCTCTCTTCCAAGAATCGAGTGGAGATTGGGTTCGACTAACAAGGTTTGATTTCCATGTTAGAAGAGATTTTACTTCCACTGTTATTTGTGACTGTTCTTCGTAAGTTAAAGATGAAGAATTGAAAGCAAAAACATCAACATTGTGAAATAAAACTAACAGTAATGCCAACATAGCTACTAACGACATTTTTTGAGTTTCTTGATTTTCAAACAACTGTTTCAGTTTTCACGATGAACTTAATGTTCGAAGGAGATTCACTATTTATAATAACATTGTTATGTTATGGGGAGACTTAATTTGGAGTCAACTTTAAATGCTGCATCACCAGTCTCGGAATATAAGGAAAAGGAAGATGTTGTAACCTCAGACTCAGAGGTTAATATTTATGGCTTTGCTAGTTTTCTGCTCGTTGCATGCATAGGCAGACCATTTTCCTCAAAAAGCAAGGCATTCTTCTATGACCAAAAACCAACATCTGGAAAATCATTTCGATAGCCCTGGGCCATTTTTCGAGCACGGCCCTTCAAAAACTCGGGATAATAAGTACGTGATAAAAGTATCAAACAAAAACAATTTGGATTTCCGACGAGGACTTAGTTATGAACGTGCAATTAGGGGTACTAAAACTTATTGGGATATAGGAAAAAGAAAAAAACGGGATTTAAATAGTAAATTAGAGTCACCCTTTATCCATGTATTTTAACTAATTCCTAATCTATCATTCACTAATCAGGTTTGGTGTCAAATAATATTAATTAAGTTATTAGATTTTTTGATAAGTGATTAGAATAAATAATAATCGCTTTACTTGGGTGAGAGTATAAGGAAAAATTTTGAGGTAACGGGAATTTGGTTAAAAACTGAGTACTCCCAACTTACAAAATGCCAACAAAATCAATGTCAAAAAATGGGGTTTTCCCAACTTACGATGTCGAGATTGTATGTTATTTATCGAGCACACCGGCACTATTTTTCGGCATGGTCTTCATCACTTTCGGCATAGTCTTCATCGCTAATACAATGCCGGCAATGTAAAAAAAAAAAGAAACATTTTCGGCGTGGTCTTCATCAATTTCGGCATGGTCTTTCATCACTTCCGGATTGGTCTTCATCACTTCCGGTATGCTCTTCATCAATTCCGGCACGGTCTTCATCACTTCTGAATATGAAAAAAAACAATTGTTTTCAAAGTGAAGAGCCGACAAAGAAGGAGAAGAGAACATCAAAGGGAGTGGAGAATATTTAGGTTTGATTTAGATTTATTTTTTTTAAATGGTAGTTTCACCCCAAAAAAGCACCGCTTAGCAGACACCATTGGATGGGATAGTAATTTATATCCTCCAATTACGCGTTCTTACAGGGGGTTAGTTAAATAAGATTTTGAATAACTTCTGGGGAGTTCGCAAATCCACTGTTAGTCCATAGAGACTTTTGGAGAGTCTCTTAATATCTCTTGTTATTAATTAGAGACTTTTTTCAAGTTATTTAAATTCTCTGAAACTCTATGTTATTAGATTAGGATTCCATAAGAGTTACTCCAATGCTCCTGTTATTCGAAGGAGAATTGAAAGTCATTGATTTGTTGTTTTCAGAGATTTGGAGAGACTTTTTCTTAAAAATAGGCATGGTAGAAATATCTCCTCAAGAGGTGATATTTATAAAGACTTGGAAATTTGGAGACTTTTTTGGTTTTGGGAGTGAACCATTTTTTCTCTCCTTGTGCCTTAATACACTTAAGGGCCACTTGGAAAGGGATAATCAAGACAAAATGTGGAATAATGTGATTTTTTGAATTGGAGAATATATATCTTAAAATCGGCTATGTGAGTCTTTGTGATATATGTTGATTTTAAAATATATATTTTAGAAGTTATGATTTTTTTCTCCACATAGAAAATAAAATGTGGGACGACCGGAATAAAGTGAATGAAAATTTAGGCATAGGACAGCAGTGAGATTTATTTTGACAATGGACACATATTTCATTAGGTGGTCATGGTACTTTTATTATTATGGTAACGTGAATAATAAAAAAAACGGTAATGTAGGGAATTAATCAGGGGATATTATACAATTTTGTCTCTCCAAATCACATAAACTTTCTACAAGTCTCATTTTTTTCCTTACAAATCTCATTTTTTGTCTCTACAAGTCACAATGACTCTCTAAAATTCTTTCAGAGAATCACTAGAAATATCTAGATTTTCAGAGGATCTCTAGAAGTCACTCAAATTAAAAATCTATGAAAGTCCATAAAAATCTTGTTTGACTACCCCTTGTTAGTAGTAACTACGAAATATCATGTGGATTGTGGTAGAGTATAATTATGATCTTTATCTTGTTTTTTGGAAATTTTCAGAATTTCATTATTTCCTACGTTTCTGTGTTGGAAAGAAACGCACCAGGAATACCAGCTTAAGTCATGAGTCATGACCACTGAAATTATTTAATCACTCAATTAAAGTATTAACCATATTCTTTTTTTAGTTTTTTGATCGAAGCTCATTAGAGATTTAAAAGAATGTACAAAAATTACAACATTCACAAGAAGTTGAAGAAAGAATGAGAAAAATTGTAAATTACAAGAAAATAGAATCCCAATTTAGGATAGAAGTGGAAAAACTTATCTCGAGAGCATGACCATGAGCCTTCACCCAAGATAGAATCAAAGTTCTTGCTTCAAAATATAAGTTATCGTTAGTTTTAAACACACAATCGTTTTCCAAAAGCACGCCTATTAGGCTGTTACGTTCCCTCCAAAGCACCCAAGAGACAGCCGCGTGAATGAGGAGCCGCACTTTACAACCACTAGATTTGTGCCCGTGCTTCTTAAACTTCTCCTTCTTAATCCTTTGTTCTTAACGTGAATGCATAAGCGCACATGATGATATCAGGTCCGTTCGAAATGCTAGCTTAAGAACAAGAGTGGGCAGCGTACCTTAGTTAAAAACCATTCATTTCAGACTAACATGCCTTACATATATATATATATGAAACCAAATACAAATATGAAATATTGGAAATTCTTACGTATATATATAGCCTCCAACACACACTGTCGGTTTACTTCGATCTTCGGTTATCCATCTCCCCGTCCCAATTTAGGCTAAGTCTTATTCAAATCATATCTCTTGATTAACCACCATGCCTGCAGCTATCCCTATCTTCCTCGGTAAGCCTTCACAAAGTCGCACACCATTCGGAAAAAGAATCCATATTCTATTAATTGCTTTCTGTGGCTATGAAGTTGCTGACAGTCAGCATGCTTAGTCAAATATTGGACAACTCATGGCTCGAAGTCTTATGGTTACTAAACTAAACATGATCCAAGTAGGAATTCAATCTTATTCCTCCCATTTAGGTTTCAAGTCGAACTCGGAAGTTTTCAGAAGTATCGACATTATAGCGTTGAAAGGAGGCGATTAATGCACTAAGTAATATTTACCTCGAGTGGTTTCGACTTATCATAGCACTTCCAGTACGGTAGCCAGCAGATAAAATAGCTGGTCGGACATAGGGCTGCACATGGGTCGGTTTGGGTCGGTTTTGGCCTCACCCACCACCCAACCCACTGATGGCGGGTAACAGAAGTTGTCACCCGCAACCGACCCAACATCACAATGGGTCGGTTTTCACCCGACCCATTATGACGGCGGGTTTGTTCGGGTGGGTGGTGGGTTACCCACCATAAAATAAAATGACATTAGTAATTGTACATGATAAAGTTGGTCACATTAAATAATAAAGTTGATGCAAAGTTGCAAACTCCAAAGTTGATAAAGCTAACAATAAAAAGGAACAGAGTTCAATTGTTCAAAGCTCAAAAGATAAAAGAGTGCATTACCATTGAGTATTGCCTACTATACTAAAGCCTAATATCATATAAAGCGACCAACAGCGAGTCGCTGCAAGTTTGTGGATGCTTTACCTCCGAATGCGCTGAAAGCCTGAAATAAAACGAAGTCTGTAAATTAGTTACAGTAACAAAGATGAACTCAGAAAGATCAAGCTACTGACAATGACCCTTGGCGTCATTACCTTGTCTAAGCCAATAGGAATCAATCATCTATGACGATGGAAGAAGCAGCAAGGTCACCGAATAGCTCTGCAAGCGAAATGAACAATTAGAATGAATGAAAAGGTAGATGAATTTCTTGAAACAAGTAAAATAGCTCTGCAAGCGAAATGAACATTTTAGTTTATCCATCCACAACAACAGCAAGTACCAACAGAAACTGCCCATCAGTACACCGAAAGTCATTGGTTAATAACCTTAAGAGTCTTCTATGCTATTCAGGCTCCTATTGAGCATGGATTTCAGAAATGCATCTTGGAAAGCGATTGCCAGGTGGGAAATTTTTGCCTGGATCTGTAAGGTTCAATTTGGATGTGAAGAAGTGGACTTGGCAGATTATGAGGGCGTTGATACAACAAAAAATAATTTCTGCACTACGAATGATTCTAATAATGGTATTGAGAAACTGAAGCTTGTTGTGTGTCTCCTGGCATCAGATTTCAAGTTTCCCAAATACTGGGTTTTCATCAGGCTTTCCAATGTGCCGCTTGAGCAGTATTGCGGTTACCACATCTTTCAATAAGGGCATCCATAAACAACAATTGAGCAACAATTCCAAATAAAAATGTACAAGTACTACACCAATTTCGAAATGGATATATGATATTTAGCTAAGCAAGGGTTTATACATCTACAACAACAACATGTATTATCATGCAGGATCAAAACCTTTACAAATTCAACCACACATAAACCTCCACATCCATGGCAGTTTATACATCATCTGATATTTAGAATAATAAGATTCACATAACAAGGCAGTTTATACATCATTAAGTATGGATTATTAACATAACAGGGCAGTTAATCTATTCACATAGCATGCATTATGTTTAGTAAACCATGTACTTTCATGTAATAAACATGCTGCAGTAAAACTCACAGTGTCAGGAACAACAATAGAGCCAAGGAAAATTTAGACATACCAGACTCAGCAATATCAATCTCCTCCTCCTCGACTCCAAGGGTAGATGAATCCATGTCTATTGGTGTTTGTAACCAATTTTGTAACAAAATTAAGGCCTCAAGTGTCTTGGGATTTAAGGAGCTTCGAAAAGGATCCAAAATTCTTTTTCCGGTACTAAATGTTGATTCTGAAGCAACGGAAGAAACGGAAATAGCAAATATATCTTTAGCCATAAGTGGCAAAATGTCAAACCTCGCAGCATTTACCTTCCACCATTGTAATATATCAAAAGTAGCATTTTCATTTGTGGGCGTGTAGATCGGTTCAGCCAAGTACCTTTCTACCTCAGATCTCCCATTGTCCTCCACATTACTCAATTGATGCTTTCGTTTATTCCTTCCCGCCATATACTTGGCCTTGCTAGAAATAGTACTTCCAAAACTCGAAGAACTTTGAGTAGAAGTAGAATTAGTCTCGCCCACAGATTCTGATGAAGATACTGCACATTTAACATTTTCTGCTTTATAAGCTGCAAACAGCTCCACAAAAATTTTTCAGAACTTCTTCAGCCCATTTTTCTACAAGTTTTTTCTTCATTGCTGGGTCATAATGCACAATTAAATCTTCAACAGTCACAAATAATCCATGTTCTTTCTCTCGTGGATCAAGAAGTACAGCCATAAACATCAACGAATTCATCTTTCGGTATGTTCCCCAATATTTGTTGTACTTGAGCAACATTACAGCACCCATGTGGCTTAAGAAAGGGTCCTCATGTGTATTTTACCATTCTTCTAATTGTTGACGAACAGTACCAAGTTCCAATAAGAAAGAATGAGAAGTAACATAAGTAGAAGCTGAAAATGCAACAGTTGCTTCATAAAATACGTGTAGAAACTTAATCAGAACTCTCGCGTTGCACCAATCGTATCGTTCAGGAGCATGCACTTTTGGCCTGTTTTTTTTTCTTGGCTTTCCTGACAGCAGCAGAATCTTCTTCTTCAGTAGTATCAAGTTCTTCTTCATTGTCTGATTCCAGATCATAATCAGCATCAAGATCAACAGTGTCATCACCATCACCCATAATATTATCTGGTACTGGAATATCAAAGCAAAACTCTTCACAAAATGCCTTATCCAACTCACGTAGCCTTTCAAATGCCTTTTCATATCTTTCAGCAGCAACAAGCATTAAGTAAGTAGAATTCCACCGCGTTCTCACATCTAATATCAGACCCTTTTTACAATATATTCTTTCCGACTCAGCAGCCTCCGTAAACCTTTTATATCTTGCGGGAGATTTCGTGACATATTTTACCACTGCCCTGATCCTGAGAAGTGATGTATGATACTTCTTCATACCGTCCTTCACAACAAGTGCAAGTACATGAGCCGCACATCGAACATGTAAATGTTTAGCTCCGAGTAATGCAGAACCCCAACTCTGAACTCTCTTCCTCAAATAGTCAACAACAACTTTATTTGCAGACGCATTATCAAGCGTCACAGTGAAAACCTTTTCAAATCCCCAGTCTAGCAAACATTTCGCCAAAGCCTCTCCAATATTTGTACCTTCGTGGCTATCAATCAAGAAAAAACAGATAATTCTTTTGTGTAGTTTCCAGTGATGATCAATGAAATGCACAGTCACTACCATATAATTGTAATTCTGCGATGATGTCCAAGTGTCATTAGTAAGGCACACTCTTACCTTGTTTGCTTTGAAATAACTTTTCAGATTAGCCTTCTCTGTCAAAAACAGCTTGCACACATCACGGTATATTGTCATACGACTTGGAAGCTTAAATTGAGGCTCAAGATACTTACAAAAAGCTATAAAACCTTCACCTTCAACAATTCTAAAAGCCATTTCATCGGTAACGATAAATCTAATCAGCGTTCTCCTGCACGCATCTTGAGAAAAAGACACCCCAACCAACTGTAGTTCCTCTCCAAGCTTACAAGGCTGGAAGTCAAGTGTTTGTTGTCCGTCAGCTCTAGCCTCATTCATTTCGTTCTTATACTTCTGACACTTATCCAAATGATGTTGGAGATTAGAAGTCCCATGTTTCTTACCATCCAAATTTTTCTTACCAATCTTGTAATTAGCCTTTTTGCAATATTTACATTTCGCTCTCTCACCATTTTCATAAATATCATAGTGATCTCATACCTTTGATCTCTTCACACCAGCATTAGGATTATTATCTAATGTTTCACCTGCGGCACAAGCATGTGAAGGTTCAGAAGCTGGTGTAGATGAGCCAACGGTACTCCCTGTCCCTGCTGATGGTCAATGCACTTGTCCAGAACGTGGTGGACGTGGAGGGGGAGGTCCCATTTTTGATGCCACTCCATGTACAATTGGAAGATTAGAAGCAGAATCATCTTCTGAGATTTCAACCATGGTAACCTGCACAAAAGAAACAAGTTACATCGGTAAAACACATTACAATCAAACACCATACTCAATTGAATATTTGCAACAATTGAAAGTACTAACACCATACTGAATTGAACACCATACTCATGACTTAGTTCAAATACCAAATAAATTAACTAGGTTGTACTAAAGAACTGAGATTGATTTAAAATTTAAAATCAAACTACTGGTTATGAACATAAATGAGTAATTCCAAATACTCATTGTTGCAGTTGCAGCTTATAAGAATAACACCTCTAAAAACACATAAACATTAACAACGAGGTCCACAGTAAGAATTCTCCCTGATATTATCATTTATACAAACAAGTTAAACCCTAAATTGAAAATGCATGAATCAAGGTCTATAAAGAAGACCAAGATCAATTCACACGGCATTTATAGACTGTATTTTAAGTTTCAAAATTCTAATTGACTAGGTAATTTTCACAAACAGTTATAGGCTACTCTAAAAAATCAATTAGAACTTGCTAGGTAATCAATTCAAGGCTTGATTTATGATGGTGATTATAACTTATTTGGCTGTCTAGATTTACAAATCTTCATGAAATCATTTATCACATTAAAATATATACACATCTTGATATTAAGAGTTAAACACAAAGAGATTAGAAAATTTCAAGATAAATATGTCGGTGTGCAAAATCATCATAGCAGGAAAAGAGGTTCACAGAAAAAGTTAAGTTGTTAAATTCTCGGTTGATAAACATACACATAACTAAACTAAATTGAGCCTAAACACATAAACATTCAAGAATCCTTTGAATCTACTGATTAAACTCTTCATTACTGAGTTCTAACATAGTAACATAGTAACATCATACCAATTCATTCCAAACTGAAATTAAAAAACAACACCCTAAACAGATAAACCCTAAATTGAAAATTACAAGAAATCACAAGTTTACAACGGTTCCTAATCTTACCTTCCGTTATTGGTTTGCTTCTGGTGATGCCGATGATCCACAAAGCGAATCTGAGACTGAGCGACGAAAAAAGAATGGAGTTGGAGTCTGTCAGAGAAGGAGAGAAGAGGCCGCGGAAGAGAAGAGAAGGAAAATGCGATTAGGTTAGGTCCTTTTCTTTTATTCATCAATTCAACGGCTCTGATAATTCATCCTAGGTTAGATCTAAGGGTCAGGAATCCTATGTTAGTTTTGGGCGGGTGGGTGGGCCGGTTCGGGTGACGGAAGTTTCTACCCGCAACCGACCCAACATAGATGGGTTCTGGCGTGCCTCACCCATGGTCGACCCATGCCTCGGCGGGTTGGGTCGGGTGCGGGTATTTTTGGTCGGGTACGGATTGGGTCGGCGGGTTGGGTCGGGTATGTGCAGCCCTAGTCGGACATTTAAAGTTGCATGCATCCCTGTTTTTGTGACGTGAAGCGTATCGTCTGTTGTTCCTTAGCTTCTTGAGTCGCAACCTTGGGAACAATTATAAGATGTTTTAGAGATCCAAATATACAATATAATAAAACGTAAAGGCTACATGGAGAATGTAGGAGGTTTACCTTATTCCTAACATCCCTGATCCCTGTTATCAAATTTGTGAAGACAACAGATCCCCTTATCAGCAACCATTTGAGCACTATCCTGCAATCAAAGTGATAAACCATAAGCATTAAGTAGAAATAAACCAAAGCATGTAAATTAAAACAAAAATAATCACATACAATATAGAACAAACAACCAAATAATAACCAATTAAGTTGGGATTTAGGTGTACACAATGAGGTGTAAACTGGATAAATGTCGTCAGATAATTTTGGGCGGTATTTGAAGTTATCCAAATCTAGCATCATGATAAGACCACGTCTTATGGGTCATGTCAACATTGTTGATCCGATACGGTACTGGAGCATATGTGGTTTTGTTGGTCCATTATATGGGTCAAGCCTATCTAAGTTATGAAAGCCACTTTGGCTAGTCACTGCGAAGCGCGACAACAAATAGTTTTATAGTTTAGTATTTAATTATTTAATTTATTAAGAGTTTTTATTATGAAAAATAGGTATTTTATTATAATTAAGATTTATATTAAAAGTAATTTTTAGGGATTGTTTTCTTATTTTCCAAGTAATGTAGCTCGTAAATAGGCTTTTTCCATTCATTAATAATTAATCAGAAAAATATTAAGAAAAGTGTTATTGTTTGGTTTATTGGTTCCTAGAATCATCACCTATTAAGCTTGAGTTGCTGGTCGTGAATAAGAAACAAATCGTTTCTTATCATTGGTATCAGACAAGTTCAAGCTCAATGGGTCATGATTCGAAGAACCAAGAAACCAAATAGTAATAATTTTCTTAATATTTTTCTCATTAATTATCAATGAATAGAAAAGGCCTATTTATAGGCTACATTACTTAGAAAATAAGAAAACAAACCCTAAAAAGATTACTTTTAATATAAATCCTAATTCTAATAAAATACCTATTTTTCATAATAAAAACTCCTAATAAATTAAATAAGTAAATACTAAATTATAAAACTAGTTGTTGTGGCGCTTCGGCATGGCTAGCCAAGGTGGTTTCCATAACTTGGATAAGCTTGACCCATATAATGGACCAATAAGATCACATATGCTCCAGTGCCTTATCGGGTCAACAACGTTGACATGACCGATAAGACGTGGTCTTATCACATCACGTCTAAGTTGATTTTATGAATCCATTCTTTGATCCATCTAGAGATTTGAGACCGTGTTCTACCAAGTTTATTTTCTGATGCCATTACGTTATTATGAAAACTTCAAACTGGCCAAGTTTGTAAAAGAAAGATTACCAACAAAATAAGCAAAATGTAACAAAGCTTAGATCCCCTGATCAAGCTTGTTTCTACGCAACATTATGAATCAATCCGTGGCTATACAGTTCATGAACTGATTCGAGTGAATCACATCGTTTTTGCTTCAATTGTGTCTTGTGTAGTACATAAGATTTCCTTGCAATTGAACAACTCTCTAACTAGTTCATTTGAATAATTTTAACTAGTTATGGTGAAGAAGAATATGGTTGATATGAAAGTGACCATATGGCTAACCACTTGGTTAATTATTGTTGAACCAACTAATGTACAAGTTTGGGTACGGTTACACAAGCCTAGAAATGTGCATTTCATTTGTGTATAACAAGCTATGTTTTCGATCAAACGGTTGATAAATATTAGCTTGAATCTAGTAAGGTTTTCATCTAACGGTGAATATTGAATGCTTTGTTACCAAGCTAACATTGATTGCAAACCCTGATTTGAAAGACTATATAAGGGAGAACTCTAGCAACTGGGAAACCTAATATCCACACATTTTGTGTGATACTAGTTTTGCTAAGCTAGAGTCAATTCTCCTTTAACCTTTGGTTTCTTTTTCTAAACCAGGTTAACGATTTAAAAACTTCATTGGGATTGTGAAGCCAAACCGATACTACTTTCTTGTAGTTGTCTGATCTGATCTTGTTGTTTCTATCGTACAAGTACAATTGTAATAATTGGCTTGAGATTTATATCTCCGATAGGCAAGATAATAAGTAATCACAAACATCTTCATCTCATCGTTTGTGATTCCACAATATCTTTTTTCGCTACGTCGATTAAGACTATTGTGCGGTGATTGATAATACTAGGTTGTTCTTCGGGAATATAAGTCCGGATTATCAATTGGTTCATGTTCACCTTGATTTACCAAAATACGGTACAAAACTCGTAGGTATATTCGTGGGAGACGGATTTATATATTACTGTATACTTTTCTGTGTGATACATATTTGTTTATTAAAGTCTTCGACTTTGGGTCGTAGCAACTCTTGGTTGTGGGTGAGATCAGCTAAGGGAATCAAGTACGTAGTATCCTGCTGGGATCATAGACGTAGGAGCATAACTGTACCTTGGATCAGTGTGAGATTGATTGGGGTTCAACTATAGTCCATACCTAAGTTAGTTTGAAGTAGTCTAGTGTCTGTAGCAGCTTAATACAGTGTGTGTTCAATCTGGACTAGGTCCCGGGTATTTTCCGCATTTGCGGTTTCCTCGTTAATAAAATTTTGGTGTTTGTGTTAAATCTATTTCCGCATTATATTGTTTATCTTTATAATTGAAATATCACAGGTTGTGCGTTAAAATCAATCAATCGGAAATCCGACCTTTGGTTGTTGATTGAAATTGATTGACACTTGGATATTGGGCTTTGGTACCATCCAAGTTATCTCTCTTTGATAAAGACTCGCAGATTTATATTTGCTTGAGTATAGATCAAATCGAGAGATTGAGATATAAAACTCTTTGATGTACTTTTATCTAGATTGAGTCTGACTGTCTAGTTGATTCTCTAGAAAGTATATTGGAGTTTGTCTATACAGATTGCTAAGCGAGATATTGGGTGTGGTTGTTAGACCCCCCGCTTTTTCATATTGTTCAAGGATATTTAATTAAGATCTATTTATAATTGTATTAGGTTTGGTCCATACAGGTTGTCAAACGAAAAAGTTGGTGGTGTACTTGATACCCTCTCCTTTTCAGAAAATAGAAGGATTTCATCAAGATTTTACGAAATATAAACAAAATTGCTCCTTTAAACAACTAATAAAAAGATTGAAACTTAAAGATCCTAGCATATTATTCTTATTAGAGCATTGCTTGGTTGAACTCACCAAGCATTGGTATGTCAAGTTTGGTTATCATATTTTAGTTCCAAGACTCGAGGATGCTTGATTTGATTATTAGTGTTAACTTTGTTATGTTAGACTAGAAACATAGAAATGTTGAAACTCGTTCTTATTACCCATGAAGAACATGAAGACGTATCGGCATCAACAAACACATCATCCTTCAATTCGAGGTTAATAACAACAAAATTTACTTGTTCATTTTCGATTTATGTTATTTTAAGTCAGTATTTATTGAAAACATTACATACAAAGTGTAGTTTGTTTACTTGTCTCTTGTATCGGTGACTTGGTTATTATATTATGATATAAGTATCAAGGAAAGATATACTAGTTTTTTTATAAAATTTTGGTATATAGAGTTATGAAGTGTAGTTTGTCAATAAACTTCGTGAATCGATGTTATACTGATTGATAACTTTGTTATTATTTACTGTGTTTGAACTTCCAGAATGAATTCAAACCTTGGTGTTACATATAAAGGAATATCATATACATAATCTAAGGAAGTAGACTTGCAAAATTAAGTTTCATAGTCTAAAGAGAGTTCAAACCAATCCCATAATGGATCCAAAGACCGATACCTAGTGGCAAGGACCGATTCCAGGACCGATATTTGCATGATCGATCCCTAACCGATCTTGTTTAAATTTTAATCCAAGTTTATATTTTCGATATGCTTGGTAATCTTCAGGTTTATACAAATATTTAGATGTAGACGGATTAAACTTCGAATGTTCACATAATGTCGACATAGTGATTTGAACATGTGTCAAACCCTTATTACCTAATATTCAAGTATTTTCCTTTGATACTTAAGGAAAGATCCTGAAACCAAAATATTCTGCATTTTTTTAAATATCGAATTTATCCCAAATTTTTGTATATCTCTAGTTACTATATTATTAAATTGTATGAATTTATGCTACATGATATTAGTTGTCAATAAGAGTGATTATGGTATATCGGTGGGAATACAATTGGAATTTGTCAAAACCGAAGATATACATCTATTGCATATCTAAAGGATTTTCATATTTGATAATTCCTTGTCTTCCAAAGAAGCATTGGTCATAACACTATAAATAGTGGAGCTTTATTCTTACAAACTCATCCCTTTACACAATACCTAACCGTTTACGTGGGAACCCAACTCGTCGATAGAGGAGAGTAATATAATTAGATGAAATCTCTTGCTTTTCCTTCATTTAAAGTCTTCTTTAGGATCAAAAAGCTTTTAGTAGCTACCGTTGGTAGAAAACTAAATCTTGTTGTTATTTTAGTTTTTGATTATTTATTTGATTGACTAACGGTATAGTTATCCTTGAGAGATCAGACTTGATTGAGGATTGACTATTACAAATCTAGTGATTCAAAATCTGTAATTAAAACTTTGATCAATCAATGATAACAGATTCTGCTCTGTATCGACCATTAGCGGAAATCAATTTGTTTGCGCCGATTGATTTGAAGACTTGAAGGTTTTTTATTTTTGGTATTCTGATTTTTGTGATACTGATCGTTGTCGTATGCGTCAAAAATAAATTACACTTTCTTACTACTCAAAATATCAATATAGCAAGGGCAAGAAAGGATCGTTCCCACAGAGAGGACTAGGTTTTCAAAAAAAAATTCGGTTTCCTATAATAACAATTGGGGGGCTTTCTGGTTTATGTAAATAAACTAAAATAAAATAAAGCAAACAAAGAAATAAACAAGCAAATCAAAGATGTAAAGATATTGGTTAAGGATTTCGTTTTCATTCACAAACATGTTTTATCTTAGTAACTAGAATTTATATTTAATCTCTCATTATCAAAAGCCCTAGAATACCTTGTCGAAAGGATATCCCGCTAATTTCCTCTTATCATCAACAAACACATTAAAAGATGCGAATATGAATTCTACCAAAAGAATAACCTAACGCCTTGCGCTAGTAAAGTTCAATTTCCATGGAGCATTAAGATTCATGAAATAAGGCTAATCAATTCAATCGAATTACATTGCGCAAAAAATTTAACAAAGGCCACGATTCACATATAATTACAAGGATGTATCACTACAAGTTATAACCATATTTATGCTACTTGTGTTCAAGGATTATCGCTCGATGATTAACCCTAAACTAGCAATAGATGTGATTACAAGTTCAACAAATTTGCAACTTGACAAAACAAACATTTAAATCATGTTATAATACGTCAATCATATAACTATATTTCCAGAGAATCATGAACGATAATTATGAGACAAAACTAATTCATTAAACCCAAAATCATGTGATGTAAAATCCAACTATTTCATAACCAATAATAAAAACTTAGCTCATATTCATGGAGTTCATAACAAGAAGAAAGAGAAAATCTTTCAACTTTCTAAACCCTAGAACAAAAGTAGAAAATGAGATAAAAGATATTAGATTTGAGTAGAGTTTTTCTTCTTATAGCTCTTCTTCCAAAAGGATACTCTTTCAGATATTAGGTCACATCTTTGCAAATTCCATCTCCAAGTGGTCCACCAAACCCATGAGTTAAAACATCTTTTCTGGAAATTCTGGGTCCAAAAGTGGGTCGTCGGATTGCTAACGTCATCACCGGATTCCGATCACCGTTTACGGAATTTGGTCACTGGAAAACTGATTCTGGAAAGCTGAGATATCTGAAAACTGTCACCGGGAAAATATATAGTTCTAGGACATCACCTGTCCATCTCTATAGTTCATACATTCACAAAAACCATCTAACCAAACTTCTTAGTTGTTGCGAAAAAGTACCTAAAAGC
This sequence comes from Papaver somniferum, assembly GCF_003573695.1. NCBI lineage: Eukaryota > Viridiplantae > Streptophyta > Magnoliopsida > Ranunculales > Papaveraceae > Papaver > Papaver somniferum. The sequence goes on along the minus strand of NC_039359.1, from coordinate 78,340,095 downwards.
GTGCCTTCAAACTCATACATGTCGCGGCCAACTATTGCATCCAACACGCTCTACCTTTATGATTGACTGAAGCATTATGATTCATACTTCAAGTTACAAAATCTGACTACCGGAACTAGCACCTCCGGCTTACCATTCTCGCTGCGTTTCAGCACAGTTTCTGCAGTTTTGGAATTTCCATGCAATTCAATCCTTCTTACCAGCTCACAACACCAGTTGTTACTCAGCTCTGCAACATTCAACACACAGCTTCATTCCTCACTTCCTCAAACTTACTGCATTACGAACAATAGCATCCACTTGAGCTTCAACCATCTCAAATTTAGCTCAGTTCAGTTCCTGCGGCTGCAATATCAAGTTTGCCTCAAAAGCCTTCATCTCTTCCATAGTTCACATCACCAGCAATCGAGTTCTCGAGTTCAACTCCATTAAGAGAAGCAAACTCGAGTTCTCCACTCACCATCATTCTCTGCCTCAAGACCCATTTCAAACACAACCCATTCTCTGCTCCATGCAACTGCACAATGATATCCCATCGAACTCAACACGGCCACAGACTAGTCCTTGGTTTACTCACATTCCTCCTTTTTCTTTTCAAGGAAGAGAGTACCAGAGATTTATCTTTTTCATTCATGATTAGTGGCTTAACAATAATATTAACCTCTTTTACATCAGAAGTAATAATGCTTGGAGTCTCCATACAAATACGGGTTTGTGAGAGAAATTCACAAAACAACCTCTACAAGCAAACTTGTGATAAACAGAGTTTTCAGGGAAGGAAAAAAGGAATGCAGGGTTACAGAACCTATATACAATGTAATCATATTCACGTACGCACAACTCACAAACCTAAAGAAGGAAGAATTGTCGACTTTACCCCTTTTTTAATGAACAAACATGGAGACCTATTTTCAATACCAATCTAGGATATGAAAAGATCAACCGAAACCAAAACAAAAAGAAACAAAAAAAAACTTTTTCTTTTTCTTAAGACCTGTAAGTGCTTAACTCTTGTCTCTATGGGATCAAGGACTTGAGACAAGATGTACAATCAACACAATTAAGTTGTGTTGGGGTGAACAATAATCTGTCCACCATGAACCTTTTGGAAAGAGTCCTTAAAATCCTCTTTCACAGGGTGTTAAGGCCGTGTTATTTTCTAAAGTAGTCTAATTTGTTCTTTAGAAATTAACTTTTTTGGAGAAGAGTTGAGTTCACGTACCTCCGACGACTTTTGAACAAGTTTAAGATTGTTTTCTAATCGATTTGGTCTCCGTTGAAGTTTGTTGACATATCTTACTTTGTGCTTGTACTTGAAACAAATATAGATAGATTTATCCATTGCCTTGGTTGCGCGAGAATTAGCTCATCATCATGGAAACACGCTCAATATTCATTTTTATTGCTCAAAGGGTGTTTACAAAGATGAAATGGGAGAAACAATGATAAAACCGGGTTTGTAACAGTTATATTTGTTACAAACTAAAAAGAACGATAGAATAGTACCATCGCTGATTATGTAGCTCTCGACCCAAGCCTGTGTGTCGTTTCCACTGTTGAGAAACGACTGTCTTGGATGGTCTGTTCTTCGTGTTCTTCAGATGAGCAGCAGCAGAAAAGTATTTCTGGTGGTTCTTATTATCGCCTTTGTCTTCTCCAAAACTCTCCCCAAACTCTAAGTAACTCTTCTCTGCTACCCCAGATGATATTTATACTCAACAGGCGAAGAATATTCTCCAATAACCCCGGATAATCTTCATTTACTCGATAATATTCTTCACTGCCACTCACGGGATTTCTTCCTTTTTTTACAGCTTCTCACGCGTTTGTAGCCATCCAACATACTGTTATTTGTCTTCTACACGTTTCTGCTCAAGTTTAGCACACTCCAAACACGTCTAAATCTTGTGCAATCCCGTGATAACCTTTTCCGAGAATAAACTCCCTTGTTTTGTTCTCGCGGAATATCCAGCCACACTGGATCGAAAATAACACCTCTATCATCCCTGTCTAGCCCATAGGAACATACCCAATCAATATTGGCTCTTTTATCTCCCTAAAACTCCTTCAAAATCGCAACCCTAAACTGCCAATTTTTGGCTTCCATTTTCCCGCCAAATTTCAGATTTCAAATGTTGAAGATGAGTGCCCCTTATCCGAGACCTGGGGTGCGAATAGCAGGTGGCACCCTTAGGATGCAAATAGCAGGTAGTGTGCCCCTTAGTAATTGGGTCTTGAGGATGAATTTTGGCTACGCATAACCTTGGGTGCCTCTTAGCCAAATCTGGGTCCATATAGCAAATATCCACCGGGGGTCCAAATAGCACTTTTTGAGCAACTTTTTCCACACAAGTGTATTTCTCCAAAAACACTTACACAAACATAAAAACATCATAATAAGTACAAAATAAAGCACTAGGAATAGAGACACTAAGGACAATTCAGACACAAAAATGTGTCTATCAAATACCCCCAAACTTATTATTTGCTAGTCCTCGAGAAAATCTAACATAAAATGACTACACTTAGCACGTGCAGCAAGCCGTTAAACCGCTAGGTGGCTCTAGCGGCGGAGTGTTGTCTCTGGAGGGTTTACCAGAGGTGTACCCACAAAACCTTTACTCCAGACCCTAGCTATCTACGCAGAACCTTGGAAGGCACTAAAGAATCTCCTTGGTTGGCATACAAACATTGACTATAGGAGGAAGTACCCTGATGCGAAATTCCAATTGTTGTACACGAGTTTGCACTCAGCATACTATAATTCACATATAAGTGACAGAGCTCTACTCAGATAGTTTCTAGACATCATAACCGGAGTCAACCAATCACATGGAAAGATTAAGAAGATGGATAAAGAGAAAAATAGATGGTTTAAAGTGAACGGTGTTTCCCATATCTGTCTGAAGGCCTCTGCCAAGATGAACCTATCCTAATGGACTGAGATACCGGTGTGACTAATATCAACACAGATGGCATATACAAGGGCACCAGTGGTCGATAAATCTAACCCTAGGTCAACACAAATGGCATATACAAGGGCACCAGTGGTCGACTTTATTTAATCCGGTTGGTCTGATGGTCTGGTCTCAATTCTCAATTTTTTTAATTTTTTTTTGTATCTCAATCACTCTATTTCACCTAGCAATGGTAACAACTTGAATCGTATGCCCCACCAAATTACTTAAGAAATAAAACATTAGGATTCAACAAGATATGGCGAAACTACCATGTTTTTTCTAATTCTAACACCTTTGCTCTGTGTTTTTATGAATAGAATCTTTAGATGTTTCCATCTAATTAGATTGGTTCCTCAACTCGTACAACCAAGATGTTACCATCCACTTAGATTGGTTAGTGCCAACCTTAATAAGCATAAATTTATAGGCTCTGGAGTTTTTTTATTGCAACTAAAAGCTAACAAAAAGTTTCTTCCCCACCCCTAAACTTAAATCTAACATTGTCATCAATGTTTCTAATGAAAGAGCAATACCAAAAAGTAAAGTAACATGAGGAACAGTAAAGAGAGAAGTCGGAAAGATAGTACCTGGGTAAAGAGAGAAATCAAAAACTAATATACAACATACAATCGCCTCGATGGTCAATCAAGGGTAAACAAGGTCTTCCAGAGGGACCTCCTCAACATCACCTGTAGGAAAGGGATCTAAAAAGGGTTTCAATCTCTGACCGTTAACCTTTCGAAGAACTACTACCATCCGGTGTCTCTATCTTAACAGCTCCATCAGGAAAAACAGTGCGAACAATAAAAGGACCCGTCCACCGAGAACGTAACTTCCCAGGGAAAAGATGCAAGCGGGTATCATACAGAAGAACTTTTTAACCTAGAGAAAATGACTTTATTAAAATATTCTTATCATGCACAAGTCTCATTTTGTTCATATACTCCTTCGCACTATCGTAAGCATCTATACGAATCTCTTCCAACTCATTGAGCTGGAGTTTCCTATGGGCTCCTGCCTTGTCAAGTGAAAAATTTAAGTGATTCACATCCCAATAAGCTCTATGTTCTAACTCAACAGGTAAATGACATGTCGTTCCATACACAAGCCGATAAGGAGACATTCCAATGGGGGTCTTAAACACTGTATGGTAAGCCCATAAGGCATCAGTAAGCCTAGACGACCATTCTTTCCGATTAGGATTAACTGTTTTCTCTAATATACGTTTTATCTCCCTACTGGAAACCTCTACTTGACCACTAGTCTGTGGATGATACGGGGTATCTACCTTATGTGTAATACCATATTTTTTCATCAAAAGCCTAAAAGGTCCATTACAAAAGTGCGACCCTCCATCACTAATTATAACTCGCGGTGTACCAAAACTTGTAAGTATATTATTTTTCAAGAACTCAATCACAACCCTATGGTCATTGGTTTTACACGCAACCGCCTCAATCCACTTAGATACATAGTCTACAACAACAAGGATGTAAAGGTTACCAAAAGAATTAGGAAACGGACCCATAAAGTCAATACCCCACACATCAAAGACCTCAACAACTAAAATAGGGTTCAAGGGCATCATGTTCCTACGGGAAATGGTTCCTAACTTCTGTAAATGCTCACAAGTAACACAGTGACTATGGGAGTCTTTAAACAACGAAGGACAATAGAATCCACACTGCAGTATCTTAGCAGCAGTCTTCTTAGCACTAAAGTGACCCACACAAGCATGATCATGACAAAAGGAAATAATATTGGACTGGTCACTCTCAGGTATACATCTCCTAATAATCTGGTCTGGACAATACTTAAACCAATAAGTATCATCCCAAAAGAAGTGCTTCGCCTCGGCTAAAAACCTAGAATGATCTTGTTTACCCCAATGTTGGGGCATTCCACCAGTAACAAGATAATTCACTATATTTGCATACCAAGGTGCTTGGGTAACAAAGAACAGTTGTTCATCGGGAAAACTATCCCTAACAACAAGCCTAGACAAGTGGTCTGCTATTACATTTTCTGCACTTTTTTTTATCTCTAATGTCTAAGGAAAATTCCTGCAACAATAGGATCCATCTAATTAATCTAGGTTTAGTATCCTTCTTGAAAAGAAAATACTTCAAAGAAGCATGATCAGTAAAGATTATGACCTTAGAACCTAAGAGGTAGGATCTAAACTTGTCTAAGTCAAACACAATAGATAATAGTTCCTTCTCCGTAGTGGTATAGTTCAACTGGGCATCATTCAGAGTTTTGGTAGCATAGTAAATCACATGAAGTAACTTATTTTCTCGCTGACCTAGCACAACACCAATAGCATAATCTGAAGCATCACACATGATCTCAAAGGGTAGGTTCCAGTTGGGTGCCTGGACTATGGGGACGGTAGTGATTAAAGTATTAAACTTCTCAAAAGCCTCTAAACAAGCATCATCAAATACAAACTTAACATCTTTTGCAAGCAAATTGCAAAGAGGTATAGAAATCAAGCTAAAATCCTTAATGAATCAGCGATAAAAACCTGCATGCCCTAATGATAGACGCATTTATGTGTCTATTTTGTTCTCAATGTTATGTATTGTTAGACTAGATTAAGTACTTATTGTGTTATTTTGTGTTCTTGTAGGAAATTTTAGAGAAATAAGCCCTTGCGGCGAAATGGGCTCAAAAAGCAGTGTTTTACACCCCGGAGAAATGTACCGTAGGCACCCCAGAAATGTCCCGGAGGAACCCAGAAAAATTAATATTTCCACCTCAATTGATATTCGCACCCCAGCACTCTGGATAAGGGGAACCTTCTTCAACAATTTGAATTTGTGTTTTTGGCGGGAAATGAAGTTTTCAACTGGCAGAATTTTGATTGTCAATATGAATGGGTTAGAGTGCGATTCAATCGCTGAAAATTGGCAGAAAGATGTGATTTGGCATAAGGAACAAAGTTTGGGTGGTGGTTTCGGTCAACTTTGGCTGGAATACGTGTTTTAATTCTCGAGTTCAAAACAGGGCAAGCATGCACTGGAGGATGATAATCACGCGTCATGGAGAGTTATGGACGTGTTCTGATGATGTGGAATGGCTCGAGCATCACTTTGGGTCGTGAAGAATCGATTTGGAGCGTGGAGGGAGGAAGTTTACGCAAGAAATTCCAAGTTTGGTAAGAAAATATTCGGAAAATATTGTTATTCACTGCCCGCATAATGAATAATTATATTGGAGTTATTGGAGAGATTTGGAGCTGTTGTTGGGTATAAATAGGCTCTTTGGGTCTACTCGAGAGGGTGTCGAGAGTTTGGGGTCGAGAGGAGGTCCAAAGAAGCAGAAATCAAGAGTTGATGAAACTCTGTTGCTGCTGTTAATGATGATGAAGAACACCAAGAACACGAAGAACGGACTCGCAAGGATAGTCGTTTATCAACAGTGTCTAAGACGCACAGCCGTGGATCGCAGTGCAGTCTAAACAGCAGCAGCACTTGTCTTTTATCGTTCATTCTGTGACGCCTTTTGTGCGTCGCAGATTACAATTTTACACCATTTTCTCTTCTTCTCTTCATTGTAAACACCATTTGAGCAATAAATAAATATTTTGAGTGTGTTTCTACATGATGAGTTAAACCCCAACACTGGGACGACGGAGTAGGTCGAATTTCATCCATGTGGTAATTTCATTAATTCTTTTATTTACTTTTTTCACTAATTTTAATTGAATTAAGATTTTAAATTAATTACTTGTGATTTCATTTGATGGAGTATGCTTAGTCCTAGGGATTTTTGATATGCCATGCTTAAGAAATACAAGTAATATTTTATAAAATCTATCTTAGCAATAAACTAGAGTTAATATTTGTTTTGTTTTTGAACTATAATTGCTAGAACTAATTTCTGAACCATTTGAAAATGAAAAAAAAACGGCCGAATCTTTAGTCCCAGTTTCTCGCACAAGTGTTAATATTTTTATTGTGTATATTTATCTTTTTTATTAAGTTTAAAAAATTATCCTTCACAAGTCCGAGAGTTTGAACCTCATTACTACAACCCACGAAAAATCATTAATCACCTAAGAATGACCTAATGTCTTTTACGGTTTTTGGGACCTGTAAAGTTTTAATAAGGTCAACTTTGGCTCTATCTACCTCTATACCCTTCGAAGATACGATATGCCCTAGAACAATTCCTGAACGAACCATGAAGTGACATTTCTCCCAATTAAGCACTAAATACTTTTCCTTACACCTAATCAAAACTAATGACAAATGATGCAAGCACTCATCGACAGACGAACCAAACACTGAAAAATCATCCATAAAGACCTCTAAGAACCGTTCTACCATGTCAGAAAATATGCTCAGCATACAACGCTGAAAGGTCGCAGGGGCATTACATAGCCCGAAAGGCATGCGTCTATACGCAAAGGTACCAAAGGGACAGGTAAAAGTGGTTTTCTCTTGGTCTTCTGGGGCTATGAAAACCTGATTATAACCGCGGTATCCATCTAAAAAGAAATAATCGCTACGTCCAGCTACTCTCTCTAGCATTTGGTCGATGAAGGGAAGGGGAAAGTGGTCCTTCCTCGTGACCTTGTTCAATTTCCTATAGTCAATACAGACACGCCAACCCGTGGTCACCCGGGTTGGGATTAACTCATTGTTATCATTCTGGACTACAGTAATACCGGATTTCTTTAAAACAACCTGAACGGGTCTGACCCACTTACTGTCTGAAATGGGGTAGATAATGCATGCATCTAACAGCTTAAGAACCTCGGTTCGAACTACTTCTTTCATATTAAGGTTCAGTCGACGTTACATCTCCCTAGAAGGTTTGGTGTCACTATCTAAATAGATCTGACGCATACAATTAGTAGGACTTATACCCTTAATGTCTGCTATGGTCCACCCTAAAGCTTCCTTGTTATTCTGAAAAACGGTCACTAGCCTACTTTCCTGATCACTATCCAAGTCGGATGCTATAATCACAGGTAAAGTATCAGATGTGCCTAAAAACACATACTTCAGGGAATCTGGTAATGGTTTAAGGTCCAACTTAGGAGGCTTTTCTAACGAAGGAACTAGGATAGACTCAGAAACGGGTAGAGTTCGAACTTAGGTTTCCATCCATTACTAGTGTCTATCAAAGGGGTTGAATCTAACAAAGCATTCACCTCATTAATCACATCGTCATCATCAAAATCAATCCCAAAGTGGGCTAGGCATTTCTCTAATAGATATTCTAACAAAGTGTTTGGTAATGACTCCTCGACTAATGTTCCTATCATGTTCACCTCTTCTATGCTCGAGTCGTCTAGTTCAGAGGGTAGCTTACTGATATTAAAAATGTTAATCTCAATAGTCATATTACCAAAAGACAAATTCATAATACCATTTCGACAGTTAATGATCGCATTGGATGTAGCTAAAAACGGGCAACCTAAAATCACCGGTATTTGGTTCTCTGGGTCAGGGACAGGTTGGGTATCTAGGATAACAAAATCCACTGGATAAATAAACTTGTCGACCTCAATAAGAACATCCTCGATCACACCACGGGGAATTTTAACGGACCTATCAGCTAACTGAAGTGTCATCTGGGTAGGTTTCATCTCACCAAGTCTTAGCTTAAGGTACACATGGTATGGGAGTAGGTTCACACTGGCTCCTAAGTCAAGCAAATATTTCTCGACACGGTATTTACCGATTGTGCAAGAAATAGTAGGGGACACTGGGTCTTTATACTTAGGAGTAGTGGTATTCTGAATAATATAACTCATATGACTAGCTAGGAAGGCTTTCTTCTGGACACCAAGTTTTCGCTTTCGCGTACACATATCCTTAAGAAACTTGGCATAAGCGGTAATCTGCTTAATCGCATCTAACAATGAGAGGTTTATAGTAACCTTCTTAAAAACCTCCAATATATCATTAAAGTTGGACTCTCTCTTAGTTGGAACTAGCAGCTGGAGGAACGGGGCTCTGGGAAAAAAGTCGGGCTCAACAGGACCCTCATTGGCCTCTTTGGAGACTCTATCAGTCTCCTCATTTTCTGGCTCAGAAGGGTGAACTACAACATGTTCACTATCAGGCATGGCAACCTTATTGTCAACTTTCTTTCCACTCCTAAGGGTTGTTATAGAATTCACATGATTGTACGATTTCTCTCCTTTAAGGTTAGGATCAGTTTGGCTAGGGAACCTTCTATTTTCTCTTTCACTAGCAAACTTAGCTCTTTGGCCGACTTGAAGTTCTAAGTTAGCAAGATACTGGGAATTATTCTTAAAATTATGCATGGTTTTTTCTTTAAAACCATAGTGGTTCTTTAATAACATCTCATGGTTCTTTGCTAACATAGTAAGAGTTTATTCTAAGGTGGAGATCTTTTTCTCATTCTGAAACTGGGGTTGACCTGAAGAGTTCTTAGCATAACCAAAACCTGGGGGGAGGCTGAGAATTACTAGACTGTCCTTGATTCTGACCCTTAGACCAAGAAAACTTAGGATGGTTTCTCCAACCAGGGTTGTAAGTCTCTGAGTATGGGTCAAACTGCTGACGGTTCTCAAACCTAGCATTGTTATAGACAACATGGGCTTGCTTTTCACTAACCTGACCTTCCCAAAACGATTTATTGGGTTCTACTCCACAACTAGACACTTGAGAGGCTCTAAACCTATCATCGGGTTCAACAAGAGACCTATGTTTAGGATGATTCAATTCCAAAGCAGCAAACATAGCATCAGACCCGAAGCTTGTATCTACCACATTGGTTCTACTTCTATTGACCAAGAGTCTTTTGGGGGGTTCAACACAAGACTCCCATTGTTGGGATTTTTTATCGACAGCTCCTAAGAAGGTAAAAGCATCATCAGCACTTTTACTAGTGAACTCAGCAGCGTACATAGACTCAACCATGGCTTTTGTTGAATACTCTAAACCATCATAAATAGTCTCTACGAGTTTCATCTTATCAAATCCATGGTTCGGACACTGGGATAGGAGATCATTGAATCTCTCTAAAAACCTATAAAGAGACTATCCCTCTTGTTGCACACTAGCACTAATTTTCTACCTAACAGACACAGTTTTATGCTTAGGGTAGAATTTCATATAGAAAGCAGCAATAAGTTACTGCCATGTTTCAATGGATTCATATGGTAGGTTGTTCACCCAGGTCTTGGATTTATTTCTCAAGGAAAAGGGAAACATCTTAAGTTTCAAAACTTCATCAGTAAGGTCTTTTATTCTAATTATCCCACAAATTTCCTCAAAGTCCCTAATATGAAAATAAGGGTTCTCATCATCTTTCCCTAAGAATATAGGGATCATCTGAAGAATACTAGGTTTTATCTCGAAATTAGCCGTAGTGGCTGGCAATTTAATGCACGAAGCTCGGGTGGACCTAGTTGGGAACATGTAATCTTTCAAAGTTTCCATTGCTGGCACAGCTGAAGTACTAGGGTATTTTCCTCACGAAGAGACAGATTCTCAAAACTGAAGTTTCCAAAAACAGGGCTCTCAAAAGAAGAGTCTTCGAGCTCCCTGCTTCCACAAGGAGAACTACTAGGTTTTTCACTAATCAATCGACCTAGATTATCTATTTTCCAAGCCCGTTTTCTAATGACTTCAGGCATACACTAGAAAGAAAAAAGAAAAAGAAATAAATCCTAAAAGGAAGGGAAGTTCTATGCAAACACAAACAAGGCTGACTCCACCACAGCAAACCTACTGATTTCTAGCAAACAAAAAGCATGATGGCTCCACTTAGATTGTTTCTAGACCAACTTCTAATCCTTTGAAAGGGAATTCATTACAATTTAAGCAAACCCCTCTGGAATCAATCCGAGTTTAAGTAAGTTGAATCGAGACGAGGGAAGCTCAGTGGATCCTTGATACACAAGGCCCCACCGGCGTTACAAGGAGGCGTATTCAACTCACATAAACCATCATGAACTTTGAAACATGCTTAAAAGAGTAACCAGTATTTTTCGAATGACTTTCCTATTAAGCTCGTTACCCTATAGGTCTCGTTCTAGTCAAATTTTAGGCTTAGGTTCGCGTTTGGTTTCGTTTTCCTAAGGCGGGAAAGAAGGGAACGGTGATGAAATCCTAACCCTTATCTTGTATGGCCAGTCCTTGCCCTTTACTAGGAAATTAAAGCAGCCGTTTTCAAATCCTCAGCATATATGCAAACGAAGGAATACAGTAACTCGCTGACAGGGGATTCGCGAGTGTTTCGACAAACTTACCTCCCGTACCAGACGGGGGATGAACCGCTGAAGTCGAATCGGGCCATGACTCCTATGTCATGTACGAACCCGAGGGGCCGAGGCGATATCGTAATCGTCGTCCTTCTCTGCAAACAGTTTATATTTAAACCACCCTTACGTATGATTTTTTTTTTTAAAAAGTCCCAAAGTCCACAGTCCAAAGTCCAAAAATAAAGTGCAAAAGAAAAAGATAATCTAAAAAATAAATTATCTCTCTCTGTTTTTTTAATTAATTTTTCTTTTTCTTTTCTTTCGCTCCTTTCGCTTTGCTTTTACTCCAAATCTTTAAGTATTCACCAAAAACTTTGGAAAATTTTTCTTTCGCTCCAAACACCAAAATCTGTAAGGAAAAGACAAAAACCCAAAAACGTAAAGAAGAACAAATAAAATAAAAATGAAAAACAAATAAAAACCTAAAAAAAAAATTTAAAAAATCTACCCTAAAGACAAGTCCGCGTTGCCGGCGCTAAAAATTGATGTGATTTTCGATTGAGTTGTAGCAATAAGTTCGTTGAGACTTGTGAAAGCAAAAGATTTTAGACTTATAAAACTTTAAAATAGAAAATTTATTGCAAAATTGATTTCAAGATATTAAAAGTAACCAAGACACTAGATTCCACTATTACACATGAATGAACGATACCAAATATGTTTCAAAACTCTAACTATCCTTTAAGTCCTTTATTTCTTAATTCACACATAATCAGACATATTCCCAAATATTAATTGTATTCCCTAAGAATAGATTATCAATCGATTAAACAAAGTATAATCTATCAAATTGAATCACAAGTAATTAGGAAAATTATGTGAACATTTAGAACTCCGCCAAAGCGGTGATTGAATGAATTATAAATTGTAAATTAGAGAAAATAAAATTGTTACCAATCATTCATGCATAGATAGCTTCATCCATTGCCTTGGTTGCGCGAGAATTAGCTCATCATCATGGAAACACGCTCGATATTCATTTTTATTGCTCAAAAGGTGTTTACAAAGATGAAATGGGAGAAACAATGATAAACCGGGTTTGTAACAGTTATATTTGTTACAAACTTAAAAGAACGGTATAACAGTACTGTCGCTGATTTTATAGCTCTCGACCCACGCCTGTGTGTCGTTTCCACTGTTGAAAAATGACTGTCTTGGATGGTCTGTTCTTCGTGTTCTTCAGATGAGCAGCAGAAAAGTATTTCTGGTGGTTCTAATTATCGCATCTTTCTTCTCCAAAACTCTCCCCAAACTCTCAGTAACTCTTCTCTGCTACCCCGGGATGATATTTATACTCAACGGGCGAAGAAAATTCTCCAATAACTCCGAATAATCTTTATTTACTCGATAATATTATTCACTGCCAGTCACGGGATTACTTCCCTTTTTTATAGCTTCTCACGCGTTTGTAACCATCCAACATACTGTTATTTGTTTTCTACACGTTTCTGCTCCAGTTTAGCACACTCCAAACACGTCTAAATCTTGTGCAATCCCGTGATAACCTCTTCCGAGAATAAACTCCCTTGTTTTGTTCTCGCGGAATATCCAGCTACACTGGATCGAATCTAACACCTCTATCATCCTTGTCTAGCCCATAGGAACATACCCAATCAATATCAGTTCTTTAATCTCCCTAAAACTCCTTCGAAATCGCAACCCTAAACTGCTAGTTTTTGACTTCCATTTTCCCACCAATTTTCAGATTTCAAATGTTGAAGATGAGTGCCCCTTATCCGAGACCTGGGGTGCGAATAGCAGGTGGCATCCTTAGGGTGCAAATAACAGGTAGTGTGCCCCTTAGTAATTGGGTGCTGAGGATGAATTTGGGCTACGCATAACCTTGGGTGCCTCTTAGCCAAATCTGGGGTCCGTATAGAAAATGTCCTCCGGGGGTCCAAATAGCACTTTTGGAGCAACTTTTTTCACACAAGTGTATTTCTCCAAAAACACCTACACAAACATAAATACACCATAATAAGTACAAAATCAAGCACTAGCAATAGAGACACTGAGGACAATTCAAACACAAAAATGTGTCTATCAATATCCTCATTATCGGTATCGACTGTATCCCTGTTTTTAGGAGGAACACGGTCATGAGGTTTAACTGATGATCTAGGCTTATCTCTGACGAACCGTTTACTTCTCTTTAAAAGGAGATCTCTAAATTGTCTTGTGATCAGAGAAACTGAGTTATCAATATCATCATCTGATGAATCAGTCTCACAAGGATCAACCACAGAGTTGCCAACACATTTACTTTTGCCAAGTAGTTTTCTGTCATTCTTTTATGCTTTGAAAGCAATACCCTTTTCATATTTTGATGTATGCTCATGATCAAAGATCTTTAACTTCCCAACCAGAGTATTTCTGGATAAAGTATTAAGGTTATTTCCTTCAACGATGGCATGTTTCTTAGAGTCATATTTGGCTGGCAACGATCTGAGAATTTTCATCACAATGTCCATTTCAGGTATAGTCTTACCCAACACAAAAGATGCATTAACAATTTCAGACACTTTGTGATTAAACTCATCAAATGAATCCTCATCAGCCATACGAAGGTTTTCCCAATCAGAACATAGGTTTTGAATCCTAGCTTCTTTCTCAGAGGAATTTCCTTTGAATATAGTTTTTATGATATCTCAGGATTCTTTAGACTTAGTGCACGTCGTCACATGGTGCTGAAGATCTGAGTTAATGTCATGTATGATAGCATTTAACCCGTCAGCATTTTTCTTCGCAGCAAGAATCTCGTCAGGTTCATATCTACCAATATCCTTTGGAACAGTTACATTGCCTTCTGCAACAACTGGAGGATCATAGCATTAACAACATGTACCTATGTTTGAAAATCCCGAGCTTGAAGAAAAGCACGCATAGCAATTTTTCACCAAGAGTAATTTGAGCCATCCAAGAATGGTGGTACATTTATAGAGATAGCACTTCTGTCTATAGAGTCAGATCGTTACAAACACAAACTTATAAGGTCTAAACTTGTTTGCCTGCTTTGATAACAATTGAAAAACCGGGGATCTAACAACCTCACCCAATATTTTTTTTAGGTAATCTGTATGGACTAACTCCAATATACTTTCAAGAGAATTAACCAGACAGTTAGACTCAATCTTAATAAAAGTATATCCAATGGTTATATCTCAATTTCTCAATTCAATTGCAATCAAACAAATAGGAATTTGCGAGCCCGATTGAATATAAGAAATAACTTAGACGGTATCAAAAACCAATATCCAAGTGTCAATCAATTTAATCAACAACCCAAAGGTCGGATTCACAAACTGATTGAACTTACGCACAACCTATGATATTTCAATTATATAAAAAAATATAATGCGACAAAAAAATAACACAGACACCAGAAATTTTGTTAATGAGGAAACTGCAAATGCAGAAAATCCCGGGACCTAGTCCATATTTGAACACCATACTGTGTTAAGACGCTACAGACACTAGTCTAGTCCAAGTTAACTTCGGAGTGGAATGTAGTTGATCCCTAAACAATCTCACACTGATCAAAGTAGAGTCGCGCTCCTTACACCTCTGAATCCTAGCACGACTCTGTGCACTTGATTCCCTTAGCTGATATCACCCACAACTAAGAGTTGATATGACCTAAAGTCGAAGACTTGATAAACCAATCTGTCTCACACCGAACTTATATTCCCGAAGAACATTCTAGTAATATCAATCACCTCACAATAATCTTAATTGTATGGTAGCGGACAAGATATTTTGGAATCACAAACGATGAGACTAAGATGTTTGTGACTAATTTTTATCTTGCCTATCGGAGATTAAATCTCGAGCAAATCTTAGAGACGATAGTACTCAATACGATAGAAAACAGCAATATCAAAACACGAAACTACAGAGAAATGGTCGGGTATGGCTTCACAATCCCAATGAAGTCTTCAAGTCTTTAACCTACAGGGTTTTGGAAAAAAATCTAAGGTTAAAGGAGAATCGACTCTAGCTAATACAACTAGTATCACACGGGAGGTGTGGGGAGTAGGTTTCCCAGTTGCTAGAGTTCTCCCGTATATAATCTTCAAATCAGGGTTTGCAATCAATGTTACCTTGGTGACAAAGCCTTCAATATTCACTGTTAGATGAAAACCTGATTAGACTCAATCTAATATCTTTCAACGGTTAGATCGAACTTAGCTTGTTACACACAAATGAAAAAGTGACTTCATTTAGATATGAGTAACTGTACCTAAACATGTAAACCTTGTTGGCTCAACAATAGTTAACAGAAGGCATCCATATGAACACTTTCATATCGTCCTTATTCATCTTAACCATAACTAGTTCAAATGAATCAAATGAAACTAGTTCTAGATTTGTTCAATTGTTTATATTCTCATAGAAGAATACAAGACACAATTGAAGCAAAATAGATTTTGATTCACTCGAATCAATTCATGAACATTATAGCCATTGTTTGCAAAAGATTGCATTCCTTATTATATAAAAATATTAGTCATGAACAAACCGATTTTAGAACATAACCTACTCGAGTATGCAAACAGGTACGCATACCTAAGTGTCCGGACTAAGTTTGGGTTTGCCAGAATGCAAACGGGTATGTATACCTTCCAAACTCAGTTACATCCCGGAACTTGAAACTCACGCCAGTACGCATACCTGTATGCATACTAAGTTCTCGGACTTTCATTAACCAACCAGTGCGCATACAGGTATGCATACTATGGTTCCCGGACTTGGAATAACTTGAAAAAGTTAGCATACAAGTACGCATACTGTGATATATCCAATTATGGTTATTTGTTCTAAACTCCCAATTCAATCATTGAAACATTTTTAGAAGACGACAATAGTTGTCTTACACGAACCACTAGTTTCGAAGCAGTTTTCAAGTGATCGAATGATCAATATGAAACATTCCGAGTCCACATCAATTGACTGTCTCACCAAATCATGTAAGATGTTACCAGGCGATTTTCATATGTTCACCTTTTTACTTTCGTCAAGAATATAAGATGAACTTGGTTAAAGTGAAAGTTTACTAACACATATTTTGAGAAATATGTAAGTAAGTTAAACTCAGCTCGAAATATCAAATGTGTATAATCGAAGTCTATATAGCTATACGACTTTTGTCTCAAATAGGAGATAGAGTAGATAGACTTTTGGGTGATAGATGAGTTCAAGTATCCATATACCTTTTGTTGATGAAGTTCCACAAGCTCCCCTTAGTAGTTTTTCGTCTTCAAACGATGAACGTCGTGAAGTGTAATGCTCAAGTACATTTTCTATCCTAATCTGAGACTTAGCTATAAGTAGACTAGAAATCAAGACTTATAGTTTTGGAAACTAAACTTGACAACAAGCTTGAGATAACAACGTTTGCGAGTTCGACCGAGCAGTGCTCTAACATCTTGATCAAGTGAGTATCTCAACAATTGATCAAGATACAGGATACACGATTTATCAAGGAAAAATAACAGGATCTGGCTTCACGAATCCCTATGAAGACTTTGTAATCACTAAACCCTAAAAGGGTTAGGAAGAGGACAACTCTAGATACAACTAGGACACACCAAAAAGGAGTGTCGGGATTCAAAGATCCCAGTTGCTTGAAGTTCCCCTTTTATAGACGTTCAAAGCATAGGTTTGTTTTAAGTTTTAGCTAAGATAGCTTTGGAACCAAGCAAAAAATATCCACCGTTAGATGAATATTTGAATCTGATTCACATAAACAAGATGTTTACTCTGGTTAGGTGAAACCTTAACCGAACCATGTACAAAGACTATGTTCAACATGGTTAGCCGAAACTAGCTAGTTTGGACTTAAAAGCTTAATATTCATTTTCATGAACACACAAGACATTAACTCTGAGTCACAAACGTGTGATCAAATAAGTCTAGTGTTTTTAGAGAATTTATTAAATGCTAATTATCTCGTACAAATAAATTAAACGCACTTGAAAATATAATCGACATGATTAGTAGATGCACAGGTTACAAATACATAGCAGTTCGTGAGTCGGTTCAGTCGCAGTACGCGTACCGGTTTGTAAACATTTAACCAAACCGAGTTTCGGAGTTAACATAACTTTTTAAGTTTGCGTACCGATTTGTAAACCTTAAGACTGTCACCGGTTTCGGAGTTCACAGAACTAAATTGATTTGCGTACCGGTTTGGAAAAGCTGTCGAGTTCATGACACAGAATTGTTTCAGTTTGCGTATGGCAATCACAGTTCAAAAATGGTTTTCATACAAGTATGCATACCGATCCGGTTCACAAGTGTAGATGGTGGATTTTCGACAAAGGCTAAAATCGTAAAACCATAATTTTACGTATTCTTGATCCTGCAATTAGATGAGTATTGAGGCTCATGTCTATCACTGAAGCATGAAAGCTCATGCCACAAGAGTCTCTGACTGAGTATACTTCTCTCAGAGCATACATGAATATCCAGTCTCTCAACTGAGGAAACGGCATATTTCACGAATACCGAGCAATTTCAGTAATCACTTTTATATAGAATCGAACGATTGGACGGCTCCTAGACAGCTTTCCTGCTAGTATAGAGCGATAACGTCTTCAGGATGTAATAATGTTTCCCCTGACTATATAAAAGACATGTGTATAGAATCTTAATGATTGGTCGGCTCCTAGACAGCTTGCCTGCTAGTATAGAGCAATAACGTCTTCAGGATGCAACAAGGTTTTCTCTGACTATATAAAAGAGATATGACGTTTCAACAAGCTCATATCTCTCAATTCTCAGATAGTTAATGCTCCTAGACAGCATGCCTGCTAGTATAGAGCCATCAATTAATTATCTCTAATCGTTAACTGAATATTCAGCAATATTCTACGATTCTTCGTAATATTTCGTCACTTCAATTTGTGGTTCTTCCCAGCAGAATTCCACGGGTTAGTGATAAATATTCAACATGCGGTCATCTGAGCCGTTATCGAGTAAGCCCCGACCAAAATGGTGCAAGTGTACTCAACAATAATGCACAAACGAGCACCTGAATGCACGAACGAGCATTCCAAAACACGAAGGAACGATGAACCTATACAAAATAGGAAGAAAATAATAAATAATAAAATATTAATTGAGGCGCCAGGGGATTGGGCCCACCAACCGGCCAGTCACGCCGTGGCCAGTCCCACGCCCAATTCTATATTTTATCATACTTCGTTATTTTTCCTTGATCTCATGAAAATCTCTTCATTCAAGTAAATCTCCTTCGTTTCAAGGAAACTCCCCAGTCTCATGTTGTTTTCTCGCATCAAAGAAATAAAATAATTAGGAAAGGTGTCGTGGAATCGCGCTCACTAGCCTTCCGGCCATGCCCTAGCCGTGGCCGGTCCCACACCTCATGGTTCCTTATTATTTTGTTATTTCTCTCATCCCATGAAAATTCCCTGATTTCATGATATTTCCCTAAACTCATGAAAATTATGTAAAATTAGGGAGAAAACGCACAGGACCGGGCTCATCAGTTGGCCGGCCATACCCTAGCCGTAGCCGGTCCCACACGCTCTTATCTTATTATTTTAATATTATTTTTTCCCTCATCCCATGGAAACTCATTCACTTCAAGGAAACTCCCTAGTTTCAGCAAAATCCTTGAATTCATGAAATTTCCCTCAAGTCATGAAAATAATATAAAATTAGGGAAACTCGTGGGACCGGGACCTAGCCGGCCGGTCATGCCCTAGCCGGTCCCACACGCCCCTTATTTTTAATTATTATTTTTTATGTTTCCCCTCATCTCATGGAAACTCTTTGATTTCAACAAATTCCTTGGTTTCAACAATCTTGATTTTATGATATTTCCCTAAAATGATGAAAAATATTATAAAATTAGAAAAAGTGCCTTGGGACCGGGATCTTTGGCCGGCCAGCCATGCCTTGGCCATAACCGGTCCCACACTTCATGATTCCTCCATTATTTTATTATTTATTCCTTCATCTCATGAAGTTTTCCTGGTTTCAGAAAAAATCCCTGATTTCTTCATATTTTCTCAAAATGTTGCTCAAAAGCGCATCAGAAAATATCGAAACTCTCAGGACTAAGACACGGACATTATGGTGACACGGGTATGTCTCCTTGACCGATCAAGCCCGGTCCTGAGGCTTTCAAAAAGCCGGTCCCACGTGTTTTTACAATTTTGACCTATTTTGCTCAATCGCTCATATTGGGTCCAAACTCTTCTCAAACAACTTGGAGTTTGCTCAAACGACCATCAGCTGGTCCCATGATCACCAAGGGCCGGTCTCATTCCCCCTTGGTCGGTCCCTCATCTCTCCATAATCAGGTTTTACTACCTAACGCTCACATGAGCATTATTTTAATAAATGATGAAACCAACATTTAATCATCTTTTCACCAGGTCTTCAAGAGACTTTGATATTTTACTCACTTGAGCATTTGGGTGCTACGTGGTCGATTCATCATCTCATGTAGCCGGTCCCTCCTTCATTTCATGAATGATTTTCAATAAATCATAAATTTATCATCAATTCAGCAGTTGATCAAAATTAGGGTTTCGAATCCAAGTTTCATAATTCCAGATTCAAACGCTAATAATTTTATGTTGATTCCATGATCAACAACCTAATTAATTATACTCGGTTCAGTTGCCAGCATTTTAAATTTATCTGGGTCCTGTTACCAATGATTCCTCAAACGAGCAACATTTGTTCAAATGAGCAACATTTGCTCACACCAAATAATATTGATTCAACCATTAAAATTCAACAATTCATCAAATGAGCAACATATGCTCAGATAAGCAATATTTGCTCAGATCAAGGAATATTGGTTCAACTATCAATGTTCAACGACTCAGAACAATATTTGTTCATTTTAGCTATCAACATTTATTCGACAATATACCTTTGTCTCAGCAGACATGTTCGATTCACGAGTCTCAGAACATTTGCAAATCACGTTCGACTCAGCAATACAAGGACTCATCGTCCCATAAAGTCAGCAACTGACTCCACAATTACGAGATGTCAACCACGTCATATGGGGGATATTATCTAGGGTTTTGGTCTGGAGGTCTACGGCACGTGTGTTCATACACACGATGAGAATGTGAGAAAGTCGTGCAATCGGTTGAAGGAGTTATCAAACTAGTGGATGGAAAATCAACCAAGTCTCTGCACGATGAGTAACTGGTTTTGACACGATTTCTCATTTCCCCACTCTTTGACTTCAACAACTGTCACACTTCATGGGATCAAGGTGTTTACAATTCCAGCAATATAAATAAGTCTCTGAACCCTGGTTGAAACAGACGAGAATTTCTCGACAAGTTCACACAGTCAATCTTTCGTCTACACGAACTCATCGTCTGAGCAATTACTCTCAACTGAGTAAATTCAATCATTCAGAATTTTTTTTACGCAGAATACACAACACACCTACAATCTCGATCACCATTGATCTCACACATTTCTCAGCTTTCCTCCTACAGATCGACCCATCCTCTCGTGTGACCGAATTGACTCTGGAATGGACATTGCCTTGGTTTAGGCCGGAGTCCTACAGATTGATCTCTCGAACTTAAAGCACTCCCTTCTTGCAGTTCATCTATGTGAGGTTGAGCATTTTGTCGGTTCAAGGAGTCTTCTCCGCACGGTCATCTCCTAAATCCCGTAAAAACCAGCAAATCGTTTTTCCCCATCTACAGATTGGCGATCACAATGGGAGATCATTCTCTCGGTTGTAATCTCAAATTTCACAAAATGGTTGATCTTAGGTCTGGGTTAGTTATGAATACAAACGACGCTAGCACTAGAAATAATGAAAATAATGGTATCCTAGAAACCATTCCTGCTTCCAACAATGGTGGTGACATTACACCTCCTCAGCCCAACACTGGAAGTCATACTCTCTTCGGCCGACATCCCGAAGAAGTTAGAGAAAATGCACCTACCATAGGCGATCTCATGAAGGTGCAAGAGACTCTTGCCAAGAATCAGATGGACATGGCTGCAACGCAGAAGGAGCTGTGCAATTATCTCAAAACGCTTACTGACAAGATGTCAGAGAAAACTCAAGAAAAGGGAAAAGGAAAAGAAACATCTTCCGATGCTGATCCTGAAGTCGTTCCAGTTCATACGGTGGATGACAATGAAGTTCGCAAATCTGCAGACGATCCATCAGCGAAAGAATCACCAAATTTCATTAATCGGGAAGATTTGGAACGCCTCTTGGAGGACCGTGGATAAGACAAGACACCACATGTACATCGTCACCATCATCCATACCTTGTTGCTACGTAAAAAATTCCTTTTCCAAAAGGTTATACCTCTCCAACCTTCACTTTGTATGATGGAACAGGCAATGCTCGAGAGCATGTCTCTCGGTTTCTGGAAGCATTGGGCGACATGAGCACAATCATATCGTCTGTTTGAAGGAATTTTCAAAATCCCTAAAAGGTAGGGCATATACCTGGTACAACAACATCGCGCCAGGAAGCATCACTAGTTGGGGAGAAATGATTAACGCCTTCGACAGAAAGTACTTCTTCGTGTCAGAGAAAATTACTCTCTCTGATCTGGTAAGAATGTTTCAGAGGAGAAATGAACATCCAAATGACTATGTGAAAAGATTCAGAGTTCAAACCTTGGATTGCCACGATCCAGATGTCACAGAGCAGCAACTTATAGACTTATGCATCAACGGAATGATCCCAGTCTACATAGCTTTACTGGAAAATATCTGTTTCCAGACTTTTTCTGAACTTCATGAAGCAGCTAAGCGATCAAAAACTATCGCACCTGCTTTACTGGAAAAATCAAGCTATAAAAACTGAGGAACCACGAGAAACTCGAGGCAACAGACGTTTGATCAACAAACAGTATAACCTCCAACCTTCCACAAATGTTGTTGCATAAGGGAGCAAATGGAAAGCTGAGTCACAACGCAAGCACGCTTCTCCATCTCCTCTGAAAGCACCAAAGAAAGATAACCAATCTTGAAATGCACAAACCTTGACCCGGCATCAACGAACGGGGAAATGATCGAACAGACTCAAACTTCTCTCTTCTCATGAAGGAGTGATCGAGTTACTGGAAATCTGGGTTCAATATGGTGCAATCAAATTGGCGTTCATCAGGAGAGAGCCAACTGAAGAAGAAATGGAGAATCCCAGGTACTGTCACCTTCATAGATTCATCAATAATCCAACAAGCAACTGCAATATTTTGAAGCACATTTTAAAGATAAGGTTGATCCACAATAACTTCAACTGGGGACTGAAAGAGTACACAAGAAATCCTCTCCCAATCAGAACCTTTACACTCTCTGAATAACCTATCAAAGAGGCAGTTCAATCCTTGGTCGAACATGAATTGCTCTATCTGTCGATGGCACAAAAGATAGACATGTTCACAGCACTGAACCACATCGTGTCAAGAAGTCCATTCTGGAAATATTTCTTGAGCCTCCAGCCACAGAAAAAGAGATGTACGACTGGGGACTGCTTACCACAGTCAATCTCAGAAGAAACGAATTTGGAAGAACGTTGATCGATGCTGGAACCGCCATCAACAACATTCCACTGAAAACCATCGGATCCACAGGCATCACTCGATAAGAAGCTACTCATGCTCCCATCTCAATCAGAGACCTTGAAGGAACGCTCGGAAATACCTATGGCTACATCACTCTCAAAGTGAATATAAGTTCAACCTGGACAGAAACCAAGTTTCACATAATCAGGAAGATTCAGGATATGACATGTCCTTCAGACGAGCTTGGATCCACGCTGAAAAGATGGTACTGATGAAGCGCCTTTGGTTTCACATCTCTCCAACGAAGAAAGTTCTGATCCATAAGATTTGACGGACATTCCATTATCAGAGTACTTGGAGGAATTTCAAACTTTGACGAGGTTGAAGCAAGAACCAGTAAAATATGCATAGACATTCATCAAGAGGTTTCACACTCAGGAAAGTATCATTCCATGTCTATGTCATTTATTTCCGCACATGCTATCCTAGCATGGGGACTCAATTCTGCTAGCAACTCCGCAAGACGTTATGAATGGTAGCTTCACCGCATTAGTATTTTACCAAGTGGTTGAATCTGACGTTTCTATGAATCAAGCACTGAAACATTCATTACTGAGATGATGTCCAAACATGGCAAAGAACACTTTGGGAGTTTCTCCTGCAAGTCTATGTGTTCCACAAAATAAGAAAGCTCCGATGTCTGCACAAGTGTCGAATCCCACTAGCGCAACGAAAGGGATGCTGAATCAACAGAATATACTCCAAGGCCTAGATGATCAAACCCCTAGGACATTCGATGCTTAAGGAATGTACGCTTCAACGCTCAAGTGTCTAAGAAGCCTTAAAATTGTACTCCCAGTCAAAGAGTACACCTTCGATAATGGCGCATCTGGATTCAGCACAAATATCTCGACGATGACACAATGATTCAACAATAGCACGATCAAAGTGCAACTGAACTACAATCGATAAGTCTTCATTATCCCATGATAAGACTTCTGAAGCATATGAAATATCATTCATCCATCGATGGCACAAACTCCTTCAACATACACCAGAGACTTTATCTTATTGGATAAATCAATTCTATTTCAATAAATGTTATACACATAACAAGTTATTGCGACCTGACGTGATTCCATGAAACTTCATAAACGGGTCTCTCTACATCGCAAGCCCCTGCACGACTGAGGAACTTCCTCTCTTCACCGATCATATCCAGAATGGAAACTGCCGCTGCTATCTACCGCAACAACATCGATTCCATGACAAGGCACTTCACAATAAATGTTCAGTAGAATTTGGGTTAAACCCTACACCCTCATCTTAAGGACGCTCAACTCATCAATTAGTTCGTGAATGTAAAGGCTCACTGGATGAAGAAGTAAAGACTATCTCGATAATCATGGTTCTAGCCTTTTCGGTATCTGGATAAACTCTAACCATAGTATCCGCATCAACAAGCGTTTCTGGAGAAAATTCTATCGTGATCCAGCATCAACGACGGTCTCAGGGGCAACATTCTCATGACCAGCTTCATCAATTATCCGTTCTCTGAAGTGTTACTCGATGGATCAGACTTCTTCAAACACTAATGATTCATATCAAGGTGTGTAGACATGAAATATGTTCACATGAAAGTCTTCCCGAAGCTTGCACAACAGGAGGGAAGAATCCCAAGTCTTCTACAAGAAGTTCTCATCACCTCTACAAATGAGATACAACATACTTCAGCCCATGGGTTTACAAAAACATACCAATGAGTGACAAATGGGACAATACTTCCTCAATGAAAGATGTTCTTATATGTCTCTTCTACCACATACCAAAAGGGCGCATCAATCGGATATACGACCTGAAATATATGTTCTTTACCGTCAGGTCTACGAAATCTGGAAAATTTATACGGTATTACAAATTAAAAATGTGCACGCTTCGTTGGCTGACCTCTACAACTCCAAATTGAGTGATTCTTGTCTCATGATATAATTCAGTCTCTTAGCTTCAAAATTTGGGGTCAAGCATCAAATTCCGACGTCGTATGAGGTTCCTGCAGCTTCCAGAGCATACAATATGCAAGAAACAATTCTTAGACGAGATTCATAACTTCCACAGTCGATCAGTGTCCACCAGGTCTTTCCACTAAGTCCTTCATCAAGGTACCTTAAACTTCGACCACCTAGGTCTTTACATCAACTTTTCTACTTGGTTCCTCTATCCAAGTCTTGCCAGAAGAAGAGAAAATGAAAAGGAGAGGTTTAAAAATATACTAGGGACTGACAGTCCACTGATGATGATGATCACTTTCACAGTCCGAGACCCGTGACACCAGACTCTCATGTGCTAATCATTCATCATAAAAATAATGCTACCACCAGGACATGCAACCATGGTCATTACATCACTCCCTCTTGAGAGCAACCTAAGTTATGGTCTCGTGACCAGGGTTTCAGAAGTGATGTTTCTACAACTAACAAAAACAAGATGGCACTGCAAGCACCATGCTCATGTATAAATAAAGAGGTCCTGATCTCAAATGAAATAATGACATTAAAATCCTTCACCAACCATTCCAGACACAAGCGAATGGTCTAAAGACACAACATGACTGTTCTATAACAAGCTCGCCTGAGATGATTTTACACTGTCACGCACGAAGCAGCGAGCTGGGAGAAATTGGTGAAGAATCTAGGAATGGGTCATACACCATTCTCTTCGTATGGATGTCCAACATATCCAAAATTCATAGCAATTGGAAAAACGAGCAAAACAATGTGGCCAAAACATTGGACTACATACCAGCTGAAATATTTCTGGAAGTCTCCTGGAAGTTTGCTGTTTCGTCAATTTCGGCCCTTAATCGTGCTCAAAAGCCAAAAATCTTCTTTGCTAAAGCTTGGAAATTTTTTTAGGATGAAGAAACATCGGAAGATCACGAAAATCCGACATCGTACGAAGATTCTACAACATTTTCAATGAAGACCTGACTTCTGAATTTTCTGATGACGAATTATGACGAAATTCTTCATTCATCTACATCTGAATCAGAAGCTACGCCTCTCGCGCGAGATCAGACTTCATCGTTAGACGCTAGTCTCATTTGCTGAAGTCGGCGACGCTTTGATGATATGCTGAAAGCCTTTCATCTTCATCTTTCCTTTTCAGTAATAACTCATCTCGTCCCTGCTTCTCTTCTGCATCCGTTAAGGCTAAGAAAGCGTTGATTCCACCACGGACGACTCTCAGATGATAGAGAGACATAAAATGCATCATCTTTCCATCATCTCTGAAAGGTTAACTCACCTCGGCATGAACATCTGCAGAAGTCTTCATCTGTGACTTGATATTTCTGGAGCGTTCCTCGGAAAGGCCATAAGAGTAGTTGTAACCAGAAGTCACCACTATCTGAGGCGAAAGAGATGGAGTCATGGATATACCAATAACAAACGTGTAACAAAATGGATTTATTTTCTTAGGCACGGACCCATGAATCCTAAATCAACCAAGGTTCGATCACCAAATCATCAATGCTACACCAATTTTCGCTCGATATTCTATCATGCTACTGGGATTTTCGTTCAAGCCATGGTTTGTTCGCGCAATCGAAAACCCGGTAACATTCTATCTTATGACTAAGTTCAATTACTTATTTCGTCCGTAACTAGAAAATCACCATCCAGTGCTGACTAAGGAACATGACTATCCCTCACTAAGAAGGGGACTTAATGTAGATGGTGGATTTTCGACAAAAGCTAAAATCGTAAAACCATAATTTTACATATTCCTGATCCAGCAATCAGATGAGTATTAAGGCTCATGTCTATTATCGAAGTATGAAATCTCATGCCACAAGATTCTCTGACTGAGTATACTTCTCTCAGAGAGCATACATGAATATGCAGTCTCTCAACTGAGGCAACGGCATATTTCATGAATACTGAGCAATTTCAGTAATCACTATTATATAGAAACGAATGATTGGACGGCTCCTAGACAGCTTTCCTTCTAGTATAGAGCGATAACGTCTTCAGGATGTAACAATGTTTTCCCTGACTATATAAAAGACATGTGTATAGAATCTTAATGATTGGACGGCTCCTAGACAGCTTGCCTGCTAGTATAGAGAAATAACGTCTTCAGGATGCAACAAGGTTTTCCCTGACTATATAAAAGAGATATGACGTTTCAACAAGCTCATATCTCTCAATTCTTAGATAATTAATGCTCCTAGACAGTATGCCTGCTAGTATAGAGCCATCAATTAATTATCTCTAATCGTTAACTGAATATTCAGCAATATTCTTCGATTCTTCGTAATATTTCGTCACTTCAATTTGTGGTTCTTCTCATCATAATTCCACGGGTTAGTGATAAATATTAAATGTGTGGGCATCTGAGCCGCTATCGAGTGACCCCCGACCAAAATAGTGCAAGTGTACTCAGCAATAATGCACAAACGAGCACCTGAATGCACGAACGAGCATTCCAAAACACGAAGGAACGATGAACCTATGCAAAATAGGAAGAAAATAATAAATACTAAGATATTAATTGAGGCGCCAAGGGACTGGGTTCACCAACCGGCCAGTCAGGCCGTGGCCAGTCTCAAGCCCAATTCTATATTTTATCATACTTCTTTATTTTTCCCTCATCTCATGAAAATCTCTTCGTTCAAGCAAATCTCCTTCGTTTCAAAGAAACTTTCCAGTCTCATGGTGTTTCTTCGCATCGAAGAAATAAAATAATTAGGAAAGGTGTCGTTGAACCGGGCTCACTAGCCGGCCGGCCATGCCCTAGCCGTGGCCGGTCCCACACCTCATGGTTCCTTATTATTTTGTTATTTCTCTCATCCCATGAAAATTCCCTGATTTCATGATATTTCCCTAAACTCATGAAAATTATGTAAAATTAGGGAGAAAACGCGCAGGACCGGGCTCATTGGGCTGCCGGCCATACCCTAGCCGTGGCCGGTCCCACACGCTCTTGTCTCATTATTTTAATATTATTTGTTTCCCTCATCCCATGGAAACTTCTTCACTTCAAGGAAACTCCCTAGTTTCAGCAAAATCCTTGAATTCATGAAATTTCCCTCAAGTCTGGAAAATAATATAAAATTAGGAAAACTCGTGGGACTGGTCCCTACAACAATCAACGGCCACTTTTTCATCTAAGATGCAGATCTTAGCCTTCCAAGGTTACCAGCTAACGCATGGCAACCTTTGGCCCTAGTTTAGTCGCGCCTAAACAAAGACAAAACCCCAACTTTTAGCCGCGCCTAAACTAGGCCATATTAAAGCCATATGGATCATGCTTTCATGCCACTGGCTACCAAACGAAGGGTTACAATAATTAACGGCTACCTTGCCTCTTAAGATGAAAAATCTTGACCGTCAAAGGTCACCACCGAGTCGGCAAGTCTCCCAAGCTCGACTTGCCAGAAAACAACAACATGCTACATGTTTTCCACGAAAACGCTCGAGACATCAACACATGTCACAAACTGGGGGATGCTCATTGGGTATTGGTTTGGCAGTTTACAGCGTGCGGCCTACACTACGCCCGTTATAAGACAATGTCATAAGGATGAGGCGGTTAGTAAATACAGGGAGTAATGGTGAAACGCTTTCTTTTATGGAACATCAATTCCAGGCGTTACCGGTTACCACCTCCTCCCATTTACTCACCCGTTTTCCATTTCTTAATGAGACCAGAGTACGTTTCATTTCGACTGGTATAAATAGGCATTACTTATTTCCATCGAACAACAAGTTCAAGTCAGGAGGATACAACACTCAGAAAATATATGCTATCTTTCCATCTGTTAGCTTCCCACTTTCTAATACAAGTCGTGAAATAACTACTCTTCCAGAATCAACTATTCTGGTCTCAACACTCTCTTCGCTTCCCTCCGCAAAACCAACTCTTCCCCTTCACTTTGTGACCGAAGCAAGTCGGGAATGGCCATTTCTTGGTTTAGGCCGAATTTGTACAGATTGATCTCTCGAGTCTAAAGTACTCCCTTGCAGTACATTGATTAGGGTTTAAACTCGTTTCTCACCCACACACCCGAAATTACCAAAATCAGCAGAAATCGTTTTCACCCTCAAACAATTGGCGACCACAGTGGGAGATCAATCTCTCGGTTGCAATATCAACTTCCAAATTTTCGATATCACCTTTCACTTCCAACTCCAACATGGTGGAACCCAGATCCGGATCAGCCGCCGAGAACACCAACGCAGAATCTGTCCCTGGTGTTAACGCTACTTCCAACGGCATCACTACGCCGCCTACTGACCCCAGCAGCACCGAAAGCACTCCTTCAGGTGTAACACACCAATCACCAGGGCCAGAGTCGCTGCCGCCTCTAATGTTCCTGCGCAACTTGCTAATCCTGGCAGTACTGAAAGCGCTTCTTCAGGCGTTACGCCGCCAATCACCAGGGACAGAGCTTCCGCTACCGCTCCTAACGCTTCGTCAAGCATGGCGCCTCCAACCGCCACTAAGACTCCAATTACCCCACCAACGGGACGAGAAACCGAAGGAACCAGAGGAAGCCGACCCTATATCATCATCGTTGATTGATGGAACGACAGGAAGTTCTCGCTAGAGCCCAAAAGGGCATGGTCTCAACACAAAAAGAAGTACTTGTTTTTCTGAAAGCCCTGACAGAACAGCTGCCGCAGGAGTCACGCCTCCAGATCCAATGAGAGACGCCTCCAACACCCCTGGCGCCAGCACCTCGACGGAACGCATCTCCGCGGATGAGGAGATTCGTGCCAGAACCCATTGGAAATAAATCAGCCATCCAATTTTGTCACACGAGAGGATCTGAAGCAAATTCTCCGGAATCGAATCAAGAATGATGAAATAGACATGCATCATCATCAACCCTCCTTACCCACGAAAAGAAAGAATTCATCTTCCAAGAGGATACTCATCTCCTCAATTCACCCTGTACGATGGCACCGAAATGCACGTGAGCATGTCTCTCGATTCTTGGAGTCCCTAGGCGAACATGAATACAATCACGTTCTTCGTCTGAGGGAGTTTTCGAAATCGCTTACCGGAAGGGCATACACATGGTACAACAACATCGCGCCAAACAGCATCCCCAACTGGGGTGGTATGGTTACCGTATTTTACAAAAAGTACTTCTTTGTGTATGAACAAGTTACCTTATCGGACCTAGGAAGGATGTACCAACGGGACAACGAACATCCAAATGATTTTGTCAAGAGATTCAGGGTTCAAGAACTAGACTGTCAGACCCAAACGTGACGAACAACAGCTGTTGGATTCATGCATAAACGGTATGGCTTCTATTTACGCGCCTTGCTAGAACCTGCGTTTCCAGACATTCTCTGAGCTCCATGAAGCTTCCAGGCGATCAACAACGACAGCACCAGCATTATTAGAAAGATCTAGACCATCAAAGCCGAAGATGTGCGCGAAACTCGCGAGAATATACGTCTCATCACAACGGTACAACGCTGGTCCCTCTCTATGAGCGTAGTAAACGAGGGAGGAAAGGAAAAAGGAAGGCCTCATCTTCAGACCAGCAACCTAAACGCGAAGCACCATCACGCGAGGAAACTCCGCCACGGAAGGCCTCCGCTAAATCTCCCATGCGTCATCACGAAGCTGAAGGAAATGCCTGGATTTCCCGTTCCCATGAGGAGGTGATCGATCTCTTAGAAGCATGGATTCAAGATGATGTTCAGACTACCATCTCCCAGACGCCCACCGACTGAGGCCGAGATGGCAAACCCCAAATACTGCCACTACCACAGATTTGTCATCACCCAACCAGTGATCTGCAACAGACGAAAACATTATTTTCAAAGAAAAGATAGAGGCAGGGGAACTTCATCTAGGAAACGAGGGGAGTCATCGAGACCCACTTCCGGTGAGGAATTGTGGAGTATCTGGGAACCTCGTGCACGAGCTGTATGATCCATGATGCAACATGTATGCAAATTCTTACCTTTCCAAGGTACAACGCAAGAATCTTCACGGATCTCAATCGTGTCGTGTCGGTCAAAGGCTTTTTCCCACTACGGAAGCCACGCCAAGAGCCCAAGCTCTCTCAGGAAGCGGAATCGAAAAATACAACTGGGGACTGCTGACCACGTCCTATTTAAGAGGTATTGAATTCGAAACGCTAATCGACGGCCTCTAATTTCAACATTGTTACCTTCAAGACTTAAAATCTGCGGGATTTACGAAACAAGAGGCTACCCATTCCCCATCCATGATTGAGATCCCGGGAGGGGAAGCCTTGAACGTACGGCTATATAACCTCGAGATCAGGAGGAGACGCTATAACGCATAGAAAATTCACGTTGTCAAAGAACTAGGTTACAACATGATATTAGGGCACTTGTGGGTACTCGACAACAAGACGAAATTGGGAAATCCCCTTACTGATTCAACGCCCGAAAGAATCTCAACAAACCGTCCCACCTGCTGTCGCATCGAGAGCTACCGATGGAACCCGGTCGCCTGGACAAGACCGTTGGCGCTAACTCATAGGTTCCAAATGCAAGTAAGTTTGGTCGAACGATCTTCTCTATAACCAGTCATTTCTTCTTCTATTTCGTCATGGGGACTCAGCGCGATTAGCGACACGGACGTTATCAAGAGATGTGAGTGGGGCGCTAGGCCATTCAAACGCTTTTCAAAGAATTTGGAAGCTGCAATGAAACCGACGAGACCAGGATTCAAGCGGTTACACAACACGAACTCGTTTCAAATCGGAGATATGGTGGTCAAAGCGAACTCGTTTCAAGTCGGGAAGATGACGGTGAAGATACCTATTCGGACCGATTCACCCAAGGAAAAAGAAGACGATCCATATCTGGTGGCAGACGTCCTTCTGGGGGTTACTGCAAGCTCATCAACAGACAAGATGGGAGGTGTGATAATTCACTCACGATGGCTCAAACCCTTCAATCCCTAAAACGATGTACTACTCTCTTCCAGCACTCTCCCTTTAGTATTTTCTTCAGCAATTTCTTTTCACTTGATATTTGTATTTCCCCGAGATGAATGCACGTTTGTCTTCTTCATTAGGGTTTCGTTTTTTATTCAAAAGAATACCTTTCTTTCCGAATGAGTTTTCCGAATCTCAGGAAAAAAAAACATACACCAAATAAATCAAATCATGGAGAAGCCAAACCATCCAATCACAACCAGAAACATCAACCCATTCTA
Source organism: Papaver somniferum (assembly GCF_003573695.1). Taxonomy (NCBI): domain Eukaryota; kingdom Viridiplantae; phylum Streptophyta; class Magnoliopsida; order Ranunculales; family Papaveraceae; genus Papaver; species Papaver somniferum. The sequence continues at coordinate 78,308,127 of NC_039359.1, read as the reverse complement.
ATGGAAGACTTGGGTCTTTCAAAATGAGAAGTTTTATTCAAAGATAGAAACTGCAAGCGGGATGCTAATTGAAGAAACCCTAACTTCGCCACGAATATAAGGAAGGTAAAAAAAATAAGTCTGTAAAACATCAGGACAACTAAGTGACGAATATAAACAATAAAAGGGGAGAAGCTAGTCATTGAAAGTTAATGCGCGAATCGCCAATGCCTTAGTCAGAGCTCTTTCAAACACTTTCCCTAACAGTCTTTCGGGCAGCGAAGATTCCATCCGGAAGCCACATCAACAATAGCATCCTCAACATCCCACCCGGAAGTCGTCTCAGAAGCAATAACATCCGTCTCTTTACCGACATACGCCTCGACAACCGACCCCAGCATATGCCACCATGACTTCCCCAAGGTCACAGACAACAGTTTCATCGTATACTCCGAAAGTTGTTTCAGTTTCATCGACCGCGGCATCATCATCTTCCTCGGAAGTCTTCTCATCGACCTTTCGAGGAGAATTTCCTGATTCATTTTACATCAGAACCAAGGGTTATGACACCGTCCTGGACAGGGGAGCTACGTTGATTTTCCCCTAAAAATTTCACAAACTCGGTCTTTCGTCGTTTCAACTGAGAAGCAAACTGTCCCACCCTAACAGTGGGTCGTGAAGAGGTTTTGTTGTACCAAAGCCTCCCAACGCACTGGGATGCTTCGCCGCCTTCCCGTTCTTCCTCCAAAGATATGGCCCAAATAATTTCGCCAGCTTCACGGAACAGAGATTCAATTCTATTCAACGCCTCCCCATGAGAAAAAGACCGGTTTTCGCGGATTCCAAAGTTTATCCCCAAAGAGTTGGAGGCACGTCTGTGACTGGAAGATCTCATTATGCGCTACAAAACCAGAGAAAGGATAGAGGATAGACACGGCTTCAGGACAAAATTTGCGAATGAAGGATTAAAGATCATCCCCTATATCCAGCAAAGCGATGAGGTCCCGAAAAGGAAAGCCTCCTACTAGCCGCGGATTGAGGCGTGACATCAGATTCTAATAAAACCGTTTTCTACCAGCGAACATGAGGAAATGCCTGGACGTGAGGTGAATTAGGGTTTGGTGAAAAAACGTGGATGTACATGTTTAAGACACGCTTTCCCACGTTGTTACTTCTCTGCCGCCAGCACCGAGACTTGAAAAAACAAAACCGACAAGGTGACATGAAGAGAAGGAATAACGCTCCCTTTATACGGGCATAACACTTGCGGGATTTTGTGTAAGGAAATGACTTCCTATGTGAGTCAAATAGGGAAAGGAGGCAACCATGTCTGCAAAGACAAGCCACCACCGTGCCAAGACGTTTGCGCCATGCTTTCCTTGCCAGAACCGCGCCATCCCTTGGCCCCACCATGTCAAGCCGTCCGCGCACGCCTTGCACCACCGTCCGCGTCATGCTTTCCACGCCAAGCCATCAACCAAGACCATTCCCACACTTGCGCCATACCGAGCCCAAGCCAACGCAATGCCTGAGACCCCCTTCCAAACCGCACCAACACCAATAACTCGCCAAACCAGCGTCTCGATGTTTCCCAACCCATCCAAGGTGATGCATGACCAGACTAAGACGACGATCTTCATCTCACCACTTCACGGTCTACACCATAAATAGAATCTATGCAAGGCCACCAAACACGAGGATCTTGAACTCTCCTTACCTATCGAAAAACGTTAATCGGACCTTCCTGACCATCTTTTCACGACCTGTCATTTCGATTTTTTTCCTCGCCTATCACCATCTTATGCTTACCTCGCAACAATGCTCCTGTTCCGAGCTAAGCAGGGGACTTAATGTTGATAATGGTTTTTAGGGTCAAAATCGTAAAATTGTACATCTGACATGACATCACTATGACCATTAGCACATTTATTGAATCAATCAGCATGCCTACGTAAGAATTACCGGGGTACCCATTTTTTTTTACATGGGTCATGTTCCACGGCAGAACCCTTAACACTGACTGACATCATACATGCCAAACCCTAACTCTCATGCTACCGCGCCAAGGCATGCCAACCATGCCAGACGCACCACCACGCCAATGGCATGCCATGCCAGCCGCACCTCCGCGCCAACCATGCCATCCGCACCACATGTGCCAATGGCATGCCAACCACCATGCCGGCCTTCCCTATGCGTCTACCAAAAAGAAGGCGTGCGATTATCAACGGCCACCCTTCCATCTTAGATGCAAATCTTAGCCATCCAAGGTCGCCAAAAAACGCATGGTAACCTTTGGCCCAAAATCCTAGTTTTGGCCACGCCAAACCGCGCCAAGGAATGCCATGCCACATGTGCCAATGGCATGCCAACCACCTTGCAGCGCCATACCATGCCGGCCTTCCCTATGCGGATACCAAAACGAAGGCGTGCGATGATCAACGGCCACCCTTCCATCTTAGGTGCAAATCTTAGCCGTCCAAGGTCGCCAAACAACGCATGGTAACCTTTGGCCCAAAACCCTAGTTTTGGCCACGCCAAACCGCGCCAAGGCATGCCATGCCACATGTGCCAATGGCATGCCAACCACCTTGCCGCGCCATACCATGTCGGCCTTCCCTATGCGGCTACCAAAACGAAGGAGTGCGATGATCAACGGCCACCCTTCCATCTTAGATGCAAATCTTAGCCGTCCAAGTGATAGGAACATTTTTATCTCTTATATAATCTCAATTGTATATATTATTAATGCTCGATTTTATATTTATTATGGCTTTTTATGTCCCTGTAGGTATTTTGGAGAAATAAGCTTTTGCGGCGAAATTGGCTCGAAAAGCGGTTTTTGTGCTCGTGGGAGAAAATTACTATAAGGAATCTCATTTTGGATAAGGGGTAACCTAATTACTAAGGGGTGACCTATTTCTAGGAAGCTGCTAAAGGGAGAACATAATAGGATAGGGGGACACCCACCTTCTTCATGTTTCAAATTAGAAATATTGGCGGGAAAAGAGACTTCACGTCTGCAGATTTTGGACGTGAAGCTTTGGGCAGTTTTAAAGAGATTCAACACCGGAAATTGATTGGCTGGACTTCTCATTGCTATACAAGTTTACTAGAAGCAATTGGATCGATCGAATTGGGATGGAATGGCCGGAAAAAGGAAACAGAGGTGAATAAGGAAATACGTCTATGTGGATTTGTTTTAGGAAATTCATAGAGAATAAAGACCTAAAATTCGTTCCAAAGGTACATATTCTATCTAAGGAAGAGTTTTTTATAAGTGGGAGAGCTCAGAAACGCGTAAAACAATTTCTGGAAGGAATTATAACAGTTTTCCCCATAAAACTGATACCACTATCTTGCATCAGAATCTATAATAGTTTTATATAATTTCTCTCGAAATTGACTCGAAACATTCCTGAATAAAATCAATGATACATATCACTATTCCAGGCTATTTCCGAATGATTAACTTGAATCATGATTTTGATTCCCAACAATAAATTGTCCTAACCGAAATTCATCAAGTATGAACAAATGTTCATCAAGCTTAGTCATTATATTTCGAGAAATTCGTTGACTAGATAATCAGTTCTCGACTCGAAATTCTTGTCTATGCATAATAGTATAATTAGTTATGCTACATCGTCTCAAATGATAGAAAAGTTAATATAACTAGAGATATAGGTGGTTGAGTCTTTACTTACCTTTTGTTAATGAAGATATCCAAAAGCTTCGATTGATCTTTGTCTTCAAACGGTAGAATGCAATGATGACTTCTATGATCCACTATTTCTCAACCACATTTCTATCCTAGTCCGAGACTTAACTAATTGTAGACTAAAAATCAATATATAGTTTTGATAACAAGGTTGAGATAGCAACACTTGTGAGTTCGACCGAGCAATGCTCTAACTGTAAATATAATAACTCAAACTCAGACAAGTAATATTTAGACTTATGATTTATATTTACAACAAAAAGAAAAAATTACGCATTTATTTTAAAAAGAAATAAAATAAAATTGGTAGCATGAGTTTATGGTAGCCCGACCTCAGTTAATTTGATAAGTGACAAGAGGTTACATCATGTTTGTCAGGCTGATTCGTAATTTGAATTTGATTTGGTCTTAATCAAGTATTAGAAAGTTCAACTCGAGGTTTAGTATAGAGGTGTTTGAGTAGGATTCAAAAAAATATTTAACCCTATCATTAAACAGGTTTTGAGATAAATATAATAATTCCAATTCAGACAAGTAATATTTTGACTTCTAATTTATCTTTACAACAAAAATAAAAGATTACGTATTTATTTTTAAAATAAAAAAGAAAAATTAGTAGCATGAGGTTGTGGCAGCTAGATCTCAGTTAATTTGATAACTGACAAGAGGCTATATCATGTTTGTCGGGATGATTCGGGATTTGAATTTGATTCAGTGTTAATCAAGTATTAGAAAGTTCGACTCGAGGTTTAGTATAGTGGTACTTGAGTAGGATTCAAAAAAATTCTTTAACCCTACCATTTATCAGGTTTTGAGGTAAATATAATAATTCGGACTCAGACAAGTAATATTTAGAGAGAAAAAAATCATAAGATTATTTGTCTCATAAATAATGCTCATTCACAAAATCATTTCTATATAAAGCAAAATCTTAGAAAAAAAACAAATAATCTGACGTTGCAATTGGATTTAGTAATATGTCATATTACTAGTTAGATCCAAACCCTAGTTAATAAGCCACTGATTTATTCGCGAACTTACGCGAATCAATGGTCTACATGTTAGATCCAAATCCTAGTTAGTAGATTTCCAAATCATTCTTGAACTCACACGAATCGAAACTCCTAACCATGTACATTCTGGAAAATTCGCATACGGTTTGAATTTCCAAATAATTCGGCTGCTCGACTGCCTAATTTGGATGGCTGACCAAAAAAAAGTTGGAGAGATGTGAACTCCATACCTTAAAGTCTATTACTTCATATATACCCACTATGGCAATCACTTTTGTGTATGTACTATTTATGTAAAAGTAAACCGTGTATATTTCTAGGCTAAAATGTTATTTTCTATCATAAAATATAATTCATATGCATACACAAAATTTAATCATATCATTTTTCTACCATAAAGTATACATACAATATTTTTGGACACCTTTATGGTTATAGATTTATAAATTTATCAATTTTATACATTAATTTTATGTAGATTGTTGATTTTATATATGTATTTGGATGTGACGACTCTTACAAGTATAAAGATTTACTACTTTTGATTATATCTATGTGTCGAATTTTTGGTACCGAATTCACATTAATAAATTGAATTATACACATACGTATGCGGTTTCGAAATACTACATAATACAGTATTGATCTGTTGGCTGATTTTTATCGGAACCCATATTATCCGAATCCATATACACCCTTACGTTGGCCGTCCCGAACTACTCTCCATCTGAATCACCAACTTATCCAAACAGCCAAGGAGTAACAAGTCTTATGGTGGAATCCATGTTATTCCAAGTGTGGATAGATTGTGGAATGTCAAGTTTAGTGGCTTCCAAGTTGTTGTTTTCCATAGAAAAATCAAGCAGTGTTCCATGATTTCGTGGGATGCCCTGTGAAATCTATGGAAACGCTAATCAGACTAGCGTAAAAGGATATTCAAAATAGCGCACAAGATGACGAAAATCGCCAATTAAAATAGCGCTCATCGCTAATTTTAATAGCGTAAAGCGCTATTTTGAATATCATTTTTTTTTGCTGATCCTTAGATTAAAACAAGCCATTGAAAATCTAATGGTTGAGAAAAAAACGCTAATATTAATAACGTAAAGCGATATTCTGAATCGCGTAAAGCGTTATTCTTATCAGCATTTTTCTGAAACTATTCTTATTAGCGTAAAGCGTTATTTTGATTACCGTTTCTACGATTTCATCACTACACTTAATCCTCCATGAACTATTTCAGACGCTGAGCTGGTGTGAAAAATGGAATTCTCAGGCATAAGACTTGCTCTAAGACAATCTGGCAAACGAAGTTTCCAAGTACATTTCCAAGCATTCCAAATAAGGGTACACGGAGAAAATTTCTCCGTACATTTCATTTATTAATTTTATTGTTCCGTCAACATTTGAGTGCGCCATGGTTGTTGACTGTCCACCATCAGTCATCACCTTCACTTCCTCTCTTTCTATACCAGGAGAAGAAGAAAGAAGGCGAAGAAGAAGAGAAAAATCAAAATGGGAACCCTAAATCCAAATCCCCAATCAAACCAATTACCCCCAGGTTACAATCTCCTTCCTCTTCTCCAATCAAAAACAATCGGATTCTACCGAATCACAGTTCTTATACTAACATTTTGTTCATACGCTTCATTCCATGCTTCTCGTAAACCCCCAAGTATTGTCAAAAGTGTTCTTACAAACCCTTTAAATTCCACATCAAATTCTGCTGATTCTGATTCTAGTAATGGTTGGGCACCGTTTAATGAAGGAGGAGAACGTGGAACACACAGGTTAGGTGAATTAGATCTTGCATTTCTTTCAACTTATTCAATTGGTATGTATTTTGCTGGACATATTGGTGATCGAATTGATCTTCGTTATTTTCTTACATTTGGTATGATTTTTAGTGGGTTTTCAACTATTTTCTTTGGGTTAGGGTATTGGTGGAACATACATAGTTTAGGTTTTTTCTTAATTGTTCAGATTGTTAGTGGTTTGTTTCAATCAATTGGATGGCCTTGTGTTGTTTCTGTTGTTGGTAATTGGTTTGGGAAATCTAAAAGAGGATTAATTATGGGTATATGGAATTCGCAGATGCCGATTGGGAATATATTAGGTTCTGTTTTAGCTTCGTCGGTGTTGGAATTTGGATGGGGTTGGTCTTTTGTTGTTCCTGGGGTGTTTATTATATTGGTTGGGGGTTTGGTTTTCTTGTTTTTAGTGGTTAGTCCTGAAGTTGCTGGATTTGAATCACTTGGTGATGGAATGGAAATTGAATTGAATAAGTATGAACAAATTCAAAATGATAGAACAAGTACTAGTAGTAGCATTGTTTTGCAAGAAGAGAATTCGGAGAAAGAAAAAGAAGTTCAATGTATTGAAGCAAATGTAGAATTACATAAAGTTGATGAAGAAAATGAGGCTGGTCTTCTTCATACTGAATCTCAGTATTCAGATTCAGATGGGGTTGTGGGTGCGGTTGGATTTTTTGAGGCTTGGAGATTACCTGGTGTAGCACCTTACTCCTTTTGCCTCTTCTTCTCTAAGCTAGTGGCTTACACTTTCCTCTACTGGTTGCCTTTTTATATAAGCCATACATGTAGGTGTATTCTTGATTAAGTTTTGCTTTGTCTTCTTGGTTCTGATTCTTCCGGTTTTTGTCCAAGTTCTCTTGGGTGTGTTTAATAAGAACAAAAAAGCCCCAAGACTTTAACTCATTGTTTTTACCTCTATTTCTGAAGCTGTTGCTGGTGTCCATTTATCACATAAAATGGCTGGGATACTTTCTACCATCTTCGACTTAGGGGGAGTTGTAGGAGGAATCTCTGCAGGCTACATTTCGGACAAAATCGAGGCTCGTGCAGTAACTTCTGTTTTGTTCTTGCTATTTTCTATACCAGCCCTGATTCTGTATCGAATTTATGGGAGCACCTCAATGGCCACAAACATATGTTTAATGTTTCTTTCGGGATTGTTTGTGAATGGTCCGTACTCTCTTATAACAACTGCTGTCGCAGCTGATTTGGGTACACAGAGCAGCTCGAATGGCAAAGGGAATTCCCGAGCTTTAGCAACTGTGACTGCAATTATAGATGGTACTGGTTCTATCGGGGCAGCTCTGGGACCACTATTAACTGGATATATATCAACTAGGGGATGGAATTCTGTCTTTGTGATGCTCATCCTATCAATTCTTTCTGCGGGTCTTTTCTTGTTTCGATTAGCCAAAGCTGAGGTGATCAGCAAGATGAATGAGAGAAAATGGCTTTGGAACAGAATTTCAACTACTCAGTGATAGAAACATATGATTCTCAGCTGTATCTCATGTATGTTTATTCTTATTCTTACAGCCTTTTTATATCTGAGCTTTCAGAAAATATTCTGATTATTTCACATATTTAGATCTGTGTTGGTACCTCCCCATTTAGATCTGTTTTGGTACCTCCCCACTTCATCCATGTACCCATGTTAATCTCACAATAGGATTCTATGTAGTTTAAGTAGTTTGCATATTTCGTAAGTTAAGTTAATACCTTTCTACTCCATGAAAGTAAATATTGATTCTGATATATCTTATTGGCTCACTGCAGGAACTAGGAGGCCTGGCCCTGAAGGTGCAAGCGCACAGGGTCCGTCGGCAAAAAGCTAATGGGTATCTGTAGTTCATACATTTTTTCTTCTGCTTGGGTTATAGCTTATTAGAAATTCTTACACACATACCAAAAACAAGGTTTTATACTAAAAGTCTAAAACTATAAAACCATGTCAATCATATCATTTATATGACCCTAAATTACTTTCTTCTTTCCCTTAGTCGATTATTGCGACAATGGGAACCTCTGAAGAGTCGAAACCCTAAAGCATTACTTATTCTTTTGGGGATCACTACACTTACAAAGGTCGGTTTGTAGATTTGATAATTTCACCACTTTTACTGCCTATACTGATGCAAATTCATTGATTTTTCCTATGATTTTCTTTTTAGTCTTGTAACAGCATTGCTAGTTTAGGTCTAAATAACAAGACTAACATTTTTTTGATTCGTCTATCACAAATTTGTAGGGTTAATGGGATTAAGGATGAAGGATTTGTTATTTTTCTTTTATTTTGAAATTCAGATTATCTGTCAATGGCTAATTTTATGTACTTGTTGTTCTTGAGTCAACAAATTAACCTATGAATTGTATTAATAATATTGGAGTACATGTTTTCAGTAAATTAAGATCAACTTGTGACTTACTATTTTTATTCGAGAGAAAATTTGGAATTCATTTTGGGTTGTGTGCCAATTGCGGCTCCCCTTCGAAACCCAAGCATTTTTTATTGCTTTAGATAGGACTTTGGGGAATGACCATTACACAAAAGAAGGAAAAAGAGCAACTACAAAAGAAATCACAACGAGGAGCTATAGATAGATCTGTTGTTAGACTACAGGATGTTGTGAGAAGTGTAAAGGATGTTTCTGAGCCGATATTGAACATGAGGTTGTTTCTAACGTACTCGATAATGAAAATGATGATACTCCAGACTTGGGCGAATGTCTCGAAGTTTTGCATCATGAAAATCATCATCAATTGCATCATGAACATCAGCATCAATTGACGACCCTTTAAGTAAATGCCAAACATTCAAAATCCAAGAGTTGGGATAAGAGCAAGCGCTAATGCACTATGGTGTGAGCAAAGTAAGTCGTCTTTAAAGATAAACACGATGAAGAACATTGTCCAAAATTTTTATTTTTAAAGTCTATATTTTAAATTATTATTGTCTAGTTTTATGTCTTGTAAAATGACTATTAATGATTAATTCGAAGTTTACATCAATTCGAAAATTTGTTAGAAATTAAGTTTAGTTCAGTCTTACATATAACTAATAAATAAGAAAAATATTAAAACTGGTAAAAACTTCTAATAAATGTGAAAATTTGGATAATTAACTTCTAAAGTTGACAATTAGGAAATTGAAACATAAACATTGGATTATATTTGGGTTACACTCTTAAAATCTCAAAACAACTTCCGTATTGGAAGTCTTTTCCGTTGATGTGACGCCACTCTACCCGACACCTTTGTTCAATGACCATCATGGTTTCACCACCCCTCGTATTTCGATCCGCTTGCATTACTAAAGCAACATACTTAAAATTTCCTTGTTGATTACATTGAAGCGGTGACTCAACACGCTCACATCTCGATTGTTGAAGTTCATTGTTTCTTCTTCAAATTTCATAAATATGTTTCCCAAAATGTCATGGGGAGTGCAGAACCAACGATAAGACGATCATGACAAAAAAAACATAATTCATGTAAATACTTTCATCTTCTGCAGTAGTAAATTTTGGACTTCGCCTTCTTATTTGGTTTTGCACATTGACTGTTTGATTTTCGGCAGCATGTTGGTTTCCTATGAACTCAACCATGTTCATATTTTCAGACATGCTCTTTAAGGAATTGGAAAATGATGAAAAGTATGGAAGATGTATGAGATTGAGAAATTTATAGAGATTTAGAAATTCTGGTGTGAGTTGAAATGAATTTGAAGTTGCGTATTTAAAGGAGAGGGAATTCCTGACCGTTGGATGAAAAACAACTAAGCGATGTTCTAAGAAGCGACCGATGGAAAGACTAGCGCTGGCATTTGTCCGACCCACGAGAGATTGGATGACCAATGAGCGATGGAGTCTTTATCGCTCGCTGGAAACTCCATTGTGTGTGCCTAAATGGTATATTTGACATTTTGGCACATACGTTTTCCACTTTCCATACCCCATGGTGGGTGCAAAAGTGGCAAATTCTGGTGTTTGACATGTGCATAGGAATAGGTCTCATGGTGGCAAAATTTGCTAGGCTGTATTAGCTAAGTCATTTTTCTACTGAGCTAAAGATCAATTTTTGCATCTTCATCCAATCCCAAATTGTTTCAATGAATCGAAAAGACAATGGCTCGTACGAATTCTATTTTTGGTCGACGAGTCTAATCATTTTGAATTGTGTACAAAGTCAAATCAGTTGAAATAAATGTTAGCAAAATTCGATAGTAGAATAGAATCGAGCACTAGACCGTGGACCGAGTCAAAATAGTAGAGAAATCAGTTGAAATAAATATTAACAAAAAATTTGTAGCAGAACAGATCCAAACACTAGACCTCATTTTTGAAGTAAATGGGCTCCTACCCAATGTACTCAATCTTGGATCACGGTCTGTCTTAGTCAGGAGCGAGATATTGGTACGATTTTATTTCGGAGAGATTCTCGATGAAATTTCGGTTTCAAAGTTTATACATATCATTTGTGTATCAAATATTTTCACACATTAAACCTGTTAAGTAAGTATAGATGTTTACAAAAAGTAAAATAAAATTGAATATATGAATATTCCACCAATTCAAAAACAAAGTCATTGTTGTACACCGTTGGATCCCACTGCTCGAATAATAACCCTAATTTATATTTTGTTATCCCCAAATCTAATGAATGAATTAACACTAAGGGTTATAATGGTGCCACATATCTATAGGAATGTGTCAATCTTTCTTTGATTTGGGAAAGCAATATTTCCTCCATGCTAATATATATGTTAAAATCTTGGTTTTGAATGAGTCACTCGTATAAATGCGTACTATCTACACAACCTTTCCTAGTTGTCTCTTCTTTCTGACCTCAATATTTTCAATTTCCTCTTTTCTTTGTCTTCTAAAATTTGATCTGAGAATATGTCCTTAGATTCAATCATATAAATATCAGATTTGGCATTTAATTTTTTCAGTTTAGATCCTGGAGTCCCTGTGAATAAATTTTTAAGATATTTAAGATAGAGAAATCGAACGGATGAATAAAAAAATTCTGTATTCCATGAATCTCGGACGATATTTTTGTTAATTTCGGCCGAGTCAACCGAAATTTTCGCATTAAAATCGTCTCTGCGGTATCTGGCTACTTGTTTCGTTCTATGGGAGTAAACGAGAAAATTGTCGATACCTGGACTACTTCGGCCGAGATTAACTACATTGCTCATAACCACTACGCCACCTTGCTTGTTGTTCAGATCTTTTGAAACTAATTTATAATTATAAGATAATAATACATCAATATCAGAAATTTATGATATTTGTTGAATTACTCATATAGTTCAATATTAATTTTAAGTTGGCGTACTATCTAAAAAAAAACTACCATGAATCTTCGGTTTACGATTCAACATAAGAATTGATTCTTAAAAATGAAAAACGAGTCATGATTCAATTCACGATTTAAAAACTTTAGTATAATAATTGGGTTCATCTAAGTATTTGGTTAAAGGAGCCTGAGATCATCAATGAACATAACACTAACATAGAGAATCAATTTAAATTTCGTGAAAAACTGGAAAATAAAACACTAAAAAAATATTTTAAACATCTTGTTAGTGAAGAAAGTTAACACTGGAAGAAAAAAAATAATCACAAAAATTATTTCAGGTTGTAAAATATCTTACCACACATAACTTGGCATTTAAATAGATCAAATAAGAGAGCTCAAAGAACGAGGTGTGAAATTTCTTCGGTTTAATTGAAATGATTGCAAAGTGGAATTCAATTATACGAACAAATAATAAAAACGTAATGACATTAGTTTTCATTATCTTAGTGGTACAATCCAAAATAAATTGACTGATATATTAACTTCTCGAATTAAAAGTGTTATCATGCGAAATTTTTTTGAAATTGCATAGTATATTGCTTTACTTAGTTGCTTTCCAGATAAAAGATTTTAAGACCAAATTACATTGGCTATGTGATGTGCAAGATATTAGTAAAAGTGGAATGAAAATACAAAAATACTTTATGAAAATTTTAAAAGTGAGTGACTCAACAGATCAAGGTTTTTTTGAGAATTTGCAACGTGTATTAAAAGATCTTGATCTAGATGTCGATAGTATTTGAAGAAAAATATATTTTAAATATAATTATAAGAGAAATGTATACACCTAGTGGCTGTTATAACTTTAGTTCAATACTTTTGGATATGAAAGATTTCAAGGTTCAATTACTTCCCACCAGGATTAATGGCAAACCAAATGGAAGTTGATTTTAACTTTGAAGTGAGTATTAGTCGTCGGAAAGAACCTTTTTTTTTTTGAGATTATGAAGGACGAGGATACAAAATAATCGACTAAAAAGTATTTTAGAACTCAATATTTCTTATACCTTACGGACCAAGCTAACATAATATACTATAAGTTTAGTGGTATTAACAGTATAATACACAACCATTAAAGTTGTGGCACTTGTTCAGGAAAGTCGTGTTTTATTTATTGCTACTTCATTACTCATTTCTGATAATTGTTGTATATGTTTGAAAAAGATTTTACTTTTGTCCTTGGTACATTTGTTTGGAAAAGATTTTTGGAGTAGAAAAAATTATTTATGGTGTTATGATTGTTATAATGATGACAGTTCTATGATAATATGAAAAATTTAATGGTTGACACATTCAGAGAAGGTCTTAAGAGATGAATTTTCATAAATATTGTTATTATTATTATTATTATTAAATATTATGGTGAGATATATTGGTTAAGTAAATATACATTTATAAAATATGTGGGTCCAATACCGATGATGCTTTATTGATGATGATGATGGTTTTATGATGTTCAAATCTTAACACTCTCTCTGAATGTGTCACTTGACTTACATGTGTTTGTAGTGTTAGATATATTTTGTTATTAATTTTTGTACTAACATTTATTTGTAGATTAATTTAATAATACATGTGAGTCTAATTTTAATATGGAGATTAACAAAAGTTGAGGTGATCAACAAGATGAATGAGAGAAAATGGCTTTGGAACAGGATTGCAACTACTCATTGAAGGAAACATACGATACCGTACGTTTCATCTCACACTATCAACCTTCATCTTCTCAGTAAATTGCAAAGAAGTTTATATAATTGGGCAGTATCAGAGAATATTCTGATTTTTTTACATATTTATATATTTTTTGATACAACCCCACTTCATTCATATTAGACATGTTAACTAAACAAAATATTCTATGTAGGTTAAGTTGTTTGTGTATTTCATAAGTCAGGTTAAAACCTTCTAATCCATTCTCTTCTATATATGGTATTTAATGGAGAGAAGATGCATATTATCTTCTTTGAGCGATTGAATCTCATTATAAAATTAGTTCCAGGACATTATTGTGGCCTGCTAATTTCTTGTTGGAATCTAGTTTTATTGCTTCTGTCCAATTTTTTTAAGGGCAGGAACAACCGATAAGTTGAATCCATTTTGTAGGTCAACTTTTTGTGGTACAAGTTATTCATAAATATTTTGTTTAATATTTTGCATGAGTTACCTATAAAGATAAATGAAATATATTCTCAGATTAGTGAATGGATTTATCCTTCTGAACTTGTATATTAGTTGATTCTCAGTGGTTGACAAAAAACATGTTAAATGGAATTGTTTTAGTATTCTGCAAATGCATACCATCTAGTGGGGTTTTTTAGTTATATGTTGTAGAAAATATGTGATATAATTGGCCTTGATAGCATCAGTATGTAATTCCAATGATGGTTAGACTGGCAAGTTAAAATAATATTTCTTGTTGGTTAGTTACTTTTTGAGATAGAGGCTCACCTCTAAGCATACTTCCAACTTAAGGAATTTCTCAAAATAACTTACTGCAATTGTCAATATTGGAACTCTTCCGAGAATATCTCAAAGAGTTTATGTTTTAAAGAATTATTCATATGTTTTAAGGAATTTTCATACATCTTCATTAGGCTTACACGCAAGCAAATTATACTCTGACATCTGACCCTGGTAAAAGAAAATTGGATTTCCTCATTTTCATATGCTAGTATTTCCTATATGATAATCTTGAGCAGTTTCACCTCACCAAGCAACAGTTTTTTTTTTTTATAAAATGGAGGTTTTTTCTGGACCAAGGATGTCTATAAAGAAGCTTCAGATGAGACACGCCAGGTAAGTGTATCTTCTTAAACATTCTTCATTAACTGTTTCAAATTTTAACTCATTGCCACTTGGTTCTGTATATTACTATTCTAGTAGAGTTAGAAGATATACCCTTGATTTGGTTTTTGTTAGTTTTTCTTTGTTAACTCATCGGAAAAAGTTATACGGGGATGATACCTTATAATATGCCAGCTCAAATTGGTTCGGAGTTGGGACAATGAGGCTTATATTATGTCATAGGACAAAAATTTAAATTATGCAAATATTTACATTGCTAACTATAGGTTTTTCGAATTCTAGAAAATGAAAAAAAAAGAAGACATTTTTTATTTCATATTGAACTAGGTCATATGCGGGCACATCTGAGATAGAGAGTTTCCCACCTGGCTATGCATTAGATTGGGTTGCACTAATTATGAAGCTTGTGATTAGGCTTCTAATTGTTCAATACAATAGATGATAATGCCCTCACTTGTTGACTTCTCCTTTATATATTTAGTTAACTTGGAGACAGTAGTGTCCCAGACTCAAAATAGAATAGATTGGAAAATAATTTATCAAATCGTAGTGACCCATAAACTGAAAAGTTACTTTTCTAAATCCTATACTGGGTATTATTTCCAAAGGTTTTAAAATGTGTAATTATAAATGACAATTATGCCATAAATGCCCAATTCGTATGAAGCAAAATATGTTGGTTTCCTATTGTTAGAAGATAACCAGTTCAAATTTTGAGATTCTGAAGAAAACGAACTTCATTTTTTTTATCCAATCGACGTTCGATTTTTCTATTTGATTTCAGTCTTAGTTGTACGACTTTGGTGATTCCTAATTTTTTCGATGAAATCAAAATTGTAAGTTCAACACATATCGTAATAACATTTATCGATTGATTTTGGTACAATTTAAATTTTCAATAGTGATTTGATGATGTGTTTATTTGTCAGTTTTTGTATGTAATTTCTCTCGGGGTTAATAATTTGGGTTGACTGAGTTTATTTTAGTTTTATTTTATTTCGAATCACACTTTAAGGTGAAGTTACAATTTTTTTTGAATTGAACTATGAGATGATAACATGGAGCCTATAATTTTAAATTTAACTATAAATTAATCACATTGAGCCTATAATTTTGTATTCAGTTGAATGTAGTATGGTTGTATATGAACAAGTTTTTGTTTTTCCACTATTTTAAAGCATATATGAAGCCAGTTTCATCCGGTGTTAATTACTCATCATGTTTTTATTTTGGTTTTGCTTATGTATTCATCTTAATGCATGCCTTCTTTGTCTTTTCAATTAAAAATGATCTTCAATTTTTATAGTTAATTAAACATGGATGATTCATGGTACATCACAATGTAAACCTGTATATTTACAAAAAGCACAAGTTTTCGGCATGATGTATCTAGTTGCATCCTGTATATTCTGACAAAAACATATTTTCTACAAGATATATTTGGTTTAGTCCTGCAGGTTCTGACAAGATTATATGAAATTATCCGCAAATAACATGAAAGACTAAATTTAATGAAAGTTTCAAATCCACTGACATGCAATTAAGATATATATATATATATATATATATACATAAAAGAATCGTAATTTACAATTTAGATATCATAGATGTATGCAAAAACAAAGTTTTACAAAAAAGAAACAAAACTACATCAGTATCTTTTGTAGTGACGTAGTGCTACACAACTTAATGAAGCGACAAAATATTAGTTATCGTTCTTCTTCCAACAACTACTTTCTCCATTGATGATTTCATATATTACATCTACTCATTTTTGTGCATCATTTTCCTTAGATTTTCTTCTTCTTCTTGGAAAGTGTAACCATTTTCCACACTTTTTGTTTACTGACTTTTCGACAAAGCATAACTTTTCCCCCTCTCACTCTAACTACCAACAAAATCTTTCACTAACCTGCAACCATGTAAACATAAATTTTCACTTAGATTTAATTTCTAATTAGATGCACCCAATAATAACTACAGGATGTTTCTGGTCTTATTCAATGATAAATCTATCAAAAACAATTTTAAATCGTACTTCATTTGGGTCCATGCAATTGCAAACTAATTTGAACTTGGATAAGAACAAATTCAACTAAATTAAAACATGATGATAGCAATTTCATACTAGTACAAAACATGGATGAGAACAATTTTAACTAAACCTAAGATATAATGATACCAGTTTCATACTAGTTTAAACGTGAATGAGAACATATTCAACCAAATCTAAATCAGGATGATACCAGTTTCATATCGGTTTAAACATAAATGAGAACAAATTCAACCAAATTTAAAACAGGATGATACCAGTTTCATACTATTTTAAACATGGACGAAAACATTCAACCAAATCTAAAACAGGATGACACCAGTTTCATACTAGTTTACACATGGATGAGAGAAAATTCAACCTAATGTAAAACAGAATGATACCAGTTTAATACTAATTTAAACATGGATGAGAACAAATTCAACCAAATCTAAAACAGGATGATACATCATACTGGTTCGACTTCTATTGGATGTTTCAAATTGTTGCTTATTGGGTCATTTGACAAACATGTTATAGGAATGTTTAGAAACTCGATTCAAGAATTAATATATGTGGTGGAAAACAAAACCTATATTGCTGAATAAACTTTAAATCTTAGTAATAAAATAATTTAAAATGTTGACAATAACCACAATTATAGAGTTTTAAACCAAATTTTTGGATGTGCAAAAGTCATTGAAGCAAACAGGGATAATTCCATGGGAAAATTTTGTTATAGTTAACAGGCATTTCTGAAAAAGTGGGGGTCTAACAACCACACTCAATATTTCGTTTGGAAATCTGAATAGACAAACTCCAATATACTTTCAAGAGAATCAACTAGACAGTCAGACTCAATCTAGAGAAAAGTATATCAAAGAGTTTTATATCTCTATCTCTCAATTCAATCTGCAATCAGCAAATAGGAATTTGGGCGCCCGATTGAATATAAGATAAATAACTTGAATGGTACCAAAGACCAATGTTCAAGGATCAATCAATTTCAATCAACAACCAAAGGTTAGATTTCCCAATTGATCGATTCAATGCACAACCTGTGATATTTCAACTATATAACAAAATATAATGCGGAAAAGAAATAACACATACACCAGAATTTTGTTAACGAGGAAAACCGCAAATGCAGAAAAACCCCGGGACCTAGTCCAGATTCGAACACCACACTGTATTAAGCCGCTACAGACACTAGACTACTATCGATGAACTTCAGACTAGACTGTAGTTGAACCCTAATCAATCTCACACTGATTCAAAGTACAGTTGCGCTCCTTACGTCTCTTATCCTAGAAGGATACGACGCACTTGATTCTCTTAGCTGATCTCAACCACAACTAAGAGTTGCTACGACCCAATGTCGAAGACTTGATAAACAAATCTTCCTCACACAGAAAAGTCTATAAAATGAATTAATCTGTCTACCATAGAAATACCCAAGAGTTTTTGTTCCGTCTTTTGATAAATCAAGGTGCACAAGAACCAATTGATAAATCGTACTTATATTCCCGAAGAACAGCTTAGTATTATCAATCACCTCACAATAATCTTAATCGTATGGAAGCGAAACAAGATATTATGGAATCACAAACGATGAGACGAAAATGTTTGTGACTTCTTTTTGTCTTTCCTATCAGAGATAAAATCTCGATCAAATCTTAGAGAAGATAGTACTCAATACGATAGAAACATCAAAATCAGAACATGCAACTACAAATAAAATAGTTGGGTCTGGCTTCATAATCCCAATCAAGTCTTCAAGTCGTTAACCTACAAGGTTTCGTGAAAAACCTAAGGTTAAAGGAAAATCGACTCTAGCTTATGAAACTAGTATCACACATGGGGTGTGGGGATTAGGTTTCCCAGTTGCTAGAGTTCATCTTTATATGGTTTTGAAATCAGGGTTTTCAATCTTAGTTACCTTGGTAACAAAGCATTCAATATTCACCGTTATATGAAAACTTGATTAAACCCAAGCTAATATCTTTCAACCTTTAGATCGAACTTAGCTTGTTATACACAAATGAAATGTACCTTCATTTAGGTTTGAGTAACCATACCTAAACGTGTACACCAAGTTGGCTCAACAATAGTTAACCGAAGTTAGACATATGAACACTTCCATATCAACCTTATTCATCTTAATAATAACTCGTTCAAATGACTCAAATGAAACTAGTTAAAGAGTTGTTCAATTACTATATTCTCATAGAAGTATACAAGAGCACAATTGTAGAAAAATCGGTTTGATTCACTTGAATCAACTCATGAACATTATAGCCACGGTTTTCAAATATTGCATTCCTTATTATATAAATGTAATAGTTCATGTACATAACCGATTTTAGAACTTTAACCTTCAAGTAAGCATACAGGTACGCATACTTGAAATACCCGGACTGAGTTTGGGTTACACCAGTACGCGAACGGGTACGCATACCTCAACACTTCCAAACTACAACAGAAAAACTCGGACATGAACCTTACGCTAGTACGCATACGGGTACGCATACTTAGGTTCCCGTTTTTCTCAAACCAACAGGTACGCATACGGGTATGCATACTATGGTTATCGGACATGGATTTACACGTATGCAAGAATTCACAACATGTCACAATCCAATCATGGTTAAAAGGTCCAAATCTTATTTCAATCATTAAAACTTTCTTAGAGGATGAAAATAGCCGCTTTCACACACTATTAGCATCAAAGCGATTTTCAAGTTATTGAAATAATCATAACGAAACATTCCAAGTCTACATAAAATGATTGTATCACACAAACCATGTAAGATGTTACTCGGAAATTTTCACATGATCATCTTTTGACTTTTGTCAAAAATATAAGATGAACTTGGTTGAAACGAAAGCTTACCAACACATATTTCGAGAAATATGTAAGCGAATGAAACTCAGCTCGAAATCTCAAATGTGTATAAATGAAAACCATATAGTAATACGACTTATGTCCTAATATAGGATATAGGGTATAAATAGACTTTTAAAATGATAGATGAGTTTTAGTATCCACATATCTTTTTGTTGATGAAGTTCCACAAGCTCTCCTTAGTAGTTCTTCGTCTTCAATGATAAACCCCGTGAAGTCTAAATCTCAACTACACAATCTATCCTAGTCCGAGACATCTATAAGTAGACTAGAAATCAAGACTTATAGTTTTGATCACTAACATTGACAAATAAGCTTGATATTGCAACTCTTGCGAGTTCGACCTAGCAGTGCTCGAACAATCTCCCCGTTTGTCAATTTCAGTGACATTACTATCAATACATACAGATTACAAAATAAATAAAACTTTGTAGATTCTCATCCAAATTCTTGATCTCCTTGGTTCTTCAACCTTACTCGAAATCTTCGTTACTTCCGAGTACTCCCATGATTCCATATATGTTCAATTCAGCATCATAGTTGTTGAAGATCCGTAGCAATAACAATGAGAACACAATTGCTCTCAATCATTGTTATACAGTGTCATAGTATCATAACACAACATCAAAGTTCAATTGTACCACAACTTTGACAACAATATTATGGTGATAATTATCACTTCTCCTTAGATAATACTTCATCTCACATGAAAACCACTCCCCCTTACATAATGATCCATAAACCATATGTATTTGTAGTATGAAACTACACATTAATTCTCCCCCTTTTTGTCAATATAAATTGGCAAAGGTACGGAAACTAGTGGGATCCTAATGAAATTTCTATGAAGATACTTCATGACCAAAAGAGAACAACATATCAAACTTGTTTAGATGCAATCATATAGCCGAAGCTTAATGCATTCATCAAGGAGTTTATAAAGATACAAGAAAACTCCTACAATATTCCACAGCCGCACTCCCCACAATTATTTGGCAATTAAGTACAAGTTCAAAAAGAACTCTCCCCTATAAAATGTCATTCCCGAAAGAACAACAAGAGCGACCTTACTTTTACAAGAAAATAAGGATTTCTTTGGACATAATCAAATCACATGAGAACATGAATTTTTATCCAAAGTGTTCAATTGAATTAACCACAAGAGAAAATGATTAATTCAATTATACATGCTCAACATAAGAAAACTTACAGAGCAATACATTATATGCACAAAGATGTGGGATTAGGGAAAGACCAATACCACGGAATAATCAAAGATCATTCTATTTTTCATCAATATTTGCACAATGACACAATAGGCTTAACTTTTGTTGTCAAAAGTTCATTCTATCTTTTATCATTACTTTCATAGTGACATATAATAGAGATAACATTTGAGCACATATGGGATAGTCAAGGTTCACGTACGTAAACAACAATATGAAACCATAAAGATTAATACTGCAAAAATCATCTTCCAAATCAACTTTAGAATTTAAACAAATAAATCTAAAAACATTGCAAGATGAAAAACGTTGGCAATAGCTATGTGTACTCACAATAATAGCTATTCCAAACCCTAGTTATACTTCTTAAAACACAAGAATAAATTCTCATAAGTAGTTTCCTAGAGATTGAGACCTCTGAAAATTATTTATCGTCCCCGAACTCCTTGTCGTCAACAACCATGGGAACATAAGGTTCATGGAGAAAGGATTCAATTCCAACAAACCTTCTAGGATGATGATGTCGAACCAGGGCCTTCTGAATTTCATGAGTTCTCAAAATAATAGACTTTATTTGATGAATCTCCTTCCTAGTTTCCTTCAACTCTTCAAGAACCCCAGAAAACTTCTGTGAATTTGAAGGAACAACTCCTGACTTCCTCACATTCCATATGTTTGTTTTCAAAGTTGTAGGTAACATAGATTTATATTTTTCCTTCATGATTGATGGCTTAACAATCATATTAACATATTTTACATCAGAAGACATGATGCTTGGAGTATCTATATGCGTACGAGATTGTGAGAGGAAATGACAATTTAAACTCAACAAGCAGTCTTAAGATAAAACGAGTTTCAAGAGAAGGAAAAAGGAATGTAGGGTTACAGAACCTTTAAACACACAGGTTCACGCACGCACAAATAACAACCCTAAAGAGAGTAGAATTTTCGAGAATAACCCTCTTTTATTATTCAAACAGGGAGGTCCTTCCAATATCAATTAGATATGAAAAGATGGAAGAATTCCAATAAGACACAACTAAAAAGAGAGAAACAAAACTAGTAAAAACAATTCTCTTTTCTTAAAACCTGAGGTGTGCACAATCTTGTCTCTTTTGATCAGGCACATGAGACAAGATGCACCGATCAACACACTCAAGTTGTGCTGGGGTGAACAATAATCTGTCCATCATAACCTTTTCGATAGGAATTCATAGAACCATGTTTCTGAGACACTTTAGACCGTACTCTTCTATCTATTGGTCTAGTTTCTTCTTTAGAAACTAACTTCTTCGGATATGAGATAAATTTACATACCTAAGATGATTTTTGAACAAGTTTGAGCTTGTTTGCTAATCGATTTTCTCTTCATTGAAGTTTGTTGACGTATCTTATTTTGTGTTTGTACTTGAAACACTTTGAAAGTTCATGACCTTTGAGAGAACAATAAGAACATGTCAACATGGAATATGATTCAGACGCCATGGATGTGTAAGCTGCTAGACACAAGGTGGAACCTGAAAAATCAGATAGAGACTTTCCAATAGAAAGGTCAATTTCTTCTTCCAGAATAGTTGAGGTTTCTTCTGAAAGAATATCAAGATTGATGTATGTATTGCTACACTTATCAAAATCAATATTCTCACTAAGAAGTAGGGCTGCACAAGACCCGCCCACGATACCCAAACCCACCCGTACCCGCTAAATCCGTGGGTTTTTAATCCATACCCGCCCGTTGTGGGTGCGGGGTTGGTTATGAAAAAAAAAACCCGCTGTCTGTGGGTGCGAGGTTGGTTTAAGCTAATACCCGCCCATACCCGCCCAAAAAACCCGCAGATTATATACCATTAGATAAAACTAATCCTAGTCGTCCATTATGAAACCCTAATACTAGTAGATAGGATAACTGATAACCCTCATTCACTTTCTACACTCTTCTCTCTGTTCGGCCTCTCCTCTTCTTCCTCCTCAGTTCTCCTTCTTCACCTACGAACGACAATTACCAGAAATCTTCACCAGAAATCGACAACAACAACTTCGAATCTTCACCAGAAATCGACAACAATCGAAAAATCAACAGATTCAACACTTAATCTTCATCTGTGAACTTCCTAGATATGAATATTTTGGGGGTTTTGGTTTTTTTTCTCACTTAATCAAGGAGAATAGAAGTTACTCTAAATACTTGAATATAAAGCGGGTTTAAACCCGTTTAAACCCATACCCGCCCAACCCGTAGCGGGCGGGTAACAAAACCCGCCCGCTGTTTGTGGGTGCGGGGTGGGTTATGAAAAAAAAAAACCGCAGTCTGTGGGTGCGAGGTTGGTTTTAGCTTATACCCGCCCATACCCGCCCATGTGCAGCCCTACTAAGAAGTGCAACACTTGACTTTTTATTTTTATTAGAATCATAGTGATCAGATATTTCATCAAGAGTTGCAGCAAGACCTTTGTTCCTAGTGTATTTTCTACGATTCAGACACTCATTTGCAAAATGACAAAATCCTTTACAGTTAAAGCACTGTGGCATATCCTCGTCATCAGTATCGTATGTATCCCAGTTTTTAGGAGGAACACGATTATGAGTTTTAACTTATGACCTAGGTTTATCTTTGGTGAACCGTTTACTTCTCTTCAAAAGAATATCTCTAAACTGTCTAGTGATCAAAGAGACTGACTTGTCAATATCTTCATCTAATGAATCATTCCCAGAAAGATCATTCTCAGAGATACAAACACTTTTACTTTTGTCAAGTAATTTAGCGTTTTTTTGTGCTTTGAAAGCAACATCCTTTCGGGATTTGGATGTATGCTCATGATCAAAGATCTTTAACTTCCCAACCAGAGTATTTCTGGAAAGAGTTGCGAGGTTGTTTCCTTCAACGATGGAATGCTTCTTACAATCGTCTCTGGCAGGAAACGATCTGATAATTTTCATCACAATATCCCTTTCAGGAATAGTCTTACCCAACGTAAAAGATGCATTAACAATTTCAGACACTTTATGATTAAACTCATGAAATAAATCTTCATCTGGCATACGAAGGTTTTCCAAATCGGAACATAGGTTTTGAAGCTAGCTTCCTTTTCAGAGGTGTTCCCTTCGAATACAGTTTCTAAGATATCCTAGGTTTCTTTAGACTTAGTGCATGTAGTTACATGGTGCTGAAGATCTGGGTAATGGCATGTATGCTAGCATTTAAGCCGTCAGAATTTTGCTTCGCAGCAAGGATTTGTTCTGGACTATATCTACCAATATCCTTGGGTATAGATACATCTCCTTCTATATTAACCGTAGGATCATAGCCATTCACAACACGTACCCATGTTTGAAAATCACGATCTTGAAAAAAAGCACACATAGAAATTTTTCACCACGAGTAGTTTGAGCCATCGAAGACTGGTGGTTCGTTTATGGAGATATAATTTCTTTACATATTCAGATCGCTACAAACACAGACTTATAAGGTCATAACATGTTTTCCTAATCAATCTCACACTGATTCAAGGTACAGTTCCGCTCCTTACGTCTCTGATCCCAGCAGGATACTACGCACTTGATTCCCTTAGCTAATCTCACCCACAACTAAGATTTGCTAGGACCCAATGTCGATGACTTGATAAAAAAACCTGTCTCACACAAAAAGGTCTATAGAATAAATAAATCTGTCTCCCACGGAAATACCCAAGAGTTTTTGTTCCGTCCTTTAATAAATCAAGGTGCACATGAACCAATTGATATACCAGACTTATATTTCCGAAGAACATCCTAGTATTATCAATCACCTTATAATAATCTTAATCGTATGGAAGTGAAACAAGATATTGTGGAATCACAAACAATGAGACGAAGAAGTTTGTGACTTATTTTTATCTTTCCTATCTGAGATTAAATCTTGAGCAAATCTTAGAGAAGATGGTACTCAGTACGATAGAAACAGCAAGATCAGAACACACAACTACAAAGAAAATAGTTGGGTATGGCTTCACAATCCCAATCAAGTCTTCAAGTCGTTAACCTATAGGGTTTCCTGAAAAATCTAAGGTTAAAGGAGAATCGACTCTAGCTTATGCAACTAGTATCACACTGGAGGTGTGGGGATTATGTTTCCCAGTTGCTAGAATTCTCCTTTATATAGTTTTCAAATCAGGGTTTCCAATCTTAGTTACCTTGGTCACAAAGCATTCAATATTCACCGTTATATGAAAACCTGGTTAAACCCAAGCTAATATCTTTCAACTGTTGGATCAAACTTAGCTTGTTATACGCAAATGAAATGTACCTTCATTTAGGTTTGAGTAACCGTACTTAAACGTGTACACCAAGTTGGCCCAACAATAGTTCACCGAAGTTAGCCATATGAACACTTCCACCGAAGTTAGCCATATGTAAGCGAGTGAAACTCAAATCGAAATCTCAAATGTGTATAAATGAAAACCATATCATAATACGACTTATGTCTCAATACAGGAGATAGAGTAGAAATAGACTTTCCAAGTGATAGATAAGTTTCAGTCTTCACATACCTTTTTGTTGATGAAGTTCTACAAGCTCTCCTTAGTAGTTCTTCGTCTTCAATGATGAACCCCGTGAAGTCTAAAGCTCAACTACACAATCTATCCTAGTCCGAGACATCTATAAGTACACTAGAAATCAAGACTTATAGTTTTGATCACTAACATTGACAAACAAGCTTGAGATAGCAACGGTTGCGAGTTCGACCAAGCAGTGCTCTAACAATTTCAAATACTAATTCACAAACTTGTGTGTGAAGGTAATAATTTTATCTGGACGTTTAAAGTAATCAAATATACCTAAACAGGAAAATTGAGACAAAGTAAAATAAAATAGGATGATACCAGATTGTTCCATGTTTAAATTGATGAGTTCAAAAAATAAAATCAAAACGAAAATTAGGGATATGGAACTTACGACAACTCATCTTTTGAAATTGATGGGAGATACAAATTTTCTTAGTTTCAATAAATGAGGGCATTTGAAGAAAAATACTGTCGACGATGTTGTTGTTTTTGTTAGTGGTGGTAGTTGTAGTTCCCGTCAATGATCGATGGTGGTAGTGCATGGTTGTAGTTTCTAATGATAATGGTGATCGATGGTGGTGTTAATGGGTTTTTCTGGTGGAGAAATGATTTTAAAAATGAGGGAGAAAAAATAGAAGATATTATTGGTGGTCTCTATGTGGAATGTAATAGAAAGAAAAAATAAGGGTATCTTCGTCAATTTTAGATTTGATTGATTCCCGTCCATTTCATCGAAATCCATATTTTAGTCGTCCAATATAATCAGGTTATAAGAATATTTGCACATTCGATCCATTTTTTTATATAATATTGGTAGTTTAGTATTTTGTAGTGATTGTTTGTACAACTTCCATTTCAAAAAAGATAGACTTGTTTGAAGGAGTTGTAATTTATCACCTATCTCGAACTTATTGACAAATTTGTCTTAGTGCAATGGTGATAAAAAATTCCTACACTAGCCAAAGAAATGGATACCGAAAGTGATTATCAATTACTTTAGTGCTAAGCATGAAACTGGTCTTACACACCCACTTGCTTTAAATATTCATTTCCAGAATTATTTCTTGGTTTATTTGTGCCCCTACTCATTTGGTTTCAGTCGTGCTAATGTGTTGTCTTGAAATTGTAAGTCAACTATTATCATTATCTGATAAAAAAAAAAGGCCTGCAAAACATGTTGCACCAGACCAGAGACATAAACCCATGTTTCAGAAATTCTAAAGAATTCAGTCTTGCATCTCGAGTCTGTCAGCGTGATAATCAACACGATTCTTCATCAGAGTCATTTTATTTGCTAACTAAAAACTCCTTGTGTGGTTGGTTGTTGTATTTGTCTTTTCCTCCTCTTCTTCTTAAACAGTGTTTGCATTTCTTCTCAGACCCTTCTGCTCTGGCCTCGAAACCTCTCTCCGTTTCTTTCTTCCTGTCTCTTTGAATATTGCAGACCTCTTTGAGTAATAATTGTTAATTTCTAGTTTTTCCATGGTGAGAGAACCACTTCTAGCCTCACAAGTTTTTCAAGATGAAGAAATCCAATGTATACCTCCTCAATCTGTTATAAACCAAGCTGTTTATGAAGATATTGAAGATCCATTTCTTTCTGTCTGTCGTGACTCATCTTCTTCATATAATCGCTATAATATTCAAGATCTAACAAGATCAACATCTGCTCCTGCTGTGCCTATCATGGAAGACTTGAGAAATATTGATCAAACCGTGGAAGTAAAAAGTAAATATGAATCACATTCTATAGTTAAACAAGCGATATTTTTACTGATTATCTATCTACTTTTTGGTGTTACTGTATGTATATTCAATAAGGAGAATTTCTCTGGTATTGAAACTCATCCTGTTGTTGATGCTATTTATTTCTCTATTGTTACCTTGTGTACTGTTGGGTATGGTGATATTGCTCCATTAACACCTGCCACAAAAGTATTTGCTTGTATTTTTGTGTTGATAGGTTTTTGGTTTATAAGTATATTGTTAAGGGGGTTAGTAAATTACGCATTAGATTCACAAGAAAATTTGTTTCTGGCAAGTCAAGTAAACCGTAGCAATGGTTTTTCGGCAAGAAACTACATTTTCGAACAAGAGTGAAGGTTGGATTAACACTTGGTGTTGTCATATTGTGTATTGGGATGGGTGCTGCGGTTTTACATTTTGTTGAGAAGTTTGATGTGCTTGATTCAATTTATCTATCAGTTATGTCTGTTACTACAGTTGGATCCTATGGTGGTAAAGCTTTTAACACAATACAAGGGAGATTATTTGCTTCGTTATGGCTTTTGGTGTCAACTCTCTCGGTTGCTAGAGCATCTTTGTATCTAGCAGAGTTAAGGGTTGATAAAAGGCATAGAAGCATGGAAAAGTGGATTTTGCATAGGCAAATGACAGTTGAAGATTTGGTTGCAGCTGATATCGACAACAAGGGTTCCATCAGGTTTGCCATTTTAATTTCTTATGCTTTTAGTTCACATTGTAGAATATGTTAAAATATTACATGATGCGGGATTTTTTTTTTTTTTTCTTTTCCTGAAGTACTAATTTGTCTACTTTTATGCTTTCAGTAAAGCCGAATTTGTATATACAAACTCAAAGAGATGGGACTGATACAGGAGAAAGATATATTGCTAGTCTGCAACCAGTTTGACAAGATTGACCAAAACAACTCCGGGAAGATAACAACATCCGACTTACTGCAATGATCTCAAGCAGAAAAGGCTATTCCCAGATGGTTACTCAAGTATTTAATTGAAATTCCACAAAAATTAAGAACGTCGTAGGAAGATGTGCTTCTTTTTCGCATTGCTCCAGCCTGTCTATGGACCTAGCATTACGCAATTCAGTCATTTCCTGGTTGCGCTTCCTTTCATAATCAGCATCAGCAGCAACTCCTCTTTGAATAGGTACCAATACCCTGTTTACATTTGAAAATTTGGTATTTTTCTAGTTGAACCTGTAATTTTGATTGTAGATTATCTTTGTAACATTCATAATTAATATAAGGGTTATTGGTATTACCCACCATGACTGCAACTGTAATCTTGATGTTATTTAGAGTAAATTCATAGCCTCAGTTTTCTTAATAGTTGCTCTGCAATTTGAAGTGCCACTTCAAACCGCAGCTTCTACTACTATATCTTCCACATCATTGCAGCATCTATAGCTTCACTGCAAGCCTCTCTCTCTGAAGGAGGTTAGTTAATCCTCAGGCAGTGGCTCCTCCACATAATCATTCTCAAATGCATCAGCTGGAACCTCATGAATCCTCACCCGCGGCTTTGATGGATCCTTAACAAGAACATACTTCCCCTCTTTCAATTTCATGCACAAATCAAATCAAGAAGGATTATATGCAGAAATATGCCTGTTTTGGACCCTCACTTTCGTTTCTAGGCCTGTTTTTTTATTTATTACAAAACTAGGCAAGTTAAACGGATTCCATCCGTTTTTGTTATCTCAGACAATTTATCGCGTTGACTCGTCAATTTATCGTCAATTACTCATGCAGCGATATCTCATGGATGTGGTAAAATTACTGAAATGTCCTTCACACGTGTGTGTCAGTCACATTAGATAAGATGTCCACGTGTCTCGATAAGATGTCCACGTGCCTCTATTTGGAAGCCTAATCTAACTAACACGACATCTCGAGGATTATTAAACGACCATGATAGTACTTCATTGTTATTATCGACAGCGTGGGAAGGAATCTGGAATAAGAGAAGACAGAGAGAGAGAGATCGATTCATTTAGTTTCTTCTTCTCTCTTGTTCTTCAAAGAGGGTTTTTAGTAGAGAGATAAATCAGTGAAACAGTGTTTTGTTAGTTGAGATTCGAAGAACAAATTGAAGATTTCCTGCTGGTGAAGATGCCGAGACGGAAGAAGCGTTCTACAGAGAGGTAAGAAAAAACCGTAATCTGTTGATTAATGTTCGAATTTGTTCTGCTGATAATTTTCTAGGGTTTCTTAATTTCAAAAATGGGTTTTGCTGATAATGATTAGTTGAAATTGATTTCTAGGGTTTTTTTATGGTTTGTGTGATAATTGATTTCTAGGGTTTTTATGGTTCTAGAATTTGTGTGAGATGGGTTTTCCATAATTTGTCTGATATATATTTTGTTGTTCTTAATTGTAGAAAGCAAGTGGTTCAAGAGGTTACAAATGAGATTAAACAAGACATATTTCCAACCAGAGATATTAAGGTGAAGGATCTAATCAACATTGCTATGTGTTTTGAGTTAAAGGGTTTGTCCAGAGAAGATATGGGTATAAATCAGTTAAAGTCTAGGATTAGTCCTATGTTAAGACTAACCAGTAGGGAGACATTGAACCTTCTATGGTATGTTGATCCATGCCTACCATCAAACATCATTAATGATGTAGAGTTTTGGTTTTTCTGGGAAAATGCAATTGAAGATGAACATGGTTGGATTACATTGTATTTGCAAGTGATGCCACTAGATGAGAATGGTGAGATAGATGTATCTCAGGTTACTGCAGATTCAAAGCCTCCTCCACCACATATGACACCTAAAAAGAATGTGACTCCAAAGAAGCCAGTCTCTAAGACTCCACCTAGACCAGTTGGTTCTAGTGGTTCACCACCCAAGACAGTAACAAAGAGATTTAGGGATGGCAAGACAGTAAGAAGAAGTCAAAGAATACCTAGGATCAAGACAAGAATCCTACTAAAGTATACATTGATTTATCTGATGATGAAGATGTTTCTGATGAAGATGTTTATATTCCACAGTTTACTCAACAAACACAAGCTAGTGTAGCTGAAAATAATCCTGTTTTGGAAGCTAGTGTAGTTG
Organism: Papaver somniferum; assembly: GCF_003573695.1. Taxonomy (NCBI): domain Eukaryota; kingdom Viridiplantae; phylum Streptophyta; class Magnoliopsida; order Ranunculales; family Papaveraceae; genus Papaver; species Papaver somniferum. The sequence continues at coordinate 78,277,903 of NC_039359.1, read as the reverse complement.
AACCTGAAGAATTGACTCAACACAGTAATGCTGGTGGAGCTGAACAAGCTAATGAGATACTTGGATTTAGGGAATATTTCAATCAAGACTTTTGGGGTCAAGCTAAAACATAGGCAGAAGTGGTGGAAGATTTGATTGCAATTGCCCAAGAGTACAAGAAAAGTGATGAGTACGTCCTGCACTTGAAGAATGTAGAAGAAGATGAATGTAATCCTGATGATGAGTATGTCTTGAAAAATATATCAGACAAAGAAAATGAAGAGAAAGATATCAAGAGTTACAATAAGTTTCTACAAAAAGTTGAGAATGGGTATCTTTTAGATGGTACTGCAAGTGAGAGAAGTGATGATGGTGCAAGTGATGATAAGGATGCTGCAAGTGATGGTGATGATGCTGAAAGTGATGGTGGTGATCCAAACTTTGGGGAGGTGGAGGTTGAGAATGACAAGGAAGGTAATTCATTGCTTCTTTTTTTTAAACTTTATTGGGTTTGATTTTAGATTTGTTTAGTACTAATGCACTTGTCTCTGTGGTTTTGTAGAAGACCATTATGGGAACTTGGTCTCTGACAGAGAAGAAGAAGGTAAATTGTCATTTGTTTTGTAGTCTTTTGTTTTTCTTATTTTTTGTTTGTTTGTTAATGTTTGTTTGAACTCTAACTGAATCATTTGTTTTTGGGAATTTGTATCAGAAATCAACAAGACTGATGGGCTTGAACTTATAGTATCAGAAAGCAACAAGACTGGTGGGCCTAAATGTTCAAAGCCTCATGATAACACACAGTTTGAGGAAGACCATGCACAACATTTTAAGGAGGAGGAAGCTGAAGAGATGTTCCCTGAGGAGTTACTTTTGAACAAGTGGATCCGTATAGCCTAGTGAACGAAAGCAAGTTTGTCAGCAAGAAAGCATTCAAGAAGCATTTGAGAGCCTACTGTGTAAAGCATAAACATTAGGTTAAGTTTAGTGATTCAAACAACTATAATATTAGGGTGAAGTGCATTCATAATCAGAAGACCAAGTGTCCTATGTTCATTTATGGAAGAGTTATGAAGGGTGAAGGAACTACATTTACTCTGAGAAGTTGGAATCTGAAGCACACATGTAATGGAAATGTTAGAGGGGAGAACAGATGTGCAAATCCAACATTTGTAGCTGATTGGTACATGGAAAGGTTGGAGACTCTTGGAAACAAAAACAACATCCCTGATCCTGAGTCACTGGCAAATGAGTTCAACAAAACAATGAAGGTGAACATTAAGTACCATACATCGTGGAGAGCAAGAAATATTGTGTTGCAGAATCTTTATGGTAGCTATGAGGAGCAATACAAGAAAATTCATGCATTCTGTGAAATGGTGAAGGTAACATTACTTTGTTGTAATGGTTAATGTTTGTCTTTAGTTAGAGCAACATGACTTAATATTACAAATTATATGGCATTAACATTACTTTGTTGTAATTGCAGGAAAAAATGCCTGGCAGTGTAGCTAGTTTCTCATATGGAAGCACAGACAACACATTCTTGTCAATGACACTCTGCTTCAAGCCTGCTATAGAAGGATTCTTGGTTGGATGTAGGAAAATCATTGGATTGGATGCTTGCCATTTTTATGGGAAGTATGGTGGTGTGTTAATGGTTGCAACAGGTCTAGATGGACAGAATGGTTTAGTTCCTCTTGGTATAATGGTGTGTATGAATGAAACCATTGAGAATTGGAAGATATTTCTCAAAGACTTGAAAGCTATACTGGGTGAAGACTTGCATTTCACCATTATATCAGACAAGCAGAAGGGGATTAGTGAAGCTTGTGACAAATACTTCTGCTTGGATGAGCACAGATTATGTTTCAGGTAATGTTATATTATTGTTAATCTATTTCCTTTTTTAATATTTCCTAACAATATCAGTTCAATGAATAACTATTACTTGGCTACTTGGCAGACATTTGATGAAGAATTTCAAGTCATACAGCTTACACACTCATTTCTGTAATGCTGCCAAATGTTACAAGAAGAGACACTATCAGGTATTCTCATTTCTCAGAACAATATAATGTAATTGCAAGTATTACAAACATGAGTTTGATACTATTTATGTTTGTTTTAGCAACACATGGATAAATTGTTTGCTGAAGATGATAAAGCTGCACTGTATCTCCTAGATCAAAAACCTGAATGCTGGTCTAGATCTCATTTCTCAAATGATAGCAAGTGTGAGCACATTAACAATAATTTCTCAGAATCTTTCAACAACATGGCCAAGCCCTTCAGGGATAAGCCTATCATTACACTTGGACAAATATATGCTAGCCTGGTGATGGGTCTTTTCTTCAAGAGGAGGAATGAATGTGAAAAGTGGCAGGATGGTCAGATAGTGCCAAAGGTAATGAAGCTTATTACAAAGATGCAGGACTTAACTCATCTGTTTGAGTTAACTGGAGATGTAAGGGGAAAGGTGTATGAGGTCAAGAGTTTTCATGATGCTGTGTTTGTTGTGGATCTTCCCAAAAAGACATGTAGTTGTTTGCAGTGGAAGCTGAGGGGATTTCCCTGTCAACATGTTGTATGTGCTTTAACACCTTTGAGACCAAACTGGGCTGAGTAAGTCACACTCTCTTTTCATTCCAGAGTTTCATTCCTATGTTTTGATTTGTTATGTTCCCTTTATTTTTCCTTTCTCAATCTTGTAAACTGATAATTTGTGGATCTGCTTGTCTGATTTCATGTTGTAGCTACTGTGACCCTATGTACAGTGTGGAATATTACAAAAAGACATATGCTCCAGAGTTTGAACCACTGTCAGCTGAAATTGACTGGGTAAGAGCATTAGTTTTATTAAAAATAAATATATTGATTTAATAATAACAAAGATTCTTTTAGGGTTTCATACATGCTTTATATAGTACACAACCTTTAAGGGTTTCATATCTTAACCAATATCTTCTCTTTCTTTCTTTCTTTCTTTGTGTAGAATATACTGGTAGAGTTCATTAATCCTCTTGTTATCATAAGGAAAACTGGAAGGCCAAGGAAGAAGAGGATTCCTTCTTATGATGAAGCTGGAAGTGTGAAGAAAATGAGAAAGTGTAAGAAGTGTGGAGTTTATGGTCACTATGCAGTAACTTGTGGTGGTGGAGAGGTTGGAAAGAATCCAAAGGAAAACAATCCTAGAACCTGTGTTGATGGCTCAACATCATCTACTTATGTCCCTGAACCATCAAAAAGGAAGTACAACAGAAAGAAACCAGTTGTTAGTGCTTCTGCAGGTGCATCTACTACTGCTAAGGATGTAATGAAGAACAACAACAGTTCCAAAACATGTGTTAGTGAGTCTTCTAAACAAGGTGCTGCAAAATCAGGCCAAGGGAGTAAGAGAAGCCTTCTTCTCAACCTTCTTTCAATCAGAATAACAAACATGTTGGATCTGTCAACAACAAAGTCACCTTCACAGTTGCAGATCCAAAGGGAAAGAAGAAGAAACCAAAGAAGTACATGAAAATCTGATTCTATGTTTGTGTTGGTTGATTTTGTGTTTCAATTTGGTTATCTTTTGTGAATGTATGAATGGATGCTTTTGTAAGACAATGCAAGTTCTGAAATTAAAATAAATTTAGGTTATTATAAAATTGTTGCAGGCTACATTTTCAGTTTTTTCTTAAATTCCTTGCATATTTCATACATTTTACCCTTCATTGTTTCTTTGCTTTCAATGACAAGAGCATTGAAGCCCATCTGAATGCATCACATGATTTCTTCTTGCACACAAGGTATGATGTGTTGAAATTATGTTGATTTTTGCATATCTTCAGTTCTAATTGAGAGTTGCAGTGGTCTTTAAAACATTTTTAAAGCTTCAGTGGACAGTTTGTAACACTGTGATTGTCATCTCCACAGGCAATACAACCATGAGATGATGGAAGCTTGATTGGAAGTGCTGAAGAATTGGAAGAAGCTTGAGAAAACCACTCAAAGTAGTTGCAGGTAGGATTCAAGCATTTCAAGAACAACTTCCATTACTTACATGTGTTTTACACCTCAACAAAGCTCTTACTCCATTACAAGGTACATGTTTGCACCTTGAATAAATCCATGGACATGCCTTTGTTTCATGATCTTCTTCCATTTCACACATTAAACACAGTATCATACTACTTGAAGTACTTGCTTTGTCATTCATACCACCACTCATTTTTTCAGATCTGAAAATGAAGAGAAGCAGATTTATGTGGTTGTGGAGATGTTCATTTATGGACAAGAAGATAAGACTGTCACGTAAGCAGTGCCACGTACGCAGTGCCACGGAAGCAGTGTCAGGTAAGCGGTGCCACGTACGCAGTGCCACGCACGCACTATGTGGTGACGTATACAGAGTCAACACACATCTGGTTGGGTCACAATAACCGATTCAAATAACTTTTAGGTCTTTTTAGTCACAACTAACGACGCTAACTTTCCATTCATCACTTTTGGTCAAAACTTGCCTAATTTGCAATAAATAAAAAAACAGGCCTAGTTTTGCAAACCATAAAAAAAACAGGCCTATTTTTATAAAAATCCCAATCAAGAATTGATTTGACAATACCCCTCGTAAATCCTCATCTCAGGTTGTGCTTGTATCAGACCTTAGGTTTACCGCGTATCAGGTCAGACAAAATATCTTTTTCAAGTTAATGCATCAATACATAGGATAAAACAAAATCATGAAGTGTATGGTCTGTAAGAGTTGTATTGACATCAAGAAATTCACATCAAGTGCAATAATATGTGATAACGTTTTAGTGGTTAGAGATAATTTGATCTTTCCTCTACCATTCAGTCTATTTTGATGAGTTACAAGAACTAATTCATTCCCAAGCAAATAAGCACCAAATGAAAAATCAGTTTATCTTTTTCTAAGCAAGTAGTAAATAGAGATAGAGACAAAGAGAGGAGGAAGAATGGAGAATGTATTACCTGCAGTGACATTGAGTTCTGGAAGTGTGATGCCTATATTAGGTATGGGGACTGCTGCATACCCATTAGTTGAACCGGAAGAAGCGAAATTGGCGTTTTTGAATGCTATCAGGAATGGTTACAGAATTTTTGATACAGCTGCTTCTTATCATTGTGAAGGATTTCTTGGTGAAGCTATAGCTGAAGCACTTCAACTTGGATTAATAAAATCTCGAGACGAACTGTTTATCACTTCTAAGCTCTGGCCCTGTGATGCTCACCCTGACCTTGTCGTCCCCGCTATTCAGAACTCTCTAAGGTAACATATCCTACACACTTAATTTGTTATACATAGATGCACAACGGTAACGTGTTTGCTATGGTGTTAATCACTAGCTTGCCAGCAGTAGAAACTTCCCTTGAAAAAATCTACTACTTCTGTTCTGCTACTAGTAGATTGGATTGTTAAAGGGATATAGAAGTTAAGAAAGTGAGTGGAAATTTCAGCTCCTAGACTGATGAACGATGGAGTCGGACTGATTATAAGTTGTTTTTGTAGGAATTTGAAGTTGGAGTACCTTGATCTATATCTGATACATTTTCCAATAAGCACAAAACCAGCTGCAGGGCTTGTTTTTCCGCCACCGAAGGATGCTTTGCTTCCAATGGATTACAAGTCTGTATGGGCAGCTATGGAAGAGTGTCAAAAGCTGGGTCTCACAAAGTCAATTGGTGTCAGCAACTTCTCTTGTAAGAAGCTTCAAACCATTTTGGACATTGCTAACATCCCTCCAGCTGTTAACCAAGTGAGCTCTCATTTCTCTTTTTCCAGTTTCTTCCTGAAACAAAATCTTGATTAATTATTTGTTAATTTTTTCTTCAAAACGCTGTTTATATTGGTGTTGTATTCGATTCAAAAGGTGGAGATGAACCCAGTTTGGCAGAACTTGAAATTGAGGGACTTCTGCAAGGCTAACACTATCATACTCACTGCCTACTCACCTTTAGGAGCCAGGGGAACCCCGTGGGGGTCTAATGCAGTCTACGAGGAGCGAGTTCTGCATGAAATTGCTGAGGCTAAAGGGAAAACTCATGCACAGGTTTTGTACTGGATATTCCTCATATATTTGTAGCGTAAAATAAAGTAAAAAAAAAATTGGTCTTTGCGACGAATTTCTTATGGAGAGCTTATTGTTTGTAACTGAAATTTGACTGTGTGAGTTTCAGGTGTGTCTGAGATGGGTATACGAGCAAGGAGTTAGTCTTATAGTAAAGAGCTTCAATGAGCAGAGGATGAAGGAAAACAAGATGATTTTCGATTGGGAACTGACTGAAGATGAACTGGAAAGGATAAGCAAAATCCCACAGAGAAGAGGACTTCCAGGTGATATTTTTGTCTCAGAAACAGCACCTTTCAAGACTGTCGAAGAATTCTGGGACGGAGAAGTTTGATTCAACATGGTTTTTCTATAGGTCAATCCTACAATCAGATTATGCAACACAATGCTCTAATAAATCATTTGCCTCACTGAAAGAGATCGGAAAAAGCCTAGTGCTAAGCATGAAACCGGTCTTCCACATCCACCAGCATGAAAAATCCATTTCCAGAATGACATGACATTTTGGTTTGTTTGCCAACTGCTCAGTCATGCTAATGTATTGTCCAGAAATCTTAAGTTTCACTATCATTCTCTGATTAAGAATCAAAATTAAAATTGAAGACAGAATGTAATGTTGAAAATTTAACTACCATCAAAACGATGTCTAAATTTACCATCTCTCTTGTTTCAGAGTCAAAAAAAATAAGAATAGCATGTGACCGCGCGCTCATGGATTCAAAATATTTACGCCGAAAAGATATAGCAGAGTAGGAAGCTACATTCTGCAATGCTGACGAGTAAATTTGTAACCTCAGTTATCTTAATAGGTGTGCTGCCATTTGAAGTGCCACTTCACACCACAGCTTCTTCAACTATATCTTCCACATCATTTGCAACAGCTAGAGCCTCTTCCTCTGTGGGAGGTTGTACTTGTTCGTCCTCAGGCAGTGGCTCCTCCACATAATCATTCTCAAAGGCATCAGCTGGAACCTCATAAATCCTCACCTGCGGTTTTGACGGATCCTTAACAAGCACATACTTCCCCTCCTTCAATTTCATGCACAAATCAACAATTGACTTGACAATTCCCCACATATTGTTAGTGTTGAGGTTAATCTGTGTAGCAAATTCCTTAGGTTTGTATCCAACCACGGATAAAATTGAGTGATTGAAATGATCCCTGGGGTGAACTCTAGAAACATACCCCAATTTCATCATATCAGCACTTGCCAGTAGTGCTTGAGCAGTCCACTTAGCCAATTTGTTAGCATTATTCTTCAGTTCAGTAGCCAAAACTGCTCCTCTCTGAGTTTCCAACTTCTTCCTCCAGTCAATACCTGAATACTTCGGATCAAATTCGTTAAGAGCATTCAAGGTCATAAACGATTGTTGTCCATTAGCTTCCGAAGCACTCTGAACTTCGCACCTAGCTATAAGAAACATATTATCATCAAGCTTCCACCTTCTATAACGATACGCTGCAGATGCAACTTCTTCACCTTCACCAGCAAATGGATTTGGCTCGTCAAATTCAACCTTACTACCATTCCTAACCAAAACCTGCTGCGAAAAGTTCTGATTAATGTAAGCAGCTTCAACACTCAACGAATAAGCCGAATTAATATCCTCTTTAGCTTCAGGCAATGCTACTTCCTGACAAGTCTCATTAACCGATAACAAATCAAGCTGAGAACCATCTCTCTTATCAAAAAACAGCTTATTCCCAACACGCTGAACCACGATATCCCAAGAGTAAACAGATCTTGGTGCACACATCAATGTAGACATAATCGAATCAGTAGCGAACACAGTCGCTTTATCTTCATTCGCGAGTCGACGAATAACAGGATCATCAGTAGTAGTAACCTTAAAGAAATTCCTATTCTTAAACCTCTCCAAACGTTTTTCATTCTTAGGGTTAATCCTATCATAACTACGATCATAGGATTCTAAAGCACCACAGATTAATAAATCCTCAGGATCTTGTACCGAAAACGATAATTTAGAGAAACTCGAAAACGGGATTTGATCTAACATGTTCCATTCAGGTTGAATATCTACAGATGATTTAAAAACTACAGATTCACGACGAGAATTATGATTATTTTTGTTACCAGATCGATTGTAATGACGATCACGTCTAGCTCGCTCTTTCTCTTGTTCGTGTTTCTTAGCTTCAACTTCTTCGTCACGACGCTGTGGAAGTTGACGTTGGTGTTGAAATCTCCATCTCGGAACAAACTTAGGTCTTGCTGGTGCTTTTCCAATAACTTCGTGGAACGGATTTGCAGCAGCATCATCGTCATCAAAAGGTATAGAATCGAAGACGGAACCCTGACCGCTGTTACGGTTTTTGTTGTTGTTGTAGTTTTTAGTCCAATCTGCAATTCGACCTAGTTTTTCAGAACGATTGAAAGGAAGAAAAGGAACGTTTGGTGGATGATTTGGGAGGAGTTGCGATGGTGTTTCCGGTGGTCCCCAACCGCCGGCGTTGAATGGAACTGCGCCTACTTCGAATTCTGTCATCTTTTTTTCTTGATCGGTAATGTTCAGTGATGGAAGATGGAGGAGGATATTAATAGGAGTAGGTTTTTTAGGGTTTCCCAGATTTCATATATATCGGGCAATTCGACGAAGTTCAATTGAGGAAGGTGATTCGTTTTTTATACGATGAGCAATGCGGTTCTGTAACAAACGGGCTTCGCTATCACGCACGCACCGAGTGCGCAAGCTGTTTATATTGTTTGCTGATTCAGCGTCGAGTTCTTACTCGGCATGAGCCAGATATCATGCCAAATGTTTTCTAGTTTGAGTCAGATCTGACTCCGGCCTAACACCTTACTAGAAACCGTTGGAGTCGGGAATAAAATGCACATCAACTCATTTGACCATGCTACTGTCTTATATTTTTGAGTCAAATGAGTCGGATCTGACTCAAAAAAACAAACACCATGTAGATTCAGATGGTCAGACCCAACAGAAAAGAAACGGACATGATGTAAGTCGTGTTCGTTGTATTGTATTTGTACACGAGTGGGTGATGGCACTAGTTTGAAAGTTGAGACAAAAACTGAACTTCCAGTCCACTGACAAAAAAAAAGCCTGCTCAATTATGTATGGAAACACCCGTTCTTATGTGAAAAACAGGGAGCAACAATATTACTGGACGCAAGCAACAAGTAAAATGCTCTTTTATCACTAGTCACTTTCTCTCTTTTGTAGAAAGCCAGTCAATGACTCGACAGTCGACACATTCTTAAGCATTTTCTAAGTTAGTAACAATGATCCATATAGCACTGTAGGGTTTATTGACTTCACGTGTATTAGCGGTAACAATGTAGAGATAATTAAACACTTAACAAAACCTGATATTGAAAAGGATAAGTTCAAGCTTGAACCAAAATTTCAAGCTAAAGGAAATACACTGCACGCATTATAGACGGCCTATATAGATGATGATGGTCTTCGTTCATGAGATGTTTCACGTTTGATATCAAAAGAAGTCGGAAGGGAAAACCTGACCACCACCATCTATTCCTTCAGTCAACAGACGGTTCTTTCTGACCTTCTTTTAAATGGACTGTCTTCAATATTCATCAAACATGCTTAATTAGAAATCTTTGAGCTATGATTCTAAACTTTGACGAGTTTTCCTCTTCTTTGCTTTATCTTCCTCTCTGTACCTCCCTCTTCTCTCTTCCCTGTGACGCTTCTTTGATATCAGTTCTTCTTTGGCCTTCACCGCCTCGTGTGCTTTTCTTTTCTCATTTTCCTTCTGCTTCTTCTTTTTCATCTGTACAGTAAGTGTCAACCACATTAGAGGCAACTTGACTGACTTCGGTATATTGACTGGAAGCTACTGAGTAATACATTACATAACTATATTTTGGTAAGAGCTTTAGCAGAGCCATCAATAACACCCATAAGAAAACAGTTAAAATGGGAACCAAAGTTTTCTACTGAAATATAATCTTCTCAATGTAATTATTTTTACCCTATTAGCGGTCCGTTCAAGAGCAAGATTAGGTGGAAGAAGACAGGCTGACAGTGGAAAATTATTTACTAGGAAGCACAGATAAATTATGTTCATGAAACAGGTTCCGACTTCTGCAAGGATATCCACTATCCTAGATAACATACCATATACTACATTGCTCAAGTCATCAATGTATTCAATTATCCACTGGATAATCTTGAGAACGCACAAATAATGTTGTCTACATTTGATCTAAAACCGGGTCAACTAAAAGATTGCTAGACAAAGTCAGGAAAGAGGAATAGTAACTCCAGTTTATCTGATCATTTGCCTAAAGGGCCTAACCAACTAAACAGGTAAAAAAAAAGAAATAAACTGAATTGTTTGAGTTGTGATCATAAGACTGCTGATTTCTCCATTTCAACAGGCTGCATTCAAGAAGCATGACATTCCAAAATACTGAATATAGGAATTCTACATAGGCTGCAATTTTAGACAAATATTATGGGAGGTAGCTGGATCAGCCTAGAAGTCCATACCTTTTCCTTTTTCAACACCTGAAGCTGAGTGACAAAAGCACGAAATTTTGTGCTGCCTGGGTTCTCTGATAACAGCATGTAGCTTTCCAAGCTTCTTCTTACGAGGAAGATCCTTGGGTTTTGATTCAAATGGGAGTAAAGCTAATAATGTATTTGGGATTACCATCGGATTGAACTTTCGTGGTTTCCGTTCATTTGGCTGTACACAAGAAAAAAACAAAAGTCAGATACGAAAATTGAGAATTTAGAAGTCGTGCACTAAAACCATCTCTGAGTTCGCTTTTGGAGGCAACCTTGTAGAGTGAATCCTTGTTAACAGGAATAGGGAGATTATGCTTTTGCCGAAGCTGAGCTACTGTTCTCATGAGCTGCAAGACACGTCACGCGGTTGCAGGGCCGTCGTTAATGGGTTGAAGAAGCGAGGAACCTCAACTTGAGTCCAAGCACGCAAGAAAACAATATCGCTCATAAGAATCCTGTCCTCAAATGTGCATCTAGCAATTCCTTCTTTAGCTTGACCTCCCTTCCTTTTGGGTTTATTGCCAAGCTCTTCTTTTGCGGCCTGCCAATAATAATACAATTAGAAACACGAGAAACTGGCTTCAACAGGAGATCTGGATCTTCTAATACAGCATCAATGTTGAAACTAACAAATAAAAGGATTGGAAACTATTGTCCTAGATCTTAGATACAACTAGCAACATGCAAGAGCAAACACAAAGGAAACGGATATGTTTCTACTCACCCTCCGAATTGCTGCACCCTCAAACCTAGCGATTTCAAGATTTGATGTAAACATGTCCTTGATAAGAGCAGTTTTCTTGAAGATATTGCAGGGAGTTCCAACTAGCTTGATTTTCTTCACTATCTTCGTGGCATGGTTAAATTCAAGTACGACAGCAGTTGCAAACCATTCAGCAAACAAAATAAAAGTGCAGCAAGCGGAGAAACTATTACGTATATTTTTTAAATCATACTGCATCATTGAAGGTATCATCTAGCACAATAGAAGGTCATATCATCCATGCTTCTGGTCAAAATAAATCTCAGGAAAGTACATAAATTAAGTTTTTTCTGGTTCTGAGCCAGATACTTTCCCGAAGTCAGGGATAAGTAATACGAACATAAAGTTCTGTACTTTTTTAGTGGATTGCTCCCATCTAATCAGTAGCAGAAATTAAACACGAAAATTGGTAATAAGAACTATAATCCGTTCAAGTAGAATACATCAGACCTGATTGTTTGCCACACTCTGTAGAGCAACTACTCCGGTATTGGGAGGTGCAAGGGGGGCCCAGAACGTAGCGAGACAGTGCATGCGTTCGGGAGTGTATTTAAGCATTCGATGCCTTCCATTGCTGTCTTTGATGGCATAAACGAGCATGGTCTGGTAACGTCTCCAACCAATTGAAACAATGATTGGATCTCTTGTCTTCAATACCTTCCCGTGCCATCTATGTCGTTTCAGTCTCGCCTGAAAGAAACAAGGAAGTCCGTTGCACACATGTTACAAACAGACACACAAAGTGCGTGATCATAGAGACAATGAAAGATTATTCAGTTTAACAAGAAATAGTCATAATATTTTTACTATTAAATTATATTCAACAATGAACTTTCGCCCATTTAACAAAGTTCAAAAGCATCATAACAAGTTGATCTGTAAAAGCATCGTAGCTGATAGATGTATCCTTAAAAAGGAAAAGACTACTACGAAGTGGAGTGACAACTGCACAATGACAATGGGTTTTAAAAATAGCATTTCCAATTGTAATGGAAACGAAATGAGGAGAACATGCAAGAGGTGCTGTTAAGGAGGAGTGGGAGTTAAAGTTAACCGTGTAATGAAGCAAACTAACTAACATGTGCTGAGACTAACTGATGGCAATCGGTTGATTTGTTCATAAGCCCTCTGATCAAGATATCAATGATTACTGGGTGAACCTTTTTACGAGTTCAAGCATGAGCAAAGCATGTCTAACTAAGTGTAGCCATCATACAGGTTGGTCACATACTGGTCAGGTTCAAGGCATCCAACTATAACCCTTACGCAAAATAGAATTGTGATACATAGTTAAGAACCAAATTAACTAACATGTACTAAGACTAGTAAGCTATATATAAATGATGGGGTTCTGTTGTTCTGCCCTCTGATCAACACTATCAATGACTATCGGTACCTTCTCTTTCAAATGAGTTCCAGCATGAGCTAAAGCATCTCCAAATAGGTCTATTCAACAAACGGGTTGGTCACATACTGGTGAGGTTTAACACATCCAACTATAAGCCTTACACAAAATAGAGTGGTGAAACATGAATTATCAAGAAAATGTTGTGCATAACATATCGAAAATCCAGACTGGCATAGCTAACTACTAAAATTCTTCGAAGCAAATCGCCTTGCAATTCATATAAAGAACTTAGAGAAGTAATAAAAACCTGCATATATCCAGCATTTTCCTCTCCAAGACTGATACCTCCAATGAGAATAGGATGACAGGGATCAAAATTCTGAACCATCTCATAAGGAACAGAATGCACCTCCAACCTCAAATAAGCCCCTGTTCGGAAACCCTCAATCTCCGGGCGGGTAAGCTCATCAAGATCTTTGAGTTCATCTATATTCCTCTGTTTCCGGATTTCAACCTCCTCCTTCAGCTGCAATATCTAAATATTTTAACAACAGCATGTCACAAACTCAAATTTATTGCAGTATGAAGCCAGTTTACCTTGTCATAATAATCAGAACTATTAGTTTGTGGCCGGTAAAACTTGGACCCATCTTTTATTTCAGTGCCCTCGTCTGGCAATGCAGAACCTCCACGCGTAAATCCCAGTTAAGGTATACATAAATATTTCTGGGTCACAATCTTAGGAAGAAAATGCATGCTGACTCAAAGGAACTAAAAAGTCATGATTTTTTAATCAGGATTTTAGGATGTTAATAATTCCCAGTTCCAGTCCAATGATAGATAGGGGAAGAAACTGCAATATCATTAGGAGAAAGGATATGAATCAAATTTTGCACGCAGTGCCAGCTTCTTAAGCCTCCGCTGCTCAGCTTTGGGGTCAACATCATCCATTGCATCCGTTGATACATCAGGCTCTACATGAGCCCCATACTTCTCTCCTGTTTCTAAATCTTCAAACTCTCCATCAAGAGAAGTATCATCGTCCCCGTTCAATCAGACGCTACAGCTCTACGGGCTGCCTTGGACCAATCTCCGGTGACAAAGCGATCACGAATAGTTTCAGTAAGTTCTCCATCTTTCCAGTCTTTAAGTTTTCCACCAAATAATTTAGAGAAATCCTCTGAAGAAGCATCATCACTCTCCAGTCCATCTCTTGAATTCTAGAACATTGGGAGAAAGAACAATTTGCATATGAGATGAGCTTTAGTTTGACAAGAAGTAAAAATTAAAATCACACCTCCCAGCAGCCATTAGGCCCATCACAACCCAGCTTATATTCGTTGACTATAAAAAAAAAATTGTAGCTTCTACATATTATATTAATAGAAGAACTATATGAGTACCTTTGTCATCTCTCCTTTTAGCTTAAAGAATTCATCACCTTCACTTTCATCATCTTCACGACTACCATGTCCTTCACCGACGGAGGTTGTTGACTTCCCCATGTATTTCCCATATACAAGTTTCATGAGATTAGTACCGTTCCTTGATATGGTTCTCTCTATCAACGATTTTTTCCACTTGGAGGCATTTCCCAACCCATCATCTTCTATGAGATACGTAAGACAAGGCGGAAGACCGAAACACAACAGAAAGCATCAGCAAATAGAAACCTATATATTTATTCTTGCTTTCAAAAAAATTCAGGCATTGATTACGAGAACCTTAAAATGGGGGGAAAAAGGAATTGGATTGTAAGTTAAAGCTTCGGTTCCATATTCACACTTTCATTGACTGTATAGTTAGGAATGAAAGGTTAGAAAGTACCATTTTCTGTATGGTCTTCTTCATCCTGATCTGAAAATTCTGAACCTCCAGATGAATGCCAACCATCACCGTCTTTGTTGTCCTCCCTATCTTCATCATCAAAGTCCTAACATGAATCAAGAGTTAAGACAGTACGCCACAAATACAAGGTGTAACTTGCATAAAGAGTTGTAATATCGAATAGAATGAAACCATGGACAAAGACAGGGGCGGAAAACAAAGACAGATGCCAAAATGCAAAGCCCAGTGATGTGACGATGAACTTAAACAAATATATTGCATTCTCTTTAATCAACTAACTGATATGAACATATCTATTTCCACGAGAACGTTAAGAATCACCGAACAGAGAATCCCAAAGGTAGTGCATATAGATATCAAAATAAACTCATGTTGACAAGATTGTGGCCTTTTGGTGATCCAGATAAATAGATAATAAAAATTCATTATTTTGCAAAAATTAAAATAACTGCGGTCACTACCTTCAGATCAACAGCACTTCCAAAGATTGCTTTTCTTCTTACCCTTCCATTGGGGAACTCAATCTGCTCTTCTAACTTAGACTTAGAATCATGTAACATATCAGCACCCCCATCTTCTCCTGAAGAGCCATCGCCTACTCTATCATAACCATCATCCTCATTTTCAGCACTTCCAAGCTTTCTGCCAGTGTTGCCTTCGTCATCCACATCATCTTTATCATCAGACACATTATTTCCTTCCAGGAAAGCAACTTGGCCTTCATGTCTATCTTCTGAATTACTACTGAAAACAGAAATACCACTGTTTTTCAATTTCTCATCAAATGAATATTTAGTATCTTGAAGTAATTTTACCAACTCCTCGCCCACGTCACGATCATTTCCTAGTATAGAAGCATTTCAGTAAGCAAAAAAATTGATCACAGAAAATCTATGTAACACTAACACGTGCTTGACAGAAGGGATTTAGTGTTGGAACTAATTCGTAATCTAGAGTTACTTTTACTGTTTAATAAAATCTTGTAATGAATAAGTGTGAACAAGATGGAATGAGTCGGCTCTAAAAGAAATATCTAGAGAAAACTAGAGATAAAAATGAGTCGGTTATTGTAGTGTGAAAAGAAGAAAGTGTAACTAGTTGGTCAAGATAAAATTGAGAACAGAATTCTCTAGAGTCTGTTAAGCGTCAGTCGAACTAGTTTGGTCAAGAAAAATCTAGAGAATTGTATGGTCGGTAAACAAAGCCTATAAAAAGGCAGTGAGTCCATCTGTAACAACTTGAGCAAGCACATCAATAGATCAGAGAGTTTCAGTGAGTTTAGTCTTGCTCCACCATGAGTATGAGAGTTCCAACAATATAAAACTCCATCAAACTTATGAGAGTTCCAAACATCTAATATCCAACAAGTTTCTACTCTGAAACAATCATACTACCGGTGTGTGGAGAAGTAGCTATACAGTTTACAGATAATGGAGCTAAGTATCACCTTTTCGAACAGCTTTCCCATTTGCCTCAACATTAGAAAACTGAACAGAGTGATCAGGAATCTCTATGTATACCGCATCCTTGTCATAGAGAAGATCCCCAAGACCAGACATAGGCACATAAAAGAGTCTTTCCTTTCCCGCAACCCCTTTTTTTTGGCAGCAGATGGTAAAGGGCATGGATCGGCTAAACTAGTAACACCAGCTAGTGGGAAATCACCAACACCAGCAATATGCACCTGGAAGATATGAACTTGAATCAGTCCATCTACTTGTAGCATATAATGCAAGCAAAACAATACCGGAAAACAACAAGTACATATGTTTGCAACAGAAAAACTGGACAGCATATATAGAAGTTTCACATAGTGGGAATCCGACAAGTTGATAGTGGAATTTTGCTTTCAAACTAAGCTTGGGGTTCAGATAAAACGTGTTAATACGATTCGTAACTATAACTTTCGCATTTAACCGTCATCTTTCTTAGCATCAAAAGCTAACAGAACTAATATTAACTGAATTAATAAATAAAAGAAAAATATCTAAGCCTAGGGAACCCATTTTCGTTTTTACCTTTGGCATATATAGAGAAATTACTTTTTATTTGTTTCCTCACATTAAGCAGGTCTTTTACAGGTTTATAAAATATGAACAAAATTACAAACTGGATGAGAATGTGTTTCTGCTTGTGTGTAAAACCATGATCAATATTTTATTCAGAAGTATGTTATATCAATTAGATATTCTCGTACTAACATAACAATCAACAGAACAAACATAATACAATACGCTATGATACATGATAAAGCAACAAAACAAGAAGAATGTGTTGACAGAGGTCATCTCTTCATGTAGCCTGATGAGCTAAAAGGATGTTTGCCATTCAATGCACTAATAAATTATACTGAGATTTGAGGTAGCCAAGGTAATCTGGCTTAAATAAGTACCTTGGTTCCTTTCTTAATATTACAACCTCGGACATAACCATATAAAGTTATGCTACTGTCACATTTTTTGTCCATGTGCACTCTATCTGGAGATCTTCAAAACGATCTACCAGCACATATGGATGTGCAGCTCGCCATGATAAAGGATGAAATTTCATAACGAATCTTGCCAGATTGTGAACTTCACGTTTCGCATACCTGTAATCATAGACACGATATAAAACATGATGGACAAGCAGCTTTCTATGAGTTTACTGTTCCAGTTTTTTTTATTTTCTTTTGTCGAGCCCCTTGAATTTCAAATTGGCTAATAGTATGGTGAAATGGTATACAGCAGAAAAATGAGTTACATAGTGCTGCTTTGCTATATTCATTTCAGATAAACTTACCCCCCATGGATGAGACCAGATAAGTAGAACAGTTTTGCTCCATCATAGATTTCAGTCCAGAAACGATGTTTGAGGTGCTGCTTGGTTTTTCTAAGATTTTTTACATCTTTGACCTTGTCCAGATGTGTAAGCACCCCCATAACCTTTGGAAAGCCGTGAACTGGTAACATGTTAAGGAACTCAAATGTTTCCTGTAATAGCAGCAAAAGCATTTTCCAGCATAAGAAAACTCCAGTAACTAGCTTCTTAAAAAAATGAAACTACTTCAAGTAACAAACGCAACCAGAAGAAAAAAAATTCTAACATTTATCCATAGACATAATAACTTTCATTCCAATATGAACAAAGGCTGAGTTTTGCGTAATAATGATACAGGTACATAAATTGATGTCAGATATTGGGATAAGGTGTCTGTCATTGTCAGCTAACAAAAATGGGGCCAAGGTTGTACAAATACAGTTATACATACTTACTTGTTTCAGTAAAAATGTGATTTAGTTTCTAGTTACAGATGTATGCAAGATATTAAAACAGATTCACAGAATAGTATAGGTATTCAAACAAAATTACAGTGAGTACAAGAACATACAGCTACAATTAGAATGTATGAGTAACCGCCAGTGTTTGACACGAGTGTATATGTTGATATTGACACGGGCAAATGGGGTGTCATTATATAGAAGTAAACTGAAAAAAGAAAGTAAAGCTCTGGTAAAGAACCATGTAAGACTTAGATAGTGTTTGTGAAAACTGAATAACGATCTGAAATAAATTGGCCTCTTAAGAAAAAATGTTTAAAATAAAAACATGGTGATTGGCCTCTTAAGAAAAAATGTTTAAATTAAAAACATGATTCACCAAATAGGCAAAGACAAGATTGAGATGCTCGGGGAGTGTGAATAAAATAATTGAAAGAGCTCAATAACCTCTTAAACCATTAAGATGGATGGATTAAGTATCAGCTACTGGGCCAAACTATTAGGCAGTTTTTTACTCCAAACCAACAAAGTCAGAGACATTGGTTCTTAATGAGAGAAAACTAGAGTGTCAGGCAAGGAGAGATAGGCATGCAATCTGGACTCACCATCATTTTCATTATCTTCATTGATGGTAAGATGTCTATCATGATAAACTTAATGGAAATAAAACATACAAACCCAGAAAACAAGCGGAAAGGAAAACAAAAGAAACATGAAATTGCACAGTAGATTGATAGCGAGACAGGATTATTAACTTTTTAAGATTCTTAACGTGTAACAATCTTCGCAAAATTCAGGAAATTATCAATAGAATGAACTCCAGAATTGTAATAGATGGTGAGCATGGGTGACCAGAGGTATTTAACACTTGAATGTTATCTAAAAATGATGCAACAGGTAGTAAGTACTGTGAACCTAGAGCTGTAACTATAGAATGTGACTGCAGATACAACTGGATACTGGAATATAGTTAACTCATACAAAAACCTCACTCAGAACTCACTAGAACTTACCATTTCAAACCCGAAACTTCCATCAATTAGTAATAATGCTAAGTCAGCATCCTTTGCAGCATCGATCATCCCATTAACATCATTGGGGCACTCCACAAATTGTAGCCGCCTTTGTTTACCTACCAAGAACATCCAAACAAAACTATTACCATGCCAATCAAAAACGATAGGCGAATGTAGATTGAGTAATTCAAGACCACAAGCAAATTATACCTGATACAATTGTAATGGGGCCTTTAACTTCATTTAGAGTATGCTTGGTGTAATGCTTTACTACCGATTTAATCAATAGGGACTTGCCAACCTGCAACACAAAAATGCCCCAACCACGGGAGGTTTAATCAGCTATTACCGAACGAAGCATAACCTAATTATCAAATTAACCATCAGCTATCACATAATTACCTTGGGAGGTCCATGCACTACAACAATATACGGAGCTGGCACGATCAATCGTCGGAACATGAAGTCTGCGTTGCTCTTTCTCGGCAGCTCGGCATTGTAATCTCTTCGCCTTATTTGACGAGTTAAATGCAAATGCCTACAGTTGCATAAAGGAAAATACATAATTAAACCAATGTTACAAACAATCAAGCTATAAAAACTGATCAGCGAGTAACGAAAAAGAAAATTCACTTTTGGGTTGTGAGTGATCTGCTCTTGAGATGCGTCGTCCCGTTTCCATTTGTTAGTTTGATCCTTTTTCTCAGATGAAGGACCAGCTTGACGAGATCTATGTGACTTGTGAGATTGTGGTTGAGAACTAGAAGAAGGAACCGCCATTGTAGTTCCTTAAACCCCTAGAAAGAAACTCAGAACAACAGTTAAAGAAACTGGTTGTTGTTATTGTTGTTGTTGTAAAAATCAACAGGAAGAGGAAACTCCAGGTTTGTTTATTCGATCTAGGTTTTTTCCTTCCTTTTTAGTGTTTAAAGAAAAAATCTACGCTTAGCTCAAATAATTTAATCCTAGGAATTCAATTATGGGGTAATCCACTTCCATGAATTGAATTCCAAGGAATGATGTTAAGAATTCATATATACATGTGTTGCTTGATGAAATTAAGAAAAGTTTCAGAGAGAGATAGAGTTTTTTTCTTTTTAATTGTGTCATTGTGGTGATGATGACTGACACTACAGATCAGAGAAGAAGGTGGAGTTAATGTTGATGGTGGTGATGACCGGGACTTGCGAAAGAGACGTACTAAGAGAGTTCCCAAAGAAAGATCGGGTTTCCTTTCTTAACGAGATTATTGCTGGGGTAATGAAGTTCTTTTCCATAAATTACCTTGAATTGGATAATAGTTGCATCTTTCCGTTGAATGCAATGAAAGCACAAGTTTTGAGGGAGATTCTCTTTTCTGGCTGTTTGGTTCTGAAGTATTATGGATTGATATTATTATTGTTGTTGTTGTAGGACGAATCTACTGATGATGAGACAGAAGTCCCAATTCTTCAACCTGCTCCATATATTATTGTAGTTCATGGACCTCCCAAGGTAATTATCAGTGTGTGATTGAGATTAGTGTTTTTACTGGAAATCCGTTTTTGAAAATTTAAGGGCTTAAATATGGGATCTGTAGGTTGGAAAGTCCTTGTTGATTAAGTCTCTTGTAAAGTATTATACCAAGCATGATGTCGCTGATATCACAGGCCCCATTACGATCGTAGCAGGTGTACTTCTTCATGGCCTTGACTTATTTTAACTAGACCACATCGATAGTTTGTAGACATATTACTTTCACAGTCTCGTGGTGCTTTTGGTTGAGTGTATTTTTGTTACGTGAACAAAGACGGATACAGTTTGTGGAGTGTCCTAATAATGTCAATGGCATGATTGGTGCCGCAAAGTATGCTGACGCAGTGATATTCGTCATCGATGTTAGTTTTGGGTATGAAATGGTATGCTACACTTTACGTTTGTGATGCACAAGTTTATAACATTCGGCATGGGTGCTTACAAACTTCTGTCAAGTGTATTTTTATTGTTTTAATAAAACCAATGCATTTGTTGATTTCAGGAAACGCTCGAGTTTGTTAACCTTTTAAAAGTTCACGGCATGCCCACGGTGATGGGGGTGTTTACACATCTTGACTGCTTTAAAAATAAAAAAGATAACGATGAGATACGGACAGCGCACTTCAAAAAAGATTTCAGGAATGAAATATATGAAGGAGCACAAATATTTTGTGTATCTGCTCCAGTTGACAAGACGTAAGTATATTTGAACGAACATATCTAACTAGCTTCATTAAGTTCTTATGTCTAACACCTTGGCATTTTGCCTACAATTTTTAGCCTATTTTTGATTCCAACGGACTCATGAAAAGATTAAAAGGAATAAGATAGTAAGTTCAAGGAATGTACGACATGCTTTCTTATCCAGCTTGTGATGAGCAGGTATCCGGATCATGATATTTGCTAACTGGCAAGCTTCATATCGGGTATGGAATTCCATCCGTTGTCATCGCGAGCTGCACATCCTTATGTGCTGGTAGATCGTTTTGAAGATGTCACTTCTAGATTAAGACTGGATCAAAATTGCAATAGAGACATAATTTTTTATGGGTATCTCCGGGGTTGTGATATCAAGAATGGAACAAAGGTACTTCTTTTACACTAGTTTTCTTTCTTTTGCCACATGTTGTACTTGGCTGAGTAACTTAGCTGTGTTTTGGCAGGTGCATATTGCTGGCATCCATGATTTCCCTTTAGCTGACGTTACAAGCGTAGGTGAAACTCCCCCTGTACTAGGTGAAACTCCCCCTGTACGAGATGTTGATGGCAATGATATGAAGGTACCCACTTCAAATATTTTTGTTTTACTCTTTGCTTGAGATAAACAGTTATGCGTATCTATCTTCTAGACAGTAGAAAGGTGACGGTGTATTCTCATATTCTATGTTGCAATGAATACTTCGATTCAGATGCAGATAATATAAACAAAGACGGCGTTCTTCCTCAGGAAACTCGATTTAAGAAAGATACTTTCAGAATGGGGTCTTATCTAATGCTTAAGGTCTTCAGTGTTCCTTCTGAGATGGTCAATTATCATGATCCCTGTCGGCCTATTCTCATTGGAGGTATCAGTCCTGAAGAGAATTTTAATGGAAGTATCTCGGTCAGTGTGCCTTCTCTAAGTTTTAGTTTAGTACTGGATACCATTTCTTAGCACCTGTCCCTGTTATATGAAATCTTCGCTTTCTATTTAATTGTGTAATTGCTAAAAAGGAAGAGATTCTATGTGCATGCTTTGATATTTGAATAGTTGAGTGTAGTTCATTTGTAGAATATTTTTGTTGTCTATTGCAACCTAACTTAGGATTTGCCTATCTGCCTGTATTTTCATGTATTATGTGATTTTTTCCAGGAGAGATTTGAGAGACACGGTCTGCATACAAAATCATTGAAGGCAAGAGATCCTATCATTGTTTCCGTTGGTTGGAGAAGGTACCAAACGTCACCTCTCTATGCCCAGGAAGACTTCCGTAAAATTCTCGAATTCATTCCTGAAGATAAGCCCTGTTCTGCAACGTTTTGGGGTCCTTTTGCAACTAATGGAACTAGAGTCGTTGCTGTACAGAGTCTGGCAGATAACAAGGTCTGATGTATTCTATCTTCCATTTATTTATATTTCCTTGGTAATGAGATTGTCCTTCAGTTAATTTTTTTTTCTTGCTTATGAAGTGGATTCTTATTATATTTAGCTTCCTTTTTAATTCACAGGCAGCTTTTCGTATTTTAGCAACTGGTGAAGTAATTGGTTTTAGCCGTGCCCCTTGTTTATCTGTGAAGACATTGGTCGGAACTCCTTGCAAGATCATCAGCAAGACTGCTTTCATCAAGGACATGTTTACATCAGATTTTGAAGTTAAGGAGTATAAAGATGTTACAGTTAAGACTGAGAGTGGAATTCTGGGGAAGGTTAACGAGGTTAGTGTACCTCTCTTCAGTATATGCTCGAGTATTGTTACTTTTGTTACCTAAATTATGGCGCAAATAGGCCATCCATTTATCCATGCTGTAATAAAATTTGTGCATGAGCAGAATTACTGAAATTTGTGCATGAGCAGAATTACTGTGGTCATTCCCATATTGGTTTCCAGCTGTTTCGTGTGTTAAGAGTTCAAGAACTTCACTAATGGGTTATAGAGTTGTCAGGATTTGTTTCTCTCAAGTCAATGTCCAAATCGCATACATATTTGTGTTGATCAGTTTTATTGATTCTAATGTAAATGTCATTCTGCAGGCTGGCACAAAGGAGTTCTTAAGTACACTGAAATGGAAGTTTGGTCAAGAAGAAGAAGATAGGTGGTTGATCAAGAGACCTAAATTATTATTTGTAGTGAAGGAATAGTTTTCAATCGGATTATCTATTCGCTTTTTTATTTTGTTATTACAGATGAGTGGATCTGGCATTAAAATATCTGTATTTAAACTAATCTTAACTCCGGTTTTCTTTTGAAACCAACACTATCATCAGGTAACTTCTAAGTATTTGATATCAGTTGGGGATGATAGACATGCAGTACCTCCAGATTACCCAGTACTTCAAGGTCTTTCCGCCTAACTAGCAAACATAAAAACTATGGAGTTGCATTTTCTTTTTGAATTGAAAGAATGAATTATTATAATAATATAATAAAATGTCATCAATCAGTGAAGTAATAAAATGTCATCAATCATTCTTGAAAACACTGTTATAAAACCCGGCTAAATTGGGACATATGTCATTTAATTGGGGCCTATAGCTACATGAAAAATAGGGTCATTAAGAAATAATTCATAGAAACCTCTTATCCGTTATTTATATTAATGTCTAATATATCCTTGTTAAATTAGTGCTAATTCGGATTATTAAATAATGTTTAATCAAGTTAATCCTAAAATTAACTTTCATTAATGCATCACTTGTCAAAAATTTAAGATTTTTTTCAAAATACTCGATCCAGAATCGGTTGATGTTAGTGATTTTGTAAACCGATTCTGGATTGAGTTTAAACCAAATAACACTGTCAACCCAGAATCGGAGTTTGACCAATATCCACAAAAACCGATTCCAAGAATCGCTTTTTATATGTCTATATAATCTGATGATGCCTTACTTTCAGAAACAAAATATTCATTATATAGTTTAGGAAATCAGCGCACTACATATATAGGATTCAGTATGGGAATTCTAGAATTTGACACATCAAATGCTCGTCAATGAACCTCCGAGCACGTCGGTACAACGTCGTATATTCTTTGTGGTGAATGAACTTAGTTTACCCATTAAGAATTCTCCATAGCCCGTTGAAACACTCCAGCTGAAATTCAATGAATTCTTAAATGTTAGTATGTGAACTTTTAACATATGTATAAAAATGATCGCATTACTCACGTTTTCCCTAGGAGGAGCTCTTGGATGACAGTGGTACACCATATTTCTAACTTTTACGTACTCTCGCATTGCGCTTTTTATGTATTGGAATCGAAAAGCCAAGTCTCTCCATTTACGGTTATTGGGATTTGCGGTACGCCCGTAAAAGAACTCTTTAACTCTCTTCCAAAACATTGAATAGATTTCATTCGGACGTTCACGGAACGTATTAGCAAACGATTTAACCAGACACAAATCTTCAAACAGTTCTCATTCCATTTTCTAGGTTAAGTGTGTGATGTGGGAGTGGCTCAAAGAGGTTGTCCTTATATAGATGAAGTCTCAACGGCTATTTTTTTTTAATTCAATTCACACAATCGGATTTTAGATATGACCACATAGACAGATTGTGTCCTTACAAAATCATATAAAATATGCCTCTCATAAATCGGGCTTTTGTAATGCAAATGTAATCCGATTCTTAAAGTTACAAAACTTTTCTTCATAGCAATCGGATTACATATATGTACATGTAATCCGATTCTTAAAGTTACAGAATTTTTCTTCATAGCAATCGGATTACATATATGTACATGTAAACCGATTCTTAAAGTTACAGAACTTTTCTTCATAGCAATCTTTTCTTCATAGCAATCAGATTACATATATGTACATGTAAACCGATTTTTAAAGTTGCAGAACTTTTCTTCATAGAAATCGGATTACATATAGGTACAAGTAAACCGATTGTGAAACTGAACCTCTAGGAAACTGTCAGAATTGGGTTACATATAGGTACGTGTAAACCGATTCTGACTAAAAAATGCCATATATCTTGCATTTTTTCACACACATTGTAGTTGGTTATTTTATCGCGTCTTGGACAAACACAAACAATTTTCAGAAGAAACCAGGTTAAGTCATTCATAAACTAAGAGTATAACCAAACATAATCCGACAATAAGTTTAAGACAAGACATAAGTTTTGACTCCATAATTATCCATACTTAAAGACATAAACATGAATATAACTATTCATTAATGAACATCCCCACCACGTCCATCGCGTCCTCATTTACCAGGTTGAGCGATGCTCGATGCACCTTCAGTCACCGTTTTTGAGGGGGCTCTCTTCCTCTTCTTCTTTGGCTCCTCCTCCTCCTCCAGCTCCCCAAACTTTGCACCATCTTCTACATCTTCGAGACTGTTTAATTCATCAATCGGATTTTCATTGGCCTTAACATTTGTCTCTTCCCTGATGTATAGCTTTGCTTGGGTTATCAAGTACCCGACTCGGCTTCTCTGTTTCCATTTCTTATCACAATACGCACTAGGCATTCGGGAGCCGTATCATTGTCCTCTATCTTGGGACTCTCATCTACTCGTATTACTCGAGTATGCGAAACATTGAGATACCACGGCATGTAATCCGGAATTTCCTCATCATCTGTTCGAGATGGACCATTCAAAGGATATATGTGAAGCGCTCTGTCTTCCCAATAATCACATGATGGTAAAGGCTTGTGAACAATGTCAATATCATTATCATGTGATTTGGTTTTTTTCTCATTGATCTTGAACATCTTGTGCGCCCTTGGGATTTTTTGTACGTAACCGCATTGTCTTGCGACTCTCGTCGGGTTGTACATTACATATCCTCTTGGGTGAAACAAAGGCCCAAAATAATCACTTTTCTCTCGGCACCCAACCTTCTTTCCTTTTCCTTTAGCCAAATCCTCCTTGTAAGAATCAAAGACAACATCTTACATTGTCAAGCTGTCCAATTGGCGTCTCAAATTCAGATAATCCTTTTTTTGGTACTTCGGGTTACTTTTGTAGGTGTACTTGTCTCCATAATACTCGTGGTTCCATTCCTTGTTCTCAAAATCCCTTTGAGCAATATTGAGAAGTGCAAATATATCCACGCCTGCGGAAAATCCATATTCCCTCCCATTTGGTTCCTTTAAGCCCTAAAAGCCTTTCTCAACTCGTTCAACGAGTGTGCAAGAATGGCGGTGCCCCAAGAGTATTCGTGAATCTTGTCAAATGGTTCCAACAGTTGGATAAAGTTGGCGCTCACACAGGCACCAGAAACATCGGGGAAGATAACATCTCCCAGGACGTAGAGGACATACGCATTGGCCGTGGAAATGATACGTTCCAGTGTCACCTATTTTCCCTCAGCACGAAGCTTCTTTGTTCCCATGAAGTTATCCCTCATCTTCGAGAGATGGAATATCCTCTGCTTTGCCTTGCCTACTAGCATCTCTAAATTTTTCCTCTTCTCATCCAATTGGAACACATCCTTGGTGAACGTGTAAATCTTGTCCCACTAAAGCTCCTGCACGTACTCTTTGTGCTTCACGGCTTTACCTTCTATGCTTATCCCGTTAATGAACTTCGCATCATGTGGAGATATCGTCAGTTCTCCAAACGGAAGATGCAAAGTATCTGTTTCCCCGTAATATCTCTCGGCAAAGGCGGAACAAATAGGTCTGTCGTAACCATGGTCCAAATTCTCGACCGCAGGTATCAACCTCGTAGAATTAACTAGATTGATTACTTCCGGAACTTCTCCAACGGTTGATTCTATTCCTTCCAGTGGCCATTGCCTCATCATACTAACTGACGTTCCTGGCTTCATAAGACGAACGTCATCCTTGTGATCCTATAAAACAAAACAAACCCGATGGACAACAATAAAAACACTACACGGATAATAATGTTTATGTTACATAGCATAAGGTTTAGGTACTTACTATGGTATGGCAAACGACGACGGCCCAGCTGTCTTTGTACCCCCATAACATATGTCCTCCATCACCGGGTTACCCGTAAACGGGATCCTTAGGGACGCGATGAAACATCTTCTCCGGGACAGGCATGTGGTCACCTTTCTTCTTGTTTGGGACATCTTTCTTCTTACCATCTTTCTTACCTTGTTCTTGGGCGTCTCCTCCTTGAACTTGTTGTTGAACTTCTCCTCCTTGGACTTTTTCTTGAACTTCTCATATCTCTTCATCAACTTGCTTCTCACTTTCTTCTTCATCACTTTCATCCTCACCTTCTTCTTCATCACTTTCATCGTCACATTCTTCTTCATCACTTTCACTCTCATCACTTTCTTCTTCACCACCTTCCTTGCCACCAATTTCTTCTTCATCAATCTCCTTTCCACCACTTTCTTCCTCATTAACTTCCTCATCACTTTGTTCTTCGGAAACTTCTCTATCACCACCTTCTTGTTCAGTAGGTGTATCGGAATCAGATTCTTCATGTGTTGGTTGATCCGCTTGAGGTGGTGGGTCGTTGATGCTGATCCCTTTGGATTTACTCCTCGTGGCCCTTCTGTGGGAAGCATTCAAATTTTGACCGTCTTTTCGACGAGGTCCCAAAGGCTTAGGAGAAGTAAAGTCATGTTTCCTCTTAAATTTCTTTTCGGCTTGCTTTAGTTTCTTGCCCTTGTTTGGCCTGTACAATACGGAGTTAAGTGACAAACAACAATGGAATAGAATGCATTTTTTTTAAGTGAAGGTACATAATCGGTTTACTCGATATACATATAAACTCCGATTCCTAACATAATAAAATTAACAATCGGATTTTTTAAAGTGCTAATGTAAACCAATTCCAGAAATCTGTTTTCTCGATATACATATAAAGTTCGATTCTTTACTACGCAATTGGTTTTTGTGAACACATATGTAATCCGATTTTAACAAAAAAAGTTACAGAAGGAACGACTATAAGAATCTGGGTATTTATATATTAACGTTTTCCGATTCTTATTCACATGCAGCATAATCGGGGTATGTGACCAAGAACATCAACCGTTTCTAAACAGAATCGGGTTACTTCTACATTTACATAATCTGATTCTGTAAAACCCGAAAAATTTTGATTTCAAAAAATTCGATTTCTAAGCGATTGCATGTTACTAAAACCTAGTTTAGAGGATTGGGTTGATAGAAAAGTACCTGATACGACCCATTTCCTCCTCCTCTTGTGCGATACGAGAGACTTCGGCTTCTTCGAGCACTTCCTTCGTTTTCTTTCGAATCACTTCGACAATTCCGGGATCATTATCACTAGAATAATCCATGTTAGTAGCATGTTTGATTCTTGATGGTTTGGACATTTTATAGAAGAAAGAAAATGATTAATCATTTTTGGATCGTCGATAATTGACGATTTTTGGTTTCAAAAAAATGAAAAAAAAAAGGGAGTAGAGGAGATGAAGAATCGGTTTTTAAGTTAGAAATTAAAACGATTTTAGTTAGGTTTATTATTAAGGATTGATGGGGGTAAATTAGTAATATTAATATTTTTTTGAGGGTAATTTTGGTAGTTTCAATATATTTAGACACAATTTATCATTGTGTATTAGGTAGATGAAGTAATCTATAGGCCCCAATTAAGTGGCATAGCCCCCAATTTAGCCAGGTTATAGAAAAACTATCATAATTCATAGATCATATAAACAAGTTGCGCTCCAACGTTTTTTTGAATAACAATGCCTTGACCTATTTATTGGTAGACCTATTAATGGTGTGAAACTTTTAGTGGCAGTGAGTTTGGATCCAGAGAGTTTTAGAGTAATGATGTCAAAGTTGCTGGAGGAAAAGCTCAAGTTTCCTTCTCAGAGGCGGAAGACGGATGAACAACGGCGTGCTGCGATCATCATCCACCGTTTAAGTAACCCTAGGGAGGAGATTTCCGAGAGGCTTATTTTGTAAGTACTTTGGGGATATTTTTATTTAACCATCAGGGATTAGCCCAGTTGGCCAGAAACCTGACTCTCAAGTAGGAGGTCAGCGGATCGAGTCTCCGCTCACGAGTTTGGAGATCTCATGAAATACTCCTCTTATGCAAATCTAGTTTAATTTCTTAAGGTAACTCACGAGTTTGGAGATTTCATGAAATACTCCTCTTATGTAAATCTAGTTTAATTTCTTAAGATAACGTGTCTTCTTTCCTATTTAAAAAAAAAAGATATTTTTATTTTATTTTATTTTTGGTTAATGGTGTCTACCGTCTAATTTAATGGATATTATTTTTCTTAATTTACAGAAACAGAATGCAGAGAATATTAATAATAATATACGTTGTGGGAGAGTTTCGAGATTTGTCAAAGAAAGAACAAAGAAGAAAATAAAGAAGATAGGTAGATATATAAAATAAAAAGTTATAATATCAAATCATTCAAAAGCTTTGGTGGGTAGCCTGGCAACAAGCTGGATATCGCACGAACCCCAAAACTTGAAAACTTTAAAATCAGAGAATAAAAATCCTACGGGGCATATTTGCTTTCAAGAACTACTTACCAATCAACTACAACAAGTTTACTTTCCATCACTCTAATGGGTGTCAATTCCCCGAGATCACCACCCTCAAGGTAAAGAGTCATCAAACTCCCCTCCCCTATACTTATTCAGAATATGTGTAATTAAACAAATTATCACGCACTAACACTATCGTCGGGTAATTTGTTTCGAACTGACATTTTTTTGTGGATCACAAGAAACCGATGAAGCCATTCTAATTTCTATGTATATATAGATGACGAAGAGAATTTTTACTTTCTGATGACTGTTTGATTGTTTTTAGCCTCCACATCACGTCCCGCGTTGTCCTATTCCGCAGTGAACACATAAATATAGGTAAATATCGTATGTCCACAAATTAGGAATATTTTTATCATGAATGTTCGGAAATCACTCTTAAACGACCCACTAACCATTTTGAAATAGAATTGAAGTGCTTTCTCTACATCTCCTCCCTTGCAGTACTGATGAATCAATGTGTTGTATGTAATTGCAGAGAACATTGTCCAGTAGTTGGTCACTGCTTCTTTAGTCTTGCTTGCCTTGCGAATCCCTGCAGTAACTACGCTGTGCAACAGGAAGGATCTCTTTCTTCTTCATCTCATCCCAAAGCTTCAGAGCATGATCGACGCTGTCTGCCTTAAAGTAGCCCTTGATCAGCTAACCTCATCAAGATCATAACCCTCCCTTGGCCTCTTTGAGTTTTCCCTGATTACGTAGCGTGCAGAGAACATTGTTGAGAATAAAAGTAACTAAATATCCATATTAAGCCTTTCAGAAGCATCTCATCCATTATGTCAGTAACAGAATCTGAAGAAACCCTGCTTTCTTCCATCTTCATAACCCACTCCTTGGCTTCCTACTGCTTCTCTTCTTTACACAACCCTTGAACAATAATATTATGGGTAAATACATTTGACTTCACAACCTTGTTCTCCATTTCTTCACAAAGTTTGAGAACTTATCCTCCACTTAAAACATCCTTTTGATAAACAAACAGCAAGTAACAGCATCAGACGTCTATCTCATCAAGAATCCTAAATGCCTTATTAATCTTACGCTCCTTGCATAACCCACTTATCTCATACGTAAACTCATGCTCCTTGTCATCAAATCAACAGTCTCTGCTGCATCCCTCATCTACCCAATCCCACAAAACCCACTTACAAGTATTCAAAGTTCATTTATCCGGTGAAAATCCTTTCTCCTTCATATCAAGAAGCAAATCCCTAGCCTCATAGTAAACCCTTTTCACAACACCCACTTAATATCATATTAGAAGTCACATTATCAGGACCACACCCATCCTCTTCTTCAACTACATTGCACCCTTAATACCCTTTAATCATGATATTACAAGCAAATGTATTTGGTATGTAACCCCAAGTTTAATAGCTCCTTAAAACACTTCCATAAATTGAAATTGCAGAATTCTTGCTTACCAGAGCAGAGCAGTAAGCAGATCATTTTATCGAACGCTTGGTGTGCAATGCCAGGTTCATTTTCTGGAACATCAAGCTCCGATGCGCAAGGGGTGGTGCAGCATTAGAATTTGATGGGTAGAGGAGAGAATTAAGAAGAAGATGATTAGCTTTATGTTTAGAAATGAATGAAACAAGTAACGGCTTGACTTCTGGGAAGTTTTCTGAAACCAAGATTTATTTTGATTAATGATACGCATCTTTCAAGGTCCAGGTGCGGTGGTGTATGGTGGGAATTGGGACTGAATGGACGAGGAATTAATAGATTCATGGAATTGCCTCCAGGTTTCTAATCTTTCCAATTTTGATTGCATGACACGAGCAAGCGCAACTCAGCAGCACCACGTGCTTAAATGTAGTCGGGACTCGGGAACTAGTCAAGATGAATGTTTGAGGCATCAGGCATGTGTTTCTTTTTGGGTGTTAGCTGACCTGGATAATGAGACAAAACTACTATGTTTTCCTTTTGACCGTTTGACTCTTATCAAGAGACCTTAACGAAAGCTAGTCGGAGTTTAATGAGAGACAAACTTATTCCTATTGGTTTGACTTTCTTTGTCGTACGTAGTTTCCGCTTAGGCACCCACATCGGCAGTTGGCTGTTTTCGCTATTCGCGACACCAATTCTCTTTGTTTCGCTCACTCATTGGCAGCAACAGTGGCAAGGAGTACTCTTCCGACCAATAGCATTGAAAGGCAAGCCCATCAATATGTTAACTAAAGAACGGATTTTTGGACACCACCTAATTTTGATGGGTGACCATGATTTCATTTTTGGGTAGATATCAGAAATAATTCTAAATCAGCCCTTATCTAAATATTTTTTATAATACCAAATTTTCCTTTATTAATTAAAATAGTTAGTGTAATGATTAATTGGGGATTAATTAATGATTAGTAATGATTATTATTAGTGATTTATCAAAAAAGAGAGAAGGTTTTGTTAAAAAAAATATTATTGAGAGAGGAGAAGAAGAAGAGGAAGAATAAGGAGGGTGAACCCAATTTGTTTTTATTTTGAGTTTAGTAAACATGAAAAGAGTGATGATAGCTCCTCCTCTGAATAAGAACCAACTTTACCTAATAGAGTATCTGTCAATCTTCATAGTGATTCGGGTACGAGTTTTTTGTTAGATAATGAATGCATTCTATCCCAAACTCAAACTCAAGATCCAAATGAGAGGATGAAGTTATGGGTACCCAGGTATGGCTCAAATTTAGTCAATGTAGCTTGAATTGGCCAACAAAAGACTGAAAGGAATAAATACATATATATATATTAAAAAACTCCGGCTAGGTCAAAGAAGCTCAGTTACCAAACCTGAAGAACAAGAAACGAATTATACCGTAAGTGCAATTCGGTTCCTTGTTTCAGCTTACGCATGTAACCGAATTCTATTTTAGTGGAGGTTTTTGAGAGTTCTGGTTACATTTTTCCAGAAGACGTTGTCGAACGATTTATTTTAGTATATAGATAATAGGTCGGTTTAGTCGAGTGTATCACTTTGGTTGCCGAACTTCTAATAGAAAATATAAAGAACAAGTTTGGCAAGATCGCAATTTTCTATTAGATATTAGATAACCAAACTTCTGTTCAACTTGGTCAATAAAATTGTTTACATTTAAGTGTTTCTTGTTTGTGGTTGCCGTTGATGTTGTGTTATTTCTCGTAGGTTGTCTCTGATCCAATACCAATGAATAATCAACCTTCCCCCGTTGATATTTTATACGAAGACACATCCCATCACTACATGAATGACTTGGTGTTTAAATATCCGAAAGAGGCAAAGAGTTGGGCTAGACAACATGCACAAAAAGACATGTGTGTTTTAGTTTTGACTAGGAAAGAAAGCCAAACTCGCTTTGAAATGGTTTGTGAGAGAAGCGGTGATCCCAAGAAAATCCACAAGAGGAAGGGTGGTGTTTATAAGGGAAAGACAATTAGGAAGAACAAAAATTTCTCAAAGAAGATTAAATTTCCATTCAAGCTAGTATTTAATTACAACAAAGATATGGATGGATAGGTTCTATACAGGGTTACGGAAGGTCGTCATAACCACCCTCGTCCGGAGCATCTTGAACGAAATTTCATGGCGGCAAAGCTAACTCCTCAAGAAATGGACAAGATAGCTAAAATGAGGATGATGGGTATTTCACCGCTTCAAATGCTCCAAATACTGAAGGAGGATAACAAGAATAACCACTCATCTTTTTCCACCATTTACAATGAATTGAGACAATTAGAAAGAAGGAATGGAGAGATAGACAAGTGATGCAACAATTTTTTATTTTTATTTTTTTGCCAAAGAGAAAGACTACGCGGTTCAAAAGGATGTGGATTCAGATGGAGAGATAACACAACTCTTCATTGCGCATCCGACTTGTGGTCAATTGGATCAATGCTTTCATGAAGTCCTAATAGTGGATTTCACCTATATGACTAACAAGTACGAGATGCCGTTGTTGAATATTTTTGGGCGTACTTCGACGAAGTAACCGCTCGTTGTGGCATTTTGTTTCCAAGGGACGAGTAAGAACCTAGTTACATTTGGGATTACAATAATTTAAGGCAATCTTTCGAGGTGATGATATTCCCAAGATTATAGTGACCGACAATGAAGTCGCATTGATGAATTATATAAAGTAAGTGTTCTCATTAGAACATAATATGCTTTATACGTTCATATATGGTGTAAATGATAAGAAAACATTGCTCGATCGAACTCACAATTGTTAATATCTCAAGAAAATTGTCAAATTTAGTTGTCAAAACTATATCTTGATTTCTAATATACATTTAGTCAGTCTCGGATTAGGATAAAAGTGTGTAGTTGAGAATCGGATGTCACTGCGTTCTACCGTTTGAAGGCGAAGATCAACAGGAGCTCTGGAGAACTTCTTCAACAAAATGTAACTGAAGAATGAACCACATATTAAATTCTCAAGTTTTCACCTTTCTATCTTTGAGACATTTTCATGACTACATTGGACAGTATATGCATAACATAAATTCCTAGTCTAAGTTTATCTTGAATATCGTTCTCGAAATATGCTAAGCTTGAGAACATTTGTTCATACTTGATGAATTTGGTGAAAAGAAATTTATTTCTTATGACCTAATTATGATTCTATATTTAATCATCTGAAAATATCCTTGAACAGTGATATGTGTCAATGATGTTATTCTGGAATGTTTCGAATAGATTATTAGAGAGATATAAGACTACTGAAAATATGGATACAGGACAATATGCATACCAGTTCACATACTGGGAGAAATGTTATAGGTATGGAGCCACAGTACATGTACCCATTACACGTACTGGCATAGTTATAGTTCGGCAATGACTTTTTTATACGCATACCCGGATACCATAAAAATTCTGTGAACTCGTGAACCAGGAAAGGTACGCATACCTAGAATGCAAATCGAAAAGGATTTGTTGGTTTCTAAACCAAATAAGGT
This sequence comes from Papaver somniferum, assembly GCF_003573695.1. Lineage (NCBI taxonomy): Eukaryota > Viridiplantae > Streptophyta > Magnoliopsida > Ranunculales > Papaveraceae > Papaver > Papaver somniferum. Next base: position 78,243,467 of record NC_039359.1, on the reverse strand, counting down.
ACGCATACCATTAAAGATCTGTGAGTTCCTGAACTCGTTTTTGTCTTAAGAGTACACATACCCGGTATACATACTATGACAAGAATATTCACGAACATGTATAGTACATGTACCCGGTACACGTACTTCCCATGTCGAATATTTTCAGATGCACAGAATAGTTTCTAAATCGGCATTTGAATAACTCTCTAAAAATACTATCTAGACATGATTGATCACATTTGTTACTCAAGACTAAATTCTCAAGTGTTATAGAAAATGGTTAAGCTTATTGTTCAAGTATTTGTACACGGTTCGGTTATGATTCATCCTAACCGGAGTGTATATTCTACTATGTTAATCTCAAGTAAAGCTTTTCACCTAATGGTGATTGTTGATTGCATGATTCCAAAGGTACCTTATCTTAAATCCAAAGCAACCTTGATCTTGAAAATCTATAAAAGGATAACCTCAAAAAACTAGGATCTTTGAATCCCTGACACTACTCTCGTGTGTCCTAGTTGTAAACTAGAGTCGTCCTTCCTTTAAAACCCTTTTAGGGTTTAGAGACTAAAAATACTTCACCTAAAGATTCGTGAAGTCGGGTCCAACTATCTTTATCTTGATAATTTATGTATCTTGATCTTGTTTTGATTGTCGAGCTTTCTCCAACAAAACAAGATAGATTGAAATTGCAAAGTTCTTCGTCTCAAACTTTTTAATTCCACCATTTTATATTTGTGAGGTAAGTAATCTACGATGCTCTTCGTGAGTCGTATTTTGAGGTTTGGAAGACTTTGGCTATTTCAATCGATTTCCTACTTCACCTTGATCTTTGATCAGAATACAAATCACATATAGGCTTATCTATGGGAGGAATATTGGTATAACATCTTCAATTAAATTGAAGCGACTTATAGGCTATAAAGGACGTCATCTAAGGGAATCAATTTCGAGGAGTCCTTCTCGGATTCAATAGGCGTAAGGAGTGCGACTGTAACTGAATTGTTGTGACGGTTTAATTCGATCTCAACTACATTCTAGTTCGAAGTTCTGATAGTAGGATAGTGTCTGTAGTGGCTTAATACAGTTTGGCATTCAAATCTGGAATAGGTCCCGATGTTCTTCTGCATTTTCAGTTTCCTCGTTAACAAAATTCCGGTGTCTGTGTTCCGCATTATATTTTTTCTTTATAATTGAAATATCACAGATTGTAGGTTAAGGTCAATTCAAGTAGATAAGTTCATTGCAACTGTTGGATGCAACTTGATTGATTCTTGGATATTGATATTTGGAATCTTCCAAGTACTCTCACGATATAATCAGGTTCACAGACTAGTTTCTGTAACATTCTGTACGAGAGTAAAGATATAAATTCTTCATATCTTTCCTGATTGAGACTCATTAAGTTGAACTCTCAAAATTATATTTGAGTTTAGTTCATACAGGTTTCTTAAAAACAAATTTGCTGGTGTGTTTTGGTACCCCCCACGTTTTCAATTGGTATCAGAGAAGGCAAACACGTTTAAGACCTAATAATTCTGTGTTTGAAGAAATCTGACTAGAAGGATAGGAGTGCAATATCGATAAAGTACTGCCAGACTTTGATGGCACAAATTACTTACGCTGAAAATTGCTACGCGTTCCTTTATACAAGCCCACGACTTTGAGACATGGAAACTTGTGATTATAATTTATAGGATACAATCCTCCGACGGTTTTTAAAGACGGAAACACTATTGAGAAAGAATTAACACAATATAGTGAACCGACATAAGTGATGCAAAACATAATTCTGACAGACTAAATGATATTATTCACGCCATAAGCCTAAATTCGAAGGATATACCTCAGAGAACGAAGCTAGGCTTCAAAACCTACATTCTGACTGGGGAAATATTCGTATGTCTGATGAAGATTTGTTTGATTGGCTTAATCAAAAAGTTTCTGGAATCGTTAATGCATGTTGTTGATACATGAAAAATATTACCCCTTAGTAAGGTTAAGGAGTCCCTAAGGAGGAGGTAAACCCAACTTGAGACATGGGGACTTGGGGAGTAAAGCCCAAGTCCACCAAGGAATATCCATGAAGGGAAAAGGATAAGAAAGGGACTTAGGGAAACAAAGAGGTTATATTAGAGAAAAGGTGGCATTAATAGTAATTAAGAAGGTTTGGGACGTGTCTCATGATGTCATAAAAGGAAGGGATTTTGGGAAGGTCTATATAAAGAGGTACATAGTACAATAGAAAGAGCTCCCTCTCATACCATTCTTGGAAGGTAGAGTCATTTGGTTAGACTAGGACGGGTAGGACCCAAACCAAAATCACCTATCAACATTTGTCGACCACACCCGGAGGCTCGTGCCTAGCTCAGCATGACGCTCCCAGGAAGTTCTAACGTGGATGTCACAAACAACCAAGCGATTAACCAGTCCCTCGACCTCGATCAAGTGACCGTAGAGGAGGAAAATGAGAGTAGCGGGGAAAAAATCCCATAAGAGGACGTGGAAAGAAGACCAATAACGCATAAACGCCAGAGCACAGAGACAGGAATCACACAAGAAAAATCAACACCAACAATTCGACCGACGCGGCACCCACCCCCAACACCATAACACATACGAAAAGAATTGGATATGCGGCTTCAAAGAAAATAAGAATTGAGAATATGGATCGAACAGGCTGCAAAAATGAACCAAGGCACCCCCGAAGAAGTGACAACAAACGAAGAACGCAAGGACGAGAAACCAATAACAATATTGCGAGAAATCGTGGCGAAATACCTCGACGGGTGGTAAAGCAAGACAACTATGGGGCCATGAGCATCCCTTATCCGACAAACATCAACGAATATCAGTATCCGGAGGACTATACATCCCTAAAATTCAGGACATACAATGGGAAAGGGAACGTGCGAGATCACCTTAGTCGTTTTTTGGCAGTAATGCTTTACAAAGCCTCAAATGGAAACTATGACTGAGAGAATTCCCCAAGTCACTCACGGGAACATCATTTACATGGTATAATAGACTCGTAGCAAACTATGGTCGCTCCCTTACTCAGGAAATTGTATTCAGCCAAAAGGAAAATCACGGCAATATAGGGTTTGGAATAGCCATTATTGTGAGTACACATAGCTATGTCCAACGTTTTTCATCTTGCAATGTTTTTAGATTTATTTATTTAAATTCTAAAGTTGATTTGGAAGATGATTTTTGCAGAATTAATCTTTATGGTTTTACATATTGCAATATGTTATGGGATATATGTGTTTGTGTCCGTTAACTATTATTGTCCCATACGATGTCAAAAGTTATCTCCTTCATACGTCGATATGCATGTATTGATACAAGATCGGTGCACTTTTGACAAACAAAAATTAAGCATGTTATGTCAATTCTTTGATGGAAGATAGGTTAAAATCTTTTGTTTACGAAGATTATGTCTATTATATGCGGTTATGCAAATACTGATGAAGATAGAATGAATCTTTGTATATTTCGCAGTATTGATCTTCCCTGATCCGTATTTTATGTATATACTGTGCGGCTCCATAAGTTTTCTTATGTGAGCATTTCTGACTAGATTAATCATAAATTCGTTTGTGGTTAATTTGGTTGTGTATTCCGATTAAATTAATCATGGGTTCTCTTGTGATTAGTTTGATTGAGAATTTTGGATGCAAAATCATTTCTTTTGTGGTTTTTGGTGTCCAAAGAAATCCTTCTTTTCTTGTAAAAATAAGGTCGCTCTTGTTATTCTTTCGGTAATGACATCAAATGGGGGAGAGTTCTTTTGAACTTGCGCTTAATTTCCATATCTTTGTGGGGAGTGCGGCTGTGGAATATTTTAGGAGTTATCTTATATCTGTATAAACTCCTTGATGAGTGCATTTAGCTTCGGATATATGAATGCATCTAAACAAAGTTGATATGTACTTTTCTTTAATCTTGAAGCATCTCCATGGAAATTTCATTAGGATCTCGTTTTCGTACCTTTGCCAATTTTATTGACAAAAATGGGGAGAATTAATATGTAGTTCACACTACAAATACATATGGTTTTCGGATCATTATGTAAGGGGGAGTGGTTTTCATGTTGAGATGAAATTATTGACCAAGGGGGAGTGATACATATCACCATAGTATTGTTGTCAAAGTTATGACACAATTGAACTTTGATACTGTGTAGTAATACTATGACATTGTATAACAATGATCGAGAGCTTTTGTTTTCTCATTGTTATGGCTACGGATCTTCAACAACTATGATGCTGAATTGAACATCTATGGAATCATAGGAGTACTTGGAAAAGACGAAGTTTTCGAGTAATGTTGAAGCACCAAGGAGATCAAGCATGTGGACGAGAAGCTACAAAGTTTTATCTATTTTATAATCCATATGTATTGATAGTTTTGCCATTAAAATTGACAAGGGGGGAGATTGTTAGAGCATTGCTCGGTCGAACTCGCATGCGTTGCTGTCTCAAGCATGTTTGTCAAGTTTAGTTGTCAAAACTATACGTCTTCTTGATTTCTAGTCTACTTATAGCTAAGTCTCGGACTAGGATAGTTAAGTGTAGTTGAGCTCCAGACTCCACGGCGATCATCTTATGAAGACGTAGAACTACTCAAGGAACCAGTGGAACTTCATCCGACTAAAAGGTATGTGGAGACTTGAACTTATCTATCACTCAAAAGTCTACTCTCTATCTCCTACTCTTGAGACAAAGTCGTATAAGTATGATAGTTTTCATAAATACACATTTGCTATTTCGAGACGAGTTTACTCTCCTATCTATTTCTCGAAATATGTGTTGGTAATCTTTCGCTTTAACCACTTTTCATCTTTACCCGTGACGAAAGTCATGATGACGTTTCAATCTTCACAATAGATTTGATGACGATAGTTGTGAATAACGGTTGTTATAACATTATAGAAGAATGTTTCAATGATTGAAATGTAGAGTTGAGATTACATAACCACCTATGGATATAAGCATATATAGTGTGTTCGCACATTAGTGTATAAATCCATGTGTCGGAAACCAAGTGTGTGCATATGTGTGCATACGGTATTGGTAAAGGAGACAGGTTGGGTACGCGTATCCGTACGCGTACTGGCGGAAGTTTTCCAATCGAAAATTTCTGCTGAGTTTGTAGTTTTCAAACTGTTAAACTAGTCACCTTAGGTACGCGTACTGGCGGAAGTTTTCAAACCAAAAATTTCTGCTGAGTTTGTAAACTCAAATCCGGTAGCTAAGGTATGCATACCCGTACGCGTACCCAAGATGGTTATCTTTCTCAAATAGGAAGTTCATGGACTTAAACAATAAATTATTAAGGAATGCAACCTTAGCAAACCGTGGCTATACTGTTCATGAATTGATTCATGTGAATCAAACCGATTTTGTTTCAATTGTGTCTATGCATAAAGACCTAAGCAATTAAACAACTCTTCAACTAGTTCTTTTGAAGTCATTTGAACTAGTTGTGAAGAAGATGAATACGGTTAATATGGAAGTGCTCATATGGATAACCATTGGTTAGATATCTGTGAACCAACCAAGTGTACACGTTTAGGTACGGTTACTCAAACCTAAATGAAACACATTTCATATGTGTATGACAAGCTAAGTTTCTATCTAACGGTTGAAAGATTTTAGCTTGGTTAAATCAGGTTTTTCATCTAACGGTGAATATTGAATGCTTTGTTACCAAGGTAACTTAGAATGCAAACCCTGATTTGAAAACTATATAAAGGAGAACTCTAGCAACTGGAAAAACTAATCCCCACACCTCCTGTGTGATACTAGTTGGTTTTTCTAGAGTCGGTTCTCCTTTAACTTTAAGTTCCTTCTCGAGACTCTGTAGGTTAACGACTGAAAGACTTCGTTGGGATTGTGAAGCCAGACGAAACTACTTCTATTATAGTTGTGCGATCTGATCTTGTCATTTTCTATCGTACGAGTTCAATTGAATAATTGACTTGAGATTATATCTCTGATAGGGAAAGATAAAAAGAAATCACAATCATCTTCGTCTCATCGTTTGTGATTCTGCAATATCTTGTTTCGCTACCATGCGATTAAGATTATTGTGAGGTGATTGATATTTCTAGGATGTTCTTCGGGAATATAATTCCGGATTATCAATTGGTTCCTGTTCACGTTGATTTTATCAAAAGACGGAAACAAAATCTTAAGTTTATCAGTGGGAGACATATTTATCTTTTATCGTAGGCTTTTCAGTGTGATACAGATTTATTTATTAAAGTCTTCGACTTTGGGTCGTAGCAACTCTTAGTTGTGGGTGAGATCAGCTAAGGGAATCAAGTTCATAGCATCCTGCTAGGATCAGAGACGTAAGGAGCGCAACTGTACCTTTAATCAGTGTGAGATTGATTTGGGTTCAACTACAGTTCAGACCGAAGTTAGTTTGTAGTAGGCTAGTGTCTGTAGCGGCTTAATACAGTGTGGTGTTCAATCTGGACTAGGTCCCGAGGTTTTTCTATATTTGCGGTTTCCTCGTTAACAAAACTTCTGGAGTATGTGTTATTTCTATTCCGCGTTATATTTTGTTATATAATTGAAATATCACAGGTTGTGCGTTCTATCGATCAATTGTGAAATCCAACCTTTGGTTGTTGATTGGAAATTGATTGATCCTTGGATATTGGTCTTTGGTATCATCCAAGTTTATATATCTTGTATTTGATAAAGACTCGCATATTTATATTTGCTTGAGTATAGATCAAATCTAGAGATCGAGATATTAACTCCTTTATATACTTTTTATTTAGATTGAGTCTGACTGTCTAGTTGATTCTCTTAAAAGTATATTAGAGTTAGTCCATACAGATTGTTAATCAAAATATTGGGTGAGGTTGTTAGACCCCCGCATTTTCAAGTGTGACTAAGCACAGTACTCACGTGGAGGTAGAACCAAAACTTGTTTTGGTAGAACCGTGAAACTCATGTTTGGTGATTTGATAGGATAATCAATCACATAGTTCTTGGAAGTCTGATGAAAATCGTTTCCAAGATTGTAAGTATGAAAAAGGATTTGCAAAGTAAGGATGTCGTCATACTTCATGTGTTGTAACTCTTATCATTAATTGTTCAAAGATATTCCTTAATAGATAAAGGAGAATCCCATGATCGAAATAATTTGAGAATCTTTTAATTAAGGTTTCTTGGTTTTTATATGGTATTTAATTTCCAGCAATTAAATATATATCTTTAGAAAATAATAATTAGTAATGTGCATTTACTGATTATAGATTTTTCTGTTGGGATTTCGGTCAATATTTGGACAGAGCATTTCCAGGAATTATGAAAATCGATTTTGTGTTTATTTCATATCTTTGAGAATATTCGGTTTTGGAAATTCCTTGGTGTCCAAACTTCCTTGTATATAGATATTGAAGTTTGCATTTCTAGCAAACTAATTCTTAGAGCCAGCAAAACTACCTCAGTTGTGTTGTTACTGGTGGAGCCGCCTCTCGGAGAGGAGAGTACCATAATTAGGAGAAATCTCTTACGGCCGCTCGGTTTAAAGACTTCTTTGGGATTGAGAAGCTGTATTAGTATCGTTGGTGGGAAAATATATAATTGCGATTTATTATTAGTTTTCGATTTATTTGATTGACTAACGGTGGTTGAACTTTCATTGCACCTAGTTTGTTTGTGCTTGAGAATCTTCTCTTCTGATATAAGATTCACTCAAACTAGATCGAAGTTTCGACGGGGATCTTTAGACTGTTTGTAGATCTAAAGATGTCTTGTGATAATCCAACGTTGACAGACTCCGTTCTGTGTGTGATTGATCACAAGAGATTCAAGTTGATTGTGTGCAGGTGTTTATTTAAGATCAAAGAAGATTTGAAGACAAGAAGACTTTTGGGTACTATAATCGGTTTATCTTTGTGATATATTGGATTGATTAGTTGAGGAGATCGGCATCAATACACTTCTTTGTGATTAATATTATTGATTGCTTAAGTCTTACAATTACCTTGGTGATTGGTAAGAGAGAGACCTAAGACCCGACAAAGGAGTTTATTGGTTAAACGGAAGAGAATTTGTCAAACTCATATCAATTTGTTTGAAAAGAGTTGTTACTGTTAGAGCATTGCTCGGTCGAACTCGCATGCATTTCTATCTCAAGCATGTTTGTCAATGTTAGTGATCAAAACTATAAGTCTTGATTTCTAGTCAATTATAGCTAAGTCTCGGATTAGGATAGAAAGTGTAGTTGAGCTCAAGGACTTCATGGCGATTCATCATACAAGTAGAAGAACTACTCAAGGAACCGGTGGAACTTATCTACAAAAAGGTATGTGAAGACTTGAACTTATCTATCACTCAAAAGTATATCTACTCTATCTCCTACTCTTTGAGACAAGAAGTCGTATGCTATATATATAGACTTTGATTATACACATTTGGTATTTCGAGCCGAGTACCTCGCCTATCTATATCTCGAAATATGAGTTGGTAAGCTTTTCGCTTTACCCAAATTTATTTTTACCATGTGACGAACGTCATGATATGTTTCAATCATCTTGAAGATTGCTTTGACGAGAAATGGTGTAACAACTGTATAACGTCCTCTAAGAATATTTCAATGATTGAAATGAGAGTTTAGATTACATAACCAATGGTGGACATAAGCATTATTGTGGAAACACATTTATGTATAAGTCATATCCTTGAACCAAAGTTTACGAACTTTGTTGATCAAGAGAACCGGAAGAATGGAGTGAGCCAAGTCCGCGAACTCTGTCCGCGAACTGCCGAAGTTCTCAAACCCGAGAATTTCTACTGGAGTTGACAAACTACTTGCGTGAAGATAAGTCCGCGAACCTATTCCGCGAACCGACGAAGTTCTCATACCCGAGAATTTCTGCTGGAGTTTGTAAACTCTGCCCGGTAACTTAAGTCCGCGAACCTAGTCTGTGAACTTGACAAGGTTATATATCTGAAGATTATTTTTGAACTTAAACTTAAAAAGACTAAGGAATGCAGTTTGCAAGCCGTGGCTATAAAAGTTCATGAACCGATTCAAGTGAATCAAATCATCTTTGCTTCAATTGTGTCTTGTGTAGTACATAAGATTTTCTTGCAATTGAGCAACTCTCTAACTAGTTCATTCGAATTCATTTGAACTAGTTATGGTGAAGAAGAACATGGTTGATATGAAATGCTCATATGGCTAACCTCTTGGTTAACTATTGTTGAACCAACAAGTGCATACGTTTGGGTACGGTTAACAAACCTAGAAGCGTGCATTGTCAAGTGTGTGTGACAAGCTAAGTTTTCGATCTAACTGTTGAGAAATATTAGCTTAAATCTAAATCAGGTTTTCATCTAACGGTGGTTATTAATTGCTTTGTTACCAAGGTAACTTAATTGCAAACCCTGATTTGAAAGACTATATAAAGGAGACATTTATTATGTAAACCTAATCCCTACACCTCACGTGTGATACTAGTTTGCGTGCTAGAGTCGATTCTCCTTTAACCTTTGGTTTTCTTTTTCTAAAACCAGGTTAACGACTTAAAGACTTCATTGGGATTGTGAAGCCAGACCGATACTACTTTTATCGTAGTTGTGTGATCTGATCTTGCATCTTCTATCGTACGAGTACAATCAGATTGATTGGCTTGAGATTAATATCTCCGATAGGCAAGATATAAAAAGTAATCACAAACATCTTCGTCTCATTGTTTGTGATTCCGCAACATCTTGTTTCGTTACAATAAGATTAAAATTGTTGTGAGATGATTGATAACTCTAGGCTGTTCTTCGGGAATATAAGACCGGATTATCAATTGGTTCCTGTTCACCTTGATTATTTTCAAAAGACGGAACAAAAACTTTTAGTGTTTATCTGTGAGAGACAGATTGATCCTTTGATAGACTTGTCTGTGTGAGACAGATTTGTTTATTGTCAAAGCATGCGATTTTGGGTCGTAGAAACTCTTAGTTGTGGGTGAGATCAGCTAAGGGAATCAAGTGCGCATTATCCTGTTGGGATCAGAGGCGTAGGGAGTACAACTGTACCTTGGATCAGTGGGAGACTGATTTGGGTTCAACTACAGTCCAGTCCGAAGTTAGCTTGGAGTAGGCTAGTGTCTGTAGTGGCTTAATACAGTGTGTGTTCAATCTAGACTAGGTACCGGGTTTTTTCTGCATTTGTTGTTTCCTCGTTAACAAAATTTCTGGTGTCTGTGTTATTTCAATTTCTACATTATATTGTTTTATCTTTATAATTGAAATAATACAGGTTGTGCATTATATCATCAATTAGAGTAATCCAACCTTTGTTTGTTGATTGTCATTGATTGATCCTTGGATATTGGTCTTTGGTACCATCCAAGTTATTCCTTGTGTTTGAATAAGGACTCGCTGATTTCTATTTGCTCGGGTAAATCAAAACAAGAGAGAGATATTAACTCCTTGAGATACTTCTACCTATATTGAGTCTAACTGTCTAGTTGATTATCTAGAAAGTATTTCGGATCTAGTCCATACAAATTTCTAAGAGAAATATTGGGTGGTGTTGTTAGACCCCCGCTTTTTCAGTTACCGAACATATTTGTTGTTCCTTTACTGTTTGGAATACGAACCAAAGGAATTGTTCCAAGTGCATGACTTATTACAAGTTGGAGGTGCAGGGATACTGAGGAAACTAGGTGAAATATAAGTTTAGTTGCTTGGTCTCAACTATACAAAGTTGGTTTAGATTTTGTATAGTGGCTTAATTCTGAGAGTATTCAATCTGGACTAGGTCCCGGGGTTTTTCTGCATTTGCGGTTTCCTCGTTAAAAAAATCTTGTTGTTTTTTTTAATTTTCTATTTTCGCAATTATAATTGTTTTATTATAATTATAAGTAAAATACACAAACGTTAATTCCTATTTACTTGATAAGTAATCCTATAGAGTTTGGTTAAGTCTTAACCCATTATCAAGTAAACATACTTCTTTGTTGTATTGTCTCGATCTTGTATCATAGACGATCACACGAAGTGTGCAACTGTTTAGTTGTGTTGTATCGACTCTGTCCATAGACAATCATTTTCGGGGAAAGGACTTATAGGTGGAAAAGTTATAGATTGAGGTACATTCGGGTACCCTCGTCTTTTCATAAACGATATATAAAGATGGATGTGGATAAATTCCTGTAGGAACCATGTGGTGGACATATTCCTGTTCACCCCAACACATCCTAACCGTGTTGAAAGTGCATCTTGTCTCATGCGCCCAAGAAGAAGAGACAAGAACGGTGCAAAACCAGGCTTTAGAGTCAGAAACGTTTTTAGTTTGTATATTGAATATTATTACTTGAATTTTCATCTTCTTTTTAAGTAATGGTATTGAAAAGATTTCACCCTATACAAATAAAAGGCTAAAATCGATAATTCCACATTTTTTAGGGTTATCTATGTTGATTGTAAGTGAACCCTGCATACCCTGTATATATAGTTTTGTAATCCTGCAGCCTTATTCCTTCCTCTGAAACTCTTTTCTTCAATAGATGCTTGTAGAGCTGTTTTTTTTTTTTTTTGTGTATTCACATATCCATATTTCAAAATTATGGAAACTTCAAGCACCATTCTTTCTAATAGAAAAGATGTCAGTATGATTGCAAATCCTCAATCATGAAGGATAAAGAGAGATCCCATTCCTCTAATTCAACTTTGAAGAGAAAAAGGAAAAATATGAAGAAATAACTCAAATCTTCAAAAATCTTTTGTTACTCTTGAAGAGTTAAAACAAGTCAGGATGGAGATTCAGGAAATAAATGCTATCGTATAAAGATCTCTGGAAAATTAAAAGGCCCTGATTCAGAAACAGTCTAGAAGGTTAGTTGTAATTGACTCATATCTTCATGAACCTTCTGTTGATGATAAGGATTTCGGGGACGAAAAGAATTCTTCAGAAATTTTAATTCTTATGGAACTTCTTTTTAAGAATTTATTCTTATGATTAAGAAGGATAACTAGGGTTTGGTATAGCCAATATTATGATTACACATAGCTATTGTCAACGATTTTCATCTTGCAATGTTTTTAGATTTATTTATTTAAATTCTAAAGTTTTGGAAGATGATTTTTGCAGTATTTAATCTTTTTTATTTCATATATTGCAATTGTTTATGAGATGTATGCCTTTACTTTCGTGAACTGTGGTAGTATCTCATAAATGTTCAAAAGTTAAGTATATTATGTATTTATACAAATATCGATGGAATATAGAATGAACTTTTGAAAAATTCCGCAGTATTGATCTCTCCCTGATCGAATTTTATGTGAAAGTATTTTATTTGCTCCGTAAGTTTTCTTATGTTGAGATATTTCCGGTTATGTTAATCAGTAAGATCTTCTTGTGGTTAATTTATAAGGTTTATGGATACAAATCCCTGTGATTTTTTAATGTCAAAAAAAAATCCTTCTTTTCTTGTAAAAGTAAGGCCCCTCATGTTGTTCTCTTGGGAATGACATCTAATGGGGGAGAGTTTTTAAATAAACTTGTCCTTAATTTCCAGATATTTGTGGAGCGCGGCTATGGGATATTATAGGAGTTATCTTGTATCTTAACAAAGTCCTTGATGAATACACTAAGTCTCGACTATGTGAAATCATCGAAACAAGTTGATATATTTTTCCTTTTGGTCATGAATTATCTTTTGTGAATTCATTATGAACCCGTAATTTTCGTACCTTTTCCAATTTATATTGACAAAAAGGGGGGAAATTATTTAGTAGTTTCACAACTACATACATATGGTTTACGGATCATTATGTAAGGTAGAGGGAATTCCATATAAGATGGAAGTATTTACTAAGGGGGAGTGATACATCACCGTAGTATTATTTCAAAGTTGTGATACAATTGGAATTTGATTCTATATAATAATACCATGACACTGTATACCAATAATTGAGAACATTTTTTTTCTTATTGTTATGCCTACGGATCTTCAACAACAATGATGCTGAGTTAAACACGTTCATAATCGCTGGAGTACTTGGAGTAACAAAGAATTCAAGGAAAGTTGAAGAGAAAAGTAAATCAAGCATGATAGAGCGGAAGCTACAAAGTTTTATTTATCTTCTAATTCATATATTGATAGTTTTGTCACTAAAATTGACAAAGGGGGAGATTGTTAGAGCACTGCTCGGTCTAACTCGCAAGCGTTGCTATCTCAAGCTTGTTTTTCAAGTTTAGTTGATCAAAACTATATACTTGATTTCTAGTCTACTTATAATTATATTTCAGATTAGGATAGAATGTGTAGTTGAGAGCTTTAGACTTCATGGCGTTCACCGGTTGAAGAAGATATACTGAAGAGCTTGGAGGAACTTCATCAACAAAAGGTATGTGGAGACTAAAACATATCTATCACTCAGAAGTATATTATATTCTATATTCTAATGAGACTAAGTCGTATAGCTATATAGACTTTGTGTTATACACAAGTGAATTTCGAGTTGAGTATGTCTTGAATATATATTTATATAAATACTAGTTGGAAGCTTTCTAGATTTAGATTAAGTTCATCATTTACTTAACGAGTTTAGTTGGAAACAGTTTATTTGTTGGAAACTAGATATAAAGTCAGGATGATCATGTGAAAATTACCTTGTAATCTTACATGATTTGTGTGAGACAGTCATTTGATGTTAGCTTGGGAAGTTTCGTATTGATCGATTAATCACTTGAAAATTACTTGAAGCTAGTGGCATGTGTAAGGATGTTTCAATGATTAAACGAAAGTTTTAGAACTACTAAGAATGTCTGGAAACAGCACAGTATGCATACCTAATATGTGAACTGTGAAATGCTAGTTCATGTCCGGAACTCTTGTATGCGTACCTAGTATGCGAACGAGTTTGTATGTGACCAGGTCTGGAACTCTTGTATGCGTATCCAGTATGCGAAAAATTTTACCTGGTTAATATCCGGAACTGTTGTTTGCGAACCGGGTTTGCAAACGGATATACTATGCCAAATTCCGTAACTGTTGTTCGCGTACCCAGTTGGCGAACACATTGTGTATGTTCTAAAATCGGTAAGTATGAAAACTCATAATGACATCATATTTGTTTGTGAACTAAAGTTCCTGGAACAATTAATGACTTAAGGAATGCAAATTAACTTTTCAAACCGTGGCATTATGTTCATTAATTGTTTCTTGTATAAGGACATTGTACAATTAACCAAACCAATTTTGCTTCAAATTGTTCTTGAATATTTCTACGAAATAGTAAACATTTGAACAACTCTCTTGAAACACATTTAGATTCATTTGATTATCTATCATGATTGATTGATTATCATATTTGGTCTAAAAGTGTTAGAAGAATCTGGCTAAGCCAAAAGTGTTCATATGGATAACTTTTCAGTTAACTGTTACTGAGCCAACTTATTATACACATTTAAGTACGGTTAACCATATCTAAATATAAGTATATTTCATTTGTGTGTATTAATCTAAGACCATCTAACAGTGGAGAATAATTACTTAATTTCTAAGCAGACTTAGCTTGAATCTTAAATCAGGAGTTCATTTAACGGTGAATATCAACTTCTCTGTTACTAAGCTATTTTAGCTTTGATTGTAAGCAACCCTGACTTGAAAGACCATATAAGGGAGAACTCTAGCATATGGGAAACCTAATTATGACACCTCGATGTGTCCTAGTTGTAAACTAGAGTCGATTCTCCATTAACCTAAGTTTTCAGTTTCTCTAATAAACCATTCTAGGGTTAACGACTTGAAGACTTCATTTGGGATTCGTGAAACCAGGTCCAACTATTTTACTCTGTAGTTGCATATTCTGATCTTACACTTTCTATCGTATTGAGTTTAATCTTCTATAAGATTTTTTCGAGATATATCTCTGATAGGTAAGATGCAAGAAATAACAAAGTTCTTCGTCTCAGACTTTGTGGTTCCGAAATAACTTCTTCTACCATCATATACATAAGTTATTGTGAGGTGACTAACATTTCTAGACTACTCTTCAAGAGTATAAGACTCTATTATTAGTTGTTCCTCTTTACCTTCATATTTGTATCAAAGGCGGAAAAAAAAGAATAAAGGATAGACATATATATGGGAGACAGATTCGTTTATAAGTCTTCGACTTTGGGTCGTAGCAACTTTTAGTTGTGGGTGAGATCAACTAAGGGAATCACGTGTGCAGAGTCTTGCTGGGATTCAAGAGTTGTAAGGAACACGACTATACCTTAATCGGTGTGAGACTTGGTTAGGGGTAAACTACATTCCAGTCTGAAGTTAACTTGTAGTAGGCAAGTGTCTGTAGAGGATTAATACAGTATGGTGTTCAAGTCTAGACTAGGTCCTGGGGTTTTTATGCATATGTTGTTTCCTCTTTAACAAAATTTCTGGTGTCTGTGTTATTTCTTTTCCGCATTATATTGTCTATATATAATTGAAATATCACAGGTTGTGCGTAGTTAAATTATTGTTGATAAGTCCGACCTTGTTTGTTGGATATTAACTGATTGGCGCTTGGATATTGGTCTTTGGTACCATCCAAGTTATTCTCGTATCAATCATGTTCGAGAATTTCAGTCTATTTGAGTTACCGATTGTATTGAGAAATAGATAAAGTTCTTTGGTATACTTCCTGATGGATCTCAAGAATTGTATTAGAGTTTAGTCCATACAGAATTCCGAAACGAAACCGTTGGGTGTGGTTGTTGTACCCCTGTATTTTCACTTGATTTATTTGGTTTCTTCAACTCCTTAAATTATTTGTTACTTCAAGTTGCAATTAATGATTCTGAATGTGCTCAACTCAGCATCGTTGTTGTTGAAGTTCTGTAACGATAACAACTTTGAAAAAAATATTCCCAATCGTCGTTATATAGAAACATAATATTATTATCTTCATCAAATCTCAATTGTATCCCAACTCTGAAGTAATACTGCGGTGATATGTAATAAACCATTCTTGGGTTAACCTCTTGAAGACTTCATTTGGGATTCGTGAAACCAAGTCCAACTATTTTACTTTGTAGTTGCATATCCTGATCCTACACTTACTATCATATTGAGTTTAATCTTCTATAAGATTTTCTCGAGATTTATCTCTGATAGGTAAGATATAAGAAATAACAAAGTTCTTCATCTCAGAGTTTGTTCTGAAATAACTTCTTCTACCATCATATACATAAGTTATTGTGAGGTTACTAATATTTCTAGGCTACTCTTCAAGAGTATAAGACCCTATTATTAGTTGGTTCCTCTTCACCTTGATATTTGTATCAAAGGAGGAACAAAAAGAATAAAGGATAGACATATCTATCGGAGACAGATTCGTTTACAAGTCTTTGACTTTAGGTCGTAGAAACTTTTAGTTGTGGGTGAGATCAGCTAAGGTAATCACGTGCGCAGAACCCTGTTGGGATTCAAGAGGTGTAAGGAACGCGGCTGTACCTTAATAGGTGTGAGACTTGGTTAGGGATCAACTACATTCCAGTCTGAATTTAACTTGTAGTAGGCTAGTGCCTGTAGAGGATTAATACAGTATGGTTTTCAAGTCTGGACTAGGACCCGGGGTTTTTCTGCATATATGTTTCCTCTTTAACAAAATTTCTGGTGTCTGTGTTATTTATTTTCCGCATTATATTTTCAATACATAAGTGAAATATCACAGGTTGTGCGTAGTTCCATTACTGTTGAAAAGTCCGACCTTATTTGTTGGATAGTAACGTGATTTACGCTTAGATATTGGTCTTTGGTACCATCCAAGTTATTCTCATCACAATCATGTTCAAGAATTTCAATCTATTTGAGTTACTAATTGTATTGATAAATAGATAAAGTTCTTTGGTATATTTCCTGATGGATCTCAGTAACTTGGTGCTCTCAAGAATTGTATTAAAGTTTAGTCCATACAGATTGCCAAAACGAAACCGTTGGGTGTGGTTGTTGTACCCCTGTATTTTCACTTTATTTATTTGGTTTCTTCAACTCCTTAAATTCTTTGTTACTTCAAGTTGGAATTAATGATTCCGAATATTCTTCAACTCAGCATCGTTGTTGTTGAAGTTTCGTAACGATAGTATCTTTGGAAAAAATATTCTCAATCGTCGTTATACATAATATTATTATCTTCTCCAAATCTCAATTGTATCCCAAAATCTGAAGTAATATTGCGGTGATATGTCCCCCCCCCCCCCCCAATTAGTCAATACTTAGATATTTTGCGTAGTAGGTGAAACCTATAGATTATTGATTCACCCCCCCTACATAATGATCCGTAATCCATATGTTTGTAGTGTGAAACTACTAAATAATTCTACCATTTTTTGTCAATAAAATTGGAAATTGTAAGAAAATCGTGGGATCGTAATGAATACAACCAAAAGATACTTCAGGATTCTAAGGGGTGTACATATAAATTTTATTTAGATGATTTCACATAGTAATAAAATGCTTAGCGCTCATCTAGGATATTTTAAGATACAAGCATCCCCTTCATATTCCACAGCCACACACCGAACAAAGATATAACAATTAAGTACAAGTTCATTTAAGAACTCTCCCCCATTTGATGTCATTCCAAAAAGAATAACATGAGTGATATTTCTTTATGAAACAAAAAAATGATTTTATTGGACATTAACAAATCACATGTATTTGTATCCACAATATCGATTTAAATTAAGCTCAACGCCAGTTACGAACAAAGAGATAATTTTATCGGTATGACTCAATATAAGAAAATATTATGGAGTGTATGATGCAGTAATAACAAAAGTGTAATCACGATATCAATACTGCGATAATATTCTCAAATATAAAAACATAATTGATTTAACTTCTGAGCATATATAAAATATCAGCTCGATTCAAGAAAAAGGTAAAGGCACATATATTTCATAAGACTTCTGCAATAATTAAACCAATAATAATTACATACTGCACGATCATCTTCCAAAAACTCTAGAATTTAAATAAATAGATCTAAAAACATGCAAGATGAAAAACTGTTTGAATAACTTGTGTAATCACAATTTGTGTTATACCAAACCCTAGTTATCCTTCTCAAAAGTAAGAATAAATTCTCACAAGAAGCTTCCTAATATTTAAAATCTTTGAAAAATTCTTTATCATCTCCAAACTCCTTATCAATGACTGGCATAAGAACATACGGTTCATGAAAGAATGAGTTAGTTCCTGCAATCTTGATAAGTTTTTGATTAACAAGTGCTTCTTGTAGTTTAAGAGATTTCTATTGAATCTTCTTTAGTCCCTGCACCTCCTTTTTGGTTTTCTTAAGTTCTTCAATAAGTTTTTCAAACCTTTTCTGATTGGAGTGATCCGCTGTAGGTTTCTTCTGATTCTTCCTTTTCCTCTTATAGATGAGACAACAGGATATGACATCTCTTTTTCCGTTTTAGTTGGATTATTATCAAAAACCATTGGAGCAAAGGTTTCACGAGAACATATTATTCGTAAGAATAAAATGGATTTGTGAGAACCGCAAATATACAACTCAACAAGCAAGACTTCTTGCGAAAGAGAGATGAGTCTTGAGGTACAAGGAATTTACCATGCAAAATTTTCGGAACCATAAAGGTTCACGTACATAAAACCTAAAAATAATAATAAAAAATTCACTCTTATCCTTCTTTAAGTTTCATAGATAAAAATTTTCAATATCATTACTTGAGACATAGATTAAGATGATCAGGAACGAGATGGTCATCCAAGTAATAATATTCAATTTTGATCCAAAGACCTGATGTGCATAGTTCTTGTCTCTTTTAAGGGCACATGATACAAGATGCACATTTCAACACAATTAAATTGTGCTGAGGTGAGGTGAGCAATAGAGTGCTCACTACTAGGTTCTTGCACGGAATATCCAGTATCCTTCTCTACAAGATGTTTAGTCCGGACTCTTTTCTTCATTTGAGATTTTACCTTAACCTTTGAATCAATCAATATTTTAGAAGAAGAAGAGTTAACTTTGCATACCTCATGATTGGACTTTTGAACAAGTTTAAGCACATTTGCCAGTCGACTAGTGGTAGACACATTTATGTGTCTTATTTGTCTCACTTATATATATTGTTACTGCTCATTTTTATACTTATTATGGTGTTTTATGTGTGTGTAGGGATTTTTGGAAAGAAACATTTTTTGAGAAATCGGCTCAAAAATTACTAAGGGGGACCCAAATTACTATCGCCACCCCAACAAACTGGTTAAGGGGTAACCTTCTTCCCCATTTTGAATGACTTTTGTTATATGGAAAGCTAGAATGTTTAGGGGGAAAGATGACTTCTGGTCAAACAAAATTGACTTAAGAACGACTGGAGCAGAAATAAAACGAACTCGATAATCTACCATCTTGAACACCACCTATGTGTTCGAGTGTTTGCCTTCCTGTTGCGGATACTTTTTCTCGTAATGGAATTCTGACTAAATTTCTCCTTCGTAAATTGATTGTTCTTTTAAGATCCCATCTTCTCGACCATATAGAACCAAACGGAAATTCCATTAATATCTATTTGGATCCCAACTATCCAGTTCAATCAAACCATCAGAATGCTTGAATAGGACAAAAATCAATTAATACCTATTTTATGATCTTATCAAAAATCAATAACCACTCCCAGCGAGAACATGGGTTTTCAAGTTTTATTCTCTACAAAATTAATTTATTAACACAATAATTAGCTTCTATTAACTGATTGTCTGATCCCAAATCACACATTTAAATTTAAATTACCACTATGATCATGTCATCGGCGAAATAATGATGAGCATATTCATATGCTTCTGAACTGATCAGAAATTACACAGTTATATCTAGATTATTTCATCCCTGTTTCAACTACAGTTATGAATTTTACAACCATACTTTTCCTACCCCGTATTTTCTACTTGAATGATTAAATCTCATTTGAGGTCATAGCATTTTTGACTTAAGAAATTTGAAAACAGAGAAAATTGTGCACCGAGAACATGATCTGTGTAATCAAAAAAATATGTTTTTAGGGGACGATAAAACGAAGATGCTTTTAAAAGAAAATTTTATTTCTGCCCTATTCATTCTTAATCAACTCCGTTTGACCGGAAGTCAATTTTCCCCTTAAACATTTCAGCTTTCCCTATAACAAAAATCTTTTGAATTTGTTTTTTTAGCGGGAAAACTGGTTTGAGTCACATGCAGATTAGGGTTTTGAATTTGAATGAGTTAGAAAGAGACTAAAGTTTTGAAACTCATTGGGAATCTTCCATTGTTCTAGATATGGCTGGTAAGGTTCTCTGTTTCGATTGGAATTGGATATAATCGTGGATTTGAAGTACTCCAATTCCGACAGAATTAGCGTTCGAGTTTTCAAGTTGTTTGAGAGAGATTCAACGACTAAAATTATTTGGTCTGACTTGTACCAACTAAACTTAGATGCTATGGTGGTGGTATTTGATCCAGTTGGGCTTAATAATCAGATTCAAAGAAAACAGAGTGACTAGGCATTCTCGGGTTTATATGTGATAGTTTCTGACAGAATTATGGGGAGTTCTGGATGAGACTCGATGACGGATTAGTATGAGTTTAGGCATGTTTCGTTCAAACAGGATTGGTAAGAGTCTTGGATTCGAAGAAAAATGAAGTTTCCACGTATTTAAGTAAAACATGGAAGAAGAGTTTTATCGGGTATGATTTTCTAAACTTGGGAAGATTGTGTGTGGCTAAAAGGATTTTAACTCATTCAAAAGTCTCATAGAATCGTGTTGGATTGTGTTAGATAGCAACATACGCGTGCTGAGAAGAAAATGGAAGAAAATCCCATAATATGGAGTGAAAAAGGAAGAAAATATTCTCTCTTTATTATGAGATATTGGAGGTGATTCGAGGAAATTTCTTACGCCTGTTGAGTATAAATAAGGTGCTTGGGCTGAAGAGAAGACATGCAGAGAGGTTGAAGACATAATAGAGGCTTATAATAGAGAGAAGAGAGGTTAGAAAAATTATTATTGGTACTGCTCAACCAATAACACGAAGAACATATACCCGTTCAAAACAGTCGCAGTAGTAGTCTTTTATTCAACCACGGAAACTGCATATCGTTGTCTTCACAGTAGCAAAAAATGTTTGCCACTATACTCCTAGTGGTTGTATCTTTTGGTAATTGTTCCCATTTCATTACTGGAGGTAGTCCTTGGTGTGATGATAAGATGCACACAAAACACTTGCAAGTATACAAGGTCAAGATTTGTAATAAAAGGGTGAGTAGGGGTTTGTCCACAGGGAGAGGAGCATATAAGAAGTTTTCCTAGGCTAATAAGAGTGGCAATGCACTATGGCAGGCAAGGTTTCAGGCATACAAACAAGAATGCAAGGTAAAGCAATAGAGAAACAGGCTAAGAACCACAGCAGGGAAAGATAACAGACAAGGAACCAAGGCTTGGAAAGTAAAGCAGCAAAGAAACATCCAAGAAAAGCAGCAAATAACCAAGGCTTGGCAGCCAAGGGCAGGGTGAGTTCAGTGCACTGACTTCAGTGCACAGTAGCTACAAAATGCAAGAAAATGAAAGGCAAGAAAAGTAACTGAACTACAAGCATACAGGACTGAAAAATAAAAGTGACTGAAAGAGAAGTGGTGGGTAAGCCAAAGCATATGATCCACCTTGTGTCCTAATCAAGTGACATGGTCTAGGTTATGTTCATTCCTAAGCATACAACTAGAAATGGAAGAACACCAACTTGCTCACTAGTCTACCCCTAGCATTGGCTGTCTTTTGACAGTACAGCCAATCACAGGATCTATGAGCATTGGCCTCTCTCATTTACACAATCAAAACATAGCAACAGGAAGTAACTATCCTAGCTCAATTACACTTGACAGTGCACAAGGCTTCACTGAGCCTTGGCCTGAAGTTGATTAGCTCATGCTAACCATGTAGTGGCAACATACATACACTAACATAGATAATTCATACATAACTAGCAACATATCAGATAACTCAACACATAAGCAACTTGCAACTCTCAACTGAAACACTGAAATTTGAAGTTCATAACAATTTGTAGCAAATTCTCTACTGGCTAGTCCAGAGAGGTATACAGTGTCTTCTACACACTTCACACAACACCCATTTATACCCAATACACATAATTTTGGTTTTCCCCAATTTTTCCCCAAAGTCAGTAGAACTAGGGTTTGGTGAAATTGATTTACCTACTGTTGATGAGATACTCGCTCCATCTCGTCGACCCAATCTTCTCCTGCTTCTTCTCGTTCCTCTCGAGCTCCAATTGATGCTTTAATCATCATATATATCCCCAATTTCTCACCTAGGGTTTCAGGCAGAGAGATGAGAAATTGAGGTTGTAAATGATGATTAAAGAGATGGTACGTGATGGGTTTAGGTAGAATAGAGTTGGGGAGAAATTAGTGGAGTGATTTGGGGTGAGGTGGTGGTGATGGAGACGGACATGGTGGTGGTACGGGGCATGGCGGTTCTGCAGAGGGGGTGATGGAGGAGATGGTTCGATGGAGAAGGGAAGGGTGCGTTTGTTTGAGGTGTAGGTGCTCGGTCGCTAGGGTGTGAGGCGAGTGTATCGAGTTTGATGATCTGCGACGCTGAGCCGTGGGATAGGGAGATGAAAGATCAATCGGACGGTGAGATGAAGTGAAGCTTGTAGCGACCGCTGGATTATATAATACAACAAAATCAACGACGCCAGATGGAGTTAGGTGTTGTAGTGTTAGGCGGAGATATCAAACTTCGATGCACAGCAAGAGAGCGACCGTTGGATTCAACTACCATCTAATCTGAAGGCTTGAAATTTCAGCGCTGTGGTGCTTGGCAGAGACTTCAGATTTTGATGTTCTGTGAAGGAGCGACCATCGGATGCTTCTGGGAACTGATCTGACGGCTGAGAACGGAGGCGTTTTTGTGTGTAGAAAATGAGGTTGTGCGCACCATTCTTCGCGGCTTCCTTGCGTAATTTCTCCCGGCTTTTCACCACTTTTCTGCTCTTTTTGCTCCGCAACTCATCCAATCTTTATTTACTACCTAAAAAGCAAAATTAATTAATAAAAATATTTATTCTTGAAAACAATGAAAATACAGAATGTGGGATAAAATGTAGAATTAATGCACAAAAGATGAGTAAATGCCAACAAAAAGGGATAAATATATACAATATTTGGCACTCATCAGTCCTTTAAAACTGAAAATCATTGTAAGAAAATTCAATTACTTTTAATACAATGAAAATCAATATTTCTCCATTTTTCGATTCATGAGTAGCTACATTAATTTTCTAGGGTTTTGGAAGAAGCTATTTTCGATGAGTAAATTTTAGTAATTATCTTCTTTGACATAATTACTCCAATATTATATTGTCTAAAAAATTTCTCTTCTTTATATGCTTCGTGACAATTGTTTTGGGTAGTTTAAGCTACCGATCTTTTCTAAGCGAAAGTAAACTAGGATTTAGAATAGCGACACGAGTCATAAAAAAAAAGCTTGTAACATTTTATCTTCCAAAGCATGAGATTGAGTTCGAATTGTTTTGAGTAAAATATGAGTATTATGTCAAAGTTTTAATTATTGAGTTTGCAAATATTAGAAGTAGTGGAATCCAAAGACATAGATTCATCTCTCCTTGGTAAACAAAATCAATTTTAATTAGTTTGTCTTAATTTTTTTTAATAATCAAGAACCAAATATTTAAAAAGAGTCTGAGAAACGAATCTTATCTACCACTATTAAAACTACATCAACTAGCCCTCTGTTGCAGTTTGTTGACATACCTTAGTTTTTGTTTGGATATTGATTCAGGAGTAAAGTTAGCAATTAAGCACAGCAGACCTGAAACATTAAGAGAATTTCCATTAGTATACGAAAAATACACAACATCCTCCAATGATTTTGATGAAGAGTTGACAATTAAATTATCGATATTGATTTGAGTATTTCTATATTCATCAAAGTTGTCAATTTCTCCCAAGAGTGATACGCTTGAATTTTCATCTTCTTCAGAATCATAATGATCAGAAGTTTCATCAAGTGTTGCATCCAAACTCTTGTTGCCAGTGTATTTTCTTCAATTTGGACACTCATTGAAAAAGTGACCGAGTCCTTTACACTTGAAGCACTATGCATATCCTCATCGTCTATATCGTTAGAGTTTCAGTTTCTGAAAGAAATACGATTATGTGGCTTAGATGACGTTGGAGGTTTCTCTCTAGTGAACTGTTTATTTCCCTTCATAAGAAGTTCTCTAAACTGTCTTGTAATCAATTAAACTGAGTTATCAAGATCTTCATCTGAAAAATCATACTCAATAAGATTGTCCACAAGGTTGTCAACACTTTCACGTTCAAGGGTGTTAGTATTTTTAGTGCCTTGAACGCAATATCCTTTCCGACTTTGAATTGCAGTTCGTGATCAAAGATTTTCAACTTTCCAAAAGAGTATTCTTCGAAAGAGTCTCAAAGTTATTCCCTTCCATGATGGCATGTTTCTTAGACTCGTATCTTGCTAGTAGAGATCGGAAAATTTTCATCACAATATCGTTTTGGGGAATGGTCTTCCACGATATATAACATGCATCACAATATCGTTTTGAAGCCTAGTTTATTTTTCTAAGGTAATCTTTATGGACAAACTCAATATTAAATTCCGAGAGTTCAACTTAATGAATCTCAATCAAGAAGGAATATATACAGTTATATCTCCAACTCTCAAATCATAACATTTACAGACACAAGTCCGAGAACCTGATTTCCGTGTGAGAGTACTTGGGTGATTCCAAAGATCAATTTCCCAAGTAATTAATCAAGTCGTATCCAACAAACAAGGTCGAATGTATCTACTATGATTGATTTACGTATAACTTGTGATATTTCAATTATTAGGATAAATAATATAATGCAGAAAAGAAATAACACAGACACCAGAAGTTTTGTTAACGAGGAAACCGCAAATGCAGAAAAGCCTTGGGACCTAGTCCAGATTGAACACCAACCTGTATCAAGCCGCTACAGACACTAGCCTACTACCAATTAACTTCAGACCGGAATGTAGTTGAGACCGAATTAAACCCCCCAAGTAATTCAGTTACAGTCGCTTTCCTTACGCCTCTTGAATCCCAGCAGGACTCCGCACAATTGATTCCCTTAGCTTACATCATACCAACTAAGAGTTGCCTTAACTTAATTGAAGACTTTAAACCAATATTCCTCCCACAGATTAATCATATATGTGATTTTCTTTATGATCAAAAATATTTCGATCAAGTTGATTAGAAATCGATAAAAATAGACAAAGTCTAGCTAACCTCAAAATCTGGACTTATGCAACCCGAAGTGCAACCTATATTATTATTCACTTCACAAGTATAAAACTTGTGGAATCAACAAAGTCTGAGAAAAAGATAACTTTGATGATTACTATCTATCTTGTTGATAGAGTGAGACTCAACAATCAAACAAGATCAGGATAGTCGAGCTATCAAGATAAATAATAGATGGATCTGGCTTCACGAATCCCAATGAAGTATTTGTAGTCTGTAACACCCTGTTTTTTTGGCATGGCGCATGCTAAAAGATGCGCCATGGCCTGAGATGAAGCTTCATCCAAAGCTTCAGTTGTTTGGGAAGAGGTAGATTGGCTTAAGGCCAATACCATGTCAAAATGGCGCATTGTGTTTGGAATTTGGCCAAGAGCCAAATCTCACATCAAATGATGCATTAGGCCAGTTGGGTAGGTGGCCTTGAGCTTGCAGCGTAATCATTGCGCATTATGAAATCTATTGGCCTATAACTAATATCGCACAATCATTGTGCATCAGGCCAGAGAAGTCTGGCCGAACGAGTGTTGCGAAATCATTGTAAGCAATTAGTGCACGCAATCATTACGAAGTAAAGAAATTATTACGAATGAACATAATCATTGCGAAGTAACACAATCATTACGATGAAGCGCAATCATTGTGCGCAATCATTGCGCATAATCATTGTGCATCGGGACATAGAGGGCTGGCCAAAAGAGTGTTGCGCAATCATTGCGATGAATAGTGAAGCAGGCATGTCAATATCCTCCCCTTTCCATACTTGTAGAAATGTCAAATTAACATATATATGGAGGGGTGGTGAGTTGAAGGTGCACTTGCGGACCATGCACCAAGTAAGCTTCATAGCTTAGCCGAAAGAGTATAAATGATGCATAAGCCTCATTTATGCTGCGAAGCCTTGCGAAGAGGGAATTTGATGCTTATGCATCACTATGCCGTGCCGCTGACCCGATGATGCATAATCATTGTGTATCTTGACGGAACGGCCTATACGGACCAGGCCATTACCATTATTGCTAGGGTACGACCTTGCAATCGAGTTGGTTTAAGTTCTTGTCCCTTAGAGGATGAACTACGGTTTGTGCTTGATCCCTTTAGAGTGGGGAAGGGTACGTAGGCATCCGCAATGAGTTACAACATTACCGGTCCAGCACGTTGTCGCTCATATCATCTAATTGCGAGATGATTGCGGAAGAGTGGCCCCTCATATCATCTAAGCTCGGTATATCGATGCAAGATATGATTGTGGTCAAGATTGATGAGGCTTAGTTGCATACCAGCAAGTGGATGCTCATACTTCCTATCAATCTACAAAGAGCAAACTATAGCCTATTTGGAGGCTAAAAACCCGAGTGTTGTAATTTAGCTCAAGAGGAGTCCATTTTGATGGGAAACCGCCCAAATATCAACACATGTTGTTCTATAGATCCACATGGTCACCAGAATATAGCCAAATTCCATCGTTTAGGGATTCAAAAGGTCATTTTTGTCGTTTTAGGAAAGTTCTTGTTTTCTTAATAAACCCTTTGCGGACCAAGGGTGAGTTGGAACGATGTGGAAGCTAAGTTAGCTGCATCAAGATCCACGAGCATGCTTGCAAGGGCATATGGACGTGCATTTGCGTATCTTTAAGGCCCGGATCGTAGCTTCATCATGGCGTACCGGGGGAGTTACGGCCTGCGGGGCAACGCGCCAAAGGCGTAATTTTCCGGTCCGTCACATAGTCGCTGAAATCCTAAAAAGGTTTTAGGATGAGAACGAATCTAGCTACAATTAGAACACAAAAAAGTAGTGTCGCGATTCAAATATCCTAGTTACTTGAAGTTCCCCTTATATAGACATTCAAAGCACATGTTGCTTTAGGTTTAAGCTAATATAAATTTGGAACCAAGCAATCAATCTTCACCGTCAGATGAATCTTTGAAATATATTTTACATAAACAAGATATACACTATGGTTAGGTAAAACCGTAATCGAACCGTGTACAAAGACTATGTTCAAGGTGGTTAGCCGAAACTAGCAGATTTGAACTGATAAGCTTAATACTCATTTCATGAAAACTTAAGATTTAACTTGAAGCAAGATCAAGTGATCTAATTTATCTACGTTGTTTATAGAGATTATTGAAATGCAAATTATCTCAGAGAAATAATTTATGTGCATAAGAATTTAATCGACATGGAAAGTAGGTTTCCAAAGTAAAAATACCAAAGCCGTTCGTGAGTGAGTTGATTCACAGTACGTGTACAGGTTTGTGTACTACAAACACTACCGAGTTCTGAAGTTAACATAGAACTATTTGAGAATGTGTACCGGTTTGCATACCACAGCCACTTACCGAGTTTCAGAGTTAACATAACAATTCAGGTACGTGTACCGGTTTACATACCTTAAGAATTTAACTGCTTCTGGAGTCTATATAAATTTTCTGATACGTGTACCGATACGTACCAAACCAGTTCCATGACCACAATTCCTTTACGGTTTGCATACGGGTATGCATACCTATCCGGTTCACGAGTTGACATATTTTATTCAAGGTATGCATATGAATATGCGTACTAAAAATACGTTCATCGACATATAGCTACCCTGCTACGCGTACGAGTACATGTAATACAACTTCATACTTCTAACAGTTTTCTCAGTTTGTAAAACCGATAACACTGTCTTATATCCAAATCTAGTAGTTTTATATTTATCTCTAAATTGATCCGAAACATTCCCGAATAACATCAATGACACGTATCACTCTTCCATGATATTTTCGAATGATAAAACTTGAATCACTATTTTGATTCCGAACAATAAATTGTCCTTAATCGAAATTCATCAAGTATGAACAAATATTCATTAAGCTTAGTCATTATATTTCGAGAACTAATAACCAAGATAAACTTGACTGGAAGTTCTTTTCTATGCATAATAGTCTAATTAGTTATGCGACATCGTCTCGTAGATATAAAGATAAATATAACTTGAAAAATATGTGGTTTGGTCTTCACTTACCTTTTGTCGAAGAAGTAATCCAAAAGCTTCGGTTGATCTACGCCTTCAATTGGTAGAACGTAGTGATGAATGCGTTGATGTCCGTTTCTCAACTACACTTTTTCCGAGACTTGACTAGTTGTAGAATAGAAATCAAGATATAATTTTGACAACTAAGTTTGACAACAAGCTTGAGATAGTGTGAGTTCGACAGAGAAATGCTCTAACCCTAAAGACTTTACATCGGTAAAGCAACTCAAGATAGTTATTTATATTTTGGTATTCACGTGCGTGACCAAACGGTCGTATACACAGGGATACTGAGGGAATTAATTAATTAGGGGTAGATTACTTGGTCTCAACTATACGAAGTTGGCTTTGTTCTTTGTATAACGACTTAATTCTGAGATTATTCAAAATTGGACTAGGTCTTGGTTTTTTTTTTGCATTTGCGGTTTCCATGTTAACAAAATCTTGATATGTCATTTAGTTTACTTTCGCATTATAATTGTTTTATTATAATAAAGTAAATAACACTTATACGTTAAATCCTAATCACTTGACATTGATCTTATAATCAATCAGTCTTGTGCCATAACTATTGTCAAGTGAATATTTTGAAGTTGTATTGTCTCGACTTTTTCCATAGACGATCACTTAACATATCAAACTTATAGGTTAAAACGAAAAGATTATGGTGTACTTGGGTATCCCCGTCATTTCAGTTTCTGTATTTGTATACCTGGACTATGCTTAGTTGCTGACGGGATGACAACTAACTATATAGATACTACCCCAAAGTGAAAGAGGAAAGGGTAACCGGTAAAAAGAAAAGATATGTTGATAAAAATTGGCGAACACATGATAGTAGATGTAGCAGGTTGCAATATTTGGTACGACTACGTTTATTAAAAGGGTGACACCAAAGTTGAATTTTATCCCTTATTTTGTGTTAGTTAAGTAATAGTTATATAGAGTTATCTACTCTGATTTTTTTTTATTACACATATATGTTTGTTGTTTACTTATAAGCGCTAAAGTTTTATTCAACTTTATCCATGAATGAACTGATTGATATCATTTTGATGAAAAATAATACTTTTACTATCCTAGCGAATACATTATTGATTAGATTAGGATTACAACTCTTTAGGTTTATAATTTTTTGGTAATATGTTTTATAATATCAAAAAATAAACCTTATGAATTTAGTGCATGTAGTATAAAAAAATATAGTATCTCATAAAACATAAAATTGTAGTGCATGTCGAGAAAAGAATACGGGCCCCAGAAGACTATGCTGAAAATACCTGGAAGATTCTCAAGTCTCATATGTTTTCTGACAAATATTTTTCGAAACACTATATAATGCTAAAGACATTAATATACAATATGAATATTCTGGTATTATTTTTGAAGCATACATGGTAACTTTTCCTATATTGTTTTGTAAGTTACTTTAGTTTCATTTTTATAATTATATCTAATGAGTTATATTGTGTTTTTCTATTGAGGGCGAAATGAGTCAGCTACTCCATCCATGTATTATGCTGATCAGGATCAATGTTTCGAAATTGAAAACATAACTACGTTCACAAGCACATGTTTATATCTAATAATGAACTTGGAAAAGTCAGTTACATGTATAGCGGCAGTAGAGAACAAGTTGCATATAGGGTATTGAAACATTTATCCTTTTCAACAACCGAAGAGAAAGTTATATTATAAAGAAATGATATATCAATTGAAAATGGTTTCACACGCAATGAAACATATACTAATATCATGATAAAATCTATGCATGAAGTTGAAAATGATGATCATGAATCTTTGACCAGAGGATTAATTAATGAATTTTTTTTTCTTTTAAGATTAGCCGTCAAATTAATTGTTTTAACATTTATATTTTAAATAGTAAAATATATAGGGGACCACGATGTTACGTACCGAAGTGCACCCTAGAGTACGCATTGATCGTATTCAGTCGCCAATAAATTTGTTAAAAGCTCTTATTTGCCAGGATGATCCAACAGTGATATAAAGGGAATTACTGTTTGACGAATAAGTTAAAGAAATGAAAAATGTAATTCAAGTTGCAGTTGAAAAGAAAATGGCAATAAAGAATTTTACGTGGAAAACAAAATAGAGAAAGAATCTTGAAGCTGAAAGGAAAATCAAATTGAAATCAAAATAGGTCTCTTCATACCTTACAAGACATGACTAATAAGTTTAAGGTAATATCAAGCTTCCAAAAACTTTTCTATTTTATTATTTTTTTTGTTTCTGCCATAACTTTTATTTTATTAGAACTAGAAAGATATTCCTTCCAATAAAGCATAACATTTGTTTTTTCCTATTTCCCACCACCACTTTTCCTATTCCTGATCCCTGTCGCAAATTTATAAAATCAATCTACTTATAATTATATTTTTTTCATATTTACCAGCTATAAAAGTCAAACCAAATTTAACCAATGTTATTACCATTTTCAGTATTTGATTTCTTCTTCATTAATCCCCCATTTTCATTGAACAATATCATAAAAAAAAACAATTGGAAATTCTAGGTTGGATTTCCACCAAATTTTGATTATAGCACACCGATTTTTTCTGGCCTTAATCCTTTGCTTCGACGGTTAGTCGTTATACCGTTATAAAAGAAGATTCCATCGTCGAAAATCTAAGAAACATCTCAAAACCCTAGATGTGTCAAACATAAATATATATATATATATTAAAAACTCATTTAATGAACAAGTTTAATTTTTTAACTAAGAATAATACTTAAATTGTAAAAACATTTAATTTATTGAGGTGGAATAAAAAAGGTGGTAGAGATGGAGGAAAAGAAATAAATTGGAAGTTAGGTTTTTTTTGGTGTTCAATTATTAGAATGGTTTTAGGTTTTGGGTGTAAATAAAATTCAAGAGGTAGTTTTTAGAATTTTTTAAATTTTTATTTGGGCAGTACATATGATAATTGGGAATACGAATTTATGGGGATGGGAAATAAGAAAGTTAGAGGTAGGAAATAGGAAAAACCTAACATTTTTCCAAAGAAGACACATTTTCAGTAGTAGAAGTTATATAATAAACTAAGAGATACAAACATTAGATGTACACAATTTCTGCTGTGATGAAAGGATACTTTTAGATGAAAAAGATTTTTAGAATAGATAAAAAGGATAATTGTTTTGATTTTGGTGCGTGTGGTTTATGAAAGAGTAACACAATTTATAAGATTGTTATGGAAAAGAGTCGTTGGAGAAATTATTGAGCTTCAATTTTCAAAAATTAAATCAAATTATCAAAATGTAACTTGTAAAATAACAACATATAGAAGTTGGTATTACCAAAAAAATGGAAATAATAACTACATTACGACTTCACTAGATAAAATCATAAACTAAAGTATACCATTACTTGATTATTTTTTTTTGAAAGTTAACCTATTTAATAATTAAAATCTAATCTTCGTAACTTAAAACTATGAACTTACAATTAGTACTCGAAATGATGGTGGTGGTGTGGTAGTGGAGGAGCTTTATGTGCACCCATCTTTTGTAAAATGGCTTTTTTTTTGTATAGTTCACAATACTTTCTTTCATTTGGAATCAATGTTTCGATATCCTTTTCCTTTAATCCAATCCTCCCTATCTAAAGTAATACGAGTTTGTTGTTGTGTTGTTGTTAGTAAATCTTGTATGATTTCATTTTGTTATTGTTGATGAGGTGCATTTTCTAGTTTGGATTCTTTAAGATATTCAAAAACGTTATTACCAGCATCGTTGTTTTGGAATTTTTGTGATAATGGTGTAGTGGGTGTGCTTGTTTGAGAGACTTATTAATGGTTGCAGTTCTTCTAAATTGAGCTATTGACTTGCGTTTTTTGGTGGTATTGCTTCCTCCACCAAACAATGAATTATGTAATGTAACGAGGGATAAATTGTACAGTAGTGGTTTAATTTTATTATTGAATAGGGATACCGAAAAGAATGCTAAACAAGTTTGGAAAAAGATGTGCAAAAGGGTTTTGAACAAATTGGCTTGAAGATGGAAGTGAGTATCTGGGGATCGACTTGAAGACGTATTTGGGGTATTATTATGACATATAGTCCCACGTGACTTCATCTTGACCCTTCATTCTATTGTCTTTAAACATCTCAAATTCTTCTTTTCTAGCAAAGGCTATCTTGTTTTCCTTGAAAAATTCGGATCTCGCAATTATAAACTACATCAATATAAACGAAGCATAATATATAAAAAAAATAAAAGTATATACAAACAAAAAACATAGTAAGTGTTGTGGACATATTTCGATAACATACTCGATTATTATAATCCAAGTTCGGATTATTTGCGTCAACAATTGCAATACATTTACCAAATTTATCCACTTCTGAATTGATAGTACTAAATCTACTTCGAACGATAGTAATAATACGATTTTATAGATTACCACAAGCTAGTATAAATCTTTCAAAAAAATTATTCCAAAGCTTACTCCTAACCACACAACTTATTTCTTTCTCTATAACATAAGATAGTAATAGATGCTTGTCATCCAGAATAAAGTATTTCTTTCTCGATTTTATTTGCGACGTCTTAGGTTGCGATATTTTTGTGTACAAAAGAGATGGACAAGAAAAATGCGAAAACTTTGAAGTTGAGAAATGATTTGATTATATTTGAGTGGAAAATCAAGTTGTAAGAAGATTATTTGGAGTGATTTGAGAGGAAAACTAGTTGCTATTTATCGTTATTTTTGCCAACTTTTTAAAAAAAATATCCGCTATAATCCGACGGTAGAGAAGATAGAGTCGTTAAGAATAATGTATGGTTATAATCGTGTGTGAGATGAGTAAAACAAAATAAAATAAAAAATATCAAAGCAAATATTAATTCGGGTACGGAAATGTCAGGCTTGGATTAGCTATAGTGAGAAACAGATGTTTTCTACTAACTAGCCAAGCCAAGGGATATCCCCATGTTTGAGCCAAACAATGCTCCATAATAGTTGAGTTTCACTGTAATCTTGCTATAAACAAGCCAAAACCCCAACTAGAATGTTTGGACTAATGAAAAACAAAATTCCTAAATCGGCCCTCCCTTTTTCATAAAAAAATCTCAGATCTAAAAAATGATTCAAAAAAATCTCAATAATAGAAAGTCATATACAACAACCTTAAAAGGTATTGGGATAATCCTACAATAGAACCTCCATATATATATATAATCTCTACATGTTAAAAGAAATCATGGTCCTAAGTTGGGTCGGTTATAAAATAGTAATAACCTCTGCATTTTAGTATTAATGCTTTTTTCAACCCCGTCTTAAAGAATTTATCTCCATTTATCAATAATCGCCATTATATTGGAGAAATATAGTTCTTTTCCGTTGGATAACATTTCGATTTGTTCGAAAGAAACTAAATTGCTAAATTATCTTTTCTTATACCTAATATTTTTTTTGTAGTTTTACACAACATCAAAAAAACCCTAATAGCCTAACAAATTCTTAAATACATACATATACATTTATGTATGGAACAATGAAAATATACGTACATCGTCTAATACAACTATAAATACATTGAAGATACACCAAACTTTTAAAGCATCTTTCTTTATATAGTAAAAACTCCATATATCGATACTCCATATATTAATAAACTCTATATATTAATAAAAAATCGTGGTCCCAACTTGGGCCAGTTGTAAATAGTAATAAACTCCACATTTTAATATTAATAGATTTTTCTATTCCCATCATAAGGAATTTACCTCCATATATTAATATAATTTACATAATTGAAAAATTATAGATCTTCTTACATCAAAATTTAAGATAAAGAAAAATATGTATCTATAGTTTGAGAAAATGATGTACTCCCTCCGTTCAAAAAGACAGTCCGCTTTGACTTTCTCAAAATATTAAGGAGGCCATAGTATATTACTTGACTACCCTTATTTACTTACCTAGTTTATTTTAATAAAAATGTTAGCAATAAAAACTATCTAAAATTATTAGGAGGATTATAAATACGAAATATAAAAGGAAAATCAAAAGATATCAAATTTATGGTACTCCATCCGTTTCAAAAAGACAGTCCGCTTTGACTTTGTCAAAATATTAAGGAGACCATAATACTTTACTTGACTACCCTTAATGATTTACCTATTTTATGTTAATAAAAATGCAAGTATTAAAAACTGCTAAAACTGTTAAGAGGATTGTAAATAGGAAATGAAAAAGGAAAATTAAAAGATATCGAATTTATGAAGTATAAACTCTTTAGGAAATTTAATTCTTTGAGTCAAATATATTGTCTTTTAAAAAGAATGAATGATATATTTATTTCCTTAATTATACAGCTTTCTTTAATATTTTAGATTAGGTCACATTAATATGCATTTATGAATTCAAAAAGGCTATAATAGAGATTTCATTGAAAAAATACGCCTATAAACAGAAACTGGACATAATTTTGAAACTGACGGAAATGGAATAGAGGACGGTCTTTTTGAAACAGAGAGTAATTTTTTTTGGATTGTTATCGCATCTTTTAATTTGCATATGCATAAGACCTCGTTATTATGTGCACCTTCTTGTTGAATCCAAAATATTTCCAACTTGTCGAGCAATTATTTTTGGTATACCTCCATATATTAATAAACTTCATATATTAATAATTTTTTTTATTTTTTTTTGGTAATTCAGTTTTCATTAATGGAAATCAAGATTACATAGATCTCAAGTACATCAAATTCAAAAAGTAAAAAGAAACAACAAGATTATAGCGGTACATGATTGAAAATTCCGACAAGGAAAAGAGAAGGAATTCCAAATACTGACCTAATACAAGAATGCAGGAACCGATTGAATCAGAGAGAAGATGATCTTCATAATATTCATGGAACATTTGATAAATCGTCTTCCTGATAAAGTGATGCTCCAATGGTATAAGAGTAATCTGCAAATTTGTTGACCGGAGAATAGAGAGTAATCTGAATTCGGCGATGTACTTGAACAAACATATAATCAAGATCAAGTAACCATTAAAATAAAAGAGAATGACCATGGAGTCCGAAGACTATTAATATATGGAGTTTTTACTGTATGTATTTTTCTATATTAATAATTTCTTGAATGTCCAAAAATATCAACATGGAGACGTTATTATAAGCAATCAGAATTTTCTGGATCGGCCAAAATTTGGACCAACCGGTACGTATTTGAACTAGATTGTAGTTCAAATTGAAATTTAGAACCAATAGCTTGAGAGGGTAGGAATAGAAAGTCCAAAGCCCAATAACTTGAGGAAAACACTTCTAAAATGAGCATTTCCGGTTCCCAAATAGGTTATCAGATACTGTATGTGCACCAAGCTGTTTTATGATAACAAAAAGAAAAACAGCTTATGGGCAAACAACTTCAGAATCAGCATGAGCATCTGATCAATGGATGTTTGTAGCAGCCAACTCCCACATAGGAAATGATTCTGGTGGTAAAACTAGTACTACTAGTGGGTTGGTTTGTGATGAAGACCCAAGGGGAGACTAAAACAAGTACCTTTCACTTAAATAATGATCCGAGACTAAACAAAAGTTGAAAGGGTACCATTGACGACTTTTAATCGGCTAGTCACTATCCTTCACTCATTGCGTTGCTGATTGGAGGATAAGGATACGAGAATGATTCATATACAACGTTGTGCGTACCGTGTGAGGAAGGGGTGGGGTCCACTTCTACCCACCCCTATCCCAATACAGAGAGGGTGATATTTCTGCCGTTGGATCCCCTCTCGGTGCACACAACGTTGTGTGTAGCAAACCTATGAAGATACTGATCAAGTTGCTTAAAAGACATCAAGTGGCGACTAATAGCGTTTCAACTATTACTCCATCCAATGGGGCGATATATCTAAATTTTGAATTTCTTTGGGTGAACTCTTTGCTTAAACACCAATACGAACTCCACAAAAACCGAAAATCATCTTGAAAACCAATAAATCCCGAAACTGCACAAACGTTTATATCATTCATGAATCAAAAGCCCAAAATGGAATAACCATTTTCACAATGTTCTTTTTGGTCAGCTGTTTAGATTTTATCTATAGATTCCTTAAAACGTAGTTCACGTCTTAAAATGATTGGTTATAATGCTGATAAATCAAAAATGTCAGGGAACTGATTTTTTCCTCACTGTTTTTTCTGGTTCTTTCAGTAAAAAGAGGGTTTGAGTGAAAGTACTATAAGTCTATAACCTTTTAGTCAACAAAGGTTGGCCAGTACTTCTGTTCCTCCTTGGCCTTATACGCCACGTGAGAGTTATGGAAGCATGAAATACTAGCTGGTAGGACAATTAAGGGCCATGTTCGAGACTTCTATTGAATGCTTAAAGTGTCGTCCGGTCCGGTGAAGGAATATCAATTTGGATTATATAGTGATTTTATTTTATTTTTACGCGGTAGATTGGTGAGTTCTGAACTCACTTAAAATAGTAAAACAAAAATTCTACTGATGAGGATTACACGCTAAAAACGTGATATATGAACCCGTAGAAATGAGCAACATTCCAGGGACAAGAAGAAACTATACTGTCACGCAACTCCTTTTTTGTTTTTTGACAAAGGCAAATTTCATTAGAAAGTAATTATTCATAAAGACATGACAGATTACAAGAGAAACAAAATCAAGCTCAAAGCTCAAGCTAGCACAGCTTCCCAATTATAGATGATTGTACTTAAAAAAAAAGTTTTCAAAAACTTTAGTACATCTACACCAGTTATAGATTGTGCACTTTACTGCAATGATTAATTGGTTAACACTTCTTTTTTTTGTTCCCATATAGCCTGTTATTGCGCTCAGACCAAATGTTCCACCAAATTACAACTGGTATTAAATCCCATAATTTCTTGCGCATATCATTTCCTCTCCTAACAGGCCATTCCCACAAGGTAGCCTTGACAGGGTCCAAGAAAACCCAATAAGTGTTGAAGCTGATGATGAAATAGTTCCACAGTTTTAAGGTCTCGGTACACTGTCACGCAACTCCTGTAAAGACCATCCTGCACAAGATTGCTTTCTCGTAACACCACAGTGTACATATATAATTTTATAGTGCGAAAATGGTCTTTATAAATTATTACAAGGGTGGTGACAACATAGTATCTTAGCTCTGCAATCACAATCTTGTTTTTTATCTCTTGGAAGTCGTCGAGTCGTTGTACAACATAAAAGCAAAACCTCATAGATGCATGCAACTTGCACGAAGTGTAAGTGAGAAACAAAGAATAAATTACTGGGTTTTTGAGAGTATTGATTCAGGGGGGCAGGGATGCATGTTTGTCTTTATTTTAGCTTGTAGTCAGAGGAAAAAAGAACAATCCTGTTATAGTGACGGCATATTCCATTAGAGGGGCGACAAGTGTGATAGTAATGTTCTTTTTATTGGTTAAGGGGTGTACTATAGAGGATATAAATTGACTAGATTACCCTCTCCAATTTTTAATCTAATGGAATCAAAAAAATCAAAAAACTTTTTTGATTTTTTCATCTTCTCTTTTCTTCTCCTCCTCCATTAAAATTGAAATTTCATCGTCCTCGATTAATCATCGATTTGAAAAATTGGTAATCGTTGATTGAAAACTATATTTCGAAAAGACTCAGTTAGGGTTTAGTTTATTGTGTTTGATTTAAGTTAGTTTTGTATCAAAAATTAGGATTTTGGATCAAAATTGAAATTGAAATTTCTGTGTTGCATGTGAGTTACGGTTGGTAATAACTCCAATTGGAACCATAACTATAGATTTGGTTGATGTTACGGTTCATTTAACTCAAATACCAACCGTAAGTTCTTGATTTTGAGATAAAATGTTCAGTTACGAATTTTTTTTGTAACCGTAAATTACTTACGGTTGGTCTCGTTACTTATGTTACGAACCGTAAGTTGTCCTGGATGTTTCATTTTCTTTTTACGGTTTGTAATTGCATCATTGTTATCAACCGTATTTAAGTTACGACTTGTAACTCAAATAACCTTACCAACTGTAGGTTAGTTACGGTTGATCTCGATTCATTAGTTACCAACCGTAATGTGTTACAGTTGCTATATGTTGTCATTCTACCAACCGTAACTGGTACTACGATTGGGTTTTCTCCAAGTTGAACCAGTTACGGTTGGTATTCGATACTTTTGAAACCGTAACTGAGAGTTACGGTTGGTAACGAGCTAAATTCCAACCGTAAGTTCTTCTGAAATTTTAAAAGTTTCAATTTTTTTACGTACTTTAGATAATTTTGAGCGACAAAAAGCTAATGGGAACTAATTTAGAGATTCACCCATCTCAAATTTGTCACTGGAATCACTCATTTTAGTTGAGTGAATCAAAATCTAGGATTTCACAAATATCACAAAAGTTTTTCTTTTCTTCTCCTCTAAACTTTTTTTAAACTCTAAAAATCTGATTTTGATTTATTTTAGAGTTAATATAAGTGAAATTTGAT
This sequence comes from Papaver somniferum, assembly GCF_003573695.1. NCBI lineage: Eukaryota > Viridiplantae > Streptophyta > Magnoliopsida > Ranunculales > Papaveraceae > Papaver > Papaver somniferum. The sequence continues at coordinate 78,204,625 of NC_039359.1, read as the reverse complement.
TATCAACACTAAACTATGTAAGGATTAATTAGTCATTTTCAGTTTTTTTATAAGGGGCACTTCGAATTACCATGTAATGACCTTTTTTGTCCTATTCACTGCCGCCCCTCCAATGGAATCCGACGCCCCTTTAACAGGAATTAAAAAGAAACAATACTTTCTAATTCAATAGTCAGCTTTGAGTGGCTCCAGTGAAGTGTAGTCAATCACTTGAGCGCATTAGAATTGAGTCAAGCATGGAGCCAGGTGTTTTTTTTTTAAATTGAAGGTTATATTAAAGTTTAAATCTCGAAGTGGTCTACTACCTACAAGACCAGGTAGCAGCTAGGAAAAGAAAGAGAAAAATCCCTCCATCCCGATACTGACGAGTTTCGAACTCAGATCGCTGGTATCATCACCCAATGATTTTACCACTGTACTACAGAGTAATTTTCTAATGATAGCTCGACTGATTCGTGTATCTCAATCGTTATACCTGGGTCTGATTTATCCGATTCAAAAATTGTTAAATATTACTTGTGGTGTTAAAAAAATAATACCATAACTTTTTTCATTTTAATTTAAAAATAGACCAAAGTGAAATAATGATAGCATCATGGAGTATTTTATTGTTTGTAAGCATAAATGTTTAGTTTACTGATTAACATTCCCGATAAAAATCATTTCATAAACGTATGCCCCGGCTCCACTTTGATGATCCCAATGCTGAAAACGCGTCATAAACCGTCCATTTCCCTCTCGGATTATTCTGCGGGATAAAAAATAGGTATGTGTAACATTTCCCAGTTGTAAGAAAATTTTAAACTCCGATTAGATATGTGCTTAACAAATCAGGTATCCAATAATACACCTCCGGATCAGATCTTGAATCACACATCACAAAACAAGTCACATGTATATTATTTCTTCCCTAACTATCATTTTGTCAACACGAAGCACGCACTAAGCAAGTAGATTCACTTGGATGAAGTCAGAAGCAAAATTATTTTTCTTCACAAAAACCAACTTTTCTATTTCTAAAAGTCGTTGGTAAAATTAATGTCAAACAAAATTCTGACTTTCGACTTCGAAAAGCAGCTTCTCACTGTACATCCAAACACCCTATCAATATAAATAAAACAAGCCACTTCTATGTTACTTCTTTCCTAACCATCATTTTGTCAGCACTAAACATGCACTAAGTAGATTTACTTGACTAAACAAACCGATCATAAACTAAAGAGTAAAGAACAAACACAAAACCGTAATTAATCTAATAAACTTTATCCATCCACCATCAATATTTCCCCATACTTGAAATTAATTTTTGTAGATTTCATACTACCAAAGACTTTCCCGGAAAAACACCAGAGAGCTCTGCCTCGATGTCGAAAATAACCTCAAACCCCTATCAAATTTTGAAATCATACCCTCAGTGTGTTCTTCTCCTTCTTCTCTTCTTCAATGTCACACTAGCTTCTGAAGAAGAACAATCAATCTTACTGAAACTCAAACAACAGTGGAAATACCCACCATCACTTGATTTCTGGAAGATAACTTCATCATCTTCTTCTTCAGCTCATTGCGAGGATTGGGAAGGAATTTCTTGCGATGAAAATAACTCTGTGACGAGCATTATACTTCTTGACAAGAAAATCACTGAAAAATACCATCTTCGATTTGTGATTTGAAAAATCTTACTGTGATTGACTATTCATGGAATTATATTCCTGGAAATTTCCCAGATTTTCTTCTTCAGAAGTGTACCAATTTGAAGACTTTAAATCTTTCTCAGAACTACTTATTGGAAAATGGGTTCAAATAGAGGATGAAATAAACACAAATAAATTGTTGTACTCGTGACTTTCAAGGCTCGAATAGATTACTTTTAGACGATTATTTCTACCCTCCCAATATCAACTGGCGATTACAACAGGTATGCGAAATAATGCCTTCATGATACAATGAAAGCCTTACAACAAAGAAATTGGATTCAAGGTTTGCACCCCTTGATCCAATCAAGAACACACGAGAGAGATTTCTGATGATGCTTTAGATGGAGAGAAAACAGGTTGAATTGATAATGAAGAATGGGAGAATGCCTTCACTATTTATAGGGATATTCATGCCTGTTAGTAATGCCTTTTCATCACTAAAAAACGCTTCCAAAAGCCATCAGTGGTGGCTTATGGGAAGAGACGCGCCTGTTCAAACTTGAGTAGAAATTGAAAAGGTCGAACACAGCCGGGAGGGGCTACCCCCCCCCCCCTATAACGGCAAACAATCTTGAAAATATCCAACATTTTCTCCTTATTTTTCAAAATTGAAAAAATATAACAAACAAAGTAAAAAACTTTTAAATCAGAGTGGCTACATCACACAAGTGACTGCCTACGTACCCGAGTGGGATCAAGCCAACGTAGTTCAAACTAAATTGAGACTAAGCATCATCGTTGAAATCAATACATAAATGATAGATATCTTTTGGATTTAAACCTTCACTTAGTGTAAGAAATTCAAAGCCTTATCGAGGTTCTATGGTGAAACTAGTCTTGAACCAAGTACCCCTTATGATAAAACCGGAATCTCCACACATATTGATTTCATAAAATCATGTTTTCTGTAGCTTAGCACGTTAATGGCCATGCACTTATATCCTGGATTCATGAGTCTTCTTTAGAGAACGGTCTTCTTCTCCTAGGAAACGATCAGATTTCCATACTCATATAGGTAAGTCTCTAAGGTGTTTCTGTGATACACCTGTAACTAATTATAGACTCATTAAGGATTTATATCCATCATGTTTTCTTTCAAACCAGCACTAATTAGAAATGGGAAGTTTTATATTAGTGCTCCATAATCTCTATCCATAACTTGTTGGTACCACACTGAACCTTGTTTATGTTTTTCAAAACATAGGTTGGGTTTCTGATATGGGAGATCAACCTTCCTTCATATACCTTAGTCCAATTTATTTACATTTTATTGAAACCACTGAATTTGGTAGACTTTTCTTAAATGGGTCTGCCAAATTTTTCTTTGATTCAATAAAGTTAACCGTAACTTCTCCTCTCTTGAGTAGTTGCCTAACCATTTGATGTCTAAGACTTGCATGTCTAGACTTTCCATTATAAGTCTTATTAGAAATATTATAGATTGTAGCTTGATTATCACAATTAATAAGACTGCAGGAGATGGCTTCTTCCAAAATGGAATATCCATAAGTAGGTTTCTAAGCCATTCTGCCTCCTTACATGCATCGGTTAAGGATATCAATTCTGACAACATTGTTGAATCAGAAATACAAGTATGCTTCTTGGAACTCCAAGACACAGCAGCACCCCCTAATGTAAAAATCCGTCTAGACGTCGACTTGGACTTGGATTCTACATTATTCCAGTTAGCATTGCTGTACCCTTCCAATACAGCGGGATAGCCTTGGTAATGCAAACCAAAATCAATTGTTCCTTTCAATTAAGCCATAACTCTTGAAACTGCTTTCCAGTGTTCAACTCCAGGATTACTTGAGAAACGACATAACACTCCCACGGCTTGGGCTATGTCCGGTCTTGTGCAATGCATAACATACATAAGACTTCCAATAACACTGGAATATTCAAGTTGTGCATGAGTACAACCAGTGTTCTTCATTAACTTGATAGGGTGGTCTAAATGAGTAGGTGTTGGATTGTCATCAAAGTGATCATACTTCTTGAGAAATTTCTCAATATAATGAGATTGGGTTAAGGCCAACTCATTCCCCTTTCTTAGGATTTTAATTCCCAAGATTACATCATCCTCTCCTAAATCCTTCATATCAAAGTTAAAACTAAGAAACTTCTTTGTTTCTTCCACAACAGACATGTTAGATCCAAAGATAAGCATATCATCAATATATAAGCAAAAAATTACACATCCATAACTACCATGCTTACTATAGATACATTTGTCAACATCATTAACAACAAAACCATATGACAAAGATACTTTATCAAACTTCTCATGCCATTGCATGGGAGCCTTATTCAAGCCATAAAGAGATTTAACCAACTTGCAAACCTTCTTTTATTGGCCTGGTAATATGAAACCTTCAGGTTGTTCCATATATATCTCTTCTTCTAAGTCACCATTTAGAAAAGCAGTTTTGACATCTGATGAATAATTAACTTGTGAACAGAATCAAGTGATGTTAAACAACGAATAGATGAGATGCGAGAAACAAGAGCATATGTATCAAAGTAATCAATTTCATGTTTTTGCTTATAACCCTTAGCAACTAATCTGGCTTTAAACTTATCAATGGAACCATCGACATTCATGTTTCTTTTGAATATCCATTTACATCCAACAAGCTTTACGCCTGGAGGTAAATCACAATATATCCAAGTACTGTTAGTCAAAAGTGAATTCTTTTCATCATTGATAGACTCTTTCCAGAAACTAGCATATCTGGAACTCATAGCCTCAGCATAAGTTTTAGGGTCATCATCAATATGCATAACATATTTAGTAACACTAAGAATTTCATTGTTACTACCTTCTACAAGATATTGTACCCATTCTGGACCAAAGCTTGTCGCTTTTCTTGCTCTCTTACTTCTTCTAGGTTCTATATCTTCTACAATTTTAGAAGTATCTTCTATGTCTCGAGTAGGAGAAGAATGTTCATCGTTGTTATTAGTCTCTACAAATTCTAGACTAGGTAACAGCGGGTTTTCTATGGGTTGCATTTGGGAACTATTCCTATTAAATTTCTCAAGAAATTCCACATCTACAGATTCTATAATTTCAAAAGTGTCAAGGATTAAAAATCTGTAAGTAATATTGTTAAGTGAATAACCTACAAAAGCACATTTGTACGCCCTATTTCCTAACTTAGGTCTTTTAGGCAGGCTTCCTAACATATGCTAAACAACCCCAAACTTGAAGTTTTCTCAAATTTGGCTTCCTATTAAACCACAACTCATAAGGAGAAACATTCTTCTTTTTCAAAGGAATTCTATTCAAAATATAACATGCAGATAACATTGCTTCACCCCACAAAGAATAAGGTAAATTAGAACTAATAAGCATAGCATTAACCATCTCTACCAAAGTTCTATTTTTCCTTTCAGCAATACCATTTTTTTGAGGTGTGTAAGGTGCAGTAAATTGATGAATTAAACCACGCTCTTGACAAAATAATTTAAATTCATTCGGAAAATATTCACCACCACGATCAGAACGTAAAATCTTAATTTTCTGTCCTAATTGTGTCTCTACTTCTGCTTTGTATATTTTGAACATATCAAAGACATCATCCTTACATTTCATCAAGTAAGTATAAGCATATCTAGTGCAATCATTAATAAAAGTAACATAGTATTTGTTTCCACCATGAGTCATATGATTTTTTAAATCACCAACATCACTATGTACTAATTCAAGCAAGGAAGAATTTCTAACTACAGACTTAAAGAAAATTCTATGTGTTTTTTCTTGAACACAGATTTCACACTTAGAGATATTATCAAAATTGCAATCAGAAATTAATCCTAATTTTCTCATGTTTCTAAACGAACCATAATTCACATGTCCTAATCTACCATGCCATAAATCAACGGAGTCAATAGTATAAGCAGAACCATTACTTATTAAATTAACTTAATGATTCCATTACAAGCATAATCTTGTCCAACAAATACACCATTTTTGGACAATACAAACTTACTAGATTCATAAGTCGTCTTGAATCTGTCCCTCATAACAGGGTCTCTCCAGAAACAAGGTTTTTCACATTGTCAGGGACATGTAATACATTATTAAGAGTAACAATCATTCCCGAAGTAAATGAGAGTTCAACAGTGCCTTTTCCAATCACTTTGTTGTGTAAGTTGTTTGCAGAGACAACTTCGTTTCCTTCGCCAATAACCGGTTCATACGTCTTGTAAATATGTCTATCTTTACAGATGTAGACAGTTGAACCATTGTCGTACCACCATTCACCCTCATTATTATAAACGGCATTGGCGGCTTGCACTACAATAACAAGTTTGTCATCGACCATATTTGCCTCCTTTTTCTGTGTCGTTGTTTATTTTTGAGACGACAGTCACGAACAAGATGGCCGGGTTTATTACAAAATAAGCAAGGCCCCTTCTTCTTACTCTTCTTGTTGGGATATCGCTTCTTAAACTGAGTATCATTATTAGGTTTCAAATCATTTAGTGTCTTAGAAAAATCTACACTGTTAACCTTAGAATGGTCCTCAGTTTGCTGACAATCCTTAATTTCTCGTTTACGAGAGTCCTCTTCTATACGAAGGTGACGATGCAAACCTTCTAAGTCATAGTCAGTCTCAGCATGCTTAAGTTTCTTTTTATAACCATTCCAAGAAGGATACAAGAAATAATGACTCTCACAACAACGGCAGAAGCAAGTTCAATTCCAGCACCCGTAAGATGATTAACAATGAGTAAAAGTTCACTGACCTGGGAAATAATTGACTTACTGTCAACCATTTTAAAATCCATGAAGTTGCAAATCAGGAATTTCTTGTTGCTTGCTTCATAAACCTTGTATTTGTTGTCAAGCGTAGTCCATAATTCCTTTGCAGAAAAAATGCTTCGATGGGCATTGTAAACACTGGTTCCTATGGCGTTCAAAATATGACCATGGAACATAAAATCATCTTCCTGATGCTTCTTCCTTCTGTCCTTCAAATCATCGGTGTCTTTTTCTGATGGTGCGGGAATTTCATCCAAACCGTCTTCAAGTATGTACCACAACTTGATGGTGATCAGGAAAAACTTCACAGTCTCTTTCCAACGAGCAAAATTATCACCATCAAAACGTTCCAATCGAGTTAGGGTTTGGTTCATCACTTGCAGAGATTGAGCAGTAACATTCAAATTTGAATATTCACCCTCCATTGTCAAAAACTAATCGTCTAAAACAGTTGGAAAATGGGTTAAAATAGAAAATGAAATAAACACAAAGAAATTGTTGTACTCGTGACTTTCAAGTCTCGAATAGATTTCTTTTAGGCGGTTATTTCTACCCTCCCAATATCAATTGGCGATTGCAAAAGGTATGTGAAATAATGCCTTCAAGATACGATGAAAGCCCTACAACAGAGAAATTGGATTCAAGGTTTGCACCCCTTGACCCAATCAAGAACACATGAGAGAAATTTCTGATGATGCTTTAGATGGAGAGAAAACAGGTTGAATTTATAATGAAGAATGGGAGAATGCCTTCGCTATTTATAGGGATATTCATGACTTTTAGTAATGCCTTTTCATCATTAAAAGACGCTCTCAAAATCCATTAATGGTGGTTTATGGTAAGAGACGCGTCTGTTCAAACTGGAGTAGAAATTGAAAAGGTCGAACACAGCCGGAAGGGGCTTCCCCTCACCCCCCACCCCTCCCGGACCCCCCGGATAGCGGCAAACAATCTTGAAAATATCCAACACTACTTAGTTGGTCAAATTCCTTCTGATATTGATAGTTTACTTGTTCTTGAAGAGTTGAATCTTGGTGGAAGCAATTTCACCGACGATATTCCAAAATCGATTGGGAAAATCTCAGGGTTAAAACATTTTATCTTCATCAGAATCATATTGATGGTAGTATTCCAGCTGAAATAGGTAATCTTTCTGACTTAGAAAAATTGAGTTTAAATGATAATCCATACCCAGAGTGGAAAATTCCTTCAGAATTTGGTAAATTGAAGAAATTACAGGTTTTCTTAGAAGCAACTTCGAATTTGATTGGTGAAATTCCTGAGAGGATTGGTGGTTTAACTGATCTTAAAACATTAGATCTTAATACTAACCGCTTAAATGGAAAAATTTCTAATCAGTTATTTTTACTCAAGAATTTATCTCATTTATATCTCTACAACAATAAACTGTTTGGAGAAATACTTGAGAAGATTGAGTGTTTGAATTTAGTTGAAATCGATTTGTCGATGAATCAACTAACGGGAACATTACCTCGTGATCTCGGGAAGTTAAAGAAGTTGGAGATATTTTATTTATACATGAATCAATTATCTGGAGAAGTTCCAGTTAGTATAGCAAAGCTTCCATCTTTGAAACATGTCCGGCTTTTCACAAACAAACTTAATGGAAGTTTGCCAGAAGATATGGGTGTATTCTCCAAGCTTGAAACTTTTGAAGTGGAAGAAAATGAGCTGACTGGGAACTTGCCGAAGAATCTTTGTGCTGGTGGTGAGCTGACATGAATTGCTGCTTATGAGAATCATTTAACCGGGGGGATATCGAAAGTACTGGAGAAGTGTAACAGTTTGTATGTGATTAAGCAGTATGAGAATAGATTTTATGGGGATTCAATTTATTCAACATCTTCAACATTTGAGTATTCATACTCTTGCATAACGTTAACTGAATCATACATGGATTCAATTTCTTATAGGTTGGATCACACCAAACACAGATTGTTAGATATTTTCGTGTTTGTCTGCTCTGATACCAATTGAAAAAGAGAGGGTACCCAAATATACCTCAAGCTAAAACTTTTCCTACTGGATAAGTAATTTCTCCGAAAGTGATTGTCTATGAACTGAATCGAGACAATCCAACTAATCGGTTCACACTTCGTGTGATCGTCTATGGATACGAGATCGAGACAATATAACAACGAAGTATGTTTACTTGATAAAAGGTTTGGACTTAACCAAACACAATAGGATTGCTATCAAGTAAATACGAATTAACGTTTGTGTAATTTACTTTAAATTATAATAACAAACAATTATAATTGCGTAAAATAAAAGTAAATGACACAAAAAGATTTTGTTAACGAGAAAACCGCAAATTCAGAAAAACCTCGGGACTGTCCAGAATTGAATACTCTCATGATTAAGACGCTATACAAAATAAACTAACTTCGTATAGTTGAGACCAAGCAACTAAACCTATAGTTCACCTAGTTCCTTCTGTATTCCCACGCCTCCAACTTGTAATAAGTCACGTACTTGGAACAATTCCTTTGGTTCATATTCCAAACAGTAAAGGAACAACAAATCTATTTGGTAGCAACTCTCTTCAACCAAGTGATATGAGTTGTAAAAAGGCTCTTCTGTTTATCTTAACATAAACTCCTTTGTCAGGTTCTTAGATCTATCTTATTCTCAACTACCGAAGTAATTGTTAAGATTTTGAAATCAATACTTTTAATCACAAAGAATTGTATTGATTTCCGATCTACACAACTAATCAATCTAATCTATCACAAGGATAAATCCATTATTGTTTCCCTTTCATATGCAAGAATTGTTAATGGAGAATACCTGGTAGCGCTAATCCGTGTTACGATACCGATCATCTTTGTAGCACCGGTAATACCTTGTGGAGGTCATGGTTTCTCTCTCTTGACCTTAGCCGTAATGAGTTAAATCCTTGGATACAATCGTAATGGTTATTGTTTCCCTTTCATGTGCACACCAAAGATTATGAACCCCAAATTAGAAATCTTCAATATCTTCTTTGTCTTCAAATCTTCTTAGATCTTCAATAAACACCTGCACACATTTAACTTGAATCTCTTGTGATCAATCACGCACAGAACGAAGTCTATTAACAATGGATTATACAAGACGTCTTTAGATCTACAAACAGTCTAAAGATCCCTGTCGAAACTTCGATCTAGTTTGAGTGAATCTTATATCAGAAGAGAAGATTCTCAAGCATAAACAAACTAGGTGCAATCAAAGTTCAACCACCGTTAGTCAATCAAATCAATCGAAAATAAAAGATAAACCATAATTACCTAGTTTTCCACCAACGGTACTAATAGAGCTTCTCAATCCCAAAGAAGACTTTAAACTGAGCGGTGGTAAGATATTTCACTTAATTAGGTTACTCTCCTCGCTGAATAGGCGGCTACACCAGTAACAACACAACCGAGGAAATTTGTTGTCATGAAGGATTAGTTTGCTAGAAATGTGAACTTCAAGTATCTATAGACAAGGAAGTTTGGACACCAAGGAATTTCCAAAACCGAAAATATTCTCAAGATATTCATTAAAGCTCAGATTCGGTTTTCATAATTCCTGGAAATGCCCTGTCCAAAATAATGACCGAAAATATCTTCGGAAAATCTCTAACTAGTAAATGCAAATTACTAATTCTCATTTTCCTAAAATAAAATTAATAACCGTAATCAAAAGATTCTTAACTTATTTATGTTTTGATCCTGGGATTTTATTCCTTTAGCAATTAAGGAATAACTTTGAGCAATTAAAGTTCAATGCACGTGTTCAAAGTATGTCGACATCCTAACTTTGTAAGTCCTCTTTCATACTTATAATCTTGAAACCGATTTTCCACACTTCCAAACAAGTTTAGAATTGGTTCATATGACTTTCAATAACTATGTGATTGATCAAGAGCACTCAATCACAAATCATGTGTTTAACGGTTCTACCAAAACAAGTTTCGGTTCTACCTCCATGTGAGTACTGTGCATAGGCACACTAGCTTCCCAAAATTCGGTTGACTAGGAACTAGGATCGATTCCCCACATATATATGGCATCTAACTTGAATGTGTTGCACATGTCCATAGGATCAGTTTCCCTTTGCCTAAAAACGTGGTGTACATGTCCATAGGATCGGTTCACCTTTCTGCTATAAACTTGTTGCACCTCATACAAGGATCGATTCCCTTTTGTGATGTGTTGCACCTCTTACTAGGATTGGTTCCCCTTTACCCAGAGTTGGTCATACACAAATCACAAACTCGATCATACCATCTCAGGTGATTACTTAAGATCGGTTTCACTAATAAAAGTCATACCAATACATAATTCAGGCCTTTGTGAATAGTTTTACCAAGAACACAAACAAGTCATGAGAGGTTATACTAATCACACATATTGGTTGTTCAAAAGATATGCAATGAATAACAATACCAATAATGCCTGACGATTTCCTTTTCGATTCATAAAACAAGTTCATGAATGTACTTCCTTAAAACACATGTAAAAACATTGTTTCCTAGGATGAAATCCTCACCTTATACCCATATATAATCATAATATCATTCAAACGATTATGTCGATGTCTTATCTACAAAGTTTAATGGTTAAACAATAAACCTCGTATTGTATTCCTTAATACTGTGTTTATCTAGAGTTCAATCATGCTTCATAGTTTTGTTTTCAATATGTACGACTTGAAAGATACGTTAGGGAATGAAACAATTCAAGTCAAATATCACTAACCTCAAGTGGAAGGATGATGTTGTCGTTGTAGATCCTTGATTCTTCACTTATTCAAGTCTTCGCAATACTTGTAGTGTGTCTCATATCCTAATAATTTCAAGCTAACATATACGAAGTTGACTCTAGTACATAAACAAGCGACTCTTTAAATGAGTTTTGATTCACTAAAATATGAAAACCAAACTTGACATACCAACGCTTTGTAGGTTCAACCGAGCTATGCTCTGACAGGATACATGGTTGAACCGATCATAGCTTATGTTGGGAGTTTTGGTAGAACCGATCCTTACCTATATTGGGAGTCATGGTATAACCGATCCTAGCTATTATAGGGAGTCATGGTAGAACTGACGCCTACCTATATTTTGAGACTTGGTAGAACCGATCTTAAACAATGTTAGGAGTCATGGTACAACCTGTCCCAAGAGAAAAAGTGATCCTCTACATTCACATATTACTTTACGGTTTTGTGTGAGTTTCCAATTAGGGTTTGCTAAATAGGAATGTTCTAGATGTCGACATAATTCGAACATGAATATAATTGTTATCTTTTATTTTTCAAAGATATTCCTTGATACTCAAGGTGATCCCAAACCGAAATATTGATAATTTTTTAATTGAGATTTTCGGTTATATGTTTTTGATTTTCCAGCACTCAAAACATATCTCTTAGAAAGGTATATTAGTTAAGTGCTAAACTAATATTAGATATTTCTTAATGAGAGATTCCAGAATTACAGGTTGGATATTAGTTGGAAATATGAAAATCAAAATTAGGTACTTATTGCATATCTTGAGAATATTTTTGGTTTTGGAATTTCCTTATTGTCCATACAACCTTGGTCTATAAATAGTTGAGTTTGCATTTCTTGCGAACTTTCCTAAGAGCTGGGCAAACTTCATTCGTGTTGTTTCTGGTGGAGTCGTCTATCCGGAGAGGGAAGTACCCTACTTAGGTGAAATCTCTTAATACTGCTCATTTAAATACTTATGTGGGATCAAGAAGCTCTACGAGTACCGTTGATGAGAAACTAGATAATTGCATTGTTATTTTAGTTTTCAATTATTGATTTGATTGACTAATGGTTGTTGAAACTTTGATTGCACCTAGTTTGATTATTCTTGAGAGCCTTCTCTTCTGACATAAGGGCCACTCAAATTATATCAAAGTATTAACGGGATCTTTAAAACTGTTTTTGTACCTAAAGACAACTTCTGATCATCCATTAACAGACTCCGTTTTGTGTGTAATCGATCATAAATGGATTCAAGTTTGTGTTGTGCAGGTACAATAGAAGGCAATTAAAGATTTGCAGACAAGAAGATTTTTTCTTATTGGTTTTCGTATCTCGTGATTTGTACACACATCTTGATCTAGTTGGATCCGACTTAGATTTAATTTATCTTTGATAGATTTGATCATATAGTCGTATAGATCGGCAACTATCATTTGTTGGTATTTTTTCAATATCTGAATATGATAGTTGTGAATCTGAATCTAAGTTACTGATTTGGATTGATCTTACCCGACAAAGGAGTTTACTAGTTTAAACATAGCCTTTTTCAAAACACAACTAATTTTTTTTAAAAAGATTATAGGAGTAGTTACCAAACAACTTTGTTCTTTTTCTGTTTGGAAGACGATCAAAAGGAGTTGGGTGCTTAAGACTTTATATCCGTAAAGCAACTCAAGATAGTGATTTTCTTCTTGGTATTCATGTGCGTGACCAAATAGTCATAGACGCAGGGATACTGATGAAACTAAGTATCTAGGGGTAGATTACTTGGTCTCAACTATACGAAGTTGGCTTTGTTCTTTGTATAAAGGATTAATTATGGGAGTATTCAAACTGGACTAGGTCTCGGATTTTTCTGCATTTGTGGTTTCCCCGTTAACAAAATCTTGTTGTGTCATTGACTTTACTTACTTATTATAATAAAGTAAATAACACTTATACGTTAAATCCTAATCACTTGACATTGATCCTATAACCAATCGGTCTTACCATAACTATTGTCAAGTGAATATCTTGAAGTTGTATTTTCTCGACTTTGTCCATAGACGATCACTTAACATATCTGACTTATAGGTTGAAACGAAAATATTATGGTGTACTTGGGTACCCTCGTCATTCTAGTTTTTGTATTGGTATATCCGGACTATACCTTATTGCTGACGGGATGACAACTAAGCATATAAATCCTACCCCAAAAGGAAAGAGGAAAAGGGAATCGGTAAAAAAAAAAATTATTTGTTGATAAAAAAATGGCGAGCATATGATAGTACTTGTAGCAGGTTGCAATATTTGGTACGATTATGTTATTAAAAAGGTGACACCAGCGGTAGATTTTATCCCTTATTCTGTATTAGTCAAGTAATAGTTATATAGAGTTACCTATTCTGATTTTTTTTTATTAAACATATATGTTCGTTGTTTACATATAAGCGCTAAAGTTCTATTTAACTGCATCCATGAAGGAATTGATTGACTTAATTTTGACGTGGAAACTAATATTTTTACTATCCTGGCGAATATATTGTTGGATTAGATTAGGTTTACACTTTTTTTGGTTTAGAATTCCTTGGTAATATGTTTATGATGTCAAGGAATCAACCTAATGAATTTAGTGCATGCAGTATATAAAAACATAGTACATGATAAAATATAATATTGTTGTGCAGGTCGAGAAAAGAACACAGGGCCCAATAGACTGTGCTGAAAATACCAAGAAGATTCTCAAGTCTCATAGGTTTACTGGAAAATATTTTTCGAATCACTATATAATGCCAAAGATATTAATTAATATACAAGATGAAGCTTGTGGTATTACATTTGGAGCATACATGGTAACTTTTCCTATATTATTTCGTGAGTTATTTTAATTTCATTTTTTATAATTATATCTAATAAATTATATTGTGGTTTTTTGTTAAGTGCGAAAATGAGTCAGCCAGTTCATCCATGTATTATGCTGACCAAAATTAATGTTTCGAAGTTGAAAACATAAGTACGTTCATAGGCACATGTTCAGATCTAAAAAATGAATTTGGAAAAGTGGGTTACATGTGTAATGGTAGTGGAGAACAAATTTCATATAGGATATTGAAACATTTATCTTCTTCAACAACTGAAGAGAAAGTTATATTATACGGAAATGATATATCAATTAAAATAGTTTCACACTCGATGAGCATATATCATGATAAAAATCTATGCACGAAGCAGAAAAAGATGATCCCGAATCTTTGACCAGAGGATTTATTAGTGATTTGTTCTTCTTTTCTTTTAAGATTGGCTGTTAAATTAATAGTTTGACAATTTATATCTTAAACATGGAAACATATAGGGCCCCATGGTATTATCGAATTTCACCCAAGAATACGCATTGATCGTATTCAATCGCCAATAAATTTATTAAAAGCTCGTGTTTGTCAGGATGATCCAACATTATACAAAGGGAATTACTGTTTGACGAATAAACTAGACAAATGAAAAAAGTAATTCACATTGCAGCTGAAAAGAAAAGGGAAATAAATAATTATACGTCGAAAAAAAATAGAGATTCTGAAATTCCAGAACGAAAGAATCTTGAAGCCGAAAGGAAAAGCAAATTCAAATCAAAAGAGGTCTCTTCATACCTTACAAGACATGACTAATAAGGAACGTGCGATTGGGGGATATCAAAACTAATTGGGGGATATAGCTACATGAAAAATAGGGATCCAAATATCAAATCTGGGTCACCCCTTATGTAATTATTTTTTTAATTCCTAATCTAGCCCTCACTAATCAGGTTTAGTGGTTGATATTAATTAGTAAAATCTTAAGTATTTGGGGGATAGATTAGTGTGTATTTTTATTTGAATTTGTGTGAGGGAGGTGAGAGTAGAAGGAGGGAAAAATATTTTTGAGTGGAATTTTTTTTGTGAAAATGGAAGATGATTGTGAGGAGAGAATTGCAGCTGCTGAATCTTTAGCTCAACTACAACAACAATCATATATTCAATCTTCGGTTAATGATAACAACTCACAATTGGAATTATATGATGAACCAACACCCTTGGATCATGATTTTCGTGAGCATCAAGTGTTTTTTGAAGAACCAACCCAAGAAAGTAAACATGTTCAACGTACAAGCAACCCCAACATACAGGTAATGCTGCTAAGGGTCGAAAATTTGTTTGTTTTTCTTTGAAACCGCCATTTTTTCTCTGAAAAAGCTTGGTGCCGGCATACCCGTAGTATGAATACCACGCCGGCACCACCAAAACCGGCACAGTATTCATATTATTTCCATGCCAGAAATAGATTTCCCCATTTCTAAAACAATTTCCGACGTGGTCTTCAACCAAAAAAACCATGCCGGCACGAAGTTAACTTTTTACATACAACCGAATATTCCATGAAATATCCAAACCGGCATGGTTCCCTCCTAACTTTCCATGCCGGTACCACCAATAAAACATCCAGGAGTTAGAGAGTTTTGAACTTAAATACCGGCGTCTTATACAAATTATCGAGCACGCCGGAACCTATTACCAGTGTGGTAAAAAAATTAAGGACCAAGCCGGCACGAGATACCGGCTTGGAATCTTTCATATATAGAATGCCGGTACCACTAGAAAAACATCCAAAAGTTAGTCACTTTGGTACCGGCATTGTTTTAGAAGTATCTGGAATGCCGGCTCCAATTTCCGGCGTCGGACCTTGTGTAAAGAGAATGCCGGTATTACCAATTCCGGCATCAATGTTCAAGAAAATAAAATGTCGGTACTGTTTAAAATCAGGTGCTCTTTTTCAAGTGCATTTCCGGAAAGCCGGAACATTTTTCGAGATTGCCGGCACTAATTTCCGGCTTAGGTCGTTTTTGCCGAACTTCCGTCGAGCATGCCGGAAATAGTACCCGGCATTATACTTCATTTTTTTTTTTTTGAACTAATTTAATTTTCTTTTCATTTATTCCTTAGATTGTAACATATGATCCAACAAATTCCAAACCGCTTGGTCCGGATACATCCGAATACTATAAAATGCCTCCGGTATGTTACCAAACAATACTTTTCACCTAGTTTTTAGAACTTTATGTGGGGATTGCTTGTAATGAACCTTATAATATTACATTGTTGTCCATATGTAGGGAATAAAATCTCCACAGGAAGCGATTGCTTAGGCAAAAGAGATGGCTCTTAAGAACATGTGTGTGTTGGTGAGGAATACCCAACATTCAGATAATCGTTTTGAGATGGTTTGCGAGAGAAGTGGGAAATACAAGGAGAAGAATAGCCATAAGAGAAAGGGTTATGTATATCCAAAGAAGACCAATAGGATATACAAGACTCATACGAGGAAGGATAATTTCCCCTTAAAGCTTGTATTCTATTTAAGAGACAAAGAAAAGAAATGGGATTATGCGGTGTTGTGCGGTTTGGCCGTCATAACCATCGGGATCCGAAAGATTTTGTTGGTCACTCCCTAGTTGCGAAGCTAAAACCTCATGAATTCGAGGATGTAAAGATAATTACCAAAGCATGTATCAAACCAAGAGTGATTCTCAGAGGCTTCAAGGAAAAGGATGATCAGAACGTTTCTTCTCTAAGTACAATCTATAGCGCACAAGCAACCATTAGAAGGGTGGAATGGGAAGGGAGGACCGTTATGCAAGAATTTGAGAAGATAGTTTGGGATCACAACTACACGGGTATCATTAAAAGAGGACCGTACAACAAACCCCTTCAAATATTCATTGCGCATCCTTTTCTTTCACAATTGGCTCATACATGTGGTGGTGTTCTTATAATGGATTGCACCTACAAGACAAACAAATAAAACATGTCGTTGTTCAACATCGTGGGGAAAACATCGAACAAGGTGTCATTTACATTGGCTTGGTGTTTAATGGAAAACGAGAGGGAACACAATTATCATTGGGAATTACGAAAATTGAAATTATTGTTCCCGGAAAATCAATTCTGAGGGTCATCATAACCGATCAAGATGACGCACTAATGAGTGCTATATCCGATGTATTTCCGGATGCACAAAATTTCCTATGTACGTATCATATTCGTAAAAATGTGACAAAACATTGTCATGCTTTGTTTGAACCCTCTAAAGCAGATATTAAGAAGAGAATGGTTGCTCAACTAGAATAAGATGTTCGCAAGAAGAAACTATCACCCGAAGAATAAGAAGATGAAAGAGGAAAGATTAAAGAGCGAGTGGACAAAGAATACGATGAAAGTCATAGAAAGTGGTTGGAATTTCTAAAGGATTGGGAGAAAGTTTATTGGTCTCTTACCGAGGATATATATGAAAATAGATTGAATATGTTTATTGCAAAATATAACGAAGTGTATCCAAGTGTCGTCTCATATTATCGGGATAAATTGTTGGATAAGTTCAAGGAAAAATTTGTGCGTGCATGGACAAATCGGTATAGACACCACGGGAATGAAGCAACTAGTATAGCAGAGTCAGCTCATGGGAAATTTAAAGATCTCATCCAGTCCGGCCAAGGAAACGTGGTTACGGTCACCGAGGCATTTGAACAATACTTTAAGGTTGATATCGATAGGATCAAGAAGGATTTTGAGAAAATCTCAATGGAAAGGATGACATCACATTTTCGATATGGTAAATTTCTCCAAGGAATAGAATTCAACGTCTCGCAATGGGAAATAAAACATATGATTAAACAAATGGAAAAGAGATAAACTACGGCAAACCGGGTGATGTGTGTATTTGTCCCGACATGCCTTCGTTGGGGCTTTCGTGTAGTCATATTCTTGTGAAGTATGAAGAAGTGATACCTATTGAGGTTATAGATCCGTTTTGGAAGCAACTATCTTTCGACCCTCCCCCTACGGAAGCTCCCGGACAATCACCATAGGATACAAATGAAGCAAAGGAATTCTATGAAGCTTACTCACGTGGCAACTCGGCTAGACGAAAAGTATTGTTGAGCCAACTAAGGCTAATTACACGCCCATGGATAGCACAAAATGAAGAGCCAACAAAGGGAGATATGCCCGGTAGACCACAAACTAAAATTACAAGGAGAAAACAAATGAGAGAATTGAAAGCAATGAGTCAACGCGAATGTGAAGACGAGGCGAGTAAGAAACGAGACCCAACCGGATGTGAGCTTTCGGAAGCAAGGCTCGCGGAAGTGCCGGTTCCAAAGAAAAGGGGTAGGCCGAAGAAGGAACCGCCATCAAGTCAACAATAAATGGGGAATTCTGTATCCACACCACAAGTCGATGAAGTGCCGGTTCCAAAGAAAAGGGGTAGGCCGAATAAGTTACCGCTATCAAGTCAAGAACAAATGACGGATTCCGTATCAACACCACAAGTCGATGAAGTACTGGTTCCAAAGAAAAGGGGTAGGCCGACGAAGGTACTCGAATCGATGTAACAAGAACAACAAGCCGAGGAAGCATATGTCACACCTAGAGTCGATGTAGCGGAGGTTACAAAGAAAAGGGGTAGGCCTATAAAGGTACCAACAATGATTGAACCAGGAGAGTATTCTGAAGTCACACCCATAGTTGAAGGGGCGGCTTTGCATATCAAAAATCAAAGGCCGAATAAGGAACCTATATCAAGTCAAGTACATCAAGGTGAAAATTCTGAAGTCACGCCAAAGATAGGTGATAGCAAAGGTAAGCGACCAATGCCTAGTCATCAATAACACGATGGTGAAGTGGTCTCTTTTAAAAAGCAAAGGGGTAGGCCAAGGAAGTACGGTCTCCCAACACATACCGAAGACATTGGAAGTGTAGAGATTGCAGAGGATGGATTGTATATAATTAAGTTGAAAATTGGTAATATGAAGATGTATTAGGATTCCAAAATAGGTAAGACTTATGGACATTACCATACCAAAATAGAGGGTTATGTAGACCAACTTCCCGAGTTTATTCGCGAGTATATTGTATATACGGATGATGTCGATGGAGATGGAAATTGTGGCTATCATACCGTGACCGAACAATTAGGAATATTTGAGACGGCGGATAGTAAAGGGATGACACCATGCCGATACGCTAGAAAGAGGATGGCCGAACAACTTATGAAAAAGAAGAGTTGCTATGAACAATTAGTAGATGATGACGAAGGGTTTGATAGTTTGCATGCTCGGGTCTTAGGGTCAGAGCACAATATGAAGCTCCTTTCTAATGAAAATTGGATGAGAATGCCGGTTTGTGGGCATCTTGTGGCGGATACATTTAACTGTGTTGTTCATTATTTTTCACCCACCGAACAAACAACTTATACGCCAAAGTGGCAAAAGTGCGAAGGATCTCTTAAGAAGAGAAGAGTTGTCTTGGGGTTCATGAACGGGAATCATTTCATTATTCTAAAGCTCAAGGAAAATTGTACATTGCCACCGGTTTGTCAGTTGACTATAAACAAGGGTATAGTCCCCAATCACTCGGAGGAATGAATGAAATTGTATGAGGAGAACCAACAATTGTGGGATGCGTTGAAGCTATCAATTAACCCGGAAAAGAGAGAAATTCCTATTCATAGATTATAAAGTGATGAAGAGTAATTTCGAAATGTTTGGTTCACTGCTACACAACCTCTTTTTGGAAGTTTGAATTGTAATCATTAAACCATATGCTATGTACATGCCGACATGATTTAGTTCAAACTTTGCAATGCCGGGAGCTTATCCCGGTTTAGAAAGTTGTTTTTCTTTTATGCCAGAGAAGCACCATAAATACACAGAGATATCAGGTTTGGTACCGGCGTGGAAATTAACTTCCTAATAATGCCGAAATTCTACACAAATCGTTTTTTTGTGAGGAAAATAAAGAGTACCGGCATTGTCGAGAAACTCGTATTCATGCCGGAACCATAAATTCCTTTTGTCCGGAAAAGAAATAAGGATGCCGGCATTTTCGAGAAAATCGCATCCATGCCGGAAATCTAAATTCCTTTGGTCCGGAAAATAAATCAGTATACCGGCATTGTTCGTACCATTTCGATTATGCCGGTTTTGGAAAGAAAAAAACAAAAGTTGCCATAGATGTTCCAATATAATATATTATAAGGCAAAAACAAATGAAATCAACTTCTCCAAAGATTAGCAAGACATACATAATAACATAAGCAAAGACTATGTTGTTTAACAAACTATATGTAAAGTTAAGATGTTCCAAACCGAAAACAAATGAAACAAAGATGTTCAAAGTTTAACAAAACACAAAAACAAACATAAACCGACAGTAGATTGTTCGAAGATGTAACTAATACTATAAAAGAAACATTAACAAACATCTTAGATCACTCGGTCCTTGGATTCTTGTGAACCCTCTTCTTCATTTCCTTCCACAAGTCTTTTGCATATGAATCTTCAATTTTGTTTATCTTTTCCTTTTCCTGTAAGTAACGCGTTTTCACGGCTTCATGCTACAAAAACAACACAAAAACTTAGTTTGTTACATAAAATTTGAAAAATAGTGGTTTGTGTCAAATTAATCATGAAGATACTTACAAGTTGTTGAGGGGACAATCTATTGCGGGTAGCGTGCTCGATCCGGTGTTTCATTTTTAGATACTCAACCACCGCATTTAAGATGATGTCGTGTCGTTGCTCGATTTGTTGAGCAGTTCTCCCTTTCGGGTTACCGTAATCGTGAATAAATTTGTTAAAAATCTTCAACCACATGGAATCCCGCGTGCTGTTATCTATAGTTGAAGGACGAGTTTCGGCGTACCATGCTTGAGTGATTGCTAAATCTTCCTCGGAGTCGAACGATTCCATTTGTTGTATGTGGGATTAGCTACTATATATACTAAGCTATTTATAGATGATTATTCTAGGGTTTAGGGTTTCTAAGTTAAGAGGCTCAAGGAGATATATAAGAACATACGAGTTTTGGTATTTTGAGTCCAAGCATTAGCTCTCCTTATATAGAGAAAAACCTCAACGACTAGTTTTTTTGAAATCACTCAAACACCGGCATACAAATAAATGTGACATAGAATGCCGGCACCCAGTTCTGGTAGAGTTTACCATTAGATGTCCATGCCAGTACAAAGGAATTTCTTCACAGTGAAATATGCAACTATTACCGGAATGGTTTAACAACAAGGTTCAACGCCGGTACTATATGCCGGCATTAAATATATAATTGCGACCATGCCGGTATTTGTGAATTTCAAAAAAAAAAAGACGTCTAGTTTTTTGAAAAAAATAAGACCGTTGGAGATTCATTTCTATATAATACTCCCCATTCCTTTGGAAAAATATACACAAAGCACCCACCAAATAACAAAAAACCTTCTCTCAAGAAAGCAAGCACCAAAAAATAGATCAATCAAGCACGGTTAAAGTTCACAAGCGATGGGAGATTCATCATCAAGATCTATTTGCAAAGTAAGTAGATTGAACATTACTAACAATATATGGACAGTTAAAATCTTCACTACTATGATGCATAACTAATAAAATTATGTGTACATTAAACGAGTAAGCAATTAACAAATACTTACTAGCAATCCGACGGTCTTATTAAGTTGGGTCATCGTAGGTGGTGCCTCTATAGGAGTTGGAACGGGAGGGTTTTTCTGGGGTGGAACTTCGACGTCTTCCGGGCGTACGACAAAAGGATGTGACTATTCCATGTAATTATCAATGTAGGTTGGGTCGGCTTCATCACCGTTGTTCACAAGCTCCCAATTAGTAGCATCTACTAAACGACGTGGTTCCCTATCCCTCCAATGTGTTGGTTGTGGAGTTGGATCATACTCTACCCTCAACCTTGTGGAACTTTCCATGGACACAAAAAGGTCAAGCCGATACCTTTCAATAGAGGATGTCATGTAGCAGGGTAATTGCTTGTATCCAAGTTGCCGCATCACATGTCGAGGATCAGCCATAATGTATCCCTTTGGGTGGAACAAAGGCCCGTTGTAAAATGCAACGTTATGGGACCTCAAATATTGGCGGTTTTCTCTAGCCTCCTTGTAAGGGTCGAACACAACATCTTTGGTAGTCATCGCGTCCAGAGCCAATCTCATATCTGTCAGTCGATGATCGTTACCGGGCTTCGGATGGCTGTTGAACTGGTATCTCTTGGCTCTAGGCTCCTCGGGGTCATCAACGGGAATAATCTTCAAGAAAGGGTTGTCCTTGAACAATGTTGAGAAATGTTCATAAGCCCACACCTATACCAATGTGAAATGATACATATTAAAATTAGTAATTTTTGTGAAAATGGTACATGTGAACAATATAAATAAGAACATAAGTTTAAAAACAAAATTACCTGGAGTAGAGTGAAATTCCCGACAAATTGGTTTGTAACCTCCAAAGAGGCCTTTCTCATCTCCGTCATCAAATGAGCCATTACCACGGTGCCCCAAGAATAGCTAAAGACGTCTTCCAACGGATCCAAGTATTGAAGGTAGTTTGCACTAACCATGTGGCCACTAGTGTCATGGAATACCCTGGTGACCAAGATGAATAACAGGTACGCAGCAGCTGTATAACGAATCCGTGCGGGGTCCCATCCATCCTTCAAACTTCTTTCCTTTGAGTTTTGAAACTTCTCCTTAAGCAGGGTCAGCTTGATGGTCTTTGTCCTACTAAGATTAGATACATAGAAGCTTTCCACAGAAGTTTTGTAGTTCCAACCAAGCAACTTTTTAGTAAGCTCGTGCAACTTCGTCCATTCTAGATCAAAAGAATGATTATCTTCTTCTGCAATTGATTTGCCGGTAACACTCAAGCCTAGGATGTTCTGAGCATCATCAGGGATCAAGGTCATCTCGCCAAACGGGAAGTGCATGGTATCTAATTCACCATGATACCTTTCGACGAAGCAATTGACTGTCACAATATCTGGTTTCACATAATTTTCAACCAAAGGATATAGAACAGAATCCTTAACCATTGCTTGAACATCTTCATGCTCCTTAGACAAATCCTAATGAGCCGCGACTTGGTTTCGGCAAACACGCACAGCCTTCGTATGATCCTATAATTAAGAGATAATATGATTAAGAGATTATGCATAAATACAAAACAATACATATGCACGAGATAGAAATTCTTACATAGGTTCTATATATAGTACGAGCCCACGAGTGCTTGTAGACAAATAGATACCCCGGATCATAAGAAGCTGCGCCCCAAATTCTACCACGATCAAGGTCGGGCATCATGTCATCAACATGAGGAAGGTGCGAACCTTTAACTTTTACTTTTCCTTTGCCTTTTCCTTTCCTATTGCCTTGTGTGGGTTGTTGACTTGGAACACCTTGTTCCACTACTCATTGGATTTGGATTGCTAATTGAGTTGGTTCAATCTCATTATCTTCCTCCTCAACAGCTCCAGTTTTACTACGATCACGACCACTCTCCCAAATTTCCCCTCTTGTATTAGCACCCAAACGCTTTTTGTTTTTCCCTCGAGGAGGCAGAGATTGAGGAGTATCAAGACCATCCTTCCTTCTTTTCTTAGTGACAGCATCTTTAGATTTTCCTTTGTTAGCCTCCTTTGGTTTAGCTTCCTTTGCTTTAGATCTATTTCAAAAGAAGCACAAAATAAGTATAAGACAACTAACTTTAATTTCTAATACCGGCATAGATAAACCACATTACGGGATAGAATCATAAATACCGGCATACTGAAAAAAAGTATCGAACATGCCGGGATACAATACCGGCATAATATATCAAAACGATTACATGCCGGGAGCAGCTGCTGGCATTGATAAATAAGTTTCTAGGATGCCGGTTTACTATAGGAAATTCCTGGATAAGAAAACTCAAGTACCGGCAGCTACGTAAAATTAAAATAAATGCCGGAACGGAGTACAAGCATTGAAATAAAATTTTCCAGGATACCGATAGTAGTTCTAAAGTTTCTGGATACAAAAAATCTAGTAGCGGCATGGAATCTAACATATAATGTACGTCGGAATAACTAATAAAATCATAGGGTTTTCTGTTGATTAGAAGCTTGCTACCGGCGTACTCGTAAAAGTTCAAGTAAATGCCGGTACTAGGTTCAGAAATGGTGTTCATCCTAAATTCAATGCTGAAACTAAGTTCTGGTGTGGTTTTCAACCTAAATTGAACGACGGAACGGGATACCGGTGTGGTCTTCATCCTAGATTGACTGCCGGTACTAGTTTCCGGTGTGGTCTTCATACTAAAATGAGTGCCGGAATTTCTGAAACTCGACTGTTTCACTTAGGGTTTCGCGATTTCGACCTAAACCCATTGCTACAAATCGATTGAAACACTAATTAAACAGTTTTAAATGACATACTTTCTCACAGAAGCCATATTTCTGAGTAGTTGATCATCCGATAACTCTTGTTATTCGTTTTCTTGCTCTTAAGCAATCAAAGCAAGCCTTTTCTTTAATTTCTGTTGAGCAATCGATTTTGATTTCGATTGGGCATCTGATTTGTTTCGTGCAGGCATTCTTATGGGTTGGTTTTAATCGACGAAGAAATTTTTGGTTCAACGATTAATCATAGAGTATATGAAGAACGATGAAGAAGAGGAGAGGAGAGGAAGATGGAAGAAAAAAAAAATCAAAACCTAACCCTAAGTATCGAGTATGCCGGCACAAATCAAATGGGGGATAACTGATTTTGGTTTTTTGGTTTTGATTTTAAGTTTTTAATTTAGTGGGGAGGGTATAACAGTCTTTTCATAATATTTTTTAATTAATCTAAGAGTATTTTAGTATTTTCGCCCCAAAAAACACCCCTTAGTAGACATCTTTGGTTGGGGGAAGTAATTCATATCCCCCAATTAGTTTCCATATCCCCCAATTGCGCGTTCCTAATAAGTTTGAGGTAATATCAAACTTTCTGTTTTTTTTTTTAATTTCTATAACTTTCACTTTATTAGAATTAGAAAGATACTCCTTCCAATGAATCATAACATTTGGTTTTTCATATTTCCCACCATCACTTTTCCTATTCCCAATCCCTCTCGCAATTTATAAAATCAATCTACTTCTTAATTCTAATTTTTCCTATTTACCAACCTATAGAAGTCAAACCTAATTTAACTGTGATTGTTACCATTTTTGGTATTTGCTTTCTTTTCCATTAATCCCCCTTTTCATTGAACAATACCATATAGAGACCAATTGGAAAATCTAGGTTGGATTTCTACCAAATTCTGATTATAGTACACCAATTCTTTTAGCCTTAATCATTTGCTTCGTCAATACAAAAATGAATTATTCGACGGTTAATCGTTATAGCATTATAACGGAAGATTCTATCATCAAATATCTAGCAAAAATCTCCAAATCCTAGATGTGTCAAACATCTAAGAAGATTAATATAATTATATTAAAAACTCATTTAATGAACAAGGTTCAATTTTTTGACTATGAATAATACTTAAATTTCTAATTAAATTGTAGAAATATTTAATTTATTGAGGTGGAATAGAGATGATGGTGGAGATGGAAGAGAAGAAATCAATTGGAACTTAGGGTTCTTTTGGTGTTTAATTGTTAGAATGGTTTTAGGTTTTGGGTGTAAATAAAATCCAAGAGGTATTTTTTAGAATTTTTTAAACTTTTAGTAAATCTTGCATGATTTCGCTTTGTTATTGCTGACGAGGTGCGTTTTCTAGTTTGGATTCTTTAAGATATTCAACAAGTTTACTACAACATTGCTCATTTGTAATTCTTGTTATAATGATGTAGTGAGTGTGATTGCTTGAGAGACCTTTTTATTGGTTACGGTTCTTCTATGTTGAGCTCTTGACTTGCGTTTTTCAGTGGTATTGCTTCCTCCACCAAACAATAAACTGTGCACTATAAAGAGGGATAAATTGTACGGTAGTGGTTTAATTTACTCGTTGAAGAGGGATGCCGAAAGGAAGGCTAAAAAAATTTTAAAATTTATTTCCGAGAGTTTGAACAAGTTGGCTTGAAGATATAATTTGAATATTTGGGGATCGACCTGAAGATATATATTGGGGTATTACTAGGAGGGCATTGGATTGACACATAATCACACGTGTCTTCATCTTGACCCTTTATTACATTTCTATTGTATTAGAGCATCTCAAATTCTTTTTATCATGTAAAGGTTTTCTTATTATCCTTGAACGATTCGGATCTCGTAATTATAACCTACATTGATATAAACGAAGCATAATACAAACAAACAAAAAATATAATAAGTATTGTGAACATGTTTCGATAACATATCCGATTATTATAATCCAAGTTCGGGTTACTTGCGTCAACAGTTGCAAGACAATTAACAAATTCGTCCACTTCCGACTTGATAAGTACTAAATCTACTTCGAACGATAGTAACAATACGATTTTATAGAGTACCATAAGCTAGTACAAGTTTTTCAAAAAAATTATCCCAAAGCATACTCCTAACCACACTACTTACATCTTTCTCTATTCTTGTCATCCGTAATAGAGTATTTCTTTCTCGATTTTATTTGCGACGTTTTAGATTGCGATATTTTTGAGTACAAAAGAGATGGACAAGAAAAATGGGAAAACTTTGAAGTTGATAAAATGATTTGATTAAATTTGAGTTGAAAATCAAGTTGTAGGAAGATGATTTGGAGTGATTTGAGAAGAAAACTAGTTTCTATTTATAGCCATTTTGTCAATAAAAAGTATTAGTTATGACCCGACAGTTGATAAGATGGAGTCGTTAAAAATAATGGATGGTTATGATCGGGGGTGAGATGAATCAAACAAAATAAAAAAAGGTCAAAGAAAATATTAATTCGGGTACGGAAACACCAGGCTTGAATTTGCTATAGTGAGAAACAAATTTTTTCTACTAACTAGCCAAGCCAAGAGATATCGCCGGATTTGAGCCAAACAATGCTCCATAATGGTTGAGTTTCACTATAATCTTGCTATAGCGAAATTTTAATCTTGGCCCGAGTTGTATTTCTAGCCAAGATTATATATTAGAATTTTAAATGCGTGATTAAGCTAGCATTTCTGCCCCCTGGTCCAAAAATGTTCCTTAGATGTATCTTCATGTCCATCCAAAAAATTAATGTTGCAGTACCCATTTTCCCTTTGTTGTAGAGTTTGAGCATCGGAGAGCCTTCGGCTTCCAGGGGTAGACCAGGCCCACAAGAACAAACTGGTAGGGAGGGTTGGGGTCACTGACTTTCTATCTCAGTGTCTCAAATGCAATTCCAACTGTTTTTAAATGAACACCAATTTTGAGCTTGCCTAAAACTTTCAAGGCATACAAAGAACTAGTCCTAACTTGGGTGACCTTATAAGGGATACTCTATGGGGTGGTTCAATTACCTATATGCCCTTAAATCCATTAAATTACTACTAATTTATCCCTAACCCTAATACAAAACCTATAATCAACTACACCTAAAATCAGTTTCATTCACCTTCTTCTTCTTCCTCTCCGCAGCCGAACTCCACCCTTCCCTTTCTTTTTTTTCATCGCGGAAATTTAATTGTCGATTTGTGAAACTATATAATGGATCGTCGTAAGGCAGTATCTCGTTCAAATCGATCGATTGAACAACCTATTCATGAAGAAGAAGATTTAGAGAGTGAAGAACAAACTCAAAATCAACCACAAAATCAATCGGAAGAAGAGATTGAAAAAGAACCAACGCCGGAAATGAAAATAAGAAGGTTAGTTCTACAAACCCATCTCATATTTGATGTTTTTGATTGTTTTGGTCGATTTAATTCGCCAAAATCATGTGTTCTGCGGCGGTTATAGGGTATGGTTCGGCGTAAAACAAATGTTAGATGTGCGCCGAGCTGTTCTTGAAACTGAACTCTGAAAGTGCATATGAACGGCTCGGCGTATATCTGAAATCTGTTTTGAGCCGAACTTAGTAAAACAGAGACTTATATTTAGGATCGGCTTATTCGATGGTGTTAGTTTTATGCCGAATATGTTTTGTGAATTTCAGAAATTTTGCATGTGCGTAGGATCGGCTTGTATGGTAGTATTAGTTTTGTGCCGAATAAATGTTGTTTGAAATTCAGAAATTTTGCATGTGCTTAGGATCGGCTTGTATGGTAGTATTAGTTTTGTGCCGAATAAATGTTGTTTGAATTTCAGAATTTTTGCATGTGCTTAGGATCGGCTTGTATGGTAGTATTAGTTTTGCGCCGAATAAATGTTTCAATTCATAAGTCTAGATTCGGCTTATTCGATAGTATTAGGGCTGCGCCGAATATCATAGTTAAAATTTCATAAATTTTACAAGTGTGTAGGATCGGCTTATTTATATGATATCATGTTGCTCCGAATACATGTTTGAGTTCATAATCATAGGTTCGGCTTATTTGACAATATCGGTTGTGAGCCGAATACAGGGTTCGGCTTACTCGACAATATAGGTTTTGAGCCGAATATTTAGGATCGGCGTATAATTATTCTATGGTATGAGCCGATCCACTGTCTGTGTAAGCTAATAAAAATTTCAAGACATGATTCATACTTGCGCCGAATTAGTCTTATAACTTTCATACTTGTGTCAGGACCAATGCCGCGGGTAGGGAGATGTTGAAAAAAATGAAGGACAAAATTGATTCCAAAACACCAATGACCGTGGAAGAACAAAACTACCTCTACAAAAAGTGGGATGCAATCATCAACAAAGGAGAAGGACCCGAGGAACCCGAACAATCATCATCGGGATTTGGCTCATAAAAATCATCATCTTGAGTTTGTGTTTGAGTTTGAGCTTGAGTTTGAGTGGGTGTAAAATCATTCTCATAATCTAAGAAATCAGCCATTTCTGGATCATTGTTGTAGTTGATGTGTATTTTCTAGGTTTTTTAGATGAATGATGACCCTCCTCATCCTCCATTGAATCAAGAATTAGAATTTTCTCACTTTCTCCTTCTCTTTCTCTCCTTCTTAACCAAACCAAAACTTTGATTTTTTTTTCCTCAAATTTTTCATCTAAACAACTCTTATAATTCTGAAAATTATCTTAATCACTAAACAAAATATTTAATCACTAATTAAGATTATTAACATTAATACGTAAAGGGCAGATTTGTCATTAAAAAAAATTTGGGTTAAGAGATTATCTGATTTTACTATTCAACAACCTTTTTTTATCTTCATTCAATATGTCTCGAAAGATTTTGGTATGCCCAATATTATGGTTCTTTTAAATAGATTGTAATGGTTACTGATTTTTCTTATTACATCAACTTGTTTTTCTTCTATTTCTTTTTATTTTAATAAATAAGTAAATAAAATCTACTCCTATTTGTTTTTATTTTAATACCATTTGAGCAGAAAGTTCCTTGGGGCCACGAGCACCAGCACATGGAACGTCAGCTCCTAATCGCTACAGTGCTAGAGGTGCCTCTCTCATTTATAGATCACTATATCTACTTTTTCCCACATACATCCTTTTAAAATTATATCCAATTTCCCGTGCGAACCTTGTTTTAATGTTTGTTAGCTTGTTTTTTATTCGCTGTAAATTGTACACCAGTTTGTTTCTTGCACAAGATTAGCCAACTTCTGGCCACCTATTAATCTCCTTTTCCATCTACTCTCTAGTGCCTTGCATCCTGTTCTTCATAGATGGCATATTTTCAATCTATATCAGAAATCTTCGGCCAAATATAACAAAGAAGGAAGTTAAGGATGTGTTCGCAAAAAATTTTGGATCAGTCAAGGAACAAGGCGTTGAGCTCTTAAGAGACAGGGTTTGTTTTGTTTATGCATCCCATTTGACGTTAAGTTTTCCATTTCTTTAATCAAATTGAATTTAACTGACACCTGATTCATTTGCAACAGTACTTGTGGCATGGCTTTGTCGAATTTGAATCATATTCTTACGTGCAAGCTGCAGTCGAGGTATGAACAATCTGCAAAGAGCTTTCTTCATTTTCCTTTAAGGTGTAAGCTTGATTATTGATTTGGCAAGTTATAGTTGGATGTCCGCAGATAAAAGATCATCCATAGTTTTCAAGACCTTTGGGCCAGCTAGAACAATTGAAACCACTTACGTATCAGTTTTGGCTTCTTGAGCCGCATGTGATTCTTGAGCCAATGCACTTGAGAAACGTACATTTTATTTTGTACGCATGATTGTGCGACTATAAAACTTTCATGTACTGTAGCTATATGTAGAAACAAACAAGATCACTAGGACTTTGTAGCTATAAAATTTTCATGTGCTTGGGTTCTGTTCTAAAAGGTTTATCTTTGTTGTTTATGCAAGTATTTATCATTTTGTATATTCAGGCGAAGAAGGTCCTTATCGGGAAGCGCCCAGTTTTTATTGAGCACTTGACCAAAGTTACCCATGGCAAGTGAACTGTACAACAGTTTTTCTTGTCTTTATTTTTTGTCTTTATACGTGGGGATAGCTTTGGTGAAAAGCTATCTTAATCTGTTACATTGTAATATCTGTTACTAAAGCATATATAACATTTGGTTTTTCCTATTTTCCACGGCCATTTTTCCTAATCCCAACCCTAGTTAGTAAGTTCGCGAATGATTCGCGAATCATTCGCGAACTTTTTCGTATCACGAATTTTACCGTCTTATTCACGTACGTTTGCAACTCCGAACCCAAGTCGCGTATTATGTGGCATTCCCGGATTATTCGCGAACCGTTCACGAATTTTACGTATTCCGAATGATACGTCCGCTTAATTCGCCATAAATTCGTTAGCTTTTACTTTTCAAAGACTCCACTTTTTGGGCTTTACTGCCTTCCGAGCATACACGACCGAATATTAGACGTGTTGTAATTTTTATGAAACAAAAACGACTGAAGAGATTTGAAGGTGAAGGTGAGAGAGATCTCAAACTCACTAACCAAGCATCTAAACCACCATACGACGTCCTCTTGGATAACTAATGTTGTATATATTATTAATATCATCATATTAAGTTTATTTTTTCTTTAAATAACTCACACATATGCATAAAAATTGGTCTATGACCTAATAAATACAAATTATTTGTTATATATAGATACCGAATTTTCAGAGCCGAACTCACATTTATAAATCGAATTATACACGTACGTATGCCGTTCCGAATTACTAACGAATCACGTCCCGTTGACCGAATTTTGGACCGAATCTGGATTTTTACAAAACCGTATAATACTTGTACATTTGCCATTCCGTACGTTTGCCGAATCCCGAATTGCTAACTAGGATCCCAACCCCTCTCGCAATTTATAAAATCAATCTATTTTTTAATTCTAATTTTTCCTATTTACCAACCTATAAAAGTCAAACCGAATTTAACTGTGATTATTACTGTTTTTGGTATTTGCTTTTTTCTTCATTAATCTCCCCTTTCCATTGAACAATACCATAAAAAGACCAATTGGAAAGTCTAGGTTGGATTTCTACCAAAGTTTGATTATAGTACACCAATTGTTTTAGCCTTAATCATTTGCTTCGTCGATACAAAGATGAATTATTCGACGGTTAATCGTTATAGCATTATAACGGAAGATTCTATCATAAAAAATCTAGGAAAAATCTTCAAATCCTAAATGTGTCAAACATCCAAGAAGATTAATATAATTATATTAAAAACTCATTTAATGAACAAGGTTCAATTTTTTGACTAAGAAATAAATTGGAACTTAGGGTTTTTTTTGGTGTTTAATTGTTAGAATGGTTTCGATAACATACCCGATTATTATAATCCAAGTTCGGGTTATTTGCATCAACAGTTGCAAGACAATTAACAAATTCGTAATCTCTACATGTTAAAAATAATTCATGGTCCCAACTTGGGCCAGTTATAAATAGTAATAACCTTTACATCATAATATCATTGGATTTTTTTTCAGCCGTGCCTTAAAGTATTTCCCCTTGTATATCAATAGTCGACATTATATTGAAAAAATATGGTTCTTGTTACGCGAATTTTGTCATTCATTGGCCGACCTTTAGGGAGGCCTTCTATACGATAGCTAAATGTAGTTTGTCAGTCACTATGTTTGTACAAAAAAATTGAAATCAGTTTTTTGATTTCACAATTCCATCAAATTAAGATAAGATTTCACAGAATCAGTCAAATTGATGAGCAATACTATTTACATTCAATTAAATAAAGAGATTACTAGTTCAAAATTTAACAGATAATCCACTGAATCGATCAATTTTATTATCATATTCATTCAAAATAGAAAACAAATCCAGTTCTCAATTTCTTTGCAACATCGATCAAGCTGTCAGATAAAGCTATTTATACATCTATTCAACTCAATAAAACAGAGGACGGTAAAAACTTCAAGAATTTCCAATCTAAAAAAAAAAAGCGTCTGCATAAAATTAACAGATATTTTCGAGTCAGTCCCGGGTTAATCGTGGGTGTAGAAGACAAAGTAGTGGATCCAGTTAATTAAACCATACCCGATCCAACAACCCATAGTAGAAGTTATTTGTACGCCCAACATTACTCATTTAGTCGCACCCATTTTTTCACCACCATTTTAAAGCTTTTCGTAGAATCAAACCCATTGAATCTCCTCTTCTTATAATAAGTATTAAGTAGTATAGTACTCTTCGCACTCCAACCACAAATCAGCAACTTCCCTTCCTTTGCAATGAAAAACTATCGATTTCTTTATTGCCATTAAAGAAGTATTGAATTGGAAAAATTGCAAACTATAAAAAGAAATTCAAAGTCTCACTATCTACAAACACGAAGCAAATAAAATGTACTCCTAATCTTTGAATCAGTATAGTTCTTCTCCGATTGACGGAAACAGTGCGGCTACAAGAAAACTAAATAAGCTAAAGAAACAATCAATCTAGAACATAAACGAGAATTAGGTTTATAAATTGTAGAGTAAAACCACAAAAGAGCCCTTATATTAGTAAATAATATTTGGTGGTCATTTTTTTTTCTTGAAACAAACATATTATAAAGAGACCAGCTGCTCAGATTAAGATTCTGAGGAGGATTGTTTGTTACAGTAATCGGATAATTAAGGAAAGGAAAAGTGCGATCACCATCACGAGAGGATGGATATAGTCTTTGGTAAAATCCATAAGTATTGGCTTCCATTCAAGCCTTGGGGAAATACAATTCATTTGTCTAAAATAACTGAAAAGTTCTACATTGTCTTCAAACATTTTGATATGTGTTTCCTTTTGTGGGGGTCACTAGTAATATAGGAGAACCTGGTTTCTACATTGCTTACGATTTTAGATTCAAATGAATTTTGATTAGAAAGGTTGAGTTTCATTACTGGAAAGACTAAGTTTAAGTACTTGACTTCTCTTAACTAGCACCGCCACTCTAACGTGTAATATACACGATTACATAACACTCTCAGCTCTCACCACACACATCAACATTACATGTTATTACCCTCCCTCAATCACAAGTGGTCTGGAAACAGACGACTTGAGATTGTAAACTCTCAGCTCTCACCATACACAATAACATTACAAGTCAAACAACTAAGATGACTACATGGTGCAGAATAATAAGGGAGGATCATAGAAGAAGCAAGTGTAGGAGATGAAAACAAGAGACGCACTAGTCACAACAGGTTACCTTTTGATGTTGCAGAGCATAGGAAAGAAGTAAGAGCTGCAGATAAGTACCGAAACAGCATACCGAAATGTACATTTGTCTCACATATGAAGTTGTTGCAGGAATATTAATAGCAGGGTCCGCAATAGTTGATGCATGGAACAGAGATACAAGACTCAAGTATGAGAAATAGTTGTAGTAGCTTAGACATGGGAGAACAATAGAATGTAGAGGTGAACAAGGTCAATGCCAACCAACAGTAAAGGAGCTGCAACATGCTCTGATACCATAGTAACACAGGAGAACCTGGTTTCTACATTGCTTATGATTTTAGATTCAAATGAATTTTGATTAGAAAGGTTGAGTTTCATTACAGGACAGACTGAGTTTAAGTACTCGACTTCTCTCAACTAGCACCGCCACTCTCACGTGTAAGATACACGATTACATAACACTCTCAGCTCTCACCACACACAGCAACATTACATGGTATTAGTCACCACTTGATCTTTAATGTCTTCATCATATTTCCATCCTCCATTGCTATATTGCAGATTCATTTCATGTTTTGTTGATGCCATTTCATTACTGCAATTATGCTCCGTGCATTGCTATCCTCCAGACAGCTAACTGCGTGGTGGCAGGCCCATCGTCCTTTGGTTGTTCCTTGTTCATCTGTTAACACATTGATTATAATAGAAGTATGAGAATGAGTTGCCCAGCAACTGTAGCAGATCATTGTTAATTCTGTTTGGTGGTTCCTTGTTTGTAACTGGTCTAGTTGACCTAGGTTTGGGTTTCTGTTGTAGTGCAGCTGTAATGGTATGCTCTTGATGGTGTGTAAATGGTTTTCTATTAGGTTGATTATTACCGCAGGGGTTTTTTGTTGCTTCTGGAAGCATTTCAAGCATCTAGCTTTCCAAATATGCTATATTTGATGGTCATGATTTGGGGAAGTTGCGACGTAGAACACTATAAGGTTAAGATAGTCAATAGTTACGCCTATCTACAGAGAGCCAGTGTTAGTTTTAACTTTGGAGCCATCAGGGACGTTGAACGGTTTGGTACGTGGACTTTGGATCCTGGCCGTGGATATCAGCAACTCTCAGATCCATTCCTAAAATGTCCAACACCTAATCTCATTAATCGTTATTCCACCACAAAAATTTCACAATTTAACAGTGCGATAATACCAAAATTCCTTGATATTAAACATTTGGTGATTTTAAATGACAAAGAAAAAATTATAAATGGTACCAAAAAATTACAAATGGTACCAAGAGGAACGATTAGGTGTATTTGCGTCGGCCTCCACTGCTGCAGCAATCATCTAGTATAACTTCTTTTCATAGCATTGGATAATATTTTGATTCGTTGGAAAAAATTAAATTGATAAATTATCTTTTACTATGCCTAATCCTTTTTGTAGTTGTACAAAACACTAAAAAATCTCTAATAGCGTAACAAATTCTAAATACATACATATAAAATATCTGTAAATCATCTAATACAACTATAAAAATGCATTGAAGATGCACCAAACTTAAAGTTTTACATTTTCTATATTTATCTATCTATATTAACAACTTTCATATACTAATAATTTTCTGAATGTCCAAAAATATTAATCAGAGAGGTTCTATCGTAAAAAAATCAAAACTTTCTGGAGCAGCTGAAATTTAGACTAACCCCTACAAATCGAAATGTAGGACCAACAAGTATTAGGCATGAGAGGATAGGAATAGAAAGTCCAAAGCCCAATAATTTGGGTACTAAACTTTAGACATCTCAAAAATAAAAATAAAAAGAAGGAGAAAAAAAAATGGTCTGACGGTGATCGTTTCGTGTAGTTAGAATCGTTATGTTAAAGCATGAGAAGGAAAATACTTCCAAAATAAATATTTTTTTTAAGCATTTCCAGTTCCCAAACAGGTTATCAAATATGTTCATGAAAGCTACTACCAAGCTGTTTTATGATAAGGCATATTTCTATGCACATGCCAAAACACGATATTTGGAATATATGCACCCATTATGGGTATGCCAAACTGTCAAAATCATATGTCAATATGTTTTTCCTGACATATAGGCATACACGACATGGTTTCCATCGAGCGATAGAGTCTCGGTCGCTCGATGGTCAATTAATCTCTCGATGGTCATTAATTCGACAGCGACAGTCAAGCTGTCGCTCGCTTCTGTGATAGTCGCTTATCAGATCTTCATCCAACGGCTACCATTTTCCTCCTATAAATACCTGATTTCAATCCCATTTTAACTCACACCAGAATTTCTAAATGTCTCTAGAATTTCTCAATCTCCAATTCTTTTCTGATCTTCTAATTCCTCATAGAACATGGCTAATAATGCGAGCATGGCTGATTTCATAGCAAACCAACATACTTCGGAAAATTAAAGAGTTCGAATTAGGAGTAGAGTACCAAAATTTACAATTGAGGAAGATGAATGTATTTGCAGAAGTTATGTTCATTGTATTGAGACTTTATTCGCAGAAGAATCTCGTCAAGTTATTTTTTGGGATAGGGTTTTGAGGAGATTTAAAGAACAAACAATGAACCCTAACCATCGTGATGTTACAGGGTTGAGTAATCGCTTCACTATAATCAGTCGTGATGTTACTAAGTATCTTGTTTTACTTCAGCAAGAAGGTCCAAATATAAGGAGTGGTGAAACCTATTTGGAACTTAAAGAAAAGTGTCGTGCGGAATATCGTCGCATCTACGAACAAGACTTCGAATATGGAAGTTGTTTCGGGATTTTAAGATGCTTGCCCAAATATTATCCGATTTATATGTGGTAAAATTTATTTGTCAAGTCCTAAAACTTCTTAATTGTCCACTTATTTGTCAAGTCCTAAAAGTTGTAAGATTTTAACTCTAATAAAAATTCAAGATTGGATTACGAATAGAATTAAGCTTAATTTTCAATAATACTTAAATTTTCAAATTCAAAATTCAAATTTCTTAATAGTAATTTTTACAAGACATAAAAACTAGATAATGAAAGTTCCAAAATAAATATAACTGGACTTTAAAAATAAAAATTTGGGACAATGTTCTCCATCTTGTTAATCTTCTTCATTTCACCAAATTTCTAATCAATGCGCTCACGAACGGAGTCTCCTTTGTTTATCTTCTTCTTTGGCTTCAAACTTGTTTTGCCTTGATTTTCCTTTCCTTTAACCCTTCTTTGCCTTCTCTTAGTTGCGGTTTTGACTTGGTTGATATCCAAAACTTGGAGACTTCTTTGCTTTTTACTTATTTCTTTAAATCTATCACATATCCTCTCAACGGCACCTTCAAGCACTACTCCAGAAAAATCAAGTTGTGTTGCCGAATCAAGTTGGGTTAATTGTGCAATTTGGATAAAATAGAAGAAATAAATTAGATTGAGAAATAGAGAATAGAATGAGAAGAAGAGAAATTTTTTGTGTAAAAAATTTGGGGTAATTTTGAGTGTGAAAGTTACATATTTATAGCGATGAAGAACTAGCTGTTGGCGCTAGAGTTAATAGCGGCGGCGATACAAATATTATCTCCAACGATAAAGTCATTATCGCCAGCGATATTAAGAATATCTCTCGCTAGAAAGTCCGTCGCTTATTGGTTTTCCCATAGTGGAACAAATGGTTTGTCATGCCACCTGGTATGCCAAACACCATTTTTTTGGCATGTTCATCGGAATAGGCCTAACAAAAAAGGAAAAAAAAAAAAGACAGCCCCTGGAATAGATGAACTACTCGGAAACAAATTCGTATAGATTCCAACATCTATTAGCTGCTTATAGGCAACCAACTTACGTAATAAGCATGAGCATCTCATCAACGGATGTTGAAACCAGCCGACTCCTACATAAGAAGTACCTTTCACTTAAATAATGAACTGAGACTACTTCTAATCAGCTAGTCACTATCCTTCTAGATGTGCTTCCCACTAATGATGTGGAACATAAGTTTGAACAAGAAAAGTTTGTTAAATTCCTTGTTATTAAATGGTATCATTAAATGAAGATAGATTTCGTTGAAATTTTGTATTCACTCATTGCGTTTGCTAGAGGATAAAGATTCTGATCCAGTGGCTTAAAAAACAATCAAATGAACAGGCGACTATGGGGGTTCCAGTCCACTGGCTGTCCAACTAGTTTGGATGCAGTGCAGGGATCATTGTATACATCCATTTGGTGGGCGAGAAAAATCTTATCGGCATGTTGGGATATTAGAAGTAGAAGTAGTTTCGTAAAACCAAAAATACAATTAATTTGTTATTATTTTTTGGTTTTAGAAGTTACCTTCAAATTATAAGATTTGTATCCAAACTGATTTTTTATTTTTAGAAGCCAAAATATAACTTTTTGATACGCATCAAAACACACTGCACAAATGTATTTAGTCACTCCAAAATGGAAAAACGGTTTTCATGATCTTTATTTTGATTGGCTGTTTAGATTTCCTAATCTTAGTCTCTAATCATCCAAGATATCTTGGTTCTTTCGGGAAAAGAGGGTCTGAGTGGAAGTACTACAACCTTTTAGTCAATAAAGGTTGGCTGTGGTGTCTTTTAGCTTACAATATTCCGTTCCTCCGAACGCCAGGTGACAGTTTTCGAAGCATGATGTAGTAGAGCTGGCAGCGCAAAGAGTCGTCCCCAAATGGTGAAGGTATCATTAATTTGGATTATTTTATTTTTATGCGAGTAGATTGGTGAGTTCTAAACTCCCGTAAATAGTAGTAAAATATTATTACACGCTGAAAACGTGACAAATGAATAGCAAAAACATTTTAGCGACAAGAAGAAACTACACTGTCACTCAACTCTTGTAGAGACCATCTTGCACAAGATTGCTTTCTCGTAACACTGCATATATAATTGTCTAGTGCATCTTGGCTCTACAACCGCAATCTTGTTTTTTATCTCTTCGAAGTCGTCGAGTCGTTGGACAAACATAGATGCATGCAACTTGCACGAAGTGTAAATGAGAAACAAAGAATAAATTACTAGTTTTTCTTTTTTTTTCTTTTATAGTATTGATTCAGGGGCCAGGGATGCATGTTCGTCTTGTAAGCTTGCAGCCAGAAAAGAACAACATTTTCCAAGTCAATAGTCAGCTTTGAGTGGCTCTAGTGAAGTGTAGTCAATCACTTGAGTGCACTAGAATTGAGCCAAGCGTGGAGCCAGGTGTTGGTGGAGCCCTAAAGATTGACTGACTTTTTTTCTTTTTTTTGAATGAATAGGTTAGCCGATTCATTAACTCAACAAAGTGTTATAATTCTGGGGAATTTTGTTTTCCTGGAGTCTTCATTGATAATGTTTAAAAGAAAAGGTGGGCATGCATTTTGTCAAATTTTTGATGTTGGATTGCTTGAGTTCTGCGTTTGAAATTTGACTGCTTGGTTCGCCAGTTCGTCAGATGTTTGATTTGCTTTTGTGTATGCGTGTTGAATCTTCATTAGTGGAATTTCTTGCATGAGTGTTTTTATTTCTGATAACATTCTTTTTAGATACCAAGGGTGGTTGTTTGGCTGTTGTTGTTGGAGTTGTATTACAGCCATTGAATCCATTTCAAACCAAACCTTTGGCCACTGTTGTTGTACTGTGATTCTTGCTGCTATCAGTAAACCCCATGTTTCCGCCGTAGCTGAAGTCGTAATTCCCAGAGGTGCTGCCATTGCCATGAGTATCTCACCGTTGCTGGTTCTACAGATTATTTCTGCTCCTGCCGGTCCCGGACATCCTTGTTGCTCCATCCGTATTGATTTTAATCCAATCTACCGGTGGTGCTTCCCACCCTATCATTATAGTTGTTGTGTCTCTGTGTGCCGTTTGCTGGTTGCATTGAGGGAGGTTGGGGAGTATCGGTGGTAGATGCGTTTGTGCCCACATGAATTCTTTAAACATTACCTGTATGACTTGAGTTGTTTGAGTCGGAGTTTGTCTCTGTTGTTTGTAAACTTCCTGATTTCTAGCTAACCATAGGTGCCACATTGTAAAGCCGTGTAGGGTCTTGGTTGAATGTGGTATGTTGTTTCCTATTGTTGTTTGGATGTTGTTGGTTTCTAGAGGTGGAACTTTGGTTATTTGGGGTGTTGTGGTTGGTGGGGGTGTTTGGTGAGGTGTTGGGGGTGATGATGCGTTGCCAAACTTGTGTCGCCATCGTGCATTGGAAGAATATATGGTTGACTATTTCTGGTGCACTGTTGCATTGTGGGCAAATGTTGGTGGTGGTGATATGCCTTTGTGCTAATATGTTGAAGGTAGGTAGTCCTTCATGCATAGCTTTCCACAGGAAAAGCGAATTTTAAGGGGCATTGAAGTTTCCAAATATGATCGATTTGGGGGTGTTAAGAGGTGAGGGGTGGTGAAAAAAAATATTACTGAAGATGGTTTGGTTTGTGTGTTGATTAGCTGGAGCTGGGTTTTGTTTTTTTATGGGTGTTTGTAGTGAATGCAAGCTTTGGATATTTGTGGGTTTTGATGGGATGAGGGACATGAGAAGATTGTATCCTGATTTGCAAGTGTATTCTCCGGTTTTTTAATATGGCCAGACAATTGTATCTTGTATTGGGTGTTGTGGTAGGTATATATTGCTGATGTGGTGGGCTGTATTGGTATCAAACATGGAGTGTAATAGAGAATGGTTCCAAGTATTGGTTGTGTGGTCGATGAGTGTGAAAATTTGGATTTTAGGGTGTGGTGGGTGAATGAGCTGTGTGGTTTAATGTGGTATCCATTTTGATAAGATCGAAGTGTTTTAGCCATTTCCAATTCTTGAGTGACTGTGTTCCTGCAAAAAAAATAGCTAGGTTAGTTAAACTCTTCCATAATGGGCTCGCCGATGGTTTTGGTTTTTTGATTGGTATGGAAAGTATCAGTTGGCTATTTAGGTACTTGTCTCTGCTCATGGTAGCCCAAATTGACTTCTCGTCACCTTGCACTTGCCAAATTTTCTTCATGAGTAAGGCCTGGTTATGTTGCTTGGTTGGTCTTATGCCTGTGCCTCCCATGTGCTTAGGTTTTGCCACTCTCCTCCAGCCAATTGGATGTAGCTTCCTTTCCTGTTTGTCATGTCCCAAAAAAAAATTCCTCATGATTTGGTCCATTTTGTCGTGCACATTTGCTGGCAGCAGCTGAGTTTGCATGGCATGGTTTGTTGTTGGTTGCTAGGACGTTGTGATCAATAGTAATCTGCCAGCTTGGTTGACACATTTGGTGATCCATCCTTTGGATTTTCTTTCCATTCTATTCAACAGGTCAGCGAATAAGTTAGCCACAGCTCTCCCCTTTGTGATCAATAGTAATCTGCCAGCTTGGTTGACACATTTGGTAATCCATCCTTTGGCTTTTCTTTCCATTATATTCAACAGGTCAGCGAATAAGTTAGCCATAGCTCTCCCCTTTTTGAACTGTATCCCTAAATACGTCGGAGGTTCCGATGTAGTTGGTATTTCAAATAACAAACTGCGTAGCCCATTTACTTCATCTGGTGACAGTCTCGGGTGGTGCACGATATTGGATTTTTCTGTATTGATGAGTTTTCCTGCAGATGTTGAGTATCGATGCAGTATTTCTTTAATGTTGATGCACGTCTGTGGCTCCGCAACGCATGATATGAGCAAATCATCATCATATAACAGATGGGGAATATGGTTACCTTTCGCCGACAGTTTCAGACCTTTAATTTTCTCTTGTTGTTGTAAGCATCCAAGGTTGGTGGATAGAATCTCAGCACAAAGTATGAAAATGTATGGGGAGAGTGGATCACCTTGGCGAATGCCTCTTGTTGGTTGGATGTGCCCGTATGCTGATCCATTAACTTTAATTGAGTAAGTCACTGTGGTGATGTAGGTCATTACCCATTTAATGAAAGATTCTGGGAATCCAAGTCTCCTTAGTGATTGCTCTATAAAGGACCAGTCGAGGGAGTCATATGCTTTTCGTATATCCAGTTTGAGAGCAATTTTTGGGTGCTTGGACGGAGGTGTTGATCTAATGACATGGAAAAGTTCACCAGCAATTGCAATGTTGTCATGGATAGATCTTTTGGGAATGAAAGCACTCTGATAAGGGTTGATGATGCATTCTAAAATTGGTCGGAGGAGGTTAACCAGGATTTTTGTGATGATTTTGTAAACTACGTTACAAGGACCAATGGGCCTGAAATGGGTAGGGGTTGTTGGGTTTGGGATTTTGGGTAGGAGAGTGATGTGGGTGTGGTTTATTTGTTCTTGTAGATAGTTGTTTTGGAAAAAATCTCTGATCATGTTGACAATTTGTGGACCTGTTGTTTCCCAAACAAAAATAAGAAACTTACTGGGTAGGTTCAATTTGTTCAATTGGTTTTTGTAGGTAGACTGACTTTCTACTAATGGGTAGGTTCAATTTGTTCTGCTATCATTTTTGTTTAACAGAGTAATTTGCTAATGATAGCTCGACTGATTCGCGTATCTCAATCGTTCTACCTGGGTCTGATTTATCTTATTCAAAAATTGTTAAATATTACTTGTGATGTTAAAAATAATAATACCATAACTTTTTCATTTTAATTTAAAAATAGACCAAAGTGAAATAATGATAGCATCATGGAGTATTTTATTGTTTGTAAGCTGAAATGTTAGGTTTACTGATTAACATTCCCGATAAAAATCCCTCCTTAAACGTATGGCCCGGCTCCACTTTGATGATCCCAATGCTGAGAACGCGTCATAAACCGTCCATTTCCCTCTCAGATTATTCTGCAGGATAAAAATAGGTATGTGTAACATTTCCCAGTTGTAAGAAAATTTTAAACTCCGGTTAGATATGTGCTTAACAAATCAGGTATCCGACCAATACACCTCTAGATTAGATCTCAAATCGGACATCAGAAAACGAGCCACGTCTACATTATTTCTCCCTAGCTGCCATTTTGTCAGCACTAAGTACACACTAAGCAAGTAGATTTATTTGGATGAAGTCAAAAACAAAATTATTTTATTTCATATAAAACCGACTTTCCTATTTCTAGAAGCAGTTGTATAATATTATCGTTAAACAAAGTTTTGGTTTTGGGCTTCGAAAAGCTTCTCAGTGTACATCCAAAAACAGCCTAGGACGAAAACAAGCCCCTTCTATATTACTTCTTTCCTAACCATCATTTTGTCAGCACTAAACACGCACTAAGCAGATTTACTTGACTAAACAAACCAATCATAAACTAAAGAGTAAAGACCAAACACAAAATCGTAATTAAACAACCAAACTTTATCCATCCCTCATCCGCATTTCCCCATATAAACTAAAACCGTTGAAATTCATTTTTGTAGATTTCACACTACCAAAGACTTTCCCGGCAAAACACCAGAGGTCTGCCTCGATGTCGAAAACACCCTCAAACCCTTATCAAATTTTCAAATCATACCCTCCCTGTGTTCTTCTCCTTCTTCTCTTCTTCAATGTCACGGTAGCTTCTGATGAAGAACAATCAATCTTACTGAAACTTAAACAACAATGGAAAGACCCACCATCTCTTGATTCCTGGAAGATAACTTCATCTTCATCTTCAGCTCATTGTGAGGATTGGGAAGGAGTCTATTGTGATGAAAATAACTCTGTAACGAGTATTATACTTGTTGAGAAGAATATCACTGAAAAAATCCCATATTTTCTCTGTGATTTGAAAAATCTTACTGAGATTGACTTTGCATGGAATCTTATTCCCGGAGATTTCCCAGATTTTCTTCTTCAGAATTGTTCAAATTTGGTAAAGCTAGATCTTTCTCAGAACTGCTTAGTTGGTCAAATTCCTTCTGATATCGATAGGTTTCTCGTTCTTGAAGATTTGAATCTTGGTGGAAACAATTTCACCGGCGATATTCCAAAATCAATTGGGAAAATCTCAGGGTTAAAGACACTTTATCTTCATCAGAATCTTCTTGATGGGTTAATTCCAGCTGAAATAGGTAATCTTTCTAACCTAGAAGAATTGAATTTAAATGATAATTCATTTCCAGAGTGGAAAATTCCTTCAGAATTCGGTAAATTGAAGAAATTACAGGTTTTCTTGGGAACAAATTCGAATTTGATTGGTGAAATTCCTGAAAGTATTGGTGGTTTAACTGATCTTGTAACATTAGATCTTAATACTAATAAATTAGATGGAAAAATTCCTAATCAGTTATTTTTACTCAAGAGTTTAACTTATTTATTTCTCTATAACAATAAATTGTCTGGAGAAATACCTGAGAAGATTGAATGCTTGAATTTAGTTGAAATCGATTTGTCGATGAATCAACTAACCGGAACATTACCTCGTGATCTCGGGAAGTTAAAGAAGTTGGAGATATTTTATTTATACATGAATCAATTGTCTGGAGAAGTTCCAGTTGGTCTAGCAAAGCTTCCATCTTTGAAACATGTCCGGCTATTCACAAACAAACTTAATGGAAGTTTGCCAGAAGATATGGGTTTGTTTTCCAAGCTTGAAACTTTTGAAGTGG
The DNA here is from genome assembly GCF_003573695.1 of Papaver somniferum. Lineage (NCBI taxonomy): Eukaryota > Viridiplantae > Streptophyta > Magnoliopsida > Ranunculales > Papaveraceae > Papaver > Papaver somniferum. Next base: position 78,160,412 of record NC_039359.1, on the reverse strand, counting down.
CAGAAAATGAGTTGACTGGGAACTTGCCGGAGAATCTTTGTGCTGGTGGTGAATTGACAGGAATTGCTGCTTACGAGAATCATTTAACTGGGGGAATATCGAAAGTATTGGAGAAGTGCAACAGTTTGTATGTGATTAAGCTGTACGAGAATAGATTTTCTGGGGAATTTCCTGCTGGTATTTGGTCGCTGAAAAATTTATCTACTGTAATGATAAACGATAATTCGTTTACGGGTAGTTTTCCTGATGAATTTGCTTCCAATTTAACGATAGTTGAGATTAATAACAACAGGTTTTCAGGTGGTATTCCAAAAGAAATGTCGCAGTCGAGTCTAGTTGTGTTCAAGGCGAAGAACAACCAGTTTTCCGGTGAGATTCCGGGGGAACTAAGTGGACTGTCTAATCTGCTTACTTTATCACTTTATGGAAATCAGCTTTCAGGTCCAATTCCATCTCAGATAATCTCTTTGAAATCTCTCAACTTCTTGAATCTTGCACGTAATCAGCTGTCCGGCGAAATTCCTGAAGCTATTGGTCAACTTCCTAGTCTCATTGAACTCGATTTGTCAGAAAATCTTTTATCCGGTGAAATTCCATCTCAGATAGTCTCTTGGAGATCTCTTAACTCGTTAAATCTCTCACGGAATCAGCTGTCTGGTGAAATTCCTGAAGCTATTGGCCAGCTTTCTAATCTCATTGTACTAGATTTGTCAGAAAATCTTTTGTCAGGTGAAATTCCATCTAAAATTGGCCAGTTTTTGACTATCACCTCTCTCAATCTTTCGTCTAACCGGCTCACTGGGAGAATACCGTCCCAAATTGATAATCTTGCATATGTGAATAGCTTCATGAACAACTCAGGCCTTTGTGGGCACAACCTCGAGCCAAGTGTTCCGTCTTGCATTTCTGAACCATACCAAAATCCCAACAAGTCATCTTCTAAGGTGCTAATAGTGGTCTTGATCATTACAGCAGTGATTTGTCTTGGTGTTGTATCATTCGGTTTGTTTGCGTTCAGAGACTTCAGAAGGAAATGGAACGAAAGAGATATTTCTACTTGGAAACTAACTTCTTTCCACAGGTTACAGTTCACAGAATCAGACATCCTGTCAAGTTTGACTGAGAACAATATGATTGGTAGCGGTGGTTCGGGGAAGGTGTATCGAGTTGATATTAGTGGTATAGAGGAATCTGTAGCTGTTAAGAAAATATTCAACAAAGGGAAGTTGGATAAACAGCTCGAGAAGGAGTTCCAAGCAGAGGTTCAAATCTTGGGTACAATCCGACATTTGAACATTGTGAAATTACTATGTTGTGTTGCTTGTGATAATTCAATGCTCCTTGTTTATGAATACATGGAGAATCGGAGTTTGGATCAATGGCTTCATGCAAAGAAGAGAGGATTCCCGGGGTCTGGTTCAGTACGTCGTGCTGCATTGGATTGGCCTACCAGGTTACAAATTGCGATTGGAGCTGCTCAAGGGCTTTGCTATATGCATGATAGCTGTTCTCCTGCGATCATTCACCGCGATGTGAAATCCAGCAATATCTTGTTAGATCACGAGTTCCGAGCAAAGATTGCTGATTTTGGATTAGCCAGGTTGTTGGACAAGCATGGAGAGCCTCAAACAATGTCTGCAATGGCGGGTTCTTTTGGATATTTCGCTCCCGGTGAGGTTCTTCCCCTTGCTAAGTATTTATGCATTTTCCGAACTAATTTCATTTTTTAGTAGTTAGATAAAACACTAGTTAGGTTCCAGATTCACTTCTGCTAAAAAACTTCCTACATTAAAACTCACAATTTTCATTTATTTGGAATTTTGGATTGCAGAATACGGCTACACAACGAAAGTAAATGAGAAGGTTGACGTCTATAGCTTCGGTGTGGTGCTTCTTGAACTTGCAACTGGAAGGGAAGCCAATAGAGCAGATGAACATACAGGCCTAGTAGAATGGGCGAGGTATCGGTTTGATGAGGGAAAATCTATTACTGATGCCTTTGACGAAGAGATCAAGGAGCCTTGTTACTTGGATGAAATCAGTTCTGTTTTCAAACTTGGTCTTGTTTGTACTGGCACGTCGCCTTCAACCAGACCTACCATGAACGAGGTTTTGGAAATCCTGCTCCAGTGTGGACCTCAACAGGGATTTCATGGAGTTAAGAACACAATGAAGACTGAAGAAGATGTTAATCCCCTCCTTGTCGATGAACGTAATCTTTTTAACCACAAAGGAAGCAAGGGAAGCAGACGGTCAGTGAGGCATTCAGATGACTGTGACGATAGCTTGGTATGTAACAACGTGTGATGGTTTGTAGTGTCACATTGTTAGCTTTTAGCTTTTAGAGTGTTGCATTGCTAAATCTTAGCTCCAGGCATTAACATGCATAGCAGACCGGGGTTCTCCACCCAAAAAGCGAAGACCTGCTGGTGTTTGTAATGTGAGTAGCTCCGAGCAGGGTCTGTCGTAGGCCTAAATGCAAGATCTGTCGTAGACCTTAATGGTTCGTCATTTATGACTAGGCAGGGTGCAACAATGATGCTGGTTTAGCACACAAGTAAGAGTGCAAGTATCGCGAGCTTCATTTGCTAGAGTGGTTTTCATAAGTGATGCCCCTTGTGAATTATGGATCATGTAATATATTTCACTGAATAAGGTTCCTTGAAGTCTAGATTTTGAATGTGAAATGCACAAACTTTTCTCATGTTGAGCCATGGAACCTAATCACAATGCAACCTCATGGCATAGTGTTCATCTCAATACAATGCCAGTTAGGTAGGTTGGTAGTGCGGCTAAGTGGTTGAAGTGTTGTAGTGAAGGACATAAATGGATGTAGCTCAGCTGTCTTCCACTCCCACCCACTAGCCTTGGCTAAACAAGGGAATGAGATTACATGCATGAACCGCTAGTCATGCCCAAATGTAGTAAGTCCAGATAACCCCACTCAACAAATACCTCCGTTTCAGGAAAAGTGATACTTTCAATGCATTAGAGGAGTCCAGGTTACACAGTTACCTTGGCACAGTCACTGGTATTAGTGATTCGGAACCAGTGAAATGGAAGAGTTTCTACCCATATATACCGACTTCTATTCCATGACAGATCAAGGAACTCGGCTTAATACAATTTCCAAGCCTTGATATATTGCTTTTGAATAGTGGCATGAATCTGCTGCCGGGAGAGCGGCCAAGTAGAGTGTCTGTTTGGGATATTGAACGTGTTGCAACTCCTTTCTGCGTATGCCCACCTCCAAATACCTATTTACTTGCATCTATACCACAGGATGTAAAGACTCTTGCAGAGGCAGTCAATTAGTGGAGACCACCATTTTCAGTTTTTTATCGCAGTAAAATAGAGAGCAGCAGGACATGTACAGATACCCATCAATAATAATAACACAGTAACTCATTGAAAAATACCAGCTTTCTCCATTTTATTCACCAACTCAGAGAGCTCCGAACATACATCCTACAGTTGCACCGCTGCTAATAATGGAATATAGCTGGAAAATGAAAAGGGGAAAGTAGCAGAAAGGCGCAGGCTGAAGTGAGAGTATCACGGCCACTTTCAGGTTCTGCAATTATACACTTTATATATAGCATATAATCTCATATGCCGCACTATGAGAAGACCATAAATTTGACTGTAATTGTACTCCAACTACTTCTGAAAGAAGAAATGAAAAAGCCTAAATGACTTGACAAGGTAACACGAAAACTGAAAAAGATCATAAGGTTACTGAAATGCGAAAGAAGGGAATTTTCCCTACTTGGTCAACTTTAGCTTTCCTGGACAGCATCTTCAAGTTCAGGATATTGGGAATGAGAAGCTGCAAGAAGGGCAGCTCCAATACCTGACCCATCATTGGCGTGCTCAACAATAACGTTATCTGCCGCTTCATCACCTAATAGTTCCTTTAATGAGTCCTCTAAACACTGGCTGAATTTCTTGTAGTGTTCAAACAAACCTCCATCCATTGCTATCACAGTTTTCTGTTGCTTTTCACCTTCCTTCACTACATCCCTTCCCAATTTCTTTAAGATGCCATAAATCCCTGCAGCGGAGAGACGAGCACCACGTGTTGATACAATGTTGCAGAGTTCAACTACAGCTCTCCTTGTTTTTAAAGATGTATTAGTAATCTGAAACATGGAAAAAGAGAAATATATGCAGTCATCAGCATGAAAGTTTCTCCTAACTACGCTGTAGGTGTGCATAAACGCTGGCCAAAAAACAAATAGAAAGTCGTACTCTAAAAAAAAAACTATTATTACATCATTATCATTAAGTATCATTAACCGGAGGACCTAGTTTAATGGCAAAATCACTTGTAGCTCGAAAGTGCTAAGAACAAAACCAGTTTTCTTTGGGAGGATGAGAGCCCACAAAAGTCTCTTACAGCAAGTGGTTGGTTGACAAATTAAAATGTATATTCAGAAGGAAAAGGTTACTTCGGACAAGTAAAAGTCAGAAACCCATACCCCTAAAATATCCTTCAGTTTTGCTCCCACCACTCTGAGATCGGAGGATGTATCATGATGCATTACGGACATTTCGGGCGTCCTGCAGATTCCACAAATATAATGTGAGGTACTCTGATATTGCAGTTTGACGTTACATTAAAGTGAAGATGGTTGAGCAGAAACTTGAGGTATAAAATATCATAGTTCAGTACAAGCATGAATTTTCAAGAAGTTTACATTCTTTTCATGAATGACTCATGTCATTTTCAATTTTCTATTATGGAACTGCTAAGCCTAAACAGTAATCGAATTAGTTGAATATAGATGTACAACCTGGGTGCAGCTGGTAACTAATAAGAAGCCACAAAACTGAATGCCAAGTTTCTTCAACCACAAAACCTTTAGCCTAGGCAGCTATCAAATCATAAATTAGTGACCATGTTGTTTCCTACTTTATGGTCACAGACTCACAAGCAGTAACAACAAAAACCCCACAACGCCACAACCCCACCCCACTATGCACTGTGATAGCCTAGGGTGGCAAGGGTAACCAACCAGTTTCCAATTAAGGTCGTACAGTAAGACTATATTGCTTAGCAAAAAGATGAGCAGTATAGTGCAAGCAAAGCTGCAACTATGGAATACCTCAATATGAATGGAACTCTAAGTTTGGCTGGAACAACATCACCAAAGAAAGCAGCTTCCTCGGCCATTTTCAGTAAAACTCTTCGTACAATGTCTCCCAAATACATCCCGGAAATTATCTTTTCAAAAATCTGTTGACATCAAAAGTTCAGATTTAAAGCGATTAATATTCTGGAAAAGAATGACAAGTTAAGAGATTGTTAGACAAACATAAATTACAGTTGAATCTTACCTGGTCACCAACATTTAAACTCTCAAGATCCAAAGAATGATCATATTCTGTTAGAGGAAGATGTGACGACCGGAAGTTTCCCCACTCCATGTTGATAACCTACCATTAGACAGAAGGTAAGTGATTTAACTCAAGAACATAAAGTAAATGTAGAACAACCTGTCCTCCAGTAACCAGAAAGAAAATATTTTTGTTCTACAGAAAACAAGTGCAGAACAAATTGTGATCGAAAAACAAAGAAAAGATAACAGCTAACCATCTCTCCTGATTTGGGTAAAAGTCCATGCCACTTGGGAATTGCATGTGCACGCTCCACATAAGCTGCATTTGTTCCAGTACCCAATATCACAGCAGCAACGACGTCATTATTGAAGTATCTACCCCCAGCTAATGTGCCTATTGTGTCATTAACCTACAGTAAATCAATCCATTATCTCAAGTCTCAACAAACACCCGAAAGTTTTATCCGGTCATGTACATTCACATGAAGATTCTGAAAGGATCAAAGCCAAGAAGAGGCCACTGTAAACTTACAAGTGCTGCAACACGCATATCAACCCCTTTCCTTTCCATGGCTTTTGTCAATTCTGCCACCACATCTTGACCGACCTAGTTACACAGATATTAAGAGTACCAAGATTAGACACGGGTCTAGGAAACACAAGATTGAAATAGCACCCAGGTTAATATCTTTACCGCATCGTCTATTGAGAATCCTTTTGTCCAATTAAGAAGAGTTCCAGAAGCAATGGATGCCTGCTTTACTGGGAAAGAGAATGTAAAACCCAATTCCCTCTGCCTACCAGGAGCAAGATGAAATTCTTCACCTTCTGTAGCAACAAATTTTGCTAGTTCAGCTGCAATAAAGTCAAATAGGTCCTGCAATTACAATTATTTGATTGGAAGTTTAGATGGTAACCATAGAAATCTGAATCAATAAGGTTGGATTGAACTCAAACTTACATCTGAACTCCCAACCATTAAAGGCTGAGGGATTGACACCTCGGTAAATTCTTGCTTAACTACTCGTCGTTCCCTTCCACCCAATTGTACACGCAATACACGGAAGTTTGTTCCACCAAGGTCCAGTGCATAAAATAATCCGTGCTCGTCACTAGAAAACAGAACAGAACACATCAGTTAACTGGATAATAATCTTTCAAAACTATTCGCGCTCTCAACAACACAATGTAGAGAAATGACTATGTTAAACGCTCCAAACCAGTACAACATATGAAAGTTTTCCTACTTCATTGCTGGTAATAAATTCCATCTTTAGAACGCCAATTCCATCGGTAAGTAGAAAAAGAACCTTAGATTTCAAACCAATTCACTGGCCCTTCCCACATGCAAGTAATGAGACATGAAGTGGGATAATTCTAGTCAAACAAAGAGAGATAAAGGCACTCTTGCAGAAATTGGTAGGTCAAGAACCGTGTATCTAACTCTGATATATGAGGAACTCAGCAAATTGATGGACTAAGCAATCAAATTATCGGCTGAAGCACAAATGTCCGCTAAAGACGAGGCTAAATGAATTAAAATCTATCAGAAAAGAAATAAGAATCACTAGTAGCCATGATATTCAATTGTCAAGTCTCCGTCAACTGTATCCAACTTAAGGAAAATTTCACCCATCTCCAGTTACTCCAGTAAACATCCACACTTACATGATATTCTCTTTTTGTTAGACAAAGAAGTCAAACAATACCATTAGAAGAAAGAAAGCACAAAAAGGAGATTGCTACAGTAACAGCACTATTCTTAAAATTTCTATCTGAAATTCCCAAAATTAAAAGTGAAAACTTCCATTCAACATATATAGACCTACAGAAAAAACATCAAATCAATCGAATACTAATTTACACATGCAAATTAACTTCCCAAAAATATACCTATCTTTTTTACCACAATTTCAAAGTTCCAAAATGAATATCTCTACAGCAACAAAAAGAAACCCATAGAAATTATAGCAAAAAGGAATCACCTTTTACCCATCAATAGCAAGATTTTCATCAAAACATAAATTTTAGAAATCACCATTAATGGAAAAGCACAAAAAGCAATCACCTTTTCCAATAAAATTAAAAACCCAAAATTCAATATGACTAAAAAAGAAAAGCAAAAAAGAAATTAGAGGTACCGACCCAGTGGGAAGATTATCAACAAAACTGATAAGCATCTTGAGCTTACTACCACCTTCAGAAGCTAAACCAGCATGCATCTCAACAGTCATAGCATCAGCAACCTGTCTCAATTTCCCAAGTGAAGTACCACATTTGTCTTCAAATTCTCTTAATATTGCCATAGCTCTTGCCCATCTACCTGAACTTTTCATTCTATGTCTTACAATCAAAGCTGCAACTGCACATACTGTTGCTGCACATATCACCGTAGCTCCCACTGCTACCTTCCCCATTATTATTATCACTCAAAGTCTCAAACCCTAACAACAAAAACAGATCTTTCTCTGATTTCTCACTGTATACTGGATTATAAACAACCCTAACAAAATGGATCAGAAACTGTTTTATCAAACTTGATGATTCAACCTCATTTGGTTAAGTTCTGATACAACAACAAATTTAACCAAAATCGAAACTGAAGTAATTTTATTTGGATTTTTTTATTGTATTTTTTGATTTATGAAATAAAAATGAAATGAGAACCAGAGAAAATTATGACAGACCACCAGGATTCAGATTTCTCTGTTTTATCTTAATTTTCTTTTAGTTCCAAAAAATGTGTCTAAAAATTCTGACGTCTTATAACAAAGGACTTTAAATTTGAAGTTATTTACGAGGTAACCATTGAGCTTTTTTCGGTTGGTAGGACCACAGGGGGATATTCTTTGGTCCTACGTTAGTGAATGACATGGAATATTATGTGGGTCCTGGTGATTTGTAAGATTGATCTTAACCGTTGATCACATTACGACGAGATGTGGTTTGATGATGGGCCTTGGCTCCGTTTTGGAGGTTTGCTTTGAAAGCCCATGAAAAAACAAAAGAGTTGATAGGCGTCAACATTTGTGTTTTGTTTTCTACTTATCAACGGTTTAGGAGAGTGCTAGATGACAACAGATGATGATTGTTGCTTGCCGGAAAACGGTGCATTTGGTGTCGGAGAGGAGTGAAATATCTTATAGCGGGTTATTTTTCTTTGTTCAAACCAAAATATCATGAATACCCCTTAAACTTTTTGATTTTTCTGTCATGTCATGTGTTCCATTTCAATCCATTTAGTTGTTGCTTACTTGCTTTTAACAAGAAGAGTACTTTATTTCTTTCACAGATGATTCGAAAAACTGAGATGCACTGAGACAATCGCAGTAGCGTCTATATCTGTGTTATCTAGATCTTTAATGGAAGAGTAAAGATGTCTGCAGAAGAGATAAGATTTGACAATATATTCTTCCACACCTACGAATATTTAAAGTGATTCAACACTTTCTGATTGCGCATGTTCATCACCGAAGATATTCTTTTTCTGGCTTGTTATATCATGCGTGAATCACGGGCGGAAGTAAAGGGGGCTAAACCTGGCTATAGCCCCTTTTTCTCATAAAACTAGAACAAGTTAATAATTCACCCTTTAGTTGAATTTTTGTTTTTATTTAGTCCACTGGTTAAAAAGGAATTTAGTCCACCTCTCGATCATATTAGTCCACCAAAGTCCGTCAAGTGATTAAAGAGATCAGTTGTCCAAGCCAATTAGTCAAAGCATCCAAGCCCAGTTACGTGTCTAAATATTTTAATGTTCCATGTTCCAATCGGTGCTTTTGTTACTGTTAGAATATAGAACAACGATAAACAAAGTGAGCGAAATTCGTGGCTGGAATTGAATGGGGTTATGAACGATCATTAGTAATAGGTAAGAATTTTTCTTCTTTACTTATTTATGATCAACATGTCAATCAAGAGTAATTCTATAAGTTTGTAATTCCTAAAAGCTATTTCGTTTTGTGTTAAATTAGGTATTTAGGTTTTACTGATTTTGAATAAAGTAAAAACTCAAGGTTGTTAATTGTTTTCTAGGGGTTGATTCTAATTGAGAATTAAATTATGTTGATGTTTATTATTGATAATTGAAAATTGAATTTGTAATTGTAATTCTAGGGTTTGGGTTTTCTACTTTGAGACTTCTAATTGAGAATTGAATTGATGAAAATTGAAATTATTGAAATTGTCTATTGTATAACAAGTTACTTGTGATGCTTACTACAGGTTGCAATGTCTACTCCTTGTCAAGGGACTAAACGTGGAAGAGCTACTAATACTATGCATAAATTTTTCAAAACTATTGAAGCAGCAACTAGTAATGTGCTGTTTTCGTCTCCATCATCTGCTAGAAATCATGAAGTTCCAGTTGTAAATTGTGAACCTGAAGAAGTTGAGGGTACTCGAAGAACTGTTGAAGTTGAGGGTACTCGAAGAACTGATTTTGAAGAAGTTGAGGGTACTCAAAGAACTGATGGAGTTGAGGGTATTCAAAGAACTGATTTTGAAGAAGTTGAGGGTACTCGAAGAACTGATCTTGAAGAATTGGATACTCGAATCGTACCTGAAGTTGCCGATAGTGCGTATGTTACTTCTTTAGAACGGGATCCTGGATTACGTATACCGATAATGCAGCATACGGCTAACAAACGTGATGAAGTTCGCCGAGCTTATCTACAAATGGGGCGTATTAGAATAAAACTTTCTAAGTATCCAGGTACTCCAATGGGAATCCAAGATCGTCGATTTTCTGCGAAGTGGTTTGGTGAATTTCATTGGTTAGAATATTCTAAAGCTAAAGATGATGTGTTCTGTTTCTATTGCTATTTATTTGAGAAAAATCCACCAAGAAGACCAGAGTACACTTTTGAAGGAGTTAGAAATTGGCATAACGTTAAAAATGGAGCTAAATGTGCATTTTTGGCACACATGGGAAGTAGCAATTCTGTACACTTCACATCTGTAGAAGCAGGTGAGAATTTAAAGAATCCACAGCAACATATTTCCACTACTTTCCGTACACAGTCGATAGAGATTATACGGAGAAACAGGTTAAGATTCACAATATCGGTTCAATGTGCCCTGTGGTTAGCTTTTCAACAGTGTCCATTTAGAGGACACGACGAGTCGAAAAATTCAAAGAACCGTGGTAATTTTCTTGAGATGGTTAGATTTTCCGCCACACTCAATGACAAGGTGAAAGAGGTTGTCCTAGAAAATGCTCCCAAAAATTCTACTTATACTTCGCCTGCTATTCAAAAATAGATTTTGAATATTATTTCTAACGAAATCAGAGACAAGATTCGAAAAGAAATTGGAGATAGGAAATATTGCATACTTGTGGATGAATCTAAAGATGCTTCAGATAAAGAGCAGATGGTGCTAGTTTTGAGGTATGTGGATAGTGATGGGTATGTTCAAGAACGTTTTTTCGATATTCAACGTGTGAAAAACACTTGTGATGTAACTCTCAAAAAAGGTATAATTTATATTCTTAATCGTTATAATCTTGCCATTGAAAACATGTGAGGACAAGGTTATGATGGTGCTAACAATATGCGAGGTCGAGTGAATGGATAAAAGCTTTGTTTCTTAAAGATTGTAAATATGCATACTATGTTCATTGTTTTGCACATAGGCTACAGTTAGCTCTTGTTCACACAGCTGAAAAAAACGGTAGACTTTGGGACTTCTTTTCAATGTTAAATAATATTGTTAATTTTGTCACTGCTTCTTCACTGCGTTTAGGATCTTTCCAAGATGCTCAAGAAGATGATATTAACCAAAGGTTGGCTAATGGTGATCTTGAGACAGGTAGAGGGGCTAATCAAATAGGTACTTTTCCAAGGTATCGACATCCCTGATATGACTGCACCTTATATGCAAGGTACAGATCGTTCTTGCCAGCAGCGTGATAACATTATTGTAGATCATCATTATCACCATGATATTTTTAATGCTGCAATTGATCTTCAGATCGCGGAATTAGTTGGAAGGTTTCCTGAGGATACAATGGAGTTACTTTTTCTTTGTTCATGTTTGGATCCTCGAGAATCTTTCAAAGCATTCCATGTAGAAAATCTTTGTACTCTAGCTGAAAAGTTTTATCCTCTCGATTTCAGTCGACAAGAGGTACATACTTTGAGAAATGAATTATACCACTATGGGCAAGATGTAGTCAAGCATGCTGGTTTTAAGAACTTATCAATTATTGCTGAATTATGTAGACGTCTAGTGGAAACAAGAAAGGCAGATGTTTATCCTTTAGTTGACAGGATGATTCGTCTTATATTAACTCTCCTGTTTCTACAGCAAGTGCGGAATGGTATTTTTCAACAATGTCAAATGTTAAATCAGCTCTCTGCAACAAAATGGATGCAAACTTTCTTAGAGATTGCATGATGATAAACATTGAAAATATCCTTGCACGAAAAATCAGTATTGATCGGATAATTGATTTGTTTATTGCTCGAAAGGATCGAAAAGTAAAACTAAAGGAATAGATGATGATCTAAATGCTGGTTGATGGGTTTTGTTGGTAAATCTGTTGTTTTTTTGTATATTTGTATCAACCTGACTACTACATCTATTATATTATATATAATGAAAACTTTTTTGTATTGATGGTGTTCACTTTAGCTCAATAGTAATGAAGATTTCCCAGAAAGATCAGTTGAAATCAAACTTTGGTCCGTCAACTGACAAGTTCATTGTTATCTTAGAAATGCAGGTTGCTTTAAAGGAATGGGCGTTTCGACAACCATGATGGAAGCAAGGGTGACAGCACTTTCTGCGATAAAATGGTAACAGTCCTGTTTTGTATCTCACAAACTACTTTTTCTACCATTCTCTACCATACTAGCTCACAATAACAATATTGTAGCGGGATTTTCTTTTTTTAGCCCCCCTTCTAAAATCTTGATTCCGCCACTGTGCGTGATTGAGCCTAGTGCATGAAGATGGCAAAAATGCTAACGGGAAGTACCAGATTAGATAGGGGTGTACCAAAAACAAAAATAAAACAAAATAACTTCTCATATAAAACAAAACAGATTTTGTACACCCCCTCTTAACCTAGCACCCCATCAGCAGCCTTGGAAGATGGCATGCCTTGAACTTGGAAACAAACCGTTGTTACAGCAACTTACAAGTTCATCTAGCTATCAAATCCCAAGTTACTTGGGAATATTTATTTTTCTGATGCTATTAAGAATTTTTGAACAAAAATACAAAATATCAAGTGCGGTTTACGGACCACAATTGTCCCATCTTCTTCGGTTCGGTCCCTGGATGCAACATCCGAAAGCTAGGCGACCATATGCCACCGATTTGTGTTGTCCTTTTCTTGATTTCTTGTCTGTTTAATCTCAGTATTTAGCTACTAAACTATAAATTCGCGTTGATCGTAATGGCAAGAAAAATAACTTGGTACAACTATAGGGGTATATTTAACGAGCTTAGAACATGAGGGTGTCATGTGACCTACTAATTTGAAAGATATTTTGTTTATTCTTTTTGTGAACATCAAATGGTCGCAAGGAGGAATTTTGTTTACTTTTTTAATGGAATCAAGAGGAATTTAAAATATAAAAGAAATTGAATTTCTTCACGACAAAATGAAAAATGAAGAATGATGTCACATGACACGCGCGTACGTGTAAGGCGAACAGAATCTCTAGTATCACGTGGCGGACAGATTCCTCCGTACTCTGTTACGTGGCTTCAGGTGACCACCTTGGCAGAGGAGTCCTATAATTTGAGTTCGGGATGATCAATAATTGTGTTGTTTCCTGAACACCTTTAAACGTTTTGGAACTTGAGAACGGCTTAGATACTCCTCGGTCCCCAGGATTTGGTTTCGGTCCAATGGTTCGCGTCATGAATTTTTCTTTCTAAATTTAGTTTTCTCGTATCACTCACGCTGCGCGTACCTATGCATCCCCGAATGATGTCCCCAATCTATGACTTCAGAAATATGTTACAAACACTATTTCACCATTAACTCACTGTCGTACACTGTGAGCTTCTTCCGAAGGCATTGGTTTATTGTGGGCACTGATGTTATCAACATGGTTCCTGCAATAAGAGCCACAATGGAAAGCAACAAAACTATTCAGCGACTTCAGTTTCACTTCTTCCTTTCTCGGCTAAACATTCTCCAAAAGCTCAGGTGGCTCAGGCTATTTATCAAACAACTTATGTGCGACAAACTGGTGATGCAGAGATAACAATTTTGTTGTTGTCTGATTTTTAATAAGCTTGGCGATTTCCCTTTCGATTCATAAAACAAGTTCATAAATGTACTTTCTTTAAACAAATGTAAAACATTGTTTCCTAGGATGAAATCTTCAACTGTACCCATACACATAATCACAATAGCATTCATATGATTATGTCGATGTCATATCTACGAAGTTTAAAAGATAAGCATTATACTTCGTAGTCTAATTTCTTAATACTATGATCATGTCTCACTACTAGAGTAAAATATTTCATTCACAGGTTCGCAGTTATGTTTTCAATATAGCACGACTTGAAAGATACATTAGAAATAAAACAGTTCAAGACAATATTACTAACCTCAAGAGAAAGGATGATCTCGTCATTATGTATTCTATGGACCACTATTTATCTACCTTAGACTTTCTTAAACTCGATAGGCGCAAAGCCCACGATAAGGTGGGAATAGGGTCTATGTGTTATCTTTTAAAATCCTTTCGAGCACCATCTCCCCTATTATGAACTGCATGAATATCATTTGTTTCTCTATTATCGATGGTTCCAAGTTTTTTATTAGATGGGAGAGGTATTAAACAAAAATGTTTTCTCGTTTTGTGTCTTTTCATTTTGTGTTTTCAAGGTCTTTCTTGATTGATGAAGAAAGTGGTAATGGGAGTTTATAATGGGTAAAGAATGAAGAAATTGGTCAAAGTTATCTCTTACCTTTTGTTCTGCAGTTTATCTTTTCTACTGGGTGTACTGAATGATCAAACTTTTAAGACTCAATCTCAAAGATGGCCTTGTTCTCTACTCAAAATGAGCTGGACAACAGGTCAACTATGCAAAGTCGTCTATTTTTTTTTAACTAGTTTGTCTGCATAAAGATAGATTATCATTGATTAGATTTTTATCGTCGTTGTGGTAAATAGGATTCGAACTCTAAGACTTGTGAAGATTAAATTTAAAGGTTTAATGAAAATAGAAAGCAAAAGCGAAAGTTACTGGGACTAGGAGTTCACCGAATTCATAGCATAAGGCTCAATTATTTATTCTCAACAATTATCGCTCAATAAATAAAACAACATGGACTCTTATTTTTGCCAAGGTAGATTCTCAAAATATTAGTTGTAAATCGTAAGCATGGGACATCAAACATTTAAGCAAGCATGGCCCATCAAATAAAATGATAACTAATTAATCAAAATCATAATTCTATTTTAATTAGTGCAAAAGTCAAATAGAAAATAAAATAAATTCACCCATGTACGAAATTCGTCTTCCCCCGTCGACCCAGTGTCGGGGTTTAGCTTCTCATGATAAGAACACACTCAAAAATATAATTCATAGCTCAAATGGTGTTTTTATTAAAGAAAACTAATAATACAATGAATCTGCAACGCTGTAAGATCGTTACAGAAATCACCGTTACAAGAGTTGTTGCAAATTCTAATTAAGCATGCCAAACTGACTGTTACGAGTACTGTTTATTAACGACAGTTCTCTGCGACAGTCAGTGGACGTCAACTCTTCTTCTTCTTCTTCTCTGCAACAGCAGAGAAATCTTCTCTGCAACCCTCTGTTTTTTAGCCCTCTCACTCGATACCCTTCTCTACAACACCAGCACCCTTTATATAGCCAACAACACCAAGAAATCTCGCTCAATCACTCCAAATATTCCTCCATTACTCGGCAGTAAAAGAATATATCCTCGAGATATTTTCTTCCCTTTCTTGCCTCCTTCATGCGTTCAATTGCTGCAAACACACTCCATTATACTCGGTTAACGTTCAAAAGTGAGTCAACACACTATAAACATGCTCAAACATTCCAAAACCACCCCCACAGAACCCCGTGTATCTCTTCCAATCTGTTTTATCGTTATCGCACGTTTCATTCATTTTTCTTCGAAACTAACTCACATACCTTCCCCGTTTAGACGAAACAGGGTCAACACAATCAACATGTATGAGAAAATCCCTAAAAACACTCGGCAAATCCTCAGAACTTTCAGAAGAATCCGAGTTTCTTCCCTCTGTTTTGCCTCCATACCATTATCCAGCCCAATTAGGCTTGTTTGAACAGCCATACCAGCATTTTTTGGGCCTCTCAACTTCATCCCAATCGAAATCAGCGATTGAGTCTCACTGAAACTCTTCCAAAAAATCCATCAGTATTCTCGGATTTTCAAAGTTCCCTGTTTTTATTCCACACGACTAACCAGCCAAACTGAATCGATTCCAACGACCTTACCAGCCGTGTTTGGCTTAGGAAAGAAAACCCAAAAAGTTTCAACGCTTTAGTCTCCCTCTAACAACTCCAATTTACAAACCCTAATTCTGGTCCGTGAAGCTCAATTATTCCCTCCAATTTCAGATTCAAACGAAGAAGAAGATGGGTGCCCCTTATCCGAGTTCGGTGTGCGAATAACAATTAGGGTGCCCTTAGTAACTGGGTGCCCCTTATCCAAAATTGGGGTCCGCTTAGCAAATGTCCTTCGGGGGAGTGCCCTTAGCAGTTTTTCGAGCCGATTTTTCCAAAAACGTTTATTTCCTAAAAATACCCACAAACAAGTTTATTAGTGATAAAACGAGTCACAGCTAATGTATTTATAAGTGAAAATGTGTCGCACTTTCGTGCTTTTCAAATTCCCCCACACTTACATTTTGCTAGTCCTCGAGCAAAACAGAAAATTGACCCGCTACACAGTTGGTCATATAATAAGAGAGAGAGAGAGGGACAGACCCGCTACACAGCTGGTCATATAAATATTATTATTTATTTATTTTATTTTTTAGACCCGCTACACAGCTGGTCATAACATGCAAGAAAAGGGAAAAAACCCGCTACACAGCTGGTCATAACCCTAACAACAAACTTCTTTCTAGACCCGCTACACAGCTAGTCATAACATGCAAGAAAAGAGAAAAGACCCGTTACACAGCTGGTCATAACCCTAACAATCATAAAAAAAATTTCTTCCAAAACCCGCTACACAGCTGGTCATAACCCTAACAACAATTTTGTTATTTTTTTAGACCCACTACACAACTGATCATAATTTGCAAGAAAAAATCCTGAAATAGTAAAGTAAAAAGTTAACCACTCCCCCACACTTAAACATTACATTGTCCTCAGTGTAATTGAGTCATCCAACGCAAATATTAAGATGGGAAATGCAAAAAGTAAACCAAAATAAAAATAAAATAAAATAAATATACCTACTGGAATGTATAGAAATGGATCCCCAAAAATTAACAGCCTGAAAATTTTGGGATCAACCCAAAATACAGTATTTACAAACGAAAACTTCACAATTATGCTATGAAAATATGGTGACATTGAAACTGTATGAAATAGAGGATTACCCCCAAACCTAGTTTTTACTTCACATGGAAGTGAGTATAGAACAAAATATGGGGATATTATTGGGACTGGGGAAATATCAATTGGTTCATGCACGATATCAGGAATAGGCAAGTCCTCTGGGTACTTAGATGCAAAGTAATCCAACAAAACTTTAGAAGCACGCAATTCTAACCCTAAATTAGGAAACTTTTGGAAGTCTAGGGGTCTAAAAACAACCTCTAAGTTGGGTGAATTATCTTGTGGTATGGATTCATCTATGGAATTAGGAAAATCATCCACACAATCATCCACAAGGTCATCTATATGTTCTGTTTGGAACAGAGAGTCACTACAAGATTCATCATCATCATCATATAATCTTTGACATTCAAGAACTCTCAATCTTTGTTCCAAACTAGGCGGTGTGTGTTTGTAATACTTGTCATATATTGTTAAAGGTGATTCTTCACTTACCACATGTAGAGTAGAAACTCCATACCGTTGCGTACGCTTATATTCAGCAAGCGTCATCTGAGATGAGGTTTCCTGATAATTTGACTTTCTACGCTTATATTCCGCCAGCATCATCTCAGATGACGTATCCCCAGAAGGAGTCATCATCCTCAAAATGTTTTGAAAATAAATACAAAAAGAAACGCATAAAAAGAAAAAAAAAAGAATCTAAAATAAAATGAAAATACTGTACCAAAAAAAAAACCTAAAAATTAATCTAAAAACAAATCCGCGTCGGCGGCACCAAAATGATTAGATTTTTATTGTCGTTGTTGTAAATAGGATTCGAACTCTAAGACTTGTGAAGATTAAATTTAAAGGTTTAATGAAAATAGAAAGCAAAAGCGAAAGTTACTGGGACTAGGAGTTCACCGAATTCATAGCATAAGGCTCAATTATTTATTCTCAACAATTATCGCTCAATAAATAAAACAACATGGACTCTTATTTTTGCCAAGGTAGATTCTCAAAATATTAGTTATAAATCGTAAGAATGGGACATCAAACATTTAAGCAAGCATGGCCCATCAAATAAAATGATAACTAATTAATAAAAATCATAATTCTATTTTAATCAGTGCAAAAGTCAAATAGAGAATAAAATAAATTCACCCATGTACGAAATTCGTCTTCCCCCGTCGAACCAGTGTCGGGGTTTAGCTTCTCATGATAAGAACACACTCAAAAATATAATTCATAGCTCAAATGGTGTTTTTATTAAAGAAAACTAATAATACAATGAATCTGCAACGCTGTAAGATCGTTACAGAAATCACTGTTACAAGAGTTGTTGCAAATTCAAATTAGGCATGCCAAACTGACTGTTACGAGTACTATTTATTAACGACGGTTCTCTGTGACAGTCAGTGGACGCCAACTCTTCTTCTTCTTCTTCTTCTTCTTCTTCTCTGCAGCAGCAGAGAAATCTTCTCTGCAACCCTCTGTTCTTTACCCCTCTCACTCGATACCCTTCTCTGCAACACCATCACCCTTTATATAGCCAACAGCACCAAGAAATCTCGCTCAATCACTCCAAATATTCCTCCATTACTCGGCAGTAAAAGAATATATCCTCGAGATATTTTCTTCCCTTTCTTGCCTCCTTCATGCGTTCAATTTCTGCAAACACACTCCATTATACTTGGTTAATGTTCAAAAGTGAGTCAACACGCTGTAAACATGCTCAAACTTTCCAAAACAACCCCTACAGAACCCCGTGTATCTCTTCTAACCTGTTTTCTCATTATCGCACGTTTCATTCTTTTTTCTTCGAAACTAACTCACATACCTTCCCTGTTTAGACGAAACAGGGTCAACACAATCAACATGTATGAGAAAATCCCTAAAAACACTCGGCAAATCCTCAGGACTTGAATTCAGAAGAATCCGAGTTTCTTCCCTCTGTTTTGCCTCCATACCATTATCCAGCCCAATTAGGCTCGTTCGAACAGCCATACCAGCATTGTTTGGGCCTCTCAATTTCATCCCAATCGAAATCAGCGATTGAGTCTCACTGAAACTCTTCCGAAAAATCCATTAGTAGTCTCGAATTTTCAAAGTTCCCTGTTTTTCTTCCACAGGACTAACCAGCCAAACTGAATCGATTCCAACGATCTTACCAGCCCTGTTTGGCTTCGGAAAGAAAACCCAAAAAATTTCAACGCTTTAGTTCCCCTCTAACAACTCCAATTTACAAACCCTAATTCTGGTCCGTGAAGCTCAATTATTCCCGCCAATTTCAGATTCAAACGAAGAAGAAGATGGGTGCCCCTTATCCGAGTTCGGTGTGTGAATGACAATTAGGGTGCCCCTTAGTAACTGGGCGCCCCTTATCCAAAATTGGGGTCCGCTTAGCAAATGTTCTTCGGGGGAGTGCCCTTAGCAGTTTTTCGAGCCAATTCTTCCAAAAACGTTTATTTCCTAAAAATACCCACAAACAAGTTTATTAGTGATAAAACGAGTCTCATCTAATGTATTTATAAGTGAAAATGTGTCGCACTTTCATTCTTTTCAATCATTAGTGAAGCATATGGTGTCAGAAATTCATGAATGTTAATAAAAAGTTCCCGGGAAATTACCTTATTAAACAAACTCAAGAACGATTCATCCTACCAATCAGATTAGTTCAATATTTCTAAGAAGAAGGGAGGTCTAGGGATTTGATCTTCGGTAAATATAAACAAGGCCCTTGTAACCAAATTAGCTTAGATATTATTAACCGAAGTGTTTTTTATGAAGTAAAATTTTGTAGTATAAGTATGTTAATGGTGATTTATGAACAAGCGAAACCTTTTAAAGCACCAAATACTTTGTTTGACATTTTGTCAATAAGGGTGTTGCTTGCAAAAATAAAATAAAATATAACAGACTGGTAATAGTGAGAACACAAGGATTTGAATGGATCCATGGGGTTCTCTCTCATCTAACTGTTAGAGCACTACTCGGTTGAACTCGCAAGTTTTGTTATCTCAAGTTTGTTGTCAACGTTAGATGCACAAAACTATATCTTGATTTCTAGTCTATTTGAGTCAAGTTTGAGACTAGGATTAGAGTTCAGTAGTTGAGTATCAGACATCACTGAATAACCCTCGAAGATTGAAGACTTAAGATCAAACGAACACATTTTAAGAACTTTATTAACAATGAGGTATGTGAAGACTGAACCATTCTATTTACGCACAAGTATTACCATTTTATCTATATGAGACTATGACGTATGACTTCTAGCGGATATTGCAAAGAAGAATCTTTGAGTCAATCTTGTCTTGTTAAACATCTCGAAATATTCAAGCAATGGATATCCATAGGTCCTTAGCAATTTTAGTTCGAAATAATTTATTGTTCAAGAACTATGTTTGTGGATCATTTAAAAGTTGCGCTAACAATGATATTTATATCTATGACGATTGGGAAAACATCAAAAAGAAAGTTTTCAGAACTACTGAAATCTGGACTCGGGAGGGTACGCATACCCAGTACGCGTACCATGGTCATCTGAGGTTCCGAAACATAGGTAGATATGCATACCCAGTATGCGTACCATGGTGTTCTGAGTTCGTGAATGTGGGAGGTATGCGTACCTTGGCAATCTGAATTTACAAACTGGTTCATAGGTACATGCACCCTTTCACATACATACCCAGTACGAATTAGTATACGCTCAGGAACTATTTCCGCAGATACTTTAGCATTGCTACAACTCTCGTGGACACCTCTAAGGCATCTCATGATCAATAAAACACCTTGTGTATGAGCATCGTGATTCAAGTCTTAAGTGTTTAAATGATCAAGATTATGTTTATACTTTTTAAGACATACTTGCCATAACTATCATTATATACGATTCCGGTACCTGGACCACAATGTATATTATTCCATGTGATTTCAAGCCAAACTTCTCACATGCTTACATGAATTCCTAACAAGAGTTTCATCTACACATAGAAAGTGTTTGCTTGAATCTCAAGTTATCTTAGCTTGAATTTTATGAAACCCAAGTCTTCAAAATTTATAAATAGAGAAACTCAAACAATCAGGTATTGATGGGAAAAAAAATTGTTGGTTTTTGAGGAAAAGTAGAGTAGGAGGATGCTCAATTAAGTAAATTTCCTAAACCTTTAACAAATGCACCGCACTGGAGTGCTTTGAGTTTGAGAGATCAATTTGTATGACTTCGGCCTAAACCAAGACAATGGTCGTTCTATAGTCAATTCGGTCATAAAGAAGGATGATGGTCGATCTGTGTGAGGGAAGCTGAAATTGTGTAAAATCAATGGTGATTATTGATGGATTGTGGATGTGTTGATTTTTCCATGTTAGAGATTTATGCAAGTTTGATAATGATAAACTGTCGTAAATTGGATTAAAAGTGAGGTATGATCAGATTGATTGAATTATGTTCAGTTCATCGAGATAAGTTGAGTTATCAAATCATAGATTGTTGAAACTATTTATATTGCAAAAATAGTTAACACATTGATCTCCAGTAAGTGTGACAGTTGAAGAGGAGTGGAAGAATGGGAAATCATGGTTGAACCAGTTCCATATTGCGTGAGACACTTGGTTGATTGTCCATCCACTGCCAGCGCGACTTACTCACATTTATCATCATGGATTTTATGTTAAATCACACATGATGTAAGCCGCCAGTCGAAAACCATAGTGAATATCCCCCCATGTCACATGAGTGATGTCTCATGTATCTGAAGTTTGCAAGGAAGACGTGCATTTAGTTGGTCAGTTGTTGACTTGGCTAGACCGTGAGTCTTACCCTTGATGAGTCGGGCATAATTTTAGAATGTGATATGCTATGATGAATTGAGCATAAGGTGTCTGTTGGGATATCAAAAATACATAGACGTCGAGTCTGATGAATGCTGACATATCAATATTCCAGCTGAGGCATCAATGATACTCGGAGATTTTGGATTGACGAATGTCGGCCTGATGAGATTGTTGGATCAGGGCTTACTCTGATATGTTAAGTGCTTGACAGGAAATCAGAAATTCCTGAGTTACTATACAATACCTATATTCTTGACCCACCATGTCATGAGTTGTCGAATGACAAAGTATGAATTAGAGTATTAGTAAATATTGAATGATCGATGGTCATCCAATGAAATATTGGATGTTAAACCAAGTGGATGGTCGTCCAGTGTCATGTTGATTCTTGGAAAGTCGAGCAACCTAAATGTGGGCAACAAGATTACATTAAATATTGATAGATGGATCAATATGAAAACTATTAATACTCAAACTCGATCAGAATTATTATCAAGTCTTGAAAACATAATTTTAGGAAACCTTGGATCCAGGAGATGGAGGACTGTCCAAGGTAGTGAGACCGACCAACCAATGGGTATGAGGACCGTCCATTAGTGGTATAGAGACCGTCTAGGCGGCGTATGGAGGATTGTCCAATTGGTGGAAAGAGTATTCACCAAAATATGGAGGATTATAAAGATATGAAGGATTATCTAAGTGGATTAAGGAAAGTGAGACCGGCCGGCCATGGTGGCCAAGTGGACCGACCGACCATGGTGGTGCACGGGCCACTATGTTGACGTCCGTCCATTCTTGAGAATTTAAATATTTTTTGTTCGACGTTTGTGCAATATTTTGTATTTTCAGAAGACTTTGATCTTGAAAGAAACTCTCAATTTTTCTTGAATGAGCAAGTAGGATTCCTGCTTGAATGCCCAATATTTTAAAATATTAAAATAATTATATTTTTTTAAAAATTATTGGTGAAAAATACCTAATGATCGTGCGACCATTTGATTTGTAGATTTTTAGAGAATTGAGTAATATTTGAAAAATTATGGAGAACCAAGGGTTCGCTCGAATGAGGGAGGAAACCAAGGAATATAATATAAAATAAAAGAAATAGACAAGTGTGAGACCGGCCACAACCGCATTAGTTGAACAAGTTGTCGTGCTAGCCTACCAGCGAGGCTCATGAGGAACCATCCAATGGAGCCGAAGCGGATAGGGGACGATTATGTCGCAAGGGAGGAAAGCTAACTCTACCTTCCATGTCAAATTCTGCAATATTGCGCCATCGAGGACTCGAACCTGAGACCTTCTAAAGCGCATCACCTTTGAGGAACGGGGATGACCAGCCGAGCTAGCTACCCGTTTTATTATTATTATTATTATTATGGAAAGGATGATACATGGGCGTATTATTAAAGATAATACAGAAAAAGAATTACAATGGAGCAGCTGGTAACCTAGCAACAACCCGGGAACCAATACCTTTCTGCTTGTTGGTTGAATCACAATGAAGCAGTTGGTAGAGTTATTATTATTATTATTATTATTATTATTATTATTATTATAAATATTTACTTTTAATTGATAAATATTATTACAAAAAAAATAGTTGGAAGCGCAAGCTAAGCTCCAACAACACACTAATACATCAGTTGAACGGGTTTCCACACTAGCCTACCAGCGAGCCTCATGAAGAACCAGCCAAGGGAGTCGAGCGGATAGGGGACTGATTATGTCGCAAGGGGGGAAAGCTAACTCTACCTTCCATGTCAAATTCTGAAATATTGCGCCATCGAGGATGAAACCTTTGAGGAACGAGGATGACCAGCTGAGATAGATACACGTTTTTTTATTTTATTTTAAAATCTAGATTATTGGATAAAGAGTATTATTACAAAAAACTAATTGAAAGATTAACAATCTAAGCTCCAACATCGTACTACTACATCAGTTGAACAGGTTTCTGTGTTAGCCTACCAGCGAGCCTCATGAGGAACCATCCAAGGGAGCTGAAACGAATATGGGGGATGATTATGTTGCAAGGGGGGCAAGCTAACTCTACCTTTCATGTCAAATTCTGCAATATTGCGCCATTGGGGACTCGACCTCCTGGAGCGCATTAAACCTTTATAGAACGAGGATGACCATCTGAGCTAGCTACCCATTTATATTATTATTATTACTTTCCTTTTTCTTTTTTGCTTAACTTTCCATAGCCTCATTCGTCCATATTTTTAGTGCCCGTTTGTGCATTATTGCATAGTACACACACAACTTTTTTTCACGGCTTACTCTGTGGTGGCCCATATGCCCGAAATGTCCATTACTAATCCATGAGATTCAACTAAGAAAATATGTGAATTGAAGTAATAAAATATTATGGTGAAAATAGAATATTTTCTAGGAATTCAATTGATGAATATTGCAATAGAATTAATTAATTGATGGCTCTATACTAGCAGCAAATCTGTCTAGGACGTTATATTTATTCGATAATCAAGGTATGAGATGTAGAGGTGTGATACCCGTTCTGAATATTTATTCTGCATAGTCAGAGAACATTTGCGACATCTTGAAGACTTTATTTCTCTATACTGATGGTCAATCCATCTAGAGCTGTCCAATCATTCTCGATTCTATACAGAATTGTATACTAGAATTGCTCAGTATAAATGATGAAATATGTAGAATATTGAAAGATCAGCAAATGGTCAATCCATGAGAGACTTTAATAATTACATATTCATGCATGCTCTGAAGAGGCTACACATTCACTTAGAAATCATCCTGACATGAAATTTCATGTATAAATTATAAAATATGAATTTCATATATTTGTATGAAGCTATGTCATAAATATACAAAACTATAATTTTACAATTTTAGCTTTCGTCAAAAATCCGCCATCAACACCAGGAAATTCAATCCCTGACATTTTTGTGTCCTAGTTGTTTGCTAGAGTCCTGCTCTGTGAACCTAGGTTTCATTTGAGAAATATAATTAGGTTTACGATTTAAAGACTTCATTTAAGGATTCGTGAAGTCAGGTACAACTATCTTTACCTTGATAGTTCATATATCCTGATGTTGTTCTTTCTGTTATCGGGGTTCTAGTAATCTCTTTCATGAATGAGATAGATAAAAATTGCAAAGTTCTCTTCGTCTCAGACTTTTGTGATTCCTCAAGATACACATCCAAAAATCTTCTTAATTGATTGGTTTAAGATTGTTCTTTATAAGTGGTTGATAGTCAAGGCTTCTCAGCTAACTGAGTGTAAGTGTCCCGAATTTGTGAGGTTTGGTAGCTTTATCTATTGCTAACATATTTCCAAGCCTTGGTATATTCGATTTAAAGGAAATCAAATAGGCTTACTTGTTAGAGGCATATTGTTATCAAAGGTCTTCACTTAGGATGAAACAACTCTTAGGGTGTAAAGGATGTCATCTAAGGGAATCAATTGTGTAGAGCCTTGCGAGGTTCAAGAGACGTAAGGATCACGATTGCAGCTGAATTTCTTGGAGGGTGAATTCAATCTAAACTATTTCCACTTCGAATTTTGATAGTCAACTAGTGTCTGTAGCGGCTTAATACAGTTGCAGTTTTCCTCGTTAACAAAACTTTTGATGTCTTGTGTTGTTTTTTCTTCACATTATTGTAATAGGAATAATATAAGTTGTACGTAATTTATTATAATAGATAATTCCATATTAATTGTGATCAATTATGAAACTCGTTCTTGTAAGGTACTTATCTTGAAAAATAGATAAAAAATTTCATACTTGGAAGAATTCGGATTCCATTATTTGAATATGACTAGATTGATCTTGGATATTGATTTTTGAGATCATCCAAGTACTCTTCTATATAATCAGGTTCATGGACTTTGTTGTCTTGATTTTGTGATTTTGAAGAGAAAGAGATATGAAATCTATATACATATTGTTCAATGATCATTAAGTTAGTCTACTTGCAATTGAATAAGTTTTGTCCATAAAAGTTGACGAACAAAAAAGTTTGTGGTATACGTAGTACTCGATTTTTTAATAATTTCATATGAGGTTCATACATTGATGAGATTTCTTCCTCTATTGGTAAGGTTAAATATCTCATCGTTCTTGGTAATAATGAGTATAATTCTCACCTTATTCATCTTATTTTCACTCCATGCTGAAGATAACCAAATTAATCTTCACAAAGATCTGGATTGATTAATTAATCTCGTTTTTTCAACTCTCAAATTCAACTCACTCGTCCTAATCATATATCTAGCTTTGCTGGATAATTTGATGATGTACATAAGAAGAACTCATGAAATAACCTCAAAGTAATTGAGAAACTAGATGAGAAGAAGTCTATCCCCAGTCGAAAATGTACTAATAAGTTTTGATTTACGTACATGCTTTTATATACTATATATACAAGTATAAATCAGAAAACTTATCCTCAGAGCCCTTGGTTGGTGGCGTCTAATTGTGTTCACGTGAAGACTGGGCCCTGAATATCACACCCATTTTCTCGTCGATTTCCTTAAAGACCGAAAGTTCTTTCAGAGAATCTCCAACAGCGGGCGTAAGAAATTCTACGTGGAAGTCTTATTAATACCTTTATTTTGGAGGTATATGCATGTGATAAATATAGGACCTCGTAGCTAATAAACTATCTCCACTAGTACGAAAATTAATCCTTAGAGTATCTTATGTGATGAGATATTAACCATTTATTTTTATTTTCAATAATTGTAAAAAAAGAAAATTAATGAAAAATATGACATAGAGGTGAATCCGAAGGTGTAGTTAAGACTTTCTTTGACACCTTCAAATTTAGTATCTCATCCCTCATAGTTTGTCAATTGTTGGAAATGAATTTATGCTAAATGGGGGTCTAAAATCCTATGTGTCATGAAAAAATAATATTTTACCCACTATTGGAGATGTTTTCGGGATTTTTGAGCTCTCAGCTCATAAACGCTTTATAGTTAGTAGATATTTTGTCATCTAAACCGCAATGCTTTGTAAATATGCTAGCTTTTACATTCCTATTGAGGACTCTGAAGACAAGCTTATCTAGTCCCTCATCCCAAGTGGTAATTTCTTCTTAATCTTCTTATAAACTACTATTAAACGAGTATGATGAGTCATCCTTCTTTCCTGTTTCTAATTTCCTTGGTCCAAGTTTTAGAAATCAGAAAAGTTAGCTCCCATAATGCTCACTTTCATGTGGATGATTGTTGCATAAGGCGTTTCTTGCCTCCGAAAGATTGGCAATCATATCCCTGGGATCAACATGGATTGATTCATTTTTCAGGATAATATTAAAAATGTGTACCATCTATTTCTCAATTTCAATCACATTCAGGTCATCCTGTTTGCCGCTCCTATGAATTTAAGGGTGGAAAACACCCTGATATTACTAGTGCTGATTGTGTTAAAAAGCTAGTATAAGCTCATTTTTGAAAAACAGAAACCACGAATTGATACAAGTCTCGTTGATGCTTCATCTCTTTTAAGCCTTTTCAATTTGTAGCTATTATAGCATAGCTCGGTTGAACTCACCAAGCGTTTGTATGTCAAGTTTGGTTGTCATATTTTAGTGTGTCAAATCTCATCTAAAATTGCTTGACTATATACAAGTCAACTTCGTTTAGGTTATACTAGAAAGTCTAGGAATGTTGAGACATACAAGTATTACTCCGAAGACCCGAAGAAGGTGAAGAAGACGTGAACTAAAAAACGACATCATCCTTCCTCTTGAGGTTAGTAATATTGACTTGAACTGTTTTATTCCTAATGTATCTTTCAAGTCGTGCTATATTGAAAACATAACTGCGAAGATGTATATACTGTACATATTGTATGATAATCTAGTGATGTAACATGGTCATATTTGTATGATCATAGTATTAGGAGATTATACTACGAAGTATGACGCTTATTTTTTGAACTTTGTAGACATGACATCGACATAATTAATACTGTATATACTGTTATGATTATGTGAATGGGTTATAGTGAAGATTTCATCCTAGGAAAGAATTTTTTACATTTGTTTAAAGGAAGTACATTCATGAACTTTTTTTATGAATCGAATGGGAAATCGTTAGGATTATTGGTACGGTTATTCATTGCAAATCTTTGGATTACCAATATGTGTGAGATGGTAGATCCGATCGTAACTTTGTTATGTATCTTGGTATAACTAATCACAATGCCTGGCTTATGATTCAGTATGAATAGTTTTTAGTAATTGGTGTAACCGATCCTAAGTAATCAACATGAGATGGTATGATCTATATTTGTAATTGGTGTGACCTATCCTAGTAATCGGTGTGACCGATCACAGTGTATTGTGTAATCGATCCTTGTAATTGGTAACCGTTCCTGGTAATTGGTGTAATCGATCCTTGTAATTGGTGTGACCGATCACAAGCAATACTATTGAATATGGTAACCGGTCCTGGTAACTGATGTAACTGGTCCTGGTAACTTGTGTGACCGATCACAAGTATTTCCATATTGAGGTATAACCGATCCTAGTGATTGGTAGCACCGATTGAACCCATGTATGTGATTTGATTTGATCAATCACATAGTTATCTTGGAATACAGGTGAATCAATTCTAAACTTGTTTGGAAGTATGGTTTAACCGATTTCAAGAATGTAAATCCATGTAAATATGAATAACGATTTACAGTGAAAAGATGTCAACATACTTTGAACATGTACAATAACTCTTATTATTTATTATTCAAAGATATTTCTTAGTACTCAAGGAGATCCTGTGCCGAAATAAATTGGGAATCTCTTAATTAAGGTTTTTGGTTTTATATGCTTTAATTACCAGCAATTAAATGCATATCTCTGGAGAATACAAATTAGTAATGTGCATTTACTAATTGGAGATTTTCTATTGAGAGATTTCGAAAATTTTGGACAAGCATTTATTGGAATTAGGAAAACCGATTTTGGCATTCGTTGCATATCTTGAGAATATTTTTGGTTTTGAAAATTCCTTGGTGTCCAAACATCCTTGGTCTATAAATACCTAAGTTTGCATTTCTATAAAACTATCCTAAGAGCCAGGCAAACATCATTCTTGTTGTTTCTGGTGGAGCCGTCTATTAGGAGAGGAAAGTATCCTAATTAAGTGAAATCTCTTACGACCGCTCGTTTAAAGATTTATGTGGGATCAAGAAGCTGTACGAGTACCGTTAGTGGGAAACTAGATAATTGCAGTGTTATTAGTTTCGATTGGTTTGATTGAATAATAGTTGTTGAAACTTTGATTGGACCTAGTTTGTTTATTCTCGATAATATTCTCTTCTGATATATGATTCATTCAAACTAAATTAAAGTATCGACGAGATCTTTAGAACTGTTTGTAGATCTAAAGACATCTTGTGATAATCCATTGTTAACAGACTCCTTTTTATGTGTGATTTATCACAAGAGATTCAAGTGGTATTATACAGGCTTTTATTGAAGATTAAAGAAGATTTGAAGACGAAGAAAATTTCTTATTTAGTTCTCATATCTTTATATGTGCACAAACCTTTATCAGCTGGGATCCAACTAGAATCGGATTTATTCGATTGATTAGTTGCGTGAGATCGACATCACTTTATAGTTTCTTGTTGGAATATATATTGATTGATTGTGTATCTAAACTTAAATACTTTTGTATTTATTGGATAAATTGATCTAACAAGACAAAGGATTTTATTAGATTAAACGGAAGAACCTTTGCATATGACTTGAGATATTTTTATCTTGAAAGAATCAAAAGAGTTGTTACCAAACAGATTTGTTGTTCCTTTACTGTTTGGAATACGATCCAAAGGAATTGTTCCAGTGCGTGCACTCATCGAAGTTGGAAGCACATGGATAATGAGGAAACTAAGTGAACTAGGGGTAGTTTCTTGGTTTCAACTATACGAAGTTGGTTTAGATTTTGTATAGCGGCTTAATTCTGAGAGTATTCAATTCTGAACTAGGTCCAGGGGTTTTTCTGCACTTGCAGTTATCCTCGTTAACAAAATCTTGCTGTGTGTTTTACTTTTCTATTTCCGCAATTATAAATGTTTATTATAATTAAAAGTAAAATACACAAACGTTAACTCTGATATACTTGATAGTGACCCTATAGAGTTTGGTTAAGTCCGAACCTATTATCAAGTATCATATTTTGGTAGTCGTATTGTCTCGATTTCGTATCCATAGACAATCACACAAAGTGTGAATACCGATTTGTTGTATTATCTCGACTCTGTCCATAGACGATCTCTTTCGGTAAGAGGACTTATAGGTTGAAAAAAAAAAGATTGTGGTGTATTCGGGTACCCTCGTCTTTTCAGTAGCCCATTATAACAATGCCTGATAGATCACACAAAACCCATGAAAATGCTTCAACACACGTGGAAAGTCAATTTCTTACTCCTGAATGCACTATAAAGTTACACTCTGATATTATTTCCATCAAAGATCCTTTTTCATCTACGGAAAAAGTGGCTAGCTAAAGGTCACCATGTTCAGCTTATGGATTGTGGCTCTAGAAAGTTTGTGCATTATGATCTCTTCATAACAAAAGTTACAGGTGTTATTTATGTTGTTCTAGTTAGCAAAGAATAGGGTTTTCGTATTGCTGCATTGAGCCAGGATATGATCACCCAAAATTCTTGATAATCTCTTATGTTATAATCCCATGAAGGATTAAAAGAATCATTCTGGACATTAGGATTTCGACAAAGGGTTTCCCTCGCATTTCCAATTCACACTCAAATCGTTAGGAGCTAATGAAGAAGCTCATCATCTCGCCAAGTTCTCTCTTTTGAACAATTCCCACCAGTGGTGGCCTCTTCTTTTTCCACCTTCTTATATTTTTAACAAACTTTATAACCAAGTATCTACTTTTCTGTTTGTTTGTTTTCTCTTTTTTTTTTCTTGTTAAAAAATAATTACGACATAAATTGGAACCTAAATGGACAAGGACACTTCTCGATATGCTAGTGTAAAATATTTTTTTTGGAAGACAACAACCTCTAGCGGGCCAAAGGTGAAAACATGCTTGTTTGGAAAAAAAAAAAAAAAAAAAAGATAACAAGAGGTAAGAAACTTTAGCTTCTTCTATTTTTTACCATTTTCGAATTGGGATGAGAGGAATCGAAGAGTAATGCCTAGCAATTCTAGTAGAAAGGTGGATGTGATCATTGACAAAGTTGAAGCCACCATTTTCCTTTGGGATATCAATAATTGATTTATTTAGGACAACATACAGTCAAATAAAATTTTATTAGTTTGTATCTGAAATATTTTGTATATGGGTTTGTAATTGAAATATTTTTTTTTTTAAATTCGGCTATGTAATTCTAACATTCTTTTTGCAAACAAATAAAAACAACCATTTGGCGGCGGCAACGAAACTCCCTATAGAAAAATAAGAATCCTCTTCCCACCATTCAAACAAGCCGTAATTCTTGTTTTTTTTTTCAAAATTCATTATTACTTACTTTATAAAGAAAAGTGTTAAAAATTTACGGCTGCAAACCACAACGATAATAAACCATATAAATTTTCTGTATTATACGTTTTTTGTATTTAATTTCAAGAGGGAAAATATTCACATAATTGGTCAACTAATCCAATAACGATAATTCCTGGGTGAAAAAGATATGTAAAATTTGATACTGTTTAAATGGACGAGAACGTAAAAATAGTCAGGATGTAAACAGTTTCATCCTACCCATTTTCAAATACTTTTTCTTCTTTTTAATTTACATCAGAATGCATCCAGTTTCATCCTCGCTATTTTTTAAGTTTAAGCCAGGATGAATCCAGTTTCATTCTTGCTATTTTTTTTGGTGTCCTTTTCACCCATACTAATTTTTACTCGTCCATTAGAACCCTGTTTTAAAATATTTGGGCAAATGACCCATTTTCCGAAAAATATTCAAGAACTTCGGCTGTCTTTACAAGTCTTTGTTTACGGAAACATGGTGTAGTCTGTAAAAATGAAATCGAATTTGGACTCGGAAACTTTTCCTCTCATGGGAAAATACAACATTTTTTTGTTGGGGGATTTTGCATTTCCCCCCTAAAAAATATACCTATTTTGCATTACCCCTCTTTTTAATTAGTAATTTGTGAAACCTCCTTTCTGTTATGACTGTCTTTATTTCCTAGTTAACATAGCACGTGCAGTTCACGTGTGCATCTTTCGACCTTTCTTGATTTTAGACAAAAGGAGCACCACCGGCCACCGATGATCTGTTCCTGAGGGATTGAAACTTTGGCCCCTACTTGTATCTCGACCATGAAATCTATATCGCAAATAGAATTGAAATTTATGTGTTTCAATATCAAGCTTCTTCTACCGGCAACAGATCTTGAGGGTTCTTAACACTTATGAAGTTGTTCTCAGGGATTTGATGGATTAAAGATCGGTAGTGATGGGATTTTACTTAAAATTAATTCTGATTGATGGGTGGAGCTGTGGACATAAAGAGAGGATGGGGAGATCGAAGACGTCCATTTTTCTCTTTTGTCTAGACTGCATCACGTTTTGGGTTTTAGGGCAATTCCTATGGAACAAACTTGGAGTTTGTTCATTTTGCTCCCATTATGGAATGAATAAACTATTTGTTCATTTTGCTTCCATTATGGAATAAACAAACATGAAAAATGGATGCTCAAATCAGCAAATTTCTTGATTTGAACATCGAGCCGGAACATCCAGTGCGCGTCTGTGGTAACGACGGGCGATATTTCTACCAACACTGGTGTCAGAAGAAATGACGCGCGTTCATGCAAAAAACGCCAAAGACACTTGATTTATGTCCGCGACTCTTGGATTGACGCCAAGTACAATCCCTGATTATTTTACTACTTTTTAACCTTATTTTATCTCACTTTATCCTATTTTTTCTCACTTCATCTTATTTTATCTCATTTAAATATTATATTTTATTTTTCATCTTTATCCTACAAAATATTTTATATTAAAAAGAAATACTAGTGGGGCCCTAGAAAACCAAATCTGTTCATGTTGCTCTACTTTACCATAGTGGAGAAACACGTTTGACCATCCACGTGGCTCAACAAAATTTTGAGTTTGAACATTACCATAGGAACTGCTCTTACGATTTCATTATGTATTTATGACACACACGCGTACCGCACATACACAGTTAACTGGGCAGTCACAATAAAACTAACAGATAGGGGGTTTCACCTATTATCAATTTATAACGGGGTAATGCAAAATAACCATTTATTTTGAAGGGAAACACAAAATCCCCTTTTTTTTGTTTTTTTTTTCTTATCTTGCTTCTGTATTGGGCTTAGCGATTTACCCACTTCACTGCTTGGCAGTTTGACAACAATACCCAAACTCCTATAATACGCTGAAAGTATGAAACTTTCATAATTTGCATTAGAGCCGCACTATATCACATTATGATTGCAAACGATGCAAATTCCCCAAAACTAATCCAAGTACAATCAGATTTTGTGTAACAAATATAACCATGAGTATCCTCCTAGCTAAGCAAAAGAGAGTAAATTAATTCCATTAGTGAATAATCACATAATATGACATGCATTTCATGATCAACCAATTGAAAATAACAAACCTATTACATCAAAAGTCACAGTATAAGCATGACATTGTTTGGTTGTTTGTTTTCTAAAACAGAAAGATAGATATACAAACTTGAACACCTCGATTTGGTTACTAATAAATTAATGGAGGGTCGGTTTCTCTAACAAAGTCCCTTCAGTAACACTTGTCAGCTTGTATTCTTATACACTATCTAATTCATTAGCTCATCAACCAAACAACTATATCCAGTGTCGGGTTCGATAAAGCCGCATATATACAATGGCCTATAAGAGAAATCTAGTATGTTTATTCGCCATACAGTTCTTGGTATTATTTTCAGTGGAGGACGTTCGAGCAAAAATTTCTGCTATCATTGTTTTTGGAGACTCAACGGTTGATGCCGGCAATAATAACCACAGGCTAACTATCGTTAAGAGTAATTACATGCCATATGGTAAAGACTTCGAAGGTGGAAAACCCACCCGTCGTTGGTCTAATGGCAGACTGTTTACTGATTTCATATCAGATGCTTTAGGAATTAAGAAGTCCATACCGGCTTATTTGGATCTAAATTTCGGCATACAAGATTTCGCCACTGCTGTCACCTTTGCCTCTGGTGGAACTGGATATGACAGTTTAACTACAACATTAGTAGTAAGTATGCTGAGAATTTTATAAACAATTTGATTCACGTTCATTAGTTGTAATATTTTAGCCGTTTTTTTCTTTTCTTTTTTAATTAGACTAGCGAGTAGTAAGCATGGTCAATTGAAAATTATATTTGCAGAATGCCATACCTCTATGGAAGCAATTGGAATTCTTCAAAGAGTACAGGGAGAAGTTAACTAAGTTTCAAGGGAAAGAGAAAACAGCCGAAACAATACATGAAGCATTGTACATACTAAGCGTAGGAACAAATGGTTTTATGTTGAATTACCTTCATGTTCCTATACGGGCACTGGAGTTCACCATGAAGGAGTTTCAGAAATTTCTAGCCAAGCGAGTTTATCAAGGATCTTTACAGTTTGGGTGCCCGAAAAATAGCACTAGGTGGATCTGTTCCCATGGGGTGCTTGCCGTTCTCAAGAACTTTGAACATATTATTAGGAAGAACATGTGTGGATCGATATAACAAAGTGGGTACAGATTTTAACTTACATCTCCTCAAGTTAATTGAAGACTTGCGGAAAGAAATCGATGGGATTCGACTGGTATATGCAGATGCCTACATTCCTTTGTCAAAAATGATACAAACACCATCCTTATATGGTGAGTTCTCTCCTATATAATTTGGCAACCATCGTGGTAGACAGTCTGAGTTGGTTATGGGAAACAATGTTTATGATTTTTGTTAAAGGGAGAGCAAAAAGAGATTCGAGAAGAGCGAAAATCGTAGCCAACTCATTAGATAAACCGGGTTATATAGAAATCAACGAGTCGGACGAAATTATCCTTTCTAGTAGCACGAAATTTTCACATACTCGTCGTCCAGTCATAACCAAACCTACTCCTACCTCGTCTTCTACTTTTCTGGAACCCTAATTATCGTTACAGAGACTTAAACTTCCATTAATGGTGGTGAACTTTTCTCTTGCTAATTAAATCCACATTAGCATGTACAACAATTGAATAATTGTGTAGTAGATGGAGAAATCTACATATTATCACCAACAGAAGCGAGATCATAATCTAAAGATTTAAGGCAAAGAGGACAAAATGCTACAACGATTGATTCTAACGTACGGATCCATTCAATCAAGATGGAAGTGTTGTCTGTTCATCTTATCATAGTAATAACACTGTTTCTTTTAGTTTTTTAGAATGATAACAATGATGATTGATGGATTTTCACTATCTATGAAATTGATACAGATTTTTGGTGAACACACCTCTTAAGTATCGTAACTTAACATTTTTGATTTAATGTACAGTGTATTTTATCTTGGAGTTGAGAAGACGATGCAAGAGGGTTAGGTTTTAGTTGATGTTAAACGTGTGTGAAAAATTTGTGTGATCACGAAGAGTAATTATGTCTGATTCGGACATTTATATTAAATCGAGCCTAGTTAATGAGTCAACAACAATTTTTGCTCTCCTCGAATCTGTTTTTGCTCTCCCTTTAACAAAAATCATGTTTATAATCTTATTAACCTGTTAGCCCAAAGTTGTGGATTCTTTATTCTTCATTTTCTTGTTTGATAGTTTCACATTATGTTTCCTTGACTTGTTTGGTTAATTTGTTGTTGTTTAAATATGTAGGATTAGAGGAAGTGAAAATTGGATGCTGCGGGACGGGAATAATTGAGATAAACCAACTGTGCTCATTGGCAAAGTCATTATGTAAAGATCCTACTAAATACATATATTGGGATTCAGTACACTTAACAGAGAAGGCAAATAGCTTACTTGCCGATAGCTTTCTAAAGACAGACCTAGCTGAGTTAATCTGAATCCTTGGCCATCAGATGATGTACTCCTTAATCGAATTGTCATGTATCAAGTATAAACAACGCACGAGTGCATAATAAATTAATCCTGAAAAATATATTAAGACTCTCGTCCTAGTGATGATGTTTTTAAACAGAAGTCCGGGATTCTTTTGGCACGCATGTTGTTTTTTTGGTTCTAATCATCCTTTTTGCAAGAATGTTATCTGAATTTGTCAACCAAGACGGCTGAGATGACAATAGTCATTTTAGCAAAACGCCTACAGTTGTCTCCAAGGAATTTTCAAAAACCATATATGGAGTTTAAGCGTTCTCAAAACTATTATGGAATGAAACTCAGTTTCTTATCTAAGTTTAAGCACATAACAGCATGACATACAGGATATAAGATATTTTCTACCGGTTTTCATCTCCAACACTAGTTTTCATCTCCAACACTTGGATAAAGATTATAAAGGAAGATGGCACGGCTAGGTGGAGGTAAATGAGAAAGTCTAGTTTAGACTTTCTGCATGATTTTGGGTCTTAAATCCACATATGTCTCTAGATTTTAATAAAATAAGACATTGGGGATTGGAGATGAACATTACCTAAAAAATGTTATCTTTACTTATTTTGTCATTTAGCAACGATCCACAAAGAAAAAAGTGTTAATAAGAACTCCACCTATGATGACCCTTGCATTGGAGATGCTCTAAATGAAAGTGAGCTAGTGTCTTTAGTGATACTTAGATTCTAAAATTACAGCTCTCACCAAGGCACATATTAAAAACTGGTTTTTTTTAACAGTCCGCCGCATATATTGAAATCCTGAAGTCTCGATACAACAGTTAACTGAGATTTCTCGACTTTTTTTTTTAATTTTTGGATTTTTCTTTTCGCTAAAGGGTGCAAGTTTTATTTCCATAGATTAGACGTATTTTCTAATCCAATCTGACTTGGATCTAAGCCAAATTCATACATTTCATTATCAACAAACTAAAAACAAACCCATTGTACCAAGATTCACAGTTTAAGCATGACATTGTTAGTTTGCTTTTTAAAATAGAAAGATAGAATTACAAAATTGAACACCTTGATTTAGTTACTCGTAAGTTAATGGCGTGGTGGTTTTTCTAACAAAGTCTTTACATGGTGAAGATTTCAACAACACTTATGTGAGCTTACATTTCATTGTATTCGTATATCTAGGTCTAAGGTTGTTCATTAAATCTCATTAACCAGTAATTGTATCTAGTATTCGGTTCGATAAAGCCGCATACAATGGCCTATGATATTACTCTAAAATGTTTATTCGCCATACACTTCTTTTTACTATTTTCAGCGGAAGAGGTTCGAGCAAAAGTTTCTACTGTCATTGCTTTTGGAGACTCAACAATTGACGCGGGCAACAATAACCTGAACCTAGCTATCTTTAAATGTAATTTCAAGCCATATGGTCAAAACTTCAAAGGTGGCAAACCCACCGGTCGTTGGTCTAATGGCAGAGTGTTTACCGATTTCATATCTAATGCTTTGGGTATCAAGTCGTCGATACCGACTTATTTGGATGCAGATTCTGGTGTAGAAGACTTCGCCACTGGTGTCACCTTTGGCTCTGGTGGAGCGGGATATGATAACCTAACTTCAACACTAGTAGTAAGTGCTTTAAGACCTTGTTTGGTAAAATTTATGATTATTGATAATCATAAATAGATAAATGATTTTGATAGAATTATTTCGATGATAAATTTTCATAAACACCATTTTAAAATAATTGATTAATTTAGAAAAACACTCCCATATTGGAGAGAAAGAACAACAACCTAGTAATTTGTTTTTGAATTCCTTATTATTTTTTTTTTGTCTCTCTATTGCCCAAAATCAATTAAAAATAATTGACTACAGTAACTTTTAAAGATAACATGTTTGTTTACTTATGGTTATAATAGAGTTGTTTTTAATTATGATTAAAATAATCATTGATTATAATTTCTTAAAAAACACACTCGTATAATGGATTAGGGTATGGATAATTGATTATGAGTTCATAATCAATTGTAATGGTTGTTGCCAAACAACCTCAAAGAATTTCATACACATTTTGAAACTCAACTTTAATGATATAGTAAAATCTCAGTATAGGGATAACCTTTATATAAGAATTAAACTTTCTGGTCCCAATTTACACCGACTATGGATAAGAATAAAATATATATTCAAATAAGTATTGTGTTTTCGGTCACGCTTTAACGATTTTACCTCCAAATAAAAATAATTTGACATTATAATAACTAAAATATAGTTACTACTTGATGATTGTATAAATTGTGCTGAATAATTCCTAGTTTTAACTTTTTTTATACACATAAAGAAAGAAATACATCTTTGATTTGAGCATTTCTAGATAATCAATATCGAAATTGCATATAAGTGTTTTCTTTACACATGTTTATTAAAACTAACCGTTCATCTTCTCCATGTGAAACTCTATATAAGAATATCCTCGATATAGAAATATTTTTTGTGTTCCAAAATGATAATTTTATATAAAGGTCCTATTGTATTAAATTAATATTTTAGGAGCTTTTTGATTAATTAGATTATTACACGAGTAATAAGCATGGTCAATTGAAACCAATACACGCAGGGTGCCATACCTGTATGGAAGCAATTGGAATTTTTCAAAGAGTACAGAGAGAAATTAACAAATTTTCAAGGAGAAGAGAAAGCAACCAAGATAATACGTGAAGCATTGTATATAATAAGTATAGGGACAAATGATTTTATGTTGAATTACCTCACTGTTCCTATACGGCCGTTACAATTCAATATTGATAATTTTCAAATTCTTCTCGCCAAAAATGCTGGTAAATTCATCAAGGATCTTTACAATTTGGGTGCTCGAAAAATAGCATTAGGTGGGAAAATTCCCATGGGGTGCTTGCCATTCGCAAGAAATCTGAATGTTCTATTATGAAGAACATGTGTTGATCTCTATAACAAAATCGCGAGAAATTTAAATATAAAGTTATTTAAGTTAGTTGGAGAGTTGAGAAAAGAACTTGATGAGATCCAACTGGTGTATGCCGATGGTTATACTCCTTTGGAAAAAATGGTTCAAACACCATCTAAATATGGTGAGTTCTCTCTTAATGCAAACTAGTTAGATGTCTTTATTTTTCATTTTCTTTTGTTAGATAATTTCATGTTATGTTTTCTTGACTTGTTTTGTTAATTTGGTGTTGTTTAAATATATAGGATTCGAGGAAGTAAAAGCTGGATGTTGTGGGACGGGAAAATTTGAGATAGACCAACTGTGTACGCTGGCAATGGCATTGTTATGTAAAGATCCTACTAAATACATGTATTGGGATGCAATACACTTAACAGATATGACAAATGGTTTACTTGCCGATAGATTATTGAAGACAAGCCTAGCTGAATTAATCTGAATCAGGCGACCATTAAATGATGTATTTTATAATCAACACTTATTTATATAAAATATAAATAACCCACAAGTGTGTATGATAAATTGTTCTTTAAAATGTATCAAGACTTTGTCTTTTTTTTAGTGAAAGGTTTTCATAACAAGATAAGAAAAATCCTTCTCATATCATCATCTATCAAAACATGAACTAACAATTGATGAAGATCATACAAACATCCAGTTTTTTCTTTTTTTTTTTCACAAGAAAATCTGCAACTTCGTTCCTTTCATATATGTACGGTGAAGCATAATAATTCCTAATTGAGCAACCAAAAATTTAACATTATAAAAATATTTAAAATGTTCTAGGTGTTAGAGCATTGCTCTGTCGAACTCACAAGTATTTGTATCTCAAGCTTGTTGTCAAAACTATATCTTGATTTCTAGTCTACAATTAATAAAGTCACGGACTAGGATAAAAACGTAGTTGAGAAACAGAGGATTACAACAATCATCATTATGTTTTATCATTTGAAGGCGAAGATCAACCGAAGTTTTTGGAGAACTTCATCAACAAAAGGTAAGTACTGAAGACTGAACTACCTATATCTCAAGTTATATTCACTTTCTATCATTTGAGACGATGTCGCATAACTAATTAGACTAGTATGCATAGACAAGAATTTCGAGTCAAGTTTATCTTGATAATTTCTCGAAATATAATGGCTAAGCTTAATGAACATTTTTTCATACTTGATGAATCTCGGTTTAGGACAATTTATTGTTTGGAATAAAAATCATGATTCAAGTTTATCCTTCGGAAATAGCCTGGAAAAGTGATATGTGTCATTGATGTTATTCAGAAATGTTTTGAATTAATTTAGAGAAATATAGAACTACTATTGATTCAGATACAAGATAGTGGTATCAGTTTTACTGGGAAAACTGTTACAAGTATGAACCCTTATTACATGTATTCATACAAGTAGCGGATTAGCTATATACATATCGACTTACAGATTAGTGGTAAATATATTCTTATGTATATCATATGAAATCAGTGTGACTCGTGAACCGGATTGGTGTGTATACTCGTATGCAAACCGTTCTTGAACTGTGGTTACGGAACTGAGGGTGAGTATCCAAACCGGTACGCAAAATTAAACAGTTATATGTTCTTGAACTCCGCAGCGTTTCCAAACTGGTATGCAAACCGATTCAGTTTTATGAACTCTGCAACCGGCGAAAGTCTTTGAGTTTCCAAACCGATACGCAATCCTTAAAAGTTCTGTGGACTTATGAACTTAGGTTTGGTGGAAATTTTGCAAACTGGTTCGCAAACCTAAAAAATTATGTGACTTCCGGAACTCGGTTTCGGTTTAATTTCCAAACTGGTTTGTGAACTGTGACTGAACCGACTCACGAACTACTATGTATTTTTACTCGTACATTTACTAATCATGTCGATTATACTTTCATGTATGTTTAAACTATTTCTTCGAGATAATTAACATTTGATTAATTCTTTATAAACACTAGACTTAATTGATCACATGAAAATGAAGATTAAGATTTTAAGTTCAAACCGGCTAGTTTTGGATAACCATGTTGAACATAGTCTCTGTACACGGTTTTACCTAACTAGAGTGTATATCTTGTTTATGAGAATCATATCCAAAAATTCATCTAAAGGTAGATATTGTTTGCTTAATCTGTGGGAGGCATATTTGGTTTAAAGTCTTCAATTGAGTTGAAGGAACTCTTAGTTGGTGTGACGTCATCTAAAGGAATCAATTGTGCGGAGTCCTGCTGGGATTCAAGAGGCATAATGAGTGCGCCTGTACCATGATCGATGGGATACCTTTTAGGTCTCAACTACATTTCAGTCCGAAGTTAATTGGTAATAGTCTAGTGTCTGTAGCGGCTTAATACGATTTGGTATTCAATCTGGACTAGGTCTATACATTTGCGGTTTCCTCGTCAACAAAACTTCTAGTGTCTGTGTTATTTATTTTTCTGCATTATATTGTTTATCTTTATAATTGAAATATGACAGGTTGTGCGTTGATCAATCATAGTAGAGATATTCGACCTAGTTTGTTGGAAACGACTTGATTGATTATTGGATATTGGTCTTTGGTATCATCCAAGTTATCTCTTTTTGATTAGGTTCACAGATTTGATTATGTAAACGTTCTAGTCGCAAGAGATAGAGATATAACTCTAAGATACTATTCCTTGATTGATTTTAACTCTTGGAGTTGTATTCAGTTTGTCCATACATATTGCCTAAGAAAAAAGTGATGGTGTATTTTGGTACCCCGCGTTTTTACTAGGCGACATGAGAAAGATCAAGATATAGCTGATAATAAAAGAGTCACTCTCAGATGACATAACTATTGTTCTTGATTGAGAAAAAAGAACTCACTACAACTAGCAGATTACATGGCGAGGACTAATACACATACAATGACAATTAATATTAACTCCACTAACTCTAACATATATAAAGAAACATACCATTGCAATCAATACACATAAAATGACAGTTCTCATTAAATTTAACAGAAACACAACAACGAATGAGTGACTATAAACCAATGTAGTCGATCTCGTATTCCGGTTTGTCTCGGTCCCGAGCGAGACACTGGTACAACGTTGTCTCGGGGAGATTCCGTTTCCAAATCTCGGTGTAATCTCGGTTCAAACTTTTATATATATAATTTGATGGTTTAATGGACAGATTATTACACTTCATATTACTAGAGCACTGAATGCAGTGTTGTCTGCTGAGCATAAACAAGAGATGTGTCGTTGTCTTTACAATCATCAGGTGAGTGAA
Source organism: Papaver somniferum (assembly GCF_003573695.1). NCBI lineage: Eukaryota > Viridiplantae > Streptophyta > Magnoliopsida > Ranunculales > Papaveraceae > Papaver > Papaver somniferum. The sequence continues at coordinate 78,118,423 of NC_039359.1, read as the reverse complement.
ACATTTTTCGATTTTCTTCTGTCTTTGTTTGTGGCTTGCCTTGTTAAGAATCACTGAACACTATTTAGTTTTGTGTTGTGTGCATATGTCAAACATTTGACTGTCAATTGATAAATGTGGACTGTAAAATGAAGATGGGGGTTGGGGTCTACATGCTGAAGGACCAAGTACAATGTTCGGTTCATGCCTAAACTATGTTACTATGAGATTGCTTGGAGAAGGAGCTGATGATGGAGAAGGGGTAATGGAAAAAACAAGGAAATAGATTCTGGACCATGGTGGTGCTGCTGCTATAACATCATGGAGGGAAATGTGGCTTTCTGTACATAATTTAACCTCTTTATTGTGTTTTCTTTTAAAATTAGAGGGGAATAGACAATGTTCGTTCGGAGTTTCTAGTTCTTTTTAACTAATTCATTAATGGTGACATGTGCTAGAAGTTTTTGAATGGTCCGGCAACAATCCACTTCCCCCGGAAATATGGTTACTTCCTTGTTTTGCCTTTCCATCGAGGTTTCTACTTATCCTTCACTTCCCGAAGCATTTATAATACTCCCTCCGTCCCACTAATAAGTGACCTAGTTACTTTTAGATTTTGTCCCACCATTAAGTGACCTATATCACTAAATAAGGAGATATTTCTAAAATTATCCTTTTAATTGATTATAAGAAATATAAGAAATATGCATAATTTGATAGTCATGTTTATATTCGTTACATAGGTGTTTTAAAATGTTTTTCAATGGTACGAATTTTGCGAACATCCGTGGTGTAGTTTGAGAGATAAATCATTTCAAAATTTCACTATTTATTATCCATAAGGGTATAATTGTAAAAAGTGCTTAAAAATACTTTTCCCCTTGCTTGCCTTAAAAATTGTGCAAACTTGAACTAGGTCACTTAATAGTGGGACGGAGGGAGTATATGTTTTCAGCTGAAATTATAATCTGTTTAATAGAGCACTTTGTAAGTAAGCCATGTGCCTAGCTTTTCAGTGCACTACCCTGTCTCGGCCGGAATTTCGGTTCGTTTCCGCCTCATCTCAGCCGGAATTTCGGTTCGTTTTCGGGTACTTTCCGTCTCAGCGGAAAATTGTGTTTCGTTTTATGTTGGTCCGAAAACGGAAACTCCGCCGGAATTCCGGCCGAGATGTCCGAAATTGACTACATTGCTATAAACATAGTGTAACTATTCCCCCCATCAAACTGTTCAACTGTTTGAAGCTTGTCAAGGATTATAACTTTCATTTTTTTCCTTCAACATTTGATACCGTGGACTATGCAGTCCTTTGTAAAAATGTTTGCCAGTTGATCGGTGGTTGAAATGTAAGAAACATTGAAATTTTTTGCTTGAACCGGCATAAAAAAATGGAAGTCAAGATCCATGTGTTTAATTTTGCTATGAAATACATGGTTTGATGTTAAAGATAGACAACTAATGTTATCACATTAAAGTGTAGGTGGTACAAAAAAAATATAGGTCTTATAAAGCCACACTGCTTTGGTAGAAATTTGAGCAAGTATGCGACATTTAGCTTTAGTGATTGACCTTGTAACGGTAAACTGCTTCCTAGTAGACCATGAAATATGACTGACCAAAAAATATGCCAGGCCCATTAATAGATCTTCTGTCGTCTGGAAAGTCATCCTAATCAATATCATTATAGCCTTGTGGAGTATGAAGACCTTGGGAGAACAATAAACAATGGTGACCAGTCGATTTGACACATCTAATAATTAATAATCTTATAGAACAACAATTATATATGTTGTAGTAGGCTTATGCATAATTAACAAACTTGATTCATTGATAAACTTATCACTAATCTTATCCGAGTGACGTATTTAGAATCCCAACCAAAGAACTATACTATATATGTTGGAGTTTATGTGATAGAACATGTGAAGAACAACATTTTGCACCAACCATATGAGTCTTGTTCAAAAAATCCAAAGTATACAATGATTGACATAAGAACAAACCTGATGCATTTGTTTTGATCTCTAGAAAGTGATTTAATCACCGAGGTTTTTAACGGTAATTTATACCCAATGTAATGTAACGATAATTTCAACACAATATGAGATTGAGTTACCTGTAAGCAGTATGTCATCGTCATATACAAAAAGGACGTGCGAAGCTTACAAAAAAAATTTGGGTATAAAAATATCTATGTATCCTTACGTAACTGAGTGATAAACACATCCTCCTGCAGATCATCACGTAGAAAAGCGTTGCTGACGTCAAGTTCCTAAGTTTTTTTGTTGAAATGCACTACAAGAGACAAGATCAATTCGATAGTTGTTGAATTGGATACAAAACCAAATGTTTTTTTTATAATTAAGTCCTGCACATTGATGAAGTCCTACAACTACTAATCTAACATTGTATTTATCAAGAGATCCATCTGCCTCTTATTTGATTCTACAGACCCACTCACGACCAACTACATTTTGATTAGGAGCATAAGGAACCATATACCAAGTTCAGGTGGAAATAAAAACATTATATTCTGCTGATATTGCATTTCTACAATTTTCATCCTTTTGAGATTGAGTAAAGCATGTAGAATGAGAAATGAAAAAACTTAGAAATGCAATTGGTGGATGTTCAGTAGCAAAACACATCTTGGGTCTAAAAATACCAGATTTGCCTAATTATCATGGTATGTTCATTTTGCACAATAATTGTGATGCTTGTAGTGCTGAGTCTGAATAGGACAAGTAGATAAAACTAAACTTGATCAATGAAGATTCAGATATGACAGGAAGAGAGGGAATAATAGTCTTAGACTGCGTAACAAACCATTTCGCAACCAAAAGATTCTAAATGCATTGAAGGTGTAACCAGAGTAGTTTAACTCGTTCAAGGGTCCTACTCGGTTACGGACCTTAGAGCTTGGAACAATGAGTTTGGGCTTGGAACTCTCCTAATACTCGGATGAATTTTTTAGAGGCTTATTCCCGTTGATCATATATATTTTTACTAACATGACGTATACGTAACTAAAATCAAAATTTTAACGTTATCATGTATTTATTTAGTAACACATTTATAAATAAAATTATATATAAATTCATCATAACATACATCCCGCATTAAGGAAACTCATGAAAAGAAAAGACAAAAAACCGACTTGGAATCGACTAAAATATCGCCTGAAATTGTTCTTGGAGGCCTATTTAATCGCTCAAATTCGGATTTAGGTTGAAATCCGAAATCACCAAGGTCATTTAGCGCATACCGATTAATTGCTTGAAAATCAGCCTTGGAGAATTTGTTAAACTACTCTAGGTTTAACAGAAGATTGTGAAAGAATATTAATAGTATATGAAAAACATTCTTCATTAAACACTACATGTATTAAAATACACAAAATTGGTTAAAAAGATCAAAATCAACAATTCCTGGGTGAAATGGACAGTTAGATTTTGATATTGTTTAAATGGACAAAAATGTAAAAATAGGCAGGATGTAACCAGTTTAATCGTGCCCATTTTCAAATATTTTTTCTTATTTTTAATTTACACAAGATGTATCCAGTTTCATCCTTGCTATTTTTTAAATTTAAGCTAGGATGAATCCAGTTTCATCTTGCTATATTTTTTTGGCCATTTCACCCAAACTATTTTTTACTCGTCCATTTGAATCGTGATTTAAAAATATTTGGACAAATGACCCATTTTCCGATTAAAATATAATCTCCGCCCGAGATATGTTCCAAACACCTATAATTCTCTCGACGTGTACAATAGCCAATAAAGACATATGGAGTACTTTTAGGAGCCAACTTGTCTGAAACATATTGGTAACCAAATCCCTTTAGCATTGTAAAATCTGGTGATTTTCCAAAAGAATATCTAATGAAGATAAACAGTCAATACTTATGACACGTAGTACATTGATAATGTAACTGGAAATCATGAACGATTTTTACCCATAACGGAATCAGGTAAATAAGCCTTAATCGAATGGTTTAAAAATATCAATAATATGTATATGCTTAGATTCTGCAAGTTCATTTTGTTCAGCAGTGTAAGGGCATGTGTGTTTCATGTTTAATACCATGAGAGGTGGTAAAACCATCCAACTCCTTATGAATAAAATTTCAACCATCATCAGTCTTACGAATAGTAATATATTACGTTACATAACGGATTCTCTAATTGAATCTTTAAATTAAGGGGAAATTTGGGTTACCTTCCCTATAAAGATCGGTAATTTGCAGTACCTCCCCTACGGAAATAAAATTAACAAAACATCTCCTCGTTAATAATTTAGTCTATTTCAAGTTAGCTGACTTAATACTAACTTGCACGTGGTTTTTATATTTTTGGAGTAATTTACGTTACTTCCCTTGTAAAAATCAGTAATTTGCATTACCTTCTCTGTGAATATTGGTAATTTACATTACCTCCCTTATAAAAAATCACGTGTAAATTAATACTGAGTAAGCTAACTTGGAATAGAAAAAATTATTGATGAGAGGAGGTTTTGCTAATTTTAATTTTTATAGTGAAGGTAATGAAAATTACCTATCTTTACCATTATCCCTTAAATTAAAGTAAAATGCTTTAAAATTAGACTTCTCATGAAGTAGGAAAAGCTTAAAAAACATAAAAAAATACTTATTATAGTAACATAGCATAAGAATACCACTATTAGATATCATAGGAGACGGTTCCCAATAATCCATGTGCATGCAAGAGTTCATGTGGCTTTGTGAAAGATTTATAAAGGGGATACCATATCTCTAGGGGATGCCAAGTTAGAGATATATTGGTCAGGGTAATTTTATTTATAAGAACGATATCCCTCACAGAGACTTGGTTTCCCCTTTATAATCCCTTGTTGTAGTATAATGAGAAGAAACCGAAAACAGTAATTTGTGAGACCTTCCTAGTTGATAACACTCGGACACAATTGTTTTTTTTTTTTTAATTATAGATTTATCAAAAGAGTTATAGAGACTCTACACAAGGTTTGAAATGAAGGGTGAGCAAGTCTGTGATGCCAAACTGCTGGTAATGCTTTACCGATATGAAAAGCTCGATCAAAATGGAGGAGCAAATGTGACGAGGTCTCTGTAGTAAAATCTTCCCAGTGTGAAGATCTTAAACAGTAAAAACCAGTAGATGAAAAGGTTATAATATTATTTTTATACCTACTTCTATCGACATTTAACTTTATGTAATGTTGTGTATGTTTATCAATCCACTAATAACCTTCTTTTAGTCTATTAGTTTATTTCAAATAACTACTAATCCAATATAATTTTAGTTAATCTTCTCACAAATTATGCTCATATTTTCCAGCGTTCGGGTTCCCTTGATTTTTCCTAGTGAGGATTTTAATAGAGAAATACCCTATGAGAAGCAATTTGGAACCGCCATAATGACGTGGAAAAGTTTTTTTTTTCTTCGATTTTTTAAGGTCTTAGTCTTGCTTTTTTCCATCGACATGATGGCTGTAATCCAGACTAACTCTAGTGTTTCTCAGAGAAGTATTGAACAAATATAAACAAAAAAGGTGGAATCAATACTGGGGGTTAACTGATTTCTCGCTTCTCCATGATTCTTCTGGTGCTAATGGAGGTAATCGTGATAAAGAGATGTATTGACCTTCTGTTCTTTTTCTAAAGACGATCAGTGGAGATTGTTCACTAGATTATCAAGGTTCCACTTTGATTATAAATCCTAGTTATGGACATTTGGGTTTTAATTGAGGTAATCTAGAGAAATAAATGGATCCACATTATGTTTTTCTGCCAAAGACGATCAATGAAAATTGTTTACTAGATTATAAACCCTCTACTTTGATTGAAAGAAAATAAGTGGTCTCACTTTCTTCTATCAGTCTTAAAGAAGCAATCAAAGGTTGTAAGAATTTGGTTATTGGATACTTCATTGGCAAAAATATTTCCTTCCCGGAAGTTCAATATGCAGTTGCCAAAACTTGGAAGACAAAAGCAGAGGTACAAATTAATATCCATGGTAGTAATGATTTTTCTTTAAATTCTTGAATTTGGAAGATAAAGCTGTATCTCTAGATCATGGAGCTTTCTATACTGAAATAAACTGTTTGTGGTTAGACCTTAGACCACTTTGCTGGAAAAAACCACTCAGAGATGAAAACGATATCAATGTGGCTTTTGATTTATCATCTTCCTATTCACTTGTGGAACAAAGTGGGATTACTTCCAAATGCTTGTTTCATTGGTAAGCCCCTGCAGACGGATAAATATGCTCTCAAAAAGACTAGACTTACATATGCGAGAATCTTGGTTGAAATCAGCCTCAATTGCGGGACACGTCCATTTATAAGTTGATAGTAATTTCGTCCTGAATATTTTGGTGGGGTACCAACGGAGACCACCAAAGTGTAGTATTTTGCGTTTTCTATTTTCATTAGCAAATGCGCTACCAAAGGGACAAAGACTAGGGATCGTTAGACTCCAAAGAAAAATCAACAGTTGGGAGGAGTTGGGAAGACGTTATCAACAACGGAGAAGGGTAACGTGCAAGACCCTGTCGTATTAATTACATAAACACGACAACGTAGCTTTCAGTGTAAGATATGATACAAGGGAAATAATCATTACAAATGGCATAAAACCAATCATAACTAACTCCAGGGAAAAGTTAGGTCCGATGACTTCAATGTACAGATTTTGGGTAGAGATGGTGTCTCCAAACAAGAATTCGACCTACTTTAGAAGGAACAAGAAGTCATGGGGACTAGGAAAAGATGAAGCTTTTAATCAAACACATATCAGTTATTTGATTCCTTTTAATATATTAAGATATTCTTTTGAATTACCTTAAACGTTAGAAGAGGTGAGTAATGGGGAGCATGCCAGTGGTTAAACGCGTAGTCCGAAACATATTGATACAGCGGGAAAGGTTGTGAAGGGAGATGTGAATAATACTTCTTAATCTTTATAAGGAGTTTTGACGATCAGTGCAATGAAAAACGTCTGATTTATGCTTGTTTTTACGATGAAGAGTCAGAGTAGAAACTCATGAGGATGCGATGTCCGTGAAGTTTTAGCCTCTTGAGGTGGTATCTCGTAGTAAACCAAAGTCGGAGCAACAACTTATGAATGATCTTATGAACTTTAGTTCCAAAGTGAATCTTCCTGCTAGTAGTAAGAGTTTGGAGATGGAGAAGAGTTTGGAGGCATTGTTGAAAATTACAAGAAATTGGATTTGAGTACGGATTCAGTTCCTAGTAATGAGAAGTTGGGGCGTAGAAAAAAGACTCTTGCCAAGAAGAAATTCTAAGTTTGCTCTTTTTATTTGTGACTTTTAGTCTTTAAGATCTTTGCCTTTATCGTAGTTGTTTGCTCGGATGGGTGATAGGCATAATTATATTTTTTGTAATTATATATTGTAGGAATTACCAATAGGTACCATTATAGTGTTCTTAGTTAGTGGCAGGTCCATCCATCAAAGTCCAGTAATCAGAGGTCCATAATTAAAAGAAAACATGAAAATGGACCAAATTTTTTAAGCCCAGGTCCTGCACACGTGCGAGATCAGGTATACGTAATATGAAAATACCACAAATAACCTTTCCTATTTAATATGTTAAAAGTAGGAGAAATATTATTCACATTTCATATTCATTTTCTTCTTCTCTTTCCTCTCACCATTGCTGCAGATGAAGATGAAGATTTGTCTTTATTCTTTCTCGTTTCTACCGAATCAGATGATGAAGATTTTTCTATTGTAATGTTTCTTTTAAGGTTTTGGCGATCTAATCATTGTTGTGCTTGATTATGTTTTCGATCTCCATGGTTGATTTGTCGACTATATATTAGATCTAGATGAATAATCACATTTTTTGTTCATTTCGTTGCTAGATTCGATTGTGCCACTTCCATTTTAGATGTTTTAGACGTGTTAAAGTTCTTTTTTGTATATGAAGCAACAGTACGTATATCCCGTACTGATAGAAACTTAGTTTATTTTTGAGAAGAAGAAGAAGAAGAAGATGCATCGTTATGATTTACGACGAGAAGATTGTTTGTGTTTCCAGGTATGTATATTAACAATGATTTTCGGTTTCCATTCTATTTTTTTCATAGATTCGTTACTAGTTTTTCACATGCAGCTGAAGTTTAGATTATGAATCAGCAGTACATATATGATGTACTGAAAAATTATGCTTTAATTTTGTTATTTTTGTAGTTTTTGATATTTTTCTTCTTCGATCTAGAAGTATATATATGGAATATTGAAGAAAAAAAAGTGTTTCGATTCTGGTTTTTAGAGATTCATTACTTGGTTTTCACATGCAACTGATTTTAGTTTCATTTTTGTTGTTTTTGATATGCTTTTAAGTTGTTTTTGTGTATTAATCATCGGTACGTATATAATATACTGGTGGATTTTGATGGAACAAGTTCAGATCTAAATAAACAATCATGTTTTGTGTTTATTTCATTAGTAGATCTGATACTTTTATGGTTTGTTTTTCAGTTTTCTTTTGTTATTATCAATTGTTGATAAACATCACTGTCCAGAGTTCGTCCTAAATTTTATACTTCTCTTGCTGTTTTAAAAGTTTGTGGGGATATAATTGATGAAAAGAATGTACACAGTTGGGTTTTGCTTAGATTTTTTTATAGACCTTCTTTGATTCATATGTGTAGTATTTGAATTTTATGTTTGTTAGTGATGATGTGAAGTGTTTGATGAATAAGTGTTCTTGAAATGCATTAGAAGCGTTGGGTATCTTTAGAGAGATGAGAATTGAAGGAGTTAAATTGGAATTGCACGACTGTATCTTACTCATTGCTGGTGCTCCACTTGGTGAAGAATTGAAGGGGATTTTGATTCATGTGTATGTGCTCTTCCTCTTATGTGGTCTTCCTCTTTTCTGTATTTCCTTTTAAGATTCATGATACAATTTGTATCTTATCTATCACGGACAGGTGAAGGTGGGAACCCGTTATGCGTTACTCAACTTTGGATCACCAGTGGATGCATCTCAGCTATATAAATTACTCCATGCCCTTCATCCACATCCTCATCAGAAGAAAAATTAGCAGGCAGAGGTGCACCTGGAACATGTATGTTGCTCGGATTTTGTTGCTTTTGTCATACATACCAAAATAAATAGAATAGTAGCTTGGTGCATCTTCTCGATGTTGTTTACTGCTCTGGAACTGTTATCCTCAACTGGATAGATATACCTCACCCTGTGTAGTTTCTTAAATGCCAAATGGCCTAATGTAGGCTCATGGGCATGCGGATAAGTAAAAGGTTAGCCTAATATTTACAGTAAGATAATGTGATTTTGTTAACTGATACTAGTTTTTGAAAGCTTTATCGTTCTCCCAAAATCATGTAGACCTCTGAGGCAGAACAATTTTTTTTTCTACCACAAGTTTCCTGACTACCTGCTGTTGTGCGATATTGCTGTCTCACTGGAATACCCATTTCTTGCTTCATGCTACAAACAGACACCACCTGATACACAACTGTTTTTTTCACCCTTAGTCACTATGTGGAAATGATAATCTATAGAGTCACAAGACTCATAAATTGTTATTATCAATTTTTTTTCAGTTTTCTTTTGTGTATTACCTATCAGTACATATATGACGTACTGTTTTCTTTTTGTGGTTACTATGAATCTATAGGTTTTCTCTTATTTTTTTGGGTTTGTTATAGTTTGTTTTTGTGTATAAATTGACAGTACATATCTGGTGTACTGATATAAAATTCTTTTGATTCTGTTTGTTCAGTGTTTTGCCACTTTTTTTTGGTTTGATCCATTAGTACATATGGGTAATACTGAAATATGTGTATGAATTGACAGTACATATCTGGTGTAATGAGTTTGTTATGATTATTGAGCATTAAATTACTCGAATTGGTGATTAATTAAGAGTTGATTCTTTATTTTGTCAAAGCTTCAGAGTTGAGGTAATCTTCTAATTCAAATATTTTGGAAATTGATAACGGCAGATGTGATGATGATGATGGTTTACAAGACTGTGCTCTCAAAATTAATGCACCAAATCTAGTGTCATTTACCTATCATGGTTGGGTGGCAAAGGAATATTTTCTTTCCAGTTTTCAAACACTAGAGTCTGCAAGCGTTTGGCTTTGTGTACCAAGGGGGCGAAATATAGGTGCAGCTGTAAGTAAGTTTTTTCAAGCGCTTGCACATGTAAAAAATTTAACAATATGTGTTGCAACCCTACAGGTACTCTTCTTTCTTTTGCTCTCTTTAAATTTTTATGTAATATATGCTCAAGCAGATTCCTAAAAACTAATATACTTGCTAATGTTGCTTTAGTTGTGATGAATAAGCAATATCCGTTGCGGACGAGTTCGTAAACATTGTACCTATATTTCATAATTTGGAGAAGTTGTTACTAGAACTGGAAGTAACTATTGATAAATCAGTATTTCCACTGCTCAAAGCATCACCTAATTTGACTCATCTTGAATTTAATGAGGTAAGTACACAAAACTTGTGATGTTTATTACCCATCTTAGAAAAACAAGTCCTGGGTGTTGTTAAGCATATTTATGCCATTAAAAAATTTACTCTTTTAATGTTTATCTGTTTCTTTTTTTTTTCTAATCCCAGCCCAGAACATTCACGACAAAGTAGAAGATGAAGATTGGGATGGTCTTATGTTGACAACAAGATGTTTGTTTGAACACCTCCATTCTGCTTGTTTCATGTTTTTTAATGGAAATGCGAGGGAGATGAGGTGATTGAAACTAATTCTGAGGAATGCAAAAGTTTTGCATACAGTTACTGTTGGAAGTTACATCAATCCTATAATGCGAAAAACAAACAAGTACTTATGTCAGAGTTCCCAAGTCTTCCTAAAGCCTCCGGCAGATGTATGGTTGAATTCCACTAAGCTTGCTTGATGCTGTTTTTAAGCTGGTTAGTTTTCTATATCCTGGTATTTATTGTCAAATAGGATCTCTTCGGTGCAGATGAATTTGTGTACAATCTACCTAACGGGGATGATATTGAAAAAAAAATATCATCTCCCAAAACTAGGAAACTTATCAAGAATTTCTCGAACTAGTTCATCTACTTTTATGTCCTTGAGAACAGTCGATGGGTCTGTTATTTAGATTAATTCGTATCATCCTACAATATATGTGATGTAATACGTTTTCTAATTTATTTATAATTGATTCTAACATGTATGTACTTTACCTGGAAGCGGTGCAGCAGATAGGTACTCGAATTGTAAGCAGCGGATATATACTCGAATTTGTAAGCAGTGCAACAGATATGTACTCAGATTTGTAAGCAGTGCGGCATATATGTACTCAAATTTGTTAGAAGATATGTGATCGAATTTGTGAGCAGTGTGCCAGATATGTACTCAAATTTGTAAGCAGTGTAGACACACACGTTTGGTAGCAAGGGGTATTATGGTCATTTCTATGTTTTAATTAATTTTGGACCTCCGGATAAAAAAAAATTCGGTTGGACCATACTATAAATAACTATATGGGCCTATGGCCAAACAAGAAATTTTCCTTATATATTTTACCTTTATCGTAGTTGTTTGCCTTTATTTGTGACTACATTTTTAAACTCATAATTATATTAGCTAGTTCTTGTTATTTCTCTAATAATATTTTTTAGCAGTTGGATTTAGAGTAATAATTGTTCTTGAAGGCTGAATTGAGTTAAGGCAGATGCAACTTTCTATTTCCCAGCGATATCAGAGTTTGGGGATTTTAATGGGTTATGTCAATATAGTCTATTATGGGGTGATTTGTATGAGATGTTACAGTTGATAGAGATTGAAGGATGCATGTGTTGCTTCCATGGATAGAGAATTGGGATTTGAATTACAAGAAGATGACGGGAAAAACCTATAAATCTAATTGCAAAGTGGAGATGTATGTTAAGCTGGTTGCAAATAGTTCTTGGATGGTATGGAAATAATAGTTAACTGACAAAGATTGCGACAATCGGTAGTGTGGTGGCTAGACGTTCATAAAGTAGAAAATTGGTTTTGTGGTCGGATTTAGGAAAAAGTTGGGTTTTGGAGTTTGGTGTTGGTGTTTGAATAGGCCTTTGGAAAATTACTTTTCCGATCCAAATAGAAGCTTGAAAAGAACAGAAATGGGGGAAGAGCGGCTACAAACCCGTCAAGAGTAGAAAAGAAGGGTTTGCTGATTTTTTTTTTATTTTCTTGATAGTTTTCTAAGTTGCTTGTTAGGGTTTATAAAAAAGCGAGGGTACCCAAATATACCTCAAGCTAAAACTTTTCCTACCTATAAGTATTTTCTCCGAAAGTGATTGTCTATGGACTGATTTGAGATAATACAACTAATCGGTTCAACTTCGTGTGATCGTCTATCGGTACGAGATCGAGACAATACAACAACGAAGTATGTTTACTTGATACAAAGGTTCGGACTTAACCAAACACAATAGGATTGCTTATCAAGTAAATAGGAATTAACGTTTGTGTAATTTACTTTAATTATAATAAAACAATTATAATGCGGAATATAAAAGTAAATGACACAGCAAGATTTTGTTAACGAGGAAACCGCAAATACAGAAAAACCCCGGGACCTAGTCCAGAATTGAATACTCTCAGGATTAAGCCGCTACACAAAATTACACTAACTTCGTATTGATGAGACCAAGTAACTAACCCTATAGTTCAGTTAGTTCCTTCTGTATTCCCACGCCTCCAACTTATAAATAAGTCATGTACTTGGAACAATTACTTTGGTTCGTATTCCAAACAGTAAAGGAACAACAAATCTGTTTGGTATCAACTCCATTCAACCAAGTGATATGAGTCGGACAAAGGCTCTTCCGTTTATCTCAACATAAACTCCTTCGTCAGGTCCTTAGATCTATCTTATGTTCAATCACCCAAAGGTAATCGTTTAAGATTAAGCCAACAACACCTTTAATCCGAAGAATCGTGTTGATGACGATCTACTCAATTAATCAATCCAATCTACCACAAGGATAAACCGATTATTAATTGGATCCTCTTTTACCGAAAAAAGTATTGTGCACACCAAAGATTATAAAACCCAAGTCAGATCTTCAGTATCTTCTTTGTCTTCAAATCTTCTTAAATCTTCAATAAAAACCTGCACACAATCACTTGAATCTCTTGTGATCAATCATGCACAGAACTGAATCTGTTAACAATGGATTATCACAAGATCTTCTTTAGAACTAACAACAGTCTAAAGATCCCTGTCGAAACTCTGAACTAGTTTGAGTGAATCTTATATCAGAAGAGAAGATTCTCAAGAATCACTAGTACAAAAATGATGTTAGGTAACAATTACAAACCGTTACAGTAGCACTTCTGTAACAGTTTTGATTTTTTCCATGGTGTTACTAAAGCCCCTATTACGGAAAGCTTATAAAAACTGTTACAAAATATCACTTCAGAAATGTTACATAACGACTAAAACTGTCATTGTTCGTGGTTTTTCGTAGCAGTTTACCAAAAATATTTTTACTGAATCAGCACTAACGTAACATAATCTTCACAAAACTATCGCCGTTCACAGTTTATGGTAGAACATTTGGAAATAAACTGTTGCTACTATTAGAGCAGAAGTAACAGTTTTTAGTTAAACTGTATCATAATCCTGGGTTATAGTAACATATTATTATTAAAGTGTCATTAGATTTCCCTTTCAAGCTTCCTAGAGTAACAGTTCCCTCACAAAACTATCACCATAAGCCATTTGTGGTAACATATTTAACCACTGAGTTATCAACGATACGAAGCTAAAATGAACCTAAAATGAAAATCAGTGGTAAACAACATTAAAAGGATGGAACATCAACATCTATTAAATCTTTAATTCAATTACAGTACAACCTGAACTCAGTTGACATATAAAATCACTTGCACATCCTAAGTTAATTCAAAATTCAAATCACTATAATTTTCAAATATTCACAGACAAGTTTAATTCTTCAAAACAGATAAACTGAATCGGAGTTGCATATTCTGAAACGACACCTGCACATGGTATTGTCTATGGCTCACATAGATAAACAATAAAACACCAATATCTACATAAGAAACTTCCATGTCGGCAACCCTGGCCACAAAGATGTCCTTCAGTCTCCAAAGCCGATTAAATTTTGCAGAAGTTACAAAGAAGCATCTAGCCTCCTTGAAAATTAAAGAAATGAAAAGAACCTTTAGTATGAAGAAAAAAAAAACTAAATGTAAAAATCAAATATATATGTACTGAAAGCACAAGCATCTGCAGTTAATCAAGCAAAGAGATTTACTTGACTGGAGGAATTAATTTGACTAGAGAAACCACTGTAGTAAAGGACTTTCATGTACCATAATCCCGAATTAATAACTTACAGATAAGAAATATTTATTACTACATTAACTTCTTCCAAGGTTTTGCATCCCTTTAACCAACTCCTTGGATCCAGTAATATAATAAAATACTTCAGAAAGTTTTAAACAAGTTAGATGCTAAAACCAGGTTAAGCAAAAAGTTTGCAAACAATAAGTATATAAGATGTTTCCAGGACACAAATAGTTGCATACATATACTTTTAGTAAACTAGAACACTAAGAAGTGAGGATTTAGCCATGATATGATATGATTTCCCTTAGGTTGCCAAATCTCATTAGAATCCACCCATATGAAGTGCAAAAACACAAACACGTGCAAAAGTATGCACATGTTTCGGTTTAGATATAAAAGTGATAAATGTTTTTATCTCCTCAACTAAGATACTCCTGAAATGAAAGGAAGTAGACTTACTTGTACAGTAACGTCAGGATTTTAAAGCTTAATTTGAAAAGCCTTGGAGTCTCAATTTATAGAGTATTCTTTGGAAATATCAGGCATTAGATGCAACTTCTTATCAACTACGTGGGGGGTTCGATGATAATTTTTCCTTGAACTGATCACCAAGTAAAATTAAATCATTGGTTTAGTATTAGAAGCTTAATATATTAAACAAAGAAGCATGACTTGTATTAAAAAATGTACAGTGTATCATCATCTCCTGATTCGCAAAGGGTTCAACAACATTCTTATATCTGTCTTTGCTTGAGCTACGTAATTCTGGCAAATATATGAATCTTGCCACAGCAACCCCAGAGAGACACAACCTCTGACTTCTTGCGGACACATTGCAAAAAAGGTATAGTCTTCAAAATCGCATTCATGGGTCACATGAAAGGGGAAAAAAATTAAGAAAAATAACATCAAATAGACGCTATGTACATAATATATCAAGTAAGGTCTATAAACCAGAGTCCAGAGCCTAAACTTAATAATTGAAAAATGAGAAAAGAAGTTTAGGAACCAATTATAAAACTGGAAGTTGCACCAGCGTTCACTTAGATTAAGATGATTGGAATGACGAATACAGTACCTTTGCTTTAGCATTACCGAATGGTTCCTGGGATACTCCAGCAGAATTGTTCTACAAAATCGCTAACTACGAGACCTTCAGCTTGTTAAAAAAGAGAGCAAACCAACCTCAATAGAGAAAATAAGATAAAACCAAATTATAAATTAGGGATTTCACTAAAAACCCCAAAATCACGTACCTAGTAGTATATGAGAATCACATGTTTTAAATCCTTGGAACCAGCTTCAAGAGCACAATCAGGTGACGGAGGACCACAATTTTCCCTCAGAGGAAGAAATCAAGGAATTCTTCAAGGAAAATAAAGATGAAGTTCATGTGGTTTATAATTAGCACAGAGAGAAATCTTTGAACAAGAACAAAATCGAAAAAATTATGGTGTATGATCCAGAGCAATTGAAAACAAAAGATGAACCCTTTATCGAATCCAACTCAAAAAATCTCAGAGAAATAGAGATAGTGAGTGATCGAGATCCCTATGTCGAACCAAAAATAAAGACCTAGAATTTTCTAAGAGAGCGAAGCGTAAAATTAAAGAGATGGGATCTTCCTGTAGATAGATTAGGTTTTTTATTTAACGAGAATAGAAACATGGGTGATGAAATTGAGAGATTGGGTTACAGGTTCTTCTGGAGATTTCAGCGGAGCTGAGAGGCGAAGCCGAGAGGTTAGGGAGAACTGTATTTTTTATGGATGCCCTTGACATACATATCGATTCTCATTTAAATCATAACCGCACAGTAAATGGACGGCCGTAATTATAAGAATAGCTCCTAATTAGATAACAGGTTTATATAAAACCTGTTACAGTATCCCGAGAATAGTAACAGTTTGCAACTGTTATCATACACCGAGATATAGTAACAGGTTTCTTCAAAACCTGTCATTGTACGGCTGTTCAATAACGGTTTGAAAACGGTTACAGTTGTTGGTCATTAACGATGACAGTTTTGATAATAAACTGTTACATATGCTTTACCACTAACTATTTTGTAACAGTTCATTTGTGAACTGTCATCGTTTTTTATACTGAACTGTTACCAAATCCCTTTTTTGTACTAGTGAATAAACAAACTAGGTGCAATCAGATTTCAACCACCGTTGGTCAATCAAATCAATCGAAAACAAAATATAAACCGCAATTATCTAGTTTCCCACCAACGGTACAAGGTAGATTTTCTCAATCCCAAAGAAGACTTTAAACTGAGCGGCCGTAAGATATTTCTACTAATTAGGTTACTCTCCTCTCCGAATAGGCGACTACACTAGTAACAACAACAAAAGAGTAAATCTGTTGTTACGAAGGATTAGTTTGCTAGAAAGGCAAACTTTGAGTATTTATAGACAAGGAAGTTTGGACACCAAGGAATTTCCAAAACCGAAAATATTCTCAAGATATTCATTAAAGCACAGATTCGGTTTTCATAATTCCTGGAAATGCTCTGTCCAAAAATAACGATCGAAATCTCTCGGAAAATCTAATTAGTAAATGCACATTACTAATTGTGCAATTTCCCTACAAAATGAAATTAATAACCTTAATCAAAAGATTCTTAACTTACTTATGTTTCGATCCTGGGATTCTCTTCCCTTAGCCGTTAGGGAATATCTTTGAACAATTAAAGAAATAAACATTCACAACACGCGTTCAAAGTTTGTCGACATATTTACTTTGTAAGTTCTCTTTCACACTTACAACCTTGAAACCTATTTTCCACACTTCCAAATAAGTTTAGAATTGGTTCATCTAAGTTTCAAGAACTATGTGATTGATCAAACCAACATTAAATCACAATCATGGGTTTAAGGTTCTACCAAAACAAGTTTCGGTTCTACCTCCATGTGAGTACTGTGCATATTCACACTAGCTTTCCAAAAATTCAGTTGACTAGGTACTAGGATCGGTACCCCATATATATATGGTATCTAACTTATATGTGTTGCACATGTCCATAGGATCGGTTCCCCTTTGCCTAAAAACGTGTTGCACATGTCCATAGGATCGCTTCCCCTTTCTGCTATAAACCTTGCTGCACCCTATACAAGGATCAGTTCCCTTTGATGTACTGCACCCCTTACAAGGATCGGTTCCCCTTTTCTTTTAATTGTTCAGACATACAAAATCCGATCATACCACATGTGATTACTTAAGATCGGTTTTACTATTAAAAGTTATACCAATACATAAGTCAGGCCTTTGTGAATAGTTCTATCAAGAACACAACAAGTTGTGAGTGGTTATACTCTATCACACATATTGGTTGTTCATAAGATATGCAATGAATAACAAAACCAATAACACCTGGAAATTTCCTTTTCGGTCCACAAACAAGTTTATGAACTTACTTCTTTAGAACACATGTAAACATTATTCCTTAGGATGAAATCCTCACCTCATACCCATACATAATCACAATAGCATTCAAATGATTATGGCGATGTCTTATCTACAAAGTTTAATGGTTACGCAATAAACCTCGTATTGTATTCCTTAATACTATGTCTATCTAGAGTTCAAATATGCTTCGCAGTTATGTTTTCAATATGCACGACTTGAAAGATACGTTAGGGAATGAAACAGTTCAAGTAAAATATCACCAACCTCAAGTGGAAGGATGATTGTTGTCGTTGTAGCTCCTTGCTTCTTCACATCTTCAATACTTGTAATGTCTCATATCCTAATACTTCTATACGAAGTTGACTCTAGTACATAATCAAGCGACTCTTAACATGAGTTTTGATTCACTAAAATATGACAACCAAACTTGACATACCAACGCTTGGTGGGTTCAACCGAGCAATGCTCTAACAGTTTAGATAAAAGACAATTTAATGTATAGACTCTACAATGATATTCCTAATGATATTTGATTGAATAATAATTTCACTTCATATAGATTGGTACTTAATTGTTCATGTGATTTACTTGATTATTTATGCTTTTGATATTGTGTGCTTTGGTTAAGTTCTTTGACATGATATGCTTTAGGATTGACATGTAATGCTTTAAAATTATTATCCATGAAGCGAAGGAAAGTACAACGGAGAAATAATGTCTGAGAATTTAACATACCATCTTCTGAGACATGAGATTAATTTCGATGTTTGTCTCGAGTAATACATAAAGATTATTAGTGTTAATATGCTTGAATTGGTGGAAATCGAAAACTTTAATAACCCACTCTCATATTGTTTATTATTAGGATACTTTATTATTTTATTTTATTTTGAATTTCTAAAAACTCTTTTAAACGTTAGCTTGTTGATTAGTTAGTTTTTGATATTAGTTGGTAGTAAAATGTTATCTTGTTGATTAGTTAGTTTTTGATATTTGTTGGCAGTAGTATTTCACATTCCTGTGGGTTCGACTTATATTTTTCACTTCTACATTGTAGACGCCATGCAATTGCGGTTAATACATATATAACTGTATGGGCTTTACCAATATTGGTATGGAAACCTTAAAGTCAGGATATTTCCATATGTCCGACCAGACAAAATATAACATTTATATGGCAAAGAAACCAATCAAGCTAGAAGATGGTACTAAATACTCTCAGGAAGATATTGTTAGTACCCTACTTTATACCATTGGCCTGCACTTTGTAGGAAGTAATAGACAACAAATGGAAAGATCTAGGGAATTACTTATTAATCTTAAATGTCCTACCCTCTCCCATTATAGATGGTACAAGGATGTATTCTTCTCAAAATTGTTTAGCAGAGAAGATTGTTCCTCTAATTCTGATTTTTGGAAAGAGAAATTCGTCTCAGGATTACCCCCTTTGTTTGCTGAAAGGGTTAGAAATAGACTAAAATCAAAAAATATTCAACAACGTATTGAGTATGGCGAATATACTTTTGGACAACTATCTTCCGAAATTGTATGTGAAGGTTTAGCTTTATGCTCAGACATAAAGCTACATAGACAAATACAAAAGAATAAATTATCTAACAGGCAAGAGTTAGGTGATTTTTGTGAGCAATTTGGATACACTAATACACCATCCGCGTTATTATCTAGGAAGAAAGGTACTCGACCACCTTCCCATAACAATCCTAAGACTACTAGGTATACCAATAGGTATCCATTGAAATCTAAACGACCTAATTTTAGGAAAAACAACAATAAGACACAACAATTAAATAAAAAGACTAATAAGTCACTTTCGGTCTGTTACGAGTGTGGAAAAATTGGGCATTATAGTAATAAGTGTCGTACAAAACAAAAAATAAATGAGCTTAATCTAGACGAAGGTCTCAAACGTCAATTAGAACAAGTCCTCTTAATGGATTCCGATCTATCTGAAGAGGATGAATCATCCTCCTCAGAAAATGATTCAGGGACAATTTCAGGATTGGAGGATGATGAATGTACAGATGGTTGTTCTTGTAAAAATTGTTTTCATAAGCAAATATCTAGTCTAGGAATTAATGTCCTCACCAATGAAGAAAATTTTATATTAGAGTTAATTGATAAAATTGAAAATCCAGAATCAAAGCGAATAGCTTTAGAAAAATATGTTGAAGTAGATAAAAGAGCACCAAAACAAGAGAAAATCGAAACTTCTTACAAACCTTATAGTTTTAAGGAAATAATGGCAAGAGTAGAAAATCATCACATTAAAAAAGAACCATCAGTCAATGATCTTAGGGAAGAAGTTAATCAAGTTAAAGAAGAATTAAGAAGTCTTAAGCAAAGAGTCCAGATATTGGAACTTCATAAACCAGTAGACTGTGAGTACGACTCACAAGAAGAAAACTCTTTTGATGAAATTTTACAAAACTACCAGGCTCATATTACTACACATATAGATAAACCAGAATCACCTACTAATAACCAGGATATCGAAAACATGCAATTCATTAATATAATAGATAAAGTAATCACTCAAAAGTGGTACACCTTAGTCACCCTAATCATAGGAAAGGAATACAGTTTTGAAACTATGGCACTCATAGATTCGGGTGCAGATCTAAACTGCTTAAATGAAGGATTAGTTCCCACAAAGTATTTTAGCAAAACAACCCAAGTTCTTAATACTGCAGATGGAAACAAATTGATAATTAATTACAAATTATCTGATGCTGCGGTGTGTAATAATGGTATTTGTCTAGCGACACCATTTATCATGGTAAAGAATTTATCTCAATCCTGCATATTCGGGACTCCATTCTTGAATATGTTATACCCATTAAATATTAACAATACGGGCATTGAAGCCCTCATTCAGGGACATAAAATATTATTTGAATTTGTCTCTGAACCTAGGCAAAAATTTATTAACCAGGTTCAAGAAAAAATCAAGCACAAAGAAAATTTTTTGTTCTTCTTAAAAGAGGAGATTCAATATAAGCAAATAGAAGAGAAACTAAATTGCCTAAAACTCCCAAAAAAAATCAATGATTTTAATGATCTTCTAGTGAAAGAAGTTTGTGCTGAAATCCCAAATGCATTCTGGGAAAGAAAACAACATATAGTAGAATTACCTTATGAACCAGATTTTTCTGAAAAAATGATTCCAACAAAACCCATACCAATTCAAATGAACAATAGATTATTAGAAATATGTAAATCTGAAATTCAAGATTTACTAGATAAAGGTTTGATTAGAAAAAGTTACTCTCCTTGGAGTTGTCCTGCATTTTATGTAGAAAAAGCAGCTGAATTAGAAAGAGGAGTTCCGAGATTAGTCATCAACTATAAGCCTTTGAATAAAGCATTAAGATGGATTAGGTATCCAATTCCTAATAAAAATGATCTTTTAAATAGATTACATAATGCTGTCATATTTTCAAAATTTGACTTAAAGTCAGGATATTGGCAAATTCAAATCGCAGAAAAAGACAAGTATAAAACTGCATTTACGGTTCCCTTTGGACATTACGAATGGAATGTTATGCCATTTGGTTTAAAAAATGCTCCATCAGAATTTCAACATATTATGAATAACATATTTAATTCTTATTCAACTTTTACAATTGTATACATTGATGATGTATTAATATATTCTGAATCAATTGAGCAACATTTTAAACACTTATCAATATTCCTAAAAATAGTAAAACAGGCTGGATTAGTAGTATCTGCAAAAAAGATGAAAATATTTCAAACCCAAGTTAGATTCCTTGGTCACAATATTAATAAAGGTACTATAATACCTATAGAACGGGAATATCCTTTGCTGATAAATTTCCTGATGAAATCTAGGATAAAAAACAATTACAAAGATTCTTAGGAAGCTTAAATTATATAGCATATTTTATAAGGATTTAGCTAAGGATAGCAAACCTCTATATGCAAGATTACGGAAAAACCCTGCTAATTGGAGCAGTGAGCATACAACTGCTGTTATAAAAATCAAAGCTAAAGCTAAAGAATTTCCATGCCTAACTATAGCGAATCCAACAGCCTACAAAATAGTTGAGACTGATGCTTCAGATGTCGGATATTGAGGAATCCTTAAACAAAGGATTCATAATAAAGAGCAATTAGTAAGATATACCTCAGGTGTATGGAAATCGGCACAACAAAATTACTCAACCATTAAAAAAGAAATATTGGCAATAATTCATTGTGTTACTAAATTTGAAAGTGATTTGTTAAACCAGGAATTTCTTATTAGAGTGGATTGTCAGGCAGCTAATGAAGTATTGGTAAAGGATGTTACATATTTAGCCTCTCGGCAAATTTTTGCAAGATGGCAAGCCATTTTATCAGCGTTTGATTTCAAAATTGAATATATAAAAGGTGAAACTAATTCTCTACCTGATTTCTTGACTCGTGAATTTTTGCAGGGGAAGTATGGACTGCCAGATAACTAGGGGAAAGGATCCTCAATTTTCTTACCCATCTCCTAATAAAAGGAACAAAAGTAATCCTATTATGATTAAAGGAAATCCAAATAAGGGAAAACAATATTCTTCTTCAGAAGAAAAGTCGACATTTATAATGTCCACATCGATACCGCTTTTAGCGGTAGAAACAGAACATGCTAGCAGAGATCCTGCAGAAGTTGCAAGCATGTACTTAAAAGAGCATATTCTACCACATTATGGTAAAACTAGAGAGTTTTATGAAACAATACTCATAGAGACAGGATCTATCCTTTTAACACATAACACGGCCAACAGTAATGGTAATGGTCCTCCTGCGTTCTCCAAGCTTGTTATTCTTAAGGTATTATCATACCAAGATTGGGGAATGAACCCTCATGGGTTAAAAAAATTCAATGATCACCCCCATATCAAACCGAGATCATATTCTTATACTGATTATATTAAAGCATGGACACATATTTTTTGCTATCAAACTCAGAGATTCTCTCATTCCTGGTATATTGGATTTAAACTCAATACAATCAAAGAACTACCAAATTGGTTTAGAGCATGGCTAAGTATCTGGGGGCCATGCCCGGAGATTTTACCTGCATATATTGTAGATATGTTAAATAAGTTTATCAAGGCTAATAGCCAATCTTATGATATAAGAAGATTAATGCAGTGGTTCTTTATACTGTATGAAATCCCATGGATTCTAAGATGAAATTATTCAATTCCACAAGATAATGATCCTGATTGGGATTATATCCCTTATTTAGAAAGGCAATTATATATCAAATGGTGGGATAGATATAATGCAGCACATCTACAACCATCTACATTTAACATGCAGTTTGTTGCAGCTCAGCTTATGGTATCGGCATCAACCACCTCAATGCCGATGGAATTCTCAACCCACATACTCGCACTAAAAGCATAGGCACGGGGACTTGTCAAAGGAAGAATTTAAGAAGCAGATTTTGGAGGCACTTGATAACGAATATTTGGGTTCCCAACCGTCCTCGTCAAAAACCTTTGAGGAAAAAGAGATAAAATCGAAAAATACAGAAGACCTAAATGCAAATGGTGATGATTGCTTTGGAATGATTTAGGGTTTAAATGGTTCGAAGAAGATAGGAAAATTCTAATTATTTTCCGGCAAAAAAAAAAAAAAAAAAATGGTCAACTTTTCATCAACAGGAAGCAGGACCGACTCCACTATTCATCAAGGACACGTATTTGCTTCAAAATAGTAAAAGTGAAAAGTTTAATATTTTCCAAAAAACAAAAAAGGTAAATATTATCTAAGATTTCCACCTTAGGTATGTCTTCCACTTGTCTGCCACTTATAGGTTGTTGTAATTATAGATAGGATTCTCAAAAAAGAAAATCTTATCTCTTTTATTTCTTGCAAACTTTCCTTGTAAAATTTCATCAAAAGAGTTTTCTTCTTGTGAGTCATACTCACAGTCTACTGGTTTTATGAAGTTCCAATATCTGGACTCTTTGCTTAAGACTTCTTAATTCTTCTTTAACCTGATTAACTTCTGCCCTAAGATCATTCACTGATGGTTCTTTTTTAATGTGATGATTTTCTACTCTTGCCATTATTTCTTTAAAACTATAAGGTTTGTAAGAAGTTTCGATTTTCTCTTATTTTGGTGCTCTTTTAGCTACTTCAATATATTTTTCTAAAGCTATTCGCTTTGATTCTGGATTTTCAATTTTATCAATTAACTCTAATATAAAATTTTCTTCATTGGTGAGGACATTAATTCCTAGACTAGATATTTGTTTATGAAAACAATTTTTATAAGAACAACCATCTGTACATTCATCATCCTCCAATCCTGAAATTGTCCCTGAATCATTTTCTGAGGAGGATGATTCATCCTCTTCAGATAGATCGGAGTCCATTAAGAGGACTTGTTCTAATTGATGTTTGAGACCTTCGTCTAGATTAAGCTCATTTATTTTTTGTTTTGTACGACACTTATTACTATAATGCCCAATTTTTCCACACTTGTAACAGACCGGAAGTGACTTATTAGTCTTTTTATTTAATTGTTGTGTCTTATTGTTGTTTTTACTAAAATTGGGTCGTTTAGATTTCAATGGATACCTATTAGGATATCTAGTAGTCTTAGGATTGTTATGGGAAGGTGGTCGAGTACCTTTCTTCCCAGATAATAACGCGGATGGTGTATTAGTGTATCCAAATTGCTCACAAAAATCACCTAACTCTTGCCTGTTAGATAATTTATTCTTTTGTATTTGTCTATGTAGCTTTATGTCTGAGCATAAAGCTAAACCTTCACATACAATTTCGGAAGATAGTTGGCCAAAAGTATATTCGCCATACTCAATACGTTGTTGAATATTTTTTGATTTTAGTCTATTTCTAACCCTTTTAGCAAACAGAGGGGGTAATCCTGAGACGAATTTCTCTTTCCAAAAATCAGAATTAGAGGAACAATCTTCTCTGCTAAACAATTTTGAGAAGAATACATCCTTGTGCCATCTATAATTGGAGAGGGTAGGACATTTAAGATTAATAAGTAATTCCTTAGATCTTTCCATTTGTTGGCTATTACTTCCTACAAAGTGCATGCCAATGGTATAAAGTAGGGTACTAACAATATCTTCCTGAGAGTATTCAGTACCATCTTCTAGCTTGATTGGTTTCTTTGCCATATAAATGCTATATTTTGCCTGGTCGGACATATGGAAATCCCACCATCCTTTAAGTTGGCCAGTAAAGCCAGTAACTATGGATTCAACAACTTGTTTTTCTGGGTTTTTACTATTTTTCTTATGATATTTACTATTTGGTATTCTGTCATACCATCTATGTTCCACTCAACTATGGATCTTCCATCAAACGAAGTCTGATTCCAATTATAATCCTCTTCCAGTTGTAAATCTACCGGTGTTGGTCTAGGGTAATAATTTCTAGTAAGAACTGTCAGTGTAAATTTATTTTTTCCAAAAGATATTTTATTACTGTCATCAGAATTGTTGTTAATATTACCAGAATTTGATGAATGAAAAATTTCTTCAAGTTCTTCTATATCTATATCATTGTATTCTTCGTGTTTGGACAAAACATTTATTCCTTCTTTTGATTGTTTGGATGCTTTAGATGGGCCTGAAGCAGATAAGCTTAATTTTCCTAGCTTTTCTACTAGTTCATCTACAAAGCTATTATCTGGGTTGGACAACATGAAGACATTTGGATCTATTATTGGGTTTGGTTTAAATAATAATCCACTAGATGGTGCCTGATTAAGTTTAAGCTCATTAGGTTGTATATGTTGGATTTTATCCTTGTTTAACAAGCCTTCAATTCTTGTCGTTTGTTTTCCTATTGAATGTAAATATAAATTGGTGTAGTTATTTTGTTGTATTAACTGACCAATATCTTTATGGTTAGCTACTGAATCAGTTCCCTTATGTTCTAATTTGTATGGGGATTCTATAGCACCTTTGATATCAAGGACTACTTCTGGTGGATGGATTGACTGAATAACATTTCCATCTTTTGTCGTATAATATTGAAACTGGGTTTCCAACATATTAAGCGATCTCTTATATTTATTTAAATTGTAAGTTTTGGTAAAATCTGCAAACCAGGTGAAAAATGGGTTTGGATTTTTATCATGACTTAAGTATAGAGCATAAGTTTTATATATTCTTGTTCTTCTATTAGAACTAAAGTTGGATTCAAACCAAGCCCTTTTATTTGTATTTTCTAAATTATGATACTCTTTTCGAAGTTCTTGTAAATCCAATGATGGTTTTTGGATCACATTTATCTCAAATTCTAGATCGGAGAATGTCGGTTCTACTTGTTCAGGAATATTTCTAACCGTAGATTTTGGCGTTTCTACTTTATAATAAGGTTTATTAACCTGATGCACGGTTTGTTTAACTCCTTCTATAATAATATCATTTGGGTCATTTATAAAATTATGAATAGGATCTGTATAAGAAGAAGATGCTACAGATGGCCTTAGTGCACTTCCCTCGCCTTCTGATATCTTAAGCCTAGTTTTCCTGAAAGATGTAAACTGTATTTCCACATCTCCATCTTCATATTCAATTATTTGTTGGAGATTTTGGTTTTGGCAAGGCTTTGCTGGAACTTCTACCTGTAAAGTCCACTTTTCAGGGGCCTGATCCCACTTTATGGTTCTGGGAATAACTGTATGGGCTTTACCAATATTGGTATGAAAAAGAGTAGTCTGACCTTTTGTGTCATAAACTTGAGCATTAGGACATAAGGTATTCAATTCCTAATAAAAAAGATCTTTTAGATGGATTAAATAATGCTGTCATATTTTCAAAATTTGACTTAAAGTCATGATATTGGCAAATTCAAATCGCAGAAAAAGACAAGTATAAAACTGAATACTCTTAGGAAAAGGGGAGAGAAAACTTATATATATATATATATAAGTTTTCCAAAATGTTATGAGCCTATCAACGGCTCTTGTGCCTTTCATTGTTTTGCTTAGGCACCTACTTCTTCGTACTTCATTTTTTCCTTTTCAATAAAAATTTAGCTTTTTACTTGAAAAAAAAACTTCTCCAACGATGATTGTTGAGAGAGAAGAATTCCTACTATATATTTTCGCACTTATTTTCTTTTTTGGTTTTCCTGACAATGATTTTGATAACATAATACAAATTAGATAATATCAATAATGTGTTTTTTTTCTTCTTGTAATTTCTTAATCTTATACTGGGTATGTCAACTTGTATTGCGTATAACTTCTTAAATATAGTTTTCTTTTTCTCAATTTCTACAGTAGGGCCAAATTTTAAGCGTGTAACGATGATTCCTCCAGGTCTACATTTGGTTTATTTATAATTTAGTAATAAAGATGGCAATGCTTTCTCGTTGGTGGTTATTGTTCGTAAATGGGTTCACCAAGAAGAGCGCTTAGTTAGATTATTAGAGGAAGAAGAGGAATAAAGATATTGTATATTGCGAAAAATATGAAGTTTGATCATTTTCATGGTCCTTATGATTTAAAACAATTTAAGAGTAGTGAAAGATAAATGATTTAAGTAGATGTAGTAAAAACGCACACAAGGAAAGGGAGGTAGGGTTTTTTTATATAACATGAAAACCTAAGTACAAAAGAGATAAAATGATAAAGGCACACAGACTAGATAAACGCACCCGAAATTCAAGCAGAGATCAGCATCATCTGTTTGTTTGCAAGTGAATGGAAAATAGTAGAAGATAATCCCTTGGTAAATAGGTCAGATAACTGGGCAGAGGATGAGACATGTTCCACTATGGATTTACCAGAATCAACTAGATCTCTGACGTAGTGATGATCGATCTCAACATGCTTCATACGAGCGTGAAAGGATGGGTTGGAGGCCAGAAACTTTTCACCCATATTGTCGTAGTAAACAAGCATATGAACAGTTGGAGTGATGTGTAAGTCATTTAAAATTCCATAGAACCACATAACTTTTACCCAAAGCTTGGTACTCGGCTTCAGTGGAGCTCTTGGAGACAGTGGGCTGATTTTTGCTAGACCAGGAGATGAGTGTAGAACTTGGGAACAAACAATAGGCTGAAGTTGAACGTCTGATGTCAAGACAGCCTGCCCATTCCGAGTCTGAGTAGCTAGTGACGCAGAAAATATCACCAATTTAAATGGTAATTCTGATGTAATTTCAAAGTTGTTGTAGTAATATAATTCGTTCAAGACTTTTGAAAGCGGATGTTAAGATTTTTTAATAAATAAAAATAGCGACCTAAATTAAAAAGATGTTGTGAAAATTATGGAGAGAGTGGGACTAGGATTCCACCATTGGTTGATATTAGTGATTTAATAAAACAATAATTATGCAACTCAACATTCAAATTGCTTCTAATAGTATTGCCTAGACATGTAGATTTCCAAAAGAATAGATGTTAATCCAAGCATAGAATATCAAAACCCTAAAGCAAGCATATTCTATCAAGAGAAAATACACCTAACTAATCAAAATCATATAAACAATTTTTAGTTCAATGCAAAAATCATAATAGAGTTGTTGTAATTAATTAATAAAAATATATCACTTTTACCGAAACAACGGCTTCCTCCATAGCCCCAAGGATTGAGTTTATCTTATCATTGTGGAAACACGCTCAAAAGTTGATGTCATTGCTCAAAGTGTTCACAAATGATGAATTGGAGAAAAACTATTAAAAATCGGGTGTTTGCAACGTTTTTAATTGTTGCAAAACACTGTTACATAAAACGATAAAAGCGAACTGTCGCTGTTCAGCTTCTACGACCCCCGCCTCTGTGTCGTTATCACTATTGATAAACGTCTGTCTTCGTGAGTCTGTTCTTCGTGTTCTTCAGTTCTGCAGCAGCAGAAATGGTGTTCTCTACAACTCGATTTTTCGGATCTGTGATGCTCTGTAACTCACCCAAACTCTCTATCTCCTCACTGATACCCAAGACACTCTTATTTATATTGTGAAGCCAATCTTAGGTCGACAATCATCTCAATTACTTCAAAAGATCTTTGCAGTTAATGAAAGTATTTCACGAGAATATTTCCTCTCCATTTTCACACGTCTTCTGAGTTGTATGGTATATCCAAATCTTCTCATTTAATTGAGCCAAATAATGAAGAGAATATCTTCAATTAATTCCGTGAATAATTCCTTCCCTGTTTTCGAAAATATCCAAAAGTATACGGTTTCCTTCCATTCAAGACACGTACAAAATCTTACTATCATGGTAAGAAGATAATCATGTCTTAAAGACACAAATATCCCCATAATATCATGACCAGAATCTCACACAGTTGAGATTTCTTTTCCCGCCAAATATCTTTCCTGTGAAGAAGAAGATGGGTGCCCCCTATCCGGTCCTGGGGTGCGAATAGCAGATGCCATGAGGGGTGTCTCTGATCAGCTGCTTGGGTGAAAATATCCTTTGGGTACCCCTTATCATTTGGGCGCCCCTTATCCACAAGTGAGAGTCTGAATAACACGTTCCTTCCGGTGCTTTAGACGACTTTTTGAGCCGATTTTTCCAAGAATGTTTATTTCCAAAAATACCTAAAAACACATAAAATGCCATAATAAGTACAAAAAATCGAGTACCAACAATACATGAAATTAAGGACAACTTAGACACAAAATGTGTCTATCAAATACCCCCAAACTTATTATTTGCTAGTCCTCGAGCAAATCTAGAAAATAAAAATGACTACAGTTAGCACGTGCAACAAGCCGTTAAACCGCTAGGTGGCCCTAGTGGCGGAGTGTTGTCTTCGGAGGGTTTACCAGAGGTGTACCTACAAAACCTTTACTCCAGACCCTAACTATCTACGCAGAACCTTGGAAGGCACTAAAGAATCTCCTTGGTTGGCATACAATCATTGAATATAGGAGGAAGTACCCTGATGCGAAATTCCAATTGTTGTACACGAGTTTGCACTCAACATACTAAAATTCATATATAAGTGACAGAGCTCTACTCAGATAGTTTCTGTACATCATAACCGGAGTCAACCAATCACATGTAAAGATTAAGAAGATGGATAAAGAGATGGTTAAAAGTGAACGGTATTTCCCATATCTGTCTGAAGGCCTCTGCCAAGGTGAACATATCCTAATGGACTGAGATACCGGTCTGGCTAATATCAACACATCTTTCATATACAAGGGGACCAATGGTCGATAAACCTAACTCTAGGTCAACACAACTGGCATATACAAGGGGACCATTGGTCGACTTTATTGAATTTATTCCGGTTGGTCTAATGGTCTGATCTTTTTTTTTTCTCCATTTTTTTTGTTGGTATCTCAATCACTCTATTCCACCCTAGAAAAGGTAACAACTTGAATCGTGTGCCCCACCAAATCACTTAAAAAAATAAAAACAGAAGGATTAGGATTCAACGAGATATGGCGAAACTACCATGTTTGTTTTTTAATTCTAACACCTGAGCTCTGTACTTTTATGAAAAGACTCTTTAGATGTTTCCATCTAATCAGATTGATTCCTCAACTCCTATAACTAAGATGTTCCCATCCACTTAGATTGGTTAGTGCCAACCTTAATAAGCATAAATTTCTAGGCTCTAGAGTTTATTTGTTGCAGCTAAGAGCTAACAAAAAGTTTCTTCCCCACCCCCAAACTTAAATCTAACATTGTCCTCAACGTTCTAAAGATGAA
Organism: Papaver somniferum; assembly: GCF_003573695.1. Lineage (NCBI taxonomy): Eukaryota > Viridiplantae > Streptophyta > Magnoliopsida > Ranunculales > Papaveraceae > Papaver > Papaver somniferum. Next base: position 78,087,995 of record NC_039359.1, on the reverse strand, counting down.
ATTAAAAGCATGAACAATAAGAAACTGTTACCACTTGATGGATGGAAAAAGAAATAAGGAAGGATATTACCGTAAGCATGAGTATCTTCCAGGAAATGCTAAATTTAAAGTCTTTAGCTAGACATCAAATACCTCAAAAAGGATTGTCACCTTCCAAAGTCATATATCAATAGTCGAAACAATTGTGGGTCCATAAGACCAAATAGAGCTGACACCAGTATGAGACAACTGCACTGATTCAAAAAAATGAAAAGAAGGAGCACGTCCTCATCTAAGGTTTCTGTCAAGACAACTGGGTTTTATATGTTGCGCGTAATTGAACTTCATATGTGTGTCTCGATAAATAGATTCATCCGAAAAACGGGTCTCTAATACCTGGGTTACCTCCTGGACAGTATCAGGAGGATCGGGTTGCGGAGTCTGAAAAGACTCAAGTAATATCTTAGATGTACAAGGCTCGAGTCCCAAGTTAGGGACTCTAATTAGGGATACGTTACAATCACAAGAACCATCACTACCCCAAAACTTAGGGTTCACAGACAAACCTCTAACTATTTCTTGAATTTCCGGATCTTGAGAGTCCTAAAAATACTCAAGAGATTCTTCTAGTTCTCTACCCCCAAACTTAGGGTCATCATTATTCTCAGAAAAACCTAAAACTATTGCCTGAATTTCTGGGTCCACAGAATCTTTAAAATACTCAAGAGCTTCTTCTAAAGATTGATCACATATCTGATCTAAGAGAATGGTTTCCTCAAAATCATCTAAAGAATCTACCAGTAAAGTGTCAAGCCAATTATCCTGAACTAAAGTGCTAATCATATTCACTTCTTTTTAAATCATCGTTCTCAGAAGGTTGTCTAGTAACATTAAAGACATTTAGTTCAGTGGTCATATTACCAAAGGATATGTTCATAAGCCCAGTCCTACAGTTGATGACAGCGTTAGCTGTGGCTAAAAATGGGCGACCTAAAATCACTGGGATTTGACGACTTGGGTCCTGAACAGGCTGGGTGTCTAGAACAACGAAATCCACAGGATAAATAAACTTATCAACCTCAATCAGAACATCCTCTATGACACCACGAGGGACTTTGACAGACCTATCAGCTAATTGTAGTGTCATTTTAGTCGGTTTCAACTTACCAAGACCTAGCTGGGTGTATACATGATACGGGAGTAAGTTAACACTAGCTCCTAAGTCAAGTAAAGCTTTATCGACCATGTGATTACCAATCGCACAAGATATGGTGGGGCATCCAGGATCCTTATACTTAGGGGGTGTTTGGTTCAGAAGAATGGAACTTACCTGACCAGCTAAAAAAGCTTTCTTATGGACATTAAGCTTACGCTTTCGTGTACAAAGATCTTTAAGGAACTTGGCATAAGCAGGCATCTGCCTAATTGCTTCTAATAGCGGAATGTTGATGTTCACCTGCTTAAATGTTTCCATTATCTCGTTGAAAGTCGACTCCTTCTTTGTTGGGGCTAACAAATGTGGATATGGGGCTCTAGGCACAAAGGTAGACCTATCAGGAATTTCTTGGGAATCCTTAGAGACTGTTTCAGTTTCCTCGTCTACGGGCTCCTCTTGGGAAGTAGAAGGTGGAACTACAGTATGTCCACTAGGCATGGCTACCTTATTGTCTACCGTTTTACCACTCCTAAGGGTTGTTATCGAGTTCACATGGTTTGATGATTTCTCACCAGCTAAAGATATTTGATGGACTCCCCTAGGGTTGGGTTGTGGTTGACTAGGAAACTTTCCTTTTTCTCTCAATGTCTCATTTATCTGACTAACCTGGGTTTTCAACTCGGAAATAGCCTGAGAGTTAGCTTGTACCATCTTTTTATTTTCATCTAATCCTTGTGCAACCGATTGCTGAAATTCTAAAGTGTTCCGAGTTAACAAGGCAAGAGACTCTTCTAAACTCATGATTTCTTATCTGAAGGGATCTGAAACTGTGCCGGAGCTGAAGGATTCTTAGTATAGCCAAAACCTGGGGGAACCTGAGCATTACTAGACTGACCTTGATTCTGGCCCTTGGACCAAGAAAGGTTTGGATGGTTTCTCCAGCCAGGGTTATAGGTTTCTGAATATGGGTCAAACTTCTGTGGTTATCAAACCTAGTGTTGTTATAAAGAGCATTGGCTTGCTCTTCAACACATGGCCTTCCCAAAAAGGCTCATTTCTTCCACTACTACCACTAGAATGACCTAATTCTAAGGCTTCTAACCTTTTGGCTATATGCTATTTTGGCATCTGACTCATAAGATCCTTCTACCCTATTAACATTTCCTCTACTTAGAAGAATTGTTTTCTGGGGTTCCCTACTATTTTCCCATTGTTGGGTCTTATCGGCGATTTCATTCAAAAATGTCATCGCTTCATCAACAGTTTTATTCTCAAACCCACCTGTGCATAAGGACTCAACCATGGTTGTTGTTGAATAATCTAAACCCTCGTAGAGGATCTGAACTAACCTAACCTTCTCCAAACCATGATGAGGACATTGAGATATCAAGTCATTGAACCTTTCTAAGTACCTATATAAAGATTCTCCCTCTTGTTGGGCAAAAGTACATATTTGTGTCCTAATAGACGATGTTTTATGCCTTGGGAAAAACTTATGTATAAAGGCAGAAGTAAGTTGGTCATAGGTTTCAATTGACTCAGAGTCCAAACTATACAGCCAAGATTTGGCTTTATCTTTTAAGGAAAAGGGGAATAACCTAAGTTTCAACGCATCATCACTTAGGTTTTTAATTTTCAGAGTACTACAAACTTCCTCAAATTCCCTAACATGAAAATAGGGGTTCTCATTCTCCTTCCCTAAAAACATTGGGAGCATCTGTAAAGTCCCAGGTTTCAGTTCATAATTTGCCTCGGTTTCAGCTAACTTGATACAAGACGGACGAGAGGTCCTAGTTGGGTTTAGCAAAGCTTTCAAAGTTGCCATTTCTGGCACTACCAAAGGACTAGGAGTACTAGGGGTACTTTCCTCAAAGAGACAGATTCTCAAAACTGAAGTTTCCAAAAACGGGGCTCTCAAAAGAAGAGTCTTCGAGCTCCCCGCCTTCACAAGAAGAACTACTAGGTTTTTCACTAATCAAACGACCTAGAGTGTTTCTTTTCCAAGCCCGTTTAAAAACTTCGGGCATACACTAGAAAAACAAAATCAAAAAGAAAAGTCCTAAAAAGGAAGGGATGTTCTATGCAAACACAATCAAGGCTGACTCCACCACAGCAAACCTACTGATTTCTAGCAAACAAAAAGCATGATGGCTCCACTTAGATTGTTTCTAGACCAGCTTCTAATCCTTCGAACGGGAATTCGTTACAATTTAAGCAAACCCCTCTGGAATCAATCCGAGTTAAAGTAAGTTGAATAGAGGCGAGGGAAGCTCGGTGGAGCTTTGATACCCAAGGCCTCACCGGTATTACAAGGCGGCACAGTCACGCATTCAACTTACAGAAACCTTCAAGAACTTCGAAGTATGCTTAAAAGAGTAACCAATATTTTTCGAATGACTTTCCTGTTAAGCTCGTTACCCTATCGGTCTCGTTCTAGTCAAAATTTTAGGCTTAGGTTCGCGTTTGGTGTCGTTTTCCTAAGGAGGGTAAGAAGAGAACGATGATGAAATCCGAACCCTTATCTTGTATGGCCAGTCCTTGCCCTTTACTAGGATATTAAAGAAGCCGTTTTCAAGTCCTCAACATATATGCATACGAAGGAAGACAGTAACTCGCTGACAGGGAATTCGCGAGTGTTTCGACAAACTTACCTCCCGTACCAGACGGGGGATGAACCTTTGTAGTCGACTCGGGCCATGACTCCTATGTCATGTACGAACCCGAGGGGCCGAGGTGATATCGTAATCACCGTCCTTCTCTGCAAACAGTTTATATTTAAACTACCCTTCCGTAGGGTTTAAAAATAATGTCCCAAAATTTAAAGTCCAAAGTCCAAAAATATAAAGTGCAAAAGAAAAAGAAAGTCTAAAACAATAAAAATCTACAAAAATAAAAATGTCTCTTTTTTTTTTCTCTCTTTTTTTCTATAAAATAAAAAAAATCTTCTTCTTTCGCTCCTTTCGCTTTGCCTTTCACTCGAAGTCTTTAAGTATTCACCAAAAGCTTTGGCAAAATTTTCTTTCGCTCCAAATTCCGAATTCTGTAAGAAAAAGACAAAAACCCAAAAACGTAAAAAAGAACAAATAAAATAAAAACCTAAAAAAAAATCTAAAAACTCTAGCCTAAAGACAAGTCTGCGTCGGCGGCGCCAAAAATTGATGTGATTTTCAATGTTGTTGTAGTAATATGATTCGTTCAAGACTTGTGAAAGCGGATTTTTAGATTTTTTTTAATAAATAAAAATAGCGAACTAAATTAAAAAGATGTTGTGAAGATTATGAAGAGAATGGGGCTAGGATTCCACCATTGGTTGATTTATTGATTTAATAAAACAATAATTATGCAACTCAACATTCAAATTGATTCTAATAGTATTGCCTAGACATGTAGATTTCCAAAAGAATAGATGTTAATCCAAGCATAGAATATCAAAACTCTAAAGCAAGCATATTCTATCAAGAGAAATTACACCTAACTAATCAAAATCATATAAACAATTTTTAGTTCAATTCAAAAATCATAATAGAGTTGTTGTAATTAATTAATATAAATATATCACTTTTACCGAAACAACGGCTTCCTCCATATCCCAAAGGATTGGGTTTAGCTCATCATGATATTGGAAACACGCTCAAAAGTTGATTTCATTGCTCAAAGTAGGTGTACAAATGATGAAATGGAGAAAATGATGAAAATCAGGTGTTTGTAACGTTTATAATTATTTCAAAACACTGTTACAAAGAACGATAAAAAAGAACTGCTGTTGTAGTATCTCTGCGACCCTCGTGTGGCTGTCGTTGTCACTGTTGATAAACGACTGCCTCTGGTGGTCTTTTGTTCTTTGTGTTCTTGGTGCAGCAGCAGAAAAAGAGTTCTAAAAAATCTTGATTCACGCCTCCTGAGCTCTCCTCTCGACCCCAAACTCTCCGTCCTCTCTCTCTGCAACACCATAACTCTTTATATATCCAGTAGCACCAAGAAATCTCGCTATAACTCAAGATAATTCTCTCTTAACTCGGCCTTGATGAAAATTATTCTGGGAATATTTTCTTCCCTGATTTAGCTTCTCACGCTGTTTCCCCACGCCAAATTACTCTCAACGCATCCAGTCATTGTCCAGAAGTGTTCCAACATGCAGCAGCCACGCGAAAATCTCTTGGTCACTCAAACAGGACTCGGAATGGAAAACCAACCCGTGATGCTCTGATTTCATATCTTGGGTTATCTAGCTAAATTTGATCGAAACAAACACCCATACCAGCTCTGTTAGGATATATCACAACTACCCATGAAGTTTCAGCGATTGAATCGCACAAAAACTCCTCCAAAATCCGATCGAAAAATCTTCATGTGAATGGAAATGTTTTCCCGCCAAAATATTATTTTGAAATGTTGAAGATGAAGTGCCCCTATCCTTTTCTGGGTTGCGAATAGCAGATGGGTGCTGAGGACAAATTTGGGTGCTGAGGATGAATTTGGGCTACGCATAACCTTGGGTGTCCCTTAGCCAAATCTAGGGTTGTATAGAAAATGTCCTCCAGGAGTCCAAATATCACTTTTTGAGCAACTTTTTCCGCACAAGTGTATTTCTCCAAAAACACCTAAACAAACATAAAAATACCATAATAAATACAAAATCAAGCACTAGCAATAGAGACACTAAGGACAATTCAGACACAAAAATGTGTCTATCATCAACCTCTTCGTCGATTTATTTGTGTTGTATGGTTTCTCGTTCCATCTTTTTCTCGTAGGTATTACTCGAATCATAGGCTTCGTATATTAGGAACAATCTTAGTGTTTAGTTAGTGGTGTTATAGTAACGTGTTTAGTTAGTGAAGTCATAAAAACGTCTTCAATTAGCCAGATAATAGTAGCTGATTTAGTGGCTCAACTTTTTTAGAGTTTTGTTTATTGTTCATTTGTTTGGTCGGTCGATCAGAATCTTTACATGTAATTTTAGTATGTCGATAATAGTCGGGAGCATACTTAGTTAGTCGCGCCATAGCAGAACGGTCCCAATATTTAATTGGTCGTGTCATATTATAGTGTGTTAGTTAGTCGGGTCAGAGTAGCGTGTTTAATTAGTTGGATCATAGTAGCCGGATGGGGTCGGGGCCGTAGGTCCCGGACGTTGAGAAAATTTAAAGGTAGATGCAGTGCCCACATCAAAATTATTGTGTTAGTTGGTCCTATCTATAATACTCGGGCGCATATTTAGTAAGTTGGGTCATAGCAGAACGGTCCCAATATTTAGTGGGTCGTGTCATATTATATTGCGTTAGCTAGTCGGGTTACAGTAGCGTGTTTAATTAGTTGGATAATAATGTAGGCCCCGGTCGTAGAGAAAATTTAGAGACAAATATAGTACCCACATATTTAGTTGGTCGTATTATATTATAGTGTGTTAGTTAGTCGGATCACAGTAGCGTGTTTAATTAGTTGGATCATAGTAGCCGGATAGGGCCGGGGCCGGGGCCGGGGCCGGGGCCGGAGAAAATTTAAAGAATAATGTAGTGTCCAATTAGTGTGTTAGTTGGTCCTGTCGATAATAGTCTGGAGCATATTTAGTTAGTCGGGTCATAGCAAAACGGTCCCAGTATTTAGTTGGTCGTGTCATATTATAATGTGTTAGTTAGTCAGGTCATAGTAGCGTGTTTAATTTGTTGGATCACAGTAGACGGATAGGGCCAGAACCTACATTCCCGGCCGTGGAGAAAATTAAAAGACAGATGTAGTGCCCATATTAAAATTAGTGTTTTAATTGGACATGTCAATAATAGTCGAGAGTATATTTAGTTAATCGGGTCATATCAGAACGACAAACATAAGGCTATACGTGTTTAGGATAATAGATGGGCTAAGATAAATGACCCCTTAAATTCTTTTGGGACAACGAATAGAAGTAGCCCGTATCGAGGCTCTTAGAAAATTAGGTTAGATTAGGAAACCTAATTATATATTAAGATTAAAGTGACACATCATTTACTCATTAGGAAATTAGGTTAGATTAGGAAATCTAATTATATTAAGATTAAGGTAACACATCATTTACTCATTAATAATGGATGAGTAATCACCGAGTCACAGTCCCATCTCCACAGTGTAAAATTCGTTGTAAACCTTTGCCCCGCTCTCATCTCTTACGGTTGTAAAATTTAGATCGGCATTAATAAGGAAAATCATTTAATAAGGGAAGTGGGGGTATTGAGTTTCAAATTCAGATGACTTCGTTAATATTAAAGATCCTTTTTTCTGTTTTTTTGCTTAGTCCTTGAAAGACCCCGCAATAGCCACGGCTAGGTTTAGTGGTCAGGTAAAAGTTAGCTTCGTTCTGGGCCGCGATATAATCCACGACATAATCCACACCGGAAATACATACCTATATATTGAAAAATCGACCTTAACAGATCAACTATTCCGTGAGACTGACTTCAGGCATGTACATCCTCACATAGTTTTTAATAATTTCCGTTACACAAATACAGGATATATCAGATCGGTCCTGGGGTGATCAGCAGCGTCAGGAGTGTGGTGAGTTACGTACTAACAAAATAATGTTATAGCCCGATATCTTTCAGGAGATGTATTTGGATATTCTCCTAAAAGAATGGCAACACATGTTACAAAGCAAACACTTGAAGCTGGAAGGTGAGGGAAGCATTCTCTTCCAATTCTGAGCACTTGTCCGTCGCAGAAGTAGGTCCAGTCGCTGATGTCGTATTAGCATGTAACCTCAGAGAAAGAGTTACAGGACGTCCTCCCGCAAATCCTGCCATATGCATAAGAGGAGCTTGTTAAAAAAAAAGATGGCCCCCGTAATAAAATTGTCATGCATATGGTGGTTTTAAACTCAATACTAAACATAGATCGAAAATAATACATGAAGATTAACCACCTGTCACCAAATTGCAAACTAAAACTAACATATGCAACAAATGGACAGACCAATATGCCATGTCCTCTTATTAACATACTAAATATCAGCAATTACCCCTTCTTATAGACATTTAAAATTTGCCTCCAGTTAAATAATAATGCTCAGCTAACTCTGTTCATCCATTGTAGTTAAAAGAAGTAAGGAGAATTTGAAAGTACAATTGAGTAACCAACCTTACATGCAATAAAGGAGGTAAAAAATAAGTCCCGAATCTGACCCACTTTAGACTCCAGCTTGCATAAGATGAATTTGATAACACCCCAGCAGAAACCGTGGTACTGTAACCACCTTGATCATTCTTGCCTTCCGCTTCTCAAGCGGAACATCCTCACTACGGAGTCACTATTTTGAAGATTGAACAAAAAGATGATTCACTGATGACTTGGACATCCTGTAAGCATTTATTTTAAATGTTCTACACCTTTCAAAACCCAAACTAACCAGGCTTTGTCCTCATGATTTATATCAACTAAAAGTCACCTTTTGTGTTATTTTTGGAAGAAACCCCCTTCCAAGAGCATTCCTTTATGCTCGAGTTAGTATTTAATTAAGATTCCTTCACATGTTACATGGGTACTTCCTATCAGTAATTTCCATTAGCAAACATGTTGTATAAAACATTTCGAACTTTTGGATGATGATGATTGATCTAGAATAACCCAACATGGTAAATTTCCCCATTATGAGTCAACAGAGTCTAATCCATACCCAGTTCCATGCTCGAGTTACTTTTCGGAATTAAATTAATTTAAAACAAATTCAGGATTTCCAATACCATACTGCGGCAAGGCTCCGTATCTACTACACAACAATCTCAAACATTATGATTTTATTTGTGCCTAAATTAGCAAATACGCAACATTTAAAAAGCGACAACAAAAACAAACATTAGGTATATCCACGAAAGTGAAAGTAATGTCAACTGCAAGATGAAACTTAGCTTATATAAAGACAATTCTCTTTATTGATGTTTAGAAAATCTCTCAAAACTAAACACAAGCTCTAATCTTGCTCATATGATCAACTACAACTTTAGTGATCATATATATAGAACTATGAATTCCTTTTCCTAGTTCTATTACCTTATTATATGTCTTTCCTTTTCTTAGAACTAGATGACTTCTAATTTCCTTAGGATTACATCAATTTCCTAATCTTGTCCTAACCAACTTGTTAGTGACTTCTATGTTGAAGTTAATCCAACATTCTCCCCCTTAAGCTTCAACTGTGCTTGTGAAAAATCTTGTACGTATGATGGTGCTCTCGTCTCCCATGGCTCAGTGTAGACAAGCTCTGATACCAATTAATGGCAACTGCAAGATGAAACTTAGCTTATATAAAGACAACTCTCTTTATTGATGTTTAGAAAATATCTCAAAACTAAACACAACCTCTAATCTTGCTCATATGATCAACCACAACTTTGGTGATCATATATATATAGAACTATGAATTCCTTTTCCTAGTCCTATTACCTTATTACATGTCTTTCCTTTTCTTAGAACTAGATGACTTCTAATTCCCTTAGGATTACATCAATTTCCTAATCTTGTCCTAACCAACTTGTTAGTGACTTCTATGTTGAAGTTAATCCAACAGAAAGCAGCACATTCAAATAATAGACGAATTGGTGATTCGTTACAAATAGTACCTTCAGCTTTGAAATTGAACAAAGAAACGTGTAATCAAAATAAAATATCCACGACCACACTGTTGAGAATAAGAAACATTAGCAAGAATCAAAACACTACAATTCATACAAACCCAAAATCTGTAAATACCAGTTAAGAAACTCATAATCAAAATCTAAACCACCAACACAAATAATTAAGAACATATAAACTTCAAGCAAGCAATGAGAGGAATAAAAAACCTAAAAATATGATTCTAGGGTTTTAATAAATATACCTTGTTCAATCCACGACCACATCTTTTTTCCATATTATTGAGCGAATTAGGATCACCAGATATCGACTGGACAATCTCTTCAGTTGCGTACCCAACCTAAAGAAAACAAATCAATCAATACAGGCACCTGATATAATAAGTCAAATACAACTATATTTACGGAAACCGAGTTATATGAAGAAACGTTAATTGTAAAGAACAAAGAACTGGAGAAGATACAGGAACAAACAACTGGAGAAGATTCCAACCAAACTGTAGTCGTACATGGCGAAGGCATCTTATCTTATATAGAGCGTGCACAAAGACGCCAGAAACACGGATTACGAAATCCAGTTCTATAAACGGAAATCCAGTTAAGAGACGGGATGTTCGATATTTGTTTTGGATAAAGTCGTGTAATTATCTTCTTAATTTTGGCGTTAGGAAAGATACCTATTTTAGGAAACATACTGGAATGGACGTTCAGATATATACCTCATGGAAGGGTCGATTTCGGCCAGAGGATGAGAATTTCGATGGTCAGATTTATCCGGTTATTTATAATATCTGCCGTCATTTGTCTGGTTATAAATTGGCCGATCCTGGCCATCTTTTTGTCTTTTATAGTCGATCTCAGCTGTCCTTGGTATTGTCACAGACACACACCACTTCTTTTTATAATATATATATATATATATTAGATACTTTTTTGTTTTATGAAATTCCTTCACTACCCTACGGTGCGGATAAATCCGCGGTATTACAAACCAATCGTAACAAAACTGCTAAACCTTGCGGATTTGAGAATTCATCCGTGACCGGCCCATAGACTCTTGCGGATTGGTTTTCACCCGTAATTTTACGGACGGTTGCGGATGAAATCCGCGGTTCCGGATTGTATGCACACCCTTATAGGTATGACTTATTATAGAAGTCATTTTTGAGATAGACACAAATCTTGGAAGATAAATATGGATCTTCCAAGGTAGATACACATCTTGAGAGATAGACATGGATATTTCAAGATAGCTACAAATGTTTTGGAGATAGACACATACAAGGATCTTCCAAAATAGATTCAAATCTGGGGAAGATATACAAGGATCTTTCGGGAAGATAGACATGAACCTTCAAAGATACGTACAAATTTAGATTATTATTTTGGATAAACACAAATCTAGATGGTTATTTGGGATAACTACAACAAGATTTAGTATTTACCTGTAAATAGAGGTCAAAATCCAACTCAAAAGTAAAAAATTTATAAGTTAACTAACCGTATATAGTAATTATAATCATCATATTAATAAAATCTCTTCCAACGGGATTCTATCAATGGATGCAGGTGCAACTTGTCGAACCACGTTAAATTCTTATCGACATCATTTATTTTTGTATCATTTTCTAAGCCTTATTCACATCATTAACACCAAACAATCGTGTTTAGTGCCTACAAAAAAAAAATGGGTACAAATAGCAAAAAAGGAAACCCAAAATTTTGGGTACAAGTAACGGAATGGGGCACTTTGATAAGGTTTTTGGGATAATCTCTTCCCTAACGTCCAGGGCATTTTCACAATTTTGGGGTTGATGTTGGGGCATGCCACTTAACCCTATTACTTTGTGAAAACAAAAACATTAAGAGCGCATTATAGTGTGTTTAGAATGCGGCCTCATCTTTAGAACCGGGAGATGAATTAGGGAATTATTACCCAACCAGTTTAGTCCTATTTTGCATGAAGATAATAGTGGTAAAGCATATTGGAGATAGTCTTTTGGGCCTTTCGTATTATAGAACTTCGATAAACTAATCCTTAATAAATTAATTATTTCATTAAAATAATAAAATTTTCTAGTCCGCCTAGACTTGTATAAGCCAAATTTTAACTTAATAAATTAATAATTTCGTTAAAATAATAATTTTTTTCGATCCTAAAACTATTAATTTATCGAAATTTTACTGCAGTGTTTTTATGTTGTGGTTTGAGTTTTCCTTAACCTCATTTTTGGCCTTCCAAAAAACAAAAGGAAGTTTCAATACAAATAAACAAAGGATGTTTTCTTTCTACCTCGCGTAAGAAAAGCCTCGAGAAAACGTTGGAGATGCTCTTACAACAGCAACAATTGATTGTGACCATAATTATTCGGGTGATACAGGTCCCATCCGTGTGATACGGGCGAAAGTGACAGAATTTTTTTTACGCCAGCACATAATATACCAATTCCTTTATTTTTCTTCTTTCTCAATACATCAATTATAATTCCAATCCATACTGATAAGAAACAATCTAACAGCTCGCTGCCAATCCAGATCAAAATCCAAAACACAAACCCCAAAGACTATATACATTCATAACTTTCCTCTTAAACTGCCAATAACAAAACAAAAGAACAGTACTCACGCTCCTCGTAAATTATGGGTTCACAAAATCAAAACCATTTTATTGTCATTTCTTTCCCGTTACAAGGCCATCTTAACCCTACACTTCAATTTGCGAAACGTCTCATCCGCACTGGTGCTCGTGTTACCTATTTCACTACCTTATCGGCTCACAAGCGAATGTTAGAAAGCAGCAGCAGCAGTAATCCTAACGCCTCAAAGATTCACGGCTTAACATATGCACATTTCTCAGATGGTTATGATGACGGCTTCAAACCTGGCTTAGATGACGTTAACCATTTCATATCTGAGATTGAATGCGGTGGTTCACTAGCTTTACGCGAACTCATTCAATCATCGCGTGCTAATGAAGGAAGCGGAAGTGTCACTTGCATAATATACGCCATCGTAGTTCCTTGGGTTGCTGAAGTTGCATGTGATTTGCAAATCCCATCATTTCTTCTTTGGATCCAACCAGCTACGGTCTTCGATATCTACTATTTCTACTACAATGGTTATAAAGAAGTTATCTCTAACAACAACAGTGATCCTTCATATCCCATAGACTTACCTAATTTGCCACTTCTTACTTGCAAAGACATTCCTACATTTTTCCTCCCTACAAATCTTGATACCTCTATACTCCATCTTTTCGGAAAACAGTTTGAAGTTTTTGAGGGAGAAAGTAAACCAATTAAAGTACTTGTCAACACATTTGATGAACTTGAATTAGATGCACTTAGAGCAGTTGATGTCAATAAGATTAATTTGATTGGAATAGGTCCGTTGATTCCTTCAGCTTTCTTAGATGGTCAACATCTTTTGGACAAGTCATTTGGTGGGGATTTAGTCAGTGTTACTACAACTGACGACTATAAAGATTGGCTACAATCTAAAGAAGAAGAATCCGTTATTTATGTTTCATTTGGAAGTGTTTCGGTTTTGAGCATCAACAGATGGAGGAAATTTTTCGTGGGTTAACCGAATGTGGCTTTCCATTTTTATGGGTCTGTCGCGAACTGAAATCAAAACAAGAAGGAAAAAAGAACACAGCAGAAGAAGAAAATTTCTTTAGTCGGATTAGAAGAGAAGGAAGTGAACAAGGGAAGATAATATCTTGGTGTTCACAAGTGGAAGTACTTATGCACCCATCAATTGGTTGTTTTATAACACACTGTGGATGGAACTCGACGTTAGAAAGTTTAGTAGGAGGAGTGCCACTTACAGGTTTTCCACAATGGAGCGAACAAGGAACGACTGCGAAGTTAATCGAAGATGTATGGAAAATAGGAGTAAGAATGCGGAAAAATGAAGAGACAAAGATTGTTGACAGAGAAGAAGTAGTTAGGTGTGTAAAAATGGTAATGGGAAATGAAGAAATGAAAAGAAACGCTAGAAAGTGGAAGGAGTTGCCTAAGGAAGCTGTTAAAAAAGGAGGTTCTTCCGATAGAAATCTTAGAGGGTTTGTGGAGGAGATTGGAGGACTAGAATAGATGGAACAAAATACAAGGTTGTGTTTGATTTTTTTTATTTTTTATCTGGAAGAAACTCTAGCTTTTGCACTCAACTTATCATTTCGATAATAGTATTCCATTAATATTTTAGATTAATTTTTTTCCACCATTATGTTGTCGTAGCTTGCTAAATATCTCTAGTTAATTCTCTTCTCATGCTTTTTGGATTGTAATCTTTTTCTTATTTCTAGTAAGCTTTTTCAAAATGAATGTTACCTTTGCTGATCAAAAAAAAAAAATTGTAAACTTATGCAGTAGTAAATCGATAGTCGGGCCAATGGAGTCACTCACCCCGGCAAATTTTTCGATAAAGTGAATTAACTTTGTGATACCTTGAAATTTACTATAATCGCGTATAAAATGGTTACTGGCAAACTACCTTCATCCTTATTCCACAAACTAAAGAACTACTTTAAAGTTTGACATTAACTACCACATTTAGAAACAATCTTCCTATATTTTCCGAAAACAAAATAATCCTTTTAGGTTAAAAATTCATATATGATCTACAGAAATTTCCATTTTCATTCGAAGTTTCGAACCGCCCATATGGTTTTAATTAGAATTACCATATGATTAAAGTTTCATACATGATTTATAAAATAATCTTTATCTATCTCATACACACTCTAGTTTAGGTATGGACCCATGGTGTTTTGTTCTTATACAAAAAGCTTCCCCTCAAAATCAAATCCCATGTCATATCTTTTTTTCCCCTCTTTATCCAAAGGTTTCCATCGGGCCAGACCAACTATTAGTTAAGACCGAGTCATACAACTTTAATGCATTTGTTAGACTAGTCATATCCGTACAGGTTTATCCGTGCAAGTTTTACGTCATGCAGTGCGGCATTTTACAGCTATTTAACAGAATTGTTTTTTGTTACAGTCTGCCGTAGTTCACCTCCTGTTATTTTCTGTTCTATTGTTTTACTCTTGAGTAGTCCTAGTCTATATAAAGGACTTGTCTTGTATCTTTGTTAATAAATCTAATAATCAGTAGAAACCATTTCTTACATGGTATCAGATACCAAAGGGGAATTTTGACTTCCTCCGATCCTACTTTTTTTACCCTAACTTCAAACCACCATTAAACCTGCAACTTCTTTCTTCAATAATGGTGAGAACCATCCGAAATCAAGTTTCTTCTTCTTCTATTTCCACTGTTCACAACAACCTATTGATCAACAATTCACAATTCTTTCCACCATTAATATCTTCACAACAATCACAATAACCTTTTTCATCTCAACCACCTCCACTACCATTAAATAACATCATCAAACACCACCACCTTCATCATCTACAACATACACCTATTCAGTTTCCACATCATACCTCTGTACCGCTGTTACGAAATCAAACACAACACCAACAACAACATCATCCTCAACATCTTCCACCGTTTATTTTTCTTCCATCATAGTATTCTTCTCAGTTTTATAATACTTTCAGTTTTCAAAGTAGATTTACAATTCCTTTTCAGAATATTTCAATCTTTGTTTCTGCAAAACTTGGTGCTTAAAGTTTTTTGGTGTGGAAAGATCAGATGTCTTCTATCTTGATATGTATAAACCTTTTTGGTTTTGTTGATGGATCTATTCCTCCAGAGTTACCTACGATCTTAATCAACATCACTCATATACCAAATCCACACTATCTTGATTGGTTACATATAGATAAATTTGTTGGTTCCTGCATCAATGCTACTACTTAATAATCTTTATCTTCAGAATTACTTGGCAACATTTCAGCAAGGGAGAAGTGGTTACATCTAGAAAAACTATTTAGTGAACAATTTTTTGCTCGAAAATCAATGCTTAGATCTCATCTTCACTCAATTAAGAAAGGTTCTTCTACAATCAGTGAGTTTTTACATTAAATTAAGACAATTGCTGATTTTCTAGCTGAGATTGGAGAACCTATTCCAGATGCAGATCTGGCAATGTATGCTCTTAAAGGATTATGCAAATACTATATTCATTTTGTGGTCAATGTGCAAAATAGGGAACCTCTTCTTCCTTTCTCAGAGTTGAGATCAAAATTGATTAGTCATGAGCAATTTCCAAAAGAACAAGAATCTGAATCTTATGCTTCACTTGTTACTGATCCAACCAACTCAACTTTCTATGTTAAGAAACAAAATTCTCCTTACAATTCATCTTTTAGAAAACCAAATCCCCAGCAATTCTTTCCTTATGGTTCTTCATTCAATTACAACTCAGCACCACCTTCTCCCTCACCACAATCTGGTTTCAAGAAAGTTGTTTCAATCCTGCTCAAAAACAAGTTTTGGATGAAATTACTTGTCAAATATGTCATAAAGTTGGTCATCTTGATAATAGATGTAGATTCAGATATGTTCCTTCCAAGAATAGTGGACCTCATATGCAGAAAGCCTTTCTAGGTCTCGATTTAAATGCAGGCAGCAGTAGTGATCACAATACTTGGTGGCTACTATCAGGTTGGTTCTCCTTCATTTGAAGTTGGTGGATACTGGGAACATAGTTCTTCTGGTACCATATAGATTCCTGATTCTGGTGCATCTAGTCACATGACAAATGATTCTACATTGCTGAATCCTTTTGCTCTATACTCTGGCTAAGAGAAGGTTATGGTTGGGGATGGTAAGATTCTTCCTATCTCTCTTACAGGTTCTACTATTTTATCTACTTCAACAAAAAACTTTGATTTACATAAAGTTCTTTATATTCCTCATCTTCAACATAATTTACTTTTTGTGGCTCAATTCACTCTGGATAATCATTGTGCATTTATCTTTTATCCATGGGGATATGAAATAAAGTCTCTGAAGAACAATCTTACTCTGGCTAAAGAAAAAGTTCAAAATTTTCTCTACCTTATAATTCCATGTACCAATTCTTCAAATGCTACCTTTTTTGCTATTGTGGCATCTTCAACTTTGTGGCATTCAAGGTTAGGCCATCCTGCTCAGAAGATTTTACAAAAGCTTGTTGCTGCTGAGGATATCAAGCTACCTGGTCATCTAATTAATTCAGTTTGTGGTTCTTGTCAATTAGGAAAAAAATAAATGCTTATCATTTCAGTCTACTGGTTCAGTCTCTAGCTCTTCTTTTTTGTTAGTTCACTGTGATATTTGGGGCCCTGCACCTGTTCAATCTCATCTTGGATTCATATATTATATCTTGTTTGTTAATGATTGTACCAAGTTCAGTTGGATATATCCTATGAAGAATAGAGCAGATAGTCTCAGTTGCATTAAAATGTTCAAGTCTCTTGTTGAGAACTTATTTGATGTAAAAATCAAACATTTTCAATGTGATGGTTCTTTGGAGTTGACAAAAGGTCCTTTTAGAGAATTCATTGATTCATGTAGCATTGCATTAAGAATCTTTTGTCCTTACTTACATCAACAAAGTGGTTCTGCAGAGAGAAAGCACAGACATATCACTGAAATGGGAAATACACTGGCTTTTAATGCTTCTTTGCCAAAGAAATTCTGGTTTGGTTCTTTTCTAGCAGCTACTTTTCTCATCAACAGACTTCCAAGTAAAGTATTGGATTATAAGTCTCCTTATGAAAGGTTATACAACTGCAAGCCAGCTTACTCTATCTTTAAAGTTTTTGGATGTCTCTGCTATCCAAATTTGGTTCCTTACAAGAAAGACAAACTTAGTCCAAAATCTGCACCATATAGATTCATATATGGATCTCAAATCTCTCAGAATTTATGTTACAACTAATATTGTCTTTGATGAAACCAAGTTTCCTTTTGGCAGTTCACTTCCTTCCTCAGATATATTTCCTCCTCAACATGTCTCTACTCATGATACTTTACCTGCTCAACTGCCATCACATACTGAGGTTTCTACACTGCCATCATCCACTGAGTCTTCTAGTACTACATCTCATGTATCTCAGTCACCTAATTCTGCATCAAATGTTTTATCATCTTCTTCTGGGATACAAACCAGATCCAAATCAGGTTTTCATGTTCCTAAACTTTTATCTAAAGATTTTGTAGCCAATAATAGTTTTCTTAAACATCCAGTTCCAAGTGCTCTTCTCAGTACCACTCAATCAGTTGCTGAACCAAAAACTTTTAAAGAAGCTATACATAATGAATATGGGGCTCTTCAAAAAAATGATACTTGGAGACATGTGCCTTATGATCCTTATATGAATGTACTTGGGTGTAAGTGGGTGTTCAAGACTAAGTTAAAGGAATATGACATTGTTGAGAGACAGAAAGCTAGACTAGTTGCCAAAGGCTATCATCAAGTTGATGGCATTTACTTTTATGAAACTTTTAGTCTTGTGGTAAAAGCAGCTACTATTAGATATGTTTTAAGTCTTGCTCTATCCCATAACTGGAGTATTAGACAATTAGATGTGAATAATGCCTTTCTACATGGCAATCTAACTGAGAAAGTCTATATGGAGCAACCACCTGGATTTGTTGATCCTCATCATCCTAATCATGTTTGTCTTCTACGAAATTCTCGTTATGGTCTTAAGCAAGCACCGAGAGCTTGGTTTGATAGGTTCAGTGGTTTTCTTCTCAAATTTATCTTTCAAAATTCTGTATGTGATACTTCTATGTTCATATTTCACAGTAATGGAGAGAGAATGATTCTACTGGTTTACGTAGATGGTATTATTCTGGTTGGTTCTTTTGATTCTTTACTTTCTTTATTCATTACTTCTCTGAAGACTGAATTTGTAATGAAATACTTGGGTTCTCTTCATCATTTTTTGGGTATTGAGCCCACTTTTGATGTTCCTTACAAGAAGCTCCTTTGACTCAGAATAAGTACTCACTGGATCTCTTGAAAAAGCATGATATGATGGGTTGTAAACCTTGTAGAACTCTTGTCACTCAGGGTCCAAGAGCTTCTATTCCAGATGGTGTTCCTCTTCCTGATGCTACTCTTTCTAGAAGCCTTGTTAATGATCTTCAGTATTTGACTCTCACTCATCCTGACATCAGTTTTGCACTTAACTATGTCAGTCAGTTCATGCACTATCCTACTGACATTCACCTTCAGTTAGCCAAGAGGATTTTGCGTTATATAAAAAGTTATTTGGGTCAATGTATTACACTTGGTGCTGGTAATTGTACTGAGCTTACTGCTTTCTGTGATAGTGATTGGACTGGCTGCCCAGATACATGCAAATCCACTTCTGGTTATTGTGTATTCATTGGTGGCATTGTGGCAATTTAGTTTCTTGGTCCTCCAAGAAACAAAAGACTGTCTCGCGCTCTTCTACTGAGACAGAATATAGAGGTCTGGCTAATGCAGCTGCTGAAATTTTATGGCTCTCTTATCTCTTTGAAGATTTATATGTTCACTTATCTCTGCCATATACGTTATATTGTGATAACATGAGTGCAGGAAATCTCACGGCTAATACGATCTTTCATGCTTGTACGAAACATATTAAGGTGGATTACCATATGATTTCGAGACTTAGAGCAACCACAGTCACGACCAAATTTGGGTACTAAACCCAAATGTGGTCCTAGAGAATGCCGCAGTGGTGAGGAGTAAACCCAAATTTGGTCGCCAAATTTAGGGTTTGAGACCAAATGTGGTCGTCTGTCCAGACTAAAGAAGATATAGTGGGACGGAAGTATTAGGAGCGTATGAAACCAGGCGTAAGTTTAATCACCGAATGCAATCAGGCGAGCATATAAACACCGTATGAGTCAGGCGCATGTATAAACTCCGCCCCTTCAAACGCATCTAATACATCCGCTCAATATCAGGCATAGTTTTATTGTGCGTCTGGATGAAACGTAACTTTAAGTTACGTATGAGATGGGCGTTGATTATATGTGCGTCTGGATGAAACGCAACTTTAAGTTACGTATGAGATGTGCAGAAGAATAGTGTGCGCCTGATACCAGTTTTAATTTTCGTTGATTATATGCACCCAGTTAACTTCCTCTTTCACCATAGCTGTGGTTGCTCTAAGCAGTTACGCCCCCCATCCATATCAACATCATAAACTACCCTCTTTGAGGAGGAAGCAAGAAACGAATGTGCAGTGCTCAAATCATTTACTTCTCACGGACATTTTTGATTTTTTTCTTTGGCTACCCAGACGCACCTTCTATGTCTGCCCGAGTCATACGCACTTTCTATCTCCGTATGTATCAGACGCACATAACATCTCCGTCCCAGTAGACGCACTTTCCATCGCCGTCCCATGTTAGGCGTGAACTATACCTGCGCCTCAATCAGGCGCACGTAATACCTCCGTTTCGTTCAGACGCATATTATAAAGACGCTCGGTCAAGAAACGTGAGTATAAGTTCCGTCTCGCACCAAGCGTTCGTATAAGTTACGGTTCACCAAATTTTGTTCGTCCCCCATTACGCTTGAACACCCAGAATACCAAATTTTTTTAGCTTTTAGTCTGGCTTTTGGTATTTGGTCCGTCTCATGACTGTGGTTGCTCTTAGTCAAGTCTGATTTTTCAAGGGTCTCTTACATTCATACTTTGAGTCAAGTGGCTGACTTATTTACAAAAAGATTGTCCAAGGTTCAGTTCACTACTTTTAAAGCCAAACTAATGCCTTATGTGAAAGCTTAGTTTGCGGGGGTTGTTAGACTAGTCATCTGTACAGGTTTATCCGTACAAGTTTTACGTCATGCAGTGCGTCATTTTAGAGCTGTTTAGCAGAACTGTTTTCTGTTACAGTCTGCCGTACTTCACCTCCTGTTATTTTCTGTTCTACTGTTTTAGTCTTGAGTAGTCCTAATCTATATAAAAGACTTGTTATATCCCTAATAATCAATAGAAACCATTTCTATCGTTTTAGTCTTGAGTAGTCCTAGTCTATATAAAGGACTTGTCCTGTATCCTTACATTAATTTATTGCGCCTGCATATTGTCATTTGAGTACTTGGTACGCGTTAGGATCTGCTATATAATTTTGCCTCAAGAGCAAAGAATTAGTTGTCCATGCTGAAATCAATCCTGCAGAATGAAAGATCCCATCTCCACAAATTATATTTTTGTCTGGACAGCAATTTCCCTTTCAGCGCAGCTCCGCTGTTACTCCTACTCCCCCACAGTTTTCTTAGCTGGAAAATTAAAACCCACCCAAGGCGGTTAGCACCGGGTCCTCCAAGTTGGCCATTGATCGGAAACCTCTTAGATTTAGGCTATCACTATAAGGCGCCACACAAAAGATTAGCAGAACTTCAAAAAAGATATGGACCAGTTTTCATGATACGTATGGGCGCTGTAAATACGCTAGTTATTGCTTCTGCAGATGCTGCTCTGGAGTTATTCAAAAGTCATGATCAGGCTTTTATCAATCGTCATCCAATCCAGGCGCTGCAACCATCAAATGAAGATAATCATGGGACTCCATGGTCTCCACATGGACCAATTTGGCGAATAATAGGCGACTATACGCAACTTTTTTCTCTCGTACGACAATGAAGAACACTTTAGGCAAACGAAGAAAATTTGTTGATCAGATAAAACAATGGATACTGGTGGAAGAGAAGGAAGGTAGAAGTGTTGAAATAAAACACTTAACTTTGGTTGCCTTTGCTAATTTATTAGGAAATCTCTTCTTTTCTAGGGATGTTATGGATCTTGAATCTGCAACTGGGAATGAACTCTATCAACTGCTTGAGAAGATTGGAGTGTTATCTACAATGCCTAATATAGCTGATTTCTTTCCATGGTTACGAAATTTAGACCCACAGAATTTGGCCAACCGGACGATGAATGCAGTCAACGCATGTGCAGACATTGTTGATGGCTTTGCAAAGGAGCGAAGGATAACGGATGCTATCCGCAATAACAAGGAGGAGAAGGATTATTGGGATTTGTTGATCGACTTCGAAGGCAATGGCAAAGATGAACCAAGGAAACTGTCTGACAGACACATTAACTGGTTTATAACGGTATGCAAACTCAGGGTGGATCGTACCACTATTGCTCAAATCTTGTATACCATTGCTAATAAACTTTTTTAATTTTATGTAGGAAATTTTTATTGGTGGAACCGATTCACTAATCAATTCCATAGAGTGGGTAATGTCAGAAGTTGTTCGCAATCCTGAGGTAATGAGGAAGGCCAAAGACGAGATTGGCCAAGTTGTTGGTTATCATAGAAAGATCGACGAAAGTGATTAAAGAAACACTGAGATTGCATCCGGCCGCTCCTTTCCTACTACCACGCACTACTGTTGAAGACACAGAATTCATGGGGTATATCATACCTAAGGGCACAGCAGTATTGGTTAATGTTTGGGGTATTGGAAGGGATCCAGCTTTATGGGATAATCCACTCTCGTTCTATCCAGAACGTTTCTTAGGAAATACTACGGATTACCGCGGACAACATTTTCAATATATACCGTTTGGATCTGGAAGACGCATGTGTCCTGGCCTCCCCATGGCGCACCAAGTTCTTCACATTGTGGTTGGATCATTGCTCCAATCATTTGATTGGACTCTTGAAAATGGCGTCACACCTGAATCCATGGACATGAACGAAAAACTAGAGATGTCATTGCAGAAGTCCACTCCTTTAAGATTAATACCAAGAGCATCGGGTCTTGCAGCGTGACTCCAAATACTAGACAACATCCATGAATTTGAAAGTTTAATTTGTCCTTTATCATTTACGTACGTGACTCTCTTTGTGCACGATTGTGTTTGTGAAAAATAATGCATTTTGCAGCTGATATTGTAGCCATGTTGTTCATGTACGTATCTGCAGTGCACCTGCAAGTATACAGCTGCTTAGTTCTTGATACCCACTTTGATTACGTTTCTCGTTATCCTTCATGTTTCACAATCGGATGTATGTTACTCTGATAGTGTTTTCTTGTCATGGTATAAAGAAGTCATTTGAATTGTTTTTTGCGTTTTCTACATGTTGTTCTCTGCTTTAGTAACTCAAACAATAGTAATTGTAAATTGTAATCAATATGGTGTTATGAGCGGACTATACCTCGCTGCTTATGACAGTCGGATGCTGAGGCAATGTTATGAAAGGCGCCCTAGGCTCCCTCTAGGCACACGAGTCGCCCAAAGGGCGCCTAGACAATAAATCGCCTTAGCCAGAAGGACACAGGGTCTCACGTGAGTTTTCCACTAAAATAATTCGCGTGAGATCACGTGCCTCCTAGAAACAAAATCCCTAAAATAGAAAACCAGAACTTTGAGCTTCTACTTTGTCTCTGGCTGGGAGGTGATCCAATTACAAAGGGGTTTTCTTCTTCGTTCCCAAGAATTGAGGTATGGACTTTTTAAACTCTAATCCAGTTTCATCATCTCTCAACTCGTATTGTTATAACTTGTAAAACTCTGGAAACACCGATTTCAAGTTGTTATTCTTTAAGATTTATCCTAAATTAGGGACTGGATTTTTTAACTTGTTATTATCAACTTAGAGATTTTGCTGGATTTATGTTACAACCTTACAAAATACTATTGAAGTCTGAGATGGGGCAGATCAGATGATGATCAATTGTTAGGAATGTTTACACAGATGTTGTCACTATCCGTCTTTTATTAGTGATTTGACTTCCCCATGGATATCCCATTATTCATGATAGTTTATCGTTGAGTGGCGGCTTATCAGCTGTAACAAGAAATTTATGCTTTGGTAGATTCAAATTTTAGCTTTGATAGATTGTAAAATCGTATTGCAATGGAAAATGATGCAGTTTGATTGATTTATTAGAATTTTTGAAAACATAGTAATCGAGAATCACTGTATTTGGAAGAAATAAGAAGAGAGGTGTCATGTGTTTGGAAGTTAAATTTTCGAAAAAGCTGAATTTTTGGTGACAAAAAGCGTGACTGACAGAAAACATTTTTCCATCCTATCGAAGGCCTCCCTTTGGTCTGGCCGATCAGAGAACAGAGAAGAAGAACCTCACACTTCCAACAGTCTGAGGTTGCAGCAGAAGCATAATTAAAAAGATCAGATTTTGGATTTGGGTGTTTGCAAGAATACCAATCAAAATGGCTATTGCTAGAGTTTTAGCTGCTGGTATGTTGCATGAATGCAACACTTAAAGTGCTTCTTTTCTTCTAAATATCAATTTCAGTAGAAGAGCTTCATCTAATCTAATGCAACACTCACACTGCTTCTTTTCTTCTAAATATCAATTTCAGTAGAAGAGCTTCATCTAATCTAATGCAACACTCACACTGCTTCTTTTCTTCTAAATATCAATTTCAGTAGAAGAGCTTCATCTAAAAAAGCTTTTACTTGCAAATCTCTTTACAAACCTGAAATTCAAATCAAACAAGAAAGTAAACATGGAAACCTAGATTACAGAGTCTTCTTTGTGGGGTTTTGTTGAATATTTTTGTTTCCTTTTTTCAATTCAATAGTGCATTGTGTTATGCTGCTTAAGTGATTTAGGGTTTTGATTTTATATTTGAAAAATTTATGTGCAGCTTTCACCTTGGCATGATGTACCATTGCAATTGGGTGATGGAGTGTTCAATTTTGTTGTGGAAATACCAAAAGAGACTAGTGCAAAGATGGAAGTTGCAACTGATGAGCCATACACTCCCATTAAACAGGATACCAAGAAGGGGAAACTTAGATTCTACCCGTAAGGCTCACCTTTTGTTTTTGCATAGTCACTTGTTACAGTTCTTGGGTTATTGCTATCTAATTTGACAAGTTGAGGACTGGTGTGCATTCCCCATTGAGATTGGATTGCAGGCGCTGAACACATTCTTCAAGGCCATTTGGTTCAGGCAATTCATGACTTATGAGTTGCAGAAATGCACAACCAAACAGAACTTTTGATTCATTTTTTCACTCGCCAGTTTATCTTTGCCTAAAAATGATATTCAGGCACAATAATCCAATGTATTTTTTTTTCAACTACAACATCAATTGGAACTATGGATTGCTCCACAGACATGGGAGGACCCAACAGTAGCTAATTCTGAAGTTGATGGGCCATTTGGAGATAATGATCCAGGTATGCTACCGCAGCATCCTTGGTTTACTCTGTTAAGCTGGAGCTTAATATTAAAAAGAAGTTTTGTATATGTGAATATTGGAGCTTCTTGCGAAGCATTTGTTTGACATGTCCTCTAATTTGCAGTTGATGTTGTTGAAATTGGGATAGGCAAGGAAAGATTGGCAAGATTCTTAAAGTGAAGCCTTTAGGTGCTTCGGCTATGATCGACGAGGGAGAATTCGACTTGAAAATTGTTGCATTTTCGTTGAGTGACCCAAGAGCTTCACTCGTCAATGATGTTGGTGATGTTGAGAAACATTTCCCGGTAATTTTCTGCTCATATTTTTTAAAATTGAGTTTTCTATGCATGCTGTATTTTTGGCCAAATTTTGCATGGCAACTTGAATTTGGAGTTTATGATAGAAACATGATAAAAGATCTGGGACAAACACTAGACTATCATTTCAACTTAATATATATTTTGGTTGTTGTGACCCCTATTGGGAAGGATGTTACTTGTAAAATTGTGTAATACATAGAGGTAACGATCAAGTTAAAATCTATCTTTCATCTTTTTAATTTATATGTCGAACACTTGAGTTCTGATAATCTGGACAAAAGAAAATCAGTGGTAATATTGTAAGAGATATATTATTTCATATCTTGCTTGGTCATTTGTGCAGATTTGGTGAGAGACTTAAGAAAAGTGACAGTCTTGGTTTGACATCTGCTGAGTCATATAATCTGCTTTCAAAAGATGAAGTACTAGTGATGTGCACATAGGAAATCATACTATGAAACAGTCTCCTGAGTCATTTAATTTGGTACAATTTTCAGGGCACTCTCACTGCTATAAGAGATTGGTTCAGAGACTACAAGATCCCAGATGGAAAGCCTGCCGATAAGTTTGAACTTGGGAACAAAGCAGCCAACAAGGTACTTCTATATTAATCCACCAGAGTGCTAGAATTATGACTTCTTCTCATATGTTATAGTTGGCTAAGATACTTAAACTATTAATTAACTAGAAATCCACATGCTCATCGTTCCTTTTGCATCGCAGAAGTTGTAAAGTTGTAATGTCTAGCCCGTGTTGGACATTTACGTTAGCTAAAAAGAAGAAGATAAAATGTACTCATTTGTTATCAAACCAGTAATCTGGATATGCTCTAAAACCAAAAACCAACGAAAATTTGTTCACTAATTTACTCTATGATTCCTTTTCAGCTGCATTAAAATTTTCATCCCTTATCCTTTGTGGTTTGATGGTTTAGGATTATGCTCTGAAGGTCATAACTGAGACCAATGAAGCTTGGGCTAAACCTATCAAGAGAACCGTTCCTGCTGGAGACTCTCCCTTCTGTAAATTTTGAATTTTAAAAGTTGAAGATAAGAGGCACCATGGCCCCCATTCTACACCATCTCTCTATTATTTTCTTTTCTACAATTTTTTGGGCGAAGGAATGATATTTTCTGGAATTCTAATGCAGTTTGGTCTATTTTTTCTTCTTGTAACAAATCTCCCAATGGCCTCCTTGTATATGTGTTTGGTTCAGCAGAAAGGTTGGGCTAAACCTATCAAGAGAACCGTTCCTGCTGGAGACTCTCCCTTCTGTAAATTTTGAATTTTAAAAGTTGAAGATAAGAGGCACCATGGCCCCCATTCTACACCATCTCTCTATTATTTTCTTTTCTACAATTTTTTGGGCGAAGGAATGATATTTTCTGGAATTCTAATGCAGTTTGGTCTATTTTTTCTTCTTGTAACAAATCTCCCAATGGCCTCCTTGTATATGTGTTTGGTTCAGCAGAAAGGTAGTGAGGATGCTATGTAATGTTTATGATCACAAGTTTGTCTTTCTCTCTCTCTATTAGCCATCTGTGCTAATCTCACTGTATTTCCAAATTCCAAAAAAGTAAAACTGCGTATATAGATACTGCTCTAGCTCATGTTCGTTACTATTACTACGAGTGCAACTTCATTGGCCAACCCTTTTGATGAGCAATAATTTCATTATAAGTCAAAACAAGTGGGGTTTTAACGAATTCAAATCCTATATAAACCTCACAATCAAAGTACAAAAGTTGAGCTATATTTGATCTTGAATAGTTAATCACATCAAATAATATTAATTGGATGACCCACTAATGCTTAAATATTAAGCTCAATTATAGCCTACTTTTAAGCAATTACATGACTTCCATTATTTACCATTTCTATCTATATATAGTGATGAAAACTTAGGTTTATAATTTATTTATTTTTATCCATAAACCCTATTAAGAAAAGAGCAGTGTGGGTAAGAACAAACATAGATCTAATTAATCTTGTATCTGTAGTCAACAAATGACTATTGCAAGCACTTGGTCACAAGTGACATTTTCTGGCCATGATTAATTAAGGAACCCTGTTTAGGCACAAACTTAAACTTATTTTGAAGCATGTTTACCCTAGATGTTTATAGTCCATCTCTCCATGCATCAAAACCTTAAAAACCTCCGTTTTAGCGTTGAAGTCCTTGTAATTGAGCATTAGAAAGAAAAAAAACCGTGTAAAATTGAAGTAAGACTTTAATCTATAATCTTAATACGCTGCAATGCTTGACTACTGTTGGACACTTCTTTTTTTTTTGTTAAGTTTTGGTAATTCTCTGTCTTTTCATTCATTCATCACGTCTTTACTTATACAAGACCAAACTTGGGTTACAAGACACAAACCCTATACCTACCGACTTGAGACCGATTACTTGGGTCTCAAGTTTGCTACTTACGTAAACAGACCATCTACATGGACTATCCAAGTTGGTCTCAGAATCCAGACCGAATACGTAGGGCTCAAGACACAGTCTTGAGTCCAAACACTACGTATCTCCTAATACCCCCTCAAGACGGAGCATGTAGGTCACAAATGCCCATCTTGGACAAAAGACCTTGAAATTGAGTTTTCCCTAAGGATTTGGTGAAGATATCTGCCAATTGCACCGCCGTAGGAGTGTAAGAAGGTGATATAATCTTCTTCACGATAGCATCTCTAACAACATGACAGTCCACCTCAATATGTTTTGTTCGTTCATGAAAGACTGGATTCTGAGCAATGTATAATGCTGATTGACTATCACACAGGAGCTAAATTCCATGCGTATGACGAACCCCCAAATCACCAAGTAATTGTTTCAACCACTTCAACTCACATGTTGCTGCCGTCATGGACCTGTATTCGGCTTCAGCTGAGCTCCGAGAAACAGTTGGTTGCTTCTTTGTCTTCCAAGACACCGGTGAATTCCAAGACGAACAAACCATCCTGTCAATGAACGTCTAGTCAAAGGACAACTTGCCCAATCTGAGTCACACCACCCTTGCAAACTTAGGGTACTATCAGAGCGCAACAAAATGCCTTGCCCAGGATTCTTTTTCAAGTATCTAACCACTCGAAGTGCAGCTTCCCAATGTTCTATTCTCGGTTTTTGCATAAACTGAGACAGCGTATGCACCGAGTATGTAAGATCAGGTCTAGTCACTGCCAAATAAATCAGTCTACCAATTAGTCTTCTATATTTATCCACATCATCAAACAAATCTCCCTGCGCCAAAGCAAGACGATGATTAGTCTCCATGGGAAACTCAGCAGGTTTAGCTCCTAATAAACCCGTTTCCATGATAATATCCGATGCATATTTCCGCTGGCATATATAAATACCCTGTTTACTGCGAGCTATCTCCAAGCCGAGAAAGTATTTCAATTTTCCCAAATCTTTCATCTTGAAACATTGTCCCAAGTATGATTTAAATTTATGAATCTCCACTAGATTATTCCCTGCAACAATCAAATCATCTACATATACCAAGACATTAAGCTGCATGTCTCCCTTGGTCATAGTAAAAAGAGAGTAGTCTGAGTATGCTTGCCGAAAACCATATTTCTTCAATGTTGTTGATAGTTTGGCAAACCAACAACGAGGAGCCTGTCTTAAACCATATAATGATTTCTTCATTCTACACACCATATTTGTCTGACCTTTGGCAAATCCAGGTGGTATCTTCATATACACCTCTTCCTCCAAGTCTCCATGAAGAAATGCATTATGTACATCCATCTTATGTACTTCCCAATGTTTAACTGCTGCGACATCTAGAAAAGTACGTATCGTTGTCATTTTTGCAACTGGTGCAAATGTCTCTTTGTAATCCAACCCTTCAACCTGATAATTCCCAAAGATCACCAATCGTGCTTTTAATCGTACCAACTTCCCATTTTCATCATACTTCTCCGTGTAAATCCATTTACTCACTAGTGCTCTCTTGCCCGGCGGTAATTCTTGCAATTCCCAGGTACCTTGTTCTTCCAAAGCTCGGATTTCTGCTTCCATGGCTTTCCTCCACCCTGGATGCTTCATGGATTCTTTAAAGTTGCGCGGTTCAGACCCAGCTGTTATAGCTGCAAGATATTTCTTATGCACAGCAGAAAATTTATCACAACTAACATAATATGTCAAAGGATAAGGCGTACCTGAGGATGATGATTGTGTAGAATGAGGATGAGGTAGACTATTTTCTCGAATGATGTGCGTCACAAATCCTTTTAGTCTGTTAGAAGGGATCTTCTGACTCTTCCCTTTACCCATGTCACCCTCAACTACAACATCATTGTGAGAAGCAATATTTTCTTCATGTTGTTTCGGAACATCGTATTGTATTCTCTCACCCATACCCTCGGACTCAACTGAAACACCAGCACCTGCAGTCTCAGTAGAAGCACCAGCATCCTCGGTCTCGGCTGAAGCACAAGCGCTATCTGTCTCAGTTGAAACTCCACCTTGAGGAGCTAATACTGCTTCTTCTCCGTTTTCATCCTCACTCCAGTACTCATCAGGACTGGACTGAACCCTCTCAGACGATACACCTTGCATATCAGTCGCAGATGAAACGTTAAATCTCGACTGCATCATCTCAGTCGCCATCTTACTCGATACACCATCAGTCTTAAACGGAAATTGATGTTCAAAAAACTTGACATCTCTTGACACCCAAAATTGTTTCGTGTCTAAATCATATACTTGCCATGCCTTTTTACCAAACGGATAACCAAGGAAGACACACCTTCTTCCTTTACTCGCAAACTTATCCCCTTTACTACTTTGATCATGCACATAGCACAGGCATCCAAATACCTTCAACTGATGATATGGAGGCTGTTTTCCAAACAAAAATTCATTTGGAGTTTTATGATCTAAAATAGGTGTAGGCGTACGATTGATTAAATACGCAGCCGTCAATGCGCATTCCCCCCAAAACCTTATTGGAAAATTGGCTTGAAATCTCAAAGCCCTTGCCACATTCATTATATGTTGATGTTTTCTCTCAACTCTTCCATTCTGTTGTGGTGTACCTACACAGGATGTCTCAAACACTATCCCATTAGTTCGAAAGTATCCACGCAATATATTGAACTCAGTTCCATTATCACTTCTAACAATTTTGATTTCTTTATTAAACTGACGCTTCACAAGAGCAATGAAGTTAAGAAATGTATGTTCAACTTCAGTTTTGTTTCGAAGCAAATAAATCCACACACCTCTTAAAAAATCATCTACTATTGTCAAAAAATAATGTGCTCCACACGATGACTGAGTCTTATACGGACCCCATAAATCTATATGAACCAACTCAAAAATACAACTGGATTTACTGAGACTACTAGCAAAACTACTCCTATGATGTTTTGCTCGTGGACAAATATCACAAGCATCATTATTCTTCTTTATTAATCTACTCACTCCTTGTAACTTCTGCAAAAATTTTTCTGAAGGATGTCCCATACGCCGATGCCATAGCTCATACGTATCTCCACTAACAGCCATAACTTCAACTTGAGTCACACCACAGAAAATATACAGTCCACCTTGTCTCTCAGCCACTCCAATCATCCTCCTCGTCAACCGGTCCTGTATAAGACATAAAATCTTAGTACATTGGATAATACATCTTTTCTCATCAATAAGTTGTGTAACCGAAATTAAGTTACAAGTTATCTGAGGCACATAAAGCACATTCTCTAGTCTCAAACCCCCAGGAAGGATAACAGTTCCTATCTTCTCAGAAAGTGCATACTTCCCATCTGGAAGTCCAATAGTGCATGCCTTAATATCTTTTATCTCTATCATGTCATACCTTTTATATGTGACATGATTTGTATCTCCCGTGTCTAAAATCCAAACAGTTTTATTCTTCTTACCTTGGAGCTGAGGCGTGGATTTTCTTGAGTTTAAAAACTCAAGCACCTGTTGAAGCTGTGTTGCTGTGACTCCGGTCAAACCTGACGCTTCTGATGAGGGCGCTCCACCTGACTTCCTTGTGTCTGATATATTAAGGTTGTGTGCTCGAACCTGGTTGCCTGCACCTTGTCCTCTACCACCGGTAAAGTTAGTGCCACCACGCCCTCTACCATTGGTTATGCCTCCTCGACCAGATCCTCTTCCGCCTATGGGTCTGTCTCCCCACCATTCTGGGTATCCAATACGTTGAAAATACCCATCCTCTGAGTGTCCATCTCTGGTACAGTACTTGCAATGCTTGTTAGGATCATACGTATTGTTGAGTTGACGTTGATCAGATTGTACTCTGAATTACATCACATTATCATGTACCTCCGTAGACATAGCTACTTCTCCTATACGTAGACGCTCCGAATTCACCATTGTATGGTATGCTACACCTGTTGATGGCAAAGGGTCTCTAGCCAACAGTTGTTCACGCACGGAACTATACATAGAGTCTAATCCAATCAAAAAATAATGCAGAAAGTCTTCTTCTCTCAACATACTTACTTGTGATGCGATATTACAAGTGCACTTACCACACGTGCACTGAGGTACCTTCATGTATGTTTCCATCTCATCCCATATCTTGTTCAATCTCCCAAAGTACTCAGCTACACCTTCTGCTTTCTTTTGTTTGCACTCACTTAACGAAGCTTTCAGCTGACAGATTCTTGTTCCGCTTACAACACAGTATCTTCTCTTCAACTGTGTCCACAGCAAGTTTGCATCATCATAGTCTCCCAAGCTCGATCTAATTGATGAATCTAACGTGTTGCTAATCCATGAAACAAGCATTGACTGGACATCAATCCACTCTTCCAACTGGTCACTATCTTCAGGTTTTGTGATTGTTCCATCAACAAAACCAAACTTCCTTTTAGCTATCAATGATCGTCTTATGGCTCTATCCCATTCATCATAGTTAGTACCCTTTAAAACAATCGGCGTGATGATGATACCTGGACCATCACTCGATCCTAGATGGTAGACTGGATTCTTCTTCTGCATATTACACTCTATATTTTTCCCTTTGGATAACTCTGTTTCACCATCCATCGTTTTCTTTTAGGGTTCTTAACCGGATCGTGATGCCATGTTAAGTTTTGGTAATTCTCTGTCTTTTCATTCATTCATCACGTCTTTACTTATACAAGACCAAACTTGGGTTACAAGACACGAACCCTAAACCTACCGACTTGAGACCGATTACCTGGGTCTCAAGTTTGCTACTTACGTAAACAGACCATTTACATGGACTATCCAAGTTGGTCTCAGAATTCAGACCGAATACATAGGGCTCAAGACACAGTCTTGACTCCAAACACTACGTATCTCCTAATAGACATCTTTCTCTATAACTTTTTTTTTTTTTTGAAGCATTCTCTATCAACGTCTATATAAAGATCAATTTGCAATACGTGAGAGATCAAGAAAATTTTATATAAATGAATTTGTAGAGTACTACTTATTATATCAAGTCAGATATTAAAATTAAACTCATCAACACTACTATATTTTATTATACATACAGCGTATAAGTACAGTAAAATATGTCCGTCGAGGGCAAGAACCGAAGAATGATACTGCATAAAAAGAAACGAGGATATACAAAGAGCTAGCGCCAGAAACTTTACGGATGTTGTTTCTGTTCATCATGATTGAAAGAAGGAACCATGTCTTGTAACAGACCATAATCAGCTGGAAGCTGTTGCTGATGAAGAACAGTAGTGGTAGCAGTAAGGTTATTTTGTGGGTACATATAGTTTGATGATTTATAATCATGAACTTGGTTATTGTCGTTTGTGAATGATGATGAGGGCATGCGAAGCATTAGGTCTTGATGACGAGGAGGAAAGCTGCTGGAACCAACAAATGGTGATGGCGATGTTAACATGGATGGTGCTAATAACCTAGCAGCATTTCCTCGAAGTGTTGCCGGACTTTGATGATTATGTTGGCCCTCATATGTTGTTATAACAACTGCTGGATCTTGATATGATCTTTCAACGCGTTTTTTCACCGTGCATTTCTGCGTGGTACATCGATAATAGCTTCTGCAATATATGAAAACTATTAAAAGATCCATATATGAGTAGTGAACAAATTTAACTACGAAACTAGCTAGTAGATCCTATGAACTCTGAAACTACAAGCTAGCTATTGCCTATCTGTTTTGTTTGAGACCTTCTCGACCAAAATGACGTTGATGTAAGACTATACATATTTCTTAAAGTAACTTGATTAAAGAAGGGCATCAAATTTTCACGTTTTCACTACTTGCAGTAATTTCTATAAAAGATTGTAAGTTTTTGACGAGCAGAGAAACACAAGCGCCTAAGTTACAGATTCTTATTGTCAACCGCGTAAAGAGGATATATTTCATAAATTCAAGATTCAAAAAGTTTAAAAGTGGTTCAAGTGTGTATGCATGTGTTCAGACTTCAGACCTCGGATAAATGCTATTCTTTACGGCCTTCTGCCCATATTTCCTCCATCTATATCCGTCTTCAAGATGATCGACTTCGCTCTTAGTCATGAAGGCGAAACGAGGTTCTCTTTGCTTTTTATCGACTTTCTTGTTCTGTTTGTTCCTATCAATTAAGGTACATCAACATGACATAATTAGTACATAATCGTGTATATATATATATCGACAAATTATTTGCATGGTTTAATAACTTACAGTTTATTCTTAGACAAATCATTTCCATCTTCAGACCCTTTGGATAATTGATTCTCATCGTTTGTTTTTCTTTTATTACAAGAATCATCATCACCGGCTGCTTCTGTAGATGAAGAAGAAACCGATGAAGAATTCGGTGTTACCGGATTATTAACAATATCACCAGTGCACCCAGCTGGATCCACTACTAAATTACTAATCTTACTTCCACCAATATGATTCTTGTTTTTATCTAGAACACCACCCACACCATCTAAAGAAGAGAAAATCTCTGGCGATGAACAAGGCAATAAGTTAAAATCTCTATCACCTCCTGTGTTATAATCCACCGAGGTGCCATGAAGATAGTCAGTGAAACTTAGTTGTTGCTGCGTTAATGGATCACTGCTACTACTACTACTGAGTAACCCATTTAGATCATTATGAAATGATGATGCCGACGATGATGAACGTGGTATGTTATTGTTACCGCTTTGGTGATTGAAAGTAGAACGATCATAGCTGTTGTTGTATAATTGATGATGATATTCCTGGTAGTATAGATCTCTAGCTGTAGATTTATCATCAGACATGGGTGGGTGTGTATCTTTAGCTAGGGTTTGTGAGAGAGAGAAGAGAAATAGATAAGAAGAAGAGACAGACAGAAAGTGAGAAAGATTGGACTTTCGTTTATTTAAGGTCTTAATTTTTGATTTTCTGTGAGTGAGAAAACTAGAAAGAGATGGACTTTTTGAACTTTGACCTTTGAATAGTATTTTGAATGTTCTTGGATTTCTTTTTCTACACCATGAGTTGGGTAAGTTAATAGAGATAGATTAAGAAGTGATTCAAGAATCAAAAGCTATTTCAAACTCAAAAATCAAATGAGCAGGCTTTTATTTCTTTTCCTTATTTTTCCATTTTACCAAACTTTTTGAGTATTCGACTAGTTTTGGAGTCCAAATCAACGTAGGTACGTGATTCCAAATTTCAGTATGTGTCGGTCCATTGAAACAACTTTATTTTGAGGAGATTCTCGATTAAACTTTAGAATTCCGTTTTCGAATTATATACATACGGTATATATATTAAAATTCAGAATTTCAGCATGTCTCGTTCCACTGGGACAATTTTATCTCGGGGAGATTCTCGGTTAAATCTCGTAATAACTACCGATACTTTATTTTCGAATTATGTACATATGGTATGTATATCAAGCATTTTTCAAACATCGATATAACGAAATACCACCAATTTTTAAAAATAGAAACAAATCTTCATTCAAAATATTAGAAAACTCAAGCTCCATACAAATTTTGAAAATTTCAACAAAGATTTCCTGTCAGTTTCAAACAATTCCGGCCGAGGCAACCGAGATTCAGCCAAGATTTCCGGCAAATTCCGCCAAATTTCGTCTAGGCGAAATCAAACATTTTGCTATCTTGAGTGCCATATCAGAAATTCCGGTGAGATTTCGACCGAAATTGTTATATTGGTCCAAATCCATATGATCACATTGACGATTTATTATTAACAAAAATCATTATTCACATATATAACTATTAAACCGATATGATTTCATATTCCGCGGATTATCCATCTAATGCATATTAAATTTACGATGATTTATTATTAACAAAACTCATTATTCACATATGCGATTTCATTAAACCGTTATGATTTCATACTCTACACATTATCCATCTAACTGCATATTTTATTGTGTTTTACACTTTATTATGCCAATAACTGACTCTTATGTTATGTATGGGTGCATAAAATAACAAAACTCATGATATATTGCTACAGTGCAAAGATAATATGGTTAGGTCATTATGACACAAATGATTTGAGTTCGAAATTTCTTAACACCAATTATTAGTCGACTAACTGAGATTTGGGACGGGTTCCTATGCAACGTAGAAAATAGTAAAGCTTCCATGTAGGATAGTAGCCTACTCAATTCCTGGAATACCGTAAGAGCATCTCCAACAGTAGGTCAAAAAAATTCTATGTGGATGTCATTGTTAGACCCCATTTATATAGATTATATTCCTGGATGTTAATAAGACCCTTTATATTAAAACTCATCTCCAGTAATTAAGGTTATACAATGTATTTTAGATTTAGATAAATATTAAAAAAATAATATTTAGCTTGATTCCATATTAAAAATTATTTTCTTAAAATAAAATTGATGACATGGAATTAATTAAGGGTCATCCCGAAGATGTAGTTAAGACTTTCTTTAACACCTTCATATTTAGTATTTGATCCCTCCTAGTTTGTGGGACCCAACTATTGGAGATGCTTTTATACTAAATGGGGGTCTAAAATCTTATGTGTCATTGAAAAAAAATATTTTCACCCTCTATTGGAGATGCTCTAACAGGTTACAGGTAAGAGAGTCAGCCTAGACTACCGGCTATAGAAAGTCACTGGTGTAGGATAAAGGAAGGTCAATGTTTCAGACAAAACCTAAACCAATCCGTTTTCGTTAATAAAGCTGGCACGTGTCCAGGTCGGGCACCGTCATTTGACTGTAGCCGATGTTTGACTACTGTGCAAGTCGTAATATATTTAAGTGGATTCTCACCTGGCTTTCTCTGCTGACCAGAATGTGATGTCAATATATCCTCGAATTCTGTGTCGCGTCAGTTGCGGTGACGAAACTCGTCAAAAGTTTCACCATCACATATGCTTTGCAAGTTGCAACCAGTCTTCAGACTTATTTTTTCAATCCGCAACCAGTCTGGCTTTAAAAAAAAAAAAATCCAACATTTTTACTACTATGGTACAGTAATATCTGTAACTCTTGCAAATGATTAAGTTATTTTTAAAAGAAAGGGATTGTTTTCAGCAATGGACCTCATTCGCAGAGAACCAAAAACGATTGATTTGGCAATCTCAGATACTCCTAGAAGTTATATCTTCATTGATTTTTAGCAGTTAGTTGTGAATGATAATATAAACTAATCTTGCAGAAAAATGGCTTCACAGGAAAGGATGCAATAATTTGAGGTTGACGCGTTGAATGAGTTAAGTCTATATTATATATTCCACAGTTCAACCACACTTGTTGTTGTCTTGTTGAAACGATTTTTGGTTTTGATCTTTCCATTTTTCTTTATTTTATTTTGGTACTCACTCGGGGTGGCTCTTCTAGAACCACTAATTGTCATGAACTGCTGCGCGGGACATCATTTGCATTGTTAATAATGCCATAATTAGGATTGAGCACTCGAACGATATGCATGCAACTAGGAGCTTGGCGCTAGAAGTTAGAAAATTATACTATATTAGCAATGGCGATAATCTGCAAACAAGCAACAGATCCACCCCAAGATATACAATAACGCTATAAAGGAGAAGCTAAATGGAACACACTGCTGGAGAACCGTAGCGCTAGAGTTCTATAGGTGGACATAGACAATGCAACTAGCGGCCTAGTGCTGGACTTGTATATATCCGCAAATAAAAAACAGTCAGTGAGGTTACCGGGTTATTCTAAAATCCTCTTAATAACCTTATTAGCTAGCATCAATTGTCATGGTCGAATTTGTCTTATCATTAGCTTTACGTCCCTTAACCTTAATGAAGTAATGATATTCATGAGGAAAGTAAATGTACGAAGAGTATGAGACTATTGACCAATTTCCATCATCGGCATCTTTTGATGTCCAAATCAACGAAAGTCGGGTTTCTTTAATTTGTTAGGTACGTGTAAACTGTATATTATGATGACTACTTTTCACCTAAGCCACCCTCTAAAAGTGAATGTAAACCTTAATATTTAGTCTTTCTTTCCTACCACGCAACAACAACAGCTGCAAACACATTCACACCTGCATCATGCCAAGGAACAATTACTTACGTTCATATATGGATTCACTTGTGCAAACAGGCTGAATGAAAATATTAAAATTAATGTCTACAACAAAAAAATGTTTTAGTTCAGAGCGACCGATATTGTCTTATAGCAAGAAGAATTAAACAAGTTATATATATATATATATATATATATATATTATATATATATATATATATATATATATATATATATATATATATATATATATATATATAACCTGGAACAAATTTTACAATGTCGAGAGGCGACAGTCTTTCTTGATTAGATTTCAGAATGCTCGTCAAGTTTTTCAACTGGCCACTGGTTCCAAGTTTGACCCTTGGGTTGTACTAGCATTGTCTTCCTCCGTAGGTGTGAATAATCCACAGATCCAGGTGGAGCAATCCTAGGTAGTAGGGCATCGATAACAGATAAAGCGTGAAGTACCAAATCATCCTACCCGGCCTTGGAGCGAGAAAAAAGACACCAAGGAAACCCGTGAAGACAATACGTGTAAAGATCGGAAGTGACTGAAGAGATAGCCATCGAGTACAAGAGCAATAAATGCACTGACGAGGTAGTTGAGAGGATAAGGAGAATCTGGTCAAAGTAAGACTCGTCTAAGAACATCAAGGGCGACATCGTCTACACTTGCTAAGCAATCCATATCGGATGTATGGATATCGGGAGAAGACATCACTAGGTTCGGCCCTACATCTTGGATGAGACATCACCAGCCACCCGAGAAGGACATCAAGGAAGATATACCGTGACACACAATGTAACTTGGATGCATCATCATTTGTAGTTATAAATAGAGAGCTATGTAGAGAGCTAGAGGGAAAGTAATCAGTGAGGTAAGAGAGAATACTAAGACCTTGTAGTGAGAAAAGAGAGCTTGCTAGTGATTCACATCCCTTGTAACCTTGAAATCGAGTAATAAGATCATCCTTTCACCTCCGTGGACGTAGGTAATCATACCGAACCACGTATATCTTGTGTTCTTGTGCATCCCTTGCTTGTTTACTTCATTGTGTGTGTGTTTATGTTTCTTGGATGTAGAGGTAGGGTTTTCCACATCTACATTCTGTCGCCGACTAAGGGGACCGTGTAACATCATTTGATACCTTGCATCAAAACCATTAAAGAGAGATTCAAAAGCTCCTAAAACATCTTTGGATGTTAGTTGATGCTAAGTGAAAGACTCTTATGTTTATGAGTTGATGGTTGAGTCTTATAAAAACCATTTTTTCTTGAAACTCGGGTCTTCTACACTTGTTTTTATCTAGTCTTTGTAAAGCTTGCAGAGGTTTCATTTTGAGTCGAAAAATCGTGTCAATGACATGAGCTGTTTTGTGAAACAAAATTTTGGTCGCCTGTCGAAAAAATATCTTCTTGTCTTACGACCTTGAGTCAAAGAAACTTGTGATTGGTTTTGCTTTGAAAACATTTTCTTTATATCAAAACTTTTTAAAATAGTTAAGATCTCAGGTTTGAGTTATGGTCGACTGTGTTTCCTTCCATGGCTAGGACGAGTTGTTAGAAAACTTCGAAGCTCCCAAAAAAATCATCTTTTTGATGCTTGGTAGAAGCTAGAACGAAACTTCATCTCACTGGTCATATTTCATCGTGGGTTAATTAAACACAACAGTAGAAGTGGAAAACTCAACTCACCATCGTTGAGTTAGGGTTTTCCAAAGCTATGGATAGAAAGGGTATGGTGAGTACTTTGATGACAGGCTCATCCGGATCCCATAACAAGAGCCTTACAGCACCGTTGGAAGGCCAAAAGGTCGAGAAACCTTGCTTTGGCAACTTGTGTTGTTGAGACACCGGCAAAACGATTGACGGAAGTCATCATTACAAACCCTAGCCAAGAAATAAATTTTTCGACCAAGCGTACCGATGGTTAATGATTTCTGGCATAAAGAATGTTAGGAAAAATAATGATTAAAAAATGGGAAAAGTACCGAAAAACGTAGCAAAATAACATTTCAAAAGGTTGTCTTGTCATTCAAAATCACTTGGTTTGCTGAGTTCATCATGTTGAAGTAAAAAGGAATCGTACTTGTTTGAACTTTTTCATTTTCTGAAATTCAGAACTGTTGTACTTCATCCTTAACCTTTTCGAAAACAGTCCAAAGTGAGGTGTCGTTTATTTTGCTGACGTAGGTGGGGGAGAGCGAACCGAAAAGTGTAAATTATACCTGAGCCGATGGAAAGTACTTCCGGGACGTGCAGGATTCTGAGGAATCGAAAGGTAGCAGGAACTAGCGCGCAGGAATGAGTAACAGGCTCTCGAAAAAAACAGCCGACAACATCAGTAGAAAGAATCCCAGGTACCAGGTGGAGGCATGCCAACTGTTGACGAGGAAGTCGACCTAGACCGAGACGATGATCCTTCCACGAAAATATTAAGGATCAACCCGAGCAAAATGAGACTAGAGGACATGAGAAATGGAATGACTGCATCAGACACAGAGGACGACGAGGAAGTGCAAATGATGCGAGAGGACCGTTGACGAGAATGGCAATGCGCGGAATACCGATTTTTCTTTGAACAAGAAGGCGAGAGGCTCATAGGGGTACACCTAGAAACAGGCGATCCCACCAGAGATATTCCACCAATAGAGACCGCTCCCCCTGTAGTTCCTCCTGCGGCACCACCGGTTCCACCACCCAATATGGTAGGGAACCATGCAAATGGTCATTCCAGTCACGAGAGTACTGACCCGACATTGCTAGGAATCCTGGCCAACCAGAGAAGGCAGGAAGACATAATGAGGGAATTGCAGAGAAGAAATCTGACACTAGAGCATGAAAACTATCAACTTCAAAATCAGAGGTCTGGGTCACGAGGGTCATCGAGTCGAGGAGATTCCAGCAGCCATACCCGATAAAGGAAAACCCAAACTCTACCCATTGTCCAAGGACGCATACCCGACCCTAACCGTACGAGAAGTGGGTACGGTCCTCCCGAGAACTCTTCAACTGATGAGGAAGTGCATAACGGGAGACCCGAGGCGGCGACTGAGGCCAAACTTATACAGCTTGAAGAGATGGTCAATAAATTGGCTGGAGGTGGCGAGGACGACAAGCTAGCAGAAGTGATTAGCGAAGCGCAGAAAACTCCATTCACCAAGGAGCTTGAGCGAGCTCCATTCCCCCCTAAATGGATACTCCCAACCTTTCCTTCCAGGTTCGATGGCACTGGCGATGCAGGGGAGCATATCAAGATGTATAGCATGTCTTTATTGCAATAGAAGAGTTATGACATGGTTATGTACAAGTTTTTTCCGGCAAGTCTGGAAGGCGAGGCAAAGAACTAGTTCTATACTTTGCCCGATGAGTCTATTGGAAACTATGGCATCCTAGTGGAAACATTTCTGGAAACCTATATGCATAACAGCATTGCTCGCCCAAGGGTAAATAAGTTGTTCACACTGGCACGAAGGTTCAGGGAACCCTTAAGATCTTTAATGGATAGATGGAGGAAGCTATGTACAGATATCAGAAAGGTCCCTGTCGATCAATAGATCTTCGGTTTTGAAAACTCATTAGGAAAATCCGACCCTATTTGGATAGCAATGTATACCGAGAAACCACAAACGTTCAGGGAGATGAGGAAGATGCAAGAGCATTATATCGCACTAGAAGAGATACAAGAGGGGGCACAGGATAGAGGAGTACAAGAATCCAGTACAGCAGTGGCGCCTGTCCCTCAAGGAGATCCAAAATGATCAGATAAAAGTCCGATGGCACCACAGCAAGTCTTGGGAAAGAAGAAATGGGTCGAGAAGGGAAAGAAGCCTCGTCACGAACCAAGAACTTACACGCCTCAAAACGCACCATTTGAAGAAATATTCAAGGAAGTAGAAAAGAGAAACGACATCAGATACCCCAAGACCAGGAGCATCCAATTTGACGAGACAATAAATTATCCCGAGTTCTGCCATTACCATCAGTACCGAG
The DNA here is from genome assembly GCF_003573695.1 of Papaver somniferum. Lineage (NCBI taxonomy): Eukaryota > Viridiplantae > Streptophyta > Magnoliopsida > Ranunculales > Papaveraceae > Papaver > Papaver somniferum. The sequence continues at coordinate 78,046,390 of NC_039359.1, read as the reverse complement.
GCCACTCGACTAACAATTGTAGAGAGGTAAAAGATGTCTTCCATCATATGATCCGAGATGGGTATTTGCGACACTTTTTTAAGATAGCGCCGACACCTACCTAACCCTACGTACCAGTACACCAAGTGAGGATCGATCGCGGAATTCAGTTTATCTGCAATACCATATCGCACTCGGCAACTCAAGGGTTCGACTTAGGGACCAACATTACCTCTAGGATCCACAAGAGGGATCGAGCAGGAAAAAAGATCTTCAGTGTGGCAAAAACCTTACCTATGGAACCCTGGATGATGCAGCCGATCACCTTCTCAGCAAAGGATGTTCCCTCGAATGGCCAAGCACATGGAGACCCCCTGGTGATCACCTTGCTCATCGAATAATGGGGAGTCAAAATAATATTGATGGACAGTGGGAGCTCAGTTGAGGTCCTCTTTTACGACACGTTTAAAAGATGGAGATGTCTGATGACATTTTAATCCCGTCAACTTATCGAATTTACGGCTTCAACGGTACAGTGACTATACCAAAGGGAGAAGTCACTCTCACAGTTTCGGATGGAGAGGGGTACTTGGACACGCTTACCACCTTCTGTGCGGTAGATGTCGTATCGCCTTATGAGGATATCCTGGGCAGACCATGTATTGCAGGCATCAAAGGGGTGGCATCGTCATATCATCAAAGGTTAATATTCCCATCTTATGGAGGGGCGGTGGAAGTATTAGGCAACCCCCAATCCGCGAGACAGTTCATGAAGTTAGATATCCAGCAAAATGAAGAAAGACGATCAAAACAGCGCCGAGAAAAGAACAAATCCAAGGAGATAAAAGCAGGGGAAGAATTGGAAAAGCTGCTCTCACAAGCCATCACAGCTCACGAAACAGGCGAGAAAGAGATCTTATAGCAATCAAAGGAGGTGACATCGGTTGAAGGGAAAACCGAGCTTTCGAAGAATCCAAAGCCCAATTTCTCGGCCTTAGAATCTACCCTTCAGGTTAACCTAGGGACTAAGGAAGAACCGAAGATGGTAAGAATTGGAACTCTGCTATTGGACGAACAAACAAAGAAGTTAATAGCTCTATTGAGGGAACACATGGATGTATTTGCCTGTCAAATGCATGAAATTGAGGGAATCGATCCAGGGGTATGTTCACATCTTCTAAGGATAAATCACAAATTCAATCCGATCCGACAAAAGATGCGAAGGATTGCGCCAGAGCTACAAGCCGCAGTAGAGGCCGAGTTAAAAACCCTATAAATGGCTGGGATTATTCGAAAGGCGCAATGGATATCAAACATGGTGATAGTCCCTAAAAGAAATGGAGGAGTTAGGATTTGCATCGACTTCAGTGACTTGAATAAAGCTTGCCCGAAGGACAGCTTCCCTCTCCCCAGTATTGATCAACTAGTGGAATCCATAGTTGGATACAAAGCGGTAACACTAATGGACAGGTACTCGGGATACAATCAAATCCCCCTTTCCCCCGAGGATCAAGAACATACGTATTTCTTTACGCCTAGAGGGTTGTATTGCTACACTAAGATGCCATTTGGATTGAGCAACGTCGGTGCCACTTATCAAAGGTTGGTGGAAGATATGTTCGACGAAAAGATACACAACACCATAGAGGTTTATGTAGACGACATGTTAGTCAAAAGCAGAGATGCATCCAACCACATCGACGATCTTCGGTAAATCTTTCGAACGACGAGAAAATATAAGATGCGAGTAAACCCGGCCAAATGCACTTTTTGGGTTACCTCGAGTAAGTTCCTGGGATACATAATTACCGATAAAGGTATAGAATCCGACCCGGAAAAGATTAGATATTTGTTGGATATGTCATCCCCGGTGACCATTAAAGATGTACAGAGGTTAAACAGAAACTTGGCAGCACTAGGGAGATTCATCTCACGATCTTCAGATAAATGTAAAGATTTCTTCGGGACATTAAGAAAAGAAGAAAAATTCAAATGGAGTGAGGAGTGTGAGGAGGCATTCAAAAAAAAATTAAGCAACATCTAGCGAGTCTACGAGTGTTACAAAGACCCGAGCCCGACAAAGTGCTTACCCTATATCTCGGGTCAACGAGTTATGCCATAAGTGCGGTCTTAGTCAAAAATATGGGGGCAGAAGAGAAGCATGTGCACTTCATAAGCAAAACTATGAACCCGGCGGAGAAGAACTACACCAAAATTGAGAAATTGATACTAGCCTTAGTGTTTGCAACACAAAAGCTTCTAACGTATTTCCAAACTCACAGAATTCGAGTACTTATGAAGTATTCCATAGAATCAGTGCTTGATAATACAGCAAGGTTGGGACGGGTCTCTAAATGGAGTGCTCAAATCAAACAGTTCGATTTCTTCTATGAGATGAGAACGGCAAAGGCATAGGCAGTAGCCGACTTTCTGGCAGATTTCCCTTTAGACGATAAGGACGAAGTCGAAGACATTCCAGGCATGGAAGAAGACCGAGAAGATCCGTACGACCTCCTTGAAACCTGCAGTCCGGCGAGATGGGAAGTCTTCGTAGACGGGTCGTCGAATAAAGATGGGTCGGGATTAGGACTAGTCTTCACCAGACAAAAGAGGAAGAAGATGGTTCACTCTTTTAGGCTTGAATTCAAGGCAACAAACAATGTAACCGAGTACGAAGCTGTGATACATGCTTTGTGGCTGATAGTCGAAATGGGGATCCACGACATGAGGCTAACTAGTGACTCTCAGTTAGTTAATAGGCAGATCAACGGGCAGTACGCTATACATGACCCAGTATTGCAGAAGTATTGGGATCTCTCCCAATTTTATATCGGCCAAATACCAAACATCAAGTTCCGACACATATTCAGAAAATATAATCGACATTCGGACGCATTGGCATACATCGCCTCCATGCTAACAGACCCGAGCATTGAAGGCATCAGAGTCATGAGAATCCTGATGCCATCTGTACCTGAGCCAGTAGACATAAAGGTATATGTAGCAGTAACCACAGCCGATAAATATGAAGCCGGCGATTGGAGAAAACCCATTCACCAGTACTTGGAGACGGGAGAGTTACCCAAGGGACGACCTGATATCAACAAAATTAAAAGCAAAGCAGCGGCTTACGAACTAAGAGACGGTGTTCTGTACAGAAAGTCCTACCTAGGGCCACTATTAAGATGCCTAAGCAAAGAAGAAGGACACTCAATACTAAACGAGCTACATTACGGGGTCGCGGGAAATCATAGATCGGGTCGGAGCTTGGCAACCCGAGCCAAGACCATGGGATATTTTTGGCCCTACATGAACGAAGATGCAAAACATATGGCATTAATTTGCGATGAATGCCAAAAGTTTGGCAAAAAGATACATGCACCTGCAGTAACTCTAAACTCAATGATTAGACCTTGGCCTTTCGCCAAGTGGGGGATAGATATTGTAGGGCCCTTACATTTCGGGTCGGGACAGAGAAAATATTTAATTGTGGCTACTGACTACTTCACAAAATGGGTGGAAGCTGCACCACTGCGGAACATTCGGGATAAGGACGTTTTTCGTCTTATATGGGAACACATCATTTTTCGTTTTGGCGTACTAGCAGCAATCGTCTTGGATAATGGAAAACATTTATAGGGCAAGAACATTGACCTGCTATTTAACACCTACATCATCCGGAAAATCAAGGCAACACCCCTTTACCCCCAGAGTAACGGGCATGCCGAGATCACAAATAAAACCATAGCCGACAACCTAAAATAGAAGATGGACGGAGAATATGGCGAGTGGTGTGAGGAGCTCTACAACGTTTTATGGGCTTACAGGACTACTCGAAGGGAAGCAACCGGCTTATCACCCTTCATGCTAATATACGGGACAGAAGCTATTCTTCCAACCGAGTCAATGATACCTACAACAAGAACCTAGGCGTGGACATGGAATATCTCGGCGGATCTTATTTTATCCAAGCTCGATAACTTAGAATAAACAAGGGAAATGGCCTTACAAAAAATGGAAATTACCAAAGGAGATTACAACGTGAATACAACAAACGAGTTCGACGGAGAGAATTTGAACCCGGCAATTGGTACGGAAAGAACTACTCACCTACGAGCGTGACAAGAAGGGCGGTAAACTAGCGGCACGATGGGGAGGGCCCTATACCATTGTGGAAAAGTTTGGTGAAGGGGCGTATAAGATATTGAATCCAGATGGAACACCCGAACCACAACCATGGAACGCTAGGCGTCTGAAGTTATATCACCCATGAGAGGTGTGTAAACATGAATTATATTCTGTTATTTATTTCCTTAAAAATCCACGTGGGGTAGGGAATGTGAAAATTGCGTCTAATGGTCATTCGTACTCGGGGCGACGGCAGTGTGCAAGTGCCGAGGTGACTTACACTCGAATGGACATTCGTACTCGGGGCGATGGAAGTGTGCAAGTGTCGAGGTGTCTTACACTCGATGGAAAATGAGAAATCGGGGCAGTGGCAGTGTGCAAGTGCCGAGGTAGTCTAAGGGCCCTGGTGGTTGGAAACCAAGTGGCCGATTGTCGGGTCATGAGTACCCGATAATCAAGCATACAACATTTCTCCCCTCGCAAGTGGCCGAAATCACTTGCCCAATACAGTTAATTGATAACTCCTTGGGGATATCGAGCCAATAAAACCTAGGAATGACCAAATACCCTACCACTAGATCAGAATGACGTTGATGAGATGCCTCAATCGGGACATGGCATTGGGCCCAATGACCCTCCCTGTTGAGTGTGTTCGACAGAAATGGAACTTATACTAACTAAGTAAATCGTTTTTCATGCAGAGAAACATTAACATGTCATATAAAAACAACAAAGTACGGTCAACGCATCACAAATGAAAATGTCTGAAAACAACTAAAACAACCGATTGGCGACACAGCACCCCTTAAAAGAAAATTATCGGAAAAAATAATGGTGTTTAAGCGAATTATAGCCCAATGCAAAGGGCACAATAGTGACGCATACATACAAAAGATCTACCTATGCCTTTGGAGGAACTTATCCTGAGCCTGCCTTCTTAGCAGCAACATCGGCCCGCTTCTTCTCCATAACCGCCTTCACACCTTATTTTACTTTGGCGACAATCTCGGTGTTGAACTTCTCCTTCTCGGCAGCAAAATCCCGAGTCAGTTGAGTCGAGGCCTCCTCAGCAGTAGCCACCTTCCCAAGTAGTTGGGTCTCCCTCGCCCTTAGCCGAACATTATCTTTCTCCAAAGACTTCACCTTCCCTTGTTCAACTGCAGTTAAGAAGAGACGATTAGTGATAAGGGCAACAACATCATAACATTAAAATGCAAACATAACACAACGCAAGCATCAACACCTTCAAGCAAGGGAAAAACTACTTTAACGGTTTCATCGGACTTAAGCAAACTACACTCAAGGGCCGAGATCTTAGCAGTCAACTTATTATAATGTTGCTCGTTGAACTAATTGGTGGGGAAATATTTTTTGTGGTCGCTCCAGCTAGCCTTCTGCCGATCATGTGCCAACTGTAGACCCGATAACTGAGCCTGAACCCACTCCAAATTTTAGGATACCTGATCAAACTGTCGAAGTTTTTCCCTTAATTCATGGTTAGACCTTTCCGCAGTGTCTTTATATTTCATTATCCGTTTATGATCGACATGCAGGTCCCTAATCTGAAGTCTCGGCCTACCGCACTGACCCTCCAAGCTGTCAGCCAACAACGTCTTCTCGGAAGCAATTCCTTGGGCTCGAGACAAGTTCATCCGAAGATTTTCCATCTCGTCACGCACATACTCAAATCTCTGATATCGAAGTAGCTCATCTCGAAGTTGCTCGAGCTCGGCCGTTTGCCGATCTATCTTGTCGTCCTTATTCACAATTCTTTAGTGAAGATTATCAACATGGCTCAGTTTAATGTCCAATTTCTCTTCAACAAACGATATTCAGAAGCTGCGTCGGCATCTATACTAGACATCTCGGCTGACAAGATAATATTAAATTCAGGATATTGGCACCATGGAGTCAATCATGGCGACTGCTGTTTTGGATAAATACCTTGGGTCTCGGCTAACTTCTTCTCTAGTCCTCGAGCTCACTCCTGCTCTCGATGCAATTCAAGACGAAGGTTCTCCATTTCTGCTAATTCCTTCCGCTTTATCGCCGCATCTAGCAACTGCCTATTGACAGCCTGAGAACATCGCACTTCATATCATAAGGAACTAACCACATTACGACAATATGATTATAAGAAAGTTTACTCACGGCACAAGAACGTTCACTCACCATTTGATCGAAGGTGCCCTTCAGACCAACATAATACAAGGATACATCCTGGATTATCTCCTTGTCGGTTAGGGATCCAAAATCAGGATAAGTAAGAGCCCCTAGAGAATTGCACACCGGGCTCGAGAAAGTGAAGAAGGTGGTCTGTCCCGTACTCGGGGAAGGAACAACAGGAGGCACGGTTTCCAACAACTCTCCCCCAGGAGCAATGTTTTCCAAACCCTCAGAAACAACATTATTTTCATCACCAACGGACTTGTCTCTCTGCTTCGGATCTTCCTCACCAGCACCACCGTCCCCGTCCTCCTCGTCAAAGAAATCGACATCGTCCTCATCCTCACCAGCCGACAACAGAAGCACAACACCATCGGCAAGGACGACACCTTTATCAGCAGACTGCTGGGGCACAACTGTCTCTGGGGAAGACTCACCGACCTTCGGTTCTTTACCCTTCCCATTAGGCTTACCACCTACAACGGTAGTAGAAACATCAGAAGATTTTTTGGGGGACTTCTTCAGAAACTGAGACAAGGGAAGCCGATCATCGGGATCCTCACCACCGGCCCGCAGAAACACTCTCCACATTTCCCTTCTCATCTTTTTATCTCTGCACATGAGTCTTCATTAGATCCATGTAAGGAAACAAATAGGGGAAAGTACATGTACTGTGGGTAGAGCAGTATATTTGTTACCTTCCCTGCCTCTCCCTCGACTCCTGTGCCAGGACCTATATCCCTCTTCTTAGAAACCGAAGCCTTAAATTGGCTACTTTGAGACTGAGGATGCAAAACACGAAAAGATCAAAACATGACTCATCTAGATACTCGAGCCGACAAAGTAAAACAGACGAAGCAACTTACCCGATCAACGTTAACCACCCAAAATGGATAGGGCTCAGCTGGAGGAGGAAATCGTCCACTCAGAAGAGGACCATAAATATCAAGAGAGACCCGACCCCAAGCAACATCGCTAGTATGACGGGAATGTTTGTTAGAAGTACCTATCTCCGGATCCTCATCCAACAACAGCTTCTTAACACCCTCGGGGAGAGATTTATGGCGATGAGGGCTAGCAGCAAAACCGGCAAGATCACCATTAGTGGAAGTCTCACTTCGATAGTTGGTAGCAAAACTGGCAGGGGTATAGTCGCCTGCCTCAGAAGGATCATAGGTTAACCACTCAGTAGCAGAGCATTCGCCTCGTCCTCGCCTCTCTCACTCGGCCATGATACGGAAGGTTTTACCATTCCATTGGGCTAATGCACGAGAAGGACGAATCTTTTAAAGAGCTTCATATATGAAGGGACGGATAGGATCATACAGCGGGAAGCATAGCCCGAGATCCAACTAACCCTTGGTGATAACGGTCGCTTCGATGAGTGAGGAAAGTTCATGACATCATTCTTTTTCAAAACACCCTTTTGGCCCGATAAGAGTTTGATGTCATAACCGTGGAGATCAAAATCATCTTTTAACTGCTTAATGAACTGTTCATCAGTCAAATCCTTGGCAACCCTTTTGTCATTCCTACATGAAAACGAAGGAGAACCTTCAAAAAGGATAGAGTTAAGGGCGCGATAATCATGGTGGGAAGGGTTGTCAACAATAAACAAAGAATCAACGGGAACACCATCATCATCAGAGAAGGTATAACTGACACACCTCTTTTCTGTCATGGAGGGAGTGAAAGAAGACATGGAAGAACTGTTGGGAAGAAATCTCGAACTAAAGAAGATAGCAAGCGGCAAAAATCTCAACAGCAGCAAAGAGAAAGCAATGGAAGGATCAAAAGATGGTTGAACCTCTCAAAGAATCAGAAGACGAAGGGATATCAGAGCAGCTGTTGAAATAAGAAACTAAGGAAATAGAGTGCAAGTTTTGGAAAAGGGAAAAGTAAAAGACCAAGGGTCTATGATTTGAATTTATAGTCCCAACGATTGTAACCGGCAAAGAAGGTCAACAGGTCATAAAGATGAGTGTAGTGGGGAACAACATGACGTGAAACACGGCATGGCAGTGGACGTGGGAGACGAAGCGATTTCTTTCCCCCGTGTCAAACACACGAGTGAAAGAAGAGGCATAAATGTAGGTGTCAATAATCCACAGATCCATGTGGAGCAGTCCTAGGTAGTAGGGCATCGACAACAGATAAAGAGTGAAGCACCAAATCATCCTACCCGTCCTTGGCGCGAGAAAAGAGATACCATGAAAACCCGTGAAGACAATACGTGTAAAGATCGGAAGTGACTGAAGAGATATCCATCGAGTACAAGAACAATAAATGCACTGACGAGGTAGTTGAAAGGATAAGGAGAATTTGGTCAAAGTAAGACTCGGCTAAGAACATCAAGGGCGACATCGTCTACACTTTCTAAGCAATCGATATCAGATGGATGGACATCGGGAGAAGACATCACTAGGTTCGGCCCTACATCTTGGATGAGACATCACCAGCCACCCGAGAAGGACATCAAGTAAGATATACCGCGACACACACTATAACTTGGATGTATCATCATTTGTAGGTATAAATAGAGAGCTATGTAGAGAGCTAGAGGGCAAGTAATCAGTGAGGGAAGAGAGAATACTAAGATCTTGTAGTGAGAAAAGAGAGCTTTCTAGTGATTCACATCCCTTGTAACCTTGAAATCAAGTAATAAGATCATCCTTTCACCTCCGTGGACGTAGGTAATCATACCGAACCACGTATATCTTGTGTTCTTGTGCATCCCTTGCTTGTTTACTTCATTGTGTGTCTGTTTATGTTTCTTGGATGTAGAGGTAGGGTTTTCCACATCTACATCCTCATTGTACCTATCAACATTGTGTAGAAATATTCTTATCAACCATATAGCAGCAGCGACAGCAAAGATAGACGTGAGAATAAGAGCAGTCGTCCTCCATTTGTGGATGTGATCTTGGAGAAGTCCAACAATTGGAGAAGAAGGAACGTCACTAAAGATATGGATTGCTACTGTGGATATCACCATAGAGATTGGTCTTAAATTAGGCTTGACGCTGTGAAGACAAATAAAGTTCACTGGTGCTTGTGCACCAAACAGAAACAACTGGCCCAATACGAAAAATGCTAAGAAACTATACGTGCTCCAAGAGCTGTTGTTGTGGTAAGAAGCTTAAACCCGTTCTTGATTGAGCAATTTATGCGATCAAGGAGATGAGCGCCGTCCAACGTTCCACATATTCCACAGACAATTGTAATCCCTCCAAAGAAAATATCAGGATTAGTCATATGATAAATATCGGCACCATCCTTCGGCCCCCAATAGAATAAGCCCCTATTACGAAGGTATTTGCTACATAACCCAGAACGCCAACGACATACACCTTCTCAAACAAAAGAACTTTCATGTCTTTCCAAATCATGTCTTTGTAAAATCTTGAAATCCGTTTGATTGTGCACTTTAACAAATATATTTTCCTTGAGGTCTTGTTATTAGAATGGCCTTTTCCAGATGAGATGTCGAAAACATATTTGCCTTGATCAGAAACTTCTGTTATTTTCACTTCGTGCAGTTCAGTTTGCATAAATGTTAACGTTGCTTGACCAGATTCAAAACCTTTTAACTGCAAAGGCTCCATGAAAAAGCATAATAGGAAAAACGAGAACATTAGAATTGCTTCTCCAAAGAAAGCACAACGCCAGTTGAGATGACTGGCGACAAATCTACCATAAACATAGTTGAATGCAATTCCAACTGGTATACACATGTAAAAGATCCAAAGACATAACGTTTTCCTTGTGACAGGAGAATTGTCATCAATAAAGGGAGCCGCCAGACTCATGAACGAAGCCTCGCCAACACCAACTAACATCCGACAAACAGCAATATTCCAAAAACTAGACGTAACGCCACAACAAGCTGTAGCAATGGTCCAAATCAATAATCCTACTCCAATTAGCCTAAAGGGTTTGTTGTATCTCTTCTCTAAGTATGCAAATATTGGTGACGCTACGAGAAGTCCAACCATGAATGCAGTAGACAATGCACCATCCTGGAAATTTGTCAAGTTGAAAGCTCCCTGAATTCCCTTACCTTCTATACATTCACCACTTTGTTTGCATACCTTGGGCGTTCCATTCACAACGGTACTTGCAATAACTCCCCGATCAACATAATTCAACAAATTCATCTGTTTGAGGGTGAAAACAGTTCCTGCTGATTTTGATAATTTCAAGTGTGTGTGTGAGAAACGAGTCTAAACCCTAAACAATGTACTGCAAGGGAGTACTTTGATTCGAGAGATCAATCTGTACAAATCCGGCCTAAACCAAGAGATGGACGTTCCAGACTTGCTTCTATCACAAAGTGAATGAGAAGGGTTGGTCTAGGGAGGGAAGCGAAGAGAGTATTGAGACCAGAATAATTGATTCGGGAAGAGTAGTTGTTTGACGACTTGAATCAGAAAGTGGAAAGCTAACCGATGGGAAAGCTAACAAGTGATTTCTGAGTATTTTATTCTCCTGAACAAAACTTGTCCTTTGGTGGAAATAGGTGAGACCTATTTATACAAGTCGCAACAAAACATACCCTGTTCTCGTAAGAAGTGGAAACGGTTGAGTAAATGAAAGAAAGTGGTAACGGGTAATGCTTGGAACTGATGTTTCCATAATGAAGGAAACTTTTCACCATTACTTCCTTTATTTACTAACCGCCTCACTCTTATGACACTTTCTTGTAACGGGCGTAGTGTCGCCGCACGCTGTAAACCGCCAGACCAATATCCTGATGAGCATCCCCCACTTTTGTGACATTTTTTGATGTATCGAGTGTTTTCGTGGAAAACGTATAGAATGTTGCTATTTTTTGGCAAGTTAAGATTGAGAGGCTTTCCGGTTTGGTAGTGACTTTCGACGTCCGAGATTTTGCATCTTGAGAGGAAGGTTAGCCGTTGATTGCGGTTACCTTCCGTTTGGTAGCCAGTGGCATGGCCATGGTTCATGGATTGCGCATGCTCTTGGCGTGGTTGATTAGGGTTCGATGCCATGACCAAAGAATTGGCATAGCTAAGTGTGTGTCGTGTTCAAAGAGTTGGCAGTGTAACCAAGAGATTGTCACAAGTCGTTTGGTGGCAAGCTTGTACGGCTGAGATTTGCATCTCAGAAGGAGAGGTGTCCGTTGATTGTTGCAACCCTCCGTTTGGCGGCCAGCGGCTTGGAGGCATTGCCAGAACGGCTCGTGCATTCTCTTGGCGCGGCCCAAATTATGGTTTGGCACAAACGGTGGAACTTTGGCATCGCATCCAAGAGGTTGCCATAAATCGTTTGGTTTGGTGGCAACCTTGTAAGGCTGAGATTTACGTCTCAGAAGGAGGGGTAGCCGTTGATTGTTACAACCCTCCATTTGGCGGCCAGCGGCATGGAGGCATGGCCAGCACGGCTCGTGCATGCTCTTGGCGCGGTCCAAATTAGGGTTTGGCACAAACCGTGAAACTTTGGCGTCGTAGCCAGGAGGTTTCCACAAATTGTTTGGTTTGGTGGCAAGCTTGTACGGATGAGATTTGCGTCTCAGAAGGAGGGGTAACCGTTGATTGTTGCAACCCTCTGTTTGGTGGCCAGCGGCGTGGAGGCATGGCCAGCACGGCTCGTGCATGCTCTTGGCGCGGTCCAAATTAGTGTTTGGAACAAACCGTGGAAATTTGGCGTCGCAGCCAAGAGGTTACCACAAATCGTTTGGTTTGGTGGAAAGCTTGTACGGTTGAGATTTGCGTTTCAGAAGGAGGTGTAATCTTTGATTGTTGCAACCCTCCGTTTGGCGGCCAGCGACATGGAGGCATGGCCAGCGCGGCTCGTGCATGCTCTTGGCGTGGCCCAAATTAGGGTTTGGCACAAACCGTGGGACTTTGGATCGCAGCCAAGAGGTTTCCAAAAATCGTTGGTTTGGTGGCAAGCTTGTACGGCTAAGATTTGCGTCTTAGAAGGAGGGGTAGTCGTTGATTTTTGCAACCCTCCGTTTGGCAGCCAGCGGCATGGAGGCATGGACGGCATGGATTTGGCATGGTTTAGGCGCGGCCAAGCTAGGATTTTGGCATAGTTTTAGGCGCGGCCAAAATTAGGGTTTTGGCATTGTTTAGGCGCGGCCAAAATTAGGGCTTCGCATTGGGAAAAAAGTTGCCACGCGTTTGGTGGTGAACTTGGATGGCTGAGATTTGCATCTCAGAAGGAAGGGTGGTCGTTGATTGTTGCAACCCTTCGTTTGGTAGCCAGCGGCATGGAGGCATGGCCGGCATGGCTTTGGTGCGGAGGTATGGCTGGCATGGCATGCCATTGGCACTATGTTACGGCTGGCATGGTTGGTATTCCTTTAGCGTGGAGATGTTTCTTGCATGGCATGCCATTGAAAGGTGGTGCGGCTGGCATGGTTGGCATGCCTTTGGCGCAGAGATGTGGCTGGCATGGCATGCCATTGGCACGGTGGTGCGGCTGGCATGATTGGCATTCCTTTGGCGCGGTGATGTGGCTGGCATGGCATGCCATTGGCATGGTGGTGCCCCTGGCATGGTTTGCATGCCTTTGGCGCGAAGATGTGGCTGGCATGGCATGCCATTGGCACGGTGGTGCGCCTAGCATGGTTGACATTCCTTTGGCGCGGAGATGTGGCTGGCATGGCATGCCATTGGAACAGTGGTGCGGCTGGCATGGTTGGCATGCCTTTGGCGCGGAGATGTGGTTGGCATGGCATGCCATTGGCACGGTGGTCACCAATTGTTTGAGGGTGAAAACAGTTTCTGCTGATTTTGGTAATTTCGAGTGTGTGGGTGAGAAACGAGTCTAAACCCTAAACAATGTACTGCAAGGGAGTACTTTGATTTGAGAGATCAATCTGTAAAAATCTGGCCTAAACCAAGAGATGGACGTTCCAGACTTTCTTCGGTCACAAAGTGAAGAAGAAGGGTTAGTTTAGGGAGGAAAGCGAAGAGAGTGTTGAGACCAGAATAGTTGATTCGGGAAGAGTAGTTGTTTGACAACTTGTATCAAAAAGTGGAAAGCTAACAGATGGGAAAGCTAACAAGTGATTTCTGAGTGTTGTATTCTCCTGACCAAAACTTGTCCTTTGGTAGAAATAGGTGAGACCTATTTATACAAGTCGCAACAAAACGTACCCTGGTCTCGTAAGAAGTAGAAACGATTGAGTAAATGAAAGAAAGCGGTAACGCATGGAATTGATGTTTCCATAATGAAGGAAACGTTTCACCATTACTTTCTGTATTTACTAACCGCCTCACTCTTATGACACTTTCTTGTAACGGGCATAGTGTACGCCGCACGATGTAAACCGCCAGACCAATACCCTGATGAGCATCCCTCAGTTCTGTGACATGTTTTGATGTCTCAAGTGTTTTCGTGGAAAACGTGTAGCATGTTTCTATTTTTTGGCAAGTTAAGATTGAGAGGCTTTCCGGTTTGGTGGTGACCTTCGACGGCCGAGATTTTGCATCTTGAGAGGAAGGTTAGCCATTGATTGTGGTTACGTTCTGTTTGGTAGCCAGTGCAGTGGCCATGGTTCATGGCCTGCGCATGCTCTTGGCGTGGCTGATTAGGTTTCGGTGCCGTGACCAAAGAATTGGCATAGCCAAGTGTGTGCCGTGGCCAAAGAGTTGGCAGCGTAGCCAAGAGATTGCCACAAGTCGTTTGGTGGCAAGCTTGTACAGCTGAGATTTTCATCTCAGAAAGAGAGGTGGTCGTTGATTGTTGCAACCCTCCGTTTGGTGGCTAGAGGCATGGAGGCATGGCCAGAACGGCTCGTTCATGCTGTTGACGCGGCCCAAATTAGGGTTTGGCACAAACCGTGGAACTTTGGCATCGCAGCCAAGAGGTTTCCACAAATCATTTGGTTTGGTGGGAAGCTTGTACGGCTGAGATTTGCGTTCAGAAGGAGGGGTATCCGTTGATTGTTGCAACCCTCCGTTTGGCGCCCAGCGACATGGAGGCATGGCCAGCACGGCTCGTGCATGCTCTTGGCGCAGTCCAAATTAGGGTTTGGCACAAACCGTGGAACTTTGGAATCGTATCCAAGAGGTTTCCACAAATCATTTGCTTTTGTGGAAAGCGTGTATGGCTGAGATTTGCGTCTCAGAAGGAGTGGTAGTCGTTGATTGTTGCAACCCTCTGTTTGGCGGCCAACGACATGGCCAGCACGGCTCGTGCATGCTGTTGGCGCGGTCCAAAATAGGATTTGGCACAAACCGTGGAAATTTGGCGTCGCAGCCAAAAGGTTGCCAAAAATCGTTTGGTTTGGTGGCAAGCTTGTACGGCTGAGATTTGCGTCTCAGAAGGAGGGGTAGTCGTTGATTGTTGCAACCCTCCGTTTGGCGGCCAGCGGCATGGAGGCATGGCCAACACGGCTCGTGCATGCTCTTGGCACGGCCAAAATTAGGGTTTGGAACAAACCGTGGGACTTTGGCATCGCAGCCAAGAGGTTGCCACAAATCGTTTGGTTTGGTGGCAAGCTTGTACGGCTGAGATTTGCGTCTCAGAAGGAGGGGTAGCCGTTGATTTCCTCAACCCTCCGTTTGGCAACCAGCGACATGGAGGCATGGACGGCATGGATTTGGCATGGTTTAGGCGCGGCCAAGCTAGGATTTTGGCATAGTTTTAGGCGCGGCCAAAATTAGGGTTTTGGCATAGTTTAGGCGCAGCCAAAATTAGGGCTTCGCATTGGGAAAAAAGTTGCCACGCGTTTGGTGGTGAACTTGGATGGCTGAGATTTGCATCTCAGAAGGAAGGGTGGTCGTTGATTGTTGCAACCCTTCGTTTGGTAGCCAGCGGCATGGAGGCATGGTCGGCATGGCTTTGGTGCGGAGGTATGGCTGGCATGGCATGCCATTGGCACTATGTTACGGCTGGCATGGTTGGTATTCCTTTAGCGTGGAGATGTTTCTTGCATGGCATGCCATTGAAAGGTGGTGCGGCTGGCATGGTTGGCATGCCTTTGGCGCAGAGATGTGGCTGGCATGGCATGCCATTGGCACGGTGGTGCGGCTGGCATGATTGGCATTCCTTTGGCGCGGTGATGTGGCTGGCATGGCATGCCATTGGCATGGTGGTGCCCCTGGCATGGTTTGCATGCCTTTGGCGCGAAGATGTGGCTGGCATGGCATGCCATTGGCACGGTGGTGCGCCTAGCATGGTTGACATTCCTTTGGCGCGGAGATGTGGCTGGCATGGCATGCCATTGGAACAGTGGTGCGGCTGGCATGGTTGGCATGCCTTTGGCGCGGAGATGTGGTTGGCATGGCATGCCATTGGCACGGTGGTCACCAATTGTTTGAGGGTGAAAACAGTTTCTGCTGATTTTGGTAATTTCGAGTGTGTGGGTGAGAAACGAGTCTAAACCCTAAACAATGTACTGCAAGGGAGTACTTTGATTTGAGAGATCAATCTGTAAAAATCTGGCCTAAACCAAGAGATGGACGTTCCAGACTTTCTTCGGTCACAAAGTGAAGAAGAAGGGTTAGTTTAGGGAGGAAAGCGAAGAGAGTGTTGAGACCAGAATAGTTGATTCGGGAAGAGTAGTTGTTTGACAACTTGTATCAAAAAGTGGAAAGCTAACAGATGGGAAAGCTAACAAGTGATTTCTGAGTGTTGTATTCTCCTGACCAAAACTTGTCCTTTGGTAGAAATAGGTGAGACCTATTTATACAAGTCGCAACAAAACGTACCCTGGTCTCGTAAGAAGTAGAAACGATTGAGTAAATGAAAGAAAGCGGTAACGCATGGAATTGTTGTTTCCATAATGAAGGAAACGTTTCACCATTACTTTCTGTATTTACTAACCGCCTCACTCTTATGACACTTTCTTGTAACGGGCATAGTGTACGCCGCACGATGTAAACCGCCAGACCAATACCCTGATGAGCATCCCTCAGTTCTGTGACATGTTTTGATGTCTCAAGTGTTTTCGTGGAAAACGTGTAGCATGTTTCTATTTTTTGGCAAGTTAAGATTGAGAGGCTTTCCGGTTTGGTGGTGACCTTCGACGGCCGAGATTTTGCATCTTGAGAGGAAGGTTAGCCATTGATTGTGGTTACGTTCTGTTTGGTAGCCAGTGCAGTGGCCATGGTTCATGGCCTGCGCATGCTCTTGGCGTGGCTGATTAGGTTTCGGTGCCGTGACCAAAGAATTGGCATAGCCAAGTGTGTGTCGTGGCCAAAGAGTTGGCAGCGTAGCCAAGAGATTGCCACAAGTCGTTTGGTGGCAAGCTTGTACAGCTGAGATTTTCATCTCAGAAAGAGAGGTGGTCGTTGATTGTTGCAACCCTCCGTTTGGTGGCTAGAGGCATGGAGGCATGGCCAGAACGGCTCGTTCATGCTGTTGACGCGGCCCAAATTAGGGTTTGGCACAAACCGTGGAACTTTGGCATCGCAGCCAAGAGGTTTCCACAAATCATTTGGTTTGGTGGGAAGCTTGTACGGCTGAGATTTGCGTTCAGAAGGAGGGGTATCCGTTGATTGTTGCAACCCTCCGTTTGGCGCCCAGCGACATGGAGGCATGGCCAGCACGGCTCGTGCATGCTCTTGGCGCAGTCCAAATTAGGGTTTGGCACAAACCGTGGAACTTTGGAATCGTATCCAAGAGGTTTCCACAAATCATTTGCTTTTGTGGAAAGCGTGTATGGCTGAGATTTGCGTCTCAGAAGGAGTGGTAGTCGTTGATTGTTGCAACCCTCTGTTTGGCGGCCAACGACATGGCCAGCACGGCTCGTGCATGCTGTTGGCGCGGTCCAAAATAGGATTTGGCACAAACCGTGGAAATTTGGCGTCGCAGCCAAAAGGTTGCCAAAAATCGTTTGGTTTGGTGGCAAGCTTGTACGGCTGAGATTTGCGTCTCAGAAGGAGGGGTAGTCGTTGATTGTTGCAACCCTCCGTTTGGCGGCCAGCGGCATGGAGGCATGGCCAGCACGGCTCGTGCATGCTCTTGGCACGGCCAAAATTAGGGTTTGGAACAAACCGTGGGACTTTGGCATCGCAGCCAAGAGGTTGCCACAAATCGTTTGGTTTGGTGGCAAGCTTGTACGGCTGAGATTTGCGTCTCAGAAGGAGGGGTAGCCGTTGATTTCCTCAACCCTCCGTTTGGCAACCAGCGACATGGAGGCATGGACGGCATGGATTTGGCATGGTTTAGGCGCGGCCAAGCTAGGATTTTGGCATAGTTTTAGGCGCGGCCAAAATTAGGGTTTTGGCATAGTTTAGGCGCGGCCAAAATTAGGGCTTCGCATTGGGAAAAAAGTTGCCACGCGTTTGGTGGTGAACTTGGATGGCTGAGATTTGCATCTCAGAAGGAAGGGTGGTCGTTGATTGTTGCAACCCTTCGTTTGGTAGCCAGCGGCATGGAGGCATGGCCGGCATGGCTTTGGTGCGGAGGTATGGCTGGCATGGCATGCCATTGGCACTATGTTACGGCTGGCATGGTTGGTATTCCTTTAGCGTGGAGATGTTTCTTGCATGGCATGCCATTGAAAGGTGGTGCGGCTGGCATGGTTGGCATGCCTTTGGCGCAGAGATGTGGCTGGCATGGCATGCCATTGGCACGGTGGTGCGGCTGGCATGATTGGCATTCCTTTGGCGCGGTGATGTGGATGGCATGGCATGCCATTGGCATGGTGGTGCCCCTGGCATGGTTTGCATGCCTTTGGCGCGAAGATGTGGCTGGCATGGCATGCCATTGGCACGGTGGTGCGCCTAGCATGGTTGACATTCCTTTGGCGCGGAGATGTGGCTGGCATGGCATGCCATTGGAACAGTGGTGCGGCTGGCATGGTTGGCATGCCTTTGGCGCGGAGATGTGGTTGGCATGGCATGCCATTGGCACGGTGGTCACCAATTGTTTGAGGGTGAAAACAGTTTCTGCTGATTTTGGTAATTTCGAGTGTGTGGGTGAGAAACGAGTCTAAACCCTAAACAATGTACTGCAAGGGAGTACTTTGATTTGAGAGATCAATCTGTAAAAATCTGGCCTAAACCAAGAGATGGACGTTCCAGACTTTCTTCGGTCACAAAGTGAAGAAGAAGGGTTAGTTTAGGGAGGAAAGCGAAGAGAGTGTTGAGACCAGAATAGTTGATTCGGGAAGAGTAGTTGTTTGACAACTTGTATCAAAAAGTGGAAAGCTAACAGATGGGAAAGCTAACAAGTGATTTCTGAGTGTTGTATTCTCCTGACCAAAACTTGTCCTTTGGTAGAAATAGGTGAGACCTATTTATACAAGTCGCAACAAAACGTACCCTGGTCTCGTAAGAAGTAGAAACGATTGAGTAAATGAAAGAAAGCGGTAACGCATGGAATTGTTGTTTCCATAATGAAGGAAACGTTTCACCATTACTTTCTGTATTTACTAACCGCCTCACTCTTATGACACTTTCTTGTAACGGGCATAGTGTACGCCGCACGATGTAAACCGCCAGACCAATACCCTGATGAGCATCCCTCAGTTCTGTGACATGTTTTGATGTCTCAAGTGTTTTCGTGGAAAACGTGTAGCATGTTTCTATTTTTTGGCAAGTTAAGATTGAGAGGCTTTCCGGTTTGGTGGTGACCTTCGACGGCCGAGATTTTGCATCTTGAGAGGAAGGTTAGCCATTGATTGTGGTTACGTTCTGTTTGGTAGCCAGTGCAGTGGCCATGGTTCATGGCCTGCGCATGCTCTTGGCGTGGCTGATTAGGTTTCGGTGCCGTGACCAAAGAATTGGCATAGCCAAGTGTGTGCCGTGGCCAAAGAGTTGGCAGCGTAGCCAAGAGATTGCCACAAGTCGTTTGGTGGCAAGCTTGTACAGCTGAGATTTTCATCTCAGAAAGAGAGGTGGTCGTTGATTGTTGCAACCCTCCGTTTGGTGGCTAGAGGCATGGAGGCATGGCCAGAACGGCTCGTTCATGCTGTTGACGCGGCCCAAATTAGGGTATGGCACAAACCGTGGAACTTTGGCATCGCAGCCAAGAGGTTTCCACAAATCATTTGGTTTGGTGGGAAGCTTGTACGGCTGAGATTTGCGTTCAGAAGGAGGGGTATCCGTTGATTGTTGCAACCCTCCGTTTGGCGCCCAGCGACATGGAGGCATGGCCAGCACGGCTCGTGCATGCTCTTGGCGCAGTCCAAATTAGGGTTTGGCACAAACCGTGGAACTTTGGAATCGTATCCAAGAGGTTTCCACAAATCATTTGCTTTTGTGGAAAGCGTGTATGGCTGAGATTTGCGTCTCAGAAGGAGTGGTAGTCGTTGATTGTTGCAACCCTCTGTTTGGCGGCCAACGACATGGCCAGCACGGCTCGTGCATGCTGTTGGCGCGGTCCAAAATAGGATTTGGCACAAACCGTGGAAATTTGGCGTCGCAGCCAAAAGGTTGCCAAAAATCGTTTGGTTTGGTGGCAAGCTTGTACGGCTGAGATTTGCGTCTCAGAAGGAGGGGTAGTCGTTGATTGTTGCAACCCTCCGTTTGGCGGCCAGCGGCATGGAGGCATGGCCAGCACGGCTCGTGCATGCTCTTGGCACGGCCAAAATTAGGGTTTGGAACAAACCGTGGGACTTTGGCATCGCAGCCAAGAGGTTGCCACAAATCGTTTGGTTTGGTGGCAAGCTTGTACGGCTGAGATTTGCGTCTCAGAAGGAGGGGTAGCCGTTGATTTCCTCAACCCTCCGTTTGGCAACCAGCGACATGGAGGCATGGCCGGCATGGCTTTGGCATGGTTTAGGCGTGGCCAAGCTAGGATTTTGGCATAGTTTTAGGCGCGGCCAAAATTAGGGTTTTGGCATAGTTTAGGCGCGGCCAAAATTAGGGCTTGGCATTGGGACAAAAGTTGCCACGCGTTTGGTGGTGAACTTGGATGGATGAGATTTGCATCTCAGAAGGAAGGGTGGTCGTTGATTTTTGCAACCCTTCGTTTGGTAGCCAGCGGCATGGAGGCATGGCTGGCATGGCTTTGGTGCGGAAGTGTGGCTGGCATGGCATGCCATTGGCACTATGGTACGGCTGGCATGGTTGGTATTCCTCTGGCGTGGAGATGTTGCTTTCATGGCATGCCATTGCAAGGTGGTGCGGCTGGCATGGTTGGCATGCCTTTGGCGCAGAGATGTGGCTGGCATGGCATGCCATTTGAACGGTGGTGCGGCTGGCATGATTGGCATGCCTTTGGCGTGGTGATGTGGCTGGCATGGCATTCCATTGGCATGGTGGTGCCCCTGGCATGGTTTGCATGCCTTTGGCGCGAAGATGTGGCTGGCATGGCATGCCATTGGCACGGTGGTGCGCCTAGCATGGTTGGCATTCCTTTGGCGCGGAGATGTGGCTGGCATGGCATGCCATTGGAACAGTGGTGCGGCTGGCATGGTTGGCATGCCTTTGGCGCGGAGATGTGGTTGGAATGGCATGCCATTGGCACGGTGGTCACCAATTGTTTGAGGGTGAAAACAGTTTCTGCTGATTTTGGTAATTTCGAGTGTGTGGGTGAGAAACGAGTCTAAACCCTAAATAATGTACTGCAAGGGAGTACTTTGATTTGAGAGATCAATCTGTAAAAATCTGGCCTAAACCAAGAGATGGCCGTTCCAGACTTTCTTCGGTCACAAAGTGAAGAAGAAGGGTTAGTTTAGGGAGGAAAGCGAAGAGAGTGTTGAGACCAGAATAGTTGATTCGGGAAGAGTAGTTGTTTGACAACTTGTATCAAAAGTGGAAAGCTAACAGATGGGAAAGCTAACAAGTGATTTCTGAGTGTTGTATTCTCCTGACCAAAACTTGTCCTTTGGTAGAAATAGGTGAGACCTATTTATACAAGTCGCAACAAAACGCACCATGGTCTCGTAAGAAGTAGAAACGATTGAGTAAATGAAAGAAAGCGGTAACGCATGGAATTGATGTTTCCATAATGAAGGAAACGTTTCACCATTACTTTCTGTATTTACTAACCGCCTCACTCTTATGACACTTTCTTGTAACGGGCATAGTGTACGCCGCACGCTGTAAACCGCCAGACCAATACCCTGATGAGCATCCCCCAGTTCTGTGACATGTTTTGATGTCTCAAGTGTTTTCGTGGAAAACGTGTAGCATGTTTCTATTGTTTGGCAAGTTAAGATTGAGAGGCTTTCCGGTTTGGTGGTGACCTTCGACGGCCGAGATTTTGCATCTTGAGAGGAAGGTTAGCCATTGATTGTGGTTACGTTCTGTTTGGTAGCCAGTGCAGTGGCCATGGTTCATGGCTTGAGCATGCTCTTGGCATGGCTGATTAGGTTTCGGTGCCGTGACCAAAGAATTGGCATAGCCAAGTGTGTGCCGTGGCCAAAGAGTTGGCAGCGTAGCCAAGAGATTTCCACAAGTCGTTTGGTGGCAAGCTTGTACAGCTGAGATTTTCATCTCAGAAAGAGAGGTGGCCGTTGATTGTTGCAACCCTCCGTTTGGTGGCTAGAGGCATGGAGGCATGGCCAGAACGGCTCGTGCATGCTGTTGACGCGGCCCAAATTAGGGTTTGGCACAAACCGTGGAAATTTGGCATCGCAACCAAGAGGTTTCCACAAATCATTTGGTTTGGTGGGAAGCTTGTACGGCTGAGATTTGCGTTCAGAAGGAGGGGTAGCCGTTGATTGTTGCAACCCTCCATTTGGCGGCCAGCGGCGTGGAGGCATGGCCAGCACGGCTCGTGCATGCTCTTGGCGCAGTCCAAATTAGGGTTTGGCACAAACCGTGGAACTTTGGCATCGTAGCCAAGAGGTTTCCACAAATCGTTTGCTTTGGTGGCAAGCTTGTATGGATGAGATTTGCGTCTCAGAAGGAGTGGTAGTCGTTGATTGTTGCAACCCTCTGTTTGGCGACCAACGACATGGCCAGCACGGCTCGTGCATGCTCTTGGCGCGGTCCAAATTAGGATTTGGCACAAACCGTGGAACTTTGGCGTCGCAGCCAAGAGGTTGCCAAAAATCGTTTGGTTTGGTGGCAAGCTTGTACGGATGAGATTTGCGTCTCAGAAGGTGGGGTAGCCGTTGATTGTTGCAACCCTCCGTTTGGCGGCCAGCGGCATGGAGGCATGGCCAGCACGGCTCGTGCATGCTCTTGGCACGGCCAAAATTAAGGTTTGGCATAAATCGTGGGAATTTGGCATCGCAGCCAAGAGGTTGCCACAAATCGTTTGGTTTGGTGGCAAGCTTGTACGGCTGAGATTTGCGTCTCAGAAGGAGGGGTAGCCGTTGATTTCCTCAACCCTCCGTTTGGCAGCCAGCGGCATGGAGGCATGGCCGGCATGGCTTTGGCATAGTTTAGGCGCGGCCAAGCTTGGATTTTGGCATAGTCTTAGGCGCGGCCAAAATTAGGTTTTTGGCATAGTTTAGGAGCGGCCAAAATTAGGGCTTGGCTTTGGGCCAAAAGTTTCCACGCGTTTGGTGGCGAACTTGGACGGCTGAGATTTGCATCTCCGAAGGAAGGGTGGTCGTTGATTATTGCAACCCTTCGTTTGGTAGCCAGCGGCATGGAAGCATGGACGGCATGGATTTGGTGAGGAGGTCTGGCTGGCATGGCATGTCATTAGCACTATGGTGCGGCTGACATGGCATGCCATTGGCACTATGGAGCGGTTGACATGGTTGGTATGCTTTTGGCGCGAAGACGTGGCTTGCATGGCATGCCATTGGCACGGTGGTGCGTCTGGCATGGTTGGCATGCCTTTGGCGCGGAGATGTGGCTGGCATGGTGGTGCGGCTGGCATGATTGGCATGCCTTTGACGCGGAGATGTGGCTTGCATGGCATGCCATTGGCATAGTGGTGCGGTTGGCATGCCTTTGGCGCGAAGATGTGGCTAGCATGGCATGCCATTTGCATGGTGGTGCGGCTAGCATGGCATGCCATTTGCACGGTGGTGTGGCTGGCATGGTTGTCATGCCTTTGGCGCGGAGACGTGGCTGGCATGGCATGCGATTGGCAGGGTGGTGCGGCTGGCATGGTTGGCATGCCTTTGGCGTGGAGACGTGGATGGCATGGCATGCCATTGGCACGATGGTGCGGCTGGCATGGCATGCCATTGGCACGATGGTGCGGCTGGCATCGTTGGCATTCCTTTGGCGCAGAGATATGGCTATTTGGGTTTAGCGTGTCGACACCCTAGTTTAAAATATGTGGCACGTGTGATTGGCACGTTTGGATAGCATGCGCAGCTGGCATGTGTAGAGATGATGCCAGTCAGTACCGAGGGCTCTGCCGTGGAGCATGGTATTTGCATAAAAAAAAAGGTACCCCGGTAATTTTACGCATACATGTTGAATGATTTGATAAATGTGCTATTCAAGTGTGACGTCACTGTTTGACTAAGGTTTTACGATTTTAACCCTAAACTAAAAACCACATCATCAAACAAAAAATCAAAAGCAACACTTTTGATGAGCACCAAGTTGTTTTGTTCTTCGGAGATGAATCTTCTTTACCTGAATTGGTGCTACCTAATGTTGATTCTGTATTTTCGGATACAACCACTACAGAAATACTTTCAGATTCCTCTGAGCCAGCAGCAGGTTCTGCCATCGAATAATCTTCTCCTCCACTAGAACTAGAATAATCCCTTCCTGTACTGATTGCTCCTCTCTTCCTGTGATAGATAACACAAACTAAAACGCTGAATGCGTCTTCTTTTTATAGGCATCAATAGGGGTGACCGAGTGGGAATAGAAAACCAGATACGCTTTGGAATAGAAATGGGGTGGCCGAGTGGCAATAGAAAACCAGATACGCTTTGGAATAGCAATTGTCCGCAGAGCCTGTCCAGAGTGTGCGACGCACAAGGCCCGAACTGGGATGCACGGATGCTCCATTTCTTGAACCGACGCGTGTCTGACGCACCAATTTGCGCGTCCTGCGTGCGTCTGGTTTGGACGCACCGATGACACGTGTCCGACGCATTTTTTTTTCATTTTCATTTAAACTTCTTACTTTATTTTTACCATTATTAACCAAATGAAGAAACACAAACATCTAGATCAATAATTTAGGTCTTTATTAGGGTTTTGTAATTGGAAATGACATCACGTATACCCTTGGTTGGGCATGTGTTGTTCTAAGAATGCATTTTGATTGTGCGATATGTTTAATAGTGACTGATTGTTTGACCTTCAGCATGTATAAACAAACGATATCTTCTTTTCTCTTGAAATTTATACACATGTAGCATCATATTCTAATTTTTAAGATCGAAATACTTGACTTTATTGTATAAATACATGATTACATATATAAATAATATATAAATAAAATATGTATATACGTGTATGCGTCCTAGTTTTTTTTGAAAATTTTATCTCGTCCGCGTGTGTGCAACCCAGGGCCCGACTCAGGGAAAAGCCACGTTCTCACTTTACTCGAAATTGAATTTATCTTCATATTTGGAGAGCAGGAGGAAACAAAGAAGCAAATTGTTTCTTCATCATTTTAATGAAGACAGTGAAGATTCGTGAAAAATGTAAGAATTATGAACCCTGATCCATATGATTTCATGTTTTCTTTGTTTTCTAATTTTGGTTATTTTGAAGTTGGGTTCAAAATCATAAAACCCTTACTGATGAAGTGTCTGTGTCCGTTGCATTCGAAATTAGGGGTTGATTACTGTTTTAATGGTTAATAGAAATTCTATCTGATGATGGCTTTCTTTCAATTCAAGTTATTATGAAGCTGAGAATGTTTAATTTGATGGAATATTGCTCAATAATCTGTGATTAGGTTGTGTATGAATGATGGGTTCTTTTATGTAAGCACTCTATTAATGATTTTAAGCTGTTATGTCTGTAATATGTGAATGATTTTTTGATGTTGTGTAATTGTTGAGTTCATCAAGCAAAATTGCTTTGAATTCATTTTGTTTGTGAGCTTAAGAATATTAGCTTATCTCCCATGTCATTCTGTACTTATGTTGAATTTGTTGTCTCCAGACTAGTCAAGATGTTTACTGCTAGAATGAAGAGTTCGAAAGATAAGGGTGATGAACCAATTGAGTTTGAGGAGATTGTTGCTCTGGTAGGTATTTTATTTTCATTTGGTTATGCTTAATGTATTTGATTCAGTTGCTCAGCTTGTCTGTAATTTTAATTCTGCATCTTTTGCAGTCAATTATTCGCGACTATAGCAATGATAACAAAAATAAATAAATGGGAGGACCTAGTTTCATCCAAATCATCAACAACTACCAAGTTCAACAGGAAAAGATAGTAAGTGTGACTTACATTACTGAGAATTGAATTTTATCTCCTTTAAGAACATAAATCAATATCGTGTTACTATCATTACTAACTAACCCTTTTGTTTGAATGTAGAGGATCCCTCAAGGGTTTGTAACGGAATATGGAGATGATTTGCATGCGGTTTTATTGTTCCCGGTGGAATTGAGTGGTTTGTTGAAATTAAAAGAGACTCAAACTCTGATGATGGTGGTGTTTATTTTAAGCAGGGTTTAAGCGAACTATTTGAAAGTTACTCCACAACTTCAGGAACATTTTTGGTGCTTAAGTACGAAGGAATTTCTCATTTTAATGTTCGTATATGCCAAATGAGTGGTGAAGAGGTCGACTACTCATTCTTCCACGACAACGATACAGGTGATTATTACATCGAAGCTTCAGGTTAGTTTGTGTACTCTGAGTTGCGTACATATGAAAGTAAACTCGTAATTCACATGAAAATTGTTTACAAGTCAATGCAGTGCTAATAGAAGTTGTTCTTGTAGTGCTTGCAAGTCAATGCAGATGGTAGTCTAAGTCTGGTAAGTGCTGCATACGCAGTGTGGTTCATTACCTTCACCAAGCTGTAATTGTTACCAGCTGAAGGCATTATAGCCAGATTAGTTTCTGATGTGAGTTCCATGTAGTGAAGGCGGTAGTCCAAGTGTGGTAAATGTTGTATATGCAGTGTGGTTCATTACTTTCACTAGGCCTTAATGTTACAAGCTGAAGGCATTATAGCTGGAGTAGTCTCTGACCTGTAGCGTTAACTGATATTGAAGCAGCAGCAGTCATTGTTAGTGTTTGAAGAAAGAAAAGATAGTATTGTGTTTTTTATTGTTCCTTCATCAGATGTGGGTATAAGAATCCGCAGAATTGGTGTTTGTTAGTAGATATAGCTGAAGATCAACTTGGGCGTAGGACTACACCAGGCGGGATTGGAAAATGGATGTTATCATGATATTCAATTGAATATTTCTGTATTGCCTACTTCTTTTTGACCCTCTTGGAAGTTATCTTGTACAGAAGATGTTCTTGAACTGTACTGAAGGAAATGTTGAAAGTGTTGGAAAGCTTAACAGCAGGACAACATGGACTTATAAGTGTGCTAAACGAAGGTACTGTTAAGTTGAATAAGGGCTCAAATGGTCACCATGTGACTCAACATCACTTGAAGACTTTCTCAAACGAAGAGAATAAGCATCTTTTGCTTGCTTTAGCAAGCCACTATGTTGACATCGCCAGCCTCAGTGGGTGTTGTATTTTGCAGCAATGTGATGTGTACAGAAAACAGAAGGACATCTGCGAGACCACTTCGTTGGTGCAATTAACAGAAAGTGCACTGGTTCAGCATTAAATCCGCAACTTTGATGTGCAGTATGTAGTGGCATTGAGGATAAGAAGATCATAAAAGTCGTGGTCTTAAAGGACATTTTGAGACCCTATCGACTAACAAGTTTAGCGGCAATCCGGTGGAGAAGTTTCTGAAAGAATCTGGTGAGGAGGTTTTTATTGAGTTTGTCAATCTGATGCTTCTTCAAGATCAGTGCAGCAACTTTCTGGTCCACCAAATCCAGTTCTTTTGCTACTTGTAGTAATTCGATCCCTAAAAGTGCAGCTGTGGTCCTTTCTAGTCTCGGTTTTTGAGACAATTGTCGCTAGGCACTCCGTCATTGTGCTTCAGTTTGCAACTCCTTTCAGAGCAGTCTTTCTACCGTCGTTATCTTGTTGCTTCGTCAAGAGTTTTTGGTAGTGGAGTTTGAAATCTGACGGTCCTTATATAGGAAAGTCCAAATGGCAGTTCACATGTTAGACTTAGGTACCTGTCATTGAAATTTGAAATAGGCTTCTCCTAAATCTGATGCGGGTAAAACGTAATCTGCCAACTTGGTTCATAGTTCAGGCCCAACAATTGATGTTGTCTATCCATGAGTTTTATTAGCACAAAATGTTGCATTTACGAAATGGTTTTCACATGGATTTGTTCATTTTCTTATCACTAGAATATGACCCGTGCGGTAACGGTCCGGGCTTTGATATTTTAGGAGAAGGGCTTCTGAGTTTTTTTTAATTGTTTCTTTTTTCTATTTTCGTTATTGTCTTTAGACTACAATATGACCCGTGTCGTAATGGCCCGGGCTTTAAATTGATTTGGGGTAGTTATATACTTTTAGATTTCAGGTAAAAATGTACTATGGCATCAAAAAGTTCAAAGAGTTTAATTCCCTAGTACCAACGGATGAATGTAGGATTGGCACCAAAAAAAGTGTAATTAATTGAAATAACCTAGAAATTTCTAATTTGAGTAAAAATAACGCAAAACCTCTCCACCGTACTTTTCTATATTACAATCTCAATTCGTTCATCGACTCATCGTTTAAAACGTGCGGTCGTTTTATTAGCAAAAAAAAACTTCAAAACCTTTTTAAAACGTTTTGATATGAAAACATTCGGTCATTTTCATATCAATCTGCATCGGGGAATTCTTTTTTCATATCAATCTGCATCGGTTTTAAAACATATAGAAAATGTAAAACATCGAATTCTACGGCTTCCTTCGGTGAGAAATGATGAGAAAGATGAATCTGCAAACATCATGTCATTCCTTGCAAATTTCAGATCCAGACTTTCCCCCATAAGATGCCCTCGAACTCCACCTTCTCACCTCTTAACTGTATCAATAACTCATAAATAATAAAGAGTATTGATTGCTGCTAACTTGAGCTAACTTGAGCTAGCTTGAGCTCCAATGTTGATGCCAGCTAACGTTGATGGTATTCTATAAAACCATCAAACTGGAAAGAAGGCAGCAAATTAGCTAGGAATAAACAAATAAGTCAAGGTAATTAACTTTAATTAGAAAAAAGAACATCAAAGAAGAAGGTATATGAAATTTCCTAATTTGAATATCTTAGTCGAGGCCTTGCAATCAGTTGGAAATGTAGACTTTAGAAATTTAAAGCAACAAAGCTCTACTGGTTAAAGCTGCATGGAGTTTATATTAGAATACAAATCAGTTGTGAGCTAGCACTATATAAGTTTAAGTTTTTTTGATAATACTTCCCTAGTAAATTCTAATCTTTTTGCACAAAGTTAATAATGTGATCATTTTTATTAACTTTATACAAAATATGTTTCTAGGGAAGTTAATAATACTTTTTGCACAAAGTTAATAATATGTTTCCAGGGAAGTTAATAATACTTCCCTAGAAACAACTCCAACTGGTCTGAATCTTTTTGCACAAAGTAAATAATATGATCATTAAATTTAAAAACAAAATGACCCAGATGACCGAATATAAAACAATGCAATGCGCTCAGTTTGAAAATAAATATAAAAACGTACTGCATTTTCAGATAGGTGCCCATGACAATGCGATGTATCAAGACGCTGTGAAATCTACTGGACAGAAAGGAATTTTAGTTGCATTCTTCCTCTAGATGTTATCCCTCGACCCCGGATTGAAACATGTGCAATAATTCCAATATTTGAGTGCCAACAGTAAGTATACAATTATTGTTATTCGCTTCAGCAAACACATTACAGTCTGTTTAGCGGATTCTTCAACATTGGGTAGTATGTGATATACGGGTATGGAGTAGCCTTAATAATCCTTGCTCTTCCTTCTTCATACTGCTTCAGCAAAAATTTCATCCACAAACTTTTTCTCCTTTTCTGAAATGATAATCAATGATTTATTAGTAAAACTTTTGAAGCACTTAGCAGATATTTTAAGGAAAATATTATTCTCTGTGTGGGTTTTGGTGTCCTGATCTGCTAAAATAGATGTGCATTATGATGATCTTCTGAGTTCAATGAAAGTTGTAAGCAAACAAAAACTTTACATTTTTACATATGATCGGGTAAGAAAAACTCTTTAATACAAAAAAAAATTACTATGTCTGATCAATTTCAGCTTTTGGCATCATAAACTGACAAAAGTAGACTGACTTTTTTGTTTGGCCTAGCCTTGAATGTTTATCTTTTCAAAATCCTCTTACTCTAGCTATTGAGAAGCCTTTCCTCTGTAACAGTGGGCGGTATGGAGTGACGCGAGGTGATTTTAATCAAAAAAATAATTTTTGGAGTAAAGATACGCCTCTTCTTGTCACCATTATTCACCAGGTCCACCTTCACCACCACCAGTTGTTTCTCTCAATATTATTGCCTTAATTTTCCTAAGCTGCGTCCTAAAAGTTGATCAGTTGGAGTTCTCCCTTGCTCCAAGGGAAGACATCTTTTTCAAAGGCCTGTGGAATTCTAAAATGTTGCAAAAATGTAGCCTTAGTTGCCTAGATCACTTTGATCAAATAAATACATAACAACTCTTAGGTCAGAATTTCAAATTTCTCATATGTATGACAAAGTGGAATACTTGACCAAGAAATAGTCAGCAGAGAAGTTGAAAAGGAAAAGAAATTATAGCTAATGGTAGTAAGATCACATTACCAAGATTTTAGCATAACTATATCTTACAGTGCACAATTGTAAATCCAATCAATTAAAGTTGTATACCAAAAGCAAGTTATATCTGGTGAGAATAGAGACAACACCAAGAAAATAAAATTAAAAACATTCTTTTAATTATTCCACAACCAAATGGTCTAGGGGATAGCGATCGGTGAATGTTTATGCTAATGTTATAAATTGCAAATTCAACTTAACATAAAAGTAAAATTGGATGATTACCTTTAAGTTGTTTCAAGCCTCCCGGTGGAATCACTAATGCTACCTTGTGTACACTAATGATCGTATGAATAGATCATACGAAGAAAAAATCATTAATGCTACCTTGTGTACATTATCAGGGGATACCAAGAACCAATATAAGGAATAGATCATACAAAGAGTCTGCATCTTATAGCGAACCTTATACGCTAAAGATTCTAATTTCATACAGTTTTATTAGTTAAATACATCGGTATGCATATGAACATGAAGAATGATACACCCAATTTGAAACTGAAACTCACAAATAAAACAGAGGATATTAATCCCATATCAAAATAGAATTGTATAAAATTTATCACCGAGCAAAATATATAAAGATTCTTTCGGAATCAGATAAGGTATGAAACCTGAACCAAGTTAGAGGAAAATTCATAGCAAGCTCATGGAAATCTAGAGTTAGAACATCGGTCATTGGGATGTACTGTCAAACTGTTGGTGTGCAACTTACTCACATAGATTATTCTACATAAACAGATTCATGTAGTCCTGAAATTTCAATTTAAAGACATACTCCTAAATTAAAATAGACCAAGAATCATTAAAAAAAATACGGAAGTTGGATAATTGTACCTTAATCTCTACTTCAACTTCCTCAATTTCAGCACATTACTCACAGTTGTAAACTATCAGGGGATACCAAGAACCAATATAAGGAATAGATCATACGAAGAAAAAATCATTAATGCTAACTTGTGTACATTATCAAGGATACCAAGAACATATATAAAGAATAGATCATGTAAAGAAAAATTCGCTAATGTCACCAAATGTGGATGTACTGCGTCTCCATGTTCTGCAACCAAGATCAACCATCAATCACTACAAATTTTCACAAACTGGTTAAATTTCGACAGTAAAATTGTAAAAAAAATCAGTGAAGATGAGGGAAAAAAAAACCTTTGCAAACTAAATCAAACGAAAAATTAAGGAAAAAAAAAAGAAAAACGTTTACAGTAGTTTAGAAACATAGTGAGAACCTCTGGAAGATAGCTTCTTTTGAGATTTATGTAGTCGAACATAAATTAGTGAGCTGTTAATGGGGAGCTTCTTCTTTTCGTAACGCATGAAGTCATGAACAATCAATGGAAAGTAATGTCAAAAATCGAAGAGAGAATGAAATCAAGTAAGTAACCCCATCTGGGACGTTAAATCAGAGCGTAAAATAGGGAGGCATTATAAGCCACGATTTGTCTTTTGTAGTTTCACAACGGTGTGAGTCGTCGATCGTCTGAAAACACTCGTTTACAGCCGTCAGATGGTCCAAAAACCATTTGTTTTTGGTAGAATGACTAGGATATGACCCGTGTCATAACGGCACGGAATTTGGTATGTTTTTGTTGTTGGCAAATAATGATTCCTCAATGTATTTGATGCTTGTCCCATAACGTTTATCATGTAATCTTTTTTTTTTTTTGTAACATCGGTACATCACATAATTATTTCTTTTTTGTAACATATTTGAAATATGAGATCTTCAGTTCTCTATCCGTTAATGGTTGATATAATTTTCGTGGCACGGTTGCTCCAAATACATCGTAATTGCTGACGAAACGGAGATGAAGCCTAAGCTGCACGGTTTCTTTTGTGAGTACTATCAAAAGAAACCAAGTAGTTTGGTTGCCTGCACTTAACTCGAACACAAAAACCGATCACAACAAAGTAACGATTCTCTTAATTAGATTTTTTGTCCACCAGCAATTGTCATGTCATGTTTAATTTTTCGTTGCACCAAAAGGTAGACTTCGGAAGGTTGGTTGGAAGGGGAGACCTGACTTGCTCCACTTGGATAATTTCTCAAAACAGTTCTGCCCACCATCCATCAGAATGTTTGGCACTCCACTGCCACAGTATTTCATGTCTTATTTCTAATGCAAAGAGCGAGATGAGATCAGTCCGAGTTTACAATGAGTTAATGAAGGATTTTTTATTTTTTTTAACTTATGATGGTATTCAAAAGAAAATTCGGTCTTTTCTGGAAAAAATTAACTTTTATCGAAAAAATAAAGAAATAAAAGGACGGGACAAAACACCAAAAGCATACAATAAACATTTAAGCCCAATCAAAAACAATCCAAAAATTAATCGTTGTCACTTGATTTCTTCCGATTCGCAATACGGATTAGGTAAGTCTCTTGATTTTTATTATGATCAACAAATCCTTCTATGTGATCTTTTTGTTTGCCATAACTCTTCCTCCCCGTAAGGCCTAGCTAATCGCAAATGGTACAATGAACCATACTTTTTTAGCTAGTTTTATTTTGCAGGACTTAGTATGCCAAAGCTGAACCCATGAGTTAGTCCACTGAAATGATTCCAAATGTCTTCGGTTATTTTTTAACAGTTTGCCACCCAGGTTATTTTGCAGTCTACAAACCTTCATATATGTGTTGTATTTAGCTATGATGGATATCCTAGGCCGAGAATAATAACTTGATCATACACTAAAACACACTAATAAGAAATGCATTGTTGAAAATGCAGGGAGGATTATATTTAGTCACCGCTTTTCTTATTGGAATATATGCAAGGCCAATGGTAGTCGATAACTGGATATACTGTTACAGCTAGCCCCACAATCACTTATATTCATAATCTTATGTCTAGCACAAATGTTATTCCTTTATTCATCTATTTTACAGTTATGTACAATAGTGACATCACAAAGATTGAGCCCTTCTACCAAAAAGTAACAGTACCTAATCTGATACAGATTCATTCCATAGGCAGCCACTTCTTATGTCATCTTTAATTGGTGAAATTCTTGATGTTAAAATTTTTCATTAAGGTTGATTTAAATTTAGGTTATTCGCCTTGTTGTCTACTACGTTTTGGGCCCTGCACATGTCAATGCAATCAAATCATAATCATATTCATGATAATTACTGTGTACACAATTAAGTTGAATAACCAAAAAACATACATTGTATGGAAAAGAAAAATCCCTTCGATTATGACAACATGACAGTTTCTTTCCATTCATTCAATACCATGTTTTTTCATTTGAAGATTAATATTTCAGTGAACTACTCAAGTCATGGAAGACTTTAAAGTTCAAATTCAACCCTTATCTCGTCTGATCACATTTCGTTGGATACATCATAAACCCATCAATCCCATAGAAGTCCGACAAATTTTGTAGACCTGATAATACTCAAAACAAAAATAAAAGGCTGGTAATGTTGTGACCAACAAATATGCCAAAGTACAACGAATTTTATGAACTTCCATGGGTGTTTGAAAAGAGTTAATGGTCCTGGAAAATGTGAAAAAAACATGCTCATATGAGTCATATATGGGTTTGCAAATGTTTTCGTGCACGGACATGGACATTAAATAAACATGGACGGTTTCAGGAGTTATATTTTCCCAATTAGTTTCTCGTTCCATTAATGTTTTCATTATAAGAGAACTTATTACAAAGACTTGGTGGTTGCTTATCCCATTAGATATTCACAAGTCTTTGTTTTTGGTCATCTCTAAGCTTATAGATCCGGTCCTTGCTTCCTATGCGAAGCTTTAGATCTATCCTTCACATTTTTGGCCATAAAAAAAGTACTATAACTCATATGCAGTTTTACTGATTATAAACTCCTAGTGCCAACTGTGTGTGCATAATGTGAGGATTTGTGGATGCCTTTGTATGTTAAATTGTACCACGTTGTTAACATTATCCTTTTTATGTTTAAATATTTTTCGAGGAACGATTGTCAGTTGCCCATACCTTTCACTTTGCTTTATGCTAATCACATTAAGTTTACTGCAAACCTTGTTGTACTCGGCTATATGCACCTGGAAAAAAGTAGGGTAGAAAATAAATTCAAATACGAAAGATGAGGCATTGATCCAATTAAGTGAAGCAATAGACAATTTGCAGAACTAAATTGTTTTATTTCTGATGTTTTCGTCAAGTTATTTTTTAATCAACGAAAATTGACACCTGAAAGATATTCTTGATATCTATTCAGTTTCTAGATTGGAGGAGACCTCACAATAGAATAGAGTTACCACCAACGAAAATGGAGGAGACCATACAAAAGGAGACCTCAACTACATGCCACTTATGGATGAGCCTGACTTGAATCTGGCATGGTTTCCCTTTGTCATATTCTTGCATTTCTCTATCCACAAAAAATTAAACCTTGAACTTCTCCAACTTCCGAACATCCGGGACTTGTTAAAAGCAATGGTATTCTAAACCCGATTTGCATGTCTCTTTCATACCAAATTTTTGTTTCAGAAAATCTCATACGATGAATCAGAAATATGGTGGATGTTAATACCATTGAATGAGGGTTTTTTACTTTCGTTACGGAAGATCAATCAAAAACCCTAATTTTGGCATATGGAGATGGAGGAACTGGAGTGGTATGAATAAATTTCTTATTGTAACCCTGGCAAATGAGTTCATCCAAAAGGAAGTGCCCTTCGAAGAGAAGTGATCAATCAAACCTTAAAGCTAGGAGATTTGGGTTGCAGAAAGTGGATCAAAACTGAAAACCTAGAAGGAAGAAATCATTTTGACATCTCATCTGTATTTCAGTTTTCGAAACGTTCGTTGTGTTGGGTTAATAGCGAGAGAAAAGGGTAGGATTGGTTACAGACATGCGTTACGTTTTTCATATATGAATCGTGCGAAATACTTAGGACGGTGGTATATTATTTGGAGGGTTCATCCGACTGTCCTTTATATTACCAAAATGTAAATCTCCCAAATTCTCGAAACTTAGGAATTATGATCAATTTGTACCGTCTTTTATGTGTCCAAACTGTAGAGAACCGTCGATGTAAGAAAACAACATTGTCGCTTATGATATAGAATCTTCGTAATTATATAGATGCTTTAGATAATGCGTTTTTGGGCTAATTAACGAGCTGAGACTCATAAACTAGCTCTGCCTCCGTTGTTACCTATTCACTTAACGAGCTGAGATGCAGTCGTATTCATCGGTATATTGCCTACCATGCCATAAACCTTCTCACCTGGGTTTACACCCAATCCGAAATGCATATTTGTTCGGCTCAGAACAAGTCAACGGATTCCGGCTTCGGACAAAATCCTTCCTCTACGTTCTCAAATCCTGGTGTCCCTTGCACAGTTCATAGATGAACAACAAAGTACCTAATGCAAGTAGTAATTTCGGGATCCTAACCAACCTGTAATACAGAAATACTGGGGTTCAAGCATCATGTCTTAAACAATAGTTTATGAGACAAAAAAACAGAAAATCCAATGTCTTTGGATACTTTGGCTGTAAGTACCTAAACGCTAAACCACTTGTATAATCAATAAGTTTACATTGTCACTAGTGTGTAGTGTACTGTACTAAATCATATGAAGATTTTTGATTGGTTTATTTTCTTTTGTTTATTATCAAACCTGAGGTGTTTGATTCTCTGAAGATTGGACATTAGTGGAGACTAAGACTATAACTTACTAATTCATCCACATGATTATGAAGAAAATCTCGCTATTAGATACCTTTACTTATTTTTGTGAGTTGTCTTTTGATTTTTCTTAACACGATATTTTATTTATTTTAATTTGGACTGATATATGCATGATGCACATTCTTAGGGTCCTTAATGCCATAATGAGTCATGGTTAGTTGGCTTGTCAACTCTTTATTTTAGTAGAAAGTTTCTATTTTAATCTTAAGATTTTTAGCTTTATTTTTAGATAATACTATCACATAACTAACTTTTTGAGTTTCACACTGTTGAGTTTGATTAGAGATGAAAAGGGGCCAACATTGTCGGCCTTACCTAGTCGGAAATTCACAACCCCGCTTTGTCTTTGTTGGACTTCAAAAAGAAGATCGATCATATCTCTCAATCATGGAAATTTGTGGTTGTACCTACAATTATCATGCGTGTGCAAGGTATTCGTGCTGACATATTATCCATACGATCCTTAAGATAGGCGAGATTGTTCAGAATGGTGATAGCTTTAAGTAGAAAGGGACAACCTGTAAAAGGAAAAACAAAATAGAGATTCTATCGCGAAGAATTTAATGCAAATGAGAGATAGTTAGTCCAAGCATTGTGGTGTGTCATTTTCCTTAGGTATAGCTTATTTGAAGCCACGAGAAATGGGTCTCAGGGAAACCTCATTATGGTGTTGTGTTATTCATGGTTTTTAAAAGCGTAGGTTTCACGTTTCGGAGCGTACGCTTCGCTTCAAATTTCAATATTTCGCTCTGAAACGGTCATGTGAAGAGCATCTTTCATGAAGCGTACGCTTCGCTTCAAATTTCGGCAATTCGTTCCGAAACGGTCATGTGAATCGCATCTTTCATGAAGCTTTAAAATTTCGGAAAATGGGTCATTTGTCCAAATATTTTTAAAACTTCGTTCAAATGGACGAGTAAAAATTATTATGGGTGAAATGGACACCAAAAAAATAGCAAGGATGAAACTGGATTCATCCTGCCATAAACTTAAAAAATAGCAAGGATGAAACTAGATGCATCCTGATGTAAATTAAAAATAAGAAAAAGTATTTAAAAATGTGTAGGATGAAACTGCTTACATCCTGGCTATTTTTACATTTTTGTCCATTTAAATACTATCAAAATCTAAATGTCATTTTCACTAAGGAATTGTTGATTTTGGTCTTTTTAACCAATTTTGTGTTAAAATTTTCGCCTAATTTTTAAAGATTTTAAAAGAAAATTTTGAATGTGAACACCCCACCTCCCACTCGTCTGGAGTAGGTTGAACTGGTGTACACACGCTTTGTTTTTGATAAAAATTAGACTTATATAAAATTTATATAGATATTATCTTTCTAATAAATTTATAATTACTAGTTACAATTAATTTATAAGAAAACATATGCTTCAAACATCAACCATGAAGCGACGCTTCACGCTTCGACATACACATCGCTTCCTAAAAAATGAAAAACGCTTCATGCTCCTCTTCACGCTTTCAATACCTTGGTGTTATCCCTTAGTTTTACTGCGCGTAAACCAAGTTTTCATGTAAATAGTACAAAACGGAAACTAAATTTCAGTTTTTTTCCCCAAATTTTTTCCGGTAGAAGTATTTGTGTATGTTAAAAGATAATTATTTTTTGTATAAAGAACAAGGTATGCAATAACTTGTAAATTTAATCCTTACAAACCTTTAGTTGGTTTTTGTGTTCATTTTAGAGAAAAAAAAATCATAAATCAGAGTATATAACAGGGAAAATCATAAATTGACATTTAGTTTTTAGTAAAGAAAAGAGTTTTAGTAAAAAAAAATTAGTGAAAAAAAGAACTTTAGTGTAAAACTCGGAAAGTCATAATCGGATATTTAGTTCTGTATAAAATGCAACAGGTACTCAGTATCTATTTCAACTTAAAAACGAAAACTAAAGTGAGAAAACAAAAGTTTCCATGTTATTTCCCTTAGCTACAAAGCTCATCAGATTTGTTCAACTTTGTAGAGTAGTTAAGGGATATCGCTACTCTAAAGCTATATGGAAGACTATGATGACTTTCAAGTGGCCAAGTGAAAATGCGCAACTGTGATGCATTATCAGTGGCTTGGCCAAAGTGTCAGATATGCGGAGTGCATGTCTGAGTTGCAGCTAGACAATGGCATGTGCCAAATAGCGTTTGGACATGGTCAAAGATGAGAGATTAGCATCAAGAGATGCCAAATGAGTTTGGCAAGTAAACTGTATGCATGAGGCGCTCAGGCATGTAAGCAAGACTTGCATTGGCACACTTGCATCATTAGGAGAATGATGCTCAGCAATAATTGCGCTACTTTGGCTGGAACACACAATCATTATGCAACAAGGCTAGATGACATGTGACGGACACATGGCCTTGATGGTTTCGGGTTTGTTACACGGAAGTTGAGTTGATTTATGCATAATTGAAGGCTAGGACTTGTTTGTTTAGCTTTAGAGTGTGTTGGAGTCAGTTGGCACGGTTGGATAACTGCTTGGCATAAAGTAAATCTGTAACTTCCTGATAGTTTACTTGTACATAGATTTTTGTAAAGCTATTTAAGCCTGATCTTGTGAAGGGATTGGGTAATACGGAACAAGAAGAGTGTGTAACCATAAGTGTGCAATAAATAAAAGGCTACGACCTAGTTTAAAGCTAAGTTCTGTTGGTGCATTTATCCCTTTGTTTTGGCTTATGTTTATACATCAAGCGGAGTGTGTGTATTTGGTTGAAAGCTTGGAAGACCTGTGAGAAGAACCTCTATTTAGTATGGGATTAATAGAGAATTAGTCAAGAAGTTGAAGTATTGGCTAAGTGTGAGTTGGCTGAAATTGTGCTGTGGAGCATAGTTGCAATTGTCAGAGTTGGTTTTGCATTTGGTTATTGCAAACCTGTGACAATTCGGGTATCAGAGCCCTGGTTAAGGGTCTCTCTGTTCACATTGAGATATAGAAGGTTGATTCAGTTCGTTGCTTTCTTGAAGTTTGTCGATAATTACATTTGAAGTGAAGGATCCACATTGAGAGTGTAAGGCATGGAAAAGTCAAGTCGAAGATCACGCCAAAAGGTCATATTGAGGATATGTGATCGTTATATTCAACAATCTGCAAGCAATAACCATACGCGAAGGATGGCCTCAGAACAACTTGATGAGAGTGAAACAAGTTGTTTTACATATCATAACTGCACTAAGGGTACCGGAGACGCTGCAAGTGCTGATAAGAAACAGCACGACGCTGGGAAGGCTCGGCATAATGTTGGCAGGGGCCAACATCGCAGCATCAGTCGTTTGCTAGGGAGAAAAGCACACACAAAGAAGAAGACGTCTTCTGGACTGATGTACATTGATGTGAAGATCAATGGAGAGTGGGTATTAGCAATGGATGATACTGGTGCTACGAAGTCTTTCATTCATCCAAACGTTTCCATGGCATTGAACTTAACAGTTACTAACGCGGCTAGCACCATCAAAACTGTTAACGCATAACCAAAAGCCAGTCGAGGGAAAGTTCACAATGCAGATGTGCAAGTTGGAGAATGGAAAGGAAAACTAGATTTTCTAGTAACAGTCATGAATGATTATGACCTGATTTTGGGCATGGATTTCTTTTGTGCGCGAAGGCGTCGCCATTACCTCATAGAAATGGGATATTGATATAGCACCCTCAATACCCATGTTTTGTCACTATGGTGAGGCAAAGTGAACCAGACAAGATACTTAAGCCATATTTTTCTGCGATTCAGGTGAAAGAAGGTATGCGCCAAGGCTTGGATACTTTCCTAGGAGTGTTGGTTGAGATCAACCCAGGAAAGGTACTAGAAGTTGAGGATAGAATAGCTGAGGTCTTAGAAGAGTTTGCAGACACGATGCATGTAGAACTGCCTAAGACGCTACCACCGCGACGTAGGATCGATTATATGATTGAATTCGTGCCAGGGGTGAGGCCGCCTGCAAAAGAACCATATAGTATGTCACCGCTAGAACTTAAGAAGATGCGCAAGAAAATTTCTGTACTGCTGTAGGAATGTTACATACAACCGTCTAAAGCTCCATTTGGTGCTCCGGTTCTGTTCCAAAAGAAGCAAGATGGCTCGCTTCGTATGTGTGTTGATTACAGGGCTTTGAACAAGATAACTGAGAAGAACAAGTACCCAATTCTGCTAGTGGCAGACTTGTTTGATCGGTTGGCCAAGGCTAAATTCTTCACCAAATTGGATTTGCGCTCAGGTTATTACCAAGTGCGCATAACAGAAGGAGATGAACCAAAGACTGCAATGGTAACTAGGTATGGATCATTTGAGTACCATGTAATGCCATACTAGGATGACGTAGTCATTCACAGTGAGACTTCGGAAGAGAATGCGATGCATCTTCGTAAAGTTTTTGCAAAGCTTAGAGAAGCAAGTTTGTATATGAAGGAGGAAAAGTGTGAGTTTGCCCAGACCACAATTACTTTCCTTGGTCATGTGATATCGCAAGGGTGCGTGCATATGGACCAGAAAAAGGTAGAGGCCGTTATGGATTGGCCTGAGCCAAAGAAGCTAGGAGAGCTTCGTTCTTTCTTGGTTTTAGCAAACTACTACCGGGGCTTCATAGTTGGCTATTCAAAGAAAGTAACCCCTTTGACAAGTTTGTTGAGGAAGGACAAATCATGGGCATGGACTGACGAGTGTCAGCGGTCATTCGATGCATTGAAGGAAGAGGTCTCGACAGAACCAGTTCTTCGCTTTCCTAGCTTCGATTTACCATTTGAAGTGCACATTGATGCTTCAGACAGGGATTTAGGGGGAGTCTTGGTGCAAGATGGCCATCCAGTGGCTTACCAGAGTCGTAAGCTTAATGATGCTAAAGGGAGATACACTGTGCATGAGAAAGAGATATTGGCAGTGATACATTTCC
This sequence comes from Papaver somniferum, assembly GCF_003573695.1. Lineage (NCBI taxonomy): Eukaryota > Viridiplantae > Streptophyta > Magnoliopsida > Ranunculales > Papaveraceae > Papaver > Papaver somniferum. The sequence continues at coordinate 78,005,842 of NC_039359.1, read as the reverse complement.
TAAGAACGTGGCGCCATTATTTTTTGGGAACTTATTTCATCATAAAGACGGATAATGTGGCTCAAAAGGCGAGGGCACCCAAATATACCTCAAGATAAAACTTTTTCTACCTATAAGTCCTTTCTTCGGAAGAGATTTTTTATGGACTGAGTCGAGACAATACAACTAATCGGTTCACCCTTCGTGTGATCGTCTATGGATACGAGATCGAGACAATACAACAACGAAGTATGTTTACTTTATACAAAGGTTCGGACTTAAGCAAACACAATAGGATTGCTTATCAAGTAAATAGAAATTAACGTTTGTGTAATTTACTTTAATTATAATAAAATAATTATAATGCGAAAAATAAAAGTAAATGACACAACAAGATTTTGTTGAAGAGGAAAACAGCAAATGCAGAAAAACCTCGGGACCTAGTCCAGAATTGAATACTCTCAGGATTAAGCCGCTATACAAAATTACACTAACTTCGTATATTTGAGACCAAGTAACTAACCCTATAGTTCACCTAGTTCCGTTTGTATTCACACGCCTCCAACTTATATATAAGTCACGTACTTGGATCAATCCCTTTGGTTCGTATTCCAAACAGTAAAGGAACAAGAAATCTGTTTGGTATCAACTCTATTCAACCAAGTTATATGAGTCGGACAAAGGCTCTTCCGTTTATCTCAACATAAACTCCTTCTTCAGGTCTAGATCTATATTATGTTCAATCACCCAAAGGTAATCGATTAAGATTAAGCCAACAACACCTTTAATCCGAAGAACCGTGTTGATGTCGATCTACTCAATTAATCAATCCAATCTACCACAAGGATAAACTGATTATTAATTGTATCCTCTTTTACCGAAACAAGTATTGTGCACACCAAAGATTGTAAAACCCAAGTCAGATCTTCAATATCTTCTTTGTCTTCAAATCTTCTTAAAATCTTCAATAAAAACCTGCACACAATCACTTGAATCTTCTTGTGATCAATCACGCACAGAACGGAGTCTGTTAACAATGGATTATCACAAGATCATTTTTAGAACTAACAACAGTCTAAAGATCCATGTCGAAACTCTAAACTAGTTTGAGTGAATCTTATATCAGAAAAGAAGATTTTCAAGAATAAACAAACTAGGTGCAATCATATTTCAACCACCATTAGTCAATCAAATTAATCGTAAACAAAGATAAACCGCAATTATCTAGTTTCCCACCAAAGGGTCGCGCTAGAGATTCTCAATCCCAAAGAAGACTTTAAACTGAGCATCCATAAGAGATTTCACCTAATTATATTACTCTCCTCTCCGATAGGCGGCTACACCAGTAACAACAAAAGAGTAAATCTGTTATTACGAAGGATTAGTTTGCTAGAAAGGCAAACTTCGTGTATTTATAGACAAGGAAGTTTGGACACCAACGAATTTTCAAAACCGAAAATATTCTCAAGATATTCATTAAAGCACAAATTCGGTTTCCATAATTCCTGGAAATGCTCTGTCCAAAAACAACGGTCGAAATCTCTCGGAAAATTTAATTAGTAAATGCACATTACTAATTCTGTAATTGGTGTGGAAATGGGGTTGCACACAAAACTTGCAAGTATACAAGGCCAAGTTTTATAGTATAGGGATGAGTAGGGGTTAATCCACAGGGAGTGGGAGCATACAAGAAGTTTTCCTAAGCTAGCAATGGAGACAAGGCACTATGGCAGTGAGCAGTGATGGATGAAGGCAGTGAATAGCACTAAAACAGTTAGCAAAGCAAAGCAATTAACACAAGATGGCAGCACAACAAAGATTAAATGGCATAGGATATAAAATAACAATAGCAGGGAACCAAGGCTGTAAGCCAAGGGCAGGGCGAGTTTGTGCGCTGATTTCAGTGCACAACAGCTACAAATTGCAAGGAATTAAACAAGCAAAACAGGTAAGGAGATAAACTGAACATGAAGCAAAACAGAACTGAATTTAAGTGACTGTAAAAAGGGTTGTGGCTAAGCTAAGGCCTAGTATCCACCTTTGTGTCCTAGCCAAGCAGTGTGATCCTAGGTTGAGTTGAAAATCCTATGCATACATCTAGAATGGGAGGAAAACTAATTTGCTCCCTAGTTTGCCCCTAGCAATGACTGTCTTTTGACAGAACAATCAATCACAGGCACTATAAGCATTAATCTCTTCCCATTGCTCAATCAAAACATACATCAGGATAACTATCCTAGCAATTCACCATTTGACAGTGCATAAGGCTTCAACTGAGCCTTAACTTAATGCTACTTAGCTCATGCTCAACATATTACAAACACAAGCATTCATCATACAAAATAATTCAAACACAACATACACATAACATTCAACTGTTAACTGCATAAGAAGAACAGAAATTGGAATTGCATAAAATTTGTTTCAATTCTCTACTGGCTAGTCCAGAGATCATCCCCCTTGATACCCCCCCCCCCCCCCCCCCCACACACACACACACATCCCCTATTTATACATATAAGAAAAATCCCCAAAAATCAGTGAAGTTAGGGTGTACCCAAAAATCCAAAATTCACTCACCTAACACACTGATAACAACCCAATCAACCAACCCATGCTTCAATTAGACGTACAATTGATTTCCCCCCAAAGGTTCCCAAATCAGAAAAATTAGGGTTTTAGAAATTAAAATTAGAAATTTACCTCATCTCTGACTCCAATCAAACTTCGACCCATGCTTAGAATTAGTCTTCTCTTGCTTCCCATACCGTCAATTTGCCTCTAGATCAACCTAATTTACCTAGTTCACACTTTAGGGTTTCGGTTGAAAATGTGTGAAATAAGTAAAGTAGAGGGACTAGGGAGAGGGGAACAATGATGGGTTATCATTGTTTGACGCTGTGGTGATTATGGTGGTGATGGCGGAGCAGTTGGGAGAGCAGGTGGAGGAGCAGGTGGTGGTATGGCGTCTGTAGAGGAATGGAGAAGATGGAGTCGATGGTTTTGGGAAGAAAGGTGCGTTTGGTTGGGTATAGGGTGTTCGATACTTGGGTGTTAGGCGGGTTCAGCGAGGTTTGATGATCTACGACATGGAGCGATGGATGGGAAGATGGTAGTTGGATCCAACGGCGATACAGAGGTAAGCGTGGAGCGACCGTCGGATGAAGGGATGTAGCAAAACGGACGACCCAAGATGGAGATGGGCGTTGCGATGTAAAGCGGGGGCTTCGGAGTTTGATGTGCGATGATGGAGCGACCGTAGGATGCTGAAATGCTTCGATCTGACGGCTGAAATCCGAGACGGGCTTGGATATAGAAAATGGGTTTGGGTAAGGGTTTTGGGCCTTGGGTATGCCAAGCCCATATCTTCTTTAAGAACAATTCTTCCTCTTCAAGCCCACTTCTAGCCTTTTGGTCTTGTGCACGACATTCTTCGCGGCTTCCTTGTGTAACTCCTCCCGACTTTTCATTACTTTTCTTCTCTCTTCGCTCCGCAATTCATCCAAACTTTATTTACAACCTAAAAATGCAAAATTAATTAATAAAAATATTTATTCGTGAAAACAAAGAAAATACAGAATATGGGATAAAATGTAGAATTAATGCACAAAAGATGAGTTAAATGCCAAGAAAAATATATAGAAATATGCACTTTTTAGCACTCATCAGTAATTTCCCTATAAAATGAAATTAATAACCTTAATTAAAAGATTCTTAACTTGCTTATGTTTCGATCCTGGGATTCTCTTCCCTTAGCCGTTAAGGAATATCTTTGAACAAATATAGAAATAAACATTCACAGCACATGTTCAAAGTTTGTCGACATCTTTACTTTGTAAGTTCTCTTTCACACTTACAACCTTGAAACCGATTAGCCACACTTCCAGACAAGTTTAGAATTGGTTCATCTGACTTTCAAGAACTATGTGATTGATCAAACCAACATTCAATCACAATCATGGGTTTAACGGTTCTACCAAAACAAGTTTCGGTTCTACCTCCATGTGAGTACTACGCATAGTCACACTAGCTTTCCAAAGATTCGGTTGACTAGGTACTAGGATCGGTTCGCCACATATATATGGTATCTAACTTATATGTGTTGCACATGTCCATAGGATCGGTTCCCCTTTCTGCTATAAACCTTGCTGCACCCCATACAAGGATCGGTTCCCCTTGATTACTGCACCCCTTACAAGGATTGATTCCCTTTCCCTTACTAGGATCGGTTCCCTTTCCCTTATAAGGATTGGTTCCCTTTCCCTTACTAAGATCGGTTTCCTTTCCCCAAGGTCAGACATAATCCGATCATACCACAGGTTATTGCTTAAGATTGGTTTTACTAATAAAATTTATACCACTACATAAGCCAGGACTTTGTGAATAGTTCTACCAAGAACAGAACAAGTTGTGAGTGGTTGTACTCTATCATACATATTGGTTGTTCATAAGATATGCAATGAATAACAAAACCAATAACTCCTGGCAATTTCCTTTTCGGTTCACAAACCTGTTTATGAACTTACTTCCTTAGAACACATGTAAACATTGTTCCCTAGGATGAAATCCTCACCTCATACCCATACATAATCACAATATCCTTGAAATGATTATGGCGATGTCTTATCTACAAAGTTTAATGGTTATGCAATAAACCTCGTATTGTATTCCTTAATACTATGTCTATCTAGAGTGCATATATGCTTCGCAGTTATGTTTTCAATATGCACGACTTGAAATATACGTTAGGGAATGAAACAATTCAAGTCAAATATCATTAACCTCAAGTGGAAGGATGATTGTTGTCGTTGTAGCTCCTTGCTTCTTCACATCTTCAAGACTTCGCAATACTTGTAGTGTCTCATATCCTAATACTTTCAAGCTAACCTATACGAAGTTTAACTCTAGTACATAATCAAGCGACTCTTAACATGAGTTTTTATTCACTAAAATATGACAACCAAACTTGACATACCAACACGTGGTGGGTTCAATCGATCAATGCTCTAACAATCTCCCCCTTTGTCAATTTCAGTGACAAAACTCTTACACGATATGGATAAACAAATTACAAGAATTCATACACTCCGCTTGATTCCCGATTCTACAGCACAGCAAAACTGCTTACATTCAATCCTTGAAAATGCCGTTGTTGACATTATAATAACAAAGAAAATACTCCCCCTAAGGAGGATCAGTAGATATTTAATACGCACGTCTTTGTTATACCAATCTATATGACATGTTACTCCCCCTTAGTTTGTGCTTTCACTCTTTCGTTAGATAAAACATTCAAGTACCAATGTTCTTTTCCCTAGAGATGCCAATCAATATAAAATCAATACCAACACCACCTGTTTATTCCATATATTTCTCCCCCTTCTCTTCACAAAAATGACAAAGAAACGAAAAAATAAAGGACAACACGAAAAGAATCTTACAAATCTCAGAATAGACTTGCAAACCTGTAGAGTTAGGAACGAGGGTTCCACACATCATGTTCTGATAACCACTATCAAAACCGAAACTACAAGTAGTCTTATTTTGATATGTTACCAAGGAAAAAAATTGTCCGAAACAATTTCTCCCATTTAGTTTATCAAACCAAAAATAACTAATCACATTAGTCCCTTTGCTAAACCGATTGTTCAAAAAAAAACCTCTTAATTCGATAAGACCAAAATAAAGATAAACTCCATTTTTCTCATCAGGTTCTAATTATCCATAAACTTAGACCTTTCAATTTTAAACAAGCCAAATACTAGGTTAGTTAACTAGCATTTCCTTGTTTAGGCATTCGATTAGACTTGAATAACTGAAACCTTACTTTGATAAGACAAACTAAGATCATAATTAACTTAGTTTCTTATCCGGAATTGAATTGGACTAAACAACTCATCCTGTTCACAAATTATTTCGCTAAGCCATAAAAAATTCATACAAACCAAAATAAATCAACTTGCATAATTATTCACCTCAACCGGAAGCAATTGAAACAACATAGACATTAAAAGCACCGCAATTGCACCGTAATTTTGTAAGCCTAAACAATTGACACCATACAAAAGCAAGATAACAATAGTTTTTCTTAACCGGAACCAATTGAATCACACGCACACCAATTGTACCGAAATTTTGTAAGCCTAAACGATTGATACCACACAATAAAGCAGGATAACAATAGTTTTTCTTAACAGGAACCAATTGAAACACACATCCACACACACATCATGGAATAAATATCAATTGAACCTAAATTTTGTTAAGCAAAAGCAACAAATATATATAATATAAATTCAGGCTTTTCTTAAACAGGAAAACAATTAACTAACAAGATTGTTACCTCAAATTTCGCATCCACTTCTCCAATATGATAGCATCTTCATCCAGGGAGAATTGATATCGAAATATCACCATGTTGTCATCTTTATGCATAAACAAAAGAATAACAACACACCTCAACCTTTACCAGAGAAAAGTTGAAAACCGGTTTTCACATTTGCAAGCAAAAGTTGAAAACCGTCGAAACACATATGCTTTTATGCAAACCAAAACCGATTCAACATATTGTGACTTTTTCACATATTGTTTCTATTAGAACCCCTCATGATCCTTTGATAAAGCCTACCTACTAGGGCTAGAACTTAATCCCCCTAAATCAAAAAGTCACCTAAACCATAAGGGTTCACAATATATAAGATCGAATATTAAGGTGGTAAAACCGAAATCAAACATCACATAAACATACATAGTAATAAGATAAAAACAATTAAGCACAGGTTATGTAAACCGAAAACTATCACAAGAAAAAATTACCAATCAAATAATTTTATTCATAATAGTTTCACTCATAATAGACCAGTACAATCAATGAAAGAAATCACAAATTGATCTATTATACAGGATTAAATAATACAGCAAATAACTTAATCTCTAATGACCTTCTGACAGGAGTTTTTCAGAGGTCATCCTCAATTTCCTCAAATTTTTCAGGATCTTCATCAACAACATCTCGACTGACATCTCGGATTCTGCACACAATACCTTGGTTATGTTCACAGGCTAAAGCATTAACCTTCCGATTAATATTTCTTGCATACTCCCTATTACCGATTCCAAGTTTAATCAGTTTCCTTTGGTTATGGATAACAGTTCTTAGTAATGGTGCCTGTCTGTGATGAGTTTCGATGGTACTGAGAAGGACTTGTCGAAGATTGATAATATCAACCTTAGCATCCAAACTGTTTTGGACAAGGAGATGAGTCATATCATCTTTTTCATTATCGATGTTTTCATAACCAGATTTCTTGAAGGTGTTATCAAGATGTAAATTTTCCGTAGAAGTCATTCTACTCAAGGCTTTTCAGAAGTTGTGCTTGAGATATTGTTTGAGAGTTCATTCTTTTGTATAAGTTCTCTGACACCTTGAGTACTAATACAAGGAATACCTTTAACACATTCCTAACTTAGATATCATCCTTAAATAAATAATTCTGACAAGATTTGAAAAAGATTTTCACATCTAATGTGTTACAGCAACACAATATTTTTTTTTAAAGAGATTATCTCCAAAAATCGGTATCAATAGATACTAGCTTATCCTTTTTACACAAGTTGTTGTAAGACAACCTTTCTACCAAACAGATGATTAATATCTTTAAGGTAGATTGTGTAATCTCTCTATGTTGAATAAGAGATATTAGTTGGATACCAGCTTCCCAGGTATGTGTACTTCCTTACATCCGAGGATTGGGAAAGGTAAGGATGCACACTCCAATGCGGTTAAGTACTGGGATGAAGATAATCCTCATCATACACTTCAGGAGGAGATCTTTCTCCCTTTTGAACATAATCATGTTCTTCTTAGTGGGTTCTGAACCCATCCTTTTTGTTAAGGGAATTGTGAGATACATTAGCCTTAATTACATTTTTCTCCCAGGATGGTATGTTCCTTGAACTTGAACCCGTTTCGTCTAGATCTTCCAGTCGACAGTTTGCTAACGTCTCTTGTTCAAGACGTTCTATATGTCCTCTTAAGGTTTTCATTCCTTGTTGGAAATTTTTTCTAAACACTTGTTCATATATACCTCTTGGCATATTACTATAGAGAAGATTCTCAATAAGGGCCTTATTCCTTATCTGTGAGTGTTCCAGCGAATGAGTAAGGTTTTCACACTCTATAGTTTGTTGACGAACTTCATTGCATAAAACCAATTTCTGTTCCTCATAATCTATTAGATTATTTTGAAGACTAAGTGTTTCTCACTTTCCTTCACATATTATTACATTCATTTGAACAATAAGTTCTAGGACATCATCTAGACTGTCAACGGATTTACCCTTTTCTGAAAATTTTTCAATATGTTTGAAAAAGCTTTCCATCATTTTAGCAAATTCAGAACTCGGGAAAACAAGTGAATCGAATCCCTTTTCAGAAGATTTCTCACAAGGAATTGGAGATGAGTGCAAACCATGTTTCTTGAGTTTCGAACTCACCCCTTTTTGATCAGGAACCTGATTCGTAATCAAATTATTAGTCATGGACTTTTTCTTTGATTTTCGAAAAGACTTTCGAGACCAATTTCCATTGGTTTTCCTTGAGATCTTGTTCTCATTATCTTGACTTACGTTAACTGAATCATCCTTTGGATTCATTCTTATAGGTTGGATCGCACCAAAGACAGATTGTTAGATCTTTTCGTGTTTGCCTGCTCTGATACCAATTGAAAAGGCGAGGGTAACCAAATATATCTCAAGCTAAAACTTTTCTTACCTGTAAGTCCTTTCTCCGAAAATGATTGTTTATGGACTGAGTCGAGACAATACAACTAATCGGTTCACACTTCGCGTGATCATCTATGGATACGATATCGAGACAACACAACAACGACGTATGCTTACTTGATACAAAGGTTCGGACTTAACCAAACACAATAGGATTGCTTATCAAGTAAATAGTTATTAACGTTTGTGTAATTTACTTTAATTATAATAAAGAAATTATAATGCGGAAAATAAAAGTAAATGACACGGCAAGATTTTGTTGACGAGGAAAACTTCAAATGCAGAAAAACCCCGGGACCTAGTCCAGAATTGAATACTCTCAGGATTAAGCCACTACACAAAATTACACTAACTTCGTATAGTTGAGACCAAGTAACTAACCCTATAGTTCACCTAGTTCCGTCTGTATTCCCACGCCTCCAACTTAAATAAGTCATGTACTTGGATCAATCCCTTTGGTTCGTATTCCAAACAGTAAAGGAACAAGAAATCTGTTTGGTATTAACTCTATTCAACCAAGTGATATGAGTCGGACAAAGGCTCTTCCGTTTATCTCAACATAAACTCCTTCGTCGGGTCTAGATCTATCTTATGTTCAATCACCCAAAGGTAATCGATTAAGATTAAGCCAATAACACCTTTAATCCGAAGAACCGTGTTGATGCCGATCTACTCAATTAATCAATCCAATCTACCACAAGGATAAACCGATTATTAATTGGATCCTCTTTTACCGAAAAAAGTATTGTGCACACCAAAGATTGTAAAACCCAAGTCAGATCTTCAATATCTTCTTTGTCTTCAAATATTTTTAAATCTTCAATAAAAACCTGCACACAATCACTTGAATCTCTTGTGATCAATCACGCACAAAACAGAGTCTGTTAACAATGGATTATCACAAGATCGTCTTTAGAACTAACAACATTCTAAAGATCCATGTCGAAACTCTGAACTAGTTTGAGTTAATCTTATATCAGAAGAGAAGATTCTCAAGAATAAACAAACTAGGTTCATTCAGATTTCAACCACCGTTAATCAATCGAAAAAAAAGATTAACTACAATTATCTAGTTTCCCACCAACTGGTCGCGCTAGAGCTTCTCAATCCCAAAGAAGACTTTAAACCGAGCGTCCGTAAGGAATTTCACCTAATTAGATTACTCTCCTCTCCGATAGGCGGCTACACCAGTAATAACAACAAAAGAGTAAATATGTTGTTACGAAGGATTAGTATGCTAGAAAGGATAACTTCTTGTATTTATAGACAAGGACGTTTGGTCACCAAGGAATTTGCAAAACCGAAAATATTCTTAAGATAATCATTAATGCACAAATTGGGTTTCCTTAATTTCTGGAAATGCTCTGTCGAAAAATAACGACCGAAATCTCTCGGAAAATCTAATTAGTAAATGCACATTACTAATTATGTAATTTCCCAACAAAATGAAATTAATAACCTTAATTAAAAGATTCTTAACTTACTTATGTTTCGATCCTGGGATTCTCTTCCCTTAACCGTTAAGGAATATCTTTGAACAATTATATAAATAAACATTCAAAGCACGTGTTCAAAGTTTGTCGACATCTTTACTTTGTAAGTTCTTTTTCACACTTACAACCTTGAAACCGATTTGCCACACTTCCAAACAAGTTTAGAATTGGTTCATCTGACTTTCAAGAAATATGTGATTGATCAAACCAACATTCAATCACAATCATGGGTTTAACGGTTCTACCAAAACAAGTTTCGGTTCTACCTCCATGTCAGTACTACGCATAGTCACACTAGCTTCCCAAAGATTTGGTTGACTAGGTACTAGGATCGGTTCCCCACATATATATGGTATCTAACTTATATGTGTTGCACATGTCCATAGGATCGGTTCCCCTTTCTGCTATAAACCTTGTTGCACTCCATACAAGGATCGGTTCCCCTTGATGTACTGCACCCCTTACAAGGATCGGTTCCCTTTCCCTTACTAGGATCGGTTCCCTTTTCCTTATAAGGATTGGTTCCCTTTCCCTTACTAGGATCGTTTTCTTTCCCCAAGGTCAGACATAATCCGATCATACCACAGGTTATTACTTAAGATTGGTTTTACTAATAAAAGTTATACCACTATATAAGCCAGGACTTTGTGAATAGTTCTACCAAGAACACAACAAGGTCTGAGCGGTTGTACTCTATCTTACATATTGGTTGTTCATAAGATATGCAATGAATAACAAAACTAATAACTCCTGGCAATTTCCTTTTTGGTTCACAAACAAGTTTCTGAACTTACTTCCTTAGAACACATGTAAACATTGTTCCCTAGGATGAAATCCTCACCTCATACCCATACATAATCGCAATAACATTCAAATGGTTATGGAGATGTCTTATCTACAAAGTTTAATGGTTAAGTAATAAACCTCGTATTGTATTCCTTAATACCATGTCTATATAGAGTTCATATATGCTTCACAGTTATGTTTCCAATATGCACGACTTGAAAGATATGTTAGGGAATGAAACAGGTCAAGTCAAATACCACTAACCTCAAGTGGAAGGATGATTGTTGTCGTTGTAGATCCTTGCTTCTTCACATCTTCAATACTTCTCAATACTTGTAATGTCTCATATCCTAATTCTTTCAAGCTAACCTATACGAAGTTTAACTCTAGTAAATAACCAAACGACTCTTAACATGAGTTTTGATTCACTAAAATATGACAACCAAACTTGACATACCAACGCTTGGTGGGTTCAACCGAGCAATGCTCTAACACTGGCCATTACGTTCTTTTCCAGCCAGAAGAAACTATCGCCAAAATAAGCAAGGCGGCTTGACTTTTTGAGCGAGTTCGACTACAAGTTCGAGCATAAGCCAGGAAGGCTTAATTCTGTGCCAGATGCGTTAATCAGAAAGTTGGTGGCAGAATATGTTGCGGCATTGACCACGATTAAGGCAGAGTTGCTTCCTCGAATCAAAGAAGAGATGAAGAATGATCAGGCATGTGTGCGCCTGACTAAGCAGATCAGTGATGAGATCTTTCATCGATATTGGCTATATGATGGGGTCATTTACGCCAAAGGAAAAAAAAATTTGTACCTATTTAGGTGGACTGAGAAGGGAACTCTTGCGAGAGACGCATGATTCCATTTGGGCTGGTCATCCAGGAATGAAACGAACGCATGCTTTGATAGCTCATTCCTATTACTGGCCTAAGATGGAAGAAGATGTTGAATTGTATGTGAAGACATGCTTAGTGTGTCAACTGGATAAGACGGAAAGGAGAAACGTAGCAGGATTCCTACAACCTTTGTCGATTCCAGACAAGCCATGGCAGTGCTTGTCGATGGACTTTATTAACGGGATGCCAAAGGTGCAAGGCTTTAGCTCGATAATGGTCATCGCTGATCGCTTTTCGAAGTATGATACATTCATTCCCTGTCCACATTCTTGTAATACAGACGTTGCAGCAGATCTGTTCTTGAAGAATGTAGTGAAGTATTGGTGACTTCCTTGAGATATTGTGGGTGATAGAGACTCACGGTTTACAGGCAGGTTTTGGACCTCCTTGTTTGGAATGCTTGGTTCCGAACTAAAGTTTTCTACTAGCAATCACCCCCAAACCGACGGTCAGGAGGAGCGGATAAATGCATTGCTATAAGAGTACTTGCGTTATTATGTGACGACAAGCCAGGTAAATTGGGTGGCGTTGTTGGATACGACCCAATTTTGTTACAATTTGCACAAGAGTTCATCAACATAGTTGAGTCCTTTTGATTTAGCGACAAGCCAGCAACAATTAACCCCTCATGAGGTGCCAAAGGCTAAAAAGCAAGGTTCCTGTCCAGCAGCTTATCGTTATGCAAGGTCAAAGACGGAGATGACTGAGCAGGCACGTGATAGTTTATCCAAGGCGCGGAGACGAATGAAGAAATATGCTGATTTTCATCGCAGAGATGTGGAATTTGAGGTGGGAGACATGGTGCTGCTAAATCTAACGCCCCAAATTTGGAAGAATATTTCTAGCAAGACAGTGCATAGAGGCCTAATTCCAAGATATGATGGTCCCTTTAAAGTGATAAAAAGAGTTGATAAGGTGGCTTACAGACTTGAATTTCCGAAAAGGTTGAAAATGCACCCCACTTTTCATGTCACCTTCTTAAAGAAGTACCATCCTGATTTGCTGGACACTTCGAGGCAATAAGCGAAGCGTGCACCACGGGTAATCAGATCACAATTCAACAAGCAAGTTGAGGCAATACTTGATGATCGAGTTATGGGGCAAAGTAAGAAGAATAGGAGAACTTATTTTCTGATTAAATGGCAAGGGTTGCCAGACTCCGAAGATTCTTGGGAGAAGGATATTACATTGTGGAAATTTGAAGAACAAATTCAAGCTTACCTACAACAAAAGGAATAAATGAGGGCGTCGAGTTTAGCTGGTGGGAGAGGTCTATGACATGGATGTCAAGTTTCCAAATGAAAATGCGCAACTTTGGTGCATTATTAGTGGCTTGGACAAAGTGTCAGATATGCGGAGTGCATGTCTGAGTTGCAGCTATACAATGGCATGTGCCAAACAGGGTTTGGACATGGGAAAAGATGCGAGATTAGCATCAAGAGATGCCAAATGAGTTTGGCAAGTAAACTGTATGTATGAGGCGTGCATGCATGCAAGCAAGACTTGCATTGGCACACTTGCATCATTAGGAGAATGATGCTCAGCAATGATTACGCTACTTTGGCTGGAAGACGCAATCATTATGCAACAAGGCTGGATGGCATGTGTCTGGCACATGGCCTTGACGGTTTAGAGTTGGTTACACGGAAGTTGAGTTGATTTATGCATAACTGAAGGCTAGGACTTGTTTGTTTAGCTTTAGAGTGTGTTGGCGTCAGTTGGCACGGTTGGCTAACTGCTTGGCATAAAGTAAATCTGTAACTGCCTGACAGTTACTTCTATATGGGTTTTTGTAAGGCTATATAAGCCTGATCTAGTGAAGGGATTGGGTAATCCGGAACAAAAAGAGTGTGTAACCCTAAGTGTGCAATGAATAAAAGGCCGCGACCTAGTTTAAAGCTAAGTTATGTTGGTGCATTTATCCCTTTGTTTTGGCTTATGTTTATGCATCAAGCGGAGTGTGTGTATTTGGTTAAAAGCTTGGAAGATTTGTGATAATAACCTCTATTTAGTATGAGATGAATAGAGAATTAGTCAAGAAGTTGAAGTATTGGCTAAGTGCGAGTTGGCTGAAATTGTGTTGTGGAGCATAATTGCCATTGTCAGAGTTGGTTTTGCATTTGGGTGTTGCGAACCTGTGACAAAGACCATGGTAGTTACGTTTTGCTACGATTAATCTATAGCGCAACGAAATCATCAACCAGTGCTTGGACTTAGAGTTCAGAATGTGCACGGTATAACTCACTTCTGGGGAGTTCAGTATCGATAAAAAAAGATCACGCGAGTATACAAGGTTTTGGAATTCTGGGAGGTGTTGATGGTGATTTATAATCAAGGGGAAAATGGTCATTTTATGGATGTGGGAAAAAAGGTCATTTTCTAGATAGTATGACTTAACTAGAGATTGAATATCTAGTCGAATCATTATCATTTGAACTTTAAAGTGGCTTGAATTAATTGAAGAAAATAAGGTTCAAGATAGGTGTTGAGCCTCGTTACCCTTGTTAATTCTTCCTCCCCCTCCGAACCTTGCTGCACCAGTTGAGTCTTGCTTTCTTTGCAAAGCTATGCCACCCTTATAGGGCCTCACAACCTCGATAATCCCGATTATACCTTACCACCGGCTTTACAACCAGGTTCGTAAACCAAGCTCAAGACTCCTTAGCGTTATATCGGTTCTTCACACAAACCCACAACACCTTCTCAGACCTGGTAATTTCCATAACTCCCTCTCAAGGATGGCCCCCATCACAGCGCTTTATGAGGCCCGACCACTATCATAGCACCTTCTCAGGGCCGGTCATATCTTTGTACCGTCATAGATGGACTCTCTTGATTCTAACTGCTGGACCAGGACGCCTTGAGCTCTTACAGTTGGACTACAACCATCATAACTCCTAACTGCTGGACTATGGCTCTCTGCCTAGGCTCATCAATTGGATTACGACTCTCATATAACTCATAATAGATGGACTATGACTCCTAGCCTAGGCTCCTACTGTTGGACTACCGTTCTCATAGCTCCTAACTGCTGGACTATGACTCTCAGCCTAGGCTTCTACAGTTGGGCTACGACTCTCATAGGTTCTAACTGCTGGCCTATGACTCTCGGCTTGCTCTTAACATTTGGAAAAGTAACAAATATGCCTTAACCTCTTTACATCACTGGTCATGCCTCTGCTCAGCTAGTCGGAGGACCGCCATCCAGGGTCATACATACTTGATCTCAGCTTAGCTAGTGCTTTTTTCATGCCACCCACGACTACAACAAGCCTCCTTGAGTTCTCCACAAGACTCAGGCTTGCCTCCACACAAAAATATGAGTATTCCTCCATCCAAGTTACCATAACTAAAATACTACCACGTCACACCACACATCACATATAAAGGTTTATTACGTCACAAATGGGCGGATAAATTTCACTTTTGGTATGGAGGGTCTTCGCCACGTGCGGGTATCAACCTACTCATACGAGGAAGGGATAATCAGTCTCAAAGAATCAACTACGAAGGATAGACTCAATCCTTGATCTATCTTTAACTATTCACGGGATCAAGGAGGAGTTCTTATCTTACTTCTCATCCTTATTTCATCGATTAGAGATCATGGTTCTGTAGATCCATGTGTACAACAACTCTTGGTCATTCTAGAAAAAGAAAAAAAATATCAGACTAATATTTATTGGTAACTCTATCTCTCTTTGAAAGCTTCTAACTTTATAACTCTCCGCAATTAAGAACTCTAGTCTCACCCCTCTCATCTTCCTTACCTAGATCAACCTTGCCTCTCTATCTTGTGACTAAAACATCCCTTGAACGACCATCTTCTTGGTTTATAAAAAGGTCATTCATAATCAACCTTCTGCATTCATACCACTACCATCTTTTACCTCTTTAACCCTATCCCAGCTTTCATCATCTACATTTTAGCAACCACAGTGGGAGGTGGTTATTCAGTCACAGTAGATAATCATGGTTTTCATCAGGGAGGATATTGATTTCCAACCACCAACCAACACAAAAATAAAAACTCATAAACCTAGATCTGAACTTTAAAGGAAGGTTTTTTTGCCGACTTGCAGAATACTTTCATATTAATGAAAGAACGGGGATAATGAGGTGCATCTTCGCAGCACGCGGACAGCCACACATCTATCACAGACATGTTTAAGAAGAGAATTCTATATTAATGTCCCTCTCGTTAGTCGAATGCTCATCTTCAGTAAAGTATGATACTCTAAGTCGCATAATCTCGTCCTTCATAGCAACATCGTCCGAGTGGTTCCGTTTTTCTGATACCCACTATTAAATCTCGATAATATTGGCTAAAAATTTATACAAGCTCCGAAAGACTCAAAACAATCTTACGAGAGCTCATTTCGACATCCTGACTCATCTGAAGACATTTGCTAAACAACCATTGGAGTTAGATCTTAAAAATCTATTAAATGAGATTACTTGAAATTACAAAATTATTGATCTTTACTTTTCTCTCTTTATCTTTTCCCTTTCTAAATGAAGACCTTACCCTCCATTGTCGCCGCCTGCTTAAACCGGCTTCTTTGGAAATGATCTGAGCAGTTCTAATACTTTTTCGATCTACAACCTCTGATAATCTTAAGGTTTAACCTTGATTTACCTTTAAGTCATGTTCTTATTTTATATGTTTTGTTTTTGGTATTGTGCAATTTTGGGTTTGTTTATTGGGGATTGGGTTGCGAGCGGAAGCATGATTTTTGATCTGACGAAGAAAACAGATCAAGGGTCACCAATTTCAGCACCGATTTATACACAAACAGTTGTTTCTGCAGCATTTCCGGCTACTACAGTCTGTGATCTTCAACTATAGATATCCTTTAATCATCTTTTATGGTTTATGATTGAGATAGTGTCAAATAGATCATATTTTCATTCGGATGTTAATTTTAATTTTATGGTTACCAGGTACGCTATGTTGCTATCATTTTTGAGTCTTCTAAGTTTCTTTGTGATGGATTTCTCATGTTCAGGTCATTATCTGAGCAGCGCGTGCTCCAAGTTTGGTGATGAGATTTCCAGCCGGGTCGACAGCTCCGACAAGTTTTCTGGCGAGTTTTTAATATTTCGGCCGGTAAAGATTTTGATAAATCACACTAATTATAAGAGATTTGAGAAAATCACTCATATTTTGGGAGACAAACTAAATGATTGGATAGTAATTCCAGCAAAAATAATTCTTCCTCAGATTTTAATCGGATCTTATTCATACTTGTATTTATGTTACTCTAGTAATCCTTCTCTTTCTTTTATCGGATTTCTCGGTATTATACTTTTACGGTATGTTCTTGTTAATCTGAATTCTATTATTCTTTATCTTAAACTAGTTATAAAAAAAAAGAACTTTGTGTTCCTTGTTTATAAAAGAACGCGCGATTATGGGATAGAGGAAAAGGATAAAAACTGGATTAAATATCAAATCAGGATCACTCCTTATCTAAGTATTTTATATAATTCCTAATCTACCTCTCACTAATCAGGTTTAATGTTTAATTATAATTAGGAAAAATCTTAAGTATTTGTTAAATGATTAGTGTGTATTTTTATTTGTATTTGGGTGAGTGATGTGAGAGTAGAAGGAGGGAAAAAGTATTTGAGAGGGAATTTTTTTTGGTGAAATGGAGGATGATTGTAATCAGTGTCTCGTAGAAATTTTTTCTGGTTTTGAAATTCAAAACCTATTCCGTTTTGATTTTTTCTGGTTTTAATTAGTCCACTGCCGGCACAGTTAGTTAATTCTCGAGCATGCTGGTACTGCTAACGGCATAATATGTTGCTTAAATTTCTTTGCCGGCACATGATGTAAAGTATCCAGAAAATTATAAAAAATTTCACTTGACTACCGGCATTGATACATTTCTATCGAGTATGCCGGCATTTATTTACGACATTGAATGTTAGTTACCAAGTTTTCTGGCACCATTTTCCGGCATGGTCTTCATCACTATCGAATGTAAAAAAAAAATCGATTTCAAAGTGAGGAACCGGCAGAGAAGGAGAAGAGAATTTGAAAGAGAATGGGAAATATTTAGATTTCAAAGAGAGAGATTAATAAGAGGTGAAGATGGAAATGGGGGATATGATTTTGTTTTTTGATTTTAAGTTTTTTGATTTTTATTTTGAGGGAAGGATATTTTAGTATTTTCCCCCTAAAAAACACTGTTTAATAGACATTATTAGTTGAGGGAAATAATTTATATAACCCAAATTGGTTCAAGTATCACGACCGCGCTTTATTATAAAAGGGCCTTTGAGGTGGTTTCTTCCGAAAGAAAGAGATACGGGGATTTACACATTTTATTTATCCGTTTTGACGTACCTACCCCTTCCTTTTGCTAATTATTTTAAAACAAATCCACACAAATATGTCATTTTACATGATTCTTTGGTCTTGGCTTTCCTATCATTTTCCAAAGGAAAGACTCTGCTAGCTTGCCGTACGGCCGGCCCTGAATCTATATGTACCATTGTATTTTATTGTCTGAAAACAACGGTGTGATAATGTGAACGAGTTAAAAGCCATCACAAACGTTAATCAGAAGTTCAGAACGATCACATGATACGAATAGATATGATAGGTATGAACAAGCCACCACAAATGCTAAAAGCGTGTTCAAGCGAGGAGAGTACGATTTAATTTCACGCCTTTTCTTCGTCTTAGCTTACAAGTTAATGCACGACCAAAGACAGGGAGATGCAGCCAAATTGCCAAACAGCGAAAGGAATGGGTCTCCCAAAAGCTGAAAGGTGCACGAGCACAAAAAAAAAGAGCATAGCGACATATCACTATGTGCACGAGTGAGAGCCGCTGCTTTTATTAACCTTTTCAGTTGTCTTGTCCCCTTCACCATAACCCAAACCTCAATAGCCACAACTCCCAATACGGATCCACAATCTCCATAGCTATGAAAACTTAATTTATTCAGAGACAGAAACTTTTATCACAGCCAGTACCGTAGTAATATCTTATCTTTCGATTTGCCAGGGAACACAAAATAAATTATTTAGAAAAAGAAGAAGTACCGAACCCATATCCTCTTTTAAGTCCATGTTTCGGGTGTAGTCTTGTTTTTTTCCGGACTGAAAACCTGTATCCTCCCTGATTCCCCCGTATAACTGAGTAAACGTAATCACCACAGCTCCTCCTTTTAGGGGGTCCGAAGGTATAATGTTTTTCTTTTTTAGTCAACTGCAGAGACAGAGAGTGTATTTTTTGTATGTTTTCGAGCAAGAGCCACTGTACATAATGATACGAGAGATATTTCTGTTTTGGCGAGAGATTTCGCAGTCCGGGCAACAAAATTTGGAATCGATAAAGAAAATGTTAAAATTTGGGTAAATCTCTTTCTTGTTTTCATTCATGCATTGCCATAGATTTTTATACAAGACCATATTTGGTGTACAAGTTATTAATCCTAGACACCAATTTGAATCCTTAATTATCGGTCTCAAGATAGCTAACCCTAGACACCAACGTG
Source organism: Papaver somniferum (assembly GCF_003573695.1). NCBI lineage: Eukaryota > Viridiplantae > Streptophyta > Magnoliopsida > Ranunculales > Papaveraceae > Papaver > Papaver somniferum. The sequence goes on along the minus strand of NC_039359.1, from coordinate 77,986,386 downwards.
AGCCCTTAATTATCGGTCTCAAGATAGCTACTTCCCAACACAGACTCGGAAATACTTGGGACTCAAGACACATTCTTGAGTCCTACACTACAACGACACTTACCATATAACGTATTTCCTAATACCCTTCTCAAGACGGAGCATGCAGGTCACAAATGCCCATCTTGGATAAAAGTCCTTGAAACTGTGCTTTCCCCAAGGATTTGGTGAAGATATCCGCCAACTGCACCTCCGTAGGTGTGTAGGAAGGTGATAGAATTTTCTGTACTATAGCATCCCTGACAAGATGACAGTCTACCTCAATATGCTTGGTACGTTCATGAAAAACTGGATTCTGAGCTATATATAATGCAGACTGACTATCACAGAGAAGACTCATTCCGTGTGGATGATGAACTCCCAAATATCTAAGTAATTGTTTCAACCATTTCAATTCACATGTAGCTGCAGCCATTGATCTGTATTCTGCTTCTGCTGAGCTACGTGAAACAGTTTGTTGCTTCTTTGTCTTCCATGACACCGGCGAATCTCCAAGAAGCACAAACCATCCTATCAAAGATCGTCTAGTCAAAGGACAACTAGCCCAATCTGAATCACACCAGCCTTTTAAACTCAGGCTACTATCAGAGCGCAACAGAATTCCTTGCCCAGGATTCTTATTTAAATACCTCACCACACAAAGTGCTGCGTCCCAGTGATCTACTCTCGGCTGTTGCATAAACTGTGACAACGTATGAACCGAATAAGTAAGATAGGTCTGGTTACTGACAAATAAATCAGTCTACCAATTAGTCTTCTATATTTCTCCACGTCTTTGAACAACTCTCCCGTCGCCAAAGCAAGTCTATGATTAGTCTCCATTGGAAACTCTGCAGGTTTGGCTCCCAATAAACCCGCTTCCATGATAATATCCAAAGCATATTTCCGCTGGCATACATAAAAACCTTGTTTATTGCGAGCTATCTCCAAACCCAGAAAATATTTCAACTTTCCCAAGTCTTTCATCTTGAAACATTGTCTCAAATAGGTTTTAAATTTATTAATCTCCTCCATATTATTTCCTGCAACAATTAAATCATCTACATACACCAAAACATTAAGCTGCATCTTTCCCTTGATCATAGTGAAAAGAGAATAATCTGAATATGATTGCCGGAACCCATAATTTTTCAAGGCTGTTGATAGTTTTGCAAACCAACAACGTGGAGCCTGTTTCAAACCATATAATGATTTCTTTATTCTACATACCAGATTAGAATTACCTTTGGTAAATCCCGGTGGTATCTTCATATACACTTCTTCCTCCAAGTCTCCATGAAGGAAAGCGTTATGCACATCCATCTGATGTAATTCCCAGTTTTTAACTGCTGCAACAGACAGAAAAGTACGTACCGTTGTCATCTTTGCTACTGGTGCAAATGTCTCTTTGTAATCCAACCCCTCAACCTGATGATTTCCAAAGATCACCAATCTTTCTTTTAGCCGTACCAACTCCCCATTTGCATCATACTTCACCGTGTAAATCCATTTACTCCCAAGTGCTTTCTTCCCCGGTGGCAATTCTTGCAATTCCAACGTACCTTGTTCTTCCAGTGCTCGTATTTCTGCTTCCATGGCTTTCCACCACCCTGGATGCTTCATAGCTTCCATAAAATTCCGAGGCTCAGACCCAGCTGTTAATGCTGCTAGATATTTCTTATGAACTGCAGAAAACCTATCACAACTAACATAATATGTCAAAGGATAAGGCGTACCTGAGGATGGTGATTGTGTTGAGTGAAGATGAGATGGACTATTTTCTCGAATGGTGTGTGTCACAAAGCCTTTAATCCTACTAGAAGGAATCTTCTGACGCCTTCCCTTGCCCAACTCTTCCACAGCTGTAGTATGATTGCTAGGATTGACATCCTCTACAGGTTGTTCCTATGTGTCGTCTTCATTAACATCAACACTGCCACAATCGTCGCTGTTCTCAGTCCTTCTCAAGACACAAGGCATATCGGTCTCAGTGTCTGCAGTGGACTCGGTCTCAGCTGGATCATCAACAACAGTCTCAGAACCTTCAGAAACCCAACTGATCCTTCTCAGTCGATGGATCTGACCCCAACTGTACTGTCTTGGTCATATCTCCCTTCAAATCAGTCTTATACGGAAACTGATATTCACAAAACTTCACGTCTCTTGACACTAGAAACCTTCTTGCATCTAAATCATACACTTGCCACGCCTTCTTACCAAAAGGATAGCCAAGAAATACACATCTTCTTCCTCTACTCGCAAACTTATCTCCGTTACTACCTTGATCATGTACATAGCACAAGCATCCAAACACCTTCAACTGATTATATGGAGGTTTCTTTCCAAATAATATTTCATATGGAGTTTTATTTTTTAGAATGGGTGTAGGTGTACGATTAATTAAATATGCAACAGTCAAGGCGCATTCTCCCCAAAAATATATTGGCAAATTGGCTTGAAATCTCAAAGCTCTTGCCACATTCAGTATATGTTGATGCTTTCTCTCAACTCTCCCATTCTGTTGAGGTGTACCAACACATGATGTCTCAAACACTATCCCATTAGTCCTAAAATATCCACGCAATGCATTAAACTCGGTTCCATTATTACTTCTAACAATTTTGATTTCTTTACTAAATTGACGTTTCACAAGAGCAATAAAGTTAAGAAATGTCTGTGTAACTTCTGTTTTATTTTGAATCAAATATATCCACACACCTCTTGAAAAATCATCTAGTATTGTCAAAAAATATTTAGCTCCACAAGATGACTGAGTCTTATAAGGTCCCCATAAATCTATATGAACCAACTCAAAAATACAATTGGATTTATTCAGACTACTAGCAAAACTACTCCTACGATGTTTCGCTCGTGGACAAATATCACACTCATCATTATTCTTCTTTAAAAAATTACTCCCACCTGGTAACCTTTGTAACACTTTTTCTGATGGATGTCCCATTCGTCGATGCCACAGCTCATACGTATTTCCACTGACATCCATTACTTCAACTTGAGGCACACCACAGAAAATATATAGTCCACCTTGTCGTTCACCCACTCCAATCACCTTCCTCGTCGACCGGTTCTGTATAAGACATAAGTTGTTATTACATTGAACACTACATTCCAACTCATCAATAAGCTGTGTGACTGAAATTAAGTTACAAGTTATTTGAGGCACATAAAGCACGTTTTCTAGTCTTAAACCACCAGGCAGAATAACGGTTCCTATTTTCTTAGACTGTGCATATTTCCCATCTGGGAGACCAACTGAACATGCCTTAATATCTCTCACATCTATCATGTCATCCCTTTTACACGTGACATGGTTTGTAGCCCCTGTGTCTACAATCCAAACCGTTTTCTTACCTTGGAGCTGAGACGTGGATTTTCTTGTATTTAAAAAATCAAGCACCTATTGAAGCTGTGTTTCTGTTACTCCCGTCAAGCCTGAGCCATTTGATGAGCACGCACCACCTGCATACTTCTTTTCTGATATATTCAGATTGTGTGCTCTGACCTGATTGTCATTTCCTTGTCCTCTACCTCATCTGCCATTGGCAAAACCAGCTCGGCCTCTACCACCTGCTCTGCCTCCTCTACCATTTCCTCTTCCCCCTCTAGGTCTGTCTCCCCACCATTCTGGGTATCCAATGATATGAAAACACCCTTCATCTGAGTGTCCTTCTCTGCTACAGTGCTTGCAAAACTTGGCAGGATCATATGTATTATTGAACTGACGCTGATCAGACTGAACCCTGAAAGCCATCACATTCTCTTGTACTTCTGTTGACACAGCTATATCACCTATCTTCAGACGCTCTGAATTCACCATTGTATGGTAGGCTACGTATATTGATGGCAATGGATCTCTTGCCAACAACTGCTCACGCAGTGAGCTATACACAGAATCTAATCCAATCAAAAAATAACGTAGGAAGTCCTCTTCTCTTAACGTACTAACCTGGCTTGCTATATTACAAGCGCACTTACCACACTTACACTGAGGTACCTTCACATATGTCACCAACTCATCCCATATCTTGTTTAATCTCCCGAAGTAGACAGCTACACCTTCCTTATACTTTTGCTTGCACTCACTCAGAGACGCTTTAAGCTGACAAATCCTTGTTCCGCTTACAACACAGAATCTTCTCTTCAAGTGTGTCCACATCAAGTTTGCATTATCATAGTCACCCAAACTTGATCTGATTAATGGCTCTAACGTGTTGCTGATCCAAGATACAAGCATCGACTGGACCGCAATCCATTCTTTTAGCTGGTCACAATCTTCAGGTTCTGTGACAGTCCCATCAACAAAACCGAACTTCCTCTTGGCAATCAAAGATCTTCTTATGGCTCTAGCCCATTCATCATAGTTAGTGCCTTTTAGAACAACCGGTGTGATGATAATTCCTGGTCCATCACTCGACCCTAGATGATATATTGGGTTCTTCTTTTTCATGTCATACTCTGTACTTTTGCCTTTGGTTGATGATTCCGTCTCATCACCCATCTTGTATAGCTTTACGGTTTAGGTTTTTTTTTTCTTTCGGTTTCTCAACTGGCTCGTGATGCCATGTTAAGATTTGGGTAAATCTCTTTCTTGTTTTCATTTATGCATTGCCATAGCTTTTTATACAAGACCATACTTGGTGTACAAGTTATTAACCCTAGACACCAACTTGAGCCCTTAATTATCGGTCTCAAGATAGCTAACCCTAGACCCCAACGTGAGCCCTTAATTATCGGTCTCAAGATAGATACTTCCCAACACAGACTCGGAAATACTTGGGACTCAAGACACATTCTTGAGTCCTACACTACTACGACACTTACCATATAACGTATTTCCTAATAGAAAATTACATTAGTAATGAAATTTTTTTGAATTTCTTTCTGAAGGCACCAACATACTGCAAAATCTTCATTAGATTGGTGATGAAACTTTTTTGAGGCTTCATTAGTGTTTCTTGATGCATGAAAACGTCAGCTCAATTTCTTATAGAAGTTGAATTAACTTAATGCAAAATTGTGTAAATCAATAATAACAAGGCTGAATTGGGGGCCAGGACATATTTTATACCCACACCAAAAGATATATGGGGCTTCCAAAATGATGGTGAGATAACAATTTTATCCTTCTCTAATAACTTCTTCTCCTCCCATTCTTCTTCTCCTCCGCTGCCTCTCTCCCACTGTTTCCCATTCCATTAACGGCTTTTGAGAAAAAAAATTCTCACCGATTCATCGTCGTAAGTGAACTAAAAAACATTAGGTTTTCAACTTCAAAATTGATGTTACAGTTCTAGGATCGTTAACCACGGTTTTTTATTGCTTAACGATTTTTGATATGCATGTTGAATTGATATAAAATCGTTAACCATTAGGGTGTAGTAGATAACGACCCTAAACCTGGTTTTCTGCCCTAGAATAATGTCGTCTATGGATTTCTAAATCGCTAACGACTCTGTATGATACAAAATTTGTTCCCTGTTCAAAAAATAGGAAGGGTCGTCATGTCAAATGCTTGTAGTCGTTAACTATGTTGAAGGGTCGTCATGTGAAGTCGTTAACGATGTTTAAGGGTCATTTTGTTTTATAAATTTTGCTTGCCGACCCTTGATCTATGAAATGGCTCGCTAGGGTCGTCAGTATATAGGAATGCCTAATTAACGACCCTAAGAGTAACATCTTCAGAGAGTAAAAAGTTTTCGAGTCGTTGGGTTCTAAACATATTAAGTTAACGACTCTATATGTCCTAACTAGCTGGAGTCGTCAATTATATCACACTTGGTTGACGATTTTTCATAACCTGCAAAAGTTGCAGGTTTGAGTCGTCAAAGGTTGTGTCAAGTAATTGACGACTCCTTAGAGTCGTTCGTTTATTACCCTCTCAACTTAACGACCCTCACTCTGAGTAGTTTCATAGTGTACATGAATCGACCACTTGGGGCATCATTCATACAATTTGAAGAGTACTGGAAGTTTACCTGATTGTTTTGAGCTTCGGGTTCTTCTTTTTGAGGATTGGTTCCTTCATTTTGAGCAATATGATTCCTCTACTGGAATCCCCCAAAAACTCAACTTCTTCCTCTCCACAACACAAAAACACAATTTTTCTTTTATCAAAATTTTATCCCTAAATATGATTTTAATCTAATTAAACTAATTAACAATTAATTAACTTAATTACCACTAATGATTTGGGGTAGTTTAGCCATTTAAAAAAGTTGGGAATAAGGGATAACTCCCAATTAATATTTCATGACCTTTTGTATCCTTTACCTAGGAGTCCCCAATTATTTTTCCAGGACCCCCAATTCAGCCCTGAATAATAAGTAGACACAAATTTAAAATAATGTCCTTAAGAGCAATTTTTAAAGAATAAAGAGTACTTTTTCAGTTCCTTTTTTTTTGTACGTGTTTAATTGGAATTTATTTGTACTCCCTACATACCAGGTATAAATTTGAGTAGTTTTGGATTTTGGTTGTCCTATTAGATAAACGAAATTCTATTTCCAAGATGAGTTTCTGTTATTTATTTATCTTTCTTGGAAAAACAGTAAACACACAGAATTAGCTGCTCCGGTTTGAAATCGAAGGAGCATTTGGTCTAGTTACAGGATTACAAGTATTGAAAGTGCTAGCAGTACTATCATCCGTAGGAGATGCTGCTGAGGTTGTAGCTAGGAATATAAGTTTTGGCTGCAGATCAAGCCTTAGGGGAATACAAGTAAATTTTCTGAAATAAGTAAACAAATCTAAGGCATCATCAATCATGATATCATTAGAGGTTTTGGCTGGATGTCTCCACTTCACCAGGGGTTTACCTTGAACTTGCATGTTGCATGTTTGGTTTTTCCCCTGTTTCTGCCATTTGATAGCCTCGATTTCCCCCAACGTGTTGCTCTTCTCTAAGGAGTCTACTTCGCAGTTGAATCGTCTCTGTCCATATATTTGTCCTTCATCATCTGTAACAACAATTGTGACACTTGCAGTGGCTAGTTATTAATCAAATTGTTGCAACATATCATGATTTTTTTGTGCTTGGGGTTCTGTCAACAGTTTGACTGAGCTGGTCAGTGTTTGGTTCCTATTGTGGGTGTAGTTCGAAGGGCTGGTATTAAGAGAATTTAGATGGCTATGGATAACTTCTGGTGATGGAGTAATATTTTGAAAACATTTTAGGCATCAGACCTTCCATATGTGCCAGGTTGTGGTACCACACAATTGATTCCAAGTTACATCTTTTACTAGACCGTGTCGAGTGTTATTACTCCAAGATTCTATATATTGTTTGATGTTGCTAATATTTTGATTTCAAATCCTACAATTTAGACTAAATCAGACGCCTTGCTAAAGGCGCAAAACAACATGGTATGGATATATATTTCAGCACAGTTACCGCACATCCTGCATACCAGTGATACAGAGTGATCCCATTTGCTTATTTTGTCACTAACAGGAAGAATTTCATTGTAGCATTTCCAAGAAAAAAATTGAATGCAGGGGATAAGTTCTATGTTCCATATATGCCTTCAGACAATATTAATTTGCTCATTTTCATGGCCACATACAAGATAATCATGAACAGATTTTACCGTCTTTTTCATTACTACTTAAATAGACCAACCTATCGACTAGAGCATTATTATGGTCCAGTTCAATGGAAGTAATGTTCTGGACAATGCGAGGGGCTAGAATCTGTTTTAAAAAGTCTTGGTTCCAAATCCTAGTTTGTGGGTCGAAAACTTCACAGGCCCCGGTGATAGTGTTAGAAATTAAAGGTTTTATTTCAGTCCACTCAATAATGTTTGGGCTATGGAGAGGGATACAATTATGGTTCCAAACTTCAATATCCTCTCCATTTCCAATCTCCCATATAACAACCTCATGTATGTTTTTTAAGCCATTCCACAGACTCTTCCAAAGAAAAGTGCAATTATTTTCTGGTTTCTTAGTGGTAAGAGGTGAGGAATTTTTGAAATATTTCCCTTTCTTAACATTTGTCCACATAGCATATGAGTTTTTTTTTTTTTTTATCATTCTCTATGCCAATTTTTCCAGCACACCATGGGTGAAGTATTCAATTTTTTTGAACCCCATTCCTCCCATAACTTGCAGACAATGCCCCAAGATTTTGGGCACCATCCTTTGCTTTCAGAGGCATTACTCCACCATAAGGTTCTATTCAGTCTATTCATTTGTTTGGTTATTGTTTTTGGTATTACAGAACATGAAATTTGGTAAGTACACAATGAATCAGATGCATGTTTTATCATGATTCCTCTCCCTGCCAGAGAGAAGCGTGCTAGACCAAGCTTTCAGTCTGGCCTTTAAATTGTTGATAATTGATTTGAAGCATTCAATTTTGGATTTTTGGGTGAAAAGTGGGACACCCAAATATTTGTCATCCATATTCTAACCGTCCCAACTTTTCGGATTTGAAGGATCTCTCTAGCATGCATATATGATACCGAATTGCTGAAGAAGATGCCAGACATGTCATAGTTGATTAATTTGCCCGATCCCTGACTAAAAAGATCCAGAATCTTAACAAGGTTTTTGCGCTCCTTTTTTCCAACTCTGGTGAAAATGAGATAGTCGTCAGCGAATTAGTGTGATACCCCGATATTCGACAATGGTGGGCCAAATGGAATATAAGTAATGATTTGTCATTCCTTAACACCTAGGCCTTTTCAGCACAATTGGCTCCAGAGTTGGCAGAAAACTCTGCAGTTAAGCGTGCTCGGGCGGGAGTAATCCAGGGATGGGCGACCATCCGGGAAGTTGCTGCTGGATTACCGCAGCGATGCCCGTTGAAAACCCCACACTGCCGGATAACCGCAGTGGCTAAGTGGGGACATCATCGGTGGAGGAACGGGTCATTACAAATGGTATCAGAGCCTACGACGGTTCACCTGCCGAGGATGGGAAGGTAGGCTGGACGGGGTTGGTGCAGATGCTTCTCATGAGGGGCAGGGAACGTCAAAGATCTGGGATTGTATATATATTCCGGAGCCGAGGACGGCTCCAATTTAAGGTGGTGGTATTGTAATACCCCTATATTCGACAGTGGTTGGTCAAATGGAATATAAGTAATAATTTTTGCTTCCCTAACACCGAGGCCTTTTCAGCACAATTGTCTTCAGTTAAGCTGCTCGGACGGGAGTAATCCAGGGATGGGTCACCATCCGGGAAGTTTCTGCTGGATTACCGCAGCGATGCCCGTTGAAAACCCCACACTGCCGGATAACCGCAATGGCTAAGTGGGGACAATATCGGGAGGGACGAGTCATTACATAAGATGTGAGAGATGGAGGGAGAATCTTTACCCATTTTAATACTGTTATTTATAGACAGAAGAAAAATGGATATTTATGAATTAAATAAAATTCTAAAACTACGATTTCACATTTTTCGCCTGTGTATGTGGTATGGTGGGAGTACATTTTTTTGGTTTCTGAAATAGATAAAGTAGGTATCAAACCTGAAGTTACAGGACACCACAAATTAAATACAGCTGGACTAACTGCAAACAACGTTCAAACATGACTAAGTGACGAATCTCAGGTAACAAAATTTCAGTTAATAGTATACCCCTAATCTCTAATAATCAGTAATAGTAGTAAAACATCCACTTAAATACGAGGTAACCTAGATTGATGAACCATGACCCAAAATCTAAAGTAGTTTTTTTTAATATTTCCGACAACTACCTTTTTTCAGAGAGAACTATTTAAAGCTGGATGATCTGAAAACTTTTCGCTCGAAACGTAAAGAACTTGCCTGATAACTCGTCGACGTTATACCTGCGGAGAAAAATAAGAACGAAATTAAACCAAAAGGTAACTTGAAACAAGATCAAAAAAAAGAAAAGAACAAGAAAACTAGCGCAACAAGGTGAAAAATAGAGAATATGATGAATGATCAGTTCAAATATGACGATCAGTGTTTCTGAGTATTTATGGGGTTGTTTTAGGAGAGAGGGAGGAGCTCTAATGTCAACAAAAAAGTTTACAAGACGCATTAAAAATGCAGTTGACCAGTTATTGTTTTCAAGCTCCACGTTGACAACCGCTCTTTGTAAATTTGTAGGTGTTTTTTTTTATTCCAAAGTTCTATCTTACAGATCAATACTTTGCCTCCTCAGAAGAGGAAAACAAACAATCTAAACCCGTCGTTAACATTCTTCTCATCTGATCCGAGAAAGCATTTATGCTTATTTTTTCCTTTTTTGATTTTACTAATGTTGTTTTTCAATGCAAGTTTTTGCTATTTAAAGTTTTTAGGTTGATTTTTGTTCTGTTGTAAGGGAGATTCACTCGTTGTTTCACAATAATTCTATTGAATTGATTTGTAGCTTTGCTATTTTGAACTCATTAAGAACAATGACGATTTTACTTATTATCTAACTCAGGGTTTGTTGGATATACAAGATTGTTATGGGCAAGTCATATTTCTCATCTCAAGCTTTTTATTATTTAAGGAAACAAATACAATTACGTTAAATATTCAGCGTTGATTTTGAATCCTATCACCATTTCGCATTACTATTTATACATGATTACCGTTTTTTATCGATGATTCTTTCGATCTTCGATATACTTGTAAAGGGTGGATCCATTCACACTATTCTTTTGGCACTATCTCACACTTTAGATGTCATTTTTTTTATAAGAAAACTAAATAATGAATTTGAGGCTAATATCTCGTGGATATATTGCTCTTACAAATATCTACATGCTTATCAGAAATTAATGCACTCCAAAATATCAAACTTTACTATCTACCAATCTTGATTAACAATATAAATTCTGTTGATTTTCGACGGCTGATTTTCAAAGTAGTAGATGATGGTGCTATATCTTTTGGAATGTAATTATTTTTAGTACGAAGATAAAACATTATAAGGAGAACATGTATCCAATTAGTAGCTTTATACGAGTCCGTTATCGCTTAGGTTTTGTAAAAAAAAAATGGTGTACAAAATGAGATTATCTTGTGTGGTTTGACGTTCCATGCAAAGAAAAATTGACTCAAAAAGGGCAATATATTAAGAAAAACAGTTCATCACCAAGAGAGTAATGAAGCCGTGGAGAAACCAAAAAACAAAATACTCGAAATTGGAGTACAGAAAAGAAAAAAGAAAAAAACAAAATCAAATACACCCAAGGCTAATTAGAACATAACAGTCTCCCAATTATTCAAAATCATATCTAAGCTCACTCCACTAAAAATCTTTGTCCCTGAACACCAATTATAGATTAGCACCTTCACATTGTTTATGATTTCTTCCGAGGCTTATACTTTCCATAAAATATCGTGAATTTCTCTACAACCACATAGACCACCAAATTGCAAACGGGATAATGTTCCAAATCTGTCTCCTTAAGTTAGAGCTTGAACCTTTTTTTTTTTTTCTGTTCTACTCTCAGATGGTCTGCTGACTGATTCTCGAAAAACCCATTACAATTTATACCCTTTTTAAAAAAAAAACAAACCTCTCTACTGGTCTCACACTGTAGAAAAATACGATTGTTTGGTTCCATGCCATCACTTGTGTGGGTTGATGTTTGAAGGAAGCGTGTGTGTTTGAATTACCAAAAAGAAAAACAAGAAAGAAGGGCACATGATCGTTATATGTATGCTTCTAACAAGGTATCTCTCTCTTTTCTTACCAATACACCAGGAATTAAAAGGTGGGAAACGACCATTTTTACAAAGTGCTTAAGCCAGACCCATATGCAAGACTTTTAAACATGGTAAGTTGGTATTAGGTAATTCAATTATTATTATGATTATGATTCATCTGGGAAACAGAGAAATACGTCCACTTGTTTAATCTTTTGACTAATTCTTCTGTTGTTGTTGTGGTTGTTTATTTTTCTTATATTTTTTGGTTGGTAGAGAAGACCAATTTTTTCTTTGATATAGATAATTATCGTGGAAAATTAAGTGACTTGCTTGGACTTTTAAGGCACTACTGTAAAGGTACGTCACAGTGTCAGACGTACAATCGACTACTTAATGTTTCATCGCAGGAGCTACAGTGTGTAAAGATGAAAAATCAGCTTGAAAAATTTACATCTTGAACCCGCCATTGTTGCCTTTAGATGTCAGAATAGATTTCAAATTTTAGCCGTATTCACTGTGCCATATTTCTCGTAAGAGCATCTACAATGGCGATGGCCACAATGTCAAATAAACAAATTATACTACTCTTTATCTCTCGATATGATAGCTGGATAGATTTTTGGGTATTACTGCCCGTTTGGATAGCATATATCAGGACCAATTACTAAATGGTCTGCTGGTTGACATGCTCCCTTCCACTGCGAAGATAGGGATTCGAATCCTGTAATTGCTAAAATCCACTCTAATTTAAGGAGTTTGGATGTAGTCTAGGGACCGCTAGTCTAGGGCATCAAAAAAAAAGATAGCATATTAGGTATAGTCTTTCGGTTTTTAGAAATCGAAAAATTAGAAATCAGTTTGGCCGTCAAATTTCAAAACGATTTCTAAAAATTGAAAATTAATTTTTTGTGATGCAAAATAGTTTTTCTTCGCGCTTCTTTCTGATTTCAATTTATAAGAAAATAAAAGTCAGAAACAGATTTGTATCCAAACATTCTATATGTTATTTCAGCTAGAATAATCGAATAAGATAAGGGATCCCGGATAATCATTTCGACAACAGTTTTTTTTTCTTTGACAAATCCACTGTGGTGCTGTTATTAGTTATTACTCCATATCCACCTTGCTCTTTACCAATTCTATACTTGTTTTTGACCACGTTGTTTTCCCCGTCTTTCCAAGTAAAAATCCCTCGTCGTAAGACCCTGTCCATAGTCAAATAAAAACAATTGCACCACCAACAACACCACTACGGTGGAAGTTACATCTCATATCAGTGACCTCACTAAAGTGAACTTGAGTGGAACTTCTGTTCCTCTTTTTTACCAGTCACCAGAGTTGGCAGAGTAGAATTGACAAGTGAACCGTGTTGAAACAAGCTGACTCAGCCAACTCACCTTTTCAGAAACTATTCTTTTATCCTTTTCAACGACAATGAATATCGGGCTTCTTTTTTGACTTACACAATTCAAGCCCACTAAAATAAACAATAAACAAATCTAAACAGTAAGAACTCAAGAGTGATATTCTCGTAAATAACCTCAACTCTAAGGGTATTTTATCCCCGAAAATCATGACTAAACCCCGGAAAGGCGTCGTTCCGTCTAACACCGTTTCACCAACCGTTTAACTTAACTCTAGTTAACCAACCCTGGTTAAATCCTCTTTTAACTCATCCCACCTATTTATTCCCCAATTCCCCAAACCCCAACAATCAAACAGTCTCAGAAAGAAAAATCAACACCCAGAAAGTAAAATACAGTAAATTAATGGGGCTTTCAATAGAAGAAGAAGAGATATGGAAATGCAGGAAACATCCAACAAAGAAGAAGATAGTATCAGGAGTATGTCCAAGTTGTTTAAGAGATAGACTCAATAAACTTTGCCCTAATTGTGCTTGTGAACTCCCTTGTGTGCATTGTACGCCTCTATCTACTTCTTCTTCTTCATCTGGATTTTCTACATCAGATGGAGTTGCAGGTGGAATAATTACTGGTAGAATATCAAATCTTATTGAGAACGAACCAGCTTTTCGACGATCAAGATCTACTGCATTTCACATTCTACGACCGTCCAGATTTCTAAACAATAATACCCAAGAATCGTCGAGATTTGGACTTCCTCCGTCCGGTAAGAAAAAGAAATCTTCATCTTTCTGGTCGTCTGTTTTTACTAAGAAATCATCATCTAAGAAAGTTGAAGAAGAAGAAGACACAGAAGAAAAACAAGAAGAAGATGAGAAAGAAAATCAACAAGAGATGAAGAAAATAATGATGATTAGATCAAAATCTTGTTATTCAGAACGAGATCAGATTAGTAATCAGAATAATAATAATGGTGGTGGGGATGATGTTAGATTTAGTACTAGTAGCAACTCCGGTAGTAGCAAAGAAAGAAGAAGTTGGTATTTTCCGAGTCCAATTAAAGTTTTCAGACAACAATCCTTAAAGGTTATTCAACAACGATCTCCTTTATGTCGAGGTTGACATTTTCACCTTTTTAATTTTTCTTTACTGTAATTTTTATATTTTCTTAAATTTCTTGCATATAAAACTGTAATTGATCTCATTATATCAAGTGGAAATGAAAACTGGGATTTTACTAGGTTCTCTTCTTGTCAAAAATCTGATTTTGGGGTAATAGTATTTCAATACTGCTGCTTATGGATAGAAGAATTCATCCACAGATGTTGTTTTTCTTCACATTCTGTAATGGTTGATTCTGAAGTTATCATCACTCTTTGGGCTTCTTACAAGATGCTCCTATGTGGATTGTCTATCTTGTCATGCTTCTTTCTCAGCTATTTGCATATGAGGTGGTATTCAGATAGTCTTAAGTTTCATCTTCTAAAATTGGTAGTGCTTCAACATTTTGAGATTTATTTGGTTTACAATTTTCAGTTGTTGAAATTGTTGTTTGAAGGCAGTCGATTGTTATGAATAGTTACAATATACTGTATCGTGGGATTTTAGTATACTCGTTGCATTATGATCAAGCTGCAAGTTCTGGTTATTGACAAGTGATGCTATAATTCTTGAAGGGTCTCTAATGATTTGCAGTTTTCTGAGTGAAGAGGTGTTTATTGGGAATTGTAATGGGTTTATGACAGGCTTATGGTCTGTGCAATCATGGTGGACACCTTTATTTTTCAGCAGTCAGCTTGTATTGTTCTTCTTTTTAGGTCTTCTGCAATTTCAGGTCTTGTTGTTCTTTTCTAACTGCAGGGTTGCAATATTTGCAAAATTGTGTTTCCTGCAACAAGTTTTGCTTGTAGTGCTTGCAAGTCAGTGCAGGTGGTTCCAACAAGTCTGGTAAATGTTGTATATGGATTATTGCTGGAGTAGTTTCTGATGGGAGTTTCTTTCAGTAGTGAATATAGCTTTAACTGTAGCACCAGGTGCCATTGTTCATGTTTTGAAGAAAGAAGAGATAGTATTGTGTTTATTGTTCCTTCATCTGATATGGGTAAGAGGAGTCGACAGAATGTTTGTTGGTAGATATTATGGCTTGGGTGTATGATTATTGCAGGCAACTGAGGCAAGATTAGAAAATGGACGTTAACAAGATATTCAGTGGATTATTTCTGTATTGCTTACTTATGTTAGACCCTTTTGGGTATTATCTTGAACAGAAGATGTTCCTGAAGTGTCTGAAGGACAGATTGAAATTGTTGGAGAGCCTGACAACAGGACAAACATGGACAGAAGTTATGAGTGTGCTGAATAAAAATACTGTTTAATTGATTAAGGACTCGAATGGTCACCATGTGATTCAACATTGCTTGAAGATTTTTTCAAATGAAGAGAATAAACGTCTTTTCAGGACTTCAGTAAGCCACTGTGTTGGCATTGCCAGAGCTGCAATGGGTGTTGTGTTTTGCATCAATTTGATGTTTAGGTCAAACAGATGGACATCTGCAAGATCACTTTGTTGCTGCAGTAAACGCAAATTGCACTGGTTCTAGCACAAAATCCATTTGTTGGTTCTGCCGTATGTAGTGGCACTGAGTTTAGCAGCAATCTGGTGGGGAAGTTTCTGAAAGAATCTGATGATGAATCTGTTACTGCGTTCGCCATTCAATATGCTTCAGTTTACAACACCTTCCAGGGCAGTTTCCTACATGGTAGTGGAGTTCGAACATTGATGGTGCCCTTCATACAGGCAACTCCAAATGGCGTTTCACAAGTTAAAATTCTGGTACCAGTCATGGAAATGGGCATCGAGGAATTCAACGGGGGTGGGTAAAACTTATGATTCTTGGTTATTACATAGATGTTTTTTTTTCCACCTTAAGCTTCTTAACATTCTCATTTGAATGAGTTTATAAACTATCCATGCTTTCCTTGTTTTAAGTGAGTTCATAAATTATCCATGCTTTCCTTTGTAGCTATTCACTGTTTTTTTTTTATTCAAGAAAATGAATATACCAGGCTTCAAGTAAAAGCATCCAACATTTCCTTGCTGACTTAAAGAGTTCTGAAATTCAAAACAATTTCTCTCAGTTCTCTCTTTCTTTGCTAATCTATCAACTACTCTGTTACTCTACCTATTGGAATAAATGCAGCATCAGTTATCCTTTCCAGACAACATGAGAAATTAAAGCTCCTTGTGCAGCTTAAAGCTTCCTTCACATCCATGCATTCAGCTTGCTCAGCCTCTTCTTCTTCATCTAATCCCCCGCGAGTGAACTTTCCTTTTGCTCCAATGCAAATTCCTGCAGAATTACACACAATTAGTCCAATGCCAGCAATATCAGTCAATTTATCATATGAGGCATCCATATGTATTTTAACCACTCCCATGGCAGGAGGAATCCCTTGAAGTCCTGCACACCTGCCACCACATTATTTGTATGCACAGAGTATCACATTGGTTACCTATTCACTTAAGAAGATGAGGTACGGTCGTATTCATCAATATATTGGCTACTATGCCATAAACCTTTTCACTTGGGTGTACTGCATCAAAAAATACGTATTTGCTTGGGTCGGTACAAGTTAACGGATTTCCAGCTTCGCACAAAACCGCAAACTCAATTGTCCCCGTTCCGCAGCATCCTTCCTCTATGTTCTCGAATCCTTTTGGTTCCCCATGCACAGTTCATAAAGGAAAAACAAACTCAGCAGTGCTTTAAATTGTGGTGTCTGTGACTACATTGGGTCTAAAGTTTGGTTGAAACATAAAAACCAAGATTTACCATATTGATCCGGATTTTGAATGATATGTAGAAGAGGATGGTAGATATCTGCATACACCAGTTTGATCCCCTTAAGCTCTTTATTCAAACTCGCCATCAAATGTTGTAACCTGACATTAAAGTCTTTACTAGCTCTGTTTAACTCTTCCAAACTCGGTATTACAGAAATGTGATTCAAAGTTCTTGCTATCGGTAGGCAACCACAAGGAGGAAGCCCAGATAGTGATAATTTTCTAGCACCCAAATTATAAAGCTCAGTAAGGAAATTTCTTGCAATGCCAAGGAGAAAATTCTCGTATTCATCTATCGTAAAATGGGATGATCTTCCCGGCATTGTGAAGTAATTCTCGATGAAATCATTCGTTCCAATGCTGATAAAGTACAATGATTCTCTTGCTGCCTTCACTGCACCATCCTTCCCAAGAAAGGATGTTAACTTCTCCAGGTACTCTTTGAAGTTTTCCAACTCTTCAGATAGAGGTATCACAGACTGCGTGCAAAAGAGACGGGTAATTTCATAAGAATAATCATATATATGTATATGCAAGAGTGAACTAAATTGATGAACTTACTAACACTTTAGAAGTTGCAACATCATAACCAGTTGCAGCTGATGCAAAGGTAACTCCGGTAACAAAATCTTCAATACCAAAAGCTGTATCCAGATATGCAGGTATGGAATGTTTGATCCCTAACATCTCTGCTAGGAAATCAGTGGTCAACCGACCGTTGCAAAACCTTCCAGTGGGTTTTCCACCTTCAAAATCTTGTCCATATGGTAGAAAGTTACTTCTTGCCAGTGTTGGAATGTGATTGTTATTTCCTGCATCAACTGTGGAGTCTCCGAACACGATAACTCCCGGAATCTTATTTGTTCCCATGATTTGCAGAACTGAAAATACAAGCATGTTAAGAACACATAGTAGTAGACTGTAGTGAGTTGTCATTGGTTATTACTGGTTAAGCTTATTATTACAAATCGGATAATGCCGATGCCTTATATAGGAAAAGTCTAAAACTGTCTTATATGTGAAAAGTGAAAAAGTGAAAATGAGGCCTCCTCTACTGTAATTTTGCGATGATATGAAGAGTGAACCTTGTTGTGTGCTTTGACTGACATTCAACTGCCAAGGGGACCTCTATATGAAGAGGTCGATCAGTTTATAGTTGGATTATTGGTGTGGAGTTATCCCAAAACTTTATAATTTTAAGGGTAATGTCACCATCATTTGTACCGTGAACTGGCCCGAAATTGATCACACTGTGAACTACCAAAATGTGAATCTGTGGTTAAAAATTCTTCTTTTGGCAAGTACCAGAAAGTAAAGTAGATGAAATTCATTTATTTGATACAGTAAATATTTGAGTCATTTGAAAATGAAAAATGAACAAGCTACAGACTAGGTCAGGTCGACGCCAAGGCTTCAAAGAGATGCAAGAGGGAGGAGAGAGCAAGCATCTGTCTCTAACATGGTTGGACAATGCAGATTGAGCTAACATACGAGCAATTGAATTCCCATTTTTATTTTGACAAAAGTGAACCGAAGACCATAGAACTCTCATTGCTAATAAGATTTCTGATTTGGCATATGATGGGTTTGATCCGCCATAGTGATGCTTTGCAAATCGTGTAGCATGAAGAAATCTATACGCTTCTGCAGCAAGCGGGTTGTTTGGTACATCCTTGAAACTGAGCATCGATGGTTGAAATACTGTTTCCACCATTTACACAGCATTTGTTGGGCGAGAAACAACAACATATTTCCATTTCTTCTCGATCGAGATGTTAGATTCGAATCTAATACCTTTTCAGTACGGAGTCTGGACAATATATTGAAGAGCAGCTGATGTATAAATGTAATGTCTATCCAAAAGCATACCGTCAGTGAGTGGTTAGATGTTGCTATTTTCTAGATGAATGAATGTTAATATGTTCTAAAGACAAGTTCATCAAAATTAATGTTATATCTTGTTTAAGAATTCCACTAGCTAGCTAATTAATGTTATATATCTTGGCCCCACAACCTTGTTGCTTGTTTTGACCAAGCTTTCGGTCATTCAGGGCCAACTAAATCCCACAATCTGTTGCTGGTCATCTAGGGTGACCTGGTATGTAGTAGGTAGTTCAATTACTTATATACCCTTAAACCGTTTAAATTACTAATCTATCATTATCCTTAATATATAAACTTAAAATCAATTTAATAAAAATCAAAATCAGTTTCTTCATCTTCGTCTCTGGCTGAACGATCTTCCCCTCCTTCACGAGAAAAAAATTTCATCACCAGGATTAATCGTTGATTCGTGAAAAGTTAATCGTCGATTGAACTCAACTACATAATGGTTCATATGAAGGAAAAAGCAACGAGTAGGGGTTCAAAAACGTCTTCTAATTGGGTTTAATTCCTGAAAAACTAGGGTTTTTTCATGACTACAGTATTGAGTTCGGCTCATAATTTAGTTGCGTTTTGAACCGAACTGTTCTTGATAATTTTAACCTGAAGTGTATACGTACAGTGAACACATAGGAGGTTCAATTGCTGTTCAGCTTATTCGATGATTTTAATTTTGAGCTGAACATGGTTCGTCTAGTTTACTATTCCTTAGGAAATTTAATGAGAAAGTTCGTCACATATACTAATTAACGAGCAAGCCGAACCTACCATTTTTGAAGGTTCGGCTATTACGTATTCATCACATAAGACGAATCATTAACAAATTTTTTTTAAGAACAACTCTCAGGAATAGGTTCGGCTTGTTATGAAATTTTCAAATAGGCCGAACTAGTAACAAAATACAAGGTCGACCGATAACTTCAAACATTTCAGTGATCCGAACCGTTCATTGTTTGTAATGAACCAGGTGGGTTCGGCTGATAATTATAAGCCGAACCTATACCTTGCTTGCCGAACCAACGATCAAAAGATTAATTTTTTTTGATGATTTCAACCTACAAAAATGAAATTAAACATAAAATAGATGTATACCTGTGTATTAGAAGCATTGGGTTCCTCATAGATGTTTGAATCAAAATACAAGTTTTTCCTCACTTCCCCTTCTTCTCCAAATAAATCTAACTTTTTTTTTCTTCCCCAAAAAATTATCATCAACACAAATTTTTATAACTTAATTATCTTAAACTAATCATTTAATTAAACACTAATTAAATTATTAAGAACTAATCATTATTATTAACACTAGTATAAAAAGGGTAAATTTCTCATTACATAAAATATTTGGTTAAGGGGATTTTGGATTTACTATTTACAATCCATTTTTGTCTTCATTCAGTATGCCCTGAAATTTTCCTGTATGCCCTAAAACATGTTTCAATTTTTAAAACTATGTCGTATCTTCCTGTCAAGAGTATATACCAACTAGGGGTATTAGACAAGGTGACCCATTCTCTCCTTGCTTGTTGATTTTATCAATGGGATTCTTATCTAGAAGCTTAATGGTTGCTGAGACTAACAAGGCTATTACAGGTATTAAGGTGGCAAGAAGAGCTCCACCCATTTCTCATTTACAGGTATTTGGTAGTGTCTCTGGTGAAACTTTGAATTTTGACAAATCATGTGTTTATTTCAGTGGAAATCTTAATCCAGGTGCTTGTGAGTATCTAGCTATGAAGCTTAATATGAAACTGGTTAATGACTCTGAAACCTATTTAGGTGCTCCATTGCTCTTGGGTCACTCCAAAGTTAGATCTTTTGATCCTATAACTCAGTCCTTTGAAGCTAGACTTAAGAATTGGGTAAGTATATCTCTTAATCTAGCTGGTAGAAATACTCTAATAAAGTTTGTCTTGAACTCTCTTCCTACTTACCAAATGGGTTGTTTTAAGATTCATAAAACCATTATTGATAAGCTTGATACTTTACATAGAAATTTCTGGTGGGGTTATCATAGTCACAAAGGTATAAATTTTTTAGCCTGGACTAATCTCAATAAGCCTAAGGAATTAGGAGGATTAGGCTTTAGGAATTTAGAAAATTCCAATAAGGCTTTAATCATGAAACTAGCTTGGAAAATAAGTCCAAAAGAGGATGAGTTATGGATACAAATTCTTGAGGCTAAATACTTTCACAGTGACAGTTTCCTTCATTTATAAAAACTTAAGATAATAGCTCTTGGATTTGGACAAGTATTCATAGATGCATAACAGTGATTAAGGAGAACAGTTGTTGGGGCCATTAGGTGTGGAAATAAAGTTAAAGTCTGGCAGGATAAATGGATCATATGACTAGATCACCCTCCTGAGCCAGTTAGCTTGGAAATTGTTTCCACTATAACCTTTGTTAAAGATATGTTCATACCAGGAACTAAAACCTGAAATGTTCAGCTTGTACAAAATAGTTTTTCTAATGATACTGCTAATAAGATTATGTCACTTTGGATGGCTCAGATACTTTAATTTGGTTACCTGATAGAGAAGGAATTTTTCCTGTCAAAAGTGCTTATAAAGTTTTGTGTAACTATGATAATGATAATGTTGTTCCTCAGGCTGTTACTAGTGTAACATGGAAAGCTCTTTGGAAATGTAGAACTCCTCACAAAGTTAAACTGTTGGTATGGAAGGCTCTTAAGAATATCATCCCAATTAGGGACAAATTTTTTAGATATAGTGATGAGGTGTCAAACTCACAAAAATATATATTCCTTTCTTCTTACACTAACAAGTAGCACAAAGATAAGCAGGTTCGTTCCTAAGGGAGAGTTGAGTCTAAGTTGTCGATTAAATTTCTGAATATATAAATAATGCAGAAACTATGAAACAAATGATGCAAACAATGAGGATGAAAATGATTAGGGGTTCTTTCTCTACTAGTGAACAAGAATCTTCTCCAAAACGTTTATTAACAATCTTAGACAAGTTATAAGTTCAATAAGTCCATTAAACTCCAAAGTCACTTCGTAGAATAAGTTCTCTACTCGTGTCTAGTCAATCAAGCCACTTTGAATGAGCTCTCTAGTGTAACTTAACTAATCGGTATGTTCTATGAGTCGACTTGATCCTAACCACATGCACGTAAGTTCGACATGTTAACTTAGGGTTATCAAATACACATCAAAATCCACAACATCTCATTACAACGTTGATGCTTTGCTACTTGTGATTATATTACCATAACAATTATGGATTACGGCTCTAAAATCTAGCATTAGTTTTGCAAACAAGTTATCTAATTGGCCACTCAAACAACTTAAAAACAATCCATGGTCATAAGAACGGTAAAAGACAATCAATAAAACAATATTGTAAAGAAAGATTAACTTGGATAAAATATCAAAGACATGTCACATAGTTTTGAAATAACCCAAACCAAACAAGAATTAGCTACTGGAGTTCATGGCAACCGAATAGATAATCAGAAAACTAGAATTTTAAACCAACTATGCAAACCAAAACGAAACAGCAGGTGGAAGATGATAGTGAATGGCCTGATGGTATATGGCTGTGAACTGGTGAGTGGTTTGTATGGATAGTATTGCTGTTGTATTGATGCTGCAGTCGATGGTCTCGAACTCAGGCCTGCGCAGTGCTCTGGTGATGGCTGTATAGCTGCTCTGGCTTGTAGACTGATCTCGATGGTGCTGTGGAGTGTTGATGATGGATGGACTGGTGGTATGAACTGCAGCTGCTGTTGGTGGTGGGATGTATGCAGTATATGGATGGTGGAGTATGCTGTGTTGCGACTGGTGGTAGAATGCAGGTGGGATGCTGATGTATATGATATGAAGGGATGTACTGAGATGATGTATGCAGTGGGGATGCAAGAGATGAACTGGATGGAGGGTTTTGGAGAGGAGCAGAGCTCCTCTCTGTTGGAGGTGGAAAACAGTCGCAAGGGGGTATGAGATAATCTTGCTGTAGCTTTGAGTCCTTTTATAGCTTCAATTCTTGTAAAATTCCATGCCGACTAAAACCCACTTTCCTAAATCATCTCGACTTCTGAAACAAGTTACTCCCTGACTTGTCGGCCAAATTTCTTTTCATCTGATCTTTACGGCCATGTACTAAGCCAGTAAACCGTTGGCAAACAACCTACATGGTCCACAAATTAGCACCACAGAACTGTGATTGTACTAGCTTCTACCCCTTTGGCTAACCGGTGCTGCAAACCCAGTTCTCTTCAAGCCCATGGCGAACAGCCTCACAATTAGTCACAATGACAACAAGTTTTCAGCTGTATTTCAGCTCAAGATACTACTCAGATAAGTCCCAAACTCGAGTCTAAGGCAGACCTAACCCACACTAGCAACAACTGCTTGTTTCTTCTCAATTGAACTTAACCTGAACCCTTGTTAGCCATCAAGGAGACAGTTTAGTCGCAGCTGCAACTGGACATATTCTCTTGTTCTGTGCTGGTCTTGAGCAAGCCTTCTAATCCTCATTATGAACCCACACACTTGCACCACTGAACCATGGCTAATACTGCAAATACTAGAGCAGAACTGGTGGTCTTCTCCCTACTATCTCGCTGCCAGAACGTGTCATTCCTGACTTCAAAAACCTTCCCAAACCCTTCGTACGCAGTACTTCGAAACATGGTTGGTCGACGGCAGTCTTGGCTGGAAGCAGAGGTCGTTCAGGCCTTTGTACAAACACCTCGTGTGCAATTCTGAGTTGGTGATGGGTTACATAACGGCTGCACCTTGGATGTCACACATCGACTCCTTCCCTGCTCAGAATTCACATTCAAACACAAACACACATTCTCATAAATCATTCATAATCTCAAGAGCACAGATAATCATTAATTCATCTCCTAGAACAATGACAGCACATCATCTTCTTCCCTGGATTTCTTGGTTTGTGATTTGGAGTTCTCACACTAACCCATGACTCTATTGTCTAGGCTTCAGAACTCTGTCCAAGACATTTTCAAATTCGAATCAAGCCATAACCCAACTAAGACTTCATTTGATCCCTTCGTTCACAACCAAAATCAACGACAGCAAATTCAGTTTCTTCTGTGTATTTTCTGTTCATTAATGCCCAACTGGAACATCTCTGACAACTCATTACTGCTCCGTGATGTTTTCCGCTTCAAAAATATATCCTGACCGATCAAACAGAACCCTTCATACTTGGAGTTACCGGCGTGGAACTTGGTGAGCACCTTGAGCGCCACCTGGAGAAAAGAGGAAAGATTGGTGTTGTCTGCATTTGTCGCGGCCAGCTTTTAGGTATATAGACGAGGGTGGCCCTTAGTGAATCTAGCGTCTGTCTTTAACCGAATGAAATGGCTATTCTGTGTGTCTGCCCCGAGTAGAAGCAACGGTTGCTTCAGTAATTTCTTTGTTTGACACATCAAAGTACTGTATTTTTACAAATCCGTCAATTCCAAGCAGTAAACGATTCTAATTCGTCAATTCCAAGTTCGCCAATGCATAAGGTTCCCAAAGAGCAAATTGAGATCCCTTTTCTCTTCTTTCTTGTCACATGACTCCAAAATACCTATAAAATGCAAAACAAGCATAATATCCGAAAAGTAGGAATTACCTATAGATCCTATTATAGTGTTCTTAGTTAGTGGCAGGTCCACCCACTAAAGCCCAGTAAACAGAGGTCCATAATTAAGAGAAAACATAAAAATGGACCTATTTTTTAAGCCCAGGTCCTTACACGTGCGGGATAACTAATGCGAAATTTTAAAATACCACAAATAACCCTCCCTATTTAACAGGAATTATAAGCACGAGAAGAACATTAACCTCTCATATTCGTTTTCTTCTTCTCTTTCTTCTCACTGATGCTGCAAATGGATTCTGTACAGATCCAAAAAAAATTCTTCAATCTTTCTCGTTTCTATCAAATCAATGTTTATTTTAGGGTTTCACGATCGAATCGTTGTTGTGTTTGATTCCGTTTTTCTATCTCCATGTTTGATTTGTTGATTATTTACCAGATCTAGATGAATAATCATATTTTTTGTTTATTTCATTGTTAGATTTACTTATACCACTTCCATTTTGTTGGTTTTAGATGTGTTTCAGTTTGTTTTTGTATATGAAGCAACAGTACGTATATCCCGTACTGATAGAGACTCAATTTATAAGAAGAAGAAGAAGATGATGATGCATCGTTATGATTTACGACGAGAAGATTTGTTTGTGTTTCCGGGTATGTTTTTTAATCATCTTTTTTGATTATTTTGTTCGTTTTTCTTCATTGGATTTTTTTTCCGATTGTATTATGAAGATCAAATCGATTTTCATGATGCTATTATGTTTTTAGGTTTGATACAGTTTGCTTTTGTGTATAAATTGACAGTATGTATACGACGTACTGATACAAAAGTATTATGATTCGGTCATATTCAAATTTTTGCCATTTTTTTTGGTTCAATCTATGAGTACGTATGTGTAGTACTGAAATATGTGCTTTGATTCAGTTATATTCAGAGTTTTTCCATTGTTTTTGGGTTCGATCCATGAGTGCGTATGTAATACTGAAGTATGTGCTTTGATTCGGTTATATTCAAAAGTTTTCCACTGTTTTTGGGTTCGATCCATGAGTAAGTATGTGTAATACTGAAATATGTGCTTTGATTCGTTTATATTTCTGAGTTTTGCTATTGTTTTTGGGTTTGATCCATGAGTACGTATGTGTAATACTGAAGTATGTGCTTTGATTCAGTTATATGCATGGATTCATCACTTCTTCTTGACATGCAATTGATTTTTTAGTTCATGAATATGCAGTACATATATGACGTACTGTTACAAACTTCTCTCTTACATCAAATAATTTTGACAGAAGCCATTCTGGTTTTTCCCTTTCATGGTATTCCAGTACATGTATAATGAACTAGAATACTAAATAAGAAAAAGACTATTCTTGTCTCATATTAGTTATTTAGATATGAAATTGTTGTATTAGCTTGGATTCAAGATTATGTCCACATAGAATCCTTAAGTTAAGGATTTAGTTGCAACAAAGCTAATCATTTCTTATTTCAGGTTCAAAGTGATCATTTTGATGAGTTTTTCGCCCCTGAGTTGGAAAAACATGGTTATCAAGATCTCTACAAGAAGAAGACAAC
The DNA here is from genome assembly GCF_003573695.1 of Papaver somniferum. Classification (NCBI taxonomy): domain Eukaryota; kingdom Viridiplantae; phylum Streptophyta; class Magnoliopsida; order Ranunculales; family Papaveraceae; genus Papaver; species Papaver somniferum. The sequence continues at coordinate 77,960,478 of NC_039359.1, read as the reverse complement.
AGAGGTTTGCTTGCGTACATTTTTGATTTAATGGTCATAAACTCCAAATATTCAGTTTGTGATAATGAATCTGTTCACTGTAGGTTTACACCGGGACTTATGCTATCGATGGTTGTGCAACATTTTTCCGAAGGGACAGATTTGCCCATGTGAAGAAATACGAGGTTTGGAGATGACAGACTTTCTTTTGAATTATTGTTACTATGTGGGTTCACATGTTAAACAGTTTACTTTTGTATGTAGGTCGAATTCAACAAGGCTGCTCAGTCACTGACAGATGCTGTGGTCCCAATAACTCAGAAGAAAGCTGCTTTGTCTCGACTTCTTAAGGTGATTTTTCTTCTTTGGGAGTCTCTTATGCAGTTAGTTGGTGATTAGATTCTTTCCCAGAATCTTACTCCCTGTATTATTCTATTTGTCCATTCAATTTTGTATAGGATAATGTTGTGCTAATAGCGGTTCTGGAAGCAAAATTTAGCAACCACGGATCCGATACTCCTGGAAAGCGGCAGCTTCTTTGTGTGGTAAGAAAATTGAAATGTTGTATGTTACATTTTCATTTGTGAAAAGCATCCTAATATGTTACACGTGAGCAGCTTAAAACAATTTAGCAGTCGGGAGTGGACTCCAGGTGCAGCAGACTACTCCTGGGTCCCTCGCATAGCTGACTGACATTTCAGCCTAATTCTGCAACTGCACGTAGGGGATTCAGGTATGGGGATCAAGGCAACTTAGTTGAGCATGTCTTTTTAGATACATCTGGATCGCTGAAGGCACTATCTATTGTCCTAGTTAACATAGCTAGTTATCAGTTATTATCATAGGCCTACATCTGTTTTATCTCAATCCTAACACCTGAACAATAATAATACGAGGCTTGTGCAGCATCCACTCCCCTCACTAATACCAGTGTTTAATGCTGCAAGTACATGCCTCTATTATTTATTTTATCATATGTTATTAAATTTCTAATTTTATGCTATTAAATTTCTAAGAGATTAAGAGCATCAAGAAGGAAGTTTGAGATCATTTCAAACATGACAGCCTAAAATAAGGATCCGATTCGGGTTATTAAATGTGCATCATATTTAGACTATTGATCTTTGTCTCGACGAGTGCTAAACTATTTGTACCTTTCTGAACTACAGAAGCCTTCGTATTGGCTGATATCCATAGCCCCTCCTATCTATCTTCTTCAAACTGGTGAGCTTGATATCAAGGAAGATGCTGCATTAGCAATATCAAATGCTACCTCTGGTGGTGCCTGTGAACAAATCGAGTATTGAACAGTCAGTAATGAAGGAAATTCTTCGAATGAAGGTATGCTATTGTTTGATGAGTTGTTGGGATTTAGTGTTTATATTAAGGCTAGGTTCTGGCAAGGTTTATCAGGATTTAAAATAAGTTTGGTCAAGATAATATTTTTGAAGAACGCATTTAACAGAAACTTTTGATGTCACTGATTTGCGGGTATCATAATATGCTTAGGTATAAGTTAAGTCAGCGTAAGTGACTGCTTATCGGGTAAAAACTGCACGGAAATAAATGAAAGATCGTTGCATGTGAAATGTGGAAGTTGTAAATTCCATACCATATGGTTGGTCCTTGCGACTTTAAAGTAGTGATCTAGTTCAAGGGAACAGGACTACAAGACTTAATTTTGGTGCACTTATGTAAATGAAATGTTGTCTGTTACATTTTCATTTGTGCAAAGCATCCTAATATGTTACTCTAGTTTGCTATGTATCACTCGATCCTTGATAATCACTTTCAGGGTTTGCTGTAGATATTCAATAGCTTCTTATGGACATTAATTTTGTTGGTTAGGTTTTTAGTGGTTATGTCACCCTGTTCAATCATGCAAAACTATACCTCTTTTGTATTAAAGAAATACTAGAGATTAATGGTATGATCCTACAATATATGTGATGTAAAACGTTTTCTAATTTATTTATCATTGATTCTAACAAACATGTACTTTTCCTGTAAGCAGTTCAACAGATACATACTCGAATTCGTAAGCAGCAGATAAATACTCGAATTTGTAAGCAGTTTAGCGGATACGTGTTCTATTTGTAAGCAGCACGACAGATATGTACTCAGATTTGTAAGTAGTGTAACAGATATATACTCGAATTTATAAGCAGTGTAGCAGATATGTACTCGAATTTATAATCAGTGTAACAGATATGTACTCAATATAATGAATGTGTAAACACACACGTTTGGTAACAATGGGTATTATGGTCATTTCCATGTTTTAATTAATTTTGGACCTCTAAATAAAAAAAAAATCCGGTTGGACCCTACTATAACTAACTTTGTGGGCTTAGGACCAAACAACAAAGTTTCCATCCGAAAATACAAGAGAAAATAACTAAGAAAAGCATAAGAAAGTGATACTCAAATGATATATTTTGGGCATCTATCATATAAGCAAGATGTAATACTCATTGTAGCCTTTGCAATACTTCTTTTGAAACAACTGAGCATCTTTTCCTAGATTGTCCTTATGATAGGTGTTTATGGATTGGAGTTAATGTTAATGTTCGTAATATTCTAACTATTCATGGTGATTTGCTGCATTGGATTCTAAATTGGTTTAATACAGGGCCTTATCAAGGATATCTCCCTCCTGCTGAAAAATAGCACAAACTAAATTTGCTTATGATTACACTCTGGATAATCTGGAGAGATAGATGTAATGTTGTTTTCCAGAATATCAAACCAAACAGATTGATCTCCATAAGAAATATTGCTATTGTGGTTGAAAGTTGCAAAGCTGTTAACAGTAGTAGCAATGTTTCTTACACTAATCTTCAAGTGCAGGCACTCAAATAGGATCCACCAGACAAAGACTATACTAAAATCAATATTGATGCATCCTTTGATAAGATATCTTACACAGGTAGCATAGTTCTAATTTTGAGGAATTTTGCAGGTCAATGCCTTGGAGCCAAAGGGAAATTCTTCAATGGAGGAATGATAACTGATTAGGAGGCGGATCAACTGGAATGTTTGTCTATGAAACTTACAGCGGAATGCGCAAATTCTAGAGGCTACACCAAAGTTATTCTAGAGTCTGATAGTGAAGCCAATAAATGAACAATACTCTTATGTTCACTGGATGAACCAAGGAACTATCCTTGATATGAAATTCTTATTACAGGGCAGGGATTCTTTTTTTTTCCAATCAGTGAATAGGTTGAAGAATGGTCTAGCTGATAAAATAGCAGAAAAAACTAGATCTGATAAGGTAGATTTTGAGTACATTGATAATATTCCACAGTATATGCTGGACTGGGCAAAGGAAGATTTTACCAATTGTAATCAGCATATTTATATCAATAAAAGCAACCATTTTGAATCCAAAAAAAAAGTTTGGGGCTGGTGGGGCTTAAATATATTATTTTTTTGGGCCGGCTCCTATGAAAACTATCAAAATCTTTATTTGGCATGCTAGGTGGTCTGACAAACTGAACGAGCCATTATGACAAAAGTGTTCACTGATTGATGAAATTATATTTAGTAGAGTCTTGATTGCTGGATTTGTAATCTATGTCGTTTGACATAATTTTGTCGACGATTGACTCTTTACCACATGTAAATAAGCATACCTCCTCTAATTTTGCTTCACACTTTTTCTTATTTATCTTTCTGATAGACGCATTTATGTGTCTAATATATCTCAATTGTATATAGTGTCAGTGCTCGATTCTATACTTATTTGGTTATTTTATTTATTTGTAGGTGTTTTTAGAAGAATAAGGTTTTGCGGCGAAATTGGCTGAAAATGCGGCGTTTGGACCTCTGTTGATAGAGTACCGGAAGCACCTCAGAAATACCCCGGACGAACCCCGAAAAAGTGCTGAAAATGTCCCAGAAAACTCACTATACAGACCCTCGATTTTGGATAAGGGGTAACCTAATTACTAAGGGGTGACCCATTTCCAGGCAGCTGCTAAAGGGACACCGGAGCTGGATAGGGGGCATCTATTCTTCACATTTCAAATGAAGTTTTGGCGGGAAAGTGAGTTTGTTAACTGGCAGTTTTTGATCGGAATTTTTGAAGGAGCTATAGTGCGATTAAAGGGCTGGAAATGTTTGGGCTTACTCTATGGACTTATAGGAAGCTAACAGGGGTGATTGTAAGGGCCAGAAGTGGCTGGATAAGCCGTGAGAACCGATTGGAGATAAAACAGGGAAGAAGAAAAACTCGGACTCTGTTGGGTTTTGTTTGAGTCGAATTTGGATTTCCAGCGTGACTAAGTTGTGGATATACATTCCTATAGATTCTTCTATATCTAACTAAGAGTTTGGGATAAGTTGGAGACCTAAAGAAGACGCGTAAAGAGGGTTCCGTGAAAAACAAGGAAACCGAGTTATACTCGGATTTATCTCGGATTTTAATCGCCCTGTGTGTGTATAAATAGCATGGGATGGTTCACAAAAGTTTATCAAGAGTTTGGGGAAGGTTTGGGACGCAGAGGAGCAAAGAAGAAGGATTAGCAGCAATTCCCACCTGCTGCTGCTGCTGCTGCTGCCATTAGAGGACCTTGAAGAACACGAAGAACAGACTGCACGGAGCAGTCTTATTTTCCGCAGCATTAACAGCAACAGCGGAGTGTCGTTCCTTTACTGCACTTCCCTGGTGTCGTTCTTCTCTGGACGCTTATAGAGGGTCGTAGTTTCACTGTTTTATATTTTTCACTCTTTTAATCATATTTTGAGCATCAAGTATATATTTTGAGAACATGATTATTATGAGTAGCTAAACCCCAATACTGGGATGATGGAGGAAGCTGTTTTTCAGCCATGTGGTTATTTAAATAATTCTTAATTCACTTTTTGCACCGATTTTAATTGATTTATGATTTCAATTAATTACTTGTGATTTTGTTTGATGGAACATGCTTAGTCCTAGGGATTCCTGATGTGCCATGCTTATAAGATACAAGTAATATTTTATGGAATCTAATTTGGCAAAGATAGAGTTAATATTTGTTTTATTTTGAGCTATAATCGCCTAGGATTATTTTCTGAGCCATTTGAATATGAAACACATTGGAATCCTGAGTCCTGGTTCCTCTTGATCTTGTGACATATTTTCTGTATATATCTTTATTTTTAAATCTTTACAAGTCCGAGCAACGAACTCTTATTTATCACTTTTGAAAAACTACAACAAAATGGCGCCGCCGACGCGGACTTGTATATAGATTTGTTTTTAGGTTTAATTTTTTATTTATTTATTATTATTTGTTCCTTTTTACGTTTCTTTTTGTGTCTTTGATTTACATGTTCGAAGTGGAATACTAAGGACTTGGGAACAAAAAGCTTAAAGCTAATAGCTAAAAGAGAAGAAAAAAAAGACATAATTTTTTTTTTAGGATTTAATTTTTATTATTGTTATTTTTTTTGTATATTGATTTTATTTATTTATTTTTAGAATTTATAAATAGGCTTTATTTTTCATAATTTTTGTAATTTTTGGACTTTTTAATTGGACTTTATTCTGGACTTTTGGACATTTTTTTTATTTTTATTTTTTAACCCTACGGAAGGGTCTTATTATTAATAAAAAAAATTAAATTGTTTGCAGGGAAGGACGACGAGATATTGTCTCGGCCCCTCGGGTTCGTACATGACATAGGAGTCGTGGCCCGAGTCGACTACAACGGTTCATCCCCCGTCTGGTACGGGAGGTAAGTCCATCGAAACACTCGTGAATCTCCTGTAAGCGAGTTACTGTATTCCTTAAGGTGATTCATTGATTGAGGACGAATTTGGACTGTTTTTAATTTCCTAGTAAAGGGCAAGGCCTGGCCAACACAAGATAAGGGTTCGGATTTCATCACCGTTCCCTTCTTGCCCGTCTTAGGAAAACAAAACCGAACGTGAACCTAAGCTTTAAAATTTTGAATAGAACGAGACCAATAGGGTAACGAGCTTAATAGGAAACTCGTTCGAAAAATATTGATTGCTCTTTAAGCACACTTCAAAGTTCATGATGGTTTCTGTGAGTTGAATGCGTGATTGCGCCGCCTTGTGATAGCGGTGAGGCCTTGGGTATCAAAGCTCCACTGAGCTTCCCTCGCCTTGATTCAACTTACATTAGCTCGGATTGATTCCAGAGGGGTGTGCTCAAATTGTAACGAATTCCTTTTCGAAGGAATAGAAGCTGGTCTAGAAAACAATCTAAGTGGAGCCATCATGCTTTTTGTTTGCTAGATTCTATAGGTTTGATTTGGTCGAGTCAGCCTTGTTTGTGATTGTGTAGATTTCCCTTGCAATTAAGAATGTCGAACTGGTATGATAGAAGCCAATACAATGAGTATCGACCTGAATTTGAATATGGACATCATCATTTTTATGACCATGGTGGGAATAGTAGTTGGGAACGCCAACCTTTTCAAGGTTATGGTTCATACCATGGTGAGCCCAATTACTATCCACACATGCATCAGTCTTACGAGCAAGAAGATTATAGTACTAGTTCTTCGTCTCTAGAGGATACAATCAAACTATTGAAAAGTAGTCCTTTTTATGATCCTTCTGATAATTCCTCTTTACTAGAGTCAACAAGTAAGTTAGCTGAGTCGACGCGTAAGTTAGCTTATATGAATAGTATAATTATAGACGAAAGAACTACAATAATGAGTGAACCTTCTTTAGAAGACCACCTCAAGTGGATAGCTGAGACGAACGAAAGAATTGCTCGAAATTACTTGAATTGCCAATATAGTGTATCCAATAATCCCTTGAGAATGAAGATAGTTATTTACATAATCAAGATAACAAGGTTAGAATTGGTAGAACTACTTGTTTTGATGAGGTTCGATCTTTTTCATGTTATAATGATGATTATGATGAGGATAGTATTGATGAAGAACATGAAATATGTAGGAATAGTGATCAGGAAGCTAGTAATCCAATTGAGCTTTATAATGATTATATTATTTCTAGTTCAAATCCAAATAATTATTATGATTATTCACCTATTCAAAAGGACGAGGATTTGATTAGGGATTCCACCGTTTTAGACGATGTAGTTTTTCCTGTTGATTACGAAGCCGATAGTGGTTTAGAGGAACCGGTTTATCTTGAGACTCCTGTTCTCGAGTCGAACGATTTAGAAACTGTAATCGATGATGGTTTTGAGGAACGGTTTTATCCTGAGAATACTGTTTTAGAGTCGTACGATTTAGAAACAATAGTCTTAGATGAACTCGTAGAGATTAATGAGGATGAACCTGACTTAGAAGAATCAATTGCCCATTTTCAGGAATCTGATGACCTAGAAATTAGGGAGATTGTGACTAGTCTAACTAGAGACACTGAAAACTCTAAGTTTGGGGGTGATTATCAGTCTCCAGGTTCTTTAACTCTTAGAAAGGTCCCTCACTTGGGTCTTGACATATCTGCCTCAACCATTTTACAAGATTATCTTCATACACGTTTTCCTGAACCTAGTGATGTCCATAACGAAGTTCAGTTATTAGAAACCCATCCTCTGGTTGATGTGGTTAACCTAGGCTATGATACCCAGATTGACTTTGTTTACCCACCAAATAGTTTTCTTCCAACTGTGGGAACGTTTCAAATGAGTCGAATATTAAGTTCTGAGACTAAACCTAAGTACTTTAGGTTAATAGAATCGACACATTTTCCTAAGAATGACCACTACTCTCACTGTGGTCAACTTTGTAAGTCATATCTGATTGACTTAGAGGATCCGCAATTATTTAGGTTATTACTTCGTGATTCTAAGTTCGTATTTGAGTTTTTACAGACTCTAAGACCTAGTGATTCGGATCCCATCTATGAAGAAACGCAGCCAATGAAAATATTCTATTTAGACCCCTTCATAGAACTTGAACCTGAACCGCAATTAGCGATAGTTATCCAGAAACTAGGTAAGGGCATGCTAGTCTTGTACATTTTCTTGGTTCACTGCAGTTTCCTTTTGTCAGCTCTTTTTGGTTTTAAAGACCCATAGTTATTCCGGCTACTGTTATACGGTTCGAGTTGACTAATCCTTGCTTAGTCTGGCTGAAGACTTTAAACTTAGCACTTCTTGGGAGGTAACCCAATATTCATGCGACACGGTAATATCTTTACTTATCTCTTTTGCTTCAAATGGTAACAGTTTCTCCTTGTTCATGCTTTTAATTTCATCTTTAGAACATTGAGGACAATGTTAGATTTAAGTTTGGGGGTTTGGGAGAAACTTTTTAGTTGCAATAAATAAACTCCAGAGCTTAGAAATTTATGCCTATTTAGGATTGCACTAACCAATCTAAGTGGATGGAAGCATTTTGGTTGTAGGAGTTGAGGAACCAATCTGATTAGATGGAAACATCTAGAAGAGTCTATTAATAAAAGCACAGAGCTAAGGTGTTAGAAATAACATGATAGTTTCACCATATCTCGTTGAGTCCTTTTCACTTCTATTTTTATTTTATTTTGTTTTTAAACTATGTTACTCTAAGTGATTAGGTGGGGCTCACGATTCAAGTTGTTACCAATGTTAGGGTGAATTAGAGTGATTGAGATACCAAGAAAAAAAAAGTTGAAGAAAAAAGTTGAAAAAAAGTTGGAAAAAAAGAAAAAAAAAAGTTGAAAAAAAAGTTGAAAAAAAAAGAAAAAAAAGAAAAAGAAATTGAGACCAGACCATTTGACCAAAAGGAATAAATTCAATAAAGTCGACCACTGGTACCCTTGTATATGCCAGTTGTGTTGACCTAGAGTTAGGTTATCGACCACTGGTACCCTTGTATATGCCAGTGTGTTGATATTAGTCAGACTAGTATCTCAATCGATTAGGATACGTTCATTTTGGCGGAGGCCTTCAGACAGATATGGAAAACGCCGTTCACTTAGTAAACATCAAAACCATATATGTTTTTCTATATCCATCTTCTTGATCTATCCATGTGATTAGTTTTGACTCCGAATATGATGTCCATAGTGCAACTATCTGAGTAGAGCTCTGTCACTTTATACGAATTTTAGTATGCTTGAGTGCAAACTCGTGTACATCAATTGGAATTTCGCATCAGGGTACTTCTTCCTGTAGTCAATAAGTATGCCAACCAAGGAGATTCTTTAGTGCCTTCCAAGGTTCTGCGTAGATATCTAAGGTCTGGAGTACAGGCTTTGTGGGTATATCTCTTGTAAGCCCTCCCGAGACTATAACTCGGCCACTAGGGCCACCTAGGGGTTTAAAAGATTATTGCATACGCTAAATGCAATCGACGATGCCTGCGACAGTGAGTTAGGATTTTATTTTGTAGTTTTGATTTGCTCGGGACTAGCAAATAATAAGTTTGGGGGTATTTGATAGACGCATTTATGTGTCTAATATATCTCAATTGTATATAGTGTTAGTGCTCGATTCTATACTTATCTGGTTATTTTATTTATTTGTAGGTGTTTTGAGAAGAATAAGGTTTTGCGGCGAAATTGGCTGAAAATGCGGCGTTTGGACCTCCGTTGATAGAGTACCGGAAGCACCTCAGAAATACCCCGGAGGAACCCCGAAAAAGTGCGGAAAATGTCCCAGAAAACTCACTATACGGACCCTCGATTTTGGATAAGGGGTAACCTAATTACTAAGGGGTGACCCATTTTCAGGCAGCTGCTAAAGGGACACCAGAGCTGGATAGGGGGCATCTCTTCTTCACATTTCAAATGAAGTTTTGGCGGGAAAGTGAGTTTGTTAACTGGCAGTTTTTGATCGGAATTTTTGAAGGAGCTATAGTGCGATTAAAGGGCTGGAAATGTTTGGGCTTACTCTATGGACTTATAGGAAGCTAACAAGGGTGATTGTAAGGGCCAGAAGTGGCTGGATAAGCCGTGAGAACCGATTGGAGATAAAACAGGGAAGAAGAAAAACTCGGACTCTGTTGGGTTTTGTTTGAGTCGAATTTGGATTTCCAGCGTGACTAAGTTGTGGATATACATTCCTATAGATTCTTCTATATCTAACTATGAGTTTGGGATAAGTTGGAGACCTAAAGAAGACGCGTAAAGAGGGTTCCGTGAAAAACAAGGAAACCGAGTTATACTCGGATTTATCTCGGATTTTAATCGCCCTGTGTGTGTATAAATAACATGGGATGGGTTCACAAAAGTTTATCAAGAGTTTGGGGAAGGTTTGGGACGCAGAGGAGCGAAGAAGAAGGATTAGCAGCAATTCCCACCTGCTGCCGCTGCCATTAGAGGACCTTGAAGAACACGAAGAACAGACTGCACATAGCAGTCTTATTTTCCGCAGCATTAACAGCAGCAGAGGAGTGTCGTTCCTTTACTGCAGTTTCCTGGTATCGTTCTTCTCTGGACGCTTATAGGGGGTCGTAGTTTCACTGTTTTATATTTTTCACTCTTTTAATCATATTTTGTGCATCAATTATGTATTTTGAGAACATTATTATTATGAGTAGCTAAACCCCAATACTGGGATGATGGAGGAAGCTGTTTTTCAGCCATGTGGTTATTTAAATAATTCTTAATTCACTTTTTGCACCGATTTTAATTGATTTATGATTTCAATTAATTACTTGTGATTTTGTTTGATGAAATATGCTTAGTCCTAGGGATTCTTGATGTGCCATGCTTATAAGATACAAGTAATATTTTATGGAATCTAATTTGGCAAAGATAGAGTTAATATTTGTTTTATTTTGAGCTATAATCGCCTAGGATTATTTTCTGAGCCACTTGAATATGAAACACATTGGGATCCTGAGTCCTGGTTCCTCTTGATCTTATGACATATTTTCTGTATATATCTTTATTTTTAAATCTTTACAAGTCCGAGCAACGAACTCTTATTTATCACTTTTGAAAAACTACAACACTTTCTCCCCCTTGTTCATTAGAAAAATAAAAAATCATTCTAAACCTTTATTTTTATTTTTCTCCAAGTTTTTATTGTACTAAGTTCTTCTTCAAAATGTATAATCCAAGAACAAAAAGAAACAAAAAAGTCAAATGATCAATCGGCGACCCAGTGAATGGATTAAACTATGAGCAGAATAAAGAACATGAGTTTATTGGGTGATGATACCAGTGGTCTGAGTTCGAAACTTGCCAGCATCAAATTATTTACCGATCAAAAAAAAAAAGAAAAAAGCATGAGTTTCAAAAGGTTAGAGAATATGATGGTCATGGTATATTCCTATGCATATATCTAGCCATCCAGAACGAGTTAATCCAGTCACTCTAAGAGGCAGTTAGTCTGAGTTCGAAAAGATGTTCGAGTACAATCCCCTGCTGTTGGAGATAGAGTCTGAAGATATTCTTGATGGCGTTTATATCTAATAATATCTAGAAATCGTAGGACTCAAATTGTTCAAAATTATTTACATCCAGTTTAGGTATTTGTCAAATTATCGATATACACAAAATTTAATTATGAAAATATTGGTTATATCAATTACATTAACTATTAGATTTGTACATATTGTTGCAAATTAGATGAGAGGGAGATTTAGTTCCATTTTACAAACCAAAGTGGGAGTTAGAAGGAAGATGAATAAAATGGCTTGAACTGTACTCAACTGCGACAGATGGAAACTCAAATTTTAGAAAGCCAAAATCCCACGGATTAAGTGTGTCTAGTTGAATTTTTTTTAAAAGCGTTATGCTAAGAAAACGAATGACAACGGGATAGCGTCAATAAAATCTTGTTCCCTGAACATTACGAGGAGCTCGAATGTGTTTGTATTGTGAACAATAAGCGAATGTCTATTTATAAATGCTAGCTCAGTGACATTACTTGGTTTTCTATAATTTTTATTTAAAAGATTTAGAGCGAGCACCAACATATAACCGTGGTTTGCAATTTTAGTTAAACTTTACATAATCCTCGGCATGGTTTTTAAAAGCGTATGCTTCACGTTTCGAAGCGTACGCTTCGCTTCAAAATCCGACAAATCGCTTCGACTCGTAACATTGAAGCGCATCTTCAACCGATTGAAGCGCATCTTCAATCGTAACATTGAGGGGGTTCGAAGCCCTGACGTTCCATTTACATGGAGCAAACTGAACCATTGTGCCATGCCTTAATTTTTGATAATACTTAGACATATATTACATGTATATAAATATTATCTTCCTACATTTATCCACTTCAACTGTAAACCATGAAGCGACGCTTCACGCTTCAACATACGCATCGCTTCTTAGAAATACAAAAACGAGTAGCGCTCCGCTTCACGCTTTAAAAACCTTGATCCTCGGTGAATGCTTGAGTTCCAAAAAAAGACTGAATCATTTTTGGGTAGTACTGGAGATAAGAACCATAATTTATTTATTATCTGAAATGACGAGGGTACCAAGTATACCACAATCTGTTCGGATTAACCTACTACAGGCATACCTTGTATAATATAAAATAAACAATTTTTTTTAGAAGATTACTTCAACAAGATTTACACTTAGTAAATAACTTAAGTTCGCAACTGGACCACTCTATAGGATCGTACCAAGTGCTTGATTAACGTACAATGCTATTATTTTAATTATAACTATAACAATAATTATAATGTGGAAAGTAAAGTAAATTATCATAACAACAAAATTTAACGAGGAAAACTGCAAGGCCCAAAAATCCCGGGATCTAGTCCAGTTTTCAAATACAAGAAAATAAATCATATTAATAAATTCGCATGTGCAAACTAACTTTTTTAAAAATATATTTTCTCCAACAATTTAAAAGTGGCGCGATCAATATACATATACATAAACAAATTTGGGGTTCTGCAAATCCTAAATCGAAAAGTACTTTAGGTTTAAGAAAATGTGGATAAATGTTAATTAAATAATTTTAATGTGTATATAATAATTTACAATTTTTAGTACGGGTAAACACCTATTACCTCGATTTTTTTTATTTATATACGAATAAGAAAAAGCATGCCTGATAATAGAAAAGAAAATTTCTCCTGAGACTTAACGTGATTTGAGTTTACGAAGCTAAAAAGGTGAGTTCGCGAACCTAGTATAAGAAAATTTCCTGTGACTTTTTGAGCCTTTGAGTTCGAGAACCTAAGCTTTTGAGTTTGCGAACCTAAAGGCTCGAATGCTTCCCATAAATTTTTGAGTCCGCCAACTTACACATATTTTGAATTCTCTTTTATATCTTATGAGTTGACGAAGTCATCACTTCATAGACCCAAGACTATGAAGAAAGTCTAATCTAAAAAATTTCCATTACCCCCACTTAGTCATGTTATCTTTCTTTATTATCTTGACCCTTGCATTGGAAACTAAATTTGGTGGAAAAAGTCCTAAAGAAAGATTACATGGCTAAGTGGGGGTAAAAGAGAAATTCTAGATTAGACTTTCTTCATGATATTTGGTCTTAAGACCACCTCATCCTAAAATCAAATAAAGTTAGTTAAATAAGACCTTGAGACTACTCGCGAGATTGGGGTATACCCAAACTATGGGGTATAGGAATAAGACAATATAGGGTCATTTGAAAGTAAAATTCAAAACCCCTTATCCATTGGTAATGCCTAATTTGCCTCCTAATTAATTAGCACTAATCTATCGAATAAGTTAAGTTAATAATATTAGATTAAATTTGCTAATTAAACATTTTCATTGTTATTTTTGTTAGATTTAACTTATGAATCTTGGTAGAATTCTTTTTCTTGAAAAATTTGGGTTTTCGAGAATTTTGTAACGAAAATGAATTACTCTAGTCAAACACTTCTCAAGATGGTATTCAACCGAGTTTTGTTGGTTTAATTATTCAAATTACAGAAGAAATTAACACTTTCAGGATTTTCAGGTATGAAAAGTCGTCATGCTCGCCAACAAATAGCATGCCGACCAAAAAGCAAAATGGGACACAAAAAACATTCTTTTTTTTAACGGTTGATGCGGTCGTCATAGTGGAAAATGCACCAACGTGACGACCAACCAATAGTCGGCAGACTAGGTTTCAAAAACCGTGACGACTAATTGCACAATTATACACAAGAAAACAAGTGTTTGATTGTTGTTGGTTCGCATGGTCGTAATTACACTAAAATAACGACCAACACATAATTATTGATACATGACAATTATTACCCCTTAGCAAGGCTAGGGAGCCCTTAAAGAGGAGCCAAACTCAACTTGAGATACGGGGACTAAAGCCCAAGTCCATTAAGAAGTACCCATAATGAGGAAAGTACAAGGAGGGAATTGGGAAAGGAGAAGGTTGTATTAGAGAAGGGGTGGCATATGTTGTAATTAAGAAGGTTTAGAACATGTGGCATGACGTCATAAAAGGAAGGGCTTTTGGGAAAGTCTACATAAAGAGGTAGATAGTACAATGGAAAGCAAGTTCTCTCTCATACCATTCATAGAAAGTGTTGTCATTAGGTGTGATTAGGACGGATAGAACCAATATCATATTCACCCCTCAACATTTGGAGGCCACACCAGGAGGCTCGTGCCTAGCCCACCATGACACACCAAGGAAGCACTAGCGCAGGCGCGTTAGAGAACCAGTTGATCAACCAGCTGCCCAACCTGGAAGGCAAGAGAGTGGGAATAGTGTCGAGCCCAATCACACAAGAAAGAATACCAGATGCATCACATGAGAAAGACAAACAGCCAGCAGCAGGGGATGCACCTCCCACGCGACCCTTCATGGAAGAAATGTAGAAGAATTGGATGACCACGTCCGGGGAGAGTAAGAGCCGAGGAAGTTGTTAAAAGCAGCCGAAACCGAATAGAACACCAAATAAGCGGAGAAAAATATTGGAGAGGAAGAGCCAGTAGTCATGTCACAAGAGGCGATGGCTAAGTACCTAGAAGCAAATTACCAAGTAGTAAAGAAGGACAACTACGACTTCATGACCAGTCCATACTCTTCGAAGTCACATATTATCAATACCCTAAGGATCATACTTCACCAAAATTCGAAGTATATAACGGACAAGAAAATGCGTGTGAATACCTTAGACGATTCTTGTCTGCCATGAATGATCGCACGGCTGAAGGAAAACTCGGTTTGAGGGAATTCCCAAAATCACTGACTGACACAGAGTTCACTTGGTATGACAACCTAAAGCCAGGAAGCATCATCTCGTGGTCGGTTATGTCCACCCTTTTCCTCAGAAAATTCTATTCAGTCAAGAGAAAGATCACAACTACAGATCTGAGCAGATGCGGCCAGCGCATGAGAGAAGAAATAGGAAATACATCACCAGGTTTCGCCATTTTGCACTAGACTCTCACAAGGACATCAAGGATGAGGCGTTTTTAGAAATCTATGTACGAGGAAGGACACCCCTTCTCAAGAGAAGACTGGTAAACTTTCGATTCCAAACCTTCGTCGAACTGGAGGAGGCAGCGGTAAGAATTTCTGACTGCGTGGATAAATCTAACACGGATTACACGTGGCGCAATACGGTCAACTCCGCATCAACCGCCCGTGAAACATTCGCGCAAATAACAACCAGGAGGGATTGAATACACATGCGATCCAACCTTACAACCGAGAAGGCGCCAGAGATTAGCAGCAAGCGTATCCACTTCCTCTACCATGCAGTAAAGAACATATTGTGGAATTACTGGAATATTGGTTGGCAAACAAAGAGGCCCAACTACCTCCGGCAAGGACAGACCTCAACACCATCGACAAAAAGGACGCCAGGTATTTCCATTTCCACCGAAGAATACAACACCCCACAGTCGAATGTTTTAACCTCCGAAGGATCTTCCAGAGAAAACTCGAAGCATGAGAAATCGAGATGAGTAACCCAGAATGCGATAATCCTAACCAGCACCAAGTCATGATGCTTGCCCAAGAACCAAGCGGGGATGTATGGAGGCCATGGTAAGATGACAATGACGAGGTGTGCTAAGTCGAGATGGAAATTCCTACATTCGATAACATGGATGGCGTAGCTAGTAAGTTTGCACAAACAGTTATTCGACTCACTAGGGTTCAGTGAGAACCAAATCAAGAAAACGTCCAAAGCAATAGCAGCGCCCTACAACCCTATGCCCAAAGGGGCGATTGTGTTCACTGACGAGGATATCTGTTATCCGGGAGAACATCTCAGGCCTTTATACCTAACAGTCTACATCAACAGACAACTGCTGAAGAGAGCTTTTGTGGATGGAGGCGCATATTTGAATCTAATATCTATGCATGCGCTAAACGTCTTAGGAGTACAACGATCCGCTATTCGGATGTGAACCACTACAGTGAAAGGATTCGGCAGACACACGCAAACAACTATCGGGATTATTAACTTAGTAATGAAGGTTGGACCCATCCGAGCGCTCACACCGTTTTACGTCCTAGAAGACGACACTATGTTCCACGTGCTGCTAGGGCGAGGATGGATGCTTAATCACAAGCTAGTGGCCTCGACATATCATCAGTACGTCAAGACTAACATAAGGGATAAATAGTATTGGATACCCGAGACAAGCAATCCCTTCGACCCAGAGGAAGCATACATGGAGGATGCAGTCTTCTACGACACGCCTAAAGAATCGGATGAGATACCTGAAGTGTAGGTCACTTCACTACCCAAGTGGGAAGAAGAAGAGAAGGAAAGGCCAGCTAAGTTCGTGTTCAACCCTTCCCAGAATGGTATACCCAACGTAAAAGAAGAGGAAACAAGAGGATCACCCTAGGTTTCAACGCTTTTCAAAGCCAGATGGGGGGGGGGGAACGTGTACCGATTAAAATAATTATCCAAGGGAACTCCTGCAGATATACATGGCTGCACCATATCGTCAATCGATGAAGAAGCGGAAGTTCCTTTAGAAAACGACAACCATGAAATTAATTACTTGAGATACCTTTTGGAACAATTAATGACGAAGATATTCGGAGTCAGTACGTACGTCTGAAGAGTGAACACCTAAAGACCTCACCGTGGATGGTACGGAGGAAATCAACAATGGAACCGAAGAAGACAAGCGTTCCATCATGATCGGAAAAAACCTGAGCAAAGAAGAGAGGGAAACACTGATCAAACTGTTCATAGAATACAAGTATGTCTTCGCCTCAATTACGACGACATGCTGGGGCTGGACAGCAGTCACCCGACGACATGCTGGGGCGAGATGTCTTCGCCCACAATCTCAGTGTGTCACCCGAGTTCAAACCAATAAAACAAAGGAGTCGTGAGTTCCCAAGAGCCACGACCGTTTCCATAAAAGAAGAGATAGAGAGATTGCTAAAAGCTAAATTCATCAAGCCTATCCAACACCCCTCTTGGATGGATAACATCGTACCCATGGCAAAGAAGAATGGAAAAATCAGGTGTTGTGTGGACTATAAAGATCTAAATCGGGCATTTTCCAAAGATGATTTCCCACTGCCAAACATCGACATAACGGTATACGCGACAAGGGGTAAGAAAATATTCTCCTTCATGGACTGCTTTAGCGGGTACAACCAGATACGGATGGCTACGTCAGACGTAATGAAGACTTCTTTCCAAACCCCATATGGGAACTTCTGTTACGTCGTAATGCCATTCGGCCTAAAAAAACGCAGGTGCCACCTATAAACGCGTCATGACATCCATATTTCATGACCCATTGCATCAAACAATAGAAGTATACGTCGAAGACATCATAGTAAAATCGCAGGTTCCCGAGAACCACATCTCGCACCTGAAAACAGTCTTTGAGAGATGCAGGAAGTTCAAGCTCCAAATGAATCCCCTCAAATGCGCCTTTGGAGTAACATCGGGAAATTTACTAGGTTTTGTAGCGACCAGTGAAGGGATCCAAGTGGACCCGGATAAAGTTGACGCCATTACAACCATGACACCACCAGCCAAGGAGTTGCAGGCATCCATTGGGAGGATATCGCACATATGACGTTTCATACCAGGGATCGCTTAGTTACTATCCGCGTTTCTGCCATTACTTAGGAAAAATGCCGTATTCACATGGGGAGAGACACAACACACGACATTTCAAAAACTCAAGCATTGCCTCGTTAGCCCACAAGTCCTCAGGCCACCTATGAAATGAGTCCCCTTATATTTGTACATAGCGTCTACCAACTTGGCCATAGGGGCCGTATTGGCACAAAATATGAGGGCTACCAGTTATCACCTATCTATTATGTCTGCCGATTTTTACGTGAGGTGGAACTTAGATACCCGCGCGTGGAGCAAGCATGTCTACCTCTTATCTACGCTGCACAGAAGCTACGTCCATATTACTAGCGGACGAGACGATTATAGTAGCCACGACAAACCCGATAGCATATATAGCTTCCAATCCTATCTTGACGGGAAGGACCTCTTGTTGGTGATAAACACATTTTTGTGTCCGATTTGTCTCGATTCTATATGTTGTTAGGGCTCAATTTTGTATTTATTACGGTGTTTTATTTGTTTGTAGGTATTTTTTGCCAATAAACATTTTTGGAAAAAATTGGCTCGAAAAGTTATCGGAAAGCACCTGGAGGACATTTGCTATTCGGACTCTCACTTTGGATAAGGGGTAACCTAATTACTAAGGGGCATCCCATTTCCAGGCAGTTGCTAATCGCACCCCTACTCTGGATAAGGGGCAACCATCTTCAACATTCAAAAATCAGGTTTTTGGCGGGAAAAAAGTGCAGTTTTGGCAATCGTGATTTGAAGGAGTTTGAGATCGATTAAACCTCTGATTTTCATAGGATAGACTCCTTATGGGTCTAGGAATCTGATATGGGTGTTTAAATAGATTAGAATGAGCTCAATCGACGGATTTTTCTCACAACAAGAAAATATGGAAAGTCACGTGTGTGACCTGTTTTAGGGAATTTTAGAGAGATTAAAGCGATGTAAACCTTCCCAAAGATTTGTATCTATCTAAGGAAGAGTTTAGAATAAAAAGGAAAGCTAAGAAACGCGTAGAAATCCTAAAACAAGAAATTGTCACAACTTGGCCGTGAAGAGAAGGAAAGAGATTTTGGAAGATTTGGTAAAGATTTAATCGGTATTTTTGATATAAATAGATGTCTTCGGTCATATAGAAGAGGTGTCGAGAGTTTGGGAACCTAAGGAGAGCCAGAGAAGAAGAAATCAGAGCTTTACCAAACTCTGTTTCTGCTGCTGCTGAAGAAGAAGAAGAACGCGAAGAACATTGACGCTCGGTAGACAGTCGCAGAAAAGTGTCGTTGTTTAGCAGCTGAAGAACATTAAGATGTTCAGGGCAGTCTTATTCTAGGGTCTTAAAATCAGCGACAAAGCAACAATTTTTCTGTAACAGTTCCATTGTAACAGCTGTTTTGCAACACCAATACACTGTTGCAAAAAATCTGTGTTATTACTTTTCACTCTTTTAATCATCTTTTGAGCAACAAACACGTATTTTGAGATCATGATTAATATGAGGAGCTAAACCCCATTGCTGAGGCGATAGAGGAAGCTATTTTTCCAACAAAAAGTGGTATATTCTATTTTATCTTTTTATTTGCAATAATTATATGATTATTCGCCTTGAACTATTATTGAATATGATTTTTATTTGAGTGATTGTGATCTATTTTGATGGAGTATGCTTAGTTTTAAGACTTTTGATGCTTCATACTTGGTATTTACAATTATTACTTTTGAAAATCTACTTGTTGCAATATTTTAGAATCAAATTAAACAAGAAAATTGCACAAATATAAGTATTGATTTAATCATTTTGAATTTGGAAAATAGTGGAATCTTAGCCTCAGTGTTTCTTTTAGTATTGATATCATCTTTAATTGAGTTTGCTATAATTTTTAGTGAGTTTTCTATTTTAGTATTAGAATTTAAGTCTAATTAATATCCTTCACAAGTCTGAGAATCGAACCACTTTTACCACTATCTACAAATCACATCAATTTTTGGCGCCGCCGACGCGGACTTGTTTTTAGGGTTTTAGATTTATTTATTTTTTATTATTTTTTATTATTTTTGTCCCTTTTTATGATTTTGGGTGTTTATCTTATGTCTACAGGTTCTGGATCATAAAGAAAATTGAGCCAAGGAGTTTGGTGATTTCATAAAAATTTGGAGCTAAAGATTAAAGCAAAAAGAACAGAAAAGAAGACAATTTTATTTTAGACAATTTTAGTTTAGGGTTTGTTTATTTTATTTAAAAAAAAATTGTATTAGGGTTTATTATTTTTGTAATTTTTATTTATTTTTTTGGACTTTTGGACTTTGGGACATTATTTTTTTTATTACCCTACGGAAGGGTACTTTAAATATAAACTGTTTGCAGAGAAGGAGGAAAATTACGATATTGTCTTTGCACCTTGGGTTCGTACACTAGACATCGGAGTCAGTGGCCCGAGTCGACTATAACCTATTCATCCCCCGTCTGGAACGGGAGGTAAGATTCTAAACACTCGCGAATCCCCTGTCAGCGAGTTATTGGACTCCTTCGTATGCATATATGTTGAGGACTGAATACGGACATTTATTTTTCTAGTAAAGGGCAAGGCCTAGCCATACAAGATAAGGGTTCGGATTTCATCACCGTTCTCTTCTTGACCGCTTTAGGAACACGTAACCTACGCGAACCTAAGCCTAAAATTTTGACTAGAATGAGACCGATAGAGTAACGAGCTTAACAGGAAAGTCATTCGAAAAATATTGGTTACTCTTTTAAGCATACTTCGAAGTTCTTGACGGTTTCTGTAAGTTGAATGCGTGACTGCGCCGCCTTGTAATACCGGTGAGGCCTTGGGTATCAAAGATCCACCGAGCTTCCCTCGCCTCTATTCAACTTACGTTAACTCGGATTGATTTCAGAGGTGTTTGCTTAAATTGTAACGAATTCCCGTTCGAAGGATTAGAAGCTGGTCTAGAAACAATCTAAGTGGATCCATCATGCTTTTTGTTTGCTAGAAATCAATAGGTTTGATTTGGTTGAGTCGGCCTTGATTTGTGTTTGCTTACCCTTCCAATTTAGAAAATTATATTGTATGCCTGAACGTAAAACAGACGCACTAGGTAGATTTGTTAAAGAGAAACCTTTAGTTCGAAACGTCTAGATTACCTTAATCTAGAAAGTCCGGCTTTTGAAGAGTCTGTTTTTGAACGTTCTTTGACTGAGGAGAAAATCCCTGTTGCTCCGATAGCGCCAGAAATGGAAACTTTGAAAGCTTTGTTGAATCCAACTAGGACAACCCGTCCTTCGTGTATTAAGTTAGCTGAAACGGAGGCACCCTATGAACTGAAACCCGGGACCTTACAGATGCTCCCAATCTTTTTAGGGAAAGAAAATGAAAATCCTTATTACCATATTAGGGATTTTGAGGAAATTTGTAGTACTCTAAGAATTAGAGGCTTAGATGATGATGCTTTGAAACTTAGGTTATTCCCATTTTCCCTGAAAGATAAGGCCAAGTCGTGGCTGTATAGTTTGGACTCTGATTCAATTGAGACATATGAACAACTTACATCTGCCTTTTTTAATAAGTTTTTCCCTAGGCACAAAACATCGTCTATTAGGACGCAAATATGCACATTTTCACAACAAGAGGGAGAATCTTTATATGGGTATTTGGAAAGGTTCAATGATTTATTATCCCAGTGTCCTCATCATGGTTTAGAAAAGGTTAGGCTAGTTCAGATCCTTTATGAGGGTTTAGATTATTCCACAACGACCATGGTTGAGTCTCTATGCACTGGTGGATTTGAAAACCAAACTGTTGATGCGGCGATGGAATTTTTTAATGAAATCGCCGAAAAAACCCAGTAATGGGAAAATAGTAGGGCACCCCAGAAAAGAATTCTTTTAAGTAGAGGAAACATTAATAGGGTAGAAGGAGGCTATGAATCAGATGCCAAAATTGCTGCTATAGCAAAAAGGTTAAAAGCCTTAGAAGTGGGCCAGACTAGTGGTAGAGTGGAGCCTTCTTGGGAAGGACAGAATATTGAAGAGCAGGCCAATGCTCTTTATAAGAACACTAGATTTGATAACCGTCAAAAGATTGACCCATATTTAGAAACCTATAATTCTGGTTGGAGAAACCATCCGAACCTTTCGTGGTTTAAGGGCCAAAGTCAAGGTCAGTTTAGTAATTCTAATGCTCCCCCAGGTTTTGGCTATACTAAGAATCCCTCAGGACTAACTCAGTTTCAGAATCATTCTGATAAGAAAATCTTAAGTTTAGAGGAATCTCTCGCCTTGTTAACTCAGCAAACTGCATAATTTCAGTTATCCGTAGAACAGAGTCTACAAGCTAGTAACAGGATTGGACAAGAAAATAGTCAGGCTATTTCCGAGTTAAAAACCCAGGTTGGTACGATAAGTGATTCTTTGAGAGAAAAAGGTAAGTTTCCTAGTCAAACACAACCCAACCCTAGAGGAGTTCATGAATTAGGTGCAAAACCATCGAATCAATTGAATGCTGTTAGAACCCTTAGAAGTGGTAGAGTTGTAGACAATAAGGTAACCATGCCCGATAGTGAACATATTGTAGTTCACCCCTCAGGATCTCACCTCTCAGGACCAGTAGCTGAAGAGACTGATAAAGTTTCTGATAATGTGAATTCGGTTCCTGAAAGGTCTGATTTTAGTCCTAGAGCCCCATTTCCTCAGCTATTAGTACCAACAAAGAAGGAATCGAACTTTAATGACATAGTGGAGGTTTTTAAGCAAGTTACCATAAACCTTCCCTTATTAGATGCAATTAGGCAAATTCCTGCTTATGCCAAGTTCCTTAAGGATATGTGTACGCGAAAGAGAAAACTTAGCGTCCATAAGAAATCCTTTTTAGCTAGTCACGTAAGTTCAATCATTCAGAACACCACAACTCCAAAGTACAAAGACCCAGGTTCTCCTACCATTGCTTGCACAATAGGTAACTTCCGGGTAGAAAAATATTTACTTGACTTAGGAGCCAGTGTGAACTTACTGCCATTCCATGTATACTTAGAGCTAGGACTTGGTGAGACGCCCTCGTCATCTTCAGCTTCCTGTACAATTTTTCGACTTCCGCTTCCTGGTTCTTTACCATATCCGCAGATTGACCTTCGGCTGTTTCAAGCAGCAACTTTTAAACCTCAGAGAAACCTTCAACGAACCAAGGAACATTGAACTCGAATTTTACACACATGTCACGATGGAACCTCCATCTAGAGATTACATCCTCAGAAAAAGTATTACCGGTCATGTTGCACACGTCGTCAATCGAAGAAAAAGCTTCGTCCACAGGCTTAACCAACGCAAATCGACTAGTAACCTTCTTGGTTTGTGGCAATATGTCCGTAGCTTTCCCATATCTTGGTGTATAGCGCCTCATGTTTGACTGACACGCTAAATCCCCCAATCAACACATGATCCGGATAAAGAACTAGGTATGGAGGGTTAAAAGTGGCGCCCGCGTCTACATCAACAACCGACAAGGGATTCCTAACGAAAATTGCACCTGTGGCCACTGGAGTACTCTCCATTGTCTGAGTCACAACGAAGTTTTCATATCGATCAACATCCATTCCAAGGTCGCCCGGTGCGGCTACCACAATTGGAGACAAAGCTGTATCACCACCAGTCTCCATCTCAGGGCCATTTTCAGAAACGGTTTCCCCCTATGACATCACGGATTAGATATTTTCCAAAGAGAAAAAAAAACATGCGGGAGACTAACTGATTCGCTTTCAGACTGGATAGAGGAAGATTCAACACTGCTGTCGGAAGAACTACTCTCACCATCACTGAACTCTGAGCTTTCATCCTTCTCGGGTTCCCCATCGCCACGGATAGGCTCAGAACCGCCACCCTCCGTCTCGAGAAACAATTTTTTCTGACTGCTTGCAAGTTTGGTAAAGGCATTCACGTTGCTAAGACCCTAGGCAACATAGAAAGACGGATACTCAGGAAAGAAACAAGGATATACACGATCCAACTAAAGTCAAGAGGAAAATCACACGTACCCGCATATTGGACGAACTGAAAGTCGGTAGGGATGTAGAAACTAACTGGGAACCATCTGCACGGCTTTTATATCCTTGCTCCTTCACTTGGGGACTATCTGCATTCGGGCTAACGGATTTCCGCTTGCGCTAAGAAGGATCCCTCAGCAGTGGATGCTCCTCTAAAACCACAGAAGAAGGCTTACCGTGACGGTTTTCTACCACATCATTCACGAATCCATGGAAAACGACAAACTCATCCTGCCAAAATATGTTATATTTGGAGGTTGTTGATGGATTTCGTTCCACAAGCAGGAAAAGGAGACTTTTAGCCGACACAAGAATAGTAGCATCGAGAACAGTTGGCAACGAGACTTCTGGAACAACCGGCTGACGAACAAGTGGGACCCCTTGGTCAAAACCCATTACAAGCCTCCTTATCGATATTGTAAGAGACTGCTTTGCAAGATCCTCGAAAGAAAGACGACACATAACCGGGTATGCATCTTCGCATGAACACCATCTCTCCAACACCCATATCCTCTTTATCAGAAGATAAAGACATGCTCGGAGCAGGAGTAGGAGCAAAGGTACTGATCTGAGTTATGGACGCATGCACCGGAGCCCATGGACGAAAATTGACCG
The DNA here is from genome assembly GCF_003573695.1 of Papaver somniferum. Lineage (NCBI taxonomy): Eukaryota > Viridiplantae > Streptophyta > Magnoliopsida > Ranunculales > Papaveraceae > Papaver > Papaver somniferum. The sequence goes on along the minus strand of NC_039359.1, from coordinate 77,935,960 downwards.
TGTGGGAGTTGTCAAGGAATCCAACCAGGTTCGAACCAATCTTTGGGCGCCTATTCGACCAGCGCAGTATCCTAGAGCCACCCCAAGACTTGGGAAGTACGGCCAACGGTTTTGGAGCATACCTTTCGAAGTGCTCCCACAGCCACGCTTGGAGAAAGGCGGCATGAATATACGAATCCACTTTCATGTAACCATTTGAAGCGCGCATGTCCGCGACCAGCTGATCCAAGTGTGTGTACAGAGAACCAATAAAAAATCCGCCAATAGGGAGAACGACACCTTTTGCCAATTTTATGGAAAACTTGATAAGTTCCTGTCTTATCTCCTTCTTACCCGAGCCGTCATCGAAAATATCTCTGGATAACCAAAGAGCCAAGAACGCCGCGACATGAAGCGTACTATTCTCCTGATTCAGCTCCAACTCATCGGGAAACCACTGAAACACCCACCAGCCATAGAAGCACCTCGTCTCGTTTTCTTTCCGAACGAATCCTTTTTATTTCGCAACCAGAGCGGTGCGCATTTCTTCTTCATCTGCAGACAATTTGACATCGAGATTTCCTATTACAGGAAGGTTCAGCAACACTGCCACGCTCTCTAAGGAGATAGTCATTTCACCCCACCTGCATATGGACGTGTGAGTGTCTGGACACCATCTGAAAATAAAAACAACCAAGCTTGGAATATCTTTCCTAATTTGAAGCACTGCGGAAGCCGCGACAGAATCAATGATCTGCGCCTTGGTAAAACTGACTTTTACACATTCCTGGCTCATCATGAATCGCATCCATTTCTCAAAGAGACGTGATAGACACATTTTTATGTCTAAGTTGTCCTCCATTTTCTGTATTGTTGGTACTCGGATTTGTGCTTATTTTGGTGTTTGTGTGTTTGTGGGTATTTTTGGAAAAATCGGCTCGAAAAATTATGCGGAACACCCCCGAATGACAACTGCTAAACGGACCCCAGTTTTGGATAAGGGGCACCTATATTACTAAGGGGCACCTCAGTTGTGCATCTTCTATTCGCACCCCCATTCTGGTTAATGGGACTTCATCCTCTTCGTTTGAATTTAGAAATATGGCGGGAAAACTGGAACAAAATTAGGGTTGGGAATTTGAAGAAGTTCTAGGGAGATTCAATGGCTGAAATCACTCGAGTTTGTTATAATTGTCAACACAGGAACAAAATGGGTGTTGGATTCAATCCAATTTGACTAGATAATCACCAATCGAAGAACTCAGGACTGGTATATTTCCCGTGAGAATATTCTCGGGACTTGGAAGATTTGCACGATTTGCACGAGTCAGAGCATGGAGATATTCTTCTAAGACGTCTTTTGAGCATGACTGGAGTGTGCTGTCTTCAAAATACCGTGTGGAGAAACCAAAAATGAAAATTATTCCCTAATCTGGCCTTGAAGAATAATCGCATTCAATGGGGAATATTTGGAGTTTTTAGAGATTATTTTGGTACCATAAGACTATATAAACTGTTTCTAAGGAGTAGAGTCGAGGACGGAGAGTTAGGGGAGCAGTTTAGAGCTTCAACAGAGTTGAAAATCAATTTGCAGGAAAATTGTTTTCTGCTGGTGCAATGAAGAACACGAAGAACTTTTGACGCACAGAGATAGTCGTTTATCAACAGTGACAACGACAGAGGGGTGAGGGTCGATGCTACAACATCAATGACAGTTCACATATATCGTTCTCTGTAAAAGTTGGTTTGTAACACTTATAACTGTTACAAACTCGGTTTTTAATTATTTTCTCTCATATTATCATCCTTGTAAGCACCTTCTGAGCAATGAATTATCTTTTTGAGTGTGTTTCCATGATGAAGAGATAAACCCAATCCTTGCGGCTATGGAGGAAGCTGTTGTTTCAGTAAAAGTGATATATATTTATTTTAAATTAATTATAGCAATTCTATTATGATTTTTGCATTGAACTAAAAATGGATTATATGATTTTGATTAGTTAGGTGTATTTTCTCTTGATAAAATATGCTTGCTTTAGAGTTTTGATATTCTATGCTTGGATTAACAACTATTCTTTTCAAAATCTACATGTCTAGGCAATACTATTATAATCAATTTGAAGGTTGTGTTGCGAAATTATTATTTTATTAAATCACTAATATCGACCAATGGTGGAATCCTATCCCTAGTCTCTCCACAATATTCACATCACCTTTTTATTTGAGTTTATTATTATCATTTATAAAATTTAAGTCTAAAAAATCTGCTTTCACAAGTCTTGAACGAACCATCTTACTACAACATCATTGAAAATAACCATCAATTTTCGGCGCCGCCGACGCGAACTTGTTTTTAGGCTAGAATTTTTAGATTTTTTTTTTTAGGATTTTATTTGTTCTTCTTTACGTTTTTGGATTTTTGTCTTTTCCTTATAGATTTTGGAATTTGGAGCGAAGGAAAAATTTGCCAAAGCTTTTGGTGAATACTTAAAGATTTGGAGTAAAAGCAAAGCGAAAGGAGTGAAAGAAAAGAAGAAGAAAAAATTAATAAAAAAAAAGAGAGAGACATTTTATTTTGTTTTTATTCTTTAGAGTTTTTTTTTTATTTTTTTTCGACTTTCCTTTTCTTTTGCACTATATTTTTGGACCGTGGACTGTGGACTTTGGTTTATTTATTTTTATTTTTTTTAAACCCTACGGAAGGGTAGTTTAAATATCAATTGTTTGCAGAGAAGGACGACGATTACGATATCGCCTCGGCCCCTCGTGTTCGTACATGACATAGGACTCGTGGCCCGAGTCGACTACAACAGTTCATCCCCCGTCTGGTACGGGAGGTAAGTTTGTCGAAACACTCGCGAATTCCATGTCAGCGAGTTACTGTATTCCTTCGTTTGCATATATGCTGAGGATTTGAAAGCGACTGATTTAATTTCTTAGTAAAGGGCAAGGACTGGCCATACAAGATAAGGGTTCGGATTTCATCACCGTTCCCTTCTTGCCCGCCTTAGGAAAACGAAACCAAACGCAAACGTAAGCCTAAAATTTGACTAGAACGAGACCTATAGGGTAACGAGCTTAATAGGGAAGTCATTCGAAAAATATTGGTTACTCTTTTAAGCATGCTTCAAAGTTTATGATGGTTTCTGTGAGTTGAATACGCCTCCTTGTAACCCCGGTGAGGCCTTGGGTATCAAAGCTCCACTGAGCTTCCCTCGTCTGGATTCAACTTACTTTAACTCGGATTGATTCCAGAGGGGTTTGCTTAAATTGTAACGAATTCCCTTTCGAAGGATTAGAAGCTGGTCTAGAAACAATCTAAGTGGAGCCATCATGCTTTTTGTTTGCTAGAAATCAGTAGGTTTGCTGTGGTGGAGTCAGCCTTGTTTGTGTTTGCATAGAACTTCCCTTCCTTTTAGGATTTCTTTCTTTTTCTTTTGTTTTTCTAGTGTATGCCCGAAGTTATTAGAGAGCGGGCTTGGAAAATAAACATTCTAAGTCGTTTGATTAGTAATAAACCTAGTAGTTCTTTTTGTGAAGGCAGGTAGATCGAAGACTCTTCTTTTGAGAGCCCTGTCTTTGGAAATTTCATCTTTGAAAACTTGACAATTAGTGAAGAAAGTACTCCTAGTCCTTTGGTAGTGCCTGAAATGGAAACTTTGAAAGCTTTATTAAACCCAACTAGGACCTCTCATCTGTCTTGTATCAAGTTAGATGAAACCGAGGAAAATTATGAACTCAAACCTGGGACTTTACAGATGCTCCCAATCTTTTTAGGAAAAGAGAATGAGGACCCCTATTTTCATGTTAGGGAATTTGAGGAAGTTTGTAGTAATCTGAAGATTAAAAACCTTAGTGATGATGCGTTGAAACTTAGGTTATTCCCCCTTTCATTAAAAGATAAAGCCAAATATTGGTTGTATAGTTTGACTTCTGAGTCAATTGAAACCTATGACCAACTTACATCTGCCTTTATACAGAATTTTTTCCCAAGGAACAAAACATCGTCTATTAGGACACAAATTTGTACTTTTACTCAACAAGAGGGAGAATCTTTATATAGGTATTTAGAAAGGTTCAATGACTTAATATCTCAATGTCCTCATCATGGTTTAGAGATGGTTAGGTTAGTTCAGATCCTCTACGAGGGTTTATATTATTCAACAACAACCATGGTTGAGTCCTTATGCATAGGTGGGTTTGAGAATAAAACTATTGATGAGGCGATGACATTTTTGAATGAAATCGCCGATAAGACCCAACAATGGGAAAATAGTAGGGAACCCCAGAAAACAATTCTTCTAAGTAGAGGAAATGTCAATAGGGTAGAAGGATCTTATGAGTCAGATGCTAAAATAGAAGCCATAGCCAAAATGTTAGAAGCCTTAGAATTAGGTCATTCTAGTGGTGGTAGAATAAAGCCTTTTTGGGAAGGACATACTGTTGAGGAGCAAGCCAATGCTCTTTATAACAACACTAGATTCGATAACCGTCAGAAGTTTGACCCATATTCAGAAACCTATAACCCTGGCTGGAGAAACCATCCCAACCTTTTTTGGTCTAAGGGCCGGAATCAAGGTCAGTCTAGTAACTCTCAGGTTCCCCCGGGTTTTGGCTATACTAAGAATCCTTCAGCTCCGATACAGTTTCAGAACCCTTCGGATAAGAAGATTATGAGTTAAGAAGAGTATCTTGCTTTATTAACTTGTAACACTGTATAGTTTCAGCAATCTGTTGCTCAAGGTTTAGAAGAAAATAAGAGAATAGGTCAGGCTAACTCTCAGGCTATTTCCGAGTTGAAAACTCAAGTTAGTCAGATAAATGAGACATTGAGAGAAAACGGAAAGTTTCCTAGTCAACCACAACCCAACCCTAGGGGAGTCCATCAAATATCTTTAGCTGGCGAGAAATCATCAAACCATGTGAACTCGATAATAACCCTTAGGAGTGGTAAAACGTTAGACAATAAGGTAGCCATGCCTACATACTGTAGTTCCACCTTCTACTTCCCAAGAGGAGCCCGTAGACGAGGAAACTGAAACAGTATCTAAGGATTCCCAATAAATTCCTGATAGAACTAACTTTGTGCCTAGACCCCCATATCCACATATTTTAGCCCCAACAAAGAAGGAGTCGACTTTCAATGAGATAATGGAAACATTTAAGAAGGTGAACATCAAAATTCCGTTATTAGAAGCAATTAGGCAGATGCCTGCCTATGCCAAGTTCCTTAAAGATATTTGTACACGAAAGCGTAAGCTTAGTGTCCATAAGAAAGCCTTTTTAGCTGGTCAAGTAAGTTCCATCCCTCTGAACCAAACACCCCCTAAGTATAAGGACCCCGGATGCCCCACCATATCTTGTGCGATCGGTAATCACATGGTCGATAAAGCTTTACTTGACTTAGGAGATAGTGTTAACTTACTCCCGTATCATCTATACACCCAGCTAGGTCTTGGTAAGTTGAAACCGACTAAAATGACACTACAATTAGATGATAGGTTTGTCAAAGTCCCTCGTGGTGTCATAGAGGATGTTCTGATTGAGGTTGATAAGTTTATTTATCCAGTGGATTTCGTTGTTCTAGACTCCCAGCCTGTTCAGGACTCAAGTTCTCAAATCCCAGTAATTTTAGGTCGCCCATTTTTAGACACAGTTAACGCTGTCATCAACTGTAGGACTGGGCTTATGAACATATCCTTTGGTAATATGACCACTGAACTAAATGTCTTTAATGTTACTAGACAACCTTCTGAGAACGATGATTTATAAGAAGTGAATATGATTAGCATTTTAGTTCAGGATTTGGTTCAGGATAATTGGCTTGACACTTTACTGGTAGATTCTTTAGATGATTTTGAGGAAACCATTCTCTTAGATCAGACATGTGATCAATCTTTAGAAGAAGCTCTTGAGTATTTTAAAGATTCTATGGACCTAGAAATTCAGGCAATAGTTTCAGGTTTTTCTGAGAATAATGATGACCCTAAGTTTGGGGGTAGAGAACTAGAAGAATCTCTTGAGTATTTGAAGGACTCTGAAGATCCAGAAATTCAAGCAATAGTTAGAGGTTTGTCTGTAAACCCTAAGTTTGGGGGTAGTGATGGTTCTTGTGATTGTATCGTATCCCTAATTAGAGTCCCTAACTTGGGACTCGAGCCTTGTGCATATGAGATATTACTTGAGTCTTTTCAGACTCCGCAACCTGATCCTCCTGATACTGTCCAGGGTGTAACCCAGGTATTAGAAACCCGTTTTTCGGATGAATCTATTTATCGAGACACACATATGAAATTCAATTACGCACCGCAGATAAACCCATTTGTCTTAACATAAACCTTAGATGAGGACGTGCTCCTTCTTTTCATTTTTCTGAACCAGTGCAGTTATCTCATACTGGTGTCAGCTCTATTTGGTCTGATGGACCCACAATTGTTTCGACTATTGATATATGACTTTGGAAGGTGACAATCCTTTTTGAGGTATTTGATGTCTAGCTAAAGACTTTAAATTTAGCATTTCCTGGGAGGTACCCACGCTCATGCTTACGGTAATATCCTTCCTTATTTCTTTTCCATCCATCAAGTGGTAACAATTTCTTCTTGTTCATGCTTTTAATTTCATCATTAGAACATTGAGAACAATGTTAGATTTAAGTTTGGGGGTGGGGAAGAAACTTTTTGTTAGCTCTTAGCTGCAATAAATAAACTCCGGAGCCTAGAAATTTATGCTTATTAAGGTTGGCACTAACCAATCTAAGTGGATGAGAACATCTTGGTTATAGGAGTTGAGGAACCAATCTGATTAGATGGAAACATCTAAAGAGTCTATTCATAAAAGCACATAGCTCAGGTGTTAGAATTAAAAAACAAACATGGTAGTTTTGCCATATCTCGTTGAATCCTAATCCTTCTGTTTTTATTTTTTTAAGTAATTTGGTGGGGCACACGATTCAAGTTGTTACCATTGCTAGGGTGAAATATGGTGATTGAGATACCATGAAAAAAAAATTGACTAGACCATCAGACCAACCGGAATAAATTCAATAAAATCGACCACTGGTGCCCTTGTATATGCCAGTTGTGTTGACCTAGATTTAGGTTTATCGACCACTGGTTCCCTTGTATTTTCCAGTTGTGTTGATATTAGTCAGACTGGTATCTCAGTCCATTAGGATAGGCTCATCTTGGCAGAGGCCTTCAGACATATATGGGAAACACCGTTCACTTTAAACCATCTATTTTTCTCTTTATCCATCTTCTTAATCTTTCCATGTGATTGGTTGACTCCGGTTATGATGTTTAGAAACTATCTGAGTAGAGCTCTGTCACTTATATATGAATTATAGTATGCTGAGTGCAAACTCGTGTACAACAATTGGAATTTCGCATCAGGGTACTTCCTCCTATAGTCAATGTTTGTATGCCAACCAAGGAGATTCGTTAGTGACTTCCAAGGTTCTGCGTAGATAGCTAGGGTCTAGAGTAAAGGTTTTGTGAGTACACCTCTGTTAAACCCTACGGAGACAACACTCCGCCGCTAGGGCCACCTAGCGGTTTAACGACTTGCTGCACGTGCTAAGTGTAGTCATTTTATTTTCTAGATTATTTTTGCTCGAGGACTAGCAAATAATAAGTTTGGGGGTATTTGATAGACACATTTTTGTGTCTAAGTTTTCCTCAATTTTCTGTATTGTTGGTACTCGGATTTGTGCTTATTTTGGTGTTTTGTGTGTTTGTAGGTATTTTTGGAAAACAAACATTTTTGGAAAAATCGGCTCGCAAAATTATGCGGAACACCCCCGAAGGAAAACTGCTAAACGGACCCCAGTTTTGGATAAGGGGCACCTCAGTGGGACATCTGCTATTCGCACCCCCAGTCTGGTTAAGGAGACTTCATCCGCTTAGTTTGAATTTAGAAATATGGCGGGAAACTGGAACAAAATTAAGGTTGGGAATTTGAAGAATTTCTAGGGAGATTCAATGGTTGAAATCACTCGGGTTTGTTTTAATTGTCAACACAGGAACGGTATGGGTGTTGGATTCAATCCAATTTGGCTAGATAATCACCAATCGAAGAACTCAGGACTGGTATATTTCCCGTGAGAATATTCTCGGGACTTGGAAGATTTGCACGATTTGCACGAGTCAGAGCATGTAGATATTCTTCTGAGACGTCTTTTGAGCATGATTGGAGTGTGTTGTCTTCAGAATACCGCGTGGAGAAACCAAAAATGGAAACTATTCCCTAATCTGGACGTGAAGAATAATCGCATTCAATTGGGAATATTTGGAGTTATTAGAGATTATTTTCGGTACCATAAGGCTATATAAGTTGTTTCTAAGGAGTAGAGTCGAGGAAGGAGAGTTTGGGGAGCAGTTTAGAGCTTCAACATAGCTGAAAATGAAGTTGCAGGAATAACGTTTTCTGTTGGTGCACTGAAGAACACGAAGAACTTTAGACGCACAGAGACAGTCGTTTATCAACAGTGACAACGACAGAGGGGTGAGGGTCGATGCTACAGCATCAGTGACGGTTCACATATATCGTTCTCTGTAACAGCTGGTTTGTAACACTTATAACTGTTACGAACTCGGTTTTTAATTATTTTCTCCCATATTATCATCCTTATAAGCAATTTTTGAGCAATGAATTATCTTTTTGAGTGTGTTTCCATGATGAAGAGTTAAACCCAATCCTCGGGGCTATGGAGGAAGCCATTGTTTCGGTAAAAGTGATATATCTTTATTTTAAATTAATTATAGCAATTCTATTATGATTTTTGCATTGATCTAAAAATGGATTATATGATTTTGATTAGTTAGGTGTATTTTCTCTTGATAGAATGTGCTTGCTTTAGAGTTTTGATATTCTATGCTTGGATTAACATCTATTCTTTTCAAAATCTACATGTCTAGGCAATACTATTAGAATCAATTTGAATGTTGAGTTGCGAAATTATTGTTTTATTAAATAACTAATATCGACCATTGGTGGAATCCTAGCCCCAATCTCTCCACAATATTCACATCACCTTTTTATTTGAGTTTATTATTATCATTTATAAAATTTAAGTCTAAAAAAATCTGCTTTCACAAGTCTTGAACGAACCATCTTACTACAACATCATTGAAAATAACCATCAGGACGCAACGGACTCACAGAGATTTTAAAGTCAATAGGAGAAGCATGATACTCTTTCCTCTGAAGGCAAAACCTTATTACACCCCCTGGCCGAACCGACCGGGCCTCTCCTTCACTTTCCGGACCAGTCAGAAGAATTAACACATACTTGGGATGATTTCTCCTAATCGTGGCGGATGTTGTAAAGAACTCATCATATATGTTTGGTTTGGAATTGCCAACATCTTTCAGTACGGCAGAACTTTTCTAAAATGACATCCTAACAAACATTCTCTCACGCTACTTCCACCTTCGATATAACTACAATGGAACTGTACGAAGACAAATTATTACGGAAAGTGCATGGAAATTATTTTATCAGACACAGGAGATCCATACTGGACGCAAGCCAATTTGTTTCAAAGTCATAATGCACATAAGCAAAGAAATGGGCACTGACAGACCCTGCATCACCACCTCATGCCAAGACCATACCCTGTAGCGGGAAATTTTCTCCCGGCCGAGGAGGCGCGCCCCACCACGGGAACCATACACGCGCTCACACCAGGAAAAAGGAGTAAACCCTAGAAGCTAGGTTTTCGCGGGAAGGGAATGACAGTTACCAGCTCACGCATGCCTACTTTGCGCGGTAATTGAGGCGGCCAACATCACTACGGTATTCACGCCTAAATGATACTACAAGTTCGTGCAAAGCATACCTACAACTAGGATTCATACCAATGCAGAAGGACAACATTTATACAAGTTCATGAAAAGGTACGCCTACAGCTAGGGTTTGCTCGTCCGCTTTACTGTTACCACACAGCCAGAATAAAAAAAATATAGGTGTGATGTAAAAGGAAAGGCCGACCCTCCTTTTATAGGAGTGATACTTGGGAGTTTGAATAAGGAAAAGACTTGCTATTTGAGTCAAGTAAGGAAAAGGGGCAACCGGGCCCGCGAAGACCAATCACCATGCCAAGACCGTTCGCGCCATTGCCTTGGCCCCACCACGCCAAGCCGTCTGCCATGCTTGCCTCGCCAGGACCGCGCCATGCCTTGGTCCCACATGCCAAGTCGTCCGCGCATGCTTTGCCTCACCAAACTGCGCCATTTCCTTGGCCGCACCATGCCAAGCCGTCCGCGCCATGACTTGCCGCACCAACACCGACAACTCGCCAATCCAGCATCATGATGTTCCCTAACCCATCCAAGGTGATGCATAGCCAGACTAAGCCGATGATCTTCATCTCGCCACTTCACGGTCTACACCACGATTAGAATCTACGCAAGGCCGCCAAACACGAGGATCATGGACTCTCCTTACCTCTTGAAAAGGTTATTCGGACCTTCCTGGTCATCTTTCCACGACTTTTCGTTTCGATTTTTGTCCTTGCATGTCACCATCTTATGCTTACCTCGCAACAATGCTCCTGTTCCGAGCAAAGCAGGGGACTTAATGTTGATGGTGGTTTTTAGCTTAGGGTTAAAATCGTAAAACCGTACAACTGACATGACGTCACTATGACCATTAGCACATTTATTGAATCGATCATCATGCCTACGTAAGAATTACCAGGGTACCCTTAACATTGACCGACATCATCTATGCCAAACCCTAATTCTCATGATACCGCACCAAGGCATGCCAACCATGCCAGCCGCACCACTGTGCCAATGGAAAACTATGCCATCAACATCTCCGCGCCAAGGCATGCCAACCATGCCAGCCACACCATTGTGCCAATGGCAAACCATGCCAGCCACATCTCCGCGCCAAGGCATGCCAACCATTCCAGCCGCACCACTGTGCTAATGGAAAACCATGCCAGCCACATCTCCGCGTCAAGGCATGCCAACCACATCTCCGCGCCAAGGCATGCCAACCATACCGGCCGCACCACTGTGCCAATGGAAAACCATGCCATCCACATCTCTTGCGCCAAGGCATGCTAACCATGCTATCCGTACCATGCGCCAATGGCATGCCAAACCCTTGGCTCCACCATGCCAAGCCAACTGCACCTTGCCTTGGACCCAACCATGCTAGCCGCACCATGCGCCAATGACATGTCAAACCCTTGGACCCACCATGCCATGCCAACCGCACCTTTCCTTGGCCCCACCATGCCAAGACGTCTGTACCAAACCCTTGGCCCCACTATGCCAAGCCATCCGCGTCATTGGCCTTGGCCCCACCATGCCGGCCTTCCCTATGCGGATACCAAAACGAAGGAGTGCGACGATCAACGACCACCCTTCCATCCTATATGCAAATCCAAGCCGTCCAAGGTCGCCAAACAACGCATGGTAACCTTTGGCCCAAAACCCTAGTTTCGGTCCCGCCAAACCGCGCCAAGGCATGCCATGCCACGCCACATGTTCCAATGGCATGCCAACCACCTTGCCGCGCCATACCATGTCGTCCTTCCCTATGAGGCTACCAAAACGAAGGCATGCGACGATCAAAGGCCACCATTCCATCCTAGATGTTAATCCTATTCGTCCAAGGTCAGCAAACAACGCATGGTAACCTTTGGCCCAAAACCCTAGTTTTGGCTACGCCAATCCGCGCCAAGGCATGGAATGCCAACCACCTTGCTGCGCCATACCATGTCGGCCTTCCCTATGCGGCTACCAAAACGAAGGCGTGAAACGATCAATGACCACCCTTTCATCCTAGATGCAAATCCTAGCCGTCCAAGGTCGCCAAACAACTCATGGTAACCTTTGGCCCAAAATCCTAGTTTTGGCCACGCCAAACCGCGCCAAGGCATGCCATGCCACATGTGTCAATGGAATGCCAACCACCTTGCCGCGCCATACCATGCCGGCCTTCTCTATGCGGCTACCAAAACGAAGGCGTGCGACGATCAACGGCCACCCTTCCATCCTAAATGCAAATCCTAGCCGTCCAAGGTCGCCAAACAACCATGGTAACCTTATTCCCAAAACCCTAGTTTTGGCCACGCCAAACCGCGCCAAGGCATGCCATGCCACTGGCATGCCAACCACCTTGCCGCGCTATACCATGCCGGCCTTCGCCATGCGTCTACCAAAACGAAGGCGTGTGACGATCAACGACCACCCTTCCATCCTGGATGCAAATCCTATCCGTCCAAGGTTGCTAAACAACGCATGGTAACCTTTGGCCCAAAACCCTAGTTTTGGCCACGCCAAACCGCGCCAAGGCATGCCATGCCACATGTGCCAATGGCATGCCAACCACCTTGCCGCGCCATACCATGCCGTCCTTCCCCATGCGGCTACCAAAACGAAGGCGTGCGACGATCAACGACCACCCTTCCATCCTAGATGCAAATCCTAGTCGTCTAAGGTCGCCAAACAACGCATGGTAACCTTTGGCCCAAAACCCTAGTTTTGGCCATGCCAAACCGCGCCAAGGCATGCCATGCCACATGTGCCAATGGCATGCCAACCACCTTGCCGCGCCATACCATGCCGGTCTTCCCTATTTGGCTACCAAAACGAAAGCCCGCAATAATCAAGGACCATTTTTTCATCTAAGATGCAGATCTTAGCCGTCCAAGGTTACCAGCTAACACATGGCAACCTTTGGCCCTAGTTTGGTCGCGCCTAAACAAAGCCAAAACCCTAACTTTTGGCCGCGCCTAAACTGGGCCATATTAAAGCCATATTGATCATACTTTCATTCCACTGGCTACCAAATGAAAGGTTGCAGTAATCAACGGCTACCTTCCTCTTTAGATGGAAAATCTCGACCGTTGAAGGTCACCACCGATCCGGCAAGTCTCCCAAGCTCAACTTTCCAGACAACAATAACATGCTACATGTTTTCCGCGAAAACACTCGAGACATCAACACATGTCAGAAACTGGGGGATGCTCATTGGGTATTGGTTTGGCGGTTTACAGCGTGCGGCGTACACTATGCTCGTTATAAGAAAGTGTCATAAGGATGAGGCGGTTAGTAAATACAGGGAGTAATGATGAAACGCTTTCTTTTATGGAACATCAATTCCAAGCGTTACCGGTTACCACCTCCTCCCATTTACTCACCCGTTTTCCGTTTTTTAATGAGACCAGAGTACGTTTCACTTCGACTTGTATAAATATGCATTACCTATTTCCACCGAATAACAAGTTCATGGTCAGGAAGATACAACACTCATAAAACATTTTCTAGATTTTCATCTGTTCGCTTCCCACTTTCTGATACAAGTCGTGAAACAACTACTCTTCCATAATCAACTATTCTGGTCTCAACACTTTTTTCGCTTCTCTCCCCAAAACCAACCCTTCTCCTTCACTTTGTGACCGAAAAAAGTCTGGAACGACCATTTCTTGGTTTAGGATGGGTTTGTACAGATTGATCTCTCGAATCTAAAGTACTCCCTTGTAGTACATTTTTTAGGGTTTAAATTCGTTTCTCATCCACACACCCGAAATTACCAAAATCAGCAGAAATCATTTTCACCCTCAAACAGTAGTACATAAGATTTCCTTGCAATTGAACAACTCTCTAACTAGTTCACTTGAAGTCATTTGAACTAGTTATGGTGAAGACGAACATGGTTGATATGAAATGCTCGTATGGCTAACCTTTTGATTAAATATTGTTGACCCAACAAGTGCATATGTTTGGGTACGGTTAACAAACCTATAAGCGTGCATTGTTAAGTGTGTATAACAAGCTAACGGTTGAGAAATATTAGCTTGAATCTAAATCAGGTGTTCATATAACGGTGAATATTGAATGCTTTGTTACTAAGATAACATTGATTGCAAACCCTAATTTGAAAGACTATATAAAGGAGACGTCTAGTATTGTGCAAAACTAATCCCCACACCTCACGTGTGATATTAGTTTGCATACTAGAGTCGATTCTCCTTTAACCTTTGGTTTTTTTCTTCTAAAACCAGGTTAACGACTTAAAGACTTCATTAGGATTGTGAAGCCAGACCGATACTACTTTTATCGTAGTTGTGTGATCTGATCTTGCATCTTCTATCGTACGAGTACAATCAGATTGATTGGATTGAGATTGATATCTCCGATAGGAAATATATAAAAAGTAATCACAAACATTTTCATCTCATTGTTTGTGATTACGCAACATCTTGTTTCACTACCATACTATTAAGATTGTTGTGAGGTGATTGATAACTCTAGGTTGTTCTTCGGGAATATAAGACCGGATTATCAGTTGCTTCATGTTAACCTTGATTATTATCAAAACACGGAACAAAACCTTGAGGGTTTATCTATGGGAGACAGATTGATCCGTTGATAGACTTGTCTGTGGGAGACAGATTTGTTTATTGTCAAAGCCTGAGATTTTGGGTCGTAACAACTCTTAGTTGTGGGTGAGATCAGCTAAGGGAATCAAGTACGCAATATCTTGCTGGGATTAGAGGCGTAGGAGCATAACTGTACCTTGGATCAGTGGGAGATTGATCGGGGTTCAACTACAGTCCAGTCCGAAGTTATCTTGGAGTAGTCTAATGTCTGTAGCGGCTTAATACAGTGTGTGTTCAATCTGGACTAGGTCCTGGGGTTTTATGCATTTGCGGTTTCCTCGTTGACAAAATTTCTGGTGTCTATGTTATTTCAATTTCCGCATTATATTGTTTTATAATTGAAATAATACAGGTTGTGCGTTAGATCATCAATCAGAGTAATCCAACCTTTGGTTGTTGATTGTCATTGATTGATCCTTGGATATTGGTCTTTGGTACCATCCAAGTTATTCTTTGCATTTGTTTAGAACTCGCAGTTCCTGCTTGAGTAAATCAAATCAAGAAGAGAGATATAAACTCGTTGATATACTTTTAATTAATTGAGTCTTGTTGATTCTCTTAAAATTATATTCTAGTTAGTCCATATAGATTGCTAAGCGAAATATTGGGTGTTGTTGTTAGACCCCCGCCTTTTCAATTGGTATCAGAGCAGGCAAACACGTTCAAGACCTTAAAAGTCTGTGTTTGTAGCGATCTGACTCTATGGGAAGTAATGCTATCTCAATAAATGCACCACCAGATCTAGGGATTTCAGAATTCTTCCATGACTGATTTAATAAAATCCGTAGAAAAAATTCTATCTAAACCTCCACCAGGTTTAGAATCCCTTGAAGTGTTTTCAGGGCTTGAAAAGAAGCTTGAGAGCTTATCTCTTGATGTTGAGTTATACCTCCAGAAAGAGCAAGAATCTCTTGACAGGCTAAATCAAGTTATGATGAATAATATTCATGTTGAGGTTGATATTGATTTACTAATCAGTGAGGGCAATGCTCCTCCTCTGCATAATCCAATTAGTTGTGATAAACTAAATGAATTACACTCAGTTATCTGAGTGTATCACCTAAAATCATGAATTGATTCGTTGCTCAATTCCCGATACTTCCTATCGAGATAGTAGTATTGTCTTCTTTTATGAAGAATCTAGAACGTCTCTTTTTATCAAAAGAGTTTCCCTTCGCAGTACTAAAAACTATCTGCAGAAACTTTTTTTTATAAGTTGGAAACAAGAAATCAGAAACACAAATTTTTTTGAGTTCTCTTGAAGTTCTTTGATAGACTTATAAAACAGTTCCTTGGGTGTTTCTCAACAATACAAGATTTAAGAGTTGTTGGAAAGAACTGTTTCTTGGTGCCATGGTGAGCAAGTCACTGTTCACCTCAACACAACTTATTTGTGTTGAAAGTACATCCTCACCAAGAAATGCCCTGCTATGTATATGGTGAGAGAAGCACGGAAAAGTGGGGCGCACAGATTATGTTCGTAAAGGCTGTAAAAATCAACTAGATTCATCTAAAAAGGTATGTATATAAACTTGAGAAAGATTTGTTCTTTTATTTGTTTAGAGAACTTATAATGATTCACGTACCTTTCTTATCGTTCTTTTCTACCTAACTTGATCTGTGTTTAAGGTTCTTGAACGTTTAGGTTTGAAAATAGTAGTTCGGGATGTCTGGACTTCATGGTAAACCTACCAGGTATGCATAACATATTTTGAAATCAAAATCCAGGGGTTTAAGTTCGCAGACTTGAAAATTTGTTTGCAAACCCGTATGCATACTTGACGTTGATATTCGGTAAACTTGTTTTGGCCGTAACTTCTTCGTACGAACTCGGAATGACCTCATTCTTTTTGCATTCTCTTCCTATTTGAATTGTCTTAAAAATGGGTATGAGAATTATTGTATTTGGATGAGTTAAGATTGGTATTTTTCCTGTATCTTGTTTTGAGTGTTTTGCTTAGTTTCGTTGCACTTGTTCCACTTCTCTTGGACTTGGGCACTTGAATTCTTGGAGTACTACTATTCTATGCTCATTTGTAGCTTTAAAAATGTTTTTGGTGAATCAAAAAAAAGGAATTTCAAGAATGGGTTGTAGTACGCATTACTATGGGATTCTTGAATGTTCACAACTATTTTATGTGAACTCTGGTGGATGGTCATTTGTATGTTCTTCTTTGTTAAGAAAATCTTTTTGTATGACTTTGGTAGCTACTTAGTATAAATCCGGGTGAAAAGATTGATTCTACCCTCTAAGGAAAAATCATCGTATATGTGCATTACGAGTTTGTCTTGATGCCTAGGAAACTTCTTATGAGAATTTATTCTTGTTTTTGAGAAGGATTACTAGAGTTTGGAATAGAAAATTACACATAGCTATGTTCAACGTTTTCATCTTCATGTTTTTAGATTTATTGGTTTAAACTCTAAATTTGTTTTGAAGATGATTTTTGCAGTATTTAATCTTTATGATTTGTTAGATTGCAATATGTTATGGGATATGGGTGTTTACATCCGTGAACCATGTTTGTCCCATACTTTGTCAAAAGTAAAGTCGTTCGTGTTCGGTATTCAAGTACTAGTAAAGAATGAATGTACTTTTGAAAAATACAAAATTTAAGCCTATATTGTCAATTATTTGATGGAAGATAGGTTAAAATCTTTTGTTTTCAAGGATTATTTCTATTATTGTCGTTATGCAAATAGTGATTGAAGATAGAATGAATCCTTGTATATTCCGCAGTATTGATCATCCCTGATCCATATTTTTATGTATTACTGTGAGGCTCCATAATGTATCTTATGTTGAGCATTATACAACCAAGTTGATTTTCTTAGCTTAGTTGTTGTTCCGTGAGATATGTTATGTCGAGCATATTGAACTAAATTAATCATCTTATTTGGTTATTTGGTTATTGCTCCATAAGTATCTTATGTAGAGCAAAACAAATGACAATTAAATTGATTATCTTTGTAATTAGTTTGTTTATGTATTCCAATTAGATTAATTATGGATTCTCTTGTAATTAATCTAGTTGAGTATTTTTGTGTCTCCATAAATCCTCTTATGTTGAGCATGATCAATTTAATTGATCACTTTTTGTATTTAATTTGGTTGTGTATTCCGATTAAATTAATCATGGGTTTACTTGTAATTAATTTGATTGAGTTTTTGGATATAGAAAATCATTCTCATGGTTTTTGGTGTCCAATAAAAATCACTCTTTTCGTTTGAAATTAAGGTCGCTCGTTGTTGTTCTTTCGGGAATGATATCAAATGGGGAAGAGTTCTTTTGAACTTGTGATTAATGGTCGTATCTTGAGGGGTGTGCGGATGTAGAATTTTAGAGGGGTTATCTTGTATCTTTAAACTCCTTGATGAATGCATTTAGATTCGGCTTTATGATTGCATCTAAATTAGTTGATATGTATTTTTCTTTTTGTCATGAAATGTCTCTCTCGGAAATTTCATTATGATCCCGTTCTTGTACCTTTGCCAATTTTATTGACAAAAAAGGAGAGAATTAATATGTAGTTCACACTACAAATACATATGGTTTTCGGATCATTGTGTAAGGGGGAGTGGTTTCCATGTGAGATGGAATATTGAATAAGGGGGAGAGATACATATCACCATAGTATTATTGTTGAAGTTGTGATACAATTGAACTTTGACGTTGTGTAATAATACTATGATACTGTATAACAATGATCGAGACCGATGCTTTCTCATTGTTATAGCTACGGATCTTCAACAGCGGTGATACTAAACTTACAACCTTTGGGATCATTGGAGTACTTGGAAGTGACGATTAGACATGTGGAATAGGAGCTACTAAGGTCTCTTTATCTTTTTTGTATTCCATATGTATTGATAGTTTTGTCACTAAAATTGACAAAGGGGGAGATTGTTAGAGCATTGCTCGGTCGAGCTCGCATGTGTTGCAATCTCAAGCATGTTTGTCAATGTTAGTGGTCAAAACTAGAAGTCTTGATTTCTAGTCTATTATAGCTAAGTCTCGGACTAGGATAGAAAGTGTAGTTGAGCTCAAGGACTTCATGGCGATTCATCATACAAGTGGAAGAACTACTCAAGGAACCAGTGGAACTTCTCGACAAAAAGGTATGTGAAGACTTGAACTTATCTGTTACTCAAAAGTCTATCTACTCTATCTCCTACTCTTTGATACAAGAAGTCGTATGCTAAATATATAGACTTGGATTATACACATTTGGTATTTTGAGCCGAGTATACCTCGCCTATCTATATCTCGAAATATGTGTTGGTAAGCTTTTCAATTCGATCAAGTTTATCTTTACCATGTGACGAAATACATGTTATGTTTCAATCATCTTGAAAATTGCTTTGACAAGAAATGGTGTAAAAACTATATAATGTCCTCTAAGAATGTTTCAATGATTGAAATGAGAGTTTAGATTACATAACCAATGGTGGACACAAGCATTATTGTGGAAACACATTTATGTATAAGTCCTATTCCTTGAACCAAAGTTTGCGAACTTTGTTGATCAAGAGAACCGGAAGAATGGCGTGAG
The DNA here is from genome assembly GCF_003573695.1 of Papaver somniferum. NCBI lineage: Eukaryota > Viridiplantae > Streptophyta > Magnoliopsida > Ranunculales > Papaveraceae > Papaver > Papaver somniferum. The sequence continues at coordinate 77,917,022 of NC_039359.1, read as the reverse complement.
CCAAGTACGCGAACTCAGTCCTCAAACTGCCGAAGTTCTCAAACCCGAGAATTTCTGCTGGAGTTGACAAACTATGTGCGTGAAGCGAAGTCCGCGAACCCAGTCCGCGAACCGACGAAGTTCTCATTCCCAAGAATTTCTGCTTGAGTTTGTAAACTCTTCTCGGTAAATTAAGTCTGCGAACTTGAGAAGGTTATATGTCTGAAGAATATTTCTGAACTTAAACTTAAAAGGACTAAGGAATGCAGTTTGCAAACCGTGGATATAAAAGTTTATGAACTGATTCAAGTGAATCAAATCATCTTTGCTTCAATTGTGTCTTGTGTAGTACATAAGATTTCCTTGCAATTGAACAACTCTCTAACTAGTTCATTTGAAGTCATTTGAACTAGTTATGGTGAAGAAGAACATGGGTGATATGAAATGCTCATATGGCTAACCTTTTGGTTAACTATTGTTGAACCAACAAGTGCATACGTTTGGGTACGGTTAACAAACCTAGAAGTGTGCATTGTCAAGTGTGTATAAAAAGCTAAGTTTTCGATCTAACGGTTGAGAAATATTAGCTTGAATCTAAATCAGGTGTTCGTCTAACGGTGAATATTGGATGCTTTGTTACTAAGCTAACATTGATTGCAAACCCTGATTTGAAAGACTATATAAAGGAGACGTCTAGTATTGTGCAAAACTAATCCCCACACCTCACGTATGATACTAGTTTTCATACTAGAGTCCTTTAACCTTTGGTTTTCTTCTTCTAAAACCAGGTTAACGACTTAAAGACTTCATCGGGATTGTGAAGCCAGACCGATACTACTTTTATCGTAGTTATGTGATCTGATCTTGCATCTTCTATCATACTAGTAAAATCAGATTGATTGGCTTGAGATTGATATCTCCGATAGGCAAGATATAAAAAGTAATCACAAACATCTTCGTCTCATTGTTTGTGATTCCGCAACATCTTGTTTTGCTACCATACAATTAAGATTGTTGTGAGGTGATTGATAACTCCAGGATGTTCTTCGGGAATATAAGGATGGATTATCAATTGGTTCCTGTTCACCTTGATTATTATCAAAATACGGAACAAAACCTTTAGGGTTTATCTGTGGGAGACAGATTGATCCTTTGATATACTTGTCTGTGGGAGACATATTTGTTTATTGTCAAAGCATGCGATTTTGGGTCGTAAAAACTCTTAGTTTTGGGTGAGATCAGATAAGGGAATCAAGTGCGCAGTATCCTGATGGGATCAGAGGCGTAGGAGCATAAATGTACCTTGGATCAGTGGGAGATAGATTGGGGTTCAACTACAGTCCAGTACGAAGTTAGCTTGGAGTAGGCTAGTGTCTGTAGCGGCTTAATACAGTGTGTGTTCAATCTAGACTAGGTCCCGGGGTTTTTCTGCATTTGCGGTTTCCTCGTTAACAAAATTTCTGGTGTTTGTGTTATTTCAATTTCCGCATTATGTTGTTTTATCTTTATAATTGAAATAATACAGGTTGTGCGTCAGATCATCAATTAGATTAATCCAAGCTTTGGTTGTTGATTGTCATTGATTGATCCTTGGATATTGGTCTTTGGTACCATCCAAGTTATTCCTTGCATTTGTTTAGAATGGAAGTTCCTGCTTGAGTAAATCAAATCAAGAAGAGAGATATAAACTCGTTGATATACTTTTAATTGATTGAGTCTTGTTGATTCTCTTAAAAGTATATTCGAGTTAGTCCATACAGATTGCTAAGTGAAATATTACCTCCGCTTTTTCAAAGTCGATTTGCACACCTGGACACAATAGAAGAGAGAAGGACGCGAGCAGAACGGTTTGCTAAGGAATATAGGAAGCGAACAGCTAACTACTGCAACCATGGTGTCAAAGAAAGAATTTTCAAGGTTGACGACCTAGTGCTCAAAATTTCCCTCCACGTACAAAGGAATTCCAGCGCGGGAAAGTTCGCAACAAACTGGGTCGGCCTGTTCAAAGTTACAAAGGTGGCCGAGAGCATATATACAAACTAAGACAAACGGATGGTACCAAAGTCAAGTTTCCCACCAATGACAAATGGTTAAAAGAGTTTACATACATAAGTTACCTGATGTACAAGCACCTACTTCACATGATAAAGGTCGGTTAGCAACAATGAACAATATGCAAAAAGATTTACAAAAAGGCTACGGGATGCCAAAGGTACCCGGTCGGCTGAATAATTTACAAAAGTCTACGAGATGCCAAAGGCACCCGGACGACTGACGAATTTACAAAAGTCTACGAGATGCCAAAGTAACCCGGTCGGCCGATGAATTTACAAAAGTATACGGGATGCAAAGACACCCGGTCGGCTGATGAATCTACAAAAGGCTACGGGATGCCAAAGGCACCCGGTCATCCGATGAAGTTACAAAAGGCTACGGGATGCAAAGACATCTGGTCGGCTGCCGAATTTACAAAAGGCTACGGGATGACAAAGGCATCCGGTAGGATGACGAATTTACAAAAGTCTACGAGATGCAAAGGCACCCGGTCGGCTGAGTAATTTACAAAAGGCTACGGGATGCCAAAGGCACCCGGTCGGATGATGAATTTACAAAAGTCTACTAGATGCCAAAGGAACCCGATCGAACGATGAATTTATAAAAGGATACGGGATGATTTCTCCTAATCGTGGCGGATGTTGTAAAGAATTAATCATCTATGTTTGGTTTGGAATTGCCAACATCTTTCAGTACGGCAGAACTTTTCTAAAATGACATCCTAACAAACATTCTCTCACGATACTTCCACCTTCGATATAACTACAATGGAACTGTACGAAGACAAATTATTACGGAAAGTGCATGGAAATTATTTTATCAGACACAGGAGATCCATACTGGACGCAAGCCAATTTGTTTCAAAGTCATAATGCACATAAGCAAAGAAATGGGCACTGACAGACCCTGCATCACCACCTCATGCCAAGACCATACCCTGTAGCGGGAAATTTTCTCCCGGCCGAGGAGGCGCGCCCCACCACGGGAACCATACACGCGCTCACACCAGGAAAAAGGAGTAAACCCTAGAAGCTAGGTTTTCGCGGGAAGGGAATGACAGTTACCAGCTCACGCATGCCTACTTTGCGCGGTAATTGAGGCGGCCAACATCACTACGGTATTCACGCCTAAATGATACTACAAGTTCGTGCAAAGCATACCTACAACTAGGATTCATACCAATGCAGAAGGACAACATTTATACAAGTTCATGAAAAGGTACGCCTACAGCTAGGGTTTGCTCGTCCGCTTTACTGTTACCACACAGCCAGAATAAAAAAAATATAGGTGTGATGTAAAAGGAAAGGCCGACCCTCCTTTTATAGGAGTGATACTTGGGAGTTTGAATAAGGAAAATACTTCCTATTTGAGTCAAGTAAGGAAAAGGGGCAACCGGGCCCGCGAAGACCAATCACCATGCCAAGACCGTTCGCGCCATTGCCTTGGCCCCACCACGCCAAGCCGTCTGCCATGCTTGCCTCGCCAGGACCGCGCCATGCCTTGGTCCCACATGCCAAGTCGTCCGTGCATGCTTTGCCTCACCAAACTGCGCCATTTCCTTGGCCGCACCATGCCAAGCCGTCCGCGCCATGACTTGCCGCACCAACACCGACAACTCGCCAATCCAGCATCATGATGTTCCCTAACCCATCCAAGGTGATGCATAGCCAGACTAAGCCGACGATCTTCATCTCGCCACTTCACGGTCTACACCATGATTAGAATCTACGCAAGGCCGCCAAACACGAGGATCATGGACTCTCCTTACCTCTTGAAAAGGTTAGTCGGACCTTCCTGGTCATCTTTCCACGACTTTTCGTTTCGATTTTTGTCCTTGCCTGTCACCATCTTATGCTTACCTCGCAACAATGCTCCTGTTCCGAGCAAAGCAGGGGACTTAATGTTGATGGTGGTTTTTAGCTTAGGGTTAAAATCGTAAAACCGTACAACTGACATGACGTCACTATGACCATTAGCACATTTATTGAATCGATCATCATGCCTACGTAAGAATTACCAGGGTACCCTTAACATTGACCGACATCATCTATGCCAAACCCTAATTCTCATGATACCACACCAAGGCATGCCAACCATGCCAGCCGCACCACTGTGCTAATGGAAAACTATGCCATCCACATCTCCGCGCCAAGGCATGCCAACCATGCCAGCCCACCATTGTGCCAATGGCAAACCATTCCAGCCACATCTCCGTGCCAAGGCATGCCAACCATGCCAGCCGCACCACTGTGCTAATGGAAAACCATGCCAGCCACATCTCCGCGCCAAGGCATGCCAACCACATCTCCGCGCCAAGGCATGCCAACCATACCGGCCGCACCACTGTGCCAATGGAAAACCATGCCACCCACATCTCTTGCGCCAAGGCATGCTAACCATGCTATCCGTACCATGCGCCAATGGCATGCCAAACCCTTGGCTCCACCATGCCAAGCCAACTGCACCTTGCCTTGGACCCAACCATGCTAGCCGCACCATGCGCCAATGACATGTCAAACCCTTGGACCCACCATGCCATGCCAACCGCACCTTTCCTTGGCCCCACCATGCCAAGACGTCTATACCAAACCCTTGGCCCCACTATGCCAAGCCATCCGCGTCATTGGCCTTGGCCCCACCATGCCGGCCTTCCCTATGCGGCTACCAAAACGAAGGCGTGCGACGATCAACGACCACCCTTCCATCCTATATGCAAATCCAAGCCATCCAAGGTCGCCAAACAACGCATGGTAACCTTTGGCCCAAAACCCTAGTTTCGGTCCCGCCAAACCGCGCCAAGGCATGCCATGCCACATGTTCCAATGGCATGCCAACCACCTTGCCGCGCCATACCATGTCGTCCTTCCCTATGAGTCTACCAAAACGAAGGCATGCGACGATCAACGGCCACCATTCCATCCTAGATGTTAATCCTATTCGTCCAAGGTCAGCAAACAACGCATGGTAACCTTTGGCCCCAAACCCTAGTTTTGGCCACGCCAATCCGCGCCAAGGCATGGAATGCCAACCACCTTGCTGCGCCATACCATGTCGGCCTTCCCTATGCGGCTACCAAAACGAAGGCGTGCAACGATCAATGACCACCCTTTCATCATATATGCAAATCCAAGCCATCCAAGGTCGCCAAACAACGCATGGTAACCTTTGGCCCAAAACCCTAGTTTCGGTCCCGCCAAACCGCGCCAAGGCATGCCATGCCACATGTTCCAATGGCATGCCAACCACCTTGCCGCGCCATACCATGTCGTCCTTCCCTATGAGGCTACCAAAACGAAGGCATGCGACGATCAACGGCCACCATTCCATCCTAGATGTTAATCCTATTCGTCCAAGGTCAGCAAACAACGCATGGTAACCTTTGGCCCAAAACCCTAGTTTTGGCCACGCCAATCCACGCCAAGGCATGGCATGCCAACCACCTTGCTGCGCCATACCATGTCGGCCTTCCCTATGCGGCTACCAAAACGAAGGCGTGCGACGATCAACGACCACCCTTCCATCCTAGATGCAAATCCTAGCCGTCCAAGGTCGCCAAACAACTCATGGTAACCTTTGGCCCAAAATCCTAGTTTTGGCCACGCCAAACCGCGCCAAGGCATGCCATGCCACATGTGTCAATGGAATGCCAACCACCTTGCCGCGCCATACCATGCCGGCCTTCTCTATGCGGCTACCAAAACGAAGGCGTGCGACGATCAACGGCCACCCTTCCATCCTAGATGCAAATCCTAGCCGTCCAAGGTCGCCAAAAACCATGGTAACCTTATTCCCAAAACCCTAGTTTTGGCCACGGCAAACCGCGCCAAGGCATGCCATGCCACATGTGCCACTGGCATGCCAATCACCTTGCCGCGCTATACCATGCCGGCCTTCCCCATGCGTCTACCAAAACGAAGGCGTGTGACGATCAACGGCCACCCTTCCATTCTGGATGCAAATCCTATCCGTCCAAGGTTGCTAAACAACGCATGGTAACCTTTGGCCCAAAACCCTAGTTTTGGCCACGCCAAACCGCGCCAAGGCATGCCATGCCACATGTGCCAATGGCATGCCAACCACCTTGCCGCGCCATACCATGCCGTCCTTCCCCATGCGGCTACCAAAACGAAGGCGTGCGACGATCAACGGCCACCCTTCCATCCTAGATGCAAATCCTAGTCGTCTAAGGTCGCCAAACAACCATGGTAACCTTTGGCCCAAAACCCTAGTTTTGTCCATGCCAAACCGCGCCAAGGCATGGCATGCCACATGTGCCAATGGCATGCCAACCACCTTGCCGCGCCATACCATGCCGGTCTTCCCTATTTGGCTACCAAAACAAAAGCCCGCAATAATCAAGGACCACTTTTTCATCTAAGATGCAGATCTTAGCCGTCCAAGGTTACCAGCTAACACATGGCAACCTTTGGCCCTAGTTTGGTCGCGCCTAAACAAAGCCAAAACCCTAACTTTTGGCTGCGCCTAAACTGGGCCATATTAAAGCCATATTGATCATACTTTCATTCCACTGGCTACCAAATGAAAGGTTGCAGTAATCAACGGATACCTTCCTCTTAAGATGGAAAATCTCGACCGTTGAAGGTCACCACCGATCCGGCAAGTCTCCCAAGCTCAACTTGCCAGAAAACAATAACATGCTACATGTTTTCCGCGAAAACACTCGAGACATCAACACATGTCAGAAACTGGGGGATGCTCATTGGGTATTGGTTTGGCGGTTTACAGCGTGCGGCGTACACTATGCTCGTTATAAGAAAGTGTCATAAGGATGAGGCGGTTAGTAAATACATGGAGTAATGATGAAACGCTTTCTTTTATGGAACATCAATTCCAAGCGTTACCGGTTACCACCTCCTCCCATTTACTCACCCGTTTTCCGTTTTTAATGAGACCAGAGTACGTTTCACTTCGACTTGTATAAATATGCATTACCTATTTCCACGAATAACAAGTTCATGGTCAGGAAGATACAACACTCATAAAACATTTTCTAGATTTTCATCTGTTCGCTTCCCACTTTCTGATACAAGTCGTGAAACAACTACTCTTCCAGAATCAACTATTCTGGTCTCAACACTTTTTTCGCTTCTCTCCCCAAAACCAACCCTTCTCCTTCACTTTGTGACCGAAAAAAGTCTGGAACAACCATTTCTTGGTTTAGGAGGGTTTGTACAGATTGATCTCTCGAATCTAAAGTACTCCCTTGTAGTACATTTTTTAGGGTTTAAATTCGTTTCTCAGCCACACACCCGAAATTACCAAAATCAACAGAAATCATTTTCACCCTCAAACAGTAGTACATAAGATTTCCTTGCAATTGAACAACTCTCTAACTAGTTACTTGAAGTCATTTGAACTAGTTATGGTGAAGATGAACATGGTTGATATGAAATGCTCGTATGGCTAACCTTTTGATTAATATTGTTGACCCAACAAGTGCATATGTTTGGGTACGGTTAACAAACCTAGAAGCGTGCATTGTTAAGTGTGTATAACAAGCTAACGGTTGAGAAATATTAGCTTGAATCTAAATCAGGTGTTCATATAACGGTGAATATTGAATGCTTTGTTACTAAGAACATTGATTGCAAACCCTAATTTGAAAGACTATATAAAGGAGACGTCTAGTATTGTGCAAAACTAATCCCCACACCTCACGTGTGATATTAGTTTGCATACTAGAGTCGATTCTCCTTTAACCTTTGGTTTTTTTCTTCTAAAACCAGGTTAACGACTTAAAGACTTCATTAGGATTGTGAAGCCAGACCGATACTACTTTTATCGTAGTTGTGTGATCTGATCTTGCATCTTCTATCGTACGAGTACAATCAGATTGATTGGATTGAGATTGATATCTCCGATAGGAAATATATAAAAAGTAATCACAAACATTTTCATCTCATTGTTTGTGATTACGCAACATCTTGTTTCATACCATACTATTAAGATTGTTGTGAGGTGATTGATAACTCTAGGTTGTTCTTCGGGAATATAAGACCGGATTATCATTGCTTCATGTTAACCTTGATTATTATCAAAACACGGAACAAAACCTTGAGGGTTTATCTATGGGAGACAGATTGATCCGTTGATAGACTTGTCTGTGGGAGACAGATTTGTTTATTGTCAAAGCCTGAGATTTTGGGTCGTACAACTCTTAGTTGTGGGTGAGATCAGCTAAGGGAATCAAATACGCAATATCTTGCTGGGATTAGAGGCGTAGGAGCATAACTGTACCTTGGATCAGTGGGAGATTGATCGGGGTTCAACTACAGTCCAGTCCGAAGTTATCTTGGAGTAGCTAATGTCTGTAGCGGCTTAATACAGTGTGTGTTCAATCTGGACTAGGTCCTGGGGTTTTATGCATTTGCGGTTTCCTCGTTGACAAAATTTCTGGTGTCTATGTTATTTCAATTTCCGCATTATATTGTTTTATAATTGAAATAATACAGGTTGTGCGTTAGATCATCAATCAGAGTAATCCAACCTTTGGTTGTTGATTGTCATTGATTGATCCTTGGATATTGGTCTTTGGTACCATCCAAGTTATTCTTTGCATTTGTTTAGAACTCGCAGTTCCTGCTTGAGTAAATCAAATCAAGAAGAGAGATATAAACTCGTTGATATACTTTTAATTAATTGAGTCTTGTTTTTCTCTTAAAATTATATTCTAGTTAGTCCATATAGATTGCTAAGCGAAATATTGGGTGTTGTTGTTAGACCCCCGCCTTTTCAATTGGTATCAGAGCAGGCAAACACGTTCAAGACCTTAAAAGTCTGTGTTTGTAGCGATCTGACTCTATGGGAAGTAATGCTATCTCAATAAATGCACCACCAGATCTAGGGATTTCAGAATTCTTCCATGACTGATTTAATAAAATCCGTAGAAAAAATTCTATCTAAACCTCCACCAGGTTTAGAATCCCTTGAAGTGTTTTCAGGGCTTGAAAAGAAGCTTGAGAGCTTATCTCTTGATGTTGAGTTATACCTCCAGAAAGAGCAAGAATCTCTTGACAGGCTAAATCAAGTTATGATGAATAATATTCATGTTGAGGTTGATATTGATTTACTAATCAGTGAGGGCAATGCTCCTCCTCTGCATAATCCAATTAGTTGTGATAAACTAAATGAATTACACTCAGTATCTGAGTGTATCACCTAAAATCATGAATTGATTCGTTGCTCAATTCCCGATACTTCCTATCGAGATAGTAGTATTGTCTTCTTTTATGAAGAATCTAGAACGTCTCTTTTTATCAAAAGAGTTTCCCTTCGCAGTACTAAAAACTATCTGCAGAAACTTTTTTTTATAAGTTGGAAAACAAGAAATCAGAAACACAAATTTTTTTGAGTTCTCTTGAAGTTCTTTGATAGACTTATAAAAACAGTTCCTTGGGTGTTTCTCAACAATACAAGATTTAAGAGTTGTTGGAAAGAAACTGTTTCTTGGTGCCATGGTGAGCAAGTCACTGTTCACCTCAACACAACTTATTTGTGTTGAAAGTACATCCTCACCAAGAAATGCCCTGCTATGTATATGGTGAGAGAAGCACGGAAAAGTGGGGCGCACAGATTATGTTCGTAAAGGCTGTAAAAATCAACTAGATTCATCTAAAAAGGTATGTATATAAACTTGAGAAAGATTTGTTCTTTTATTTGTTTAGAGAACTTATAATGATTCACGTACCTTTCTTATCGTTCTTTTCTACCTAACTTGATCTGTGTTTAAGGTTCTTGAACGTTTAGGTTTGAAAATAGTAGTTCGGGATGTCTGGACTTCATGGTAAACCTACCAGGTATGCATAACATATTTTGAAATCAAAATCCAGGGGTTTAAGTTCGCAGACTTGAAAATTTGTTTGCAAACCCGTATGCATACTTGACGTTGATATTCGGTAAACTTGTTTTGGCCGTAACTTCTTCGTACGAACTCGGAATGACCTCATTCTTTTTGCATTCTCTTCCTATTTGAATTGTCTTAAAAATGGGTATGAGAATTATTGTATTTGGATGAGTTAAGATTGGTATTTTTCCTGTATCTTGTTTTTGAGTGTTTTGCTTAGTTTCGTTGCACTTGTTCCACTTCTCTTGGACTTGGGCACTTGAATTCTTGGAGTACTACTATTCTATGCTCATTTGTAGCTTTAACAAGAATGTTTTTGGTGAATCAAAAAAAAGGAATTTCAAGAATGGGTTGTAGTACGCATTACTATGGGATTCTTGAATGTTCACAACTATTTTATGTGAACTCTGGTGGATGGTCATTTGTATGTTCTTCTTTGTTAAGAAAATCTTTTTGTATGACTTTGGTAGCTACTTAGTATAAATCCGGGTGAAAAAGATTGATTCTACCCTCTAAGGAAAAATCATCGTATATGTGCATTACGAGTTTGTCTTGATGCCTAGGAAACTTCTTATGAGAATTTATTCTTGTTTTTGAGAAGGATTACTAGAGTTTGGAATAGAAAATTACACATAGCTATGTTCAACGTTTTCATCTTCATGTTTTTAGATTTATTGGTTTAAACTCTAAATTTGTTTTGAAGATGATTTTTGCAGTATTTAATCTTTATGATTTGTTAGATTGCAATATGTTATGGGATATGGGTGTTTACATCCGTGAACCATGTTTGTCCCATACTTTGTCAAAAGTAAAGTCGTTCGTGTTCGGTATTCAAGTACTAGTAAAAGAATGAATGTACTTTTGAAAAATACAAAATTTAAGCCTATATTGTCAATTATTTGATGGAAGATAGGTTAAAATCTTTTGTTTTCAAGGATTATTTCTATTATTGTCGTTATGCAAATAGTGATTGAAGATAGAATGAATCCTTGTATATTCCGCAGTATTGATCATCCCTGATCCATATTTTTATGTATTACTGTGAGGCTCCATAATGTATCTTATGTTGAGCATTATACAACCAAGTTGATTTTCTTAGCTTAGTTGTTGTTCCGTGAGATATGTTATGTCGAGCATATTGAACTAAATTAATCATCTTATTTGGTTATTTGGTTATTGCTCCATAAGTATCTTATGTAGAGCAAAACAAATGACAATTAAATTGATTATCTTTGTAATTAGTTTGTTTATGTATTCCAATTAGATTAATTATGGATTCTCTTGTAATTAATCTAGTTGAGTATTTTTGTGTCTCCATAAATCCTCTTATGTTGAGCATGATCAATTTAATTGATCACTTTTTGTATTTAATTTGGTTGTGTATTCCGATTAAATTAATCATGGGTTTACTTGTAATTAATTTGATTGAGTTTTTGGATATAGAAAATCATTCTCATGGTTTTTGGTGTCCAATAAAAATCACTCTTTTCGTTTGAAATTAAGGTCGCTCGTTGTTGTTCTTTCGGGAATGATATCAAATGGGGAAGAGTTCTTTTGAACTTGTGATTAATGGTCGTATCTTGAGGGGTGTGCGGATGTAGAATTTTAGAGGGGTTATCTTGTATCTTTAAACTCCTTGATGAATGCATTTAGATTCGGCTTTATGATTGCATCTAAATTAGTTGATATGTATTTTTCTTTTTGTCATGAAATGTCTCTCTCGGAAATTTCATTATGATCCCGTTCTTGTACCTTTCCAATTTTATTGACAAAAAGGAGAGAATTAATATGTAGTTCACACTACAAATACATATGGTTTTCGGATCATTGTGTAAGGGGGAGTGGTTTCCATGTGAGATGGAATATTGAATAAGGGGGAGAGATACATATCACCATAGTATTATTGTTGAAGTTGTGATACAATTGAACTTTGACGTTGTGTAATAATACTATGATACTGTATAACAATGATCGAGACCGATGCTTTCTCATTGTTATAGCTACGGATCTTCAACAGCGGTGATACTAAACTTACAACCTTTGGGATCATTGGAGTACTTGGAAGTGACGATTAGACATGTGGAATAGGAGCTACTAAGGTCTCTTTATCTTTTTTGTATTCCATATGTATTGATAGTTTTGTCACTAAAATTGACAAAGGGGGAGATTGTTAGAGCATTGCTCGGTCGAGCTCGCATGTGTTGCAATCTCAAGCATGTTTGTCAATGTTAGTGGTCAAAACTAGAAGTCTTGATTTCTAGTCTATTATAGCTAAGTCTCGGACTAGGATAGAAAGTGTAGTTGAGCTCAAGGACTTCATGGAGATTCATCATACAAGTGGAAGAACTACTCAAGGAACCAGTGGAACTTCTCGACAAAAAGGTATGTGAAGACTTGAACTTATCTGTTACTCAAAAGTCTATCTACTCTATCTCCTACTCTTTGATACAAGAAGTCGTATGCTAAATATATAGACTTGGATTATACACATTTGGTATTTTGAGCCGAGTATACCTCGCCTATCTATATCTCGAAATATGTGTTGGTAAGCTTTTCAATTCGATCAAGTTTATCTTTACCATGTGACGAAAGACATGTTATGTTTCAATCATCTTTAAAATTGCTTTGACAAGAAATGGTGTAAAAACTATATAACGTCCTCTAAGAATGTTTCAATGATTGAAATGAGAGTTTAGATTACATAACCAATGGTGGACACAAGCATTATTGTGGAAACACATTTATGTATAAGTCCTATTCCTTAAACCAAAGTTTGCGAACTTTATTGATCAAGAGAACCGGAAAATGGCGTGAGCCAAGTACGCGAACTCAGTCTCGAACTGCCGAAGTTCTCAAACCCGAGAATTTCTGCTGGAGTTGACAAACTATGTGCGTGAAGCGAAGTCCGCGAACCCAGTCCGCGAACCGACGAAGTTCTCATTCCCAAGAATTTCTGCTGGAGTTTGTAAACTCTTCCGGTAACTTAAGTCTGCGAACTTGAGAAGGTTATATATCTGAAGAATATTTCTGAACTTAAACTTAAAAGGACTAAGGAATGCAGTTTGCAAACCGTGGATATAAAAGTTTATGAACGATTCAAGTGAATCAAATCATCTTTGCTTCAATTGTGTCTTGTGTAGTACATAAGATTTCCTTGCAATTGAACAACTCTCTAACTAGTTCATTTGAAGTCATTTGAACTAGTTATGGTGAAGAAGAACATGGGTGATATGAAATGCTCATATGGCTAACCTTTTGGTTAACTATTGTTGAACCAATAAGTGCATACGTTTGGGTATGGTTAACAAACCTAGAAGTGTGCATTGTCAAGTGTGTATAACAAGCTAAGTTTTCGATCTAACGGTTGAGAAATATTAGCTTGAATCTAAATCAGGTGTTCGTCTAACGGTGAATATTGGATGCTTTGTTACTAAGCTAACATTGATTGCAAACCCTGATTTGAAAGACTATATAAAGGAGACGTCTAGTATTGTGCAAAACTAATCCCCACACCTCACGTGTGATACTAGTTTGCATACTAGAGTCCTTTAACCTTTGGTTTTCTTCTTCTAAAACCAGGTTAACGACTTAAAGACTTCATCGGGATTGTGAAGCCAGACCGATACTACTTTTATCGTAGTTATGTGATCTGATCTTGCATCTTCTATCATACGAGTAAAATCAGATTGATTGGCTTGAGATTGATATCTCCGATAGGCAAGATATAAAAAGTAATCACAAACATCTTCGTCTCATTGTTTGTGATTTCGCAACATCTTTTTTTGCTACCATACGATTAAGATTGTTGTGAGGTGATTGATAACTCCAGGATGTTCTTCGGGAATATAAGACTGGATTATCAATTGGTTCCTGTTCACCTTGATTATTATCAAAATACGGAACAAAACCTTTAGGGTTTATCTGTGGGAGACAGATTGATCCTTTGATATACTTGTCTGTGGGAGACATATTTGTTTATTGTCAAAGCATGCGATTTTGGGTCGTAAAAACTCTTAGTTTTGGGTGAGATCAGATAAGGGAATCAAGTGCGCAGTATCCTGATGGGATCAGAGGCGTAGGAGCATAAATGTACCTTGGATCAGTGGGAGATAGATTGGGGTTCAACTACAGTCCAGTACGAAGTTAGCTTGGAGTAGGCTAGTGTTTGTAGCGGCTTAATACAATGTGTGTTCAATCTAGACTAGGTCCCGGGGTTTTTCTGCATTTGTGGTTTCCTCGTTAACAAAATTTCTGGTGTTTGTGTTATTTCAATTTCCGCATTATATTGTTTTATCTTTATAATTGAAATAATACAGGTTGTGCGTCAGATCATCAATTAGATTAATCCAACCTTTGGTTGTTGATTGTCATTGATTGATCCTTGGATATTGGTTTGGTACCATCCAAGTTATTCCTTGCATTTGTTTAGAATCGAAGTTCCTGCTTGAGTAAATCAAATCAAGAAGAGAGATATAAACTCGTTGATATACTTTTAATTGATTGAGTCTTGTTGATTCTCTTAAAAGTATATTCGAGTTAGTCCATACAGATTGCTAAGTGAAATATTACCTCCGCTTTTTCAAAGTCGATTTGCACACCTGGACACAATAGAAGAGAGAAGGACGCGAGCAGAACGGTTTGCTAAGGAATATAGGAAGCGAACAACTAACTACTGCAACCATGGTGTCAAAGAAATAATTTTCAAGGTTGACGACCTAGTGCTCAAAATTTCCCTCCACGTACAAAGGAATTCCAGCGCGGGAAAGTTCGCAACAAACTGGGTCGGCCTGTTCAAAGTTACAAAGGTGGCCGAGAGCATATATACAAACTAAGACAAACGGATGGTACCAAAGTCAAGTTTCCCACCAATGACAAATGGTTAAAAGAGTTTACATACATAAGTTACCTGATGTACAAGCACCTACTTCACATGATAAAGGTCGGTTAGCAACAATGAACAATATGCAAAAAGATTTACAAAAAGGCTACGGGATGCCAAAGGTACCCGGTCGGCTGAATAATTTACAAAAGTCTACGAGATGCCAAAGGCACCCGGACGACTGACGAATTTACAAAAGTCTACGAGATGCCAAAGTAACCCGGTCGGCCGATGAATTTACAAAAGTATACGGGATGCAAAGACACCCGGTCGGCTGATGAATCTACAAAAGGCTACGGGATGCCAAAGGCACCCGGTCATCCGATGAAGTTACAAAAGGCTACGGGATGCAAAGACATCTGGTCGGCTGCCGAATTTACAAAAGGCTACGGGATGACAAAGGCATCCGGTAGGATGACGAATTTACAAAAGTCTACGAGATGCAAAGGCACCCGGTCGGCTGAGTAATTTACAAAAGGCTACGGGATGCCAAAGGCACCCGGTCGGATGATGAATTTACAAAAGTCTACTAGATGCCAAAGGAACCCGATCGAACGATGAATTTATAAAAGGATACGGGATGATTTCTCCTAATCGTGGCGGATGTTGTAAAGAATTAATCATCTATGTTTGGTTTGGAATTGCCAACATCTTTCAGTACGGCAGAACTTTTCTAAAATGACATCCTAACAAACATTCTCTCACGATACTTCCACCTTCGATATAACTACAATGGAACTGTACGAAGACAAATTATTACGGAAAGTGCATGGAAATTATTTTATCAGACACAGGAGATCCATACTGGACGCAAGCCAATTTGTTTCAAAGTCATAATGCACATAAGCAAAGAAATGGGCACTGACAGACCCTGCATCACCACCTCATGCCAAGACCATACCCTGTAGCGGGAAATTTTCTCCCGGCCGAGGAGGCGCGCCCCACCACGGGAACCATACACGCGCTCACACCAGGAAAAAGGAGTAAACCCTAGAAGCTAGGTTTTCGCGGGAAGGGAATGACAGTTACCAGCTCACGCATGCCTACTTTGCGCGGTAATTGAGGCGGCCAACATCACTACGGTATTCACGCCTAAATGATACTACAAGTTCGTGCAAAGCATACCTACAACTAGGATTCATACCAATGCAGAAGGACAACATTTATACAAGTTCATGAAAAGGTACGCCTACAGCTAGGGTTTGCTCGTCCGCTTTACTGTTACCACACAGCCAGAATAAAAAAAATATAGGTGTGATGTAAAAGGAAAGGCCGACCCTCCTTTTATAGGAGTGATACTTGGGAGTTTGAATAAGGAAAATACTTCCTATTTGAGTCAAGTAAGGAAAAGGGGCAACCGGGCCCGCGAAGACCAATCACCATGCCAAGACCGTTCGCGCCATTGCCTTGGCCCCACCACGCCAAGCCGTCTGCCATGCTTGCCTCGCCAGGACCGCGCCATGCCTTGGTCCCACATGCCAAGTCGTCCGTGCATGCTTTGCCTCACCAAACTGCGCCATTTCCTTGGCCGCACCATGCCAAGCCGTCCGCGCCATGACTTGCCGCACCAACACCGACAACTCGCCAATCCAGCATCATGATGTTCCCTAACCCATCCAAGGTGATGCATAGCCAGACTAAGCCGACGATCTTCATCTCGCCACTTCACGGTCTACACCATGATTAGAATCTACGCAAGGCCGCCAAACACGAGGATCATGGACTCTCCTTACCTCTTGAAAAGGTTAGTCGGACCTTCCTGGTCATCTTTCCACGACTTTTCGTTTCGATTTTTGTCCTTGCCTGTCACCATCTTATGCTTACCTCGCAACAATGCTCCTGTTCCGAGCAAAGCAGGGGACTTAATGTTGATGGTGGTTTTTAGCTTAGGGTTAAAATCGTAAAACCGTACAACTGACATGACGTCACTATGACCATTAGCACATTTATTGAATCGATCATCATGCCTACGTAAGAATTACCAGGGTACCCTTAACATTGACCGACATCATCTATGCCAAACCCTAATTCTCATGATACCACACCAAGGCATGCCAACCATGCCAGCCGCACCACTGTGCTAATGGAAAACTATGCCATCCACATCTCCGCGCCAAGGCATGCCAACCATGCCAGCCCACCATTGTGCCAATGGCAAACCATTCCAGCCACATCTCCGTGCCAAGGCATGCCAACCATGCCAGCCGCACCACTGTGCTAATGGAAAACCATGCCAGCCACATCTCCGCGCCAAGGCATGCCAACCACATCTCCGCGCCAAGGCATGCCAACCATACCGGCCGCACCACTGTGCCAATGGAAAACCATGCCACCCACATCTCTTGCGCCAAGGCATGCTAACCATGCTATCCGTACCATGCGCCAATGGCATGCCAAACCCTTGGCTCCACCATGCCAAGCCAACTGCACCTTGCCTTGGACCCAACCATGCTAGCCGCACCATGCGCCAATGACATGTCAAACCCTTGGACCCACCATGCCATGCCAACCGCACCTTTCCTTGGCCCCACCATGCCAAGACGTCTATACCAAACCCTTGGCCCCACTATGCCAAGCCATCCGCGTCATTGGCCTTGGCCCCACCATGCCGGCCTTCCCTATGCGGCTACCAAAACGAAGGCGTGCGACGATCAACGACCACCCTTCCATCCTATATGCAAATCCAAGCCATCCAAGGTCGCCAAACAACGCATGGTAACCTTTGGCCCAAAACCCTAGTTTCGGTCCCGCCAAACCGCGCCAAGGCATGCCATGCCACATGTTCCAATGGCATGCCAACCACCTTGCCGCGCCATACCATGTCGTCCTTCCCTATGAGTCTACCAAAACGAAGGCATGCGACGATCAACGGCCACCATTCCATCCTAGATGTTAATCCTATTCGTCCAAGGTCAGCAAACAACGCATGGTAACCTTTGGCCCCAAACCCTAGTTTTGGCCACGCCAATCCGCGCCAAGGCATGGAATGCCAACCACCTTGCTGCGCCATACCATGTCGGCCTTCCCTATGCGGCTACCAAAACGAAGGCGTGCAACGATCAATGACCACCCTTTCATCATATATGCAAATCCAAGCCATCCAAGGTCGCCAAACAACGCATGGTAACCTTTGGCCCAAAACCCTAGTTTCGGTCCCGCCAAACCGCGCCAAGGCATGCCATGCCACATGTTCCAATGGCATGCCAACCACCTTGCCGCGCCATACCATGTCGTCCTTCCCTATGAGGCTACCAAAACGAAGGCATGCGACGATCAACGGCCACCATTCCATCCTAGATGTTAATCCTATTCGTCCAAGGTCAGCAAACAACGCATGGTAACCTTTGGCCCAAAACCCTAGTTTTGGCCACGCCAATCCCGCCAAGGCATGGCATGCCAACCACCTTGCTGCGCCATACCATGTCGGCCTTCCCTATGCGGCTACCAAAACGAAGGCGTGCGACGATCAACGACCACCCTTCCATCCTAGATGCAAATCCTAGCCGTCCAAGGTCGCCAAACAACTCATGGTAACCTTTGGCCCAAAATCCTAGTTTTGGCCACGCCAAACCGCGCCAAGGCATGCCATGCCACATGTGTCAATGGAATGCCAACCACCTTGCCGCGCCATACCATGCCGGCCTTCTCTATGCGGCTACCAAAACGAAGGCGTGCGACGATCAACGGCCACCCTTCCATCCTAGATGCAAATCCTAGCCGTCCAAGGTCGCCAAAAAACCATGGTAACCTTATTCCCAAAACCCTAGTTTTGGCCACGGCAAACCGCGCCAAGGCATGCCATGCCACATGTGCCACTGGCATGCCAATCACCTTGCCGCGCTATACCATGCCGGCCTTCCCCATGCGTCTACCAAAACGAAGGCGTGTGACGATCAACGGCCACCCTTCCATTCTGGATGCAAATCCTATCCGTCCAAGGTTGCTAAACAACGCATGGTAACCTTTGGCCCAAAACCCTAGTTTTGGCCACGCCAAACCGCGCCAAGGCATGCCATGCCACATGTGCCAATGGCATGCCAACCACCTTGCCGCGCCATACCATGCCGTCCTTCCCCATGCGGCTACCAAAACGAAGGCGTGCGACGATCAACGGCCACCCTTCCATCCTAGATGCAAATCCTAGTCGTCTAAGGTCGCCAAACAACCATGGTAACCTTTGGCCCAAAACCCTAGTTTTGTCCATGCCAAACCGCGCCAAGGCATGGCATGCCACATGTGCCAATGGCATGCCAACCACCTTGCCGCGCCATACCATGCCGGTCTTCCCTATTTGGCTACCAAAACAAAAGCCCGCAATAATCAAGGACCACTTTTTCATCTAAGATGCAGATCTTAGCCGTCCAAGGTTACCAGCTAACACATGGCAACCTTTGGCCCTAGTTTGGTCGCGCCTAAACAAAGCCAAAACCCTAACTTTTGGCTGCGCCTAAACTGGGCCATATTAAAGCCATATTGATCATACTTTCATTCCACTGGCTACCAAATGAAAGGTTGCAGTAATCAACGGATACCTTCCTCTTAAGATGGAAAATCTCGACCGTTGAAGGTCACCACCGATCCGGCAAGTCTCCCAAGCTCAACTTGCCAGAAAACAATAACATGCTACATGTTTTCCGCGAAAACACTCGAGACATCAACACATGTCAGAAACTGGGGGATGCTCATTGGGTATTGGTTTGGCGGTTTACAGCGTGCGGCGTACACTATGCTCGTTATAAGAAAGTGTCATAAGGATGAGGCGGTTAGTAAATACATGGAGTAATGATGAAACGCTTTCTTTTATGGAACATCAATTCCAAGCGTTACCGGTTACCACCTCCTCCCATTTACTCACCCGTTTTCCGTTTCTTAATGAGACCAGAGTACGTTTCACTTCGACTTGTATAAATATGCATTACCTATTTCCACTGAATAACAAGTTCATGGTCAGGAAGATACAACACTCATAAAACATTTTCTAGATTTTCATCTGTTCGCTTCCCACTTTCTGATACAAGTCGTGAAACAACTACTCTTCCAGAATCAACTATTCTGGTCTCAACACTTTTTTCGCTTCTCTCCCCAAAACCAACCCTTCTCCTTCACTTTGTGACCGAAAAAAGTCTGGAACAACCATTTCTTGGTTTAGGACGGGTTTGTACAGATTGATCTCTCAAATCTAAAGTACTCCCTTGTAGTACATTTTTTAGGGTTTAAATTCGTTTCTCAGCCACACACCCGAAATTACCAAAATCAACAGAAATCATTTTCACCCTCAAACAGTAGTACATAAGATTTCCTTGCAATTGAACAACTCTCTAACTAGTACAGTTGAAGTCATTTGAACTAGTTATGGTGAAGATGAACATGGTTGATATGAAATGCTCGTATGGCTAACCTTTTGATTAACTATTGTTGACCCAACAAGTGCATATGTTTGGGTACGGTTAACAAACCTAGAAGCGTGCATTGTTAAGTGTGTATAACAAGCTAACGGTTGAGAAATATTAGCTTGAATCTAAATCAGGTGTTCATATAACGGTGAATATTGAATGCTTTGTTACTAAGATAACATTGATTGCAAACCCTAATTTGAAAGACTATATAAAGGAGACGTCTAGTATTGTGCAAAACTAATCCCCACACCTCACGTGTGATATTAGTTTGCATACTAGAGTCGATTCTCCTTTAACCTTTGGTTTTTTTCTTCTAAAACCAGGTTAACGACTTAAAGACTTCATTAGGATTGTGAAGCCAGACCGATACTACTTTTATCGTAGTTGTGTGATCTGATCTTGCATCTTCTATCGTACGAGTACAATCAGATTGATTGGATTGAGATTGATATCTCCGATAGGAAATATATAAAAAGTAATCACAAACATTTTCATCTCATTGTTTGTGATTACGCAACATCTTGTTTCATTACCATACTATTAAGATTGTTGTGAGGTGATTGATAACTCTAGGTTGTTCTTCGGGAATATAAGACCGGATTATCAATTGCTTCATGTTAACCTTGATTATTATCAAAACACGGAACAAAACCTTGAGGGTTTATCTATGGGAGACAGATTGATCCGTTGATAGACTTGTCTGTGGGAGACAGATTTGTTTATTGTCAAAGCCTGAGATTTTGGGTCGTAGCAACTCTTAGTTGTGGGTGAGATCAGCTAAGGGAATCAAATACGCAATATCTTGCTGGGATTAGAGGCGTAGGAGCATAACTGTACCTTGGATCAGTGGGAGATTGATCGGGGTTCAACTACAGTCCAGTCCGAAGTTATCTTGGAGTAGGCTAATGTCTGTAGCGGCTTAATACAGTGTGTGTTCAATCTGGACTAGGTCCTGGGGTTTTATGCATTTGCGGTTTCCTCGTTGACA
Source organism: Papaver somniferum (assembly GCF_003573695.1). NCBI lineage: Eukaryota > Viridiplantae > Streptophyta > Magnoliopsida > Ranunculales > Papaveraceae > Papaver > Papaver somniferum. Next base: position 77,895,861 of record NC_039359.1, on the reverse strand, counting down.
AAATTTCTGGTGTCTATGTTATTTCAATTTCCGCATTATATTGTTTTATAATTGAAATAATACAGGTTGTGCGTTAGATCATCAATCAGAGTAATCCAACCTTTGGTTGTTGATTGTCATTGATTGATCCTTGGATATTGGTCTTTGGTACCATCCAAGTTATTCTTTGCATTTGTTTAGAACTCGCAGTTCCTGCTTGAGTAAATCAAATCAAGAAGAGAGATATAAACTCGTTGATATACTTTTAATTAATTGAGTCTTGTTTTTTCTCTTAAAATTATATTCTAGTTAGTCCATATAGATTGCTAAGCGAAATATTGGGTGTTGTTGTTAGACCCCCGCCTTTTCAATTGGTATCAGAGCAGGCAAACACGTTCAAGACCTTAAAAGTCTGTGTTTGTAGCGATCTGACTCTATGGGAAGTAATGCTATCTCAATAAATGCACCACCAGATCTAGGGATTTCAGAATTCTTCCATGACTGATTTAATAAAATCCGTAGAAAAAATTCTATCTAAACCTCCACCAGGTTTAGAATCCCTTGAAGTGTTTTCAGGGCTTGAAAAGAAGCTTGAGAGCTTATCTCTTGATGTTGAGTTATACCTCCAGAAAGAGCAAGAATCTCTTGACAGGCTAAATCAAGTTATGATGAATAATATTCATGTTGAGGTTGATATTGATTTACTAATCAGTGAGGGCAATGCTCCTCCTCTGCATAATCCAATTAGTTGTGATAAACTAAATGAATTACACTCAGTCATCTGAGTGTATCACCTAAAATCATGAATTGATTCGTTGCTCAATTCCCGATACTTCCTATCGAGATAGTAGTATTGTCTTCTTTTATGAAGAATCTAGAACGTCTCTTTTTATCAAAAGAGTTTCCCTTCGCAGTACTAAAAACTATCTGCAGAAACTTTTTTTTATAAGTTGGAAAACAAGAAATCAGAAACACAAATTTTTTTGAGTTCTCTTGAAGTTCTTTGATAGACTTATAAAAACAGTTCCTTGGGTGTTTCTCAACAATACAAGATTTAAGAGTTGTTGGAAAGAAACTGTTTCTTGGTGCCATGGTGAGCAAGTCACTGTTCACCTCAACACAACTTATTTGTGTTGAAAGTACATCCTCACCAAGAAATGCCCTGCTATGTATATGGTGAGAGAAGCACGGAAAAGTGGGGCGCACAGATTATGTTCGTAAAGGCTGTAAAAATCAACTAGATTCATCTAAAAAGGTATGTATATAAACTTGAGAAAGATTTGTTCTTTTATTTGTTTAGAGAACTTATAATGATTCACGTACCTTTCTTATCGTTCTTTTCTACCTAACTTGATCTGTGTTTAAGGTTCTTGAACGTTTAGGTTTGAAAATAGTAGTTCGGGATGTCTGGACTTCATGGTAAACCTACCAGGTATGCATAACATATTTTGAAATCAAAATCCAGGGGTTTAAGTTCGCAGACTTGAAAATTTGTTTGCAAACCCGTATGCATACTTGACGTTGATATTCGGTAAACTTGTTTTGGCCGTAACTTCTTCGTACGAACTCGGAATGACCTCATTCTTTTTGCATTCTCTTCCTATTTGAATTGTCTTAAAAATGGGTATGAGAATTATTGTATTTGGATGAGTTAAGATTGGTATTTTTCCTGTATCTTGTTTTTGAGTGTTTTGCTTAGTTTCGTTGCACTTGTTCCACTTCTCTTGGACTTGGGCACTTGAATTCTTGGAGTACTACTATTCTATGCTCATTTGTAGCTTTAACAAGAATGTTTTTGGTGAATCAAAAAAAAGGAATTTCAAGAATGGGTTGTAGTACGCATTACTATGGGATTCTTGAATGTTCACAACTATTTTATGTGAACTCTGGTGGATGGTCATTTGTATGTTCTTCTTTGTTAAGAAAATCTTTTTGTATGACTTTGGTAGCTACTTAGTATAAATCCGGGTGAAAAAGATTGATTCTACCCTCTAAGGAAAAATCATCTTATATGTGCATTACGAGTTTGTCTTGATGCCTAGGAAACTTCTTATGAGAATTTATTCTTGTTTTTGAGAAGGATTACTAGAGTTTGGAATAGAAAATTACACATAGCTATGTTCAACGTTTTCATCTTCATGTTTTTAGATTTATTGGTTTAAACTCTAAATTTGTTTTGAAGATGATTTTTGCAGTATTTAATCTTTATGATTTGTTAGATTGCAATATGTTATGGGATATGGGTGTTTACATCCGTGAACCATGTTTGTCCCATACTTTGTCAAAAGTAAAGTCGTGTTCGGTATTCAAGTACTAGTAAAAGAATGAATGTACTTTTGAAAAATACAAAATTTAAGCCTATATTGTCAATTATTTGATGGAAGATAGGTTAAAATCTTTTGTTTTCAAGGATTATTTCTATTATTGTCGTTATGCAAATAGTGATTGAAGATAGAATGAATCCTTGTATATTCCGCAGTATTGATCATCCCTGATCCATATTTTTATGTATTACTGTGAGGCTCCATAATGTATCTTATGTTGAGCATTATACAACCAAGTTGATTTTCTTAGCTTAGTTGTTGTTCCGTGAGATATGTTATGTCGAGCATATTGAACTAAAAATCATCTTATTTGGTTATTTGGTTATTGCTCCATAAGTATCTTATGTAGAGCAAAACAAATGACAATTAAATTGATTATCTTTGTAATTAGTTTGTTTATGTATTCCAATTAGATTAATTATGGATTCTCTTGTAATTAATCTAGTTGAGTATTTTTGTGTCTCCATAAATCCTCTTATGTTGAGCATGATCAATTTAATTGATCACTTTTTGTATTTAATTTGGTTGTGTATTCCGATTAAATTAATCATGGGTTTACTTGTAATTAATTTGATTGAGTTTTTGGATATAGAAAATCATTCTCATGGTTTTTGGTGTCCAATAAAAATCACTCTTTTCGTTTGAAATTAAGGTCGCTCGTTGTTGTTCTTTCGGGAATGATATCAAATGGGGAAGAGTTCTTTTGAACTTGTGATTAATGGTCGTATCTTGAGGGGTGTGCGGATGTAGAATTTTAGAGGGGTTATCTTGTATCTTTAAACTCCTTGATGAATGCATTTAGATTCGGCTTTATGATTGCATCTAAATTAGTTGATATGTATTTTTTTTTGTCATGAAATGTCTCTCTCGGAAATTTCATTATGATCCCGTTCTTGTACCTTTCCAATTTTATTGACAAAAAAGGAGAGAATTAATATGTAGTTCACACTACAAATACATATGGTTTTCGGATCATTGTGTAAGGGGGAGTGGTTTCCATGTGAGATGGAATATTGAATAAGGGGGAGAGATACATATCACCATAGTATTATTGTTGAAGTTGTGATACAATTGAACTTTGACGTTGTGTAATAATACTATGATACTGTATAACATGATCGAGACCGATGCTTTCTCATTGTTATAGCTACGGATCTTCAACAGCGGTGATACTAAACTTAACCTTTGGGATCATTGGAGTACTTGGAAGTGACGATTAGACATGTGGAATAGGAGCTACTAAGGTCTCTTTATCTTTTTTGTATTCCATATGTATTGATAGTTTTGTCACTAAAATTGACAAAGGGGGAGATTGTTAGAGCATTGCTCGGTCGAGCTCGCATGTGTTGCAATCTCAAGCATGTTTGTCAATGTTAGTGGTCAAAACTAGAAGTCTTGATTTCTAGTCTATTATAGCTAAGTCTCGGACTAGGATAGAAAGTGTAGTTGAGCTCAAGGACTTCATGGAGATTCATCATACAAGTGGAAGAACTACTCAAGGAACCAGTGGAACTTCTCGACAAAAAGGTATGTGAAGACTTGAACTTATCTGTTACTCAAAAGTCTATCTACTCTATCTCCTACTCTTTGATACAAGAAGTCGTATGCTAAATATATAGACTTGGATTATACACATTTGGTATTTTGAGCCGAGTATACCTCGCCTATCTATATCTCGAAATATGTGTTGGTAAGCTTTTCAATTCGATCAAGTTTATCTTTACCATGTGACGAAAGACATGTTATGTTTCAATCATCTTTAAAATTGCTTTGACAAGAAATGGTGTAAAAACTATATAACGTCCTCTAAGAATGTTTCAATGATTGAAATGAGAGTTTAGATTACATAACCAATGGTGGACACAAGCATTATTGTGGAAACACATTTATGTATAAGTCCTATTCCTTAAACCAAAGTTTGCGAACTTTATTGATCAAGAGAACCGGAAAAATGGCGTGAGCCAAGTACGCGAACTCAGTCTCGAACTGCCGAAGTTCTCAAACCCGAGAATTTCTGCTGGAGTTGACAAACTATGTGCGTGAAGCGAAGTCCGCGAACCCAGTCCGCGAACCGACGAAGTTCTCATTCCCAAGAATTTCTGCTGGAGTTTGTAAACTCTTCCCGGTAACTTAAGTCTGCGAACTTGAGAAGGTTATATATCTGAAGAATATTTCTGAACTTAAACTTAAAAGGACTAAGGAATGCAGTTTGCAAACCGTGGATATAAAAGTTTATGAACCGATTCAAGTGAATCAAATCATCTTTGCTTCAATTGTGTCTTGTGTAGTACATAAGATTTCCTTGCAATTGAACAACTCTCTAACTAGTTCATTTGAAGTCATTTGAACTAGTTATGGTGAAGAAGAACATGGGTGATATGAAATGCTCATATGGCTAACCTTTTGGTTAACTATTGTTGAACCAATAAGTGCATACGTTTGGGTATGGTTAACAAACCTAGAAGTGTGCATTGTCAAGTGTGTATAACAAGCTAAGTTTTCGATCTAACGGTTGAGAAATATTAGCTTGAATCTAAATCAGGTGTTCGTCTAACGGTGAATATTGGATGCTTTGTTACTAAGCTAACATTGATTGCAAACCCTGATTTGAAAGACTATATAAAGGAGACGTCTAGTATTGTGCAAAACTAATCCCCACACCTCACGTGTGATACTAGTTTGCATACTAGAGTCCTTTAACCTTTGGTTTTCTTCTTCTAAAACCAGGTTAACGACTTAAAGACTTCATCGGGATTGTGAAGCCAGACCGATACTACTTTTATCGTAGTTATGTGATCTGATCTTGCATCTTCTATCATACGAGTAAAATCAGATTGATTGGCTTGAGATTGATATCTCCGATAGGCAAGATATAAAAAGTAATCACAAACATCTTCGTCTCATTGTTTGTGATTTCGCAACATCTTTTTTTGCTACCATACGATTAAGATTGTTGTGAGGTGATTGATAACTCCAGGATGTTCTTCGGGAATATAAGACTGGATTATCAATTGGTTCCTGTTCACCTTGATTATTATCAAAATACGGAACAAAACCTTTAGGGTTTATCTGTGGGAGACAGATTGATCCTTTGATATACTTGTCTGTGGGAGACATATTTGTTTATTGTCAAAGCATGCGATTTTGGGTCGTAAAAACTCTTAGTTTTGGGTGAGATCAGATAAGGGAATCAAGTGCGCAGTATCCTGATGGGATCAGAGGCGTAGGAGCATAAATGTACCTTGGATCAGTGGGAGATAGATTGGGGTTCAACTACAGTCCAGTACGAAGTTAGCTTGGAGTAGGCTAGTGTTTGTAGCGGCTTAATACAATGTGTGTTCAATCTAGACTAGGTCCCGGGGTTTTTCTGCATTTGTGGTTTCCTCGTTAACAAAATTTCTGGTGTTTGTGTTATTTCAATTTCCGCATTATATTGTTTTATCTTTATAATTGAAATAATACAGGTTGTGCGTCAGATCATCAATTAGATTAATCCAACCTTTGGTTGTTGATTGTCATTGATTGATCCTTGGATATTGGTGTTTGGTACCATCCAAGTTATTCCTTGCATTTGTTTAGAATCGAAGTTCCTGCTTGAGTAAATCAAATCAAGAAGAGAGATATAAACTCGTTGATATACTTTTAATTGATTGAGTCTTGTTGATTCTCTTAAAAGTATATTCGAGTTAGTCCATACAGATTGCTAAGTGAAATATTACCTCCGCTTTTTCAAAGTCGATTTGCACACCTGGACACAATAGAAGAGAGAAGGACGCGAGCAGAACGGTTTGCTAAGGAATATAGGAAGCGAACAACTAACTACTGCAACCATGGTGTCAAAGAAATAATTTTCAAGGTTGACGACCTAGTGCTCAAAATTTCCCTCCACGTACAAAGGAATGCCAGCGCGGGAAAGTTCGCAACAAACTGGGACGGCCTGTTGAAAGTTACAAAGGTGGCCGAGAGCATATATACAAACTAAGACAAACGGATGGTACCAAAGTCAAGTTGCCCACCAATGACAAATGGTTAAAAGAGTTTACATACATAAGTTACCTTATGTACAAGCACCTACTTCACATGATAAAGGTCGGTTATCAACAATGAACAATATGCAAAAAGATTTACAAAAAGGTTACGGGATGCCAAAGGTACCCGGTCGGCTGAATAATTTACAAAAGTCTATGAGATGCCAAAGGCACCCGGACGGCTGACGAATTTACAAAAGTCTACGAGATGCCAAAGTAACCCGGTCGGCTGATGAATCTACAAAAGGCTACGGGATGCCAAAGGCACCCGGTCAGCCGATGAAGTTACAAAAGGCTACGGGATGCAAAGACATCTGGTCGGCTTCCGAATTTACAAAAGGCTATGGGATGACAAAGGCACCCGGTAGGCTGACGAATTTACAAAAGTCTACGAGATGCAAAGGCACCCGGTCGGCTGAGTAATTTACAAAAGGCTACGGGATGCCAAAGGCACCCGGTCGGATGATGAATTTACAAAAGTCTACTAGATGCCAAAGGCACCCGATCGAACGATGAATTTATAAAAGGATACGGGATGCCAAAGGCACCCGGTCGGCTGATGAATCTACTGAAGGCCTTGAGACGCTAAAAACGCTCATCCAACTAATAAACTTGCAAAGGCTCAAAATCAAACGCCGCATCTAGGAAAACAATATGGAGGGGGGGGGGGAGTAGGCGCGTTTTACACCCCTCCCAACCCAATTTCCCTCCAACATCGCCACATGGCGCGCTTCAACTATTCCATTTTTTGGAAAAATTAAAGGAGGAGTAGGCGCGTTTTACACATGCCCATCCCACCCCACCAAGGAAATATACCCAAGATCGTGCTCCATCTAAAACAAAAAGAGGGGGAGTAGGCGTGTTCCACACAGACGTCCTTCCCACCCAACCTAGGAAAAATATCAAACACCGCGTTCCATCTAAGACAAAAAGAGGCGAAGTATGCGCGTTCTACACACACTTCCTACCCACCCATCCAAGGAAATATACCCAACGTTGTGTTCCATCTAAAACACAAAGAGGGGCGGGAGTAGGCGCGTTTTACATACGCCCTGCCCACCCCACCGAGGCGAAACACCAAAACGTCACGTTCCATCTAAGAGAAAAAGATGGGGGAGTAGGCGTGTAGCGCACACACGTCCTTCCCACCCAACCTAGGCAAAACATCAAATGATGCGCTCCATCTAAGGAAAAACGAGGGAGGGAGTAAACGCCTGTTCCGCCAATAGATATAACCACTAGGGGAAGGGGGAGGGGAAGGTGATACCCCCACCTACACAAATGGAAAACCCCGAAACGAATAATAATAATAATAATCGTATACCAAGTGAGACACCAACATGAAATATATATACACACAAAATAAAGACAGCCCCAAGGGATAATAAAAACAAAAAACAGACAAAACTAGAAATTAACCCTTACACTCCGACGTACAATCTAACCGGCTATCAATGCACGACAACGAACAATATCTGCGTCCAGAGCCTCCACCATTAAACGCTCCCCCCCCCCACGCTGAACACCAACCAAATCTAAAGCCCAATCAGCTTCATCCACCAGCTTGTGAATGTCTCACATAATCTTATCAGAAGCCTGTGACCATCGCGCAAATGAAAGAGTATCTTCGTGATCATCATAATCTTTACGCGTCTTGTCTTGATAAATCATCCTGAGGGTCCACAACATACCTATCTCGTCTCTCAATACTAACAAACGCGCTAATTCATCCTGAAGGTAGGACGGAGATATGAGCGCAGATACAGCCTCCAAGGTTAAAGTATATCAAAGAAGTTGTGGAGTTGCCTGATCAGAAATATGAAGGAACCAATCAGCTATGGCGCAATCTACAGTAGTGACCATTATTGTTGACTTCCTAAACAATTGGTTATCCACATGACGAGTGGTAACAACATCATCCAGCACGCGCTGAACCTTGAGTGACACGCGCCCAAATGATTGGGATCTCTGAGAGAACTGGTATGTTTCATATTGTTAGAGCATAGCTCGGTTGAACCCACCAAGTGTTGGTATGTCAAGTTTGGTTGTAATATTTTAGTGAATCAAAAATCATATTAAGAGTCGCTTGATTATGTATTAGAGTCAACTTCGTATAGGTTAGCTTGAAAGTATTAGGATATGAGACATTACAAGTATTGCGAAGACTTAAATATGTGAAGAAGCAAGGAGATACAACGACAACAAGCATCCTTCCACTTGAGGTTAGTGATATTTGACTTGAACTGTTTCATTCCCTAATGTATCTTTCAAGTCGTGCATATTGAAAATATAACTGCGAATCATATTTGAACTCTAGATAGACATATTAAGGAATACAATACGAGGTTTATTGTTTATCCATTAAACTTTGTAGATAATATATCGCCATAATCATTTGAATGCTAATGTGATTATGTATGGGTATGAGGTGAGGATTTCATCCTAGGGAACAATTTTTTACATGTGTTCTAAGGAAGTAAGTTCATAAACTTGTTTGTGAACCGAAAAGGAAATTTCCAGGTGTTATTGGTTTTGTTATTCATTTCTTATCTTATAAACAACCAATATGTGTGATTGAGTATAACCGCTCACAACTTGTTTGTGTTCTTGGTAAAACTATTCACAGAGGCCTGAATTATGTATTTGTATGACTTTTATTAGTGAAACCAATCTTAAGTAATCACCTGAGATGGTATGATCGGGTTTGTGTTTTGGCTGACCAAATTTGGGAAAGGAGAACTGGTGAGGTTTTAAAAGAACCTACAACTGCACCTGCAAGTATACAGGGTTGTTGTAGATAGGTGGAGTAAGAAAAGGTTTGTCCACAGGGACTCGGAGGGAGCTATTGAAGTTTTCTAAGCTAAATGGCAGTGACAGTGCAGTGAAGATGAGAGACAAAGCACTGAAGCAAGAATAAGATGGTGTTTACAGGGGCAGTGAAAATGGTATTTACAGAAGCAATAAAAATAAAACAAGAGAAAGACCAAGGCAGAGAGCCAAGGGCAGGGAAGTTCAGCAATTAACCAAAGGCAGTGAAAGAGAAGTAAACAAAGATGAGGTAAAAATACTAAAGAACACTGGGGATTTAATTCCACCTTCTAACCTATCTAGGCAATGTTACTTGTGAACTAAAATCTTGTCCCTAATGGACCTAGGTTAAGGTTCAAGCCTGCCTATGGTCCAGGGCTGCATTAGTGGAAGAGAATTAGCTTAATTCACTAGCATCACCCCTAGCATTGAGTGTCTGTTTAAGGCACACTCAATCACAGGTGATGTTTGATCCCTAAACTTCATTACCTCCCTACTTCAGTCAAATGTGGATGGTTAAGTCCCTAAATTCTCTAGTTCACCCCTAGAATTGAGTGTCTTCTTACAGCACACTCAATCACAGGTGACTTCAATCACCAAGAACACTAACATCCTAATTCAGTTATACCTACAAGAATGTTCACTAAGTTTTTCTACCCAACAAGGTCTTCAGGCTTCATCTAAGCCCCAACTGGTGATCTAGAACATGTTGACAGTAATTGATGACATGATAAACATAAAGTTTAATTGAAATTGCAAATTACAAATTAACCCTAAATTACAGTAAATTGAAATTGACCCAATTAGGGGGTATCTCGGCTAACCAAGAACACCCTTCTCTCTACACATCAATTGCCTTTTATAGTTTTACAAAATATCCCCAAATTTCGAAACCCTAACTTGCAAACCCTAATTTTTTGAATTGAAAATTTCACTCACCTAATCCCTGAATTGATGTCGACCCATGCCTATTCTCTCTTCTCTGCTTCTTCTGCTCCCTATTCTGCTCCATTTGACGCCCTAAATCGAAGTGTTGTATCAAACCCACACCTAGGTCAGTGAGATGAGTGTGGGTTAGGTATAACAGCTAGATTTAGGGAGATGGGATGTTGGGGGAAGTGTGGAGGTGATGTTTAGGGTGGTAGGGTGATGATGGTGTTCGTTGTGGTGATTGAGGCAGTGGAGTTGGCGGAGTTGGTGGTGAAGGTGATGGTGGTTCTCTGTGACGGGGTGGAGGAGAAGATGGGTTCGATGGAGAAAGGGGAAGGGTGCGTTTGGTTTGATGGGATATAGGGTTAGGTGTTATAGTGTGTGTCGGGATCAGCAAGGTTTGATGTATCGCAAAGCAAAACCGTGGGAAGATAACTTCTGAAGCGGATCTAGCGGAGAAATTGAGACAGATCATGAGCGACCGTTGGATGCAAAAATACAACGAAACTGACGGCTCAAGATGGAGTTAGGTGCTGTAGTGTAAGGCGGAGATATCAAACTTCGATGCACAGCAAGGGAGCGACCGTCGGATGCTTCTGAGAACTGATCTGATGGCTGAGAACGGAGGCGTTTTTGTGTGTAGAAAATGAGGTTGTGCGCACCATTCTTCGCGGCTTCCTTGCGTGATTTCTCCCGGATTTTCACTACTTTTCTGCTCTTTTTGCTCCGCAAGTCATCCAGACTTTATTTATTACCTAAAAATACAAAATTAATTAATAAAAATATTTATTCTTGAAAACACTGAAAATACAGAATATGGGATAATATGTAGAATTAATGCACAAAAGATGAGTTAAAATGCCAACAAAAAGGGATAAATATATACAATATTTGGCACTCATCAAATACCCCCAAACCTGAATTTTACTTGTCCTCAAGTAAAACAAAACTAGGGAAATCCTAACTATACCACTGTCGCTGGTCTCTCGAATGCATTTAGCGTATGCACTAAGCCTTTTAAACCACTAAGTGTCCCTAGTGGACGAGTTGAAGTCTCGTGAAGGTTTACCAGAGGTGTGCCTACAAAACCTAAGGACAAAATATAAGCTCATATTCCATCAAATGTGACATGTGCAAAACAGTTAAGCTCACAGCAAAATGGAGATGTCAATCTAGTTATCGAAGGCACAATCCTAGCACTGATAACAAATAAGGACATGTGATAAGAGTGTAAAGTGTATCTACACATGTGTAAAGAAAGATCTGAAGTTATGACTACTAATCACCAAGAGATAGTTTCCCAGGCTAAGAACTGAGGTCGAAATCTAGCTAGCTGTCCGGACTTTACGAGAATTGTGAATGAGTTGGAGGTATTTCACAATTACTCGCGTTGTACATCAATGGCATACACCCTCCTTGCTTATTACAATGAAACAACAAAAGATGACTCTTTACATGACTCTTATTTACATTGACTATTCTCTTTTTATTTTTGGAACAAGAGATGATGGAATTGATAAGTACTTGATTTTTTTGTATTTTTCTGATATTTTTTTTTTTTTTTTTTTGAAGGAGACACTTTTGATACATATACAAAAGGAAACAAAAGATTACATGACACTTTGCAAGAGGTAGCCCTTTTTGATGCACCCAGTTAAATTCGATGGTTGTCTTTCTTAATGTAACCTCCACCTTCTATCCCAACCAACCAAAGAACAAGCTAGTCAAGTTTCGTTCAGTATTCTAAAGTGATTGGCAATCGTAACTTCCTATCAAACACCTTGAAGATCGAGGCCATACATGTATTGGTAGATCGTGCGCGTGCAAATTTCTTATCACTATGTGAATTGTGCTAGAATCAGGGTGCCTAAATATCTAGACTAAGACTCCTAATAAAAATACATATTTGCACAAGAGTCAACATTTCAAGGTAAATGAGCTCCATTTTTTATGATTTTTCATTTTTTAATTTTTTTGAATTTTGATTTTTCAATTTTTTTTTTTTTTTTTTTTTTTTTTTTTTTTTGGAATTTTTCAATTTTTTCAAAAAGAAGAAGGAGTTCGTTTTCAATTATGACATATTATCATGGTATCTACTCTATACCCCCAAACCTAAACTAAACATTGTCCTCAATGTTTCAAAATATGGAAAGAATTAAAATGCAACATATGGAAAGGGACATGCTGAGTAGAGTAAAAGGAGAGAGAATACCCGATTTCGGCGAAAGCAGAATTAAAACTCCGTTATTCAAGGTAAAAATCCAACGTATGTCAGCCGAGATCATAGTGGATTAGCAAAAATATGTACAAAAGAAACAAAAGAGTTTTAAAATTTTTTATCTACTGGATTATATACAAAAAATTCACCATACACTAACAATCTAAAGAGTTGAGGATCAACCCAAAAGACAAAGTGTTGAAACATAGACAGTTTCAAAACACTAAAATTGGACTGAAATGGGAGTGAGAGTGAAAAACCGAATGAATCACCCCTAAACCTAAATTGTTCAACAGGTTTACTTTTAAGCACAAAATCTTTTAATTTTAGGGGTTCAGGATTCAAAAGGTCTAACTCATAATGGACTGTTTTCGGGATGGGCAAAGAAATGCATTCCAACTGTGGCTCTTTAGAAGTGTTATATTTTGAAGCAAAATAGTCCAAGAGGACTTGGGAGGCACACAGTTCCAATCCTAAATTGGGAATTTTCAGAAAAGTTGGTTTAAATTTTTTGTTGCAAACCAAATCTAGGTTGGGTGGAATAATCTCAATTTGAGATTTAGGTAAGAAAGTGGGTACATCTAAATTATTTTCATGGGTAAGATCAATAGTACCAACACATACTTTCCCTAAATCAGAAACAGGTAAAACATGCTCACATTCATCGAACAAAAACATCAAGACCTAAATCAGTATCATGATTGTTCGAAGTACTCAAATCATCACCGGAAGAAATAACATTTTGTGACTTAGGCAAGGAATCAGACACATCAAATTCGTCCTCATGCATAATAAAATTAGTGTCTACAGAAGATTCAACTATTCCTATGTCATGTTCATCTTCACAGAAGAATTGTACAAGCCCCATATTAGAATCAAAATCAGAAATGAACAATGAGTGATCAGAAGAAACAACATTCATGAAGGTTGAGGCTGAGAAGCCATATGTTATTGAACCAAAAGGTTCCACAATATTTTCAGCAAAAACATGTTCTTCTAACATATCATTATCATCATAATCATCATCATGGTAACATGCATATTGATCCTCATTAAAAGTGGTGGTGTCCTTAGTCGATTCATGTTCCTCTAAATCAGGTTCATATTCAATAGCATTTAGATGAATGGGACTGGACACTTCATTAGGGACAACATGCATTTTCTCATGAATTTCCTCCTTTTGTAGTTGAAGCAAAATCTGATCTAACTTCGCCTGAATGCGTGACATAGTTCTATCAGAATTTTGCTCACCGAGTCTGAGAGCTTCTACGGTGGAGTCTAAATTCCTGGGAGTACAAAATTCTTCATGTTCAAATTGTGGTGAATGGTACATGTGTGCATGGTCATTAGGGTTTACAAAATATTGATCACAACCTTCGAAAGGTTGATTATGGTCCCAATGACTACCAGCCTCACAATTTGTGGGCATTTCATAATTTGGATTTTCATGGTATCCCCTAGATTTCCTAAATTCATGCAAAACATAGCAATATTCATCAGGGTGGTCTAAACCACCACAAAAGGTACAAACATGCATATTAGGTTGGCTAGGTTGATACATGGGTGAATAGTTATACGGGTTTGCATATTGAGGCTCATGACCTTGAAAAGGTCCATAATTATAATCCCTATAACTATTGACATCATGGTCTGTGGGAGGCTCATAAGGTGAATCTTGCCCGTAAGCATCTCTAATAGATTTATTCCCAGAGGCAGACCAAAATCCAGACATGTCTTTGTTTTATGAAATAATCACACAAATCACAAAAAAGTAAGGCCCAAGGGAGATGATAAAAATTTGGTTTAATTTGGGAGCAATTTTGGTTTTTGAAATTAGGAGCAAGCCCACATTGGTGGGAGAAATTGCTTTGTCAAGGGAAGTTGAACTAAGCCTACAATGTGTATGCAAACTGAAGCCCAATGTAGCTTTTGAAATAGCCTAACTGTTGCTTGTTTGGTCGGAGGCCCAGTTGGGCTTTCAAAAGTTCAGTTTTTCTAATTTAAAACTACAGGCCCAAATCAGTCTAACATCACAAGCCCACAAGCAATTAAACAAACAAGCCCACAAGTAATTAAGATTACAAGCCCAACAGAAAAATGGAAAAAATTATTACAAGCCCACAAATTAAAAATGGAAGCCCACAGGTTGGGTTCTCTTAATGGGTTTAGGCTTACTTGCTTAAGCACAGCCCAGCTGCTCAGTTTGGTTGCAAAAGCCCAGTTGGGCTTTGGATCATCCTAAGCTTTGGCTTTTCTGAGGCCCAGTTGGGCTTGGCTCAACTTGTTAAGCTTGGCAGCAACTTCAGCAGGCCCAGTTGGGCTTGTGATTTGCTACTGATTGGCTTGTGATTTTTTTTTTTCAGCAGCACAGTCCTGTTGGGCTTGGTCTTCAGCAGGCTCACCAGCTCAGGGCCTTGCAGCAGGAGCAGATCAACAGCAACAGGTGCAGAAGCTCACAGGATTCTTGGCCTGGCACCAGCAGGAGCACCACAGCAGCACAAGAGCACCAGCAGCAGCAGGTGGAGCAGCTCAGCAGCAATAGCAGCACCACAAAAAACAGGCGGCAGAAGCAGCACCGGGCTGGGTTTGTGATTGTGTTTGTATTGTTGTAAAGAGAAGATCAGTCTCTTTGAAGCGAAGCATAGCACATCAAGATGGATATACTAACAAAGAGAAGGTGCAGCTGACTACAGGGAGACAACTACAGCTAACATAGACTCAATGGTAGTTGCAATGATAAGACTCAATGCTTAAGTACAGGTGATGTTGCTAAGATGCACACCAATGCTTCAGATGTAGTGATGCTTTGTAGGTATATTTCAGAGGAAGCTACAGAGCAATGAGCGAATCCACATTAGTAGTTTGCAGATACAGGGCTAAGCAAAACTACAAATGCAGTGACCAAATATGCAGACAATGAGCAAAGCCAATGTCAAAATGAGAAAATCACAGACAATGAGCAAAGCAACAGGGCAATGCTACAGATGCAGTGATGATTTGCAGGTATGCAGTGATATGCAAACTAAGATGCAAACTAATATGCAATATGCAAGATGCTAATGCAAGTTACACTAAGTTACACTATCAATGATGCAGTGAGATAAAACAATGATGCAGCTAAAACCACAACTAACAGTACAGCTAACACATATATACAAGTAGTATGCAAATGATGCAGAACTACACAGTTGCAGTAGCAATGACTGAAAAGAAAAAAAAAAAAAAAAAAAAAATATGTACAGGGTAAAGTAAAGAAAAAGAAAACAACAATGGCACCGCTACCGAGTCCCCGGCAGCGGCGCCAAAAACTTGGTGAGGTTTTAAAAGAACCTACAACTGCACCTGCAAGTATACAGGGTTGTTGTAGATAGGTGGAGTAAGAAAAGGTTTGTCCACAGGGACTCGGAGGGAGCTATTGAAGTTTTCTAAGCTAAATGGCAGTGACAGTGCAGTGAAGATGAGAGACAAAGCACTGAAGCAAGAATAAGATGGTGTTTACAGGGGCAGTGAAAATGGTATTTAAGAAAGCAATAAAAATAAAACAAGAGAAAGACCAAGGCAGAGAGCCAAGGGCAGGGAAGTTCAGCAATTAACCAAAGGCGTGAAGTGAAAGAGAAGTAAACAAAGATGAGGTAAAAATACTAAAGAACACTGGGGATTTAATTCCACCTTCTAACCTATCTAGGCAATGTTACTTGTGAACTAAAATCTGTCCCTAATGGACCTAGGTTAAGGTTCAAGCCTGCCTATGGTCCAGGGCTGCATTAGTGGAAGAGAATTAGCTTAATTCACTGCATCACCCCTAGCATTAGGTGTCTGTTTAAGGCACACTCAATCACAGGTTGATGTTTGATCCTAAACTTCATTACCTCCCTATTCAGTCAAATGTGGAGGTTAAGTCCTAAATTCTCTAGTTCACCTAGAATGAGTGTCTTCTTACAGCACACTCAACACAGGTGACTTCAATCACAAGACACTAAATCCTAATTCAGTTATACCTACAAGAATGTTCACTAAGTTTTTCTACCCACAAGGTCTTCAGGCTTCATCTAAGCCCAACTGGTGATATTAGAACATGTTGACAGTAATTGATGACATGATAAACTAAAGTTAATTGAAATTGACAAATTACAAATTAACCTAATTACAGTAAATTGAAATTGAAAATTGACCCAATTAGGGGGTTCTCGGCTAACCAAAGAACACCCTTCTCTCTACACATCAATGCCTTTTATAGTTTTACAAAATATCCCCAAATTTCGAAAACTAACTTGCAAACCTAATTTTTTTGAATGAAAAATTTCACTCACCTAATCCCTGATTGATGTCGACCCATGCTATTCTCTCTCTTGCTTCTTCTGCTCCCTATTCTGCTCCATTTGACGCCCTAAATCGATAGTTGTATCAAACCCACCTAGGTCAGTGAGATGAGTGTGGGTTAGGTTAACAGCCTAGATTTAGGGAGATGGGATGTTGGGGGAAGTGTGGAGGTGATGTTTAGGTGGTAGGGTGATGATGGTGTTCGTTGTGGTGATTGAGGCAGTGGAGTGGCGAGAGTTGGTGGTGAAGGTGAGTCGATGGTGGTTCTCGGTGACGGGGTGGGGTGGAGGGAGAAGATGGGTTCGATGGAGAAAGGGGAAGGGGTGCGTTTGGTTTGATGGGATATAGGGTTAGGTGTTATAGTGTGTGTCGGGATCAGCAAGGTTTGAGTATCGCAAAGCAAAACCGTGGGATGATAACTCTGAAGCGGATCTAGCGGAGAAATGCGAGACAGATCATGAGCGACCGTTGGATGCAAAAATACAACGAAACTGACGGCTCAAGATGGAGTTAGGTGCTGTAGTGTAAGGCGGAGATATCAAACTTCGATGCACAGCAAGGGAGCGACCGTCGGATGCTTCTGAGAACTGATCTGATGGCTGAGAACGGAGGCGTTTTTGTGTGTAGAAAATGAGGTTGTGCGCACCATTCTTCGCGGCTTCCTTGCGTGATTTCTCCCGGCTTTTCACTACTTTTCTGCTCTTTTTGCTCCGCAAGTCATCCAGACTTTATTTATTACCTAAAAATACAAAATTAATTAATAAAAATATTTATTCTTGAAAACACTGAAAATACAGAATATGGGATAATATGTAGAATTAATGCACAAAAGATGAGTTAAAATGCCAACAAAAAGGGATAAATATATACAATATTTGGCACTCATCAAGAACGGATCCTAGTAAGAGGTGCAATACATCACAAAGGGGAACCGATCTTTGTATGAGGTGCATCAAGGTTTATAGCAGAAAGGGGAACTGATCCAATGAACATGTGCAACACGTTTTTAGGCAAAGGGGAACCGATCCTATGGACATGTGCAACACATATAAGTTAGATACCATAAATATGTGGGGAACCGATGCTAGTACCTAGTCAACCGAATTTTGTAAATCTAGTGTGACTATGCACATTACTCACATGGAGGTAGAACCGAAACTTGTTTTGGTAAAACCGTTAAACCCATGATTGTGATTGAATGTTTGTTTGATCAATCACATAGTTCTTGAAAGTCAGATGAACCAATTTTAAACTTGTTTGGAAGTGTGGCAAATCGGTTTCAATGTTGTAAGTGTGAAAGAGAACTTACAAAGTAAGGATGTCGACATACTTTTAACACGTACTGTGAATGTTTATTTCTTTAATTGTTCAAACTTATTCCTTAATAGCTAAAGAAAGAAAATTCCAGGATCGAAACATAAGTAAGTTAAGAATCTTTTAATTAAGGTTATTAATTTCATTTTGTAGGTCAATATAAAAATTAGTAATGTGCATTTACTAATTAGATTTTTCGAGAGATTTCGATCATTATTTTTGGACAGATCATTTCCAGGAATTATGGAAACCGAATTTGTGCTTTAATGAATATCTTGAGAATATTTTTGGTTTTGGAAATTCCTTGGTGCCCAAACTTCCTTGTCTATAAATACTTGAAGTTTGCCTTTCTAGCAAACTAATCCTTCGTGACAACAGACTTCCTCTTTTGTTGTTGTTACTGGTGTAGCCGCCTATTCGGAGAGGGGAGTAACCTAATTAGGCGAAATCTCTTACGATTGCTTAGTTTAAAGTCTTATTTGGTATTGAGAATCTCTAGCGTGTACCGTTGGTGGGAAACTAGATAATTGCGGTTTATCTTTTGTTTTCGATTGATTTGGTTGACTAACGGTGGTTGAAATCTGATTGCACCTAGCTTGAGAATCTTCTCTTCTGATATAAGATTCACTCAAACTAGTTCAGAGTTTCGACAGGGTTCTTTAGACTATTGTTAGTTATAAATACGATCTTGTGATAATCCATTATTAATAGACCCCGTTCTGAGCATAATTGATCAAAAGAGATTAAAGTTATTGTGTGCATGTTTATATTGAAGATCTAAGAAGATTTGAAGACGAAGAAGATATTGAAGATTTCTGATTTGTGAGTTCATAACCTTTGGTTTGCGCAATACTTGTTTCGGTACAAAAATATCCAATTAATAATCGATTTATCATTGTGGTAGATTGGATTAATTAATTGAGTAGATGGCATCAACACAATTCTTTGGATTAAGAGTGTTGTTGGCTTAATCTTAAACGATTACTTCGGTAATTGAACATAAGATAGATCTAAGGACCTGACGAAGGAGTTTATGTTAAGATAAACAGAAAAGCCTTTGTCCGAATCATATCATTTGGTTGAAGAGAGTTGATACCAAATAGATTTGTTGTTCCTTTAATGTTTGGAATATGAACCGAAGGAATTGATTAAAGTACGTGACTTATTTATAAGTTGGAGGCGTGGGAATACAGACAGAACTAGGTGAACTATAGGTTTAGTTGCTTGGTCTCAATTATACGAAGTTGGTGTAATTTTGTGTAGCGGAGAGTATTCAATTCTGGACGAGGTCCCGGGGTTTTTCTGCATTTGCGGTTTCCTCGTTAACAAAATCTTGATGTGTCATTTAATTTATATTTCCGCATTATAATTGTTTTATTATAATTAAAGTAAATTACACAAACGTTAATTCCTATTCACTTGATAAGCAATCCTATTGTGTTTGGTTTAGTCCGAACCTTTGTATCAAGTAAACATACTTCGTTGTTGTATTGTGTCGATCTCGTATCCATAGACGATCATACGAAGTGTGAACCGATTAGTTGTATTGTATCGACTCAGTCTATAGACAATCACTTTCCGAGAAAGGACTTATAGGTAGGAAAAGTTTTAGCTTGAGGTATATTTGGGTACCCTCGCCTTTTCAATTGGTATCAGAGAAGGAAAACACAAAAACATCTAACAATCTGTGTTTGGTGTGATCCAACCTATAAAAATGAACTCGAGTTCTCATGAATCGACTTCAATTAACGTACCGCCAAGATTTGACGGAACAAACTATCTATGGTGTAAATCTGCTATGAGATCTTTTCTTCAATCACGAGACTTTAATACTTGGCTATTAATCGTGGATGGTTATATTCGTCCAAATATATAAAATTCGGAAGCTGAGTTTAAATGCTTAGTAGATTTTTCGAACGAAGAAAAGGCACTTGCAAAGCAGAATTCAGATGGTTTGAATGCTATTATTCATGTTGTAAATCGTGATTTGCAACATCACGTGTCAACATTTCAAACTTCTAAAGAAGCTTGGGATAATCTTCAGATCGTATTCGAAGGAAATTCATCAGAGAAAGAAGCTAGACTTCAAACTCTCACTTTTGATTGGGAAAACCTTCGATTGGATGACAACGACACTTTTGAAGAGTTTCATATTAAACTCTCTAAGATAATTAATACTTCTTTCTCGCTAGGAAAGACTATTTTCGAAAAAGATATAGTATGCAAGATTCTCAGATCGTTTCCATCTAGATACAATTCTAAGAAGCATGCAATCATAGAAGAAAACGATCTTTCAACTCTCTCACGAAGCACACTCGTTGGTAAGTTAAAGATCTTTGATCATGAATCACAGTCTATTAAAGGTAAAGGAATTGCTTTTAAAGATGAAAAAATTATGAAAGCTCAAATGAAAAGGAATAAACAGATGGATGATTCAGATGAACAGATTGCAGAAAATTCTGATGATGAAATTGAACAATCATTGTCATTTATTACTAGACAGTTTCGAGATCTCTTGAAGAAAAAAAACAAGAGATTCGTTAAGGATACTTATTGATCTTCTCGTCCACATGATCGAGTTCCTGTCAAAAAGGATCATGAAGAAGATGATGAATATCATCCTCAGTGCTTCAAGTGTAAAGGGTTTGGTCATATTGCTAAAGACTGTCCCAATCTTAAGAAATACACTGGAAGCAAGGCATTGGCTGTGACTTTAGATGAGACCTCTGATTCATACGACTCTGAAGAAGAGGAAACAACTAATATTTCATTAGTTGTCAATCTTATTTCTTCCTCCTCCATTATTGATGTACCCATTTTAAGAATGGACATGTCTTCCGATGTTATTAAATCACCTAAAGGTAAAGGGAAAAATAAGACAAGATGCAAAAACTGTCTCAAAAACAGAATTGCTAAGAGTTGCATATGCAATTCCAGTCAATCCCAAGATACTTCGTTAGTTCGAGGTAACAAAAGGAGATCTTTTCATACTATATTATATCAAGAACACTCTGGTTGTTTAAAATTCCATAATGAGAGAAAATCTCATACTAATGCCACTTGATCGGTATTAGAATTCTTTCCTCACCATGTGTGCCAAATATTTGAGTGAGGAAGAAGAAAAATCAAGACACCTTTTTGTAGATTATGGAAATAATATCTAGTAATTGAAGATATTTGATATATTCATATTTTTAGGAATATTATATTTTCGGTAGTATGAAAAATATAAAAAGAATCTTCTCCTATTTTGATAATTCCTTGTCTGAACTATGGGTCTGGATCAAATGGTTTCTCTGGAGAAGATGCAAGATCAGAAAGATCATCTTAAGATTAAGTATGGATAGTCTCTTGATATTAAGGGAAAAATCAAAAAGGGAGATTGGCTTAGCAAGAAGAAAAGAGAGAATACTACGAAGAAAGATCAGTGTATTGAGGCATTGACACACTTTTGTGTTCAATCAAAGACATAATTACATGCTCTTGCAGAATCCTTCACGAAAATTTCTAATCTGCGAGAGATTCTGGTCAAGCAACAAGGTTTCCTATTTGAAGAAATTCAAAATCTGAAGAGTCAGTATGATATGAAAGACTAGGTTGCAAGAGAAAAATAGACATCAATTTTTGATTTCTTTCATTGATTGGATTGGTTTATTATGAATAAAATTATTTGATTGGTATATTTCTTGTGATAGTTTTCGATTTACATAGTCTATGCTTGAATGCTTTTATCTTATTGATATATATGTTTATGGGATGTTTGATTTCAGTTTTACTACCTTAATATTCGATCTCATATATTGTGAACCCTTGTGGTTTGGGTGACTTTTTGGTGTAGCAGGATTAAGTTCTAGCCCATGTTGGTAGGCTTTATCAAATAATCATGAGGAGTTCTGGTAGAAACAACATGTGAAAAGTCACAATATGTTGAATCGGTTTTGGTTTAGCATAAAAGCATATGTGTTTCGACGGTTTTCAACTTTTTCTTGCAATTGTTAAAACCGATTTTTAACCTTTCTCTGGTAAAGGTTGGTTGTTGTTATTCTTTTGTTTTTGCATAAGGATGACAACATGATGATATTTTGATATCAATTCTCCCTGGACGAAGATACAATTATATTGGAGAAGTGGATGCGAAATTTGAGGTAACAATCTTGTTAGTTAATTGTTTTCCTGTTTAAGAAAAGCCTGAGTTTATTTTATATATATTTATTGCTTTTGCTTAACAAAATTTCATTTCAATTGATGTTTATTCCATGATGTGTGTATGGATGTGTGTGATTCAATTGGTTCCAGTTAAGAAAAACTATTGTTATCTTGCTTTATTGTGTGGTATCAATTGTTTAGACTTACAAAATTTCGGTGCAATTGCAGTGCTTTTAATGTCTATGTTGTTTCAATTGCTTCCGGTTGAGGTGAATGATTATGCAAGTTGATTTATGTTGGTTTGTATGAATTATTTATGGCTTAACGAAATAAAAGTGTACGGGATGAGTTGTTTAGCCCAATTCGATTCCGGATAAGAGAAACTAAGTTAATTCTGATCTTAGTTAAACTTATCGAAGTGAGGTTTCGGTTATTCAAGTCTAATAGAATGTCAAGAAATTCTAGTTAACTAACCTAGTAGCTGTCTTGTTTAAAATTGAAAGTTCTAAGTTTATGGATAATTAGAACCTGATGAGAAAAATAGAGTTATCTTTATTTTAGTCTTATCGAATTAAGCGGTTGTATTTAAACAATCGGTTTAGCAAAGGGACTAAGGTACTTAGTTGATTTTTGTTTTGCTAAACTAAATTGGAAAAAAAAAATCGGACAATTGTTTCCTTGGTAACATATCAAAATAAAACTACTTGTAGTTTCGGTTTTGATATTGGTTATCAGAACATGATGTGTGGAACCCTCGTGCCTAACTCTACAGGTTGCAAGTCTATTTTGAGATTTGTAAGATTCTTTTCGTGTTGTCCTTTATTTTTTCGTTTCTTTGTCACTTTGTGACAAAAAGGAGGATAAATATATGGAGTAAACTAGTGATACTGGCATTGATTTCATATTGATTGGTATCTCTAAGGAAAAGAACATTGGTGCTTAAATGTTTTATCTAAACGAAAGAGTGAAAGCACAAACTAAGGGGGAGTAACGTGTCATATGAATTGGTATAACAAAGACGTGAAGATTGAATATATACCTATCTTCCTTAGGGAGAGTATTAGCTTTGTTATTATAATGTCAACAACGGCATTTTCAAGGATTGAATGTAAGAAGTTTACTGTGTTGTTGAATTCGGGAATCAAACGTATGTGTAATGAATTCTTGTAATTTGTTTATCCATATGATGTAAGAGTTTTGTCACTAAAATTGAAAAAGGGGGAGAGCACAGCTCGGTTGAACCCATCAAGCTTTGGTATGTCAAGTTTGGTACTCATATTTTAGTGAATCAAAACTCATGTTAAGAGTCGCTTGATTATACTAGAGTCAACTTCGTATATGTTAGCTTGAAAGTATTAGGATATGAGACATTACAAGTATTGCGAAGACTTGAAGATGTGATGAAGCAAGGAGCTACAACGACAACAATCATCCTTCCACTTGAGGTTAGTGATATTTTACTTGAACTGTTTCATTCCCTAACGTACCTTTCAAGTCGTGCTTATTGAAAACATAACTGTGAAGAATATTTGAACTCTAGATAGACACAACATTAAGGAATACAATATGAGGTTTATTGCTTAACCATTAAAATTTGTAGATAAGACATCGCCATAATCATTTGAATGCTATTGTGATTATGTATGGGTATGAGGTGAGGATTTCATCCTAA
Source organism: Papaver somniferum (assembly GCF_003573695.1). NCBI lineage: Eukaryota > Viridiplantae > Streptophyta > Magnoliopsida > Ranunculales > Papaveraceae > Papaver > Papaver somniferum. The sequence goes on along the minus strand of NC_039359.1, from coordinate 77,872,122 downwards.
GGAACAATGTCTTACATGTGTTCTAAGGAAATAAGTTCATAAACTTGTTTGTGAACCGAAAAGGAAATTTCCAGGTGTTATTGGTTTTGTTATTCATTGCTTATCTTATGAACAACCAATATGTGTGATTGAGTATAACCGTTCACAACTTGTTTTGTGTTCTTGGTGGAACTATTCAAAAAGGCCTGACTTATGTATTGGTATGACTTTTATTAGTGAAAACGATCTTAAGTAATCACTTGAGATGGTATGATCGGGTTTGTGTTTTGTCTGATCAAATTTGGGAAAGGGGAACCGATCCTAGTAAGAGGTGCAGTACATCACAAAGGGGAACCGATCCTTGTGGTAGAAAAAACATCATAGTAAAAGGGATCCTTTCTACTAAACAAAGGGAGGATCATGCCTGCGTCCAATTGGCCAACACTAATCATAAGGTTATTCTCATTGTAAGTAAAATCCAGGATAAGGGACTCGGTGAGAACATTAGGACCATTGACAAAGGAGATCTCGAACTTATGGAGGCGAAAAGACTTGGTGATCTCAGCTATCGACAGATGAGTATAGCTATCCTTGTCACGCAGATGAAGCCTATGAAGCTCATAGTGAGGAGGAGGAGATGGAAGATCCTTAACAACAACATCTTCTACCTCAGGGTCCGCAGCAACCTCAGGGACCACATCCATCTCAGTACCAGCAGATACCTCAGTGTCCTCAGGGGGCGGAGATGGCGTAGCATCAGGATGATCCATCCGCGGAGGTGGATCAGTAAACGAAGAGGTTACTTTCCCTTTACGCCTAGGCTTCTTCGGAAGTCTCTTAATTCCTAACATCAACAGGAAGAACAACCCGTCAACAATGGCGGATTGAAAATCACTGTCGACTCAAAGAGTAAATTGGAGGCAAAAACAAGCATACTATGGGCATGGGTTTAACTAAACCAACCAAAGAAGGAGAAATAAACTTATCATAAGATGAAATAAAAGGTTATCTATCACCATGGATAAAGTTGCAGATAAAGAACATGCATGGCAGAATCAATATCGAAATACGAAATGAAGACAAACCCAAACTCTCACACAACATGAAAAACACGACGAAAGATTCAGATAACGCATGAAGTCATTCAATAACATCAATGGAGATCAATAACAGTTAACCAAAGCCGAAGCAAGAAGGATCACGAAAATGAAAATCCAAAAGGGAAGAAAAGAAGCAGAGTATCACTTACTTGTATCTAGTGATCGAGAGTTAAAATCAGAGCCTTGGAAAATCAGAAGGAAGATTAGCAGTTGATAGCGGGGGAAATTCTTTGTGAAAGAGAAAGAGAGCGACAGTTCGAGAAGAAGAAAAGGAGTTAATGAAGATTCCTCCTCTTTATTCCTTTCTTATAGGCGGCTGGTGAATCCAAAATTTTGGATGTCACGAAACTCAACGGGAAGTTATTGCATGAAGGGACATGTAGGGACCACCCAATCGGTACGTGCAAAAATGGCGGCGTAACGGAAATTTTCTTCCAATCCTACCAAGCGGGAGAATATGAAAGAAAAAGGGCAAACTGTGAATACCAATATTCCACGGAGCACGTGTCACAATCTTAGTGGCCGCATACAAGATAACTGTATAGCCCTTGCTGTACAGAGGAGCATGAGCAACAGAAGATACCTTCGTAGATCTACTTTATCTTACCCCAAGAAGAAACGTCTCGACAGTCAAGATGGATAAACTAAAGCCTAGACTAGGGGGAAGCAGCTGGTGAAGGGACGGAGTTATATAAAAAAATCTAATCAGCATTAAATGCACAAATCTCTTATCTACACGCATAATCAAAGCACGTGGAGAGAGGTGATGTGGCAGAACCATATTGGTGGAAGATGGAGGTGAAGGAAGGTACAACCTGTACCAAGGTTGGGAAGTTCTCGAATGAACGTGGGTCAGCTGAGATAGCAGAGTTCAACTGGAGGAAGCATGCGGCGAACGAAGGTACCATCTGTATGAAATGTATATCAGCAAATGATGGACCCAGAGGAATCAAAGATATACCTGGATTATAAGGGGCTATAAATACCAAGCCTCACCAAAAAACCAAGGGCATTCAATTTCTAGGAGAAGAAGATATAGTCTTAAGCTTATACCTCTTTAATGTTTAGAACTTAAGTAATGACTTCAACTTGAGTTCTCTCTATTACTTTTGGAAGAATTTAAGATCTTTTGTAACCACTAAAACTTAATATAAACAAATCACTCATTACCCTGTGGACACAGACGAAAGTCGAACCACGTTATATCTTGTGTCTCATGATAACTTAGATATTGGTTATACAAGGAACCACGCTACTTAGTATCCGATTCTCTGAGTTTTACACAATACTACGTATACTACGGAAAAACGAATAGTCACAATCCTTATCGTGTTTTGAATACACTAAAATTGTTATCATTTGGGTGTATTATAGGATTTCCTGTTGTTACACCAACTCCTTCCAGCAGGGCATTCTTCATATATGGTTCAGGGTTGGAACATTGATGGTTCCATCATATAGGATAGTCCAAATGGGGGTTCACATGTTAAAAATCTGGTACCCGTCACCGAAATGGGCATCTTCTGGGATGGATAAAACGTAATCAACCAATTTGTTCAGAGTCAGACTCAACATAGATATTGGTTATACAAGGAATTTTTTATGGGTATTTATAAAAACAGTCCCACTTTCTAATACCGGTTCACTAATAGATCACACTGTTACAAATATTGGCAAAATGGTCAGTGGGACGTCTGTTTCAGAGTTACTGACAATGGGCCCCATAAATCAGAGTTAAATATGTTAGGAAATTACCTACGTATCCCTCAAAACCCTAAGAAGAAAGCAAAACCTAATTCACTCTCTTCATTTTTGCGTCGTTCTTCTCTCGCCCCTCTTAACTCATGCTCTGCAACTGTCTACCAGAAAAAGAAAAAAAAATGAAGCATCGATAGATGTTGAAGGAGATGAAGATTATTGGATGTTCCATTAACAGTTTGGTGATGTGATTGATGATGGAAGTAATCCTGTAAATAATTATCTGAAGAGACAAACCCTAATTTGATTCTATGTTTGAAGATGGGAGATGGAAAGAGGTAAGATCTAACAAACCCTAGTTTTATTTTGTGATTTGGAATCAATAATTAAACGGTGGTAATGATTTTTCTATGAATTACAGGAATTCGATGAAGGGGTGCAGATTCAGATGAAACTAGGGTTTTGTGTAATTACAATGGTGTACTGATGTTGATTGAATGATGGTGGAAGTTGAAACAAAAGATATGGTAGAATATCTTTCACAGTTATTCTGTGAAGATTAGATGTTTATTTATAGCAATATTCAGTTCCACATAATCTGGATCTGTGGTAAACATAAAAGACTGAGTTACATGCATATCTACAGTTCAATAAAGACCGTAGGACTAGGGCCTAAGACTGGTTCTTAACCATCTGTCCGTGAAATACTCTCAGTAGTATCACCTGCGTTAACACCACCCCTCAAGTTGTACAGGAGTTTACGGATGTGCAACTTGGATCGGAGAATATGAAATCGTGGAGAAGCTAGTCCCTTGGTAAAAATATCGGCCAGTTGATCCCGAGAGCTGATAAATTGAACTCGTAACTGCTTGCTAGCAACTCTTTCTCTTACAAAATGATAGTCGATTTCGATATGCTTTGTTCTGGCATGGAACACAGGATTAGCAGTAAGATATGTATCCCCCAAATTATCACACCATAAAACTGGTGTTGAAGTTGAGACACACAGTTCATTTAATAAGGACTGTATCCACATGAGTTCAGAAGTCGCAATGGCTACACCCCTGTACTCCGCTTCAGTGCTGGATTTCGACACCGTCTTTTGTTTACGTGCACTCCAAGAGATCAAATTACCACCTAAGTAGACACAAAAACCACTAGTCGATCTTCGATCATCTAGACAACCAGCCCAATCCGCATCTGAATAAGCTTGGAGGGTGAAATCACTTGTTGGATGAAGATGTAGTCCATAATCTATGGTGGACTTCAATTAACGTAAAATTCGTTTCACACTATCCAAATGCTCTATATAAGGATTATGCATATATTGACATACCTTGTTAACCACCACTGAGATATCCGGCCTAGTAAGATGAAGGTATTGAAGAGCCCCTACGACACTGCGATATAATGTAGGATTGGACATTTTCTCTGTGCCTTGGAGTTGGAACTTTGTACTCGGAGATAACGGTGTAGAAACAGGTTTATCCCCATCAAGTTTATTTCTTTTAAGTAAATCTGCCACATACTTTATCTGCGTGAGAATAAGATTTCCAGGAGTACGAAGGACTTCAATTCCCGAGAAAAAATGCAAGTTACCCATATCCTTAATAGCAAATTCTGCACCAAGATCATGTATTAGCTGTGAAATGGAATGACTGTTGGACCCAGTGACGATAATGTCATCGACATAGACGAGCACATATGTAATGGAAGCTTTCTCCTGGAGAACAAATAGAGAACTGTCAGCTACTGAGCCCTTAAATCCAAGCTGTAACAAGTAAGAACTCAATCTTGAAAACCAAGCCCGAGGGGCTTGCTTAAGTCCATACAAGGATTTATGGAGTTTACACACATGTGTAGGATAGTTGGGATCCAAAAACCCTGGTGGTTGTGTCATATAAACATTTTCTTTTAGTTCACCATGTAGAAACGCGTTTTCTACATCAAATTGTTTCAATGGCCAGTTTTTCATAACTGCTATAGATAAAACTAGCCGGATTGTGCATGGATTAACCACTGGACTGTATGTTTCCCCATAATCAACACCTTCTTGTTGAGGAAACCCTTTCGCCACAAGCCTAGCCTTGTAACGATCAATGCTGCCATCAGAATGTTGCTTCACTCGAAACACCCACTTTGAGCCAACTACGTTCATGCCTGGTTCGAATTTCACAAGAGAGTATGTTCCATTTCTAATAAGAGAGTTAATTTGATCATGCATGGCTCCTCTCCAATGCACAAACTTAGAGGCCTCAGTATAGCAGGTTGGCTCCATGTAGTCCATATTCGGTAAAGGATGCTTGCTGGCTGTTAAGCATAATTTTTGAACTGGCTTAACAATTCCAGATTTTTCTCGTGTCTGCATTTGATGCACTGTCTGTGTGTTTATAGACTGAACTGTCTCAGCAGTATCGACTAGAGAAAGTGGCGCAGCTGAATCTCTTGATGACGTCGTAGTCGGGGTGGATTGTTGGACAAAAGATGCGTCAGCAGCACTAGTCATTGGTACTGAATTCTCTTCAGTAGCGCCAGCTGACCTAGCATCAGGTATATTAATATTGCCAGTATGCAGTTCCTGATTGCCAGAGGTCAGGACATTTCGAAAGGGAGATTTCAAAAAGAGACTTGTATCAGAAGGTACACTTACAGACTCTTGTTGAGGCGTCAGCTGCTGCGTAGACTTGAATGGGAATGTCTCTTCCTCAAAACGAACATGACGGCTTATATAAATTCTGCCATTTTCTCTATGAAAGCACATATATCCCTTATGAGCATTGTTATATCCAATAAAGACACATGATATCGATCGTGGTTCTAGTTTGTTGGAATTATAGGGACTTAAACAAGGATAAGATAAACACCCAAAAACTTTAAGGAAGGAGTAATCAGGAGCTTTGTTAAATAACAGTTCAAGAGGAGTTGTAGTTATGGTTTGAGATTTTGGTAATCGATTAATCAAGAAGCATGCAGTGGAAAAGGCATCGGACCAGAATGTATAAGGAATTGATGCATGGAAAAGTAGAGATAAACCGGATTCAGTTACATGACGGATACGTCGCTCAGCCATGCCATTTTGAGCCGACGTATGTGGACAAGTGAATCTATGTTGAATGCCAGAGGCATTTAGATATGAGGTGAACTTTTTATACTCTAAGGAATTGTCAGTCTGGAAGACTTTGATCCTATGATTAGTTAAATTTTCAACCTGTTTTCGAAACTGTATGAATATTGACAAGGCCTCAGAACGTTGCACCAAAGGGAAAATCCAAGTATAATGGGAATATGCATCCATAATCAATATATAATAAAGAAAACCGGATCGAGACAATTTAGGAGAGACCCAAATATATGATACAAGTAAACTCAAAGGTGTTGCATAATTAGTTTTTCTAAGAGAAAAAAGAAGACGCTTGCTTTTGCTAACATGACAGGAATGACAGTAGTCAAAAGCCTTATTTGAAACAGGTAAAGAGAATCTACCACAAATACTAGACACTGTTCTCATCATGGGATGTCCAAGACGTTGGTGCCAGAGTGGCAGTGAAGTTGCAACATGAGCTTGGGGTTTATTTGCAGTGCTTAATCCGTCCAAGCCCTCAAAAACATAGAGACCATTCCTATTCAGTCCTCGCAGCAGCATTGTTCCCGTTAACTTGTCCTTCACCAGAAAATAAGAAGTGTGAAACTCAAAGAAGACATTATTATCCTTGCAAAATTGTGAGACTGATAACAGATTTCTTTTTATCTGTGGAACATGGAAGATATTATTTAAGGAAAATAGTCTGGAGTTGTATGTGAAAGTAGCATTACCAACATGAAATATAGGAATGTTATTTCCATTACCAACTTGAATCTGTTCAGGGCCATCATATTCATGAGGAATAGTCAAGTTCCTCAAGTCAGCTGTGAGATGATGAGTCGCTCCAGAGTCTGTCACCCAGTTTGCATGTTGGTCCGAACCAGGTAGAGCAATATAGGCAGCAGCAGGTTTGCGTTTGTTGTTTGAGAGTTTATCATACCTGAACCAGCATCTGTCTGCCCGGTGGTTATCCTTTTTGCATATTTGACATGGATGTGAAAATATTCTAGGGTTATGAGATCGCTGTTGCGGTTGATTATTGGAATGGTAGCCCTGGTTCCGCTGGCCATATGCACGTGAGTTGTTTTTGAAGTTGTTTGACGAAATGGGAGCAGCGACGTTAACAACTGGCTGCTGAATCATAGCCAGTTGTTGTTCCATGCGCAGATCAAACGTGAGAAGGTGAGAGTAAAAATCTTCCATATCAATCTCCTCTACAGTGCTTAATGCTGTAACAATGGGATCGTAGGCTTGATTCAAGCCATTGCTAATAGACTGCATTTTTTCATCGTTGGATACTTCATATCCAGTTGCTGCAAGCTGATCAAAGAGGTTTTTAGCTTCATTCAAATATGTTTTCAAAGACTTATTACCTTTGTTCATTGAATGGAGTTGTTTTTTGAGACTCATCTTGTGAGCCCGTGTTTTTGGAGCAAAGTAACTTTCAAGTTTGTCCCAAACTTGTTTAGCTGTGTCCAATCCCCTCACATGACACAACACCTCAGGCGTGAGTGTTGAGTTTAACCACCCAACCAGTAATGAATCCTGAGCTTCATACTCTTCATACAGTGGGTTAACTTCATCTGAATCTGGAAGGGTTTGAGGAGGAATTTCTTTTGTTCCATCTATGAAACCAGCCAGGCCATAACCTTTCAATATAGGTTTGAATTGTGTTTTCCATAAAGGGTGATTTGTTTCTGTGAGTTTGAGAGTAACTAGATGATGGATCTGTATATTTCTTAGCTGTGCAGCCATGGTTTTTGTTTTGTTTTTGGTACTTTTTTTTTGTGAAAGGAAAGCGTGTGTTGGATCGAGGTTGATACCAAGTTGAAACACAAGATATGGTAGAATATCTTCCACAGTTATTCTGTGAAGATTAGATGTTTATTTATAGCAATATTCAGTTCCACATAATCTGGATCTGTGATAAACATAAAAGACTGAGTTACATGCATATCTACAGTTCAATAAAGACCGTAGGACTAGGGCCTAAGACTGGTTCTTAACCATCTGTCCGTGAAATACTCTCAGCAGTATCACCTGCGTTAACAGTGGACTTAGTCGAGGAGTTGCATGTTGAATCCATTGATTTCAGATAATAATGAATTCAAGGTGGTTGTTTGTGGTGAATGTTATGAACAGTGGTGGTGGTGTTGCTGCTTGTTGTTGCTTGCAGGTGGTGGTGCTGCTTGTTATTGTTGCTGCTAGTGTAATAGATCAGGATCCTTTCATGGCACCAAACTTCAGCCCACATTCAGGATCGTTAAATCAAATTCCCTAGGAGGGTTCACCGCTTCCTCTCTTGGGTATAGCTACCGCCACCACCGTCACCACCTCCAGTTCATCACCATCACCATCACCTCAACAAGTCCAGAGGGGTGTTTAAGACAAAATTCAGACTGTTTTTCTTAAAACTGTCAAGTCGGATGGAAAAATATGAATTTGCAAACACTAATTAAAGCTATGATCATTTTATAAAACATATTAGGGGAACGTGATCATTCTGTAAAACACCCTTTTTCTTATTGTAATGCATAAATAATGTTATTACATTTAGAAATATGTTTTCTAGTGGTTTTGTTTACTTTCATAAAATAAAATGGTAAAATAGGAATATAGATGGATATTTAAGATATCGAAGTGTTTTTTCTTAATCTACAATCATGTCTCTTTCAAATGAATTTATAAAGTAGCCCCATCCTCCATTACTTAAAAAGCTGAGGTACGGTCTTATTCATCAATATGTTGGCTACTATGCCGTAAACCTTTTCACTTGGGTGTACTGCATCCCAAAATGCATATTTGCTCGGGTCGGTACAAGCCGATTCACACAAAATTCCAAGCTCAATTTTTCCTGTTCCGCAGCATCCTTCCTCTACGTTCTCAAATCCTTTATGGTTCCCCATGCACACATAAAGACAAAAGGAAGTTAGCAGTGCTTTGAATTGTCATCCCTGCGACTCCACTGAGTCTAAAGTTTGGTTGAAACCTAAAAACCAGAATTTACCGTATCGATCTGGATTTTGAATGATATGTAGAAGAGGATTGTAGATATCAGCGTACACCAATTTGATCCCGTTGAGCTCTTTACTCAAACTTGCCAACAAATTTTGTAACTTGACATTGAATTCTTTACCAGCTTTGTTTAACTCTTCCAAATTTGGTCTTCCAGAAACGTGATTCACAGTTTTTGCTATTGGTAAGTAACCACTAGGAGGAAGCCCGGCTAGTGCTAATTTTCTAGCACCCAAACTATAAAGCTCAGTAAGGAAATTTCTCGCAATACCAAGGAGAAAATTCTCGTATTCATCCACCGTAAAATCGGATGATCGTCCGGGCAGTGTGAAGTAATTCTCGATGAAATCGTTCGTTCCAATGCTGATAAAGTACAATGATTCTCTTGCTGCCTTCACTGCCCTATCCTTCCCAAGAAAGGATGTTAACCTCTTCTGGTACTCTTTGAAGTATTCCAGTTGTTCAGATAGAGGTATCACAGACTGCATGCAAAAGAGACGGGTAATTCGATGATGATAAAAATAATCATATATATGTATATGCAAGAGTGCACTAAATTGATGAACTTACTAACACATTTGAAGTAGCAACATCATAACCAGTTGCAGCTGATGCAAAGGTAACTCCGGTGGCAAAGTCTTCAATGCCAAAAGCTGGATCCAGATATGCGGGTACAGAATGTTTGATCCCTAACAACTCTGACAGGAAATCAGTGGGCAACCGGCCGTTGCAAAACCGTCCAGTGGGTTTTCCACCTTCGAAATCTTGACCGTATGGTAGAAAGTTACTTTTCGCCAAGGTTGGGATGTGATTGTTATTGCCTGCATCAACAGTGGAATCTCCGAACACGACAATTCCAGGAATTTTGGTTGTTCCCATGATCTGCAGAACTGAAAATACAAGTATGTTAAGAACACATAGTAGTAGACTGTATTGAATTATCATTGCCTATTAATGGTTATATTACAAATCTGTAGAACTGAATAATGCGGATGCCTTATATAGGAAAAAGTCTAAAACTGTCCTATATGTGAAAAGTGAAAAGTACAAAATCATGCTCATTCCTCATCTTTTGAAGTGAGGCGCCTCTACTTTGAAAAGTAAACCTTGTTGTATGCTTTGATTGACATTCAATTGCCAAAGGGACCTCCTCCAAATGAAGAAGTCGATCAGTTTATAGTTGGATTATAGGTGTGCAGTTATGTCAAACGTTTATAATTCTAAGCGTAATGTCACCATCATTTGTACCAAAACTGGCCCCAAATCACCAAGAGGTGAATCTGGATTCTACTTTTGGTGAGTACCAGAAAGCAAAGGATGTCATTTGATACAGTAAGTGTTTTAGTTGTTTGAAAACGAAAAATGTACCAGCTACAGACCAAGTCTCGTTGATGCCAAAGTGTACTGAATAGAACTCTCATCGTGCTAATGAGTTTTTTGATTTGGCATATGATGGGTTTGATACGGCCATAGTGATGCTTTGCAGATCGAGTAAATTGAAACCCATACGCTTTTGCAGCAAGTGGGTCGTTGGGCACACCCCTGAAACTGAGCATGAATGCTTCAAATACTGTTTTCACCGTTTTCAGAATAACAACACATTTCCATAGGGTATCCCAAAATTTAGAAAATTTGCCACCTAATAAAGCTTCTCGATCGAGATGTTAGATTGGAACTAACCCCATATTAGTACGGGCAATTTATTGAAGAGCAGCTGGATTATATGTAATGTATATCCAAAAGCATACCATTAGTAAGTGGTTAGATGTTGCTATTTTCGAAATGAATGAATGTTGATATTTTCTAAAGTGACTCTATGTATTAAGTCCACAGTCACTTGATACTCATTTACATGGATAAATATCAAGGTACATTACATTCTTAAAAATGGATATATCTTGTGTACGAATTCTATTAGCTAGCTTACATAACAAATATGGAGCTAACTAATAGAATGAATGGATTTATCTTGGCCCTATATAGCCTTGGTCATTGTTTTGATCAAGCTTTCATGCTTGGCACACTTTAAAATCATGCCCTATCGACAATTAGGTGTTGTGCGGGTGGGGTTTAAATATCCTAGTTTAATTGGGACCTAAAAACTAATTAGGGACCTCTCATTAGAGGACAAAAAAAGGTCATTAAAATATAATTTGAGTCACACCTTAACCAAAATATTTTTAAATGGCTAAACTACCTCTGAATGATTAGTATTAAAATTTAATTAAATTAAGTTAATTAGTATGATTAGATTATGTTAGAATAAAATTAGATTTTAGAATCAAAATTTAATTTTTTTTTAATTTCTTTTTTTATGTTTTTGTGAGTTGAGAAGAAGACTTAGGGTTTTTAGAAATGAGTAATTCAGGTAGGGTAAATGATGTTGGGGAAGGTTCAAGCAACAAAGATGATTGTGTTGATGGTAAGATTATCCTAAATTCTCCCATGGATTGGGTATATGTGACAACACAGAGAAAGAGTAGTCAATGTCGAGGGATGTATACCCCAACGACTCTATACAGTTGTCAATGTATTGACACCAAAAATGACGATTCAAACCTGCAACTTTTCCAGGTTATGAAAAATCGTCAGAGTAATATGATATACCCTGACGACTCTTAGCTTGGGTCAGAAAGAGTCGTTATTTTTTGTGTTTATACCAAGACGATTCTGAAAAAAATTGGGACATAGAGGCTGTTTGTTTTTCACCTGGAGTCGTTGACGTTTAAAAAAGGGTCGTTCATAGAGGATCGTCATAGGTTTATATTATGTTAACGACTCTATTCTAGGGTAAAAAATATGAAAACCAGAAATATGGTCGTTATCTTGATCATCATATACCCCAACGATTTTTTATGGTATCTACATGCATATGAAAAATCGTTAGAGTTTAGGCTTGTCGAATAGACGACCCTTTTACTGTAACCGAAAATTTTCGGGCGAAGACTTTTTTTTTCTTTTCTTGGAATCGTTAATGGAGAAGAAGAGAAGAGTCGAGAGGATGAGAGGGAGGGAGTGATTATTTTTTTTTAAGAACTAGAAATGAATTGGGGCTTAGGATTAAAGGTTAATAGGTTTTTAAGATTTATTTTTAGTGAAGAGTAAATAGTATTTTCACAAAATTTTAATACACCCCTGAAAAATTTAGGGTGCAAATAAAATGGATGAGGCCCCTAATTGGTTTTCAGGCCCCCAATTAAACGCTGTTAAATATCCCTTGGAAGATTTTATTTCTTTATTGACCTTGATGTGCGACGGATTGATGCTTAGAGGTTGTTTTTTTTCTGGAAAAGAGGTAAACCTCAGTAAATATATTGATACTTCCGATTTAAGATATCGGGAACCTCACAGAGATTTATCAATATCTTAACACATTCATACAAGATAAAGCATTTCTACCAATTTTTGACTAACGATTTCATCCCTTCAAATTTAAGAACTTCTTCATAGGATATTTTTTCTCGCAAAGGAGAGGACCAAATATCTTGAGCCAAACTGGTTTTGAAAACAAAACAAATATGTGTAAGGCACCAGGCCATGACGGGGTTAGTTCCAACCCAATGTTTCTTAGAACATGTAGATGACATGTCCTAGAGTTTTTAAATTTAGATTTCCTAATGCAATCAGGGTACCAGTGACCCAAGATTCAATAATAGTAGCCTAGATAACAATCAAATTAGCAATGATAATATGAATACATGATTTCAAAGTACCAATCTCTACAAAAGTAAAAAATAACAGTGTTTAAAGTAACCACAGTCTTCTGAATCGGTCTTAAGTGATATGAAACGGGACGAATCGGTCCCAGTCAGTTTTGGAGTCTTGGTAACAGTTGAGGTAGATGATGAAAATGTTGATGATTTTGGTCTTGTTGTTGCTGTTGTTGTCTCTGTTTCCTTAGTTTGAGTCGATGTTGTTGTTCTTGCTTCTGTATTTGATTTTTCATTATAGAGAGACATGGTCTTCCCTTGAATAGATCTTCAATTGCGTGAAGAAAACAAACACCAATCCTCAAAACCCATAATGAAAAGAGGAGTTAATATTCCTTTCAATTGTTCCTGAAATCAAAGATCAGAAGGGAAAAAGTAAGAAATAAAACCAAAGAGAAAGTATAATAAATCTAAACCTAGAACAATCGGATACAAACACAGAAACTAAAAAAAAGCCGATAATTCGAAACAATTAAATAGAGATACTAGTAAGAAAGAGAAATACTAGTAATTGTAAACCTAAATCGATTGTTTTGAATATAGAAATAGACCGATTCAAACCCAATAATGGTGAAAATAGCCAGTTACAAAGCAAACAAAGGAGATTAACTAGAGATTGAAGATGGGTTGAGCTTCTCCTTCTCAGATCTTCTCCAATGTAGCTGATCTGACCAGGAGAAGGTTTAAGAGGCGCTAGGGTTTTGGAAAGCTTGAAGAAAAGAGAGAGTTTGGGTTTCTAAGAGAGAGTGATGCTTGGAGGTTGATGCTTGAGATGAAGTGCAAAGAAATTGTATTCCTTGTATTTAGAGCAAGTCCAATGGGACACAATAAATTTGATAATATACCTGTCCAGGTAGATGGACAAACTGAGTTTTGGGAAGTGGAAAGAGGGTTTTTGAATATAAATAAGTCGGTCGGCTCATACAGAGACGAGTGGTCCACATAGGGCGAGGATCGGTGCACATTGGACCGAGGCTCGGGGAAAAATGAGTCGATCGTGTCCAACTGACTCGGCAATGGTCAGATTTTTAAACGGCCATTTCCCCCCTATAAATATCCAACCCATTTAACCAAAATTCAATCTTCTCTTGAATTTTTCCGCTAATCTTTCTTTTGAAATGTCTCGTAAGGAAATTTCTCTTTTCTGTGAAGAAAAACTTGAGGCTACTGTAAATAAAATCTGTGGTAATTTCAAAAAAAATGAAAATGGTAAAAAGGAAAGGTCTGTGCAAATTTTAGAAGTTAATCCAGCAAAATGTTTCGTTAAAAAGAAAAGAAACGCTCCAGTTTTAAAAGTTACAACCGAAAATTCAAAAACAAAGAAGAAACTGTTCAAGAGCTCGTTGAATGGAAGTTATGTCAAATGAAGAAAACAAGGAGGCCAAAGATTGATAGATTTTTATTGATGTACTTAATTGAGTTCTTATTGTTGTCTAAGTTTATAACTTGTAAAAGAAGAATATTAATTAAAGAAAATATATAGACTTAAGTTTTATATTAAGAGATTGGATTTATATTTAGACTCACATATATAGTATTTAATTTCATTAAAGACAACAAAATCATAAAACTACATCAAATCCAGCGACATTATCTCTATAGAGTTCATAGCATTCAAAATGCTTAAACTCTATTCCGTTTTCTTCACTAAACTTGATTTGAGCGATGGTTTTCTGAAAACCAGAAACAACGAGTTAGTTAAGATATTCTATGATGCAGTTTCTCAATGAGGACAAAGGTATTAAGATATATACTCACGAGTTCTTCGTTGGAAAATCGATATTTATTACGGTGAACCATCCATAAAACTTCTTTATAATGTTTGGCATCATTAGTGATGAATGAAAATCTTAGTTCTAGGCTCTTCCTGTTTCTTATGTATGGTTCCGCAATGCTACAAACATTTGAAACACTCTTTCCGAGAAATGATCACTATTATCCGGAGTGACCATATGATGTATCCAACATTGAACAAGAATAACATCTTCTTACATACTAAAGATAGGGAGGGCCTTTATGATTTAGTGAAGAATTGATTGAGATGGACCATTTTTTAGAATGTTGAAACAAGCTTCGCAAAGAAAAGGTTTATCGTGAGCTTCTTCCAAATTATCCAGAGCTGTTTGGACCACTTCAGCTTCGGTCACACCTACAAACTTTTCTCTATCAATTTCCCGTACACGATCAATGAGTGACATGACATAAAGATTAATTGAATAAAAACAAAGATACAAACCACCAGCATCGCAGTTTTCGGGGTTCCCCGTTTGTGAGACGAACATTGTGAAAATCTTCTGCCAAAAAGACGCGTCTGACATGTCTTGATCGCGCAGAATATTTTCTCCCTTATGAAAAACGTAGGCTTTGCATATATCTAAAACCTCTCCATGAGTAAATTTAGGACCACGGATTCTAGCAGACATTTTTTGAGATTTTTGTGCACTAAAGGTGTGATTTTGGAGTTGTCATCGTAAGAATTTTATAGAGAGTAGAATTAAAGCTACTAGTTGATACTAGTCGTTGTTAGCTCCACCAACGCCGATCGGCCCATTGTGAAACGAGAAAACACCTCTATTGTAATAGCCATATTTATCTTCATATATATCATACATTTTCTCCAATATTTTCTAAACACAATCAAAAACATTGTCATCTGAAATCGTTTTTCCAATATTTTCTTTGGATTCTTCATCCAACACAATGTTTTCTAAAAGCAAAGGAAAACAGCTACCATGTGTGGAAGCAAAAGAGGTTTGTCCATTATGTTTCATGGATGATCATAGTCTCATGAAATTTCCTTGTATGTATTCCAAGTGTACATAAGTTAGTTGTTCGGCAAATAGAATAGTCACTGAATCAGAACTAGAAAATATAAGGTATTTGCAATGTCAAGATCGTAACTGCCGTGCAGAACCACGAATGTTAACTGATATTATTAAGGATCAAGAAGACCACAAGTTGGAAGCATCTTGGAGAAACTTGAATTTTAACATCAGGTTGAAGAAGCCACAGCCCGATTACTGCGGAGAAGTAGAGTTTACAAAAGAGATGATTAGTGAATGCTCAAGCCCCCGTTGCAAATTTTTTATGCATTTGCACACTTCTACAGAAGAAGACATATATGGAAAGTAATTCTGGGAATGTCCTTCGTGTTTTAAGTTGGAGTGGATTGTTTAAGTGTTTCACCATTGTAATTTTGACATCAAACTTATGTTTATGTCAAACAAAATTAGATTTCATTAAACGTTACATTAGCCTCACATTAGCTTTGATTAAACATTACATTAGACTTGATTACTACCAAATCATAGAATGTAAGGAATAAAACATCCTCATTCACTGAGCGTCTGAAGGAGCGACTTGTGGTGCGGTTGGAGGAGCATCTAGAGTGCAGAAGGGGTTGAACCTGTGAAGAGCTTTAAGGATGTTAGTACAAGCTAAGTACGGAAAAGGTCTTCCGTTAACTTGCTGCCACATCTCTCCAGCTCTTTGGATTAATTCATCTTCAGTTTCATCGTTAATCCTATTTTGGTTTACTTGCGTTACCATAGCAAGAAATTGGTGGACAACATGAGAAATTATTTGAAAACGATGACTCATTCTGTTAACGTCACGACCCCTCAGGTTCCCCGTTTCTGCAGAGAACATTGCAAAAACTTGTTGCCAGAAAGTCGCTTGCGTAAAATTCGTAACACCGTGGATACCGTTTCTTATTTGAGTAACATAAGCTGTGCAAATTTCTAAATCTTCTTCTAAAGAAAACCTAGAATCACCAACTCAGTCAACCATTTTTTGAGATTAAATGATGAAGATTGAAGTGAAATTATGAAAAATTTGTAAGTGTAGAAGGTGGAGAGTGGGTGATTTTAGTGTGGAAATCAACTCAATTTATCGGGGGAATTCATAGCCATTGGATGTAACTAGTCGTTGTCGGGGCAGCAAGAACCGACCGGCTCGGTATGGGATGACACTCGGCGCTGTTTGAGACGATACTCGCCTCAGTATCCCCCAATCATCTCAGATAAAACCGGTCGTTTCAGTTTGAGTCGATCGACTCAATCTGAGACGCGACGTACAAAACCTTTTCGTGGTTTGCTAGTCCTACTGTAGGTGTATAATCACCAAACCAAGTTGTTTGATGTGCCCACTGGAGTTGCTCTTACCATTCTAATGGTACACTGCTAACAGCAACATTTTTCTTTTTGTGCATTCACTAAATATTGTGTTGGGCTTTTGATATCCGGAGCCCAGGGATCTCCAAACAGATGTGGGTTTCAGTTTCCGGCGGCCCAATGCCAAATGGGGGAAAAAAGCGGCTTCTCTTATATCTACCATCATTGTTAAATCGGTCAGCAAACAATGAGCAATGAGCATTACGATTTCCAACACGAAAGATGATCATTACTGTAATATAATCATTACATATGAATAGCCGAATAAGAAAAGAAAAATCCACCAGGACACACAGAATATTTATCTTGTCGTCCACCATCCATAAGGCTCTCCTCTCCTACAGTCATGCTGGTACTCTTTCCTTTTCCATTGTTTACATCATACACGTGTGAATTTATTGGAAACCCTTCATTGTCGATCTGTTTATCAGTAATGCAGAAAAAGCAGTAAAAAGTTACCTAGCATTAACAGGATGAGACTATGTGCGCCTGTTCGGCTATTAAACCTCCTGATGCAAGTTCTATGAAACAAGGCGACATAGCCATTGATGGTATGTTTACAAGAGATTTAACAAAAGGCAAGCACTCCCAAGGAGGTAGATACTCAGAATGTGGGTACTGCTAACTTCAAATTTTCTTGGTTCCTCGTTCATCTTACCATCCTAGCTATTTTGGCCTTCAACCGATGGATTAGGTCTTTTATGAGTTTGAAGTGTTTCGAGCGAGTGTACTTCTTCGACCATTGGCTTCCAAAGTCTCACCCTTGCATTGATGAACCAGTTGGAGACCTGCAACCCAAATTTGGGGTCCAAGGCAACTAGTTAGCTTAAAAGTTGACAGGTGAACGAGTGAATCATTCGTAACAAAAGAGAATACATGGTAACTACGAAAAATGAAACAATTTTCAATGATTTACAAGAATGTATTGATAGGTTTTCCAACTATCACCTATCCATCCCAATCCAACTGTGAGCTACAATCAGCTGGAATAAAATGGTGAGCTAGATGATACTTGCATATGGGTGTAGCTCGGATCATGTTATTGGTAAATTTCATTAGCATCAACAAGGTTAAATGTTGCACATAAATGAAGTACTCCTAGTCGAAAAACTAAGAAGAACCACTCATCATTCAATATGGACATCAAGAGATTACAGCACCTGGCTTCTTGATAGACCGGTTTGCTTAGCCAACATTTGCTTGTCCGTGTCAGTAGGGTACCTGCGAAACATTCCAACATGATTATAGAAGTGTATTCAAGCTAGGGAACTTTGTTCTAAATTAAGGGCAGCAGTTATAAGGTGTGTATTCTGTTAGAAAACATAAGGATGGCAATAGTCTCAAAGACCCGTAACTGCTTACGGGTGTAAAAAGTGTTCGAACAACCAAGCCCGAAGCACAGCAACAGCACGTTGTGGAAGTCCTCTTTGTGGTCGCCAAACATGATGTTCATCGATACCAAACTCTTGAACTTGAGTATAGTTAGGAACACCTTTATGACTTGCACCGGCAGTGGGAGCCAAGTTGCGTTTGGCAGTTGATCCTTCCACTATACTTTTGTTTGAAAAGCGAAGTTGGCCAGTAATCATGTTCTTCAAAAGTCTAAAGTGCTTTGACATGGCATTTAGAGAAAACCTTATGTTGGGAGCTGCATTTTCAAGGCCAGTAACAGACTCAAATGCTCCAACAACCGCCTGCACTTGCTGGTAATATTGCTTGTACCTCTGATAAACCTGAGAAATGCAACCTTAAACGAAATCACCAAACCGAATGACTAAAATACTTCCACTTACAACCACGACCTAAGAATTAAACCTCCCCAATTCTAAATTCAGAACGTATAACAAACAAAATCAGTATTAGGTTATCTATAGATTCTATACTAGTTCCGTAATGTGGTTTATCTTATCAACTAATCAACGCAGGCATTCAACTCAAAACCACCCCGAAATGAGTGGAATAGGCGCAGAATGATCATTGCAAATGGAATTTGTCGGTGTTCGGAATATAAATAATCTCAATGATTCATGTCAATTGATCTTTTGGCTCAACTCAATTAGCTCAATAGTCCCAGGTGGTACTAAATTACACAAATTTCAGACTTAAACTAACCATATACAGTCAAAAGGGTGATAATCTCTACATTAATCATCAACTAATTATAACATTTGACAGGACGAATCATTATAGACAGTATATGCCCACTACTCCTAACCCTCAAATTATGTCAAGCAATCTTTTTTTCCATTGATCAAACGCACAAAATTCAGAAACATAAATTCAGATCAAACAGAAATCTAGACATTCTAGCTAATTGCAAAATTAAAATAATGTCAAGGATTCTTATACCTCATCCAAAATTGAAATTAACCTGGTTTTCCTCCAATGATGATGTTCATCTTGATCGTCACTACAGTCTAATCTATCCTCAGAAGACTCCATGAGACAACTATCTTGATCCACAAAATTAGACCTACTGTTACTACTACTACTACCCACATCACAAAACTCTTCTAAAAGCTGTTTAGCAGGTTTCAAAAATCTTGAACCTTTCAATACCAAAGCATACCCTGCAAAAGGTCTAACACTAGTAGGAAGATTCTGTTGATCATGATGATGATGATGGTGCGTCTTTTGAGAGTTGGACAAAGATAAAGATAATCCATGTCCTAACATATCACCACCATTAAAAGACTGATCAAAAACTCTGTGATGATGAGGTTGAGAAGAAGAAGAAGTACTACAACCAAGAAATGAGTTGTTGTTGTTTGATGAGCTTGGGATTACTGTTACACCATGATTAGGCTGTTGATGATGATTATAAGATGAAGAAACAGAAGGATGGATAGTAGCATTGGTAGTATCATAAGTACCTGTAAAGTTCACTAATGATGATGATGATGAACATGAAACATGATTATTACTATTACTAATGCAAGTTAGTAAGTTTTGATCAGAGTTTGGGTTGTTGTTTTGAGAAAGAATTCTAAGTTTATCTCTTCTGCTTTGTTGTGGGATATGAAAGAGTTCAAAACCATCCGCCATTAGAGACTACAACCCAGGGAAATTGCAGAAAGAGGTAAAATGAATGGAATGAAGATTGAAAGGAAAAGGTTTTCGTATAATCTAATCATGCACTGTATGTGATATCTCTGAGAGTGATTGAACTTAACTAGTCACCATACGAATAAAGGCAAATGACAAGATAGGAATCTTCTTCTTTATTTTTTTATGAGCGGGGCACGTAGTAAAAGTTGAAACCCAATGACAAAACATGATTTGATATGACATGAAAGGCTTCTAACATGACAACCCCCACAGAGAGAGATTTACTATATATCTTCTTATCTTCTTGTACGTTTTAGCTTATTATCAAAGAGGTGGAAGACAAAATATATACAGTGAATTGCCATATAAAATGACACCGACTAATTTAGCTAGTGACATGTTCACTACGTAAGCCCTGCATTTGCATGAGCTAATGATGAATCCTATATATATATATTAATAAGCAAAAGGCCTTCAAAAAGCTAATGGTCTTTCTCAACAAAAGGCCTACGCCAGACAAAATGGACAGAAAAATGCATAGACGATTTGTTGTTTTTTGTCCATTTGGCTAGTTCATGAGCAACAGAATTACAAGTTCTTGGTTGGAAAGAGAAAATACAATCACTAAGAGAAGAAGCAAAAAATTGAATGTCTTTAAAGATTGCATTATTTCTAGATCCCATCAAAACAGCCAGCTGAGAATTGGAAAACCAGGTCTTGAGCATCACTTTCCACGATGATATGTGTTAGCTTTAATTCCACGGGCTTCTTCAAAACAGCCCAGATAGCTCTAGCTTCATCCTCTTCAGCAGATTCCACTTCAAAAACAATAGAAGTATGGAAAAAAGCCTTGCTGGAGAAATCCCTCATCACATATAGCCTGCACCATTATCCTTAGTAGTGTCATCAGAAGCACCATCACTGTTACATTTAATCCATCCAAAAGTAGGGGGCATCCAATGGTCACTAAAGGAAATGTTATGACTAGGTGGGTTTGAAACTCTGGTTTTAACAGTGAGGATCATAGCCTTAGCTCTATGGATGACATCAACATGATTTTCCTGAAGGTTTATAAAGACTAAATTGTTTCTACTAGTCCATAAAGACCACAAGACACCAACAAACATGTAGTGTCTATCAGTAAGAATTTTAGAAATAGGGTCAACCAACCAAAAATTTAACCAATCAATCTTAGAACTAGAACAAAAAGCAGAAGTATCAGCACATAAGGCACTGAGATTCCAAATATAACCAGCAAAAGGGCACATAACAAGGGCATGCATAATAGATTCATAAGAGTCAGAACATCTATTACAGGTGACAGAATGCATAGGCATTCTAGTTTGAAGAACCATTTTAGCAGGTAAAACATTTCTAGCAGGTTTCCAAGTAAACAGTTGAATACGATGAGGGACATTAATTTTCCAAAGTTTATTACTAGGGAAGGGTCCAGACCCTCTTAATCCCAAGTAAGAGGATTTAGAAGAAAATCTTCCATTCTTTGAAAGCTCCCAAGCCCTCCTATCAGGAGTGCATAACCGGCTTAAGGGAATGGTGATGATCTTCTGAACAGAAGCATTATCAAAGTGAGTATTTAGTTTGTCTAAATTCCAGGATCTAATAGCATCATCAATGAAATAAGAAACTTTAACACAAGGGTCAGGAGGGACCAAAGGATTAGAGGTGGCATAACCTAAAGTATGGATCCATTTATCACCCCAGGGATCAATAAATTTACCATCCCCAACAATCCAAGAAATAAAGGGTTTAATCATCTCTTTAATGGTATGTAGGCATCTCCAAGTCCAGGAGCAATCACTAAGAAAAGCAGCATTAAGAAAGTCAGTCCTAGGAAAATAACGAGCTTTTTGCACAGTACGTAAAAGGCAGTCAGGTTTCTCTATGATTTTCCACGCATTTCTAGATAACATAGCCAAATTGTTAAGGTCAGATTTCCTAAAACCAAGACCACCTTCAAACTTAGGGGAGCACAAAGCATCCCATCCTAAAAGGTGCAGTTTTCTATCCTTAGGGTCAATAGTCTCTTCCCACCAGAATTGACAAAGGTGAGAATCCATCTTTTTGCAAAGGAACTTAGGGATAAGAAAAGCACTCATTTGGTATAGAGTAATGACCTAACCAACATGCTTAACCAAAGTAATTATAGCATCCTGAGATAACAGTCTATGAAGACAAGAGGTAACCCTAGCATCTACATCTTGGAGGATACCCATATGGGTCTGGAGGCCTGAAAAGCTATAGGGGTCCCAAGATACTTTTCCCATAGATCTCTGTTATGGATATCCAGAATATTAGATAAGTGGTTCATAAGAGGTGTGGGGAATTTTTTACTAAACAGAATACCAGATTTATCAAAGTTGATTTCCTGTCTAAAAGCTAAACAATACTTTTGAAGATAGTCTTTGATAGTTCTAAAATCTTTGTCAGTAGCTTTAGAAAACAGGAGGGAATCATCAGCAAACAAGAGGTGTGTCATGCAAGGGGAATTCTTACAAACTCTAATTCCTTCAACTAAGCCTTTACTGGTCAAATTATCAATATAAGCAGTGTTGATGGTGGTTTTTAGTTTAGGGCGAAAATTGTAAAAGTATGTCTAGCTGACCAGGTGTCAGAAATAATAGACCTTGATATGTCTATATTCAGCAATGAGTCTGAAGAATATATATTAAAATAGGGTGAATGCATATGCCGCTCTTCGTATTGTATTGAAACTCAAGCTCCTAGATGAATTTTTCACTAGTATAAATCCTAATGAGTATTTAATCTCTCGCCTGCATTATCCACTAATGTATTACTTGCTGAGTATTTTTCCTATGTTATGTTCCCAAGCTGAACTCTTAATATTGGCATGACATGACGATCAATGTTCACTCGCAGTTGAGTAACACGAATCGGAAAACGCTGCGTTGCTCTCTGAGAATTAAATTAGTGATTTTCTGCCAATGCATAGAAATCATCAAATTTGATTAATTTTGTGACAGCTCACAAAATTCAAAATTTTAACCTAATTTACGAAAAATTAGGTTTTTGCGGCCTGCGCAATATCTCGAACCCTATTGATCGAAACTAATCCTAGGAACACTAGAAAATTAATCTAACACGAAACTGATAGGAGGAAATCCTACCAAAAACTGGAAATAAGGAAAAAGAGGGAACCGCCACTGACTAGGGCCGTGGCGGAAAGAGATCGGTCGCGCCCCTTGTCCGTCCAACTTGTCCCCGACTCGAACTCCCCTTGTCGCCGCTCCTTCTCCTATTTTGTTGGTTACTGGCTCTTTTTTCCTACCGACCATTCAAATCACTCCAAAAGCGCGACACACAATTTTAAATAAAGTTGAAAGTTGGTTGGTCGATGGACCTAATTCCTTAAGGAATCTATTATAGGCTTCCCATGTCAGTCTTAAAGCGATCACGGCCGTACATTTTTGGCCGGTCGATTTATCAAGTATAACCACCTCCTAATATGGTCGGATAATGGTGTGGAAATGGAAAACACACAAAACTTGCAAGTATACAAGGTCAAGCTTTATAATATAGGGATAAGAAAGGGATCAGTCCACAGGGAGTAGGAGTGCTTAAAAGAAATTTTCCTAAGCTATCAATGGGTGCAAAGCACTATGGCAGTGAGCAAAGCAAGGTAAAGTGGCAGATGCAAAGAACTAAAACAGTTAACACAACAAAGCAGTTAACACAAGATGGCAAAACAGCAAGGAACCAAGGCTGTGAGCCAAGGGCAGGGGTGAGATTGTGCACTGACTTCAGTGCACACAGCTTCAAAATGCAAGAACTAAGCAAAACAGTAAAGGAAAGTAACTAAGCAGTGAATAAAAGCAGAGCTGGAATTGTAAGTGACTGAAGAAAGGAATTGTGGCTAAGCTAATGGCTTAGAATCCACCTTGGTGTCCTAGCCAAACAATGTAGTTCTAGGTTGAAATTAAGACCCTAAGCATACAATTGGAATGGAAAGAAAATCAGCTTGCTCAACTAATGTGCTCCTAGCATTGACTGTCTTTTGACAGTACAATCAATCACAAGCACACAGATGAGCACTAATCTCTCCCATTGCTCAAGAAAAACAAGCATTAAGGCTCTAACCTAGCAATTCATCATCCAACAATGCACTAAGGCTTCATCTGAGCCTTAGCTGCAGTAACTTAGTTCATGAAAAACATGTTAACAGCATCAACATTCATCACATATGCTAATTTAAACAACATTCTCAACATTGAAGATAAAAATCAAAACATCATATAACATTCACTATCAACTGTCATGCAATAACTGAAATTGAAATTGTGAAATAAAACAGAACAAAATGTTTTTCTGGCTAGTCCAGAGATCATCCCCCTCTACCCCTCTACATCACCCCCTATTTATATCACCAAATACCCAATTTTTCCGAAACCCTAGAATTGAAATTAGGGTTTTCAATCTCCGAAATTTACTCACCAAAACTTTGAATTGACGTCGCCCCATGTCTTCTCTGCCTCTCTCGGTTCTTCTCCTGCTCCCAATCGCTACAATTGCTCCCTAATTTGAGGTGTTTTATCAACCCTCACCTAGGTCAGTTGGTGAGAGAGGTTAAAGCGCTTCGAATTAGGGGGATGGGTCGTGTCGGGTAATGATGGAGATGGTGGAGTTGGTGGTAGTTGGTGTAGGTAGTGGTGGTTGTGGAAGTGGAATAGGTGGTGGTACGGCAGGGTATGGTGGTTCTGTTGCAGAGAGGGGGAGAGGAAGACGAAGGTGGAGGTCGATATGGGTTAGGGTAGGGAGCTGTTTGGCTAGGTCATAGGGTCGAGTATTAGTGTGTTAGGCGGGTGTATCAAGATGTGTGTACCACGAGCTGAAGCCGCTGGATATGGAGATGGTAGGTGGATCGGACGGCTAAGAAAGAAGCATCTTGTAGCGACCGTAGGATGTAAAATACAACGAAGTCTACGGTGCGAGATTAGGTTAGGTGTTGTAGTGTTTAGCGGAATCATCGGGATTTGATGCACAGGCATAGGAGCGACCGTAGGATGCTGAAATGCTTCGATCTGACGGCTGAAATCCGAGACGGGCTTGGATATAGAAAATGGGTTTGGGTGAGGGTTTTGGGCCTTGGGTATGCCAGGCCCATGTCTTCTTTAAGAACAATTCTTCCTCTTCAAGCCCACTTCTAGCCTTTTGGTCTTGTGCACGACATTCTTCGCGGCTTCCTTGCGTAATTTCTTCCCGGCTTTTCACTACTTTTCTGCTCTTTTCGCTCCGCAATTCATCCAAACTTTATTTATTACCTAAAAATGCAAAATTAAGTAAGAAAAATATTTATTCTTGAAAACAATGAAAATACAGAATATGGGATAAAATGTAGAATTACTGCGCAAAAGATGAGTTAAATGCCAACAAAAAGGGATAAAATTATACAATATTTGGCACTCATCAAATACCCCCAAACCTGAATTTTACTTGTCCTCAAGTAAAACAAAACTAAGGAAATCCTACCTATACCACTGTCGCTGGTCTCTCGAATGCATTTAGCATATGCACTAAGCCTTTTAAACCACTAAGTGTCCCTAGTGGACGAGTTGAAGTCTCGTGAAGGTTTGCTTAGAACGTACCTACAAAGTTCTAGGTCAAAATATAAGCTCAGATTCCATCAAATGTGACATGTGCAAGTCAGTTTAAGCTCACAGCAAAATGGAGATGTCAATCTAGCTATCAAGGCACAATCCTAGCACTGATAACAAAAAAAAAGACATGTGATAAGAGTGTAAAGTGTATCTACACATGTGTAAAGAAAGATCGGATGTTATGACTACTAATCACCAAGAGATAGTTTCTCAGGCTAAGAACCGAGGTCGAAATCTAGCTAGCTGTCCGGAATTTACGAGAATTGTGAATGAGTTGGAGGTATTTCACAATTACTCGCGTTATACATCGATGGCTGCACCCTCCTTGTCGAGAGAAAAGTTAAGTTTCTTGATAGCCCAGTAAGCTCGATGTTCTAACTCCACAGGAAGATGGCACGGCTTTCCATATACTAGACGATAGGGGGACATGCCAATTGGTATCTTATAAGCTGTTCTATAGGCCCACAAAGCATCATTCAATCTCAATGACCAATCTTTCCTGGACGGGTTAACCGTCTTTTCTAGAATGTGCTTGATTTCCCTATTAGACACTTCCACTTGTCCACTGGTCTGAGGGTGGTACGGAGTAGCAACCTTGTGAGTTATTCCATACTTGCGTACTAAAGACTCAAAGTACTTGTTACGAAAATGTGAACCGCCGTCACTGATGATAGCTCTAGGGGTACCAAAATGTGCAAATATGTTTTCCTTTAAAAAGGAAAGTACCACCTTGTGGTCATTTGTTCTGGTTGCGATGGCTTCTACCCACTTGGAGACGTAGTCAACGGCGACTAAGATGTACAACTTGCTGTCAGACATGGGAAATGGACCCATGAAGTCTATCCCCCAAACATCAAAAATCTCAACAATCAGAATGGGGTTCAATGGCATCATGTTTCTCCTTGAGATACTTCCTAGTTTCTGACAGCGCTCACAAGCAATACAATACTCATAACAGTCTCTAAACAGCGATGGCCAGTAAAACCCACACTGCAAGATCTTCGCAGCGGTTTTCTTGGCACTAAAATTCCCTCCACATGCTTGGTCATGACAGAAAGATATCACATCTTTCTGTTCGGTGTTGGGGACACATTTCCTAATGATTTGGTCTGGGCAGTACTTAAACAAATATGGGTCATCCCAAAGGAAATGTTTAACTTCAGCCAGGAATTTAGAGCGGTCTTGTCTCGACCAACGTGAGGGCATCCTACCTGTAACGAGGTAGTTAACAATATCAGCAAACCAAGGAAGGTCTGAGATAGACATCAGCTGTTCATCTGGGAATGATTCTCTAATCAGCTCAAATTCATCAATAGACTCTAAAGTTAATCTAGACAAATGATCAGCAACCACATTCTCACAACCTTTCTTATCACGGATTTCGAGATCGAATTCCTGTAATAATAGTATCCATCGAATAAGGCGAGCTTTAGCATCCTTCTTGGAAAGAAGATACTTCAAAGCCGCATGGTCTGTGTATATGATGATCTTAGACCCTATCAGATAAGATCTAAACTTGTCTAATGCGAAAACGACGGCAAGCAATTCCTTCTCGGTAGTTGAATAATTGAGTTGGGCATCATTAAGGGTTTTGCTAGCATAGTATATCACATATGGTAGTCTATCAACTCGCTTTCCTAAAACAGCACCAACAGCATAATCAGAGGCATCACACATAAGTTCGAACAGAAGCTTCCAATCGGGTGGTCGGACTATAGGAGCGGTGGTGAGAAGGGTTTTTAATTCCTCCCATGCCTTCACACAAGCAGCATCGAAATTGAAGGCAACATCTTTGGAGAGAAGACTGCACAGAGGTCTGGAGATTTTGCTGAAATCTTTGATGAATCGCCGGTAAAAACCAGCATGACCTAGAAATGATCTGATCTCCTTCACAGAGCGAGGTTGTGGTAGATGTTGAATGAGGTCAACTTTAGCTTTATCCACTTCAATTCCTTTTTCTGAGATGATGTGTCCTAGAACTATTCTTGAATTCACCATAAAATGGCATTTTTCCCAATTTAGAACAAGGTTCTTTTCTTTACATCTGGATATCACGAGGGCAAGATGCTTCAAACATTCGTCAAACGAGGAACCAAAAACAGAGAAATCATCCATAAAGATCTCGAGAAAACTATCTATCATGTCAGAAAAAATGCTCATCATGCAACGCTGAAAAGTAGCAGGTGCATTACACAACCCGAAGGGCATACGTCTATAAGCAAACGTCCCAAATGGACACGTGAATGTAGTTTTTTCCTGATCTTCTGGAGCAATGTGAATTTGGTTATAACCGGAAAATCCATCTAGAAAACAGTAGTGACTGTGTCCAGACACACGTTCTAGCATTTGGTCAATGAAAGGGAGCGGGAAGTGATCTTTCCTTGTTACTGTGTTCAACTTCCTGTAGTCGATGCATACTCGCCATCCTGTGGTTGTACGAGTAGGGACTAATTCATTCTTGTCGTTCTGAACTACAGTAATGCCTGACTTCTTAGGCACAACTTGAATGGGACTAACCCATTTGCTATCAGGTATCGGGTATATAATACCCGCATCAAGTAGTTTCAGGATCTCTCCTTTGACTACATCTCTCATGTTAGGATTAAGTCTCCTTTGCATTTCCCTTGATGGAAGAATTGAGAAATGAGGCTACAGTAATACCGCGGGCCTACAGTAATACCGCGGTATTTTTGACTCTTATTTAGTAAAGGAGACTTATTGTAAAATTGAAGACCAGCGAAATGAAGCGAAATGAAGCGAAATGAAGCGAAATGAAACGCGGAGATGTGTATAAAATGAAGCGACAGTGGTATAGTTACAATAAGTCTCCTTTACTATTTACATGACTCTTATTTACATTGACTACTCTCTTTTATTTTTGGAACAAGAGAGGATGGAATTGATAAATACTTGATTTTTCTGATATTTTTTTTCTGATATTTTTTTTCGTATTCTTTCAACTCAACGAGTTGGAAGAATTGAGAAATGAGGCTTATGACAGTGCCAAGTTATATAAGCAGAAGATGAAGATGTTTCA
Source organism: Papaver somniferum (assembly GCF_003573695.1). Classification (NCBI taxonomy): domain Eukaryota; kingdom Viridiplantae; phylum Streptophyta; class Magnoliopsida; order Ranunculales; family Papaveraceae; genus Papaver; species Papaver somniferum. Next base: position 77,843,648 of record NC_039359.1, on the reverse strand, counting down.
CGACAAGCGTATCCTAAGAAAGTCTTTCACTCCTGGTCAGAAAGTCTTGCTGTATGACTCCCGATTACATCTTTTTCCAGGAAAACTGCGTTCCAGATGGAAGGGTCCGTACCTAGTACGCACAGTTTTTCCTCATGGAGCTGTAGAGCTGGAGGATGTTTCCAACAAGAACGTTTTCAAAGTCAACGGGCAGAGATTAAAGCCATTCCTTGAGCCATTTCCACCCGACATTGAAACAACCAACCTGGAGGACCCAGTCTATGTGGACTAAACTGGTCCACTCTTTCCCTAAATAACCAAAAAGTTTTCCAAATCTTTCCCGAAAAACCAAAAATTTTCGTTTTCCCATCAAAACCAAATGTTTCCCAACAAAACCAATTTTTTTCCCAAAAAGTCCAATCCCATTAAAAACCAAATTTTCTTGTAGATAATATGTTAGTTAAATTTCCTTTTGTATATATTTTGTGCTCATCCATTGTGACTCCTAATATGATGGATTTTTGCCTTGAAATAACGGAGCTTTCGCCGTACAATCGGGTATTCTCTCTCCTTTTACTCTACTCAGCATGTTCCTCTTCATATATTGTTTTATAATTCTTTCCATATTTTGAAACATTGAGGACAATGTTTAGTTTAGGTTTGGGGGTATAGAGTAGATACCACGATAATATGCTATAATTGAAAACGAACTCCTTCTTCTTTTGAAAAAATCGAAAAAATTCAAAAAATTAAAAAATGAAAAATCATAAAAAAATGGAGCTCATTTACCTTGAAATGTTGACTCTTGTGCAAATATGTAATTATTAGGAGTCTTAGTCTAGATATTTAGGCACCCTGATTCTAGCACAATTCACATAGTGATAAGAAATTTGCACGCGCACGATCTACCAATACATGTATGGCCTCGATCTTCAAGGTGTTTTATAGGAAGTTACGATTGCCAATCACTTTAGAATACTGAACGAAACTTGACTAGCTTGTTCTTTGGTTGGTTGGGATAGAAGGTGGAGGTTACATTAAGAAAAACAACCATCGAATTTAACTGGGTGCATCAAAAAGGGCTACCTCTTGCAAAGTGTCATGTAATCTTTTGTTTCCTTTTGTATATGTATCAAAAGCGTTTCTTTATCAAAAAAAAAAAAAACGATGTATATATTCAGAAAAAAAAAAAAATATCAGAAAAATACAAAAAAATCAAGTATTTATCAATTCCATCCTCTCTTGTTCCAAAAATAAAAGAGAGTAGTCAATGTAAATAAGAGTCATGTAAATAGTCATTTTGTTGTTTCATTGTAATAAGCAAGGAGGGTGTATGCCATTAATGTACAACGCGAGTAATTGTGAAATACCTCCAACTCATTCACAATTCTCGTAAAGTCCGGACAGCTAGCTAGATTTCGACCTTGGTTCTTAGCCTGAGAAACTATCTCTTGGTGATTAGTAGTCATAACATCCGATCTTTCTTTACACATGTGTAGATACACTTTACACTCTTATCACATGTCCTTATTTGTTATCAGTGCTAGGATTGTGCCTTCGATAGCTAGATTGACATCTCCATTTTGCTGTGAGCTTAACTGACTTGCACATGTCACATTTGATGGAATCTGAGCTTATATTTTGACCTAGAACTTTGTAGGTACGTTCTAAGCAAACCTTCACGAGACTTCAACTCGTCCACTAGGGACACTTAGTGGTTTAAAAGGCTTAGTGCATACGCTAAATGCATTCGAGAGACCAGCGACAGTGGTATAGTTAGGATTTCCTTAGTTTTGTTTTACTTGAGGACAAGTAAAATTCAGGTTTGGGGGTATTTGATGAGTGCCAAATATTGTATATATTTATCCCTTTTTGTTGGCATTTAACTCATCTTTTGTGCAGTAATTCTACATTTTATCCCATATTCTGTATTTTCATTGTTTTCAAGAATAAATATTTTTCTTACTTAATTTTGCATTTTTAGGTAATAAATAAAGTCTGGATAACTTGCGGAGCGGAAAAGAGCTGAAGAGTGGTGAAAAGCCGGAAGAAATTACGCAAGGAAGCCGCAAAGAATGGTGCGCACAAGACCAAAAAGCTAGGAATGGGCTCAAGAAGGAAGAATTGTTCTTAAAGAAGATATGGGCTTGGCATACCCAAGGCCCAAAACCCTTACCCAAACCCATTTTCTATATCCATACCCGCCTCCATTCTCAGCCGTTAGATTGGATCCATCTCATCATCCAATGGTCGCTTCTTCATCGTGCATCAAAATCTGAAGTCCCTGCAAAACACCATAGTGCCTAAATTCCAAGCCTTCAGATTAGATCACATTTAGATCCTACGGTCGCTTCTTTGCCTGCGCATCAAATCTCGATACTTCCGCTTAACACTTCAACACCTAACCCCATCTAGAGCCGTTAACTTCGTTGTATCAAGACATCCGACGGTCGCTACCAGCCTCTTCAGGCGGAGCCGTCCGATTCACCTACCAGCTTCGATTCCAGTAGCTCAGCTTCGCCAACATCTAACTTTGATGCGCCCGCTCAACACCCTAAAAACGGATACCCTATACCCTAAACTGTCGACCCATTCTTCTTCTCTTTCATTTCCTTCTTCTTCTTCTCTTTCTCTCCACTCCTCTCTGCAACACCCATTCCGCCACCATACCTCTGCCACAACCACCAAAAGCCATCATGGCTCTCACCAATCGAAACCCATCATCATCCTACCCTTCTACCTACCTATTTCACCATTCTCTCTTCCTTTTCAGAAACCCTAGAGGAGAGATTAGTGAAATATGTCGAGCTAGAAAGAGAAATTGAAGGCATGGGAAGGAGCAGAGAAGGGAGAAGAAGCATGGGTTGAAGACGGACTCGTCTTATCACAGTTGGTGAGTAAAAAAATCAAAACCCTAATTTTACTGTTAATTTGGGGATTTTTGGGATTGAGCTTGCATGTACAAATTGAAGGCATGGGTTGCATCAGGAGAATAATAAGAGGCATGGGTCAACGTATGAGGGCTGTTATCAGTAGGTTAGGTGAGTCAATTTCACTTTTTGGTGAAACCCTAATTCTCTGATATTTTGGGGATTTTTAGGTTTTTGCTTGGTTTAAAGTTGGGCTTTGGAAAATTTTTTGAACTAAACCTAGCATAAATTAGCACAACCCATAAAAGAAAAAAAAAAAAAAAAAAATAAAAAACAAAAAAAAAAAAAAAAATAAACAGAAATAAAAAAAAAAAAAAAATAAAAAAATTATTACAAGCCCAAATTAAAATAATTAAATTAATTATTACAACCCAATTGAATTTAATGGGGCAAGTGGGTTACTCATGGTTAGGCTTACTTGGTTAAGGAGGGAAGCCCAGTTAGGCTTTTGTTCCCTTTAGTTGCACAGCCCAGTTGGGCTTTAGGATCGTCCTAAGCAGCTCACGCTCAAGCCCAGCAACAGCAGTGGGTTTAGCAGCCCAGCAGCAAGAAGCAACAGCAACGAAGCCCACCTCAGTTGGACGAGCCCAGTAACACTTGGCAAGCCCAGTTCAGTTGAAGTTGGTGAAGCCCAGTTCAGAGAAGTACAAGCCCACCAGTAGAAGGCAGAGCCCAGCAGCAGCAGGTAGCAGCCCAGTTGCTTTGGCTTGGCAGCAGGCTTGGCAGCAGCAGGCTTTGGCTTAGCAGCAGCAACAGCAGCAGCAGCAACAGCAGCAGCACAGCAGCTCAGTGGCACCTGCAAGTGCAGCAATCAAACATCAGGAGACAGCTTCAACACAGCAGCAGGTAAGATGCACTTTCAGCAGATATGCAGTGGTAGATGAAAGACAGCAAAGGAAATCAGCAGATGGCAGCACCACTCCCCGGGCGCGCCAAAAACTTGGTGTGGAAATGGAAAACACACAAAACTTGCAAGTATACAAGGTCAAGCTTTATAATATAGGGATAAGAAAGGGATCAGTCCACAGGGAGTAGGAGTGCTTAAAGAATTTTCCTAAGCTATCAATGGGTGCAAAGCACTATGGCAGTGAGCAGTGATGGTAAGGCAGATACAAAGAACTAAAACAGTTAACACAAGACAAAGCAGTTAACAGATGGCAAAAAGCAAGGAACCAAGGCTGTAAGCCAAGGGCAGGGGTGAGATTGTGCACTGACTTCAGTGCACACAGCTTCAAAATGCAAGAACTAAGCAAAACAGTAAAGGAAAGTAACTAAGCAGTGAATAAAAGCAGAGCTGGAATTGTAAGTGACTGAAGAAAGGAATTGTGGCTAAGCTAATGGCTTAGAATCCACCTTGGTGTCCTAGCCAAACAATGTAGTTCTAGGTTGAAATTAAGACCCTAAGCATACAATTGGAATGGAAAGAAAATCAGCTTGCTCAACTAATGTGCTCCTAGCATTGACTGTCTTTTGACAGTACAATCAATCACAAGCACACAGATGAGCACTAATCTCTCCCATTGCTCAAGAAAAACAAGCATTAAGGCTCTAACCTAGCAATTCATCATCCAACAATGCACTAAGGCTTCATCTGAGCCTTAGCTGCAGTAACTTAGTTCATGAAAAACATGTTAACAGCATCAACATTCATCACATATGCTAATTGAAACAACATTCTCAACATTGAAGATAAAAATCAAAACATCATATAACATTCACTATCAACTGTCATGCAATAACTGAAATTGAAATTGTGAAATAAAACAGAACAAAATGTTTTTCTGGCTAGTCCAGAGATCATCCCCCTCTACCCCTCTACATCACCCCCTATTTATATCACCAAATACCCAATTTTTCCGAAACCCTAGAATTGAAATTAGGGTTTTCAATCTCCGAAATTTACTCACCAAAACTTTGAATTGACGTCGCCCCATGTCTTCTCTGCCTCTCTCGGTTCTTCTCCTGCTCCCAATCGCTACAATTGCTCCCTAATTTGAGGTGTTTTATCAACCCTCACCTAGGTCAGTTGGTGAGAGAGGTTAAAGCGCTTCGAATTAGGGGGATGGGTCGTGTCGGGTAATGATGGAGATGGTGGAGTTGGTGGTAGTTGGTGTAGGTAGTGGTGGTTGTGGAAGTGGAATAGGTGGTGGTACGGCAGGGTATGGTGGTTCTGTTGCAGAGAGGGGGAGAGGAAGACGAAGGTGGAGGTCGATATGGGTTAGGGTAGGGAGCTGTTTGGCTAGGTCATAGGGTTCGAGTATTAGTGTGTTAGGCGGGTGTATCAAGATGTGTGTACCACGAGCTGAAGCCGCTGGATATGAAGATGGTAGGTGGATCGGACGGCTAAGAAAGAAGCAGCTTGTAGCGACCGTAGGATGTAAAATACAACGAAGTCTACGGTGCGAGATTAGGTTAGGTGTTGTAGTGTTTAGCGGAATCATCGGGATTTGATGCACAGGCATAGGAGCGACCGTAGGATGCTGAAATGCTTCGATCTGACGGCTGAAATCCAAGACGGGCTTGGATATAGAAAATGGGTTTGGGTGAGGGTTTTGGGCCTTGGGTATGCCAGGCCCATGTCTTCTTTAAGAACAATTCTTCCTCTTCAAGCCCACTTCTAGCCTTTTGGTCTTGTGCACGACATTCTTCGCGGCTTCCTTGCGTAATTTCTTCCCGGCTTTTCACTACTTTTCTGCTCTTTTCGCTCCACAATTCATCCAAACTTTATTTATTACCTAAAAATGCAAAATTAAGTAAGAAAAATATTTATTCTTGAAAACAATGAAAATACAGAATATGGGATAAAATGTAGAATTACTGCACAAAAGATGAGTTAAATGCCAACAAAAAGGGATAAATATATACAATATTTGGCACTCATCAGATAAGCACCATCATGCACACCGGCGGGCCCATTAATGCTTAGGCCAATCGGAGTCCTTCCAACTCGTAAGCGGAGCCAATAAATGATTACCCAAAATGGGTTGCCCGCGTGAGTTACAAAACCTAATTTATGTTAGTAGCAGTATATCGCTGCCGCAAAACGATCTTGGCCGCCCAACTTCGACAGCTGGATTGACCGGCCTAGATTAAATCTTAATCAACGGGCAAGGTGCGGATATGTTCACCAGCGTCTCGGCTATTGTGCTAACCGATCGGACGGCTCCCAGCACGCGGCTAACACCAAAAACCGTTATCCCAAAGTAGGTTGGCCACACGGCTATTAAACCCTAATTGAATTACCGACAGTATGTAACTGCCGCAAATCATCTCGGTCGTCCAACTTCACTAGCCGAATCAACCATGCTAGGTCTAATTTTAGGGGACCAATGAGATATCGTCGTGATCACCGGACACCCCTATTCCATAAGGAACAATCGGCCAAGCCGCGGCCTACCTATGTGGCTCCTAAACGATCACCCAAAAGTGGCTAGTCGCGCTTCCAATAGGAATTTTAATAAATTCAGCAGCAGCCACTAAATGCCGCAAATCATCTCAGCCGTCCAACTTCGCTAGCCGAATTGACCGGTCTAGATCAAATCTTAGGCGACCAATAAGATGTCTCCATAGTCGCCAGCCGTCACTCTCCTATAAGGACTGATCAGCCTACCTTTGGCGCGCATGAACAACTCCTAGCAGCTTCTCGAAAATAGCCGGTCATGCTCCTTTTAAGATATTAGGCTCCGCGACTAACTTAAAAAAGCCTTACACAACGATGCTTCACGAGCATCATTTATTTTGAGCTGCTTGCTTAAAAGCGATATTTTATATGCGTCAATTGCAATCGACATTTTATAAATAACGATTTCACTAATAATTTAACCATAAAGCATTGCATGCTATTTCTTACGGCAAGTTTCACAATTTGACTTGTAGCATATGACCGCCCGCCTCCTAGCTTGCGCGTGATTGGCCAAAACGGTTAGGTCTTAAAGAAAATACCCACTCAACAATTTTCTACGCATACATTTTCCTACAAAATGCTCGAGACATCAAACATGTCACAAACTGGGGGATGCTCACCGGGGTATGAGTCTGGCGGTTTACAGCGTGCGACGTGCAACGCGCCCATTAGGAGAAAATGTCAGAAAGGGTGGACGGTTGATAGCAGTAAGAGATAGTGGGTGTAAGGTTGACCAGTCTTACCTCATGATGGAAACGTGATAGTCGCCACTTTTTACACAACTCCACTACTTAACTGTCTCCACTTCCTACGTGATCAGGGTGCGCTCAATCATGACTTGTATAAATAGGTTTTCAACTTGTTTCTACAAAAAACAAGTGTTTCAACACAAGTACCCAGAAAAACACCAAAAACTGATAGCTTACATTCTGCGAGCCAGTTCCATATTCTGATCTCAACACCTTCTTCGCTTCCCTCCCTAAGATCAATCCTTCTCCTTCATTTTGTGACCGAATCAAGGCTGGAATGGCCATTTCTTGGTTTAGGCCAGAATTGTACAAATTGATCTCTCGAATCTAAAGTACTCTCGTTCAGTTCATTTGTTTAGGGCTTAGATTTGTTTCTCGACAGCACGCCCAAATTTACCATTTCCAGTAAAATCAGTTTTTACCCCAAAACAAGAAGATAAAGCTTTATAACATATGATATAAATATAGGGAGAGAGAGGATCTCCCTATCTCAGGCCTCTCCCAGGTTTGATAAGACCAGTAGTACTACCATTCAATAAAACAGAATAAGAGACAGTAGAAACATATTTATGAATTAGATTAACCTAGTGATCAGACAAACCCATTTTAAGTAAAACTTTACTAAGAAAAGACCATTCTCTCATAAGCTTTGGATATATCAAGCTTGATAGCAACAATGTACTCATTCTTCTTATGATGGTTGATAGCATAAACATCCTCATTGGCTAGCAGGATATTGTCAGATATGCTTCTTTTTGGGACAAAGGCACTTTGATTATGAGATATGATGTTATGCAGAAGAGGTTTGAGTCTATTGGCCAGGGTTTTAGATAGGATTTTATAGATGAAATTACATAGGCCAATGGGATTATATTGGGAAACTAATTCAGCCAGAGGGACCTTAGGGATTAAAGCAGTGTTGGTGGTATTGAAGACTTTTGCTAAGTGGTCAGTTCTAAAACAGGTTTGGGTCATGTCAATGACAACTTCTCCAACAATATCCCAGTTTTTCTGGTAGAAAAATCATGTGAAGCCATCAGGGCCAGGAGTTTTTACTACCCATTTAAAAGACGGAATTTTTTATTTCCTCAGCTGTGAGAGGGAGATTTAACAAGGAGTTATTCTCAGGGGAGAATTTGATCACTGGTAAGCTTTCTTAGATTTTATCTTGAAATTTCTGAGGTTGGGAGGAGTATAGATTTCTTAACTAATCCATAAAAGAAGTTCATATGCTATTTCTATCAGTTAAAACAGTACCAAGAGAATTTTTAATCCAACTAATGGCATTCCTTTTTCTACTAAATAGAGTGACTCTATGGAAATAGGGAGAGTTTATATCTCCTTCCAAGAGTCACATTTCCCTAGATTTATCTTTGCAGTAAATCTCCTCAAGGTTATACAAGTATTCTAGTCTAGCCCTTAAACTATAAGTAGAGGAGGAATCAGAAGGATTGAAAGTTTGAAGATCTGCCAGTTCTTCTCTAATAGTTTTGATATTGGTTTGGATGTTACCAAGAGAAATCTTGATCCAATACCTAAGACCTATTTTTGTGTTAAGAAGTTTATCTTTAAGTTTATAGGCAGGGGAACCAATCACATTAACAGACCAAGCATTAACTATAATATCCCTACAAGTAGGGTCCTCCATCCACATAGCCATGAAATGGAAAGGTTTAGGCATAAAATTAACATCAAAATTAAAACCAATATGCATATGGAAATGATCAGAGGAGTCCCTAGGAAGATTATTAACTCAGAATTTAGGACATAACAACTCAGTATAAGGATTATGAGACATTCATCAAGTCTTTCAAGAATGAGATCAGGACCTTGTTGCACATTAGACCAAGTAAATCTAAGGCCAGAGAAACCAGGATCATGTAAGTCAAACACATTACAGAAATTCCTAAGATTAAAGAAATCAGTGTCATCAACTTCTAGACCGCCATTTTTATCCTCAGGACCTAAGAGAGCATCAAAATCACCTACAAAGAAAGATGGTTCATCTACTGGTATAGGTGGTAGTAGGCATTGGTTTTCCTAGAAAGCTTGTATTAAGGCACTATTAGGTTCTCCATATATGAAAGTGTTAGAGCACAGCTCGGTCGAACTCGCATGCGTTGCTATCTCAAGCATGTTTGTCAATGTTAGTGATCAAAACTATAATTTTTGATTTCTAGCCTATTTATAGATGTCTCAGACTAGGACATAGTTTGTGTAGTTGAGCTTAGACTTCACGGAGCTTATCACTTGAAGGCGAAGAACTACTAAGGAGATCTTGTGGAACTTCATCGAAAAAAGGTATGTGGAGAATTAAACTCATCTATCACTTGGAAAGTCTATTTCTACTCTATCTCCTATATTGAGACATAAGTCGTGTTACGATATAGTTTTCTCTATACACATTTAAGATTTCGAGCTGAGTATATCTCGCTTACATATTTCTCGAAATATGTGTTAGTAAGATTTCACTTCGACCAAGTTCATCTTATATCATGAGAAAATTGCCGAGTAACATCTTACATGGTTTTTGTGATACAATCATTTGGTGTAAGACTTGGAATGTCTCGATAATGATTATTTCAGTATCCTGAAAATTGCTTTGATGCTAATAGTGTGTGAAAATAGTTGTTATCATTGTAGAAGAATGTTTCAATGATTGAAATGAAGAGTTGAGATTATGTAACCATCTTTGGATATAAGCATATATAGTGTGTTCGCACATTAGTGTATAAATCCATAAACCGGGAACCAAGAGTATGCATATGTGTGTATACGAAATTGGTGAAGGTGACAGGTTAAGTATGCGTACCTGTGCGCATACTGGAGGAATATTTCCAACCGAAAAATTATGCTGAGTTTGGGAATTAACAAGCTCTTAACTAGTCACATTTGAAAATTTTTGCTGAGTTTGGAAACTAAACCAACTCAAATCCGGTTGCTTAAGTACGCATACTTAAGCTGGTTACTTTATCAAATCGGTCAGTTCATGAACTTAAACATTTATCAATAAGGAATGCAATCTTTGCAAACCGTGGATATAATGTTCATGTATCGATTCGAGTGAATCAAACCGATTTTGCTTCAATTGTGTTCTTGTATAAATCCATGAGAATATAGAAATTGAACAACTCTTTAACTAGTTTCATTTGAGTCACTTGAACTAGTTATGGTTAAGATGAATAAGGTTGATGTGAGAGTAATCATATGGCTAACCTCGATTAACTATTTGTGAACCAACATGGTGTACACGTTTAAGTAAGGTTACATAAACCTAAATGAGGGTACATTTCATTTGTGTGTAACAATCTAAGTTCAATCTAACAGTTGAAAGATATTAGCTTGGTTGAATCGGGTTTTCCATCTAACAATGATTATTGAATGCTTTGTTACCAAGGTAACTTGGATTGCAAACCCTAATTTGAAAACTATATAAAGGAGAATTCTAGAAACCGGGAAACCTAATCCCCACACCTCTTGTATGTTACTAGTTGCATAACTAGAGTCGATTCTCCTTTAACCTTAGGTTTCTTCTCGAGACCCTGTAGGTTAACGACTTGAAGACTTCATTGGGATTTTGAAGCCAAACCAAACTATTCTCTTTGTAGTTGCGTGATCTGATCTTGCTGTTTCCATCGTGATTGAGTGCAATTGTAAAATTGGCTTGAGATTTATATCTCCGATAGGCAAGATAGAAAAGTAATCACAAACACCTTCGTCTCATAATTTGTGATTCCACAATAACTTGTTTCGCTATTCGATTAAATTTATTATGAGGTGATTGATAATACTAGGTTGTTCTTCGGGAATATAAGTCCGGTTTATCAATTGGTTCATGCTCACCCTGATTTATCAAAAGATAAAACAAAAACTCTTGGGTATTTCTGTGGGAGACAGATTTATTCTATCCTATATACTTTTCTGTGTGAGACAGATTTGTTTATCAAGTCTTCGACTTTGGGTCGTAGCAACTCTTAGTTGTGGGTGAGATCAGCTAAGGGAACCAAGTGCGTAGTATCCTGCTGGGATCAGAGACGTAAGGAGCGCAACTATACCTTGAATCAATGTGAGATTGATTAGGGTTCAACTACAGTCCAGTCCGAAGTTAATTGGTAGTGGGATAGTGTCTGTAGCGGCTTAATACAGTGTGGTGTTCAATCTGGACTAGGTCCCGAGGTTTTTCTGCATTTGCGGTTTCCTCGTTAAAAAAATTCTTTTGTTTGTGTTATTTCTTTTCCGCATTATATTTTGTTATATAATTGAAATATCACAGGTTGTGCGTTAAGATCAATCAATTAGAATATCCAACCTTTGGTTGTTGATTTACATTGATTGACACTTGAACATTAGTCTTTGGTACCGTTCAAGTAATTCCTCTTATATTCAATTAGGATCGCAGATTTTTATTTGCTAATTGCGGATTCAATTAAGAGTTAAAGATATTAAACTCTTTGATATACTTTATTCTAGATCGAGTCTAAATGTCTAGTTGATTCTCTAGAAAGTATATTGGAGTAAGTCCTCTCAGATTTCCAAACGAATTGTTGGGTGTGGTTGTTAGACCCACGCATTTTCAGAAAGAAATATGACAAGTTTTGGAGTGTATGATATCCTTAGTGGTAACATAGATGCCCCTATTACTAGTGGAAACAATAGTAAGGTCGATATCCTTCTTCCAAGCCAGCACAAGAACACCACTCATTTCAACACAGAGAACATTCGCAGTACAAAGGAAGCCCATATTCCTCAGTTTTCTAGCAGCAAATTCGTTTTGCATTTTGGTTTCAGACAAGAAAACATTGTCAGGGTTAACATTCCTAAGGAGGATGCTAAGTTCCTTATTAGTTGATTTTTTTCCCAAGACCACGCACATTCCAGCATACTATGTTCACATTATTAACAGGAAAAGAAGAAGGAGCAACAAGAGAAGAATGAGAGACAATAGGGGTGGGAGATGAAGAAACCTGATTAGAAGAGTCCTGGTTTCCATTAGATTGAGAATTGCTATTTACACCAGCACAGATAGTTCCTTGGGTAACATCCAGGTTCAAATCAGCAGCCTCATGAGAGGAATTGTTGCGGACACCATTGCCATTTGAAGCAACATTAGTTGGTACAATGAAGTTTCCAAATACATCAGTAGAGGGATGGGTATTGAAGGTACGTTGAGAAAAGTTGAAGGTGGAAATGTCACCCAATTTGGTGATGGGAGGGCAAAGAGTAGAAAAATCTGGTTCAGAGCTATCAATTTTTGGATAGTTGGAAATAAAATCAACCAGGAGAGAAGAGGTTGATCTAGTCTTCCTTCTGAGATCAACATGGGGATTAATCTTTCTCTTCATATTAGAAAGAGCATCATATTCAACTGCTAACGATAGAGCTTATTCTTTTGATATAACAGATTTCTGAGTAGGAGTTGCAGCCATCTTGAATCTTCTAGTTGAGTTACTGGTACGGATCAGTCATGAATTGCTGGACTCAGGAATAGGATTCAGGGCAGAAGAACCCTCAGCTTGACTGGTGACTTTCTTTAAAATAAGTGGTAAGCCATTGACCAAAAGAATAAGTTTCTTGATATGATTTATTTCTACATCATGAATATGAAGAGTAGTAGATCTACTACCAAATGGTCCCATGTTGATCATGCATTTTAGAGATTCCTGGTTGGTAGCATTTGAACTTTGGGCAATAGATATAGACTTTCCTTTACCCACATAACAAGTAGATTCCAACACTTGACTTCGCGTATCTGGTGCTACCTCAATTGGAGTCGATAAGGAACCAACAGTTGAGATGTTTGGAGCAATTATAAGAAGCTCATGTTCTTTACTAGATGGCATCATGAGTCTAGAAACTGGTGGGTAAACGTATTTTGACGCAAACGAGATAACTTCTTTAATAAGCTTTTGTTTTGCCAGCCAATTGGGACAGACAGATGCATCTCTATGATCAATAACACGACAAGAGTGATAGAAGTTCCTTGGGACTTTGAAGTACCTACATTCAATGAGAAAGGATTCCTCTCTACCTCTAGTAAGGAGGGAAATGCCAGTTGGGAGATCTAGATTGATAAGGATTCTCACACAGATTTTAACATTTTTCTTGAGAGGATGATTATCATATAGATCTTTGGCATCAAGTAATTCTCCAAGGTTAAGTGTAAGATACTTCAAATATTCAAATTCAATATATTTTTTAGGAACATTGCATAAGATAAGCCACATCATTTATTCCTCAAAAGAAACTTGAAAGTTTGCAGGCCAACTAGTAAGTGGAACCACTCGTAAAACTATAAGGAATCCACAAGAGAACCAAGGGCGTTGTTCATTGACCCTGTTGAAATCACTTTTGGCTAATAATATGATAAGAAATTTGTTTCTCAATCCACTAAAGTTGGTAACAGTAGGAGTTTGAGCTAGAGGCCACTGAGAGAAGATGTAGTATCTGATAGAAGAGGTGGGCACTAAAGTTTCAATGCATACGTAACCCACCATACAACATTTCCAATTAGTATCATTCTCAGCTAGAACGACTGTTTTATTGATGTACACTGGTTCAGATAGGGAAGCAGGAAGATTTTTGAGTAAAGTAAGCTTCTCAGCCATTTGAGATGAGAGGTTTTGAATAGAGGCAGCAAAATGGGTATCACTTGAAAAATTTGAATCCTCCATATAAACAACAAAACAAATGGTGATTTTAAGGGTCAAGTGGGTATCTGTAGATTTAGGATTGGATGTTGAGATGATATATATTTGTATTTGGATTTGATAATGCCAAGATACAATGGGGATCATAGGATAATAAAGACAAGTCATAGAGATATCCATAGATAAATAAATACAAGCCTGTATAGAAGACTGAACCTTAAAAATGGAAAGTTTTAGAAGATGATTATGGTTTCTGTTGGTAAAGTGATGATGGAATTGTGAAAGATTCAGGTTGGGCATGTGTTGGAAAGGTTCAGCAGCAGTGGTGTTAGGCAATGTATCAGTGGTATCTGCAGGATCCGTGATAAATGTGCCATGCTGATAATTTGTTGATGTAATCAAATCGGACTGTTAGGATAATAAGACATCCGTAATAATGGCGGAGACACAAAATGTATAGCAATTATAAAACACATGTGGATGAGGTTTTGCTTCATGGGATTTAAGGTACACTTTTAATTCATTATGTGGTGTGCTTCTAAATGTAATAATGGTAGATGGTATGTAATGAGAGGTGGTATGAAATAACAATGGGTGAACTAAAGAGATGTTGTTTTGATTTAGTAGGATATTGATTATTTTGGGGTATAAGGTTTTGAGCATTGATTAGGAAATAGTTGATGATATTGTAATTTATACAGCTACTCGACGTGCCCCAAGAGCCAATGGTGCCTTCCAACAGGTGTTGCAATATCTGAACATACATAAAATCATAGATCAAGATTAATACCCAAGAAAAAAATGCTAGGTTTGGTGGCTTACCAATTTCACTCATAATGGTGGAAGCATAGAAGCTAGAAGTGGGTATAGGATTAGGTTTGGTGTGTTCAGGCGGTAAGGTCGAAGATATGCAATTAATCCAGGGCTGAAAGGTTAGAGAAATTTGATTGCGGGAGATAATTTCAAAGTGTCATGATGGTTCTGAGTACCGTGAGTGGGGTATTGAACCAGCGTGCTTGGTCTAGAGACATGACTCTTAACGAAACACCATAAATTTCTATGGTTGGTATTTATTAAGAGTCTATTAATGGGGTTATCATATGATCAAAAAGTTTATACCCAGAAAAGGAAAATATTAAGAGAAATGAGAGAATCTTAGAGAATGGCCTATATCGGTAATCAAAATATTCCGGAAAACTCACAAAATCCTCTTCCCGTCGTTCCACCATCATCAACAGAATAAGAGCAAGTCAAATCTCTTTCCTTGTCATTGCAAGATCAGGAACTAGAGAAGTTGAATAATGATCTGCTAGAGGAGACAAACCGCCGTGCATTGGAGAGAATTCGTCAAAGACAAGAAAGTGAAGAAATCGCTGCACAAGAGTTGGTTCGTCAGACAAGTGAAAAATAAAAGATTGATGCTTTGTTTGAGGTATGGAAAGTGAAGTACTTTGAAAGGGTTGATCGAAAAGATGAGGAGAGAGCAGCAAAAGAAGAGAAGCCGAAAGGTTTTGGGAGTCCCACTGAGAGTGATTCAGGAGAGGATTCTGAGAATGGGTTTGAATACCCAGTTGAAGAGATAAACACCAGTGATGAGGATTCCGATGCTTCATATGAAAGGAAGAGAAGGCTTATCATGATAGGAAACTTCGCAGAAGATTTGATGATGAAAGAGCCAATCCAAAGATCTTTACCATAACCATGCGTGAATGATGAGCACGAAAGTGCGGCGCATTTTCACCCATAAATACATTAGATGGGACTCATTTTATCACTAATAAACTTATTTTAGTTATTTTTGGAAGAATAAGCTCTTATGGAGAAAGTTTCTCGAAAAGTGGTTTTTGTACCCCGGAGGACACATGTTATTCGGACTCTCAGTTTTGGATAAGAGGCACCTTCTTTACTAATCAACACCTATTTCTATTCACACTCCAGCACTCAGGATAAGGGGAGACCTTCTTCTTCGTTTGAACATTCAATTTTGGCGGGAAAAATGGTAGCAGAATTAGGGTTTGGTTTTTGGAGGTGTTCGAGTGAGACTTAATGGCTGAAATTGAATGGGTATCTTCCTTTTGGTTAAACAGGCTTGGTAAAGTCTTTGAACTTGATCGAATTTGGCTACAATGATCGATTTGAAGCAAAAGCTAAAAAATACTTTTGGCGGGAAAATGTTTTAAACCTGTGAAGATTTCTGAAAATTGATTGAAGAGTTATTATCGAGATTTTCTCGTATATTTGGATTAATACAACCCTGTTACGGTTAAACAGGGATAGCAAGTTGTTTAAACTCGAAGAATCAGGAGGTTACGTGGAGTTGGAAGAAAAAAAGGTTAATGCACGTGCCAGTGAGATATTTTTGGAGTATGGCTGTATTTTTGGGAAGATATTATTGCATATTTTCATGGGATTTGAACAAATATTATATGCTCACTATGTACACATGTCTTTTACGTGTTTTGAAGAAGCAAACTTGGTTACTTTCGTTAGTTATCCAAAACAGGGCAAGGAAAATATTATCGGGTGTAATTGATTTGATTCTCTGAGTTATAATAGGAAGTTATGATTGAAGAGAGGATATTCACTTAGGATTTTTCTGTCGGATGAAAGTTTTGGGGATAAATCAAATAACTCAGAATCGCGTGAGAATAAAGAAAATATTCCCGAGTTTAATGTCATTACTGAGGAGATTATGAGCATTTATTCGAAATATTTCTTGACTGTTGGGTATATAAATGATTCTTAGGAGTCATAGAAGGGATATCGAGAGTTGGGGAGAAGAACAGAGGGTTGCAGAGCAGATTTCTCTGTTGTTGCAGAGAAGAAGAAGAAGAAGAAAAAGAAGAAGAAGAACATTTGACGCCTACTGACTGTCACAGAGAACTGTCGTTTATTAACAGTACTCACAACAGTCAGTTTAGCACACTTGTTTTGAATTTGCAACAGTTTATTGTAACGGTGACCTCTGTAATGCAAATACAGCGTTGCAGATTTATTGTATTATTAGTTTTCTTCAATAAAAACACCATTTGAGCTATGAATTATATTTTTGAGAGTGTTTTTATCATGAGAAGCTAAACCCCAATACTGGGTCGACGGAGAAAGGCGAACTTCATACATGGGTGAATTTATTTTATTCTTTCATGACTTTTGCACTTATTGTAAATTGATTTATGGTTCGAATAAATTAGTTATTATTTTATTTGATGGGTCATGCTTGCTTAAATTTTTGATGCCCCTTGCTTACTATTTATAACTAATATTTTGAGAATCTACCTTGGAAAAAATAAGAGTCCATGTCTTTATTTATTGAGCTATAATTGCCGAAGAATGAATAACTGAACCTTGTGATATGAATTCGGTGGAATCCTACTCCTAGTAGCTCTGTTTTATTATTTTCGTTAAACCTTTAAATTTAGTCTTCACAAATCTTAGAGTTCGAATCTTTTACTACTAAAAAAAATTAAAAATCACATCAATTTTTGGCGCCGCTGACGCGGATTTGTTTTTAGATTAACTTTTAGGTTTATTTTTATTTTGTACAGTATTTTCATTTCATTTAAGATTTTCTTTTTTCCTTTTTATGTGTTTCTTTTTGTATTTCTTTTCAGGGACTTTTTGAGGATGATGACTTCTTCCGAGGAGACGTCACCTAAGATGACGCTGGCGGAATATAAGCGTAGAAAGTCAAATTATCAGGAAACCTTATCTGAGATGACGCTTGCTGAATATAAGCGTAGGAAACAGTATAGAGTTTCTACTCCACATGTGGTAAGTGAAGAATCACCTTTAACAATATATGAGAAGTATTACAAACACACACCGCCTAGTTTGGAACAAAGATTGAGAGCTCTTGAATGTCAAAGATCATATGCTGATGATGATGAATCTTATAGTGACTCTCTGTTCCAAACAGAACATATAGATGACCCTGTGGATGATTGTGTGGATAATTTGCCTAATTCCATAGATGAATCCATCCCAAAAGATAATTCACCCAACTTAGAGGTTTTTTCTAGACCCCTAGACTTCCAAAAGTTGATTAATTTAGGGTTAGAATTGTGTGCTTCTAAAGTGTTGTTGGATTACTTTGCATCTAAGTACCCAGAGGACTTTCCTATTCCTGATATCGTGCATGAGCCAATTGAAAAATTTCCCAGTCCCAATAATATCCCCATATTATGTTTTTTACACACTTCCTTGTGTTGTAAAAACTTGGTTTGGAGGTAAGTCTCTGTTTTTGATAGTTTCAATGTCTCCGCATCGTGATAACATAAGTGTGAAGCTGTCATTTGTAAATGTTGTATTTTGGGTTGATCCCCAAATTTTCAGGTTATTAGTTTATGGGGATCCTTTTTGTACATTCCAGTAGATGTATTTTTATTTTTATATTTTTGTTTACTTTTTGCATTTCCCATCTTAATATTTGCGTTGGATGACTCAATTACATTGAGGACAATGTAATGTTTAAGTGCGGGGGAAAGGTTAACTTTTTACTTTATTTTTTCAGGAAATTCTTTTCAAATCATGACCAGCTGTGTAGCGGGTCTGTTCCCTTTTCTTACATGTTATGACCAGATGTGTAACGGGTCTAAAAAAATAAAAAAATAATAAAAAATAAAAAATGAAAATGAAAATAATAATAATAATTTGATTGTTAGGCTTATGACCAGCTGTGTAGCGGGTCTTTTTTTTTTGCATTATATGACCAGCTGTGTAGCGGGTCTAAAAAAATATAGATATATAAAAAAATAAAAATATGACCAGCTGTGTAGCGGGTCTCTTTCTCTCTTATTATATGACCAGCTGTGTAGCGGGTCAATTTTCTGTTTTGCTCGAGGACTAGCAAAATGAAAGTGTGGGGGAATTTGATGAGCACGAAAGTGCGGCGCATTTTCACCCATAAATACATTAGATGGGACTCATTTTATCACTAATAAACTTATTTTAGTTGTTTTTGGAAGAATAAGCTCTTACGGAGAAAGTTGCTCGAAAAGTGGTTATTGTACCCCGGAGGACACATGTTATTCGGACTCTCAGTTTTGGATAAGGGGAACCTTCTTTACTAATCAGCACCTATTTCTATTCACACTCCATCACTCAGGATAAGGGGAGACCTTCTTCTTCGTTTCCTCATAAGTGGTGGAGGTCGTGAAGAGATATAGATAGTGGAGGTAATGGTAAAGCTACGCCTCTTTATGCTAGGGAAGTTTCCGGAAGCTTGTAAACCATTACTCCATCATCTCTTTTACTTCTCTTAGCCGTCACCACTACTTATTACTTTTTCATCATGGGGTTTTTCCATGCCGCATGTCGCTATAAACCACCAGACCAAAACCCAAAGAAGAATTCCCCCATGTAACATGTTTTGATTTCTCATAGGAACTAGTAGAGTCATGGACTATCTTTTGTCTTGAATAGGTTATAGATTATTGTATTTTGACTGGGTATTCGGCCTAAACTAGCCAGGCGTTGTAGAAGTGACATAACCTGAAGAGATAACTTAGATTCAATGTTCATGTGAGTAATAAGAAGTTTATCATAAGATGGCGATATCAACAGGCTCATGGAAACTTAATATGCTTATAGAGTACTTGTGGCATGTTGGTCATGCATGCTAGCTACAATAATGTGAGGTGCTATAGAAATAGCCATGCTTAGGAGTGGCATTGGCCTAATTGCATAAGTGTTGTGATGCGACAACATTGTCCCTGAGATACTGGAAAATGTTCGCTTGGGGAAGCGACCAATGTTGGCCTGGGACGTGGCCAATGTTGGCTTGAGAGGTGCTGGCATGGGACGTTGCCATGGGACACTGCCAATGTTGGCGTGGGACGAGGACAATATTGGCTTGAGACACTGGCCATAGGACATTTCTAATGCTGGCTGGGGGTGCGGCCGAGTTAGCTAGGAAACTTGTCTTGGTCTCACAACTTGGCCATGACCATGCGTATTTGGTGTTGGCACTTTGTTCGTAACCTGGAGAACATATTCAAGGAATTCATCAGTAGAAGTTATGCGACTCGAAGTGATGTTCAATACAACTTCGTACTAAATAGTATGTTTATAATAATACCTATCCAAAAATAACATAGAAGCTCATTCTGAATATCTATAATTTATGTCATAAGTGTATTATGATTAATAAATGACAATCGATATAGTCGTGCATAAAATAACGAGAGTTCAGCCAAGTGAAGCTCTAAAATCTTTCAGGCATAAATATTTATAAGAAATCTACAAGGTCAATGTAGCCATTAGATGGATACACATTCTCAATTCTCTTGCGGAATATAATGTAGAAGTACGGATGTATGATACTGGTGTCGGCTCAGAAATTCATGCATATTTATTTCATGCTTCTGCATCTGGGTAGGGAAATATAACGATGTTCTCCCATGTAAAAATTCACCATCAACACTCTGTATCACATATTTTACCGTGTATTGGCTCTGCCCATGAATATGAAGTTGACAAGGATCAATTTGCAATCATCAAAGTTATAAAATTTCTACTAATTTTTACAGTCTTACCTATCCAAACTTTAAAACCAAATCAAGTTCCCCAAATAACACATCCACATCATAAAACCCAATTTATTATGTTTTAAGCCTAACTAAACTTATTTGATCATTACCAACACTACCAATAGGATCTTGAAAACATCCAACCAGGGTTTTGTAACACCTTGTAAAACAAGGTAAAGTAAAGCAACGCAAATCAAGATAATGGAAGCAAGTTCATTAATTGAAGATGGAACAATGGTTGGGTTAGTGGATTCCCTTATTTTGATTGCGTTAGAGCACTTGTCAGTCGAACTCGTAAGCGTTGCTATCTCAATCTTGTTTGTCAAGTTTAGTTACCAAAACTATAAGTCTTGATTTCTATTATACTTATAGCTAAGTCTCGTACTAGGATAGAAAGTGTATTTGAGCATTAGTCTTCACGGTGTTCATCGATTGAATACGAAGAACTACTAAGGCGAGCTTGTGGAACTTCATCAAAAAAAGGTATGTGGAGACTTGAAATCATCTATCACTCAAAATTCTATCTAATCTATCTCCTATTTGAGACAAAATTCGTATAGCTATATAGACTTCAATTATATACATTTGATATTTCGAGTTGAGTTTAACTCGCTTAAATATTTCTCGAAATATGTGTCGGTTAGCTTTCGCTTCAACCAAGTTCATCTTACATTCTTGACAAAATTCAAAAGATGATCATGTGAAAAATCTCCTTGTAACATCATACATGATTTGTATAAGACAATCATTTGATGTAGACTCGGAATGTTTCATATTGATCATTCGATCACTTGAAAATTGCTTTAAAGCTAATAGTTTGTGTGAGACAGCTATTGTCGTCTTCTAATAATGTTTCAATGGTTGAAATGGGAGTTTAGAACAATTAACCATGATTTGATATAGCACAGTATGCGTACTTGTATGCTAACTGCTGCAAGTTATTCCATGTCCGGGAACCATAGTATGCATACCCGTGTGCGTACTGGTTGGTTAATGAAAGTCCAGGAACTTAGTACGCATACCGGTATGCGTACTGGCGTGAGTTTCAAGTTCCGGAAATTCAACTGAGTTTGGAAGGTATGCGTACCAGTTCGCATACTAGCGAACCCAAACTTAGTTTGGGGACTTAGGTATGCGTACCCGTTTTCATACTTGAGTAGGTTATGTTCTAAAGTCGGTTTGTTCATGAACTAATACGTTTATATAATAAGGAATGTAATCTTTTGCAAACCGTGGCTATAATGTTCATGTATTGATTCGAGTGAATCAAAATCGATTTTGCTTCAATTGTGTCTTGTATTCTATGAGAATATAAACAATTGAACAACTCTAGAACTAGTTTCATTTGAGTCATTTGAACTAGTTATGGTTAAGATGAATATGGTTGATATGAAAGTGTTCATATGGCTAACTTCGGTTAACTTTCGTTGAGCCAACAAGGTGTACACGTTTAGGTACGGTTACTCATACATAAATGAAGTCACTTTTCATTTGTGTGTAACAAGCTAAGTTCAATCTAACGGTTGAAAGATATTAGCTTGAGTCTAATTATGTATCTAACGGTGAATACTGAATGCTTTGTTACCATGGTAACATTGATTGCAAACCCTGATTTGAAGACTATATTACTAGGCTGTTCTCCGGGAATATAAATCCGGTTTATCAATTGGTTTCTGTCCATCTTGATTTATCAAAAGACGGAACAAAACTCTTAGGTATTTCTGTGGGAGACAGATTTATATATTCAATAGACTTTTCTGTGTGAGACAGATTGGTTTATCAAGTCTTCGACTTTGGGTCGTAGCAACTCTTAGTTGTGGGCGAGATCAGCTAAGGGAATCAAGTGCGCAGA
Source organism: Papaver somniferum (assembly GCF_003573695.1). Taxonomy (NCBI): domain Eukaryota; kingdom Viridiplantae; phylum Streptophyta; class Magnoliopsida; order Ranunculales; family Papaveraceae; genus Papaver; species Papaver somniferum. The sequence continues at coordinate 77,821,561 of NC_039359.1, read as the reverse complement.
ATCCGGCGTGGTTCTAAAGGCGTAAGGAACACGACTGTACCTTGATCACTATGAGATTGGTTAGGGATCAACTACATTCCAGTCCGAAGTTAACTTGGAGTAGGCTAGTGTCTGTAACGGCTTAATACTGTGTGGTGTTTAAATCTGGACTAGGTCCCGGGGTTTTTCTGCATTTGCGGTTTCCTCGTTAACAAAATTTCTGGTGTCATGTGTTATTTCTTTTCCGCATTATATTTGTTTATATAATTGAAATATTACTGGTTGTGCGTAAGTTCAATTAATTGTGAATCCAACCTTTGGTTGTTGATTATATTTATTGACACTTGGATATTGGTTTTTGATACCGTCCAAGTTATTTCTTATATTCAATCGGGATCACAAATTCCTATTTGTTTGATTGCAGATTGAATTGAGAAATAGATATATAACTCTTGGATGTACTTTTCTTAATATTGAGTCTGACCGTCTAGTTGATTCTCTTGAAATTATATTGGAGTTAGTCCATACATATTGCTAAGAAAAATATTGGGTATGGTTGTTAGACCCCCACTTTTTCAATTGGTATGAGAGCAGGCAAATACGTTTAAGACCTCATAAGTCTCTTTTTGTAGTGATCTGACTCTATGAACAGAAGTGTTATCTCTTTGAACGTGCCACCAGTCTTTGATGACTCGAATTACTTATGGTGGAAAATTGCTATGCGTGACTTTCTTCAAGCGCGTGATTTTCAATCATGGGTTTATGTTGTTAATGGCTATAATCCTCAGGTTGTTACAGAAAGTGATGTAACTTCTCCAAAGGATATCGGTGATTAAGATGCTGTCAAGATTCTTGCCGAAAAAAAATTTATGACAGATTGAATGCAATCATCCATGCCATTACCCCAGATTTTTAACACCATGTGACTACGTGCACTCGGTCTAAAGATGCGTGTGATATCTTAGAAACCGTATTTGAAGGGAATACCTGTGAAAAAGAAGCTAGGCTTCAAAACCTAAATTCTGACTGGGAACACCTTCGTATGGAAGATTAAGATTCATTTGATAAGTTTAATCACAAAGTGTCTGAAATTGTTAATGCATCTTTTGCGTTGGATAAGACTATTCCTGAAAAGAACATTGTGATGAATATTCTCAGATTATTGCCATCTAGATACGATTCTAAGAAACATGCCATCGTTGAAGGAAATAACCTTGAAACTCTTTCCATAAATACTCTTGTTGGGAAGTTAAAGATCTTTGATCATGAGCATGTATCCAAATCTAGAAAGGATATTACTTTTAAAGCACAAAAGAATACTAAATTACTTGATAAAAATAAAAGTGTTGGCATATCTGAAGATGATCCTACTGAGACTGATTCATCAACTGAAGATCTTGGCAACTCAGTTTCTTTGATCACAAGACAGTTTAGAGATCTTCTTTTGAAGCGAAGTAAACGGTTCACTAGAGATAAACCTCGATCATCAGTTGAACCTCATAATCGTGTTCATCCTAAAAACAGAGATATTGACGATACTGATGATGAGGATATGCAACAGTGCTTTAAGTGTAAAGGGTTTTGTCATTTTGCAAATGAGTGTCCGAATCATAGAAAATATACTGGAAACAAAGGTCTTGCTATGAAATGTCTGAAAACTATGATTTTAATGAAGACGAAAAATCAAGTGTTGCACTCCACTGTGAAAATATTGATTTTGATAATTGTAGCAATACGTACATTGATGTAGTTTTTTAAGTGATAAATAAAGTTCATTCAACTCGGACTTGTGTAGACTCAATTTCAGACTTAATAATAGAAAACAATAAAAATAAAGAAAATATATACACAAGGTTTGTCACAATGTCGAGAGATTACTGAGACTCAGGATTCCACCAAACCTCATACCATGTGGTTCAAAAATCAATTCTTAGACAATTATAGCTCTTGTTTATTGACTCTAATTCTTTGCCAGGGTAGATTTTAAAAAGATTAACTGTAAATCACTAGCATGATGCATCAAAAGCACTTAGACCAAGCATACATCATCATACGACTTCACAACTAATTAAGAAAAATCATAAAACGATTAAATTAATGCAAAAAGTCATAAAAAGAATTAAATATAATTACCACACGTATGAAATATGGCTTCCTCCATCATCCCAGTGTTGGGGTTTAACTCCTCATATTAATCATGATCTCAAAATATGTGTTTGTTGCTCAAAAGATGATTAAAAGAGTGAAAAGTAATAACACAGACTGTTTGCAACAGTGTATTGATGTTGCAAAACAGCTGTTACAATGGAACTGTTAGAGAAAAACTGTTGCTTTGTAACTGATTTTAAGACTGCCCTGAAATAAGACTGCCCTGAACACCTTAATGTTCTTCAGCTGTTAAACAACGACAGTTTTCTGCGACTGTCTATCGGGGGTCAATGTTCTTCAGCTGTTCTTCTTCTTCAACAGCAGTAGCAACAGAAACAGAGTTTGGTAAAGCTCTGATTTCTTCTTCTCTGGCTCTCCTTAGGTTCCCAAACTCTCGACACCTCTTCTATATGACCCAAGACATCTATTTATATCAAAAACACCGATTAAATCTCTCCCAAATCTTCCAAAATCTCTTTCCTTCTCTTCACGACCAAGTTGCGATAATTTCTTTTTTTAGGATTTCTACGCGTTTCTGAGCTTTCCTTTTTATTCTAAACTCTTCCTTAGATAGATACAAATCTTTGGGAAGGTTTACAGCGTTTTAATCACTCAAAATTCCCTAAAACAGGTCACACACGTGACTTTCCATATTTTCTTGTTGTGAGAAAAATCCGTCCTTTGAGCCCAATCTAATCGATTTAAACACCCATATCAGATTCCTAGACCCATAAGGAGTCTATCCTATGAAAATCAGAGGTTTAATCGACCTAAAACTCCTCCAAATCACGATTGCCAAAACTGCTCTTTAACTAAACTTTTTTCCCGCCAAAACCTGATTTTTGAATGTTGAAGATGGTTGCCCCTTATCCAGAGTAGAGGTGCGATTAGCAGATGCCTTGAAATGGGATGCCCCTTAGTAATTAGGTTACCCCTTATCCAAAGTGAGGGTCTGAATAGCAAATGTCCTCCCATGAACGCAAAAAACACTTTTCGAGCCAATTTTTCCACACATGCTTATTTCTCCAAAAACACCTACAAAGACAAAAAAAGCCATAATAAATACAAAATCGAGTACTAACAATATATACAATTGAGATTATATCATACACAAAAATGTGTCTATCAAATACCCCCAAACCTATTATTTGCTAGTCCTCGAGCAAAAATAAAATAGAAATAGAATCCTAACTCACCGTCGCAGGTATCGCCGATTGCATTTAGCGTATGCAATAAGCCTTTAAACCCCTAGGTGTCCCTAGTGGCGGAGTGTTGTCTCCGGAGGGCTTACCAGAGGTATACCCACAAAACCTTTATACTCCAGACCCTAGCTATCTACACAGAACCTTGGAAGGCACAAAAGAATCTCCTTGGTTGGCATACTTATTGACTACAGGAGGAAGTACCTTGATGTGAAATTCTAATTGTTGTACACGAGTTTGCACTCAAGCATACTAAAATTCATATAAAGTGACAGAGCTCTACTCAGATAGTCGCACTATGGACATCAATATCTGGAGTCAAAAATAATCACATGGATAGATTAAGAAGATGGATATAGAAACACATAAATGGTTTTGATGTTTACTAGGTGAACGGTGTTTCTCATATCTGTCTGAAGGCCTCCGCCAAAATGAACCTATCCTAATGGACTGAGATACTAGTCTGACTAATATCAACACACTGGCATATACAAGGGAACCAGTGATTGATAATCCTAACTCTAGGTCAACACAACTGGCATATACAAGGGTTCCAGTGGTCGACTTTATTGAATTTATTCCAGTTGGTCAGATGGTCTGGTCTTTTTTTTTTTTTGGTATCTCAATCACTCTAATTCACCCTAGCATTGGTAAAAACATGAATCATGAGCCCCACCCAATCACTTAGAGAAACATAGTTTAAAAACAAAACAAAATAAAAACAGAAGTGAAAAGGACTCAACGAGATATGGTGAAACTATCATGTTATTTCTAACACCTGAGCTCTGTGCTTTTATGAATAGACTCTTTAGATGTTGCCATCTAGTCAGATTGGTTCCTCAACTCCTACAACCAAAATGCTTCCATCCACTTAGATTTGTTAGTGCCATCCTTAACAGGGATAAATTTCTAGGCTCTGGAGTTTAATTGTGCAACTAAAAAGTTTCTCCTATACCCCTAAACTTAAATCTAACATTGTCCTCAATGTTCTAAAGATCAAACTAAAAGCATGAACAAGGAGAAACTGTTACCATTTGAAGCAAAAGAGATAAGGAAAGATATTACCGTGTTGCATGAGAATAGGTTACCTCCCAAGAAGTGCTAAGTTTAATGTCTTCATCCAGACTAAGAAAGGATTAGTCACCTTATATAATCATAAAGTAATAGCCGAAATATCTGTGGGTCATCAAAACCAAATAGAGATATCACAAGTAAAAGGAATCTGCAACATTCCAAGAAAATGAACAAATAAAGCACACCCTTGTCTAGTTTCCTGTTTAAGACAGCTACATCTAGTTGTGGTTCAGGTTCAGGATCTATAACTGGGTTCAGATAAAATATTTTCATGGGTTGCATTTCCTCATAGGTTAGATCCAAATGTTCAGGTTCTAGAGTCTGGAAAAACTCAAATAAAAACTTAGAAGCACATAATAATAACCTGAATAATTGAGGATACTCTAAGTCAATCAGATTTGACTTACACAGCTGACCACAATGAGAGTGCTGATCTTCCTTAAACAAGTATGTCGACTTTAATCTCCTAAACTAATTAGGTTTAGTCTCAAAACTTAATATTCGACACATTTGAAAATCAAACATTCCCACATTTGGAAGGAAAATATTTGGTGGGAAAACAAAGTCAATCTGGGTATCATATCCTGGGTAAACCACATCAACCAGAGGATGGGTTTCTAATAACTGAAATTTCTTGTGGACATCACTAGGTTCAGGAAAACGTGTATGAAGATAATCTTGTAAAATGGTTGAGGCACATAAGTCAAGTCCCAAGTGAGGAATCTCTGTAAGAGCTAAAAGTAAGGCACAAGGAGAATGATAATCACCCCCAAACTTAGAGTTTTGGGTGTCTATAGATAGACTAGCTACAATTTCCCTAATTTCTAGATCATCAGAATCCTGGAAATAGTCAATTTCTTCGTGTAGATTATACTCAGGTGATGCATCCTCACTCATATTTAAAAGCTGTATGAGTTCATCTTCTTCGTCTAAGACTAATGTTTCTAAGTCCTGGGACTCTAAAACAATATTCTCAGAATAAACTCGTTCCTCTAAACCATTATCGACTTCGTAAACAGGAAATACTACATCGTCTTAAATGGGGGTATCTCTAATCAAATCCTCGTCCTTTTGAATAGATGAATAATTATTAAAATTATTTGGATTCGAATTAGAAATAATATTACTATTAATCTCAGTTGGAGTAGCAAATTCCTGATCACTATGCTTATTTATTTCAAATTCTTCATCAACACTATCCTCATCATAATCATTATAATAAGATGAAAATGGTTGAACCTCATCTAAACAAGTAGTGTAACCAATTTTATCCTCGTCATCCTGTTTATGCAAATAACTATCCTCATTTTCAAGGGTATTATTGGTGACACTATATTGAAAATTAAGATTATTTCGAGCAATTCTTTCGTTCGTCTCAGCTATCAGCTTGAGGGATTCCTCTAAAGAAAGTTTTCTTTCGTCATAAACTAAGTTATTCATCTCAGCTATCCTACGTGTCGAGTCTTCTAATTTCCTGAGAGACTCTTCTAAAGGTGAAATATAAGAATTTTGCTCATATGACCGGTGCGTATGTGGATAGTAATTGGGCTCACCATGGTATGGACCATAATCTTCAAAAGGCTGATGTTCCCAACCACTATTCACACTATGGTCAAAGTAGTAACGTCCATTTGGAACTCAGTCGGATATTCGTTGTATTGGCCATTGTAATACCAGTTTGACATTCTACTGCAGGGGTGTGAGTTGTCACACAAAATAAAACACACTGACAGAGGATTCGTGGGTGGATAGAGTCTTACCTCCCGTACCAGACGGACGATGAACCGTTGAAGTCGACTCAGACCACCGACTCCTATATCAGTGTACGAACCCGAGGGGCCGAGACAGTATCGTAACTATCTTCCTTCTCTGCAAACAGTTTATATTTAATTTTTAACCCTTCCTTAGGGTTTCAAAATAATAATAATGTCCAGTCCAAAAATAAAGTCAAAAATAAAAATGTCCAAAACGGAAAAGAAAAATTACAAAAATAAAATCCTATTTACAGTTTCTAAAAATAAACAAAATAACTATATACAAAATCTTCTTCTTTACTCCTTTCGGATTCCTCTTTTCTTTCCTTCTTTAGCGATGCTTTCCTTTTATAGAAATTTTTCTTTCCTTGTAGCTTCGCTCCAAATCTGAAAAGAATCGAAAAATACCAAAATGCGTAAAAAAGAACAAAAAAAAAATAATAAAAATAAAAATAAACCTAAAACAAATCTAAATACAAATCCGCGTCGGCGACGCCAAAAATTGATGTAGTTTTTTAAGTGGTAAATAAAGTTCGTTCAACGCGGACTTGTGTAGACTCAATTTCAGACTTAATAATAGAAAACAATAAAAATAAAGAAAATATATACACAAGGTTTGTCACAATGTCGAGAGATTACTGAGACTCAGGATTCCACCAAACCTCATACCATGTGGTTCAAAAATCAATTCTTAGACAATTATAGCTCTTGTTTATTGACTCTAATTCTTTGCCAGGGTAGATTTTAAAAAGATTAACTGTAAATCACTAGCATGATGCATCAAAAGCACTTAGACCAAGCATACATCATCATACGACTTCACAACTAATTAAGAAAAATCATAAAACGATTAAATTAATGCAAAAAGTCATAAAAAGAATTAAATATAATTACCACACGTATGAAATATGGCTTCCTCCGTCATCCCAGTGTTGGGGTTTAGCTCCTCATATTAATCATGATCTCAAAATATGTGTTTGTTGCTCAAAAGATGATTAAAAGAGTGAAAAGTAATAACACAGACTGTTTGCAACAGTGTATTGGTGTTGCAAAACAGTTACAATGGAACTGTTACAGAAAAACTGTTGCTTTGCTGATTTTAAGACCCTAGAATAAGACTGCCCTGAACAGCTTAATGTTCTTCAGCTGTTAAACAGCGACACTTTTCTGCGACTGTCTACCGAGGGTCAATGTTCTTCAGCTGTTCTTCTTCTTCAAAGCAGCAGCAGCAGAAACAGAGTTTGGTAAAGCTCTGATTTCTTTCTCTGGCTCTCCTTAGGTTCCCAAACTCTCGACACCTCTTCTATATGACCCAAGACATCTATTTATATCAAAAATACCGATTAAATCTCCCAAATCTTCCAAAATCTCTTTCCTTCTCTTCACGGCCAAGTTGCGACAATTTCTTGTTTTAGGATTTCTACGCGTTTCTGAGCTTTCCTTTTTATTCTAAACTCTTCCTTAGATAGATACAAATCTTTGGGAAGGTTTACAGCGTTTTAATCACTCTAAAATTCCCTAAAACAGGTCACACACGTGACTTTCCATATTTTCTTGTTGTGAGAAAAATCCGTCGTTTGAGCCCAATCTAATCGATTTAAACACCCATATCAGATTCCTAGACCCATAAGGAGTCTATCCTATGAAAATCAGAGGTTTAATCGACCTCAAACTCCTCCAAATCACGATTGCCAAAACTGCTCTTTAACTAACTTTTTTCCCGCCAAAACCTGATTTTTGAATGTTGAAGATGGTTGCCCCTTATCCAGAGTAGGGGTGCGATTAGCAGATGCCTGGAAATGGGATGCCCCTTAGTAATTAGGTTACCCCTTATCCAAAGTGAGGGTCCGAATAGCAAATGTCCTCCCATGAACGCAAAAAACACTTTTCGAGCCAATTTCGCAAAATCTTATTTTTCCAAAAACACCTACAAAGAAAAAGCCAAATAAATACAAAATCGAGCACTAACAATATATACAATTGAGATTATATCAGACACAAAAATGTGTCTATCAAATACCCCCAAACCTATTATTTGCTAGTCCTCGAGCAAAAATAAAATAGAAATAAAATCCTAACTCACTGTCGCAGGCATCGTCGATTGCATTTAGCGTATGCAATAAGCCTTTAAACCCCTAGGTGTCCCTAGTGGCGGAGTGTTGTCTCCGGAGGGCTTACCAGAGGTATACCCACAAAACCTTTTTACTCCAGACCCTAGCTATCTACACAGAACCTTGGAAGGCACTAAAGAATCTCCTTGGTTGGCATACTTATTGACTACAGGAGGAAGTACCCTGATGTGAAATTCCAATTGTTGTACACGAGTTTGCACTCAAGCATACTAAAATTCATATGAAGTGACAGAGCTCTACTCAGATAGTCGCACTATGGACATCAATATCCGGAGTCAAAACTAATCACATGGATAGATCAAGAAGATGGATATAGAAAAACATAGATGGTTTTGATGTTTACTAGGTGAACGGTGTTTCTCATATCTGTCTGAAGGCCTCCGCCAAAATGAACCTATCCTAATGGACTGAGATACTAGTCTGACTAATATCAACACACTGGCATATACAAGGGAACCAGTGATTGATAATCCTAACTCTAGGTCAACACAACTGGCATATACAAGGGTTCCAGTGGTCGACTTTATTGAATTTTTGTTTTTGGTCAATGGTCTTTTTTTTTTGTATCTCAATCACTCTAATTCACCCTAGCATTGGTAACAACTTGAATCGTGAGCCCCACCTAATCACTTAGAGAAACATAGTTTAAAAACAAAACAAAATAAAAACAGAAGTGAAAAGGACTCAACGAGATATGGTGAAACTATCATGTTATTTCTAACACCTGAGCTCTGTGCTTTTATGAATAGACTCTTTAGATGTTGCCATCTAGTCAGATTGGTTCCTCAACTCCTACAACCAAAATGCTTCCATCCACTTAGATTGGTTAGTGCCATCCTTAAAGCATAAATTTCTAGGCTCTGGAGTTTAATTGTGCAACTAAAAAGTTTCTCCTATACCCCCAAACTTAAATCTAACATTGTCCTCAATGTTCTAAAGATCAAATTAAAAGCATGAACAAGGAGAAACTGTTACCATTTGAAGCAAAAGAGATAAGGAAAGATATTACCGTGTTGCATGAGAATGGGTTACCTCCCAAGAAGTGCTAAGTTTAATGTCTTCAGCCAGACTAAGAAAGGATTAGTCACCTTATAAATCATAAAGTAATAGCCGAAATATCTGTGGGTCATCAAAACCAAATAGAGCTATCACAAGTAAAAGGAATCTGCAACATGCCAAGAAAATGAACAAATAAAGCACACCCTTGTCTAGTTTCCTGTTTAAGACAGCTACATCTAGTTGTGGTTCAGGTTCAGGATCTATAACTGGGTCCAAATAAAATATTTTCATGGGTTGCATTTCCTCATAGGTTAGATCCAAATGTTCAGGTTCTAGAGTCTGGAAAAACTCAAATAAAAACTTAGAAGCACATAATAATAACCTGAATAATTGAGGATCCTCTAAGTCAATCAGATTTGACTTACACAGCTGACCACAATGAGAGTGGTGATCTTCCTTAAACAAGTATGTCGACTCTAATCTCCTAAAGTAATTAGGTTTAGTCTCAAAACTTAATATTCGACACATTTGAAAATCAAACATTCCCACATTTGGAAGAAAAATATTTGGTGGGAAAACAAAGTCAATCTGGGTATCATAGCCTGGGTAAACCACATCAACCAGAGGATGGGTTTCTAATAACTGAAATTTCTTGTGGACATCACTAGGTTCAGGAAAACGTGTATGAAGATAATCTTGTAAAATGGTTGAGGCACATATGTCAAGTCCCAAGTGAGGGATCTCTGTAAGAGCTAAAGGTAAGGCACAAGGAGAATGATAATCACCCCAAACTTAGAGTTTTGGGTGTCTCTAGATAGACTAGCTACAATTTCCCTAATTTCTAGATCATCAGAATCCTGAAAATGGTCAATTTCTTCGTGTAGATTATACTCAGGTGATGCATCCTCACTCATATTTAAAAGCTGTACGAGTTCATCTTCTTCGTCTAAGACTAATGTTTCTAAGTCTTGGGACTCTAAAACAGTATTCTCAGAATAAACTCGTTCCTCTAAACCATTATCGACTTCGTAAACAGGAAATACTACATCGTCTAAAACGGGGGTATCTCTAATCAAATCCTCGTCCTTTTGAATAGGTGAATAATTATTAAAATTATTTGGATTGAACTAGAAATAATATTATTATTAAGCTCAGTTGGAGTAGCAAATTCCTGATCACTATGCCTATTTATTTCAAATTCTTCATCAACACTATCCTCATCATAATCATTATAATAACATGAAAATGGTTGAACTCATCTAAACAAGTAGTGTAACCAATTTTATCCTCGTCATCCTGTTTATGCAAATAACTATCCTCATTTTCAAGGGTATTATTGGAGACACTATATTGAAAATTAAGATTATTTCGAGCAATTCTTTCGTTCGTCTCAGCTATCAGCTTGAGGGATTCCTCTAAAGAAAGTTTTCTTTCGTCATAAACTAAGTTATTCATCTCAGTATCCTACGTGTCGACTCTTCTAATTTCCTGAGAGACTCTTCTAAAGGAGAAATATAAGAATTTTGCTCATATGACCGGTGCGTATGTGGATAGTAATTGGGCTCACCATGGTATGGACCATAATCTTCAAAAGGCTGATGTTCCCAACCACTATTCACACTATGGTCAAAGTAGTAACGTCCATTTTGAAACTCAGTCGGATATTCGTTGTATTGGCTATTGTAATACAGTTCGACATTATACTGCAGGGGTGTGAGTTTGTCACACAAAATAAAACCCACTGACAGGGGATTCGTGGGTGGATAGAGTCTTACCTCCCGTACCAGACGGGCGATGAACCGTTGAAGTCGACTCAGGCCACCGACTATGTCAGTGTACGAACCGAGGGGCCGAGACAGTATCGTAACTGTCGTCCTTCCCTGCAAACAGTTTATATTTAATTTTAACCCTTCCTTAGGGTTTCAAAATAATAATAATGTCAGTCCAAAAATAAAGTCAAAAATAAAAATGTCCAAAAAGGAAAAGAAAAATTACAAAAATAAAATCCTATTTACAGTTTCTAAAAATAAACAAAATAACTATATACAAAATCTTCTTCTTCACTCCTTTCGGATTCCTCTTTTCTTTCCTTTTATAGAAATTTTTCTTTCCTTGTAGCTTCGCTCCAAATCTGAAAAGAATCTAAAAATACCAAAACGCGTAAAAAAGAACAAAAAAAATAATAAAAATAAAAATAAACCTAAAACAAATCTAAATACAAATCCGCGTCGGCGACGCCAAAAATTGATGTAGTTTTTTAAGTGGTAAATAAAGTTCGTTCAACTCGGACTTGTGTAGACTCAATTTCAGACTTAATAATAGAAAACAATAAAAATAAAGAAAATATATACACAAGGTTTGTCACAATGTCGAGAGATTACTGAGACTCAGGATTCCACCAAACCTCATACCATGTGGTTCAAAAATCAATTCTTAGACAATTATAGCTCTTGTTTATTGACTCTAATTCTTTGCCAGGGTAGATTTTAAAAAGATTAACTGTAAATCACTAGCATGATGCATCAAAAGCACTTAGACCAAGCATACATCATCATACGACTTCACAACTAATTAAGAAAAATCATAAAACGATTAAATTAATATAAAAAGTCATAAAAAGAATTAAATATAATTACCACACATATGAAATATGGCTTCCTCCGTCATCCCAGTGTTGGGGGTTTAGCTCCTCATATTAATCATGATCTCAAAATATGTGTTTGTTGCTCAAAAGATGATTAAAAGAGTGAAAAGTAATAACACAGACTGTTTGCAACAGTGTATTGGTGTTGCAAAACAGCTGTTACAATGGAACTGTTACAGAAAAACTGTTGCTTTGTATCTGATTTTAAGACTGCCCTGAATAGCTTAATGTTCTTCAGCTGTTAAACAGCGACAGTTTTCTGCGACTGTCTACCGAGGGTCAATGTTCTTCAGCTGTTCTTCTTCTTCAACAGTAGCAGCAGCAGAAACAGAGTTTGGTAAAGCTCTGATTTCTTCTTCTCTGGCTCTCCTTAGGTTTCCAAACTCTCGACACCTCTTCTATATGACCCAAGACATCTATTTATATCAAAAATACTGATTAAATCTCTCCCAAATCTTCCAAAATCTCTTTCTTTCTCTTCACGGCCAAGTTGCGATAATTTCTTGTTTTAGGATTTCTACGCGTTTCTGAGCTTTCCTTTTTATTCTAAACTCTTCCTTAGATAGATACAAATCTTTGGGAAGGTTTACAGCATTTTAATCACTCTAAAATTCCCTAAAACAGGTCACACACGTGACTTTCCATATTTTCTTGCTGTGAGAAAAATCCGTCGTTTGAGCCCAATCTAATCGATTTAAACACCCATATCAGATTCCTAGACCCATAAGGAGTCTATCCTATGAAAATCGGAGGTTTAATCCACCTAAAACTCCTCCAAATCACGATTGCCAAAACTGCTCTTTAACTAAACTTTTTTCCCGCCAAAACCTGATTTTTGAATGTTGAAGATGGTTGCCCCTTAGTAATTAGGTTACCCCTTATCCAAAGTGAGGGTCCGAATAGCAAATGTCCTCCCATGAACGCAAAAACAACTTTTCGAGCCAATTTTTCCACACATGTTTATTTCTCCAAAAACATCTACAAAGACAAAAAAAAGCTATAATAAATACAAAATCGAATACTAACAATATATACAATTGAGATTATATCATACAAAAAAATGTGTCTATCACTTTAATGAAGACGAAAAATCAAGTGTGACACTCCTCTGTGAAAATATTGATTTTGATAATTGTAGCAATACGTACATCAACCTCGATATTCTTCTAAGAGAAACTTCAACCACTTTGGAGGATAAAATGGATTTCTCTTTGTCTACTGGAAATTCTATTCTAATTTTTCAGGTTCTACCGTTTGTCTAGCAGCTTGCACAGCTGTGGCGTCTGAACCATCCTCTATATTGACATGTTTTTATTAATTATATGTCATGGGCCTTTGGCCTACTCGTTCCTTAACATGCTAGATTGTCTTAAGCCTGAAACAAGTTTAAATCTGTTTTTGTCTTTAAATTCAGTTAGAGTGGGTTTTTAGGAAATCTTGATGTAATCTCTAGATTAGGGAAGATCAATCCAACGACCCTGTTTTGCTATTAAGGATTGGGTAATCAAAGAACTATTTATGTCCAATCATTTTGTAAGAAGGGTTAAGGAATGAATAAACAAAAATCAGGCTCAACCAATTGGAAGAGTAGGTTACTGAAGTTGTTCTTCAGAAATTGTTGTTGATTCACAACATTTGGTATCAGCTTATCGATCCTGTGTACCTGAATCATGACGGGAACTGGACGAACTCCAACTTTAAAAGAGATTACTAACCAGCAGAAGCTGGATGGTGATCGAATTCCAGTGTTAGAGAATTAGGTTAAGGTGCTCAATACTAAGATGGACTCGGTACAATCTTCTTTAGATCAACTCCTAGCTCGTCTTGCAGTTGCAGCTCCTACACATCCCTCCCTTGACTCTGATTTAAACTCATCAAATCAAAATAATCCGTTTGATGATGGTGGTCATAATTCTGGATTTCATCTCACCACATGTAACTTTATTCGTCAATCGAAAATTGATTTTTCTAGATTTGATGGTTCAAATCCTAGAGGTTGGGTTATAAAGTGTGAACGTTATTTCCTTCTTAATTCTGTGGATCCGACGAAAAAGGTAGATCCCGCCTCTATCCATTTAGATGGTAAAGATGATGCTTGTTTCTTAGATTATTTAGAAGGGAAACCATTTATAGCGTGGGATACCTTTGCTTTGGATGTGTGATGTCGTTTCGAAGATGTTCTTTATGATAATTATGTTTGTAGTTTTAACAAACTCACTCAAACATCGACTGTTGAGGAATATAACAAACACAATGAATCTCTGAAAGCAATTATGAAATCTAAGAATAAGAATTTGTCTGAGTATTATTTTACAATGAGTTTTCTAAGTGGGTTGAAAGAAGAAATCCGTAATCCAGTACAAATGTATAATCCAACTAGTGATACAGAAGCATTTTATCTAGATCGCATTCAACAAGCATCTGTGCAGAGTTCTGCTAGAACATATAGACAATTTCCTAGACAATTTCAACCATCATCTAGCTCATTTTCACCTTCCACCACCTTCAAACAATCCTTATCTCCACTTACTAATTTACCTAAACCATCATTTTCCTCAGACAAGCCCATCATTACACATCCCATTACACCAACTAAACCTGAACCACCAATACCACCAATCAAACGCCTTACTCCTGCACAAATGCAAGCTAGGCGTGACAAGGGTCTCTGCAACAATTATGATGCCTTTTATCGTCCTGGTCACCGTTGTAAAACCCAACAATTATTCATGCTTGTGGCCTATTATGAAGATCCATCTTCTCCCTCTTTGGATGAATCCGAAGAAGAAGAAATTTCACCTACAACTTCAGTGGATACAACTATGGAAATTTCTCTCCATGCACTGACTGGGGTGATCACTCAAACTACTATTCGAGTTTCAGGCAAACTCAATAAGAAGGATATTTTGGTTCTAATTGATACAGGTAGCACTCACATTTTTGTGGATTCTTCTCTGGCTACCAACTTAAATTTACATGTTGCACCTACTGGTCAAATGCTAGTGACAGTAGAAAATGGTGACACCACTATGAGCCAAGGCATCTGTGAAGGGTTGAACTGGTCTATGCATGGCTATGATTTTTCTGGCGATTTGAGGGTCCTTCCATTAGGGGGTGTGATATGGTTTTAGGTGTGGACTGGATGAGACAATTGGGGGATGTATTGTTCAATTTGGCTGAACTGAAAATTTCTTTCCTTCATCAAGGGAGACAAATAACACTACAAGGCAGTTCTTCTACTCCTTCTTGCAACATGATTAGTGGCGAGTCATTCTTGAAATTTCTTAAAAATAATACCCCTACAATCATTGGTCAATTTTTCTCTTTATCTGCCACCCCCATTTCCCCAATACCATCTGAAATTTCCTCCCTTCTCGACAACTTTCAAGATGTCTTTT
This sequence comes from Papaver somniferum, assembly GCF_003573695.1. Classification (NCBI taxonomy): domain Eukaryota; kingdom Viridiplantae; phylum Streptophyta; class Magnoliopsida; order Ranunculales; family Papaveraceae; genus Papaver; species Papaver somniferum. The sequence continues at coordinate 77,806,231 of NC_039359.1, read as the reverse complement.
CTACACCCACTACACTACCTCCTTCTAGAGAATTAGACCACAAAATACCCTTAAAACCTAATTCAGTACCTGCATCTCAAAGACCCTATAAATGCCCATATATACAAAAAACTGTGGTGGAAAAATTGGTTCAGGAGATGTTAGATTCTGGTCTTATTCAGGACAGCCATAGTCCTTTTGCTGCACCAATTTTGTTGGTTAAGAAGAAAGATGGATCATGGAGATTCTGTGTAGAGTATAGGAAACTCAATGACATGACTGTCAAAGATAAGTTTCCTATTCCACTTATTGAAGAGCTTTTATATGAACTCAATGGAGATATAATATTCACTAAACTGGATTTAAGAGCAGGGTACCATCAAATTAGAATGCACTTGGATGACATCTATAAGTCTACCTTCAAGACACACCATGTCCACTATGAATTCAAAGTAATGCCATTTGGTATTACTAATGCACCTTCTACATTTCAGGCCCTCATGAACAAAATTTTTCAGCCATCTTTGAGGAAATTTGTTCTTGTGTTCTTTGATGATATATTGATTTATAGTCATTCCTTGGAGGAGCATATGGTTCACATTTCTCAAGTACTTATTACCTTGCTCAGACAACACTCTTTATATTACAATTTCAAGAAATGTTGCTTTGATCAGCCTCAATTTGCTTACTTGGGCCATCTCATTACTGCTGATGGAGTTGCAGCTGATTCAGAGAAAATATCTGCAATGCAACATTGGCCACAACCAACTAATCTGAAGCAATTGAGAGGGTTTTTAGGTCTCACTGGTTGTTACAGAAGATTCATTAAGGGATATGGCACCATTAGTAAACCAATTACAGACATGCTTAAGAAGGATGCTTTCCAGTGGTCTCCAACTGCATTACAAGCCTTCTTGGATCTCAATACTGCAATGACTACTGCTCCAGTTTTGGCCCTCCCAAATTTTTCCTTACCATTTGAACTAGAGACTGATGCTTGCTCTAGAGGAGTTGGTGTTGTTTTGATGCAGTTAGGTAAACCCATTTCCTTTTTTAGTAAACCTCTTGGACCCAAAGATCTTGCTCTATCCACTTATGAAAAGGAACTATTAGCCATAGTGATGGCAGTACAGAAGTGGAAACATTACCTCTCCCACAATCAGTTCATTATACATACTGATCACCAGAGTCTGAAATTTTTTATGGAATAAAGGATGACATCTGTGCTGCAACAAAAGTGGCTAATGAAATTGCTGGGTTTGGATTATGTGATTCAATACAAGAAAGGTAAGGACAACACAGATGCTGATGCATTGTCAAGATTACCTTCTGCCTCTACTTGCTCTTCCATTTCTATGACACAACCCTTATGGGCTCAAGACATTATCTCCAGCTATGAGGATGACTCCACTGTCCAACAACTTCTTGCTCAACTGATAATTCATCCTAAACACAAGTTTTTATCCCTCAGTGGTGGCATCTTGAGGTACAAGTCTACATTATATATTGGCTTTGGCAAGCAGGTTAGAGCTTCAATCCTGCATTCAATGCATGCTTCTTCTGTTGGTGGCTACTCAGGTATGTGGGGTACTTATACTAGAGCTAAAGCATATTTTTATTGGCCTAAGATGAAACAAGATATCATCCATTTTGTTGCCACTTGTGATATATGTCAATGTAACAAAAATGAGCATTCTTCCCCAGCTGGTGTTCTACAACCACTGCCTATTCCTGACACTGCTTGGCAGCACATATCTATGTACTTCATTGAAGGATTTCCACTCTCCAACAAGAAATCTGTGATACTGGTGGTGGTTGACAGACTCACCAAGTATAGTCATTTCATTGCTCTCAACCACCCATTCACTGCCTTATCTGTGGCTAAAGAATTTCTTCATCACATTTTCAAGCTCCATGGCTTACCATCCTCTAATGTATCAGACAGGGATAAATTTTTTATCAGCCACTTTTGGTAGGAGTTTTTCAAGTCACTTGGCACCACATCGAACTTAAGCACAACATATCATCCACAATCTGATGGGTGGACTGAGAGAACCAATGCTTGCTTGGAACAATACCTCAGATGTATGACTGGTAACACTCCTAAATTTTGGGTAACTGGTTGGGTTTAGCTGAATGGTGGTGTTTGAGGGTGAAAACGGTTTCTGCTGACTTCGGTAATTTTGGGCGTGTGGGTGAGAAACGAGTCTAAACCCTAAGCAATATACTGCAAGGGAGTACTTTAGATTCGAGATATCAATTTGTACAAATCCGGCTTAAACCAAGAAATGGTCGTTCCAGACTTGCTTCGGTCACAAAGAGGAAGAGAAGGGTTGGTTTTTGGGAGGGAAGCGAAGAGAGTGTTGAGACCAGAATAGTTGATTTTGAAGAGTAGTTGTTTTGTGACTTGTATCAGAAAGTGGGAAGCTAACAGATGGGAAATCTAATAAACGTTTTCTGAGTGTTGTATGCTCCTGACCAGAACTTGTTGTTCGGTGGAAAAAGGTAATGCCTATTTATACAAGTCGAAGTGAAACGTACTCTGGTCTCATTAAGAAATGGAAAACGGGTGAGTAAATGGGAGGAGGTGGTAACCGATAACGCTTGGAATTGATATTCCATAAAAGAAAGCGTTTCACCCTTACTCCGTGTATTTACTAACCGCCTCATCCTTATGATACTTTCTTATAACAAGCGTAGTGTACGCCGCACGCTGTAAACCGCCAAACCAATACCCAATGAGCATCCCCCAGTTTGTGACATGTGTTGATGTCTCGAGTTTTTTCGTGGAAAACATGGAGCATGTTTTTGTTGTCTGGAAAGTTGATCTTGGGAGACTTGCAGGCTCGGTGGTGACCTTCAACGGTCGAGATTTGGTATCTTAAGAGGAAGGTAGCCATTGATTATTGCAACCTTTCGTTTGGTAGCCAGTTCCATGAAAGTATGATCAGTATGGATTTAATGTGGCCCATTTTAGGCGCGGACAAAAGTTAAGGTTTTGGCTTTGTTTAGGCGAAACCAAAATAGAGCCAAAGGTTGCCATGCGTTAGCTGGTAACCTTGGATGGATAAGATATGCATCTTAGATGAAAAGTGGTCGTTGATTGTTGCAGGCCTTCGTTTTGGTAGCCGTATTGGGAATGCCGGCATGGTATGGCGCGGCAAGATGATTGGAATGACATTGGCACATGTGTCATGGCATGCCTTGGCGCGGTTTGGCGTGGCCAAAACTAGGGTTTTGGGCCAAAGGTTACCATGCATTGTTTGGCGACCTCAGACGGCAATGATTTGCATCTAGGATGGAAGGGTGGTCGTTGATTGTCGCACGCCTTCGTTTTGGTAGCAGCATGGGGAAGGCCGACATGGTATGGCGCGGCAAGGTGGTTAGCATGCCATTGGAACATGTGGCATGTCATGCCTTGGCGCGGTTTGGCATGGCCAAAACTAGGGTTTTGGTCCAAAAGTTACCATGCGTTGTTTGTTGACCTTGGACGGCTAGGATTTTCATCTATGATGGAAGGGTGGTCGTTGATCGTCGCACGCCTTCATTTTGGTAGACGCATAGGGAAGGCCGACATGGTATGATATGACAAGGTGGTTGGTATGCCATTGGCACATGTGGCATGGCATGCCTTGGCGCGGTTTGGCGTGGCCAAACTAAGGTTTTGGGCCAAAGGTTACCATGCGTTTTTTGTCGACCTTGGACGGCTAGGATTTGCATCTAGGATGGAAGGGTGGTCGTTGATCGTCGCACGCCTTCATTTTGGTAGCCGCACAGGGAAGGCCGGCATGGTATGACGCGGCAAGGTGGTTGGCATGTGTATTTGCACATGTGGCATGGCATGCCTTGGCGCGGTTTGGCGTGGCCAAAACTAGGGTTTTGGGCCGAAGGTTACCATGCATTGTTTGGCAACCTTGGACGACTAGGATTTGCGTCCAGGATGGAAGGGTGGCCGTTGATCATCGCAAGCCTTCGTTTTGGTAGCCGCATAGGGAAGGCCGGAATGGTATGGTGCGGAAAGGTGGTTGGAATGCCAATGACACATGTGGCATGGAATTCCTTGGCGCGGTTTGGCGTGGCCAAAACTAGGGTTTTGGGCCAAAGGTTACCATGCGTTGTTTGGTGACCTTGGACGGCTAGGATTTGCATCTAGGATGGAAGGGTAACTGTTGATCATCGCACGCCGTCGTTTTGGTAGCCGCATAGGGAAGGCCGACATGGTGTGGCACGGTAAGGTGGTTGGCATGCCATTGCCACATGTGGCATGGCATTCCTTGGCGCGGTTTGGCGTGGCCAAAATTAGGGTTTTGGGCCAAAGGTTACCATGCGCTGTTTGGCGACCTTGGACGGCTCGGCTTTGCATCTAGGATGGAACGGTGCACATTGATCGTCGCACACCTTCGTTTAGGTAGCCGCATGGGGAAGGCCGGCATGGTGGGGCCAAGGCCAATGGCGCGGATGGCTTGGCATAGTGGGGCCAAGGGTTTGGTACAGACGGCTTGGCATGGTGGGGGTCAAGGCAAGGTGCGGTTGGCTTGGCATGGCAGGGCCAAGGGTTTGGCATGCCATTGGCACATGGTGCGGCTATCATGGTTGGGGCCAAGGCAAGGCGCAGTTGGCTTAGCATGATAGGGCCAAGGGTTTGGCATGCCATTGGAGCATGGTGCGGCTAGCATGGTTGGGGCCAAGGCAAGGTGCGGTTGGCTTGGCATGGTGGGGCCAAGGGTTTGGCATGCCATTAGCGCAGGGTGCGGCTAGCATGGTTGGCATGCCTTGGCGCGGAGATGTGGCTGGCATGGTTTGCCATTGGCACAGTGGTGCGGCTGGCATGGTTGGCATGCCTTGGCGCGGTAGCATGAGAAATTAGGGTTTGGCATAGATGATGTCGGTCAATGTTAAGGGTCCTGCCGTGGAACATGACACATAAAAAAAAAGGTACCCTGGTAATTCTTACGTAGGCATGCTGATCGATTCAAGAAATGTGCTAATGGTCATAGTGACATCATGTCAGTTGTACGATTTTACGATTTTAACCCTAAGTTAAAAACCACCATCAACATTAAGTCCCCTGCTTAGCTCGGAACAGGAGCATTGTTGCGAGGTAAGCATAAGATAGTGACGGGCAAGGACAAAAATCGTACCGACAAGTCGTGGAAAGATGGTCCGGAAGGTCCTACTAACCTTTTTCGAGAGGTAAGGAGAGTCCATGATCCTCGTGTTTGGCGGCCTTGCGTAGATTCTATTAGTGGTGTATACCGTGAAGTGGTGAGATGAAGATCGTCGGCTTAGTATGGATATGCATCACCTTGGCTGGGTTAGGGAAAATCATGACGCTGGCTTGGCGAGTTGTCGGTGTTGGAGCGGCAAGTCATGGCGCCGACGGCTTGGCATGGTGGGTCCAAGGCAATGGCGCAGTTCGGTGAGGCAAAGCATGCGGACGGCTTGGCATGTGGGGCCAAGGCATGGCACGGTTCTGGCGAGGCAAGCATGGAGGACGACTTGGCGTGGTGGGGCCAAGGAAATGTCGCAGTTTGGTGAGGCAAAGCATGCGCGGACGGCTTGGCATGTGGGGACAAGGCATGGTGCGGTCCTGGTGAGGCAAGCATGGCGGATGGCTTGGCATGGTGGGGCCAAGGAAATGATGCGGACGGTCTTGGCATGGTGATTGGTCATCGCGGGCAAGGTTGCCTCTTTTCCTTACTTGACTCAAATATGAAGTCCTTTCCTTATTCAAACCCCCAAGTATCACGCATATAAAAGGAAGTCCGGCCTCTCCTTTTACTTCACACCTATATTTTTTTTTTATTCTGGCCGTGTGGTAACAGTAAAGCGGACGAGCGAATCCCAGGTATGTCTTCCAACACTTCCTCTTTAACTTGCTTTTCTTGTTTTTTTTTTTGTGTTAGTGCAAACCCTAGCTGTAGGCGTACCTTTTCGTGAACTTGTAGAAATATTGTCCTTCTGCGTTGGTATGAATCCTAGCCGTAGGTATGCTTTGCACGAACTTGTAGTAACATTTAGGCGTGAATACCATATTGATGTTGGCCACCTCAATTATCGTGAAAAGTAGGCATGCATGAGCTGGTAATTGTCATTCCCTTCTCGCGAAAACCTAGCTTCTAGGGTTTACTCCTTTTTCCTGGTGTGACCGTGTGTATGGTTCCCGTGGTGGGGCGCGCCTCCTCGGCCGGGCGCGAATTTCCCGATGCAGGGTACGGTCTTGGCATGAGAAGGTGATGCAGGGTCTGTCAGTCCCCATTTCTTTGCCTATGCGCATTATGACTTTGAAAAAAATTGGCTTGCGACCAGGATGGATCTTCTGTGTCGAAAGATGTTGGTAATTCCAATCCAAACATAGATGATGAGTTCTTTACAACATCTGCCATGATTAGGAGAAATCATCCCAAGTATGTGTCGATTCTTCTGACTGGTCCGAAAAGTGAAGGAGAGGCCCGGTCGGTTCGGCCAGGAGGTGTAATAAGGTTTTGTCTTCAGAGGAAAGAGTATCATGCTTCTCATATTGACTTTAAAATCTCTATGAGTTCGTTGCGTCCCTTTGAGAAATTGATGAGATTCATGATGAGCCAGGAATGTGTAAAAGCCAGTTTGACCAAGGCGCATATCATTGATGATGTCGCGGATTCCGCAGTGATTCAAATTAGGAAAGATATTCCATGCTTGATTGTTTTTATTTCCAGATGGTGTCCAGACACTCACACGGCCATATGCAGGTGGGGTGAAATGACTATCTCCTTAGAGAGCGTAGCCGTGTTGCTAAACCTTCCTGCAACAGGAAACCTCAATGTCAAATTGTCTGCAGATGAAGAAGAAATGCGCGCTGCTCTGGTTGCGAAATCAAAAGGATTCGTTCGGAAAGAAAACGAGACGAGGTGCTTCTATGGATGGTGGGTGCCTTAGTGGTTTCCCGATAGGTTGGATCTGAATCAGAAGAATAATACGCCTCATGTCGCGACGTTCTTGGCTCTTTGGTTATCCAGAGATATTTTCGATGACGGCTCGGGTAAGAAGGAGATAAGACAGGAACTTATCAAGTTTGCCATAAAATTGGCAAAAGGTGTCGTTATCCCTATTGGCGGCGTGTTTCTTGGTTCTCTGTACACACATTTGGATCAGCTGGTCGCGGACATGTGCGCTTCAAATGGTTACATGAAAGTGGATTCGTATATTCATGCCGCCTTTCTCCAAGCATGGCTGTGGGAGCACTTCGAAAGGTATGCTCCAAAACCGTTGGCCGTAATTCCCGAGTCTTGGGGTGGATCTAGGATACTGCGCTGGTCGAATAGGCGCCTAAAGATTGGTTCGAACCTGGTTGGATTCTTTGACAGCTCGCACACGGTCAATTTTCGTCCATGGGATCTGGTGCATGCGTCCATAACTCAGATCAGTACCTTTGCTCCTGCTCCGAGCATGTCTTTGTCTTCTGATAAAGAGGATATGAGTATTGGAGAGATGGTGTTCATGCGAAGCTACACGCCCGGTTATGTGCCATCTTTCTTTCGAGGATCTTGCAAAGCTGTCTCTTAAAATATCGACAGGGCGGCTCGGCATATGGGTTTTGACCAAGGGGTCCCACTTGTTCGTTATCCGGTTGTTCCAGAAGTCTCGTTGCCAACTGTTCTCCATGCTACTGTTCTAGTGTCGGGTAAAAGTATCCCTTTCTTGCTTGCAGAACGAAATCCATCAACAACCTCCAAATATAACATGTTTTGGCAGGATGAGTTTCTCGTTTTTCATGGATTCGTGAATGATGTGGTAGAAAACCGTCGCGGTAAGCCTTCTCCTGCGGTTTTAGCGGAGCATCCACTGCTGAGGGATCCTTCTTCGCCCAAGCAAAAATCCGTTAGCCCGAATGAAGATAGTCCCCAAGTGAAGGAGAAAGGATCTAAAAGCCGTGCAGATGGTTCCCAGTCAGTTTCGACAGCCCTACCGACTTTCAGTTCGTCCAATACGCGGGTACGTGTGATTTTCCTCTTGACTTTAGTTGGATCGTGTATATCCTTGTTTCTTTCTTGAGTATCCATTTTTGTATCTTGCCTAGGGTCTCAGCAGCGTGAACGCCTTTACCAAACTTGCAAGTAGTCAGAAAACATCGCTTCTCGAGACGGGGGGTGGCGGTGCTGAGCCTATCCGCGGCGATGGGGAACCCAAGAAGGATGAAAGCTAAGAGTTCAGTGATGGCGATAGTAGTTCTTCCGACAGCAGTGCTGAATCTCCCTCTAACCAGTCTGAAAGCGAATCAGTGAGTCTCCCGCATGTTTTTTTTCATTATCTTTGGAAAATATCTAATCCGTGATGTCATAGGGGGAAACCGTTTCTGAAGATGGCCCTGAGACGGAGACTGGTGGTGATACAAATTTGTCTCCAATTGTGGAATTCGCACCGGGCGACCTTGAAATGGATGTTGATCGAGATGAAAACGTCGTTGTGACTCAGACAATGAAGAGTACTCCAGTGGCAGCAGGTGCAATTGTCGTTAGGAATCCCTTGCCGGTTTCTGATGTAGACGCGGGCGCCACTTTCAACCCTCCATACCTGGTTCCTTATCCGGATCATGTGTTGATCGAGGGATTTAGCGTTCCAACCAAACATGCGGCGCTATACACCAAGATATGGGAAAGCTACAGACATATCACCATGACCAAAAAGGTTACTGGTCGATTTGCGTTGGTTAAGCGTGTGGAGGAATCTTTTTCTTCGATTGACGACATGTGCAACGTGACCGGTAATATTCTTTCTGAGGATGTAATATCGAGCTGGAGGTTCCATCGTGACATATGTGTAAACTTAGAGTTCAATGTTCCTTGGTTCGTTGACAGTTTCTCTGAGGTTGAAAAGTTGCTGGTCGAAACAGTCGAAGGTCCTTCTGCGGATATGGTAAAGAAACATGAATCGGAAGTCGAAAAATTGTCCAGAAAGCTAAAGTTGAAGAGGGCGGCTCTCCAAAGCACGAAGGAGGCTCTTTCTAAGAAGAGCAAGCCATTGTTGAAAAACTTTTCTTGAATGTATTTCTGTCTTCTGAACTTCTTATTTTTAGGTTTTTTTTTTTGAAAGGGAAATGAAACGCCTAGTTTATGGTTTTGATTTCCTGGATTTTTGGGTTGATAGACAAATGTTACCTTGATGGTTTTAGATTATTATTTTGGAATGAATTGTTTTGGAATGGATTGTTTTGGGAATGATGTTGTCTTTGTTACGATTGCAAGTGACGCAAACATCCTAGGAAAACCATGGAACTGTGAGCGTTGCGTGTCGGTAGATGACATGGGGTGAAACATAACATGGCTATAGGTTTTATCATTCCCGTGAAAACTTGAAATAGCAAACCATGTATTTTGTCTAGGTAAGACTTACTCGTTTTTCACGTCTCCTGATGAAAAGGGAATCTTCTGGGTGTAAGACGAGTTTTACGGGAGGCACCGCCGTGATTGTGGAAAGTCCCCAGTAGTCTCATCTGATAATCGAGTCGCCGATCCCTGGTTGGATCGTTCGCTTTTAACCTCTAGGCAGTCCCCAATCATCCCTCGCCGCGTCAAGACTGATAATCGGGTCGTCTGGTAACAAAGTCGTCGATTCCTGAGAGGATCGCCTGCTTAACCGCCTTGATGTCTAGGTCGAATCATGATATCGGTGGTCCGAAATTGACATCGTAACCGAAAGATCAATCTCCCACTGTGGTCGCCAATTGTTTGAGGGTGAAAACGGTTTCTGCTGATTTCGGTATTTTCGGGCGTGTGGGTGAGAAACGAGTCTAAACCCTAAACAATGTACTGCAAGGGAGTACTTTAGATTCGAGAGATCAATCTGTACAAATCCGGCCTAAACCAAGAAATTGACGTTCCAGACTTGCTTCGGTCACAAAGAAGAGGAGAAGGGTTGGTTTTAGGGAGGGAAGCGAAGAGAGTGTTGAGACCAGAATAGTTGATTCTGTAAGAGTAGTTGTTTTGTGACTTGTATCAGAAAGTGGGAAGCTAACAGATGGGAAAGCTAGCAAACGTTTTCTGAGTGTTGTATGCTCCTGACCAGAACTTGTTGTTCGGTGGAAAAAGGTAATGCCTCTTTATACAAGTCGAAGTGAAACGTACTCTGGTCTCATTAAGAAATGGAAAACGGGTGAGTAAATGGGAGGAGGTGGTAACCGGTAATACTTGGAATTGATGTTCCATAAAAGAAAGCGTTTCACCCTTACCCCGTGTATTTATTAACCGCCTAATCCTTATGACATTTTCTTATAACGAGCGTAGTGTACGCCGCATGCTGTAAACCGCCAAACCAATACCCAATGAGCATCCCCCAGTTTGTGACATGTGTTGATGTCTCGAGTGTTTTCGTGGAAAACATGTAGCATGTTGTTGTTGTATGGCAAGTTGAGCTTGGGAGTCTTGCCGGCTCGGTGGTGACCATCAACGGTCGATATTTTGCATCTTAAGAGGAAGGTAGCCGTTGATTATTGCAACCTTTCGTTTGGTAGCCAGTGGCAGAAAGTATGATCAGTATGGCTTTAATGTGGCCCAGTTTAGGCGCGGCCAAAAGTTAGGGTTTTGTGTTTGTTTAGGCGCGACCAAAGAAGGGCCAAAGGTTTCCATGCGTTAGCTGGTAACCTTGGACGGCTAAGATCTGCATCTTAGATGAAACAGTGGCCGTTGATTGTTGCAGGCCTTCGTTTTGGTAGCCGTGTATGGAAGGCCGGCATGGTATGGCGTGGAAAGGTGATTGGCATGCCATTGGCACATGTGGCGTGGCATGGCATGCCTTGGCGCGGTTTGGCGTGGCCAAAGCTAGGGTTTTGGGCCAAAGGTTACCATGCGTTGTTTGGCGACCTTGGACGGCTAGGATTTGCATCTAGGATGGAAGGGTGGCCGTTGATCGTCGCATGCCTTCGTTTTGGTATCCGCACAGGGAAGGCCGTCATAGTGTGGCGCGACAAGGTGGTTGGCATGTCATTGGCACATGTGGCATGGCATGCCTTGGCACGGTTTGGCATGGCCAAAACTAGGGTTTTGGGCCAAAGGTTACCATGCGTTGTTTGGAGACCTTGGACGTCTAGGATGGAAGGGTGGCCGTTGATCGTCGCACGCCTTCGTTTAGGTAGCCGCATGGGGAAGGCCGACATGGTGGGGCCAAGGACAATGATGCATATGGCTTGGCATAGTGGGGCCAAGGGTTTGGTACGGACGACTTGGCATGGTGGGGCCAAGGAAAGGTGCGGTTGGCTTGGCATGGCGGGGCCAAGGGTTTGGCATGCCATTAGCGCAGGGTGCAGCTAGCATGGTTGGGGCCAAGGCAAGGTGCAGTTGGATTGGCATGGTGAGGCCAAGGGTTTGGCATGCCATCGGCGCATGGTGCGGCTAGCATGGTTGGCATGCCTTGGCGCGGAGATGTGGCTGGCATGGTTTGCCATTGGCACAGTGGTGCGGCTGGCATGGTTGGCATGCCTTGGCGTGGAGATGTGGCTGGCATGGTTTTCCATTGGCACAGTGGTGCGACTGGCATGGTTGGCATGCCTTGGCGTGGAGATGTGGCTGGCATGGTTTGCCATTGGCACAGTGGTGCGGCTGGCATGGTTGGCATGCCTTGGCGCGGAGATGTGGATGGCATGGTTTGCCATTGGCACAGTGGTGCAACTGGCATGGTTGGCATGACTTGGCGCGGAGATTTGGCTGGCATGGTTTTCCATTGGCACAGTGGTGCAGCTGGCATGGTTGGCATATCTTGGAGCGGTAACATGAGAATTAGGGTTTGGCATAGATGATATCGGTCAATGTTAAGGGTTCTGCCGTGTAACATGACACATAAAAAAAAGGTACCCTGGTAATTCTTACGTAGGCATGCTGATCGATTCAATAAATGTGCTAATGGTCATAGTGACATCATGTCAGTTGTACAGTTTTACGATTTTAACCCTAAGCAAAAAACCATCATCAACAGGTGGTTTAACACAAACTATCACACTAGCATAAAAATGTCACCATTTCAAGCCTTGTATGGATACACACCACCTCATTTGGTTTTTCCAGTTCATACTATTACTTCTGTAGCTTCTGTTCAAGAATACCTCCAAGAAAGAGACCATATGTTGCAGCTACTCAAAGAAGACTTAGCCAAGGCTCAAGATAGGATGAAATACTTTGATGATAAACATAGGAGTGACAGGTCATTTGATGTGGGTGACATGGTTTTTCTAAAGCTTCAGCCTTATAGGCAGTCTTCTGTAGCTTTGATGAAGAACTTCAAACTATCTTCAAAGTATTATGGCCCATTTGAAGTTTTGCAGAAAATTGGAGATGTTGCTTGTAAGTTAAAATTGCCAGTTGGGTCAAGGATACACCCAGTCTTTCATGTGTCTCAGCTGAAGAAAAAGATTGGTTTGCATCTTCCTATTACTTCCTCTCTGCCACTGGTGGACACCTCAGGCTCCTTCATTGTTACCCACTTGAAGTTTTAGAATCCAGGGTGACATTGCGTGCTGATGAACATATACCTCAACTTCTCATTCACTGGTCTAATTCTACACCAGAAGAAGCAACATGGGAAGGTACATTTCTCACATTCAAGCTCAATTCCCTAACTTCATCCTTGAGGACAAGTATGATTAAATGTGGAAGGTATTGTCATGGGCCTTTGGCCTACTTGTTCCTTAACGGGCTAGATTCTCTCAAGCCTGAAACAAGTTTAAATCTATTTTTGTCTTTAAATTCAGTTAGAGTGGGTTTTTAGGAAATCTTGATGTAATCTCTAGATTAGGGCAGCTCAATCCAACGACCCTGTTTTGCTGTTGAGGATTGGGTAATCAAAGAACTATTTATGTCCAATCATTTTGTAAGAGAGGGTTAAGGAATGAATAAACAAAAATCAGGCTCAACTAATTGGAAGAGTAGGTTACTGAAGTTGTTCTTCAGAAATTGTTGTTGATTCACAAAATTGTACTCTCAAGGGTCATGAACTCTCCAATTGTTTCAAGTACAAACATAAGATAAGATATGTCAATAAATTTCAACGAAGAGCAAATCGATTAGGAAACAAGCTCAAACTTGTTCAGAAGTCGTCTGAGGTATGTAAACTTATCTACTCTCCAAAGAAGTTAATTTCCAAAGAGAGTATACCTCTAGAGAAAATAATACGGTCTAAACAGTCTGTTAAACAGGGTTTTAAAAATTCCGTTCAAGAAGGTTATGGTGGACAGATCATTGTTCACCCCAGCACAACTTAATTGTGTTGTTGGTGTATCTTGTCTCATGTGTATGGCTCAAAAGAGACAAGACTTTGCACACGTCAAGCTTTAGAGATTTTTTTTTTGTTTTGTTTTTTCTTCTTTTAGTTTTGTTTTTTCTCCTGTTGGAATACCTTTTCATATCTAATTGATGTTGAAAAAGGTTTCCTTGTTTGATTATTAAAAAGAGGGTTAAAATCGATAATTCTTCCTTCTTCAAGGTTGTGAGTACGTGAATCCTTTTAGTTGTATAAAGGTTCTGTAACCCTACATTCCTTTTTCCTTCTCTAAAAAACTCTTTTTATCACAAGGGTGCTTGCTGAGCTTGATTTGTGAATTTCTCTCACAATCTCATACTTGTATGGAGACTCCAAGCATCATGTCTTCTGATAGAAAAGAGGTTAATATGATTGTTAATCCATCAATCATGAAGGAAAAAGATATATCTCCAGTACCCTATTCCATGAAAAGAAAAAGGATGAATGTGAGGAAACCAAGGGCTGTCCCTTCATATCTTCATAAGTTTTCTAGTGTTCTTGAAGAGTTGAAGGAAACACGAAAGGAGATACAACAAATAAAGGCTATTGTTTTTAGGACTCTTAAAATTCAGAAGGCCCTGGTTCGGCATCAATCAAGAAGGTTTGTTGGAATTGACTCATATCTTCATGAAACTTATGTTCCAATGGCTGTTGACGACAAGGAGTCTGGGGACGATAAATAATTTTTCAAAGGTCTTAATCTCTAGGAAACTTCTTATGAGAATTTATTCTTGTGTTTTAAGAAGGATAACTAGGGTTTGGAATAGAAATTATTGTGAGACACATAGCTATTGCCAACGAGTTTCATCTTGCAATGTTTTTAGATTTATTTATTTAAATTCTAAAGTTTATTTGGAAGATGATTTCGCAGTATTAATCTTTACTGGTTTTATATATTGCAAAAATTGTTATTGGATATGTGTGTTTGGGTTCGTAAAATATGATTGTCCCATATATGTCAAAAGTTATGCCTATTATGTCATTATGCAAATATTGATGGAAGATATGATGAACTTTTAATCGCAAAGACTAAGTCTACTATATGTATTTATGAAAATATTGATGAAAAATAGAATGAATCTTTGTATATTACGCAGTATTGATCTTTCCATGATCCACTTCTATGTGAAAGTACTGTGCGGCTCCGTAAGTTCTCTTATGTTAAGCATTTCCGATTAAATTAATCATGTGATCTCTTGTGGTTAATTTAATTGAGATTTATGGATACAAATTCATGAAATTTATTAATGTCCAAAAAAATCCTTCTTTTCTTGTAAAAGTAAGGCCGCTCTTGTTGTTCTTTCGGGAATGACATTTTATGGAGGACATTTCTTAATTGAACTTGTGCTTAATTGCCAAATCTTTGTGGGGAGTGCCTGTGGAATATTGTAGGAGTTTTCTTTTATCTTTATAAATTCCTTGATGAATACACTAAGTTTCGACTATGTGAAATCATCGAAACAAAGTTGATATGTTCTCTTTTAGTCATGAAGTGTCTCTACAAGAATTTCATTATGATCCCATTAGTCTCGTACCTTTGCCAATTTATATTGACAAAAAGGGGGAGAATTAATGTGTAGTTCACACTACAAATACATATGGTTTACGGATCATTATGTAAGGGGGAGTGGTTTTCATTGTGAGATGAAGTATTGACTAAGGGGGAGTGACACATATCACCACAGTATTGTTGTCAAAGTTGTGATACAATTGGACTTTGATGCTGTGTAATAATACTATGACACTGCATAACAATGATTGAGAGCTACTGTTTTCTGATTGTTATAGATACGGATCTTCAACAACTATGATGTTGATTTGAACACATTCAAAATCACTGAAGTACTTGGAATTGACGAAGATTTAGAATAATGTTGAAGAACCAAGGAAATCAAGCATTTGGATGAAAAGCTACAAAGTTTTATTTATTTTGTAATCCATATGTATTGATAGTTTTGTCATAAAATTGACAAAGGGGTTGATTATTAGAGCACTGCTCGGTCGAACTCACAAGCGTTTCTATCTCAAACTTGTTTGTCAAGTTTAGTTACCAAAACTATAAGTCTTGATTTCTAGTCTACTTATAGCTAAGTCTCGGATTAGGATAGAAAGTGTAGTTGAGCATTAGAATTCACGGCGTTCATCGATTGAAAACGAAGAACTACTAAGGGGAGCTTGTGGAACTCATCCATCACTCAAAAGTCTATCTACTCTATCTCTTATTTGATAAAAAAGTCGTATAGCTATATAGACTTCAATTATACACATTTGATATTTCGAGCTAAGTTTAACTCGCTCACATATTTCTCGAAATATGTGTTTGTAGCTTTCTCTTTAAGCAAGTTCATCTTATATTCTTGACGAAAGTCAAAAGACGATCATGTGAAAATCGCCTTGTAATATCTTACATGATTTGTGTGAGACAATCATTTGATGTAGACTCGGAATGTTTCGTATTGATCATTCGATCACTTGAAAATTGCTTTGAAGCTAATATTTTGTGTGAGACATCTATTGTCATGTTTTAAGAATGTTTCAATGGTTGAAATGGTAGTTTAGAACAATTAACCATGATTGGATATGACACAGTATGCGTACTTGTATGCTAACTGTTGCAAGTTATTCCAAGTCCGGGAACCATAGTATGCATACCCATATGCGTACTGGTTGGTTAATAAAAGTCCGGGAACTTAGTATGCATACCGGTATGCATACTGGCATGAGTTTCAAGTTCTGGAAATTCAACTGAGTTTGGAAGGTATGCATACCCGTTCGCATACTGGCGAACCCAAACTTAGTCCGGACACTTAGGTATGCGTACCCGTTTGCATTCTTGAGTAGGTTATGTTCTAAAATCGGTTTTTTCATGAACTAATAAATTTATATAATTGTTTTGGGTTAAAATCTGATTCTGTTGTTTTTGGTAAACTTGGGTGTGTTGATGAGAAACGAATTCAAACCCTAAACAAATGTACTGCACAAGAGTACTTTTAGATTCGAGAGATCAATCTGTAAGACTCTATCCTAAACCAAGAAATGGACGTTCCAGATTCAATTCGGTCACAAAGTGAAGGAGAAGGGTTGATCTTAGGGAGGGAAGCGAAGAAGGTGTTTGAGATCAGAATGTCGAATTATGAAGGTGTGGCTGTTTTATGACTTGTATCAGAATGTGGAACTGGCTTGCGGAGTGTAAGCTATCAGTTCTTGGTGTTTTCTGAATACTTGTGTTGTTAACCAAAACCCCCTTGTTGGTTGAAATAGGTTGAAACCTATTTATACAAGTCATAGTTGAACGCACCCTGATTTCACAGGAAGTGGGAGTAGTGGAGTGATGGAGAAGTGGGATCGTGTGAAAATTTGGAAAACCACGTCTAACTATGAGGAAAGACAAGTCGGTTTACACCCACTACTTATCTTCTGCCACTAACTGTTCGCCTTTCCTGACACTTTCTCATAATGGGCGTGTTGCACGCCGCACGCTGTCAACCGCCAGACCAATACCCTAATGAACATCCCACAGTTTGTGACATGCTTGATGTCTCGAGTATTTTCGTAGAAAATATGCAGAAGGCTGCTGAATGGGTCTTGTTTGCAAGACCTAGTTATTCTGATAAATCACGCGCAAGCTAGGTGGCGGGTGGTCATGCGTGAGTAGCTGCCAGGAGCTATCCATGTACATTAAAGGTGTGGTAATCGGTCCCTATAGGATAATGGTGGATTGTAGCCATTTTGACATCCTATTGGTTGGACCAAATTAAATCTAAACCGGTTAAGTTGGCTAGCCAAGTTGGATGGATGAGATAATCTACAGAAGTTTGTGTTAATTCATGAAATTTCGTTATCAGAAAATTAAGATGTGCGACCCTCACTAAAACTGTTGTAGTATTCTCATACGAACTCGGATTTTGACGATCTGCCCCTCCATTCTTATCAGAAAAGAATTTCTATCTTCTAACGTGGGAATATTTAGGTTTTAAGCTCCTTTAGGAGGTCAAAACTACCCGACAGTAAAAACTCTGGAAGAATTCAGGAGGAATTCTGTCAGTTTTCAGCCATGACCTAGCTCGCCTTTTAAGCTGTATCTTTTAGCTCGTTACTCCGATTGATGTGATTTTTTAGTATGTTATGCTAGACATCCATACGAAACTGTTGGCATGTAGTTAATACTAAAATTTTTTGCCAAATGCTCCGATTTGTTCGTCCAATCTTTGGGTGACCATTTAGAAGCCATATGGGTAGGCCGCGGCGTGGCCGATTGTTCTTTATGGAAGAGGAGAGGAAAATGGTCACGGAGAAATTTGGTTAAACTCCTAGAATAGGAGTGTGGCCGGACGATTCGACTAGCGAAGTTGGGCGGCCAAGTTGGTTTTCGGCAGTTAATGGATGCCGTCGATTAATTTAGGGTTTAAAGCCGTGTGGCCAACCTACCTTGGGACATACGATTTGGGGTGTTTTTCGCTAATTTGGACAAGTCGATTTGGCAGACACAAAGATTGGTGGCCGGCGAGCATGCTGGCATCTCATTGGCCGCCTGAAATTAGATCTAGGCCGTCCGACTAGGATAGAAAAGATGGACAACCATGATCGTTTTGCGACAGTGACATGTTGTCGCTGACATGAATTTGGGTTTTCAAAACGCGTGATCACCCTACTTTCGGAAATCGGTTTGACGCGCTCCTGACATGTTGTGAGTAGTTCGACTATCCAGGTATGGAGGCGAGTCGCAAGTGATCATACCGTTACCTCACTGATCGTTCGAAAGAAGATCTAAGTCGTCCAACTAGGCTGGATAAGTTGGGTGTATGCGATGGGTTTGAGACTGTTATGGTCAGTCTTAGATCGTTGAACTTCTCTTTCAAGAGCGCGATCACCCTAATTCTGGCCAACGATTAAGGACGTTGTTGGCGGGTTTAGAGAATTCCGGTTGGATGGAATAGTGGTGGGCCCGATGGTGAACATTATGGAGTTTGTTTGGTCTCTCTGGGAGAAGGCAAAGCTTGTTGGGTTGGCTGGACAAATCGTGTGGCCGTGCTTGTTTTAAGACTGACATGGACAGTCTAGGCTTATTTTCTTAAGGAATTTAAGCGCGTCGACCATGCTGAATTTTAATTACAAGTGCACGTGGCGCTTTTGGAGCGATTTGATTGGTCAGTGGGAAGAGGGGCCGACAAGTATCAACATGGAGCGTGGTCGGCCAGCCACGGGCGACGCCTGCTGAGTCAAATCGGCCGGCCAAGTTTCGCGGCCACGCCTCATTTTTCTGCTGCTCTTACTTGCTGCAGTTCCTCTTTATTTCTTGTTTTCTAAATTTTGGTAGGAACTTGCTCCTACTAGCTTCGTGACGGATTAATTTCCTAGCTTTCCTAGGTTTGGTCTCGAACAATAGGGTTCGAGATATTGCGCAGGGCGCAAAAAACCTAATTTTTGCAAATTAATTTAGGCCAAAAATTGAATCTTGTGAGCTATCACAAAATTGAATAAATTTGATAAATTCTGTGCGTTGACACAAAAATTCTTTAATCTTCATTCTCAGAGAGAAGTTTAACGCTTCTGACTGAGTAATTTCATGCAGACCTTACCTGATACTTCGGGAAATTCATGCTACTCAGCTGCGAGTGAACACTTGTTGTCATGTCATACCAATATTAAGGGTTCAGCAGGGAAACATAACATTAGAAAAATACTCAATAATCCATACATTAATGAATAATGCAGGCGGGAGATTAAATACTCGTTAGGCTCTGTACTAGCGAACAATTCATCTAGGAGCTTGAGTTTCAATACAATATGAAGAGTGGCATATGCACTTATCAGATTTCGATATATCCTTCAAATTTCTTGCGAAATATAGACATATCAAGGTCTACTACTTATGATGCCGGGTCAGGTAGACAGACTTTCACGGTTTTCACCATAAGCTAAAAACCACCGTCAACATTAAGTCCCATGCTTAGCACGTAACAGTGACATTATTGCGGGGTAAGCACTAGATGGTGACATTATTGAAAAGACGAAGCAGGTAGATATTACAAGGAAAATACAAATCGGCCTTCAGTAGCGGGATCGTACGGCCAGTGGCTTTCTTAGTAGCGTGTTTCTCGCTCAACTATGGGGTATGGGTGCCGTGCGCCCATCCATCTATTCCCGTTCATGGATCAAGAAGGAATCCTTCTTTTGTTCAAACTCTAGAAACTCCGTTCGTATAAAAAGGGGTATCGACCCTCTTATATATTTTTTGCTCGTCCGACTCCATTCTTTCGTCTGCAACGATCGGATCTTCTTCGTCATTGTCACCAGCTCGATCACAAGCGTGCCAATCGTCAGCGACAAGGTAAGTTCATTTTGTCTTCGTATTTTAGTTATGAGTGTAATATCCATGAGTAGTTGATAAACTTGGACATTTAGCTTGGTGTGAATGACTTTCTTTGTTAATGGTAGAGCGAGCATCAACGACAATAAAGCAATCTCCAATAGTTATAATCAGCAGCAAGGCGATCCAGGAGAACTCAAAGTAGGTGATGTTTTGTCTTTTGTGCATGTATCCACCCAACAGTACCATCGATCTTCTTCAGAATGTGTAATAAGGTTCTGACTCCATAAGAATGAGTATCTAACCTCTCCAGTGGATTTTAAAGTTTACCAAACTCCATTGCACTCCTGGGGTGGATGGATGAAATATATGTTCAACAATGATCATGTCAGGGATAATCTGTTTGTAATAGACAAATCTAGCAAAACCTCACAATCCGAAATACTTACACTAACTTAGATGAGAATCCTGGATATTTTACCGCCTATCAATAACAATATTCGACTTATCAATTAAGAATAGTTTTCAGATATCTATATTGAGGAATGACAAAGTATGATATGAAGAGAACTTTGTGATTTCTATCTATCTTGCCTGAATGAGATTATGAGAACCTTGATAACAGAAAAACAAGATCAAGATACATGAACTATGAAGGTAAAGATAGTCGAACCTGGCTTCACGAATCCCCCAAGAGAAATCTTTCAGTCATAGACCTAATTATGTTTCTTAGAGGTAACATAAGTCAATAGAGAATGACTCTGGATATCAAGTAGGACACAAAGTGTCAGGGATTGATTTTCTCAGTTGAAAGAGCATCTCTATTTATAGTCGAGGGTTCCTTAGAATTCAATCTAAGATAACTTGAGAATCAAGCAAACACTTTCTCTGTTTAGATGAAACTCTAGTCAGGGTTTCATGTTAGCATGCGAGAATTGGTCCTGAAAATACAATAGAAGAATATACACAGTGGTCTAGTTGCGGAACCGTGTATAATGATCGTTCTGTTTTGGCAAATATGTCTTTCAAACTACAAGAAAATTGATGTTCATTCAAACACCTAAAAGCTTAATCATGATGCACACACATAAGTGTTTTAGTGATTATTGAAGTCTTATTAGAAGTATTTAAGAGAGTCATAGAAGTGTTAAACATATTTAGAAAAATAAGTCTTTGAGCATCTTCTAAATTTTACTAGGTACATCGGTGAAAACGGTTCATGAACTGTAAGGTTAAAGTTCATGAGTCAGGGAGACACGATTCTTGACCGGGTTCGCCAACCCCACTCGGCTCGAGAACTCAGATATACATTGTTCGCGAATTGGGTATGCCAACCGTACTCAGTTTATGAACTCAGATGGACATAGTTCGTGAACTGGGTTCGCTAACCTTAAGCTTTTTAATACCAACATCAAAATTCAGTTTACCACCATTCGTGATCCGGGTAAGTGAACTGTCCCTAAATGAACTTGCGGTTTGCGAAATGGTTCGCCAACCTTCCCTGTATTTCTCAAACTCAAATATATATGTTTGCAAGCTGGTTTGCCAACCTACCCTGAGCAGAAATATCAGAAATTCTGAATTACTCTCTTTTGATGTTTGAACCATTCCCAAATAATAAAATCAGTTGTACGAGAGACTTTCAGTTGATCCACAAATTAATTCTCCAATAATAAATTGTTTTGAACTAATACTGTTAAGGACCTTTGAATATCTATGCTTGAATCATATTTTGAGATTTTTAACAAGACAAGCTTGACTCCAAATTTCATCTTTGTAAATTTACTAGAAGTCGTACAACATAGTCTCAAAAGATAAAATGGTAAAATAATGAGTAAAATATAATGGTTCAGTCTTCGCATACCTGATAAAATAAGTTCTCCAAATGTCTTCGTCGATCTTCAGTCTTCGAGGGTGATGTCTGATACTCAACTACCAAATAAATTCTAACCTATTACGAGACTTCACTTAGTAAACTAAAAATCAAGAAATAGTTTTGATCATCTAACATTGACAACAACCTTGAGATAGCAAAACTTGTGGGTTCAACCCAGCATTGATCTAACACTACCCATTTGCAATTTGGTGGGTTGTTTGGATTAAGAGTAATGCAAGACTTTTTAAGAGGAAATACATGAATGTGAACTTTATCATTGACAATTTGAAGATTCTTGTATATAATTAGTTTGTTGGTATAAATATCTTTGTGGGTTTTTCTTTAAATAAATTTTTTCATAATTAGGAAGCAGTGATGAGATAACTGTAGTCCTTTCTTTTTGTTCCATGTAGCTCTACTATAATTGAGCTGTCTTTTGTTTCTTTGTTATCTATTACTATCTTGGTGGTGTGTTAATTATTTTTTCTAATGAGTAAAAGAAAACTATGCCAATTAAGTAATTAATAATTTAGATTTCTTCATGTCGTTCGTCAAAGCTTTTGGAAATATCACTAATGTCATACAGAGGCATGGAAAAATAGAGGTGTAAAGCAGGTTGTGCCATCACATTTATGTCAAAATACAACATGCTAAAATGTGAGAACAACACGACACAACATTTGGCCTGCCACAACACGTAAGCGTCGTATGCTTTGTTGTTCCATGCATGATAAATCAACTTAGTGGCACCATGAACATGCTTATAGTTGGGGGATATATGAGGCTTTAGCCTGTCCCTTAATATGGACAAATGTTTTGCGCTTAAACCTTTATATTACAACGTTTATTATTTAATATGCGGGTCTATAGCTATGTCATCAGATTTTATCCAAGCCAATATCAAAACAGGGTCTTTGCTCCTCTTCGTTAAATAATTGTGAGACCAGAAGAAAACTCGTTTCTGTTCACACCCATCAAATCAATTCAAGTGCAACATCCGGGAAGGAAGATTCTTCAAAAAATTTAATCATTCAATCTTAATATAAGATTCTTCAAAATTCTTATAATCGAATCCAAAGGCAGAAATACCACACCAGTACACTACCAAGCAGTGACAATACTGATGAGGATTAAACCAATCCAAAATCTATGCGAAACAAAGACTATTGAAAAATAAAATCGACTGCATCATTTAACAGAGAATTTATACATCCACTATAATAAGTTAGAGATAAGAAATTACTCTGGCAGGGTTCGAAATCCCGATGAATAGAATCACCCCTAATAACCTCCAATACAACAACATCTCTTCCAGAACCATAAGCTTCAAAGAAATAATCATCAATCTCTTTAAAAATCCCTAACAATGAATTAAAATTTCTCCTCCTAGTATTCCAACATTGCCATTGTACCGATCATGTTTCTTGTTTCGTATTCCATCTTGTCTTGGATGAATTATATCATTCAGCTTCACCATCAACGTCTTCTCCCTTAGCGAATTCAACATATCATTAACCACCTCATGTTCATCTCGTTCCTCTTCCTCCTATACTTCATATTTATCCTCATCCTCTAATTCATTTTTATCTTCCACCTTGCTATAGTTTCTTCTATCTTCGTAGGGGTAAAAATAACATCCCGACGGGAAAAAAAATAGTTGGATAAAGGATGTACCCAAAGATTAGGGTAACATTCCTATTTTTCCCGCTAGTGGATTTGCGCTACATGAAATTTTGTAAAGAAAACCATTTGTTTTAATTTGGTAAGTAAAGAAATCAACATATACATTTTTTTTTGCTAAGAAAAAACAGATGCATTAAAACTGAAGGAAGGTTACAAAATTTGGTTTAGGAAGTGAGGATATTCATCATTCCAAGAACCTGTTACATTCATTCTTCTACTAAAATTGGTTGCTTTGTCATGTAAACCATTGAAATCCCTATTAATGTATTCAAACTTGAAGAAATTAAGATTGTTTGCTAACATATCACAATCATTTAAAATTGAACTACTAGACCAGCTAATCTGGTTAATTTTTTTATTGAGATACATTTTTGCATCATTTTTTTAGGAATATGCAGTTCATTGCTCTACAACCAGTCCACTGTAACGCTTCAAAGACATCCAAACTTTCAGCATCTTCCGGGATGCATGTGGTTTCATGAACTAGTTTACATCCCTTGTAGATACCTGCAAAATGAAAACAAACAATACCAACATCGAACTGATGAGAGACGGTATCAAATGAAGCATCACAATATACCAATATACAATCACTAGGTAACCCCGTATTATAAGGAGACTCTACAGTTTTAGTGACAAGTGAGTGCAAAGTACTATTGTTGTTGCTAAGAGACTAAATAAACTTATGGTTGCTGAATAAATCAGCATATATATTTGGAACCATTTTTTGGGCGCCACTTCTTTTTGGAAGAGAACCATGATTACTAAGGTTTTCTTGGTTACACTTATAAAGGTATCCTAGAGTGCTGAAATGACTAACCTACCCTTTACCTATTCTAAATCAATAATAAAACAAAATCAAAATCAAAATCATACCCATCACCTAGCCGAATTTCTGGGTTTGAAATAAAAAATTCTCATATTCTTTTCTTCTTCCCTCTTTCAACTGTTACTCGTCGTAGCCAGTTTTCTGAATTTGAATTTTTTTTTCCTCATCTTCTTCTCTTTTTCCCACAAACCCATTATTTTTAATTCGTTTTTGGTTGTAAAATTTGAGTAGTTAATCATCAAAATATAGTGAAGATGAAAGATACATATAGTAGTTCGGTTAAGAAACTTATTAGAAAATCCTAGTTTTGCTAACTGAATTTTTATAGATGAAGAACACGAAGACCACTTCGGTTAAGAATTATTTTTTTTCCTAACCGAACTCCTTAGTTCGGTTGACTCGAAAACTTTTTTCTTAACCGAACTCCTCTCTGTATAGGAAAATGTTGGGTTCGGTTGAGTCGCAATTTTTTTTTCTTAACCGAACTCCTCTATGTATAAGCAAATGGTGAGTTCCGTTAAGTCGATATTTTGTCTACTGAACAGAACAGAAAGTTCGGCTATATAGGCAAACTTGCGAACACGCCGAACAAATATCTTCCAGAGTTCGGCGTGGAAGAGGTAGCCGAACTTAACAATGATCAGGTGGTGAAAACTCCATTAAAGCTAAGTTCGGCTACTTGCTTTAACTGAAAAATTAGCCGAACTACACTTACATATAAGTTCGGCTGCCTTCTCTTCAGATATTGTAGCCGAACTTTCTTAACCTAACTGAAATCAATTTGTATATTTTTCATATTTAGGAACGTTTTGGCCAATTCAAGCATCATTAACTAAATTTGAAGTATCCTTGAGTGCGTAAAACATTATACTCTGGTTGTGGTTCGTAAAATAACAGATGTAATTTTTTTTTCCTTCAAAACCCTCTTGTTCTTCTTCTCCCTCTCAATAATCATTAATTATTTATACGTTAACTCACTAATCACTACACTAACTTAATTAGAAAGGGAAAATTTTGGTATTAAGGTAAATATTTGGATAAGGGGTGTTTTACTTTATTTCCAAATGACCTACTAAAAAGAAAATCATGGTCCCTCTCCAAAAAGGAGTGGTGCCCAAAAAAAGGGAAAATTAGGCGCAGGCCCAAAAAAATAATATTCTCATTATCAGGCCCACAATTAATTTTAGGTACCGTGACACCCATAATTATTCCCGTGACACCCATAATTATATGAAATTATTAAAAATGTATGCATGACGGATTATGCATCCGCATGACGGGCTATGCATCAGGGGTATAATCGGCAACGTAACTTGGATATAACATATCTAAAAATCCGCGCCTTGGAATTTTACAAATTTTATATCGTTGGAAATCTTTTTAAGAGAGCTACGCAACGAGTACAAAAAAGAATATCAAATTTATGTTTTTCATGTAAAATCGGAGGTGGTCATCATTTTAGGCAAAATTTTCGAAAACTTGATACATAACCATTATGCAGCCACCAAAAAAGATGCATAACACATTCTGCAGATGCATAACGAATTATGCAACCATTTTCTCCACTGCGTAACAAATTATGCATTTGGATAACAAAGTTATGCATCTATAACAAGTTATGTAACCATTGTTTTGGTTGATTTTAGTGCGTACATAAATTTTTTTGATGCATAATGCAGTATGCATCCATATTTACGGATGCATATTAGGTTATGCATCTATTTTCTCGATGCATAATGCATTATGTAGCCATATTTTCGGACGCATAACAGGTTATGCATCCATTTTCACGACTGCATAACATGTTAAGCATCCATTTTCACGACTGCATAGCATGTTATGCAGTCTTTGTTTTTATTGGTTTCAATAGTAACAAAAAAGTTACTGCATAACGTGTTATGCAACCATTTTCTGGACTTCATAACAAGTTATGCAACAAATTTTGTAGATGCATAACATGTTATGCATCCATTTTCACGACTGCATAATATGTTATGCAGACATTTTCTCGACTGCACGACATGTCATGCAGTCATAACCACATCATCATATTCTTTCATATTTCAATAACTCCCACGCAAACCATTATTGTCCATCCGTAGCTCCCAATCTACCACTACCAGCTTTCACTTACTTCAATGCAGCAACAAATACCAACAACAGACACAAATACAAACCATTCCTATTTCAGTTACACCATGAACAACAAACACAAATACTAACAGCAACATCACCATTCTTACTTCTCTCTAATATTCTTTACATCCAAAATCACACCCACCATAAGAACTTTCTTCTCATCTTCTACAGACTCAATACTACCACTAGTTCGGCTTCCTCAAATTTCATCACCAGACCCCATCCAACAAATCAACCCTCATATTCTAGTCTTCTCAGCCCCATCTATACCCAAATTGAGCTAAGAAATTTACCTCTTAGTGTTAAAAGAGGACAAAATTGCTTCATGACAAACAAACTTCTCTAGGAGCTGGATCTCCTACTGTTAGTTGGATTACGAGCAGTTATGCCGTTATGGGCTAAGCATCCTCCCACATATCCAGCTTACCCAGCTTGGGTTAGCTACAGATGAGCCCTCGACTGCTACGTGATTTACATGTTGTACGTCTGTCGGATATCCTATTTGCTTCTCTTCTTCCTCCTCTTCCTCGTAATCAATTTTCTTCAAATAGAATAAAGAAAACAAAATAAAAATAATGAAAATAATCTACAGGAAAATGAAAAACTACCGAGCCTATCAAGATGGGATCAGAAGGAGCACTTTCCTTTTGAAAATCAACTTACCAAATATCTACGAAATGTATCTTAATCCTTTTGAGATTAATTCCTTTCATTTTAATTCGTTCTGCTCATTCATTAGGTTTTCTGGCAAGAATATTTGTCATCCACAAAGCAGTGTCCATGAGGAAGAGCATGTTGTCAGTTCGGTGAGCTCGTCAGGATTTCATGCTCTTCACATATCGAAACAAAAATCAATATTATTGATTCCTAAAATAAATTTTTCTCGTCAAACTAAAGCTCTAGTCAAAACCATAATAAATTGAATTCTTACCCCAAAACTTGATCGATTGTAGAGCTCATTCCCCAAAAAAAGAAAACAAATCTAAGAAGCCTAAAAAACCTTAAATCTGATCTCTCCTTAAACCTAGAAATTTCAACTGAGAAATTGAAACTCTAAACAAAAATTATACACTATAGGAAACAAATTTGAAACGATGAAACGAAAAAAAAAAAGAGAACGATGAAAGATCTCAATCTCTCAATTGCAGATCTCAAATATCTAATGTCTCTCGCGGAAGGAAGAATACGGTAGAAAAATAAATCTCCGAGAAAACTTAATTTAAGAAAATATGGGTCTCACGATAATTATTTCCCCAAAAATGGGTACGCGCAATAATCCAGATTAAGCCCATACAAAAATTATGTTATCACTGAACAAGCCCAATAGTAACTACTCCGTAGTAAGTAGCAGGAGACGGAATTATACTCGTTAAATCTTCTTCATTTGTCAAAGAGATTTGTATTCCACGTTCATTACTGTAAAAGTAAACTCTAAAAACCCTTAGTTGAATTTGATATATCGATATAATTGATGCACAACTCAGACCTTAAAGCTACTATGATTTCTTTATTGCCGGTGAGGCAATGATAGTAAGGATGTTTCTTTTCAAAGTTTAAGAATTTCAATTTGGTTATACGTTCTATTAGTCGGATTGTATTCATTTTTGTAGAAAGCTGCAAAAGAAATAAAAAATCAGCGTTTTCAGCTGAATAATATAGCGCTGCCCGGGAAAAAACTCTGTCCACCCTTTTTAACATCCATCGTTTAGATTAATTGGACGCCGATTGACTTAAACCCGGCACATGTCATCATTTCATCGAGTGCTCACACTGGCAGATGATTGGGCCAGGTACCTCTTTGAAGTATGTTAACCGTAATGTACTTTGTTTGGCGTTCGTAGATGGAGGTTCAAAGCCAAAGACATCAATTGTTATCGGTGGTCATCAGATGCAATTTAGTATTATAGAATTTGATATTGCAGGATCGAGATTAGGATTCAGTCCACCAATTCAAGTATGACCAAAGTGCAAATACGTTAGTGCTAAGTTTAATGGGAAGGGATAAATCTAGTTTCTCGTATTAATGTTCTAAATAATGTAATCATGTCCCTTCATCATTTCTTGGTGTGTTTATTTCCCACAACTTGGTCTGTAAAATCATCTTGATAAGATTATTGTCAAAAAAATCACCTTATGCCCAAACTTAACACTTGAAGAACAAAACATACATTCATGTTGCGATCAAAGTAAAATTTTATTTATTATCAAGCTACTAATAAAGTCGAAAGAGTGACAGACAAAAGCCAAAAAAGTCACCGGGTCATGTTGTAATGCATACTGCATATATAATTTTACATTTCCCACATTCTTAGAGTTCTTTGTAATTACATAGATGATTATGTTTGTGTAGCCATGTTTCTTAGCATTTACTTCCCTGCCTCCATTATTACCTGTTCACTTGAGAAGTTGAGGTAGAGTCTTATTCATCAATATATTGGTTACTAGGCTATAAACCTTTTCAGTTGGGTGTACTGAATCCCAAAATATGTATTTACTCGGGTCTGGGCAAGGTAATGCAATTCCTGCATTGCAAAAAATTCCAGTCTCAAATGTTCCTGTTCCGCAACATCCTTCCTCTGTGTTCTCAAATCCTGTATGTTACACCATGCACAGTTAAAAAATGGGAAGAAAAAAGTTAGCTCAATAAGAACAACCTGCAGAGCAGTGCTTTAAACTGTCATCTCTATGACCACGTTGTATCTAAGTAGTTCAAATATTGGTTGAAACATCAAAAACAAGAGTTTACCATATAGATTCGGATTATGAATGATATGTATAGTAGGATTGTAGTTATCTGCATACACCAACTTGATCCCCTTAAGCTCTTTGCTCAAGCTTGCTACCATATTTTGTAACTTGAGATTAAAGTCTTTTAGCTCTTCCAAATTCGGTCTTTCAGAAATGTGATTCAAAGTTTTTGTTATTGGTAGGTAACAGTTGGAACTTATAATTAACGTGTTCTCAATAATAGAGAAACACAAAGAGGATTATATATTTATATTGTCAAGATTACAAAGGATACACAGAATATAGGATATACAAAGCTTTCCTAGATTACACAGATTTCCTAGATATGCAATTAGTAGGATATAGGATATACAAAGCTTTCCTAGATTACACAGATTTCATAGATATTCAATTAGTAGAATATATATTCGTATAATAGGAAATCTGTGTAAACATCGTGACTTATTCAGTCACGGTTGCTATATGTCTAACACTCCCCCTCGATCTAAGCGGGTTGTCAATGACATTGAGCTTAGAGCGGAGTCTGCAAAAATGATCCTTTGGAGTAGCTTTAGTAAAGATATCTGCAATTTGCCCCGTAGATGAAACAAAACGAACAATAAGTTGTCCTTCTTGAACTCGCTCACGGACGAAATGATAATCAATTTCTATATGTTTCGTTCAACCATGAAATATTGGATTCATTGTGAGATAAGTAGCTCCCAAATTGTCACACCAAAGAGTAGGAGGAAAACGAATAGAAGCCTGTAGTTCACGAAGAAGAGATTCAACCCACATCAATTCAGCCGTTGCAATGGCTAAACCACGATACTCAGATTCCGTACTGGATCTGGAGACTGTCCGCTGTTTACGAGAACTCCAAGAAATAAGATTGGAACCAAGATAAACACAATATCCACTTGTAGAACGACGATCAAGATGGTCACCCGCCCAATCAGCATCAGTATATGCTGAGAAACTAAGCTGCAAATCTCGTTCGGGACGCAGAAAAAGACCAAAGGTAGATGTATGTTGCAAATAGCGAAGAATACGCTTGACGAGAATCAAATGAGCTTCCGTGGGTTTATGCATAAACTGACATACCTTATTAACTGCAAAGGAAATATCCGGTCTTGTCATGGAGAGATACTGAAGACCACCAACCAAACTCCTGTACATAGTAACATCAGACAGCAAGGGACCATCAACCGGATGCAAATCAGTGGACGTGCTGAAGGGAGTGGTTACTGGTTTAGCTCCTTGCATATTGGCACGAACAAGAAGATCCTCAATGTAACGACGTTGCGAAAGAAACAATCCATTAGAGAGTTGTGTGACTTCTATGCCAAGAAAGTATGACAGCGAGCCTAGATCCTTAAGAGCAAATTCGTTATGAAGAGTATTCATAAGAGATTGAATACACTTCATAGAAGACCCCGTTAAGATGATATCATCAACGTATACCAAAAGAAATATCACACTCTCAGCGGAACGACGAATGAACAAAGAGGTATCAGAGACCGAAGTAACAAAACCAAGTTTTTGAAGAAAAGAGCTGAGACGAGTATACCATGCACGAGGAGCTTGTTTGAGGCCATAAATGGATCGATGGAGCTTGCAAACATAATCAGGAAACTGAGAATCTTTATAGCCAGGGGGCTGTTTCATGTAGACCTCTTCATTTAGAATGCCATTAAGAAAAGCATTTTGAACATCAAGTTGGCGAATAGGCCAATGATAAGACAAAGCCAACGTTAAGATAATACGAATAGTACATGGTTTAATAACCGGACTAAAGGTCTCACCGTAATCAATACCTTCTTTTTGATTAAATCCCTTGGCAACTAACCGAGCTTTGCGACGTTCAATAGTGCCATCAGGTTTCCTCTTGACACGATACACCCATTTGCAACCAATAATGTTCTGGTTTAGAGGAGGCCGAACCAGGGACCAAGTCCCATTTTGCCGAAGCGCAGCAATTTCTAAGTCCATCGGAGGAATCCATTTGGGGTCAGTCTTTGCCTGAGAATAGAAAGTGGGTTCAAACAAGTCATCAGTGAGCTTAGTGTGCACAGAAGCGAGGAGAACTTTCTTCCTGAAAATACCATCTTTTCCTCGTGTTATCATTGAGTGAGAATTAGTAACAGTTGGCTGTAGTGGATCGTTGACAGAATCAGTAGGAGAAAGCGGTACACCTGCTGGCAATGACGAGTTATGACGAGTGCTACTACCATCAGGGGAAGCTACAGGAGAAACATGTACTGTATGGGAATCAGTTGCTGCAGGCGTAACAGTTGGTGCAGGCATGACAGTAGCTGCAGGCGTAACAGTTGGTGCAGTTGTTGTGGTAGTGTAGAGATGGTAATCAGTTGCTGCAGGCGGAACAGTTGGTGCAGTTGCAGCTGGGAACTGAACAGGAGACGCAACGACAGGTAGAATGGAAGCAACAGACTGAGGAATGATCGATGTCTATGGTAGTGCAGAGGTGATAGCGTCATCTTGTAACAAAGGTGATGATGCAGGAACTTGCAGTGACGTTTGCTGAGGAACGACAGTGTCAGGTTCTGAAGCTGTAACAGTGGAATGGTGCTGAGCAGACGTAATAGTTGCAGCTGGAGTGGATCGGCTAGGTAACTCAGTTCCATTAAGCCACATATTAGCAGTAGAGTTCAACTGAGACAGTATTGTAGGAAAAATAGAAGATGGTGAAGAAAATACCTGTAAGGACGACGATGACGGAGGTAGCTTATCAGGGGAAGCAACAAAGGGAAACTTGTCTTCAACAAAGACAACATCACGAGACCAGTAAATACGAGTAGTAGGTAAATGAAGGCACTTATACCCTTTGCGATGATCGCTGTAGCCAAGAAAAACATAAGGAGAGGAACAAGAGTCCAATTTTGTTCTACCATAGGGTCGAAGATGTGGAAAGCAAAGACAGCCAAAGGTGCGCAATGAGAGATAGTCAGGTGCACGATTAAACAGAAGTTCATAGGGAGATTTTAAACCAGTTGGAGTAGAAGACACTCGGTTCATAAGAAAAGTAGCTGTAAAGAAAGCATCATACCAGAAAGATGATGGAACAGATGCTAGAGACAAGAGAGTGAGGCCACTTTCAACTACATGACGATGTCGACGTTCTACTAAGCCATTTTGCGCGGAAGTGTGAGGGCAAGAGAAACGATGATGACTGCCATTAGCTTGTAAAACTTTAGTGAATTTTTGATATTCACCACCATTATCAGACTGAAAAACTTTGATCTTAGTGTTAAAGATATTTTCGACATGTTTAGAGAATGTAATGAAGATTTGCAACGCATCAGATTTAGCATGCATGGGGAATATCCAGGTGTATCGACTAAAAGCATCAACAAACAATATATAATAACGATAACCTTCATTGGATAAAATAGGGGCAGGTCCCCAAACATCTGACACAATCAAATCTAAAGGATGATCATAAACCATAGTACTGGATGGAAAAGGTAATTTATGACTCTTATTCTCTAAACAAGAAGAACAAAATGAAAACTTAGAATTGGAAACTGGAAGACAATGATGACGAACAACTGATTGAACGGTACGGAGCATTGGATGGCCCAAACGGTGATGCCAGGTTTGAATGGAAGCACGTTCACCAACGAGAGCTTTAGGAGAAACATGCTGAAAGGTGTATAAACCATCACGAAGCTGACTCCGAAGTGCTACCTCCCTCGTAAGTCGATCCTTAACAAAGCAAAAATCATCACAAAATTCAAAAACTACATCATTGTCACGACAGAATTGAGATACCGAGAGCAGATTGTGGTACAAATGCGGAACATGTAGTACATTAGACAATACAAACTTACGAGTAGGTGTTTGTAGAACAGCATTACCGGTATGTGAAATAGAGAGATTTGCACCACTAGCAGTCTTAATCTGATCAGGACCTGTATAGTCATAATGAGTTTGAAGATTACCAAGATTATTTGTCATGTGATTTGTGGCACCACTGTCAGGAAGCCAATCATGAATGTTAATAGGAGTATGGGAGGCAGTATAAGCAGCACGATGTCTAGATGATGAGGAGTGACTTTTACCACCTCTTGTGGAGCCATGCTTTGGTGGTGGGCGGCGCGGAGGATAATAGTTCTGATCATAACGCTTCCAACAGTTCCGTCCATCATGATAGGGTTGTAAGCAGATCTGACAGATAATAGCTGGCGTGCCATTCTTCGTAAGAGGCACATCACTGGGATGATGGGTACGCACAATATTCGCCTCCTGTGGTGCAGAAAGTAGTTTGTTTTGAGCAGTAACACGAAGATCATAAGACAGAAGTATGGATTCAAACTGATCAGTAGTAAGCAAACTCATAGTTGTAATCAGAGAACTGACAATACTCTCATAGGCTGAATCAAGTCCTTTGAGAACATAATGGCAAAACTCAGTACTAGAAATCTCATGACCACTAGCCGCAAGAGAATCAACGATGTTACGAACTGATTGAATGTAGTCGGCCATATATAAGTTACCTTTGGTAATGGTTTGAAGAGAAGACTTTAAGTGGACAAGCGTAGCATCAGTTTTAGAGGCAAAAACTTCCTCAAGTTTAGTCCAAACCTGAGAAGATGTCTGACAGGATTTGACCTTAGCCAAAATAGGAGATGTCAGGGATGATAAAATCCATCCAAGGAGAAGCTTGTCGGTGCGAGTCCAAGAGAGAAAATTAGGATTTGTAGTAGAGTTATCAGTTGGAGCAGGGGGGCACTTGATGGAACCATTGACAAAACCGTCAAGACCATAACCTTGCAAGTAGGGTAAGAACTGAGCTTTCCACAGGAGAAAGTTGTTGCCATGAAGTTTTTCCGAGATAGCTCCATGAAGTCTGGCAAAAGGAATATCAGTCCATGATGAGAAGTCATCAACAGAAATAGTGGTTTTAGTAGTTGTAGTCGGATTTGGTGTCATGATAACTAGTAATTAAAAAAGATGATCAAAGAGAAAAGAGAAAAAAAAAGAACAGGCCCTTGGATTAACCAAGGTGATACCAAGTTGGAACTTATAATTAACGTGTTCTCAATAATAGAGAAACACAAAGAGGATTATATATTTATATTGTCAAGATTACAAAGGATACATAGAATATAGGATATACAAAGCTTTCCTAGATTACACAGATTTCCTAGATATGCAATTAGTAGGATATAGGATATACAAAGCTTTCCTAGATTACACAGATTTCATAGATATTCAATTAGTAGAATATATATCCGTATAATAGGAAATCTGTGTAAACATCGTGACTTATTCAGTCATGGTTGCTATATGTCTAACAGTAACCACTAGGAGGAAGCCCGTTCAATATTATTTTTCTAGCACCCAAACTGTAAAGCTCGATAAGGAAACTTCTGGCAATACCATGGAGAAAATCGGCGTATTCATCTACCGTAAAGTGAGATGACCGTATAGGCAAAGCGAAGTAATGCAGAACGAAGTCATTCGTTCCAATGCTGATAAAGTATAATGACTCGCTTGCTCTCTCTACTGCGCCATCCTTCCCAAGAAAGGATGTTAACTTTTCCAGGTACTCTTTGAAGTATTTCAATTCATCCGCCAGAGGTATCACAGCCTGCGTGCACAAGAGACATGTAAGTTCATGAGATTAGGCGTGTGTATATATATGTTATATGCAAGACTGATTTTGATTAAGTTACTAACAAGTCTGAAGTAACAACATCATAACCAGTTGCAGCTGAAGCAAAGGTAACTCCGGTAGCAAAATCTTCAATACCAAATGCTGGATCCAGATATGCAGGTACCGACTTTTTAATCCCTAACATCTCCGCCAGGAAATCGGTGCCCAACCGACCATTGCAAAACCGTCCAGTGGGTTTTCCGCCTTCGAAGTCTTGTCCGTACGGTAGGAAGTTACTTTTTGCCAAGGTTGGAATTTGATTGTTATTGCCTGCATCTACAGTGGAGTCTCCGAACACGATAAGTGCAGGAATTTTATTCGTTCCCGTGATTTCCAGAACCGAAAATACAAGTACGTTAACAACGCATAGTAGTAGACTGGTAGACATTGCCTAATGCCTACAATTAATTAAGCTTACTTGAATTGAACTAAGTCAATCCCTTTATAGGAAATTCGAAAAGCTTTCTCCCATACGTGAAAAGTGAAAAGCAGCAAAAAATCAAGCTCGCAAACCACCACCATTGTTCTATTGAAGTGAGACCTCTACTGTGAACTTGTGATGATATGAAGAGACAACAAATAAGCTTGCTTTAAATTTAAAAAGACATTCAACTCTTCAGGGGACCTCCGCGTGAAGTCTATAGTGTATTGTTAGTAGATGGATTATAGTTGCTGTTTCCGTGGACTGTAATGTTTTCTCAAACGTGTTTTCAATAAAATAAGTGGCAATGTCACATCATTTATAGCCTACCGGCCCCAAAACAGGTCACAGTATTGTTAGTAGGTGGTTGGTTAACTATCATGACGTTAATATCGATTAAAAAAAAACTATCGTGACGTTAACGGGTGATTA
Organism: Papaver somniferum; assembly: GCF_003573695.1. Classification (NCBI taxonomy): domain Eukaryota; kingdom Viridiplantae; phylum Streptophyta; class Magnoliopsida; order Ranunculales; family Papaveraceae; genus Papaver; species Papaver somniferum. Next base: position 77,770,889 of record NC_039359.1, on the reverse strand, counting down.
TGGATTCTACTTTTGTCAAGTACTGTAAACCAAACTTCTCGAGGGTCGGAGATGTTAGATTTGGGATTTAACACCATTCAGTAGCTAGGACATGAGCTTTATATATTGAGGACCAATTGGAGTACATCCAAAGGAATATATCAATAGTTTCAATACGGTATGTAACTTCCATGATCCATAGCTGTTGTATGTAACTTTCACTTATATAAAGTTGACCTATGCCCGACTATCTATTGATGTCATGTCACCAAACAATTTACGTACAGTATCAGTTATGATTGAATTAAACTTAGGCCCAACTACTTGAAGAGTCCACTGGAGTATTCACATTAAAAATCAGTCAACAAGGTCTATTCCGATGCACATGCCAAATCATATAATTTGTCACTTTTGCACCCATTATGGGTATGGCAAAGTGGAAAACATATGTGGTTAACTAACTCCATCGCTCGATGGTCTTAACAACGATTATAGGTCTAAAAAGCACCAATGCTAGTTTTTCCATTCCTCACTACTGCAAACATCGTTTAGTTATTTTACATCCAACAGTCAGGATTTCCTGGTTAATTGATATTCCTTCAGCTGACGAAATTCTAATATTGTCAAGGAAATGACAGGAGACAAATCGTGAGGTCCTGATGGGTTCAATGTGCGATTCTTCCATCATCAGTTGCACACAGTTGGACCCGACATTATTGCTATGTGTAACTCTTTTTTAATAAAAAACATCTATCCATAGAAATGGACGCAATTTTCATGATTCTCATCCCGAAAGTTGACAATTTTCTGACTCCTAATGAATTTAGACCGATTAGTCTTTAGTCTTTGAAACTCTACTTATAAAACCATCTCAAAAACTCTCGCCAAGCCATGTTCTTTCTCAGATTATTTTCCCCTTCCAATCAACTTTTAAAAAGAATCGGAAAATCAAGAAGAATAAGCACGATACCTCGGGGTTGAAGCTTGACATGAGTAAGGCATTTGACCGGGTAAGCTGAACTTATCTCATGCAACCGTTAAGAAAGCTTGGTTTTATCCCCGACTGGTGTGATATGATCTTAGGGTTTATTAGTACCCCCTTAATTATTGTCCTATGCAATGAGGTACCAGGTACCTCTTTAAACCCTCGAAGGGTCTTAGACAAGGGGACGTGTTGTCTTCCTATATATTCCTTCTTTGCATGGAAGCACTGCTCAAGCAGGCCGAGGTAGATAAGAAAATACGAGGTATAAAAATCCCTAACAATGGCATCACCATCACCCATATGCTTTTCGCTGAATGTTGTTTAATATTTACAAAGGGGACCCTGTTTGACGCTAGAAATTTGCTTGATACCTTAAGCTGTTTCAGCGTTGCCTCCGGGAAAATGATCCATTTTCAGAAACCTGGGATATTTTTTTTCAATAAATCCATGCCAAACAAATTTGGCAAAATGATTATGCAAATACTTAAGGTTCGGAAAATTGCAATTTCTGAAAAATACCTTGGTACTCCAATGTTCATTGGTAGATCCAAAGTTAAGTGCTTTGATTCTACAATAACTAAATTCAAAATACGACTTCAAAATTGGATATGAAGACTACTCTCATATGAAACTAGGACAGTGGTAGTTTAGTCGATTTTGGAATCATTACCCATTTAACAAATGAGTTGTTATATGATTCCCAAATCTATTATTAACCAACTTACTCATATCCAACGGGATTTGTAGTGGGGAAAGAATGAAGGTTGTAAATGTGTATACCTTAGAGCTTGGGATGCTTCGGATAAACCAATTCACTCAAGAGGATTAGCATTTAGGTACCTACACACAAACAACCAACTAGGTAGGTTAGATTGGAACCTTATTACAAACTCGGATGCTCCTTGGGATGACATCCTTAGATTCAACTACATCTGTATATTTCTTTAGGTTCCCCTTCTATAGACTTATTCTATATCCTTAGGTTCCCCTTTTATAGACTTTCAAAGCATAAGTTGTTTTAGGTTTAAACTAAGATATCTGTGGAACCAAGCAAAAAATATCCAATGTTAGATGAATCTTTGAATCTAATTAACATAACAAGATATACACTCTGGTTAGGATGGACAGTAACCGAACCATGTACAAAAACAACGTTCATGAATGGTTAGTCGAAACTAGCAAACTAAACTATAAGATTGAGCATTTTCATGAACACTTAAGACTTTAATCTTGAGTCACAATCATGTGATCAAATATGTTTATAGTGTTTTTAGATATTGTTCAAATGCTAATTACCTCAGAGAAATAATTTTATGTGCATTTGAAATTAATCGAAAGGGTAAGTACATATACTTAAACCTTGTTCGTGAACATATTTGTCATGGTACGTATACCGGGTATTTGTACCCTTAAGAAAATTAGAGTTCCGGAACATACATAAATTTTCTGGTATGTATAACGAGTATGGATACCACGACGGTTTCAAAAGTTATTTTTCAGTACGCGTACTAGCTTTCATACCGCTCCAGGTTCACGCGTTCACAGACTTTTTAAGCTATGCATACTGGTATGCGTATCAAAAAGTTGTTATCTACATATAGCTACTCCGCTACGTGTACTAGGTACATGTACTACGGTTCCGGACCTATAAGAGTTTTCCTAGTTTGTAACACTGGTATGCATAATGTTTTGTACCTGAATTTACAGTAGTTCTATATTTCTCTCCAAATCAATTCGAAACATTCCCAAATAAATCAACGACACATATCATTGTTCAAGGCTATTTGCGAATGATTATCTCGAATCGTAATTTTAGTAGAGAACATAAAAATTTATCTTTACTGAAATTCATCAAGTATGAACAAATGTTCATTAAGCTTAGTCATATATATTTCGAGAACTAACTTCCGAGATAAACTTGACCCGAAATTCTTGATATGGTTATGATAGTCTAATTAGTTATGCGACAACGTCTCGTAGATAAAGAGATGGATATAACTTGAGAAATAGGTGGTGTAATCGTCACTTACCTTTTGTTGAAGAAATTGTCCAAAAGCTTCGGTTGATCTTCACCTTCAAACGGTAAAACGCAATGATGACTGTCATGATGTCCGTTTCTCAACTACACTTTTATCCTAATCCGAGACTTAACTAATTGTAGATTAGAAATCAAGATATAATTTTGGCAACTAAATTTGACAACAAGATTGAGATAGAAACACTTGTGAGTTTTACCGAGCAATGCTCTAACAACATAGACACCAAAATTTCTTTAACGAGGAAACCATAAATGCAGAAAAATCACGGGACCTAGTCCAGACTTGAACACCAAACTGTATTAAACTGCTACATAGATTATCTTACTATCAGAACTTCGGACTGAAATGTAATGGAGGTCAAATTAAACCGTCATAGCAATTCAGTTACATTCACTCTCCTTGCGCCTCTTGGATCCAAGCAGGATTCCGTGCAAATGATTCCCTTAGCTAACGTCATTTATATCCTTAGAGTTGCTTCAAATCAATTGAACACTTTTAACCAATCTTCCTCACACAGATAAGCCTATTTTTGATTTCCGTTCCGATCAAATATCATGGTGAGATAAGAAATCTATTGCAATATACAAAGTCTAGCAAACCTCAAAATCCGGTCTTATGACTCCCGAAGAGCAGCCTAGATTATTATTCACCTCACAAGTCGAAACTTGTGGAATCACAAAGTCTGAGACGAAGATACTTTGTGATTTCTATCTATCTTGTTTGAGTGAGAAACTCAACGATCAAAACAAGATCAGGATACACGAACTATCAAAATAAAGATAGATGGACCTGGCTTCACGCATCCCCAGGTGAAGTATTTTTAGTCGCTAAACCCTAGAAGGGTTTGAAAGAGAGGACGAATTTAATTTACAACTATGACACACAAGAATAGTATCAGGGATTCAAAGATCCCAGTTGTTAGAGGTTCTCTTTTTATAGACTTTGAGGATCAAGGTTGCTTTAGGTTTAAGCTAAGATAACTTTGGAACCAAGCAATTATAATCACCGTTAGATGAAAAACTTGACTTGAGATTAACATAAAAAATATGCACTCTGGTTAGGATGGACCGTAACCGAACCGTGTATAGTGACATGTTCATGTGGGTTAGCTGAAACTATCCAATTGAACTATATAGTTAACCATTTTCATATAACACTTTAAGATTTTTCATGAATCACACATATGACTAAAAATGTCTAGATAGTTTTTTTAGAGAGTTGATAAAATGCCGATTATCTCATCGAAATAATTTTGAGGCATCTAAAAATATTCGACAAGGTAAGTACGTGCATTGTCCCTGTTCGTGAATGTCTTTGTCATGGTACCTGTACCGGGTATGGATACCCTTAAGACAACAAACAAGTTCAGGAACTCACAGATCTTTTATGGTTTACATACCGAGTATGTGTTTCGTTTTCGGTATTAAAACCAACAGATCTTTTCCGGTTTACATAATGGGTATGCGTACCGTTCGTGGTTCACGAGTCACATAATTTTTGTGGTATGGTTACCGGGTATGTGTACCACAAAGTCGTTGCCGAACTACAGCCACACCGGTATGTGTACTGGGTATATGTACCGCGGCTCCGTAATTATAACAGTTTTCCCAGTATGTGAACAGGTATGAGTACGGTCCTGTATCCATATTAACATTAATAATCAATTCGAAACATTCCCGAATAACATCAATGACACATATGACTGTTCCAGACTATTTTCAAATTATCAAATCTTGAATCATAATTTACGTCATGAATAAGAAATTGTTCTTAACCAAATTCATCAAGTATGAACAAATGTTCTTAGTAGTCATATTTCGAGAACAATATTTCAGATTAAAGTTGACTCGAAATTTCTATCATGGATGTACTATCTAATTTAGTCATGCGATAATGTTTCATAGACAGAAAGGTGGAAACTTTAAGAAATAGGTGGTTTAGTCTTCACTTACCTTTTGATGTTGAAGTTCTCCAAAGCTCCTGTCGATCTTCGCCTTCAAACGGTAGAACCAAGTGATATACAATTCTTAACTACACACTTCTATCCTAATCTGCGACCTGACTAAATGTAGACTAGAAATCAATATATAGTTTTGAAAACTAAATTTGACAACAAGCTTGGATAACAACACTTGTTTTGACCGAGCAATGCTCTAACAAAATGGACTTAGTCAATGGGAAAACATATGGAGTATGCAGGCATCCCTAAAGTCAAATCATTTGCTTTCAAATATCTACAAAATATGATTCGTACCAATAATAGACTTTTACGGTTCATGGATATTGCCAAAACTTGTGCCCTAATGTTCTCAGCAACATGAGTCTTTGGAACATATATTCTTCACCCGTACTTTTGCTAGGAGTGTATGGTTTTCCTCCGATAACAACCCTTTTCCACCTAACTTATTTCTTTTATTTGTGAAGAATTGAATTCTCTAATGACATAATGACCCTGCAGGTTGGAACAACCCCCTAAAACAATGGAGTGCTAAATGTGCAACTGTCATCTGATACATTTAGAAGGCAAGATGTGACAAAGTTTTTAGAGGAATCAACCCAAGTCCAAAAGATGTATGCGTACGAACCGAAGTGGACTGGAAAGTTCATTCTATCCTAGAGAGACCTCTAGAAAATGCTAGAACAACAATTTATCATAAACCAGACCCCATTTGGATAATCCCCCCTCCGGGAATCCAGAAAATTAACTTTGCATGCACATTTGGCAAACACATGCAGATTGGAAGCACTGCCTTAATTTCTAAGAAACTCTATTGGTTGGTGCAGGGAAGTGAAGAAATTGGAGTACAAGGCGCAAAGTCAAGATGAATTGGAGGTTCAGGCGACATTAGAAGCAACAACATGATCTTATCAGTTGGATACCATGCCGCTCAAATTGAAGGTAGCTGCATCAATACCATCAAAGAAATCAAAGAAGAGGAATACCATCAAGATTGGAAAGCTAGATCTAGAGTTAAAGATATTCATGAAAAACTCGTCACTACCAGCATGAATGTGGAAGGAAAAAAGTTAATCTTTTTGTATTGTGGGAAAATAAATAAATCAGGATGTTTTTGCATTGGCTTCCAGGGTCAATTCAAATGGAACATGTGATATTGTTCCCCCCCCCCCCCACAAATCTTGTAAATATTTGAACTTTATATTAATCTAAGGTTTTATTATCAAAAAAATAAATTAAAAAAATAAAAAATCATTTCAACTCACACAAAAATTTCTAAATCTCTCTAGAATTTCTGAAACTCACACATCATCCATGCTTTTCATTAATCTTCCAATTTTTCAAAGAGCATGGATGAAAATATGAACATGGCTGAGTTCATAGAAAACCAACATGCTACGTAAAATCAAATAGCCAATGTGCAAAATCAAATAAGAAGGCGGAGTCCAAAAATTTACTACTGCGGAAGATGAACGTATTTGCAGGTCTTATGTTTTTTGTAATGATCATATTATCGTTGGTGCTGCAATCCAAGCCATGACATTTTTGGAAAACATATTTGTGAGATTTGAAGATAAAACAATGAACCTCTACAATCGAGATGCGTGCATGTTGAGTCACCGCTTCAATGTGATCAACAAGGAAATTATTAAGTATGTTGCTTTAGTAATGCAAGCGGTCGAAACATGTGGGGTTGTGAAATCATGAAGGGCATTGAACAAAGGTGTCGGGTGGAGTGACGCCGCATCAACATAAAAGATTTCAATATGGTAGTTGTTTTGAGATTTTAAGAGTGTCAAATATAAACCAATGTTTATGTTTTAATTTCTTAATTATCAACTTCATTAGAAGTTTAATTTCTAAATCGTGAACTTTATTAGAAGTTTTACTTTTTTTTTACTTTATTAGTTAAAATTAAAATGTAAGATTGAATTAAGAATAAAATATAAGATTAATTATCAACAATGCGAGTCAAATTCATAAAACAAGTGCGTTTTTTCATTAAAATCTTCATTTTCCAAGACATAAAAACAAGAAAATAATAATTTAAAATATGAACTCTAAAAATAAAAATATGGTACAATATTCTTCATCTTTTTTATCTTCATCATTTCACATAACTTCCAATCAATGCACTCATGAACTGAGTTTCCTTTGTTTATCTTCTTCTTTGCCTTCAAATTTGTTTTTCCTTGATTTTTCCTGCCTTGAATTCTTTTTTGCCTTTTCTTACTTACAGGTTTGAGTTGGTTAATGTCCAAAACTTGAAGACTTAGTTGCTTTTTACCTATTTCTTTATAACTATCACATATCTTCTCAACAACACCTTCAAGTACTACTCCAGAAAAGTTAAGCTGCGTTGCCGAATCAAGTTGGGTTTGAAACTCCGCCATTTGAGAAGTTTTGAAGAAAAAAAAATAGATTGAGAAAGAAAAAAATATAGAATTTTTTTGTGTAATAATTTAGTTTGAAAATTACCTATTTACAGGCGAGAAAGAATTAGGCGTTGGCGCATGTCATTAGATCGAGCGATATTAACATTATATCGAGCGATGGAGTCTTTATCGTTAGTGCTATTGAAAATATATCTCTCTAGGAATTTGAAAAAGCGGGGGTCTAACAACACCACCCAATATTTCGCTTAGCAATCTGTATGGACTAAGTCCGAAATACTTTTTAGAGAATCAACTAGACATTTAGACTCAATCTAGGTAAAAGTATCTCAAGGAATTAATATCTCTATCTTGTTTTGATTTACTCAAGCTAATAGAAATCAGCGAGTCTTTAATCAAACACAAGGAATAACTTGGATGGTACCAAAGACCAATATCCAAGAATCAATCAATGACAGTCAACAACCAAAGGTAGAATTATTCTAATTGATGATCTAAACGTACAACCTCTATTATTTCAATTATAAAGATAATACAATATAATGCGGAAATTGAAATAACACAAACACCAGAAATTTTGTTAACGAGGAAACCGCAAATGCAGAAAAACCCCGAGACCTAGTCCAGATTGAACACACACTATATTAAGCCGCTACAGACACTAGCCTACTCCAAGCTAACTTCGTACTGGACTGTAGTTGAACCACAATCAGTCTCCCACTAATCCAAGGTACATTTGTACTCCCTATGCCTCTGATCCCAGCAGGATACCGCGTACTTGATTCCCTTAGCTGATCTCACCCACAACTAAGAGTTGCTACGACCTAAAATCGCAGGCTTTGACAATAAACAAATTTTTCTCACACATAAAAGTCTATTAAAGGATCAATATGTCTCCCACAGATAAACCCTAAAGGTTTTGTTCCGTCTTTTGATAATAATCAAGGTGAACAGGAACCAATCGATATTCCGGTCTAATATTCCCGAAGAACATCCTAGAGTTATCAATCACCTTACAACAATCTTAATTGTATGGTAGCGAAACAAGATGTTGAGGAATCACAAACAATGAGACGAAGATGTTTGTGAGTACTTTTTATATCTTGCCTATCGGAGATATCAATCTCAAGCCAATCAATATGATTGTACTCGTATGATAGAAGACGCAAGATCAGATGACACAACTACGATAAAAGTAATATCGTTCTGGCTTCATAATCCCAATGAAGTCTTTAAGTCATTAACCTGGTTTTAGAAGAAGAAAACCAAAGGTTAAAGGAGAAACGACTCTAGCATGCAAACTAGTATCACATGTGAGGTGTGAGGATTATTTTTGCACAATACTAGATGTCTCCTTTATATAGTCTTTTAAATCAGGGTTTGCAATCAATGTTAGCTTAGTAACAAAGCATTCAATATTCACCGTTAGATGAAAACCTGATTTTGATTTAAGCTAATATTTCTCAACCGTTAGATCGAAAACTTATCTTGTTACACACACTTGACAATGCACGCTTATAGGTTTGTTAACCGTACCGAAACGTATGCACTTGTTGGTTCAACAACAGTTAACCAAAAGCTTATCCATATGAGCATTCCATATCAACCATGTTCTTCTTCACCATAACTAGTTCAAATGACTTCAAATGAACTAGTTAGAGAGTTTTTCAATTGCAAGGAAATCTCATGTACTACACAAGACACAATTGAAGCAAAGATGATTTGATTCACTTGAATTGGTTCATGAACTTTTATAGCCATGGTTTGCAAACTGCATTCCTTAGTCTTTTTAAGTTTAAGTTCAGAAATCATCTTCAGATATATAACCTTCTCAAGTTCGCAGACTAGGTTCGCGGACTTAAGTTATCGGGCAGAGTTTACAAACTCTAGAAGAAATTCTCGGGTTTGAGAACTTCGGCAGTTCGCGGACTGAGTTCACGGATTTGGCTCACGCCATTCTCCCGTTTCTCTTGATCAACAAAGTTCGCAAACTTTGGTTCAAGGAATAGGACTTATAAATAAATGTGTTTCCACAACAATGCTTATGTCCACCATTGGTTATGTAATCTAAACTCTCATTTCAATCATTGAAACATTCTTAGAGGACTTTATATAGTTGTTACACTATTTCTCGTCAAAGCAATTTTCAAAGTAATTGAAACATATCATGAATTTCGTCACTAGGTAAAGATAAACTTGATCGAAGCGAAAAGCTTACCAACACATATTTCGAGATATAGATAGGCGAGGTATACTCGGCTCGAAATACTAAATATGTATAATCCAAGTCTATATATATAGCATACGACTTCTTGTCTCAAAGAGTAGGAGATAGAGTAGATATACTTTTGAGTGACAGATAAGTTCAAGTCTTCACATACCTTTTTGTCGAGAAGTTCCACCGGTTCATTGAGTAGTTCTTCTTCTTGTATCATGGATCGCCATGAAGTCCTTGAGCTCAACTACACTTTCTATCCTAGTCCGAGACTTATCTATAATAGACTAGAACTCAAGACCTGTAGTTTTGATCACTGACATTGAAAAACATGCTTGAGATAGCAACGTATGGGAGTTTGACCGAGAAATTGTCTAACAATCTCCCCCTTTGTCAATTTTACTGACAAAACTATCAATACATATGGAATACAAAAAAGATAAATAAACTTTAATAGCTCCCATTCTACATGTCAAATCTTCAACATTCCTTGAAATCTTCGTCACTTCCAAGTAATCCAATGATCCCAACGGTTGTAAGTTTAGCATCACCGCTGTTGAAGATCCGTAGCTATAACAATGAGAAAGCATCGGTCTCGACCATTATTATACAGTGTCATAGTATTATTACATAGTGTCAAAGTCCAATTGTATCACAACTTCAACAATAATACTACGGTGATATGTATCACTCCCCCTTAGTCAATACTGCATCTCACATGGAAACCGCTCCCCCTTACACAATGATCCGAAAACCATATGTATTTGTAGTGTGAACCATTACTTATCCCCCCTTTTTTCAATAAAATTGGAAAAGGTACAAGAACGGGATCATAATGAAATTTCCGAAAGAGACATTTCATGACTAAAAGAAAAATACATACCAACTAATTTAGATGCAATCATAAAGCCGAAGATAAATGTATTCATCAAGGAGTTTAAAGATACAAGATAACCCCTCTAAAATTCCACAACCGCACACCCCTCAAGCTATCACCATTAAGCACAATTTCAAAAGAACTCTCCCCCATTTGATGTCATTCCCGAAAGAACAACAAGAGCGACCTTAATTTCGAAAGAAAATAAGGATTTTTATTGGACACCAAAAACCATAAGAATGATTTTCTATATCCAAAAACTCAATCAAATTAATCACAAGTAAACCCATGATTATTTAATCGGTACACTGATAGACGCATTTATGTGTCTAATATAGCTCATTTGTATATATTGTTAGTACTCGATATTGTACTTATTTGGTTATTTTATGTATTTGTAGGTGTTTTTGGAAAATAATCTCTTGCGGCGAATTTGGCTAAAAATGTGGCATTTGGACCTCCGTTGATAACGTACCGGAAGCGCCTCAGAAGTGTACCGGAAGTATCCCAGAAATACCCCGGAGGAACCCCGAAAAAAAATGCGGAAAATGCCCCAGAGGACACTTGCTATACGGACCCTTGATTTTGGATAAGAGGTAACCTAATTACTAAGGGGTGACCCATTTCCAGGCATCTGCTAAAGGGAGACCAGCCACAGATAAGCGGAGGTCAACTTCTCAAATTCAAAAGAAAATTTTGGCGGGAAAAAAAGGCAGCAGCGTCAACAGTTTTGGATCAAGGATTTGAGCGACCTAGCAGGCGATTCAATGGGAAAATTTGGTACCCACAGACTCTACAAGACATAAGGGACCTGTTAGAAGCGATTAGACCCATCTAATTGGGCTGGATAAGTCAGAAAATCCACACAAAGTCAAGACAGTTCACACGGTCCCTGTTTAGGGTTTTGAATTGGTTTGAAAGATTTGGGAGAGATTCTTGCGTGGGATATACTTCAAAACAGTTGAGTTCAAGTCAGAGAAGATTTTGGGAGCAATATAATAGCTCACAGACGCATACAAAGATCGACAGATGGAATTATTGTTCAAACTGCACGTGAAGAATAAGAGATTTATTCTCGAATTTGATCGAGTTTCTAGGGAATCTGAAGGCTATATAAGTGTTGGTTTACATCAAAGAAAGGTTAGAGACATTTAGGAGAGAGTTTAGAGTTGATGAGAGCCTAGGAGAAGCAATTATAGAGGAGACAACGCTGCTGCTGCTGCTGCCATTAAAGCTTCTGAAGAACACGAAGAACAGACTGGCAGAGTCAGTCGTTCTTCAGCAGACTTATTTTCATACCACTGTTGTTGTTTCACAGCAGTAGATAGTTATCGTTTACAGCAGTCTTAAACTACCATACCCCTTTGTAACAGTAGCGCTGTAACACCATTACAGCGTTGCAAATTTCTGTTTCATCTTATATTCATCAATAAAAACACCTATTTTAGCCATGAATTCATCTTGTGAGTGTGTCTTTGGGATGAGGAGCTAAACCCATTAGCCGAGACGACGGAGGAAGCCATTGGTCCATATTGATTGGTATAATTCTAATTTTATTATTTATTTGCAATATTATTATTTGATTATTTGCATGGAATTGAATTTAAAATATTAGTTTTTATTGAATAGTTGTGAATTATTTTGATGAAGCATGCTGGGTTTTAAAAACTTTTGATGTTTTATACTTTGTGATTACAATTATTACTTCAAAAATATATTTGAGGCAAATATTAGAATTATTTTTAAAGATAGAATTGCATGAATATTATTTAGAATTTACTATTTAATTGGGTAATGGTGGAATCCTAGTCTAGGTATTTTCTCTAAAGGTTTGAACTATTTTATTTATTTTCCTGTTTAATTTAAATCTAGAAAAATTGTTTTCTTCACAAGTCTGAAAAGACCCTGTTTTTACCACTACTACAATCACTTTTGATAAACCATCAAATTTTTGGCGCCGCCGACGCAGATTTGTGTTTAGGTAGCATTTTTTTTAGATTTTTTTTTTTATTATTATTCTTGTTGTTCTTTACGTTTTTGGTTTTTTTTTGTTTCCTTGCAGATTTTTGAAGTTGGAGCGAGAGATAAATTTTCCAAAGCTTGTGGTGATTTACTTAAAGTTTGGGAGTGAAAAGTAAAGCTAAAGGAGCGAAAGAAGAAGAATTTTATTTATTTATTTTGATAAAAAGAGAGAAAAAAAAAAAGAGAGACATTTTTTTGTAATTTTTTTTTTAGACTTTCTTTTCTTTTGTATTTTTTTTATGGACTTTGGACATTAATTTTGGGACATTTTTATTTTTATTTTTAAACCCTACGGAAGGGTACCCTTAAATATAAACTGTTTGCAGGGAAGGACGACGATTACAATATCGTCTCGGCCCCTCGGGTTCGCACACATCATAGGAGTCGTGGCCCGAGTCGACTTCAGCGGTTCTTCTCCCGTCTGGTACGGGAGGTAAAATTCTAAACACCCGCGAATCTCCTGCAAGCGGGTTACTGGACTCCTTAAGGTGAATATATGCTGAGGACTTGAATATGGACTGTTTTTAAATTCCTAGTAAAGGGCAAGGACTGGACCATATAAGATAAGGGTTCGGATTTCTTCACCGCTCCCTTCTTGCCCGCCTTAGGAAAACGAAACCTAAAGCGAACCTAAGCCTAAAATTTGGACTAGAAAGAGACCTATAGGGTATCGAGCTTAACAGGACAATCATTCGAAAAATATTGGTTACTCTTTTAAGCACACCTCGAAGTTCTTGACGGTTTCTGCGAATTGAATGCGTGACTGCGCCGCATTGGATCAGTGAGGTTTTGGGTATCAAATCTCCACTGAGCTTCCCTCGCCTCGATTCAACTTGCTTTAACTCGGATTGATTCCAGAGGAGTTTGCTCAAATTGTAACGAATTCCCTTTCGAAGGATTAGAAGCTGGTCTAGAAACAGTCTAAGTGGAGCCATCATGCTTGTTGTTTGCTAGAAATCTTTAGGTTTGCTGTGGTAAAGTCGAGTCAGCCTGCTGTGCGATTGCTAGAACCTTCTTGTTAGGATTTTTATTTCTTTTTGAATTTTTTTTAGTGTACGCCCGATTTTGTTAGGGCTTGGAAAAGAGATACTCTAGGTCGATTGATTAGCGAAAAACCTAGTAGTTCTTCTGAATTAAGCAGGGAGCTCGAAGACTCTTCTTTGGAGAGCCCTGTTTTTGGAAACTTCAGTTTTGAGAATTTATCTCTGAGTGACAAAAGTACCCCTAGTACTCCAGTTGAGCCAACGATGGCAACTTTGAAAGATTACATGTTCCCAACTAGGACCAACCGAGCTTCATGCATTAAATTGCCAGCCACTACGGCTAATTTCGAGATAAAACCTAGTATTCTTCAAATGATCCCTATATTCTTAGGAAAAGATGATGAGAACCCTTATTTTCATATTAGGGACTTTGAGGAAATCTGTGGGACAATTAGAATAAAAGACCTTACTGATGAAGTCTTGAAACTTAAGATGTTTCCATTTTCCTTGAGAGATAAAGCCAAGACCTGGCTAAACAACCTACCATCTGAATCTATTGAAACATGGCAGGAACTTATTGCTGCTTTCTATATGAAATTCTACCCTAAGCATAAAACTGCAGCTGTTAGGAAGAAAATTAGTGCTAGTGTGCAACAAGAGGGAGAGTCTCTTTATAGGTTTTTAGAGCGATTCAATGATCTCCTATCTCAGTGTCCTCACCATGGATTTGAGAATATGAAACTTGTACAGATCATTTATGATGGTTTAGACTATTCGACCAAAGCCATGGTTGAGTCTATGTGCGCTGGTGAGTTCACTAGTAAAAATGCTGATGATGCTTTTGCCTTCTTAGGAGCTATCGCTGAAAAATCCCAACAGTGGGAATCTTGTGTTGAACCCCCTAAAAGACTCTTGGTCAATAGAAGTATCACCAATATGGTAGATACGAGTTTTGCGTCAGATGCTAAGTTTGCTGCTTTATCCAGAAGGTTAGAAGCTTTAGAAATGGGTCAGACTAAAAATAGGTCCCTTGTTGAATCTAATAGAGCCTCTCAAGTCTCTAGTTGTGGAATAGAGCCCGATAATTCGTTTTGGGAAGGTCAGGTTAGTGAAGAGCAAGCCCATGTTGTCTATAACAACTCTAGGTTTGAGAACCGTCAGAAGTTTGACCCATACTCAGAAACCTACAACCCTGGTTGGAGAAACCATCCTAATTTCTCTTGGTCTAAGGGCCAGAGTCAAGGCCAGTCTAGCAATTCTCAGCCTCCCCCAGGTTTTGGTTTTAAGAACTCTTCAGGTCAAACCCAGTTTCAGAACACTTCTGAGAAAAAGATCTCTACCTTAGAGGATACTCTCACTATGTTAGCAAATAACCATGAAATGCTAACAAAGAACCACATGAGCTTTCAACAAGAAACTAGGCAAGAATTGAAGAGTAATTCCAGAGTCTTGCCAAATTAGAACTTCAAGTAGGACAAATAGCTAAGTTCATAAGTGAGAGAGAAGATGGAAGGTTCCCTAGTCGTACTGATCCCAACCCAAAAGGAGAGAAATCTTACAATCATGCGAATGCTGTCACAACCCTTAGGAGTGGAAAGAAAGTTGACAACAAGGTTGCCATGCCTGATAGTGAACATGCTGTAGTTCACCCTGCTGAGCCAGAAAATGAGGAGACTGATAGAGTCTCCAAAGAGACCAATGAGGGTCCTGTTAATCCCGGCTTTGTTCCCAGAGCCCCGTTTCCCCAGCTGCTAGTTCCAACTAAGAGGGAGTCCAACTTTAATGATATATTGGAGGTTTTTAAGCAGGTTAATATCAACCTTCCATTATTAGATGCAATTAGGCAGATTCCCTCTTATTCCAAGTTCCTTAAGGACTTGTGTACGCGAAAGCGTAAGCTCAGTGTCCAGAAGAAAGCCTTCATAGCTAGTCATGTGAGTTCTATTATTCAGAATACCACTACTCCTAAGTATAAAGACCCAGGGTCCCCTACCATTGCTTGTACAATAGGTAAGTACCTTGTTGAGAAAGCTTTGCTTGACTTAGGAGCCAGTGTAAATTTACTTCCATATCATGTGTACCTTAAGCTAGGACTTGGT
The DNA here is from genome assembly GCF_003573695.1 of Papaver somniferum. Lineage (NCBI taxonomy): Eukaryota > Viridiplantae > Streptophyta > Magnoliopsida > Ranunculales > Papaveraceae > Papaver > Papaver somniferum. The sequence goes on along the minus strand of NC_039359.1, from coordinate 77,755,340 downwards.
GAGATGAAACCTACCCAGATAACACTTCAGTTAGCTGATAGGTCCGTTAAAGTTCCTCGTGGTGTGATCGAGGATGTTCTCATAGAGGTTGACAAGTTTATTTATCCAGTGGATTTTGTTATCTTAGATACCCAACCTGTCCCTGACCCAGAGAACCAAATACCAGTGATTTTAGGTCGCCCGTTTTTAGCTACATCCAATGCGATCATTAACTGTCGAAATGGTATTATGAATTTGTCTTTTGGTAATATGACTATTGAGCTGAATATTTTTAATATTAGTAAGCTACCCTCTGAACTAGATGACTCGAATGTAGAAGAGGTGAACATGATAGGAACATTAGTCGAGGAGTCATTACCAAACACTTTGTTAGAAGATCCATTAGAAAAATGCCTAGCTCACTTTGGGATTGATTTTGATGATGATAATGTAATTAATGAGGTGAATGCTTTGTTAGATTCAACCCCTTTGTTAGATACTAGTAATGGATGGAAACCTAAGTTCGAACCATTACCAGTTTCTAAGTCTACCCTAGTTCCTTCTTTAGAAGAGCCTCCTAAGTTGGACCTAAAACCATTGCCAGATACCCTGAAGTATGTGTTTTTAGGCCCGTCTGAGACTTTACCTGTGATTGTTTCTTCCGACTTGGATAGAGATCAAGAAAGTAGGCTAGTAACCGTCATTCAAAACAACAAGGAAGCTTTAGGGTGGACCATAGCAGACATAAAGGGTATAAGTCCTACTGTTTGTATGCATCAGATCTATTTAGAGGAAGACACCAAACCTTCTAGGGAGATGCAACGTCGACTAAACCCCAATATGAAAGAAGTAGTTCGAACTGAGGTTCTTAAGCTATTAGATGCAGGAATTATCTACCCTATTTCAGACAGTAAGTGGGTCAGCCCCGTTCAGGTTGTTCCCAAGAAATCTGGTATTACTGTAGTCCAGAATAATAACAATGAGTTAATCCCGACCCGAATGACCACGGGTTGGCGTGTTTGTATTGACTATAGAAAATTGAACAAGGTCACTAGGAAGGACCACTTTCCCCTTCCCTTCATCGACCAGATGCTAGAGAGATTAGCTGGACATAGTCACTACTGCTTTTTAGATGGCTACTCTGGATATAATCAGATCGTTATTTCCCCAGAAGACCAGGAGAAAACCACTTTTACCTGTCCCTTTGGTACCTTTGCGTATAGACGCATGCCTTTCGGGCTATGTAATGCCCCTGCGACTTTTCAGCGTTGCATGATGAGCATATTTTCTGACATGGTAGAACGGTTCTTAGAGGTCTTTATGGATGATTTTTCAGTGTTTGGTTCGTCTTTCGATGAGTGCTTGCATCATTTGTCATTAGTTTTGACTAGGTGTAAGGAAAATAATTTAGTGCTTAATTGGGAGAAATGTCACTTTATGGTTCGTTCAGGAATTGTTCTAGGGCATATTGTATCTTCAAAGGGTATAGAGGTGGATAGAGCAAAAGTTGACCTTATTAAAACTTTACCGGTCCCAAAAACCGTAAGAGATATTAGGTCATTCTTAGGACATGCTGGTTTTTATCGTCGTTTCATTAAGGATTTTAGCTTGATGTCTAGACCTCTTTGCAATTTGCTTGCAAAAGATGTTAAGTTTGTTTTGATGATGCTTGTTTAGAGGCTTTTGAGAAGCTTAAGTCATTACTCACTACCGCCCCCATAGTCCAGGCACCCAACTGGAACCTACCCTTTGAGATCATGTGTGATGCTTCAGATTATGCTATTGGTGTTGTGCTAGGTCAGCGAGAAAATAAGTTACTTCATGTGATTTACTATGCTAGCAAAACTCTGAATGATGCCCAGTTGAACTATACCACTACCGAGAAGGAACTATTAGCCATTGTGTTTGCCTTAGACAAGTTTAGACCCTATCTCTTAGGTTCTAAGATCATCATATATACTGATCATGCTGCTTTAAAATATCTTTTGTCTAAGAAGGATACTAAACCTAGATTGATTAGGTGGATTCTGTTGTTGCAAGAGTTTTCTCCAGACATTAGAGACAAAAAGGGTGCCGAAAATGTTGTAGCAGATCACTTGTCTAGGCTAGTTGTTAGTTCCCCAGATGATTCCCTTCCTATAAGGGATAGCTTTCCTGATGAACAATTGTTCTTTGTTACCCAATTACCTTGGTATGCGAATATAGTGAACTATCTTGTTACTGGTCGAATGCCCCAACATTGGGGTAAACAAGATCGTTCTAGATTTTTAGCTGAGGTTAAGCACTTCTTTTGGGATGATCCTTATTTGTTTAAGTATTGCCCAGACCAGATTATTAGGAGATGTATACCTGAGAGTGACCAGTCCAGTATTATTTCCTTTTGTCATGATCATGCTTGTGGGGGTCACTTTAGTGCTAAGAAAACTGCTGCTAAGATATTGCAGTGTGGATTCTATTGGCCTTCGTTGTTTTAAAGAACTTTACTCCACAGTTACTGCGTTACTTGTGAACGATGCCAGAAATTAGGAACCATTTCCCGTAGGAACATGATGCCCTTGAACCCTATTTTAATTGTTGAGGTCTTTGATGTGTGGGGTATTGACTTTATGGGTCCGTTTCCTAATTCTTTTGGTAACCTATACATCCTTGTCGCCGTAGACTATGTCTCTAAGTGGATTGAGGCGGTTGCGTGTAAAACCAATGACCATAGGGTTGTGATTGAGTTCTTGAAAAATAATATACTTACACGTTTTGGTACACCGCGAGCTATAATTAGTGATGGAGGGTCGCACTTTTGTAATGGGACTTTTAGACTTCTGATGAAGAAATATGGTATTACACATAAGGTAGCTACCCCGTATCATCCACAGACTAGTGGTCAGGTAGAGGTTTCCAATAGGGAGATAAAACGTATATTAGAGAAAACAGTTAATCCTAATCGGAAAGACTGGTCGTCTAGGCTTACTGATGCCTTATGGGCTTACCGTACTGCGTTTAAGACCCCCATTGGAATGTCGCCTTATCGGCTTGTTTATGGCAAGGCATGTCACTTACCTGTTGAGTTAGAACACAGAGCTTATTGGGCTGTTAAGCAGCTAAATTTTTCACTTGACAAGGCAGGAGCCCATAGGAAACTCCAGCTCAATGAGTTGGACGAGATTCGTATAGATGCTTACGATAGTGCGAAGGAGTATAAGAACAAAATGAAACTTGTGCATGATAGAAACATATTACGGAAGTCATTTTCTCCAGGTCAAAAAGTTCTTCTGTATGACACTCGTTTGCATCTATTCCCCGGGAAACTGCGCTCTCGGTGGACCGGTCCTTTTGTGGTCCGTACTGTTTTTCCTCATGGAGCTGTTGAATCGAGACACTGGATGGTAGTAGTTCTTCAAAGGTTAACGGTCAGCGATTGAAGCCCTTTTTAGAGCCTTTTCCTACAGTGATGTTGAGGAGGTCCCTCTGGAGGACCCTGTTTACCCTTGATTGACCATCGAGGCGATTTGTATGTTGTATAATTTTTATTCAGTTTTTGGTTTCACTTCACTCAGGTACTATCTTTCCGAACTCTCTCTTTACTATTTCCTCATGTTACTTATATTCTTGGTACTGTTCTTTCATGAGAAACATTGAGGACAATGTTAGATTTAAGTTTGGGGGTGGGGAAGAAACTTTTTGTTAGCTTTTAGTTGCAATAAATAAACTCCAGAGCCTAGAAATTTATGCCTATTGAGGATTGCACTAACTAATCTAAGTGGATGGAAGCATTTTGATTGTAGGAGTTTGAGGAACCAATCTGATTAGATGGAAACATCTAAAGAGTCTATTCATAAAAGCACAGAGCTCAGGTGTTAGAAATAACATGATAGTTTCACCATATCTCGTTGAGTCCTTTTCACTTCTATTTTTATTTTATTTTGTTTTTAAACTATGTTTCTCTAAGTGATAGGTGGGGCCCACGATTCAAGTTGTTACCAATGCTAGGGTGAATTAGAGTGATTGAGATACCATGAAAAAAAAAAAAAAAAAAAAAATGAAAAAAAAAAAAAAAAAAGAAAAAAAAAAATAAAAAAAAAAAAAAAAAAAAAAAAAAATTGAGACCAGACCATTTGACCAAAAGGAATAAATTCAATAAAGTCGACCACTGGTACCCTTGTATATGCCAGTTGTGTTGACCTAGAGTTAGGTTATCGACCACTGGTACCCTTGTATATGCCAGTGTGTTGATATTAGTCAGACTAGTATCTCAATCCATTAGGATAGGTTCATTTTGGCGGAGGCCTTCAGACAGATATGGGAAACGCCGTTCACTTAGTAAACATCAAAACCATCTATGTTTTTCTATATCCATCTTCTTGATCTATCCATGTGATTAGTTTTGACTCCGAATATGATGTCCATAGTGCAACTATCTGAGTAGAGCTCTGTCACTTTATATGAATTTTAGTATGCTTGAGTGCAAACTCGTGTACAGCAATTGGAATTTCGCATCAGGGTACTTCTTCCTGTAGTCAATAAGTATGCCAACCAAGGAGATTCTTTAGTGCCTTCCAAGGTTCTGCGTAGATAGCTAAGGTCTGGAGTACAGGTTTTGTGGGTATATCTCTGGTAAGCCCTCCCGAGACTATAACTCGGCCACTAGGGCCACCTAGGGGTTTAAAGGCTTATTGCATACGCTAAATGCAATCGACGATGCCTGCGACAGTGAGTTAGGATTTTATTTTGTAGTTTTGATTTGCTCGGGACTAGCAAATAATAAGTTTGGGGGTATTTGATAGACGCATTTATGTGTCTAATATAGCTCATTTGTTATATTGTTAGTACTCGATATTGTACTTATTTGGTTATTTTATGTATTTGTAGGTGTTTTTGGAAAATAATCTCTTGCGGCGAATTTGGCTAAAAATGTGGCATTTGGACCTCCGTTGATAACGTACCGGAAGCGCCTCAGAAGTGTACCGGAAGTATCCCAGAAATACCCCGGAGGAACCCCGAAAAAAAAGCGGAAAATGCCCCAGAGGACACTTGCTATACGGACCCTTGATTTTGGATAAGGGGTAACCTAATTACTAAGGGGTGACCCATTTCCAGGCATCTGCTAAAGGGAGACCAGCCACATAAGGGGAGGTCAACTTCTCAAATTCAAAAGAAAATTTTGGCGGGAAAAAAGGCAGCAGCGTCAACAGTTTTGGATCAAGGATTTGAGCGACCTAGCAGGCGATTCAATGGGCAAATTTGGTACCAGACTCTACAAGACATAAGGGACCTGTTAGAAGCGATTAGACCCATCTAATTGGGCTGGATAAGTCAGAAAATCCACACAAAGTCAAGACAGTGCACACGGTCCCTGTTTAGGGTTTTGAATTGGTTTGAAAGATTTGGGAGAGATTCTTGCGTGGGATATACTTCAAAACAGTTGAGTTCAAGTCAGAGAAGATTTTGGGAGCAATAGAATAGCTCACAGACGCATACAAAGATCGACAGATGGAATTATTGTTCAAACTGCACGTGAAGAATAAGAGATTTATTCTCGAATTTGATCGAGTTTCTAGGGAATCTGAAGGCTATATAAGTGTTGGTTTACATCAAAGAAAGGTTAGAGACCTTTAGGAGAGAGTTTAGAGTTGATGAGAGCCTAGGAGAAGCAATTATAGAGGAGACAACGCTGCTGCTGCTGCTGCCATTAAAGCTTCTGAAGAACACGAAGAACAGACTGGCAGAGTCAGTCGTTCTTCAGCAGACTTATTTTCATACCACTGTTGTTGTTTCACAGCAGTAGATAGTTATCGTTTACAGCAGTCTTAAACTACCATACCCCTTTGTAACAGTGGCGCTGTAACACCAGTACAGCGTTGCAAATTTCTGTTTCATCTTATATTCATCAATAAAAACACCTATTTTAGCCATGAATTCATCTTGTGAGTGTGTCTTGGGATGAGGAGCTAAACCCATTAGCCGAGACGACGGAGGAAGCCATTGGTCCATATTGATTGGTATAATTCTAATTTTATTATTTATTTGTAATATTATTATTTGATTATTTGCATGGAATTGAATTTAAAATATTAGTTTTTATTGAATAGTTGTGAATTATTTTGATGAAGCATGCTGGGTTTTAAAAACTTTTGATATTTTATACTTTGTGATTACAATTATTACTTCAAAAATATATTTGAGGCAAATATTAGAATTATTTTTAAAGATAGAATTGCATGAATATTATTTAGAATTTACTATTTAATTGGTTAATGGTGGAATCCTAGTCTTGGTATTTTCTCTAAAGGTTTGAACTATTTTATTTATTTGCCTGTTTAATTTAAATCTAGAAAAATTGTTTTCTTCACAAGTCTGAAAAGACCCTGTTTTTACCACTACTACAATCACTTTTGATAAACCATCATACACGCAATCAAATTAAACACAAAAAGTGATCAATTCAATTGATTGTGCTTAACATAAGAGAATTTATGGAGACACGAAAATACTCAACTAGATTAGTTACAAGAGAACCCATAATTAATCTAATTGGAATACACAACCAAAATAATTACAAAAGTAATCAATTTAAATGTCATTTTGCTCGACATAAGAAAACTTACAGAGCAATAACCAAATAACCAAACAAGATGATTAATTTAGTTGAATATGCTCGACATAACATACCTCACGGAACACCAACTAAGCTAAAAAATCAACTTGGTTGTATATTGCTCGACATAAGATACATTACGGAGCCTCACAGTAATACATAAAATATGGATCAGGGATGATCAATACTGCGGAATACAAGGATTCATTCTATCTTCCTATCACTATTTGCATAACGATATTAATAGACACAATCCTTGAAAACAAAATATTTTAACCTATCTTCCATCAAAATATTTGATAATATAGGATTAACTTTTGTATTTGTCAAAATTCTATTCATTCTTAAATCAATACGTGAATATCGACAACAAATGACTTTACTTTTGACAAGATATGGGACCTTCAAGTTCACGGATGCAAACATACATATCCCATAAAAAATTGCAATATATAAAATCATAAAGATTAATACTGCAAAAATCATCCCTCAAATAATTTTTTAAAATTTAAACCAATAAACCTAAAAACATGAAGATGAAAATAATGGACATAACTATGTGTAATAACAATAATTTCTATTCCAAACTCTAGTAATCCTTTTCAAAATCAAGAATAAATTCTCACAAGAAGTTTCCTAGGCATCAAGACAAAATCGTAATGCACATATAAGATGATTCATCCTCAGAGAGTAGAATCAATCTCTTTCGCCTGGATTTATACCAAGAATAGCTACCAAAGGCGTATAAAAATATTTTCAAAGAAGAACATACAAATTCATTAACGACCATGCACCATAGTTCACATAAAATGATTGTGAACATTCAAGAATCCCATAATAATGCGTACTGCTGCCCATTCTTGAACTCCCTTCTTTGTGATTCACCAACAACATTCTTGTAAAATCTACAAATGATCTTAGAAAAGTACTACTCCATGAATCCAAGTGCCCAAGTTCAAGAGAAGTGGAACAAGTGCAACAAAACGTAGCAAAACACTCAAAAGAAAGAGACAGGACAAAACCAATCTTAACTCATCCAAATTCAATAATTATCACCTCCATTTTGAAGAGAATTCAAATAGGAAGAGACTGCAAAAAGAATGAGGTCATTCCGAGTTCAGACGAAGAAGTTACGACCAGAACAAGTTTACCGAATATCGTCGTCAAGTATGCAGATGGGTTTGCAAACGAATTTTCAAGTCCGCGAACTTAAACCCTGGATTTTGATTTTAAAAGATGTTATGCATAACTGGTAGGTGTACCATGAATTCCAAACATTCCGAACTACTATTTTCAAACCTAAACGTTTAAGAACCTTTTTAGAAAAGTCCAATTGAACTCTACAGCCTTACCGAATATAATTTGTGCGCCCCAGTTGTTGTGCTTCCCTCACCGTATACATAGCAGGGCATTTCTTGGTGAGGATGCACTTTCAACACAAACAAGTTGTGTTGAGGTGAACAATGTCTTGCTCACCATGGCACCAAGAAAGAGTTTCTTTCCAACAATCTTTTAGTGTTGAGAAACACACAATGAACTGTTTTTATAAGTCTATCAAAGAACTTCAAGAGAACCCAAAGAGATTTGTGTTTCTGATTTCTTGTTTTCCAACTTATAAAAAACAGTTTCTGCAGATAGTTTTTAGTACTGCTGATTAAAGATTTTTCGTGGGTTGTAGTAATGAGGTTCAAACTCTCGGACTTGTGAAGATTAAATTTCAAGATTTGATAAAATTATATATACAAAAATATTAACAATGGGTGCGAGAGGTAACCAAGACACTAGATTCCACTATTATGCAAAATTAAATGATAAATATTTCAAAACTCCATTCAATTCTTAAGTCCTCTTTTATCTTTAATTCACTATCAATCATACAGATTCTCAAACATTATTTGCAAACCTTAAGTATAGATTATCAAGAGATTAAACCAAGCATAACCTATCAAACTGAATAACAAATAATTAAGACAATCATTCAAACAATTTAAAACTCTGCAAAAGCAGCGATTAGGTGAATTATATAATTAAATGAAATAGTTACCCATTTATGTTGCATGAATAGCTTCCTCCATTGCCTTGGTTACGAGGGAATTAACTCATCATAGTATAAATGCTCTCAAAATAATTTATTATGGCTCAAAAATGGTTTACAAATGATGAGAAGAAGAGAAAATGGTGTAAACTGTAATCTGCGACGCACAAAAAGCGTCACAGAATGAACGATAAATGACAAGTGCTGCTGCTGTTTAGACTGCGCTGCGACCCACGGCTGTGCGTCTTAGACACTGTTCATAAACGACTGTTCTTGCGAGTCCGTTCTTCGTGTTCTTGGTGTTCTTCATCAGCACCAGCAACAACAAAGTTTCATCAACTCTTGATTTCTGCTTCTCTGGACCTCCTCTCGACCCCAAACTCTCGTCATCCCCTCTACTCGATCCAAATAACCTTTATATACTCACATGCATCATCAAATCCCCCGAAATAACTCGTGAAAATCCTTCTTTACTCGGAATATTTTTTTTCTTATTTCGGAGAATAATTTCCAAAAATAACTTCTTCACGCTCCAAATCTCTTTTAACACGCTCCAAATCATGTTGTAATCACCCAGAGTGTTTCTGGAGCCATCAAACTCGATCGAAACACGTCCATAACTCTCCAAAACTCGTGTTTTTCTCCTCCCTGTACGTGTGTCTCTGTTTTGAGTTCGTGGCTTCCCTAGCCAATTCTAGCCAAATTCGATTGGACCCGACACCCAAAATATCTTCCTTAGGCTTAATCACATCTTCCTTCCAAGTCTCAGCCATTTAATCTCCCTATAACACGTTAAAAAAATTCGATCAAACTTCTGCCAGTTCTCATGCATGTTTTTTCGCAAAAATTCAGTTTTTGAAATGAAGAAGATGGTGTCCCCCTATCCAAACTAGGGGTGCGAATAGCAATTGGGGTGGAAATAGTAATTTTTCTGGATTCCTCCGGCACATTTCTGGGACGCTTCCGGTGCATTTCTAGGGTGCTTTAATAATTTTCTCTAGGGTGTAAAACACTGCTTTTTGAGCCCATTTCGCCGCAAGGGCTTATTTCTCTAAAAACATCTACAAAAACACAAAATAACACAATAAGTACTTAATCGAGTCTAACAATACAGAATATTGAGAACAAAATAGACACATAAATGCGTCTATCAAATAACCCCAAACTTATTATTTGCTAGTCCTCGAGCAAAACTAAAAAATAAAACCGAGTTAATCTCGGGTGGGTTTAACAGAGGTGTACCCACAAAAACAATGACTTCTAATTGGTTACAAGTATCCAAAGAGATATGAGGACATACATATTCTCAACCTATCTCCAAGTAACTAGAATGCCAGAGAAATTAAAGGTGTTAGCTCTAAAGCTGACTGAAGAAAAGGGGAGACACATCCGCACGACTACTAGATAAAGAGATATCCGCTACACAGCTAGATAAACATTGTAAGATGCGTCCGCTGCTTGACAGCTGGATAAGATTGGGAGAGAGATAAAGATGAGAGGGACATCTGCTACACAGCTAGACTAATTACGTGTGATGAGTTAAACCAGTGCTAGAAAGATCTTGTGCCAGATTGAAAGCAGACTAACAAAGCAACCAAAATGCATCTTTCTTCGACTCTCTCACAGTGCTCAGTAGAAATAACGTCGTCTTCGGTCTTCAACTGTTGATGATAAACTCTCGAACCTCATAGAACCTTGACAATTAACTCTTCTCTTCGATTTCTTGCTTGACTTATAAATTTCTTCTTCCCTATGGCCTTATTGAACAAAAAGAACGTAATGATGTTTTTTTTTTTTTTTACAAGACAAAAATTTACATGGCCATGAGAGAAGGACTTTAGAACTTGGATCTTCACAACTTGTGATGTCTTGATATCATGAACTTCAACAACTTATATCATTTGCTCTTGTAACTAAGTCTTCAACTTTGATTTTTGAATTATTCTTTTCTGTTGTTGCTTCTAAACCTTAAACGTCTTCAACTTTTTCATAAATTTTGATGTCACTCCGCTTGTTGATGATGATAAGTTTCTACTGAGAGAGAGTCGTAATCCAGTAACTAAGACTACATTGTGAGGTTGCTCAGTCTTTCTGGCATTTCCTTATGACCTACTTGCCTTTCCATCATGGATGGTTAGGTCCATCACGGTTACCCTCTAAAAGGAACAAGTTCTATCCTGAATTTCAAGGATCTCAATGTCTTTTTCTCTAATATCTCAATAGGTTGTTATCTCTATCATTCCAATTTCTATCTTTTCGGTGAGAAACAGTATGTAAACTTAGATAATCGGGTACTATGTGACGCTAGAAGTTTCAAAAGTGCAACTAAAAAGTTCTTCCCCACCCCCAAACTTAAATCTAACATTTTCCTCGATGTTCTAAAGATAAAATTAAAAGCATGAACAATGAGAAACTGTTACCACTTGAAGAAAAATAGTTAAGGAAAGATATTACCATGTTGCATGAGATTGGGTTACCTCCCAAGAAGTTCTAAGTTTAAAGTCTTCAGCCAGACTTAGGAAAGGATTAGTCAACTCGAACCATAAAGTAACAGTCGAAATAACTGTGGGTCTTCAAAATGAAATAGAGCTGACCAAAGGAAACTACAATAACCCAAGAAAGTGAACAAGGATAGCATGCCCTTATCTAGTTTCCTGATTAAGATATTTATATCTAATTGTGGTTCAGGTTCAGGTTCTATGAAAGGGTCTAAATAAAATATTTTCCTCGGATGCATTTCCTCATAGGTTGGATCCAAATTATTAGGTCCTAGAGTCTGGAAAAACTCAAATAAGAACTTAGAATCACAAAATAATAATAACCTAAATAACTGAGGATCCTCTAAGTCAATCAGGTTTGACTTACATAATTGACCACAGTGAGAGTAGTGGTCATTCTTAAGCAAATGTGTCGATTCTAATTTCCTAAGGCATTTAGGTGTAGTCTCACAACTTAATATTCGACACATTTGGAATATAAACGTTCCCACAGTTGGAAGAAAACTATTTGGTGGGAAAACAAAGTCAATCTGGGGATCATAGCCTGAGCAAACCACATCAACCAGAGGATGGGTTTCTAACGACTGAACTCCTTCATGGACATCATGAGGTTCTGGAAAACGAGTATGAAGGTAATCCTTTAAGATTGTTGAGGCATGGATATCAAGTCCTATGTGAGGGGACTTTCTGAGAGTTAAAGTTAAAGCACTAGGAAGGTGATAATCACCCCCAAACTTAGAGTTTTCAGTGTCTCTAGATAGACTAGTCACAATCTCCCTAATTTCTAGATCATCAGATTCTTGGAAATGGTCAATTGATTCTTCTAAGTTTTTATCAGGTAGTGCATCTTTACTCATCTCTACGGGTCTATGTTCTTCATTTAGGATTATTGTTTCTAAGTTGCTAGACTCTAAAACTGCATCTTCAGAATAAACCCGTTCCTCTAAACTATCATCATATAAAGGATTATAAGAGAAAGTTTCTAGTAAAGGCTCATTAACTAAGGTGTTAATCATAGTTACTTCCTCCGATCCACTAATAAGTTCATCAAATAATGGATTTTCCAATACTCTGTAGGCTAAAGGACTATGAACTACATCGTCTAAAACGGTGGTATCCCTAATCAAACCCTCGTCCTTTTGAATAGGTGAATAATCATAAAAAGTATTTGGATTTGAACTAGAAATAATATAATCATTATAAAGCTCAATTGGATTAATAGATTCCTGATCACTATGCCTACATGTTTCAGATTCTTCATTACTACTATCCTCATCATCATAAAAGTATGAAGGTGATTGAACCTTATCTAAATAAATAGTGTCTTTTATTCTAACCTCGTCCTCTAAATTAGGCAAATGTTCACTATTGATATCAAGGGTAGAATTGGAAACACTATTTTGGAAATTTAGATTATTTCGAGCAGTTCTTTTATGGCCCTTTAACAAAGACTTTTGAGTCGATTCACATGAATTCCTTATAGTATCTTGTAACGAAGGCTCACTCATGGGTGCAGTTTGTTTATTCATTTCTAACACAAACCTATTTGTATTTTCGGTTAACTGCTTAAGAGACTCTTCTAGAGGAAGAACAGGTTTAGAAGGATCATCATAAGGACTAGCTTTTAACATTTGCATTATATTGTCCAAAGACGAGGAAGTAGTACTACTATATTCCTTATTTTCTTGCTCGTATGACTGGTGTGTGTGTGGATCGTAATTGGGCTCACTATGGTATGAACCATAACCTTGAAAAGGTTGGCGTTCCCAACTACTATTCCCACCATGGTCATAAAACTGATGATGTCCATATTCAGATCAGGTCGATACTCATTGTATTGGCTTCTATCATACCAGTTAGACATTCTTAATTGCAAGGGAATTCTAAGCAATCACAAACAAGGCCGACTCGACTCCACCAAATAAAACCTAAAGATTTCTAGCAAACAAAAAGCATGATGGCTCCACTTAGATTGTTTCTAGACCAGCTTCTATCTTTCGAAAGGGAATTCGTTGCAATTTGAGCAAACCCCTCTGGAATCAATCCGAGTCAAAATAAGTTGAACTGAGGCGAGGGACGCTCAGTGGAGCTTTGATACCCAAGGCCTCACCACTATCACAAGGCAGCGCAGTCACGCATTCAACTCACACAAACCATCATGAACTTTGGAGCGTGCTTAAAGAGCAACCAATATTTTTCGAACGAGTTTCCTATTAAGCTCGTTACCCTATCGGTCTCGTTCTATTCCAAATTTTAAGCTTGGGTTCGTGTTAGGTTTCGTTTTCCTAAGGCGGGCAAGAAGGGAGCGGTGATGAAATCCGAACCCTTATCTGTATTGGCCAGGCCTTGCCCTTTACTAGGAATTTAAAAACAGTCCAAATTCGTCCTCAATCAATGAATCACCTTAAGGAATGCAGTAACTCGCTTACAGAAGATTCGCGAGTGTTTCGACGGACTTACCTCCCGTACCAGACGGGGGATGAACCGTTGAAGTCAACTCGGGACACGACTCCTATGTCATTTACGAACCCGAGGGGCCGAGACGATATAGTAATCGTCGTCCTTCCCTGCACACAGTTTATATATAATTTTTTTTTATTAATAATAAGACCCTTCCGTAGGGTTAAAAAAATGTCCAAAAGTCCAGAATAAAGTCCAAATAAAAAGTCCAAAAAAATTACAAAAATTATGAAAAAAAAAGCCTATTTAAATTCTAAAATAAATAAATAAAATCTATATACAGAAAAAAAAATAATAAATATTAAATCCTAAAAAAAATTTTTGTTTTTTTTTTCTTCTCCTTTAGCTTTTAGATTTAAGCTTTTTGTTCCCAAGTCCTTAGTATTCCACTTCGAACCTGTAAATCAAAGACACAAAAAAAAAAACGTAAAAAGCAACAAATAAAATAATAAAAAATAATAAATACCTAAAAATTCTACCTAAGCACAAATCCGCGTCGGCGGCGCCAAAATGATTAAAGATTTTTCGTGGGTTGTAGTAATGAGGTTCAAACTCTCGGACTTGTGAAGATTAAATTTCAAGATTTGATAAAATTATATATATAAAAATATTAATAATGGGTGCGAGAGGTAACCAAGACACTAGATTCCACTATTATGCAAAATTAAATGATAAATATTTCAAAACTCCATTCAATTCTTAAGTCCTCTTTTATCTTTAATTCACTATCAATCATACAGATTCTCAAACATTATTTGCAAACCTTAAGTATAGATTATCAAGAGATTAAACCAAGCATAACCTATCAAACTGAATAACAAATAATTAAGACAATCATTCAAACAATTTAAAACTCTGCAAAAGCAGCGATTAGGTGAATTATATAATTAAATGAAATAGTTACCCATTTATGTTGCATGAATAGCTTCCTCCATTGCCTTGGTTACGAGGGAATTAACTCATCATAGTATAAATGCTCTCAAAATAATTTATTATGGCTCAAAAATGGTTTACAAATGATGAGAAGAAGAGAAAATGGTGTAAACTGTAATCTGCGACGCACAAAAAGCGTCACAGAATGAACGATAAATGACAAGTGCTGCTGCTGTTTAGACTGCGCTGCGACCCACGGCTGTGCGTCTTAGACACTGTTCATAAACGAATGTTCTTGCGAGTCCGTTCTTCGTGTTCTTGGTGTTCTTCATCAGCACCAGCAACAACAAAGTTTCATCAACTCTTGATTTCTGCTTCTCTGGACCTCCTCTCGACCCCAAACTCTCGTCATCCCCTCTACTCGATCCAAATAACCTTTATATACTCACATGCATCATCAAATCCCCCGCAATAACTCGTGAAAATCCTTCTTTACTCGGAATATTTTTTTTCTTATTTCGGAGAATAATTTCCAAAAATAACTTCTTCACGCTCCAAATCTCTTCCAACACGCTCCAAATCATGTTGTAATCACCCAGAGTGTTTCTGGAGCCATCAAACTCGATCGAAACACGTCCATAACTCTCCAAAACTCGTGTTTTTCTCCTCCCTGTACGTGTGTCTCTGTTTTGAGTTCGTGGCTTCCCTAGCCAATTCTAGCCAAATTCGATTGGACCCGACACCCAAAATATCTTCCTTAGGCTTAATCACATCTTCCTTCCAAGTCTCAGCCATTTAATCTCCCTATAACACGTTAAAAAAACTCGATCAAACTTCTGCCAGTTCTCATGCATGTTTTGTCGCAAAAATTCAGTTTTTGAAATGAAGAAGATGGTGTCCCCCTATCCAAACTGGGGGTGCGAATAGCAATTGGGGTGGAAATAGTAATTTTTCTGGATTCCTCCGGCACATTTCTGGGACGCTTCCGGTGCATTTCTGGGGTGCTTTAGTAATTTTCTCTGGGGTGTAAAACACTGCTTTTTGAGCCCATTTCGCCGCAAGGGCTTATTTCTCTAAAAACATCTACAAAAACACAAAATAACACAATAAGTACTTAATCGAGTCTAACAATACAGAATATAGAGAACAAAATAGACACATAAATGCGTCTATCAACTGCGAAGGGAAACTCTTTTGATAAAAAGAGACGTCCTAGATTCTTCATAAAAGAAGACAATACTACTATCTTGATAGGAAGTATCAGGAATTGAGCAACGAATCAATTCATGCTTTGAGGTGATACAATCAGATGACTGAGAATTAAATTCCTCTTGTAATTCGTTTAGTTTATCATAACTAATTGGATTACGCAGAGGAGGAGCATTTCTCTCACTGATTAGTAAATCAATATCAACCTCAACATGAATATTATTCATCATGACTTGATTTAGCATGTCAGGAGATTCTTTCTCTTTATGGAGGTATAACTCAACATCTAGAGATAAGCTGTCAAGCTTCTTTTCAAGCCCTGAAAACACGTCAAGGGATTTTAAACCTGGTGGAGGTTTAGATAGAATTTCTTCTATAGATTTTATTAAATCATTCATGGAAGAGAATTCTGAAATCCCTGGATATAGTGGTGCATTTATTGAGATAACACTACTGTCCATAGATTCAGATCGCTACAAACATAGACTTGTAAGGTCTTAAACGTGTTTTCCTGCTCTGATACCAATTGAAAAAGCGGGGGTCTAACAACTCCACCCAATATTTTGCTTAGCAATCTGTATGGACTAACTCCAAAATACTTTCTAGAGAATAACTAGACAGTCAGACTCAATCTAGGTAAAAGTATCTCAAGGAGTTAATATCTCTCTCTTGTTTTCATTTACTCAAGATAATAGAAATCAACGAGTCTTTAATCTAACACAAGGAATAACTTGGATGATACCAAAGACCAATATCCAAGGATCAATCAATGACAATCAACAACCAAAGGTTGGATTATTCTAATTGATGATCTAAACGCACAACCTGTATTATTTCAATTATAAAGATAAAACAATATAATGTGGAAATTGAAATAACACAGACACCAGAAATTTTGTTAACGAGCAAACTGCAAATGCAGAAAAACCCCGAGACCTAGTCCAGATTGAACACACACTGTATTAAGAAGCTACACACACTAGCCTAATCCAATCTAACTTTAGACTGGACTATAGTTGAACCCCAATCAGTCTCCCACTGATCCAAGCTACAGTTGTACTCCCTACGCCTCTGATCCCAGCAGGATACTGCGCACTTGATTTCCTTAGCTGATCTCACCCACAACTAAGAGTTGCTACGACCCAAGATCACAGACTTTGACAATAAACAAATCTGTCTCATACAGACAAGTCTATCAAAGGATCAATCTGTCTCCCAAAGATAAACCCTAAAGGTTTTGTTCCGTCTTTTGATAATAATCAAGGTGAACAAGAACCAATAGATAATCCAGTCTTATATTCCCGAAGAACAGCCTAGAGTTATCAATCGCCTCACAACAATCTTAATCGTATGGTAGCGAAACAAGATATTGCGGAATGACAAACAATGAGACGAAGATGTTTGTGATTAATTTTTATATCTTGCCTATCGGAGATATCAATCTCAAGCCAATCAATATGATTGTACTCGTACGATAGAAGATACAAGATCAGATTACACAACTACGATAAAAGTAGTATCGGTCTGGTTTCAGAATCCCAATGAAGTCTTTAAGTCGTTAACCTGGTTTTAGAAGAAAAAAACCAAAGGTTAAAGGAGAAACGACTCTAGCATGCAAACTAGTATCACAGTGAGGTGTGGGGATTAGTTTTGCACAATATTAGATGTCTCCTTTATACAGTCTTTCAAATCATGGGTTGCAATCAATGTTAGCTTACTAACAAAGCATTCAATATTCACCGTTAGATGAAAACCTTATTTAGATTCAAGCTAATATTTATCAACCGTTATATCGAAAACTTAGCTTGTTACACACACTTGACAATGCACGCTTCTAGTTTTGTTAACCGTACCCAAACGTATGCACTTGTTGGTTCAACAATAGTTAACCAAAATGTTAGCCATATGAGCATTTCATATCAACCATGTTCTTCTTCACCATAACTAGTTCAAATGACTTCAAATGAACTAGTTAGAGAGTTGTTCAATTGCAAGGAAATCTCATGTAATACACAAGACACAATTGAAGAAAAGATGATTTGATTCACTTGAATCGGTTCATGAAATTTTATAGACGCAGTTTGCAAACTGCATTCCTTAGTCTTTTAAGTTTAAGTTCAGAAATCATCTTCAGATATATAACCTTCTCAAGTTCGCAGACTAGGTTCGTGGACTTAAGTTACCGAGCGGAGTTTACAAAATCCAGAAGAAATTCTCGGGTTTGAGAAATTCGTCGGTTCACGGACTGGGTTAGCGGACTAATTTCGCGGATTTAGCTTCACGCAAGTAGTTTGTCAACTCCAGCAGAAATTCTCGGGTTTGAGAACTTCGGCAGTTCGTGGACTGAGTTCGCAGACTTGGCTCACGCCATTCTTCCGGTTCTCTTGATCAACAAAGTTCGCAAACTTTGGTTCAAGGAATATGACTTATACATAAATTTGTTTCCACAACAATGCTTATGTCCGCCATTGGTTATGTAATCTAAACTTTCATATCAATCATTGAAACATTCTTAGAGGACGTTATATAGTTGTTATACTATTTCTCGTCAAAGCAATTTTCAAAGTGATTGAAACATATCATGACTTTCGTCACTAGGAAAAGATAAAATTGATCGAAGCGAAAAGATTACCAACACATATTTCGAGATATATATAGGAGATGTATACTCGGATCGAAATACCAAATGTGTATAATCCAAGTCTATATATATATCATACGACTTCTTGTCTAAAAGAGTAGGAGATAGAGTAGATAGACTTTTGAGTGACAGATAAGTTCAAGTCTTCACATACCTTTTTGTCGAGAAGTTCCACCGGTTCCTTGAGTAGTTCTTCTTCTTGTATGATGAATCACCATGAAGTCCTTGAGTTCAACTACACATTCTATCCTAGTCCGAGACTTAGCTATAATACACTAGAAATCAGGACTTATAGTTTTGATCACTAACATTGACAAACATGCTTGAGATAGCAACGCATGCGAGTTCGACCGAGAAATGCTCTAACATAATTCCATCGCTTAACTCTTTTATCATAGTAGCATAGCTCATTTTCCGTACCACCTAGTATATCAAATAAAATAAAATATTTTGACATGGTACGTAGGAATAGGCCTAACCATGTCAAACGAAAAGACGCCCCCTTCAAAAATATAATATGTTGTGTGCAATTTGAACCAGTAAAGTCTATTTGAATCCAAAAATTACCTTTTGGATGAAACCACTTACTTTTTCTATTTTTGATGCATGGAGCGGCTCTGGCGAAGGTTCTTGGTCAACCAGAAATGTAGAGTTCAATCAGAGATGTAGACGTATTGAAAATATTTACGAAATTTGGAGCGTCTCAGGCTACGAATGAGTCACAAACATGGGACGACAAATGTATTAAAATCAATCGGGAGAATCAAATCTCCTTATTTAAAAATAAAAATAAAAAAACAGAAAGGAAACAACATATTATCTAAGAGTGAGTGTAAAATCGATTTTGACCTCAACACCAGTGAAAGTAAACAAGAGTGGCTGAAAAAAGTTATATCACAGTTTCATTTTTACAATTGTATGTTAAAAATCTGAGGTGATCCTTCGAAATCGATTACTTCTACTTGTTATCAAATCAATATTGATCGATATATTTTCTCATAATACTTATACTCGTTATCAAATTTCCTTATTCACGCGTTCGCCCTGCATTACTCTAATTCTCGAAGTTGAAAAAATGAGCGAAGTTTAAATATTGATGGTGCCCGTAGAATAGGAAACTCCAAATGGAAGTTGACATGTTAAAACCTGATATCGGTCTTCGGGAAATTTGAGGTGGGTAAAGCGTAATCAACCAACTTTTTTCGACGCAAAATCACACAGAGGAAACAAAAAAATAAAATTTCGATGATCAACAGTCTATGTTTTCGTAAATCTTATGATTAGTTTTTCTTTTTCTATTCTTTCTTTCCTAGTTTTCGTAAATCTTTGAGAACATTTTCTCTTTTATTTTCCATGATCACCTCTGAATGAATCTAAAATCTCCCTGCCAATGGATTGCTAATCTTCACGGTTGTTTGAGGGTGAAAAGAATTTCTGCTGGTTTTTGTAATTTCGTGTGTTGTGGGTGAGAAACGAGTCTAAACCCTAAACAATGTACTGCAAGGGAGTACATTAGATTCGAGAGATCAATCTGTACAAATCCGGCCTAAACCAAGAAATGGCCGTTCCAGACTTGCTTCGGTCACAAAGTGAAGGAAAAGGGTTGGTTTTGGGGAGGGAAGCGAAGAGAGTGTTGAGAACAGAATAGTTGATTCTGGAAGAGTAGTTTCTTTGACTTGTATCAGAAAGCATAAGCTAACAGATGGGAAAGCTAACAGGTGATTTCTGAGTGTTGTATGCTTCTGACCAAAACTTGTTGTTCGGTGGTAATAGGTAAGACCTATTTATACAAGTCGAAGTGAAACGTACTCTGATCTCGTAAGAAATAGAAACAGATGAGTAAATTGGAGGAGGTGGTAACTGGTAACTCCTGGAATTGGTGTTCCATAATGAAGGAAAGAGTTTCACCATTACTCCCTGTATTTACTAACCGCTTCATTCTTATGACACTGTCTTGTAATGGGAGTCCGTAGTGTACCCCGCACGCTGTAAACCGCCGAACCAATACCCTAATGAACATCCCCCAGTTTGTGACATGTGTTGATGTCTCGAGTGTTTTCAAGGAAAACATGTAGCACGTTGTTGCTGTTTGGCAAGTTGAGCTTGGGAGACTTGCCGGCTCGGTGGTGACCCTCGACGGTCGAGATTTGTATCTTGAGAGGAAAGGTAGCCGTTTATTAGTGCAACCCTTCGTTTGGTAGCCAACGGGATGAAAACAAGGCCGGCATGGCTTTGACATGGTTAGGCGTGGACAAACTTGGATTTTGGGATAGTTTAGGCGCAGCCAAGAACTAGGGTTTTAGCATAAATTGGGGGCAGCCAAAATTAGGGCTTGGCGTTGGGCCAAAGGTCGCCAGGCGTTAGATGGTGACCTTGGACGGATAAGATCTGCATCTTTAATGGAAGGGTGGTCGTTGGTTGTCGCAACCCTTCTTTTTGGAAGCCAACGACATGGAGAAAGGCTGGCATGTCTTTGGCACAGCGGTGCGGCTGGCATGGTTGGCATGCCTTGGCGCAGAGATGTGGCTGGCATGCCATTGGCACATGTGGAGCGCCGGCATGGTTGGTATGTTTTGGGCAGGGAGATGTGGCGCGGCATTCCGTTGGCACATGCGGCATGGTTGGCATGCCATGGCGCAGAAAGGTTGCTCGACATGCCATTGGCACATGTGGCATAGTTGGCATGCCTTGGCGTGGAGATGCGGCTGACACGACATGCCATTGGAACATGTGACACGGTTGGCATGCATTGGCACGGAAAGGTTGCACGGAATTCTATTGGCACATGTGGTGTGGCTGGCATGCCTTGGCGTGGAGATGCGGCTGACACGGCATGCCATTGGCACATGTGGCACGGTTAGCATGCCTTGGCGCGGAAAGGTTGCACGGCATGCCATTGGCACAGGTGGTGCGGCTGGCATGGTTTAGGCGTATCCAAGCTAGGATTTTGACATAGTTTAGGCGCGGCCAAAAACTAGGGTTTTGGCATAGTTTGGGCGCGACCAAAATTGGGGGTTGGCATTGGGACAAAGGTTACCACGCGTTACTGGCGACCTTGGACGGCTAAGATTTGCATCTTAGATGGAAGGGTGGCCGTTGATTGTTATAACACTTCGTTTTGGCAGCCGTGAAGGAAAGGTCGGTCATGGCATGATTTAGGCGTGGCCAAGCTAGGATTTTGGCATAGTTTAGGCGCGTCCAAAAACTAGGGTTTTGGCATAGTTTGGGCGCGGCCAAAATTAGGGCTTGACGTTGGGCCAAAGGTTACCACGCATTAGCTGGCGATCTTGAACGGCTAAGATTTGCATCTTAGATGGAAGGGTGGCCGTTGATTGTTGCAACCCTTTGTTTTGGCATCCAACGACATATGGTAGGGTCGACATGGATTTGGCATGGAGACGTAGCTGGCATGGTTTGCCATTGGCACGGTGGCGCGGCTGGCATGGTCAACATGTCTTGGCGCGAAGACGTGGATGGCATGGTTTTCCATTGGCACGGTGGCGCGGCTGGCATGGTTGTCATTCCTTTCGCAGAGACGTGGCTGGCATGGTTGGCATGCCTTGGAGCGGAGACGTGGCTGGAATGGTTTGCCAATGGCACGGTGGCGCGGCTGGCATGGTTGGCATGCCTTGGCGCGCAGACGTGGTTGGAATGGTTTGCCATTGACACGGTAGCGCGACTGGAATGGTTGACATGCCTTGGCGCGGGGACATGGCTGGCATGGTTTTCCATTGGCACGAAGGCGCGGCTGGAATGGTTGTCATGCCTTGGCGCGGAGAAGTGGCTGGCATGGTTGGCATTCCTTGGCGCGGATACGTTGCTGTCATGGTTTTCCATTGGCACGTGTGGTACGGCTGGCATGGTTGGCTTGCCTTGGATCGGAGATGTGGCTGGAACGACTTGCCATTGGCACATGTGGTGCGGCTGGTATGGTTGGCATGCCTTGGCGCGGATATGTGGCTGGTACGGCATGTCATTGGCACATGTGGTGCGGCTGGCATGGTTAGCATGCTTTGGCGCGGAGATATGGCTGGCACGGTTTTCCATTGGAACTGTGGTGCAGCTGGAATGGTTGGAATGCCTTGACGCGGAGACGCGACTGGCATGGTTTGCCATTGGCACAGTGCTGCGGCTGGCATGGTTGGCATGCCTTGGCGCGGAGACGTGGCTGGCATGGCTTTCCATTGGCACGTGTGGTGCGGCTGGCATGGTTGGATTGCCTTGGCGTGGAGGCGTGGCTGGCATGATTTTCCATTTGCACGGTGTTGCAGCTGGCATGGTTGGCATGCCTTGGCGCGGAGACGTGGCTGGCATGGTTTGCCATTGGCACGGCGGCGTGATAATTAGGGTTTAGTATGGTCAATACTAAGGGTTCAGTCGTGGAACATGACACATGTACAAAAAAAAGGTACCCTGGTAATCCTTACGTACGCATGTTGAATGATTCAATAAATACGTTAGTGGTCGTAGTGACGTCATGTCAGATGTAAGGTTTTATGATTTTAACCCTAAGCTGAAAACCACCATCAATATTAAGTCCCCTGCTTATCTCGGAGAAGGAGCATTGTTGCGAGGTAAGCATAAGATGGATACATGCAAGGACAAAATCGAAATGGCAAGTCATGAAAAGATGGCCAGGAAGACCCGACTAACCTTTTTCGAGAGGTAACGAGAATTCGTGATTCTTGTGTTGGAGGAATTGTGTAAGTTCTACTTGTGGTGTTGCTGGCTAGACCGTGAAATGGTAGAGGCGGTTGTTGGTTGAGATGCAGACTGTTGGCATCATCTTGGAAGGGAGCCGCTAGCATAGACTTGGCGTGAAATGGAGCGTTGGCGTTGGTCGGCTTAGAATGGAGCCGTCAGCATTGGTCGGCTTGGAATGGAGTTGTCAGCATAGGTCGTCTTGGAATGGAGCCTTCAACATTGGTCGGCTTGGAATGGAGGAAATGGTGATGACGCTTGAAATTCGGCAATCAAATGGTGGTGATGGCGCTGGATATTCGGCCACCAAACGGTGGTGATGACGCCTGGCAACTTTGTCGAAATAAGGGTTTGGGATTCTGAAACCCCAATTAGCGCTCCTTACTAAAATAGTTGTAGAATTCTCGTACGAACTCGGATTTGGATGGTCCGCCCCTCCATATGACCGTAAAAGAATTTCCTATCTCCTTACACGGGAATATTTAGCTTTTAAGCTCGTTAGGTAGGTGAAAAAAGCGCGACAATAAAATTCAGGAAGAATTCAAGAGGGATGTTGCGGGCCCGAGGTTGCATAGTCGCGCCCAGTCATCTATTCTCGTTCATGGAGCAAGAAGGAATCTTTATTCTGAATAAACTCTAGAAACTCCTTCTTCATGAAAAGAGGTATCGACCTTCTTCCGTTTTCTGTTGTTCGTCAAGATCCGTGCTACCATCTGCAGTGTCTCTCCAGTGGATTCCAAAATTTACCAAACTCCATTGCATTCTTGGGATGGATGGATGAAATATATGCTCGGCAACGATCATGTCAGGGCTAATCTTGCAGATTGTGGTTGCGTTGTCGGTCCATCCTTGACTTTAGGTTGTTCAGTGTCTGGACCTTCTGATCGCGATGATAATATGTTGTGGATGATTGTATGGTAGAAATATTTCGAATCCACATGATGAAATAGATGAGTTGTTCCAAGAGACATCGTTTGAACCAGATTTTGAATCTTGGGCTACCGTATGGAATGTGATGCGCTGAGCAGTCCCCAGTTATATTTCCGTTAGATCCGATGGCATGGACGCACATGTGAATGTATCTTCGTGGCGTGCTTTTGGAGTATTCGATGCATATGTACGGATTTATATTGAGAAATTCCCGCGGCTCGTAAAACTTTGGCAGTGATGATGTTGAAATCAGAAATAATCAGGGTGAGGGGGGTGAAAGCGTCCCATGATGGTAGTCCCCATGTGTAGCCTACTTTCATTGCATCGCCTTGAATCCATGCCCACGGGATTTTATAAAGCTTATTGTACTCTTCTGGATGTGACGATGGGATGCTCAGGATATCACATGGACGAAATATTCTAGATAGCGAAGAGGTAGGAATGAGAGAGTTATGTTGTTTATCATGGATCCCTCTGTTTCTTCAAGAATTTTTTTCAGCTGCGTCTCTGGAGTTATCTCATGAGTCTTTGATGGTCGTCGGGATGGACTGCGATGAGCATTCCCCAGTTAGTCGCATTTTCTTTAGTTTCTGAAGTTGTTTTCCTATAAGCAGGCTTGGGATCCTCCGCGGTCTCGTAAAGTGTTGAAGGAGTCTTCTAGACAGAGAGGTGATGATATTCTTGCGCTGCACCCTCGAAGAGTAAATGACCTTGTTGTGGCTATGTCCTTTTGGTTGACTGTGTCTTCTGAGCTTTCACAGTGAAGGGATTCCGTGTATATCCTCAGTCCCCAAGTATGGTTTACATGTTTTCATCTTTGTAGCGATTGCTGCTGTGGTGAAGCTCTGGATGGTATCAACAAATGAGTGGCAACAATTTTTGGTAGCAGATGTAATCAGAAGAGACTACATTGTCGTGGTAAAAAAGTAGGTTGGATGGAATTTTATGGGCATCCATGGAAGTAAAAGGATTGGATGGATACGTAAGCGATCAAACTGTCCACGATCATGAGTTTTGGCGGGATGGATCAAAAGGAGGTCATGACTACGAAGATTGGCTGGATGCGATCATGATCCTTGACATGGGGAGCATGGTGGTACGACCCTTTGCAGGAAGGAGTGGTGGCCACGGTACGATCCTTGGCAGGAGGAAGTGGAGTTGAAGCAGCTTCGGCTCTTGGAGAGGATGTTGAAACTTAAGAAGACAAACGCTAAAGCTTCGGCTTCGGATCCTGGAGCAGCTTATGGAGAGAATGCTGAAGCGGAGCGGCTGCTGGAGCGAACGTTAAAGCGGAGCGGCTGATGAGAGAACGTTGAAGCGGAGCCGCTAATAGAGGACGTTGAAGTAGAGAGGCTGCATCAATCAATGTGATGTCAAACTGGACACCCTTCAAGCGAACAGTGGTTAGGAGTCCCCAGTTCCATCTATCGTGATTTTCAAGAGAGGTAGGGGTTTGGGAATGGATTCCTGGCTGAAAATAAATGCTTTCCTGACGCAACGCGGTTGAGGGCTGCAAATATGTCTTGACGTTGCGCCTTGAGAAAATAAAGAATCTCTTGTAAATGTTTCATCATAGACTGCACGATTTTTTGGGCGAAGTCCCCATAAATCATGCATCTCCTGACAGGAAGAGAATCCTATGGACTCAGGGGGTTGCTGATTTCTTTCTACTGAGCGTTCAAGAGCAACGCTGGAAGGATGAAAGATGGTGGTGCTGGGAAGAGGAAAGCTGTTAGCGCTGGAAGGATGCAAGATGTCAGTTGGAAGGGATGCATGTTGTTAACGCTGGAAATATGCAAGTTGTTAGCCCTGGATAGGCTTGGAATGGGCGCTGGCTTGGCGTGGACGCTGGCTTGGCATGTACGCTGGCTTGGAGTGGCGCGGACTGTTGTCTTGGCACGGCGCTGGCTTGGCACGGCTTCGGCTTGGCGTGGCGCGATAGCAATAAAGTGCGCAATCATATTCCAGGTATGTACTCCAGCGTTTCTCTTTCAATTTATTTTCTTGTTTTTCTTGTGTTGGTGCAAACCCTAGCCATAAGTATGCCTTCCATAAATCTGTAGAAATATTGTTCTTCTAAACTGGTGCAAACCCTAACCATAGGTATTCCTTTCATAAACTTGTAGAAATAATTCATCATAAACAATTCATTTTCGAGTATCACCGTAGTAACGTCGTCTACCTCATGAATAGTGACGGGTAATCATTATTATGCAAAGTAGGTACGTAGGGGTAGATGACTGATTCCACGAAGAACCGGGCGTTAGGGTTTTCCTCTCTTTTTTTAAGTCAAACAAAGCGCCTGGTTTATGGTTTGATTTGAATTGATAGATAATTGTTATCTATGAGGTTTTTGGATTATTATTTGGAATGAACTGTTTTAGAATAATAATGTTTTTTGGTTATGATTATAAGTAGCATGAGTACCAAAGGAAAGTCATATAATTGTAAATGTTGTGCGACAGTAGAAAGCATGAAATGAAACATGGGAATAATATGGCTATCGGTTTTTATCTCCCTTGTGAAAATTTGAAGTAGTAGACCATATATTTTGTCTAGCAAGACTTACTCGGTTTTTCGGATCTCCTAACGAGAAATGGATCTTCCGGGTGCAAATCCGAGTTTTGTGGGAAGCGCTGCCGTGATCGTGGAAAGTTCCCGGCCGTCCCTGAGTCACCTGATAACCGAGTCGTCGATCCCTGGGAGGATCGTTTTCTTCTAACCTCTGGGAAGTCCCCAGTCATCCCTTGTCGTGTCAAGACTGGTAACCGGGCCGTCTGGTAACTGAGTCGTCAATCCATGAGTGGATCGTTTGCTTATACCGCCCTGATGTCTGGGTCAAAGTATGAGATCAAGGATTGAAAATTGACATTGTAACAGAAAGATCAATTTCCCACTATGGTCGCCAAT
Organism: Papaver somniferum; assembly: GCF_003573695.1. NCBI lineage: Eukaryota > Viridiplantae > Streptophyta > Magnoliopsida > Ranunculales > Papaveraceae > Papaver > Papaver somniferum. Next base: position 77,728,515 of record NC_039359.1, on the reverse strand, counting down.
TGTTTGAGGGTGAAAACAGTTTCTGCTGGTTTTGGTAATTTCGTGTGTTGTGGGTGAGAAACGAGTATAAACCCTAAACAATGTACTGCAAGGAAGTACTTTAGATTCGAGAGATCAATCTGTAAAAATACGGCCTAAACCAAGAAATGGCCGTTCCAGACTTTCTTCGGTCACAAAGTGAAGGAGAAGGGTTGGTTTTGGGGAGGGAAGCGAAGAAAGTGTTGAGACCAGAATAGTTGATTCTGGAAGAGTGGTTGTTTTGACTTGTATCAGAAAGCGTAAGCTAACAGATGTGAAAGCTAACAGGTGATTTCTGAGTGTTGTATGCTCCTGACCAAAACTTGTTGTTCGTTGGTAATAGGTAAGACCGATTTATACAAGTCGAAGTGAAACGTACTCTGATCTTGTAAGAAATGGAAACAGATGAGTAAATGGGAGGAGGTGGTAACTGGTAACGCCTAGAATTGATGTTCCATAATGAAGGAAAGCGTTTCACCATCACTCCCTGTATTTACTAACCGCCTCATTCTTATGACACTATCTTGTAACGGGCGTAGTGTATGCCGCACGCTATAAACTGCCAAACCAATACCCTAATGAACATCCTCCAGTTTGTGACATGTGTTGATGTCTCGAGTGTTTTCGTGGAAAACATGTAGCATGTTGTTGCTATTTGGAAATTTGAGCTTGGGAGACTTGCCGGCTCGGTGGTGACCCTCGACGGTCGAGATTTGCATCTTGAGAGGAAAGGTAGTCATTTATTATTGCAACCCTTCGTTTGGTAGCCATAGGCATGAAAGCATGACCGACATGGATTTGACATGGTTAGGTGTGGCCAAGCTTGGATTTTGGCATAGTTTAGGCGCGACCAATAACTAGGGTTTTGGCATAGTTTGGGCGCGGCCAAAATTAGGGCTTGACGTTGGGCCAAAGGTCGCCATGCGTTAGCTGGTGACCTTGGACGGCTAAGATCTGCATCTTAAATGGAAGGGTGGCCGTTGATTGTCGCAACCCTTCGTTTTGGCAGCCAACGACATAGAGAAAGGCTGGCATGGCTTTGGCACAACGGTGTGGCTGGCATGCCTTGGCGCGGAGATGTGGCTGGCATGACATTGGCACATGTGGAGCGCCGGCATGGTTGGTATGATTTGGGAGCGGAGATGTGGCGCGGCATGCCGTTGGCACATGCGGCATGGTTGGCATGCCTTGGTGCGGAAATGTTGCACGGCATGCCATTGGAACATGTGACATGGTTGGCATGCCTTGGTGTGGATATGCGGCTGACACGGTATGCCATTGGCACATGTGGAACGGTTGGCATGCCTTGGCGCGGAAATATTGAACGACATGCCATTGGAAGAGGTGGTGCGGCTGGCATAGTTAAGGCGTGGCCAAGCAAGGATTTTGACATAGTTTAGGCGCGGCTAAAAACTAGGGTTTTGGCATAGTTTGGGCGCGACCAAAATTGGGGCTTGGCGTTAGGACAAAGGTTACCACGCGTTAGCTGGCGACCTTGGACGGCTAATATTTGCATCTTAGATGGAAGGGTGGTCGTTGATTGTTGGTAGCCGTGAAGTAAAGGCCGGTCATCGCATGATTTAGGCGTGGCCAAGATAGAATTTGGGCATATTTTAGGCGCGGCTAAAATCTAGAGTTTTGGCATAGTTTGGGCGCGGCCAAAATTAGGACTTGACATTAGGCCAAATGTTACCACGCGTTAGCTGGCGACCTTGAACGGCTAAGATTTGCATCTTAAATGGAAGGGTGGCCGTTGATTGTTAAACCCTTCGTTTTGGAAGCCAACGACATGTAGTAGGGCCGACATGGATTTGGCATGGATACGTAGCTGGCATGGTTTGCCATTGGCACGGTGGCGCGGCTGGCATGGTCGGCATACCTTGGCGCGGAGACGTGGTTGGCATGGTTTTCCATTGGCACGGTGGTGCGGCTGGCATGGTTGGCATGCATTGGCGCGAAGACGTGGCTGGCATGGTTTGCCATTGGCAAGGTGGCGCGGCTGGCATGGTTGGCATGCCTTGGCGCGGAGACGTTGCTGGCATGGTTTTCCATTGGAACAGTGGCGCGGCTGGCATGGTTGGCATGCCTTGGCGCGGAGACGTGGCTGGCATGGTTTGCCATTGGCAAGGTGGCGCGGCTGGCATGGTTGGCATGCCTTGGCGCGGAGACGTTGCTGGCATGGTTTTCCATTGGAACAGTGGCGCGGCTGGCATGGTTGGCATGCCTTGGCGCGGAGACGTGGCTGACATGGTGTGCCATTGGCAAGGTAGCGCGGCTGGCATGGTTGGCATGCCTTGGCGCGGAGACGTGGCTGGCATGTTTTGTTATTGGCACAGAGGCGCGGCTAGCATGGTTTGCATGCCTTGGCGCGGAGACGTGGCTGGCATGGTTTTCCATTGGCACGGAGGCATGGCTGGCATGGTTGGCATGCCTTGGCGTGGAGACGTGGCTGGCATGGTTGGCATGCCTTGGCGCGGAGATGTGGCTGGCACGTCATGCCATTTGCACATGTGGTGCGGCTGGTATGGTTGGCATGCCTTGGCTCGGAGATGTGGATGGAACGGTTGTGCGGCTGGCATGGTTGGAATTCCTTGGCGCGGAGACGTGGCTGGCATGGTTTGTCGTTGGCACGGTGGTGCGGCTGGCATGGTTGGCATGCCTTTGCGCGAAGACGTGGCTGGCATGGCTTCCCATTGGCACGTGTGGTGCGGCGGCGGCATGGTTGGCATGCCTTGGGGCGGAGACGTGGCTGGCATGGTTTTCCATTGGCGGGGAGGCATGGCTGGCATGGTTGGCATGCCTTGGCGTGGAGACGTGGCTGGCATGGTTGGCATGCCTTGGCGCGGAGATGTGGCTGGCACATCATGCCATTTGCACATGTGGTGCGGCTGGTATGGTTGGCATGCCTTGGCTCGGAGATATGGATGGAACGGTTGTGCGGCTGGCATGGTTGGAATTCCTTGGCGCGGAGACGTGGCTGGCATGGTTTGTCATTGGCACGGTGGTGCGGCTGGCATGGTTGGCATGCCTTTGCGCGAAGACGTGGCTGGCATGGCTTGCCATTGGCACGTGTGGTGCGGCTGGCATGGTTGGCATGCCTTGGGGCGGAGACGTGGCTGGCATGGTTTTCCATTGGCATGGTGGTGCAGCTGGCATGGTTGGCATGCCTTGGCGCGGAGACGTAGATGGCATGGTTTGCCATTGGCACGGTGGCGTGAGAATTAGGGTTTAGTACGGTCAATACTAAGGGTTCTGTCGTGGAACATGACACATGTATATAAAAAAAAGGTACCCTGGTAATTCTTACGTAGGCATGTTGAATGCTTTAATGAATGCGCTAGTGGTCGTAGTGATGTCGTGTCATATGTAAGGTTTTACGATTTTAACCCTATGCTAAAAACTACCATCAACAACAGTAAGCATCAGTTTTACAAGCCATCAACTTAAGGATGGATTATCACAGTATGTCTTAGTATTACTTTCTTTATCATGTATATATATGATTCAGATGACATCATCAAGTTTTCACCGAGTTACTCAGTGGATCTGATTCAACATAAGGAATTAAATTGAAACTTTCCTCTACAACTCCACGTAAAATTAAGATCATTAGTCCTCGACCAAATTCTCCCAGTTGCTTTCAAATCATTAATTTCTCAAAAATCCCCTCATTATTTTTTGAGTATTTTCTTTACTATTTTTAAAGATAAAAAGTATTCCCTAGTAACTAATTATAGTTACTTGAGCTGTCACCTTTATCTTTATAATCAAAAAGAGTTGAAACCAGAAAACGATTATCTACCGAAAACTTTTTATTAATAACCAAGAAATTTTCACAAAAATAAATAGCCTTAACTTCAAACCCTCAAATATTAGCAATCATTGGGAAGATGCAGAATACATAGGTTCGTGATATCTACACAAGATATAAGAGAAGAGAAGTGGGTACAAGAACAACCATTAATAAAGCGTCTGGTGAACGGAGTACAACCTTAACTGCAAAGTTATTTTCAAAATATCCCATTGACACTGATGTGGTAAGGAAGGAAGTCAACATCTTATGCAACAAATATAGAACAAAGGAAGTTCGAGCTACTGACAGGAACTTCTTTCTATTCAAGTTTTTCACTATATGTCAGAGCATAACTCGGTTGAACCCACCAAGCGTTGGTATGTCAAGTTTGGTTGTCATATTTTAGTATCAAAACTCATCTAGAGTCGCTTGATTAAATATTATAGTCAACTTCATTTAGGTTAAACTAGGAAGTCTAGGAATTTTGAGACGTACAAGTATTACTCCAAAGACTCTAAGAATGATAGGAAGTAACGACTACAACGAAGACATCATCCTTCCTCTTGAGGTTAGTAATATTGGCTTGATCTTGTTTTCATCCCTAACATATCTTTCAAGTCAGATTATATTCAAAACATAACATGCGAAGCTAAATATATATAATATTTTAGTGGTTAGACTTGGTCATATCATGATCAACGTGTCAGGGAATCTACGAAATTATGAAGTATAAACGATTATCTTTTGGAAATTCGTAAATATGACATCAACATAATCTTTGTATTTAGTTACTTGATTATGTGTAAGATATAGGTATGATTTCATCCTAGAAAACTATGTATTATTACATTATTTTAAGGAAGTAGATGTATGAACTTGTTTCATAATCGAAAAGCCTGTTCTTAATTGAATATCTTTTGGATGACCGGTGCAAGATGACAAGGAAGAACCTATCTTAACTTATGTTGATAATTGAGGTATAACCGGTCATGGAGTATACTGTGTAGCATGTTGTAATCAGTCACAAGCTACTTTATGAACATGGTGTAACCAGTCACAAGCTACATTGGGAAGTTAGTTGTAATCGGTCAAAATCTACCTTTTGAAAGCAAGGTATACACGAACAAAAACTAATTTGGGAAGTTAGTTGTAATCAGTCACAAGCTACTTTGGGAACTAAGGTGTAACAGATCACAAGCTAACTAGGGAAGTAAGGTGTAACCAATCACAAGCTACCTCTGGGAATCACGGTACTTTAAAGATACAGCATTTGTTTTACATGTAGGTCTTGTAATAAGATCGACTCTATGTTAAATTCAACTTATGAATTCAGAATCTGAGATCCTTGTTGTTTGTCACTGACATTGCTAATTTGGTTTCTCAATCTGGACTACCCATTTTGATTGTTTAAGTTATATTTGTCTCTCTTATGCTCTAAAGCTATGTCCCTGTATCTGAAAGAAAATCTGATGCTGCTTTAGGGCGTCCTCCAGTTAGCTGAAGGCTGGGTTGTGAAAGTTGAATAAAGGAAACTCGGAGTCTATTGATATTTAGAAAATTATCTTATTTCTTTGAGTGTAAAATGTTGTGTGATGTGTGTAAAACTTAGTGTCTCATTGGTAATTTTAGTGTCTCAATATTGGTATTCTTAAATTGGTTTGTAGGCTTATCTATGCTGGAAAACCACTTGCTGATGACAAAACAAAACAACATTGGGTGGTGGGGTGGGGGTGGGGGTGTGGGGTGGGGGGGGGGGGTGGTGGTGGTCCGGTTCTTCTTTTGGTGCTCGCCTTGAGGGGTGGTCTTTAAGGCTCTTACTTTTCATAAGGGAATGATGTATATCAGATTGTTCATGTGAGTACTTGCAAACTAGCTGTGCTATATTTAGATTTTTGTTTATCATGAAGTTTATCATTTTATTATTGGTCTTCCACTGCGTGAAGTCTTATTAGCAAGAAAGCGCGATTGATTTTGCGTGGGTTTCTGTTTTTTTTTTTCTTCTTTTTTATGTTGGAGATATTACGAAGGGGATCACTCAGCAGACCACATCAAATGTGAATAGTCAAGATGTATCTTGGATAAGAAGAGGTGCTACACTTTCACTTCCCTGTTTGCTTCTTTATTCTGTCACGTGGAGCATCTTAGGAGTCATCTTAAGTGAATCATTATGTAATCTTAGGTGAATCATTATGTTCGACTTGAGATGGATAAATGTTAGGCTAAGATGACTATGGAGAAACTATTTGAAACTTGTAAAATACTTTTTTTTTATCACCACATTTACTTAAATTGGTTTATGAATGTAGTATCATGTTTATCTTCTGCTTATACTAAAGCTGCTTCTCTTTATTGTTCGGGTCATGCTTCCGTGATCTTTGAAGGGTTAATAATGTAAGTTATCGGTTAGTTAGATCATTGCCTTTGTTTTATTTTTTACCAAATTGGGTATATCTTATTTTATTTAAAAATTTTCATTGTTAGTTAAAGAAGACATCGAAAAGATGGGAGGCACAAAAATTGTCAAGGGCCTTTGCTGGTGAAGCCCTATGATGATTTGGTCTTATCTGCTTTGAGGTATGCCTGGTTGGTATGTTTTTGTATCTAATGTTTTATTCTTTGTTCAGACTATAATACTTTCTTTTGTTTGGTAATACGTTGTGTCATCTAAATTGGGATGCTTGTAATAAATTTTAGAGTTTGAAGAATATCGCCGAGATGATCAGTTTAGTTTTGGAAACAAACATGCCATAAATGGTGGTGAACGAGAAGCACCAAATTGAGCTTTACCCTGAAGTGCTTATTGTGAATCCAAAGACACTACTATGCCACCTTCTAGTGTTATGACTAGGCTCATTTTAATTATGGTATGGATCCAAGCACTTACTCAAGTATCATTGGTCTCACCTGGTCTCTAGTATATTACAAGTATAAGGAAATCATTGGAAATAGAATATATATATACCTTCAAAAGCATTCTTACTTTTTTTATTTGTTAAATATCTAATTATATGTATATGTTACAGGTTCTTCACCATCTTGGTTGTATTTACGAGATGAGAATTCGACATCATCGTGTGATCACCTTCTCAAAACCACAATAATTTGCGATATTCAGATTACTCGCCGTAAGAACTTGTAACATTCAATTTGTATATGCAATCCTTAGAAGATAAAGCGAACATGGATGCACCAGCACAATTTAAGAAACAATAACATAAATAAGAACATATTTATATATGCAATCTTTCATTTGTTCTCTGTTTTAGTACAATTTTACACCTGATTTCTTAATACAACCTCGATGTCATAAGTTTCCTGTTGTATTGTCTTTGGTTCCCTTTCTTTATAGAATGTCTTTGATGTTTAACCTGTTACATGTAAATGCTGAGAATTTCTGTACATGTTGATGTAACACGTCTTCAGTTCATTTTCTTAATGTTGCATCTTTTCTTGTCTAAATTTTAAGATATGTCGGAATGTAGGGCATGAGCACCATCAGATTCGATTACTGGATATAGGTAACTAGGGTATTGCAGGATAAATTGGGGGAAATCAGTTTTGACTAGGTCAACGAAGACTTGACCTTTTTCTTTTCTGTTGTTACAAAAATTAGCAACGGCGAAAACATGTTGCTAAACATGAACCAGAACAACTATATCCTGTTCTACTAAAATATATTTCAGAATGACTCTAAAATTAGCTACAGAGTAGCAACATTATATTTTTGTTTGTATATTTTAATTTCGCAACAGCTTATTTCTGTTGCTACTGCCGTTGCTGACCAGAATTAGCAACAAAGCTAGAGTTGTTGCGAAAAACTGCGACATGGTGGTTAGCAATGGCAAAAATCTGTTGCAAGCCCGGTCAGCAACATATTTAAGCTGTTGGTAAACGTTACATTTGGTGTAGTGGGTGTAACCGGTCAAAACCTACTTTGGGAAGCATGGTATAACCGATCACAACTTACATTGTGAGTCATGGTAGAACCAACCCCAAGGAGAAAAACCGAGTTTCCAATATTCACATCTCTTTATGTTTTGTGTGAAGCTTGGAATTAGTGTTTGATGAGAAACTTCTAGATTTCGACATTATTTGAAAATGTACATAATTCCTTGATACTCAAGGTGATCCCAAACCGAAATATTGAAAAACATTTAATATTGATTTTCATAATATATGTTTTGATTACCAGCAATTAAAGCATATCCTCAGGAAAATTTTTATTAGTTAATGTGCTACACTAATAATAAAGGTTTTCTAAGGGAGTTTTCGGAAATATGGTTTGGTAATTAATTGAAAATAGGAAAACCAAAATTAGGTACTTTAATGTGAATATCTTGAGAATACTTTTGGTTTTGGAATTTCCTTGTTGTGCAAACAACCTTGGTCTATAAATACTCGAGGTTTGCATTTCTTTCAAACTATCGTAAGATACAAGAAAACTTCATTCATGTTGTTTTTAGTGGAGCCGTCTATGGAGAGGAAAGTGCCCTAATTAGGATAATTCTCTTATGACTACTCGTTTAAAGACTTCTGCGGGATCAAGAAGCTCTACGAGTACCGTTGGTGGGATACTAGATAATTGCATTGTTATTTTAGTTTTCAATTATTGATTTGATTGACTAACAGTTGTTGAAACTTTGATTGCACCTAGTTTGTTTATTCTTGAGAACCTTCTCTTCTGATATAAGGCTCATTCAAACTGGATCAAAGTATCGACGGGATCTTTAGAACTATTTTTGATCTAAAGACATCTTGTGATAATCCAATGTTAACAGACTCCGTTCTACGTGTGATTGACCACAAGAGGTTTCAAGTTATGTTGTGTAGGTTATTAAGAAGACAATCGAAGATTTGAAGACAAAGAAGATTTTCTTATTAGTTTTCGCATCTTGTGAATTTAGTGCACAAATTTTGATCGGCTGGGATCCAACTAAAATCGTTTTTATCTTTGATAGACTTGATTGTCTAGTTGCATGATATCAGCACCACTTTATAGTTGGTTTTTGAGTTCTATATTGTTTGATTGAAAATCTAGAAATTGGTTATTTCGGTAATCAAAGTTTAGATTGATCTAACCAGAGAAATGAGATTATCAAATTAAACGGAAGAGCCTTTGTCAACGAATCATAATATCTTATTACCAAAGATTGAATAGAGTGGTTATCAAATATCTATATCCTTTACTATTTGGAATACGATCAAAAGGATTGGTGATTCACATGCGTGACTCTAGAAGTTGAAGGCGCAGGTATACTGAGGAAACAAGTAGCTAGGGGTAGTCTACTTGGTCTCAACTATACGAAGTTGGTATTAGATTTTGTATAGCGGATTAATTCCGAAGTTGGACAAGGTCCCGGGGTTCTTCTACATTTGCGGTTTCCTCGTTAACAAAATCTTGTCGTGTATTTTAATTTATTTCCACATTATAATTGTTATTATAATTAAGTAAATTACACACGTACGTTAATACTAGTCACTTGGTATTGATCCTATAGTGTTTCGGTTATATACAGTGCCTATTATCAAGTGAACACTTTGTTGTTGTACTGTCTCGATCTCGTATCCATAGACGATCACACAAAGTGTATACCATAGTTTTTGTATTGTCTCGACTTTGTCCATATACGATCACACTTGGTATCTGACTTATAGGTTGATATTTAAAAGATTATGGTGTATTTGGGTACCCTCGCCTTTTCACTATAGAAGCCATGAATGTTGTCCTCAACAAGAACATTTTGGAACGTAAAAAAATGTCACCTTAATCTGAAAAAATATGACGTTGTTATCCCAACCAAAAATTGGGTCTTCTCTCACCAATAATGGAATGTCCAGTTTTAGGACCTCTTACTTGAGCATCACTTTGAGGCCATAGCAGGTGATACCATTAAAGAACTAGGTATAAAATATGGACAGAACATAAAGACTGCAAACCAAGTTTTTGAAGTACGATTACTACAAGGATTAAGAATGAGTTATCCAAACCCCTTCATAAAGGAGGATTGTGGAACGCAGCTGCTAGAAAAGTCACATGGGTTCGATTTCACTGGGAGAGACAACCTCACAGCCTATGCCCAAAGTTTTTTATAATAGAACATAATGAAAAAGAATGCCTTAATATTGCAGATGATTTAATAATAAGGAGATTTACTGATGAAAAATACATTACATACTTACATTAATTGTCCATGGCATATGGTGTAGAGATAATTGATAAATTAGATCTTTTGCTGCAAATAATCTGTGAAGCTAGTCGTAAGCAGATAGCTGAAGAAACTCAAAAAGAGAAGCACAAAAGAAATAACAAAAGATCCAGAACTAATGAGCATAACTCGCATGATGATTTCATGGAAAGTAATACTAGAAAGATAACATCCTCATCAGAATGAAACATGATTTGGCATGAAGAAGGAGATTTATGAGCAAAAGAGTCTTCCCATGAGGTGAATGAGGATGTTGTCAACCTGGTAATACATCTAAACTCATGCTTGTTACAATTTTTTAAAATCCAGTATTATAGTTCTTACAAGTGTTATTTAAAATTTTCATGTCATTTAATTCTTAAACCTATTGCATCCGTATGAAAGTTTGATAGTGTCTTGAGTATCAAGTTACTTTGTTTCACCTCAGATTTCAGCACGAAGCTCGTAAGATGGAATTTTCATGGTTTATTAGGTAAAGAAACTAGAGATCATTTATTTCATCTTAAAAATCCAATGCTCCTGATATAATCTTCTTGTAGGAACCTAAAATAAATGATGAAAGAATCTTAAACCTTACAAGTTTTCTTAGAATTCCAAATAGATGTTATGTCCCTTTCGTGGGACAAGCAGGTAGTTTAATCAGTTTTTGAAGGATGGTTTCATCTTAGATATTGTTAACTCCTCTACCAACATGATTCATCTTATAGTTAACAACGACCCTGCAAAGGGTGAGTGGTTCCTCTCATGCGTTTATGGTAACCTCATATAGGAATGACCAACCTAGTCGATGGGAGTACATTGAAAGATTTAGTTCTCCTGTCTTATCACATGGGTTCTCATTGGGACCTAAATATCATTATGGATGTGATAGAAAGAAATATTAGTCAAATACTACACCTCAAGAAGTCTTAGACTACATATAGATCTTCTGATCTTTCTATTTGGGTTTTAATGGCAACTCATTTACTTGGACCAACAATAGTCATGAAACAGGTAAGATCAAGTCCAGACTTGATAGGTCACTAGTGAAAAGTGATTGAACTTATAGTTATCCTGATGCAATTTTATCCCATGCCCACAAAATGGTTCAGACCACTCTCCAATTTTATTATCTCTATACTATAAAACTATTATCTCAGGGAGAAATTGGAAATTCTTTGAACACTGGCTTCTAAATGATTCTTGCATAAATGAAATTGTAAATGCTTGGGAATCTAACACTACATGGTCTGCAATGTTTTATCTGATAAGTCGTCAAATACTAGGCATTTATTATCTAAATGGAGTAAGAGAACTTTTGGTCACATTCAATCAAGAATCACAAGTCTTCAACAAGAGCTAACTCATTTACAATCCATAGATATTCAAGGCAATAACACAACTGAAGTTTGAAGCTTGAAAATGAGATAGATTCTCTGAATGAAATACAAGCAAGTTCCAACAGACAGAAATCATGAGATCATTTCCATAATGACATGCATTTAAATTCTAAATATTTCTATATTAGAGATAATCAAAGAAGAGTCAGAAATAGAATTGATTCGCTACAAGCTCCAGATGGCACTTGGTGTCAGGATACAAATTCTATAGAAGAACTCCTGGTTTCTCATTTCAAGAAAATTAGCACTACTTCAAACCCAACAGATAGTTATTATTTTACTCAACACATTCCAAATTTCATATCTGATCAAGACAATGTAGAGATGGTTGTTATTCCATCTGATCAAGAGATTGATCAAGATCTAATGTCGATGGAAACTTGGACTTCATTTGGGTCGGATGGTTTTCCACCGGGATTTTATCAACCACAGTGGCATGTTGTAAAAGATGATGTCTGCAAGACGGTAAAAGCTTTCTTCAATTTAGGTTTTCTCCTCAAGAAAATAAATAACACAAGAGTAACTTTGATTCCAAAGACATCAACAGCTCATAAAACAAAAGATTTCCGACCAACTTCTCTATGTAACATAATTTACAAGTTAATTTCCAAAGTTATTGCACTCAGACTCAAAAAACATATGATAGACATTACATCTCCCATGCAGTCTGCTTATGTCCTAGGTAGATTAATTTCGGAGAATATATTTATGGTGCAAAATTTGCTAAAGCCATGAAAAAGAAAGGTGGTAGGATTGGTCATTAGCTTTAAAGATGGATATGTCAAAGGCATTTGACAGGTTAGAATGGTTGTTTCTCAATGAAGTGCTGAAAAAATTTGGTATCTGTGAATTTTTTTATCATATAATCATGCAGTGTATTAGCACTAGTCAAGTTGACGTAATGATTAATGGCTCTCCTTCAACATCTTTCAGACCTACAAGAAGAATACGACAAGGGGATTCCCTTTCCCTTACGTATTCATTCTTGCCATGAAGGCTTTCTCAAGGCAATCAAATAACTATGAAAACATACCACCTAATAGGTACGAAAATTTCCAGATCATCTCCAAAGATCAATCATATATTGTTCGCGGATGACTGCCTTCTTTTTTGTGAAGCTAATCTAGTTCAAGTTAATAAGCCACTTCGAGTGATAGAAGAATTTTAGTTTGTGTTCTGGCCAGCTACTCAGCTTTCACAAGTCAGATGTCTATTTTAGTAAGAACATGAATCCATCCAGTTTCCAAACCATCAATGGTATCATTCAAGTGAGACAACTTGATATCTCTAAAGAAAAATATCTAGGATTGTCATTCTTTGTTGGAAGAAATAAGAAAACCCCATTTTCACACTCATTCAGAAGATGAAGTGTAGACTATCAAGATGGTCATGCATTAACATATTTGAAGCTGGGAGATCAGTGATGATTAGAAATTTCAGTAATGCCATGCCAGTTCACCATATGATCAGCTTCAGACTTCCAGACAGCACCATAAGTAAGATGAACACTACACAACAAAAGTTTTGGAGAAATAAGAATTCTAGTAAAGGTAAACATTTTATTGCATGGAGAAATGTTAACAAACCTAAGGAGGAAGAGGGTCTGGGGTTCAGAGATCTTGAAGTCTTCAATAGAGCTTTGCTGTCTAAGTCTGCATGGAAGTTATGCATTGATGATTCTTCCCTATGTGCTAGATCTCTTAAAGCTACATATTTTCCAGATGGTCAAGTGTTTAATATCCAAGAAAATGCTAATTCCACATGGTCATGGAGGAGCATAAGTTCAGAGTTACACTGCATCAAAAAATATAGCTGTCGATGCCTTGGAAATGGCCATAAAATTATGATATGGAAGTACAGATAGATTGCAGTGCTAGATATTCCACCTACACCTAAATATAGTGCTAGAGATTATCAAGACTACACGTATGTCTGTCAACTCTTTAATGCAGTTACTGGAGGTTAGAATATAAGTATGATTTTCTCTCTTTTCGAATGTTCAAAAGCAGGGCTTATCATGAATATGTCAATTCACCATCAGTACGAAGATAGATTGGTCTGGACACTTGAAAACAGTGGTTGACTTTCAGTCAAATCATCTTACAGAAAAATGTTGGAGGAAAATAATGTGAATAATTTAGTCGGTCAAAGAATACAAGATATCTTGAAGAGACTCTGGAAACTCACACTTCTTCCACGAATTAATCAATTCATTTGAAAATGTGTCAAGTACATCCTCCCAACTAGAGACAAACTTCAGTACATTATCCAAAATGGAGATTGATCAAGTTGTCTTTCTAAGGGAAAGTCATTGAAACCCCTTCTCACAGCATTCTGGAGTGCTCTTCTTCAAAAGTGGTGTGGTTTGCTACTTTGGGTTTACATACAGAAAATAGTGGAAATCTGATGGGCTAGTTTTGTAATTGGTTTGATAAGTTAATACCACATCAGATTCAAGAAAAAGAAGTCTGCAAGATGTTCATAGTGGCTTGGTGCATTTGGTCAGTCAGATGTGATAAGGTTTGTCAGGACAGAAAATCTTCTTCATAAGTCATTATTCAAAAATATAGGAAAGAAACAACAGAGTTTGAAGCTAAGCACCACCAGCAGTCAGACTTATATCTCCAGAGCCTAGAGCTATTCTTCACTGGTCTCCTCCTCCAAAAAGAACATTTAAGATTAATACTGATGGTTCGTTCCTTCATATTAACAAAACATGTGGAATCAGTATAATCATACATTATTTTGCAGGTACGTATCGAGGATCAGAGTGCATCTATCTAACTCAGCTGATGGTCTGGAGCAAGCTGAATGCAGAGATTTATGGGAGGCTACATAATGGGATTGAACTGGACTCAAGGCTAGTGATGGATGCAGTGAATCATGATTCCTTTAATATAGATTGGAGAATCCACAATTTAATTTTAGACATAAAATCCTAATTTAGATCTTTTAACTCATGGCAGTGTAACTGTTTTTCTAAAGAGAAAAATAAAGTAGCAGTGTGTCCTATCTAAATTAGCAAGGGTAGTCTACCCTGGGTAGATAGGTTGACCACTGTCTGGTTGTTAGAACCTCCTAGTAACATTCTTATTTAATTGCAAGAGGAGACAAATAAAGTATCAGTGTCTAATCCAAATTAGCAAGGGTAGATAGGTTGAGCACTGTCAGGTTGTTAGAACCTCCCAGTAACATTCTTATTTAATTGTAAGAGGAGACAAACTATGTAAATACTGAAGTTTAATCAATTCAATCTTTAAGTTTCAAAAAAAAAAAAAAAAAAAACAACCTTTTTCTGACCCAATAATTTTACAAGAGGTTATCCAAGAGTTTCAATTGTAATGCATAAATAATTTCACATATACAAATTGGTCTTCTTGTGGTTTTGTTCAGTTTCTTAGAATCCTTCGTATAGTTACATAAATGATTATGTTTTTTATTTATATGGATGTAGGTTTTTGGGCTATGTTTCTCAACCTTTACTTCCCTGCCTCCATTATTACCTATTCACCTGAAACTGAGATATGGTGGTATCCATCAATACATTCGCCATTATGTTATAAACCTTCTCGCTTGGGTGTACTGAATCCCAAAATACGTATTTACTCGGGTCGGGGCAAGATAACGCATCTGCCGCTTTGCATAAAATTCCAAACTCAAATGTTCCTGTTCCGCAACATCCTTCCTCCGTGTTCTCAAATCCTTTATGGTACACCATGCACAGTTAATAAAGGAAAAACAAAATAAAGTTAGCTCTATAAAGACAACCTGCAGAGCAGTGCTTTAAACTGTTATCTCTGTGACCATGTTGAATCTAAGTAGTTCAAAGATTGGTTGAAAGATCAAAAATAAGAGTTTACCGTATAGATTCGGATTATGAATGATATGTAGAGTAGGATTGTAGATATCTGCATATACCAACTTGATCCCCTTAAGATCTTTGCTCAAACTCGCTATCAAATCTTGTAACTTGACATTAAGGTCTTTACTAGCTTCATTTAGCTCTTCCAAATTCGGGATTCCAGAAACGTGATTCAAAGTTTTTGCTACTGGTAAGTAACCAGTAGGAGGAAGCCCTGTCAATACTATTTTTCTAGCACCCAAACTATAAAGATCGATAAGGAAATTTCTCGCAATACCAAGGAGAAAATTTTCGTATTCATCTACCGTAAAGTGAGATGACCGTCCAGGTACGGTGAAGTAATTCAGGATGAAATCGTTCGTTCCAACGCTGATAAAATATAATGACTCTCTTGCTGTCTCTGCTGCGCCATCCTTCCCAAGAAAGGATGATAATTTCTGCAGGTACTCTTTGAAGTATTCTAGTTCTTCAGATAGAGGTATCACAGCCTGCGTGCACAAGAGACAAGTAATTTGATAAGATTAGGCGTGTATATATATGTTTTATGCAAAATTGATTTTGATGAACTTACTAACAAGTTTGAAGTAGCAACATCATAACCAGTTGCAGCTGAAGCAAAGGTAACTCCGGTGGCAAAATCTTCAATACCAAATGCTGGATCCAGATATGCAGGTATGGAGTGTTTGATCCCTAACATCTCTGCCAGGAAATCAGTGGCTAGCCGACCATTGCAAAACCTTCCAGTAGGTTTCCCACCTTCGAAATCTTGCCCATACGGTAGGAAGTTACTTTTTGCCAAGGTTGGAATTTGATTGTTATTGCCTGCATCTACTGTGGAGTCTCCGAACACGATAAATGCCGGGAATTTCTTTGTTCCCGTGACCACCAGAACCGAAAATACAAGTATGTTAAGAACACATACTAGCAGACTATATTGGGTTGACATTATTATCTAATGCTTCCTATTAATGAAGCCTATTACTATTAGAAATGAATGATGTCGAACCCTTATATAGGAAATTCCAAAAACTTTGTCCCATTTCTGAAAAGTGAAAAGCCCTAGTACTACTAAAAGGAAATGAAGCTCATAAGTCACCACCATTGTTCTATTCATCTCTTGAAGTGAGACTTCTCCTACTGTGAACTTGTGATGATACGAAGAAGAGACAAGAAATATGCTTTAACTCTTCAGGGGACCTCCACGTGAAGAAGTCTTTGGTGTATTATTAGTAGATGGATTATAATTGTTGTGTGGACTGTAAGTGTTATCTCAAACGTTTTCAATTAATTAAATTTAGGGCCAATGTCACATCATTTGTAGCCAGACCGGCCCCAAAGAAGGGCACAATGTTGTTAGTAGGTGGTTAACTATCCTGATGTGAATAGGTGATCAAGAATTCTACTTTTGTCGAATACTGGAAGTCTGTAAACCAAACTTCTCGAGAGCCAGAGATGTTAGATTTGGAATTTAACACCATCTCAGTAGCTAGGAGTCTAAGACATGAGCTTTATTAAAGAACTAATGGGTACATATCCAAAGGCATATATATCAATAGTTTCAATACGGTACATAACTATTTTCCCTCCATGATCCATAGCTGTTGTATATAACTTTCCCTTGTACAAAGTTGACCTTTGCCCGACTATCTACTGATTTTATGTCACCAAACAATTTACGTACAGTATCAGTTATGATTGAATCAAACTGAGGCCCGACTTGACATCATGGAGAAAGAGGCTCTCCAATTCCAATCATCAGCGTTGCAATTGTGTTGTATGATTTTTCTCATGGACGTGATAACCGCAACGTGGTCTATGAATTGTTCACAAACTCTCTAATAAATTCTTGAAAGCGTTCGTTCCCTTTTGAGCATCCCCTTGATATTAAATAGGACATCGTGTGTCCGGAGCTCAAAAATATCAAAACACCTGGCACTGCACAAAGGTCTCGCTACAAAAACCAACGACTGCTCTACTATTTTTAATATCCGTAAAAAGAGAAAATTTATTGAAAAGGGAGGTACTTAAGATGAGTACTTCAATCCTATGAATAAAAGCGGAAACAAAAAACGGCAAATCCAAAGCAACCAAAAAACAAACTTACAAACGCCCGAACAAAGAAACGATATATCAACCCAAAGGAACGACTGCTCTACTACTATAGATCGATATATGAAAAACAGTGATTGAGATTGGATCCAACTGTAGCTTCGCTGTTGTTCTAAGGTTTGGTGGCTAGATTTATAGACCAACCCATTTTCTCCATAAATGTAATCCCACACAATAATGCTAAATTAATAACAAATTATAAATTTCCTTAAACAAACTTGATAATAAAAAAGATAATCCCAATTTATTTATTTTTGCAAAAATTCATTTCAACAGAAAAGAGCAAGGTCACAAAACGTCACAAGAGTACAAAGCTTCGTAAAAAGCCTAGCTTAGAGCAAAAGAAAAACACCAAGAGACTAACTGTCGAGAACATCATTCCAATTACCAATCACAGCAGTTAAAGAAATCCTTTTAAACAATTTTGTATTGAGAGTCCAATTATATAGGGTACATTTTGCTACAATTCTTTTTTTCAGCCAAATCCAATACATATTTGATATTTCTCCGTCTCAGAACCCATAATAGTACTCTCTCATACGAGAACGGAGAATCAGTTATCTCGTATCTTTTCTCAAACATCAGCAACAACCACCGGATATACCAAGACATTAACTAACTACCAACAACCTTCTTTATTACATTAATGTTACTTCTTATGCATTACTTGCTCGACTACAACTTTACATTTAATCACTATTTGCTTTCCACTTCAAAACACTACACATTTTATCTCCATAAAACTGGATGAAACGAACCATCTCAGCTGGAGTCTATACTTTAGCGTTTTAGTTTTTGAACACAATAGGCGCCATGGCATGATACTTTATTCCGTAGCCCTTGTTCTTGGAAAGAATGCTATTAAAGTAAAGGCATAAACGAAAACTTATATACTCAAACGTAAAGCCCTATTAAAAACGACCGCTAAACCGTGCCATAGCCACCTACCTATAGGATGGTGTTACAAGTGGTGTTGTGCAAACCATTTGTCATTTGTAATGAAATTGAAATGGTGTAAAAGAATTAAGGCCCATTTTCTCTAATTATAATTATAACTTCCGAGGGAAAGAACAGTTCAAAATTTTCCCTATCTCGGAGATTGCTCATCAGTCGAACTGTTACGCTCTTGAAGTTGAAGCAACTGGTGGAGTTTGAACATAAATGCTGCTCCTAATTAAGGTGTAGGAAACTCCAAACGGCTTTCACATGGCAAAGAACCGGTACTGGTCTTCGTCCATATTCCCATCGAGGAGTTTGACATGGGTACTAAATTACACCAACTTGTTGAGACAGGGTGGAGGCAGATATTTTGCTATGGAGAGTCAAAATTTTATTGGAACCCATATTGATATTGTTACACTAACAAATTGGAATGCTTCAAAAATAAAAATAAAAATATATATCGTTCGAAAACGATTAATAAAAAATAAACTTTTAAAGTTTTAACAAAAATTATAATTTATTGTTTTTTTTTGTGAATGAAACTTATTAGTCCCACATTGTGGAGTTTCCAATTTTTAGTAGTTTTAAGAAACTATATAAACCTTTTAGTCCCACATCGCAGAGTTTTACTTCTTAAGTTGTATTTGTTAATTATATAAACAAATTCACTACTTTTCTAAAATCTATGGGAAAGGGGTTGCTCTATATTTAGAGGGACCCCTAAGAGAAAAAATATTTTATATTGTTTTCTCAAGTGTTCGAGATTTTACTTTATGACTTTTTCGGAGTTGCCAAGCTCAAGTTAAGCATGTACTACATATGCTAGTAGTAGGTGTAGTGGGGTGTGGTGTTTTATCCTGCAGATATTCGTCCTGTGAGGGCTATAGCATCACTCTTGAGTGTAGCCGGGCACTAACGTCTTAAGGGCAACGTGTTGAACACGTGACTCATTCTGTTTTTCCAAAATTTTACCTTGTTGCTGTTGCGGAGATATGAGGAACTCGTCCGTTTCATCAAATCGGTAAATTCCATTATAAAGAGCTAAGTATCAATAACTTTTGCTTATTTGATTTTTTCTTGTTTTTTGATTATTACACCCAACATATATATATATATGGTTTTCTTGTTGTTTTGTTCTTAAATCCTTTATAATTACACGGATAATCATGTTTATATATATGCGGATGTGATTTGTTTCTTTAACATTTTCTTCCCTGACTCCACTGTTACCTAATTAATTAACAAGATGAGAGATGAGCGTATCCATCAGTATATTAGCTACTATGCCATACACCTTTTCACTTGGGTGTACTGCATCCCAAAATACGTATTTGCTCGGGTCGGGGCAAGATATAACATTTCCCGCTTTGCATAAAATCCCAAGCTCAAATGTTCCTGTTGCGCAACATCCTTCCTCCACATTCTGATGCAGAGCATACTACAATTCCAGAAGATTCCGCTTAGAAGTTTGGCTTCCATGGTTTCCTAGTTTCAGTCTTTCTTATTTTTAGGATTCTTTTAGATTTCCTTTTAGTTTTCTGTTTCCTAGTTTAGTTATTCTTCAAGCCTATATAAAGGCTAGATTAAGTCTTGTAAGAGTTATCTTTTACTCAATCAAATTATTAAACAAAAAACTTATTTTTCTCTTCTTGCTTGAATTCTCTTCTCTTCTTGCTTATAGCAATCTAGTATTGCGTTCTTTTACCTTATTCCACATTAGTTGGTATCAACCGCTTAGTTTTAGGTTTTCATCCTATAACTTGATCCTTTCAGTCCTTTTATTTTAGTTCCTTTTCGTATACAAAAAAAAAAAAAAAAAGACTGCTCAACCAGTTACTCTAGCAGCAATCGAAGCTCTCATCAAATCTCATACCGAGATTTTGGCAAAAAACATTACTGAAGCTCTTGAGAAGTCCATGGAGGACAAATTAGGGTTAAGAGATACCAAGCTTGAAACCATGCAGAATCAACTTTTGAAGGTTGCAAAACATATAAATCTAGATTTGGATATGCCTGAGCTTGTAGACTTAGAAGGAAAAACTAAAGAAGATATACTTCAGTTTTTACAGAATGATGAAGTACCTGAAGATGTATTGCGTACTTTAAACATTAAGAAACCGTATGAAGGTTTCATAGGTCATTTAAAGAAGAAGATAGTTTCTCCTGCACTTCACAGTGATGATGAAGATGAACGTGATAACGATCTAGAGAAGAATTGGATTGAAGAACGACGTTTAAAAACTGGTCACAACCCTTACAGTTCTTTACCAGAATATAAACTAAAAGCTGATATTCCCAACTTCTCTGGAAATTTTCGTATTGAAGAACTAACTGATTGGTTCTTTAAGGTAGAAGCTTCTTTCGAATTCATGGAGGTCCCTGAAGATTCTAAGGTTAAACTTGTGACATACAAACTCAAAGGAGGAGCTGCAGCTTGATGGGATAAGATCTGTGATGATCGTAGAAACGCTAACAAACCGAAAATACGTACTTGGAAACGTATGGAAACTTTGATCAGGGATAAGTTCTTACCTAGATACTTTATGCAGCAACTTTTCATCAAATTACAAAACATTCAGCAGGGGGCACGAACTGTTGAAGAATATGTGTC
The DNA here is from genome assembly GCF_003573695.1 of Papaver somniferum. Lineage (NCBI taxonomy): Eukaryota > Viridiplantae > Streptophyta > Magnoliopsida > Ranunculales > Papaveraceae > Papaver > Papaver somniferum. The sequence continues at coordinate 77,707,595 of NC_039359.1, read as the reverse complement.
AGATTTTTATAATTTGGTCGCACGAAATCAACTCAAAGAATCTGAAGAACAGTTAGTTGCAAGATTCATTGAGGGACTGAATAGATTAATACTAAATGGTATGACTCATTCAGTTTTTACTATGGTCGAAGCTGTGCAGCAAGCTATTAAGATAAAAAATCGTCTTATTCGTTCTTCTAGGATTTATCCATCCAGACAAGGGCGTTATCAAAATACTTACAGGGGTACCAATTCATCTCAAAACTTTTCTCCAGATACTGTTTTGAATATTCCCAGGCCTCCTTATGATGATGTTGGCCATTCACATCGACAACCTAGCCATATTGTGCCTTATACTCCACCTCTGGCTACACCTATCTTATCCAATCCAGTTGATCTTCAGCCGGGTCAACAGTCTCACTCTCTGCAACCAACTCCTCCTACTACAGGGAATCGGTTTCATAACAGGCAACAACAATTTCCACCGCAACAGCGAGCTAATAATGCTTATACAAAATTTCGTGGAGATAAGTGCAATAAATGTCAGCAATCAGGGCACACTTCTAGTGATTGTCGGAAATTCAATGCTTTGATTGGTGAACCTCAGTTCATTAATGAAGTCACTGGTGCGCTTAATGAGTTCGAAGATGAAGACTCACCTGGTGATAACGACGAGTTTGTTGGGATGATTCGTCCATTATTTCTTACTCAACAATGCAAGTCTCAGAGACACAATATTTTTAAATAAAGATGTTATATTGGGGGTAAAATCTGCAAGATGATAATTGATAGTGGCAGTGTGGATAATTATATTGCTGATCACGTAGTTAAGAAGCTTGAACTACCAGTAACTTCTCATCCAGAACCTTACACTGTAGGATGGGTTAATTCCTCTAGCACACAGAAGATTACCCTTCAGTGATATGTGTCATTCTCTTTTGAGGGTTATGAAGACACAGTTCTATGTGATGTCATTAATATGACGGCAACCCATCTTCTTCTTGGCAGACCTTGGCAATACGATCTTCACGCGGTTCACAATGGATTCGAGAATACTTACACTTTTGTTCATAATGGGAAAACCAAGGTTCTTCGTCCATCCAATTCCACTTCAAACTCTTGTCCGCAGACTGATGCCGTCGTAGCCACTGTTATTCGTTCTTTACACCCACAACATTCTTTACATTCCCATGAAGATTCTAAGCCTATGATTGAGTTGCCTGCAAAGGTGAAGCCCTTATTATTTCAATATAATGTTTTATTCCCAGATGAACTACCAACTGCATTACCTCCTTTACGGAATATTCAACACTGCATCGATTTTATTCCTGGAGCTAGAGCTGTCAATTTCTAACCCGGCCCGCGGGTTGGACCTAGCTTGGCTTGTTTTAACCCGGCTCGGCTTGGCTTGTTGTATAAACAAGCCGGGTTAGGGTTGTCATATCTATCCCTAGTAAAAACAATTCGGGTTAAGGTCAACCCGCGGGTTACCCGTCAACCCGTCAATTTCATGTGAGTTACTAATTTAGGAATTTTAAGTTACTAATTTAAGAATTTTAGGGTGTTGTGCTAGAAATCAAAGTTCATATTTCCTTAAATGATTTAATACAATCCAAATTTCATTTGATTTAGGATTACGGAGTAGTGATCCCTCTGCCCACTAAAATTTTTATACATTTAAGTGATTTTAGTTTCAACCACCCCATTTAACAAGCCAACCCGCAACCCGTCTAGGGATAGGGTTGGGGTTTTTGGCTTGTACATGAATAGTACTAGGGCTAGGGATGACCCTAACCCGTACATGGCTTGTCAAGCTAGGGTCGGGTTGACCCTAGATTGCCCGTTTGACAGCTCTACCTGGAGCCTCTTTACCAAACCAAGCACACTATCGCTTGAGTCCTGCTGAGCATGAGATATTACAGGGACAGGTAAATGATTTGCTTACAAAGGGTTTGATACGACCTAGCAACAGTCCTTGTGCCAGTCCTGCCTTCTTGGTTAGTAAAAAAGACAATGGATGGAGGATGTGTATCGATTGCAGAGTATTAAATCGCATCACCATTCCTTATAGATTTCCGATCCCGCGTATTGATGATATGATTGATTTACTGTCGGGCTCTATTATTTTTACTAAGTTGGATTTACGCAGTGGTTACCACCAAATACGCATTCGAGGTGGAGATGAGTGGAAAACAGCATTCAAGACACGTGAAGGTTTATATGAATGGCTGGTCATGCCATTTGGGTTATCTAATGCACCTAGTACTTTTATGCGACTAATGAATCAGGTTCTCCAACCCTTTCTCAGTAAATTTGTTATTGTCTATTTTGATGACATACTAATTTTTAGTCGCAGTGAGCCAGAACACCTCCAACATCTTTCACAAGTGTTTCAAGTTCTTGCTGACAACTCTTTATATGTTAATTTGAAGAAGTGTACCTCCATGGCTTCTTCAGTAACATTTTTGGGATATGTGATTTCTACTGATGGTATTCATGTCGATCCTTCTAAAGTTCAAGCAATTGAAGATTGGCCAGTTCCTACTTCTATTCGTGATGTTCGTAGTTTTCATGGTTTGGCTTCTTTCCATCGAAGATTTTTGAAGAACTTTAGCTCTATTTCTGCACCTTTGACTGACTGTCTCAAGAAGGAGAAGTTTGAGTGGACGGAAGCAATGGATAAAAGCTTTATTCTTCTTAAAAAAAAGCTTTTTACGGCACCAATTCTTGCACTTCCGAATTTCAACAAGCCTTTTGAAATAGATTATGATGCATCTGTTGTTGGTATTGGTGCAGTATTATCACAGGAGGGTCATCCAATTGCATATTACAATGAGAAGAATTCAGATGCACAAAAGAAATGGTCTACATATGAATTAGAGTTATTGGCTCTTGTTCAATCTATTAAGAAGTGGCATACTTATCTTATACATAGGGAATTTGTTGTCAACACTTACAACCATGCTTTGAAGTTTTTGAATACTTCTGCTAAAGTTAACAGAAAGCATGATCGATGGCTTTCCACACTCAACAGGTAAACTTTCTCCGTGAGACATAAAAGTGGCAAATTGAATCAAGTTGTTGATGCCTTAAGTAGAATAAGTCATCTATTAACTACAATTCGTAATGAGAGTTATGTATTTGACTATATCAAAGACATTTATCCAGAAGATGAAGATTTTGGAAAACTACGGGATCAATGCAGTTCTCAAACTCATGGGGTTGATGATTTTCTTATACAAGAAGGTTTTCTTTTTAAAGGGAATCGATTATGTATTCCTCAAGGGTCTTTGCGTTTACATCTTATGCGAGAATTACATGGCAGTGGTCTTGGTGGTCATTTTGGAAGAGATAAAACCATTTCCCTGATTGAAGAAAGATATTTCTGGTCATCTTTAAAACGTGATGTACAAAAGTTCGTACAAAAATGCATGGTCTGTCAGAGAGCAAAGGGTACAATTCAAAATATCGGGTTGTATACTCCTTTACGAGTTCCTGATGCACCTTGGGTTGATATAAGTATGGATTTTATACTTGGTTTACCTCGTACTGCTAGAGGTAATGATTCTGTTATGGTCGTAGTTTATCGTTACTCTAAAATGGCTCACTTCGTGGCTTGTAAGAAATCAACTGACGCTTCTAATGTTTCTTCTTTGTTCTTTAAATAAGTAGTAAGATTGCATGGGGTTCCAAAGTCTATCACTTCTGACAGAGATACCAAATTTTTGAGTTATTTCTGGAAAAGTTTATGGATGCGCTTAGGCACAGTTCTACAATTCAGCACAACTTCACATCCGCAAACTGATGGACAGACTGAGGCTGTTAATAGATCACTTGGGAATTTGATTAGAGCTAAGTGCCTGGATAATAGTAAGCAGTGGGATGTGTTATTGCCACATATGGAATTCGCTTTCAACACTTTTGTGAATCGTTCTACTGAGAAAACTCCATTTGAGATTGTGTACTCTAAAGTACCTAATCATACTCTTGATTTGGTAGCCTTACCCACCACACAGAGTACAAACACTGCAACCGACTCTTTTGTAGACAAAGAAACTGAATTACATAATGAAGTAAAATCTAAACTGGAGAAGTCCAATTCTAAATATAAAGAGGATGCTGATAAACACAAGAGGTTTAAAACCTTCAAGGAAGGGGAGCTCGTGATGATACATCTAAGAAAAGAGAGATTTCCAGTGGGTACTTATAACAAAACCAAGATGAAGAAATATGGTCCTTTCAATGTTTTAAAGAAGATCAATGATAATGCTTATGTTATTGATCTACCAAATGATTGGAATATCTCCAACACATTTAATGTTCAAGAGATTTTTACGTTTCATGGTGACAATGAACTTCTGGTTTGTTTGGACAACTCGAGGACGAGCTTTGCTCTAGAAGGGGGACTGATGCAGGGCATACTACAATTCCAGAAGATTCCGCTTAGAGGTTTGGCTTCCATGGTTTCCTAGTTTCAGTCTTTCTTATTTTTAGGATTCTTTTAGATTTCCTTTTAGTTTTCTGTTTCCTAGTTTAGTTATTCTTCAAGCCTATATAAAGGCTAGATTAAGTCTTGTAAGAGCTATCTTTTACTCAATCAAATTATTAAACACAAAACTTATTTTTCTCTTCATGTTTGAATTCTCTTCTCTTCTTGCTTATAGCAATCTAGTATTGCTTTCTTTTACCTTGTTCCACATTACATTCTCAAATCCTTTATGGCACCCATGCACAGTTCACAAACGAGAAAAAACAAAGAAGTTAGCTCTACAAGAACAACCAGTGCTCTAAATTATTTGCTCCGTGACCACGTTTACTCTAAATAGTTCACAGTTTAGCTGAAACATCAAAAACCAGAATTTACCATATAAATTTGGATTCAGAATGATATGTAGAATAGGACCGTAGATATCTGCGTACACCAATTTGATCCCCTCAAGCTCTTTACTCAAGCTCACTACCAAATTTTGTAACTTAACATTGAATTCTTTACTAGCTTCATTTAACTCTTCCAAATTCGGTCTCCCTGAAACGTGATTCTCAGTTTTTGCTATTGGTAGGTAACCACTAGGAGGAAGCCCGACTAATCCTATTTTTCTAGCACCCAGACTGTAAAGTTCGATAAGGAAATTTCTAGCAATACCAAGGAGAAAATTCTCGTATTCCGCTACCGTAAATTGAAATGAACGTCCTGGGACAGTGAAGTAATTCACGATGAAATCGTTCGTTCCAATGCTGATAAAGTACAATGATTCTCTTGCAGTCTCTACTGCGCTATCCTTTCCAAACAAGGATGTTAACTTCTTCAGGTACTCTTTGAAGTATTCCAATTCTTTTGCTAGGGGTATCACATCCTGCGGTCAAAACAGACAGGTAATATGATAAGAACAGTCGAATATGTATTTATGCGAGAGTGGACTGAGTTGATGAACTTACTAACACTTTCGACGTAGCAACATCATAACCAGTTCCAGCTGAAGCAAATGCAACTCCGGTAGCAAAATCTTCAATACCAAAATCTGGATCCAGATATGCCGGTATCGAATGTTTAATCCCTAACATATCTGACAAGAAATCAGTTGCCAACCGACCATTGCAAAACCTTCCAGTGGGTTTTCCACCTCCGAAATCTTGTCCGTATGGTAGAAAATTACCTTTTGCCAAGGTTGGAATTTGATTGTTGTTTCCTGCATCAACCGTAGAGTCTCCAAATCCAATAATACCAGGAATTTTATTTGTTCCCGTGATCTCCGGAACCAAAAATACAAGTATGTTAAGAACACATAATAGTAGACTATATTGGGTTGCCATTGCCTAATGCGCTTACTATTAATTAAACTTATTAGAATCGAACAATGTGGATCTTTTTTTCTTTTTTTCTTTTTAATTATCATCGGCAACAATGTGGATCCCTTATATAGAAATTTTCTAAAACTGTCCCATATGTGATAAGTGAAAAGTAACACTAGTACTACTACAAGGAAATCAAGTTCACAAGTCACCACCATTGTTCTATTCATCTCTTGAAGTGAGACTTCTACTGTGAACTTGTGATGATATGAAGAGTAAGACTAGAAGCCAACAAATATATGCTTTAATCGACATTTAACTCTTAAGGGGACCTCCACGTGAAGAAGTCCTTGATGCATTATAGTAGATAGATTATTGGTGTGTGTGGACTGTAATGTCATCTCAAAAGTTGTCAATCATATATATTTAGGGGTAGTGTAATATCATTTGTAGCCAGACCGGCCCCAAAGAGGCAGCTGGTTAACTATGAAATTTGAATCGGTGATTAAGGATTCAAGTACTTTTGGTAAGTACTAAGAACTAAAATATTGTTTTGGGTGACTGAGGTCTCGAGTCCTGGACTCATTCGAGCAAACCTATGTACTAAAAAGTATATGACACTTATCCATCATATAGTTAAAACAGTACTGTTAGCATATTGTTTTCACTTTTCACTTCCACGCTATTGGTTTGGCTGTACAACAACATATTTTTCCATTGAAAATCCAAAAACTTGGAAAAAATTCCCACCCAATAAAACATTTGGAGATGTTGAATTTGGAGTTTAACACCATTTCAGTACTGACAATTTATTAGATAGCACTTAAGAGTACGTACGTCTAAGGGCATGTCATTAGCATGAGTGGGTAGATGTTGCTATTTTTCAAATTAATGATCGAAGATGTTTTTTCAAATTTACTGTATATATCCGTAGCTTAATGAAGTCTACTACTCAATAACATAAGTGGCCATGAATAAATACGGTGCGCTGGTTTACTGTTGAAGCCTTGCTGACCATTCAAAACTACGTGTGTCGATACTCCATTAAATCTTGTGGAACCTTTTAATGGAATTTTTCTAATTTTCTCCCTCTGCATTTTTCCTATTAGATTGTTCTCTTAATCGTTTGATTATTGCTTAGATTTCTGTTTTACTACTAATGAGAAACTAAAACTCGCAGGTCTCCTGGCTTTTTTTGTGGGATTCTCTGGTGGCATTATATTCAATCATGTGAATGCTCCTGATTCAAAAGCAGTGGTGTCGAAAAAAATTAAAGCTTAAAGCAGTGGTCCTAACAATTGTCTCTGTGATGGTCTATATAGTAGTATTAATCTAGGAATCTTCTTAGATCAAATCCAATCAATACCTGTCAGATATCCCTTATCAAAACATTTTCCAATCAAGAACCTCCATTATCAAAATTTTCAAATTCAAAAATTACCTTCTAAAATGAAGCGCAAGAATAGCCGTGAATAGTGCTTCAACCAAAATTCTTTCCTTTCTCATCGGATGTACTCAAGATCATACAAATCCATATCAACTAATTGCTCGAGATTTAGTCCTGATTTCTTGGATCAAGGTCTATCACCATAGGAAAGTTTACAACAAACAAAAGAAAGTTTGATTAAACCCTACAAAAATTCACTCCTTTATAAATACATACAGTCAATAAACAAAGATAAACTACAAGGAAAAGTTATTATAAGAAACCCTAAAATGTTTTCCTCCTCTGAAAATCCCATCAACCAACTCTCAAGACAACTCAGAAGAGAAAATATAGAATTCCCAGTTAGGAGCAGAACAGTTGGATCATCTCAGGTTGTTCAAGATGCTGCTGAAGAATGGACCTTTGGAATACTGAGAAAACTCATGTGGAAGCACAAGATCGATATGAGAACTATCAGGCAAGAGATCAACTCACTCTGGAGAAGCTACAGGGATAAGCAGATTATAGTTATGGGCCAGAATCTAATGCTTGTGAAGCTAAACTCTGAAGAAGAGAGGGATGAAGTCTTACTAAACGGACCTTGGATCGTTGGAGAAGCTCTTTTTGCAGTTCAAAAATACACTAATGGGGTACCAATATCAGAGTACAAGTTCACTCATCAAATCTTTACGCTATAATTCAAATATTTGAAACTAGAGCATCTGAATGGTGTAGTGGTAGATGAAGCAATTAGTTTTCTTGGAAGGAAGATATCTACACACCCAGCAAACTGCAGACCTAGGTATGGAAACACAGTCAAAGCTCGAATTGAAGTAAGTCTTACTGAACCTTTGCATAGAGGAGGATGGTGGAATACTTCCACAAATGGTAAAGTATGGATACGACACCACTCGGAGTTGCAACAAAAAAGATATGTGACAAGTGCTTTGTTATTGATCACAATGATAAAAAATACATGCATCAGTCTCATCTCGTATTCCTGGATAGCTTGACATAAGAAGAGTATGAAAAATACCTGAGAAATGAAGCAGATGTCTATGAATGAAAGGATGATGAGAGAAGCATGGACAAAGATTTTGATTGTATAGAAGAGAATAATCCGGAGGATGAAGCTGAAATTAATGGAGAGGGATCTAGAAAAACTAAAAGAATGAGGATCTCTGTGCTTAATGAAAACCCATCTATGAACCCACACAACATTCATGTTCAGCCTCCTAACAGCAAGGGAAACACCAATACTACTGATATGGACAATCACAATGACTCGATGATGGAAGCAACTGAATTAGGAACTCACACATCTGAAAACCACAAATGCTAGTCAGGACATGGCCATGCAGGTATACCCAAAACTTTCTCAACAAGTTATTTTTTACGTTCGTAATCGTGTTCTTTGTCGGAGTAATTTTTTTCTTCAGTTCTTTAGATATTATAGAAAGCCATTTAAGGAAAATGAGAATTTTAGCATGGAATTGCAATGGTTATGCTGCCAAAGACACCAAAAACTATTTATCAGATATAAATAGAACGCTTCAGCTTGATATAATCTTCTTGCAGGAAACAAAAATTAACTCATATGAGATTCTTCAGCATGTTAAACCTTTATGCTTTCCTAATGTTTTTTATGTCCCCTCTATAGAAACAACAAGAGGTATTTGCTTACTTTGGAAAGATGGTTTTCAATTGGATATTATCTATGATGATAAAAATATGATTCACTGTCTTGTTAAAAGTGACCCAGCCAAACCACAATGGTTGCTATCTTATGTTTATGGTTCACCATATCCGCAAGAGAGAAAAGAACAATGGAATTTTATTAAAAATGTTTGTGAGAATTTCAACATAGATGCTCCCTGGATACTTTTAGGATACTTAAACATTACCATGCATGCTGATGAGAGAGCTAACACCACATGATCTTCTTCCAAAACCCCTAAGATAGTGCAGCTTATTCAAAATATTGGTCTAACTAATTTAGGATACCATGGAAGCCCTTATACTTGGACTAGTAGTAAAAATGACACAGGTAGAATAAAATCTATACTAGACAGAGCACTTATCAACCCAGATTGGTTTATATCCTTCCCTAATGTCATCCTTAAACATCTGCCATTCCTAGGTTCTGAGCATTGCCCAATATGCTTATATTTTCACCAAAATGAGACAGTTAAATCTAAGAATTGGAAGTTCTTTGAGTGTTCGCTTAAAGAGGCTTCTTGTAAAGACCAAATTAAATGCTCTTGGTCTAAAAATGTGCATGGTTCTGCTGCTTTTAGGTTAGATAAAAAGCTAGACACAACTAGAAGAGATCTAGCTAAATGGAATAGAAATACTTTTGGTAACATTCATGATAATATTAAATGCCTCTAAGAGAAACTAACTGATTTGCAGCAATCAACTTCTGGAAGTGACATCACTGAACAAGTCAAACAAATTGAGCATGAAATTAATGAATGGAATACAAGGAAAGAAGAATTTTACAGGCAATAATCGAGAGACACAATGTTTCGTGAATTTTATCAAAATACAAAGTACTTTCATCAGCAGACAAACAAAAGAAGAGCAAGATATCGTATCGAATCACTTCTCAAACTAAATGGCACATGGTGTAGTGGCAGAGATAATCTTGAAGCACTTCTCACATCACACTTCACCAACATTATGAGCTCAACTGATCCATTGCAAAATGATGATATTTTTAGCCTGTTACCAAGATGCATCACAGAAGCTGAAAATGTTGCAATTACGAAAACTCCAGATGAAGCATAGATCTTTAAAGCCTTACAGTGTATGCATCCATGGAAAGCGCCAGGTCCAGACGTCTTTCCACCTGGCTTCTTCCACACACAATGGGAAATTACAAAAGCTGATGTCAAACAAATGGTTCAAAAATTCTTTGAAAGCATGAGAGTACTTCGAAAGATGAACAAGATTAAGCTGTGTTTGATACCAAAAGTCCAATTTCCGCAATCACCTGGAGACTAAAGGCCAATAGATTTATGTAACACTACATATAAGCTTGTTACAAAAAATATATCTCTGAGATTAAAACCACTGATGGATAAACTAATCTCACCTATGCAGGCAGCTTATGTTCCTGGGAGGTAGATAGGAGACAACATTACAATTTCTCATGAATTAATACATTTCATGAAAAGGAAAAGGACAAAGATGGGTCACATGGCATTGAAGCTAGACATGTCTAAAGCCTTCGATCTCATGGAGTGGTCTTTCTTGCACAAAATCATGGAGAGTTTTGGGTTTGCATATCACTTTTGCGACTTGATTCAGGAATGCATAAGCACCACAGAGATTCAAATAATGCTAAATGATTCACCTTGTACAGCATTCAAACCAACTAGAGGAATACGTTTTTCTCACAATGGAAGTATTCACAAGAGCTTTGTCGAGAGCCGAAAATGAAAAGAAGATACAAGGCATCAAAATAAAAAAAAATGCAACTCCAGTCTCATACCTCCTATTTGCAGACGACCGCTTATTGTTTGTGAAAGCTGACATGCACAATGTCAACAATCTGCTACAAATAGTATCTGACTTCATCTCCATATCAGGCCAGCAAATTAATCTCTAAAAATCTGCAGTTTTTTTCTCTAAGCGTCTCCACTCAAGACATTGCATAATTTTATTGAGAAGATTGAAAATGAAAAAGATGTCCCTTGATGAAAGATATTTGGGTATCCCATTGTTTCTTAATAGGAGAAGAACTACTTCTTTCTCTTCTCTGGTTGAAGGAATGAAGTCTAGGATACTTAGATGGAATGGAAAGTTTCTGACACAATCTGGAAGATCAGTCATGGTAAAACATGTCTTAAATTCCATGCCATCTCACCAAATGAGAGTCTTTAAAGTACCAAAAGGAACAATCAAGGAAATGGACAAGGTGCAGAGAAGATTCTGGTGGAAAAAACAGGATGGTAAAGGGGTATATTTCATATCTTGGGACAAGGTTAACAGTCATAAAGATGTTGGTGGTATGGGCTTTAGAGACCTATAATGCTTTAGCAAGGCTTTGCTGGCTAAGTATGTCTGGAGACTCTGCCATAATCCTCATCAGTTGTGGGCTAAAGCATTGAAAGAAATAAATTTTCCGGATACCTCAGTACTGCACTCAACAAAGAAGAAGAATTCGACATATGCTTGGAAAAGTATACAGGGACAAGTACAGTTTGTACAAAAGTATAACTTCTGGATTGTAGGTGATGAAAAACAGATAATTACTTGGAAGGAAAATTGGATTATGGGTAAACAAGAACCGCCAATCTCTATTGCTGACTTTGAAGTGGCAATAAACTACAGTACTGTCAGTGATCTTATAGATACAGATACCAAAACTTGGAAGGTTACAATAATACAACAACGTTTCTCCCCTGATGATGTAAATAAGATCTTAAGCATGAGAATACCTGCCAACTCACCAGACAGATTAATATGTACTTTAACAAAGAATGGTGAGTTCACAGTTAAATCTGCATACAGAAAGCTTGTGGATATCAAAACCAATGTAGCTGATATCTATGATGCAGACATGGCATCACTATGGAGAAAGCTATGGAACCTGGATACCCTGCCAAGAATCAAAACCTTCTTATGGAGATGTATGAATGATGCAGTGCCCTCAAGTGAACGAATAGGGAGAGTAACACAGTTTGGTGGAGATTATTGCAGCATGTGTCATCAAGTAGAAGAGACAACTAAACATATAATATGGGATTATCCATTTTCTAGAGTTGTTTGGACTTCAACCCCTGGTGCAAGAAGGAGTACGGAAACTACTGATACGAGCATAGATAGATGGATCACAAGATGGTTTACAAATGAATTTACAAAACTTGACGAAGACTGGATTGTGAAAATGGAAAATGCAAGCTAGGAAATATGGAACGAAAGATGCAGAAGTGTTTTTGATGGGAAAAAACCTAATCCTGTAGAAGTAATTCGTAACATTCAACATATAAATAACATGACAGGGGCATCTATGAAGAAAACACAACAAAAGACGTATATCAACAGGCCTGCTAATGATACAAAAACTAACTGGATACCTCCTATTGCTTATGTGTATTCTATATGATGTGATACTTTATTTAAAACTGTTTCATCTATTAATCATACAAGTATATGACTAATCCTTCGTAATTCTACAGGTGCATTCGAGCAGAGACGTTGCATCCATGAATGTGGACACCTAGATGCAGAACACGTAGAGATAGAAGGACTGATGCAGGCTATGTTATGGGCAGAGGAGCTCAACATACAACATGTGTGTTTTGAATTGGACGCTCAGAACGTGATTGCAGCAGTTAAAAGAAACTATCGACAAGTCAGATAGGAATTACAGAATAGGATTTTTGATATCATTAGTCTCTTTATAAAGTATCCAAGTCCATTAATATACAGTATAATAAACTAGCATATAAGATGGATAAGCATGCACGTTCTTTTCATTTAAGTAGAAATTGGATCCAACATCTACCAAATTTTATTATGGCAGCATTACAAGCTGACATAAATTATGTAACCATTTCTAATAGTTAATAAAAATTCCCATCTTAGTATAAAAGAAAAAAAAGAAAAAAAAAAGAAACAACAACGTCGTGTGTCGAAATAGATCATGTATGTGTGGTTTGATATGCCGTAAGGAGGTCAAGGAATCATCTTCTTACTGATTCATGCCAACGAATGAAAATTTCAGAGAACTTTCATTATTTTTTCACAAAATTGGTTAAAAAGACCAAAATCAATAATTTCTGGGTGAAAAAGACATCTAGATTTTGTTACTGTTTGAATGGACAAAATGTAAAAATAGTCAGGATGTAAACAGTTTCATCCTACCCATTTTCAAATACTTTTTCTTATTTTTAATTTACATCAGGATGCATCCAGTTTCATCCTCGCTATTTTTTAAGTTTAAGGCAGGATGAATCCAGTTTCATCCTTGCTATTTTTTTGGTGACCATTTCACCCAAACTAATATTTACTCGTCCATTAGAACCATGTTTTAAAAATATTTGAACAAATGACCCATATTCCGTTATTTTTTGTCATTGACTCTGGCACTCTGCATTTTTCCAGTTATGACTATATGGTATCTTTAGTCATGAATATACAATACATCAAAAAATCGAAGCCTACAGATAAAAATATATGGTACTATTTCTAAATGGGATATTATCACAGTTTATTTTCATGCTTCAGAAAAGAAAAAGAAAAATGACAAAGTACAATTGACTCTAATCTTTTTTCCCTCTCTCCTCTCTGCCTAACCGTTTTTTCTAAAAAAATATCCAGAAACTTTCTTTTTTCAATTTCTTCATCTTCTTTGACTAGATTTTCTTGATTTTGGATCTGATTTTCAGATCTAGTTGAAGCTATTAGTATCCTATTAATTAATATCTAATAATTATTATATATTAAATAAATTGTAATCCCTATTTTGGGTGATTATCAGGTATGTTAGGTTTCTTTGTTTAAATTTCAATCCCAATTCCATATAATCTTCAGGGTGTTTCTATCGATTGCTACAATCGCTTCAATTATATTTTCGAGGGCAGTCTAAACTGGCTAAACGTAGATCCAAATTCTTATGGAGATGCATCGCTACTTGGTTTGATAAAAGTTTCGAAACACTTTGCAAATCTCTCCTTTGTTATAGGAGTATTTAATCTTGATGAAGACAAAAAAAATCATTCTTGAATAAGAAAAATTCAAATGGTGGAATCTGAAAATTCACACCATCCCTCAAATATTATCGATCTCCTCACAGAATTACATGTACTACTTTTAATACTTTGGTTTTATTGTATTTGTTCATGTATTTCAACTTTGATATTCTTGATCGATATATGCACTCTCTTATATAATATATGAAATTGGGAGACCTTCTCCAGCTCCTTCAAAAAAAATAAAAAAAATCACAATTATTTTAACCTAATAATATCTTTTTCCAGAAACAAAGAAAGTATTTCTTAGCAAATTTGACATACGACAAACCTAAACTTAGACGGACAAGTTTGAAGCCACTTCAACCTGCAGCATATATCATGATAGAAGGAGATTGCCAGGTTGTAGTGAAGTGTCTAACTGAAGTTAACTATCGCGCTCCGTGGAAGTTATGGAAACTCAAGGATGACACTAAACATCTGCTAGATACTTTTAGTTCAAGCACAATCAAGCATATCCCAGGATCAGCTAACTCTGCAGCTCACTTTCTGTCAGATTATGCTTTGTTACACAAAGTCCAAGCTACGTGGACAATTTCTCAACTCCCAACTGATATTGCTTCTCTTTGGAGCCACATAAATCAGTTCCTCTTTCCCTGTTTTGTTTCCTTTCTTTTTCTCTTTTGTGTACCAAAAAAAAAAGAAAAATTGAAGCCACTTAACAAATTTTGAGTCAAATAGAAGATTCTAGATCACATGGGCAATTATTTTTGTTACCATGCAAACAATAGGTGGCTGAACAAATTTAGGTTAGGGGCATATATATTGGGTTGTCTAAAGTTTTTAAGTCACAATGGCATATCCCGAGTTATATTACGAAGTTCTATAACTTTTGAATCATTTAAACTACACATAACTGATCAGAGACTATCCATTTAAGTTAATCCGAACCGTTACAACTACTTGATCACCACGATTATGCAGTTTCTAAAACCATTCATGTTCCCATTACGATTATGCAGTTTCTAAAACCATTCATGTTCCCACTACAAAACCCAATTCATCTGTTTCCATTTCGTTTCAAATTTCCTTATCCGAGTTTCTGTTTTCTGCCTATATATTTGTGTGTAAACCAAGACGCTCAAAACCCACAAAGACAACGATGAGTTCTTTCTGTGATGGAGATGAAGTAGAAATAATTGGTCATGAAGATGGGCTTTGGGGTTCATACTATGAAGCCAAGATTATCAAACAAACTGAAAAAGAAGATGAACTTTTGATTGAATACAAGACGTTAATAGAAGATGACAAGGAAACCTTATAAGATGAAATCACCGAGCAACAAAAAGATGGAGCCAAGGTTTTCTTACAAGAAACAGTTAATGTGAAATACATAAGACCAGCACCACCTAAAGTTGATGTACCAAAGTTTAAGATTAATGATGAAGTTGATGTATTTGATAATGATGGATGGTGGGTTGGTCGAGTTACACGTGTTTCCGAAAATCGAAACAAATATACTGGTACTGTTTTTACACGATGCTATGTTTGGTTTGATTCTACAATGGAAGAAATTGATTATGAGTTTTGTAAGTTGAGGATTCACCAAGAACGGACTAATGGTAGTTGGGTTGAACAAGAGAACAACAAGACAAAGAATAAACGCAAATTCGTTAAAGATGCTTCTGTTTTACACCAAGAAACCAAGAAAATCCATGCAGGCATGGGGACGGAAGTTGGTTCTTCTTCTTGGACAGTGGAAATATATTAGCAGGAAAGCAATGGATGCAGATTATGAATTTATCAGGGGACTTCAAAATCTTTGTTAGGTTTATTTATAACAAGTTGTTGCTTTTTGGTTTGGAATTGTTTAATTTCGTTATGGAATCTTGACAATGTAGTTTGTGTTTATGTTTGCTTATGGTATTTTGACAATGTGATTTGTGTTTGGATTGAAATAAAACAGGTAATTGTTGATCTTGTATTTGAAAATTATTATTGTTAGTGCTGCCGATCAGAAAACAGAAAATTATTTTTCTTTGTACCGCATAGTGACACCATTATGGGCTACTTAGCAATTTTGGGGTCACTAGGCCGATCCAGGTGTATTAGCTAAAACAGTACTGTTAGCATATTGTTTTCACCGTTTTCACCATCATTGGTTTTGCTAAACAACAACATATTTCCATTGAATATCCCAAAACTTGGAAATTTGTAATTTCATCAAACATTTCGAGGTGGTACATTTGGAATTTAACACCATTTCAGCACAAAAATTTATTAAAGAGCACTTAGAGAGTGAGTTGACGTAAGTCTAAGGGCGTGTCATTACCAAGTGGCTAGATGTTGCTATTTTCAAATTAATGAATGATGTTGTTTTTCAAAGTTACTATATACTCCATAGGTTAATGAAGCGCTACCACTCAATAATATAAACGGCAACACGACTTTCCAATGCTGACTGCTCTCCTTTAGTGACCACTTTATAGCTAGAATTAAAACATTGAAAGCTAGACATTTGTCCTTTGCTGGCAGAGTTTTCCTCATCAAAGTCATCTTGAGCAGTATGTTAATATTCTGGATATTTTGTTTTGTCCTTCCTAAGAATACGGTTAACCTCATCAACTCTTATTAGATATGTATATATTCTACACAACAGCTGTGTATATAGTGTGCATCGTCGGCAGTCCATGTATAGTCCAAGTCTTCAGGAATATGGTTATACTTCCGAGTCCTATGTATCTTTGGTTATTGTAATGTTAGGTCTTTCATTCTTTGTAACTAGTATAAATACTTAATATAGAACAATTTGTATGTTGTGAGAAATTAATAAAATCAATTCTTTAGAATCTTTGATGGTATCATCTTGATCCATCCTAGGACCTATCTCATCTTCCGCTACATCTTTCTCTGTATTTTTTTCATCATGGTTGAATCTACTTCTCAAACACCACCAGAGAGTCCTCAAGATCAGACTTCTAACCATCAACCTTCGTCTGCAACTCCAATCATTCCTGCCTCAGGAAGCTCCAGAATTTTAGATCCATATGTTATCCATCCGAGTGATAACCCTGCCACTGTTTTGTTTTCTCCATTGTTACAGGGTGACAATTATGGATCCTGGGTTCGTGGAATAACCAAGGCTCTCAACGCAAAAGGGAAACTTGGATTTGTAGATGGTACTCTTCCTCCTCCTAATGATGCTCTTACCTATCAGTGTTGGAAGCGATGCGATGATCTGGTGGGTAGTTGGCTTCTCAACTCATGCCAACCTGATATCCGGGCAAGCTGCCTGTATGCTCCTTCTTATCATGCAATATGGAAGGATCTGCAAGTGAGGTTTTGTATCTCTAATGCACCTATTTTATTTCGTTTGAAATCTGCCATAGCTGCTATCCGGCAAGAGTCGATGTCTGTTTCCTTATACTACACAAAGATCAAAACACTGTGGGATCAATATGACTCCCTTGTTGCTGTTACTGAAGTGTGTGTTTGTGGTGCTGGGAAACACCTGCTTGAACGCCTAGAGCGTGACAGAGCCATGGAGTTCCTTCAGGGCTTGCATGATCGTTTCTCTAATCTCAGAAGTCAGATCCTGTTGATGGACCCTTTTCCAACTGCTCTGCGCATCTTCAACATGGTGCAGCAAGAATATGAACAACAACACATCACTTCCAGCCCTCTTCCCACCATCGAGTCTGCTGCTTTGAACACCAACCGTTACGCTGCATCCTCATCTGGTTTTCGTCCTGCTACCAGCCATAACAAAAGGCCTCGACCTCATTGTGATTATTGTAATCGTCATGGCCATGTTCGAGATAAATGCTATCGTTTACACGGTTTTCCTAACTCTTCTCTGTCTCAGCCAGTTGCTTCCAATACCACTGCTACCCATTTGGAATCCCAGCTTACTCATTCACCTGCTGCTCCTATCTTCTCAGCTGATCAGTATTCTCGACTGTTGGCTCTTATTACTCCTCCATCTGAGGACACTCAAATGGAATCCAGGGTGAACTTCGTTGGTAAGTTATTTCACACTTCTTCTCTTGAACCCTGGTTTGTTGATAGTGGTGCTACACATCATGTTTGCAACTCCTTTTCTTACTTCACTTCTTATTCTCCTGTCACATCTTTAAATACTTAATGTAGAACAATCTGTATGTTGTGAGAAATTAATAAAATCAATTCTTTAGAATCTTTGAACTCTATATTTAGGAAGTTCCTTTAGTATGGCATAGATCTAATCCACAAACAGCCTTCAGTAAAATGGTCCATTGTCTGTCTACCTTATAGTGAAGGTGGCTTGGGTATTAGGTGTATTGAAACTACTAATATTGCCTCAAATCTCCGTCACAATTAGGATATTGTCTCTGATAATCCCACCATATAGGTTGTTTGGGTCAAACAAAATCTGATCAAGGGGAAGGACTTTTGGCATCTCAAACCTCCATCTGATTCTTCATTGTGATGGAGGCGTATTTTGGACCAAGGATCAGTATCTGGCTCGTTTGTCTTGCATCTTATAGGAAATGGAGAAGCTACCAAGCTCTGGACGGACATATGGCTCCCTCAAGGTACCTTACTAAGCATTTTTTTTCTCCTCATCTAAAGTATAATTTTGTCCATCACTTGGATGCTTGTGTAAGTAGTTGTTTGTGCAATGGAGAATGGAACGTAGGCCCTAACCTGATGAATTCCTTAGGGAACTGTTATTTGGATATTCTTAGTGTCAAATGTGATTAATGGATTGAGGACAGGGTGGCATGGACAGCTGGGAAAAGTGGAAATTTTACACTTAAAGACACTTATAATGCTCTGCGAGGTCATAATCTTAAGAAAGAGTGGCAGTCACTTGTATGGTTTTCTCACTGCATTCCTAGACAATGCTTCATAGTTTGGGTAGCCTTACGTAGAGGGTTGAAGATATTAAACTTATCTCATGGGGTATGGAAGTGGATCCATTCTGTGTTTTATGCAACTTAATGCTTGAGGACGATTTCATCTGCTCTTTAAATGTATCTACTCCTCAACCATTTGGTCAAGACTCTACCCCCTACTTGGGTTGAGATACTCTAGCCTCTCTGTTGGCACTTCGAGGAAATTAGCTTATAATGCATGTATCTACCTTGTGTGGGGTGAAAGGAACCGAAGAATCTTCAGTAAAAACTCTCTTCCACCAAAGATGATGCTACATCTCGTATGTGCTGATGTGAGCATTAAACTGTCCTCAATTGATACCGTTATGACAGATACGAATGACCACAGGAATCTAGTTGCTCAATGGGGTCCTAGCTTCACTCTTCCAAAGATGATTACTACTTCTTGGATAAAATCAGGCCCTGGAGAGGTTGTTGTGAATACGTATGTCTCCTTAAATAACAATAATGCTGGATTTGGGGCCATCATCAGGGATGAGACAGGCGAACCTACTAGTTGATGCATATCGTTAATGCAACAAATTAACAAATATATTTCCCACTAATTAACTGGTAATATAGCGGTAGTAAAAGATCGTTCCCACATAGAGCTGTGTAATTGATAGGTTATTTGAAATAGCAAAATAAAATAAATAACAAAGAGGGTTTGGTTTTAAGATTAATAAATATAAAGACAATAAAGAAAAGAGATGATCAAGGAATCTTTCGCCGTTACCAAGCGTTAACCGGATTAAAATACTTATCTATTGTTCGTAAGAACCATTCATCACCAACTGTAGAATAACAGGTAGATCAGTGTTATCTCCAAAACTCCTTTAATCACTGGATACGGAAGTTCTCGACTACCAGATTCAATCCAACGAACCACGAAGTAGTAGATCACTCAAGGTGTAATCCAATCGAACGCCTTAAGCTTTGTGAATTTAGGTTGATCTCAGTAGTTAAACTCTTAGATGAAGGTTCACTTGCTGGTGTTGTCTTCACACACGATTGCTTCACAAAATCCCTTTGCAAGGTCTCGCGATTTATACTTGTATAGAGAGTTAATTGATGATTACTTATCTCATAACTTATACTAGCGATAGAACGATCAATAGACTAATCTAGTATGCACCCCAAATCAATCTAAGAATCACTCATAAACCCTAGATATGGTAAAGACAAACGATGATGATAAAAACTCTCAATAGATTTGTATTATTAATAAAGTTTCTCTCTTAGAACATTGAATTCATCCTTAATCAACAAAGGTTTAGTTTCTCATGATTACAGAATTACCCGATTTCCTCCTAAAGGGGTAAACCCTAAAATATTAATGAAGAACAAAATAATAATATGAGATCAATTTTTATGATCTAATACCTTTTTATAGGTTTACATTACTTGGCTTCCAAGTATTTAGTTCAGTTCAAGAACCCGACCCGAAAACACGAACTAGCGACCCCAAACGTGTCCTTAGGCTTTCCAAAGTGTAAATACACGTTTCCTACTACCTAAGTTGGCGAACCCGGTCCGCAAACATCAAATTCCAGCAGATATTTTTGGAATTAAGTCTGCGAACACGGTATGCGAACCTAGTTCACGGACTTCACTGTCTTCGGTATTTGATGAAAACTGTTTTGGCCACAACTTCTTCATCCGAACTCGGAATTACCTCATTATTTTTGCATTATTTTTATATTTGAATTCTATTCAATATGATGATCATAAATCCTTAATTTGAATTAGTTAATATACGTATTTATCCCGTCTCTTGATTTTGAGCAATTAGCTCTTTTTCGTCGCACTTCTTCCACTTCTCTTGGACTTGGGCACTTGGATACTTGGAATAATTATCTTATTAGATATTTTCAGCACTTTGTAGCTCCTTTTTCGATGATTCACCTAATTGAAACAAATAAGAGAAAACCAAAGTAATAATACGAATACATGCAAGAATAATAGCTAAAACAAGTATGGAATGGGCACTAAAATCATATGAATTATGCACTTATCAAATTCCTCCACACTTAGATTTTTATAGTCCTCTATAAAACTAAATAAAACTAATCCTAAATACAAAAACTCCATGTTTTGAGGATACGGTTACTCTTAACATGAATAACAGGCCTTTAAACCCCTAGGTGTCCCTAGTGGACGAGTTATAGTCTCGTGAGGGCTTAAGAGGTATACCCACAAAACCTACTCCAATTTCTCGCCTTGGAAGAACCACTAAGGATGGACACAAAGAAAAAAGCCAAATAATTAGCTTGCATAAGTTCTTTAGCTGCAAACATCCCACATACATTCCAATCCGCACACATAAGCAATTACTTACGTATGTCATTCAACCTGATTGTAAAACTCTACTAAGATAGTCATCGTACTTGTTGCAACGTTTGTCACAACACTCGCATACTGAAATCACATGGATAGATAAGAGAATGGAAATAGAAAGTGAAGTGAGCAAATGTTGACTAAAGTGAAAGACATTACCCACAATACTTATATGGATGTCGTCAAAGGATATATATTTATAGCGCAATAGTTGAGAGAAGCACCCATTTAACTCGACAACATGATTAGATACTCTAAGCGCATGTTCCTTTTCAGCAAGTACATGATAGTTGCCTTGGATCCTGCATTCCACGCTTGCTTAGATGACGGAGACAGGGACAACGTTTCACACATACTGCTATCGAAGTGTCAAGAACCTCATCCATAGTCATTTTGACTTTCTATATAATGATGATATGGTTTTTATTTCATCGAAAACATGATGAGTCCGAAATTCCGGACCTATTATTTATTAATGTCGATAAAAGAAGAGGAGCCTTATTTATTTATTTATTCATTTTATTTATTTTCTTTTTTTTCTTCTTTTCGACCCACTCTTTTATGAGTGTAAGACAATTGTCTTATGGGTCTTTATATGCTCAACCAATGATTACCTTGATACAACATCCATGGAAGTATCATGATCCCACCAAATCACTTTAGAGAAACATATAACTGCAAAAATAAAAAGAAAGTGATTCAGTAGTGATTAATTGCGATGATGAATATTTCAAACGACTAACATAGCTTAGTTTCGCATTCAATTATGAACATGTATATTTAAGGATTGAAATAAATGGAACTTAATCTATAGCTTGAAGAACTGTTTCAACCTTAAGAGGTGTAGAGTGTCATCCTAAATAGCCCAAAATTAACTCCAAAAAATGAAGTCTCAAGTATGCAAGAAATCAAAGAACATGATTTTTTTTATGCAATCCAAACATGCTTAACTACTCCCCCACACTTAAACTCAACTTTGTCCTCAATGTTCAAAATCGAAAATTCTGATTTCTGACATAACAGAAAATTAAACTCGAAAACTGTACAAATGGATAGGGAACTAGGAAAAACATCCTAAACGAAAGTTGTTCGAATATATCTTTTCTTTGATGTTTCAAAAGGGCACAGTGATTCGATAAATGGTCTGACTTTTATAGCCTCCGGACTGACTGACATGCAATCTGAAAAAGTTCTGGAAAAATACCGAAACTCAAATGTCCAGGCCTATCGCTCCAAATTAACAGACTCCAAATTAAGATTTTCTTTTTGGAAAAGAAAGATATGTCTGTATTATTTAAAAGTTGGGGTCAACTACTCAAATCGTACTCCGTATGAAGTCTCGAGAGTTGTTTTCGTAACAAGTGTGCAGTCAAACAATTTCTGACTAGAATAGTTTCGTCAAAACTTTCATTATAAATATAGGACTTGTAAAATCTAACATGGGAATGCAATATATGATATGGAAAACTAAGAAAACTAAAAACAAAAGGGATAGAGATACAAAAACGATGGGTTGCCTCCCATTAAGCGCTTGGTTTAACATCATCAAAGCCCGACGTTATTGTTATCGTCCGTACACCAACAATCTGAAAATTTGGTAATCCTTCCAGATAACAATCTGAAATTCCAATAACATCTTCACAAAAACATTAGAAAAAAATATAAATATTGAAGCTATCACTTTATTGAAGTTTCCCCCACACTTAGTCCTTTCTACACTCGAAAGTGGATAAAGAACATGGAATTTGGGAAATTCAAAAGGTTCTTCAGCTTGGTGAACCTGCACAATACTCGAATCAAACACATCAAGTAGTGGATACTTGGAAGCAAAATAATCCGTTAAAACTTTGGAAGCACACAACTCCAATTCTGAGTGAGGTATTTTCTTAAAATTTGGGTTAACAACTCTTTGAGAAACTACTTCAATTGAATGGGAAGGATCAATAGATATAGAATTATGCAAAGGATTAGACAAACCTCGTTTAGGATCCTCATTCGTAATTAACAGTGAATTATTTACCTCAAGTATATCATGGTCCTCTATCAAACTATTGTTATCTAGCTCAACTGGGTCTTCCACGACTTCAATCAATTTGTTTTCATCCTCAATCTCAATCTCTTCGTCACTCTCATCATCCGAATCAAATTCCGCTCTCATGAACTCTTCTTCAGTAGAAATTTTGAGGTATTCTGTATGAGTCTCCGTTAATGGAATAATCGGGTATACTTCTTGCAAACCAACTGGCTTGAAAACATTTTAATATGGATGTTCATTGTAACGTTGATATGCATTTGAGTATGTCACACTATTCATAACAATGGTTCGGTCATACCAAGGCTCCTCCTTCTGAATAGGCGAATGATCATTATTACGATCCGGAGCTGGTATAACTTCATCATTGTTATAAGAAATTTCTAAAGGTTGCTCATCTCCAAAATATTTGTTTTCATCCTCAAAAATTTCAGAATTGGTTTGGTTTTGAGGCCAAACTTCTTCCTCATTCCTATTCTCAATGAGTTGGGCAGTTTGTATCTTTATCTTTTCCATATTCCTTTGAAATTCTTGGCGTGATTCATCCATCTTTTTGTTGCGCTCATCCAAATTTAGAATGTATTGGTCCATCCCTTGTTGTTGTTGTGTCATCTCTTGGATCAGTTGGTCAAGAGATTCTTAAAAACCTACACCTTCACTCACCACACTATTTCCAGACCAAGTCTCCCCTTTTTGAATAGGTGAATGATCATAAAAACGATCAAGAGGTTGGTTGGATATATTGAAGCAAGATTCGGTTGGAATATTGTTCTTTGCACTTAGTTTCTCATTAAGTGACTCCAATGTGGACATACCGGCCTTTAAATGAAGCATAATCTGGTCAAGCTTCTGTTCATGTTCAGGAGATAAACGACTAGAGGCATAACTATCCTCCCATCCTTGTGATTGTCCACTTACATACCCGTCATAAGGTTGTTGATATGTATGTGAATATCCATAAGGTTCTGTAGGATATTGATCATAGCCAAAAGATTGTTTTTGATTATACCCATAGGATGGTTGGTAGTTGACATATGAATGAGATTGAAAACCATATTTATTACCACTATTGTATGTTGATTGGTCTTGTACTCCGTACATGTTATTTTCGTAAGGAAACATGATGATTCACAAGAGTAAAAGAGAAAATAAAACAAAAATAAAAATAAACTAAACAAATAACAATTCAGTTAGCGACTTCTCCCCGGCAGCGGCGCCAAAATTTGATGCATGTCGTTAATGCAACAAATTAACAAATATATTTCCCACTAATTAACTGGTAATATAGCGGTAGAAAGATATCGTTCCCACAGAGAGTTGTGTAATTGATAGGTTATTTGAAATAGCAAAGTAAAGTAAATAACAAAGGGGGTTTGGTTTTAAGATTAATAAATATAAAGACAATAAAGAAAAGAGATGATCAAGGAATCCTTCGCCGTTACCAAGCGTTAACCGGATTAGAATACTTACCTATTGTTTGTAAGAACCATTCATCACCAACCGTAGAATAACATCTAGATCAGTGTTATCCCCGAATCTCCTTTAATCACTGGATACGGAAGTTCCCGACTACAAGATTATATCCCACGAACCACGAAGTAGTAGATCACTCAAGGTGTAATCCAATCGAACGCCTTAATCTTTGTGAATTTAGGTTGATCCCAGTAGCTAAACTCTTAGATCAAGGTTCAGTTGCTGGTGTTGTCTTCACACATGATTGCTTCACAAAATCCCTTTGCAAGGTCTCGCAATTTCTACTTGTGTAGAGAGTTAATCGACGATTACTTATCTCATAACTTCTACCAGCGACAAAACGATCAATAGACTAATCTAGTATGCACCCCAAATCAATCTAAGAATCACTCATAAACCCTAGATATGGTAAAGAAAAACGATGATGATAAAAACTCTCAATATATTATATTATTAATAAAACTTCCCGCTTAGAACATTGAATTCATCCTTAATCAACAAAGGTTTAGTTTCTCATGATTACACAATTACCCGGTTTCCCTAAAGGGGTAAACCCTAAAATATTAATGAAGAACAAAGGTATAATATGAGATCTTTTTTTATGACCCAATACCTTTTTATAGGTTTACATTACTTGGCTTCCAAGTATTTAGTTCGGTTCAAGAACCCGACCCGAAAACACGAACTAGCGACCCCAAACATTCCTTTAGGATTTCCAAAGTGTAAATACACGTTTCCTACTACCTAAGCTCGAGAACCCAGTCCGCATACTTCAAATTCCAGCAGATATTTTTGGAATTAAGTCTGCGAACCCGGTATGCGAACCTAGTTCGCGGACTTCACTGTCTTCGGTATTTGATGAAAACTGTTTTGGCCACAACTTCTTCATCCGAACTCGGAATGACCTCATTATTTTTGCATTATTTTTATTTTTCAATTATCTTCAAGATGGTGATAAAAAATAATTAATTTGAATGAGTTAAGATCTGTATTTGGCCCGTCTCTTGATTTTGAGTGTTTTGCTCTTTTTCGTCACACTTCTTTCACTTCTCTTGGACTTGGGCACTTGGATACTTGGAATAATTATCTTCTTAGATCTTTTAAACACATTTTAGCTCCTTTTTGGATGATTCAACTAATTGAGACAAATAAGAGAAAACCAAAGTAACAATACGAATACATGCAAGAATAATATCTAAAACAAGTATGGAGTGTGCACTAAAATCATATGAATTATGAACTTATCACTAGTGCAGTGGAAGCAAGTTGTTCTCCAGGTTTTATTACACTGCATGAGCTTAAAGGTGCTGAAGTTGGTCTCAAACTTGCAATTAAGAATGGATGCTCAAAAGTTTCCTTGCGTTCAGAATCCAAGAATGTTGTGTATTATCTCTCCATGGATAAATCGAAGCCCCCTTGGACCTGTCACTAGGTTTGGGAGTCTATTCGACACTATCGCAACCAGCTTCAGTCTTATAGTGCAATCCACACTTATCGTGAAGCTAATAGAGCAGCGGATATGCTGGCTAGCTAGTTACCTAATGGAGATTTTGTTGAGATCACCCTTAGTTCCTTTGCAGAGGATTTGATGAACATAGTTAAAGAAGATTCTGCAGGCAAAGTCTATTTTAGAAAGTGTTAAGTAGTTAGTTATGTAGTGTGATTATTGTTCAGAAGCTGTGGTGGTTTGTTGTTTGTTCTTTTCCTTTCTGTCGCTCTTTTTTTTCCTTTCTTCTCTAGGTTGAGGCCTCCTTATCTCCCTCTGCTTTCCAAAATAAAAATAAAAATATGAATGGCTATGGATAAATACAATGGTTTACTGTTGAAACCTTGCCGACCATTCTAAACTAGGTACATCGAACTAGGACATGTGGTTTGATATACCGCTAGGAGGTCTGGCAGTCAGCTTCTTATTGGTTGATTATGCCACCAAACAAATCATATATAACATGTTATGAATAAATAAAACTCTAGGAACAACTTAGTAAATCATCAGCATTACATTGAAGTGTGTCAAATAAACTTTTACGGACGTGATACCTTTCATGAAAGTGCCTGATCCTTGTTTGGATTCCCTTGATATCGAATAGGACATCTGGTACCTAGAGCAAGAGACTGCATATAGATATAAGGTTTTATTCTCATACAAATAAATGTGTTTTCTTAGGAAATAAAAAGTTGATAAAATTTTTATCTTACTTGGAGGGTGGTGTGCCTTGGGTAAGTTGTGTTTACCAAAATTATGTTATTTCTTAGCGAATTCGGCACAAGATAAATTTAAACTTAATTAAAGCGGCAAGTTTGGGGTCACTTAACAAATTTTTTATTTTTCGAAATATCTGAACTATATTAATCATACCTCCAGATATGGTCGGAACCGTTACATATATTGTCGGATATACAACAAAACAGATCAATAAATTTATAATATTTCTCATGACACGGAATCAAGGATTCAACCTTTAAAATTATTGCAACCATTCTAAATAACCAAACGGACATGTTAAACGGCTTGGTTTGGTTTGTTTGAAACAAAACCAAAACTATGAACACAACTAGAAATTGCAGAGGTGTTAGGCTCGCAGAAAGATCCAACCATTTTTCAGGGTTTTTAATAACAAATTAACTTACTAAACTATGGTAACGAAGATCATCGGAATCGGTGTGAACCGTATAAAATCGGTCTGAATCAATTAGAATATGGTAATGAGTCTTGTGTTATGACTGATTTGTATTGTTGTTGACACAGCTTATGATACTGTTGTTGTTGAAAATATCGTTGTTGTTGTTGAAAGTGCTACTTTTGCTTTGATTAGATAAAAAGTTAAAGATGAAGAACAAACCAGAAGTTGCAAAAAAAAAAATCAGGGGAAACAGCTAAGCCGAATTCCAATAAGATAATGGCTAAAATAAATCTTAAAGAAAGATCTAAGACTGAAAATAAGAAGCAAAATTAGATATCAGAAGATCTTAGAGGTGTTTATCTACTAAGATCCGCTCCTAAGAGCATATCTGAGCAGGGAAAGTGACTCTGCTGCTAGGGTTTGAATGTTTTCTTTTTAGATAGAGAAAGAAAATAGGTAGTATATTAAAGTAAACTCGTAGGTCAGATAAAAAAAATTGAGTCACATAGAAGACTTCAAATCACATTAACAACTTTTTGGTTATCATGTAATAGTAGTTCACGGAACAAATTTAGATTACGAGCTATATTGGGTTGTGTAAAGTTTAGGTCACATAGAAGATTTTAGAACACATAAAAACTTTTTGGTCATCATGTAATAGTAGGTCGCTGAACATATTTACTTAGGGGTTATATTGGGTTTTTTTAAAGTTTTTAAGTCACAGTGGTCATATTGTAGATTTTGGTTCATGGGTGTTAATTTTATATCTCTAACCAAATTTTTAGTCAGTAAGCAAATTTCATATGATGTGATAGATTTTAGTTTTCGAAGTAATATTATTGGGGGTTATAGTGATGAATCAGATCAAGAAAGGCGTGAATTCAATTTGGTTGGAATATCCACTTTTCAAGTCTGGATCGGTTACTAAATTGGTAACTCAACCGGGTTATGATGTACCTCATGTTAGCAGGGCTTTGGATTTGAGTCAAAACATGGGTCAGATGGGTAGGTGTTGCTTATTGGATAATGAAAATTTTCCGAGTTTCGGCTGATATTATGTCCTTTCCAATGAATCCACTAACTTAGGAAACTCAGATCATTATATGGAAAATATGGCTAGGTGTTACTCTGATAAAAATCCGAGTTTCGGCCGAGTTATTGTCTATGTCCATGATCAAAATTCTCTTGAACCGTCAGATATCTTTTCGAACAAGGAGATATCTGCATCGTTAGATATATCATTGAAACCTGTCTTGGATCATGGTAATAAATTTTTATCGTTGGATGGTTGTGTTTTAAATTCTCAAAGTATAACGGCTAGTCCAAAAAAACATAACGACATTTACAATTGAAGATCAAACCATGGTTCCCGATTCCTTGTTTACTCCTAATGTTGATATTGAGAAATTGGTAGATTATCATATCTGGTTCAACAAACGTCTGGGTGTTAAGGGTGAAGACTAATTTTCAAGATATTTATGCAGAGACATGTTGATTGACATCAAAAATGATGAGCTTCAAATTGAGAAGGTTCATCATGATGGTTTAGATAATATGATGTAGAATCTGTTGATGAAAATTTGGTGGCTAAAGAGGAAAGAGAATCCGAAAAATTTAAATAATACCTCTCTAATTGCTTAAATGGTCAACTTAATTCTTATATATGTAGGGATTCTAATGTTGCTAATAAATCACAGAATATTATCCTAGAATATTAGGGGCTTGGGATATAAAGCTAAGGTACCGGGATTCTGATGCAGTTGGAAGAAATAAACCATCAATTGTTACCATTCAAGAATGTAAGAAGGAGCATGTGGATGACTCTTTAATAATATCTTCATGGGGTGACAATGGGTGTGATTTTGTTTATTTACCTTCAGAGGGAAGGTCTGGTGGTATAATTGTAACCTGAAATCCAACAGTGTTATTAATGGAAGATCAGTTGTTAAGTGTTTTTTTAGTTACTCTTCAGTTCAAAAATGTTCGTGATAGTCTTGAGTGACTTTTTTCTTCAGTGTATGGTGCTTTATGATCTAGCAGATCATGAGCAGTTTTGGCAGGAACTATTTGATATCAGAACTATTATGGATGGTCCATGGTGTTTGGGTGGAGGTTGGAATGCAATCTATATTAATCAGAAATGAGTGAAAGTGGAGGTGATAAGAAGAATAAAAAGAATTTCAGAATGGTCATTAACTCTCACAACTTAATGGATATTTCAATGTCTGGTGGTTCTTTCACTTGGACAAATTGTAAATATTCACCTCTTCTTAGCATAATTGACAGGTTTATTTTCACAGTAAATTGGGAGGAAAAGTACATTTCTTTGGCCCAATTCAGATTGATAAGACCTATCTCAGATCGTACTCCAATTTTGTTGGACTGTAATTTTTATAGTAGACCTGGTCATGTTTTTGCTAAGAAACTTCAAAGGCTAAAGTTTTTTTATTAAAAAGTGGGGGAGGGAGGTTTTTAGGTCTTTTCAAAAAGAATTTAATAAATTTAAAGCACAAATTGATATTCTTGATAGCATTGAGGATATCAATGGACAAGATGATTTTGTATCAAGGGAGGTTGCTCAAGTGAATCATAAAAAAACTTTATTGAATTTGGCAAGGGAATGGTTTTCTAGAGCAATAGGGCAATGGTTAGCATATGGAGAAAGGAATTCAAGGTTTTTCATAGAAATGCTTCGTATAACCAAAAAGTCGATACTATTCATCTTCGGATGATAAATGGTAGTATATCTCATGATAAAGACTTAATAAATCAAGAATCAAAGAAATTTTATATGAATCTTTTTAATGAGAATCGACTAACATGCCTAAATTTAAGGATCTTGAATTTCCTTCCTTGAGTATGCAACACACTATTATGCTTGAGAAGCCATTTGATGAGGATGTGGATAATAAATTTATATGGAATTTTGGCACCAACAAATCCCCTGGTTCAAATGGATACATTATGGAATTTTTCAAGGAAGTTTGGGAAGTTATTAAAGTGGACCTCATGGTTGTTATCAAGGAGTTTGAGTACAATAGTAATATTGATTGGAAATTGAATTGCATTAACATCAATATGATTCCAAAATGTGATGGTGTTACTTCAATGCACAATTTTAGGCCAATAAAAATTATTGGTGGTGTGTATAAAACAATCTATAAGTTGCTGGCAGACAGAATGATTGTGCTTCCAACTATCATTTCAAAGTTTCCAGGGGCCTTTGTAGACATTACACAAATAGCATATGGTAAACTCATTACTTTTGAACTTATAAAGTCTAGAGAAAGACTAAATCATCCTGGTATGGTAGTGAAAGTTGATTGTTTGTACCCAGAAATATTTCCAGGCACAAAACACGATTAATCTAATGATGTTGATGAAAACAGGGTTAATAACATGAAACAATCATAAAGACGAGAGACACGAATTTTACGTGGTTCGGCAAATTTTGCCTACATCCACAGACAAATCCCTGTAGGGAGAGACATTTTATTGATGTATGGATCACAATGATTTTATGATCCCTTTTAGGGTTTTCTGGTGTATCCCTCCATGTACTATGGTGTATACTGTGTATCGTCGTTAGCATTGAGATTCCAATCTATTTATACAATTGAATATATGGGTTAAACCCTAATTCCGAGATAAACTTCATAAGGAAGCAACTTGGTCAGCAACTCATCCGGAAACTTCCATAAATTTTTTTCAAGGTTTTTGCACTGAATCGGTGGAAACGGGACAAATCGAGATGGGCTTGCGTGTTTGACCAATGACCTTGACTATGACTGGCATGGTTGACTTTTTTTGTTGACTGCGACTACCGATCTTTGACTGTTTGACTGCCTTGACTACATATATATGTGGATGGAGACTGTATAGAGGCAGGATGACATCACAAATGGCAATAAAGATGGAGGTTGGCTGGCAGTGCGGCTAATTACATGGTTGGAAACTGGTTGGCAGCGCGACTGACAACTTGGCAGGATGCTGGTTGGCAGCACCGTTGGCGATATGGATGGAAACTAGTTGGCAGGACCGCTGGCGACATGGATGGAAACTGGTTGGAAGCACCACTGGCAACTTGACTTTGACCGTTGACTGAAAGTTGACTTTGACCATTGACCGATCATTGACTTTGACCGTTGACCGTCCGGAAAATTCGGTAGCCTGCATACTGAGTTGGTTGGCTGAATGTAAGACTTGAATGAGGGCCAAATAGTGGTTCAGTAGCAATCTGGTCCAGTATTGTGGCATTTTTACTCATGGTACAAACATCACCCCCTCTTAACCTCCAACTTGTTGTGGGGTTAATAAGTTCAGTTTCTTTTGGTCAATGACAGAATCTTCCCCCAAGTGTGGATTATTGTTGTTCAAGTTGAAAATACGGGGGTCTAACAACCACACCCAATAATTTGTTTGGAAATATGAGAGGACTTACTCCAATACACTTTTTAGAGAATCAACTAGACACTCAAACTCAATCTAGAATTAAAGTATACCAAAGAGTGTAATATCTCTAACTCTTAATTCAATCCTCAATCGGAAAATAGAAATCTGCGATCCTGATTGAATATAAGAGGAGTAAACTTGAACGGTACCAAAGACCAATGCTCAAGTATCAATCAATTTAAATCAACAACCAAAGGTTGGATATTCTAATTGATTGATCTAACGCATAACCTGTGATATTTTAATTATATAACAACATACAATGCGGAAAAGAAATAACACAGACACCAGAATTTCGTTAACGAGGAAACGCAAATGCAGAAAAACCCCGGGACCTAGTCCAGTTTGAACACCACACTGTATTAAGCTGCTACTAACACTAGCCTACTACCAATTAACTTCGGACTGGACTGTAGTTGAACCCTAATCAATCTCACACTGATTCAAGGTACAGTTGCGCTCCTTACGTCTCTGATCCCAGCATAATACTACGCACTTGATTCCCTTAGCTGATCTCACTCACAACCAAGAGTTGCTACGAAGTCGAAGACTTGATAAAAAAATCTGTCTCACACAGAAAAGTCTATAAGATTGAATAAATCTGTATCCCACAGAAATACCCAAGAGTTTTTGTTCCGTCTTTTGATAAATCAAGGTGAACATGAACCAATTGATAAACCAGGATTATATTCCCGAAGAACAGCTCAGTATTATCAATCACCTCACAATAATCTAAATCGTATGATGACGAAACTAGATATTGTGGAATCACAAACAATGAGACGAAAGATGTTTGTGATTACTTTTCTATCTTTCCTATCGGAAAAATAAATCTCAAGCCAATTTTACAATTGTACTCGTACGATATAAACAACAAGATCATATCATACAACTACAAGAGAAGTAGTATCGATATGGCTTTACAATCCCAATGAAGTCTTCAAGTCGTCAACATATAGGGTCTCGAGAATAAACCTAAGGTTAAAAGAGAATCGACTCTAGCTATACAACTAGTATCACATAGTAGGTGTGGGGATTAGGTTTACCAGTTGTTAGAGTTCTCCTTTATATAGTTTTCAAATCAGGGTTTGCAATCCAAGTTACCTTGGTAACAAAGCATTCAATATTCACCGTTATATGAAAAATATGAGTCAACCAAGCTAATATCTTTCAACCGTTAGATCGAACTTAGCTTGTTACACAAAAATGGAATGTACCATCATTTAGGTTTATGTAACCGCACCCATACGTGTACACCCATGTTGGCTCAACAATTAGTTAACCGAGGTTATCCATATGTTTACTCTCATATTAACCTTATTCATCTTATCCATAACTTGTTCAAATGACTCAAATGAAACTAGCTAAATAATTGTTCAATTTCATAGAAGAACACAATTGAAACCAAATCAGTTTGATTCACTCGAATCAATCATGAACATTATAGCCACGGTTTGCAAAGATTGCATTCCTTAAGATTTAAATGTTTAAGTTCATGAACATACCGATTTGACAAAATAACCAACTTAAGTATGCGTATGGGTATGCATATGCGTATGGGTATGCATATGAAGATCTCCTAACATATATTTAAAGGTATGTACACGAGAAACCTAGGGTTTCTTACGGGCGTATAGACAAAAAGGGGCGGGTGCATGGGTTCGTGGTCGAGACCTACCAGGTCAAGAACCAGATGGAGCAAAAACGGATGAAGTTCCATGACAGAAGTATGTGAAACTAAAAAAACTCAACTATCATTTTAGGAAAAACATCCCAGCGTTTTTAAGAAGGAATGCGACCAAATTTGAACACAAAGTTCGAACAAAACACAGGAAAGGAGATCAAAGGTAACGACATAGACCATTTGTGAAGAAGACGGTATCTTCTTGAGAATTATGTGTATCTTCTCATTGGTCCACAAAGAAGACACATATAAGAGAACAATCAAGGAGTAAGTCGATGAACATGAAGTTCATCAGAGTTATCGATACAACCTGTCATACCTTTTTGATCAACAATGGAATTGTTTTGCACATCTACAAAAGAATTAGAAAGACGTGACATACCTGAATCAACAACTTTTCTTGCCTTTTTGATCTTGCGTTTGAGACCGTTGATATTGGTTTTGAGTTCTGAGACACGATTGTTGATGTGCATGTAGTCAGAAACACTTATTTTGGAAGCAAGATCATTGTTGAGAGAAAGAGAGCATTTTGAAGAATTTTTCTTTCTTCGATTTCTTTTTCTCCTTACGGGTCTTTCAGAGATATCAGTCATCCTCATAACATTATTTTTCTTATAATTTTAAACAGAAGAAATGTTATGTTTATAGTCAGGAAGTGGCTTATTACAACACTCTTCTTGATTGTGGAATGAATGTTTA
The DNA here is from genome assembly GCF_003573695.1 of Papaver somniferum. Lineage (NCBI taxonomy): Eukaryota > Viridiplantae > Streptophyta > Magnoliopsida > Ranunculales > Papaveraceae > Papaver > Papaver somniferum. The sequence continues at coordinate 77,673,482 of NC_039359.1, read as the reverse complement.
ATTGAACACTTGGGTACAAGTTTGATTACTTCTTTAGACATCCATATGAGAATGTTATGAAGTTTTTCATTCCGTAGATGAAGATGACATTTTCTTTCGATGTGACCTTTCTTTCCGCAATAATAGCAGTTGACAGGATTGTATTTATCCATTCTCATCTGAGTCGTCCTTGAGGACTGACGAATTTCATTTTCAGGCACATCTGTAGTTGTAGATCGAAGAGGGTCATTTTCTTTGACAAAAACCTTCTCACTAGTACGTCGAGCATTAGTACCATTATATCCTAGACCACGTGTAATACGAGGTCCTTTACATGCTCCAAGCATAAAAGACAGTTTTGTAGAGCTAGAGTTGAATCTTTTCAAATTCTCTTCTAGGACATTGACCTTTTCAAGTGTAGCACTAAGATCAGTCTTCAATTTTTTTTTCTGGATAGAAAATCTTTTTCTTTGTCATTCAAAATTTTTTGTTGAGAGTCATATCTTGCTTCGGTTTCTACAAGTTTCTCTTTCAACACAAAGAGATTTCGACGAAGATCATCACATTTCTTTGAACATATATCCTCGTCACGATTTTTGAGAGTATCTTGTAATAAACTATACCCACAATCGTACCCCCTAAAGAGTTTTCTCAATTTTTTGTTTTCAATGCAGAGAGGAGTCAGAAATTCAGTCAAACAGGATGTTGACCTTTTTTTCTTTAGAAGACGATCAAAGAGAATGATGTACTGAACTTCTTCATCGACATCTTGTCCTTCTTTTGAATCAATTTCATCAGAAAGTTCATCTAACTGTTTATCGAGACGTGCTTCCCAGTTAGATGTGGATTTAGAAGATGACGGATTCGTAACAGAAATCTCAATGAAATCAGGACTTTTATCCAAGATGGAATGTTCCTGAACTGGTGATGTGTGACCAGAGATATTCTCATCCATATAAGATCGCTACAAGCACAGACATATAAGGTATTTAACGTGTTTTCCGGCTCTGATACCAATTGAAAATGCGGGGGTCTAACAACCACACCCAACAATTCGTTTTTCAACCTGAGAGGACTTACTCCAATACACTTTCTAGAGAATCAACTAGACAATCAGACTCAATCTAGAATTAAATTATATCAAAGTGTGTAATATCTCTAACTCTTAATTCAATCCGCAATGAGCAAATATAAATCTACAAGCCCGATTGAATATAAGAGGAGTAAACTTGAACAGTACCAAAGACCAATGTTCAAGTGCCAATCAATGTAAAATCAACAACCAAAGGTTGGATATTCTAATTGATTGATCTAATGCACAACCTGTGATATTTCAATTATATAACAAAATATAATGAAGAAAAGAAATAACACACACACCAGAATTTTGTTAACGAGGAAACCACAAATGCATAAAACCCCGGGACCTAGTCGAGTTTGAACACCATACTATATTAAGCCGCTACAGACACTAGCCTACTACCAATTAACTTCTGACTGGAATGTAGTTGAACCCTAATCAATCTCACACTGATTCAAGGTACAGTTGCGCTCCTTACATCTTTGATCCCAGCAGGATATTACACACTTGATTCCCTTAGCTAAGATCACCCACAACCAAGAATTGCTACGACCCAAAGTCGAAGACTTGATAAACAAATATGTCTCACACAGAAAAGTCTATAGGATTGAATAAATCTGTCTCCCACAGAAATACCCAAGATTTTTTGTTCCGTATTTTGATAAATCAAGGTGAACATGAACCAATTGATAAACCAGACTTATATTCCCGAAGAACATCTTAGTATTATCAATCACCTCACAATAATCTAAATCGTATGATGGTGAAAATAGATATTGTGGAATCACAAACAATGAGACGACAAATGTTTGTGATTACTTTTCTATCTTTCCTATCGGAGAAATAAATCTCAGGCCAATTTTACAATTGTACTCGTACAATAGAAACAACAAGATCAGATCACATAACTACAAGAGAAGTAGTATCGGTTTGGCTTCACAATCCCAATCAAGTCTTCAAGTCGTTAACCTACAGGGTCTCGAGAATAAACCTAAGGTTAAAGGAGAATCGGCTCTAGCTATACAACTAGTATCACACAGGAGGTGTGGGGATTAGGTTTCCCAGTTGTTAGAGTTGTCATTTATATAGTTTTCAGATCAGGGTTTGCAATCCAAGTTACCTTGGTAACAAAGCATTCAATATTCACCGTTAGATGAAAAACCTGATTCAACCAAGCTAATATCTTTCAACCGTTAGATCGAACTTAGCTTGTTACACATAAACGAAATGTACCCTCATTTAGGTTTATGTAACCGTACCTAAATGTGTACACTAATGTTGGCTCAACAATTAGTTAACCGGGGTTAGAGATATGTTTACTCTCACATTAACTTGATTCATCTTATCCATAACTAGTTCAAATGAAACTAGTTAAAGAGTTGTTCAATTTCATAGAAGAACACAATTGAAACCAAATCGGTTTGATTTACTCGAATCAATCATGAACATTATAGCCAAGGTTTGCAAAGATTTCATTCCTTCATATTTAAATGTTTAAGTTCATGAACATACCGATTTGACAAAATAACCAGCTTAAGTATGCGTACGGCTATGTGTACTTAAGAAACCGGATTTGAGTTTGTTGAGTTTCCAAACTCAGCAGAAATTATCTGTTCGAAAACTTCCTCCAATATGTGTACGGGTACGCATAATTAAGGTGACTAGTTTAGGAGTTTGTAATTCCCAAACTCAACAGATATTTTCGGTTCGAAAACTTCCTCTAGTATGCGTACGGGTACACATACTTAAGGTGACTAGTTTAGGAGTTTGTAATTCCTAAACACAGCAGATATTTTCGGTTCAAAAACCTCGACCAGTATGCGTACGGGTACGCATACTTATGCTGTCTCCTTCACCAATTTTGTATACACACATATGCATACACTTGGTTCCCGGTTTATGGATTTATACACTAATGTACGAACACACTATATATGCTTATATCCAAATATGGTTAGCTCATCAACTCTTAATTTCAATCATTGAAACTTTCTTAGAGGACATTATATAGTTGTTGTTCACAAACTAGTTTTCGTCAAAGCGATTTTCAAGTTATTGAAATTTTCATAATGAAACATTCCAAGGAAACACCAAATGATTGTATCACACAAACCATGTTAGATGTAACTCGGTAATTTTCATATGATCTTATTCGGACTTTCATCACAAATGTAAGATGAACATGGCTAAAGCGAAAGCTTGCCAACACATATTTCGAGAAATATATAAGCGAGATAAACTCATCTCGAAATCTCAAATGTGTATAATAGAAAAATATATCGTAACACGACTTATGTCCCAATATAGGAGATAGAGTAGAAATAGACTTTCCAAGTGATAGATGAGTTTAAGCCTCCACATACCTTTTTTTGATGAAGTTACACAAGATCTCCTTAGTAGTTCTTCGTCTTCAAATGATGAACGCCGAGAGATCTAATCTCAACTACAATATCTGTGTCCTAGTCCGAGACATCTATAAATATGCTAGAAATCAAGACATATAGTTTTTATCACTAACATTGACAAACATGCTTGACATAGCAACGCATGCGAGTTCGACCGAGAAATGCTCTGACAAAAGTGAATGGCAACCTTCCCTCGTTGTTTGCTGAAATCATAACCAAGTCGCCCCCAATTGAAGTTATTGTGGTTAGAATATTGAAGGGAAGCAGGTGAGCAAGAATCATTATTGTAGAAAAAAAATGGACTGAAGGCCGAATTGGTATGCAACGGAAGCGTGATACTAGAGCGGAGTAGCTGCATGAAACTGGTGTGCAATAATTGCGAGCGAGAGACGACCCGAACAGTTACAGGTAAAAATGGATTGCAGTGATTGATGCGAAACAATTATATTATTGAAAGTAAGGTGTAGATATTGATGCAAAACTGGGGTGCAACAGTTGAATCGAAACCGGGCTGCAGTAGTTGATGCGAAACTGAACTGCATCAGTTAGGTGGTTGGAAAAGACGACCTATCTTTGCAATCAATGAGATAGAATTTGTGTCGGTTGTTGTTGCAAAAGAAACTTGAATTTGCGGGTTGCAGTGATTTCCACCCAAATTGGGTATCAGTATCTGTTGCTACTAAATTGTTTTCAACTATAAGCTGAGATGCGACAGTTTTGAGCGAAAAGGCGAAAACCATTGGTGAGACCCTTCAATCGTTGGTATGGTAAAATACTTTGTGTGCCACTGGACCTCCTAGCGGTCTTGTATATGCTACTGGATATGACAGCGATCTTCATATGTCATAAATAGTTACACGAATCAGGATAACAACAGTGATGTAAAACTAGACCGCAACAGTTGCAGCGTAACTGGAATGCAACGATTGCGGTAAACTGGACTATGAAAGCAATATAAATCTGCACTGTAGCAGCAATGAGAAAAAATGGATTGCAACAGCTTCGAGCAAGGCTGGATTGCGAGAGCTGTGAGTGAAGCTGGACTACAGCAGCTGCGATCAGCTGGACTACAACAACGACGAGCAAAATTGCACTACATCAAATGCGACCAACTAGATTACATGAGGTGCGAGAAAGGATGCACTGCAGCTGCTGCGATCAGCTGGACTACATAAGCGTCGGGAAAGGATGCACTGCAGTAGTTGTTGAGGAACAACACTACAACAGTTTGATCAACTGGACTGTAGAATTTACGAGTAAAGCTGGATTACATCAGTTAAGTCCAACTGAATACAATAGTTATGAGCAAAACTGGACTGCATCAGTTGTGTCCAACTGAGTGCAGCAGTTACTTAGGAACTGGACTACAGTCGTTCCATCAACTGGAATGTAGCAGTTTCTGCGGAATTGGACTAAAAAAATTTGATCAACTGGACTGTAGCACTGTGATTAACCGGAATGCGGCAGCTGCGATCAGCTGGACTGCAACAATTGCGATCAAAACTATACTGCAACAATTACGATCAACTGGACTGCAACAGGTATTGGTTATGGCATCCAAACTGTTTTTTCACGAATAAGATTTTGAAGTTTTCTATACTACTTTTACAGCAAAAAAAACACGATTCCTTTTTACGTAGTCCCCTTAGTCAGTGCCAATATTTGTACCCAGAAATATTTCCAGGCACAGAACACGATTAATCTGATGATGTTGATGAAAACAAGGTTAATAACATGAAACAAGCATAATTAAAAGAGACACGAATTTTACGTGGTTCGGCAAGTTTTTCCTACATCCACGGACGAATTCCCGTAGGGAGAGATATCTTATTAATGTATGGATTACAATGGGTTTTGATCCCTTTTAGGTTTTTCTGGTATATTTCTCTGTATACTATGGTGTATACTACGTATCATCTTTAGGGTTGAGATTCCCCTATATTAATACAATTGAATATATGGGTGTTGATGGTGGTTTTTAGCTTAGGGTTAAAATCGTACAACCTTGCATCTGATGTGACGTCAGTCTATAAGGAAGCGAAGCCATGAGTGTCAACCTCTTCACTGGAATATTCATTGAGTCGTTCAATATATTTACATGAAATTTATCCAGACTGGCGTATGTAACAACAGTCCCATGCATTCTGTAAATTTTGGAACCTTACCTACACTCAATTAACATAAGCTTATTTGAATGCTTTTTGTGGTATGTTCCCCTGCTGAACCCTTAATGTTGATATGGCATGAAGATTTGTGTTCACTCGCAGCAGAGTAGCACGAATTTCCAAGTATCAAGGATAAGGACTTTGCATAAGGTATTCAATCAGAAAGCATGCTGCTCTCTGGAAACGAACTTAAAAGAACTCTGTGTCAACACATAGAACTCAATCAATTATCCTGGCTAATTTGCAAAAGTTAAGGTTTTGCATCTTTTGCAGTATATCAGACCTCGCTTGTCCAAATTAAGCATAGGAAAATAGGTAATCAATTATCCTGAATATATGGGTGTTGATGGTGGTTTTTATCTTAGGGTTAAAATCGTAAAACCTTGCATCTGATGTGACGTCACTCTGTAAGGAAGCGGAGCAATGAGTGTCAACCTCTTCACTGGAATATTCATTGAGTCGTTCAATATATTGACATGAAATTTATCTAGACTGGCGCATGTAGCAACAATCGCAGGCATTCTGTAAATTTTGGCACCTTGCCTACACTCAATTAACATAAGTTTCTTTGAATGCTTTCTGTGCTATGTTCCCCGGATGAACCCTTAATGTTGATATGGCATGACGATTTGTGTTCACTCGCAGAAGAGTAGCACGAATTTCCAAGTATCAAGGATAAGGTATTCAATCAGAAAGCATGCTGCTCTCTGGAAACAAATTTAAAAGAACTCTATGTCAACACATAAAACTCCAATCAGTTATCTTGACTAATTTGCAAAAGCTAGGGTTTTGAGCCTTGCGCAGTATATCATACCTTGCTTGTCGAAATTAAGCCTAGGAAAACTAGGTAATTAATCCTCCATGGATTAGCAGATGCAAAATCTTGCCCAGAATCAGAAAACAAGGAGCCGCAGGATAGGAGAAACAACAAAGAGAGTCGTGAACATGCCTTAATCCAACCTGCGCCATTTTCCATTGGCCACGCCCCATTCTAAACCGTCCTTATTTCTCTCGGCCAATCAGGTCGCCTTAAACTCGCTATACGCACATAAGTTGTGGATGGGCCCATACTTACCGGCCTTATTTCCCATCGACCAATCAGGTCGCACTAAACCTGCCATGCGCACCAAAAGGGTGGCCACGCCCATGCTTGGCCGGATCCCTGCTTTCATTGACCAATCAGGTTGCTCTAAATCTACCACATCTTTAAAAAGTGTGGAAATTATGTCAAAAGGTTACCCTACCAAGTTGGCTTCCCAAAACCATGCCAACGGCATGTCAAACATGCCAAAAAAAAACATGTCAGGCTCACATGACAGGCGCACATGCCAAACGACATGCCAAACATGCCAAAAGCATGCTAATCGCACACGCCAAACAGGCATGCCAAGTGCACATGCCAAATATTCCAAAAATCCAGCGGCCATGGCTACTCCAGGCGCCACTTGCACCATCGTGCCGATGGCATGCACAAACTATGCAAGACATGCCACAATGCCACATACGCGGCTATGCCACCATGTCGTAGGCGCATGCCACTACGCCGTGGCTATGCCATTATGCCACTAACAGGTTCCAACAGAATGTGTACATAATCAAAGGACGCTTTCTCTCCTGAATTACAATCTCGGCCATCCAAGTTTGCCACCAAACTAACTGACTTTGGAAACTTTTAGGCGACCAGCCGCCTAAATCCCGCGGCCATGGCTACGCCAGGCGCCATTAGCACCACCGTGCCACTGATATGCACGAGCCATGCCAGCCATGCTGTAATGCCGCTGGCATGCACCAAAGGTGACATTGCGCCATTACCAGGCGCCAACATAAGGTAGCCATAATCAACGGCTACCTTTTATCATGAGATGCAATCTCAGCCATCAAAGTTCGCCACCGAGCCAGCAGGCTCGTGGAAAGTTTCAGGCGACCAGCCAAGACAAGAATAATAGCATCACATGCTATTTTTCTGCGGCAAGCCTCTTTATTTTAACTTGCCACACGTAGAAAAGTGCTACATGTTTTCCACGAGAACACTCGAGACATCAAACTTGTCACAAACTTGGGGATACTCATCAGGGTATTGGTCTGGCGGTTTACAGCGTTAGGCGTGCAATACGCCCATTACAAGAAAGTTTCATGAAGCAGTGCGGTTAGTAATGGCAAGAAGTAATGGTGTAGACGTTTCTTTGATCATGGAAGCATAAATCCTGACGTTACACGTTACTCAACTCTTCCACTACTCAATCGTTTCCACTTCCTATGAGACCAGGGTACGTTTTAATACGACTTGTATAAATACGTTTCACCTATTTCCACCAAACAACAAGGTTTGGTCAGGAGGGAAACACAGTATCCAGAAATCACCTGATAGATTTTCATTCATCTAGCCAATTCTACTTTCTAATACAAGTCGTAAACAACCACACCTCCAGAATCAACTATTCTGGTCTCAACACTTTCTTCGCTTCCCTCCCTAAGACCAACCCTTCTCCTTCACTTTGTGACCGAAGCAAGCCTGGAACGGACGTTTCTTGGTTTAGGACAAATTTGTACAGATTGATCTCTCGAATCAAAAGTACTCTCTTGCAGTACATTATTTAGGGTCTAGACTCGTTTCTCATCCACACACACGAAATTACCAAAAACAGCAGAAACCGTTTTCATCCTCAAACAATTGGCGACCATAGTGGGAGATTAATCTCTCGGTTACAATATCAATTTCCAATTTATAATTTCATTATTCAACCCGATCTCGAGATGGTAGAAGCAAACAATACACTCGGGAATCAACGGCTCAGTTATCAGTTTATCACACGACGAGGAGTGACTGGGGACTTCTTACGGTCAGGACAACGTCGCCCATAAAACATGGAATTACTCCCTGAGGATCCATTTTGTTGGTAGACCCTAAAAGCGAGTACGTCTTGTTAGGCAAAGTACATAACCTATTAATTTGAGTTTCCGCGCTGATAATGGAAACCGATAACCATGTTATTCCCAAATTTCATCCCATACTTTCCGCTGTCATACAACATTCATGGTTTCATGACTCTCCTGGGATATTTGCGCTGCTCACGGTCATAATAAAAACGACATTATTATAAAATAATTCATTTCAAAGAATAATCCAAAACCCTCATACGTAGCAATTATCTATCGATCCAAAAAACCAGAAAATCAAACCATGAACTAGGCGTTTCTTTGCCTTTCAAAAAAAAAAAAAAGAAACTAAGAAAAAGAAGTTCAGAGGACAGAAGGTATTCAAGGGAAATCATTCAACAATGGTTCGTTCTTCTTGGAGAAGGCATCCTTCGCGCTTTGAAGAGCCGCCCGTTTCAGCTTCAACTCCTGAGACAACCTTTCGACTTCTGCTTCTTGTTGGTTGATCACATCCGCATAGGGACCTTAGATCGCTTCAGCCTGCAAGTTTTGGATCTCGGAAAAACCTTTACAGAACCAAGAGACGTTGAACTCAAAGTCTACGGACACACCCGGTGAAACTTCCAGCTCAAAATTACATCTCCCTAAATAGTGTGGTCGGTCACGTTGCACATGTCATGAATTGAGGACAAGGCTCCTTCTACACGCTTAACCAACACAAATCGGTTGGTGATCTTTTTAGTTGTTGAGATATTTCCATACCTTTCCCATATTTTGGTATACAGCTCCGCATATTTTATTGGCACACTGAATCCTCCAATCAACACGTGACTATCAAAAGGAGCCTCAAACGGAGGATCGAAAACAACACCTACTGCTGGATGTGCAATTAGAAAATATTCTTGGGGAACAATCACGCCCGTCGTCACAACTGCTTTTTCCGCCATTGGGAGCACATCAGCATCTTCACGACGATCAATCTCCATCTCCAGATTACCAGCGGGTACGGCTTCCATGACTGGAGAGACAATGTTATCTTCATTGCCATGAATCTCCATTTCAGGGTTATTTTCAGAAGCGGCTTCTTCCTGTGATATCACCAATTGAATATTTTCTCCATATAAATAAATCCAAAATAAAAACGTGTGAAAACTCATCGAATCATCTGTGGGACCGCTGGAACTAGAAGAAGACCCGTTGCTGCGTTCTGAAGTGCTCTCCTTGTCATCACTGGATTCTGAATCTTCTTCTTCTTCTTCTTCACTTTCCTCCTCATTGGACGAAGGCTCAGTATTGCCAGACATTTCTTCATAAGCCATTCCCTGACCACGTGCAAGCTTGGCGAAGGTGTTTGAACTGTCGAGACCTTGAGTAAAAAAGAAGAAAAGATTTTCAGTAGCAACAATCCAGAATGTTCACGCAATTCAGGAAGAAAATCATACGAACTTGCATGTAGGAAGAACTGAAGGTCACCGGGGCTGTCGAAGCCGATTGAAAGCCTCCTACATGACTTTCAGACCTCGATCCTTTTTCTGGGGACTGTCTTCACTTGAGTTAGAATATCTCCGCTTACACGGAGAAGGAAGTCTCAACAACCCATGCTTCGCCAAAACTTTAGAGGAGGGCTTGCCGCATGGATCCGTCACAACATTCTGCACGAATTTCTGGATAGAAAGGAACTCTCCCCGCCAGAAAGCATTATATTTAGGGGTTGCCATCGATTTTCTCCCTGAAAGCAGAAAAGGAAGCCTCTTATGCTCTGCCAGGGCACTGCTATCAAAAACAACTGGCAACAGTTTTTCTGGAGGCGTTGATGGACGGCATAATGGACCCCCCTGATCAAAGCCCATATGACGAGCAGCCCTGTCAATATTATATGGGACCGCTTCCAAAAATCCCTTGAAAAAGGATGGTACGTATCCATGTATGCAGCTTCGCATGAATATGACTTATCCAGCGGTTATATCCACTCCATTAGAATGCAATGTTATGTCCGGGGAGGAAGCAAAAGTGTTTGGCTGAACTACGGACTGGTGGGTTTTCCAAAAGTCGTTGTAGTGATAGTGGTAAAAAGATTCGTTTCAGACTTGTGAAGGAAATGGAATTTTTAGATTTAAAAAAAATATATATATACAAAAATATTAACAATGGGCGAGAGGTACTGGGACTAAGGATTTGGCTGAATTCGCTACACAAGGTTCATTCATATATTCTTTGACAATTTAAAACTCAATAAAATTAACATGGACTCTGATTTTGCCAAGATAGATTCTCAAAACATCGATTGTAAGTCCTAAGCATGATGTATCAAAACACCTAAGCTAAGCATACATCATCAAATTAAATAACAACCAATTAATTCAAATCATATTTCAATTTTAAATTAATGCAAAAGTCATAAAAAAGAATAAAATAAATTTACCCGTGTATGAAATTCACCCTCCTCCGTCGTCCCAGTGTTGGGTTTAGCTCATCATGATAAAAACACGCTCAAAATATTTATTTATTGCTCAAATGGTGTTTACAATGAAGAGAAGAAGAGAAAATGGTATAAACAGCTAATGTGCGACCCACAGGAAGCGTCACAAAAGAATGATAAAAGAGAAGTGCTATTGTCGCTGTGGTTCTAAGACCCACACCTACGACCCACACCTGTGAGTCTGTTTCACTGTTGATAAACGACTGTCCCTGCGAGTCTGTTCTTCGTGTTCTTGGTGTTCTTCATCATCGCAGGAGCAGAACCAGAGTTTCATCAACTCTTGATTTCTCGCTCCTGATCTCTCCTATCGACCCCAAACTCTCGACACCCTTTCTACTCAACCCCAACAACCTATTTATAGCCAACAGACCCATCGAATCTCGCTCATTCACTCCATATAATTCTCTTTAACTCGGCAGTAAAGAAAATATTTCTGGGAATATTTTCTTTCATGTTTCATCTTCTCACGCGTTTTCAAGCCTCAAAATTACCATATTTAACTCCTTCACGCTCCAACAGGATGTGAGGGTCTTCCATGCACGCACAAAACACGTTGAATCTTCTCCAAATCACGTGAAACCCGTGATATACACGAACTGCTCTGTTTTCAACCCGTGAATTGTTTAGCTTTTTCTAGCCAATTCTGGTCGAACCAAACGCCCACAGTGTGTTTAATAGGCCATATCACAACAATCTACCAAAAATCAGCCATTGAATCTCCCTAGAACACGTTCAACAATTCGATCAAAAATCTGCAGAAGTGTTCTCCATTTTCCCGCCAAAAAAAAAATTCAAATGGAGAAGATGACCTCCCCCTAATCCTGTACTGGGGTGCAAATAGCAGATGCCTTTTGGTGTGACCTGGGTGCCCCTTAGTAATTTAGGTGCCCCTTATCCAACGGTGAGAGTCTGAATAACACGTGTCCTCTGGGGCTTTTACCAACTTTTCGAGCCGAATTTTCCAAAAAATGTTTATTTTCCAAAGGTGCCTACAAACACATAAAACATCAAAATTAGTACAAACTCGAGTGCCAACAATATATAGTATTGAGATCAAATCAAACACAAAAATGTGTCTATCAAATACCCCAAACTTATTATTTGCTAGTCCTCGAGAAAAATTTATTTTTGAAAAGATAAAAAGACTACACTTAGCACGTGCAGCAGGCCGTTAAACCGCTAGGTTTCCCTAGCGGCAGAGTGTTGTCTCCATAGGGTTTACCAGAGGTGTACCCACAAAACCTTTACTCCTAATTGGTCACAAGTATCCAAAGAGCTATGAGGACATACATATTCTCAACCTATCTCCAATTAAGTAGAATGCCAGAGAAATTAAAGGTGTCAGCTCTAAATATGACTGAAGAAAAGGGGATACACATCCGCACCACTTCTAGATAAAGAGATATCCGCTACACAGCTAGATAAACATTGTAAGATGCGTCTGCTGCTTTACAGCTGGATAAGATTAGGAGAGAGATAAAAATGAGAGGGACATCTGCTACACAGCTGGACTAATTACGTGTGATGAGTTAAACCAGTGCTATAAAGATTTTGTGCCAGATTGAAAGCAGACTAACAAATCAATCAAATGTATCTTTCTTCGACTCTCTCATAATGCTCAGTAGAAACAATGTCTTCTTCGGTCTTCAACTGTTGATGATAAACTATCGAACCTCATTGAACCTTGACAATTAACTCTTCTCTTCTATTTCTTGCTTGACTTATAAATTTCTACTTCCCTTTGGCCTTATTGAACAAAACGTAACGATGATTGTTTTTTCATTTTTTTTTCCTTTTTTTTTTTTTTTTTTTGAAACAAAAATTACAAGACAACAATTTACATGGCCATGAGAGAAGGACTTTCAAAACTTGGATCTTCGCAACTTGTGATGTCTTGGTATCATGGATTCTAACAACTTATATCATTTGCTTTTATAACTTCAACTTTAATTTTTGAATCATTCTTTTCTATTGTTGCTTCTAAACCTAAAACGTCTTCAACTTTCTTCATAGATTTTGATGTCGCTCCGCTTGTTGATGATGATAAGTTTCTACTGAGAGAGAGTCGCAATCCAATAACTAAGACTACATTGTGAGGTTGCTTTGTCTTTCTGGCATTTCCTGACCTACTTTCCTTTCCATCATGTATGGTTAGGTCCATCACGGTTACCCTCTAAAAGGAACAAGTTCTCTCCTGAATTTCAAGGATCTCAATGTCTTTTTCTCTAATGTCTCAATAAGTTGTTATCTCTAGCATTCCAATTTCTATCTTTTCGGTGAGAAACAGTATGTAAACTTAGCTAACTGGATACCATGTGATGCTAGAAGTTTCAAAAGTGCAACTAAAAAGTTTCTCCCATACCCCCAAACTTAAATCTAACATTGTCCTCAATGTTCTAAAGATAAAATTAAAAGCATATGAACAAGGAGAAACTGTTACCATTTGAAGCAAAAGAGTTAAGGAAAGATATTATTGTGTAGCATGAGATTGGGTTACCTCCCAAGAAGTGCTAAATTTAAAGTCTTCATCCAGACATCGGAAGGAATTAGTCACCTCATAGAATCAAAAAGTAACAGCCGAAATAACTGTGGGTCTTCAAAACCAAAAAGAGCTGACCAAAGGAAACTACAATAACCCAAGAAAGTGAACAAGGATAGCATGCCCTTATCTAGTTTCCTGATTAAGATATTTATATTTAATTTTGGTTCAGGTTCAGGTTCTAAGAAAGGGTCTAAATAAAATATTTTCATTGGTTGCATTTCTTCATAGGTGGGATCCGAATCATTAGGTCCTAGAGTTTGGAAAAACTCAAATATGATCTTAGAAGCGCACAATAATAACCTAAATAACTGAGGATCCTCTAAGTCAATAAGATTTGACTTACAAAATTGACCACAATGAGAGTAGTGGTCACTCTTAAGGAAATGTGTTGATTCTAATTTCCTAAAGCATTTAGGTTTAGTCTCACAACTTAATATTCGACACGTTTGAAATATAAACGTTCCCACATTTGGAAGAAAACTATTTGGTGGGAAAACAAAGTCAATCTGGGTATCATAGCCTGGGCAAACCACATCAACCATAGGATGGGTTTCTAATGACTGAACTTCTTCCTGGACATCATTAGGTTCGGGAAAACGAGTATGAAGGTAATCTTGTAAAATGGTCGACGCAGATATATCAAGTCCAAAATGAGGGATCTCTGTAAGAGCTAAAGGTATGGCACAAGGAGAATGATAATCACCTCCAAACTTAGATTTTTGGGTATCTCTAGATAGACTAGCTACAATTTCCTTAATTTCTAGATCATTGGAATCCTGAAAATACTCAATTGCTTCTTCGAGGTTATACTCAAGTGAAGCATCCTCACTCATATTTAATAGCTCTACGAGTTCATTTTCTTCGTCTAAGACTATTGTTTCTAAGTCGCTAGACTCTAAAACAGCATTTTCGGAATAAACCCGTTCCTCTAAAGCATTATCGGCTTCGTAATCAAAAGAAAAAACTACATCGTCTAAAACGGTGGTATCCCTAATCAAATCCTCGTCCTTTTGAATAGGTGAATAATCATAAAAATTATTTGGATTTGAACTAGAAATAATAGAATCACTATAAAGCTCAATTGGATTAATAGTTTCCTGATCACTATGCCTACACATTTCATATTCTTCATTACTACTATCCTCATCATAATAGTACGAAGATGATTGAACCTCATCAAAACAAGTAGTGCTACCAATTCTAACCTTGTTATCTTGATTATGTAAATAACTATCTTCATTCTCAAGGGTATTATTGGATACACTATATTGGCAATTCAAGTAATTTCGAGCAATTCTTTCGTTCGTCTCAGCTATCCGCTCGAGGGATTCCTCTATAGAAAATTCACTCATTATTGTAGTTCTTTCGTCTATAATTACACTATTCATCTCAGCTAACTTACGCGTCGACTCAGCTAACTCCCTGAGGGACTCTTCTAAAAGAGGAATAGGAACAGACGGATCATAAAAAGGACTACTTTTCAATAGTTTGATTGTATCCTCTAGAGACGAAGAACTAATACTATAATCTTCTTGCTCGTAAGACTGATGCATGTGTGGATAGTAATTGGGCTCACCAGGGTATGACCCATATCATTCCAAAGGATGGAGTTCCCAACCACTATTCCCAACATGGTCATAAAAAGGATGATGTCCATATTCAAATTCAGGTCGATACTCATTGTATTGGCTTCTATCATACCAGTTCGACATTCTTAATTGCAAGGGAATTCTACACAATCACAAACAAGGCTGACTCGACCAAATCAAACCTATAGAATCTAGCAAACAAAAAGCATGATGGATCCACTTAGATTGTTTTCTAGACCAGCTTATATTCCTTCGAAAAGGAATTCGTTACAATTTGAGCACACCCCTCTGAAATCAATCCGAGCTAATGTAAGTTGAATCGAGGCGAGGGAAGCTCAGTGGAGCTTTGATACCCAAAGCCTCACCGGTATTACAAGGCGGCGCAGTCACGCATTTAACTTACAGAAACCATCAAGAATTTGAAGTATGCTTAAAAGAGTAACCAATATTTTTCGAAAGATTTTCCTACCAAGCTCGTTACCCTATCGGTCTCGTTCTAATCAAATTTTAAGCTTGGGTTCGCGTTAGGTTTCGTTTACCTAAGGCGGGCAAGAAGGGAACGGTGATGAAATCCGAACCCTTATCTTATATGGCCAGTTCTTTCCCTTTACTAGGAAATTAAAGCAGCCGGTTCAGTCCTCAACATATAATCACCTTAAGGCAGACAATAAACCGCTGACAGGAGATTCGCGGGTGTTTAGAAGTTTACCTCCCGTACCAGACGGGAGAAGAACCTCTATAGTCGACTCGGGCCACTGACTCCGGTGTCAGTGTGCGAACCCGAGGGGCCGAGACGATATTGTAATCGTCGTCCTTCCCTGCAAACAGTTTATATTTTTTTTTATATATATAACCCTTCCGTAGGGTTTAAAATTAAAATAAATTGTCCAAAGTCCAGTCCAATGAAAAGAAATACAAAAAATAATAATAATAATTACAAAAAAAATAATGGAAAGTCTCTTAAAAAAATAAAAAAAATGATTCTCTCTCTTTTTTCTTTATTTTTTTGCTTTGTCTTTTTTCCTTCTATTTTAGCTTTAAGCTTTGATTCCAAGGTCTTTAGTATCCAACTTCAAACCTGTAATACAAAGACACAACCAAAGAGACGTAAAAACAACAAATGGAATAATAAAAAATAATAAAAACCTAAAAATTCTACCTAAGCACAAATCCGCGTCGGCGGCGCCAAAATTTTGTGGGTTTTCCAAAAGTTGTTGTAGTGATAGTGGTAAAAAGATTTGTTTCAGACTTGTGAAGGAAATGAAATTTTTAGATTTAAAAAAAATATATATACAAAAATATTAACAATGGGAGAGAGGTACTGGGACTAAGGATTTGGCCGAATCCACTGCACATGGTTCATTCATATATTCTTTGACAATTTAAAACTCAATAAAATTAACATGGACTCTGATTTTTCCAAGATAGATTCTCAAAACATCGATTGTAAGTCCTAAGCATGCTATATCAAAACACCTAAGCTAAGCATACATCACCAAATTAAATAACAACCAATTAATTCAAATCATATTTCAATTTTAAATTAATGCAAAAGTCATAAAAAAAAATAAAAAAAATTTACCCGTGTATGAAATTCACCCTCCTCCGTCGTCCCAGTGTTGGGTTTAGCTCATCATGATAAAAACACGCTCAAAATATTTATTTATTGCTCAAATGGTGTTTACAATGAAGAGAAGAAGAGAAAATGGTGTAAACAGCTAATGTGCGACCCACAGGAAGCGTCACAAAAGAACGATAAAAGAGAAGTGCTATCGTCGCTGTGGTTCTAAGACCAACACCTGTGAGTCTGTTTCACTGTTGATAAACGACTGTCCCTGTGAGTCTATTCTTCGTGTTCTTGGTGTTCTTCATCATCAGCAGGAGCAGAACCAGAGTTTCATCAACTCTTGATTTCTCGCTCCTGAGCTCTCCTATCGACCCCAAACTCTCGACACCCTTTCTACTCAACCCCAGCAACCTATTTATAGCCAACAGACCCATCGAATCTCGCTCATTCACCCCATATAATTCTCTTTAACTTGGCGGTAAAGAAAATATTTCTGGGAATATTTTATTTCCTGTTTCATCTTCTCACGCGTTTTCAAGCCTCCAAATTACCATATTTAACTCCTTCACGCTCCAACAGGCTGTGAAGTTCTTCCATGCACGCACAAAACACGTTGAATCTTCTCCAAATCACGTGAAACCCGTGATATACACGAACTGCCCTGTTTTCAACCCGTGAATTGTTTAGCTGATTCTTGCCAATTATGGTCGAACCAAACGCCCACAGTGTGTTTAATAGGCCATATCACAACTATCTACCAAAAATCAGCCATTGAATCTCCCTAGAACACGTTCAACAATTCGATCAAATATCTGCAGAAGTGTTCTCCATTTTCCCGCCAAAAACAAAATTCAAATGGAGAAGATGACCTCCCCCTAATCCTGTACTGGGGTGCGAATAGAAGATGCCTTTTGGGGTGACCTGGGGTTCCCCTTAGTAATTGAGGTGCCCCTTATCCAACGGTGAGAGTCCGAATAACACGTGTCCTCCGGGGCTTTTACCAACTTTTCGAGCCGAATTTTCCAAAAAAAATTTATTTTCCAAAGGTGCTTACAAACACATAAAACACCAAAATTATTACAAACTCGAGTGCCAACAATATATAGTATTAAGATCAAATTAAACACAAAAATGTGTCTATCACGGACGCGTGAACCGAAGCCCTGGGACGGAAGTTTATTGCATTCACGTTGTCGATAAAATTGACGAGTTTCGAGCTAGGTATTGGACGCTTCTTCGACCACTTAAGTATCCTAGAGCCGCCATATGTGTCAGGAAGTGAAGTTATTGGATTAGGAGCGTAGTGCTTAAAATTATCCCACAACCATGCTTGGAGAAAGGCAACATGGACATACGAGTCCACCTTCATATACCCATTAGAAGCATACATATCTGCTGCTAAGCAATCCATATAGGTATACAAGGAGCCAAGGAACAAGCTGTCTATAGGAAGGGCCACGCCTTTCGTCAATTTGATAGCAAAGTTGATGAGATTCCGTCTTATTTCTTTCTTTCCAGAACCATCATCGAAAATATCTCTGTATAACCATAAGGCCAAAAATACAGCGACATGCAGCGTCGTCCAACACCAAAGTCGGTTCCGGCTTCTTGGGGAACCATTCAGACACCCACCAAGTATAAAAACACTTTTCCTCATTGTCCTTCCGAACATATTCTTCCGACTTCCTAACCAGAGTAGCGTGCATTTCCTCTTCCTCCTCGGACAAGACGACATCAAGATTCCCAATTATTGGAAGATTCAATTGGACGGCTACGCTCTCCAAAGTAATAGTCATCTCGCTCCACCTACATATGGCAGTATGAGTCTCCATAAACCACTTAGATATGAAAGTGATCAGACCTGCAATGTCTTTCCTAATCTGAAGTGCCGCAGACGCCATGACAGCATTCATGATTTGTGTTGTAACCAGATTAGCCTTGACGTGGTCACGAATTATAAATAATCTCATCCATTATTCGTCATAGCGCAATGGGCTTTGTAAAATTTTAAAGTCGATAGAAGAAGTCGGATACTCTTTCCTCTGGGGACAAAACCGTATCACACGCAATGGTGAAATCGACTAGACCTCTCCTTCGTTCTCTGAGCCAGTCAGAAAAGTTTCCACATGACTAGGATGCGTCCTTACAGTTGTGCAAGATTCTGTGAAGAATCCATCATCCATATTCGGCTTGTCCTTGGAGTTGTTAGCGTTTCTCGGCACAACGACATAACTGCTTTCAGGTGACATCTTAGCAAAATATCTTTGTGCTGCTTTCACTTTCAAAGTAACTACAACGGAACAAAAAAAATTATTACTTTGAAGAAAACCATGCATGAAGATTTTATCATAATCGAGTACAATGATCAAGAATCAATGGCAAGTTTTTCTACGAGAAATTTTATTTTGGTCACAAGTTATAGCACGCATGGCCAAAAGGAAAACGGATAGAAAAAAGAATGGGGACTGATGCTTTCTCGACGGGATATATGTGCTGCCACGAAAACATGCTCTCAGCCGAAACCATTCAGTGCCAAAGGAGCCATGCTCTCGGACAAATCATGCCTTGTCGTGGGGTTGTACTCATGGACAAAGGAAACCCTGAAACTAGGTCCTATGGAAGAAGAAAATATAGTTTTCCGCGCATACAGGATTACCTAGCATGTTAATTGGTTTTGTTGTTGTTCACTTTATGGCTAACCCTACAATAATACTGCTGGTGAATAGGAATCATTCATACGAAAAATATTTTTATGGAAGTCATGCCTATGGTTAGGGTTTACACCAACACAGAAGAGCAAGCAAAAGAAGAAACGCTGGAATACATACCTGGAATATGCTCGCCTGCTTTGTTGCTACTGCTTTGCCGCTAACACCAAGACGTGGAAACAAAACCAGTAATACGAGATGAAGAAGATAGGTAGCGCCTTTTATAGGCACAACCCTTTTGAAGTTCGATTATAGGAAGGTTTCTCGTTTAGGATACACACGAAAAAAGTCAATCGGACCCGCGCTGAAAACGCTCCATGGCATCAACAGGCCGCGACCAAGCTAGCACCCACAGTCCACGCCTAAGCCGGGGCAAACAGTCCGTGTCCAATCCGAAAGTAATCTCTGTCATTCCGTGTCCTATCCAACAGCGCCATGGTCTATTCCTTATCCAGCCAAAGCAGCGCCCTCCACCTCCACGTAACCAACAACGCTATTGACCGTTTCCTGGCCAGCCAAAACAGCGCCATATCCGCTTGCTCCTAGCCAGCCCAAAGTAGCGCCATCTTCTCCGATCCATAGCCAGCCAAAGCAGCGCCATCTTCTCCGCTCCATAGCCAGCCAAAGCAGATCCATCCATCCATCCAACGCCATTGATCTTCACCAGCCAAAGTGGTACCATCTTAGCCGTTCAAAGCAGCACCATATTCACCAGCCAAAGCAGCGCCATCTTAGTCGTTCAAAGCAGTACCATCTTCCCGCGCCATATCCAGCCAAAGCAGCACCATTCACCTTTCTGTAGCAGCAGCGCCATCTACCTTTCCTAGCCAACCAGTGCCCGTTCCGCGGATCAAGTTGCCGTGCCATCTCTGCCGACACCCCATGGCCAAGCAGAATTTACGCAAAGCCGCCAATGCAAGGATCACAGATTCTTCATTCCTTCTGATAAAGCTTATCCAAATTCTCCTGACAATCTCTTCATGACTTGCCGTTTTGATTTTTATCATAGCCTGTCACCATCTCATGCTTACCCCGCAACAATGCCACTGTCACGGGCTTAGCAGGAGACTTAATGTTGATGGTGGTTTTTATCTTAGGGTTAAAATCGTAAAACCTTGCATCTGATGTGACGTCACTCTGTAAGGAAGCGGAGCAATGAGTGTCAACCTCTTCACTGGAATATTCATTGAGTCGTTCAATATATTTACATGAAATTTATCTAGACTGGCGCATGTAGAAAAAATCGCAGGCATTCTGTAAATTTTGGTACCTTGCCTACACTCAATTAACATAAGTTTCTTTGAATGCTTTCTGTGCTATGTTCCCCGGATGAACCCTTAATGTTGATATGGCATGACGATTTGTGTTCACTCGCAGCAGAGTAGAACGAATTTCCAAGTATCAAGGATAAGGTATTCAATCAGAAATCATGCTGCTCTCTGGCAACAAACTTAAAAGAACTCTGTGTCAACACATAAAACTCAATCAGTTTTCTTGACTAATTTGCAAAAGTTAGGGTTTTGCGCCTTGCGCAGTATATCAGACCTTGCTTGTCGAAATTAAGCCTAGGAAAACTAGGTAATTAATCCTCCATGGATTAGCAGATGCAAAATCTTTCCCAGAATCAGAAAACAAGGAGCCGCAGGATACGAGCAGCGACAAAGAGAGGCGTGGCCATGCCTTAGGCCAACCTGCGCCATTTTCCATTGGCCATACCCCATCCTAAACCGACCTTATTTCCCTCGACAAATAAGGTCGCCTTAAACTCGCCACACGCACATAAGTTGTGGATGGGCCCATACTTACCGGCCTTATTTCCCATCGACCAATCAGGTCGCACTAAACCTGCCACGCGCACCAAAAGGGTGGGCACGCCCATGCTTCGCTGATAGGAACATTTTTGTGTCTTATATAATCTCAATCGTATATATTATTAGTGCTCGATTTTATATTTATTATGGCTTTTTATGTCCATGTTGGTATTTTTGGAGAAATAAGCTTTTGCGGCGAAATTGGCTAAAAAAGTGGTTTTTGCGCTCTTGGGAGAAAATTACTATGCGGACTCTCACTTTGGATAAGGGGTGACATAATTACTAAGGGGAATCCATTTACAGGCATCTGCTAAAGGGAGACCAGCACAGGATAGGGGGAGGTCACTTTCTTCTCAAAATTCGAATATTTTTTTTGGCGGGAAAAATAACCAGTGAGCAACCAAATTTTCGTTTGGATTTCGAAGATGTTTGAGTGAGATTCAATCGCTGAAATTTGCTGGGCTAGACGTGATTCAACTAAACAAGCCTGGTATGTGCGCTGAAATCAATCGAATTGGGCTGGATAATCCAAAATAAGGAAACAGAGTTTGAGTTTTGTACGGGTCTCTGTTTGGGTTGATTTTTGGTAATTCAGGGAGACTAAACACGTGAAATTGTTTCCTAAGGTAGTAATCTATCTAAGGAAGAGTTTAAGACAATCGAGAAAGCTCAGAATTGGCTAGGGAAGTCGGCATAAGAGATTATTTTCGTGACTTGCACGTAAAGAAAAAGCGAGAATTAATCACTATTTTTAGGTTTCTGAGTAGTATAAAAGGTGTGTTTAAGTCCCAGGAAAGGTAACGAAGTTATTGGAGCAGTCGCAGAGGAGTTATAAACCCTACAGAGCCATATTGATCAAGTTGCAGGAAACCGTATTCTGCTGCTGCTGCTGGTAAAGAACATCCACTGCAAATAAGAACAGTGTCTCAAATTTGTAACACTGCTACAGTGACTTCTTTGTAACAGTCAGTCCTTTGTCTTGCAACGCCAATACATCGTTGTAAACATCCAGTGTTATAGTTTTTCATCTTTAATCAACTTTTGAGCAACAAACATGTATTTTGATCAAGTGATTAATATGAGGAGCTAAACCCCATTGCTGAGGCGATAGAGTGAGCTATTTTTCCAACAAGAAGTGGTATATTTTATTTTATTTATTTATTTGCAATTATTTTATGATTGTTTGCCTTGGTTGAAAATTGTTTGAATGATCCTTGTTAAGCAATTGTGATTTCTTTTGATAGAACATACTTGGACCTAGGTTTTTGATGTTCTATGCTTTGGATTTACACTTTTTATTTTGAGAATCTACTAGTTGCAATAAGTTAGAATCAACTTGAACGAGAAAATTGCTTAAATATAAATATTGGGACTAAATCACTTTGAACTTGGAAAATAGTGGAATCTTAGCCTTAGTGTTCTTTTAATATTGATATCATCTTTGATTGAGTTTGTGACAATTTTTAGTTTGTTTTCTATTTTAGTTTTAGAATTTAAGTCTATATTTTATCCTTCGCAAGTCTGAGAATCGAACCACTTTTACCACTATCTACAAATTACAACAATTTTTGGCGCCTCCCTGCTTTCGTTGACCAATCAGGTTGCTCTAAACCTGCCGTAACTTTAAAAAGGGTGTAAATTGTGTCAAAAGGTTATCATACCAAGTTGGCTTCCCAAAACCATGCCAACAGCATGTCAAACATGCCAAAAACAAACATGCTAGGCGCACATGCCAAGCGGCATGCCAAACATGCCAAACACACATGACAAGCGCACATGCCAAACGACATGCCAAACATGCCAAAAGCATGCAAATCGCACACGCCAAACAGGCATGCGAAGTGCACATGCCAAATGTGACAAAAATCCAGTGGCCATGGCTACACCAGGCGCCACTTGCACCATCATGCCGCTGGCATGCACAAACTATGCCAGCCATGCCACAGACGCGTCTATGCCACCATGCCGTATGCGCATGCCACTACGCCGCGGCTATGCCATTATGCCACTAACAGGTGCCAAAAGTATGTTTCCTTAATCAATGGCCACTCTCTCTCCTGAATTACAATCTCAGCCATCGAAGTTTGCCACCAAACTAACAGACTTGTGGCAACTTTTAGGCGACCAGCCGCCTAAATCCCGTAGTCATGTCTACACCTGGCGCCACTTGCACCACCATTCCACTGACATGCACGATCCATGCCAGCCATGCTGCAATGCCATTGTCATGCACCAAAGGTACCATTGCGTCATTACCATGCGCCAATAGAAGGTAGCCATAATCAACGGCTACCCTTCATCATGAGATGCAATCTCAGCCATCAAAGTTCGCCAACAAGCCGGAAGGCTCGTGGAAAGTTTCAGAAAACCATCCAAGACAAGCCTAATAGCATCACATGCTATTTTTCTGCGGCAAGCCTCTTTATTTTAACTTTCCACACGTAGCAAAGTGCTACATGTTTTCCACGAAAAAGACTCGAGACATCAAACATGTCACAAGATGGGGGATACTCATCAGGGTATTGGTCTGGCGGTTTACAGTGTGCGGCGTGCAATACGCCCGTTACATGAAAGTTTCATGAATAAGGGCGGTTAGTAATGGCAAGAAGTAATGGTGTAAACATTTCCTTCATCATGGAAGCATAAACTCTGACGTTACATGTTACTCCACTCTTCCACTACTCAATAGTTTCCACTTCCTATGAGACCAGGGTACGTTTTACTACGACTTGTATAAATAGGTTTCACCTATTTCCACCAAACAAAAAGTTCTGGTCAGAAGGGCAACACAGTATCCAGAAATCACCTGATAGATTTTTATTCAGCTAGCCAGTTCTACTTTCTGATACAAGTCGTAAACAACCACACCTCCAGAATCAACTATTCTGGTCTCAACTCTTTCTTCGCTTTCCTCCCTAAGACCAACCCTTATCCTTCACTTTGTGACCGAAGCAAGCCTGGAATGGCCATTTCTTGGTTTAGGCCAGATTTGTACAGATTGGTCTCTCGAATCAAAAGTACTCCCGTGCAGTACATTGTTTAGGGTCTATAATCGTTTCTCATCCACACACACGAAATTACCAAAAACAGCAGAAACCGTTTTCACCCTCAAACAATGGGTTAAACCTTAATTCCGAGATAAACTTCATATGGAAGCAACTTGGTCAGCAAGTCATCTAGATGCTTCAAGAATCTTTTTCCAGGGTTTTTGCACTAGATCGGTGGAAAAGGGGCAAATCGACATGGGCTTGCGGGTTTGACCAACGACCTTGACTTTGACTAGCAAGATTGACTTTTGCAGTTGACTGCGACTATCGATCTTTGACTGTAAGACTGCCTTGAACTGAGACATGGATGGAGACTGGATGGAGGATGGATGACATCACAACAAGCAACATAGATGAAGGATAGATGGCAGCGCGGCTAAGTACATGGCTGGAAACTAGTTGGCAGCGCGACTGATAACTTGACAGGATGCTGGTTGGAAGCACCGCTTGCAACATGGATGTAAACTGGTTGGGAGCATCGTGGCGACATGGATGGAAACTGGTTGGAAGCACCACTGGAAACTTGACTTTGACCGCTGATCGAAGGTTGACTTTGTTAGTTGACTTTATTCATTGACCGGGGGGAAGATTCAGTAGCCTACATACTGAGTTGGTTGGCTGAATGGCATACTTGAATGAGGGCCAAATGGCGGTTCCCAAGGCAATCTGGTCCAATATTGTAACATTTTTACTCATGATACAAACATTGATCTAGAAAATGCGTTTTCTAACATTAGTTGGAGATGTTTAGATTAAACTCTTGCAATATTTGGCTTTAGCAATGTCTATAGAAGCTGGATTAACTGGTGTCTTTCTTCAACAAGGTTTTCAATGGACATAAATGGTACTGCTTAATCTTTATTTATTAGCGGCGAAGGGGTTGAACAAGGTGATCCTATCTTACCATGCCTTTTAATTTTGATTGTTGAAGTTTTATCTTTAATGACTAAAGAATTAGCTTCTTCACATCTTATTTTTTATTTTAAGCCTGCTCAAGATGCAAGTTCTATTAATCATCTGCAATTTGCAGTGCGGTTTGCAG
The DNA here is from genome assembly GCF_003573695.1 of Papaver somniferum. Lineage (NCBI taxonomy): Eukaryota > Viridiplantae > Streptophyta > Magnoliopsida > Ranunculales > Papaveraceae > Papaver > Papaver somniferum. Next base: position 77,648,190 of record NC_039359.1, on the reverse strand, counting down.
ATGATCTTATTATCTTTCTAGATAATGTACATTAAATTAGAAACTTGAAGAGTGTTCTTTTGTCTTTTCATTTGGCATTTAGATTAAAAATTAACTTCAAGAAAATTGATATTGCAGTTGTTGGTAATACAGTTAATACTGCTGAGTGTGCCACAATATTTGATTGCCAGACAATTTCTTTTCCTATGAAATATTTAGGCATATCATTAGGGAGTAAATCCAAAGTTTTGGATGTCTGGGATGTCATTGTCTAGAAGGATTAGAAAAGATTGAGCTTTTGGTAGAGAAGATAGTTAAGGGTGGGAGATTAATGCTCATCAAGCATGTACTCTCAAGAATCAGTTTCTTTACTTGGAAAATGCAGCAAAACATTTTGCCTTTCAGTGGGCACATTTACACTTATATTCTTCATATTAACCCTGTTTGTGTGATGTGCAGGACTCATATTGAGACAAGAGAACATTTACTAATGCAATGCAACTTTACCAGAGCCGTTTGGGCTCATTGTTCTTTAAACTTCACTTCCTCTTGGTTTTTCAGAAACCATCTTCCCACACATTGGGATGCTTGGGAGACTATAGCTGCTACTTTGATTTGGTTCATCTGGAAAGCCAGATGTGATGTGGCTTTCCAGAAGGTGCAACCAAATCCTAAAACCACAGCTGCTCTCATTAGGAACCATCTAAACTTATCAGAGAGAATTACCACTAAGACCATAAGTACTAGAGAAAGTAGAATCACTAGAGATGATGATAGTTTCCCTAATCTGAATGTAACCTTTTCTTATATGTCCAATTTTAATTCTCTTACGGGGCTAACAGGTGTTGGTGTGACCATTACAGGTCCCTCAGGAGACACAATTGGTAGATCAACAAGAGGAGTTAGAGCTCAAAACAAAGAAGAAGGTGATTGCATAGCTGCTCAAGATACTCTCCAGTGGGATTCAAGGCTGCACTGCAGAATTTTGAATCTATTAGGCGACAATAGAAACCTGAATAGCACTCTACAAGGTGGCCAAAGAAGGACAACGTGGAAGACGAATGCTATAGTAGACAATTTGTTAACTGTTTTAAGTACTTTTGAAAAGGTTAACTGTAAGGATTTACAATCCAAAAACTTTTATGACCTTCGACAACTCTCCTTAATTAGGGGCAAAAAAACAAACTCTTCAAATATGGGAGGCACAAAATGTCTGTATGATTGGGTACACTTCTTTTCGTTTATCAAAAAAAAAATATGTACTCTCAAGTTTACATACTATCTTTCTTTGTTTCGATTGCATGTTTCTTTCTTTTACCTCCTAGAAGGAACATATGGAAATTGATTCCTTTTGGTATTTGTTGGTAGTTAGGATAGAGAGAAATGACACAATTTTCAATGAGATATATAATAGTTTTAATCGTAGCGTTGAGAGGGTTAATACTCTTATGTATAACTGGTGAGTAGGTTCAAAATTTTTTGAGGAAATTACTCTAAACATGGTTTTTAGCCATTGGAATGATGCAATGGATTCTTTATAATACGCAGCACTCTACTATAATTGAGTTACTATCTTTACTTCTTTGCAGCTGAATCACATCTGAGTAGTGAGGCTGATTTTTCAATACATCAACCTTTTTCAAGTTTAAAAAAAAAAAAAAAAAAAAACTACTTTTTCATACCCAACAATATATATTGTTTATACAAGAGTTTTTATTATAATGCATTAGTGACGTTACACATCCAGATTGGTTTTTTGGGAATCTTTCTTCACATTCTCTTAAAATGATTTTGGAAAACTAAGTATAGTCACTTAACAAACTGAGATATGGTCGTATCCATCAGTATATTGGCCAGTATGCCATAAACCTTTTCACTTGGGTGTACTGCGTCCCAAAATACGTATTTGCTTGGGTCGGGGCAAGATAACAGATTCCCTGCTTTGCATATAATCCCAATCTCAATTTTTCCCGTTGCGCAACATCCTTCATTCACGTTTTCAATTCCTTCATGGTACCCCATGCACAGTTCATGTATAAAACAAAGGTTAGTCCACACGAAGAACCGACGATTAAAAAAAAAAGTTTGTTTGAAACAATCAGAATTTAATTACCGTATAGGTTTGGATTTTGAATGATCTTTAGAAGAGGATTGTAGATATCTGCGTACACCAACTCGATCCCATCAAGCTCTATGCTCAAAGTCGCCACCAAATTTTGTAACTTGACATTAAAGTCTTTACTAGCTTTTTTCATCTCTTCCAAACTCGGTCTTCTAGGAACGAGATTCAAAGTTTTTACTAATGGTAGGCAACCACTAGGAGGAAGCCCTACTAATACTATATTTTTAGCACCCAAACTGTAAAGCTCGATCAAGAAATTTCTCGCAATTCCAATGAGAAAATCCTCGTATTCAGCTATCGTATATTGAGATGTCGACCGTGCGGGCACGGTGAAGTAGTTCAGGAGAAAATTGTTCGCTCCAATGCTGATAAAATACAACGATTCTCTTGCTGTCTTTACCGCGCCATCCTTTCCAAGAAAGGATGATAATTTCTTCAGGTACTCTTTGAAGTATTCCAGTTCTTTAGATAAAGGTATCACAGCCTGCGCGCAAAAGAGATACTAATTTGATAAGAATTGGGCCAATAGGCGCGTGTACATATATATATGTGCAAGAGTGTATTGAATGGGCGAACTTACGAACAGGTTTGAAGTAGCATCATCATACCCAGTTCCAGCTGAAGCAAAGCTAACTCCGGTAGCAAAATCTTCAATACCAAAAGCTGGATCCAGATATGCGGGTATTGAATTTTTTATCCCTAACATCTGTGACAGGAAATTGGTGACCAACCTACCGTTGCAAAAACGTCCAGTCGGTTTTCCTCCTTCTTGTACCAAGTTTAGAACTTGGTCGTTTTCTCCTAACAAGATAAGTCCTTCTGGAAGTGTATTTTTTCCCGCGATTTGCCAAGCTGAAAGTACAAGTATGTTAAGAACAACACATAGTAGTAGATGATGATATTGGGTTGACATTTCCTAATCCTCTATTAAGTAAACTGTATTAGAATCCAACAATGTCGATTCCTTATGTAGGGAATCACATATGAAAAGGGAAACTAGTGGAAGTCGCACAAAATATAAGACAAAGCAACATGTAGAGGGAGGATATCACACACAAAAGAAACTAGTGGAAGGCAGTGGATCAACAAACATAAAATGGGTCATTTGTCCAAAAAATTTGAAAACATGGTTCAAATGGACGAGTAAAAAATTAATATGGGTAAAATGGACAAAAATAATTAGCAAGGATGAAACTGGATTCATCCTGGCTTAAACTTAAAAAATAGCAAGAATGAAACTGGATGCATCCTAATGTAAATTAAAAATAAGAAAAAATATTTGAAAATGGGTAAGATGAAACTGGTTACATTCTGGCTATTTTTATATTTTTGTCCATTTGAACAATATCTTTTTAATTTTTGTCCATTTAAACAATATCAAAATGTACAAGTCTTTTTCACCCAGAAATTGTTAATTTTGGTCTTTTTAACCAATTTTGTGATCAACAAACTAGGGGAAATCACACCAAGAAAAACAAAGCAGCATGAATTGGGTGGAGCCAGGATTGGGTGCAAAAAAAAATATATGCACAGTAAAATTAAAAAAAAAGTCATTACACATCATAAAATTTCAAATATCCACGGAGCCATCGAAACTACCTTATTTGCAGCCTAGTTAGCAATTCGGAATTCGACATATGTATGAAAAGGCAACGTACGGGTATTATTCGGTTTCATAAAAATTAAATTCGGTAAACGATGCGTGATTCGACATAAAATCGGAACGGCATACGTACGTGTATAATTCGTTTTAGAGATACGGATTCGGGGCGTAAAATCGGGCAGGTAGTAATTATAAAAGAAGCATGTATATACAAAGGAAAGTGGGAGAATTTGATCTGTGGTACTAAAATTTGAATATATATTGATATTAGGGTTGCACAACAGGTAAGGTGGGTAGGATATGTCTTATTTCGCCACCCTACCCGCTGACTGGCGGGTAAGAAATTTTTTACCCGCCACCCTTCCCGCCACTAAACGGATAAGGTCCTACCCGACCCATTAATTGGCGGGTCGGGTAGAATAGGGTGGCGGGTATAACCGTTTTTTTTTTTTTTTTTTTTTAGTTTTCTATATTACATCTGTATTTCGCTCATCCACTGGTACCACCGCCCCTTCCATGTCCAGGCGAGGAGCATGGACAGTTTTCATCTTCGATCAGGTAATGATCACCTCATTTTTAACATGTAAACGTACACAGAAATCAAACTCAACCTTAAACATGTAAGTATATGCTTGTTGGTGTTGTAGGTTGTGACATATGTGATACTAGCAGCAGGATCTGTATCAGCAGAGGTAGTTTACTTGGCTAACAAAGGTGATGTTGCTGTGACATGGAGTGAAGCCTGTGGGTCGTACGTATGGTGGATTCTGTAAAAAGGCAACAGTGTCTATCGGAATTATGTTTTCAGTTGTCGGTTTTTGCGTGATTCTTTCACTCATTTCTTCCTACAGACTTTTCAGTAAGTACGACGCTCCCAGCATTTCCTCCACCGCTGCTTCGTCGTACCCCAGAAACAAGCAGGATCAAGAAATGGCAGCTGCTTTCCCAGCTTAACAAAATTGTACCCGTACTAAACATAAAAGAACCGTTGTTATAAAGTTAAGGTATAAATTCTAATGTCGCACATCAGTTCACCAAGGTCGACAATGGTTAATATAAGAACAACCACATGGAAGAGTAAATGAATTCTTCTAACGGCAAAGATGATCAATAATAGAAAGATCAACGGCAACTAACGGCTGTTAGATAAATAGGAGGGTAGGCGGGTAGGATAGGATAATTTCGAGCTTTATCCGTCACCCTATCCATCTAACGACGGTTAAAAAAATCTTTACCCGTTACCCTACCCGCCAAATAGTGGGTAGGATAGGATACGGTTAAAACACTGGCGGGTAGGACAGGATTGACGGATATGGGTAGGGTATGTGCATCCCTAATTGATATACGTACCAGCAACCGCAACGAACCATCAGTTCAGTGGAATTCAGGTGACTACTGATATAGAATACCGTGGGTTCGAATCCCTTGAAATGGTTCTCTACTGGTCCCTGAATTGAAAGTCAAGGTTGGGGCCAAAGGTTCAAATGGGATTCCATTCTTTTAGATAGTACAACTTTTTGTAACACATTTGATTATGGAGAGAAAAATTCTTAACATATCGGCCCCAAAATTAAATATAAACCGTATACTCACGACTCTTCACATGATAGGACCCAAAATAGATCCACCTGATCCCAAAGGGGCGAGGACCATCCTATATGATAGGCGGTTTTTAAATTGTTTATGGAAGGCGGCGTGTGTAGCAAATGTGTGTATCCACAAAAATGTGTATCCAATCAACATTTATTTTTTCCCTTTTTTTTTCAAAATTATTACTGGAAAAAGAGTATTACATTAACTAGTTGGAAGTCTAACGAGCTAAGCTCCAACAACGCACTACTACACGAATTGAACAGGTTGCCGTGCTAATCTACCAGCGAGCCTCATGGGTAACCTAGCCAAAGGAGCCGAAGCGGAAGGGGACTGAAATTGTGTCATAATGGGGGGCAATCTAACTCTACCATCCATGTTAATTCCTGCAATATTATGTCATTGGGAGCTCGAACCTGGAACCTCCTGGAGCGCATGAAACTTTGGGGAAAGGGGATGACCAGCTGAGCTAGGGGCCCGTTTACATTCATTAAGAAACGTTTACACGATGGTTTAAGAAAAAGAAAGGACATCATAATCAAGAAACAAATACAATGAAAGGTGCAGAACGCAAATAAATCACGAAGAGAAAGAGCGGTCCACAACGGTAGCACCCAAATCTTGTATGTAAAGATTGATAAAGGAATGGTATATGAAATCATAATTCCACCATTTTGATTGATTTTCTTCTTGAAAAGAGATACTCTTATGAGAGAGGAGTGATTTGCCCAAAAGTTTATGCGTCTGTTGAAGAAGAACTTGATCTTGCCTCCCCAAATCGCCGATGAACTTGTATCCAAAACCCAAATCACGAACAAATCTGTAGAAAGAAACACTATAAAGTGTAGATAAAACCGCTCTAATAGCGAAGAAAATAATCGCCCTAATAACGAAGAAATTTATTAAAAAAAACAAAATAAATCCTAAAAACAAACGATCTTTGCTCATATCTAGCCCCAAAAGTACTAGATCTGAGCAAAGGAGGAAGAAGACGATGGGTATTTTTTTCTAAGTTTTTGAGAAGGGGGTCAACATTTATTTTGTCCCTTAACAGTTGCATTTTTAGTTTTTCGCTCTTTATTTTTCACAAAATTTGTTAAAAATACCAAAATCAACAATTTCTGGGTGAAAAAGACATGTAAAATTTGATATTGTTTAAATGGACGAGAATGTAAAAATAGCCAGGATGTAAACAGTTTCATCCTACCCATTTTAAAATACTTTTTTTTATTTTTAGTTTACATCAGGATGCATCAAGTTTCATCCTCGCTCTTTTTTAAGTTTAAGCCAGGATGAATCCAGTTCCATTCTTGCTATTTCTTTGGTGTCCATTTCACCCATACTAATTTTTGCTCGTCCATTTGAACCATGTTTTTAAAAAATTTGGACAAATGACCCATTTTCGGTTTATTTTTCACTTTCGCTTTTGTTTTCATGTCAAGTTTCTCGTGTGTATTATAAACGAATGAAACAAGTACTGTGCTTTCCTTTGGCTTTTTTTGTTTTCTTTGATAAATCGCTACAACAAAAATTAGGACCCAACAAGGCGGGGTAAAGCCCTCCCAGAAGATCAGTTGCTAGAGCAGCTCTTATAAAGTCTGGTAGAGTAGAAATCCAGACTTCATTCTTATTACAGTTTGCAGTTTTTTTAGACAACATATCAGCAACATCATTGGCTTCATGATACTCATGAGTAAATAAAGCCTTAACAAAAAACCGAGATAAATACTGTACATCTTCAACCAAATGCTTTAGATACCAAATACTTGCGCATAGCTGAATAGCGTAGGTAGATTTTTTTATTGGACTTTGAGGGCGTGCAACCATTGGGATTTGAGGGGATGCATACATCCTCTTTTTATTCGTTTTGGTCCTATAGATTTTAAAAATCAATGGGGAGCAATTTCGTTCCTTGCATAGGGTTGGCTCCGCCCTGCAAAGGAGAAAAATCCAATGCATGAAACCTCAAGCATCCTCCATCTACACGGTTGTGTCAAGTGATATGCCATCAAAATATTCAGCCTAATTGTAAAGAGTACATTAGACATTGATGATAATCATATCAAATGACTTGAATTTATTTTAACATAATCTAGAAAAAAGAATTCCTCCACAAAGTCCACCATATTGCAAAAAAATATATATATTTGAGAAAGTTACAACTTTACTTTATTTTCCTATTGATATTTTTTTATTTGAATTGCAAAATTTAGGGTCACTAAAACAGTAACAGAATTACAAGAAAATAATCAGAACCGCAGAGCACAAAGTATAGCCTCCCAATTAAAAATTAAAATCGACAAAGAAAATATTGGAATCTTGCAACAATTAACAGCACGTTGGATGTATCAAAATAATATGTAAAGAACTGAATCGAAACAACTTGACAAGAGAAAAATCACAGGTTCAACAAGTTGTCCTGAACACATTAGCTCGCGGGTATATTCAAGATGAGTAATGTTGAACCACTCACAGCAAAGATGTGTCCAGGATAAGACTGCCCGATATAAATTGAGTTAACACAACGAAAGTTACCCACGCTTGAACTTAGTAACAGGGATTGGAAGTGAACACGCCGCAGAAAATAAAACAAGAAGATGATGAAAAGAAGAGCTGCTTCTGGTGTGTTTTCTAAACAGGTTTTCGAGTAGTATTTATAGGCGAAGATTATTTGTAAATCAACTTAGATTTAGGTTTCCGTATAAACAAGTTTCTTGTAAACAAATCAAAGACGAAAAAGAAATTCTCCTATAAATAAAGCACTGAAGAAAATTATTTTTGGAATTATTTCATAAAGAAAAAACTAGCAAAAATAGTATCGAGTAGACATACGACTTGGTGTATGGTGTACGCGCACATTTCATAGGAATATGGTTATATAGTGGAGCTCCTTCTCTAGTATACCCAATGTAGGACTAAAGAGATTCATTCACTCAAAAAAATGAGTGAGCATCCATAGAACCCCTTGGTCCTAAAATCAAACCACACCAAGACCAAAATATTTAAACTAAAAACTCATTTTTCTCCAACAGCAAATTCCTGGAAAATGTCAGAATTTGAAGGCCTTTCTCATATGGTTCCTCATTGAGAAAATACTCAACTTAGGCTAAAGTTTCTAAGGACATAGTTCACTCTGATGGTTAAGCGGAGGTGGAGAAAAAAATGGTTAATGGATTCAACTTCAGTTAGATTTTGTGTAAGTGTGGCAAATTTTTGCTCACAGTAAATCTTTTGTGGCATATATTGAATCGTTGAACAAATTTTTGTTTCGTAATATATTTGGGTCACGGGTTAAATTTTGGTTATACATACAAATTTTGATTTATGATGCATACACAATAGAGACTTTAAATCAGTATGGCATATTTCATATCACGATATGGATTTGGCGTGGCCGACAAAGATTCACAAGGTAAATTTGTGATAAGGTATAGGTTTTGGAAAACAAGTAAAATTTTGGGTCACCGGTCAAATATTGTTTCACAAGACAAATATAAATTAAGCAGAATTATGGTCATAGTGGTAGGTTTAGGCCAGTTAGAAAATTTTTGATCATCGGGAAGATTTCGGGTTACATAAGGTTACATAGAAAATTTTTGGATCACTACGTAGAATTAAGATCAGTAAGTAAATTTGGTTGTAGGGCATACATAGGGTCGTTCACATATTTTAAGCCGCAATCACATACTTCTGATGATAGTGCAGATTTTGTTTCACATGTATTAATGTCAGCTCGTGAGCTAGATTTTGAGTTAGAAAACAAAATTTGGGTCAGATGATAAATGTATCACAAATATTACATCATAAAAACATAAAATCTTGGGTGGCCATATCAAATTAAAAAGAAAAACATTGTAATGATCGTCCTCCACCGATATTGTCCCCACTTAGCCACTGCGGCCATCTGGCAGTGTGGGATTTTCAACGGGCTTTGTTGCAGTAATTCAACAGAAACTTCCCAAATGGTCACCCATCCCTGGATTACTCCTGCCCGAGCAGGCTTAATTGAAAAGTTTTCTGCCAACTCTGGAGCCAATTGTGCTGAAAAGGCCTCGGTGTTAGGAAAGGACACACCATTACTTATAATCCGTTCGGCCAACCACTGCCGAATATCGGCGTATTACAATACCACCACCTTAAATTGGAGTCATCCTCGACTCCGGAATATATCCAAGCCCAGATCTCCGACGTTCTGAAAATGCGGGGGTACAACAACCTCATCCAATATTTCGATTAGCAATCTGTATGGACTAACTCCAATATACTTTCTAGAGAATCAACTAGACATTCAGACTCAATCTAGATAAAAGTATATCGAAGAGTTAATATCTCTCTCACTTAATTTGATCTATACTCAAGCAAATAAAAATCTGCGAGTCTTTATCAAATACAAGGATAATAACTTGGATGGCACCAAAGACCAATCTCCAAGGATCAATCAATTTCCAATCAACAACCAAAGGTTGGATTTCACAATTGATCGATACAATGCACAACCTGTGATATTTCAATATATAACAAAATATAATGCGGAATAGAAATAACACAGACACAAGAAATTTTGTTAACGAGGAAACCGCAAATGCAGAAAACCCCCGCGACCTAGTCCAGATTGAACACCACACTGTATTAAGCCGCTACAGACACTAGCCTACTCCAAGCTAACTTCGGACTTCACTGTAGTTGATCCCCAATCAGTCTCCCGCTGAACCAAGGTACAGTTGTACTCCCTACGCCTCTGATCCCAACAGGATACTGCGCACTTGATTCCCTTAGCTGATCTCACCCACAACTAAGAGTTGCTACGACCCAAAGTCGAAGACTTTATAGAAAAATATGTTTCACACAAGAAAGTCTATAGGATTGAATAAATCTGTCTCCCACAGAAATACCCAAGAGTTTTTTTTACGTCTTTTGATAAATCAAGGTGAACATGAACTAATTGATAACCTGAACTTATATTCCCAAAGAACAACCTAGTATTATCAATCACCTCATAATAATCTAAATTGTATGTTAGCGAAACTAGATATTGTGGAATCACAAACGATGAGACGAAGATGTTTGTGATTTCTTTTTATCTTGCCCTATCGGAGATATAATCTCAAGACAATTATTCAATTGAACTCGTACGATAGAAAATGGCAAGATCAGATGCTCAACTACAAGAAAAGTAGTTTCGTCTGGCTTCACAATCCCAATGAAGTCTTTCAGTCGTTAACCTACAGGGTCTCGAGAACAAACCTAAGTTTAAAAGAGAATTGACTATAGCAAACCAACTAGTATCATACAGGAGGTGTGGGGATTAGTTTTTCCAAATGCTAGATATCTCCTTTATATAGTTTTCAAATCAGGGTTTGCAATCTAAGTTACCTTCGCATTCAATATTCACTGTTAGATGAAAAACCTTATTCAACAAAGCTATATCTGTCAACCGTTAGATCGAAACTTAGCTTGTCACACACACAAATGAAATGTATTCATTTAGGTTTGAGTAACCGTACCTAAACGTGTACACTTAGTTATTTCACAAATAGTTAACCAATGGTTAGGCATATGAGCACTTTCATATTAACCGTATTTATCTTTCTCATAACTAGTTCAAATGACCCATAAGATTTAGTTGAAGAGTGTTCAATTGCTTAGGTCTTTATTCATAGACACAATTGAAAGAAAATCGGTTTGATCCACTTGAATCAATTCATGAAAAATATAGCTACGGTTTGCAAAGATTGCATTCATTATAATTTATTATTTTAAGTTCATGAACTGCCGATTTGAGATATCACCGGCTTGAGTACGCGAACGGGTATGCGTACCTTAGCTATCGGATTTGAGTTTACAAACTCAACAGAAATTTTCGGTTCGAAAACTTTTGTGGCACATACTCGTACCTAAGGTGACTGGTTTACAAGTTTGCAAACTACAAACTCAGCAGAAATTTTCGGTGGAAAACATCCGCCAGTACGCGTACGGGTACGCGTACCTAACCTGTCTCCTTTACCAATACCGCATGCACACGTATGCACGCATTTGGCTTCCGGTACATGGATTTATACACAAATTTGCGAACAAACTATATATGCTTATATGCATAGATGGTAATCTCAACTCTACATTTCAATCATTGAAACATTCTTCTATAATGTTATAATAGTCGTTAGACATAAATAATCGACTATCGTCATCAAAGCTATTTTCAAGATTGAAACGTCATCATGACTTTCGTCACGGGTAATGATGAAAATGGTTAAAGCGAAATATTACCAACACATATTTCGAGAAAAGTATAGGCGAGTAAACTCGGCTCGAAATAGCAAATGTGTATGTATGAAAAATATCATACTTATACGAATTTGTCTCAAGAGTAGGAGATAGAATAGACTTTTGAGTGATAGATAATTTCATGTCTCCACATACCTTTTAGTCGGATGAAGTTCCACTTATTCCTCGAGCATTTCTTCGTCTTCGTAAGATGTTCGCCATGGAGTCTGGAGCTTCAACTACACTTAACTATCCTAGACTGAGACCTAGTCATAAGTAAACGAGAAATCAAGACATATAGTTTTGATCACTAATATTGACAAACATGCTTGAGATAGCAACACATGCAAGTTCGACCGAGCAATGCTCTAACAATTTCCCCCTTTGTCAATTTTAGTGGCAAAACTATCAATACATATGGATTACAAAATATATAAAACTTTGTAGCTTCACGTCCACATGCTTGATTTCCTTGGTGCTTCAACATTACTCGAAATCTTCGTCACTTCCAAGTACTCTCCAATGATTCCAAAGGTTGTAAGTTTAGCTTCATCGTTGTTGAAGTTCCGTAACCATAACAATGAGAAAAAAAAATGCTCTGGATCATTGTTATACAGTGTCCTAGTATTATTACACAACATCAAAGTTCTCATATCACAACTTCGACAGCAATACTATGGTGATATGTATCACTCCCCCTTACATAATGATCCGTAAAACACGTAAACCATTTGTATTTGTAGTGTGAACTACATATTAATTCTCCCCCTTTTTGTCAATAAAATTGGCAAAGGTAGGAAAACGGGATCCTTATGAAATTCTCATGGAGACGGTTCAAGACCAGAGAAAAGTACATATCAACTTTGTTTAGATGCAATCATAAATCCGAAGCTAAATGCATTCATCACGGAGTTTATAAAGATACAAGATAATTCCTCAACTATTCCACAGCCGCACTCCCCCACAAAGATATGGAAATTAAGCGCAAGTTCAAAAGAACTCTCCCCCATTTGACGTCCTTCCCTAAAGAACAACAAGAGAGACCTTACTTTTACAAGAAAATAAGGATTTCTTTGGACACCAAAAACCAAAAAATGATTTTGTTATACAAAAATTCTCAATCAAATTAACCACAAGAGAACCCATGATTAATCTAATCGGAATACTCAACCAAAATAATCACAAATGAATCTATGATTAGTTTAGTTGGAAATGCTCACACAAGAATACTTATGGAGCCACACAGTATATACATAAAATATGGATCAGGGAAGATCAATACTGCGGAATATACAAGGATTCATTCTATTTCCCATCACTATTTGCATAACGACGTACAATTGACATAATCCTTGTAAAAAAATATTTTAACCTATCTTTTATCAAAGAGTTTACATAATAGGCTTAACTTTTTTTTGTCAAAAGTTCATTCATTCTTGTATCAATATATGCATATCGACATATAAACGAGATAACTTTTGACATCGTATGGGACAATAATAATTCACGTATGCAAACATACATATCCCATAACATATTGAAATATATAAAATCATAAAGATTAATACTGTAATTATCATATTCCAAAACAATTTTATAGAATTTAATCAAATAAACCTAAAAACAAGAAGATGAAAACGTTGGACATAGCTATGTGTACTCACCATAATGGCTATTCCAAACTCTAGTTATTCTTCTAAACAAAACAAGAATAAAATTCTCATAAGAAGATTTACTAGATATTAAAAGAACTTTAACACCAATATAAAGAAGCACAAGAAAAGATACTCATCATCTTCATCTTCGGAGGCCATGAAGGTGGAACGAACTTTGTTCATGTCTTCTTTAATATCGGGATACTTGGTAGAAATTACAAGTAATTGTTCTTGGACACAATTTACTTTGGTATTCAACTTACAAACACCTTTGTAAATTTGGTGAATAAGCTTCAAGGAAGAATTACTCGATCCATTACTTGTGTCACATCTTTTCCTTTTGAAATCATATTCCCCCATTCGACTAAAAGTACACGGACGAACAAGCTTGGGAGTTCGGATGGAGTTCCCAACGGGCTCAATGGAGAAGTTTCGACAAATACGCTCAATCAAGAAAGGGTAGCCTAACTTCTTGTCGACGGAATTCATATTCAACATTTGATAAATAATGAATCCACAAATTTCGAGATCATTGGTTTCCATATCAAGGTAATAGACCAATTCCGCAAACTCACGGCTCCAACGAGAATTTTCAATTGTATAAGGACAAAGGTTAGAAATACCCAATTTTCCAAAAGACTTTAAATGGAAGTCTAGTTCATTAGTAGGGAATTTTCCTCCTTTCCACACAACACTTTTCCCACAAAGACCTTTTGAAATAGTTTCATGAAAAGGTCTTTCATCGACTGGTCTAGGAAGGCGAAAATTACCCAATGGAATTTTTGTAATCTTCGAAATCAATTCTATATTAACTAGAATCTTTTTTCTATTGACCATGGTCTTGAATTCCATGTCTTCACGAACAACATCATAAATGTTGGCATAGAAAAATTCTAGTAAGAGTATCAAAACCATCACCAAGACCATCAAAGATGTTTCCAAGCTTGAATTTTCCAAAACAAGTTAAATCCTCCTTATACCCACTTGTATTATCCAATTTCTTTTCTAAAATAAACCCAGTAGAAAAAATCTTTTCAAATACATTGCTGCAGGATTCATCCACAAATCTAATCCTAATAGAATTTTGTTCAATAGGAAGATCCATTGAGGAGGATGAAGAACCTAGGTTATTTGAAAAACCTTTTGAACCCTTAAAATTCTTCATGATGTTAGAAAGAAATAAGGGGGTGGGAAAGAGATTACTTACTTGTTTTGTATTTTGATAAATCCCTTCACAAATTATTCTCCAACAAGCTTTAATGGAGAAATATTATGAACCCTAGAATGGTTCACGTACACGGACTGTTGAGGACGGAAGAAAGAGGTAGGCGTACCCGTTCTTCTTTTATAACCATAGTTGGTCTTGGATCCGTTCATGAACCGCGACCCACATAAGGAAAGTAGGATTTTTAGAGGTAAAATACCAGAAGGAAGGGATACTTGCACTATCGTTTTTGAAAGATTTTATCTTTAAGAAAAAGAATACATAAACAAAGTCAACACATTACTTTCCCCATTTCAAGTTATATACAAATGGGGTGAAGCCATTCCTGACATCAGGTGGTGGAAAATGCAGAGAATTTCTCATGCAATTTTTCCGGTTGACATTTGTAACCAGGGTTGGAAGTATAATCATACTGGTAATACTCGGAAACCTTTTGGATCTTCTTCTTATGACATAAAGATGGCTTTTTCTGATAAATGGTTCCTTTACCAACCTCATACGAATTGGTGGTTGAACCAGATTGTACATCATTAAGATATGATTTGACAGGTACAAAGTTTTTATCAGAACGATTCAAATTCTCTATGGAATTAAGCTTTTCTAAGAAATTCAAAACATTTTCAAATGCTCTAAACATATCTTTGTCATTTGATCCTTTATGATAGTATTCCGCAAAGAGATTAGGAGTAATTGTCGTGAGAGGCCATACCTTTGAGCGTTTATCATATTTTCTTTGACAATTTTCCTTAGACTGTTTCCTCACATATAAATTTTACGATATTCTAGATGGTATGAGATTATCATGAATGACCGTAGGTCTGATGAATAATCTTCGAACAATCTTTAAGGAACTCTGGTGTGCGTTACAGATGCCACGAGCAAGTTTCCCAAAAACATTTCCGATAGGGATAGACTTTTGAGGATCGGACAAACAAAAACTTATAAGGTTTAAGGTGTTTGCCTGCTCCGATACCAATTGAAAATGTGGGGGTACAACAAACTCACCCAATATTTCGATTATCAATTTGTATGTATTAACTCAAATATACTTTCTGGAGAATCAACTAGACAGTCAGACTCAATATAGATAAAAGTATATCGAGGAGTTAATATCTTTCGCACTTGATTTGATTTATACTCAAGCAAATAGAAATCTGCGAGTCTTTATCAAATACAAGGATAATAACTTGGATGGTACCAAAGACCAATATCCAAGGATCAATCAATTTCCAATCAACAACCAAAGGTTGGATTTCACAATTGATCGATACAACGCACAACCTGTGATATTTCAATTATATAACAAAATATAATGCAGAATAGAAATAACACAGAAACCAGAAATTTTGTTAACGAGGAAACCGCAAATGTAGAAAAACCCCCCGACCTAGTCTAGATTGAACACCACACTGTATTAAGCCGCTACAGATACTAGCCTACTAAAAACTAACTTCGGTCTGGACTGTAGTTGAACCCTAATCAATCTCACACTGATTCAAGGTGCAGTTTCGCTCCTTACGTCTCTGATCCCAGTAGGATACTACACACTTGATTCCCTTAGTTGATCTCACCCACAACTAAGAGTTGCTACGACCCAAAGTCGAAGACTTGATAGACAAATCTGTCTCACACAGAAAAGTCTATAGGATTGAATAAATATGTCTACAACAGAAATACCCAAGAGTTTTTGTTAAGTCTTTTGATAAATCAAGGTGAACATGAAATAATTGATAAACCGGACTTATATTCTCGAAGAACATCCTAGTATTTTCAATCACCTCACAATAATCTAAATCGTATGTTAGCGAAACTAGATATTGTGGAATCACAAACGATGAGACGAAGATGTTTGTGATTTCTTTTTATCTTGCCCTATCGGAGATATAATCTCAAGCCAATTATTCAATTGAAATCGTACGATAGAAAATGGCAAGATCAGATCGCTCAACTACAAGAAAAGTAGTTTCGTCTGGCTTCACAATCCCAATGAAGTCTTTCAGTCGTTAACCTACAGGGTCTCGAGAAGAAACATAAGGTTAAAGGAGAATCGACTCTAGCAAACCAACTAGTATCACACAAGAGGTGTGGGGATTAGTTTTTCCAAATGTTAGATGTCTCCTTTATATAGTTTTCAAATCAGGGTTTGCAATCTAAGTTACCTTAGCATTCAATATTCACCGTTAGATGAAAAACCTTATTCAACCAAGCTAATATCAATCAACCGTTAGATCGAAACTTAGCTTGTCACACACACAAATGAAATGTATTCATTTAGGTTTGAGTAACCGTACCTAAACGTGTACACTTAGTTGGTTCACAAATAGTTAACTAATGGTTAGGCATATGAGCACTTTCATATTAACCGTATTCATCTTTCTTATAGCTAGTTCAAATGACTCATAAGAACTAGTTTAAGAGTTGTTCAATTGCTTGGGTATTTATTCATAGACACAATTGGAACAAAATTGGTTTGAGACACTTGAATTAATTCGTGAACAATATAGCCACGGTTTGCAAGGATTGCATTCCTTATAATTTATTGTTTTAAATTCATGAACTACCGATTTTAGATATCACCAGCTTGAGTACGCGTACGGGTACCGGATTTGAGTTTACAAACTCATCAGAAATTTTCGGTTCGAAAACTTCTGTGGGTACGCGTACCTAAGGTGACTGGTTTACAAGTTTGCAAACTACAAACGGGTACGGGTACGCGTACCTAACCTGTCTCCTTTACCAATACCGAATGCACACACATGCACGCACTTGGCTTCCGGTACATTGATTAATACACTAATGTGCGAACAAACTATATATGTTTATATCCATAGATGGTAATCTAAACTCTACATTTCAATTATTGAAACATTCTTCTATAATATTATAATAGTCGTCAGACATAAAGAATCGACTATCGTCATCAAAGCTATTTTCAAGATTGAAACGTCATCATGACTTTCGTCACGGGTAATGATGAAAATGGTTAAAGCGAAATATTACCAACACATATTTCGAGAAAAGTATAGGCGAGTAAATTCGGCTCGAAATAGAAAATGTTTATGTATGAAAACTATCATACTTATACGACTTTGTCTCAAGAGTAAGAGATAGAATAGACTTTTGAGTGATAGATAAGTTCAAGTCTTCACATACCTTTTAGTCGGATGAAGTTCCACTTATTCCTCGAGTAGTTCTTCGTCTTCGTAAGATGATCGCCATGGAGTCTGGAGCTTCACCTACACTTGACTATCCTAGACCGAGACTTAGTCATAAATAAACTAGAAATCGATACATATAGTTTTGATCACTAATATTGACAAACATGCTTGAGATAGAAATGCATGCGATTTCGACCGAGCAATGCTCTAACACGTTCCCTGCCCCTCAGGAGACAGGCATCCGGATCAACAATCCCGTCCAGCATACCTTCCCACCTTAGGAAGGTGACCCGTCGTCGGCTTTGATACCATTTATAATGACCCGTCTTTCCACCGATACTGTACCCACTTAGGCACTGCGGCCATCCGGTAGTGTGGGGTTTTCAACGAGCGTCGCTGTAATAATCCAGCAGAAACTTCCCGGATGGTCACCCATCCCTAGATTACTCCCGTCCGAGCACGCTTAACTGTAGAGTTTTCTGCCAATTCTGGAGTCAATTGTACTGAAAAGGCCTCGGTGTTAGGAAAGGAAAACCCATTACTTATATTCCATTCGGCCAACCACAGCCGAATATCGGGGTATCACAAACACAGATAAGGAAAGAAGGTTACTTTATCAATGGCAGAGAATTGCTTCCCATGGTAAAACGTGTATCACGCAGTAGTATTTTGGTTATAATAGTAGATTTTAGGTTACAATACATTAACTTTTGTCTTAAAAAGGCATTTTTTGCGTTATAGCACATTATACATTTTGGACCATGAGATGGATTCTGAGTGTCGGGCGGATTTTTGGATTGCGCTAGAAACGGAATCACAATGACACATTGTTGGGTTAAATATGCTTCTTCTCTTTTTCATATTACAAGACATGGATGTTGTGTCGCCTTGTAGATTTTCGGTCAAAAGCATATTTCATGCCGCTTAAAGTATTTTGGGTCCAAATGATAGATTACAAAAAGTAAGACTATGACCTAAATTTTATGTCACAAAACATAATTTGGATTAGAAATTACATGGCTTCTAATAGGGGTACCAATTTGGTGTTTTACATGTAAAAGATTTGGTATCGTTCATTGAGATGGGGCATCCAATACTTTGACGTAGGTAGCACGACATGGTACAGAACGATAATCAACAAGTTAATAATTAGGGTATATGTTTTTATTTTTTCTAAAATATTGAGTAATTTTAAATCTTTATTTATATAAAAAAAGAATAATATTAAAATTTCCTTTTGATTTTTTGCAGATTCAGGAACGACAGGTTTTAACCCCAGAAAGATGTGCCCAACTATCTACACAATTGATGACAACAAAGAACATATATCAACCATATGCTAGATTACCACCCGGTTCAGTACCTAAGGGAGATTATTGTGATATCCTTTTGGTGGGGTTTGTAGATAAATTTTTTTTTTTATCGACGTATGAAAAGGTTTTTCCGCATCCAAATTACTTAAAAGAAGGTAATTTCAAAAATCTTTCCTTCACAATAAAAACTCTTTGAAAAATATTTCAGCAGAGATATTACAAGGTTTGAGGTTTGATATTAAGCATGACGCAGATATTGGAGGAATAATTCAAATTGCTCAATCTTTCATTTAAAAATTAAGTGTTTGGTCCTCTTCTCACTCTCTCTTACTCTTATGATCTTGGGTTTAAAACCCATTTAAAAATTCTTTAACCCACTTAGATCTGGAAAACGGGCGGGACGGGTCTGGCTTGTGACCAACCCGCGGGTTACGGGTTAATACAAGCCTGAGCTCGCGGGTTGAAATTCTTCACGGGTGGTCATTTATCCCACTCGTGCCCGTCCCGGGTAAAGCTCGCGGGTTCACGGGTGCTCACGGGTTAATTCCTAACTATCTTTGAGAGTCGTATCCCTTCTCTTATTCTCTCTTATTCTTTTTTTTTTTTTTTTTATCTTTCTTCATCTTCGTTTTTCTTGAGTTCTTTTCCGAGCGATTCTGAGAGTTTGTGAGAGATCGATTGAGAGAAGTGTTTGATGAAACTATTATATGATGGAGGTGTTGTTGTGGTGGTGAATCTTTAAGGAGGAGAGTCAGGGGATTGATATAGTTCTGCTCGAGATGATGAAATAGAGAAGTAAAATTAGGGTTTCTGTTAATTGTTTAGAATTCGATACGAGAAAGGATTAAGAAGATTTAAACGGAACTAGAGGATGGGTTTGTTTTGTTGAAGATTTTGGATGTTGAATTATCGATTGGAGATTGTTCTGATGAAGAATCAAAACCAGGTAAATTTGGGGTTTCAGTTTTGATTGATTTCTTTATGAAATTGAATTTGTTTTGGTATAATATTTCATGGGTTTGTTATTGATTAAGGTAGAGATGATTGTATAGGATTTAACTTTGATTCTAAGAATCAGGGTTCTTGTTGTTCTTCCCAAATTAGGAATTAGAGTTCCTGAATCGAGTTGTTTCAATTAGGGTTCTAAGTTGATTTAATTTTAGTTTCTGAATCGAGTTGTTTCAATTATCGAGTTTTGTTGGTACTAATGGAACTAAGGCTTGAGTTTGGGATGGAGTGGAGCTGCATGTATTTGTAGTTAGATTTATGTTGATGTTCAGTGATGGGTTCATGTGTATGTGAAATTGAAAGATGGGTCTGAGCTGAGGTAATTTTATCTGTTACGATTGTTTCTAAGATATGAAATTCAGAGAAGAAGAAGCCATAGGAATTGTGGGTTTGAATCAAGAGTTCAGGGAAGAATCAAGATGGTTTCATAGTCATTGTCAAGGAATTGAAGGAGTTGTCGATGCTGTGAAGATGAAATGGGTTTAATCAGTTGCAGAAGGAGATTCGATTGGTGGTGCTGTTGATACTGCAGCTCAGTTCAAGAACGAGATTTCAGAGAATCAAATTAGTGGTGTTGATATGAGGAACTCAGTGGGAAGAAGAACAATGGATGGGGGAGGTAGTGATTGATTTCTGCTGTCGAAGAAGAGGCTGGACTGGAGCCTGGATCTGTTGTTCTTTCACAGTACGGGAATGAAATTACGAGTTTACGGTCCAGTCGCGGGTTTCACAGTACGGTCCGGGTTAACCCGTTTCTTCACAAGCCACTAATTATAAAACCCGTGCCCGTCTTGTTTAGTTACCATCCGGGACGGGTGCGGGTTTTCACGGGACGGGACGGGCCAACCCGCGGGTTTTGGCTTGGTTTATTAAAATGATATCCAAAAGATAAGAAGGGTCATATGAATAAATATATTTGATGATGTCATTAAATAAAATATTTTCATGGCAAGAATAACCTTATGTACATAAACTATATTCGTTAAGGGTATAATTGTCAAACCAACTTAAATATAACATATCTCACAAATCATACGTAAGAATTTGACAAATTTTACATACTTAGCCTTATACTATCGTTTATTTGAAAGTACCATATCATATATGGGATTTGGTTGTGTTACCTAAACCTTCCAAGTCTCATGCCAAGGCTGATCAACTACTTGACACGGCTTCTCAACTTCATAATGAGGTGAAAAATAAACTTGAAGATTATAATGCTAAGTATAAGGCTGTAGCTGATCAATACAGGCGGTTTAAGAGTTTTGAGGAAGGAGAGCTTGTTATGATTCATCTTCGAAAAGAACGTTTTCCAGCTGGTACATACAACAAAACTAAAATGAAGAAATATGGACCTTTCAAGAATTTGAAGAAAATAAGTGACAATGCTTATGTGGTGGATCTTCCTGCCAATTGGAACATATCTAATATATTTAATGTTCAGGAAATTTTTACGTTCCATGGTGAGAGTGATTTGAGTTAATCAACTTGAGGACAAGTTGTTTTAAGAAGGGGGGACTGATGTAGAACATCTCTACTTTCTTCTAGTTTCTTCTTAACTTGCTTATCAAGTTTAGCCTTTCCTGTTTTAGTCTTTTCTTATTTCCTTCTTTTAGTGTTTTCCTATTTTTAGATTCTTCTTCGTGCCTATATAAAAAGACTTTATTCGTTATTTGTAGATACAATTATTATTATCATTAATCAAAGTTATTAAACTATCTCTTCTTACAATCTTTTCTTCTTGTTCTTTACAAATTCTTCTTATTTTCTCAACCTTTCTCCCCTTCTCATCACCTGCAACCTCCGTGTTGCATTTTTCTAGCTTGTTCTCTATTAGTTGGTACCACAACCAACTGCTTTAGATTCTTATCTAAAACACGATCCTAAACGCTTCTGCAACTCAAACCCTAATTCTAAAAAAAAAAAAAAAGAATCTTTAGTTTTTGTATTCTATGGGAGACCACGTTACTAGAACTAATTTACTAAAGTTACATAAAGGTTGGATCTGCTTGACAAGAATGTCGCACATATAACTAACATCATACAAGGTATACAAAATAAGATGAAGATTAAAGAAAACTCTGATGGTGAAAGAAAATATGAGAGTGAAGAAAAATCTGATGTTGAGAACAAATCATGGGAAGAAGGGAAACATCCTAGATCAAAGTATGTTTCTAGAAATGAAAAGAAACATAATGTTATTCATGATACTCATACTACAGAAGGGGTTAAGAAAATAAAAAATATGAAAGATACATCTATCAACCTCACAAGAAGTTTGTTAACCCTCAATTTAGCAGTAGTGAAGATGATATTGAAGATTATCTAGAAAAGAATGGTAATGAAGAAAAACGTTTTCGATCAAATCAAAAAAATTCTGGATCTCTACCTGAATACAAGCAAAAAGCTGACATTCCAACTTTCAGTGGCCGGTTGAATATTGAGGAATTACTAGACTGGTTTTACGAAGTCGGGGTTTTTTCGAATTCATGGAGATACCAGAACGCACCAGGTTAAGCTTGTAGCTTACAAACTCAAAGGAAGTGTTGCTGCTTGGTGGTTAAAACTAGGTGAAGATCGAAGGAATTTTGGTAAGACACCAGTACGATCATGAAAAAGGATGAAAAATCTCATTAGAGAAAAATTCTTACCAAGAGATTACAAACAACAACTTTTTGTTAAACTTCAGACTTGTCGAAAAGGTGCAAGATTGGCGGAGGAATATGTGTCTGAGTTCTACAACTTAGTTGCATGTGATGAACTCAATGAAACTGAAGAACAACTAGTTGCTAGATTTATCGAAGGTTTGAATCGATTGATTCAAGAGGGAATGACTCAATCACTTTACACCATGGTTGAAGCTATACAATAAGCTATCAAGATAGAACGACGTGTTTTCCGTTCTCAAAGGTTTTCTCCAAGACATAATTCCAAATATCAAGGTAACTTTAAAACTTCTTCTTCATACAGTAATTATAGTGAAAATCCTTCTTATCAAGATGATATTCCTAGTCGACAACAATTTCTGTGACAGTGCAAACCTTTTTCACAGGTTTAACCGGACCCATTAGTCAAATTATGCACTTAGAGTGCCTAAGACTCTAATACTCAAGTGTTGACAACATTTTAGGGTGCCGATATAATAAATGTCAGTA
Organism: Papaver somniferum; assembly: GCF_003573695.1. Lineage (NCBI taxonomy): Eukaryota > Viridiplantae > Streptophyta > Magnoliopsida > Ranunculales > Papaveraceae > Papaver > Papaver somniferum. Next base: position 77,625,118 of record NC_039359.1, on the reverse strand, counting down.
CCCAAATACATGAAAGCCTGCCTTATCTTAAGCTGTTGGGTTGGAAATATTCATCTGTTTTCCGGTATGAAGAAATTGATTGAGGCCAGTGATTTCCACTCAATTGATCGATGTGATTCTTATAAATCAACGGGATTTTGCTATCACACGAGATGCGTTGTTTTGGTCAGGTATTTTGCTATAAATTTCATCTTATATGGAAGGTGTTGTAAACCTAGTATAGCTAGGGTTCATACCAATTTAATTATGATTTAATCGAATTGGATGATTAGTACTAATTAAGCATAAGATATCTGTATTTGTACATGTCTTTGGGTTTTAAAATTTGGAGTATGTAAATTGATAAATTAGGATATCTATTTTAGAACTAGGGTTCTACAAATTTGGGTCTTTTTCCCAAATCTGGATATGATATCTAATTTATGGATACTGCTTGCATGGGTTTGTGTATTCTATTGAATCCCTACACTTTTGGAACAGATTTTTGAATGGTTAAGATAATGGTTAGATGACATTTGATTAACCAAGTTTTGGTGATGTTCTAATCATCTTGAATTAATGTGTTTGTTTGTATTAACTTAATCGTGTTGGCCACTACTCATGGGTGTAATCATTTCTGTTTTAGCTTATTTATATTCAAAGAGAACAAATGACTAGAATGGATGCTATGTTGACTGCAAGATAGCTTATGCATTTCTCTGTGTTGGTATTTGATAGCTCTACATAAGGAGTGGTGAATTTCATTACATGGGTACAAGAAAATGAATATTATGAACATGAACAATTTATGACATTTAAATGAGAAGAGCAGTAAATCTGTGCCTATGAACTGTTTGTTAAAATGACTATATAGTCGCTAGTCGGTTAGACTTGCTAGGCGTATGATTGGGTTGACGGATGTGAACGGTGGTGTACCAAGTATGTGGCTTATGCCTATGATCTGTTTGATGAAGTGGTAAAATGAGAATCCCATCTTCCCTTACTTTACTTCATAGTTAATTGGAAGCTTAAATATTTAGTTTGAAGGAAACTCTTATATATATATATGTAGATAATAATGTTGATGTGTATATTAGTTTATGCTGATAGAACTGGCAAATGGCAGATTAGAAAATGTTCTTAACTCTTCGGAAAAATTGGCGCTATGCATAAACTCTAAATTTGTATTGCCTTTGTCACGGAAACATGAATCTAGCATTAGTTTTAGTGATATTTTGACTTTAGGTCACATTAAAGTGATCAAAATTGTGTTTGGGTCACCATGAAATTTTAGTTAGAGTTTGGGTTACGAGACCGTTGTTGACCGTCTTGACCGTTAATGGAATAACTTCTACTTTAATTAATTTTTATTTATGAAACGCTGTTAGTTAATATTGAGCACATGAGTCGCACATGAGACTAAAACAATCCAGCGGTCAAGAATAGATAGAATCTAACAGTCTGGATTATTTGTCAGTTACCAGACCTTTGGACCCAACCTCGAAACCCCGTAAACACCAAATGAAGCCATTTTTCAGGCAATAACTTCACACCTGCAGACGGTTTCAAAGCTCACAATTTGGACAAAATCAACAGATCTCCATATGGATAAAATGAAGAACAAAGGCATGCTTGAAACCGAAATAACTTACATTTATAAACCAATTTATGCACATCTGCAACTTACATTCATACAAGCATACAAGTGAATTTCTCTATTTTTATTGCAAGGGTGTGTCATACATGCAATGAGAGTGTGAAGATGATGCAAGTTACCAACCAGCAAATTATGTTCACTACGGCCAATTATGCCGACATACTACGCTCTCCCGCATCTTTCAATTAACAACAAGTGAATCAACTGAAAATATGTCAATAACTCTCTCACCGATAACTCCTTGTGTGGCAATCTCAACATCCACCTCCTCGGATGATTTGTCCACCTTTAATCAAATATGTGCATGACAAAAGCATAAATTGAAGGAACCGGAAGTCATAATAAATTGGAATCCAGTTCAACTAATTTAATTATAAAAGGAAAGAGGACCTCAACAATAAGAACAACCCCAAATTTTGATCAACTCTAATACAAACATTAAAATTACGTGAACAAAGCAATATTTTGACTGCTAAACCTTTTAAGTCTCAATTTCATGCTAATACATCCACCACAAACCATCCAAAACACAAATTATAAGTTTCTACAGCAAAAACCCGAAAATTTATGAACCCAAAAGTCCAAATTATACTGATAAACTCTAATTTCTATAAATCCTAATATGCATGTTGCAAAACGAAGATAATTTGTAGTGGGTTTCATGCACTAACTGTTTTTGACGAACCATAGTTTCTCGATTTAACCTTCAACTTCAGTTGTGATGGAGGATAAAACCATCGTGTAGTTTCTTCAATTTCTCTTCTTCTTCTTCCACTATGGATAACCAAAACAACCATAAATCCAAATAAAACTAAGGGCGATTCAATTGTGGATCATCTCTCTCACCATTTCTTTCTCGCGTCTGCAACTTCGCTATTTCAGTTGGGTTAAGACGACGACTTTAATTGAATGGTGGTGGAAAAACAAGATCTATTTACTTCCTTAGACACATAATACCAAATCTTTAAGAAATCCCAACCATACACCAATTTAACGGAAAGTACTATGGCAGGGTTAGTAAATAATTCGAAGTTTAATAGATATTTGGTCATTTCATAATTTAACAAACTTTCCTAACAGTCAAGACGGTCAACAATGGTCTCGTGACCCAAACTCTAATTAAAATTTCATGGTAACCCAAACGCAAGTCTGATCACTTTTATGTGACCCAAAATCAAAATATCCCTTAGTTTTATTTATACATTACTACCTTACTACAAGTGTGGATGCTGTTAGATGATAGTGAGCTACTGTATGAGTGGTTACAGTGGTTGGTATATTAAATATGCCGAAACTAGTACGAGGAATTTGAATGCAAATGGTTAATTTGTGAATTCAGTAGAAATCTCATTTTATATGCATTCTTAGTATATCTCGTTTAGTTTGAAGGGCTAATGGCTTTAGCTTGAACAAATGGTAAAGTGCTTAATTACTTCTTAAGTACTGTTTCGGTTACTATTTTTGTTGTAATAGTGATTTAGCAAGGTGTGAAAATGTACATTTATTTACTATAAGTACTGTACTAAATGAACTTGGTTGCATGTCTAATTTCCTAGAACATAACCATACCCTTCTCATCCACCTAGTTAATTTCATTTTCATCTATGAGCAAGTCTTTCCGGCTATACAAATATTCGTGGAGTATTTATATTTGGAGTTACTTTCCTTTATTACTTCACCTTTGATTAATTAGATAAAGTAAAATGGTGCATAGGTTGATAGTGCGCTTGTCTATACGTGGAAAAGTCCAGATGATGCTTGTGGTTCATTTTCTTTTTAGTCATCACTTGACCATTTTCCTTAATTAGTGAATATTCGAGTATGAGACAAGATTAAAACATCTGCCAAGTTAGTGGTAAATTTTGGTGGATTGATTAATTTAGTAATACAAATCCTATAGTAATAGTACTGTGGTTATCGTAGATCCACCAAATTTACATTTTCATTTGACATTCCATCTCTTTTAGATATCAATTTTCCCTACTTGTAGGGCCTGCTAGCAGTTTCCATGCATTAGTACTTCTCAGTTATGATAGATTTTTATGCATGTTCGTCGAACACTCTTATAGTATCTCGTTTTTAGGATTGCAGTACTAATTGGGACAGAATTGTGTATGGCCATAAACTGTCTGGCTTTGTATGATCATTTTCAAAACTCTGTTTAGAATTCACAAGATATGACCTTAAGTACTCTTGTGGTTTGCGTGAACTTTGAGTTAGCTTTAGCTACTTTCTTATTTTTTACTTAATATGCATGGGTTTTGGGGAATCCGGTAAAAATATTATATGGTGCTGCAGTTCCTTATGATGTTGTTGGGACTTGATTTAACGTGATGAGTTAGAGATAGTTGTCGCTAGGGAAATTCATACTATCTAAACAGTATACGACGAACTACGGATGTGCTTGATCCCTTCGAACAACGGAGAGGATATGTAGGCAGCCGCTACGAGGTTCAGCACATCTCTACAAGGTTGTTCATATCGTCTAGAAAAGTTTGATTGCTGCTTGGAAGTTCATACAATCTATTCAGATGATTGCAACCTTGACAATATATTATATCGTCGGTAAGAGGTAGTTGCAGTATTAGATGTTCATACTACCTAGTGAAGAGATGGTAGTTGTTGTCTCTCTGGGATAATTCATACCATCTGAAAACTGTACAACCGACAAGAGATGATTATTACTGGTCAAGGTAATACATATCATCTTTCTAGGCTTGTGAGTTGAGCAATGGTTATTATCATGAGAGGTAACTCATATGATGTGAGAGGGATGGTTGCTGCATTTGATGGCAGTTCATACCATCGATCTAGAGGTGATTACTAACTCTTTGAGATAGTCATATCATCTGAGAAAGATTATCTGTTGAGCTTGAACATGTACTGTAAGTTGCCAGGACAGAAATGGCACTCCACCTACGGGTGGCTATCCGGAAGACCGTTTGTTTGATAACGGTGGCTGGTATCGGACTATCCTGGAATTGAATTACCGTTTGTTTGACAACGGCGCGTTCTGTCAGGCCTGAATTGGCACCCCACCTACGGTGGAAACCCTGAAGATCGTTTGTTTGATAACGGTGGCTGGTATCGGACTACTCTGGCAAGAGATATTGTATCCTCACAGTAAAATGATGAAGATCATCTGTTGGTTACGATGGCCCTTAAATCTCGGTAGTGGAATCGTTAACTAGCGACGAACATTGTTCAGTATAAGACCGAATTGGTCCGAAAGATTGGTAACGTTGGCTCCTTGAGTGGCGTATCAGAGAGACGGAGCTTTTGCAGCGGGTCGTAACTCGACCCGTTAGAAGTGAAATTTTCTGGTCCGCCACAATTTCGTACTACCAATTTTACTAATTCTCCTATACCAAAGAATCATTCATCTATTCTTCCTACTCCAGCTGAAATTCAGTCCGTACAACGACCTCAATCTGTTACTTCTCAACCAAGTAATAACTCAAATACTAGTTTTGCTAGTAAAAAACAAACATCTTTTCCTCCTTAAGAAAAAAACCTGAATCCTTATGCCAATTTCAGAGGAGAGAAGTGTAATAAATGTCATTTGTCTGGTCATACTTCTTCTTTAGAATGACGTTGAGTTCATGGACTTGTGCAAGAATCTGAACATACGCATAAGTACAATGGTTTAGTTAATGATGACTTAGAGAAGTCTGAGGAAGAGGAAGTAGATGAAGAATTAGTTGGAGAATTATACAATGAACATTTCATAGATATGATTCGACCTCTATTACTTTCCCAACCATCTTTTTCACAAAGGAACAATATTTTCAGAACAGTGTGTTTAATTAAGGGAGTTACATGTGATCTCATTATGGATAGTGGCAGCATGTATAACTATATTTCAGCAGAAGTAGTTCAAAAGATAGGATTTCCAATTACTCAACATCCTCACCCATATTTACTCACAAATGTATTATCGAATTTTCACTAAAGGGTTATGGAGATTCAGTTTTATGTGATGTTATTAACATGTATGATGCACATTTATTATTTGGAAGGCCTTGGCAGTATGATATGTATGCAATTCACAATTGTTTTGAGAATACATATACCTTTTTCAATGATGGAAAGAAGAAAACTTTAGTTCCTTCTAAATCTACAGCTATTTACAAAGAGCATAGCGATGGCAACACAAGCGCATTAGTGGCAAGCATTGTAAAACAGTTGCGAACACATTCTATTAGTTCACATGAAGAGTCTAAACCAATGATAGTCATACCAGAAAAGGTGAAACCTTTGATCAATCAGTTCCATGGTTTATTTCCGGACGAACTACAAAAATCTTTTCCTCCTTTAAGAGATTTACAACATCATATAGATTTTATTCCAGGTGCAACTAATCATGTTCATTACAGATTAAGCCCTAAGGAGCATGAGATTCTGCAAGGACAAGTGAATAATTTATTGGAGAAAGGTTTGATCAGGTTGAGTAAAATTCCTTGTGCTAGTCCAGCATTTCTTGTCGACAAAAAAGATGGAGGATAGAGAATGTGTATTGATTGTCGATATCTCAACAAGATTACTATTCTGTATGGGTTTCCAATTCCAAGACTTGATGATTTGATAGATATGATTGTTGGTTCTAAGGTATTTTCTAAAATTGATCTTCGAAGTGGTTATCATCAGACTCGTATACGAATAAGAGACGAGTGGAAAACAACTTTTAAAACTCGAGAAGGATTATACGAGTAGTTAGTAATGCCATTTGGACTATCTAATGCACCCAGTACCTTCATGAGGCTAATGAATCAAGTTCTACAAACTTTTCTTGGTAAGTTTATCATTGTATAATTCGATGATATCTTGAGATACAGCCGTGATGAATAAGAGCATCTCTTTTATTTATCTCAGGTATTTCAATCTCTTAATGATAATGCACTTTACGTAAACTTAAAGAAGTGTAACTTTTTTTCCAAGTCAATAACCTTTTTGGGATATATTATTTCTGACCAAGGAATTTCAGTTGATGATTATAGAATTAAAGCTATCTCTGAATGGCCTACTCCAACATGCATTAAAGATGTTCGCAGTTTCCACGGCTTAGTATCTTGTTATAGACGTTTTATTCGGAATTTTTACTGGAGTGACTGATTGTTTGAAGCAAGAAAATTTTTTATGGAATGAGGAAGCATATAGGAGTTTTAATCTTCTTAAAGAAAAGTTATGTAGTGAACCAGTACTTGCAATTCCAGACTTTTCCAAACTTTTTGAAGTTGATTGTGATGCATCTATAGTAGTACTTGGAGTTGTATTGTCTCAAAGTGATCATCCAGTTTCTTTTCACAGTGCCAAAAACTCAGAAGCTAGGAAGAAATGGCCCACTTATGAGATTGAATTATATTCTCTCGTTCAAGCATTGAATCATTGGCATCCTTATTTGGTGCATAATTAGTTTATTGTCAACACTGACAATCAAGCTTTGAAGTTTTAACAAACTTCAGCTAAGGTAAATCGAATACATGATAAATGGCTATCCACCATAAATCAATATACTTTCTCTATTAAGCGTAAGAGTGGAAAATTGAACCAAGTGGCTGATAATTTGAGTAGACGTGCTCACTTTCTTGTCACTCTTTGAAGTGAAAGTGTGGCTTTTGATTACATCAAAGACTTATATGTTGATGTTGAAGATTTCAAGACTGGGAATATATCTTCTAGAATTGATAATTTTCTTATTCAAGAAGGATTTCTCTTCAAAGGTATTCGTCTTTGTATTCCACAAGGTTCTTTGATGCTTTATCTTACCCATGAACTGCATGGTAGTGTCCTTAGAGGTCATTTTGGTCGTGACAAAACTATTACTTTGGTTGAAGAACGATACTATTGGCCTTCATTAAAAAGAGATGTGCATAAATTTGTTCAGAAGTGTATGGTTTGTCAGCGCTCTAAAGTGATGAGTGCCAAATATTGTATATATTTGCACCTTTTTATTGGCATTAAACTCATCATTTGTGCACTAACGCTCCATTTTATCCCATATTTTGTGTTTTCGTTGTTTTCAAGAATAAATACTTTTCTCATTTAATTTTGCATTATTAGGTACTAAATAAAGCATGGTTAACTCACGGAGCGAAAAGAGAAAAGACACGGGAAAAAGCCGAAGGAAACTCTAGCGGAAAAAAAGTGAAGAATGCGGTATGGAAGACTCAACGATGAAAATGGGCTTAACAAGAAAGAAATTATTCTTAAAGAAGAAGTGGGCTCAAGATTACCTAAGCCCAAATCCATTTCCTAAACCCAAACCCATATCCTAAACCCAAAATCCAAACCCAAACCCGCTTCTCTCCTTAGCCGTCAGATTGGATCCATTCCATAATCAAATGGTCGCTTCATCAGAGTATATCGAGCTTTGATGTTACTGTCTAACACTATATCACCTAACTCCATCTTGGACCGTCAGTTTTGATGTATTCCATATCCAACGGTCGCTCCACCTCCACTTCCATCGCTCCGTTGGATCATTCTCTCATCTTTTCATCCAATATCTTCCCTTCGCTGACATCAAAATTTGATGAGCCCGCTCAACACCATAACCTAGAATACCTATACCCCAAAACAAACAGCCCCTAACCCATTCTTTTCTTCCCAAAAATCGCAGAACCTGCAACTTCCGCCACCACCATCTCCTGCCATCACTGCCACCCCCAGACCTCGAACCACACCACCAGCACAACCACCCGACATCTCCACCATCTCCCTAGCCTAGTTCTTTTACTCATCTCACAACCACTGAACCCTAGGTTTGGGGTGAATAAAACAACTCGAGTTAGGGAACAATTAGAGCATCATAGGCGACAATTGGAGCAGGAGGAGTAGCAAAGAAGGAAGACAAGACATGGGTCGAGGGGGAGACAACAAAAGCAGAGACGGGTGAGCTTTAACTTTAATTTTCAATGTAAACCCTAATTTGGGAATTCTGGGGAAACTGTGAACAACCCTAATTTTGGGTATAAATAGAACATGGTATTATGTGTGTGTGGGTATGCCTGGGTTAGCCAGACCAAGCCAATAGAGGCCTGGACTAGCCAGTGCCCTCAAGTGTTTATGTCAGTTGAATTTCAGTTAGTGTAAAATGTTGTTAATGGGTAACATTTCAAGTTCAGTTATCTGTATGTGTGTTATCTCCATGTTCTAAGTCAGTTGCTAGGGTTTAGATGAAGCCCGGATCTGCTTCTGTGCATTGCATTCTGCTTATGTTACTCTTGAATGTTTAAATTTTTCTAGAATAAATTCAATCTTAGTGTTTCAATACTTTACTTTCACAATGTATGTCAGGCATCCATTGTAGTCAGGATAACACTGTGTTGATTGTGCTTCATCTCATGCCTTAGAGACTGTTGTTAATCCCTTGACTAGTTGTGCTTAATTAGACAGTTAGTGCTTCGGATTGATACTTTAGTTGCGATTGAATTTTCTATCGGTGAAACACCTTAGATATAGGGCAGACTTGAATTTTCACCCTTATCTGTTACAAGGACAAGAGTCATATGATCAGTTGAATACATAGTGCAAGTTAGTGGTGGATTCGATAATCCGAGTGCCTTCACTCTCAGTGTTAACATCTTTACCTTTTACATCTTTGTTTTACTAGTCAGTCACTACAAATTCTGTTCTCTTGTTTACTTCATCTGTTCTCTATTCTCCTGTGCATCTTAGTTTGTGTTATGTTCTCTAGCATTGCATTTTAGTTCAGCTTCACTGCACTAGCATTCCCTTTCTACCTCACAGCCTAGGAACAGTTCAGCTTAAGCCTCAGAAACTTCAACTTTTACACACCCCAAGTCCCTGAGGACAAACCCCTTCTTACCTCACTCACTACAACTGACCCTGTATACTTGCAGGTCTAAGTTGTAGGTTCTTTTAAAACCACACCAAGTTTTTGTTTGGGGGTATTTGATGAGTGCCAAATATTGTATATATTTGCACCTTTTTATTGGCATTTAACTCATCATTTGTGCACTGACGCTCCATTTTATCCCATATTTTGTGTTTTCGTTGTTTTCAAGAATAAATACTTTTCTCAATTAATTTTGCATTTTTAGGTACTAAATAAAGCCTGGTTAACTCACGGAGCGAAAAGAGCAAAGACACGGGAAAAATCCGAAGGAAGCTCTAGCGGAAAAGAAATGAAGAATGCGGTATGGAAGACTCAAGGATGAAAATGGGCTTAACAAGGAAGAAATTGTTCTTAAAGAAGAAGTGGGATCAAGATTACCTAAGCCCAAATCCATTTCCTAAACCGAAACCCATATCCTAAACCCAAAATCCAAACCCAAACCCGCTTCTCTCCTTAGCCGTCAGATTGGATCCATTCCATCGTCTAACAGTCGCTTCATCAGAGTACATCGAGTTTTGATGTTCCTGTCTAACACTATAGCACCTAACTCCATCTTGGACCGTCAGTTTTGATGTATTCCATATCCAACGGTCGCTCCACCTCCACTTCCATCGCGCCGTTGGATCATTCTCTCATCTTTTCATCCAACATCTTCCCTTCGCTGACATCAAATTTTGCTGAGCCAGCTCAACACCATAACCTAGAATACCTATACCCCAAAACAAACAGCCCCTAACCCATTCTTCTCTCGAGCTCTTCTTCCCCTTCTTCCCAAAAATTTCAGAACCTGCAACTTCCGCCACCACCATCTCCTGCCATCACTGCCACCACCAGACCTCGAACCACACCACCACCACAACCACCCGACATCTCCACCATCTCCCTAGCCTAGTTCTTTTACTCATCTCACAACCACTGAACCCTAGGTTTGGGGTGAATAAAACAACTCGAATTAGGGAACAATTAGAGCATCATAGGCGACAATTGGAGCAGGAGGAGTAGCAAAGAAGGAAGACAAGACATGGGTCGAGGGGGAGACAACAAAAGCATAGACGGGTGAGCTTTAACTTTAATTTTCAATGTAAACCCTAATTTGGGAATTCTGGGGAAACTGTTAAGAACCCTAATTTTGGGTATAAATAGAACATGGTATTGTGTGTGTGTGGGTATGCCTGGGTTAGCCAGAGCAAGCCAATAGAGGCCTGGACTAGCCAGTGCCCTCAAGTGTTTATGTCAGTTGAATTTCAGTTAGTGTAAAATGTTGTTAATGGGTAACATTTCAAGTTCAGTTATCTGTATGTGTGTTATCTCCATGTTCTAAGTCAGTTGCTAGGGTTTAGATGAAGCCCTGATCTGCTTCTGTGCATTGCATTCTGCTTATGTTACTCTTGAATGTTTAAATTGTTCTAGAATAAATTAAATCTTAGTTCTTCAATACTTTACTTTCACAATGTATGTCAGGCATCCATTGTAGTCAGGATAACACTGTGTTGATTGTGCTTCAGCTCATGCCTTAGAGACTGTTGTTAATCCCTTGACTAGTTGTGCTTAATTAGACAGTTAGTGCTTCGGATTGATACTTTAGTTGGGATTGAATTTTCTATCGGTGAAACACCTTAGATATAGGGCAAACTTGAATCTTCACCCTTATCTGTTACAAGGACAAGAGTCATATGATCAGTTGAATACATAGTGCAGGTTAGTGGTGGATTCGACAATCCGAGTGCCTTCACTCTCAGTGTTAACATCTTTACCTTTTACATCTTTGTTTTACTATTCAGTCACTACAAATTCTGTTCTCTTGTTTACTTCATCTGTTCTCTGTTCTCCTGTGCGTCTTAGTTTTTGTTATGTTCTCTAGCATTGCATTTTAGTTCAGCTTCACTGCACTAGCATTCCCTGTCTTCTTCACAGCCTAGGAACAGTTCAGCTTAAGCCTCAGAAACTTCAACTTTTACACACCCCAAGTCCCTGAGGACAAACCCCTTCTTACCTCACTCACTACAACTGACCATGTATACTTGCAGGTCTAAGTTGTAGGTTCTTTTAAAACCACACCATCAAGGTACTATTCAAAACACTGATTTATATACTCCTTTACCAGTTCCTGATGCTTCTTTGGTAGATGTAAGTATGGATTTCATTTTGGGTTTACCTCGTACTGCTAAGGGCACTGATTCTGTCATGATGGTTGTTGAAATATATTATACGATGGCACACTTTTTAGATTGCAAGAAAACTACTGATGCTTCAAATGTGGCTTTCTTATTCTTCAAGGAAATAGTTCTTCTGCATGGAGTGCCTAAATCTATTACTTCAAATTGTGATACTAAGTTTCTCAGTTATTTCTGGAAGTTTTTATGGATAAGAATAGGAACTAAACTACAATACAATATTACTGCGCACCCCCAAACTGATGGACAAACTGAAGTTTTCAAAAAATCTTTAGGGAATTTAATTCGTGCTAAGATTACTGAGTCTCAAGAAAATCAATGAGAAAAATTTCTTCCTCGTATGGAACTTTTTTCAATACGTCTGTGAATCTTTCTACAGGTAAATCTCCATTTTCTATCGTTTATTCGAAAGTACCAAATCATATACTGGATTTGGTTGTGTTACCTAAACCTTCCAAGTCTCATGCCAAGGCTGATCAACTACTTGACAAGGCTTCTCAACTTCATAATGAGGTGAAAAATAAACTTGAAGATTATAATGCTAAGTATAAGGCTGTAGCTGATCAACACATGCGAAAAGAACGTTTTCCAGCTGGTACATACAACAAAACTAAAATGAATAAATATGGACCTTTCAAGATTTTGAAGAAAATAAGTGACAATGCTTATGTGGTGAATCTTCCTGCCAATTGGAATATATCTAATATATTTAATGTTCAGGAAATTTTTACGTTCCATGGTGAGAGTGATTTGAGTAAATCAACTCGAGGACAAGTTGTTTTTAAGAAGGGGGGTGATGAGAACATCTCTACTTTCTTCTAGTTTCTTCTTAACTTGCTTATCAAGTTTAGCCTTACCTGTTTTAGTCTTTTCTTATTTCCTTCTTTTAGTGTTTTCCTATTTTAAGATTCTTCTTCATGCCTATATAAACAGGCTTTATTCGTTCTTTGTAGATACAATTATTATTATCATTAATCAAAGTTTTTAAACTATCTCTTCTTACAATATTTTCTTCTTGTTCTTTACAAATTCTTCTTATTTACTCAACTTTTCTTCCCTTCTCATCACCTGCAACCTCCGTGTTGCATTCTTCTAGCTTGTTCTCCATTATTGACTTAGTCAACTCTTCAAGAAAAAGTCAAAATCGCGCTTCTTAGGTGTTCTGCTTCATAGCTACGCTTCGAAGCGATTAAGCGAAATTGAAAGCGAAGTGTACGCTTTTAAAAACCATGAGTACAAATGTTATTCATAGTATTTTTTTTCCTTTAGTGTGCAGATATTATCCACAACTTTTTTTAATGTGCAGCTATTATCCGCAGAATTTTTTTGAGTACAACTATTATTCATAGTATTTTTTTAGTATGCAGATATTCTCCACAGCATTTTTAGATACAACTATTATTCATAATAAAAAAAATTTAGTGTGCGAATATTATCCATAACTTTTAATATATGCTAAAATATGCATAGCTAGAATCTGTTCATGAAATATTCACAACTAAAAGGTTATTTTGGTCTTCACATAATAACAATTTTTTTAGGATCATGAAAATAATTTACATAATTATTTTTATGACCTCGGAATCAGGAAAGTAAGACCCATCTTTTCTAGAGTCATGAGAATAATTGACCCAAAATGTAATCAATCAACTTTTTCAGACCCAACAATACACATTGTTTATTGAAGAGTTTTTATTGTAATGCATAGGTGATGTTACATCTCCAGATTGGTTTTTCAGCTATTTTTCTTAACATTCACTTAAAATGATATTGGAAAACTAGGTGTGCCTCCATTATTACCTAGTCAATTACCAAACTTAGATATGGTCGTATTCATCAGTATATCGGCTACTATGCCATAAACCTTTTCACTTGGGTGTACTGCGTCCCAAAATACGTATTTGCTCGGGTCGGAGCAAGATAATAGATTTCCTGCTTTGCATATAATCCCAAGCTCAACTGTTCCCGTTGCGCAACATCCTTCCTTCACATTTTCAATTCCTTCATGGTACCCATGCACAGTCCATGTATAAAAAAAAAAGGTCAGTCCACAAGAAGAACCGATGATAATAAGAAGAAAAAAAAAAGTTTGTTTGAAACATCATAATCCGAATTTACAATTACCGTATAGGTTTGGATTTTGAATGATCTTTAGAAGAGGATTGTAGATATCTGCATACACCAACTCGATCCCATCAAGCTCTATGCTCAAAGTTGCCACCAAATTTTGTAACTTGACATTAAAGTCTTTACTAGCTTTCTTTATCTCTTCTAAATTCGGCCTTCCAGGAACGAGATTCAAAGTTTTTATTAATGGTAGGCAACCACTAGGAGGAAGCCCGACTAATGCTATATTTTTAGCACCCAAATTGTAAAGCTCGATCAAGAAATTTCTCGCAATTCCAATGAGAAAATCCTCGTATTCAGCTATCGTATATTGAGATGACCGTCCGGGCACGGTGAAGTAGTTCAGGATAAAATCGTTCGTTCCAACGCTGATAACATACAATGATTCTCTTGCTGTCTTTACTGCGCCATCCTTTCCGAGAAAGGATGATAATTTCTTCAGGTACTCTTTGTAATATTCCAATTCTTTAGATAAAGGTATCACAGCCTGCGCGTGCAAAAGAGATACTAATTTGATAAGAATAAGACCAAAGGTGCGTGTACATATATGCAAGAGTGTACTGAATTGGTGAACTTACGGACACTTTTGAAGTAGCAACATCATAACCAGTTCCAGCTGAAGCAAAGGTAACTCCGGTAGCAAAATCTTCAATATCAAAAGCTGGATCCAGATATGCGGGTATCGAATTTTTAATCCCTAACATCTGTGACAGGAAATCGGTGGCCAACAGACCGTTGCAAAACCGCCCAGTCGGTTTTCCACCTTCGAAATCTTGTCCGTATGGTAGAAAGTTACCTTTTGCCAAGGTTGGAATTTGATTGTTATTACCTGCATCAACTGTGGAGTCTCCGAACACGATAAGTCCTGGAAATTTATTTGTTCCCGTGATCTCCAGAACTGAAAATACGAGTATGTTAAGAACAACACATAGTAGTGGACTATATTGGGTTGACATTTCCTAATGCTTACTACTGAGTGACCTTATTAGAATCGAATAACATCGATTCTTTTATAGGAATTCACCAACAAATAATAAAATAAAAAAACTAGTGGAAGTCGCACAAAAAATAAAAATAACAAAGCAGCATGAAGCAGGAAAAGTAGTGGAAATCACACAAAAAAACTAGTGGAAATTAGCGTACCAATAAACTAGTGGAAATCACGACTGTACCTTTTTTCTTTTTCCCATTATGCTTTTCTTGTTTTCTTCGTGACAAGCGAGAGAATTATTCGACAACCCTAAGTTAACATGTCGAACTGACGAGCATGTGGACTCATGGAACATACCGGTTTTAACAGCAAGACTTAACTGTCTCGTTTTTTAGCTTGATTTTGGCCGGGTGATTTTGACCATTGTCAAAGCGATTAGATTTAGGTTTTTTCTCAGCAACAATGGTGGATTTGTCTCCTCCTGATCCGGGGATTCCCACTGATACCTCTAATTTCCCTCTCCTAACCTTTTCCCCCTCTCAGTCTGCTCAAAACCCAACTAATTTGGACAAACCCAATGCAAATTGGAGTGGTGCAGTGAATCGATCGAGAAATTTTTTACCTAGTTCTTCAGAAAATCTCAGCTATTTCCCACCAGAACTGATTGATGGTGATGTTGTTGCACGAATCAGAGACCTAGTGTTGGTTGACTATATGGTGGAATGTGAAAAATTGGTGGTAGGAGGTTTTGTTGGTCGAAGGCTATCGTTTTACTCATGTGAAATTAGAGATTGAGAAATCTTGGAATCTCAAAGGAACCTTATCAATGACAGTACATGGCGAGAAAGCTTACATACGCAAATTCTCTCTGGAAGAAGATCGTGTTACCGCCCTAGAATATGGTCTGGTATTCACTTCTCACTCCCCCTTCTTTGTTTGAAGTTGGGAACCATTCATCGAACAAGAGATAGAGAACATCCAGGATATCCCAGTATGGATGACAATTAGGAAGGTACTTGTCCATGTCTTCAATCCAATTGGTCTCAGCCATATATCTTCAGTTGTTGGTAAACCTCTTCTTCTGGATTGACCAACAACAGCTAGAACCAGAATGTCTTTTGCTCGGGTATGTGTTGAAATTAAC
The DNA here is from genome assembly GCF_003573695.1 of Papaver somniferum. NCBI lineage: Eukaryota > Viridiplantae > Streptophyta > Magnoliopsida > Ranunculales > Papaveraceae > Papaver > Papaver somniferum. The sequence continues at coordinate 77,609,248 of NC_039359.1, read as the reverse complement.
CCTCAATATGTGCATAAGAAGGAGATTACAGTTGTTTTTGACAATGGTTTCAAGTGCACTGTGGATGTTGTTTATGCTTGGAAGCCGGCTCATTTCCCCAGTTGCTCGACTTTTTTTCACAGTGAAGCTAGATGCCCCAAAAAAGTTAAGGAGCAGGTTGCAGTTCCTCCTTCTCTTGTTTATATGCCTAAGCACAAACCCTCTCTGCCTCATGAGTTAGTCATTCAACCTCAGACTGATCAAATAATGCCACAAGATGAGAAGGGATCGTCATCTGTTGTCAACAAAAGAAAATCTATGAAAATTTGGATAATGACAAGCCATCTGGGAGCGGTTCTGACCATGTGGTATCTCCCTTGTACCCTCCAGGTTTTGAACCAGATAGAATTCAGCAAAATGTTTCACCCTTCATTAATGTTTTTATAGCTCAAAACTCCTTCTCTATGCTGGAAGACAGTGGTGGATCTGAGGTGTTGGAGAATATGGAAATACTTAGTAACCCATCTTTGAAAGAAGGTCCCAACTTAGCTGGAAATTTGGTTATCCCTGAGAAGGCTCCAACACATATCCTACAACCTCATGGAAAACCAAAATCTTGTGCAGCTACTGACAAAGGTCCTTCTCAAGCTCTGCAACCTCAGGGGGATTCTAAAGCTCCAACCTCAAAGTCAAATGGTTTACATGTGGGTATAAAGGTTTCTGACCTCAAGAAGGAAATTCGGATTAGACAAGCTCTATAGGATTGTTAATAATGAATAACATTGGATGCTAGAACACCAGAGGGCGCAATGACCCTTTGAAGCAGGTGGAGGTAAGGAACCTCATCAGAAGTAGAAATCTTAAAATTTGTGGTTTAGTGGAAACTAGAGTCCAAGATAATAATAAAGGTAGAATAAGAAACAACATCATGACGGGCTGGTCCTATTTGGACAAATACAATAATCATGATATAGGTAGAATTTGGTTAATGTGGGATCCCAATCTTGTGAGAGATGACATTCTCTCATGCACTGATCAATCCTTATTTTCCAAGGTGTCCATTATGAATGGACCTTGGTTTGTTTTAACTATTGTGTATGGCCACAACACTGAAAGACAGAAAGAAGATGTTTGGGACACTTTGAGTAACTTTGCAGCTAACAAAAATCTACCTTGGTGTGTGTTGGGGGACTTTAATGCTTTCTTATATTATCATGAAAATGAGGGAGGGTCACCTGCTTCTGCTGCACCAATGGCTAGTATGTAATATTTCTTTCAAGACTCTCAGCTATTTGACTGTTCTTATATAGGCTACTTCCTTACCTGGTCTAATAAGCAAGATGCACCTACTAGGATTACTGGAAAGCTTTACAGAGTGGTTATAAATTTGTCTTGGCTTGATTACTTCCCAGATTCCATCACTGAATTCCTCACCAGTGGGATATCATATCACTCTCACATGGAGATTGTAGAATCTGCTTGGAACATTCATGTCCAAGGCACTCCCATGTATATATTTGTTACTAAACTTAAGAATGTCAAAGCTCATCTCATTGCTTAGAGAAAAAGAAGATTCACCAACTTCAGCAACCAAGTAGCAGAAGCAAAGGGGTGCATGGTTTCAACACTGATGGTTTTACAAGATAATCCACTATGCCATATCTCCATAATCTCTGAGAAGTCACCAGTTAAATACTATACTAAGAAGGCAAGACATGAAGAGTCTATGAAGAAGCAGCAATCTAGAGTGACTTGGTTAAAGCTGGGTGAAAAAAACACATCTTTCTTTCACCAGTCTATCACTGAGAGGAGAGCTAACAGAATTCTAATGCTCTATGATGCTGATGGAAACATGCTTATTACTGACGAAGACATAGCTAGGAAGTGCATTAACTATTACACTCAGTTATTTGGTCAACACTATGCCACTCCTATTGATCAACATGCTTGGGATCAAATCAGTCAACAACACACAGTGTCTGAGGAGGATACAAATGGGTTAGTGCAACATATCACAAATGATGAAATTGTGTTTTCTTTGTCTACTTTAGACTCAGATAAGGCACCTGGTCCTGATGGGTTTCTTCCTAATTCTTTAAGTGCTGCTGGAGAATTATATGTGCAGATTTCATCAAGGCTATTAAAAGCTGCTTCTCAAGTGCAAAACTCCTTGGTGAGGTAAGTGCAACCCTTGTATGTCTCATTCCTAAAACTCAAACCGCCTCTTCTTTAAATGACTTCATACCTATAGCCTGCTGCAACACCATGTATAAGTGCATCACCAAAATTTTAACATTTAGGCTAAAACATATAGTCAAGAAGGTCGTCATCCCTTGTCAGACTTCCCTCATTTATGGAAGGTCAATACAAGATAACATTATGCTTGCACATGAGTTGCTGAGGAATTATCACAGGGACAGTGAATCTCCTAGGTGTGCAGTGAAAATAGATTTGAGGAAAGCTTATGACTGCATAAGATGGGATGCCCTTTTCATGACTTTAAAGAAGTTCAACATCCTTAAGAAGTTCATAGACTAGGTTAGTATGTGCATCAGTACCCCAAATTTCTCATTTATGGTGAATGGATCTGCCATGGCTACATTGCAGGGAAAAGAGGCATCAGACAAGGATGCCCCCTTTCACCCTACCTGTTTGTTCTTATTATGGAGGTTTTTAATTCTATTATCCTTAAGAAAATGGAGAAAAGTATTTTCTCTATTAACCTTAGGTGAAAGGATCCCATTGTCACACATTTATTCTTTGTTGATGACCTGCTGGTCTTTATGAATGGTGAGGTGCAAACTGCCACTTCCCTGGACACGGCTCTCAATATATTCTATGCAAGAACATGCCTTGTTGTCAATAATAGCAAAAGCAGTATCTTTATGTCTTCTTTGGATAGTGTAACAACTTATGGAATCAAAACTGTCCTTGGATTCCAGGTGGGCTCTCTTCCTGTAAAGTACCTTGGTCTTCCTATCCTCTTTATGAGATTGTCACACTCTGATTTCTTGAAACTTATTGATCATGTCCTAGCAAGAATCAAGTCCTGGAAATCTAGAGTGTTATCCTATGCAGGGAGGGTGCTTCTCATTAATGCAATTCTCAGCAGCATGCTCATTTTTTGAACTGCCTGTTTTGTTCTCCCAGAGAAAATAATAAACTTCCTACACTCCATCTTCAGAAACTTCTTATGGGATGGTATTGAACTCATCTGCAAGCAACCTGTTGTCAGCTGGACTATCATATGCCATCCTTACAAAGAAGGTGGACTGGGCATAAGATGTATTGAGACAACAAATACTGCAGACAACTCAAGGCACATTTAGGATATAATCAGCAAAAAAGATGCCATTTGGGTGCAGTGGGTCCACAAGAACCTCATCAAGAACAAGTATTTTTGGTTCCTAAAAGCTCCATCAGACTGCTCTTGGTGTTGGAGGAGGATTTTGGAGCAAAGGGAGATTCCTAGCAAATTCATTCGCTTCCTTATAGGTAATGGTGAGACCACTAGGCTTTGGAAATATGTGTGGCTTCCTCGAGGAAATCTGTTGAGCATTTTTGCCACACACTTGTCTTATGACTCTGTCCATCATGTTGATGCAAAGGTGAGTAGTTGTTTAGTTGATGGTCAGTGGAATATCTCTCTAAACCTCTCTCATTCTCTTGGAAATGTCTCTAAAGATATTAATAGGGTCAAGATTGATCCTCTCTTAGAAGACATAATAGTGTGGACTACAGGCCAATCAGGTTAATATACCATCAAATATACTTACAATGCTCTCAGACATAAAAATAATATTCTAGATTGGCATGTATTTTTATGGTTCCCAAACTGTATACCTAGTGAAAAAGCGGGGGTCTAACAACCACACCCAATATTTCGCCTAGCAATCTGTATTGACTAACTCCAATATACTTTCAAGAGAATCAATTAGATAGTTAGACTCAATCTTAAGAAAACTATATCAAAGAGTTATATCTCAATTTCTCGATTCAATCCTCACTCAAACAAATAGAAATTTGCGAGCCTGATTGAATACAACAGAAATCACTTGAACGGTACCAAAGACCAATGTTCAAGGATCAATCAATTTCAATCAACAACCAAAGGTTGGATTTACCAATTGATATATTTATCGCACAACCTGTGATATTTCAATTATATAACAAAATATAATGCGGAAAAGAAATAACATAGATACCAGAAGTTTTGTTAACGAGGAAACCGCATATGCAGAAAAACCCCGGGACCTAGTCCAGATTGAACACACACTGTATTAAGCCGCTAAGACACTAGCCTACTACAAACTAACTTCGATATGGACTGTAGTTGAATCCCAATAAATCTCACACTGATCCAAGGTACAGTTGGGCTCCTTACGTCTCTGATCCCAACAGGATACTACGAACTTGATTCCCTTAGTAAATCTTACCCATAACTAAGAGTTTCTACGACCCAAAGTCGAAGACTTTAATAAACAAATTTTTCTCACACAGAAAATTCTATAGGAATAGATAAATCTGTCTCCCACAGAAATACCTATGAGTTTTGTTCCGTCTTTGGATAAATCAAGGTGAACAGGAACCAATTGATATACCGGAATTATATTCCCGAAGAACAGCCTAGAAATATCAATAACCTCACAATAATCTTAATCGACTAGCGAAACCAGATATTGTGGAATCACAATCGATGAGACGATGGTGTTTGTGACTACTTTTCTATCTTACCTATCGGAGATATAAATCTCAAGCCAATCTTACGATTGTACTCAATCACGATAGAAACAACAAGATCAGATCACGCAACTACAAAGAAAATAGTTGGGTCTATCTTCACAATCCCAATGAAGTCTTAAAGTCGTTAACCTACAGGGTCTCGAGAGAAATCTAAGGTTAAAGTAGAATCGAATATAGTTTACACAACTAGTATCACATAGGAAGTGTGGGGTTTTGGTTTCCCAGTAGTTCTCCTTTATATAGTCTCCAAATCAGGGTTTGCAATCTAAGTTACCTTGGTAAAAAAGCATTCAATAATCACCGTTAGATGAAGACCTGATTAGATTCAAGATAATATCTTTCAACCTTTAAATCGAACTTAGCTTGTTATACACAAATGAAATGTACCTTCATTTAAGTCTGAGTAACCATACCTAAACGTGTACACATAGTTGGTTCAACAATATTTAACCATGGTTAGTTTCACACCTCCAAACGCTCCAAGAAATTTTTCGCGAAGGTATAACCCGACAATACAGTGGTTCAGTGATCTCTTACCACCCACTCGTATTTCAGCCTTATAAGTTTGCACCAATGCAAACATCCAACTCACCTTGAGTATGCAACGAAAGACTTACTTAGATTTCCTCTACTAAACAATGTAGCCCATACTACAAAGAGGTTCTTGCCATGTTTATGCTTCATAGAATTGGGGGAGCATTATCGAATCAACAGAATACCAAGGAAAAACGTATAAGCCAACAGCTCACTTTATTAGCTTAAGGGGAAGATTACAAAATCATTCCAACCAATGGACTTACAAGTTTATTCTTTAAGCCTACAACAAACTCACTCTCTACTGCAATATGGTTCCTCAACACTTGAACTATTGAACAACTCGTCTACAAGGGGTTCTTTGGATATTTATAATGCCAAGAACCAAGGCCAATCCATATGCAACTCTGTTGCATGCCCCATGAACAGCCATCTGTCCATGGGAAGTTCCCTAACCGCCACAGCTTACTTTTAACTGCTACCTTTAGTGCTGGTACTCAGAAACGCGCCACACTTGTCATGGACGGTTAGGACGTTCCAAACTCGGTTACAAAACTCCTTTGCAACCGTCTATAACTTTCTCTTCCACTTTGGCATGCATGTGATGCACACACACTCGCATCTGGCACTTGAACTCAAGTCTCACAACATCGCAACGTGCAACTTCGACCATGCCAATGTTTGGCATGCTCGTGCAACTCAGCTTGCACTTCACTCTTGGCCTCTGCCAAGTATTTGGAAATGATAATGCAACATGCCACTTCCATGTCTGCCAAGTATCTGGCAATGGATATGCAATATCCATCCTTAGCTAATTTGGATGCCACCATCCAAATACCATGCCACTTGAGTCTTGACTTGCTTAGTTCAGATTCATGCTTCATATGCATTACTTGAATCTCATTTGGCGAGCAATAATAACCAATGGCGTGTTTGGCGTCGCCATTGATGCACTTGCACATTCCAAGCCTTGGAAAAAGCTTAGGACCATGACTTTTCATCTCATGCTTTATTCCTTCTTTGAGATGGCCTAAATATGAATATGGATATGCAACACTATCGCATAATATTTCATGTGCCAAGTAACCTTTCTTGTCTCAGCCATGTTGAGGCTATATCGTCGGATTGTGCAGCTCCATCTGCCAGGTTACAAATTTCGTAATGCAACATAATTGTGCGTCATTATGCGGGACGGTCATAGACCTCCCCCACCTAATCTGTTCAACGTCCTCGTTGAACGCAACATCAGTTCAGCCTCTACTGAACTTTCTTTGGTCTTGTACGCATATGATCCACTCTCAGAAATCAGCAACTTGGTTTGGCCTTCAACCTTGGCAAAACTTTTCTGCCTAGTACTTTATGCCGCCACTTAGTTTGTTTTCTTTTCCATTGAGCCTATGAATTCCAGCATCATTGTCATATCGTCGACTATGCTTCAATCTCTACTTCATTCACATCTCAACGCCCAAATGCTACTTCCAATCTGTTGCCATGCACCTTGCATCAGCATACAAATTTTTCTTTCAAGACATTTCGTGCCTAAGTGTACACGCCAAATAGCTAACATATCACCCTGATATGCATAACTTAGCTTACTTTCCTTCAATTTCGACTGACATTGCACCTTTGCAATTCAACAGGTCTTACTATAAGTTAAGTATTCTTCAATCACCTTGCAACGCCCTAGTGCAAACTCTACTGAAATGCATGACACTAGCCATGACTTAGGATACCCGTGACATCACACCGTCTCTTTAGACCAGGTTCCTCTTCACGCGTCTTTGAAACTAACAAGGCCTCACTTGTTCTTTAAAACTGCTACGCTTTAATGTAGTGGAAAAACAACAACATGCTCTTCCTAACTATGAGTTACTCTTAACTCATATGTTGGATGGACTTACATCTTCATTCTTGATGCGTTACTCCATGCTATTGTTTCTAAATACAGTCGCACTTCTATGTAATTCTCCCAACAGCAAACTTGCCTATGCCACCAACTTCAATTCTTTCTTGGCATTGCTTTCAGCGTTTCTTATTGCATACTTTGGCCAACTAGTGTTTCCCCAATGAACTAGATTTACATTAAGCAAAAAGAGACAAGGTTTTTTCTTAAACTCCACCTTCATTCATTACACTAACCTTACATAAGAAAAATAGGGACTCCTTCCCATTTACACCATTGTCTAACCCATGGCCTTACTGAAAGCAAATACATTACCAAAGCAAATACACCAACTAAAGTGTGCTATCTTAAAAGACCATAAGATCAGCAACACCCAACTTAAACTTCAAACAGAAAAAACAAACAGATAATATGCCAAAGTCTCCATACTTCATCAACCTTGCAGATTTAGGCACTTGCAAACAGCAATGCAATGCCCTGCCTCATACATGCGCTACTCACGGAGAACAAGGGATCCTAAGATCCATGGGATATCCAAATTCCGCATGAATTTCAGCTAAGCTTTCTTCAAACGAGCGGACAAGTGCAAACTCACTTTCCTTTCCCATGTCACACTTTATATCCACCAGACTAACTTTCCTTACACCTTTCACGAAACAAGGTGCTCTTAGACTTTGTATGAAAATCCCGCCAAGGTGAGGCATCACTGTTTCCTCTGCTTCTTTGAAAAAGTTTTCACCAAGGATCATCTCAAGGTCATTGAGATGCATCACCACTATACTGATTTGGCCATGCCATTCTCCAACTTCAACATTTTCCACAGCTATCCCCTTGATTGGCTTAGCTATATCATTCACTGTCTTCATGCAGTGATCATCCTGATATACTTCCAAACCCAAGTACTCTGTCATCGACAAGCTCATAACAGTGTGCGAAGCACCCGTATCTTCCATCCCACAGAGATGGTGATTGTGAATTCCAACTTTCACATAAACCATGCCAACGCCATTCAACCCATGTTGTACTACTGCCATTTCTGTTACTATGTTGCATAGTTGAATAAGATTAACATGCTCCACTTGATCAGTTTATGCTTTGTCGTCACTGCCTTCACTGACTATTGCGGATAATTTTTCTCTCTTAGGACAATCACGCGCAAGGTGAGGACCCTTGCATAAGAAACAACCACCATCTTTGTTCTTCACAACCAAACTATCATCCCTTTGATAGATTTTCTCCTTAGCCTCAGAAATTTTCTTATCCTTGTCCTTACACTTCTGGTTTTTCTTGTCCTTTCCATTTCTATTAGCATCAGTTGAGGTATTAACTGATATAAAATCATCATGGTTGTCCACAATTGCAATGGCTGAAGGTAGGTCTTTGGCACCCTTCCTTCTTACTTCATCCTGAGCCCACGGCTGCAAACCAGATGTAAAATTTAACAACTTGTCTTCCTCCGACATGTTGCGAATGTCTAGCATCATAGGCGAGAACTCTTTCATGTATTCCCGTGGTGTACCGGTATGCCTCATCTTACGGAAGCTCTCTCTGTCTAGCCAAGTAGCATTGCTTGGTAAGAATTGACTCTTCAATTCTTTTTTCATGACATCCCATGTCACGATACATGTACGACCAGCAGTAAGGTCATCATCATTTATAGTTCTCCACCATAATTTCGCATCACCCTCTAGGTACATGCTAATGAGAGTAACCTTTTGTTCTTTCGGGGTTCTGGCGGCCTTGAAGCATTGGTCCATGTCCCACATGAAATTCTCCAATGTCTTCGCATCTCTTGCGCCGGAAAACGCCTTAGGTTCTGGGACTTTAATCTTCGTAAAGTCACTGCCACCACCACCCGTAGTAGCTTGATCTGAACCAATTATACTCACCATACGCCTCAAGACGCTTAACTCATCAATAAGCTCTTTCAAGGCACCCGTGAACATGGTCTTAACAACAGTGATTTGGCCTTAACAAATCATCATGCTTCTTCGTTGCACTCTGTATTGCCACAAACATATCAGCAGCATTCTTGTCCAACGCTTGGACGCGAGCCATTATTGTAGCATCATAATTAGCATCACTAGGATGGCGCACCTCTTCGCCAATCCTGTCTTCCAAGTCCGCTACCCTATCAGTTAAGGCATCCATCGAACTCTCCTTACCAGCCATTATGATCTAACAATTTCAGCAACTAAAACTCGAGAAAAACAGAGAGAATCTTCCAATACAAATCCAAAACAGCGCAATATGTGCTCTGATACCCGAACTGTCACACCTCCAGACGCTCCAAGCAATTTTTCACGAAGGTATAACCCGAAAATACAGTGGTTCAGTGATCTCTTATCACCCACTCGTATTTCAGCCTTATAATTTTTCACCAATGCAAACACCAAACTCACCTTTAGTATGCAACGGAAGACTTACTTGGATTTTCTTTACCAATAAATGTAGCCCATACTACAAAGAGGTTCTTGCCATGTTTATGCTTCACAGAATTAGGGGAACATTATCGAATCAACAGAATACCAAGGCAAAACGTATAAGCCAACAACTCACTTTATTAGCTTAAGGGGAAGATTAAAAAATCAGTACAACCAATGGACTTACAAGCTTATTCTCTAAGCCTACAACAAATTCACTCTCTACTACAATATGGTTCCTCAACACTTGAACTATTGAACAACTCGTATACAAGGGGTTCTATGGATATTTATAATTCCAAGACCCAGGGCCAATTCGTATGCAACACTGTTGCACGCCCCATGAACAGCCATCTGTCCATGGGTAGTTCCCTAACCGCCACAGCTTACTTTTTAACTACTACCTTTAGTGCTGGTACTCAGAAACGCGCCACACTTTTATTGGACGGTTAGGACGTGCCAAACTCGGTTACAAAACTCCTTTGAAACCGTCTCTAACTTTCTCTTACACTTTGGCATGTGTGTCATGTACACACACTCGAATATGGCACTTGAACTCAAGTATCGCAACATCGCAACGTGCAACTTCGACCATGCCAATGTTTGGCATGCTCGTGCAACCCATCTTGCACTTCTGTCAAGCCTTCAACAATGATTACGCTTCACTCACTCTTGGAATCTTCCAAGTATTTTATGGTAATGCAACATGCCACTTGCATGTCTTCCAAGTATCTGGCAATGGATGTGCAACATCCGTACAGCTGCATACTTAACTAATTTGGATGCCATCATCCAAATACCATACTACTTGAGTCTTGACTTTCTTAGTTCAGCTTCATGCTTCATATGCATCACTTGCATCTCATTTGGCGAGAAATAATCACCAATAGCGTGTTTGGCATCGCTATTGATGCACTTGCACAGTCCAAGCCTTAGCCAAAGATTAGGACCATGACTTTGCATCTCATCCTTTATTCCTTCCTTGAGCTGGCCTAACTCTGAATAAGGATATGCAACACTATCGCATAATGTTACATGTGCCAAGTAACCTTTCTTGTCTAAGCCATATTGGCGCTACATCGTCGGATTGTGGAGCTCCATCTTCCAGGTTACAAATTTCGTAACGCAACATAATTGTGCAATACTATGCGGGTCGGTCATAGTTAGCCATATGAGAACTTTCATATCAACTTTATTCATCTTCAGCATAACTAGTTTAAATAACTCAAATGAAATACAAGACACAATCGAAGCAAAATCGGTTTTGATTCACTCGAATCGATACATGAACTTTATAGCCACAGTTTGCAAAGATTGCATTCCTTATTATATAAATGTTTTAGTTCATGACCAAACCGATTTTAGAAAGTAACCTACTTAAGTATGCAAACAGGTACGCGTACTTAAGTAACCGGATCGAGTTTGTTTTCACTTCCAAACTCCAGCATAAATTCACGGATACGCATACTATCCCGGATTTCCAACAACCGCCAGTACGGGTACGCATACTTTGGGTTCCTGGTTATGGACATTTACACAAATGTGAAAACACGCTATGCTTATATCCAAAGATGGTCACAGGTTCTAAACTTTCATTTAAATCATTGAAACTTTCTTAGAGGATGTTATATAGTTGTTATTCACAAACTATTTTTCATCAAAGCAATTTTCAAGTTATTAAAATAATCAACATGACTGTCGTCACGAGTAAAGATGAACTTGGCCAAAGCGAAAGCTTAACAAGACATATTTCGATAAATAGATAAGCGAGATAAACTCGTCTCGAAATAGCAAATGTGTATCATCGAAGTCTATATAGCAATGCAACTTTTGTCTCAAAGTAGGAGATACAAATATATAGACTTTTGATAGATAAGTTCAAGTCTCCACATACCTTTTTGTCGATGAAGTTCCACCAGTTCCTTAAGTTTCTTCTTCTTCGCATGATGAACATCGTGGAGTTTAGAGCTCAACTACATTTATTATCCTAGTCCGAGACTTAGCTATTAGTATACTAGAAATCAAGACTTATAGTTTTGGAAACTATACTTGACAAACAAGCTTGAAATAGAAACACTTGTGAGTTCGACCGGGAAGTTCTCTAACAATCTCCCCCTTTGTCAATTTTAGTGAAAAAAATATCAATGAATATGGAATATAAAATAAATAAACTTTGCAACTTCTCATCCACATGCTTGATCTCCTTGGTTCTTCAACATTACTCAAAATCTTTGTCACTTCCGAGTACTCTAATGATTCCAAAGATATTCAATTCAACATCATCTTTGTTGAAGATTCGTATCCATAACAATGAGAAAAAAATAGCTCTCAATCATTGTTATACAGTGTCATAGTATTATTACACAGCATCAAAGTTCAATTGTATCACAACTTTGACAACAATACTATAGTGATATGTATCACTCCTCCTTAGTCAATACTTCATCTCACATGAAAACCACTCCCCCTTACATAATGATCAGAAAAACCTTATATATTTTTAGTGTGAACTACACACTAATTCTCCCCCTTTTTGTCAAAAAAATTGGCAAAGGTACGAAAACTAGTGGGATCCAAATGAAATTTCCATAGAGAGATTTCATGACCAAAAAAATATACATATCAAATTTTTTAGATGCAATCATATAGCCGAAACTAAATGCAATCATCAAGGATTTTATAAAGATACAAGATAACCCCTTTAATATTCCACAGCTGCACTCCCCACAAAGATTTGGTAATTAAGCACAAGTTTAATTAAGAACTCTCCCCCATAAAATATCATTCCCGAAAGAACAACAAGAGAGACCTTACTTTCACAAGAAAAGAAGGATTTATTTGGACATTAACAAATCACATGAAACATGAATTTGTATCCAAAAATATCAATTAAATTAACCACAAGAGAACCTGTGATTAATTTAATCGGAAATGCTCACATAAGAGAACTTACGGCGGCGCACAGTATTTACATAAGAAATATAGATCAGGGAAGATCAATACTGCGGAATAAACAAAGATTCATTGGATTTCTCATCACCATTTGCACAATGACATATATATAATAGACTTAATCTTTGTAAACAAAAGATCATCCTATCTTCCATCAATATTTTCATAATGAAATAATAGGCTTATCTTTTGTTTGTCAAAAGTTCACTCAATCCTTTATCAATACTTGCATATCGACATATGAAAGATTTAACTTTTTACCTCGTATGGGACAATCATAGTTCACGGTCGCAAACACACATATCCCATAACAAGATGCAATATATGAAACCATAGAGAATAATACTGCAAATTCATCTTCCAAATAAAATTTAGAATTTTAATTAATGAATCCAAAAAAATTGCAAGATGAAAACGTTGGACATAGCTATGTGTACTCACAATAATGGCTATTCCAAAACCTAGTTATCCTTCTTAAAACAGAAGAATAAATTCTCATAAGAAGTTTCCTAGACAAAATATGTAAATCAACAAGTTAATAAACAAAGAAAGACTCCTAAAACACCAAAACCGATCACGAACTAAAATTAAATAGACGTTTCGGAATCCTCACGATCCTTGAGATCTTTGAGCTTGTGATTGACAGCATCCACTGCATCTTCATAGAAGATATGCTCATTGAGAAGTTCTTTAACATGTGTCTTTATGAGACCAAGGTCATAAGTAACCTTTTTCAACTCAGTTCTAACACATCAAGACTCTTCAAAGTATCAACGAGTTACAATTTATCATCCTCAAAGTATTTAAGAAAATCATGAACCACTTCAGCAGAAACCACATCCTCATTTTCAATATCCTGATGTATATATGCATAGTAACATGAGGCATTAGGATGATCATCTTCTACTAGGTTTGTTTTCTTCCTCCCTTTGGACTCAAAACCAATACCTTTATTAAGAAAACCTCTTGCAAAGCCACCAGAGAGTGAAGATGAAGAGGAAGACATTCTTGACAAAACTCAAAATAACCCAGAGTATACGTACGTGACTCAAGGGTTTGGTATTTAAATGGTTTCTTGGGGAAGGTAACTTTTAGAGTTTCCAAAATTGATTCGTGACAGAAACACAGGTACCCGTACGAACATAGCTTGACCCAGAAAAATACAACACAAAAGGTCGTATTTTACGACATGACAGAATTTTTGCTACGTGAAAATTTACACAAAATTTTTGGCTCAATAAATTTTATATCTTCATATAGAAACAATTTAGAGCACAAAAGTAGAAGGCAAAAAAGTTGCAACGAAAACTTCTTTAATTAAAAAACAACATCAGACACAACCAATACTTAAGCAAAGTTGTCTGCGGGAAATAGTTTAGCTATGGACGATAAGAAAATAACTCAACTAAACAGAAAGCTATTTTGCCAATAGTATACCTGATTATTAACACATCTTACTCAATGGGATTTTTATGAGTAAGTTTTCAATCCTTGTGATTAATTAGCACAAGTATGATCCCTAAGCTCATTAAATGAAATGTGTTTACGGTTGAGTCTCTTTTTCCTTTCGAATCTAGGAAAGAATTCCTTTTGATGTGAGAAATTATCATAATTCTAAGGTGTGTTGAAGTCGAACAATGGAATTTTTATTCAACCTAGAGTTTCTCTTTTGCTTAACAACTCCTTTTGCATCACAAATGAGACATACTTTATGATCACAAAGGTGATTAGACAGTACATGCTTAACATCATCGTTTGGAGATTTCTTCCTTCCATGTGAATTGGAACATCCTTGATTAGAGGAGGCTATAAGCACATCTTTTCCAATAGGAAGGGATTCTGGTTTTACTTCTGTAACTGGAACTCTTTCAGTTGTGATAGAAGTAGATGGTATAGTATACTTTTTGGAACATATTTGAATCGATAGTTCACTCAAGCGATGATCAATTTCCAAAGAATCCTTTTTGAGGCTCTCCTCGAGTAAGATACGTGAAGACTGAACTTCATCATTTTATTTGCAGAAGATTTTTCTTTGGAGTCACAGTCTCTTACTATACCAAGAAGAACATTGAAATTATTTTTTAACCGATCAAATATATCAGCTTGGATTATAACAAGGTTTAAAATCAATTTACTCTCTTCAGCTGCATCCCATTCGTCAGAGTTAGACTCTTTTAAAGGGTGATCGGGATAACACATGTCAGTGTCTGTCTGTTTCGTAAGAACACTAGGTTCGTCTGTACTTGAGATTGGCGAATCTTTATTTTTAATAGACATTGTCGAAACATAACTTTTGTTTCTGGTGAAGCGTTTATCAGAGATATTACTGCTGTCCATAGATTCATATGGCTACAAACACATACTTATGAGGTCTTTATAAGTGTTTTCCTGCTCTGATACCAATTGAAAAAGCGGGGGTCTAACAACCACACCCAATACTTCGCTTAGCAATCTGTATGGAATAACTCCAACATACTTTCAAGAGAATCAACAATACAGTTAGAGTCAATCTTAAGAAAAGCATATCAAAGAGTTATATCTCAATTTCTCGATTCAATCCTCGCTCAAACAAATAGAAATTTGTGAGACTGATTGAATACAAGAGAAATCACTTGAACGGTACCAAAGACCAATGTTCAAGGTTAATCCATTTCAATCAACAACCAGAGGTTGGATTTACTAATTGATCGATTCAAATCGCACATCCTGTAATATTTCAATTATAAAAAAAAAATATAATGCGGAAAAGAAATAACACAGACACCAGAAGTTTTGTTAACGAAGAAACCGAAAATGGAGAAAAACCATGGGACATAGTCAAGATTGAACACATACTATATTAAGCCGCTACAGACACTAGCCTACTAAAAACTAACTTCGGTCTGGACTGTAGTTGAACCTCAATCAATCTCACACTGATCCAAGGTACAGTTGCGCTTCTTGCGTCTATGATCACAACAAGATAGTATGCACTTGATTCCCTTAGTTGATCTCACCCACAACTAAGAGTTGCTACGACCCAAATTCGAAGACTTTAATAAAAAAATTGTCTCACACAGAAAAGTCTATAGTAATAGATAAATCTGTCTCCCACAGAAATACCTACGAGTTTTGTTCCGTCTTTTGATAAATTAAGGTGAGCAAGAACCAATTGATATACCGGACTTATATTTCCGAAGAACAGGCTAGAAGTATCAATAACCTCACAAGAATCTTAATCGACTAGCGAAACAAGATATTGTGGAATCACAACGATGATACGAAGGTGTTTGTGACTAATTTTCTATCTTACCTATCGGAGATATAAATCTCAAGCCAATCTTACGATTGTACTCAATCACGATATAAACAACAAGATCAGATCACGCAACTACAAAGAAAATAGTTGGGTCTGGATTCATAATCCCAATGAAGTCTTCAAGTCGTTAACCTACAGGGTCTCGAGACAAACCTAAGGTTAATGGAGAATCGACTCTAGTTTACACAACTAGTATCACACAGGAGGTGTGGGGATTTGGTTTCCCAGTTGCTAGAGTTCTCCTTTACATAGTCTCCAAATCAAGGTTTGCAATCTAAGTTACCTTGGTAACAAAGCATTTAATATTCACCATTAGATGAAGACCTGATTAGATTCAAGCTAATATCTTTCAACTGTTAGATCGAACTTAGCTTGTTATACACAAATGAAATGTAACTTCATTTAGGTTTGAGTAACCCTACATAAAATTGTACACCTAGTTGGTTCAACAATAGTTAACCAATGGTTAGCCATATGAGCACTTTCATATCAACCTTATTCATCTTCATCATAACTAGTTCAAATGACTCAAATGAACTAGTTAGAGAGTTGTTCATTGGCTTAGATCTCATAGAAGTATACAAGACACAATGGTAGCAAAATCGGTTTTGATTCACTCGAATCGATTCATGAACTTTATATCCACGGTTTGCAAAGATTGCATTCCTTATTATATAAATGTTTTAGTTCATGAACAAACCAATTTTAGAAAGTAACCTACTTAAGTATGCAAACGGGTACGCGTACTTAAGTAACCGGATTGAGTTTGTTTTCACTTCCAAACTCCAATAGAAATTCATGGACATGAACTATCCGCCAGTATGCGTACGGGTACGCATACTGTCCCAGATTTCCAACAACCCCCAGTACGCGTACGGGTACGCATACTTTGGGTTCCTAGTTTTGTACTTTTACACAAATGTAAAAACACACTATGCTTATATCCAAAGATGGTCACAGGTTCTAAACTCTCATTTCAATCATTGAAACTTTCTTAGAGGATGTTGTATAGTTGTTATTCACAAACTATTTTTCATCAAAGCAATTTTCAAGTTATTGAAATAATCAACATTACTTTCGTCACGCGTAAAGATGAACTTGGCCAAAGCGAAAGTTTACCAACACATATTTCGAGAAATAGATAAGTGAGATAAACTCGGCTCAAAATAGCAAATGTGTATCATCGAAGTCTATAAAGCAATACGACTTTTATCTCAAGGTAGGAGATAAAATAGATAGACTTTTGAGTGATAGATAAGGTCAAGTCTCCACATACCTTTTTGTCGATGAAGTTCCACCAGTTCCTTGAGTAGTTCTTCGTCTTCGCATGATGAACATCGTGGAGTCTAGAGCTCAATTACACTTACTATACTAGTCCGAGACTTAGCTATAAGTAGACAAGAAATAAAGACTTATAGTTTTGGGAACTATACTTGACAAACAAGCTTGAGATAGCAACGCTTGCGAGTTCGAACGATAAGTGCGCTAACAATCTCCCCCTTTGTCAATTTTAGTGACAAAACTATCAATACATATGAAATAAAAAATAAATAAACTTTACACCTTCTTATCCACATGCTTGATCTCCTTGGTTCTTCAACATTACTCAAAATCTTCGTCACTTCCGAGTACTCCAATGATTCCAAAGATATTCAATTCAGCATCATCGTTGTTGAAGATCCGTAGCCATAATAATAAGAAAACAATAGCTCTCAATCATTGTTATACAATGTCATAGTATTATTACACAACTGAAAAAGCGGGGGTCTAACAACACCACCCAATATTTCGCTTAGCAATATGTATGGACAAACTCGAATATATTTTTAAGAGAATCAACAAGACGCAATAAATTAAAAGTATATCAACGAGTTTATATCTCTCTATTGATTTGATTTACTCAAGCAGGAACTACGAGTTCTAATCAAATGCAAGGAATAACTTGGATGGTACCGAAGACCAATATCCAAGGATAAATCAATGACAATCAACAACCAAAGGTTGGATTACTCTAATTAATGATCTGACGCACAACCTGTATTGTTTCATTTATAAAGATAAAACAATATAATGCGGAAATTGACATAACACAGACACCAGAAATTTTGCTAACGAGGAAACTGCAAATGCATAAAAACTCCGGGAACTAGTCCAGATTGAACACACACTGTATTAAGCCACTACAGACACTAGCCTACTCAAATCTAACTTCGGACTGGACTGTAGTTGAACCCCAATCAATCTCCCACTGATCCAAGGTACAGTTATGCTCCTACGCCTCTGATCCCAGCAGGATATTGCGCACTTGATTCCCTTATCTGATCTCACCCAAAACTAAGAGTTTCTACGACCCAAAATCGCAGGCTTTGACAATAAACAAATCTGTCTAACACAGACAAGTCTATCAAAGGATCAATCTGTCTCCCACAGATAAACCCTAAAGGTCTTGTTCTGTCTTTTGATAATAATCAAGGTGAACAGGAACCAATTGATAATCCGGTCTTATATTCCCGAAGAACAGCCTAGAGTTATCAATCACCTCACAACAATCTTAATCGTATGGTAGCGAAACAAGATGGGGAATCACAAACAATGAGACGAAGATGTTTGTGATTACTTTTTATATCTTGCCTATCGGAGATATCAATCTCAAGCCAATCAATCTGATTGTACTCGTATGATAGAAGATGCAAGATCATATCACACAACTACGATAAAAGTAGTATCGGTCTGGCTTCACAATCCCAATGATGTCTTTAAGTCGTTAACCTGGTTTTAGAAGAAGAAAACCAAAGGTTAAAGTAGAATTGACTCTAGCACGCAAACTAGTATCACACGTAAGGTGTGGGGATTAGTTTTGCATAATACTAGATGTCTCCTTTATATAGTCTTTCAAATCAGGGTTTGCAGTCAATGTTAGCTTAGTAACAAAGCATTCAATATTCACCGTTAGATGAAAACCTGATTTAGATTCAAGATAGTATTTCTCAACCGTTAGATCAAAAACTTAGCTTGTTACACACACTTGACGATGCACGCTTCTAGGTTTGTTAACCGTACCCAAACGTATGCACTTGTTGGTTTAACAATAGTTAACCAAAAGGTTAGCGATATGAGCATTTCATATCAACCATGTTTTTCTTCACCATAACTAGTTCAAATGACTTCAAATGAACTAGTTAGAGAGTTTTTCAATTGCAAAGAAATCATATGTACTACGCAAGACACGATTGAAGCAAAGATGATTTGATTCACTTGAATCGGTTCATGAACTTTTATAGCCACGGTTTGCAAACTGCATTCCTTACTCTTTTTAAATTTAAGTTCAGAAATCATCTTCAGATATATATAAAATTCTCAAGTTCACAGACTAGGTTCGCGGACTTAGCTTCACGCAAGTAGTTTGTCAACTCCAGCAGAAATTCTCGGGTTTGAGAACTTCGGCAGTTCACAGACTGAGTTCGCGGACTTGGCTCACGCCATTCTTCTGGTTCTCTTGATCAACAAAGTTCCCAAACTTTGGTTCAAGGAATAAGACTTATACATAAATGTGTTTCCACAAAAATACTTATGTCCACCATTGATTATGTAATCTAAACTCTCATTTCAATCATTGAAACATTCTTAGAGGACGTTATATAGTTGTTACACCATTTCTCGTCAAAGGAATTTTCAAGATGATTGAAACATATCATGATTTTCGTCACATGGTAAAGATAAACTTGATCGAAGTGAAAAGCTTACCAACACATATTTCGAGATATAGATAGGCGAGGTATACTCGGCTCGAAATACCAAATGTGTATAATCCAAGTCTATATATATAGCATACGACTTCTTGTCTCAAAGAGTAGGAGATAGAGTAGATAGACTTTTAAGTGACAGATAAGTTCAAGTCTTCACATACCTTTTTGTCGAGAAGTTCCACCGGTTCCTTGAGTAGTTATCCTACTTGTATGATCAATCGACATGAAGTCCTTGAGCTCAACTACAGTTTCTATCCTAGTCCGTGACTTAGATATAATAGACTAGAAATCAAGACTTATAGTTTTGATCACTAACATTGACAAACATGCTTGAGATAGCAACGCATGCGAGTTCGACCGAGCAATGCTCTAACAATCTCCCCATTTGTCAATTTTAGTGACAAAACTATCAATATATATGGAATATAAAAAAGATAAAGAAACTTTAGTAGATCCTATTCCACATGTCTAATCTTCAACATTCTTCAAAATCTTCGTCACTTCCAAGTACTCCAATGATCCCAAAGGTTGTAAGTTTAGCATCACCGTTGTTGAAGATCCGTAGCTATAACAATGAGAAAACATATTTCTCGATCATTGTTATACAGTGGATAGTATTATTACACAACGTCAAAGTTCAATTGTATCACAACTTCAACAATAATACTATGGTGATATGTATCACTACCCCTTAGTCAATACTCCGTCTCACATGGAAACCACTCCCTCTTACATAATGATCCGAAAACCATATGTATTTGTAGTATGAACTACATATTAATTCTCCTCATTTTTGTCAATAAAATTGGCAAAGGAACAAGAACGGGATCATAATGAAATTTCCAAGAGAGACATTTCATGACAAGAGGAAAAAAAATACATACCAACAAATTTAGATGCAATCATATAGCCTAGGCTAAATGCATTCATCAAGGAGTTTAAAGATACAATATAACCCCTCTAAAATTCCACAGCTGCACACCCCTCAAGATACGACCATTAATCACAAGTTCAAAAGAACTCTCCCCCATTTGATGTCATTCCTGAAAGAACAACAAGAGCGACCTTAATTTCAAAATAAAAGAAGAATTTTATTGGACACCAAAATCATGAGAACGATTTTCTATATCCAAAAAACTCAATCAAATTAATCACAAGAAACCCGTGATTAATTTAATCGGAATACACAATCAAATTTAAACACAAGAGGTGATCAATTCTATTGATTATGCTCAACATAAGAGAACTTATGGAGACACGAAAAAACTCAACTAGATTAATTACAAGAGAACCCATAATTAATAATTGAATACACAACCAAACTAATCACAAAAGTAATCAATTTAATTGTCATTTGTTTTTCTCGACATAAGTAAACTTACGGAGCAATGACTAAATAACCAAACAAGATGATTAATTTAGTTCAATATGCTAGACATAACATATCTCATGAAACACCAACTAAGCTAATAAATCAACTTGGTTGTATAGTGCTCAACATAAGATACATTACGGAGCCTCACAGTAATACATAAAATATGGATCAGGGATGATCAATACTGCGGAATACACAAGGATTCATTCTATCTTTAATCACTATTTGCATAACGACAATTAATAGACATAATCCTTGAAAACAAAAGATTTTAACCTATCTTCCATCAAATGTATGAAAATATAGGCTTAACTTTTGTATTTGTCAAAAGTCCATTCATTCTTTTACCAGTACGTGAATACCGATCACAAACGACTTTACTTTTGACAAAGTATGGGACAAACATAGTTCACGGACGTAAAACCAATGTCCCATAACAAATTGCAATATAACAAATCATAAAGATTAATACTGCAATACATCATCCTCCAAATATTTTTAGAATTTAATACCAATAAACCTAAAAAGAACAAGAAGATGAAACATAATAGCTACGTGTAGTCACAATCATTGATATTCAAGCACTGGTTATTCTTCCAACTAAATCAAAAAGAAGACATACTAGGAAACAATAAATAAAGAAAGCTAAAACCAGACTCTAGCGCTATCCCGAACATGAACTAAGATTATATGGACGGTTCAGAATCCTCACGAGACAAAAGATCTTTTAGCTTGTGATCAACAGAATTCATTGCAACATCAGATAGGTGATTCTCTTTGCGAAGATCATTGATGTACGACTTTATGAGACCAAGGTCAGCAGTAACCTTTTCCAACTCAGTTTTTAATGCATCAAGATTTTTCAGAGTAACAATGATCTCTTGTTTTGCTTCCCCAAAGTACTTAAGAAAGTCATGAACAACTTCAGCAGAGATCATATCATCCTTTTCAGCATCCTCATGATCATAGGAAAAATAACATGAAGCATTAGGATTATCTTCATCTACAAGGATTCTTTTCTTCTTGGACTCGACATCACAACCTTTTTCAAGGAATCCTCCTGCAAAACCACCATAGCAAGATGAAGAAGAAGACATTCTTGACAACCCAGAAGCCAACCTAGAGTATGCGTACGTGAATTTCGTAACCCAATAGGTTGATATTTAAGGGTCTTTTAGGGAGGGGATTCTAGGGTTTTCTTAAACAGTTGACTCTTCCCAGAACACGGGATCTGTTCGAGTACAACATGACCCAAAAAAAAAATAAAGCCCAAAAGGGACTTTTGCAACAACAAAAGACTCATAAAATTCCATAACTTGGGAAAGAAATTTTGAGCATAGTTGTAGCAAGAAACAAGACTCAAATGAGGATTTCCTAAAGAAAATGAGAAGCAAATTTAGACATAACAATACTTTTAGCACAGAAAAAAGTTTAGTTATGGACGATAAGAAGATAGCTCAACTCAACAGACGCAGATGCCAAAAGTATACCTGATTATTAACACATCTTACTCAACAGGGTTTTTATGAGTAAGCTCTTCAAACCTTATGATTAATTAGCACAAGTATGAGTCACGAGCTCATCAAGAGATTTGTGTTTATGGTCAAGTCTCTTTTTCCTCCTTAATCTAGAGAGGGATCCCTTTTTATGTGAGAATTTATCATAAAACTTATTGTCATCAAACTACGAGACATAGTTTGAGTTCTTACCAGAAGAATTTTGGTTTGAGGAGGAAGACAACCTGTTGACGAATTCTTTTACCATTTAATTATTTCTTTCAGATTATTTCTCATTTCATCAATTTTTCTTCTTTCTTCTGAACTTCCTTTCTCATCAGGGGCAGCGTTATTTCCAAAGACCATGAAACGATATTCCTTTAGACGATGTTTATTAAGACGTCTGTTTTGTTCTTGAGTGTTCGAGGAACTCATTGAACTGACTTTCCTGGTAACATACACAGGGTAGGTACGAAAACCAATTGGTTTAGTCATACGAATGTCAGTAACACCTTTAAAGATTAAATCTAAGGTGTATTGAAGTTGAAACAAGGAGTTTTTCTTCAACATAGAGGTTCCCTTTCGTTTAACAGAACTCTTTGTCTCGCAGACAAGACATACTTTCTGATAATCATAATGATTAGATAGTACAGTCTTAATATCATCGTTATAAGATTTCTTCCCTCCATTTGATGTGCAACACCCTTGAGTGATGGTGATTTCAGGCACATCCGTTTTACTAGAAGGGGCTTCCGTCTTTACTTCTGAGCATGAACCATCTTTAGTTGTGTCAGAAGTACTTGGAATATTGGATTGCTTTGTGCATCCTTGAATAAAGAGCTTACCCAAGAGATGTTCAATTTCCAGGGCATCCTTTTTGAGGCTAAACTCAAGAGTCCTGCACGAAGACTGATCTTCACCATTACCTTTGGATTTGTAATCACTTATTACGCCAAGAAGAGTATTGACATGGTGCTTCAACCGATTAAATCTATCAGCTTGAATTCTAACAAGATTTAGAATCAATTCACTCTCTTCAGCTGAATCTCTTTCATTGCCAGAGAAGCTCTCTTTTGAAAGATAATCTGGATCACACATGTCGATGTTAGTCTGTCTCATCAGAACACAAGGTTTTTCTATATTGAGATTGAAGAAACTTTCTCTTTAATAGAATTTGACGAGATAGAATTTTTATTTCTAGCGACGCGTTTATCAGAGATAGTACTCTTGTCCATAGAGTCAGATCGCTACAAACACAGACTTGTAAGGTCTTAAACGTGTTTGCCTTATCTGATACCAATTGAAAAAGCGGAAGTCTAACAACACCACCCAATATTTCGCTTAGCAATCTGTATGGAAAAACTCTAATATACTTTTAAGAGAATCAACAAGACTCAATCAATTAAAAGTACATCAACGAGTTTATATCTCTCTCTTAATCTGATTTACTCAAGCAGGAACTGCGAGTTCTAATCAAATGCACGAAATAACTTGGATTACTCTAATTGATGATCTAACGCACAACCTGTACTATTTCAATTATAAAGATAAAACAATATAATGCGGAAATTGAAATAACACTGACACCAGAAATTTTGTTAACGAGGAAACCGCAAATGTAGAAAAATCCCGGGACCTAGTCCAGATTGAACACACATTGTATTAAGCCGCTACAGACACTAGCCTACTCCAAGCTAACTTCGGACTGGACTGTAGTTGAACCCCGATCAATCTCCCACTGATCCAAGGTACAGTTATGCTCCTACGCCTATGATCCCAGCAGGATACTGCGCACTTGATTCCCTTAGATGATATCACCCACAACTAAGAGTTGCTACGACCCAAAATCACAGGCTTTGACAATAAAAAAATCTGTCTCACACAGACAAGTCTATCAAAGGATCAATATGTCTCCCACAGATAAACCCTAAAGGTTTTGTTCCTTCTTTTGATAATAATCAAGGTGAACAGGAAGTAATTGATAATCCGGTCTTATATTCCCGAAGAACATCCTATCACCTCACAACAATCTTAATCGTATGGTAGCGAAACAAGATGTTGCGGAATCACAAACCATGAGATGAAGATATTTGTGATTACTTTTTATATCTTTCCTATCAGAGATATCAATCTCAAGCCAATCAATCTGATTGTACTCGTACGATAGAAGATGTAAATCAGATCCCACAACTACGATAAAAGTAGTATCGCTCTGGCTTCACAATCCCAATGAAGTCTTTAAGTCGTTAACCTGGTTTTAAAAGAAGAAAACCAAAGGTTAAAGGAGAATCGACTCTAGCACGCAAACTAGTATCACACGTAAGGTGTAGGGATTAGTTTTGCACAATACTAGATGTCTCCTTTATATAGTCTTTCAAATCAGGGTTTGCAATCAATGTTAGCTTAGTAAAAAAGCATTCAATATTCACCGTTAGATGAAAACCTGAGTTAGATTCAAGCTAATATTTATCAACCGTTAGATCGAAAACTTAGCTTGTTACACACACTTGATAATGCACGCTTCTAGGTTTGTTAACCGTACCCAAACGTATGCACTTGTTGGTTCAACAATAGTTAACCAAAAGGTTAGCCACATGAGAATTTCATATCAACCATGTTCTTCATCACCATAACTAGTTCAAATAACTTCAAATGAACTAGTTAGAGAGTTGTTAAATTGCAATGAAATATTATGTACTACACAAGACATAATTGAAGCAAAGATGATTTGATTCACTTGAATCAGTTCATGAACTTTTATAGCCACGGTTTGCAAACTGCATTCCTTAGTCTTTTTATGTTTAAGTTCAGAAATCATCTTCAGATATATAAACTTCTCAAGTTCGCATCCTAGGTTCGCGAACCTAAGTTACCGGGCAGAGATTACAAACTCTAGCAGTAATTCTCGAGTATGAGAACTTCGTCGGTTCGCGTACATGGCTTCACGCAAGTAGTTTGTCAACTCCAGCAGAAATTGTCGGGTTTGAGAACTTCGACAGTTCGCGGACTGAGTTCATGGACTTGGCTCACGCCATTCTTCCGGTTCTCTTGATCAACAAAGTTCGCAAACTTTGGTTTAAGGAATAAGACTTATACATAAATGTGTTTCCACAACAATGCTTATGTCCACCATTGGTTATGTAATCTAAACTCTAATTTCAATCATTGAAACATTATTAGAGGACGTTATATAGTTGTTACACATTTTCTCGTCAAAACAATTTTCAAGATGATTGAAACATATCATAACTTTCGTCACGTGGTAAAGATAAACTTGATCGAAGTGAAAAGCTTACCAACACATATTTCGAGATATAGATAGGTGAGGTATACTCGGATAGAAATACCAAATGTGTATAATCCAAGTCTATATATATAGAATATGACTTCTTGTCTTAAAGAGTAGGAGATAGAGTAGATAGACTTTTGAGTGACAGATAAGTTCAAGTCTTGACATACCTTTTTGTCGAGAAGTTCCACAGGTTCCTTGAGTAGTTATCCTACTTGTATGATGAATCGCCATGAAGTCCTTGAGCTCAACTACACTTTCTATCCTAGTCCGAGACTTAGCTATAATAGACTAGAAATCAAGACTTGTAGTTTTGATCACTAACATTGACAAACATGCTTGAGATAGCAACGCATGCGAGTTCGACCGAACAATGCTCTAACAACAACATTAAAGTTCAATTGTATCACAACTTTCACAATAATACTATGGTGATATGTATCACTCCTCCTTAGTCAATACTTCTTCTCACATGAAAACCACTCCTCCTTACATAATGATCCGAAAACCATATATATTTGTAGTATGAACTACACATTAATTCTCCCCCTTTTTGTAAATAAAATTGGAAAACGTACGAAAACTAGTGGGATCCACATGAAATTTCCATAGAGACACTTCATGACCAAAAGAAAGTACATATCAAATTTTTTAGATGCAATCATATAGCCGAAACTAAATGCAATCTTCAAGGAGTTTATAAATATAAAAGATAACCTCTATAATATTCCACATCCGCACTCCCCACAAAGATTTGGTAATTAATCACAAGTTTAATTAAGAACTCTCTCCCATAAAATGTCATTCCCGAAAGAACAACAAGAGAGACCTTACGTTCAAAATAAAAGAAGGATTTCTTTGGACATTAACAAATCACATGAAATATGAATTTATATCCAAAAATCTCAATTAAATTAACCACAAGAGAACCTGTGATTAATTTAATCGTAAATGCTCACATAAGAGAACTTACGGAGCCGCACAGTATTTACATAAGAAATATAGATCAGGGAAGATCAATACTGCGGAATAAACAAAGATTCATTGGATTTCTCATCACCATTTGCACAATGACATATATATAATAGACTTAATCTTTGTAAACAAAAGATCATCAGATATTCCATCAATATTTTCATAAAGACATAAGAGGCTTATATTTTCTTTGTCAAAAGTTCATTCAATACTTACATATCTACATATGAAAGACTTAACTTTTGACCTCGTATGGGACAATCATAGTTCACGGTCGCAAACACACATATCCCATAACAAGTTGCAATATATGAAACCATAAAGATTAATACTGCAAAATCATCTTCCAAATAAACTTTAGAATTTAAATTAATAAATCTAAAAACATTGCAAGATGAAAACGTTGGATATAGCTATGTGTACTCACAATAATGGCTATTCCAAAACCTAGTTATCCTTCTTAAAACACAAGAATAAATTCTCATAAGAAGTTTCCTAGACAAAATAAGTAAATCAACAAGATAATAAACAAAGAAAGACTCCTAAACCACCAAAACCGATCACGAACTAAAATTAAATAGACGTTTCGGAATCCTCATGAGCCTTGAGATCTTTGAGCTTGTGATTGACATCATCCACTGCATCTTCAGAGAAGATATCCTCATTGAGAAGTTCTTTAATATGTGTCTTTATGAGACCAAGGTCAGAAGTAACCTTTTTCAACTCAGTTATTAGCACATCAAGACTCTTCAAAGTATCAACGAGTTGCAATTTAGCATCCTCAAAGTATTTAAGAAAATCATGAACCACTTCAGCAGAAACCACATCCTCATTCTCAATATCCTGATGTGTATATGCATAGTAACATGAGGCATTAGGATGATAATCTTCTACTAGGATTGTTTTCATCCTCCCTTTGGACTCAAAACCAATACCTTTATTAGGAAAACCTCTTGCAAAGCCACTAGAGCGTGAAGATGGAGAGGAAGACATTCTTGAAAAAATCAGAATAACCTAAAGTATGCGTACGTGACTCAAGGGTTTGGTATTTAAATGGTTTCTTAGGGAAGGTAACTTTAGGGTTTCCAAAATTGATTTGTGACAGTAACACAGGTACCCGTACGAACACAACTTGACCCAGAAAAAATACAACACAAAAGGTCGTATTTTACGACATGACAGATTTTTTGCTACGTGAAAATTTTCACAAAAATTTTGGCTCAATAAATTTTATATCTTCATAGAGAAACAATTTAGAGAACAAAAGTAGCAGGCAACAAAGTTGCAACGAAAACTTCTTTAATCAAAAAACAACATCAGACACAACCAATACTTAAGCAAAGTTGTCTGCAGACAATAGTTTAGCTATCGACGATAAGAAAATGGCTCAACTAAACATAAAGCAATTTTTCCAACAGTATACCTGATTATTAACACATCTTACTCAACAGGATTTTTATGAGTAAGTTTTCAATCCTTGTGATTAATTAGCACAAGTATGAGCCCTAAGATCATTAAATGAAATGTGTTTACGGTTGAGTCTCTTTTTCCTTTCGAATCTAGGAAAGAATTCCTTTTGTTGTGAGAAATTATCATAAAACTTAATGTCATCAAAATACGAGACATAGTTTGAGTTATTACCGGAAGAATTTTGACTAGAGGAAGTTGACATCCTATTGACGATTTCTTTATAACCTTCAATTATCATTTTTGCTCCCTTCTTCTGATACTTTGTTCCCATCAAAAATAACATAATCTCCCTTTTTGACAGAAGAGAATTCTGGATCTCTTCTTGGACGATTTTTTTAAAGACGTCTGTTATGTTGAGCATTTGAGGAACTCTTCGAACTAACTTTCCTAGTAGAATACACAGGGTGAGTACTGGAACCAATTGTTTTAGACATACGAATGTCAGTTACACCTTTGAGGATTAAATCTAAGGTGTGTGAAGTCGGACAATGGAATTTTTATTCAACCTAGAGTTTCTCTTTTGCTTAACAACTCCTTTTGAATCACAAAAGAGACATACTTTATGATCACAAAGGTGATTAGATAGTACATGCTTAACATCATCGTTTGGAGATTTTTTCCTTCCATGTGATGTGGAACATCCTTGATTAGAGGATGCTATAAGCACATCTTTTCCAATAGGAAGGGATTCTGGTTTTACTTCTGGAACTGAAACTCTTTCAGTTGTGATAGAAGTAGATGGTATAGTAGACTTTTTGGAACATCCTTGAATCGATAATTCACTCATGCGATGTTCAATTTCCAAAAAATCCTTTTTGAGGCTCGCCTCGAGTAAGATACGTGAAGACTGAACTTCAGCATTTTCTTTCCAAAGAGCTTTTTCTTTAGAGTCACAGTCTCTTACTATACCAAGAAGAACATTGACATTGTTTTTAATCGATCAAATATATCAGCTTGGATTATAACATGGTTTATAATCAATTTACTCTCTTCAGCTGCTACACATTCGTCGGAGTTAGACTCTTTTGAAGGGTGATCGGGATAACACATGTCAGTGTCTATCTGTTTCGTCAGAACACTATGTTCGTCTATACTTGAGATTGACGAATCTTTCTTTTTAATAGACATTGTCGAAACAGAACTTTTGTTTTTGGTGACGCGTTTATCAGAGATATTACTGCCGTCCATAGAGTCATATCGCTACAAACACATACTTATGATGTCTTTAAAAGTGTTTGCCTGCTCTGATACCAATTGAAAAGCGGGGGTCTAACAACCACACCCAATATTTTCCTTAGCATATGGACTAACTCCAATATGCTTTCAAGAGAATCAATTATACAGTTAGATTCAATCTTAAAAAAAGCATATCAAAGAGTTAAATATATATTTCTCGATTCAATCCTCGCTCAAACAAATAAAAAGTTGCGAGACTGATTGAATATAAGAGAAATCAGTTGAACGGTACCAAAGACAAATGTTCAAGGTCAATCCATTTCAATCAACAACCACAGGTTGGATTTACCAATTGATCGATTCAACGCACAACCTGTGATATTTCAATTATATAACAAAATATAATGCGGAAAAGAAATAACACAGACACCAGAAGTTTTGTTAACGGGGAAACCGCAAATCCAGAAAAACCATGAGACTTAGTCCAGATTGAACACACACTATATTAAGCCGCTACAGACACTAGCCTACTACAAACTAACTTCGGTCTGGACTGTAGTTGAACCCCAATCAATCTGACACTGATCCAAGGTACAGTTGCGCTCCTTACGTCTCTGATCACAACGAGATAGTATGCACTTGATTCCCTTAGTTGATCTCACACACAACTAAGAGTTGCTACGACCCAAAGTCGGAGACTTTAATAAAAAAATTGTCTCACACAGAAAAGTCTATAGGAATGAAAAATTTGTCTCCCACAGAAATACCTACGATTTTTATTCCGTCTTTTGATAAATCAAGGTGAACAAGAACCAATTGATATACCGAAACTATATTCCCGAAGAATATCCTATAAGTATCAATAACCTCACAATAATCTTAATCGACTAGCGAAACAAGATATTGTGGAATCACAAACGATGAGACGAAGGTGTTTGTGACTACTTTTTGTGGGGATTTGGTTTCCCAGTTGCTAGAGTCTCCTTTATATAGTCTCTAAATCAGGGTTTGCAATCTAAGTTACCTTGGTAACAAAGCCTTTAATATTCACCTTTAGATGAAAATCTGATTAGATTCAAGCTAATATCTTTCAACCGTTAGATCGAACTTAGCTTGTTATACACAAATTAAATATAACTTCATTTAGGTTTGAGTAACCGTACATAAACGTGTACACCTAGTTGGTTCAACAATAGTTAACCAATGGTTAGCCATATGAGCACTTTCATATCAACCTTATTCATCTTCACCATAACTAGTTCAAATGACTTAAATGAACTAGTTAGAGAGTTGTTCATTTTCTTAGATCTCATAGAAGTATACAAGACACAATAAAAGCAAAATCGTTTTTGATTAAATCAAATCGATTCATGAAATTTATAGCCACGGTTTGCAAAGATTGCATTCCTTATTATATGTTTTAGTTCATGAACAACCCTATTTTACAAAGTAACCTACTTAAGTATGCAAACGGGTACGCGTACTTAAGTAACCGGATTGAGTTTTTTTTCACTTCCAAACTCCAATAGAAATTCATGGACATGAACTATCCGCCAGTATGCATACGGGTACGCATACTGTCCCAGATTTCCAACAACCGCCAGTACGCATACGGGTACGCATACTTTGGGTTCCTGGTTTTGGATTTTTACACAAATGTGAAAACACACTATGCTTATATCCAAAGATGGTCACACGTTCTAAACTCTCATTTCAATCATTGAAACTTTCTTAGAGGATGTTATATAGTTGTTATTCACAAACTATTTTTCATCAAAATGATTTTCAAGTTATTGAAATAATCAACATGACTTTCGTCACGAGTAAAGATGAACTTGGTCAAAGAGAAAGCTCACCAACACACATTTCGAGAAATAGATAAGCGAGATAAACTCGGATCGAAATAGCAAATGTGTATCATCGAAGTCTATATAGCAATACGACTTTTCTCTCAAGATAGAAGATAGAATAGATAGACTTTTGAGTGATAGATAAGTTCAAGTCTCCATATACCTTTTTGTCGATGAAGTTCCACCAGTTCCTTGAATAGTTCTTCGTCTTCGCATGATGAACATCGTGGAGTCTTGAGCTCAGCTACACTTATTATCCTAATCCGAGACTTAGCTATAAATAGACTAGAAATCAAGACTTATAGTTTTGGAAACTAAACTTGACAAACAAGCTTGAGATAACAACGCTTGCGAGTTCGACCGAGCAGTGCTCTAACACCTAAACACTGCTTTATTATGTGGATGACACTCCAAAGGAAGTTGAAGACCAGATATAAACTTCTTTCATGGGGATTGGATGTGAACCCAGCCTGTCTGTTGTGTAATGAAATGATAGAAGATGACTACCATCTATCCTTAAAATGCAGATATTCTACCACCATCTGGAACAGGTTGCTAAGGCGCTTGGGTATAAGAGGTTGTAGATATTCTTCTTGGGAATAAATAATCACCTGGTACATTAAACATATTAAAGGCAAGAAGGATGTAGGCACTCTCATGAAGCTTTATTTCAATGCTTTCGTCTATCATATTTGGTGTGAGATAAATAAGAAGATTTTCTCTCAGAGAAGCAACACTTATGATTCCATCTACCACAGAATCACTGAAGAGGTGAAGTTAAAAATGGATACTCATTCTATCCTAATCCGTGATATATCTGAGAGCAGAATCCTCTTCACTAATTGGAACTGTGACACAACATTCATCACTTCTTCTCAGGTAGAATACACCTGGGTGAATCCAGCTAATGGAGAAGTGTCCATATACACTGATGGTTGTCTCTCAGACAGTGATGCTGGTTTTGGTTCTATTATAAGAGATGAAAATGGAGTCCCTTTGGATGTTGTTGTAGGTAGTTCAGAGCCACTTACCCTTAGTCAACATGACCTTCAAGGAGTGGAAGCTGGCTTCAAATTGGCAGTCATTAAGAATCATACCATAGTTTCTCTAAGGTCAGACACTATAACTGCAGTCTCTTACTTATTGAGTCCCAACCCTAAACCTCCTTGGAAGTGTCGCATCACCATACTTAAGAATCAATCAAGCATCTGCGTGCTATGTTTTAGAATTGTACGACCCAACACACTTATAGGGAAGCAAACAGAGCAGCGAATATGTTTGCTAGCTTATATCATGCAGGGGATTTCCTGGAGATTGCACCTAACACCTTTACTGAAGAAATGAGGAAGATTGTCGAAGAAGATGTCATCGGAAAAGTGTACATTAAAGAGTAACTATGTTTTTGGTTTTTTGGTCTGTTGTCTAGACCTGTTGCCAGTTTTGTTCTTTTTCCTTTTTTTTTCTTTTTTCTTTGTAGGTTGGGGTCTCCTTAACTCCCTCTCTTTTCCAAAAAGAGAAAAAAAGAACAGATCTATTAGTAAAGTTACACTAGAGCTTATTCAAAGTGGCTTGATTGACTAGACACGAGTAGAGAGCTTATTATACGAAGTGACTTTGGATTTTAATGGACTTGTTGAACTTATAACTTGTCTAGGATTGTTAATAAACATATTTTGAAAAAGATTCATTTTCACTAGTGGAGAAAGACCCCTAATCATTCCCATCCTCATTGTTCACATTCCAATTTTCAGTAATTAAATCAACAACTTTAGCTCAACTCTCCCTTAGAAACGAACCTATTTATCATTATATTATTATTAGTATAAGAAAAGTAAGGAATATATCTTTTGTGAGTTTGACACCTCAACATACTTCTGTGTTCGATCATCATATTGAAGTCCTTTGTAAGGACCTTTAACTCTTGCAATTGAAACACTGGGTGAAGTTTGAATATTGATAGTGCCCGTAAATAGTATATAGGAAGCTCGTTGAGATGGTCATGAGGAATTTGACACAGGTAAAATTTAATCAATCAACTTTTTATCCAAGAGTTTTTATTGTAATGCATAGATGACGTTACATTTCCAGAACGATTTTTCGGCTGTTTTTCTTAACATTCTCTTAAAATGATTTTGGGAAACTAGGTGTGCCTCCATTGCTACCTAGTCACTGAAACAACTGAGATATAGTCGTAGTCATCAGTGTATTGGCTACTATGCCATAAACCTTTTCAGTATGGTGTATTTCATCCCAGACATATTTTCTCGGGTCGGGGCACGATAACAGATTTCCAGCTTTGCATATAATCCCTAGATCAATTGTTCCTGTTACGCAACATCCTTTCTCCATGTTTTCAAATCCTTTATGGTACATCCCATGGACAGTTCATAAACAAAAAAAAGTCAGCTCTATAAGAAGAACCGGTGCTTTAAAATGTAATATTAAAAGTTTGTTTGAAACGTCAAAAACCAGAATGTAATTACCGTATAGGTTTGGATTTTGAATGATATTTAGAAGAGGACTTTAAATATCTGCATACACCAACTTTATCCCCTTAAGCTCTATACTCAAATGGTAGGCAACCACTAGGAAGAACCCCAGCTAATACTATATTTATCGCACCCAAACTGTAAAGCTCGATTAGGAAATTTCTGGCAATACCAAGGAGAAAATCCTCGTATTCAGCTACCGTAAATTGAAGTGACCGTACGGGAACGGTGAAGTAATTCAGGATGAAATCGTTCGTTCCAATGATAATATAGTAAAATGATTCTCTTGTTATCTTTACTGCGCCATCCTTTCCAAGAAAGGATGATAATTTCTTCAGGTACTCTTTGAAGTATTCTAATTTTTCAGATATAGGTATCACAGCCTGCGTGCACAAGAGAGGTAATTTGCTAAGGATGGGCGCGTGTACATGTTATAATCAATGGCTTAAACTAGCACAATCAATCAAGATATGAAAATGTAAATGAAATCAATCAAATCAAGCGCACACACAACACAAGGATTTATAGTGGTTCGATCAAGATGATCTACATCCACTTGCAAAGACGACGAAATGATTCCACTATGATGATCAAACAAGTTTACAAGGTTTCTCCCAAATCCCCTCTCAAGAACTCTTCCCTCCTTTGTGCCTCACACTCTCTTAAGAACTACATTAGTTTCTCTCTCTATTATAACCCCTAGACCCCTTTTATATTTGACCTAAGTTTACAAAATAGAGTAATAGACTGTTGAGCCAAGTCCAAGGAGTAAGCCCAACTGAATACTACACGTGTATTCAAGGCATACACAACAAATCTCCACCTTGACTTCAATAATATCACCATTCATCATTTTCCATCATCTTATTCGCTTATCCCTTACAAGGGATCTCAACACTTGTTGACACCAACCAATTCCAAGCAATGCTTGAACTTGATACTTGGAGCTGACTTTGTCAACATTTCTGCAGGGTTGTCCGTTGTAGGAACCTTAAGCATAGCTATCTTCCCTTCTTCAACGGCATCCTTGATGAAATGACACCTGACATCGATGTGCTTTTGTCTCTTTGGTCTTGTAACTATCTCCCAAGTGTCATTCTTGTCAAGAAACTCAACTTCTTCAATCATAGAAGTTTCTCATTTTGCTGATTATTCACCATTGATTGCTTCTTTATAGGTTCTTAGCTCATCCCTATCTATGCCCTCACCCACTAAAAGTGCATACGCAACCAAATCAGCATGGCCATATCTCTGAGGTGGCCTGATTTCCATCATCACTCTGTCTCTAGCAAGATTATACTGATGATCTTGTGCTTCATATTCCTGGGCCGGCTCTTGCACAATTTCCTGATCATCCTCACCGGAAACAACAGTCTCATTGTTTCCTTGAACTTGTATCTCAAGTTCTACCTTTTCACCTAGCTCCACCTTATCACCAACACTCTCCTCAACTCTTATATTTAGTTCTTCATTCTTTGGCCTCAACATTGCTCATCAAATGTCACATCTCTACTAATAAGAAACTTGTTTGATATTTCTCTAGGACACCATAACTTGTAGCTTCCCCTCATTCACATGAGCATAGGCTGAATATCCAAAAACCTTCAAGTCTTCATAGTTATCATGTGAACCTGTCCAAACTTCATTTGGAGTCTTACACTCTATAGCAGTCGATGGAGATCTGTTCCCTAAATAAGCCGATGTGTTTGCGGCTTCGTCCCAAAACTTCCTTGGTAACCCAGCATTGGAGAGCATGCACCGTGCCTTCTCCACTATGGTTCTGTTCATCCTTTCTGCAACACCATTTTGCTGTGGTGTTTTTCTGACTGTGCGGTGTCTCACAATCCCTTGCTCCTTGCAGAAATCATCATACTCACCCCCACAAAATTCCAAACCATTGTATGTCCTCAAGCATTTGATTTTTCTTCCGGTTTGTTTCTCAATCATAGTCTTCCATTGCTTGAACTTGACAAAAGTTTCATCTTTGTGTTTAAGTATGAATACCCATACCTTCCTTAAGAAATCATCAATGAATGCCAACATATATCTACCACCACCATGTGACTCCACCCGAGAAGGAGCCCAAAGATCAGAATGAATATAATCCAAAATACCCTTGGTGTTATGAATAACTATACTGAACTTGACTCTACACTGCTTCCCAAACACACAATGTTCGCAGAAATCAAGCTTACCAGTTTTATGACCATAAAGCAATCCCTACTTGCTCAAAACATCCAACCCCCTCTCACTCATATTCCCTAACCGCATATGCCACAACTTGGTAGTATCGTCTTCTGAAATTGAAGAACATACATCTGCATCATCTGTAACAGTAGTACCTTGCAGTGTATAAAGACATACACAACAGTACACACATGCAATATTGCACTGAATTGATGAACTTACAAACAATTTTGAAGTAACAACATCATAATAACCTGTTGCAGCTGAAGCAAAGGCAACTCCGGTAGCAAAATCCTCAATACCTAAAGTTGGGTCCAGATATGCGGGTATCGAATTTTTAATCCCTAACATCTGTGACAAGAAATCTGTGACCAACCTACCGTTGCAAAAACGTCCAGTCGGTTTTCCTCCTTCAAAATCTTGGCCGTATGGTAGAAAGTTACCTTTTACCAAGGTTAGAATTTGGTTGTTATTGCCTGCATCAACTGCGGAGTCTCCGAACACGATAAGTCCTGGAAATTTATTTGTTCCCGTGATTTCAAGAACTGAAAATACGAGTATGTTAAGAACAACACATAGTAGTAGCCTATATTGGATTGACATTTCCTAATGCTTACTACTGAGTAACCTTATTAGAACCGAACAAACATCGATTCTTTTATAGGATAGGAAATCACAAAGAAAGAATAAAAGAAAAGAACTAATGGAAGTCGCACAAAAAATAAAATAACAAAGCAGCATGAAGCAAGAGAGACTGGTGGAAATCACGATCACACCTTATCTTTTCCCATTATGCTTTTCTTTTTCTTTGTGAAGCAAAGGACAAAATTTAGGATCACTGAAACATTGGCGGAATTACAAAAAGATATTAGAGAATTACAGCATCCTAGTTAAAAATGTCAGAGTTTGGAGCCCCTTCTCATATGGTGCTCCAATTGAGCGAATATCCAAACTTATGCCAAAGCTTATGAGAAAGTAGTTCCACGCTCTGAAGGTTACATGTAAAAAATCTGGTATCATTCGTCGAGATGGGCATCAAGTAATTTGAAGCAGGTAAGCGTAATTAACAAATTAGTTCTGACCCAACAATAGATATTGTGTATCCAAGAGTTTTTATTGCAGTGCACAGATACTATTACATTTACAGATTGGTTTTTATATGGATGTGTTCTTCGGATATGTTTCTTAACCCTCTCCGTTGTTAGCTAGTAGTCACTTAATTAATTGAGATATGGTCGTATTTATCAGTGTATTGGCTAATATGCCATAAACCTTTTCAGTTGGGTGTACTGCATCAAAAAATACATATTTGCCTGGATCGGGGCAAGATAATGCATTTCCTGCTATGCATGGAAACCCAAACTCAACTGTTCCTGTTGCACAACATCCTTCCTCTGCGTTTTCAAATCCTTTATATTGTACCCATGCAAAATTCATAAAAAAAATGAAAGGAAATGGTTAGGTACATAGTGCATTAAGTTGTCATAGTTCAAAGTTTGGTTAAAACATCAAAAACAAGAATTTACCGTATAGATTTGGATTTTGAATGATATGTAGAAGAGGATTATAGATATCTGCGTACACCAGTTTGATCCCCTCAAGCTCTATACTCAAACTCCACACCAGATTTTGTAACTTGACATTATAGTCTATACTAGCTTTTTTTATCTCTTCCAAACTCGGTCTGACAGGAACAAGATCCAAAGTTTTTACTATTGGTAGGCAATCATTAGGAGGAAGCCCGACAATTACTATTTTTCTAGCACCCAAACTGTGAAGCTCGATAAGAAAATTTCTTGCGGTACCAAGGAGAAAATCCTGGTATTCATCTACTGTAAACTGAAATGACCGTCCGGGCACAGTGAAGTAATTCAGGACGAAATCGTTCGTCCCGATGCTGATAATGTACAATGATTCTCTTGCTGTCTCTGCTGCAGTATCATTTCCAAGAAAGGACGTTAACTTTTCCAGGTACTCTTTGAAGTAATCCAATTCTTTGGATAGAGGTATCACAGCCTGTGTGCAAAAGAGATGGGTAATTTTATAAGAATAGATGTGTGTGTGTGTAAGAGTGCACTAGATGGATGAACTTACTAATATTGTTGAAGTAGCAACATCAAAACCAGTTCCAGATGAAGCAAAGGTAACTCCGGTAGCAAAATCTTCAATACCAAATGCTGGATCCAGATATGCAGGTATGGAACGTTTAATCCCTAACATCTCTGACAGGAAATCGGTAGGCAACCGCCCATTGCAGAACCGCCCAGTGGGTTTCCCACCTTCGAAATCTTGTCCATATGGTGGGAAGTTAGCCTTTATCAAGGTTAAAACTTGATTGTTATTGCCCGCATCAACTGTGGAGTCTCCGAACGCGATAAGCCCAGGAATTTTATTAGTTCCTGTGATCTCCAGAACTGCAAATACAAGTATATTAAGAACACAGAGTAGTAGACTATACTGGGTTGACATTGCTAATGCTTGCTATCAACTAAACTCTTTAGAAGTGAAGTGACTAATGTCGATCCCTTATGTAGGAAATATCTAAAACTGCCCCTTGTGGGAAAATAGCACTACTACAAGGAAATCAATGTAAAACTCCTTTGGCTTCCAGATATAATTGGAAAAGTCTCAGTTTGAGCAAGTCAATAATTTTCTAGTAATGTCAAAAATGATTCTGTTGGGGAAAGGAGTCCCTCTCTGTGGAAGAAGCTGTGGAAGCTGAAGGATTCAAATGTTTGTGTGAAAAGCTTTTGAATGAGAATTTTGCAGGTAGCAGAAAAGCTAAGTACTAGGATACATGAGATCTCCCCCAGCTGTGCTATGTTGAATAGTGTAGATGAAATCCTATCCCATACTTTGTGTGGCTGTACTTTACTAGGGCTGTGTGGTTTTGAATGGGTTGTGGGAACGTAGGACAAGAAGGGGCAGGGAGTGGTATGGATCAGTGGATCCAGTCTTGGTATGAACATGATACTGTTAGTCCTATGGATAACATGGACTTAATGCGTCTAATGATAGCTTAAAGTTACTTATTTAAGTCGGAAATGGTTGGAATTACAGGAACAATAAAATTACCAAACTGAGAATCAAAGCTTATAAAATGACCAGTACACCCATCTTGTTGCAGCTGTGAAACTGCATTTTGTTTGGCCTGTTTAATTGCGATGTCAACCCCAGCAGCTTTGCTCATCTTCGCCTGCTGACTCCAACTACCAATCTCAGCAGCTTTGCTCATCTTCGCCTGTTGAATCACACTATCAATCGCAGCAGCTTTGCTCACCTTCGCCTGTTGAATCACATTACCAATCCCAGAACCTTTGCTCATCTTCACCTGTTGAATCACATTACCAACCCCAGCATCTTTGCTCATCTTCGCCTGTTGAATCACACTATCAATCCCAGCAGCTTTGCTCATCTTCGCTTGATGAATCATAATATCTGTTCCAGAAGCTTTGCTCATCTTCGCCTGTTGAATCACACTACCAATCCCAGCAGCTTTGCTTATCTTCGCCTGTTGAATCACACTATCAATCCCAGCAGCTTTGCTCATCTTCGCTTGTTGAATCATAATATCTATTCCAGAAGCTTTGCTCATCTTCGCCTGTTGAACCACACTACCAATCCCAGCAGCTTTGCTTATCTTCGCCTGTTGAATCATAACATCGATTCCAGCAGATTGACTTACTGGAACCTCCATTATTAACAACGTAAAGTGAGACCATGTAAGGTTAAACAAATGAAAGAAACATTGAAACTAAACAAGAAAGCGAAATAGATGCTTACCGTTGAACTGCACGAAGAAGTTCTAACAGAGTTTTTCTCCACATCTTGGGAGGAAACATTCCTGCAAAAAGAAAAATGAGGAAGAAAGGTTTATAAAGAAAATACTGAAAGGGAGAGATATATAAATATTAAGACACATGCAGAGAGTTGCACATCAAGGAATTCTGTAAAAAATGATTTTGTTAGATGGAACAATTTGTATATCCAGTCTCATATCCACATTGACACGTACATAAGAAAATCCAACAGCAGACTTGTGGCACAGGCTCATTTACGGAAATTCAATCATCAGTTATTTGATATTCACCTATTTCTCTTTCGATATTAAGAATCACACAGCACACCCAGTTTCTCGTTATCATGAGTCTGACACTTCAAAAAAATCACATAAAATTTTGTTGTATCAAGGAAAAAGAAGCACACAAAGGCATGATAGCTGGAGAGAGCGATTTGATCTAGTTAACGAAAAAGCCAAAAAACAATTAACCAATTAAATCCTAAAACTACCTAGCGGAATCTCATCATGCGACTTCACAACAACTAAAACAAAAATTTAATTACTTCCTCTTACATTCTGGTAAATAATTACTAGGGGGTCCAGGACCCTATGAATTCAATTTATATATGATTTAACTAAGGTGTATGTAAATACATCCAGATTGTAGAGTTACACTTGATGTATCCAAAAAGGCAAAAAAACAAAGAAATTAGATGTTTGTAAAATCTGGATGATGAATTTGTGAAATGACGCCCAATTGTTACACTTCATGTTGGCAAAAAGTCCGACATGTGCATTCCCACTGGTAGAACGATCACTCCTCCAAAAAAGGTATACTAATGTCATATTCTTCACAAAACAAAGATATCCACACCATCTTGTTTCGATTCTCAAAGAATGGCATCTAATGGCTAATGGTGAATATAGACTCTTAACATTGAAAAAGGCTTGAGATCATGGTTGCAAAGCTTGACATAACTATCTCTATGATTCCCCCAACTTTACCAAAAGAATTTAAAAATGAAAAAACATCCTATCTACGCATACCACCCTGATTCAGTTCAATGCGCGTATCTACCGAGCTGCTAATGTAAGTTTATGTAACTAAACACGTTTGTTCAGCCTGTTGTAATGCACTTATGACTAATCTAAGCTGCCCGTCTAACAAGTTTCAACCCCAGCAAGTTATTCATCTTATAGAGAAGACCATAATATGACCGCTAAATGCAAACGCATGAAGCTCAAATTATCTTAAACCTAATCGGTTTACTTCATCTTTATATAGTTCATTCAGCAATTTCAGCGAACACTTTAAAGACCACTAATCTAAACCTTCACAAGATACCAACATTGGAAAAAAAAATCATTTGCATATACAATCAATTTAATTGAACCAAGAGATTCTTTACCTCGGGGATTGCTCTGAAAGTATTAAAGAGTCGTCTGAAGGAAGTGTTGAAGCGAAAGAAGGTATTGAATACTTGAATTTATTCTTTTTCTTCGCTGCAAGAAAAGCTCGTGAATTTTTGGTCGGTTTCCGATGAGAATTTTGGGTTTTGATTGGTAGAGTAGATTGTGCTGAATTCTGAACAGAAGGCAGGGAATCCATTAGCAGAAAACCCTGGAGTTAAGCAGTTGAGCTCCTTGTCCTTGTAATTTCGGTGGAAGTCTGGAAGAACTATAAGTCTATAATTGGCAATTAGCTCAATCAATCCTGCTATGGGTTTAGCCGGTCAAGGTGTAAGCCCAACTTAAAAGTTACGTTTGTGTTCTGTTTTTTTCTATTCTTTTGAAGGGGGTGCAATGTATAGAATACAAGACTTGGTCAAAACTTCCTCCTAGTTACCAATTTCAGGAGTACTTTACCATGTATCCCTGAAAATTAGTGTTTTTTTTTTTTTTTCTAAAGATGGTGGTTTAGGGAGCTTCGCTTATCAAAACCGTATCAATTTCACCAACTCCAACCTGTATTCCCGATGCAATACTGATTGAACGATAATTCGTATACACCTTCGGTGCTGAAGTGTAACTACCCGTTGGAATACCTTGCTCACTCGCCTATCAAACTAACTAAATATCACTCAAATTTCTCCATACATTCTAACTTTTCAACTAACAATTCCACAGCTTCTACCAACATAAACCCCAACTATATTTAATTATTACCTTATTCTGTTATTTATTTTTAGTCCTTGTGGTTAGCCGAAAATGAACTAATATTCCTACAAGCAACCAAACCCAGAAAATCGCGATTAAACTTCAGCAGGATGTCACTTGATAAAAGAGATCTTGCCTCCTATGTTACCTGGTATACCATCATCCTTAAACTCATCAAGCATTACAAAAAAAAAAAAATCTATCTCAGCAGGTTGGGTCAACCCTAACCTAGATTCAGAGAAATACAAATGGAACGGCTAAGGGAAATTCAGTACTCCGGGTGCATGCTTCATATGCAGGGACTCGGTTGCAAGAACTGTGGTGGAAATGGCGTAACCTTTGGGCATAACCATCGCGCTAATAGCTGAGTCATGGGACATGCTTACGGCGTCCAGGACAGCGTCAGAGAGGTATTTGCCAAAAGTGCAACTCTAAACAGATTCAGAAAACCTCATACGCTTCATAACTCTAATAGTAAACCACCTTGGTATATGGATGAAATAATTATCGAAATCAAACAGTGATGCGTAAAATTACACAATGTGTTATCCATCACAACTATAGGGAAGAAAACAAGCTTGTAATCTATATTTCAAGATATGAATTCAACAAGAACAAGTCTTGTAAGATTTAGACAATATGAGCTAGAAAAACTATCTAGGTTGATTATTTGAATCACTTTTTTTTCCTTAATTATAAAAAACATGATTATGATGCAGAAGTAAAAAATAAAGAAATAGACAGGAAATTTTGTTAACGAGGAAAACTGCAATATGCAGAAAAACTCTGCGCCTAGTTCAGTTTGAACACCACACTGTAGTAAGACGCTATAGACACTAGCCTACTATCATATTTCGGATTGAAATGTAGTTGAGATCGAATTAACCTTCCAAGAAATTCAGATTCAGTCGTGCTCGTTACGTCTCCTGAATCTCGCAAGACTGCAAGCACTTGAATCCCCTAGCTGGCGTCATTTACAGGCCTAAGAGTTTCTTCAGCCACAGTGAATGCTTTAAGCTATTTTTCCTCCATATTAAAGGTTTTGAAAGTCTTATATTTGTTTGAAAGACGTAAAAAGTAGATATCAAAACAAACTTGTAGAAGTAGAGTACGTTCATACTCTTCAAAACTTAAAGAGATAATTAATTTATTCTATAACAAAATCAACTAAAATTACACTAGATATATAATGTAAAACTTTCTTAAGGGTTTTGTTTGTATGGTAAAATTACTTCTACCCCAAACAAGAATTTTTGTGATGATTTTATTGAAGATTGACCCGCTGCTTCGATTTCCAATTGAATTGTATGGGGGGTACCTGCAAAAAAACCTCCGATGCTAAAGTCAGTTTTCGGATTTTTCACAGGAGTTTTTGTGGAAAGAATTGCATATCATCTTTGGGTTGTAAAACGTCCATTTATATGTTTACAAATTTTCCGTTTTAGATGCAGGCATGAATTGCAATAACTGGCCTTGCATGCCTCATACAATAACTGGCCCTTGCATGCCTCATGTAGTAATGGGCCCTGCATGCCTCCCTGTCATAATTGGCCCTGAATGCCTCCCTGTCATAACTTGCATTGACTGGTCCTGCATGCTTCCATAATATTCCTCATGGGTGTATAGAATTAACCAAAATGAAACAAAGGGTTTCCCAAACAAATGAATACAAATCCCAAGT
Organism: Papaver somniferum; assembly: GCF_003573695.1. NCBI lineage: Eukaryota > Viridiplantae > Streptophyta > Magnoliopsida > Ranunculales > Papaveraceae > Papaver > Papaver somniferum. The sequence continues at coordinate 77,565,744 of NC_039359.1, read as the reverse complement.
CCAAGAAGGAAACTTGCCTAACCCAAGAAGAGAGTTTCCAAAAGCCCACAGTGGGGCTGAGAAATCCGTAAAACTAATCAGCAGAGGCTGAAATATCCAGGGGCTATGGATTTAAAATGCGTCGTGCCACACCGAATCAGGGATACCATATTAAGTTACGACGAGATACACTGAATCGGGACTATGCTATTAAGTTAATTTGTGCCACATCGAAACAGGACTATGGTTTTAAATTGCTTCGTGCTGCACCATAGTAGCGCTGCTGCCAGACGGGATCGGTGGAGGTGGCCGCCGGCTGTAACCGCCGGCACAGTTGCCTGAGAAGACGCCGGAAACATTCTCGTGTAAGATGGCGTTGACGGAGGAGACGATCGTCGCCGGCATGCCGCCGACGAGCTGCTACTGAACCGGCGTCGGAGAAGATGAAGGTTCTTCCATGTGACGTCATGCTAACGCTTTTAACGGAATATTCCTTGGATAACCTAACGCCGCTACTAACTGCTGATGTTATCGCCTAGTCAGCTGCTGACCGTGCTTTGTTGATGACGTGTCAGCCTCCGGTTGGTCAATAGATGCTGACGTGGCACATCACGGTTCGACTACCTTGCTGACGTGGCACGTCCTTGTTCGTCCGCCTTGCTGACGTGGTATGACATGGATCGTCCTCCTTGCTGGAAAGGCACGGCATGGCTCGTCCTCTTTGCTGACGTGGCACCTTGCTGACATGGCACGCCCTGGTTCGTCCGCCTTGCTGATGTGGCGAGCTGATGTCGAAATGGTGATTTGGGTTCTCCACTCTGCTTGACAAGGAATCATGTGAATGGGCTTATATGTATGGTGCATTTGTGAGGCCTAGTCAGCCACATTTGGGTTATAAGAGGAGCATATTTGGCCCAATGATTCAATGAACCATACTTAGCTTATTATGAGGAACTTTTTAGGCCTAAGTTAACCCAATTTTGGTGTACAATAATAAGGGTACAAACATCGCCCCATCTTAATCCATAACTTGTTTTGGGTTAAGAAGTTCGGGTTCCCTCTGAATTTGCATTTTTTCTGGGGCGTTACATAACTCGCCCCCAAGCGCGTTGTTTGGAGTGTTATGCAACTCGCCCACATGGATGTAACGATTGCGCTGGAGTGTTACATATCTCGCCCCAAAATGGTTGAGGTGACATATAACTCCCCCCAGTATGTTTTGTGTCATGCTGCTCATGCTCACGCAAGGGTGCACTTCCTTGTTGCATTTCGCTCGCGCATGGAATGAGAAGTTGAGTTTTTATGCTATCTTGAATTCGCGCAGGGGGCCAATCCTGCTATTCAAGATGCGCGCAGAGTTGAGATGTGTACATTTTCACATGCCTGGACAGGTGAAAATGTTCGCCACATTTGTTGATGACCCATATGATGGAGATACAATTGGGATAGGGAAAGAAATGCTCGAACTGTGGATTCGCCCTATCTGCAAGGTGTCAGAGACGTTGCTGACAGTAGACTCGAACTGTAATTTGTTTTGCCATTTAGGATTGAATGCGGATTCGAACGCCCGCAGCAGCTTATAATTAAACACGAACAATTTTGATAAAGTGTGGAATACCAAAATAATGTTGAATCAAATTCCTGAATAGAAATAACAAGATAAATACCTACTGTGCGACAATAACTGCCTCATTAAAACCTTTGCGTGGAAAACCCTGAGGGATAAAACCAACATAAAGGAAAAAGAGTGTAGCACAGCAGGATTCGAAACTACTCCTAATGATAAAACTTCTTCAAGTGGAACGAATTCCATGTCTTTCATATTTTTGAATCTTGAGTACCATCGAGGTTCCTTAGTTAGTATGAGCTGCGAGACACTGGCCTGTCCACTATGTAAGGACCTTCCTAGTTTGTTCCGAGCTTCCCACAGTTAGGTTCCATTGTGGCTGCTCGGGTTTTCTTCAAGGCATATTCCCCTGGTTTGAATGACCGTTCCTTGACCTTACGATCATAGCTCAGCTTGATTGCCTGCTGGTATCGAACTAACTGCTGCAAGGCTGTTTCTCTTTGTTCTTCCAGAAACTCTTTATCCAAAGCTTGTATGCTGTCATAATTTCCAGATTTGACAGCGCAAGTTTTGGTAGTCTTGAGATATACCTCGGTGGGTATGACTGCCTCTGTCTCATAATCCAGTGTAAATGGTGAAAATCCAGTGGATCTTTTTGGGGTCGTCCGATAGGACCATAAGACTCCAGGGAATTCTTCTGTCAACTTCCCCTTCGCTTTCTCCAGCCTTTTCTTGAGATTGTCCATGATAACGCGATTGGTCGCTTCCGCCTGCCCGTTGCTCTGAGCATAGTAAGGAGATAAGAAATATGGCGAATATTCATGTTCTTGCAAAAATCTTTGATCACCCCAGAATCGAACTGCTTCCTATTTTCTGATATAATCGCGACTGGGATTCCAAATCTGCAGACGATATTCTCCCATATGAACCTTTTCACATCATGTATGGAAACGTATACCAGTGCCACTGCTTCGACCCATTTGGTGAAATAATCAGTAGCATCTAGTACGAATTTAACGCCTCCAGGATCTTTGGGAAGTGGTCCGACGATGTCCAGTCCCCACATAGAGAATGGACAGAGACTGAAAACTGGATGCAATTCGTTGGAGGGCCTTTTAGGAATCGGAGCATGCTCTTGGCATGTCACACATTTCTGCGCGTATTTTTTTTGCATCTTTCTGCATATACGGCCAGAAATACCCCTGGGTAAGTATCCTGTGCGCGAGACTGGGTCTTCCAGAATGGCTGCCACATATTCCTTCATGAGCCTCCGCCAATATTTGTTGCCCTTCTTCTGATGATATGCATTGTAAAAATGGCTCCAAAGCCACAGGTTTGTGGTATAGCTGTCCCTCGATCATCGAATATATATCCAAGCATTCTTTTTCACCTTTGAAGCGAGATGCTCATCTTATGGGAGTTCGTCGGTTGTCAAATACTGGATGTAATGCTGACGCCAGTATGCAACGTTTTCATCATGATTTCCTGAATCATCTATCACTGGACTGTCAACATCCATATTGTTGTCGATGTTCTCGGTATCTCCCTGTGTTGATGTAGCTACCCTCTCGCCCCCGCTAGCGTGTTCGCGAGTCAGAACAAAATGGCTGTCAGAGATGCTAGGTAACTCTTGGAAATCCACTACAACGAATCGTGGTCGCTGCCCAATAGAAAATTGTTCGAACTCGTTTGCCAGCCCCCTCATACGGTCCAGGTAAAGGGTGATCCTCTCTTCCTTGGCTCTGTAGGTCCCCCGAAACTAGTTAACTACTATCATGGAATCAGTTACCATCTTCACGTTCTTCGCATCTAACTGTTTGACATCCTTTAAACCGATAATTGCATCTTCATATTCAGCTTCATTGTTTGATGCCTGAAAACCCAGCCTGGTCGCTTTCTCGATCCTTGAAACTTCAGGAGTAAGGATGGCACATCCAACTCCAGCTCCACCAACATTCAATGACCCATCAGTAAATACGGTTCATAATGGTTCAGGTGTATCAACCTACATTGCGGACTCTCCCCCAGTCTGATCAGTGGCTGACTCTATGGGTTTGAACAGCTCCTCCTCTTCTGTAGCAACCGTCTTTATATCGTCCACAGGAAAATATGCTAGCAGTGCAGCCGGGGCGTGTCCCTTCTCTGCAGTTATGGTTTCGTACTTGATTTCATACGCCCCCAGAAAATTTGACCATATGGCTAGTCGGCTAGAATCATCAGCATGTTCCAGGATTCTCTTCAGCGGGTATTCGGAGTAGACTACGATCTGCCTCCCTTGGAAATAAGGCTTGAGGCGACGAGATGCATGCAACAGTTCAAGTGCTATATTCTCAATTTTCTTGTACCGTGTTTCCGCCACCGTCAAAGATTTACTGACGAAGAAAACAGGCTTTTCATATGGATCTGTAACAAACAGCACTGCACTTACATCGTTCTCCGTTGCGTCCAGATAAACTCCGATAGGTTGTCCAGTTTTTGGACTCACCAAAACTGGGGAGATTGACAAATACTGTTTGATCTCATTGAAAGCTTTCTCGCACTCATCCGTCCAGCCAAAATTCACCGCTTTCTTCAAAACATCAAAGAATAGTTTGAATCGATCCGACGAGCGTGAAATGAAACGATTCAAAGATGCTAATCGTCCTGCTAGCTTCTGGACCTCCTTCTTCGTTCTCGGGGATGGCATTTCTCTGATGTCTCTGATTTGCTTTGGATTTGCCTCGATTCCTCTATGCGTCATCAAGTATCCAAGGAACTTTCCCGAGGATAGCCCGAACGAATATTTTGCTGGATTGAGCTTCATTCAATATTGCCTCAATATATCAAACGTCTTCTGCAGATCAAGGAAATGTGACTCCTTTTGCTCAGATTTCACTACCATATCATCGATATATACTTCCATCGTCCTCCCAATCAGATCTTTGAACATATGGTCTACCAAATGTTGGTAGGTTGCCCCAGCGTTCTTTAACCCGAACGGCATTACAGTATAGCAGTAAACTCCTCTGTCATTCACAAACGCAGTATGCTCTTGATCTTCCTCGAACAAAGGTATTTGGTTATACCCTGAGAAACCGTCCATGAATGATAGTCTCTTGTACCCTGAGGTTGCATCCACCAAATATTTTATCTTCGGTAGCGGGTATGGATCACTCGAACATGCTTTATTTAAATCAGTAAAATCGATACAGACGCTAATTTTACCATTCTTCTTTGGAACGGGTATGACATTAGACAGCCAGCGAGGATACTGCACTAGTCTAATAAAGCCTGCTTCCAACAACTTTTTGACTTCTGCAGTAACTCCATCTTTTTTTCCTTTCACCATATTCCTGATTTTCAGACGAACTGGATGGAACTTCTAATCGATATTCAGCCTGTGGCAGGATACATTCGGATCTATCCCAGGCATCTCATCAAAACTCCATGCGAAAACGTCGGCGTTTGCCCTTAGCAATGTAACCAAACCATCACGTTCATGTGCAGGCAGATATGCCTCTACGAACGTTGTTTTGTGCTTCTCATCTCCAATCTGGACCTCGATCAGTTTCTCAACTGTTGGGGGTTCAGTTGCGTCCTCTCCCACATATGATTCTGGAGGGAGAGGGTTCTGTAATTGCTATTTCTGCTCGACTCGCATGATTTGGTTCCCACTAACTTCTGACTTCTTGTACTCGTCCATAGCACTCTCGTGACACTTGTGAGCGGGCATCTGGTCACTCCTAACTTTTACGACTCCTTCAGGGGAAATAAACTTTTAAAAAATGATGATATGAGGATGTGACTGCACCGACCTCATGAAGCCAGTCTCGTCCTACGATTGCATTGTAGGGAGCTCTACAGTCAAGCAGTAAGAAATTGCCTATAACAGACTTGTCATCCACTGTTATAGGTATCTTCACTTTTCCAATCGCCTTTGTAACTTCGCCACTGAAACCGATAATTGGATTTTCATCCTCCTCGATCAAGTCGTGTGGTAGATTCATAGAGGAATAATCTCCTGAAAACAACACGCTCACTGAGCTCCTTGTATCCACTAGAATCCGGTGTACACGAAACATGCCAATCCAAGCAGTTATAACGATAGCATCATTGTGTGGAGCATATACACCTATCATGTCTGCTTCAGAGAACTCGATATTTTTGCACCAAAGCTCCCAAATTTCTGCTCCATTTCCACTAACAAAATCGATATAATTTATCAAGTACCATTCTTTTAACTTCCTGAGATTTCTCCTGCTCTCATCTTCTGATGCCCGCCTGGTCATTAAATGGATCCTGGCGTGACTGACGTTAATCACATGTGTTGTGCCAAACTGTCCAGGGCCTTTTCCAAAATCCTTCTTCACATACTCGTGTAGCTTTCTAGCGTCTATCATCTGCTGGACCTCGATCTTTAAAGCGCGACAGTTCTCAGTCTTGTGACCATAGTCTTTATGAAACTTGCAGTATTTGCTTTTATCACGTTTATCACGTGTATCTGCTGGCAAAGGACAAGGGGGGATCAAATCCTTGATGATTTTCTCATACAAATCTGTAAGCTGTATGTTCAATGGTGTCAGCTTCATATCATGATATTTCTGGAATCCAGTTTCCATTCGTTCACCTTGGTTCTTCCCTCGTTCTTCACCTCGATCATTGTGCTGGCCGCTCAAATGGTTCTTCGACTTGTCTTTCCTCCCATCATTTGGATGATTGGATGATCTGTTAACATGTCTCGTCTATAGAGCTTTGGAATCATCCTCCACTCGAGCATATTCTTCCACTCGATCATACAGTCCCTCCAGAGTCTTTGGTGTTGTCTTGACCAAGGAACCGTACACAACTCTTTGATCGTACTGGTATGCCTGCTTGTAAGCTTCGATGAAGATTTGATCGTTTGCACCATCTAAATTTGCTAACTCTTGCTTGAAGCATCAACTAAACTGCATGATGCTTTCCTCCTTCTGAATTCCTAGAAGGAACAAATCATGGCATCCCTTTCGATCGCGTCTGTTGTACTTGTAGTGGGAGAATAATTCTTCAAGCAATTCATGGTAAAGTACCGATCGACTGTGCAGGGAGTTTATTGAACCACTTTATTGCTCCTCCAGCCAGTGACTTTGGAAACATTTTGCACATCAACTCTTCACTGTGCTGCCATAGAGCCATGGCAGTTTCATAGTATAAAACATGTTGATCTGGATCATCTGTTTTCTTATCGAATTCTGGCAGCTTTGGAACTAGAAAATTCATTGGCCGCCGGAATTCTCTGATATTCATCTTGAAAGGGGCTCCTGCAGACCGATGCAACCGGTATATCTTTTCTTCTCTGGACTGCTTTTTCGACGTTACTTTCTCGATCATATTGTAAAGGAGAGCTTCTGTTATTGCGCTCACGTCGCCATCTGAGGAACTGTCTTCCTGCTCATAATCTCGGTTTTCTGGAATATGAGCTTTAGATCTTATTCTTTTCTTTTGGGTAAAGTAGGCTCTCTTCTAGCTCTGCCTTACTCCGAACGAGCATAGTAATCGTGCGAAAATTCTCTCTCATTGTGCCGATCTCGAACCTCATCTCCGTCATTCATGAGACGTTTTGAATAGTTGATAGTTCTGGCCGCACTCTGCTGAGTTACGGCTGGTCGGGTGCTTGCTCACCGAGGTTGTACACGACTTCGTTTAGGTAAGTCTCCAGTGACCAACAGATTTTTCTGTGGTCGATAAAAATCGACCACCTCTCTGTTTTGGTCTGCAGCTGGTGGGCTAATTCGATTTCCAAGACGCTGCCATACAGAATGACTCCTCTGCTTGTTCAGATTACCAGTCCTAGGTCGAGATTGGTTCTCACGTTCCAATCTCAGGATAGCGTTTTCCTTCTCCAATTCGTTCAGATGATTGCGCAACAGTTCTTCCTCTGTACTAGGAGTCTTGGTGCACCCATCTTGCAGGTCCTTTTGATCGCCATTCCTCCTAGACGGGATACCGAACACATGCCCTCTGTTTCCTCGAACTTGTGGGTTTTCCCTATCAACATTCATTCCTTCGTCACCGATCACTGGTTGTTTTTCCTTCTCCGATTCAGATCTGGAGTTCTGTCACGGAAACGATCTCGATCTCGTCCATGATCCAGGGATCTGTTGTGTGCATGATCTCGACCCTACCTGTTTCCAGTGGGTACTGCTGGGGATGACTGAACCTCAATTTCGTGCCTTTTAGCTTCGTCTCTCCTGTGTTGTTGGGAATCGCTGTCCGAATCGTTCCTCCGTGCAGTCTGTCTTATTACTGCCATAACTCGATTTGGTAAAACACGATTATTTTTTCTCGAAAACCTTGGTCGGAACCAATGTTTGTATGGTAAAATTACTTCTACCCCAAATACGAATTTCTATGATGATTTTACTGAAGATTGACCCGCTGCTTCGATTTCCAATTGAATTGTGTGGGGTGGGGGGGGGGGGGGTTACCTGCAAAAAACCCTTCGATGCTAAAGTCTGTTTTCGGATTTTACACATGAGTTTTTGTGTAAAGAATTTCATACCATCTTTGGGTTGTAATACGTCCATTTATATGTTTACAAATTTTCCGTTTTAGATGCAGACATGAATTGCAATAACTGCCTTGCATGCCTCATTCAATAACTGGCCCTTGCATGCCTCATGTAGTAGTGGGCCCTGCATGCCTCCCTTTCATAACTGGCCCTGCATGCCTCCCTTTCATAACTTGCATTGACTGGTCATGCATGCTTCCAGAATCTTCCTCATGGGTGTATGGAATTAACCAAAATGAAACAAAGGGTCTCGCAAACAAATGAATACAAATCCCAAGTCCAAGAAAGAAGCTTGCCTAACCCAAGAAGAGAGTTTCCATAAGCCCACGGTGGGTCTGAGAAATCCGCAAAGATAATCAGCAGGGGCTGAAATATCCATGGGCTATGGATTTAAACTGCGTCGTGCCACACCGAATCAGGGCTACCATATTAAGTTACGACGAGGTACATTGAATCGGGACTACGCTATTAAGTTACTCTTTGCCACATCGAAACAGGACTGTGGTTTTAAATTGCTTCGTGCTGCACCATAGCAGCGCTGCTGCCGAACGGATGCGGCTGGACAGCTAGCTGCTGCCGCACGGGATCGGTGGAGGTGGGGTGGAGGTGGCCGCCGGCACAGTTGCATGAGAAGACGCCGCAAAAGTTTCCATGTAAGATGGCGTTGATGGAGGAGACGATCGTCGCCTGCATGCCACCGGCGAGCTGCTACTGAGCCGGCGTCGGACAAGATGAAGGTTCCGCCATGTGACGTCATGCTGACGTAGTTGACGACGTTGGGAAGATGCTAACGCTTTTAACGGAATATTCCTTGGATAACCTAACGCCGTTACTAATTGCTGACGTTATCACCTAGTCATCCGTTAACCGTGCTTTGTTGATGACGTGTTAGTCTCTGTTTGGTCAATCGATGCTGATGTGCACATCACGGTTCGACTACCTTGCTGACGTGGCACGTCCTTGTTCGTCCGCCTTGCTGACATGGTTGTGTTGTCGTGGCACTTTGCTTACGTGGCACGACATGGCTCGTCCTCCTTGCTGACGTGGTAGTGATGACGTGGCATCTTGATGACGTGGCATGACATGGCTCGTCCTCTTTGCTGACATGGCACCCCCTGGTTCGTCCGCCTTGCTGATGTGGAAATGGTAATTTGGGTTCTCCACTTTGCTTGATAAGGACCCATGTGAATGGGCTTCTATGTATGGTGCATTCCACATTAGGGTTATAAGAGGAGCATATTTGGCCCAATGAACCATACTTAGCTTATTATGAGGAACTTTTTAGGCCTAAGTTAGCCCAATTTTGGTGTAAAATAATAAGGGTACAAACAGATTTGTATAACACATAAAATAATCTTTAATTGACCTTATAGCAGAAGAGCAGAAGAGAATGACCTTAGAATATATAAGGATTATTGTAATCACATAAATACATGTTGCATAACTATTTAAGAAGAAGATAACCAACATGTGCTTTACCAACTCGCAAGTAAAATCTTCCAAGTATCATTCTTGAAGAACCGAAGTAGTGGAAATAATCTTACGTAGAACAGACAATTTTCCAAGGGATGATTTGTCTAGCTACATAAATCCTATCTTTATAGTGAATGAGAAAGACTAGGTTGGTTGAATTCTAAGAAAGTTCGTGAGATAGTTTCCTTGTAAAAATCCCTAATTTATATTGAGAGTCTTTTCTAAGTTGTACAATTTTTAACATAGATAATTAAATAAATAATTACTATCATAAATAGTATTTTTATAATTGTGTTTTAATAAATAAGATTAGTTACAACTTGCTTTATGAAGGAATAAAAAACATTACACACTTTGAATCGAAACTATCCAAATATGGCACTAAATTGTTTGTGGAAGAATAGTTATCTTTCCTAGAAGTGAAAACATCAAACATGATTAAAATAGGCATAAATGTTTTTGTTGTTTAGTTCGCGGACTGTTGCTGAAAGTTCGTGTATTGTTTCTTATTCATGAACCGAACCTTTAGCTACACTTGTCAGCTTTAGTAAAGCACTCATAACTTCTTCGTTATAACTCGGCGGAATTGAGTGATTCTTGGATCGTTGGACTCGTCTTTTCATTATCTACAATATGAAGACCATTTCATGGTCAAAGGTCATTCGCACTAAAGTCTTAGGCTCAAATTTCCTAGGGTGTATACACAAATGTATATTTATTTACCATCATAGAAATTGTTTCAAAACATGATCAATTTGTTTCAATAGATTAGAAAGGTATAAAAAATATAGTTCAAAAATAAATCAGTCTCCACATGCCTTTATTGATGAAATCATCTTCAAGGATATTCAATGATTTTTGATACTCAACTACCATTATCAAATCCTACTCCGAGACTGACTTTAGTAGACTATAAATCAAGATATAGTTTTTGATCAACTATATTTTAAAACAAGCTTGATGTACCAAAACTTGGGAACGACAATATGCAGTTTGGTATATACTTCTCAACCACCTATCCAACCATCCAAATTCTACACACAATATTATTACTTCTCTTAACTTCTCATAAATAAACCAAATTTTACAGATAAAAGGCCCAACCTTCATCACTACCTTGTTTTGCTTATTTCCTAGCATTTGTAGTTATCCATAGATGGAAATGACAATCTAGATGTGACAAAAGTTCCTATCATTTGCCAGAATTTACTTCAATAAGAGTTCACCTCATTTACCCCTATTTGTCTTTGGTGCTCGTGCTTCCTTGCCTTATTTGGATTGAGTTTCTAGTTCTACTCGAGATGGTAGTTGCTTGATGGAAATTACGTGTTGGCGTACGAGTGGTATTTGGCTCTTGTTTGCTGGTTGACTTTACGCTCTGCATGACGAACGACAAGCTCGATTACCTCCTAGGAAGATGGTCACAACCAGCAAACTTGTAAATCCAAGATTCGGTCAAGGAGCTAGTTAACACCCTATCCCCATGTCGAAAAAGTGAATCGAGGGCGCGGAAAGCGCCAAGGATTTCCTCCACCTATGTAGCTTTCTGCAAATCCTGTCCTAAGCCATGATAGAATAAAAAGGTACTGACAGGCTTGGTAAGCCAAAGTAAAACTCACCCATATCTGAAATCCAAAAAGGTATAAGGTTGGGGAGTTACCCTCTCTGCTACGCATCATGCAGAAAAAAGCAAGGCGAGCGGACATTTTGGTTTATATTTTGGCTTTTATTTCTAGCCTACCCCAATTTGTTCGAGAAAAAAGCTCAGTTTGGGTTTAGGTTATGGGCAGTTAGAAGGCATGCCCTTCCTATATCGGGGTCGGATTCATCTGCTCAGAGTTCTTATCAAAAACTTTCATATCTTTATTACAACCTCTAAGGATTACCACCCCATTGATGGCAGAAACCTAAGCCACGATGATGGTAACAAGAACGGCGTTGAAAGATAATGGACCAAAATGTACTCCAAAACGGACTCATAAAACCTGTTTCGCTTCATAAAAATTGATACCGAGGCTCCTTAGCATATCTCGGGTATGATAAAAAAAACGATAGATGAGACAAATCCCATATTGCACACTAAACCACAACTATCTCGGGGGAAACTAGGAAGTGAATGGGTTGGCAAACCAAGCATCAGCCCCATGTCAGTTCGAACTGTTGAACCATAATTTTCGTTAAAAGAATGAGAATAATTACAAAATAATGTATATTTGCAACACTTTTCTTATGATATGAGAAAAGCTGCCAAGCCACTGTTTACAAGTTTTAGATTTTCTAACAAATCTTACACCATTTGCGGCATGGTTAACTGATCTATGCACATGAATAAACATCCCATGAATTATCTATGTAGGATTCAAAAAATCACTACCTAACCGGGGTGTTAGAGAGAATTAGACTTGAGCTTGAGTAAATTATTATGGACAAATCTCGTTTTAGTATTAGATAAATAGAGTGAAGTAAAAATAATTGTTACATCAAAGAAGGGTGAGATTTGTGTTGGGAACATTTTGCCATGTTACAAAGAACATGGTCACTTTGCAAGTTTTTGGCCATTTGTCAGTTACAACAGTGAGAAAAACCACCCAAAAAAATAGCCTGCCAAAAAAAAATAAAATAATAATAACCTACCAAAAAATAATATTAATAATAATAAGAAGAAGAAAAGTCTATCAAAATTTCTATCTATCCTTATTTTATTTATTTTATTTTTTCGGAGACATGCGATGAACATTTCTTTACTAACTAAGAGTTTATTTGTTTTTTGCTGACTCGGCGTTTGAATCTGATTCGGCCCTTAACTCGGCTCGAGTCAGAAGTCAGGTCATTTGTTTTTTATTTGAGTCAGATTTAATTCGCGATTTGACTTGCATCCATTTAAGTCGGGGAATAAAATGCCCCCTAACTCATGGGAAGTCACGGACTCACATACTTTTGAGTTAGATGAGTCAGATTTGACTCAAAAAATAAACATATTGAATCAGATCCAGATGAGTCAGGAAAAAACAAACAAGGTGTAAAACTGCATGGAATCTGATTCATTCTACAAATGAGTTGTGCGTCATAATTCTAAAGTGTAACTACATTGGTAATTGTCACCATTTGCACTTAAGAATTCAAGAATCCATCTTGGGGTATTGGTTTAGAATTCACTATAAACAATTCCATTTCAGAGGTAAGGGATGGTTGAAAACTAAGTATTTTTATTGATAATTGGATTTAAGATGTTTCATATACCATTTGCATATCATATCATAACCCTAATCCTTATGTAGCATATTTCATTGATCATAATAGTTCAGGTTGGAAAACTCATCTTGTACAATTTTTCTTCTCCCATTGACAATAACAAAAAATCTTGAATGATAAGAAACCTTGATCGGGTAATGCACTACCATAACGCGTGGCTTTATATATTATGGACAATGATATGCAACAATGAAATAAAAACAGTATTTTATGTTAATTTTAAATTCTCATTAAAGCTTTGTCTGATTTAGTTAGAGCAAGAGTTAAAGAATGAGTGTCATTCACTTTCAAATCAACTGAGGACTAGGTGAAAAAGTGAACTTGGACCGTGGGAGAACAATTCTGACACACTAAAAGGCCGATGTACAACAGCCTCAACAAAGAATTTCGTCTTGGCGGCTGAACATCATCCATTCAACTATGTTTTTTGTTAGATGGGACCCATGTCAAAAAGTTTCAATTAAATTAAAAAAACTAAAAAGTCAAATATTTGAGCGGTAAATGATCAGTCGTTTAAGGGAAAAAAATTCGAACGCCTAAACTCTTAGTCTCCTCTTTGACACCCTTTCACATGAAAAAGTGTATGAAAGAGTCTGGGTGAACGAATCTATGTTTCCATTCCATGGTCATACCTAATTTGGTCTTTTTTGATCAAATTCCTTCACTTTATGATGTTTATATTCCATAGCTCTTGCGAGAAATCTAAGGTAAGCCTGAGACTCCTCTCTAATATTAGGATAGGTGCACCACTTTCTCGCTCCGAATTTCCTTCGGATGTTACCCTTGGTAGGTTTAAAATTTCCAATTAGTTAATTTAAGTTGTCTTAACGAGGTAACTAGGTCAAATCGAACCATCATACTCAAGATGGAAATTCTCAGAAAAATAGTGAATTAAAGCATACAAAAGTTTTTCGTCAGAGTGATAATAATAAAGGTGATATTAGACAAGAGGATCCTTTGGCCTTTTAAAATTAAGAAGGGTTATAAAATTTTCCTTTTTTCAGGTTCATTAATAATTACAAGGAGTTTTCTTATACAAGAGAACTATTTCTAGGGGCATGAGCATTAAATTTTTTCCGGCACACATACTTATTACCATCAACAAATGTATATATATAGGTTTGAGGTTCAAATGACTCAATTATGTATACAATAAGTTTATAATGTAAATTATAACAACAATCCTTTGTTTATCCAAGTTTGTGACAGAATGCAGCGTTCATAAGATTTTCAGTTATCTTTTTCTGTCACTCTTGTGCCAGTGAACCTTAAGTGTTTGAAGTATGTGTGGGGAGACAGTGACCTGACCAATTTAGAATTGAACTTTTGCACGTAAAATTATCTAAAGTCTAAACCTACTTTCTTATATTATTCCAACTTGTAATATTTTAATCCCAATTACCAACTAATTAAGTCATCTTTTGTTATCTGAAACCTACTAAACTGTACCCTAAAGGATGCACTTCCTTACTAAAGGCACACCCAAAAAGGAATTTTTGTTGATATATTGAGTTGGCGGAAGAATCATGCTCCTAAGTACCTAACTCTTGCAAAGATTGCAAGAGATAATGAGATGCAACAATGAAATAAAAATAGTATTTTATGTTAATTTTAAATTCTCATTAAAGCTTTGTCTGATTTATTTAGAGCAAGAGTTATAGAATGAGCGTCATTCACTTTCAAATCGAGTGAGGACTAGTTAAAAAAGTGAACTTGGACCGTGGGAGAACAATTGTGACACACTAAAAGGCCGATGTACAACAGCCTCAACAAAGAATTTCATCTTGGCGGCTGAACATCATCCATTCAACTATGTTTTTTTGTTAGATGGGACCCACGTCAAAAAGTTTCAATTAAATTAAAAAACTAAAAAGACAAAGATTTGAGCGGCAAATGATCAGTCGTTTAAGGAAAAAAAATTCAAACACTTAACCTCTTAGTCTCATCTTTGACACCCTTTCACATGAAAAGTGTATGAAAGAGTCTGGGTGAATGAATCTATGTTTCCATTCCACAGTCATACCTAATTTGGTCTTTTTTGATCAAATTCCTTCACTTTATGATGTTTACATTTTATAGCTCTTGCGAGAAATCTAAGGCAATCCTGGGACTCCTCTCTAATATTAGGATAGGTGCACCACTTTCTCGCTCCGAATTTCCTTCGGATGTTACCCTTGATAGGTTTAACATTTCCATTTAGTTAATGTAAGCTGTCTTAACGAGGTAACTAGGTCAAATCTAACCATCGTACTCAAGAATGGAAATTCTCAGGAAAACAGTGAATTAAAGCATACAAAAGATTTTCGTCAGAGTGATAATAATAAAGGTGATCTTAGAAAAGAGGATCCTTTGGCCTTTTAAAATTAAGAAGGGTTATAAAATTTTCCTTTTTTCAGGTTCATTAATAATTACAAGGAGTTTTCTTATACACGAGAATTATTTCTAGGGGCATGAGTACTAAATTTTTTCCGGCACACATACTTATTACCATCAACAAATGTATATATATAGGTTTTAGGTTCAAATGACTCAATTATGTATACAATAAGTTTGTAATGTGAATTATAACAACAATCCTTTGTTCATCCAAGTTTGTGACAGAATGCAGCGTTCATAAGATTTTCAGTTATCTTTTTCTGTCACTCTAGTGCCAGTGAACCTTAAGTGTTTGAAGTATGTGTGGGGAGATACTGACCTGACCAATTTAGAATTGAACTTTTGCATGTAAAATTATCTAAAGTCTAAACCGACTTTCTTATATTATACCAACTTGTAATATTTTAATCCCTAATTACCAACTAATTAATGCTTCTTTTGTTATCTGAAACCTACTAAACTGTACCCTAAAGGATGCACTTCCTTACTAAAGGCACACCCAAAAAGGAATTTTTGTTGATATATTGAGTTGGCGGAACAATCATGCTCCTAAGTACCTAATTTTTGCAAAGATTGCAAGAGATTTGTTAGTTGTTGCAGTGATAAGTGTAGCATCAGAATCCATGTCCAGTGGTGGTGGTGGTGTTCTTACAACACATAGAAGTTCATTAGTTCCAGAAGTTGTTCAAGCATTGATTTGCTTAAGTGATTGGTTGTCATATCTCAGTGACAATGCTAGTACTGGTTAGTAACTTTCATTTGAATCATTTCAGTTCCTTTCATATTTCTTGCACTTCCAACTAACTCATTTCATTTTCTTCTAAATGTAGATATACGTTGATGTTTGAATCAACATATAAGGAGTAAGGAAGGAGGAATACGTGTTGCAGGATGCTTACAAGTTACAATACACGCATTTCAATCCAAGGATCTTACTTTTTTTCATTTCTCTGTATTTTCTTTTTGCAAAAACATGTAATCTAGAGATTTGGAACAATTGTGTGTTTTTTCTTTGAGTTTATACGAAAAGTTGTTGTTTTGATCTTGAAAACAGGTTATTCAGATTTCTATTAGATAGCGAAGTTATCGGAAAAATATTCGGCACCCGGTAACCTTAACGAAACAGAACTGGTTTGGATTTTTGAGATTCCGTCGGCCGTTATCGGATATCCGGTAACGGTTATTGTAAAAGAATGATCCAGTTTCCCTTTCGATAGTTCCGTTGACTGCCCTAATTGTGACTAATCTCTTTTTAGTATGAGATAAATTAAGCCAAGCTAAAGAACACTATTTCAATTATTTTAGGAGAATAAGGTTGGGATTTGTATTGGGAACATATAGTATTGTCGTGTTGCAGTAAACTTGGTCACTTAACAACCTTTTGTCCATATGTCAGTTCAAACTTATACAATATAACAATAAAAATCTACAAAAAAAACCTATATATGGCCTTGTATGACATGGACCAACAGTTAAGCGCAACAGTTGCGCAATACTGAGGTTGTAGCCTGGCAGATGGAGCTGCACAGTCCGGCAATGTAGCGCCAACATGGCTGAGATAAGAAAGGCTACTTAGAAAATGCAATACGACGTGATAGTGTTGCATATTCTTACTCATAATTAGCCTAGCTCAAGGAAAGAGTAAAGGATGAAATACAAAGTCATGAGATGACTTTGATATAGTTCCAAGCATTGGCCAAGGCTTGCACAATGCATATGCAACAATGGCGTGGCCAGATGCGCCATTGGTGATTATTGCTCGCCAAAAGAGATGCAACTGATGCATATGAAGCACGAATTTCAATTAAGTAAGTCAAGACTCATTTGACATGATATTTGGGTGTTGGCATCCAAATAAGCTAAGTGTATGATCGGGATGAATGAGGCGTAACTATTGCTAGATACTTGACAGAAGTGCAAGTTGAATGAAGCGCAACCATCATCGGATATTTGGCGTAGGCCAAGAGTGAGTAAAGCACAATCACTATCGAACATTGGCACGAGCCAAAGTTCAGTGAAGCGCAATGATTGTCGGATTTGAGTTCAAGCTATTAGTTGCGAATGTGTGTGCATCACACACATTCGCAAGTTAGAGACGGTTATAAAGTGGCTTTATAACCGAGTTTGACATAGCCTAACCGTTTGAGACAAGTGTGGCGCCATTCTACACGTCAGCACTAACGTTAGCAGTTAAAAAGTAAGTGTGGCGGTTAGGGGAACTTCCTATGGACAGATGGCTGTTCATAGGGCGTGCAATAGAGTTGCATACGGATTTTCCCTGGTTCTTGGCATTATAAATAGCCAGAAAACCCTTGCAGATGACAGTTGTTCAATAGTTCAAGTGTTGAGGAACCACATTGCAGTAGAGAGTGAATTTTAGAGAATAAGCTTGTAAGGTCATTGGTTGGACGAATTTTTTATCTTCCCCTTAAGCTAATAAAAGAGATTTTGTTGGCTTACATATTTGTCTTAGTATTCTGTTGATTCGAAGCTACTCCCTAATTATGTGAAGCATAATCATAGCACTAACCCCTTTGTGGTATGGGCTACATTGCTGGTGAACAGAAAATCTAAGTAAGTCTTATGTTGCATACTCAAGGTTGAGTTGGTTGTTTGCATAGGTGCAAACTTATAAGACTGAAATACGAGTGGGTGATAAGAGATCACTGAACCACTGTATTGCTGGGTTATTAACTTCGTGAAAAATTGCTTGGAGCATTTGAAGGTGTGACAATTCGGGTATCAGAGCCCAGATTGCTCTGTTTTGGCTTTGTGATGGAAGATTTTTTTTTCTGTTTTGCTCGAGTTTAGTTGCTGAAATTGTTAGATCGTAATGGCTAGTAAGAAGAGTACGAAGGATCACTACACCAAAACCAGGATTTTGTAACAGTGCAACCTGTCACAGTTTATTTTTCAGTCACGGATACACCCGTGATAAGTCCTGTAACAGTTATAACTGTTATTAAATTTTGTATTCGTGATAATAATTAGGAATATTAAATTCTTTTATTAGTCACAATAATATTTGTTGACAATTTTACATACAATCACAATTATAATTCAAAGTGATGATTCCACTCAAATATTTCACAAAATCTAAAACAACCCCAAAATTATAACACTTTGAATTTTACTTGTCATTAAGTTTCCCACATTTGTACAAACTAACAATTATATTTCATTTCTATAAATCAAAATACATTTTTCCTTTTCTTTTTAATTTTCTTAATATTAGAAAACATGATCAAGACTAAGTCAACAAGTCATGACTTTGTAGAAATTTGACTTTGACATATCTGCTTCTTACGAAGACGGTGAAAATTACCAGATTACCCTTATCGGAATAAGTGCAATAAAAATTCCGAAGATTGTGAATATGACCAGGCTACCCTTATCGGAAATAAGTAAAGTAAATATTACAGACTGTTAAAATGACCATATTCCCTTAATGGAAAAAAAGTGCAACAAAATATTATGCACACTGTGAAAATGACCAGAGTACCCTTATCGCAAATAAGTGAAGTAAATATTACAGACCGTGATAATGACCGTATTAACCTTAATGGAAATTAGTGCAATAAATATTATGGAAACTGTGAAAATGACCATACTACCCTTATCAGAAATAAGTAAAGTAAATATTACAAACTCTGAAAATAACCATACAACCCTTATAAGAAATAAGTAAAGAAAATATTACAGACTGTGAAAATGACCATTTTACCCTTACTAGAAATAAGTGCAATAAATATTATGGAGACTGTGAAAATGACCAAACTACCCTTATCCGAAATAACTAAAGGAAATATTACACATTTTTTAAACGACCATATTACCCTTACTGTAAAAATGACCATATTACCCTTACTAGAAATAAGTGCAATAAAAATCATAGAGACTATGAAAATGACTATATTACACTTACAGAAAATAAGTGCAATAAATATCATGGAGACTATGAAAATGACCAAACTACCCTTATCATAAATAAATAAAGTAAATATTACATACTATGAAAATGGCTATTTTATCCTTACTGGAAATAAGTGTAATAAATATTCAAGAGACTATGAAAATGACCAGACTACCCTTATCAGAAATAAGTAAAGTAAATATTACAGACTGTGAAAATGATCATATTACCCTTACTGGAAATAAATGCAATAAATATCATGGAGACTATGAAAATGACCAAACTACCCTTATCAAAAATAAGTAAAGTAAATATTACAGACTGAAAATGACCATATTACCCTCACTGGAAATAAATAAATATCATGAAGACTTTGAAAATTACCAACTACCCTTATAAAATAAGAAGTAAATATTACATACTATGATGTGAAAATTACCAGATTACCCTTATTGGAAATAAGTAAAGTAAATATTACAAGACTGTGAAAATGACCATATTACCCTTACTGGAAATTAGTGCAATAAATATTATTGAGAGTGTGAAAATGACCAGACTACCCTTATTAAAAATAAGTAAAGTTAATATTTCAGACTGTGAAAATGATCATATTACCTTTACTAGAAATTAATGCAATAAACATCATGGAGACTATAAAATGACCAAACTTCCCTTATCAAAAATAAGTCAAGTAAATATTATAGTCTGTGAAAATGATCATTTTACTCTTATTGGAAATAAGGTTAATAAATGTATTACAAACTGTGAAAATGAACAAACTACCCTTATCGGAAATAAGTAAAGTAAATATTACAAACTATGAAAATGACCATATTACCCTTAATGGAAATTATTGTAATAAATATTATGGAAACTGTCAAAATGACCAGACTATCATTATCGGAAATAAATAAAATGAATATTACAGATAGTGAAAATGACCATACTACCCTTATTGGAAATAAGTGCAATAAATATCAGGGAGACTATGAAAATGACCAAACTACCCTTATCAGAAATAAGTAAAGTAAATATTACATACTATGAAAATGACTATTTTACCCTTACTGGAAATAAATGTAATAAATATTCTGGAGACTATGAAAATGACCAGACTACCCTTAACAGAAACAAGCAAAGTAAATATTACAGACTGTGAAAATGACCATATTACGATTACTGGAAATAAATGCAATAAATATCATGGAGACTATGAAAATGACCAAACTACCCTTACCAAAAATAAGTAAATATTACAGACTGAAAATGACCATATTACCCTTACTGTAAATAAGTGCAATAATTATCATGGATACTATGAAAATCTACCCTTATCAAAAATAAGTAAAGTAAATATTACAGACTATGAAAATGACCACTTTACCCTTATTGGAAACATATGCAATAAATATTATGGATACTGTGAAACTAACCAGACTATCCTTACTGGAAATAAGTAAAGTAAATATTACATACTGTGAAAATGACCATATTACCCTTACTAGAAATTAATGTAATAATTATTATTGAGAGTGTAAAAATGACCAAACTACCTTTATTAAAAATAAGTAAAGTTAATATTTAAGACTGTAAAAATGACCATATTACCCTTACAAGAAATTAATGCAATAAACATCAGGGAGACTATAAAATGACCAAACTTCCCTTATCAAACATAATTCAACTAAATATTATAGTCTGTGAAAATGACCATTTTACCCTTATTGGAAATAAGTTTAATAAATGTAATGGTACCGTGATAAGGGTAAAATGGTCATTTTCACAGTCTATAATATTTACTTAACTTATTTCCGATAAGGGTAGTCTGGTCATTTTCTTTGTCACCATGTATTTATTGCATTAGTTCCTAGTAAGGGTAATTTGGTCATTTTCACTGTCAGTGATATTTACTTTACTTATTTCCGATAAGTGTAGTCTGGTCATTTTCACACTCCATAACATTTATTGCACTTATTTCCCTTAAGGGTAAATGGTAATTTTCACAGACTGTAATATTTACTTTACTCATATCCGAAAAGGGTGGTCTGGTCATTTTCACAGTTTCAATAATATTTATTGCACTTATTTCCAGTAAGGGTAGTATGGTCATTTTTATTGTGTATAATATTCACTTTACTTATTTCCGATAAGGAGAATCTGGTCATTTTGACAGTCTTCATAATATTTATTGCACTTATTTCCAGTAAGGGTAAAATAGTCATTTTCATAGTCTATGATATTTACTTTACTTGTTTTTGATAAGAGTAGTCTGGTCATTTTTACAGTCTCCATAATATTTATTTCACTAATTTCCAGTAAGGGTAGTAGGGTCATTTTCGCCGTTCGTGTGATATTTATTGCACTTATTTCGAGTAAGGGTAGTTTGGTCATTTTGACAGTCTCCATAACATTTATTGCACTTATTTTCCCTAAGGATAAAATGGTCATTTTAGCATACTGTAATATTTACTTTACTCATATCCGATAAGGGTGGTCTGGTCATATTTACAGTATCCATAATATTTATTACACTTATTTCCAATAAGGGTAGTATGATCATTTTCACTGTCTGTAATATTCACTTTACGTATTTCCGATAAGGATAGTCAGGTCATTTTGACGGTCTCCACTATATTTATTGCACTTATTTCCAGTAAGGGTAAAATAGTCATTTTCACAGTCTGTAATATTTACTTTACTTGTTTTTGATAAGGGTAGTCTGGTCATTTTCACAGTCTCCATAATATTTATTTCACTGATTTCCAGTAAGGGTAGTATAGTCATTTTCACCATCTGTGTGATATTTATTGCTTTTATTTCCAATAAGGATAGTTTGGTCATTTTGACAGTCTCCATAATATTTATTGCATTTACTTACAGTAAGAGTAAAATAGTCATTTTCACAGTCTATAATATTTACTTTACTTATTTTTGATAAGGGTAGTTTGGTCATTTTTACTGTCTCTGTGATATTTATTGACTTATTTCTAGTAAGGGTAATATGATCATTTTCACAATTTGTAATATTTACTTTACATATTTCCGATAAGGGTAGTATGGTCATTTTAACTGTCTCCATGATATTTATTGCACTAATTCCTAGTAAGGGTAATATGGTCATTTTCACTGTCTGTGTGATATTTATGCACTTATTTCTAGTAAGGGTAGTATGGTCCTTTTCACAATCTGTAATATTTATTTCATTTATTTCCGATAAGGGTAGTATGGTCATCTTAACTATCCCCATGATATTTATTGCACTAATTCCTAGTAAGGGTAATATCGATATTTCCACTGTCTGTGTGATATTTATTGCACTTATTTCTAGTAAGGGTAATATGGTCATTTTCAGAATCTGTAATATTTATTTCACTTATTTCCGATAAGTGTAGTATGGTCATTTTCATTATCCCCATGATATTTATTGTACTAATTCCTAATAAGGGTAATATGGTCATTTTCACTGTCTGTGTGATATTTATTGCACTTATTTCTAGTGAGGGTAATATGGTCATTTTCACAATCGATAATATTTATCACTTATTTCCGATAAGGTTAGTATGGTCATTTTCACTATCTGCATGATATTTATTGCACTAATTTCTAGTAAGGGTAATATGGTCATTTTCACTGTTTGTACTATTTATTTTACTTATTTCTGATAAGGGTAATATGGTCATTTTCTTAATCTGTAATATTACTTTACTTATTTCCGATAAGGGTAGTCTGGTCATTTTCACACTTTCGAATATAATATATTTCATCTTTTGTTCATCCAAATCAGAAACTCAGGTCTAACTCTAGTAATCTTCAAACCCGAGATGTTCAATTCTAATATATTTCATCTTCAGTCAATCCGAACGAGAAACTCAAGTCTAACTCTAGTAATTTTTGAACCTATGTTGATCAATTCTGATATATTTCGTCTTCAGTTCATCCGAACGAGAAATTCAAGTCTAACTCTAGTAGTATTTGAACCTGTGTTGATCAATTCTGATATATTTCGTCTTCAGTTCATCCGAACGAGAAACTCAAGTCTAACTCTAGTAGTTTTTGAACCTGTGTTCATCAATTCTGATATATTTCCTCTTCAGTTCATCCGAACGAGAAATTCAAGTCTAACTCTAGTAGTATTTGAACCTGTGATGATCAATTCTGATATATTTCCTCTTCAGGTTATCTAAACGAGAAATTCAAGTCTAACTCTAGTAGTATTTGAATCTGTGTTGATCGATTCTGATATATCTCGTCTTCAGTTCATCGGAACAAGGAACTCAAGTCTAATTATATAGTAGTTTATTTCTTCTTCAGTTTATCCGAACGAGAACCTCAAGTCTAACTCTAGTAGTATTTGAACCTGTGTTGATCAATTCTGATATATTTCGTCTTCAGTTCATCCGAACGAGAAACTCAAGTCTAACTCTAGCAGTATTTGAACCAGTGTTGATCAATTCTGATATATTTCGTCTTCAGTTCATCCGAACGAGAAACAAAGTTCTAACTCCAGCAATCTTTGAACCTATGATGTTCAAATCTGATATATTTCGTCTTCAGTTCATCCGAACGAGAAACTCATGTATAACTCTAGCAATCTTTGAACCCGTGATGTTCGAATCTGATATATTTCGTCTTCAGTTCATCTGAACGAAAAACTCATGTCTAACTTTAGTAATCTTCGTACCTGGGATGTTCAGTTCTATAGTATCAACTTCACATTTACCAAGTCAATCCATACATCCCATGTACACCATTTGCAACACCTCTTGCCATTTAATTTACTTATTCACTACATAACAACCCAACAAGATCTCAACTCCCCCTTCACCTCAATCCATACAATGCATTAACCAAACAGAAGACTTCAATATAGAAAACGAACAACTCTACTAAATTTATTGATGAAGAACAATTACCTCAAATTAATTCCATTCCAGCAAAAAAAATTCAACTCCTTTTCTCGCTTAATTTATTTCTGCAATTCTTCTTAAGGTTATAACAACCTACCAACTCAGTTCATCCAACACCAAATCAATCTCATCATCACTAACAGTTCTCAGACAAACTCTAATTTAATTCCCAATTCATCATTAAAACAGAATCAATCCTTAACTACAATTCCAAGCTATTCTTCAACTTCAAACTCTAATTCAGGCTAAACCCATCCCTAATCATCATTCTACGACATGAATTCCATCTTCGAATTCTTCTTTGAACTTCCTATGAAACCCTAGTTCTTAATTTAGGGAGAAACAGAAACCCTAACTCTTTGATTCTTCAATTAATCTTCAGAACATCTTCATATCACTAAATTAATAAACACCCCTTCCTTCAAAAACTACCAGACTCTCACAAACAACATCAATTCTACTCAAACTTTAAATTAAGAAAACCCAATTTCTTTGTTGGAATCTGATATATTTTGAACCCGGGATGTTCATCCGAATGGAAAACTCGGGTCTAACTCTAGTAATCTTTGAACCCGGGATGATATTTTGTCTCCAGTTCATCCGAATGAGAAACTCAGGTCTAACTCTAGTAATCTTTGAACCTGGGATGTTCGAATCTGATATATTTCGTTTCCAGTTCATCCGAATGAAAAACTCAAGTCTAACTCTAGTAATCTTTGAATCTGGGATGTTCCAATCTGATATATTTCGTCTCCAGTTCATCCGAATGATAAATTCAGGTCTAACTCTCGTAATCTTTGAATCTGGGATGTTCAGATCTGATATATTTTTCCCAGTTCATCCAAATGAGAAACTCGGGTCTAACTCTAGTAATCTTTGAACCTGGGATGTTCGAACCTGATATATATCTTCTCCAGTTCATCCAATTGAGAAACTCAGGTGTATCTCTATCACACGGTGATCACAAAGTCATAAAATGCATCACTTATTATTACAGTAAAACTTTTTTTTAAATAATACTCGATAATATAATAGTCTCGCTAAAATAATAAAATTTTCCAGTCCTGACTCGGGCCCTTAGTGCTAAAATAATAAATTCGATAAAATTATAATATAATACATTTCAAAAGTTCCCCTTGAACATTAATAGGTACCATATATTATATAAAATAATTCTATAAAATAAAAAATAATTTTCATATCTTTGAGAGAAGAAGATATCCATGTGATTTAGAAGCTAGTATTGTCTGTGACTAATTTGACTCGTAAATTGTATGTTAAGTAAAAAAAAATCTGTATAAAAATCTTTTTTCATGTAAATTAATAAGATTTATTACTTTAAAAAAAATGCATGCAGTTCTAGAAAATATTTCCATTAATGTTTTTTTTATCTTTTTCTATATTTTCCACTTTTAAAAATCTATTTCAGTATTTATCCTAAGATTTTTTTTAATATGGAAATTCTCGTTTTTTCCAAAGGAATTTTTTAAATTAAGAATTATTTTTTAAATTAATATATTTTAATCGATTAAGTAATATCTAAATATAATTAAAAAAATTCAATCATCAAGTACATCATCAGACGACAAGAAACTAGTTGGAATCCTAGCAACAAGCTGGGTTCCAACACCCTTCTGAATCACAATCCCTAATCTGTGAAAGAAGAAATTACATTTCTTTACACCAACATCAAACCTAGAAAAATGATTATGCAGCCTCTTAAGTAAGCCCACTGTTTCCTCACCTAGCTCGCCAAACATCGTGAAAGCCAAGGCACCAAAACCATATCTCTGTAAAAGAATAGGATTTGGGTGGTCCCAAGCCTATTATTTTATAGATGTTTTACTTTAAACCCATCATAATTGTTCAATAATTTTTCTTTTTGACACATGGCAAGAAGTTAACCATCAGATATTTTTGTGGACCAAATAAGTTGGTGTCATAGGAAATAATCGCCTAGCTTTACCACACTTTAACCGAGTTACAGTACATGTGCGAAATACACAAACAAAAAATCGTGTCCCTATATCTTCATCATTTGTTTCTCGAGGTTTTTATTAGGTTTTCTAATATAAAGTTATAGAAGAGAGAAAATCAGATAACCTAATCTCTTTTTCATTCTCCTCCGCCTCTCACCCTCTCCATTTTCTCTCTCTCTCTCTCACATTTCTTTCTTCCATTCCATTCGTAGTCATAACATGAATCGAATATCTATTCATTGCGAGATTGATCTATTCATTGCAAGATTTATCTAACTTATCTTTACAAATTCATCTTCAGAAGCCAAACCCAATCTTTCAATATTCCA
The DNA here is from genome assembly GCF_003573695.1 of Papaver somniferum. Lineage (NCBI taxonomy): Eukaryota > Viridiplantae > Streptophyta > Magnoliopsida > Ranunculales > Papaveraceae > Papaver > Papaver somniferum. The sequence continues at coordinate 77,539,443 of NC_039359.1, read as the reverse complement.
AATTTCTTATTTAAACCTAGATGTTTGATTTTCTCTGATATAATCCCCAGCAAACGAATCTCTAAATTCTTTGTTCAACATATTGCTGACTAGTCGAAGAAGATGAGTTTATAAAAACCCTAGTTTGTTTGTTTATACTGATGCTATGAGTCTGATTTTTCATATATAGTATTTTTTTTTTCAAGAATTCGAAGTTTTTATTCTACTTCATTTTATTTCTGGAGTTCAAATCATGGGTTTGATCTAATTTCAGTTTTATAATCTGAGTTTCGAGTTAGGTTACTCTATTTGTGTAATCTGTTTGTATTGATTTTCTAGGTTTTTATTTTTATTTTTTTTTTGATTTGGTTTGTGTTAATAGTATTCCATCATTCAGATCTAAAATTTGTTGGATTTACAATGAGTTTGGTTTTTTTCCCTTCCAGATATTGAAGATTAGTCAATAGCAAGGAAGCAGGAAAAATTAGATTCCGGGAGGTTATCAAGCACGACAGTTTCACGGTAAACTAGATTTGTACTCAATTTATGTCCCTAAAGCAAAGTTATTCAACCTTTTTTTGTAATATGTCATGTCATTGATGTTCCAATTTGGTGTTTTGTTTATTGGCTGTTGCAGGGGAGCCATCTAAATGACTTTGATAAGATATTAGACTAGTGAAGCCCACTTTAACAAAAGACAGTTAATTGGTACTGGCATTTGGTTAGGTTCTTCATTTTACTACAAGGCCTTTCAGCATTATTTCAATTTGCATTTAACTTTCATGCTTAAAAAAAGATAAGAATCTGATTTACCTATCATCGGAGAAGCATCCATCGCAATTGCATTGGGGATATGAACTCTGGTGTGATTTTTGAAAAGCAAAAGTTTCATTACTACCAAATTTGTTAGAAGATTTTAGCTTTATTAGGATTTTCTAATTGCTATTAAGGTTACTACTTGGGGTAAATGGTGCGCTAATACTTTCAGTTTTACTAAGACTTGTATCAAAGTGATTGTTTTCTTCTTGAACATGAGTAGGTTTTGGTGTAAAGGTTAATGGGAGGTCAAATGCTTAAACTTGGGGTTGCAAAACATCCAAGCTCGTATTAAAATGGTGCTGGAATTTATGTTAGCATCTCACCTTCCTTGGGCTCAGATCAAGATTAGATTTGATCTTGTACTAGGTACCTCCCATGTATACGATGGATTGTGCGGTCACTTAACAAAGGTAACTCACTTATCCATCCGTTCGAATATGAGATATTAAGAAGGTTTTTATTTCCACTTTTGAATGTAAGGGTAAGACCTGAACCTTAAACCTTAATTGTTGAAGCTCTATCAGTATTTTGTATTCAAATTACTTGCTTTATCATGTTCATTAGCTACCATTTAATAGTAAACAAACTTGAGCAACTGATTCGATTGAGAAGTTCTTTTACTGTGTTGCAGTATGATTGCAGCTGTGGAGATTCAAATACCAATTAATAGAAGCATTGATAAGCAGGACATTGAGCACTTTTGAAGTGGGCCATCTCGATTTTCCATGTTGGAAGAAATTGAAGCGTCCCTTCCAACTGATAAGTTAGAGCATATACGATTAAATTATAGTCAGATATACAACTTTCTGCAATATACTATCAGATTTGATCAATTAATTGAAGAATTGTCAAGGGTAAAAGAATGTCAGAACTGATTTTTTCTTGCATTCTTATGTGCACTCTTTCCTGACAAGTTCATTTTTTTCTTCTTAAAATTAATGTGTGCAGGAATAGAAACAAATGAGTGCCTAGAGAATAACGGTGGGTTTTGGCAAGACAAGGCTTATAATGCTACTGCATGCAAGGTACTTTGAATTGTCAAAATTCTACCTTGTCGGGAACTCTCAAAGTTCACATCTTGAGGAGTTGTGAAGATTTTTTTCAATTAATTTAGCATCCAATGCGTCTTTCTATTTTAGTTTCTTGTTTGACTTAATGTGAGTCAGCGGTACATAAGAATGGTTCCACTCTGAATCCTGTGGTCTTGAACAAAATCTTATATCGAACCATATGCGATGTTTCATGTAGGATACTTTCTGAGGAACAGTGTGTGAAAGCCCTGTTGTCCAAGGTGTGAAGTTTGTTGGCGATGGTTATACCACATTGTGAAGGTAAACTTTTTCTCAACTTTACTTCTAAAAATTCGTATGAATTGCATACACGTGCTAGATATAAATTTCTTCTTGAGATGTATACAAGTGCTAGATTTAAATTTCTTCTTGAGATGTATACAAGTCTGATCGTTGTCGTATGCTTCAAAAATAATATTACTTTCTCACTACTCAATATATAATATAGCAAGGGCAAGAAAGGATCGTTCCCACAGAGAGGACTAGGTTGTCAATATGTTTCGGTTTCTTATGTAAAGCAAGGGGGATTTTTCTGATTTTATATAAAGTAAATTATACTAAAAACAAATAAAGCAAAGCAAACACGCAAATATGTGAAGATATTGGTTAAGGATTTCGTCTTCAATCACAAACATATTTCCGACACAATAGCTAGAATTGATATTCTAATCTCAACTTTTATCAAAGGCCCTAGGATACCTTGATCGCAAGTATATCCCGCAAGTATATCCCGCAAATATCCTCTTGTTATCAACAAACACATTAAAAGATGCAAATATGAATTCTATCATAGAGAACAACCTAACGTGTAAAAGCACTAATCTAGTTTAATTCCCTGGATGCATTAAGTTTTATGAAATCAGGCCAATCAAAGCAATCGAACGTGTAAAAGCACTAATCTGATTTAACAAAGGTTATGATCCACTTGTGACTACTAGGATGTATCACTACAAGAAATATTCACAATTATGCTACTTGCAATAAGAAATTTATCAGTTTTGCGTATAATAAACTCTAATCTAGCAATAGAGATGAAAGTAAACTCAATAGATCCACGACCCGACTAAACAAGCATTCAAATCATGTAACAATATTAATGGTGAACCATAAACGATAAATATGGAGACAAAACTAATTTATTGAACACAACCCATGTTTGGAAATCCAACTTATTCCTTAACCAAAGATAAATTAACTGTTCATAATCATGGAGTTCATAACAAGAAGAAAAAGGAAATGTATCATGTTGTAACTCTAGAACACAAAAGTAGAGACAAAAGATAAGATTCTCCCTAATGGAGATGTCCTAGGTTTAAAGAAAGACTTTTCTATTTACATGTTTCTCCCAAAAGGATATTCCTTCCACAATTAGTCTTCACAAAACCCAACTCCAAGTAGTCCACCAAGCCCGTATGTGAGGAAAACCCATACGAAATTCTCTGCCCAAAACTGGGCACCGGAATTTTCCGACATCATCACCAGAATCCGACCACCGAGAAAATGTCTCTGCCCACCTGAACTCGTCTCCGTCTACCGAAACTTTCAGCAACTCACTATCCTTCTCTGCAGTTCATCCACTCACAATTCATAGCCATACATCACAAATGAACCATCTAAACCAATTCTTGAATTCTTGCGAAAACATGCCCAAAAGCGAGATCCATAGCTCATATTTTCGGCCCCTGAATGTTGCATCCGACTCATACCCCCTTCACAATTCAATGAAATATTATGATTCCCACTTTCGGTTTCAAAATCAAGCAACCGGAACTAGTACCACCGGTGCACCAATTCCACTCACTTTTTGCATTGTCATTGCAGTTCTGGTTCAGGCACTCTGCTACTTCTCAGCACTTGCAATGCACTCAATATAAGTTCCCATTTTCACAGCCACTGAACCTTTCCTAACACCAGCAGCACAACCTCTCTGAAAAAACTTATCTCCTTCATTTCAGCCGCAAATCCAACTAATAATCAACAGAAGTCACCTTTCTCTTCTCGGCTGTAGATTGATCCAAACATGCAGCTGCAACAATATCATTTTACAGCTGCACTTCCACCGCACCTTGCAGATTTGCACCTTCTCCAGCTTTGAGTCCCTAGCTGCAATCCCAAACAACCAACAGCGGCACATCCAAGGCACACTCTTGCTAACTGTCACAGCCAGAAACTGCAACTCAATCCACCACCAGCTGCATCACTACATCCAATATGCAAAACACCATTATCAGCTCCATCAATCTGCCGCATGTAACTTGACACCACCATTTCACTTCATTGGCATCTACTGCTGCTTCAACATGTCTGCAACTTCAACTGCAACATTACCTGCACCATACACAATTAACAGCTCCGGCTTCACAAGCCAAACATCCACCAGATTCGCGGCTATTTAAGTTGCAAACTTAACCTTCTCTGCGCCCTTCGTCTCAAAGCTAACACTAACAACACCTCCAGCTCTACAAGCCAACAAACCATCAAATCTTTATACAACCACCTGCACTCCATATCAGTCACACACAAATCTTACTTCCCATTTCAGTAATATAACCCTTATAATCACCACCTGCAATACTCAGACTTGTTTTTGATGCTAATTCATTCTTCTTTCAGCTCAGAATGCTAAGCTTCTCTTCTTCATTTCAGTGACAACCAAACTGCTAACAAATTCAAACCATATAGTCTCAGCTGTCAATTTCAGTCACCAGCAACAACATTACTAGACACCTGCTCTTGCAACCAATACTGAGCCACCACAGCTTCCATAATCTGTACAATCAATTCCCAGCTACCATTCAACACCACCTGAGCTCATACCCATCTGCAGCTGCAACTTCTTCTTTTTCTTCTTGACTTCAACAGGTGCAAAACCCTTCTTCAATTTCATGGCGCATCAGCTCATTTGTTCATCTGAATCTCCACCTATGAACTGCAAATTTCAGTCAAACTTGAAATCAACAAAAAGAAAATGCAACCGATTTGAAACCCTTCTCTATTTCAGAGTAACATCAACTGATTCTCCATGTAACCCTGAACCTGAGACAAACCCATACTTTTGATTCATCTCAAACCCTTGAATTTCTTCATCAATCCATGACAACAGCAAAGGTTCTCTGGATCTTCTTCCAATCAGATTCACATCATAACACATAGAAACCATTTAGATCTCGATTTCAAATCGCTCCAATTTATTTCAACAGCAATAGATCCCATTTCTACTTCGATCAAGCATCATCTTCTTCTTCTGATGAAATCATTTCCAACTTCCCAAATTCATCGATTTCTTCCACCAAATCCACCTTTTCTAACTCAGATGCCGAAATAAACGAGAAGAAATAAATTCCTCTCGGCTTTAGGTTCTGGTAATGATGGAAATTTACAATGGCACCCACAAATATGATAAGGACTTCCAAGCTTGTATTGGTGATGTAGATTGTCCTTTGTCCTTGAACGGCTCCCCATGTCACATGCATGCGCCCTTATGCTCCAATTGAACGCTTTCTCCTTCTTTCGAGTTCCTCCGCCTACAACAACCGTCTCTTATTTCTCACATTCACTTCTTCTCTTCAATGTCTCCTCATCACTAAAGTTGCCATGCTTTTCAGACAGAATTAGCATCACTAAAGATGACATGCTTTTCAGACAGAGTTAAAGAAATAAAAGCAAATAATGAGAAATAATTCGCCTCCAACACTTTTGCCCTGTTTAAGCGACGTTTCTTCTTCTTTTGTTCCAAATGACTCCACAGTACCTAGACACTCAAAAGCAAACATAAGATACATAATTTATAAGAAAACTTAGCAAAGAAAGCATAAACAATATATAAATATTAAGGTGTTTTAGACACCTATCAAATTCCCCCACACTTAGACTTTGCTAGTCCTCGAGCAAATCAAACAAAATAATTCTAAAACATACAAACAACTCCATGTCACCGAGAATACGGTTACTCTTAGCATAAATAACATGCCTTTGAACCCCTAGGTGTCCCTAGTGGACGAGTTATAGTCTCGTGAAGGTTTACAAGAGGTCTACCTACAAAACCTATATTTCCAACTCCGGCTACCTGTGACAACTTTATGAACGAATCCAAAATGACTACAGGAGGAGATACCTTGGGAATCCATATTAATATATAAATAAATATACAGAAAGTTGAAAAAACCACAATACTCGAAAAATATCTAACCACAATCACACATGAATAGATTAAGAAGATGGATATAGAGGTAGATGTTTGCGAATGTTGACAAGTGAACGGTGTTTCCCATATCTGTCTGAAGGTCACCGCCAAGATGAAACTATGACCTAATGGATTGAGATACTGGTCTGAATTTTAATATCATCACAGCTGGCATATACAAGGGAACCAGCGGTCGACAATCTTAATTCTAGATCAATTCAGCTGGCATATACAAGGGAACCAGCGATCGATTTTATTAATTGAACAATAATAATAATAATCTTTTCTTTTCTTTTTCTTTTTTCACTTTTTTTTCTTTTGTCTTATTTCTAATTAACAACATGATTAGATATTTTGGATCCAAGCGCATGCTTCTTGTCAGCAGGTTACATGGTAATTCCCTTGGATCCTGCGCTCCATGCTTGCTTAGGCGACGGAGACAGGGAGAACACACATATATTGCTATCCAAGTGTTTTTTTTTCTTTTTTTTTTTTGTATATACACTGGTTGGTCTAATTGGTCTGGTCTTTTCTTTTTTTTTTGGTAACTCAATCACTCTATGTCATCCTAGAAGTAATAACAATTCGATGTTAGTGACCCACCAAATCACTTAGAGAAACAAAAAGTTTGCAAAAATTAAAACTGAAAGTGATATGGTGACATTCCGAGACATGGTAATAACTGTCATATTATTTCTAACACATGAGCTCTGTCCGTCCTTTTAATTAATAGGTTCCTCAACTCCTGCAACCAAGATGATTCCATCCACTTATATTGGTAGTGTCATCCTAAAGGCACAAGTTTCTAGATTTCGGAATTTATAAAGCTATTTTTTTTCATTTTTTTTTCTATTTTTTTTAACTAAAGGCATCAAACTCTACAAACATATAAATTCTCCCCCACACTTAAACTTTACATTGTCCTCAATGTAAAATTTATTCATTCAAAGTAAAGTCCAAGGTGGGAAATTCGCAAATGATAAAACAAAGATAAAATGCTTAAAAATAAAAAGATAAAGACAAAGATACAAAACCGGTGGGTTGGCTCCCACTTAGCGCTTGGTTTAAAGTTGTCAGCCCGACTTTAAAGACAAGTTCCCCATACACAAATAATCTGAAAAGTTGGGGATCCACCCATAGTGCCTGTTTTGCAAATACTCGCTTCACACAAATATTAGTAAAAGAAAACAGAAGTGAAGCTGTCGCCCCCATAGAATTGTCCCCCACACTTATTCTTTTCTACACTTGGAAGTTTATAAAGAACAAGGAAATCAGGAACTTCTATAGTTCCTTCTTTGCAAACATTCATGGTATGAGAATCAAATGTTTCTAATGGCGGATATCGAGAAACAAAGTCATTTAACAATATTCTCGAAACACATACATTGAGTCCAATAAGAGATAAAGGAGAAGGATCAATAGGCAAAGGATTAGATAAACCTTGCAACTCTTGTATTATGGTATCCTCTTCATCCTTAAAGACTTCAAGTGAATTACTTACCTCTTGCACATCGTGGTCCTCTATCAAAACTTGCAAGAATTCTTCGTCTGTCTTTGCCTTAACCAAAATCTTTACATTAACATCATCGTTACCATCCTTAACAATCTCAATTGGGTCTTCCACAATATGGATCAAATCGGTCACATTCTCAACACACTCCTCTTTGTTGTAAGACACATACTCTTTTGCGGATGCAATTCTGTCCATAAGGAACTTTTTAAGAACCCGCATTGAATCATCCTCAAGCTCTATCTTTTGAATAGGTTCTTGATCATTATTAAGATCAATGCTTGAGTAACCTACACTAGTGTCATCATATTCCTCTTCGTCTTCATCTTGATCCCAAAAAGATTCTGTTGTACACCTTTGGTAAATGTCATCATGAGTTGGTTCAAGCGATGTATCTTCATAATCATCATCACTTTCATAGTTAACATAAGATTGGTTTTCGCTGAAATTAGTGTTGCTAATATCAAACTCATCCTTTTGAATAGGTGAATGATCATTATTAAGATCAAGAGTTGAGTTAGCTACACAATTATCAACGAAAGACCCCAAAGGTTGGCCCTTTTCAACATTATTGTCCATTTCCTCTTTGTATTCATCAATGCCCTTTCTTATGTCGGAAACACCTCTTTGAAGCTCTTGGAGTGATCCATCCAAATTTTGCATATAGTGTTCCATTTGTTTGTAAAGCTCGTTCGACAAGGCAAAAGTAGAATTACTTACTTTAGTATTGCTAGGACAATTATATTCCCTTTGAATGGGTGAATGATCATAACTACGGTTAGAAATTGGGCCAAACATACTATGAGTACATTCGGTCGATAAAACTGGTTCCATGCTTGGTTGTCTATGAACTGACTCCATGCTGACCATAAATTGTTGCATTTCATCTACCAAACTAGAGGAAATATTAATAGGAGCACAAATACCATCCCCTCTTTGTGGTTGCTCACTTACATACCCACCGTAAGAAGGTTGGAATGTATGAGAACAACTAAAAGGGTACGTGGAGTATTGACCATAACCAAAGGATTGGTTTTGATTGTACTCCCCGTAAGGGTGATCATTGTCATGTTGGTGAGATTGAAAGCCGTATTGACTGTTCCAATATGCTCCATCCATAATAATTGGTACCTGAAACAAGAGTTCTCAAAACTATGTCAAAAACCAGAAAATAAGAATATAAAAACAAAACTAATAACAAAAAATAAAAAATAAGAAACCAAAAAAAGGTGACAACCGCTGCCTCCCCGGCAGCGGCGCTAAAATTTGATCGATGTCGTATGCGTCAAAAATAATATTACTTTCTCACTACTCAAAATATATAATATAGCAAGGGCAAGAAAGGATCATTCCCTGAGGAATAGGTTGTCAATATGTTTCGGTTTCTTATGTAAAGCAAGGGGGATTTTTCTGATTTTTATGTAAAGTAAATTATACTAAAAACAAATAAAACAAAGCAAACACGCAAATATGTGAAGATATTGGTTAAGGATTTCTTCTTCAATCACAAGCATGTTTCCGACATAATAACAAGAATTGATATTTTAATCTCAACTTTTATCAAAGGCCCAAGGATACCATGATCGCAAGTATATCCCGCAAATCTCCTCTTGACATCAACAAACACATTAAAAGATGCGAATATAAATTCTATCATAGAGAACAACCTAATGTGTAAAATCACTAATCAAGTATAATTCCTTAGATGCATTAAGTTCTATGAAATCATGCCAATCAAAGCAATCGAACGTGTAAAAGCACTAATCCGATTTAACAAAGGTTATGATCCACTTGTGATTACTAGGATGTATCACTACAAGCAATATTCAAAATTATGCTAAATGCAATCAGAAATTTATCACTTTTGCGTATAATAAACTCTAATCTATCAATAGAGATGAAAGTAAACTCAATCGATTCGCGACTCGACTAAACAAGCATTCAAATCATGTAACAATATTAATGGTGAATCATAAACGATAAATATGGAGACAAAACTAATTTATTGAACACAACCCATGTTTGGAAATCCAACTTATTCCTTAACCAAAAATAAATTAACTACTCATAATCATGGAGTTCATAATAAGAAGAAAAAGGAAATCTATCATGTTGTAACCCTAGAACACAAAAGTAGAGACAAAAGATAAGATTCTCCCTAATGGAGATTTCCTTCCACAATTAGTCTTCACAAAACCCAATTCCAAGTAGTCCACCAAGCCTGTGTATGAGGAAAACCTATACGAAATTCTCTGCCCAAAACTAGGCGCCTGAATTTGCTGACGTCATCACCGTATTGCTCACATCATCACCGGAATCCGACCTCCGAGAAACTGTCTCTGCCCACCTGAACTCGTCTCCGTCTACCGAAACTTTCAACAACTCACTATCCTTCTATGCAGTTCATACACTCACAATTCAGATCCATACATCACAAATGAACCATCTAAACCAATTCTTGAATTCTTGCGAAAACATGCCCAAAATCGAGATCCATAGCTCATATTTTCGGCCGCTGACTCTTGCATCCGACTCATACCCCCTTCACAATTCAATGAAATATTATGATTCCCACTTTCGGTTTCAAATCAGGCAACCGGAACTAGTACCACCGGTGCACCAATTCCACTCACTTTTCGCACTGTCACTGCAGTTCTGGTTCAGGCACTCTGCTACTTCTCAGCACTTGCAATGCACTCAATATAAGTTCCCATTGTCACAGCCACTGAACCCTTCCTAACACCAGCAGCACAACCTCTCTGACAAAACTTGTCTCCTTTATTTCAGCCGCAAATCAAACTAATAATCAACAGAAGTCACCTTGCTCTTATCGGCTGTAGATTGATCGAAAACTGCAGCTGCAACAATACCATTTTACAGCTGCACTTCCACTGTACCTTGCATATTTTCACCTTCTCCAACTTTGAGTCCCTAGCTGCAATCGCAAAAAACCAACAGCGGCACAGCCACGACACATTCTTGCTAACTGTCACAGCCAGAAACTGCAACTCGATCCACCACCAGCTGCATCACTACATCCAATATGCAAAACACCATTATCAGCTCCATCAATCTTCCGCATGTAACTTGACACCACCATTTCACTCCATTGGCATCTACTGCTTCTTCAACCTGTCTGTAACTTCAACTGCAACGTTACCTGCAACATACACAATCAACAGCTCCGGCTTCACAAGCCAAACATCCACCAGATTCGCGGCTAATTTAGTTGAAAACTTAACCTTCTCTGCGCCCTTTGTCTCAAATCTAACACTAACAACACCTCCAGCTCCACAAGCCAACAAACCAGCGAACCCTTATACAACCACCTGCACTCCATCTCAGTCACACACAAATCTTACTTCCCATTTCAGTTCACAAACTCTTTATAATGTAACCCTTATAATCACCACCTGCAAGACTCAGACTTGTTTTTGATAGTAATCCATTCTTCTTTAAGATCATTATGCGAAGCTTCTCTTCTTCATTTTAGTGACAACCAAACTACTAACAAATTCAAACTATATAGTCTCAGCTGTCAATTTCAGTCACCAACAACAACATGACTAGCCACCTGCTCTTGGAACCAATCCTGAGCCACCACATCTTCCATAATCTGTACAATCAATTCCCAGCTACCATTCAACACCACCTGAGCTCAAACCCATCTGCAGCTGCAACTTCTTCTTTTTCATCTTGACTGCAACAGGTACAAAACCATTATTCAATTTCATGGCGCAACAGATCATTTGTTCATCTGAATCTTCACCTATAAACTACAAATCTTAGGCAAACTTGAAATCAACAAAAATAAAATGCAACCGGTTTGAAACCCTTCTCTATTTCATAGTAACATCAACTGATTCTCCATGTAACCTTGATCCTGAGACAACCCCGTACTTTTGATTCATCTCAAACCCTTGAATTTCTTCATCAATCCATGACAACAGCAAAGCTTCTCTGGATCTTCTTCCAATCAGATTCACAGCATAACACATAGAAACCCATTTAGATCTCGATTTCAAATCGCTCATATTTGTTTCAACAGCAAAAGATCCCATTCCTACTTCGATCCAGCATCATCTTATTCTTCTCTGTCGATGAAATCATTTCCAACTTCCCAAATTCATCGATTTCTTCCACCAGCAACCGCTTTTTCTAACTCAGATGCAGAAATAAACGAGAAAAAATAAATTCCTCTCGGCTTTAGGTTCTGGTAATGATGGAAATTTATAATGGCACCCACAAATATCATAAGGACTGTCAAACTTGTATTGGTGATGTAGACTGTCCTTTCTCCTTGACTGGCTCCCCATGTCACATGCCTGCGCCCTTATGATCCAATTGAACGCTTTCTCCTTCTTTCGAGTTCTTCCGCCTACAACAACCGTCTCTTATTTCTAAAATTCACTTCGTCTCTTCAATGTCTCTTCATCACTAAAGCAGTCATGCTTTTCAGACAGAATTCACATCACTAAAGCTGACATGCTTTTCAGACAGAGTTAAGGAAATAAAATCAAATAATGAGAAATAATTCGCCTCCAACACTTTTGCCCTGTTTAAGCGACGTTTCTTCTTCTTTTGTTCCAAATGACTCCAAAATACCTAAACACTCAAAAGAAAAGATAAGATACATAATTTATAAGAAAACTTAGCAAAGAAAGCATAAACAATAGATAATACTAAGGTGTTTTAGACACCTATCAAAGTGCTAGATATAAATTTCTTATTAACTCATTGTTTTGTCATCATTAAAATACGCATGACTGCTTTCAACGCATTGTTTTGTTATCATTAAACTGCTCATGACTGCTTTCAATGCGTTGAATTATTGTTAGTCAATGAATTAACCAAAAAAGAAGTTCATTTGTTGCCTTCTGAGAACATGTAGGGTATGAATTACTGATCGGATTTCAAACAATGTTCTGTATTATTTACTCATGCTTGTATAAGTTATCTTACTCACATTTTTTTAAGTAAATGCTAACTTATATTGTAATTGGACAGGCACTATATCTCACTGTAAATGATGCTAATACTTGTGGAAATATCTGGACTAGTGACTTCCAAATCAACATGCTTCTTAGTTGCATTTTGGCTTGCCTCTCGTTGTTGTTAAGGCCATGTTCACAAGTACCTTGAAAGAGTTAACTGATGAGTTAATCGTTTTAAGGAGAATGGTGAGCACAATTGGTTCGGATCAAGCTACTGTCGGTGGTAATGAAAGTGACTTTACGAAGATTAAAGTCCTAGAACCTAAGGCGTTTTCTGGCACAGAGATATGAAGGCAATGGAGAATTTCATGTAGGACATGGATCAATACTTCAAGGCCGCCAGAACCCCGGAAGAACAAAAGTTTACACTCGTTAGCATGTACCTGGAGGGTGATGCGAAATTGTGGTGGATAAATAGAACTGATGATGACCTTAATGCTGGTCTTACAGGCATCGTGATATGGGATGTCATGAAAGAATAATTGAAGGGTCAATTCTTACCAAGCAATGCATCTTGGCTAGCCAGAGAGAACTTGTGTAAGCTGCGGCATACAGGTATACCACGGGAATACGTGAAATAGTTTTCGTCTCTGATGCTAGATATTCGCAACATGTCCGAGGAAGACAAGTTGTTCAATTTTACATATGGTTTTCAATCGTAGGCTCAGGCCGAAGTAAGAAGGCAGGGTTCCAAAGACCTACCTTTGGCCATGGAAATCCTGGACAGCCTTGTTGATTTTAGGTCAGTTAATACCTCAACGGATGCTAATCGAAAGGGAAAGGATAAGAAGAACCATAAGTGTAATGACAAGGAGAATAAGAAAAGTTATGAGTCCAAGGAGAAAATCAATCAAAGCGATGATAGTTTAGCTGTGAAGAACAGAGCTGGTAGCTGTTTTTTATGCAAGGGTCCTCACCTTGCGCGTAATGGTCCTAAGAAAGAAAAATTGCCTGCAATAGTCACTGAGGGCAGTGGAGACAAAGAATAAGTTGATCAAGTGGTGCATGTTAATCATATTCAATTATGCAACATAATAGCACAAAAAGCAGCAACACATCATGGGCTGAGTGGCGCTGGCCTGGTTTATGTGAAAGTTGGAATTCACAATCATCGACTCTGGGGCATGAAAGATACAGGTGCTTCATACACTGTTATGAGCTTGTCGATGGAAGAGTACTTGGGTTTGGAAGTATATCAGGCTGATCACTGCATGAAGACAATGAATAATATAGATAAGCCAATAAAGGGGATGGTTTTAGAAAATGTTGAAGTGGGAGAATAGCATGGCCAAGTCAGTGTATTGGTAATGCATCTCAAGGAATTTGAGATGATCCTTGGTAACAACTTTTTCAAGAAAGTAGAGGCAACAATGATGCCTCACCTTGGAGGGATTTTCATACAAATTCCAAGTGCACCTTGTTTTGTGAAAGGTGTAAGGAAAGTTAGTCTGGTTAACATGAAGTGTGACAAAGGAAAGGCAAGTTACATTGCTCCTGTCCGTTCGTTCGAAGAGCTAATCATGCGGAATTTGGATTTCCTACGGATCTTAGTGTACCTTTTTCGCAGTAATTAGCGTGTGTATGAAGCAAGGGCCTTGCATTGTTGTTTGCAAATGCCTGAACCTACAAGGTTGCTAAAGTATGGAGACTTTGGCATGTTTCTATTACCTGTTTTTTGTTTGAAGTTTAAGTTGGGTGTTGCTGATATTATGGTTTTAGAAGATGGCACACTAGTTGTTGGTATATTTTTTTAGGTTATGTATTTTATTTCAGTAAGGTCGAGTGTTGTCCAATGGTGCAAATGGGAAGGATTCCCTATGTTTCTTATGTAAGGATAATGTAATTAATGAAGGTGGTGTTTAAGCAAAAACCTTGTCTCTTTTTGCTTAATGTAAAGCTAGTCTATTGGGGAAGCACTACAAGTATACTTAGTCAAATTATACAATAAGAGACGCTGAAAGCAAGGCCAGACAAGATTTGAAGTTGGTGGCATAGGCGAGTTTGTTGTTGGGAGAGTTATGTAGAAGTGCGACAGTATTTGGCAGCGATAGCATGGAGTAACGCAGCAAGAATGAAGATGTAAGTCCATCAATCATATGAGTTAAGAGAAACTCATAGTTAGGAAGAACATGATGTTGTTTTTCCGCTACATTAAAGTGTAGTAGTTTGAAAGAACAAGTGAGCCCTTGTTAGTTTCAAAGGCGCGTGAAGAGGAACCTGGTCTAAAGAGACGGTGGGATGTTCCGGGTATCCTAAGTCATGGCAAAGCACTTGAGTCGATTTTGCACAAGAGTGTTGAAAAGTGATTGAAGAACACTTAGTCTACAGTATGGCCTGTTGAATTGCAAGAGTGCAATGTCAGTCGGAATTGAATGCAGTAAGCTAAGTTATGCATATCAGGGTGATATGTTAGTTGTTTGGCGTGTACACTTAGGAACGGAATGGCTGGAGAAAATATTTGTGATGCCGATGCAACAGATGTGGAAAGTTGGCTGGGGATGTAGCTGGAAAATTCTGCTGAATTTCAGAGAAGTTCTGAAAATGCATGGCAACAAATGGTAAGAGCATTTGGGTGTTAAAATGTGAATGAAGTGGAATTGAAGCATAGTCGACGATGCGACACTGAAGCTGGAATTCGTAGGCTTAATGGAAAGGAAAACAAACTAAGTGGCGGCGTAAAGTACTAGGCATAGAAGTTTTGGCAAGGTTCAAGGACAAACAAAGTTGTTGATTTCTAAGAGTGGCTCAGATGCATACAAGGACAAGAAAAGTTCAGTAGAGTATGGATTGATGTTGTATTCAACGATGACGTTGAATGGATTGGGTGGGGGAGGTCTATGACATGGCCCAACAGCTAAGCGCAACAGTTGCGCAATACTGAAGTTGTAGCCTGGCAGATGGAGCTGGACAGTCTGACGATGTAGCCCCAACATGGATGAGACAAGAAAGGCTATTTAGCAAATGCAATACGACGCGATAGTGTTGCATATTCTTAAGCAGAGTTATCCCAACTCAAGGAAAGAGTAAAGGGTGAAATGCAAAGTCATGATATGACTTTGGCATCGTTCCAAGCATTGGCCAAGGATTGGACAATGCATATGCAACAATTGCGTGGCCAAATGCGTTATTGATGATTCTTGCTCGCCAAAAGAGATGCAAGTGATGCATATGAAGCAAGAAGTTGAATTAAGTAAGTCAAGATCAGTTGGTATGATATTTGGGTGTTGGCATCCAAATAAGCTAAGTGCATGATCAGGATGAATGAAGCGCAACTATTGCTAGATACTTGACAGAAGTGCAAGTCGAATGAAGCGCAACCATTACCTAATATTTGGCGTAGGACAAGAGTGAGTAAAGCACAATCATTTTCGAACATTGGCATGGGCCAAAGTTCATTGAAGCGCAATGATTTTCGGATTTGAGTTCAAGCAATCAGTTGCGAGTGTGTGTGCATCACATGCATGCCAAAGTGAAAGAGCAAGTTAGAGACGGTTATAAAGTGGATTTATAACCGAGTTTGGAATAGCCTAACCGTTTGAGACAAGTGCGGCGCCATTCTACACACCAGCACTAAAGTTAGCAGTTAAAAAGTAAGTCTGGCGGTTAGCGAAACTGCCTATGGACAGATAGTTGTTCATAGGGCGTGCAACAGAGTTGCATATGGATTTTCCCTGGTTCTTGGCATTATAAATAGCCATAAAACCCTTGCAGATGAGAGTTTTTCAATATTTCAAGTGTTGAGGAACCACATTGCAATAGAGAGTGAATTTTGTGTTAGTCTTAGAGAATAAGCTTGTAAGTCCATTGGTTGGACGAGTTTTGTATCTCCCTTTAAGCTAATAAAAGAGAGTTTGTTGGCTTACATATTTGTCTTAGTATTATGTTGATTCGAAGCTACTCCCTAATTCTGTGTGTAGATAGAGGATTTTCGACAAAGGCTAAAATCGTAAAACCATAATTGTACATACTCCTGATCCGACAATCATATGAGTATTGAGGCTCATGTCTCTCATTGAAGCATGAAAGCTCATGCCATAAAATCTCTGACTGAGAATGCTGTCTCTCAGAGTATATGAAGATGTGTAGTCTCTCATCTGAGGCAACGGCACATCTCATGAATACTAACCATTTCAGTAATTGTTTCTATATAGAATCGAAATATTGGACGGCTCCTAGACATCATGCCTGCTAGTATAAAGCAATAACGTCTTCAGGATGCAACAAGGTTTTTCCTGACTATATAAGAGAAATATGACGTTTCAACAAGCTCATATCTCTCAATTCTCAGATAATTAATGCTCCTAGATAGCATGCCTGATAGTATAGAGACATCAATTAATTATCTCTAATCTTTAACTGAATATTCAACAATATTCTACGATATTTCATAATATTTCGTCACTTCAATTTGTGGTTCTTCCCAGCAGAATTCCACGGGTTAGTGATAAATATTCAACGTACGGCATCTGAGCAGCTCTCGAGTAATCCCCGACCAAAATGGTGCAAGTGTACTCAGCAATAATGCACAAACGAGCACCTGAATGCGCAAACGAGCATTCCAAAACACGAAGGAACGATAAAGCCACGCAAAACAGGAAGAAAATAATAAATAATAAAATATTAATCGAGGCGCTGGGGGACTGGGAACCGGCCGGCCGGTCGTGCCGTGGCCAGTCCCACGCCCAATTTTATATTTTATCATATTTTTATCATTTTCCCTGATCTCATGAAAATCCCTTCATTTGAGCAAATCTCCTTCGTCTCAAGGAAACTCCCCAGTCTCATGGTGTTTCCTCGTATCAATGAAATAATAATAAATTAGGAAAGATTTCATGGGACTGGGCTCACTAGCCGGCTGGCCATGCTCTAGCTGTGGACGGTCCCACACCTCATGACTCCTTATTATTTTATTATTATTTCCCTCATCCATGAAAATTCATTGAATCTATGAAATTTCCCTCAAGTCGTGAAAATCATGTAAAATTAGAGAAACTCGTGGGACCGGGACCTAGCCGGTCTCACACGCCCCTTATTTTATTATTATTATTTTTTATGTTTCCCTCATCTCATGGAAACTCCCTGATTTCAACAAATTCCTTGGTTTCAACAAACCTCTTGATTGTATGATATTTCCCTAAAATAATGAAAAATATTATAAAATTGGGAAAAGTGCCTTGGGATGGACTCTTTGGTCGGTCGGCCATGCCTTGGCCATGGCGGTCCCACACTTCATGACTCCCTATTTTATTATTATTATTTCCATAATCTCGTGGAAATTCCTTAACTTCATGAAATTCCTCAGTTTCATGATATTTCCCTCACATCAGGGAAAATACATAAAATTGGGAAGGGTGTTGCGGGACCGAGCTTGCCAGCTGGCCGGTCCCACACCTTGCAATTGCCTATTTTATTAATTATTTTTCATCATCTCATGAAGATTCCTCAGTTTCAGCAAAACCCTGAATCCTTCATATTTTCTCAAAATGTTGCTCAAACGCGAATCAGAAAATATCGAAACTCTCAGGACTGAGACACGAACATTATGGTGACACGGGCATGTCTCCTTAACCGACCAAGGCTGGCCCTGAAGCTTGCAAAGAGCCAGTCCCACGTGTTTTAACAATTTTGACCTAATTTGCTCAATTGCTCATATTGGGCCCAAACTCTTCCCAAACAACTTGGAGTTTGCTCAAACGACCATCAGCTGGTCCCATGATCAGCAAGGGCCGGTCTCATGCCCTCTTGGTCGGTCCCTCATCTCTCCATAATCAGGTTTTACTACCTCACACTCACACGAGCACTATTTTAATAAATGATTAAACCAACATTTAATCATCTTTTCACCAACTGGTCTTCATGAGACTTTGGTATTTTGCTCACTTAAGCATCTGGGAGCTACACGGTCGATTCATCATCCCATGTAGTCGATCCCTCTTTCATATCATGAACGGTTTTCAATAAATCATCAATTCAGCAATTGATCAAAATTTAGGTTTCGAATCCAGAGCTCTGCAAAAAACATAATTCTGAGCAAATTCAAACATTAACAATTTTACGTTGATCCCGTGGTCAACATTTTAATAATTATGCTCGGCTCAGATGCCATCATCTTAAATCAACATTTGTTTAAATGAGCAACATCTGCTCACACCAAAGAATATTGGTTCAATTATTAATATTCAACAATTCATCAAATGAGCAACATTCGCTCAAATGGACAATATTTGTTCACGCTGAAGAATGTTGGTTCAACTATCAACATTCAATAATTCATTAGATGAGCAACATTTGCTCAGACTAGCAATATTTTCTCAGACTAAGGAATATTGGTTCAACTATCAATATTAAATGATTCAGTAGCACATATTGCTCAGGTTATCAACATTTATTCGACAATGATATTTTCTGTCTCAGTAGACATGTTCGATTCATGAGTCTCAAAACATTTGCAAATTATGTTCAACTCAGCAATACAAGGACTCATAGTCCCATAAAGTCAGCAACTGACTAACTAAATACACGTCTGTCTTGCAGACTCCACATTCATGAGATATCAATCGTGTCACATGGGGGGATATTAGCTAGGGATTTAGTCTGGAGGTCTACGGCACGTGTGTTCATACACACGATGAGAATGTGAGCAAGTCGTGCAATCAGTTGGAGGAGTTAGCAAAGTAGTGGGTGGAAAGTTAACCAAGTCTCCGCACGATGAGCAACTGGTTTCAACACGATTTTCCACTTCCCCACTCTTTGACTCCAGCAACTGTCACACTTCATGGGATCATGGTGTTTTCAATTCATCAATATAAAAGGCCTCTGAATCATGATTGAAACAGACAAGAATTTCTCGACAAGTTCATACAGACAATCTTTCGTCTACACGAACTCATCGTCTAAGCAATCACTCTCTAACTAACTAAATTCAATTATTCAGAACTTTCTTACCTAGAATACACAACACACCTACAATCTCGATCACCATTGATCTCACACATTTCTCAGCTTCCCTCTTACAGATCGACAGATCCTCTCTTGTGACCGAATTGACTCTGGAATGGCCATTGTCTTGGTTTAGGTCAGAGTCCTACAGATTGATCTCTCGAACTTAAAGCACTCCCTTCTTGCAGTGCATCTGTGTGAAGTTAAACATTTTGCTCGGTTCAAGGAAACTCCTCCGCACGGTCATCTCCTCAATTCCGTAAAAACCAGCAAATCGTTTTTCCCCATCTAGACTGTGAAGCATAATCATGGCACTAACCCATTTGTACGTAGTATGGCCTGCATTGTTGGTGAAGATAAAATCTAAGTCTTCCGTTGCATACTCAAGGTAGAGTTGGCTGTTTGCATAGGTGCAAACTTATAATACTAAAATATGAGTGGGTGATAAGAGATCACTGAACCACTGCATTGCCGGGTTATACCTTCGCGAAACATTGCTTGGAGCATTTGAAGGTGTGACACCTTGCATACGTGGACAATGATATGAACACTGAGATATACATATTATATTTCGACTTTAAATTTCATCAAACTTTGTTTACTTTAGTTACCAAGTTGACTTAACGGGGTAATTAGAAAAGTAATTTCGTTTTCTTTTCTCCAAAGGTTCTCATGGATACCTGAAAGCTTACATATGGTTGTCGTCAGAGTGGTAGTAGTGGAGGTGATCTGAGAAAGGACCCTTTGGCCTTTTAAGATTAAGAAGGGTTATTGACTTCTCTTTTCTACCGTTCATTTTACAAAGATCTGCTTTACTCGTGGAAATTATTACTTGGGACGTCAGCTCTTTACTCGTGGAAATTATTATTACTTTTTCCACGGAAGAGTATCATCACACACACAAGTTAATAATTACCATCAAAACTTTGATATAAGTTTCCAAGGCTGCTACACCTTACAGCGGTTAATGAGTTCCATCGGAAGTTACTACTCTTAAGTGAACATCATTTCTTTTCTTTTTTTTATTACGAGTTTCATAACGTGTGTCGAGTTTGGCAACTCCCAGTAGCAGTACTACAAAGTGTGGAAAATTTATTTACTTTTTTTACATAATTAATTACACTTCATAATGTAAGTTATAAAGCTTGAGAGCAACTACAATGGACGACTAAACCCAAATTTTTGGTCCAGATACGTGAGCAGTCGAACAGAGTAAAAATCAAAAACCAGACTATACCCAAATTTCAGACTATATTTGATGCGGATTACGGACCAAAACCAAATTTGGTCGAACGAAGTTATAAACTTTGCCCGGTAACAGACGTTTATATAATGCACGCTTCAGATGAAGCGGTTGTATACTTCTCCCCCATGGTCAGACGTTTATATAACGTACGTCCCAGTGAGACGAAGCTATAATGTACGCCTCATCAGGCGTGAGTATAATGTACGCCTAAAGACATGCGTTCATAAAGTATCCGCCCCAATTAAGTATTGTAGCAGTTCATCTCGGAAGTGCCGAGGCAACTTCATTTCACTCTTTTGTTTGGATACTTGTAAAACGACAATCAAGTATTGTAAATGGGTTTAATCAGCTCACTCATAATCAGTATTGCATATATGACTTCGTGATTTAAACGTTAATTAATTTGTTGATGTCGATATTGGATGTTGATAAGGTTGTTTTTGTATACATATGGTTCATTCTCATCTCTATATCTACGTGTGTTCATGGCGCGGAGATTATATGTACACCGGGTTTCATACGTGTAACTATATGTACGCCCCGTCAGGCGTAGATTATACCTTCGTTTCTTGACCGGCGTGAACTATATGTACGTTCCACAACGGGCGTAATATATATCAACGCTCCACGACCGGCGTAAACTATATGGCCGCCTCAACTGGACGAATTTTATAACTACGTTCCACTCTCAAACGTAAATTATACATCCACTCGACTAAATATACTCATCATCGTGACACCACGGACTAAACTTAAATTTGATCGTTTTGTTTGATCTTTGACCTTTGGTTTTGATCGCACCATTGTGGATGCTATAAGACAATCTTTTCTTCACCCAGAGTGTGCAAAATTTACAATATTTTATCATGCAAGATTGTCACGTGTTTACCAAATTCTACGGAGTTATCAAATCCCAATTCAAAAGAACTCGTTGACGGGATGCAATTTCATAACCCAACTTGTTTTACTGGGGCTCTGAACTGTAATGTTACGGGCGTGTATATATGTTTGGCAGCGTGAGGGATAGCGACCTGACCACTGACCAGTTGAGAATTGAACTTTTGCATGGGATATTATCAAATTATCTAAAATCTAAACCGACTTTCTTATATTATTTCAACTTGCAGTATCTTAATCCCTAATTACATACTAATTAATACTTCATTTGTTATCTGAAACCTAATAAACTGTACCCTAAAGGCTGCACTATGACGATAACACTATGATTATGTCTCAAATAAACACTAAATAATACGTTGAAATTTAATACATTAATTAAAGGGTAGTTAAAACTAAACATCATTTAGATTATACCACCACCATTGATCTAATCTTGTACTATGAATCCCATTTCTAATTAAAAAGAAATGTTAAACAATCTCATTCCACGCTCTCTCAAGATTGCTAAAGATCGTTCAAGATAAGATGAATCAAAATAAAAAGAATACAGCCGAATTTCTGATTTTCCTATGATTAGTCAATTCGATCAAAAACCTATGTAATTAATAATCAAATGCAGACTTTTGTTTCTAGACATGCTATTCGAAATCGACCACAAGAATCTTGTCTTGAGGTTGTTTTCAAGATTGAGATAGTATCCAGCTTGAAGATAATATTTTCATTTTACTTTTTTGTTATTTAATGTGGGCGGTAATTATATATATATATATTTCTCTGGGTAGAGTCGAGCTCTATTGGATGGAATCCTTTAAGGAAAAAGAAAGTGGTTAGACAATGATACTCAGATGTTTATATTGAATGACAATGACGAGAACTAACGTAATTATAATAGATCCTAATCCTAAGTTTAGCCATTACATTATGAAATCTTTAGGTCTTTCATTAGGTCCAATTTGGATTTGCAAAATCCCAAACAATCAGTATTGCCACCCTTTTGTGAGAATCCTCTTAGAAATGATTCCAAACAATTCTCACACTAAAAACATTTTGTTCTTATAAAATTAGCGATCCCCCACAAACCGCCACTTCTATTATCAAATAATTTCACCACCACTTGCTCGTTTTGAGACGAAATTGTCAACTCTTAACTTTTTTCTAACTTCTCTTATTGTTTTTCTCAGTGGATTTTCATTGACTGTTTTCTAGTCTCCTTCTAGTTTAATCCAAGATGACGAAAATAGTACGTCGTCATAGGATGGGCGTGTGGAGAAAAAACAATGCATGACGGAATCGATATAGACTTTCGTTATCCCCGGTTCATACGGTGTTTGAGGAACCATGATTTCTTTTGGGCTTGATCTCGAGTCTATGAAACTAAAAAAATTCCCGTGCCAAGTTCCTGTTAAGCTCAGACCTAAAACTTCTCATGCGAAGTTCTCATTAAGCTCAAAAAATTCAACCTGCAAGTTGCATGCCGCCAACCACTACTAATGGCCTTGCTCTTGTGTGCATAATTCAACCTGCAAGTTGCATGCCGCCAAGGCGCCAACCACTACTAATGCCCTGGCCTTGCTCATGTGTGTATTTGCATGAAAGGAACAAAGGACAAACTACAAAGCATTCCCCATCGGTGGTCACGTGAAGGGTCTGTTTGGCACGTGACAACCACCTACTTCGTTGATGATCATTGATCAATCTATCAGCATCAATGCAAAAATAACCAACCTATGGTTGTCATTGTCGAGCGGGGGCTTGATTGAAATTCGCCCCACACTCCAAAGATTTGTGAGAAGAATGGTTTCCAACTTCCAAGCGGGCACGCAATCAGCAAAAGCAAAAAGCAATATTTGACGTGGAGGGTTATTATTTGACTTATTTTGTACAAGTTAGAACAAACCACGTCATCACCACATCTCTACCATGTGAATGAAATGAATCCCACGTGGACACCTCATGCGTGAGGGCCTCTTTTACTTGGAATAGAAAAAATAGCACTTGTTTTTTTGATTTAGAAAGTCTTCCATTTCGGAGGAATACAAGTCCCACACACAACCCTAATGTTGAGATTATTAGTCTCATATTGTCTGGACAATCTAAGATCCTGTGGTTTATAATCCCTTAGGGCCTCTCCACTCATTGTCAATTGATTTTGAGTTGGATGCCCGTATTCTAACATGGTATCAGAGCAGGCTATTTGTGACGAGTCATTGACCGCGTCTTTATTCCGCGTCACCTGATTTATTGTCCACGTGTTAGACCCAACGAGGCTACACGTGAGGGGGCGTGTTGAGATTATTAGTCCCATATTGTCTGGGCAATCTAAGATCCTGCGGTTTATAATCCCTTAGGGCCTCTCCACTCATTGTCAATTGATTTTGAGTTGGATGCCCGTATTCTAACACCTAAAGCCATAAAGCCATGGGGTGGCTGTCTTGCCAGAATCTCCTAGCTCTATGCACAAATGACACTGAAGTTCTTCAACCTACACCAAACTCATTGAATGATCGAATGAAATGTGCTCAAATTCTCTATTGCATGCAAGCTGCGTTTATTTGACTGCGAGAGTACTATATACCTGTAACCACACTGCAGTAAGTATATCCCCATGGCCATATGCCGATTCTCGGAGAGCTAAAGTATATTAATCTCCTTTCCGGCGATTTCGCAGTTCTGGACACTTGGTTAGCTAGCTAGTTTTATACCCTTGGATTCGTTCCTAATCAAAAGAGACGGTCACTGACTCACTGTTGTCATCTGATGATGAAATGATGCAGGTGCAGCAGCACATCAGGAGACCGAGTGAGTGAGTATTAATTTGTCAGGCGGAGATGACTCGTGTGGGTCAGACACACAAGTTGGATGCCTGTCTAAAACTGAGTTCTGAATCTACCAGACAGACTTCAGCTTCGCTGAAAAAAGAGAAACAAAAGATAAAAACTACTGCGAATCTCAAATGAGTGGTGGTTATGAATAGTGCGGAGATTAAGAGTGCCACTATAAAGTCTTGTCCAAAAGCAGCAACTTAAGTGGGACCTACCAAAGCTCATTTTGGCCAATCACAAAACATTCTTCACCTTAGTTTGGTCCCACAAAAATATTCATTTTCTTGTGATATTATCTTTCGGGGATGACCTGAATAATCCCTTCTGGTTAAAAGAAAAAAACCATCTCCTCCCTCCCTCCTAAAAGAAAAAAAAAAATCTCAGAGCTTCCTCTTTTTTCTTGCTCAGATTTAGTCTTTTGATCTAGATTTAAGCAAGGATTTTTTAGTTTTTTATGAATAAGAATAATCTAATTTGTATTTTTGTTGTTTTTGGTGTCTATGGACACATTTTTTCGGTGTTTGGGCGATCTTTTCTTCGTCTTTGGACGATTTTCTCTTCGCTTTAATAGCGATTCTTTCAAATCTTCATGGTGTTTCTTGGCTTGCTATTCTCGATTCATCAAGAACATCAACGATTCTGCTCGGCGTCGCTTTGGATTCATCTTCAACAAGAGGAACTTAGGGCACTCGGATTCGTTTGGATCTATAAGATTTTGGGCAAAATACTCCATTTCATTTGGAGCATCTCTTATTGAAGAATCATTTTAAATGGTCGGAGTTGTTTCCGGTTCATACCATCATTCATCACTACTACATCTACAAAAATTGGACGTTTTTGGGGTTCATGGCTCTTTCTCTTCACGATGTACTTGCAATTGGTGTCATCATTTGTATTTGGGTTTTGATTATCTTGTATTTTGGTGTTTTTGATAATCTAATAAACAACCATGTAATCATCATTTTGGTTTGAATGAATTGAAATGTGATTTCCAAAAAAACAAAAAAAAAATCACCAAGAATTGTCGATAGGAATACATACTACAAGTAAAAATCATATCCTACTTCAAGTTTGATGGCGGTTTAGCTGATGTGTTCGTATTTTGTACACTGTGGTAAGTCCATTTTTTATACCGTCGAATCATTTTATTTTATTTTCTATAAAAAAAACGAAAAATGGGTCATTTTTTCAAATATTTCTAAAACATGGTTCAAATGGGCGAGTAAAAATTAGTATGGGTGAAATGGACACCAAAAAAATAGCAACGATAAAACTGGACTTAAACTTAAAAAATAGCAAGGATGAAATTGGATGCATCCTGATGTAAATTAAAAATAAGAAAAAGTATTTGAAAAAGGGTAAGATGAAACTGTTTACATCCTGGCTATTTTTACATTTTTGTCCATTTAAACAGTATCAAAATCTAAATGTCTTTTTCACCCAGGAATTGTTGATTTTGGTCTTTTTAACCAATTTTGTGAAAATAAATCATTTTATTGCAAAATTCCATTTTTATTTGTTTTTGATTTTTGATTCATTGTTTTCCCCAAAACTTTCATGATCGCTAGAAGGGGTTACCGCGATTAGCAGAGGGATATAGTTTGAGTGACCACGATCAAGATTGGTTTCAATTTTTTTTGTCTTATATGAAACAGAACCCCTGTCAATCCTGATAACCCCTGCAATCATGCAAATTTTGCACCTAGGTTTTTCCTCCATATATGTTAGTCAGCTATTGGTTAGTCATGATTTTCGTCCGAGAGAAAAATTAGAACCAAACAGAATGACGAAGCTTCAACTCAAAACAGTTATAGGAAATAATGGGTATTCATCTTAAATAGCTAGCATGAAATGGGAGGAAACATATGCTAAATATTGTAACTATATTTATATTAATTCCTAAATTGTGAATTACATTAGGTGTTTGTGCGCAAAAATGCTAATCACAAAAGGCGATCTGAAGAAGCGGGGGTATAACAACCACACCCAATAATTCATTCGGCAATATGTATGGACTAAACTCCAATATAATTCCGAGAACACCAACTTAAAAGTGAGACTCAATCAAGAAATATATCAAAGAGCTTTATCTCTTTCTCAATACAATCAGTAAATCGAACAAATAGAAATTCGTGAGTCTGATTGATGTGAGAATAACTTGAACGGTATCAAAGATCAATGCCCAAGTGTCAATCAAGTTATATCCAACAAACTAGGTCGGGTTTATCAACTGTGATTGATATACGCAAAACCTGTGATATTTCAATTATATAAACAAATATAATTCGGAAAAAAAATAACACAGACACCAAAAAAAAAATTTAACGAGGAAACTGCAAATGCAGAAAAACCCCGGGACCTAGTCCAGATTTGAACACCACACTGTATTAAGCCTCTACAGACTCTAGCCTACTACAAGTTAATTTCGGACTGGAATATAGTTGATCCCTAACCAAGTCTCACGCCGATTAAGGTACAGTCGCGTTTCTTACGCCTCTAGAACCACGCCGGATTCTGTGCACTTGATTCCCTTAGATGATATCAACTACGACTAAGAGTTGATACAACCCAAATTCGAAGACTTATACATAAATTTGTCTCCCACATATATGTCTATCCTTTATTTTTATTTTATTCCGTCTTTTGATACAAAGATCAAGGTGAACATGAATCAACTAATAGTCCGGTATTATACTCCCGAAGAGCAGTCTAGAAATATTATTAGTCACCTCACAATAACCTAACTGATTAACATAAGAAGTTTTTCCGGAATCACAAGAGTCTGAGATGAAGAACTGTTGTGATTACTTTTTATATCTTACCTATCGGAGATAAATCTCGAGTAAATTTTAGAGAAGATAAAACTCAATAAGATAAAACAAGTAAGATCAGAATATGCAACTACAGAGAAAATAGTTGAATCTGGATTCATGAATCCCAAATGAAGTCTTCAAGTCGTTGACCTAATAACGGTTTTGGAAAAACCTAGGTTAAGGAAGAATCGACTCTAGTTTGCAACTAGGACACACGAAAGTGTCGGGATTAGGTTTCCCATATGCTAGAGTTCTCCCTTATATAGCCTTTCAAACCAGGTTTGATTACAATCAAATCTAAGATATCTTAATAACAAAGCATTCAATATTCACCGTTAGATGAACTCTTGATTTAAGACTCAACCTAAGTCTGCTTAGAAACTAAGCAATCAATATCCACTGTTAGATGGTATTAGCTTGATACACACAAATGAAATATACTTATATTTAGATATGGATGAACCGTACCCAAATGTGTATACTCGGTTGGATCAATAATAGTTAACCGAAGTTAGCCATATTAACACTTATAACTTAGCCATATTCATCTAACACTTCTAGATCAAATATGATGATCAATCAATCATGATAGATAATCAGATGAATCTAAATGTTTTTTAAGAGAGTTGTTCAAATGTGCATCATCTTATAGGAATATGTATATGAACCATTTAAAGCAAAATCGGTTTGGTTTGTAATTGTACAAAGTACTTATACAAGAACCAATTCATGAACATAATGCCACGGTTTGTAAAACTAGTTCATAGACCATAATACACTAAAGTTCCAGGGACTTTAGTTCGCAAACGAACCTGAGTTCATGAGTATGAAAATCACACGTTATCGATTTTAGAACATAACCGATCTGTTCGAAAACTGAGTACGCGAACAAGAGTTCCGGGCTTTGGTTTTTTCTAGCCAAACAGCGAACGCGAACAGGAGTTCCAGACTTGGGCTTGTCTAACCCGTTCGCAAACAAGGTACTCGAACACAAGCTCCGGACCTTTTCACGGGTAAACCAGTTCGCCAACAGAGTTCGCGAACAATAGTTCCGGACCTGAACTAGACTTGCATAGTTAGTATACAAAGTATACAATCTGTATTTTATCCAGACATGGTAGTTCTAAAACTCTCATATAATCATTGAAACATCCTTGGAAGAAAACAATGGTAATCTTACACATACCACTAGCGTCAATTTATTTTCAAGTGATTAATCGATCAATACGAAACATCCCAAGTCGACATCAAATTATTGTCTTACACAAATCATATAAGATATTTCAAGGTAATTTTCACATGATCATCTTTTGACTTAATTTTTAGTTTCCAACAAATAAATTGTCTCCAACTAAACTCGTCAAGAATACGATGAACTTAGCTAAAGCTAAAAGCTTCCAACACATATTTTGAGAAATAGATAAGCGAGATAAACTCGGCTCGAAATATCAACTTTGTATAATGTAAAAGTATATATAGCTATACGACTTAGTCCCATTAGAAGATAGAATAAAATAGACTTCTGAGTGTTAGATAAGTTTTAGTCTCCACATACCTTTTTTTGATGAAGTTCCTCCAAGATCTTTAGTATATCTTCTTCTTCAATTGGTGTACGCCATGAAGTCTGAAGCTCAACTACACAAGTATATAGTTTTGATCAACTAAACTTGGCAAACAAGCTTGAGATAGCATCGCTTGCGAGTTTGACCGAGCAGTGCTCTAACACGATCAATAACACCCACACAAGGATAACTCGTGGCATTTATAATTAGACAACCTAAAGAATTCAAACATTAAAAAAAATGTATTTTTCTTCCAAAAAACATAAGGCGCAAAACCTTAGTCGTTGTTAAGTATAGTCCCACATTGTCTAGATTCCTTAAATTTGTGAAATGTATATGTCTTGGACAACTCTAACCTTGCGATCCGGTTTTTGAGGTTAGCTAGGTCCGTAGACTTTAACAATGATATCAGAGTAAGCGTATTGCGGTGGTGTTTAGACATTGTTTGGACGATTCACATGACAGGTGTATTGGGGTAGTTCTTATACATTGTTTGTCCCGCTAAGGGATTGTCTTACCCAGTAAGGGTATTGTTTCTTATTCTTCTTAACCTTGTCAGGGTTTTCGTCTTGTTTTACCCCTGCTAAAGGGTATTGTTTCTTCTTCTTCATTTGTACGACCTCATAAAGGTATTGTTTCTTATTCTTTTTCTTCGTGTGTATGACCCCTTAAAGGTATTTTTTTTCTTCTTCTTCTTCTTCTTCTTCTTTTTCTTCGTATGTATGACCATGTAAGGGTATTGTTTGGCCTCGGATCCAGGGGTTTTATGTATAGTCCAACATCGTCTAGAATTCTTGGATTTATGAAATGCATATACCTTAGGTAATCTTAACTTTGCAAGCC
This sequence comes from Papaver somniferum, assembly GCF_003573695.1. NCBI lineage: Eukaryota > Viridiplantae > Streptophyta > Magnoliopsida > Ranunculales > Papaveraceae > Papaver > Papaver somniferum. The sequence continues at coordinate 77,509,763 of NC_039359.1, read as the reverse complement.
GGTTTTTGAGGTTAGTTAGCTAGACTCATAGACTTTAACAGTCTTCACTAAGTTTCGTCTCCTTTAAATACTTTCTAGATTCTTAAATCTCCTTTGAAAGGCGAGGGTACCCAAATATACCTCAATCTAAAACTTTTACTACCTGTAAGTCCTTTCTCCGAAAGTGATTGTCTATGGACTGAGTCGAGACAATACAACTAATCGGTTCACACTTCGCGTGATCGTCTATAGATACGAGATTGAGACAACACAACAACGAAGTATGTTTACTTGATACAAAGGTTCGGACTTAACCAAACAAAATAGGATTGCTTATCAAGTAAATAGGAGTTAACGTTTGTGTAATTTACTTTAATTATAATAAACAATTATAATGCGGAAAATAAAAGTAAATGACACAACAAGATTTTGTTAACGAGGAAAACTGCAAATACAGAAAAACCTCGGGACCTTGTCCAGAATCGAATACTCTCAGTATTAAGCCGCTACACAAAATTACACTAACTTCATATAGTTGAGACCAAGTAATTAACCCTGTAGTTCACCTAGTTCCGTCTGTATTCCCACGCCTCCAATTTAGAAATAAGTCACGTACTTGGATCAATCCCTTTGGTTCGTATTCCAAACAGTAAAGAAATAAAAAATCTGCTTGATATCAAATCTATTCAACCAAGTGATATGAGTCAGGCAAAGGCTCTTCCGTTTATCTCAACATAAACTCCTTCGTCGGGTTTAGATCTATCTTATGTTCAATCGTCCAAAGGTAATCGATTAAGATTAAGCCAACAACACCTTTAATCCGAAGAACCGTGTTGATGTCGATCTACTAAATTAATCAATCCAATATGCCACAAGGATAAACCGATTATTAATTGGATCCTCTTTTACCGAACCAAGTATTGTGCACACCAAAGATTGTAAAACCCAAGTCAGATCTTCAATATCTTCTTTGTCTTCAAATCTTCTTAAATCTTCAATAAAGACCTGCACACAATCACTTGAATCTCTTGTGATCAATCACGCACAAAACGAAGTCTGTTAACAATGGATTATCACAAGATCTTCTTTAGAACTAACAACAGTCTAAAGATCCCTGTCAAAACTCTGAACTAGTTTGAGTGAATCTTATATCAGAAGAGAAGATTATCAAGAATAAACAAACTAGGTGCAATCAGATTTCAACCACCGTTAGTCAATCAAATCAATCGAAAACAAAGATAAACCGCAATTATCTAGTTTTACACCAACGGGCCATGCTAGAGTTTCCCAATCCCAAAGAAGACTTTAAAATGAGTGACCGTAAGAGATTTCACCTAATTAGATTACTCTCCTCTCCGTTAGGAGGCTACACCAGTAACAACAACAAAAGAGTAAATCTGTTATTACGAAGGATTAGTTTGCTAGAAAGGCAAACTTCGTGTATTTATAGATAAGGAAGTTTGGACACCAAGGAATTTCCAAAACCGAAAATATTCTCAAAATATTCACTAAAGAACAAATTCGGTTTCCATAATTCCTGGAAATGCTTTGTCCAAAAATAACGATTAAAATCTCTCGGAAAATCTAATTAGTAAATGCACATTACTAATTCTGTAATTTTCCTACAAAATGAAATTAATAACCTTAATTAAAAGATGCTTAACTTACTTATGTTTCGATCCTGGGATTCTCTTACCTTAGCCGTTAAGGAATATCTTTGAACAATTATAGAAATAAACATTCACAGCACGTGTTCAAAGTTTATCGACATCTTTACCTTGTAAGTTCTCTTTCACACTTACAACCTTGAAACCGATTTGCCACACTTCCAAACAAGTTTAGAATTGGTTCATCTGACTTTCAAGAACTATGTGATTGATCAAACCAACATTCAATCACAATCATGGGTCTAACGGTTCTACCAAAACAAGTTTCGGTTCTACCTCCATGTGAGTACTACGCATAGTCACACTAGCTTCCCAAAGATTCGGTTGACTAGGTACTAGGATCGGTTCCCCACATATATGTGGTATCTAACTTATATGTGTTGCACATGTCCATAGGATCGGTTCTCATTTCTGTATAAACCTTGATGCACCCTATACAAGGATCGCTTCCCCTTGATGTATTGCACCCCTTACAAGGATCGGTTCCCTTTCCCTTACTAGGATCGGTTCCCTTTCCCAAGGTCAGACATAATACGATCATACCACAAGTGATTACTTAAGATTGGTTTTACTAATAAAAGTTATACCAATACATAAGTCAGGACTTTGTGAATATTCTACCAAGAACACAACAAGTTGTGAGCGGTTATACTCTATCACACATATTGGTTGTTCATAAGATATGCAATGAATAACAAAACCAATAACTCCTGGAAATTTCCTTTTCGGTTCACAAACAAGTTTATGAACTTACTTCCTTAGAACACATGTAAACATTGTTCCCTAGGATGAAATCCTCACCTCATACCCATACATAATCACAATAGCATTCAAATGATTATGGCGATGTCTTATCTACAAAGTTTAATGGTTAAGCAATACACCTCCTATTGTATTCCTTAATACTATGTCTATATAGAGTTCATATATGTTTCGCAGTTATGTTTTCAATATGCACGACTTGAAAGATACGTTAGGGAATGAAACAGTTCAAGTCAAATATCACTAACCTCAAGTGGAAGGATGATTGTTGTCTTTGTAGCTCCTTGCTTCTTCACATATTCAAGACTGCGCAATACTTGTAAGTCTCATATCCTCATACTTTCAAGCTAACCTATACGAAGTTTAACTCTAGTACATAATCAAGAGACTCTTAACATGAGTTTTGATTCACTAAAATATGACAACCAAACTTGACATACCAACGTTTGGTGGGTTCAACCGAGCAGTACTCTAACAATCTCCCCCTTTGTCAATTTTAGTGACAAAACTCTTACATCATATGGATAAACAAATTACAAGAATTCATTACACTCCGCTTGATTCCCGATTCAACAGCACAGTAAAACTGCTTACATTTAATCCTTGAAAATTCCGCTGTTGACATTATAATAACAATGCAAATACTCCTCCTAAGGAAGATAAGTAGATATTCAATCCGAACGTCTTTGTTATACCAATCTATATGACATGTTACTCCTCCTTAGTCTGTGCTTTCACTCTTTCGTTAGATAAAACATTCAAGTACCATTGTTCTTTTCCCCAGCAATTCTAATCAATATAAATATCAATGCCAGCATCACCTGTTTAATCCATATATTTCTCCCCCTTTTTGTCACAAAAATGACAAAGAAACGAAAAAATAAAGGACAACATGAAAAGAATCTCACAAATCTCATAATAGACTTGCAAACCTGTAGAGTTAGGCACGAGGGTTCCACACATCATGTTCTGATAACCACTATCAAAACCGAAACTACAAGTAGTCTTATTTTGATATGTTACCAAAGAAACAATTGTTCGAAACAATTTTTCATATTTAGTTTAGCAAACCAAAAACAACTAATCACATTAGCCCCTTTGCTAAACCGATTGTTCAAAAACAACCGCTTAATTCGATAAAACCAAAATAAAGATAAACTCCATTTTTCTCATCAGGTTCTAATTATCCATAAATTTAGACCTTTCAATTTTAAACAAGCCAAATACTAGGTTAGTTAAATAGAATTTCCTTGTTTAGGCATTCGATTAGACTTGAATAACCGAAACCTCACTTTGATAAGACAAACTAAGATCATAATTAACTTAGTTTCTTATCCGGAATCAAATTGGACTAAACAACTCATCCCGTTCACAAATTATTTCATTAATCCATAAATAATTCATACAAACCAAAATAAATAAACTTGCATAATTATTCACCTCAACCAGAAGCAATTGAAAAAACATAAACATTAAAAGCAACGCAATTGCACCGTAATTTTGAAAGCCTAAACAATTGATACCATACAAAAGAAAGATAACAATAGTTTTTCTTAACCGGAACCAATTGAATCACACACACATCAATTGTACCGAAATTTTGTAAGCCTAAACGATTGATACCACACAATAAAGCAGGATAACAATAGTTTTTCTTAACAGGAACCAATTGAAACACACATCCACACACACATCATGGAATAAATATCAATTGAACCTAAATTTTGTTAAGAAAAAGAAATAAATATATATAATATAAACTCGGGCTTTTCTTAAACAGGAAAACAATTAACTAACAAGATTGTTACCTCAAATTTCGCATCCACTTCTCCAATATGATATCATCTTCGTCCAGGGAGAATTGATATCGAAATATCACCACGTTGTCATCCTTATTCATAAACAAAAGAATAACAACTCACCTCAACTTTTACCAGAGAAAGGTTGAAAAACCAGTTTTAACAATTGCAAGCAAGAGTTGAAAACCGTCGAAACACATATGCTTTTATGCTAAACCAAAACCGATTCAACATATTGTGACTTTTTCACATATTTTTTCTATTAGAACCTCTCATGATCCTTTGATAAAGCCTACCTACTAGGGCTAGAACTTAATCCCGCTAAATCAAAAAGTCACCCAAACCATAAGGGTTCACAATAAATGAGATCGAATATTAAGGTAGTAAAACCGAAATCAAACATCCCATAAACATACATACCAATAAGATAAAAGCAATTAAGCACAAGTTATGTAAACCGAAAACTATCACAAGAAAAATTACCAATCAAATAATTTTATTCATAATAGTTTTATTTATAATAGACCAATACAATTAAGAAATCACAAATTGATGTCTATTATACTAGATTAAGTAATACAACACATCACTTAATCTTTTAGAATACTTCTACTTATTTACCGAAGATTCTTCGGAGACTTGATTCTTGGATCTTCTCTTCTCTTTCAGGTGATTGAGTCTTTGCTTCAGAAGATTCAATTCCACAATCGACTTTAAGAGGTTTGATTCAAGCAGTTTTTCATTCACAACTACAGTTTCTAAAAGTTCACGAGTAACTTCAAAATTTCTCATAAGTGCGAACATAAGCTCACGAGAAATATGGCTCCTTTTATGTTCTTCTGAGAAGTAACACTTGAATTCAACAGGAAAGGTTTCAAGTTTTCGAAGTTGAGATTCAATATCGATAGTGTTCTCACCCATCTTTGACCGCAGAAGAATCGGTCCCAGAGATGGTTTATATAATGATTCAAACTTGATTTCTAAGACTGAAATACCTAATCGTGGTATCTTATTTACGAAAATATACTCTAGAAAACAACACAGGTTAATCCGAAGTAGTATGACCGAAAGGTCATGACGAACTTACCAAAGATTTTATCAGGGACTTCCCAAAGATAGAAAGTTACTCAAAGTATAAAAATACTTTAGAAAGTTACTCAAAGTATAATGATTCTTGTGCTCCTTTTTTTTTAAGAATTTCCCTTTTATTTGAACCAAGCATATCAATGGAAATTTTATAGGCCAACATCAGTCGTTGGTGTGAGCTAATGATAGCTCAGAATTTTCGGAACAAGATCCATCACTATATTTCTGAATATCTATCCTTTTTGGATTCTTCCAAGAATAAACTTCTTTCACTGTGTCACAGCAGGAGTAATCTGATTTAGAGTAATCATCTTGATGATCATAATTGTGACATGAAGTTTTTTGAGTCATGTGATAAACTTCCAAGAATAAACTACCCATCTTTCATCCTTTTCCGTCATGTTCCCCCTATTCATTTGCTTGTTTCTCTGATAACCTCTTCCAAAGACAATCGAGATTAAAATCAAACTTTGTCCACTTCTATATTATCAGAAAGACCATCCAACGAAGATTGATCCCCACTAAAAATAATACAAGAAATAAATCTCTAGATTTAGAAACAAAGAAAGCATTAGAGAAATTATCAGAAAAGAGAACTCAATCTCAGAGCGTGAATCCATTGACATTACCTTTATCGAAGAACAAAAACAAAATGCATTTCAATGAGTTATATGAAGGATTATTGATTCAAGTAATAACGGGTATTGAGGATTTTTGGGATACAAGAAGGGTTAGTGAAAGTTGGGGTTTCTAAAAAGATGGTCGTGGAAGCTTGATTCAAGGGTTGTTTCCTGATTTGGATGGGAATAATAGTCCGAGAGTTATTGCAACTACTGTGAAGGAAAGATAGGGTGTTGTCGCAGAAGTTTGGAAGGGGAACCAGCACATCTCTTCGTTTGACTTTATCTTCATAGTGGTGAACAAGCACATTAGATACCTCTTGATGTGTATGAACCAATCTACTATCATCATCTTCTTCCAGTTCAATAATCAGATTATGAGCTTTTCTAGTTTCAGTATTAATATAAATGGAACTCTGGAGTTATGTTTAAGTAATGGACAAAATTCATATCGCTGTTGATGTCAAAATTGTTCTTCACTCAATAATATATCCTATCCCTTATGCACTGTATGTGTTTGAAAAAATTTCCAAACATGGCTAGGATATAATGTAATTTAACTACTTCATGAGGGTACTTTTGTAATTTTATCAGACAGTCAAGCTAGTCGTGGTCAGTCAACGACCCTAACACATCAACTGCATCTTTTATAATCCGGACCTTAATTAGGTCAAAAACATACGACCCTTTTACAAAATATCTCTTAATAAATCTATTTTTGTATTAAGAATTAAAAAAAAGACATGTAGACCAAGAATTTAGGTACGAAATTAGATTTGAGACAGGACAAAATATTTATCAGAAATAAAATCATTTAATCAATTTAAACCAACGGTTCGGTTTGGTTAGAAGATTCACCAAGACCAGTCCAAGATCAGTGATGCTGCACTTACGCCTAAATATCCTGGGAAAAGACCGGGGAGAGATCCAAAGACCATTTGGGTAGCGATTCTAGCACTAGCACAGGGATGGTGTAAAATGGGTCCCACCTGATCTCTGCCTATTCTTTCACACGGTTTTTTGTGCGGTATTTTCCACGGTCAACTAATCATTTCCAGTCCAAGATCATATATTTGTTCTTTTCATTTCTGACTTTGTTGGATGAGTTTTACAAGGCATACAGCACTTTGGCTTCCATAGTGGCTTCTTTTTGGGTTTTTCGAGTGAAGGAATGAGATAGGGGTTAATGAATACTAACTCCTTCCATAGTGACCTCTTTTTGGGTCAATTAATTTACTTTGGACGAGTTAATACTCGTCACAGCCGTGCTCTAATCGTAATCGGATCGACTATCTATCTGATAAGTCGGATAAATTATGTAAATAATCGATGGATAATAGTGATATCCACAAAAGTTCATACTGCACTGCCCAACGAATGAAGTTGCTAAGATTTCTATACTATTTGCGCATTTAGTTGGCTTGTTTCATCAGGTGTCATGGTATACTAATCATTATAGTTTCACAAAATTAGTCAAAAAGACCAAAATCAATAATTTCTGGGTAAAAAAGACATTTAAATTTTGATACTGTTTAAATGGAAAAAAGTGTAAAAATAGCCAAGATGTAAATATTTTTTTCTATTTTTAATTTACATCAGGGTGCATCCAGTTTCATCCTTGCTATTTTTAAGTTTAAGTCAGAATGAATCCAGTTTCATCCTTGCTATTTTTTTGGTGTCCATTTCACCCATACTAATTTTTACTCGTCCATTTGAACCATGTTTTAAAAATATTTGGACAAATGACCAATTTTCCGTTATAGTTTCCACCTCAAAATATACATGAAATATGACATGCTTTATGCGTAGTTTGTCATGATTTTTTAACTTGAGGTCATATAAAATGATGTGTTTGTGTTGCATTTTGCTTGTGCTCATGCATTGTGATTTACCAAATGCATGTACTGATTTATGTTGTGTGGTGACGTGTCTTACTCAAGCATGTTGTGTTGTGTTATGTCATTGACGTATTGTGTTACTCAATCAAAGGGTTCGTCAACCAAGTTTGACTTGTTTTAGCTAATCAAAAGCAAGTAATCGGTATCATCCTCCAATCGACCATCGGTTACGTACAAAAGCTTTTATTGAACAAATTAGTTTTTCGCCCGTGCGATGCACGGGTCTGTTCCTTGTAATATTAGATTCATGTGTCAAAATAGATTTCAATAAAAAATAAAAGTTTTATTAAAAAGTTAAGAAAATATAATAAGCTTGTAACCCCAAAAAAAATAGCGTGTTTGAATACCAAGTGTCAGTAATAATCTACATCAATATCTTATATAAGTGGCTTACATAATCATAGCTTATAGTTTCAAATTATTTCCATAAAACCAATTTTCACTAAGATTTACATCAATATATTTCAGAATTGAAATTACAATTGTCTAAAAAACAAAATTATTCACCTAATATTTGTAGTAAAAATCGTACAAACGAAAACCATAACTTTTTTATCTAATATCCATCCGGAGAAAACTATTTCATTGGTTTATTTCACATTTGATGCACTGTGTCCTCTTTTACTTATTTTGTTCCATGATCATTATCTTAACCCGTGATTTTTTCATTTATTACGTGTAAATAAATGAAAATAACTGTATACGTACCAATGAAGTCAACAAATATATGGTGGATTACATTTAAAGAGACAACGTGTGCAGAAAAATATGAGGATTGAAATGTCAAAATAACGCAACCCATAATTAATGGAATTATGTGCCCGTGTAAATAATTGGTGAAATTTTGGGTGAGTATATGTGTACCCGTGAGTTGTAAGATGATCGGGTGTATTATGGGTGAAAATTTACCTAGAGATATTCAACATTTCATTGCGTAAGTTTCCGGGTGGTCATAAATGGTTTTGTGCATTTTAGGAGGATATACTTTTATGAGTTTTTATATTTTTTGATATTTCAATTTTAGTCAATTATAAGATCACCATGGGGAATTTTATTTTCCTCTAAATTTTACAATGATATTTTTTTTTCCGGTATGATATTTGTATTAGTTTTGAAATCCCCTTTTTCGACCTTTTAGCTAAGATCAAGTGTAGTATTTGTTCGTAGTATTTGTTCTTATCAGTTTAATATCTAATATGTGAGTCATCGGTTCACCCGTCGTCTTTGCATTGCACTACTGCAAAGGCTTGGGGCACCCCACCAATTTTTTTTTTCTTTTCTTTATGAATTCCAAATCTTTTTATATATTAACACAATTGCCTTTTTAGTAAAGTCCGCTATAGATTTGTTAATATCAGAAACTACTCTCCTTTATATGCTATATAGTTCCAATCTTTGTAGAAAACAAAGCAGTCTTTCGTTTTCATTTTAAAATGTAATTTAGTTATAAAGGTACCTTGGTATATCTTCCAACAAACTGTGAAGTACCACATCTGTTGACCATTTAGTACGTAATTGGAAATTTTGAAAACCAGTATGGTCAATTTTGATGACCTTGAACCACTGTGTTTCTGTTTCAGTACGTCGTACAGGTACATGATCGAGATCCTGCATACATGTTGGTTGGGGAGACCACATGAGTTCGTGGGATATTGATTTTGTCATAATAACCTCATGTCCACGATGGTTAATTCTTATAGGGACTCTTTTTGGTCTGGCATTGTCACAACTTGCATGTTTTTAATCCATCCCACCGTATAGCAACCACGTCTGAGAAAACATGAACTAAACAGTAGGTTAATTAAACCAACTCATCAAAGAGCAGCGGCTAGATGAGAAAATAGAACAAACCAATAAGGTTAATATTGGCAGTTCGATTAATTTAATTTGTTGAGTTCCAACAAAACAAAGTGAGTTTGTGTAATGGAATTTCCGCTAAATCTGATTCAATATGCCGAAGATCTGTATTCCATTTACCAAATATACTTAGAATTGCTTGCAGGTCTTAATTCACCTTCGCTCACCAAGTCCAAGTGGGCCAAATTTCTGGTTTTATTCTTGGGTCAGTATTACTAAATCAAATACAATCGATATTTCACGCTATGGAAAATTTTAAATTGTGCCCGAGGATAACAATATGGTGACAACAAATGAAAATCAGTATCACCGTTGAGTTGAAAACCAATCTACCAAATACATTAAACACCCTATGCAAGATATCTAACACGTTTGGAGCATACACAAACTTTATTAGATATAAAAATAAAGAAAAATCAATAAAACCATTGTCGTTGTTAAGGAGGTGTGTACTCTACCTCACTAACTATAGATCGATTTTTGAGCTAAGGCCATGGCACTTGGGTCGGATACTCCCCTTGAGTTAAAAATAAACTCACAAAATAATTAACTTGGTGACTGCCAGTGTCTTGAAAATTCTGGCTTCCCACCTATAAATTTTTAGGTGGTAGCGGTGAAACAATTTGCGGTTATAATGTTTTCAGGCAACAACTATTTGGATACTTGTGACATCGATCTCCAAAATCCCTTACTGGATGGTTTTATTTCTTTTATACACAATTTATATTGAATACAAATAACATAACCAAAAGCAAAATCAAAATGGTTACATTTTTCTCCTTTTCTCTAACTGAAACCCCAAAACACAAAAGTCAGTCGTGCATCTGTAAGAAAATCAAAAACGAATATAACAAAAACTTCAAACCCAAAAACAACTGATACTAATCGTCTGCATCACTAAACAAAAATGAAAAGATAAAAAAACATCGAAAAACGAACCGAAAGATTTCACTGTTTGATATCGGAACAATATTAGCAGCATGAATTTATACCTTGATGTTGCAAGATGAACCCGGTTACAACAACTCGAGGGTACCTGGGAAACAAAAACAAACAAAAAAAACAAACTGCCCTAAATTGCAAGAAGAGAAAAAACCCATTAAGAAGAAAAAAAGATCACAAAATCAAAAAAAACAATGTGGAAACAATGAAGTTTGGCCTTACGTTGGGTGCTTATATAGAGAGTCATCAAGCCTAGAGATTCCATTAAAAAAAAATTCTATTCTCGTGTGCCAACTAATTTCTTAAAAGAGCCAGACTCAGATTTGTAATTTCTAAAATTGTATAATTATTATTTTTCAAGAGATAATAAATAATAATTTTTAAATATAAAAAATTTTAATAAAGTAAAAATTAATTTAGGAAACAATATAAATTATTATCTTAAATGTTATGTAATATTTATAATTTTGGATATATCCACTATTTCTTTTTGGATATTCATATTAATCGTCACAATATCTTTGCCCAAAAATATCGAGCATATCAAAATTATAAATTATTTCCTAAGTCTTAGTTTAGGAAAAAAAAATCCTTCGTTTAAGAAATAACATCTTAATAATTAAAACTTTTGTAATTTTGGAAAACTATATTATTCTCATATCAGTGTAAGTAGTGGTCACAAATATTATATTACGTATCAAGACATAACAAAATTAGAAATTGGCTTTATTTAATTTATTATTTTATGTTACTTATTTTATTTTAATTATAGTATGAACAAATTAAAAATAATAATATGAAAAATGAGGTTTATTATTTTGTTATTGCTTGAATTTTTCGTAGATTGCTTTTGCATTAGCTTGCTTTAGATTCTTGCTTCAATTTTTTTCATCAGATTTTAACAATTCTGTAATTTTTTACTTTTGAACAGGATCACTGTAAAATTTATTTGCAAGTAACACAACATCGGATTCAAAGGTTAGTATCCACGACCAAATTGATCAATTTTACATTTTTTTTGAATTTCATCAGAAGTGTAATCTTCTTTTTTAATTTTAATTTTGAGAAGTGTAACTGGACATTAGACATTGGACAACGTCTTTTTTACATTTTTTTTGTTCATTAATCATGTGATTGATGCATGATTGATCTGTTTTTTTATTTTTACAATGAAATCGTGAATGTGTAGTTGATTTTTGATTCAATGTATTTTTGCCAACATTGTTATTTTAAACATAACTGATTTAGGAAATAAAAAAATCATTTTTTCATTAAAAAAGATCTTATGGAGCCATAAAATATTTTCCACGTTTTTTATTATGCCACGTCAAAAAAATTTCCTTCAAGAAAAATTGATGGGACAGAATTAACCAGAAGCTCTGATTAACCAAAATGCTTGAAAAAACTCTGTTATTATATAAAGAATATCGCATCTCCAAATCATCGTCCCTTTCGATTCTTTATTAAAGACAATTTCCATATCAACATGGGCAAGTGACCAATTTGGCAGCTTAAGCATGCTGTAAATTGTAACAAGATACGGACACAAATAATCTTTAGAGATATTTTCAAGAGTGCTCCTATTTGTTTCGACCTAATTTTACTTTTTACTTTTCCTTTCCATTTTTTTTCTCTAGATTTTGTGTGTGGGTGGAGGTGCGAGAGAGAATTTTGACGTGAGATCATGGTCTCCTTGTAAAGGGACTAAGCTAGCCAGGCTCATTTTCCTCCTATTGGCGACAGTACTAGCTAGACCTTTCTGGTCATCTTTCCTTTTCTGTTCGTCGGTATTGTTTATTGGCTCCGTATTCCGTTCATTACTAATAAAATAAAACATGCAATTTACAAATCAAAAGTGATGTTGAGCTGAAAAAAGAATATGGTCCTATTTGGTCCCCCTCAGAGCAACGAATGAAATATTTACACTCATTTTAAAACAGTTTTACCTAATGTTTGCAGGTAAATGTTTCCAAAGGAATAATTACACGCCTTAAACAGGTTTTTGCGGAGACAAATATGGGTCGGAAGACTCGAAACTGTTCGGGTTCAAGGATGCACGGACACGCCGGAACAGGTTTAATGCTCGTGATACAATATGGTTGCACTCATCAAACTCGTATGACTACAAACAATGCATCAGTACTGTACCGGACACCCAAGTTAAGGGACAAGAATATTGGTGTGTGAGTTTAACATGCATGCACTTAAGAAACTCAAACATCTGTAGTTGGAGCCATGCATGGTACACAACAAAAACTCACAAGTTTGATGTAATATCAAGCTTTCAGAAACTTTTCTGTTCCTTTTTTCATCTACTTTCGTTTTATTAGAAAGATTCCTTCATATATAGCATAGAATTTTCGGAAGGCCATGGAAATTTTTTGACAAAGAAAACCCATTTTCAGTAATAAGAACAAAATTAAGACAGGCAGACATTGGATGGACATGTTGCCAAGCTGGGCCAAACTATTCATATGTGCTCAATTATTTTGAATCAAAAACCTTATCTTATGTGTACATTTTGTTTGATTTCACCAAACAGTATGTTTGAGATTAATTGCTCTCTAAATTGCAGCATTTGCCCCAGAAAGTTTTTTACTCATGCGTTGCTCCAGCATTTTCTATCTAGCAATGGTACTTCGATTTTTTGTTGTCCATTTGTTATATGAAGAGCAATTGGTGCAAGCACGAACTGTTTGAGCCTTTTTTATCGAGCACCGGATTATTGATGTTACGTAGATTTTCCATTGTCCACTTGTTATGACAAGAGCAATTGGTGCGAGCACATTTAATAAAATGCAGTAGATACCGGAGCTTAATGAAAAAGAGTAAAGAGACGTGTACTTTTTTTCAAAAGTCTTTAAAAATGTTAATAAACGGGCTATGACCGAAAGTCAAAATATTTTGAAAATTAATGCCATCACTTTATTTACCTTTATTACTATAAAAACATAGTCAAATTTCTTCCCCATATCAAACCATTTCATTGATTTTACCCTAAATTTCCTTTCCTTCACTTGTTTAACTCCATTTATTAGTGTGTTTATATTAAGTAAGAGATACCAAAACAACACTAAATGTACAATATAAGTGTGCCAGAACCAGAAGTGTCCTAAAGCAGGAATTAAAAAAAAAAGAAAAAACAAATGAATCAAGCAATTAATTTTATTTAAAAAGCTTAAAGCTCAAAAATTATGTTTTAAATCTCAAAACAGATTACTCCATACAGAATATCAGAGTAGTAGTATGATTCAGAAATGCTTTATCCACCAAAGAAACTGCATCGTGTGAAGGGATGGTGAGGCTCACTTCTACCTCATCCCTATCACAATGCAAAGAACGATAAACTGTGTCCGCGCGATAACAAACGGTACATTTGTCGGTGGATAATTTTCTGTGTGTCTAGCAAGTCTGTAAAATTATAGGGTGGTGACAACAGCCATCCGTATTCGACCCTTAAGCCTCTAATTTGAAAACGACCGTAAATCTGTGACATTGATAGTCTAGTTCAAACCACGTTTCTAAATGCTTCAGCGGAAATTTTTTTGTCGGATTCTCCGTGGCACGATTACTCCTAGAAAGACCAAGTAACCATACCCATAAATTCCATTTTTTTCGTAAAAGTAAATTTTGTATGGAAAATAGGAGCTCTCTGATTTTCTGACATAAGTAATAAATTACAATTTTAGCCCCATCCATCAGACTCTAGTTCCATAAATTCTCCCCATCCCTCCTCAACTCACAAGTTAGAGACACACACAGAGAGAGAAAAAAACAGAGAGCTCTTGATGAGAATTCTCTGATCAAGAAAATCAAGAAAAAATCATCACAAAATATGTGTAATCCAAATCCAAAAAGCCACACAACAAATGAAAAACCATCACAAATACAAGAAACCCATTTATATCTAGCAATCTTATCAACACTAGAAGATACAACAAAATTCTCCTCCTCATCCCCACCAGAAAAAACCACTACCAGAATCGAACATCATCATCATCAAAATCATGATCATGATGATAATGATAATGATGATATCCAATTCTACACATACCCAAAAATCTCAGAAATCATACGAGAAACAAAATCTCTTCTAAATCTTTCATTCCCAATAATCTTAACAGCACTGATTCTATACTCACGATCAATCTTATCAATGTTCTTCTTGGGTCGTTTAGGTGATACTGAACTTGCAGCAGGATCATTAGCCATAGCTTTTGCAAACATCACTGGATATTCAGTAATTGCCGGTCTGTCACTAGGAATGGAACCATTATGTGCTCAAGCTTTCGGTGCTCAACGTCCAAAATTCCTTTCTTTAACTCTTCATCGAACTATAATTTTCCTTCTTCTTTCTTGTATACCGATATCTCTTTTATGGTTAAACATTACGAAAATCTTGCTCTTTTTACATCAGGATCCGAATATCACACGACTAGCACATACGTATTTGATGTTTTCACTACCAGACCTGCTAACAAACTCAATCATACATCCAATCCGCATTTACCTTCGTTCACAAAATATTACGCACCCATTGACATTAGCATCGACTTTTGGTGCGGTTCTACACGTACCCATCAATCTTGTTCTGGTTACTCATTTCCAATTTGGTGTTTCCGGTGTCGCCGTCGCGTCCGTGGCGTCGAATTTCTTCGTGTTGCTGTTTCTTGTTTCGTATGTATGGTTTTACGGTTTACATGAACCAACATGGTCAGCTCCGACACGGGAATGCTTAACGGATTGGAAACCATTGATACGGCTGGCCGTACCGAGCTGCGTGTCCGTTTGTTTGGAATGGTGGTGGTACGAGATTATGATTGTGTTGTGTGGTTTGTTGGTGAACCCTAAAGCGACAGTGGCATCAATGGGGATTTTGATACAAACAACTTCATTGATTTATGTGTTTCCGTCTTCCCTCGGGTTTGCCGTGTCGACTCGTGTCGGGAACGAACTTGGTGCGAATCGTCCGAATAAAGCTAGAGTTTCAGCTGGAGTGGCAGTAGTTTTGGCATTCCTGATGGGTTTATCAGCAATGACATTTGCAGTTAAGATGAGATACAAGTGGGCCCAGATTTTCACCCTTGATCATGAAATCCTGCGGCTGACATCAGCTGCTTTACCAATCTTGGGGTTATGTGAACTTGGAAATTGTCCACAAACAGTTGGTTGTGGGGTGGTGAGGGGCACTGCACGGCCGTCCACGGCGGCGAACGTTAACTTAAGTGCATTTTATCTTGTCGGAATGCCTATTGCCGTTGGGCTTGGGTTTGTTTTGGGTGTTGGTTTTTGCGGGCTTTGGTTGGGGCTATTGTCTGCTCAAATTTGTTGTGCCGGGCTTATGTTGTATGTTGTTGGTACTACTGATTGGGAAGTACAAGCTAGCAGATCTCAGATACTGATGCGTGCTGGTGGTTGTGGAGAATCGGATTTGGAAAAGTGCAAGGATCAATCTGAACCGTTGATGGTTTCTATCAAAGTTATTTCATGAAAAATTAAAAGAAAATTCTGTAGAGAGAGGGATTACATAATCGAAGGTTTTGGATTTTTTTTTTTTACTTTCCCCAATATTTTGTTGGGTTGTGTATTATTAAATTTTTTTTGGGTTGGAAAAAGATAAAAGTGAGATTACATTTTCCATAGTTCCTTGCTCTTTCCCTTTACAATATGTTTTTGATGTGGTGGAGTACTGTAATGACTAATGTTCATCGTACAGTTGAGACTAGTATTGAACATACAACCAGGCAACAGTTTAGGAGCAGTTGGAGATAATTTGTCTGGGTTATGAATGTTATAGATCACTGTTGTGTCTAAAATTCGAGTATTTTACAAAAGATCAAATAGCCATCCGACATCAATAATATTGAACTTATTATATCTTTATGTTTATCCGAATCGATTTTGTTGGTTAATCTAGGCTTCATTTATCTCTGAAATCTTAAACTGTACTCGATATACATGTTCTACTTCATGTAAGCAGCAAGTTTACCCGTGTATCTTCTATCGCAAATACCTTCTTGCTTAAGTCCTAGCAGGTACAGATATAAAAATGTTAGTCAGAAATGGCTGCATAACAACTATTTTTAAGCATGAAAGCACATGCGACATACCGAATTTGCAAGATGCTAATAGCCACCACTATTCTTGCAAATCATTTTTTGTAAGGATAGATATTTTATACAAATAGGGTGAGACTTGAGAGGTGGGTTCCCCTCAGATACTGTATTACCACTGCAAGTGAAAGACTAGGTTATAACGATAGAAATCTATTCTTTTTTGTGTCAAATCAATCCATATCATAATGCATTTCAAACGTGGAGGTGGGATTAAACACAGATAATGGCATTCTTTTGTTACAGATACTTAAAACCTACCCTTGTCGCTTTTATGAAGTAGAAAACTGCAGTAATACAGTCAGTGCACACGAGGATGGAAGAAGGAATCTCTCTTTATATCTATCCGACTATCTCTCTCTCGGATTCAGGTTGTTGTTGCAGAAGTGCGTCAGTTACCAGTTACTGTGTTTATTATAGCAAGCATTCAAATTCCAATCAATGTCTCCACCCACTTGTACATTATCCTGTTGGTCACACCCAAGATTCTGAAAACAGGTTGTATATATACCGTTGGATTTAATCGGCTTCGAGGATAACGAAGAATCGTTTTCACTGCGAAACAGAGTTTTTTCCATTGCACCAGGAGGAAGATGACTTTTCAGGATTGTGGGTTAATAAGTTGCAAGTTGTTTTCATTGTTAGGTTGTTAGGAGGTAATGTGGTGTGAAGGGATCATCTGGTGAATGAGTTATCTGCAAACTAAAATTAATTCATGATAAGGATGTTCTTATATTTTATATTTAGACAACTTTTAGTCACTGCCACCACCTTAAGCTTTATGGAGCACAGTCCATTTGGTTTAAAAATAGTCGACGTATGGTGGCTGTGGGGGGGGGTGGGGGGGGGGGGGGGGGGGGGGGGGGGGGGGGGGGGGGGGGGGGGGGGGCGGGTGGGGACCAAGGGGCTAGCTAGCTCCACCAAACTAGCTAGTTGCTTAGATTTTATACCTGTACTTGCTTATGGGTGCCGGTCGTCTCCCCATTTTATTGTCGGATCGTAATGGAGTCCAACTATTTGCTTACCAAAAAGAATAGAAAATAAAAAGAGAATATGTCTTAATTAAGTCACTTAATATATAACTCAAGAGTGGCTCCTTAATCCCACCATGTCATTAAAACAACAGCATTTGTTGTGTCATATATAGGGGCTGATAGAGATCACGTTGCGAATCACAGGCGTTCCGTGGCTTAAAACGGTTGCAAGGTCTGCTAAAAACCAAGTTTACAGACGTATGCTATGGGCCACCTTAATAACGGTCACATAATCATGTGGTGCGTACTTACACCCCCATGCGGAATTTGGAGATAGTGATGATTCCTTGAAGATTGTCCACACTATGAAAATTACCTCTCAAGTCATAACATAACACTTACAGTTACAGTTACAGATCTTACCTATATTCTTTTGGACAGAAAACTAGTAATTCTTTATAAACAGTACAGTGTGCTTGCGAGCTTAGGAATCTACTGCTGAAATCAAAATGGCAGAAAACAAAACAAAAATTATTATGTATTTTTATCGAATTCTTAACGTTCGTACATCGCCAAACAATCATCAACTGGTATATAACATTCTTATATTAGATCAAGTACACTCCAAATTCTTTTCTTAATTCTTAGTTGATTACAGCCTTTAGCTTAACAATTGATAGATTCCTAAGCTAAGTACGTAAGATACAATTTTAAATTTGTACTAAATATTTTAAGGATAGATGTAATCGTATTAAATATTTCTAAGGATAGTATTAATCGTGCTAAATGATCCCCCTAAACAGTTATTTAAGGAAAAAATAAAGAAGAAAGAACCAATGACGAATATGCCTAGAAGAAATCATGATGAACTCCTACTTCACTAGCTAACATTATTCTTAAACACCGGTCTGCACACGCCTGGCTTCGGCATATAAATTATTTGAACAACCCTAGTACTAATGATTATGTCAAGCTATAAATTTATCTACAACTCTACCATTATGTCAACATGTTGATCATGCCTATTCATCAGCCCGGAGCCGCTGAGCTTCAAACCATCAGCTGGGTTATACGTGACCAAATGCCCGATATCACTGAATCTTAACAAAAATTGCAGTGATGTTTTGGTTATGCAAATATAGATGTGCTTGTCTTGACCATTTTATCTGTTGTAAAGATGTCCGGCTGCGAGGAGGTATATGCATGCAGACAACGAGGTGTCGTACAATATCTTCTCACTGCTAACTAGCTAGGCTGCGGACATGAGTGTATAGCTTAAGCGAGATAAATAATAGATTAAGATGTAGCTCGCTAGCTATAGTGATTTGATGTCGATGAACCCACAAAGACCAGTCTCGTACGTCACCAACTAATGTTCATTTAATTAAGAGCTAGATCTAAACTAACTAGTTGATGGAAGAAAGAAAACAACTCTTGATAGTGTCGAAGGGGTTAGGTTATGTTCATAACTGGAGGCCGTTTCTTACTGATCATCATATAGCACACAAAAGCTACAGGAAGATAGAACTAGGCAAGACAACATCATTTCTGACCATCGTGCATCTTTTTTTTTTCTTTTCTTTTCTATCGGAAACCAACCATCATGCATCTCACATGGTTATATAATATTAACCCATGTTTAATACTAAATCACTGTTCTTATAAACTATGGGAGAAGAAGAAAAGAAATATACAAAAGA
Organism: Papaver somniferum; assembly: GCF_003573695.1. NCBI lineage: Eukaryota > Viridiplantae > Streptophyta > Magnoliopsida > Ranunculales > Papaveraceae > Papaver > Papaver somniferum. Next base: position 77,490,366 of record NC_039359.1, on the reverse strand, counting down.
TGGTCCCATAATTAACATTCTCGCCATTCCTTACATTATAAATTCTCATTCTCACTCTCTGTCTCTCATGTCATGTCTCTCATGTCATCTCTCTCTCTCTTTGTATGTACGTTTCTTTATCCTTATGAACTGTGATATGATACACGGCGAGCATTTTTTTTGTGAAATGATACGCGGCGAGCATTTTTTTTTGTTGGTTCTTTTACGCCTCTACGTAGACATCCTAACAATTTTTGAGCAAGTAATTTGTTTGAATAAAAATAAATCACTACTAAAAAAAATGTGAAAGGCACACCACGTTGCCGCTCGCAAGTGGCAGATTTTTCAAAAAAACCCATCAACGTGCAAAATTCATATATCTACAGAAGACCCATTTTCAGTATGGTATAGATGGGCCAATTGACAATCAGAGAAAATGAAGAAAAACAATGAGCAAAAACACTATAGAAGGGCCATGTCTGCCTAACAAGTAACAAGGAGAAGTCACAAAGACCACAGTACTTAAGAATAAGATGCATAGCGACATACTATTGTGAATCTATGATGAAGGGAGTGATTGATATTTCTTGATATTTTGCATGTGAGTAAACCAGAAATCTGTATCATTGGGTTTTGTTGGGTAGTGATCAATTTGGTTTTGTTTCCTAAACAAGAAACTGATTTTTTTCACAAACATGGCATCTGCATGGCAAATATGTATTTTCTATTTGTATCATCTGCCCATCATACTCACTGACTCACCTAATATATTGAGTTGACACTTGGGACCCAAAGAATGATGCCTTGCTATATCAAACAAAATTTTGCTCCCTAATATAACGAGCAAGTTGACATGTTCATGCATGTTTCTTTGCGTAGTGCATACTTATCAGCAACATACCAGCAGACAATTCCTAATCTTACTGTCAAAAAAATTGCAAACAAATCCTAGAGAGGGGTGACATGTTTCAATATTGGTATTATTATTATTGAGAAAGCTATGTTTTGAATCTTTTGACGTAACTTTGACGACCTATGTTCAATCTGAATAATTGAGAATGAATAATAAGAGTGCCGAGAATTATACACAAAATGTTGAAGTTCAATTCGGCTTGCACTTTACGTTTATGAGCAGCCCTGCAAGTAGTATATTTTACCTTCTTTTTTTTTCTTATGCGAAATTACAGTGTGACCAAGTGCGCGACATATTAATTTTGGTAACATTAACATTCAACCTAGTAGTCTTGTATCTGAGGTTCTATGCGGGCACCAATTTTGTAATATTACCATTTTACAAGTGTAAACCTACTAAGATGCATTGGCTGCTTCATTCCCTCGGTTGGCGTTGTATAATAGACAATTAGAGAGGGGCAAGTCTTAGCAAGATTTTGCGGTGAAATTGAACCCAGCTTTCAGATAACCTACAAGGGCAGCTTATGCGAGACAGTATGAAAGCTTTATTAAACCTTCAACGAGTTTGCAACTTATAGGAAACTGAAAAGGATGACTTCTCTGTCAAGTGCTTATATACAAGAAAAAAGTGGACCTTGAGCATGCTAACTCAGCTCACTCTACTAACTGGAGCAAGATCTGGAAACTTGGTGTTACCCCATCTGTAAGAAAATGGAAAGCTGCTCATGGCATTCTGCCAACTAGTGCCAGAGTTGCTAAAATCCTTAAACTACACTGACCCCATTTGTAAGTTATGCAATCGCAGTGGGGAGTCCCTTGCTCATATCTTCACGAAATGCCCTGGTACTAGGGAAGTCTGGGATTATTTGCATTTATCAGCTAACTTTGCTTTTGGAAACAATCTCTTTTAATGATTGCAGAATTATTGGATAAATTTTAGATATGATCCTACAACTACAAGAGGCTAGCTGTTGGTTTGCTGGCCCATCTGGAAGGGTAGGTGTGATCCACCTTTCAGATTGATGCAGGCAGCCAAGAATACTTCAGCTCACCTTTGTAATTACTCTAGAGTGAAAGATTTACTATACAATTTGTATTTTATCCCAACTAATGAGGATATATTGCTTGGTTAATGTATCCCCTAATCGAAACTTCTCTCATATCCAGAGGGAAGGCATTGGTGCGAGGGGATTCAGTCGGAGCCTTTGGAGTGGGATAAGGAATTCAACCGGACAATCGTCGACTTTTGAAGCAGAAAATATGGAGATGCTACATAGAAGTAAAAATAGGTTGCAAAATCCAATAGGAAGTTCAAGGAAGATTTGCCAGATGACTAGTTAATAAATTTTAGTCTAATTACGAGCCACTGTATGTGGTAGGGTTACAATCCCCTTTGTGTGGCATGGGACCAATATCGGTGCTTTTTTTAATTACCTTCAACTATGACAATGGTCAGAATAAAAAAACATTGGAGAGATTTACACTAAAAACTGGATTATAGCAAATCAAAAAAAAAATGTATCAGGACACCCACAAATCATCTGAGCAACTTCTCTCATACACACCATTTAGAGCTACTTGACTCTTACTAATTTCAAGATTGAAAATAAAAAAAGGAAAAAAAGAAAAAAAAGGACTGCGAGTAAGTAAGCACACCCGAAGAAACATTGTTACTTTCACTGAGATTTCGGAAGTACTCACATCTTTCAACAGTACTGAACATTTACTTCACAACTATGGCTGTACACAACACACAATAACCACCACCTCTGTGCACCACCTTGCCTTTTCAGCGAGCGATCCAATTGTTGAACAGCAACTGAAAAATGCATGCCCGAAAAACCAAAATGAAAGCCAGAATTTTTAATATTTACTTACCCATACAAACACTGCTGGCTTTCTAATCTTCTGCGCGCTTCAATTCTCTCTCATTGGTGAAAACCGAAGTACAGAATCGAACTAGTGAATGGCTAATCTGCGGCAGCTTCAGGTCTTCATGCTGTTGATTCTGCGGCAGCTTTAGTTCTTCATGCTGTTGACGTCAAACTAAACCTGCCAACCACAACAACAAAAAATCCATAAACCAGAAAGGCATCATTGTTAAAGATACACAAAAACTAAGAAAATGAACTTATAAGAGTAATACATTATCAAAATCAGAACAAATAGAAAATAAGAAAACGAACATCCTTGGTACAAGTTATTAGGGTTCCAAATAGTCCATGCCTTATCACCGGTTTCTGCACAGGTTCTGCACTACCGCCACCGCGAGCTTTTAGAACCATACCAAGCACGACATTTGGCTTCAAAATCCAAACATGAACAGGTAGATGAAAGACAAAGAAAAACAGCTCAAGGAAGTGAAGGAAGGGAAATTAAAATAAAAAGAAAGAAGTTAGAAACCCCAAACCAATAACAACAGGTATACATGAGAAACATGCAAGATATCCAAAAATACCTTCAATTCTTGCGCAAGGCCATCTTGTAATATCACCCCACTCTCATTTATGCACCCATCATCCTCCAAAAGTACTATCTCTGAATTTGATTCACCACAAACAAAACCCTGCACATAACAACCCTGTCTGTTGTCATTCTTCCTTTCATGCCTGAACCCAGAATTTTCACTGCTACAACTACTACTGCGGCTACTTGCTACACATGATTCCAAGCTTATATCACATGAACTGACCTCACTATTGACATTAGTACTGCTGCTGCTGCTACTGCTGCACGGCTCACCTCCAACTTTTTCCTCACTCAATTGCCTTGCCGCTTCCTCAGCATGTCCTAAACCTGCACCTCGAGCACCTTCACTTGAGCTAGCCGGACATGTTACTCCTGATGCGCAACTAATTCCTGGTGTCCCATTCATTCTCTCTTCATTAGGTTCGATAGATGTCATATCCTGTATCCTACCTTGTTGTACAGACTCCTCCGAAACTTTTTCGTTGTCCAAGTGACTCGAAGTACAACCAACATCAGCAATAATACCTACTGTACTTGTAGACGCATAATCCATTTTACCCTCCACAGAACAGACTTGATTAGTTCCACTAGTAGAGCAAATTATAGGTGAAACAGAGTCCTGCCTTTGCGGGCTAATAGAAGCATGTTTTTGTGGTCTCTCGCAGACATCGTGACCAACTTCAGCATCATTTTTCCTCTGGATCTGACATGTTCCACTGCCAGACCGACTTCCAGTTTCAGAAGATAAAGATTCTCGCCTTATGGGGCTAATAGAAGCACGTTTCTGTAGTCTCTCGTCACCTGGACTCCCTTCAACATCATTTTTCCTCTTGAGCCGCCTCTCTGATGGAGAACCATTCTTGCTACACTCCCTTGTTTTTTCAGACTCTTGATGATGACTTGAAACCCTAGATGAGGTACGAGATCGTTTGTACCCTTCTGGAAACACATATGAGGGAATCTGCTTTCTACGAACATGAGAAACATATATGTCCATTCCTGGTTTCCAAAACATGTACATGTTCACTGAATGCCTAAATTCCTCCACTGTTCCCCGGATATCAAATTGCTGTCCTTCCTGAACCTCCACACCTTGATTCCTCTGCAAACCCATGAAAAATGCACTATGCGAGCATTGTTTAGAAATGTCTGCATATTCATGAGGATATGGATGGCACTGCAACATACCAACAGTGTCTCTCTCTATCTGCAGCATAAAAAATAAAAATAAAAAATCAGTGAGTGGTGCAAAAACTGAACTTAAACGATAACCCACTTGCAATCCCAATTCTCTCTTCTTATTGGTTTACTAGTTTCCGCTGCTCAGGTAAGGGAAGCATTAACTTTACCTTGAGAGTTAATTGCCTCAACCTGGACTCTACCCAGCCTTTCCAAGAAAGTAAATCATCAGCATCTGCCGCAATGATGTCAATTTGCAGATAATTTTTGTACGTTTCAAAAAATAGGTAAGGCTCAAACAAAGCACTCCAATGTGCTTTATTCAGTTCTACCTCCTGGAAACAGAGAAGAAAAATATTTTAGTACGTGATAACTAGGCATCGCACGAATATGTAAGCTCATGAGTAATTAATTATGCTATTACCTCACAGATCTTGTTACCCTTCTCAAATTGCTCCATCATAACTCGAAGCGTACTTGTCGAAACATTATAGCTGGAGTTCATGCAAGGATATGCAGGGGTAATAATCGGCATATGATGTGTTCGATCTCTAGGATTCTTACGTGGATCCCATACAGGCAACAGAAGTTCATCATCCTCCTCTATTGCACACAACATAACAGGATTCGGCCAGCGCCACTGGGTATATACCCTGAAGAATCTGGAAACCAGCATACTAGGGACTGCATTAGGGTAAAGCTGACATACACGCGCAACCAGAAGAGCCCAATTTACTCCACCGAGAAATCCAGTCACCTGAACCACAACAAACTTAGAGTAAGTAAAATGCGCAGATGAACTGAAAATCATAACATAGAAGATCACTCACATTTGAATAGACACCACGTCTTTTGGCCCAAAACTTCAAACATCGGAGGGTCGTGCGAAAATGCTAGCAGACAAAAGCAAACAGTTGAGGACAGGTAAACAGATGAGGAAAACATGAAAGTCAAACAAAACCCATCTCATTACCTCCACATTCGGAACAAGTCGAAGAATTTGATCAGCAACCCTGCAACCATTAAGACTCCGAACAGTTTGCTCATCAACATTGTACAACACAGATAAATCAGAGATGTCCAAATCCTGTCCAGTTGAACTTCTATCAGTTACAAACATAAATTACATATATCCACAGTATCCGGTTAACAATAATTATTTACTGGCACCATGTTGGAATACTGTGTTAGTCAATGGTATTGACCATAACCAAACAAGCGCTTTACTTTCACAGACACTTACTTCAGGAACAACCAGAAGGGAGACATAAATTACATATATCCACAGTATCCGGTTAACAATAATTATTTACTGGCACCATGTTGGAATACTGTGTTAGTCAATGGTATTGGCCATAACCAAACAAGCGCTTTACTTTCACAGACACTTACTTCAGGAACAACCAGAAGGGAGACACTTGCATAAAGAAGATCAATTGAGATCCCAGAATATTTGAATTTCATCACGGGAACATGTGCATCCGGAACTGGCTGCAGTTCAGTAACTTCTTCCATATGAGACAGGATATCATGCAATATAATAAAGAAATCCTGCAAAGGAAGAGAGTAAACACAAAGATTTAGTTTGATTGGATCAACCACATAATATCATGCCCGCAATATGCAAAACAACATAATAGGCATTTTGATAGTTTACCTCGCGATTTACATAGGATGGCCCAACACACAAGGTGTCTATGTCTGCTCCAGGGCCATGCACCTGCCAAGAAATAAGGTAAGTTGAAGATGATCTTAAACATGAAAATAAGAGAATGACTTTAATCCAAATCACAATCACATCCAATATAGCTTTCAGCAGCTCGAAGTGTTCGATGAAGCACGAAATGGATTTATGTGCCGATTTGCATAAAAAAGAGCAAACAGAAGCTAAGTCCAAGCTCTACAGCTTAAGTTTGAAAAGGTAGGCCCAAAATAAGTCGCTAGAACAATTATATGACGAAAGGACAACTACAGAGGACGCCCAAGTAATCAACTAATTTTGGGAGTGTTCTGTAGGAAATCATAGGACGCTCACGTAGTAGCAGTAACTTCGAAGTTTCTACTACATGTAGACCCACTAAAAACCAAGGTGTCCTAAAAAAATCCTTCACAAATGACACCAAGGGGTATCACGATACGACTCACTTATTCATAAAGAAAAAAACTTCTTCGTAAGCCTAGAATGATATCATATAAACCTTCCTCGAGCTTCAATATCAAATTCTGTACGTTCTACACTCAATCTCAATCATAAAGCAGAACTGAAATATAAAATTAGAACATAATATTACTTTTAGAGCAAATCTTACCCCCAAACGATATGATCCAAAAGTAAATAGAACAGCATTTGCATCTTCTACCATCTGGTCTGTATACCCTTTCTGACGAGTAAGTTGTTTAACCCATGCTTTCACAACCTAATACATAACAGCACCAATATTTATAAACACATGACTAAATTAAAGCAAAAACAAAAAAGTGTTTACAGCAAATTAAAACCCCAAATCAAACAACAGTAAAATATCTAAATAACCAAAATTCTATACAGCATTCATGGTTCCGCTAGACACACTTAAGCACAAACAGTATTACAAAATCCCACGAATCAAATTGAAGTCTGACTCAATTTGTACCTGATTGATCTGACTCAAAATCTCTTCTCTTTGAGCAGCTTCTTCTTTACTTTCGTATAATCCAGAATCCACCAAAAACTTCACAGATACAATCAAAAAACAAAATCAGAAACACAACAAACAAAACAAAACAAATCCGAAATTTCCACAAACTCATACCTTCTCCAATTCTAAGCTTCTCTGCAAATCAGATTCAGTTGGACCAGCAATTGAAATTGGATTTGTAACACCAAGCTTCTTCTTCACCATTGATACAGACGGTGATGAACCGCCACTCTCAACCTCCAATACCCCCATTTCACGAACCCTAAAATATTTTTTTTAATTTTTTTTAATCTTCACACAAACACACACGCAAAATAAATTTATGAATCGATGAAATCAAAATTGAAAACCCTAAATAATTTAACAAGATTGGGCGAAATTGGAATAGAGAAATCGAAACCCTAAGAGAGAGAGAAGAAGGAGGCTCTTCTGATTTCTGATCGGATCGAAGAAAGAAAAAAAAAAACTAAATAAAAAAGTGCTTTTTTGGGGGATTTTTATTAAAAAACTGATAATTATTTATATGAATTGTTAAAAATCCGATACGTGTTATGACGCGTTAGAGACCGTAGGATTGGATTGATTAGTTTGATGTGGAAGGTTTAGAGTGGTTGTACATATTGAAATTGGTAGAATTGGGTGCGCTGAATCATTAATTAAACGTTTTCTTCCCTATTGGAAGTCCTATTGAGATTTATGGGATAGGACGCGGTTTATGGAAACCTCCTAGATGAAGCTGATGAACTCAAAAAGGGAGTTAGGAGAATGATCTAGAAAAGGATAAAGTTAGATTGTCAGTGAGTAATAATGGAAATTTCACTGTTAAATTCTTTTGTGCTAAGTTTTATATGCTAACAGTTTCAATATTTGGTGTGTCTTTTTTTTTTTTGAAAAAATCTTATGGGGAGAAAATTGTTTTGCTTAATTGATAACCTTCTTTATGGATTGAGAAAGATTGTGAAAGAACGTCAGCTTATACGCAGGTAAAGAAATCTATAATGCCTTATCATAAATAACAATGTGTTATTGAAATTTTGAACCTGTGTTGAACTATTATTACTTAATGTTCAAGTATTTTCTTGATACTTAATGTGAGATCCTTAACTGAAATATTCCAAAATATCTTTTGATATTCATAATTTATATGTCTTTAATTTCCACTAATTAAAGCATATCTCTGGATACTATATTAGTAAAGTATATTTTTATACTCACTATTAATCCACCAGAGATTTCGGTACATTTGGTTGGATTACAATTGGAATTTTAGAAAACATAATATAGGTATTTATTGCAAATCTTTAGTATTTTCATATTTGGAAATCCTTGGTGTCCAACCTACATTGTTGATCATGATGAGACCTAAACTGAGAAGTCTCGCACCCGCTTGATATGAATGCGTGTGCATCACACCTCCTATGGTAGTTGCTATTGTTAGAGCACTGCTCAGTCGAACTCGCAAGCGTTATTATCTTAAGCTTGTTTGTCAAGTTTAGTGATCAAAACTATAAATCTTGAATTCTAGTCTACTTATAGCAGTGTCTCAGACTAAGATAGATTGTGCAATTGAGCTTTAGACTTCACGGCGTTCATCAATTGAAGACGGATAACTACTAAGGAGAGCTTGTGGAACTTCATCAACAAAAGGTATGTGGAGACTGAAACTCATATATCACTCGGAAAGTCTATTTCTACTCTATCTCCTATTTGAGACAAAATTCGTATAACTATATAGTGTTTGATTTATACATATTTGATATTTCGAGCTGAATTTAACTCGCTTACATATTTCTCGAAATATGTGTTGGCAAGCTTTCTCTTTAACCAAGTTCATCTTATATTCTTGACGAAAGTCAAAAGATGATCACGTGAAAATCGTCTGGTAACATCTTACATGATTTGTGTGAGACAGTCATTTGATGTAGAATCGGAATGTTTCGTGTTGATCAGTCGATCACTTGAAAATTACTTTGAAGATAATAGTCTATGTGAGACGGCTATTGTCGTCTTCTAAGAATGTTTCAATGATTGAAATGGAGTTTAGAACACTTAAACTTAATTGGATTATAGACATGGTATGCGTACTGGCATATATGTTGATCCAAGACCGGTGTAGTATGCATACCCGTACGCGTACTGGCGAGGTCAGGTGAAGTCCGGGAGCCTTGGTATGCATACCCGTACGCGTACTGGCGAACTCAGTTTGAGTCCGGGAACCTTGGTATGCGTACATGTACACGTATTGATTTCAACTGAGGTTTGAATGTGTGACAGTATGCGTACCCGTTTGCGTACTGTTGAACACAGTCCAAGTTCGGCTACTTAAGTATGCGTATCTGTTTGCATACTTGAGTGAGTTATATTCTAAAATCGGTTATTTCATGAACCAATATATTAATATAATAAGGGATGCAATCTTTTGCAAACCGTGGCTATAATGTTCATGAATCAATTTGAGTGAATCAAACCTATTTTGTTTCAATTGTGTCTTGTATACTTCTATGAGAATACAAACAATTGAACAACTCTAGAACTAGTTTCATTTGAGTCATTTGAACTAGTTGTGGTTAAGATGAATAAGGTTGATATGAAAGTGTTCATATGGCTAACTTCGGTTAACTATTATTGAGCCAACAAGGTGTACACGTTTAGGTACGGTTACTCATATATAAATGAAGGTACATTTCATTTGTGTGTAACAAGCTAAGTTCGACCTAACGGTTGAAAGATATTAGCTTGAGTCTAATCAGGTTTTCATCTAATGGTGAATATTGAATACTTTGTTACCAAGGTAACATTGATTGCAAACCCTGATTTGAAAACTATATAAGGGAGAACTCTAACAACTGGGAAACCTAATTCCCACACCTCATGTGTGATATTAGTTGTGACTAGTGTCGATTCTCCTTTAACCTTAGATTTTTTCCAAAACCCTGTAGGTTAACGACTTGAAGACTTCATTGAGATTGTGAAGCCAGACCCAACTATTTTCTCTGTAGTTGCATATTCTGATCTTGCAGGTTTCTATCATACTAAGTACTATCTTTCTTGTAGGTTTCTATTGTATTGAGTACTATCTTCTCTAAGATTTGCTCGAGATTTAATCATCGATAGGCAAGATAAAAAGTAGTCACAAATATCTTTGTCTCATCGTTTGTGAATATAAGTTCGGTTTATCAATTGGTTCATGTGCACCTTGATTTATCAAAAGACAAAACAACACTCATAGGTATTTTTGTGGGAGACAGATTTATCTATCTCAATAAACGTTTTTGTGTGAGACAGATTTGTTTATCAAGTGTTCGACTTTGGGTCAGCAACTCTTAGTTTTGGGTGAGATCAGCTAAGTGAATCAAGTGCGTAGAATCCTGCTGGGGTTCAGAGACGTAAAGAGCGTAATTGTACCTTGATCAGTGTGAGACTGGTTAGGGATCAACTACATTCTAGTTCGAAGTTCATTGGTAGCGGCTTAATACAGTGTGGTGTTCAAAGTTGGACTAGGTCCTCTGGTTTTTCTGCATTTGCGGTTTCCTTGTTAACAAAATTTCTGGTGTCTGTGTTAATTATTTTCCGTATTATATTTGTTTATATGATTGAAATATCATAGGTTGTGCGTTAAGTTCAATCAGCTCGTAAATTCCTATCTGTTGGATTGCGAATTGAATTGAGATATAAACTCTATGATATACTTTTCTAAAGATTGAGTCTGACTGTCTAGTTGATTCTCTTGAAAGTATATTGGAGTTTGTCCATACAGATTGCTAAGAGAAATATTGGTTGTGGTTGTTAGATCCCCATTTTTTCAATTGGTATCAGAGCAGGCCACACGTTTAAGACCTCATAAGTTTGTGTTTATAGTGATCTGACTCTATGGACAGTAATGCTATCTCAATAAATGCCCCACCAGACCCGGGGATTCCATAATTCTCTTCCATGACTGATTTAATAAAATCTGTAGAAGAAATTCTTTCTAAACCTCCTATAGGTTTAAAATCCCTAGAAGTGTTTTCAGGGCTTGAAAAGAAACTTGAAAATCTCTTGATGTTGAGTTATATCTCCAGAAAGAGCAAGAATATCTTAGTAAGCTAAATCAAGTCATGATGAATAATTTTCATGTTGAGGTTGATATTGATCTTCTTATCAGTAAGGATAATCCTTCTCTTTCATGTGTCTCAGACAAATTGGATATAATACAAGAAGTATATAAACCTCATCTATCAGTCAGTTCCTTCTCTGAATTTGACTTTGTTCATCAGTAAAACCCTGATACACCTCCCCAAGATAATGATATTTCCCTCTATTATGAGAATGTCATGATGGCTCTTTTTATCAAAAGAGTTTCCCTGTGCAGTATTGAACATTATCTGCAGAGACTGTGTGTTACACGGTGTAAAAGAAGAAATCAGGAACACAAATTATCTTGTGCCCTTTTTAAGTTCTTTGAAAAACTTGTAAAAACAGTTTCTTGGGTTTCTATCAATACTGGAAGTTGTAAGAGTTTTTGGAAAGAAACTCTCTCTTGGTGTCGTGGTGTGCAAGTATGTTCCTCTCTTGTGTCCACAATGTGTAGCTCGTCAAACGGTTGTTGAGCTTTGCTCCAATTCTCCTTTTCGTATTGGTTTAATAAAAATATGATGCTAAACAAATGAGTCCTTGTCACACACGTATGGTTCAAGTACTCTGGTCTTGTAACCATTACGTGTATGACCCGTTTTTCAGAACGTGTTGTGACGGTTCATATACCACCATGTGACATATAAAAGAGAAAGAACTCACTTCATTCTTTTCACCTCTTCTTCCTTATAATTCGAGTACAAAAAAGAAAACCCAAATGTTTATAAACTCTCAAAACCTTAATTTTTTTAAGTGTTATTTATCCCTTTGTGTTGACAACATGAAATCCTTCGACGATCTTGTCTTTGATACTTCAAATTCTCTAGTTCCGGAGGTTCACCATTAACGACTGTTCACATACTTCGTAAGTGGTTCATCATTCTTTGGTTTTTATGGCTTCTAGGAAAAGATTGAATCGTGGTAAGAGTTCGAGTACCAATTCTAATTCAAATAGGAGGTTGGTTGACAGTGATGATGAATTTGTTGATGATGATTTTGGTGTATACATTCAACAACCATACTTTTATGCTAGTCGTCGAATTAGTTTTATCAACATTTCTGCCAGGGACAAATATAATAAACTCTCTAGTGGCAATTTTATCATGGAAAGGGCATATGAGCGGTCGGTTCAAGAACTAGATTTTCACATATTCATGAACCAGTTCGTGTGAAGTGATATTCATAAGGGTTTGGGGGAATAACGAGATGACCTGTGAATTTTATGCTATACCAACTGTTGTTTCAAGATTTTGGTCAAAGGAAAAATGATTGAGGTGTTAACCATGGTGTTATAGCTGAGTTACTAAACTTTTTTTTACATCATTCTTTTGTTGTTCCTCAACTAGAAGGTCAAAGACCAAATAAGAATCAGTTGTGTGAACTGCTTCTAGAAAATAATGTTCCATGGATTGAAAGCAAACTCCATGTAGACAATATAAGCTTTCATTTGAAGATTTTTGGTAAGTTGGATGTGGTTAACTTAATCCCGAGTACACTCAACAAAAATCTCTGGGAGCAGAACTCTAGCTGAGTTGGTCTACCATCTTGTTTCTAGTGAAGAGGTTGATTTCTGTGGATTAATTGCTCGTCAAATGATTCATATGGTTTCACAAAAGAAAAACCTTAGTTTTCCATGCCTCATCCGCCGAATCTGTAGTCAATTTAAGATTGTTCAGTTTGGAACTTGTGTTGGTACTCCAACTCTCTTGAGCCAGACAAACATTAAAAAAATGAAGAAACCTTCCAATCCTGAAGTTGCTCGTCTTCTTCAAACGAATGAATGCTTGGAGTGACAGTTGGCTCATGCGGTGACAGTTCATCCTGACTTAGCTGAAACAATATCTAAGATTGCTGAGGATTTTGATCGCAATCAGGATTAGTGTCTTTTTCTTCATTTTGTTCAAACTCTTTCTTATGTTATTTCTGTTGAATTTTTTATGTTGATCTTATTAAAATTGTTATTTTTAATGGTTGTAATAATTTTTATGGTATTTTAGCCTTGAATGATTTTATCTTTCAACCAAATTGCTAAATGTGTTAAATCCATAAGAAGTACAAATGAAGATGTCAAAAGTTAAGTCTATCATGTGTCTTTATGCAAATATTGATAAAAGATAGAATGGACTTTTGACAACAAAAGTTAAGCCTATTATGTCATTATGCAAATATTGATGAAGATAGGATGAACTTCTGCAAATATTAAGTCTATTACATGTCATTGTGCAAATAGTGATGAAAAATAGAATGAATCTTTGATTATTCCACAGTATTGGTCTTTCCCTGATCCACATCTTTGTGAGAATACTGTGTTGTTGCGTAAGTTTTCTTATGTTGAGCATGGCCAATTGTATTAATCATTTTCTCTGTGGTTAATTCGATTGAGATTTTTGGATACAAATTCATGTTTCAAGTGATTTGATTATGTCGAAAGCAATCCTTCTTTTCTTGCAAAAGTAAGGTCGCCTTTGTTGTTCTTTCGGGAATAACATTTTATGGGGGAGAGTTCTTATTTGAACTTGTGCTTAATTGCCAAATCTTTGTTGGAAGTGCGAATGCGGAATATTGTAGGGGTTTTCTTGTATCTTTATAAACTCCTTGATGAATACACTAAGTTTCGACTATGTGAAATCATTGAAACAAAGTTGGTATGTTTTCTTTTGGTCATGAAGTATCTCTATAGAAATTTCATTAGGATCCCACTAGTTTTCGTACCTTTGCCAATTCATATTGACAAAAATGGTAGAATTAATGTGTAGTTCATGCTACAAATATATATGGTTTATGAATCATTATGTAAGGGGGAGTGGCTTTCATTGTGAGATGGAGTATTGACTAAGGGGGAGTGATACATATCACCATAGTATTGTTCTCAAAGTTGTGATACAATTGAACTTTGATGTTGTGTAATAATACTATGACATTGTATAACAATGATTCAGAGCAAATGTTTCTCATTGTTATGGCTATGGATCTTCGATAACTATGATGCTGAGTTGAACATGTTCAGAATCACTAGAGTACGTGGAACTGACGAAGATTTCGAGTAATGTTGAAGAACCAAGGAAATCAAGCATTTGTATGAGAAGCTACAAAGTTTTATTTATTTTGTAATCCGTATGTATTGATAGTTTTGTCACTAAAATTGACAAAGGGGGAGACTGTTAGAGCACTGCTCGGTCGAACTCTCAAGCTTGTTTGTCAAGTTTAATGATAAAACTATAAGTCTTGATTTCTAGTGTACTTATAGCAATGTCTCGGACTAGGATACATTGTGTAGTTGAGAACAATAATTATTAAGGGACACCCAAGTTACCAGCAAAGATTATATATTCTTGTGCCCTTCATACGGAACAATAAATTCATTTGTATTAGCTCTCTTTTCTGGAAACTTACTTGAAATGAATTTGAGTCGAAGATTACTGCAGTTGCTGGATACAAGAGCTGCAGCAGGAGGTAATTATTCATTTCTACTGAATCATAATATTGTGAGATATTATTATGCTTCTGAAGGTGGTAATAGAGTAACACAATTTGAACGTTTTGTGTGGGATGAGTGTAAATAAGGAAGGATTAAGAAACTCGATGATGGGTTGAGATACTTTGATCAGTTGGTTTCAGAAAGGCCATTACCATCTAATGTTACATTTACTCATGTGTTGGGTTCGTTATCCAAAATTAAATGTTATTCAGATGTCATTTTGTTGTACAAGAAGATGAGTTTGGTTAGGCCATTACTAAGAGAGCTTTTGGAACTTCATCAACAAAAGGTATGTGGAGACTGAAACTCATCTATCACTCAGAAAGTCTATTTATACTCTATCTCTTATTTGAGACAAAAGTCGTATGCTTAGGAAAATACTTTAATTTAAGAACTCTAGACGACAAAATATCAGGCTCAGTTACTAATCTCCAAGCCATTTTGGCTAAGAGAGCCAGATTGAACTTTTCCAAAATTTTGAAACCTAAACCACCAAATCTTTTAGGTAGACAAAGTTTATGCCAAGCTCTACGGTTGAAACCTCTTTGTTTTGACTAATGGCCCCACCAGTATCAACGTTGAAGAGTATCCAGTTGCTTAAGCATAGCTGCCGGTAAAGGGAAACAAGACAATTGATAAAAAGCTATAGAATTTAACACAACCTGGATCAGAATGACTCTTCTCGCCCGAGGGATAAGCTTTTCCTTCAAGCCATCTAATTTATGTTGCATTTGAATTATGAGAGGTTGGAAGCTAACAATTTTAGATATATTATGAAAGAAAGGGACACCTAAATATTGATCATAAAGCTTCATAGATTTCATTTGAATCAAATCAACTATATCTTTTTGATGATGCCTAGTTATGTTTCTGCTAAATGTAATGCCATTTTTTAAAGGATTTATAATTTGTCCAGATGCACAACTAAATCTCAAAAATATATCTTGAGCATATTTGAGTTCATCATTATTAGCCTCAAGAAACAATAAAACATCGACATGAAAAAATAAATGAGAAATTGAAGGCCCGTTTCGAGCTGTCTTAACTCCATGAGTATGCTTATGTCTTTCAGTGTGACTAAGATGACGAGATAAAGCATCCATGCATATGATAAAAATGTAAGGTGATAAACTATCCCCTTGCCAAAGCCCTCTGGTAGGCTTGAAATCCCTAAACACACACACGCTCTTTCTCCTCTTGATGTGATTTCTAATTGTTGTTGTAGTAATAGGATTCGAACTCTAAGACTTGTGAAGATTAAATTGAAAGGTTTAAATAAAATAATAAACAAAGGCGAGAGTTACTGGGACTAGGATTCCACCAAATATTCAAATTCATGCGATTCACCTATTTATTCTAAACCATTATAGCTCATTCAATAAGAATTTTGACTCTGATTCTTTCTCTAAGGTAGATTCTTAAAATATTAATTGTAAATATTAAGCATGGCATATCAAAAGAATTAATCCTAAGCGTAAACCATCAAACGAAATGACAATTAATTAAGAAAAATCTTTTTCTAATTTTAATTTAATGCAAATAGTCATATAAATAATTAAATGAATTTACCACATGACGAATTTTGGTTTCCTCCATCGACCCAGTGTAGAGGTTTAGCTCCACATGGTGAAAACACTCTCAAAATAATATTTCATTGCTCAAATGGTGTTTACAAAGAAGAGAAAAAAGAGAAAATCAATTAAAACAGGGAATCGCAACGTTTATAAGCGTTTCAAACCCATTGACACAAAGAATAACGGTAAACTGTCGCACTGGAAAGTCTTATATCTTAAGCATAAACGACAGAGTTTAACGACTGTCTTTGTCTGTCTGTTCTTCGTGTTCTTCACTATTTTTCTGCTGCTGCTGCATATTTTTCTGCAGCAATTTTCTCCACTTTGTAGCCTCCCCAAACACTCGATATCCCCACTGACTTCCCAACCTCTCATTTATATATGCCAGGACCAAATATATCTCCATTGAATGCGAATATCTTCTCTTTATTGCTCTCGGATTTTCACAGGAAATAATATCTTTTATTTTATTGTTTCGCGCGTCTACAGCTGCTGAATATTCTTTGTTTAACTCCTACACGATTCTGCATCGACCAAACTCTATCCAAACATGTGCATCACACGTTTAAACTCACCGTAATCCCGTGATTATCCTATCCTTACACGAACTTCCCTGTTTTCTCCGAGTTCATGTTGCGGCTCATTGTATTCGATTCTGATGGACTTACCAATCCTGTTTAGCTGCAGCAGGCCCAATCCAATTGAATCTGGTGTTTTAATCTCCCTAGAAGTCATCCAAAACCAGAAAAAAAATATCGGGTTTCTTTTCAAAATACGTAACTCCCTGAGCTATTCAATCTGCGTTTCCAACCAATTCCAACCAAAAACATCGACCATACCATGCTTGTTAAGCTTAATCAAGTTTTCTCAATCAATTCCAGCCATTTAGTCTCACTGAATCATGACAAAAATCCAACCACAGTTCTGCCAGTTTCAAACACATTTTTCCCGCCAATTTCTGGAATTTGAATGATGAAGATGGATGCCCCCTATCCTGAGCTGGGGTGTGAATAGCCATAGGTTCCAAATAGTAAAAAAGATGCCCCTTAGCAACTGGGCGCCCCTTAGTAATTGAGTTTCCCCTTATCCAAAATTGGGGTTCGAATAGCATGTGTCCTCCGGGGTACAAAAACCACTTTTCGAGCAACTTTCTCCATAAGAGCTTATTTCACAAAAACACCTACAAACAAGTTTATTAGTGATAAAATGAGTTCAAGCTAATGTATTTATGGGTGAAAATGCGTCGCACTTTCATGCTCATCGCCTCTCCTCTCCTTTAAGAATCTAGGTTTTCTTGAAGAAAACTCTCTATCAGGTAAATTTCCTTAAAATAGTTCACAAGAATTATACCACGCTAAATTTGTTCTTCTTGAGTTATATTACTGTTGGGTTACGTGATTTGATTCTTGTTTTTTTGTTTTCAATCAAATCTGGCATCTCAAAATGCGGGGGTACAACAACCTCACCCAATATTTCGATTAACAATCTGTATGGACTAACTCCAATATACTTTCTGGAGAATCAACTAGACAATCAGTCTCAATCTAGAGAAAAGTATATCGAGGAGTTAATATCTCAATCTCTTGATTTAATCTTTACTCAAGAAAATAGAAATCTGCGAGTCTTTATCACATATAAGGATAAAAACTTGGATGGTACCAAAGACCAATATCCAAGGATCAATCAATTTCCAATCAACAACCAAAGGTTGGATTACACAATTGATCGATACAACACACAACCTGTGATATTTCAATTATATAAGAAAGTATAATGCGGAATATAAATAACACAGACACCAAAAGTTTTGTTAACGAGGAAACCACAAATGCAGAAAAATCCCGGGACCTAGTCCAGATTGAACACCGCACTGTATTAAGCCGCTAAAGACACTAGCCTACTACAAACTAACTTCGGTCTGGACTGTAGTTAAACCCTAATCAATCTCACACTGATTTAAAGTACAGTTGCGCTCCTTACATCTCTGATCCCAGCAGGATACAACGCACTTGATTCCCTTAGATGATCTCACCCACAACTAAGAGTTGCTACGACCCAAAGTCGAAGACTTGATAAACAAATCTGTCTCACACAGAAAAGTCTATAGATTTGAATAAATCTGTCTCCCACGAAAATACCCAAGAGTTTTTGTCCCGTCTTTTGATAAATCAAGGTGAACATGAACTAATTGATAAACCGGACTTATATTCTCGAAGAACAACCTAGTATTATCAATCACCTCATAATAATCTAAATCGTATGGTAGCGAAACTAGATATTGTGGAATCACAAACGATGAGACAAATGTGTTTGTGATTTATTTTTATCTTTCCCTATCGGAGATATAATCTCAAGCCAATTATTCAGTTGAACTCGTACGATAGAAAATGGTAAGATCAGATAGCTCAACTACAAGAAAAGTAGTTTCGTCTGGCTTCACAATCCCAATGAAGTCTTTCAGTGGTTAACCTATAGGGTCTCGAGAAGAAACCTAAGGTTAAAGGAGAATCAATTCTAGCAAACCAACTAGTATCACACAGGAGGTGTGGGGATTAGTTTTTCCAGATGCTAGATGTCTCCTTTATATAGTTTTCAAATCAGGGTTTGCAATCTAAGTTACCTTGGTAACAAAGCATTCAATATTCACCGTTAGATGAAAAACCTGATTCAACCAAGCTAATATCTTTCAACCGTTAGATCGAAACTTAGATTGTCACACAAACAAATGAAATGCATTCATTTAGGTTTGAGTAACCGTACCTAAAAGTGTACACTTAGTTGGTTCACAAATAGTTAACCAATGGTTATCCGTATGAGCACTTTCATATTAACCGTATTCATCTTTCTCATAACTAGTTCAAATGACTCATAAGAACTAGTTGAAGAGTTGTTCAATTACTTAGGTCTTTATTCATAGACACAATTGAAGAAAATCGGTTTGATACACTTGAATCAATTGATGAACAATATATCCACGGTCTGCAAAGATTGCATTCCTTATAATTTATTGTTTTAAGTTCATGAACTACCGATTTGAGATATCACCAGCTTGAGTACGCGTACGGGTATGCGTACCTTAGCTACCAGATTTGAGTTTACAAACTCAGCAGAAATTTTCGGTTTGAAAACTTCTGTGAGTACGCGTACGGGTATGCGTACCTAATTAAGGTGACTGGTTCACTAATTTGCAAACTTACAAACTCTAGCAGAAATTTTCGGTATGAAAACTTCCGTGGGTACGTGTACGGGTACGCGTACTCAACCTGTCTCCTTCACCAATACCGCATGCACACATATGCACGCACTTGGCTTCCGGCACATGGATTTATACATTAATGTGCGAACACACTATATATGCTTATATCTGTAGATGGTAATCTCAACTCTACATTTCAATCATTGAAACATTCTTCTATAATGTTATAACAATCGTTATTCACGACTATCGTCATCAAATCTATTTTCAAGATTGAAACGTCATCATGAATTTCGTCACGAGTAAAGATGAAAATGGTTAAAGCGAAAGCTTACCAACACATATTTCGAGAAAAAGATAGGCGAGTAAACTCGGCTCGAAATAGCAAATGTGTATGTATGAAAACTATCATACTTATACGACTTTGTCTCAAGAGTAGGAGATAAAATAGACTTTTGAGTGATAGATAAGTTCAATTATCCACATACCTTTTAGTCGGATGAAGTTCCACCGGTTCCTCGAGTAGTTCTTCATAAGATGATCGCCATGGAGTCTGGAGCTTCAACTACACTTGACTATCCTAGACCGAGACTTAGTCATAAGTAAACTAGAAATCAAGACATATAGTTTTGATCACTAATATTGACAAACATGCTTGAGATAGCAACGCATGCGAGTTCGACCGAGCAATGCTCTAACAATCTCCCCTTTTGTCAATTTTAGTGGCCAAACTATCAATACATATGGATTAAAAAAAAGATAAAACTTTGTAGATTCTCGTCCACATGCTTGATCTCCTTGGTGCTTCAACATTCCTCGAAATCTTCGTCACTTCCAAGTACTCCAATGATTCCAAAGGTTGTAAGTTTAGCATCATTGTTGTTGAAGTTCCGTAGCCATAACAATGAGAAAAAAAAAGCTATCGATCATTGTTATACAGTGTCATAGTATTATTACACAACATCAAAGTTCTCATATCACAACTTCGACAACAATACTATGGTGATATGTATCACTCCCCCTTAGTCAATACTTCGTCTCAACACGAAGACCACTCCCCCTTACATAATGATCCGAAAACCATATGTATTTGTAGTGTGAACTACATATTAATTCTCCTCCTTTTTGTCAATAAAATTGGCAAAGGTACGAAAACGGGATCCTAATGAAATTCTCATGGAGACACTTCAATACCTAAGAAAAGTACATATCAACTTTGTTTTGATGCAATCATAAATCCAAAGATAAATGCATTTATCATGGAGTTTATAAAGATACAAGATAACTCCTCAAATATTCCACAGCCGCACTCCACACGAAGATATGGAAATTAAGCGCACGTTCAAAAGAACTCTCCCCCATTTGATGTCACTCCCGAAAGAGCAACAAGAGCGACCTTACTTTTACAAGAAAATAAGGATTTCTTTGGACACCAACAACCAAAAAATGACTTTGTTATCCAAAAATTCTCAATCAAATTAACCACAAGAGAACCCATGATTAATCTAATCGGAATACACAACCAAAATAATCACAAACGAATCTATGATTAGTTTAGTTGGAAATTCTCACATAAGAAGACTTATGGAGCCACACAGTATATACATAAAATATGGATCAGGGAACATCAATACTGCGGAATATACAAGGATTCATTCTATTTTCCATCACTATTTGCATAACGACATACAAATAGACATAATCCTTGTAAACAAAAGATTTTAACCTATCTTCCATCAATGAATTGACATAATAGTCTTAAATTTTGTTTGTTAAAAGTTCATTCATTCTTGTATCAATACATGCATATCGACATATAAACGAGATAACTTTTGACATCGTATGGGACAATAATAGTTCACGGACGCAAACACACATATCCCACAGAATATTGCAATATATAAAACCATAAAGATTAATAATGCAATCATCATATTCCAAAACAATTTTTTAGAATTTAAACAAATAAACCTAAAAACATGAAGATGAAAACGTTGGACATAGATATGTGTACTCACAATAATGGCTACTCCAAACTCTAGTTATTCTTCTAAACAAAACAAGAATAAAATTCTTATAAGAAGATTTACTATACATTAAGACCTTTGAAGAATTCTTTATGGTCCCCGAACTCCTTGTACTCAACAACCATTGGTACATATGGTTCATGAAGATAGGAGTTAATATCAATAAACCTTATTGGCTGATGATGTCGAACCAGGGCCTTCTGAATTTCCAATGATCTTAAAACACAAGCCTTTATTTCCTGAATCTCTTTTCTTGCCAGCTTCAACTCTTCAAGAACATCAGAAAACTTCTGAGAGTTTGAAGGAACAACTATTGGCTTCTTCACATTCCTTCTTTTTCTTTTTAAAGTTGGAGACAACAGAGACTTCTCTTTTTCCTTAGTGATTGATGTCTTAAAAATCATATTGATATCTTTCCCATCAGAAGACAAGGTGCTTAGAGTATCCATGAAAGCACGGTTTTGTGAGAGGAGTTCACAATCAAACCTCAACAACCAGTCTTAAGATATAAAGAATATAAGAGAAGGAAAAGGAACGTAGGGTTTTGAAACCTTGAAACAGGTTCGCACACGTCCAACTCACAACCTTATAAAGAATAGAATTGTCGACAATAAAACTCTTTTAATGACATACAGGGAGTTCCTAAAAACTAAGAAAAGAAGAAAAAAAACTTTTCCCGAGAGGTACAAAATCTTGTCTCTTTTGATCAGGCACATGAGACAAAATTTACAAATCAACACAATCAAGTTGTGTTGCGGTGAACAAAAATTTTTCCACCATGTTCCTCGAGGGAGGAATCCACATACCCCTGTCTATCAAAACGATTTGACCATACTTTCTTCTCTAATGGTCTTGTTTTGTTCTTGGAAACTAATTTTTTCAATGAAGATAAGATCTTACATACCTCAGCTGTTTTCTCCGCGAGTTTAAGCTTGGTGGCAAGACGATCTGCTCTTCGCTGAAGCTTGTTGACATATCTCATCTTGTGTGTATACTTGAAACACTTTGAAAATTCATGACCCTTAAGAGAACAATAGGATCATGTCAACACATAAGATGATTCAGGCGCTTGTGAAGTGCAAGCTTCTAGGCACAAAGTAGATCCTGAAGCATTAAACATAGAGTTTCCAAAAGAAGGGTCAATTGATTCTTCCATCTTGATTGGGTTCTCTTCTAAAAGATTATCAAGATTGATGTATGTATTGCTACAATTATCAAAATCCATATTTTCACATAGAAGAGCAACACTTGATTACCAAAACCCTTAAAACACAGTGAAGGAGATGAAACAATCGTGAAATAAAGAGTTTACTTATGAGAGAAAATGTCGTTAATGGAGGTTTGTCTTCTTAAAAGGAAACATTTAATTAAAATATTATTTTATGATGGATGAGAAGCTTTGTTGACTGTGTTTTGTTTAATAAATGCACTCTAATTTGCGTTGGTTTTATTTCTAGTTTACGCAGTGTGATGTGAGAGTACAGAATGTCGTGACAACTAAATGAATAGACGTGATTTTCAGGAATAAACATAAAAAAATGGTGTTTTTTATTTTCGCCCATTATTTTAATTTAATTTTTGATAAATTTGAATCCACCCAATTATTTTTTCTAATATATGTGTGTATGAGAAGGTGGTTCTTATAACTCATTCGTTTCGATGGAAAGTTTGAAAATAGGGATGATAAACATTGTTTTGTGCCGTATCTCTGGTACCACAACAAGGTTAAGATAATAGTTGAAACAAAATTTATGATAATGAATAACTTTTCCAAATTCGTTTCGATGGAAAGTTTGAAAAATGTGAAGATGTGCTTTATTTTCGTGCTAAAAACAAGCAAATTATTGGAAAAATTGATTGTTATTTCCCACTACGTTAAAAACATAATATACAAGAATCTAGTAGACATATTATTATTACTTCAAGTTGCCGGAAACCACCATCAGCAAAATGAACACAGCTCAACAGTCTTTTGGAGAAATAAGAAATCTAATAAGGGCAAACATTTCATTGGATGAAAAAATGTCGACAAGTCGAAGGAAGAAGGAGGTTTGGGTATAAGGGATCTTCACTAGTTTAACAGGGCCTTGCTAGAAAAATTTGCATGCAATATATATACATATAGTACTTTTATATGTGCCAAATCTCTTCAAGTAAAGTATTTCCTAGATGGACAACTTCTCAATATACAAAAAAAATGGAAATTCTACTGGGTCATGGAGAAGCATAAGTTCTGAATTAGACTTCATCAATAAATACAGTTGTTGGAGTATTACAAATGGTCTGAAAGTCTTAATTTGGATACACAATTGGATTTCCAGAGTTGGATGCACTATCTATTCCCAAACAGGGAGTCACTGATCGCCATAATTATCAGTTTGTAGTCTGTGCATCAGCTATTTTCATCTGACGCAAGCAGTTGGGATATTAACCTAATATTTTCTCTATTTGAAGCTGTAACTGCAAGATTTATTGTTAACATCTCAGTTCATAATGACTATGCGGATAAGATGATTTGGACCCTAGATTGGAATATATCTATCAGTTAAGTCAGGTTACATAAAGATGTATGAAGAGATTCATCATAATGACTCAGTGGGTCAAAGAATGCAAAAAAAATTCAAACGACTTTGGAAACTCCCATTACTGTAAATAATAAATCACTTTCTACGGAAATGCATCAACGATATTATGCCAACTAGAGACAAGCTAGCTCATTTTATTCAAAATCTGGATATAAGATGCTCATTCTGTGCTCAAATTACTGAAACTCTATCTGACTGCATTTTGGAGTGTTCTCTATCTAAAGCTGTATGGTTTGTCACTTTGGGCCTGTACAAAACAACATCAACCTTGTGGATTGGCTATGTAGTTGGTTTGACAGGTTACGTTCTAAGAAAATTTCATAAAAGGAGTTGTGTAAAATAGCGATCGTGGCTAGGTGCATCTGGTCTGAAAGATGTGACAAAGTTCTTCAAGGCAATAACTCCTACCCAGAAAAGGTTATGCAGAAGTGCAGGAAGTTCATATCGTAATATGAGAACAATCCAAAGACATCACCAAGATCTTTGCCTCGTCAGACTTGTGCTAACATCCATTGGATACCTCATCCTAGGGGATTTTTTTACAATTAGTTCAGATGGTTCTTTTCGTGATATTACAAAAGAAGGTGACATTGGGATAATACTTCGTGATTTTGCAGGGTCACACCAAGGATCAGAATACTTTTATCTAGCTGATTTAGCTTGTGCAGAGTAAGCACAACGCAAAGAATTACGAGAAGCGGTAAACTGGGCAAAAGACTTACGACTGGAGAAAGTATACTTTGAACTGGACTGAAAGCTTGTGGTAAATGCAGTGAATAAGGATACCTTTAGCATAGATCAGAGAATTCATAATTTAGTTTTAGATACAAAATGTTTCCATAAGGATTTCACCTTATTGCAATGTAGTTAGTTGCCAAAAAAAGAGAAATAAGGTCGTAGATATTCTGAAAAAATTAGGTAGAGTTGATAATACGAATGGTGTCCGGTTATCTACCCCTCCTAACAACATTTATGATCAATTGCAGAAAGGTGAAACTTACGTAATCACTTAATTCTTAACCAATTCACATTCACAGTTCAAGAAAAAGAAAAAAAATGTAACCATCCAACTAAATGATAGCCCTGAAAACAATTATAGGGTGTGCATTTATATTTTTGAGAAGTTACTTCGATTTAAATAAATTGAAAAGTCAACTGTAGGTGGTGACACAATTTTACAAATCCAAAAAGTTAGTTTTGGTATAAAATTTCACTTCGAAAAGCAAAAAGGTAGACTAGTAAAAAATTAAACTTTTTGTGAAGTAAAATATATTTGCTTCTGATTTCAAGAAGCAGAAGCACTTCTGGAATTAACTTCTAAATCCAAACGTGTTATTAGGTTCTCAAAGGCGCAATAAAATCACTTTTCTCGCCAGTGATAAGAGGGGGAGTAAGAAATCCTAAGGTGTTTACAGAGAGATAAATAAACCCTAAACTAAAATCTCCGATTGCTTTCTCTCCGATTGTGGTCACTCCAATTTTCAGGTAAGAAATTAGGTTTCCTTAGTTGTATTGAAACGGTCCTTAGGTTAATTTTAATCGTATCTGAATTGATTTGTAATGCTTTGTAGTGAAACAGTAATCAACTGAACAAAGAGACATTGTTGCTGTGGCGAACATGGTGGAGTTGTTCTTAGCTGAATTTCAGCGTAGAAGGGATGATAGTAATGATAAAGATGATGATGCTGTACGAAGTATATCAATGTTGAAGAAACTGGAATCTGTTATATGGTCATTGGTAACATCTAATGGTCGATCTGAGTCTCGGTTGTGGCTTTGCAACACTATAGCATGTTCAGATTCAGTGACGCCGCAAGCTCAACGGGAGCTGTTTGTGAGCTTATTGAGGTCTAAACCTTCCAATTTAACCCTAGCTTCTCAAGTTTTGCGGATGATTATTGAGAGGAGACCTAACAAAATTGGGCATATCATAGCTAAGAGAAGTCGATTACTCAAGAAATTCTTTAAAGGTGAGTGTTCTTCACATAATTATGATCTTCGCTTTGCATTTTCTGTATTGGATGTTATTTTTTTAGCATTCAAGATAGTGTAACTTGATTTTAGCAGCAACATTATCATAAATACATGAAATTCATTCTTGTGTTCAAATTTACAACTGAGTTAGGATAAGAATGTAATCAAGACGTAATTGTTAAGTTTGGAGAGTTGATTAATATTGTTGATGGTGCAGGAAACCCACAACGTATATTACAATGGTTTAGTAATTTTGCTGGTGTTGGTGAATCTGGGCATAGAAAAGGTGCAAGAGCGATATCTCAGTTTTCTTTTGTTAACCGGGATGTTTGTTGGGAGGAACTCGAGTGGAAGGGGAACCATGGGCAATCACCAGCTGTAGTTGCAACAAAGCCTCATTATTTTCTTGATTTGGATGTGCAGCGGACAGTGGAGAATTTCCTTAAATATGTACCAGAGTTTTGGTCATCTGAAGAACTAGCAAACTCGCTAAAGGATGGCGAGATATTACAAATAGATACAAAGTTCTTTGTAGATTGTTTTGTTGATATGATGTATGGGGAGAACTCAAAAGATATATGGGAAGTCATTAATGGGTTCTTTCTAGATGAGTCATTCTCGTATCTCTGCCATCATCTTCTAATACTACTTGAAGAACAAGATCTTCTCACGTTCTTGAAGTCACTTCAAAAATTTCTCACCATAACAATGGATTCCAAGTGTTTCACTCGTCCATCTTACTGGCTAGAGGTGTTGTTGTTTATGCTTGATGACTGTGCATCTGCTAGTGACTTGCTTCTATTGAACGCCATTCTTAACCAAAGCCGCCAGCTTTTGCGTCTTGTTCGTGACCAGGAGCACAAAGACCAGTATGATACAATTGAAGAGGTTTTGTTGGAAATGAACATGTCCTCAAGCAGCTCCAATGCTCCATTTCTGATAATAAAAGCTATAAAGAAAAAGAAGGCGGAAGTGGTGAAATTGCTAGGCCTTTATTCTTGGATTCTTCAGTATCAAGTGTTGCAGAATTGTGAAACTCCTGAGTCGTGGGAAGCCTTGTTTCTCAAGAACGGTATAAGTTTCCGGAGAGTTGAAAAGTATGATTTGCTACCAGATAGGTTCTCAGAAGGAAGTGGGTCTGATTCTGATGGTTGGAATTCAAGCAAATCCAAGAGGAAGAAGAAACAGAAAACAAAAAAGAAAAGAAGAAGAGATTCTGGTCGCAGGGATGCCGATGCAGATCTTGATGTATCAAGTGTTTGGCAGAGTTCTGATAGAAGCTGGTTACTCTCATCTGATGGTTATTCTTCCTCATGGAACAAGGTTTGCCTCCTTTCACTGTTGTTTTTCTTTCAGAATTCTTTATGTTGAGGCTAAGCATCAATAACTTGCTGAAGTCTCTTAGGTTGTTTCTGTGGATTACAAGTTTCTTTATTCATATACCATCTGAATTCTTACCACAGGGGGTTAGACAACTTCTGCTGATGTATATTTTCTCTGATTTTGTCATTTCTGTGTGATGTAGGTGGATTTGCCAGAACACTTGGCTAAGCATTGCTTTTCTACATGGATGAAGCAGGTGTTTCAAGTGGAATAATTTGTGGAGTCGATTACTGTACACATGGATTGCATATGCATATCCCCGAATGACAGGATATGGGATAGCTCTTTAGTGCTGCTTCAAATAGAACCTATGTCAATGTAAGAAAGTACTTTGGTAGTATGGTACAGCTTTTGTACCGTGGGTGTTTTTTTTCTTTTTTCTTTCCAGCTTTTGTACCTTGGGTGTGTTTTTTAATTTCCAGTTTTGTGACAAAGTGGCTGCGAAAGAGCCTTTTCACCTTGTGATGTATTTTTTTTTTTTTGAGAAAAATGCACACATTCTTGTTTTTCAATATTGACTTTGTAGAAAACATGTTACTTTAACCTGGTTTTTATCATCAGTCGTTGGAGAATGTAATTTTTATGCACTCCTTTTGAGCCATTGTTTCTAATTCCAGGTTACACGGAAGTAGTGCTCCAAAATTCCTCAAAGAACGAGCCATGAACATCCTCCAACATAACCCTAGCTTCTCAAGTTTTGCAGATGATTATTGAGAGGAGACCAAACAGAATTGGGCCTTTCTTAGCAAAGAAAGCCGCCTATGCAAGCAAATCTTTAAAGGTAAGTGTTCTTTACACAAAGTGTTACTTTTGACTTTGCAATCTGTGTTTTGAGTTTTTGTCTTCAATTCAAGATAGTGTAACTTGATTTTCCCAACCGAATGTTATCATACACACATGAAATTGATCTCCAAGGTAAAAAATGTGATAAGATTATAACCAAGACATAATCGTTAGGCTGTATTGAGAGAGTTAAATGGTTAATATTGCTAATGGTGCAGGAAACCCTCGACTTACAATGGTTTAGTAATTTTGCCGGTGTTGGTGAATCTGAGTATAGAAATGGTGCTAGAGCCATAACTCAGTTTTCTTTTGTTAACCAGGATATTTGTTGGGAGGGAACCATGGGAGATCACCTGCAGTAATTGCAACAAAGCCTCATTATTTTCTTGACTTGGATATGCAATGGACAGTGGAGAATTTCCTTGAAAATGTACCAGAGTTCTGGTCATCTGAAGAATCTGCAAACTTGCTAAAGGATGGAGAAATATTACAAATAGATACAAGGTTCTTTGTGGATTGTGTTGTTGATATGATGTATGGGGAGAACGCAAAAGATTTATGGTAAGTCATTGATGAGTTCTTTCTAGAGGAGTCATTTTCTCATCTCTGCGATCTACTTGAAGAACCAGATCTTCTCACGTTCTTGAAGTCACTTCAAAAAATCTCACCATAACAATGGATTCCAAGTGTTTCACTCTTCCATCTTACTGCTGGAGGTGCTGTTGTTTATGCTTGATAAATGTGTATATGCTAGTGAGTTATTATGTGCCATTGTTAATCAAAGCCGCCAGCTTTTACGTCTTGTTCGTGACCAGGAGCGCAATACAATTGAACAGGTTGTGTTGAAAATGAATGTCCTCAAGCAGCTGCAAAGGCTCCATTCGTGATAAAAGATATAAAGGCAAGGAATGCGGAAGTGGTGAAATCGCTAGGCATTTATTCTTGGATTCTGCACTATCAAATGTTGTAGAATTGTGAAACTCCTGAGGTCGTGGGAAGCGTTGTTTCTTAAGAATGGTTTAAGGTGCATAAAGTTGGAACCTATGAGTTA
Source organism: Papaver somniferum (assembly GCF_003573695.1). Taxonomy (NCBI): domain Eukaryota; kingdom Viridiplantae; phylum Streptophyta; class Magnoliopsida; order Ranunculales; family Papaveraceae; genus Papaver; species Papaver somniferum. The sequence goes on along the minus strand of NC_039359.1, from coordinate 77,460,985 downwards.
TCAGAAACAAGTGGTTGGCATTCAAGTGAATCCAATGGGAAGAAGAAACAAAAAACGAGAAAGAAAAGGAGAAGAAATTCTGGTCGCAGGGACGACGATGCAGATTTTGATGTATCAATTGTCTGGCAGAGTTCTGATAGAAGCTGGTTACTCTCATCTGATGGTTATTCTTCCTAATGGAACAAGGTTTGCTTTCTTCCATGCCTGTGTTTCCTTCACCGTTCACATTGTCTAAGCTAAGCATTAGTAGCTTGTTAATCTCTTAATGAGGTTGTTAGTATTTTTTCAGGCATATCTGATTTGTACTTCTTTATTCATAGAGCTTATGATCTTTCTTACCAGATGGGGTGAATCAACTTTTGCTCTCTGATTTTGTCTTTTTTCCCCCCTCTTTTTTTCAAGAAAATTTTATTCAAACAAATTACTGAGTTACAACTCTGATGTCTTTCTTAATCCATGTGGATATCTCCATGTCTTACAAAATCAGGCCCTATGAACCACGGGACTTGATTTTTCGGCAGTGATATTTGGCTCCCTATTCTCCTCCCTACAATCTAAATCCCACATTAGGGGAATGGTGAACCCACCTGAAACCTGAATGCGAATCTCGATATGGATGTGGGGCTTAGATTGTAGGGAGGAGAATAGGGTGGTGGAGAATAGGGAGCCAACTAGCATTTCCGTTGATTTTTTGACAGAGTTTATTACATTTTCACTATCCGATTAAAACCAAAAGTGACATAGTATCACAGGCCTATAGCCTCACTGAGTCATGACTCTATCTTGCTTGCCCTTATCCACGGGGTACATAACAAAATATAAATATAAGCCGTATATGTTCTGGCCCCTGAGTGAACCCTAATATAAAATGGAGATGCTTGAGAGTTGAGACTTGAGACTTGAGAGAGAGTTGGTGGAAATGAGCAAGTACTAGATAGATAGATCTAAAGATATGGAAGGTTTTGTAAGAAAATTAAGTAATAAATCAAAAGGGTTTCAGCTGCTGTTTCTAAAGACTCGAAGATCAAGAAGAAGAAAAAGAGGGTTTATTTACTGATCTCTGTTTGAGCGGACTCGGAAAAGGTAACTATTTCACAAAATGTAATTCTAGTAATTGGTCATCAATTGATTTTTTATTTCGAAAACTACATTTTGATTCTCATATACTGTTTCTTAGTGTAAAGAATGCTCCAGAAGATCATCTAAAGAATTTGAGTGCAGCTGAGAAATTGGAAAGAGAACAAAGTAAGTTAAGTTCTTATAAAAAAAATAGAATAAGTTAAGGTGTTGATTAAGTTTGTAGGTTGATAATTAATCAATTTTTCATTTTTTTTTTGTAGAGTCCAAAAATGATGATAGGCTAGAGAAGTTGAAGCTTTTGGAGAGCAGATATGAAAAGATAAAAAACCAGGGAGCTGACTTAATGAAATCATCATACTCACCAATTGAGAAAGTGAGAGTGAAATCCACAATTTTTTCAGTCCTATCAGGAGTTTTGATCAACCTTCCAATGACTCAAGTTAATTGCTTGGGGCAGCTTCAAAGACATAAATGCGGATCTGATAAAACTCAGAGAACAGGAATTAGAGTGGTTTGCTCATGTTCTCATATTTTGAATATGTACCAAAGATCAATTGAGGCATTGTAAATTCTTGTGGTTTATTTATCTGTAGGACTTCCCGAAGATTAACATACTCATTCTAAGGCTTGTGTGCCGGAATGCAAATAATAACGCGAGGTATGACGATGGTGATGCTGATGCAGACTGATGATCATCTTCCATTTCTGTATGATAAAAATGGGAACAACATCACTATACACACCCCGTGGTACAAATGAAAAGCGTCTTGCAGATAAACCGAAGGTGTTAATCTACAGGGAGCGAAAGAATCTTGTGAAATTTTGGACTACTGAAGAGCATCATGTAAACTCACAACTCTATTACTTTCACGGTTCACCCACTAATTTTGTTCATTTACAATTACATTCATGTTGAATTAATTCTGACTTGTGTATTTGTAACTTGTAAGGTACTCTCCGTTCACAATATTAAGAGTAGAAGCCACCGAAAGCCAAGCATGCAACGGTTAGGAAACACATCCCTCAGCCCAGAGTTGAAATGGTACGTACAATCGCACATGCATATGTTGGTCTTTACAGTCACTTTGCATTCCTGCAACTCGAAAGCTATTGGAGGTTTATTATTATTTCGTCTTTGATTTGGTTTTTCATGGTTGAAATATTTCTCATATTTGTTTGTGTAAAATCGTCAAAAAACGTTGAATGGGAATACCATATGCTAGTAGACATTGGATAGTGCCGCACCATGTTTTACGGCTGCAAAAAGTTACGGAACTTTCACTCTTTCACATTAACTTGAATATATAGTAGTGCCTGCTCAATCTAGTAGCTTGCTTGTGTAGTTATGGGCCATGGCATTTGACATGATCCCAGGCCAAATCAGTTGCCATATATAGTAGTTTGCTTCTGTTGAAAATACGGTACAAATGGTATTACTCAAAAAGTATGTTAAGATACATAAAGTGTGTGAATAACTATGAAATTGAGTTAGTTAATGTACATGGATTAGCTGTCTTGTTCGGGAATTTTTTCTTTTACCAATGCATGAAAATCCATTATCCAATTGTCTTCAGCACCTGACATTTGGAATGGTACACGTTGTCTGATCATTTCTTAACCATTTTGAATTGAATCACACTATGTATAGTTTAGTATTGATTTTTATAAGTTATGGTATTGCTCTTTGGTTATAACTCCTAACTTTTATTGATATGTTAACTGCCTTTGACCTGTCCAATAGATGGTTGGGCAAGTCTTTCCGATTGGAAGAGCGAGAGAATGGTCTGGTAATCCTCACGATAGAGGTATGTGTTGTATATTTGGTTGAATTCAAGACATATGATTTGTGCAAAGGTGAAAGTATGAACTAAATTTTGAATTTTGATTTGTTGAAAAATTCCCATTTAATACTTGGGTTTGTAATTTTAGGGTTTTAAAATTCTGTGTTTGTTTGTGTTCTATAAGATTTTCTACTATCTTTTAGTGCAGTACTTGGTATTTTGAAGTTAAATTTTATATTGAATTCAAGACATATGATACGCGAATCTATGATACGTGAGTAACTGAAGTGGTATATAATGAGTTTTGAAGTTCCAAGTTTCTTAGTGAGAGGCAAATTTTGCAGGTCTTCAGACGTCTACGAATGCCAGACGTTTCACATTATCTGCAAAGATACCCAGAGTTTCAAACAATAGCTGTGGTGGTCCAGTATTCTATGAAGTTAGAGCAAGACATCAATTTTGGTGCTGATTATATTAAGCTTCTTTCCATTCATCTCAATCAGAAGAAATTTGGTGGTGATACTCCCTAAAGGTCTGTATACAATTTCTCAACCATCGCATTTTTCTTTTGTGTGTAAAATGTCATACTTTAAGCATGGTGGGTGACATGGATGACTTATTTTGTTGTGTTGTAATGTGGGTAGTATTGTTTCATAGAGCATTTGAATTCTTACCATACGGGGGCAGATGAAACTTTTTCTGATTTTGTCATTTCTGTGTCATGTAGGTGGATTTACCAGAACACCTGGCCAAGCACTGCTTTTTACATGTATGAAGCAGGTGTTTCAAGTTGAATACTCTGATGAGTTGATCATTGTCTAGTGCCTGCATGGATTTGCATATCCCGCTATGACAGGATAAGGGGCATGGCTCTTTAATAACTATGTCAGTGCAAGAAAGTACTTTGGTGGTACATTCGATATTCCATGATTACGGACAAACTGTTTTAGGATACTGCTTTGCTAAAATTCTGCAAAGCCTATATATAATATCTCCATATTCTCTGCGGAATGTATGTTATCCACTCTTCGCATCTATGTTGTTTATTTAGCTTGATCTGCCTGCAATCTCAATAATATTGATATGGCCGAGTTGGGCTAAGGCGCCAGTCCGAAAGGGCGTGGGCTCAAATCCCACTGTCAACAGCTAACTTTTAATTTTGTTATTAGGACCCCTTAATTTTTGTTTTCGAAAGGGCATCGTGGTCATGAGGTTGAGCCTGTGTCCCTCTCAGGCTAGGGTTGTACCATATGCTTTATAGGATAGAAGCACACCATATTAATCAAAGACGCAGTATCATTTTTTTTTGATAGGCTAAAACCGGACTAGTCCCACTGCTAGATCCAACTCCGTCAAACCCCTCTATACAACTAATTAAATATAAACTTGTACTACGGTGAGAATCGAACCCCTGACTTCCTCCTTACTGGAGTTGACGGGATACCACTGAGCTATGTTCTTAGACCCATCAAAGACACAATATCAATCATGCAGAAAATTATTTTATTAATCTTAATCATAATATAATACCCTTAATCTCTTGAAAGAAAAAACAAAACAAAAGCAAAACTAAATACTAGCCTAAGAACCACCAAATATAAATTTTAAATATCATAAAACCACTTAGCCGACCATGGCTAGCCTAATAACCGTGGATCTTGATATCCTCTTTATCAGAGACACCAGCCCTGACAAGAGAATCAAGCACGTTCTTCCTTTGATCACCCTGGAGTTGAATGACTTTGCCCAATTCCTTATCTTGCGCTACATTCCCATTGCAGCAGAAGCTTTTCTTGAATTCCTTGAGAATGTTTTCAAGGTTGAGCTCCGGGTTGAGTCCTTCAACCGTAGTAAGACACCTCTTCCCCTTGCGCTTGTGGATTCGAAGGTGCACGTATGTTCCCTTCGACTTGGCCGCTCGCTTACCTGAGAAATTGTCTTTCTCTCCAAACGGATCGTCGCCAAAAGAGAGCCTAAGGTTGAGTTCGTCGAGCATAAGAGTTGAAGAGTAGAGAGACCGGTTTATGTGAAAAAAGAAAGCGCTAGAAGACGAAGACAATTAGAAAACTGAGAGATGTGGGAGGAGATTAGACCCAAAGAAGTTTAATTAAGAGTTTAATTTTTTATGAGAATTATAGAGGTGCAATGGAGGCTATTTATAAGTTTGCAATACTTGGAGACCAAGGCAATCACGTTAGTTTATACTACGATTAGGATACTTTGTGCCGACTCAAACATTGATAGGATTTTTTTTGAAACCAAAACAATATTCTAATCCAAGCATAATTAAAACCTTAGTTAAATCAGTCCCTTTCGTGGTGTACGGATTTCAGTTTGCTTTCAAGCAGTTACAGAGAAATAAGATGAATCTGAGGCAATTTCAGCAAATGGTTCACAGGAACTTATGTTTGGAAGATATAGATGAAGTGGTTTTAATATGGGTGTCAGAACATGGAATTAGTACTTTTTAAATCATGTATTACATATGAAATGAAGTATATCTACATGTTAAGACATTTTCCTAATTTTGTAACTAAATCAATCATTTGTTGTGTAGAATCTCTAACTCTCTCCTTTGCAGCAATGAAGATAGGCAACCGGACCTGCAAGCGACGCCAACAGCCCGCGCCACGCCAAGCCAAGCCAGCGCTGTGCCAATCCAACGCTCATCCCAAGCCGATCCGACGCTAACGGTTCCATTCCAAGCCGACCAACGCCAGCGGCTCAGTTTTAAGCCACACCATGCCAACGACTTGCCAATCCAATCCAGCAACGCCAACAACTCCGCGTTCCCCAACCTAGACAAGCTGACGCCAACTGTTTGCATATCGGACAGCAACCGCCCCTACCATTCTCACGGTCTAGCCAGCAACACTACGGGCAGGATTTACTGAAGGTCGCCAAGAATCACGGATTCTCAGAATACTCCCGAAAAAGGTTAGACGGATCTTCCTGATCATCTTTTCATGACTTGCCATTTCGATTTTGTCCTTTCCTGTCAGCATCTTATGCTTACCTCGCAACAAAGCCCCTGTTCTGAGCTAAGCACGGGACTTAATGTTGATGATGGTTTTTAGGTTAGGGTTAAAATCGAAAAACCTTAGTCAAATAGTGACGTCACACTTGAGTAATGATGTTTCCACCAACAGATTTATTGAACCGTTCAACATGACTGCGTAAAATTACCGGGGTACCTTTTTATGTATATGCCATGCTCCACGGCAGAGCCCTCGGTACTGACCGGCATCATCTCTACACATGCCAGCCGCGCATGCTATCTAAACGTGCCAATGGCATGCCATGCCAGCCACATCTCCGCGCCAAAGGCATGCCAACCATGCCAGCCGCACCACCGTGCCAATGGCATGCCATGCCAACCACATCTCCGCGCCAAAGTTATGCCAACCATGCCAGCCGCACCACCGTGCCAATGGCATGCCATGCCAGCCACATCTCCGCGCCAAAGGCATGCCAACCATGCCAGCCGCACCACCGTGCCAATGACATGCCATGCCATCCACATCTCCGCACCAAGGCATGCCAACCATACCAGCCGCACCACCGCGCCAAAGGAATGCCAACCATGCCAACCACACCACCGTGCCAATGGCATGCCATGACAGCCACGTCTCCACGCCAAGGCATGCCAACCATTCTAGCCGCACCACTGTGCCAATGGCATGCCATGCCAGCCGCACCACTGTGCCAATGACATGCCATGCCAGCCACATCTCTGCGCCAAGGCATGCCAACTATGCCAGCCACACCACTGTGCCAAAGTCATGCCGTGCTAACCACATCTCCGCGCCAAGGCATGTCATGCCAGCCGCACCACTATGCCAAAGCCATGCGGCCCTACCACCATGCCGCTGGCTGCCAAAAGGAGGGTTGCAACAATCAACGGCTACCCTTCCTTCTGAGGTGGAAATCTCAGTCGTATAAGTTCACCACCTAACGCATGGCAACTTCCGGCCCAAGTCCAAACATCACGATTTATGCCAAAACCCTAATTTTGGTCGCGCCTAAAACTTGCCAAAGCCATGCGGCCCTACCATCATGCCGCTGGCTTCCAAACGAAGGGTTGCAACAATCAACGGCTACCATTCCATCTGAGATGCAGATCTCAGCAGTACAAGTTCGCGACCTAACGCATGGCAACTTCCGGCCCAAGGCCAAACATCACGGTTTATGCCAAAACCCTAATTTTGGCCGCCCCAAAAACATGCCAAGCCATGCGGCCCTACCACCATGCAGCTAGCTGCCAAACGAAGGGTTGCAACAATCAACAACTACCCTTCCATCTGAGATGCAGATCTCAGCCGTAGAAGTTCGCCACCTAACGCATGGCAACTTCCGGCCCAAGGCCAAACATCACGGTTTATGCCAAAACCCTAATTTTGGCCGCGCCGAAAACATGCCAAAGCCATGCGGCCCTACCACCATGCCGCTGGCTGCCAAACGAAGGGTTGCAACGATCAACGACTACCCTTCCATCTGATATGCATAGCTCAGCCGTACAAGTTCGCCACCTAACGCATGGAAACTTCCGGCCCAAGGCCAAATATCACGGTTTATTCTAAAACCCTAATTTTGTAAACGCCTAAAACATGCCAAAGCCATGCGGCCCTACCACCATGCCGCTGGCTGCTAAACGAAGGGTTGCAACAATCAACGTCTACCCTTCCATCTGAAATGCATATATTAGCCGTCCAAGTTCGCTGCCTAAGGCATGGAAACTTCCGTCCCAAAAGCAAACATCACGGTTTATGCCAAAACCCTAATTTTGGCCGCGCCAAAAACATGCCAAGCCATGCGGCCCTACCACCATGCCGTTGGCTGCCAAACGAAGGGTTGCAACAATCAACGACTACCCTTCCATCTGAGATGTAGATCTCAGCCGTAGAAGTTTTCCACCTAACGCATGGCAACTTCCGGCCCAAGGCCAAACATCACGGTTTATGCCAAAACCCTAATTTTGGCCGCGCCGAAAACATGCCAAAGCCATGCAACCCTACCACCATGCCGCTGGCTGCCAAACGAAGGGTTGCAACAATCAACGACTACCCTTCCATCTGATATGCAGAGCTCAGCCGTACAAGTTCGCCACCTAACGCATGGCAACTTCCGTCCCAATGCCAAACATCACGGTTTATGCTAAAACCCTAATTTTGTAAACGCCTAAAACATGCCAAAGCCATGCGGCCCTACCACCATGCCGCTGGCTGCCAAACGAAGGGTTGCAACAATCAACGTCTACCTTTCCATCTGAGATGCATATCTCAGCCGTCTAAGTTCGCCACCTAACGCATGGAAACTTCCGTCCCAAAGCCAAACATCATGGTTTTGCCAAAACCCTAATTTTGGTCGCGCCTAAAACATGCCAAAGCCATGCGGCCCTACCACTATGCCGCTGGCTGCCAAACGAAGGGTTGCAACAATCAACATCTACCCTTCCATCTGAGATGCAGATCTCAGCCGTCTAAGTTCGCCACCTAACACATGGCAACTTCCGACCCAAGGACAAACATCACGGTTTATGCCAAAACCCTAATTTTGGCCGCGCCTAAAACATGCCAAAGCGATGCGGCCCTACCACTATGCCGCTGGCTGCCAAACGAAGGGTTGCAACAATCAACAGCTACCCTTCCACCTGAGATGCAGATCTCAGCCGTACAAGTTCACCACCTAACGCATGGCAACTTCCTGCCAAGGACAAACATCACGGTTTATGCCAAAACCCTAATTTTGGCCGCGCCTAAAACATGTCAAAGCTATGCGGCCCTACCACCATGTCGCTGGCTGCAAAACGAAGGGTTGCAATAATCAACGGCTACCCTTCCATCTGAGATGTAGATCTCAGCCGTCCAAGTTCGCCACCTAACGCATGGCAACTTCCGACCCAAGGCCAAACATCACGGTTTTGCCAAAACCCTAATTTTGTCCGCGCCTAAAATATGCCAAAGCCATGTCGGCCCTACCACATGCCGTTGGCTGCCAAACGAAGGGTTGGAACAATCAACGGCTACCCTTCCATATGAGATGTAGATCTCAGCCGTACAAGTTCGCTACCTAACACACGACAACTTCCGGCCCAAGGCCAAACATCACGGTTTTGCCAAAACCCTAATTTTGGCCGCGCCTAAAATATGCCAAAGCCATGCCGGCTCTACCACATGCCACTGGCTGCCAAACGAAGGGTTGCAACAATCGACGGCCGCTCTTCCTCCTGAGATGCAAATCTCATCCGTACAAGCTTGCCATCAAACACATGAAAACTTTTGGCCCAATGCCAAGCACTAATTTTGGACGCACCTAAACTATGCCAAAACCGTAGTTTTGGACGCGCCTAAACAACTCCAAAATCCTAGCTCGGCCGCGCCTAAACCATGCCACTGGCTGCAAACGAAGGGTTTCAACAATCAACGACCACCCTTCCTCCTGAGATATGAATCTCAGCCATACAAACTTGCCACCAAACGATTTATGGAAATCTCTTGGCCACGATGCCAAAACCCTAATTTGGTTGTGCCAAGAGCATGCAAGCGCTGCAACCATGCCACTGGTTGCCAAACGAAGGGTTGCAACAATCTACGGCTAGCCTTCCTCCTGAGATGCAGATCTCATCCGTACAAACCTGCCACCAAACGACTCGTGGAAATGTCTTGGCTGCGATGTTAACTCTCTGGTCACGACACCAACCTGGCTACGATGCCTATTCTTTGGTCAAGGAACCAACTTGGCTACAAACGCCAAATACTTTGGCCACGCCACACGTAGCAACATGCTACACGAAAACACTCGAGACATCAAAACATGTCACAAACTGGGGTATGCTCATCAGGGTATTGGTCTGGCGGTTTACAGGAAAGTGTCATAAGGGTGAGGTGGTTAGTAAATAAAAGAAGTAATGGTAAAACGTTTCCTTCGTTATGGAAACATCAATTCCAGGCTTTACCCGTTACCATTTTCTTCCATTCACTCAACCGTTTCCACTTCTTACGAGAGCAGGGTACGTTTCGTTGCGACTAGTATAAAGAGGTCTCACCTATTTCCACCAAACACAAGTTTTGGTCAGGATAATACAACACTCAGAAATCACTTGTTAGCTTTCCCATCTGTTAGCTTTCCACTTTCTGATACAAGTCGTCAAACAACTACTCTTCCTGAATCAACTATTCTGGTCTCAACACTCTCTTCGCTTCCCTTCCTAGACAACCCTTCTCATTCACTTTGTGACCGAAGCAAGTCTGGAACGACCATTTCTTGGTTTAGGCCTGATTTGTACAGATTGATCTCTCGAATCAAAGTACTCCCTTGCAGTACATTGTTTAGGGTTTAGACTCGTTTCTCACCCACACACTCGAAATTACCACAATCAGCAGAAACTGTTTTCACCCTCAAACAACTGAAAAAATCTTGGTATGGATTGAAACAAGCACCTAAAAAATCGCATGAATATAATGTTTTCTAGTGGTTTTAAAATCAATGAATTTGACAAGTGTCTACACTAAACTTGTGAATGATGCATGTGTGATTGTGTGCTTGTGTGTTGATGATATGCTTATACTTGGTACAAACATGGATGTAATTAATTCCACTAAGATCATGCTAAATGAGAAATTTGACATGAAAGACTTAGGCCCCGCAGATGTAATCTTAGGGATGAAAATTAGAAGAAATTCTAACGGTTATACTCTTAGTTCTCATTATGTTGAATCCGTGCTTAGAAAATTAAATCGTTTTGATTGTAGACCTGCTCATACTCCATATAATCTTTGTTATAGAATCAAAAAGAATAAGGGTAATGGAGTGTCACAACTTGAATACTCACGAGTTATAGGAAGTCTGATGTATTTGATAAACTGTACTAGGTCAGACATTGCTTATGCTGTGAGTAGGTTAAGTAGGTATACTTGTAATCCAGGGAAGGAACATTGGATGCACTTTTTAGAGTGCCGAGGTATTTGAATACACTTTGACCTTATGTTTGAATTATGAAGGGTACCCTACCGTCCTTGAGGGATTTTATGATGCAAATTGGATATCGGGCTCAGAGGAGTCTAAGTCTACGAGTGGATATGTTTTCACTCTAGCAGGTGGGGCTGTTTCTTGGAAAAGTTCCAAACAGACCTGCATAGATCCACTATGGAATCCTAGTTTATTGCGTTAGATAAAGAAGGAGAGGAATCCGCTTGGCTAAGATGCTTTTTAGAAGACATTCCTCTCTGGCATAGGCCTGTGCCAGCTATATTTATACATTGTGATAATCAAGCTTCCATAGCTAAATCTAAAAAAAACTACTATAATGGGAAGTCTATACATATTCGTAGAAGACACGATACCCTGAAAGAATTAATCTCAAAAGGCGTTATTTCCATTGAATGATTAAGGTCCAAGAAGAATATCGCGGATCCTTTGACGAAAGGCTTGTTCAAGGAGATAGTTAGTAATGCATCAAGGTGGATGGGGCTTAGGCTCATTAATTAAACTTGCCATGAAGGATACTCAACCTTGCTGACTGGAGATCCCAAGATCAAGGTTTTGAATGAGACAACTAATTTGTGGCGGGTCAAGGTAAACACTATCAGAGAATTTCATTCTCTGCCCCTTCCCTATAGTGAAGACGCGATAGTGGACGATGACTTTCAATTAAGTCTTAATGAGTTCTATAGTTTCAATTTAAGATTGAAGTAGGGTGTAGCAGTAAAAACTCTTGATGGAACTCACCTATCTGAATGTGGAAGTGGGTCTCTTCCTATGAGAACATAGCTGATTCTCTAGAGCATTCTGAGAAATGGGATTTGTCCAGGGCCAAGAAGGACACAACGACACGAACTTGACAACACCTAGAGAGATATCACGTGTAGTTATTATCGCGGATTACACCAAATGATGGCAATTCAAGACATCGCGTTCACTGTCCATCAAGTAGTTCCGACAATTTTTCACTAAGCAAAGGTTCAAGACCTCGTGGATACCTCTTGCCTAAGTGGTATTTCTCGCTTTCCGTTTTCTGATTTTTATCGGTATTTCATTCATGTGGGGGATTGTTGGAGAAAATGGGTTTATTATTTTGGTTTTATGGTCTTGGTGGGAATGGAACTTAGGACCTTTGGGTCTTTAAGAGCACTTACTCATTTTCTTATGAGTGAATGAAATCAAACCTTTAGTCCCACATTAGGTATAACTAAACAGGAGTTCCACTATATAAATATTTCTTTATGGATAGTTAGTAAAACAATGTGGGTGGAATGGGAGGGGCGAAATATTTTTGACTTCACTAAGGCTTGAGCTTAGGGCTCATGCTCGTGCTTCCGTCATGGACAGGTCAACCAAGACTTATATTTTTTGGACAAAATACTTTGATTTTATTACCTAAACAATTTTGAAATTAAAATAAATTTTGTCATAATGTTGTGCATGTTTTGGGGGCGTCTGACCCGTGGAAATTAATTTTTTTCCAAGTTTAAATTATCATGACATATTTTCGACATTGTTTTCTTTCCAAATATCAAAATATATTGACATAATTTCGAGTTAATGTCATAGTTGTTTCTGTCCGTTTTATTATTTATTGCCTTGCATGGCGCAAGGAATTGATTCTCCATCAATTGCATTTATCGCACCTCTCCCTTTTCTGTTATAAAAGACACTCGAAACTTTCATTTCAATTGTGTCCAGAAGAAGCTACTATCCTTCTTCTTTTCGTCTCTCTCCCTCTGTGTGGTATTTTAATTTCTTATGTGCCATTGCTATTGAGTTCGTAAGAGTGGGAAAGTACCGTAGTGCTAATATTGCTTGCAACGGGCGGTTTTATCCTGGATATAACTTGACCACAGGGTATAGGCATCACTCATTCTTGAGGCGTACCGGTCAACTATTGTGTTAATGACAGCGTGTTGAACACGCGACTCTATCCTCTATTTGCTGTCCATTGAGTGTTTATTTACCTTTCAGAAATTTATTTCTAACATCTTCTTTAGTGTTTTATTGTTACAGTTGCAACAATCTTAACACGATAGTTTTTTCTGTTTGTAACAATGGGTAAGAACGATGTTGAAAGGCCTGCAAAGTTTTCTGGGAAAGATTTTAAGAGGTGGCAGTCAAAAATGTTATTTTTTCTGAGTTGCCATGAGCTGGATTCTTATGTTCTGAAACCTTTTGATGAATCCTTGAATGATGTTGGTCGTGAGTCTGTTTTAGAAGAATGGAAGAGGAATAACTACATGGCTAAAAATCATATTCTGAATTGTTTAGAGGATGCTTTGTATGAATTTTACAATGCTAATGAGAACTTTTCTGCTTTTGATTTATGGGCTACTTTGGAGGCAAAATACCAAGCTGAAACTGCTGGAAGTAAGAAATTCTTGGTAGCTAAGTTCATGGAATATAAAATGTTGAATGACAAATCTGTGGTTGATCAATTCCTTGAATTCCAGCAAATTATCAATGAAATTATTGCGGAAGGTATGGTGAATGATGAAACTTTTCAAGTGTCTGTTGTCATTGAGAAATTGCCTTCTTCCTGGTTTGAGTACAAGAAGAAACTGAGACATGAAACTAGTGAAGTCACTATGGTTGATTTGGGTAAGAATATTCAAGTTGAAGAATTATTGTGCTCCAATGACAAAAATGTATCTTCTGCAAGGGACATGTCTAACAAAGCTCATGTGACTGAACACAAAGGTTCAAATACTGAAAAAGGTGACAAGAACCGAAACAACTCCAAGAAACCTCCAGGCAAGAAAGGTATGTTTCAGAAACCTAAATCTAGCATTAATAAAATTAGGGGTGATTGCTATGCTTTCGGAAATCCTGGCCATATGGTGGTTCACTGTAGAAACCGTAAGGACCTTAAAAAGAAAAATAATGCTAATTTGGTTGAAAACAACAAAGATGAATTTTCTGGTACGGTGTCCGAAGTTAATTTGGTAACCAATGTGAGAGATTGGTGGGTAGACTCTGGCGCTACCAAACATGTCTGTGGAAACAGAGATATGTTCACCTCCTATAATAAAGTAGGGGAAGGAGAGAAACTCTATATGGTTAACTCGTCTGCAGCTTCGGTTGTAGGAAAAGGCAAAGTTGGGTGATAGACACATTTTTGTGTCTAATTTATCTCGATTCTATATATTGATAGTGCTCATTTTTGTACTTATTATGGTGTTTTATGTGTGTGTGGGTATTTTTGGCCAATAAACATTTTTGGAAAAATCGGCTCGAAAAGTTGCGCAGGGCACCCCCGGAGGACACTTGCTATTCGGACCCCTCAAACGGATAAGGGGTAACCAATTACTAAGGGGTAACCAATTACTAAGGGGTATTAACGAGAACACAGAATTAGGGTTGGATTATTGAACGGGTATTAACGAGATTCAATCACCATATTTTAATGGGATGGACTTGAATTAACTAAACAGGTCTGGTATGATGTTTTTGATCGTATAACTTGGGCTGGATAATCCGGATTTCGTTAAACAGGGAAGGTTAGTTTTCGGTTTGAATATGGAAAGAATTGGACGAGATTATATCCGAATTTTTGGCGCCGCCGGCGCGGATTTGTATTAGGTTTTAGGTTTTAGATTTATTTTTATTTTTGTTCTTTTTTACGCCTTTGGTATTTTTTGATTCTTTTCATATTTCGAGCGAAGCTACAAGGAAAAAAAAAGTGCTATAAAAGGAAAGGATCACCAAAGAAGGAAAGAAAAGAGGAATCTGAAAGGAGTGAAGAAGAAGATTTTGTATATAGTTATTTTTTTATTTTTTTAGAAACTGTAAATAGGGTTTTATTTTTTGTAATTTTTCTTTTTATTTTTGGACACTTTTTGGACTTTATTTTTGGACTGGGACATTATTATTTTTAAACCCTAAGGAAAGTTGGTTTAAATAAAAAACTGTGTGCAGAGAAGGACGGTGATTACGATATCGCCTCGCCCCCTCGGGTTCGTACATGACATAGGGGTCGTGGCCCGAGTCGACTTCAGCGGTTCTTCGCCCGTCTGGTACGGGAGGTAAGTTTTTCGAAACACCCGCGAATCCCCTGTCAGCGGGTTTACTGTATTCCTTCGTTTGCATATATGCTGAGGACTTGAAAACGAATGCTTTAATTTCCTAGTAAAGGGCAAGGACTGGCCATACAAGATAAGGGTTCGGATTTCATCACTGTTCTCTTCTTACCCGCCTTAGGAAAACAAAACCAATCGCGAACCTAAGCCTAAAATTTTGACTAGAACGAGACCTATAGGGTAACGAGCTTAATAGGAAAGTCGTTCGAAAAATATTGGTTACTCTTTTGAGCATACTTCGAAGTTCATGATGGTTTCTGTGAGTTGAATGCGTGACTGTGCCTCCTTGTAACCGGTGAGGCCTTGGGTATCAAAGCTCCACTGAGCTTCCCTCGCCTCGATTCAACTTACTTTGACTCGGATTGATTCAGAGGGGTTTGCTCATATTGTAACGAGTTCCTTTTCGAAAGAATAGAAGATGGTCTAGAAACAATCTAAGTGGAACCATCATGCTTTTTGTTTGCTAGAAAATTAGGTTTGATTTGGTTGAGTCAGCCTTGTTTTGTGATTGCATAGAATCCCAAATATTCCGATAGTGCCAGCAATGGCAACTTTGAAATCTTTGTTGAACCCAACTAGGACTACTCGTCCTTCTTGTATCAGGTTAGCCGAAACTAAAGCAAATTATGAACTTAGGCCTGTGACCCTACAGATGCTCTCAATCTTTTTAGGGAAAGAAAATGAAAACCCATACTTCCATGTTAGGGATTTTGAGGAAATTTATAGTACCCTAAAGATTAGAGACCTTGATGATGACGCTTTGAAACTTAGGTTATTTCCTTTTTCCCTGAAAGATAAAGCCAAATCGTGGCTATATAGTTCGGATTCCGGTTCAATAGAAACATATGAACAACTTACATCTGCCTTTTTGAACAAGTTTTTCCCTGGGCACAAAACATCGTCTATTAGGACACAAATCTGCACATTTTCTCAACAGGAGGGAGAATCGTTATATAGGTATTTGGAAAGGTTCAATGACTTATTAGCCCAATGTCCTCATCATGGTTTAGAAAAGTTTAGGCTAGTTCAAATCCTTTATGAGGGTTTAGATTATTCGACAACAACCATGGTTGAGTCTCTATGCACTGGTGATTTTGAAAACCAAACTGTTGATGCGGTGATGGAATTTTTGAATGAAATCGCCGAAAAGACCCAGCAATAGGAATATTGTAGGGAACCCAAGAGAACAATTCTTCTAGGTAGAGGAAACGTTAATAGGGTAGAAGGAGGCTATGAATCAGATGCCAAAATTGCTGCTATAGCAAAAAGGTTAGAAGCTTTAGAATTGGGTCACACTAGTGGTAGAGTAGAGCCTTTTTGGGAATGCCAGAATAATAAAGAGCAAGCCAATTCTCTCTATAATAACACTAGGTTTGAGAACCGTCAGAAGTTTGACCCATATTCAGAAACCTATAATCCTGGTTGGAGAAACCATCCGAACCTTTCATGGTCTAAGGACCAAGGTCAGTTTAATAATTCTAATGTTCCCCCAGGTTTTGGCTATACTAAGAATACTTCAGGATCAACTCAGTTTCAGAATCAGTCTGATAAGAAAATCTTAAGTCTAGAGGAAACTCTCACCTCGTTTATTCAAAATACTGAAAATATGCGTCTATTGCTTTCACAATGCATAGAAGCTAGTAATAGGATAAGACAAGAACATAGTCAGGCCATTTCTGAATTGAAAGACCAGGTTAGTCTGATCAATGAGTCTCTAAGAGAAAAAGGTAAGTTCCCTAGTCAACCGATACCCAACCCTAGAGGAGTTAATGAAGTAGGTGCAAAACCATTTAATCAAGTGAATTCTGTCACAACCCTTAGGAGTGGTAAAACGGTAGACAATAGGGTAGACATGCCTAATAGTGGACATACTGTAGATCCACCTTCTAGTTCCCAAGATGATCTCAAGAAGGAGCCACTAACTGAATAAATCGATAAAATTTCTAGTGATGCCAATGTGGTTCCTGACAGGTATCATTCTGTACCCAAAGCCCCATATCCACAGTTGTTAGCTCCAACAAAGAGAGAGTCGACTTTCAACGAAATACTAGAGATATTTAAGCAGGTAAACATTAACATCCCTTTATTAGAAGCGATTAGGAAAATGCCTGCTTATGCCAAGTTCCTTAAGGACCTTTGTACACGAAAGCGTAAGCTTAATGTCCATAAGAAAGCCTTTTTAGCTGGTCAGGTAAGTTCAATCCTTCTGAACCAAACAACCCCTAAGTATAAATACCCTGGATGCCCCACCATATCTTGTGTGATCGGTAATTATTCAGTAGATAAGGCATTTCTTGACTTAGGAGCTAGTGTGAACTTACTCCCTTATCATGTATACAACCAGCTAGGTCTTGGTAAGTTGAAACCGACTAAAATGACATTGCAATTAGCTGATAGGTCTGTCAAAATACCTCGTGGTTTCATTGAGGATGTTCTGATTGAGGTTGATAAATTTATTTATCCAGTGGATTTCGTTGTTCTAGATACTCAGCCTGTTCAGGATCCTAGTGCTCAAATACCGGTGATTTTAGGTCGCCCATTTTTATCCACAGCTAACGCTGTCATCAACTATAGGACCGTACTTATGAACATATCCTTTGGTAATATGACCACTGAACTAAATGTCTTTAATGTTAATAGAGAACCTTCCGATGATTTAGAAGAAGTGAATATGATTAGCACTTTAGTTCAGGATCTAACTCAGGATAATTGGGACGACACTTTATTTGGTGATTCCTTAGATGAACTTGATGAGGAAATTCTCTTAAGTCAGTTAGGTGACCAAACTTTTGAACTAGAAGAAGCTCTTGAGTACTTTAAAGACTCTACGGACCCTGAAATTCAAGCCATAGTGCTAGGCCTTACGGAGAGTAGTGTTGACCCTAAGTTTGGGGGTAATGAACTAGAGGAAGCTCTTGAGTATTTTAAAGACTATGAGGATCCAGAAATTCAAGAAATAGTTAGAGGTTTGTCCGAGAATACTGGCTACCCTAAGTTTGGGGGTAGTAATGGTCAATTATCCCCATTAGAAGTCCCTAACTTGGGATTCGAGCCTAGTGTACCTGAGGTATTACTTGAGTCACTTCCGACTCCGCAACCGGATCCTCCTGATATTGTCCAGGAGGAAATTCTAAAAACATGTTCGAATGGGTCAATTTGTCAAGACACTCATATGAAGCCCAAATGGGCACAACAGAAAAACTCAGTTGTCTTGCAGGAAACCTTGGATGAGGATGTGCTATGTCTGTTCATTTTTCTGATTTGGTGCAGTTGTCTGATAATTGTGGCAATTTTATTTGCTTTTGTTGACCCACAGTTGTTTCGACTATTGATATATGATTTGAAAGGTAATTAGCCATTTTGTGGTATTTGACGTCTGGCTGAAGACTTTAAACTTAGCACTTCTTGGGAGGTAACCCAATCTCATGCAACATGGTAATATCTTTCCTTATCTCTTTTGCTTCAATGGTAACAGTTTCTCCTTGTTCATGCTTTTAATTTCATCTTTAGAACGTTGAGGACAATGTTAGATTTAAGTTTGGGGGTATGAGAGAAACATTTTAGTTGCAATATGAATAAATAAACTCCAGAGCTTAGAAATTTATGCCTATTAAGGATTGCACTAACTAACCTAAGTGGATGGAAGCATTTTGATTGTAGGAGTTGAGGAACCAATCTGATTAGATGGAAACATCTAGAAGAGTTTATTCATAAAAGCACAGAGCTCAGGTGTTAGAAATAACATGATAGTTTCACCATATCTCGTTGAGTCCTTTTCACTTCTATTTTTATTTTATTTTGTTTTTAAACTATGTTTCTCTAAGTGATAGGTGGGGCTCACGATTCAAGTTGTTACCAATGCTAGGGTGAATTAGAGTGATTGAGTTACAAAAAAAAAGAGACCAGACCAATTAGACCAAACGTTTCAAAAAAAAAAAGGTTGAAAAAAAGAAAAAAAAAAAGAGAAAAAAGAAAGTGAATAAAGTCGACCACTGGTTCCCTTGTATATGCCAGTTGTGTTGAACTAGAATTAGGATTATCGATCACTGGTTCCCTTATATATGCCAGTTATGTTGATATTAGTCAGACTAAGTATCTCAATCCATTAGGATAGGTTCATTTTGACGGAGGCCTTCAGACAGATATGGGAAACTTCGTTCACTTAGTAAACATCAAAACCATCTATGTTTTTCTATTTCCATCTTCTTGATCTATCCATGTGATTAGTTTTGACTCCGGATATTGATGTCCATAGTGCGACTATCTGAGTAGAGTTCTGTCACTTTATATGAATTTTAGTATGCTTGAGTGCAAACTCGTGTACAACAATTGGAATTTCGCATCAGGGTACTTCTTCCTGTAGTCAATAAGTATGCCAACCAAGGAGATTTTTTAGTGTCTTCCAAGGTTCTGTGTAGATAGCTAAGGTCTGGAGTAAAGGTTTTGTGGGTATACCTCTTGTAAGCCCTCCGGAGACAACACTCCACCACTAGGGACACTTAGGGGTTTAAAGGCTTATTGCATAAGCTAAATGCAATCGACGATGCTTGCGTCAGTGAGTTAGGATTTTATTTTATTTTTTGCTCGAGGACTAGCAAATAATAAGTTCGGGGGTATTTAATAGAAACATTTTTGTGTCTAATTTATCTCGATTCTATATATTGATAGTGCTCATTTTTGTACTTATTATGGTGTTTTATGTGTGTGTAGTATTTTTGGCCAATAAACATTTTTGGAAAAATCGGCTCGAAAAGTTGCGTGGGGCACCCCGGAGGACACTTGCTATTCGGACCCCTCAAATGGATAAGGGGTAACCAATTACTAAGGGGTAATCTAATTACTAAGGGGCATCCATTTCCAGGCAGCTGCTAAAGGGACACCCGAACTGGATAGGGGGAGGTCATCCCCTAGCTTTTGAAAAACTGAAATTGGAGGGATAATTTGCAGCGAGAACACAAAATTAGGGTTGGATTATTGAACGGGTATTAACGAGATTCAATCACCATATTTTAATGGGATGGACTTGAATTAACTAAACAGGCCTGGTATGATGTTTTTGATTGAATAACTTGGGCTGGATAATCCGGATTTCGTTAAACAGGGAAGGTTAGTTTTCGGTTTGAACATGGAAAGAATTGGACGAGATTCTATCGGAATTTTTGGGGGTCGTTTGGAGTAGTTGCAGAAGAGAAACAAAAGTTGCAGAGAAGTTCTACATCACCAGCAGAACGAGGAAGAAGAAGATAGGAAAACCGTCGGCTAATCTTTCATATATTGTAACAGTTTTGTAACAATTATTTCAGTAAGGGTTTTCTTTGCAACAACAACCTCTGTAACAGCGAGTTCTGTAACAATTATATCTGTTACAAACTCGTTGTTTTATTAGTTTTCTCTTGTTTTTCACCCTTTTGAGCTATGAACACCTATTTTGAGCACGTGATTAACATGAGGAGATAAACCCCATTGTTGAGGCGACGGAGGAAGCCATTTTTCCAATTATTATGTGGTAAATTCTATTTAATTTAATTTTCGTAATTCTTTTATGATTATTTGCACTGAACTGAAATCGAATATATGATTCTGATTAAGTGGTTGTGTTCTCAATTGATGGGTGATGCTTAGGTTAAGTATTTTGATGGTCCATGCTTTCGATTTACAACTATTTTTTTGAGTATCTACTTGTCTAGGCGAAAATATTAGAATCACTTTAAACGTAAAGAGTTGCATAAATATTGACTAGATTAAATCACATAAAAATTGGAGATTGGTGGAATCCTGAGTCTCAGTGCTTTTTATAATCTTGATAAAAATTTCTCTTTAAGTTTTCTATTTTAATTTGAGTCTAAAATCGAGTCCACACAATCCGAGTTGAACGAACTTTACTACCACTTAAAAACTACATCATTGGGCTCAAGCTCACTTCTGGAAAGACTCTCACATTGAATGAAGTTATTCATGTTCCGGACATCTGCAAAAATCTTGTTTCTTATGGTGTTTTTAGATGATAAGGGTTTTAAAATTGTAATAGAATCCGGGAAATGTGTTGTAACTAAGGGTAAGGATTATGTGGGGCAGGGTTATAAGACTGAGGGTCTGTATAAGCTTAATGTGAACTCTGATGTAATGAATAAGAATGATTCTTCTGCTTGTGTTTGTGAGTCTTTAAATGTTTGGCATGGTATACTTGGACATGTAAGTTATAAGTCAATTCTTAAACTGGCTAATGTAGGCTGCATACCCAAATTTAGTTTGGAAAAAGAACATAAATGTGAAATATGCGTAGAATCAAAGTATGCTAGAAAACCTTTTAGCAAAAATGTTCATAGAAATTCTAAACCCTTAGAATTAATTCACTCAGACCTAGTTGACATGAAATCGGTTCAAACTAGAGGTGGTAAGAAATGGTTTATTACTTTTATAGATGACTGTACTAGGTATTGTCATATATATTTTCTTAGAGGTAAGGATGATTCCTTAGAAGCCTTTAAGATGTATAAACTAGAAGTTGAAAACCAATTGAATACTACCATTAAAACCATTTGGTCTGATCGTGGTGGTGAGTACAGAATTTCTATAGGAGATTTTTTTGTGTAGAACATGGCATAATACATGAGGTTACCCCGACTTATTCACCTCAGTCCAATGGTGTAGTTGAACGTAAGAACCGTACCCTTAAGGAGATGATGAATGCCATGTTAATTAGTTCAGTATTACCTTCAAACTTGTGGGGAGAAGATGTCCTCTCAGCCTGCTATATCCTGAATAGAGTACCCTTTACAGGATCAGATAAAACTCCATATGAATTGTGGAAAGGTAGACAACCTTCTTTTGCATACTTCAAAGTGTGCGGGTGTTTGGCTAAGGTTCAGATCCCTAAACCTAAAGCAACCAAGATAGGACTCAAAACTGTTGACTATGTCTTCATAGGTATCCTGAGCATACTCCTGCACATAGATTTATGGTTGTGAGTTCTGAAATTGGTGTGAATAATATTATGGAGTCTAGGGATGTTGTGTTTTTTGAAAATGTTTTTCCTTTGAAAACTGTCTCTCGTAAGAGAGGTGTTGATCCCCTAGATGTCCCTTCAACCAGTCAGACTTTACCTTTAGAGGTAGATGAAGTAAAAATTGATCCTAGGAGAAGTAAAAGGGATAGAACCAAAACCTCCTTTGGACCTGACTTCGTAACACTAGCATAGTCTGATCCCCAGACTTATAGAGAAGCCATGACTTCTCATGAAGTTCCATGGTGGAAAGAGCCCAGTATTAGTGAAATGGAATCCATCAAAGAGAATGATACGTGGGAAATAATATATTTACCTCCAGGGTGTAAGGCCATAAGATGTAAATGGATCTTCAGGAGGAAACGTAACATACATGAAACTGTTCAAAAATACAAGGCTAGGTTAGTAGCTAAAGGCTATAAACAACGGGAAGGTTTAGATTTCTTTGATACTTACTCACCCTTTACGAGAATTACTTCCATTTGGATGTTGTTTGTTATAGCTACGGTTCATAACCTACAGATACATCAAATGGATGTAAAGACAACTTTTCTAAATGGTGAATTAGTTGAAGAAATTTACATGGAACAACCTGAGGGATTTGTAGTGAAAGGTTGTGAAAACAAAGTTTGTAAACTGAAAAAATCTTTGTATGAATTAAAACAAGCACCTAAACAATGGCATGAAAAAATTGATCATGTAATATTTTTTAGTGGTTTTAAAATTAATGAATCTGACAAGTGTGTGTACACTAAACTTGTGAATGATGCATGTGTGATTGTATGATTGTATGTTGATGATATGCTTATACTTGGTACAAACATGGATGTAATTAATTCCACTAAGACCATGTTAAATGAGAACTTTGACATGAAAGACTTATGACCTGCAGATGTAATCTTCGGGATGAAAATTAGAAGAAATTCTAACGGTTATAGTCTTAGTCAATATCATCATGTTGAATCTGTGCTTAGAAAATTCAATCATTTTGATTGTAGACTTGCTCATACTCAGTATAATCCTTGTTGTAAACCCAAAAAGAATAAGGGTAATGGAGTGTCACAACTTGAATACTCACGATTTATAGGAAGTGTGATGTATTTGATGAACTGTACTAGGCCATATATTGCTTATGTTGTGAGTAGGTTAAGTAGGTATACTTGTAATCCAGGGAAGGAACACTGGGATGCAGTTTTCAGAGTGCTGAGGTATTTGAAATACACTATGACCTTCTGTTTGAATTATGAAAGGTAACCTGCCGTCCTTGAGGGATTTTTTGATGCAAAACAGATATCGGGCTCAGCGGAGTCTAAGTCTACGAGTGGATATATTTTCACTCTAGAAGATGGGGCTGTTTCTTGGAAAAGTTCATGTTAGAGCATTGCTTGGTCGAACTCGCATGCGTTGTTATCTCAATAATGTTTGTCAATGTTAGTGATCAAAACTATAAGTCTTGATTTGTAGTCTACTGTAGCTAAGTCTCGGACTAAGATAGAAAGTATAGTTGAGCTCAAGGACTTCATGGCGATTCATCATACAAGAATAAGAACTACTCAAGGAACCGGTGGAACTTCTCGACAAAAAGGAATGTGAATACTTGAACTTATCTGTCACTCAAAAGTCTATCTACTCTATCTCCTATTTCTTGAGACAAAAAGTCATATGCTATATATAGACTTAGATTATACACATTTGGTATGTCGAGCCGAGTATACCTCGCCTATCTATATCTCGAAATATGTGTTGGTAAGTGTTTCTCTTCGACCATGTTTATCTTTACCTAGTGAAGAAAGTCATGATATTTTTCAATCACTTTGAAAATTGCTTTGACGAGAAATGGTATAACAACTATATAACGTCCTCTAAGAATATTTCAATGATTAGAATGAGAGTTTAGATTACATAACCATTGATGGACATAAGTATTGTTGTGGAAACACATATGTACATAAGTCCTATCCATTGAACCAAAGTTTGCGAACTTTGTTGATCAAGAGAAATCGGGAGAATGGCTTGTTGCCAAGTCCTCGAACTCAGTCCGCGAACTGCCGAACTTTTCATCCAGAGAAATTATGCTGGAGTTGATAAAATAGCTGCGCCCGTGAACCCTGTCCGCGAACCAGCGGAAAGTCTTTGCCGAGATTTTCTTCTGGAATTTGTAAACTCTGCCTGGTTGCTTAAGTCCGCGAACCTAGTATGCGAACTTAAGAAGGTTATATATCTGAAGATGATTTCTGAACTTAAACTTATAAAGACTAAGGAATGCAAACTGCAAAGTTCATGAACCGATTCAAGTGAATCAAATCATCTTTGCTTCAATTGTGTCTTATGTAGTACATAAGATTTCCTTGCAATTGAACAACTCTATAACTAGTTCATTTGAGTCACTTGAACTAGTTATGGTGAAAAAGAATATGGTTGGTATGAAATGGTCATATGGCTAACCTTTTGGTTAACTATTGTTGAACCAGCAATGTACACGTTTCGGTACGGTTAACAAACATATAAGCGTGCATTTCATTTGTGTATAACAAGCTAAGTTTTCGATCTAACGGTGGAGAAATATTAGCTTGAATCTAAATCATGTTTTCATCTAACAATGGATATTGTTTGCTTTGTGACCAAGGCGAAACTATGATTTGAAAGACTATATAAGGGGACATCTAGCAACTCTGCAAAACTAATCCCCATACCTCACTTGTGATACTAGTTTGCGTGCTGAAGTCGTTTCTCCTTTAACCCTTTGGTTTTCTTTTTCTAATACCAGGTTAACGACTTAAATAATTCATTGGGATTGTGAAGCCAGACCGATACTACTTATATCGTAGTTGTGTGATCTGATATTGCATATTCTATCGTACGAGTACAATCAGATTGATTGGATTGAGATTAATATCTCCGATATGAAAGATATAAAAATAGTCACAAACATCTTCGTCTCATTGTTTGTGATTCCGCAACATCTTGTTTCGCTACCATACAATTAAGATTGTTGTGAGGTGATTGATTTATCTAGGCTATACTTCGGGAATATAAGATCGGATTATCAATTGGTTCCTGTTCACCTTGATTATTATCAAAAGACGGAACAAAAACTTTATAGTTTTTTGTGGGAGACAGATTGATACTTTAATAGACTTGTCTGTGTGAGACAGATTTGTTTATTGTTAAATCCTGCGATTTTGGGTCGTAGCAAATCTTAGTTGTGGGTGAGATCGTCTAAGGGAATCGATTGCACAGTATCCTGTTGGGATCATAGACAAAGGGAGTACAACTGTACCTTGGATCAGTAGTAGACTGATTAGGGTTCAACTACAGTCCAGTCCGAAGTTAGCTTGGAGTAGGATAGTGTCTGTAGCGGCTTAATACAATGTGTGTTCAATCTGGACTAGGGGGTTTTTCTGCATTTGGGGTTTCCTCGTTAACAAAATTTCTGGTGTCTGTGTTATTTCAGTTTCCGCATTATATTGTTTTATCTTTATAATTGAAATAATACAGGTTGTGTGTTAGATCATCAATTAGAGTAATCCAACCTTTGGTTGTTGATTGTCATTGATTGATCCTTGGATATTGGTCTTTGGTACCATCCAAGTTATTCCTTGTATTCGATTAGTACTCGCTGTTTCGGTTTGAGCAAATCAAATCAAGAGAGAGAGAGAGAGATATAAACTCGTTGATATACTTTTAATTGATTATGTCTTGTTGATTCTCTTAAAAGTATATTCGAGTTTGTCCATACAGATTGCTAAGCAAAATATTGGGTGGTGTTGTTAGACCCCCGCTTTTTCAATTGGTATCAGAGCAGGCAAACACGTTCAAGACCTTACAAGTCTGTGTTTGTAGCAATCTGAGTCTGAGGACAGAATATCTTACGCATACCAAGATGCCTCCTAAAGTTTTCCACTATGTAAGTTGTCTCGGGAATACCTCAAAGGATTGTTCATTAGCTGATTATTCTGAATCCCGAGGTAGGAAGATTGTCTCATCTTGTGTTGGTCACTCTTTCTCCAATGAGACATTGGACACAATGGCGAAAGATGAAATAGAGCTCACCAGAATTGCAAAAAATTCTACTGAGTTTGTTGATCTTTAGAATCATGATCAACTCATCGATGAATTTAAAAAGTCTATTGATCGAGAACGTGTAATCTATAACATTATTGATCCTTCTCTAATGATATTGAGAAACTTCTTCAAGAGAATAATCTACAGCGTGAAAAGATTTGTGATCTTGAAAATGTTATCAAAGAAGGATCGATTAGAGAAAAACGTTTGATCAAGATGCATTCATCTGATCTTGACGGACTTCGTGTTGAAAAAGAGAAACTAGAAGCATCACATCCACTAGCCCATGAACAGTGTATGACCTTGGAAAAGGAAAACTCTGTCTTAGGGAAAACTTCTTCTGTTCCAACTGTTCCTCTTGGAACACAGTACATGAAGAAATATCCTCCAAAAGAAGATTGTGTCGAGAAAAGTGTATATAACTTACGATCTTCTTACATGGATGTAAAGTTAAAACATATCCCATCTGTTGTGTCTTCTCCACGAACCTGTACTTTCTGTGGAAAAGGGAATCACTATGCTATCCGTTGTTTTGCCAGGAAGAAACAAATTTTATTACTTCGTAATTTGCTTCTTTCCACCGTCAATGGGGTAAAATAGTCAGTCGACTACTGCAGTGAATCTCATGCTCACAAGAAACCAGACATCTTATAAAAATGATCTCTTTCCTAAGAATCATTACAGGACTTCTGTGCATTCTAGTGGTATAAAGTCTTATGATGCTGATGAAAGAATGACCTGTGCTTATAAGAATAGCTTTGGTGAATCTAAGTCTAGGGTTTGGAAACCAATCTCGAAAAATCCTCTTGAACCAATCCCTAGAGGTCATAGACTCACTAATCAGAAAGCTCCTTCTCTTGAGATTTCAGGAAGAGCTATGAGAAATTTCCCTAAAAATGGAAACTACCATGGGAAGACAAGAAATGCTGAGATCAGATATCCTGGTGAAAATCACAACTACTTTCTCAAAACCTATGGTGAGACTATGTCTCCCTCTGCTACCTAGTAGCAGAAAGTTCCGTTCTTGTATCTAACTTGAGAGATACAAGGATGATGTCTCAGAGATGCTCAAGTAATTAGATGATTTTCATTAGTTTGTATGTTTGATGTCTTATGATGTGAGTTTTTAGTATTCCTTTCTTTCTTCACTATGACCTTTCTTCTTAGGGATGGAAATTTTTTGAAAGCGACACAGTATGCAGTTTTCCTGGTTGATTCCTTTTCGATTTGGTGTATGGCTTAGTCCACGAACGTCCATATTTCCTCAAGGAACACTAGGGTTTCCAACCAAGATGTACACTTGAACATATATATATTTCATATATGCGTTCATTAAACTTCATGAAAGGACCTCAATGGAAACTGTTCCTAAAGAAGAAGTTTTACCCTAGTGTATAGGATGATCTCAAAGGAAGTGATCCTGCTCAAGAGTTTATTCTGAAAAAGATGCTTGAAAGGAAAGAGTATAACTCTTGGATTGGAGAATCTGTCAAGGATTTAATTCTCATTCAGAATGAAGTAAAGAACGAACTTGCTAACCTTCAACTGCAGATCAACCAGCTTATTGATGGACAGGAAAAAATCCTTGGTACTTAGAATATCTTGATCAGGAACCAGAAGAAAGTTATTCTTGACTGCTCTAAGGCCCGACACTTTATTCGAATTGTTGATCGAAAAACTAACGTTCTGACTCATGAACATGGTGTCTCTAGGGTCAACAAAATCAAGGATATCAGTGACTCCTATTTCGATGGACCATTCTGGAGGTATGAAATCATCAAGGAAAACTGAGTTTTATTGTTGCCTAGTATGTCTTCTTTTTGGTTTAGTTGGAAGAATAACTAGTGCTTGAATAACAATGATTGTGACTACACATAGCTATTATTTTTCATCTTCTTGTTCTTTTTTAGGTTAATTGGTATTAAATTCTAAAAATATTTGGAGGATGATGGTTTGCAGCATTAATCTTTATGATTTGTTATATTGCAATTTGTTATGGGATATTGGTGTTTACATCCGTGAACTATGTTGTCCCATATTTGTCAAAAGTAAAGTCGTTCATGATCGGTATTCATGTATTGATTTAAGGATGAATAGACTTTTGACATACACAAAAGTTAATCCTATATTGGCAATTCTTTGATGGAAGATAGTTTAAAATCTTTTGTGTTCAAGGATTATGTCTATTAAAAATCGTTATGCAAATAGTGATGGAAGATAGAATGAATCCTTGTGTATTCCACAGTATTGATCTTCACTGATCTATATTTTATGTAATACTGTGAGGCTCCGTAATGTGTCTTATGTTGAGCACGATACAACCAAGTTGATTAATTTTTGATTAGCTTTGTTGGTTGTTCCATAAGGTACTTTATGTTGAGCATTCTTGAACTAAATTAATCATCTTGTTTGGTTATTTAGTTATTGCTCCATAAGTCTTTTTATGTCGAGCAAAACAAATGACAATTAAATTGATTACTTTTGTAATTAATTTGATTGTGTATTCCAATTAGATTAATTATGGGTACTCTTGTAATTAATCTAGTTGAGTATTTTCATACTCCGTAAGATTCCTCTTATGTTGAGTATATGAACGACTATACTATTCATTTTCTGATGGGTATGTTAGTCGTATGCTCCGTATGTTCTCTTATGTCGAACATAATCAATTAAGTTTATCACTTTAGTGTTTAATTTGATTGTGTATTCCTATTAAATTAATCATGGGTTTACTTATGATTAATTTGATTGAGTTTTTGGATATACAAAATCATTCTCATGGTTTTTGGTGTCCAATAAAAATCGTTCTTTTCTTTTGAAATTAAGGTCGCTCTTGTTGTTCCCTTGGGAATGACATCAAATGGGGGAGAGTTCTTTTGAACTTCTGCTTAATGGTCATATCTTGAGGGGTGTGCAGCTGTGGAATTTTAAGGGGTTATCTTGTATCTTTAAACTCCTTGATGAATGCTATTAGCTTCGGCTATATGATTGCATCTAAATTAGATGGTATGTATTTTTTATTTTAGTCATGAAATGTCTCTTACGGAAATTTCATTATGATCCCGTTCTTGTACCTTTGCCAATTTTGTTGACAAAAAGGGAGATAACTAATATGTAGTTCACACTACAAATACATATGGTTTTCGGATTATTGTGTAAGGGGGAGTGGTTTCCATGTGATGTGGAGTATTGACTAAGGGGGAGTGATACATATCACCATAGTATTATTGTTGAAGTTGTGATACAATTGGACTTTGAAACTGTGTAATAATACTATGACACTATCTAACAATGATCGAGATCGATGCTTTCTCATTGTTATATCTACGGATCTTCAACAACGGCGATGCTAAACTTATAACCTTTGGATCATTGGAGTACTTAAAAGTGATGAAGATTTCGAGGAATGTTGAAGAGTAGACATGTGGAATATGAGCTACTAAAGTTTCTTTATCTTGTTTTGTACTCTATATGTATTGAAAGTTTTGTCACTAAAATTGACAAAGGGGGAGATTGTTAGAGCATTGCTAGGTCGAACTCGCATGCGTTGATATCTCAAGCATGTTTGTCAATGTTAGTGATCAAAACTATAAGTATTGATTTCTAATCTACTATAGCTAAGTCTCGGACTAGGATAAAAAGTGTAGTTGAGCTCAAGGACTTCATGGAGATTCATCAAACAAGAAGAAGAACTACTCAAGGAACCGGTGGAACTTCTCGATAAAAAGGTATGTGAAGACTTGAACTTATCTGTCACTCAAAAGTCTATCTACTCTATCTCCTACTTCTTGAGACAAAAAGTCCCATGCTATATATAGACTTAGATTATACACATTTGGTATTTCGAGCCGAGTATACCTCGCCTATTTATATATCGAAATATGTGTTGGTAAGCGTTTCGCTTCGACCATGTTTATCTTTACCCCGTGACTAAAGTCATGATATGTTTCAATCACTTTGAAAATTGCTTTGACGAGAAATGGTATAATAACTATGTAACGTCCTCTAAGAATGTTTCAATCATTGGAATGAGAATTTAGATTACATAACCAATGATGGACATAAGTATTGTTGTGGAAACACATATGTACATAAGTCCTATCCCTTGAACCAAAGTTTGCGAACTTTGTTGATCAAGAGAAACCAGAAGAATGGCTTGTTTCCAAGTCCGCGAACTTAGTCCGCGAACTGCCGAAATTCTCATCCTGAGAAATTATGTTGGAGTTGATAAACTAGCTGCGTCCGTGAACCCAGTTCGCGAACCAGCGGAAAGTCTTTGCCGAGATTTTCTGCTGGAGTTTGTAAACTCTTCCCGGTTGCTTAAGTCCGCGAACCTAGTGTGCGAACTTAAGAAGGTTATATATCTGAAGATGATTTCTGAACTTAAACTTATAAATACCAAGGAATGAAAATTGCAAACCGTGGCTATAAAGTTCATGAACCGATTCAAGTGAATCAAATCATATTTGCTTCAATTGTGTCTTGTGTAGCACATAAGATTTCCTTGCAATTGAACAAATCTCTAACTAGTTCATTTGAGTCAGTTGAACTAGTTATGGTGAAGAAGAATATGGTTGGTATGAAATGCTCATATGGCTAACATTTTGGTTAACTATTGTTGAACCAACAATGTACACGTTTGGGTATGGTTAACAAACCAATAAGCGTGCATTTCATTTGTTTATAACAAGTTAAGTTTTCGATCTAACGGTTGAGAAATATTAGCTTGAATCTAAATCAGGTTTTCATCTAACTGTGGATATTTTTTGCTTTGTGACCAAGGCGAAACCCTGATTTGAAAGACTATATAAGGGGACATCTAGCAACTCTGCAAAACTAATCCCCACACCTCACGTGTGATACTAGTTTGCGTGTTGGAGTCGTTTCTCCTTTAACATTTGGTTTTCTTCTTCTAAAACCAGGTTAACGACTTAAATACTTCATTTGGATTGTGAAGCCAGACCGATACTACTTTTATCGTAGTTGTGTGATCTGATCTTGCATCTTCTATCGTACGAGTACAATGAGATTGATTGGCTTGAGATTAATATCTCCGATAGGCAAGATATAAAAAGTAGTCACAAACATCTTCGTCTCATTGTTTGTGATTCCGCAACATCTTGTTTCGCTACCATATGATTAAGATTGTTGTGAGGTAATTGATTTATCTAGGCTGTTCTTCGAGAATATAGGACCGGATTATCAATTGGTTCCTGTTCACCTTGAGTATTATCAAAAGACGGAACAAAAACGTTATGGTTTTTTGTGGGATACAGATTGATCCTTTGATAGACTTGTCTGTGTGAGACGGATTTGTTTATTGTTAAAGCCTGCGATTTTGGGTCGTAACAACTCTTAGTTGTGGGTGAGATCGGCTAAGGGAATCAATTGCACAGTATCCTGTTGGGATCAGAGACATAGGGAGTACAACTGTACCTTGGATCAGTGGTAGACTGATTAGGGTTCAACTACAGTCCAGTCCGAAGTTAGCTTGGAGTAGGCTAGTGTCTGTAGCGGCTTAATACAGTGTGTGTTCAATCTGGACTAGGTCCCGGGGTTTTTCTGCATTTGCGGTTTCCTCGTTAACAAAATTTCTGGTGCCTGTGTTATTTCAGTTTCCGCATTATATTGTTTTATCTTTATAATTGAAATAATACAGGTTGTGCGTTAGATCATCAATTAGAGTAATCCAACCTTTAGTTGTTGATTATCATTGATTGATCCTTGGATATTGGTCTTTGGTACCATCCATGTTATTCCCTGTATTCTATTAGTACTCGCAGTTTCTTTTTGAGGAAATCAAATCAAGAGAGAGAGATATAAACTCGTTGATATACTTTTAATTGATTGAGTCTTGTTGATTCTCTTAAAAGTATATTCGAGTTTGTCCATACAGATTTCTAAGCGAAATATTGGGTGGTGTTGTTAGACCCCGATTTTTCAATTGGTATCAGAGCAGGCAAACACGTTCAAGACCTTACAAGTCTGTGTTTCTAGCAATCTGAGTCCGAGGACAGAATCTCTTACGCATACCAAGATGCCTCCTAAAGCTTTCATCTATGTCAGTTGTCTCGGGAATACCCACTAGTGGAAAATGAATTTATTAAGTCAGTTATGGCATCACAGATACGACTTCGGAAGATAATCTTTATGGAAACAGTCTCCCAAAGATAGACGTATTTGTGATAGAAACAAAAGAGGTTCCGTGAAAGTCTTAATATTTGGGGGTAATTTAGGAAAAATAAAAGTTTCCACGTGGATTCTAATCAAGTCTGCGGGAGGAACTAGTTTATGTGGTCCCTCTTCTCTTTTTTTCTTTTTCTAGTCTTCCTTTTCTTTCAGTTCTTTCTCGGTTTTCTCTCACTCTTTTTTTATTTCTCTTTCTACTTCCTATCTTCATCTCCTCCATGAAACAAATCTGAAAAGACTCTCCCTCAGAAACCCCCTCTTCTATAATGGTGAAACTGAAAATATCAAGTGATTTCCCTGTTGTTTCTCCTGAACTCCAAACCCCTTTCTCCATCTTCATTTATCTCCCAAAACAAAAATCCTTTGACAAATCCAAAGAAATCCGAAGAAAACAGTTTCTTTGTCACCTTCAAAACGAAAAACCCTGAACTATATTCATTTCCATTAAGCAAAACCCCTAACTTCATCTTCTCGCCATCTCTTAAAAAACCCAAAATTTTCCAATTTCAAAACCCTAATAATCTTTCACTTCACTAGATCTATTCGAGGTCGTCTTAAACAAGTGAAGAAAGGCGAGTTTAGTATTTTGCAGATAAAAGAGAAGATATTTATGATGCAAATTCTCTTTAGTAGGTAAGATATCGCAGAGATTTTACATTAAGATTTTGTTATTTTCAAATTTTCTTCATTTTTTTTTTTTTGATTTTCTGATGATGATTGATTAGTTGATGTTGTTGTTTCAGTTTAGACATTTGGAAGAAAAAAATATCAAGTTTTCTAAAGCTCTCCCATGGTTCAGATATTCTGGAACTTACAAAGAACATAAATCTGGCCAGGAAAACACTTTTATCTTTCGGTGATAGTTCACTTTTCTATGTGTTTCATATACACATCTTAATCATATGTTTTGTTTTAGATGTTGATTTGATTTCTGAATTGCTTTTTGAGTTTTTATTTTCCGTGATTCAGGTATTGTAAGGGACGGCAAATGCAGTTAAGAAGTTTGGGGTTTGTGTTGTTGAGTTTTAAATTTGTTTTTTAATTGTTGAGTTTTTTGATTTTTTGATTTTTGGATTGTATGTGGTTTTAGCCGTTTAAGTTAGTTGTATGAAATATGATTAGATATGAATCTTAGATGGTAGATTCCAACGCCACCAGGTTAGTGTTTTACCCTTAAAAAATTCCAACTTACCATTTTAGTCCAGCAAGCCCGGTAGTTTAGTCCACCATATTCATCATATTGGTGGAGTTCTTGTTAGCAGAGCCGGAAGAAGAAAGAAAAGAGGAAAGAATCGGACAGACAGTTAGCTACCTAGTGTTCAGAAGATGAACAATATTAGGTAAGGATTTTGTTTCATGTTAGTTCTTATTAAATTAGGTTTTGCAGAATTTGAAAAAAAGGACCAATGATGTTAACTATTTTCTAGGGTTTGGGTTTGATGATTGAGAGTTAATATTTCTCTAGATTTATATTGATTATTGATGCAATGATGCGGAGATTGAGTAATGCTCCATTACCTGCTTATACCCAGCCAAGATCATAGAACGATAAATGTTTGCTCTTCTAAAAGGCAAAAATCCAAGTTTATGTTCGTGTACTTTTTAGTTAGGTAAATACCGCAATTATGGAAGAATAAGCTTGTGGATGCTGCCTTGAGTTCTGGAATTTTAGGCAAGTGGTAGCTTTTAAATTTGAATTTAGAGTACGCTATATCCAAATGTGATCCTTGTTTAACTTGTAGTTTGTTCAGCTGAATCAGAATCTACTTCTAATGGGCATATTTCCATTATCTCAAAAGCTTGCACAAACCCTTCTGGTTTTTAGGTATCTCCGCGAAGGAAATCGATTGTCTATATGTGTAGAATAAGATGCTTGGTCTGTATGTACCAAAACATGTTGGTGTAAAATATATATGTTGCACTACTGTTCTGGAGGTGGAATGGTTTTTGTTCGACTAACACAGCTTTACAAGGTTACTAAAGAAAGCTTCCTCATGTTTCATGTGGTTTTAAGGTTAGGGATAGAAGGAAATCTTCTTATGCTTGGTTATTATCCTGCTAGGACTTGACATTATCTTGTGTGCGTCCAAAATTTTTTTTTTTAGCCCCCCCTATTCCAGAATTCTGGTTCCTCCACTGTTAAGGTTTTAACATTCTCATTTGTCTGTTACTGAGACACTTTTCTTAAGCTTTCTCTGACTTGAAAATTATTGTTTTATTGGTTGATAATCAAGGGTGGAAACGAGAAGGTTATCATTTCTGCTATAAACAAGGATGTTGCCATGTATGTTGTAGGTAATGCTCTTTCTCTTTTCTTCATTTCCTTTTGTTCTTTTATTAAGGTGTTGTGCTCAATCTAATATCTGTAAATCGATAGCCAGATGAAATATGATTGCTTCTCTGCTGCCACAACCGCTGTATGCCCTTTTTTCCAGACATGATTGTGATGTCCTGCCAAACTATTGGTCATGATGGGCTCTCCTCTGTGTTGGCTATCACGTTTGATATTCCTTATACTCTCTCGTTGAACTTGCAGACTGTTTTTAATTCCTTCTTGCAATTGATGGTACCGCTCAACATTGATCTCTTCTCCCATGTCTTTAGTAATCGAAGGCATAGATAGTGAAGCATTTCCTTCAATTTCGTGTTTAAGCTTTCTGGTAGTTAAGCTTGTAATACAAATATAAATGAGAGCATTTGAAGTTGTCAGATTTGCAACTTAAGTATCTTAGATAGTTAAGGTTGTAAATTGTTACTATATTTCAATATAAATTCGGTTTTAAAGTTATTATCAGTTTAATATTTTGATTAGTATAGTTTTGAAGTAAATAGGAATTCAAATTTGGATCTGATTTTTCTAATTTGTATAACAAATTTTGTTTTTAATATAATGTTGGTTCAGTTTTTTGTTCATCATATTTGATTTAGTCTCATATTTATAGATAGTTGCAGTTTTGGATTCAGCTGAATTCATTTTATTTTTTTATAAAATATAATCCAGCAAAACGGCTGCTTTTATTAGTATCTTTTCACAGTCTACCAAAGTTAGTCGTTATTTGAAAATTTTTAAAAATCCCAGAAGTAGTCGTTTTGAGAAATAAGACTATAAAGTTCTGACTCCCATAAAAAGTCGTTTTTCGAGGTTTTAAGTGTCTTTTTGGCAAACTTTTTTTATTTCATTTTCCACTAGTGACCTCAAAGGATTGTTCCTTAGCCCATTCTTCCGAATCCCGAGGTAGGAAGATTGTCTCATCTTGTGTTGGTCACTCTTCCTCCTATGAGACATTGGACACAATGGCGAAAGCTGAAATGGAGATTACCAGAATTGCATAAAATTATACTGAGTTTGTTGATCTTTAGAATCATGATCAACTCATCGATGAATTTGAAAAGTGTATTGATCGAGAACGTGTACTCTATAACATTATTGAGTCCTTCTCTAATGATATTGAGAAACTTCTTCAAGAGAATAATCTACTGCGTGAAAAGATTTGTGATCTTGAAAAGGTTATAAAAGAAGGATCAATTAGAGAAAAACGTTTGATCAAAATGCATTCATCTAATCTTGACGGACTTTGTGTTAAAGAAGAGAATCTAGAAGCATCACTTTCACTAGCCCATGAACAACGTATGACCTTGGAAAAGGAAAACTTTGTCTTAAGGAAAAATTCTTCTGTTCCAACTGTTCCTCTTGACATACAGTACATGAAGAAATATCCTCCAAAAGAAGATTGTGTCGAGAAAAGTGTATATAACTTACAATCTTCTCACAGGGATGTAAAGTTAAAACAAATGCCGTCTGTTGTGTCTTCTCCACGAACCTGTACTTTCTGTGGAAAAGGGAATCACTATGCTATCTGTTGTTTTTCCAGGAAGAGATACATTTCTATACTTCGTAATTTTCTTCTTTCCACTGTCAATGGGGTAAGTCAGTCGACTACTGCAGTGAATCTCATGCTCACAAGAAACCAGATATCTTATAAAAATGATCTCTTTCCTAGGAATCATTACAGGACTTCTGTGCATTCTAGTGGTATAAAGTCTTATGCTGCTGATGAAAGCATGACATGTGCTTATAAGAATAGCTTTGGTGAATCTAAGTCTAGAGTTTGGAAACCCATCTCGAAAAATC
Source organism: Papaver somniferum (assembly GCF_003573695.1). Taxonomy (NCBI): domain Eukaryota; kingdom Viridiplantae; phylum Streptophyta; class Magnoliopsida; order Ranunculales; family Papaveraceae; genus Papaver; species Papaver somniferum. The sequence continues at coordinate 77,424,670 of NC_039359.1, read as the reverse complement.
CTCTTGAACCAATCCCTAGAGGTCCTAGACTCAGTAATCAGAAAGCTCATTCTCTTGAGCTTTCAGGAAGAGCTATGAGAAATTTCCCTAAAAATGGAAACTACCATGGGAAGACAAGAAATGCTGAGATCAGATATCCTGGTGAAAATCACAACTGCTCTCTCAAAACCTATGGTGAGACTATGTCTCCCTCTGCTACCTAGTAGCATAAAGTTCCGTTCTTGTATCTAACTTGAGAGATACAAAGATGATGTTTGAGAGATGCTCAAGTAATTAGCTGATTTTCATTAGTTTGTATGTTTGATATCTTATGATGTGAGTTTTTAGTATTCCTTTCTTTCTTCACTGTGACCTTTTTTCTTAGGGATGGAAAATATTTGAAAGCGACATAGTATGCAGTTTTCCTGGTTGGGTCCTTTTCGTTTTGGTGTATGGGTTAGTCCATGAACGTCCATATCTCCTCAAGGAACTCTAGGGTTTCCAACCAAGATGTACACTTGAACATATATATATTTCATATATGCGTTCATTAAACTTCAAGAAAGGAACTCAATGGAAACTGTTTCCAAAGAAGAAGTTAACCCTACTGTAGAGGATGATCTCAAAGGAAGTGATCCTGCTCAAGAGTTTATTCTGAAAAAGATGCTTGAAAGGAAAGAGTATAACTCTTGGATTGGAGAATCTGTCAAGGATTTAATTCTCGTTCAGAATGAAGTAAAGAACGAACTTGCTAACCTTCAACTGCAGATCAACCAGCTTATTGATGGACATGCACAAATCCTTGGTACTCAGAATATCTTGATCAGGAATCAGAAGAAAGTTATTCTTGACTCCTCTAAGGCCCGACACTTTGTTCGAATTGTTGATCGAAAAACTAACGTTCTGGCTCACGAACATGGTATCTCTACGGTCAACAAAATCAAGGATATCCGTGACTCCTATTTCGATGGACCATTCTGGAGGTATGAAGTCATCAAGGAAAACTGAGTTTTATTGTTTCCTAGTATGTCTTATTTTTGGTTTAGTTGGAAGAATAACTAGTGCTTGAATAGCAATGATTGTGACTACTGATGTGATTTTCAAGTTGTTGTAGTAATAAGTTCGTTGAGATTTGTGAAAGCAAAAGATTTTAGACTTATAAAACTTACAAATAGAAAAATTGTTGCAAAATTAATTTCAAGATTTAAAAATAACCAAGACACTGATTCCACTATTACACATGAATGAATGATGGTAAATAACCCAAACTCTAATTATCTTTTAAGTCCCTTATTTTCTTAACTTACAAATAATCAGGCAAATTCTCAAATATCAATTCTATACCCTAAGAAAGGGAAAATATTCTTTCCCTTTTCTGCTCCTGCACGCGTTATACAGCTGCAAATTCTCCTTATTTATCTCTGTCACGACCCAAATGGTTGTTAGAATATTCCTAGCATGCGCAAAACTCTCTCCAACTCATGTAAATCCCGTTATTATCTCAACTGCACACGTACTCCCATGTTTTCTTCCCAACGATTATCCAGCCCAAGTAAACTCATTTGAACACCCATAACAACATTGTTTGGGAATATCACTTTCATTCCAATCGAAATCAGCCGTTGAATCACACTATAACCCCTTGAATTCTCGAAACCTAATCTGTCAGGGAAGAACCAAACTTCCCAGCTAGTTCTTGAATTCAAATGATGAAGAAGGGTACCCCCTAACCAGAGTGGGGGTGCCGATAGAAAATGGGTGTTATGGATGAATTTGGGCTACACATAGCCATGAGTGCTCCTTCGCCAAATCTGGGGTCCGTATAACAAATGTCCTCCGGGGTGCCCCGAACAACTTTTCTAGCCGAATTTTCCAAAAATGTGTATTTTCCAAAAATACCTACAAATACAAAAAACACCATAATAAGTACGAAATCGAGAACCAACAATGCAGAAAATTGAAGACAATATAAACACATAAGTGCGTCTATCAACTACACATAACTATTATTTTTCATGTTCTTGTTATTTTTTAGGTTAATTGGTATTAAATTCTAAAAATATTTGGAGGATGATGGTTTGCAATATTTAATTTTTATGATTTGTTATATTGCAATTTGTTATGGGATATTGGTGTTTACGTCCGTGAACTATGTTATCCCATATTTGTCAAAAGTAAAGTCGTTCATGATCAGTATTCATGTATTGATTTAAGGATGAATAGACTTTTGACATACACAAAAATTAATCCTATATTGTCAATTCTTTGATGGAAGATAGGTTAAAATCTTTTGTGTTCAAGGATTATGTCTATTAAAAATCATTATGCAAATAGTGATGGAAGATAGAATGAATCCTTGTGTATTCCACAATATTGATCTTCACTGATCCATATTTTATGTAATACTGTGAGGCTCCGTAATGTGTCTTATGTTGAGCATGATACAACCAAGTTGATTAATTTTTCGTTAGATTTGTTGTATGTTCCGAAAGGTACTTTATGTTGAGCATTCTTGAACTAAATTAATCATCTTGTTTGGTTATTTAGTTATTGCTCCATAAGTCTTTTTATATCGAGCAAAACATATGACAATTAAATTGATTACTTTTATAATTAGTTTGATTGTGTATTCCAATTAGATTAATTATGGGTTCTCTTGTAATTAATCTAGTTGAGTATTTTCATACTCCGTAAGATTCCTCTTATGTTGAGTATATGAACGACTATACTATTCATTTTCTGATGGGTATGTTAGTCGTATGGTCCGTAAGTTCTCTTATATCGAGCATAATCAATTAAACTGATCACTTTTGTGTTTAATTTGATTGTGTATTCCGATTAAATTAATCATGGGTTTGCATATGATTAATTTGATTGAGTTTTTGGATATAGAAAATCATTCTCATGGTTTTTGGTGTCCAATAAAAATCATTTTTTTTTATTTTGAAATTAAGGTCGCTCTTTTTGTTCCCTTGGGAATGACATCAAATGGGGGAGAGTTCTTTTGAAATTCTGCTTAATGGTCATATCTTGAGGGGTGTGCGGCTGTGGAATTTTAAAGGGGTTATCTTTGTATCTTTAAACTCCTTGATGAGTGCTATTAGCTTCGGCTATATGATTGCATCTAAATTAGATGGTATGTATTTTTTATTTTAGTCATTAAATGTCTCTTACGGAAATTTCATTATGATCCTGTTCTTGTACCTTTGCCAATTTTATTGACAAAAAGGGAGATAACTAATATGTAGTTCACACTACAAATACATATGGTTTTCGGATCATTGTGTAAGGGGGAGTGGTTTCCATGTGATGTGGAGTATTGACTAAGAGGGAGTGATACATATCACCATAGTATTATTGTTGAAGTTGTGATACAATTGGAATTTGAAACTGTGTAATAATACTATGACACTGTATAACAATGATCGAGACCGCTGCTTTCTCATTGTTATATCTACGGATCTTCAACAACGGTGATGCTAAACTTACAACCTTTGGAATCATTGGAGTACTTAGAAGTGACGAAGATTTCGAGGAATGTTGAAGATTAGACATGTGGAATAGGAGATACTAAAGTTTCTTTATCTTTTTTTTGTATTCCATATGTATTGATAGTTTTGTCACTAAAATTGACAAAGGGGGAGATTGTTAGATCATTGCTCGGTCGAACTCGCATGCGTTGCTATCTCAAGCATGTTTGTCAATGTTAGTGATCGAAACTATAAGTCTTGATTTCTAATCTACTATAGCTAAGTCTCAGACTAGGATAAAAAGTGTATTTGAGCTCAAGGACTTCATGGAAATTCATCATACAATAAGAAGAACTGCTCAAGGAACCGGTGGAACTTCTCGACAAAAAGGTATGTGAAGACTTGAACTTATCTGTCACTCAAAAGTCTATCTACTCTCTCTCCTACTTCTTGAGACAAAACGTCTTATGCTATATATAGACTTAGATTATACACATTTGGTATTTCGAGCCGAGTATACCTCGCCTATCTATATCTCGAAATATGTGTTAGTAAGCGTTTCACTTCGACCATGTTTATCTTTACCTAGTGACGAAAGTCATGATATGTTTCAATCACTTTGAAAATTGATTTGACGAGAAATGGTGTAACAACTATATAACGTCCTCTAAGAATATTTCAATGGTTGGAATGAGAGTTTAGACTACATAACCAATGATGGACATAAGTATTATTGTGGAAACACATATGTGCATAAGTCTTATCCCTTGAACCAAAGTTTGCGAAATTTTTTGATCAAGAGAAACCGGAAGAATGGCTTGTTGCCAAGTCCGCGAACTGCCGAACTTATCATCCCAAGAAATTCTGCTGGAGTTGACAAACTAGCTGCGTCCGCGAACCCAGTATGCGAACCGGCGGAAAGTCTTTGCCGAGATTTTCTGCTGGAGTTTGTAAACTCTGCCCGGTTTCTTAAGTCCGCGAACCTAGTGCGCGAACTTAAGAAAGTTAAATATCTGAAGATGATTTCTAAACTTAAACTTATAAAGATTAAGGAATGCAAATTGCAAGCCTTGGATATATAGTTCATGAATCGATTCAAGTGAATCAAATCATCTTTGCTTCAATTGTGTCTTGTGTAGTACATAAGATTTCCTTGCAATTGAACAACTCTCTAATTAGTTCATTTGAGTCACTTGAACTAGTTATGGTGAAGAAGAATATGGTTGGTATGAAATGCTCATATGGCTAACCTTTTGGTTAACTATTGTTGAACCAACAATGTACATGTTTGGGTACGGTTAACAAACCTAGAAGCGTGGATTTCATTTGTGTATAACAAGCTAAGTTTTCGATCTAACGGTTGAGAAATATTAGCTTGAATCTAAATCAGGTTTTCATCTAACGGTGGATATTGTTTGCTTTGTGACCAAGGAGAAACCCTGATTTGAAAGACTATAAAAGGGGACATCTAGCAACTCTGCAAAACTAATCCCCACACCTCACTTGTGATACTAGTTTGCATGCTGGAGTCGTTTCTCCTTTAACATTTTGTTTTCTTCTTCTAAAACCAGGTTAACAACTTAAATACTTCATTGGGATTGTGAAGCCAGACCGATACTACTTTTATCGTAGTTGTGTGATCTGATTTTGCATCTTCTATCGTACGAGTAAAATCAGATTGATTGGATTGAGATCAATATCTCCGATAGGAAAGATATGAAAAGTGGTCACAAACATCTTCGTCTCATTATTTGTGATTCCGCAACATCTTGTTTCACTACCATACAATTAAGATTGTTGTGAGGTGATTGATTTATCTAGGTTGTTCTTCGAGAATATAAGACTGGATTATCAATTGGTTCCTGTTTACCTTGATTATTATCAAAATACGGAACAAAAACTTTAGGGTTTTTCTGTGGGAGACAGATTGATCCTTTGATAGACTTGTCTGTGTGAGACAGATTTGTTTATTGTTAAAGCCTGCGATTTTGGGTCGTAGCAACTCTTAGTTGTGGGTGAGATGAGCTAAGGGAATCAAGTGCGCAGTATCCTGCTGGGATCAGAGGCATAGGGAGTACAACTGTACCTTGGATCAGTGGGAGACTGATTGGGGTTCAACTACAGTGCAGTCCGAAGTTAGCTTGGAGTAGGCTACTGTTTGTAGCGGCTTAATACAGTGTGTGTTCAATTTGGATTAAGTCCCGTGGTTTTTCTGCATTTGCGGTTTCCTCGTTAACAAAATTTCTTGTGTCTGTGTTATTTCAGTTTCCGCATTATATTGTTTTATCTTTATAATTGAAATAATATAGGTTGGCCGTTAGATCATCAATTAGAGTAATCCAACCTTTGGTTGTTGATTGTCATTGATTGATCCTTGGATATTGGTCTTTGGTACCATCCAAGTTATTCCTTGTATTTGATTAGTACTCGCAGTTTCTGTTTGAGGAAATCAAGTCAAGAGAGAGAGATATAAACTCGTTGATATACTTTTAATTGATTGAGTCTTGTTGATTCTCTTAAAAGTATATTTGAGTTTGTCCATACATATTGCTAAGCGAAATATTGGGTGGTGTTGTTAGACTCCCGCTTTTTCAGTTCCAAACAGACCTTCATAGCTCGATCCACTATGGAATCCGAGTTTATTGCGTTAGATAAAGCAGGCGAGGAAGCCGCTTGGCTAAGACGCTTTTTAGAAGACATTCCTCTCTGGCATAGGCATGTGCCAACTATATCTATACATTGTGATAATCAAGCTGCCATAGCTAAAGCTAAAAACACTACTATAATGGGAAGTCTATACATATTCGTAGAATACAGGATAGCCAGAAAGAACTAATCTCAAAAGGCGTTATTTACATTGAATGGTTAAGGTTCAAGGAGAATATCGCGGACCCTTTGACGAAAGGCTTGTCCAAGGAGATAATTAGTAATGCATCGAGGGGGATAGGGCTTAGGCTCATTAATTAAACTTGCCATGAAGGATACTCAACCTTGATGACTGGAGATCCCAAGATCAAGGTTTTGAATGAGACAACTAATTTGTGGAAGATTAAGATAAACATTATCATATAATTTCATTCTCTTCTCCTTCCCTATGGTGTAGACGTGATAGTGTGACTGCATGTGGAGGATGCTTTACAATTAAGTCTTTATGAGTTCTATAGTTTCAATTTAAGATTGAAGTGGGGTGTAGTAGTAAACACTCTTGATGGAACTCACCTATCTGAATGTGGAAGTGGGTCGCTTCCTATGAGAATAGAGCTGATTCTCTAGAGCATTCTGAGAAATGGGATTTGTCCAGGGCCAAGAAGGACACAACGGCACGAACTTGACATCACCTAGAGAGATATCACGTGTAGTTATTATCGCGGATTACACCAAACGATGGCATTTCAAGACATCGCGTTCACTATCCGTCAAGTAGTTTCGACAATTTTTCACCAAGCAAAGGTTCAAGACCTCGTGGACACCTTTTTCCTAAGTGGTATTTCTCGCTTTCCGTTTTCTGATTTTTATCAGTATTTCATTCATGTGGGGGATTGTTGGAGAAAATGAGTTTATTGTTTTTGTTTATGGTCTTGGTGGGAATGGAACTTAGGACCTTTGGGTCTCTAAGAGCACTTACTCATTTTCTTATGAGTGAATGAAATAGAACCTTTAGTCCCACATTGAGTATTACTAAAGGGGAATTCCACTATATATCTATTTCTTTATGGATATTTAGTAAAACAATGTGGGTGGAACGGGGGGGGGGGGATATTTTTGACTTCACTAAGGCTTGAGCTTAGGGCTCATGCTCGTGCTTCCGCCATGGACATGTCAACCAAGACTTATCTTTTTTGGACAAAATACTTTGATTTTATTACCTAAATAATTTTGAAATTAAAATAAATTTTGTCATAATGTTGTGCATGTGTTTGGGGGCGTCTGATCCGCGCAACATTATTTTGTTGCCAAGTTTAAATTATAATGACATATTTTTGACATTGATTTCTTTCCAAAAATCAAAATATATTGACATAATTTTGAGTTAATGTCATAGTTGTTTTCTGTCTGTTTTATTCTTTATTGCCTTGCATGGCGCAAGGAATTGATTCTCCATCAATTGCATTTATCGCACCTCTCCCTTTTCTGCTATAAAAGAGACTCGAGATTTTCATTTCAATTGTGTCCAGAAGAATCTACTATCCTTCTTCTTTTCGTCTCTCTCCCTCTCTGTGGTATTTTCATTTCTTATGTGCCATTGTTGTTGAGTTCGTAAGAGTGGGAAAGTACTGCAGTGCTAACAATGCTTGCAACGGGCAGTTTTATCCTGGATACGACTTGACCACAGGGTATATCCATCACTCATTTTTGAGGCGTACCAGTCAACTATCGTGTTAAGGACAATGTGTTGAACACGTGACTCTGTCCTCTGTTTGCTGTCCATTGAGTGTTTATTTACCTTTCAGAAATTTATTTCTAACATTCTCTTTTAGTGTTTTATTGTTACAGTTGAAACATCATACACGTACAAAGAGGAAAGATGAAGTTATGTCAGGTGCATTCCAAGCACGTGCACAGAAGACCAAGTCAGCAACGATATTTGTGTAATTCAGCAAGATAAGTTTAACCTGGTCAATATAATTAGCTAGTTATCATCTTCTAGGGTTTACTGAATTCTTATATCATTATAAATAGGAATCATCCATGTAACTGTACATTATCTCAGCATAGTTTGATCCCAGAACCTACCGCTGGTTTAAGTAACCACTAACCACTGATTGTGTCAAAACTAACAAACAAACAAAAAAGCACTAACCACTGAGCCAGCAACACTTTGGTGGTAATAATCATATAAAATATGTATAATTACTATAATCACTATAATCACAGAGAAACATTTTCTATATGGGCACCACATTTGTATATTTTGGTTAGGCTAGATATTATTTTGGAGCTAACTTAAGTTCAAAATATATTAATTGAACCGGAGTTGAACCACTGGTTGAAGTTCGATGCCCGAGGAAAATTGCTAAGCACTGGTTTTCTACATGTATTCAACCTGAATAATTATAATACTGTCGGCATGGAATGCATATGGATTTTAAGTTGGGCTTTTTAATAAAGTAACCACCTTTTTGAACCATATTTAAGAAACTGGCCGTTTTTTTGAATCTTTATATAAACTGGCCGATATTGACATTTTCCATCCCGTTTTTTTCAAAAAACGGATTTAGGTAGTTAACTGGCTACGTGGCAGTTAACCTGCTAGGTAAAAGACGACTTAACCCTCGTCTGAGTTCGTAAACAAACCAGTATCGAGTCAACTCAGTGACTCATTGCAACGGTCGGATTTGTAACGGTTGGATTTGTAACGGTCAGATTCAGCTTCATTCATATAAATTAGGCCCTGCAGAGAAGAACCATAGTATTTGTCATACTCAACAGATCAAAAAAATAAAAATAAATAAGACATGAGCCAAAATGAAGTAAACTCTCCAGGCAGCAGTAGCAGCAGCAAGGTAAGATTAAGATTAAAACAACCCCTAATTTCATGTTCTATCTGTGCACAGGGAATTCATGATCCAATGGTATGTCCTTGGATTTATTCCAGGTGCAAATATATACCATGTAATGGTATAAGGCAACTATTGTGTTCAAAAGCAAAAGAAACAAACGAAAAAATGTTTTTGAAGTGTTCAATTCCAACCTGTCAGTACTTTGAATGGTTTGACGATGCCATCGATCCTGTCAAATGCAAGATGGTGAAATTACCAGTAGAGAATGGTTGTTACGCTTGCGGAGAATCTGGTCATTGCTTCAAAAACTGCCCACTGCAAAATCAAACCTGCAACAAAGATCACTGCAAATCAAAAATGGAGATGAAATTTGCAAGAATGAAACAACAAGAACTAGCATACCTCACTTGTACAGATTGTGACGGTTTTAAATGGGTCTCAGATGAAGTCTTCATTGCTGCAAAAAACAGAATATGCTCAGTTACAACTTAATGCTATATGTAAGGAACTCAACAATCTGAAAATGTAACCTGCAAATGTACTAATAAACAACCATCCACTTTTGATTCAGCATTAATTCAAGTCTAAAAAGAAAAAAATATTGTCTTCTTAAACACAAAAAATCAGAAAACGGATCTCAAATCATTTCTTCTTAGCATTTCCATTTCCCCTTCCCTTTCCTTGTTTTATATTCTGAGATACAGATCCAATGCCAAAGAAGTTCTGATAAAGGTTATTTATTGTAGAGGGTGGAGTAGAAGATGGTGCTATAGATGGCAGACTCATAGGTGTTGTGGAAGCTGGAGTAGAAGATGGTGTTGCCAAAGGCTGACTGCCAGGCCCTGTAAAACATTCACCAACAAATGATGCCGTTCTCTTCTTCTTGTTTGACTTAGCTGCACCCCTAACTCCGGTGGTCTGACTTGGCTCTATGTTGCTGAAGGTGAAGCTTTGTGCATCACATTCAGTCCTTTGCCTCTTTGCAGTTGGATTAGATCCCACTTCACCACCAGCACATGTTCTTTTGTTGTGGTTAGTAACATTTCCACATTTCCCACACCTCCTTTTTGTCTTCTCAACACGAGGTTCATCATAACTTCTTACCCTCTTGCTCTTGGGTCTTCCTGGTTTCCTATTGTGAGGAGGGTTCAAGATCTTCTTGTTCATGTTTGGCTGCAAGAACAAATGCACTTATATTAATGTAGTTGAGAATATAAATATGGCATATAGTTACAAATTTAAGAAGAAAAAGTACCTGGACCCATTCACTTTTATCATCTAGTGGTGCAAAAGTTGGTGCATATGTGGCCAATCAAAAACTAGCTAACTTGACTGTCAAATAGTGCATAAAACCAATAACAAAGAACTGTTGTGAACTGTCAAACCTGAAAATGCTTTTCTTTGTATGCTTTTGCTGCATTCCATAAAGAACTGTATAATTCAAGACCCTTGTAATCCTTCTTGAAATTTTTGTATAAATGTCTGCATTTTAACACATTGCAATTAACATATGGTCTTTATCTGATCTGACAAACAAAAGAAACAAGAAACAAAGTTAGACAAGAAAGTTACCTCCAACAGTATCTGTGGTGATGGCCAGGAAACACTATACCAACAGCTTCCAATAAACCTTTTTGCCTATCTGAAATGAAAGCCACTTTCACTGGATGTGCTAATATTGCATCCTTCAAATGCTTCAAAAAAATGATCCAATTTTCCTTTGTTTCAGCTCTGCATACCATAATTCCTAACATTACTAACCCATTCTGTCCATCAAGTGCAGTTGCAGCCATCAATACTCCCCCATATTCCCCTGTTAGATGGCAGGCATCAAGCCCTATAACTCCCCTGCATGCTTTTCGCCAACCCCTCATTGCAGGTTCAAATGAGAGTGTCATGCTTTCAAAGGTGTTATTCACTGTGTCAAAAGTGAACTTAGCAACAGACCCATCATTGCATTTAGTAAACATCTTGCAGAATGCTGGTACTTCATTGTAACTTTCTTTATAGTTCCCATATAATGACTCTAAAACTAGATTCCTAGCCTTCCATGCACACTGATATGGTATATTTACTCTCTTTTCAGCTAAGAAGTCTTCCTTGATTTTATAAGGGTCTGGAACAACTTTTTTAGGCTTATTCTTCATCTGATCAAGAACAAAATCCTTTACAAAATGAGGATCAGCAGATCTATTCCTATTTTGGGGATCCCCTTCACACTTATGTTCCAAATTCACTTTCCTAAGAACAAAAGTCTTCTCACCCTCTTTCTTGCTAGCATACACAAACCAAGGACAATCATGTTCTGTTTTAAACCTACACTCAGCCTTAATTCTAGAGGGAGCACTTCTATCCAAAATATATTGACACTTATTAAGAACACAATAACCCCTGAGATGTTTCTTAAATGCTTCCTTATTTGCAAATCTAGTTTTTACCTCCATTTTGCTAGGATCTACTGGAGTAAAAACTTCTTCTTCAGGGAAAAGATCTACATCATGCTCACCCTTCATGTACTGACCAAAATCATCATCAAAGTCATCCATGTAAGCATGTCTTTCACCATATATAAATTAAACTTCTCTTTAACATCCATAGACAAACCCTTATACACCATATACTTAAGTGTCATCAACTCTGTTTCATCTCTATGGCAATCAGGAAATACCAAAGTCTCATTCTTTGGCTCCGCATATACACTGATATTCCTAAATTTGAACTGACTGCAACACAAATGAAACAAAATCAGATATAAACCTATGAAAACCAAATGAAAACCTAATTAAGCAATATTACACCCAATCACGAAAATTAAACCCCAATTAAACAATAAAAATTTGGTTTCAAATAAACCCTAATTACAAAGGAAAAAAAACAGAAACCCTAAAAATCAATCGATCAATTAAATCAATTAACTATGAATACAATGATTTTCATCATATATTAAGTCACGGGTTTCGTTAATCTTACCTTGATTCAGACTGTTTCAATCCCGGTTTGTACCTCATCTTCACTGTATCACCACTATCTTTGAATCCCTAAATATGTAGAACTTTTCTTCCAAATACACTCTGGTCTTTCACTAACATCTATGTCTTCAGCAAAAACAACTTCAATAACATCAGGACTCTTTTTCTTTTCAAACAGCTTCAATACCTAACCCTAGGAGAAGAGAACGAGGGAGGAAGAGAACGAGGGGGAAAGAGAAAGTGTGGTGCGAGATTACACCACACGCGTCTTTAAATGGGCAAGGGCACAGTCGTAAATTCTCCTACCGAGTTTGACTTATTCAACGCAGCTGACCGATCTGGTGGGCCCGGGTGTCAACTCTAACAGAAAGGCCAGTTTCTAAAAGAATTTAAAAGCTTGGCCGGTTTATTAATTATATGGTTTGAAGCAGGACACTTTATTAATTTGCCCTTTTAAGTTCAATAATCTTAAAGTTCAATAACCTTTTGTCTGTCTGCCATCTCAATAATGTTGATATGGCCGAGTTGGTCTAAGGCGCCAGCTTAAGGCGCTGGTCCGAAAGGGCGTTGGTTCAAATCCCACTGTCAACAGTTAACTTTTTGTTTTGTCTTCGAAAGGGCATGTGGTCATGAGGTTGAGTATTTGATTTTCGTTATCAGTGAAGGATTAAATGTAATGTTGGTATCAATCAGAAGAAATAATATTTTTTAACAGGAATGTCGTTTTGAAAGATTTCAAGGGATTATCTGTAGAACTGTCCTGAAAGACGCAATCAATCATGCAGAAAATTATTTTATTATTCTTAATCATAATATAACACTCTTAATCTCTGGAAAGGAAAAGCCGAAACAATATCAAAACTAAAACTAGCCTAAGAACCAAATATAAATTGAAATCAAAACTAAAGCTAGCCCAAGAACCACCAAATATTAATCTTAACAATCATAAAACCACTAAACCGACCATGACTAGCCTAATAACCGTGGATCTTGATATCCTCCTTATCAGAGACACCCGCCTTGACAAGGGAATCAAGCACGTTCTTCCTTTGATCACCCTGGAGTTGAATGACTTTCCCCAATTCCTTATCCCGAGTTACATTCCCATTGCAGCAGAAACCTTTCTTGAACTCCTTGAGAATGTTTTCAAGGTTGAGCTCCTCCGGGTTGAGTCCTTCAACAGTAGTAAGACACTTTTTCCCCTTGCGCTTGTGGATCCGAAGGTGCACGTATGCTCCCTTCGACTTCGCCGCCCGCTTGCCTGAGAAGTTGTCTTCGTATGCAAACGGATCGTCACCAACAATCCTAAGGTTGAGTTCGTCGAGCATAAGAGTTGAAAAGTAGAGAGACCGGTTTATGAAAAACGAAAGAGCTAGAAGAAGAGGATTGGAAAACTGAGAGATGCGGGAAGAGATTAGACCGAAAGAGGTTTAATTAATTAAGCGTTTATTTCTTTATGAGATTCTAGAGATGGAATGGAGGCTATTTATAAGTTTGCAATACTTGGAGACCAAGGCAATAGCGGTAGTTTAGGAAACTGTTGTATGCTATGATTAGGATACTTTGTGCCGACTCAATGTCAAACACCGACAGAGAGCAAGATTTTTTCTGTTGTTTTTTTCCCTAAAATATCTTGTGGAATTTTAAAAGCCAACTTCAACCGGGAGTCAGACCTTCGTGCCCGCTCTCATAAAAGCGCGCGCCTCTATCATTCTTAGCAACTGAGCTACCTAACCTTTTGGTTGACTAACTGAAGCAGGTTTATGCAACGCCTTGGGTCATATCATATCATATCATATCATATCATATCATGTCTCCCTAGTAGAGGTAAAACCTACTATCGTTGGTGCTTAGCTAAATCCTTGGGATCAAATCTCCCTGCTTGGTGTAGTGTTGGCAGAGTTTTGACGGCGATACCCGGTGGTTAAATGCTTTGGCTGAGGAGGCAAGTGTGCCACCGGTTGGCAAGTACGAAGTGGTGGCGCCATTTGTTTTTACAGACATAAGGCCTTGTCTTTATTTGTATAGATTAATATCCTCCGGACTTGCACAAGAGGTTTTGCGTTATAAGAGGCTACACGAGTACTGTGAATATCTCTTTCCCAAATGACACTTCAAACATATTATATTTTTCTTGATGAAAAGAAAATGACATTTCAATATGGTATCATTATAATGATTCCGAGAGTTCACATATTCTGTATCAAGAGGCACATTAATTGTTAAAAATAACGAGTTCTTTCTTCTTTCCGATTGTTGATAACATTACCAGATCGTGAGACTGTCGTGTCTGCGGAAGATGCTAGCTCCATATGTGGATATGATCATTTGCACTAGTAACGGGAATTGCAACATTGCAAATAAGGCCACTGGTACACATGCCACCAAAGCCACAGCAACCGGAAACCAGGCAAACCTACGTCCTAGTACAATACTAAGTACTGCACTAAAGGATACCATCATGGCAGCGATAGATAAAAAAAGATTACCAGACCTATTATCAACTTTCTTGGCAACGAAGTAAGGAAATCCTACTCCGAAAATGTGAGTGAAGAGAAAAGATGTGAGTGAAGAGAAAAGAGCCAAGGAATCGGCAATTGCAAAAACCATGAAGGAGTTCTTGCGCAAGAATATCGGTATGCCATTATCTTTGCTGTTAATGTCGCTAATGCTCCCACCTGGTACAGTAAAAGGTGCAGCAAACACCACTGTAGCAATAAGGGTAGCCACCAGCATGCAAGATGTAGCTGTATCTTTCATCCACTTCTCTCCTTTGTCTAGTAAGTCTGCGTGTTGTTCTGTAAATAGTACTCTAGCTGTCTGTCCGTCGTTGTTTGTGGAGTCTTTAGTTGTCTCTGGGGTAATTCTTTCCACCTCCTGGAAGAAAAGGCATGAAGAGTATATGTAATAATTACTCATTAGTGACACTAGTCTAGGAAATACTTCTTTCATTATAGAAATAATAACATAAAAGCAAGTCTTCTGGATCAGGATGGCAAAAAAATGTAAGCTAACTGATTGCTCAATTTATTTACCACAACACAACAGGGGTCGTTCGAATTGGCCGAGGAACAAATTACAGTTTATTATCTGGGGGAGTATCAGAAACAGGATGTAAATTGCAGTCTACCAAATGCTATAAATAACAGTTCTAGGTATGCTTATGGACTTAGAAGACTAAAGTCCTTCATCTTATGAGGTATGGACACGCAAAGTAAAAAGAAAATACTTTGTCCAGCTGCAGGCCGGGAAGGCAATCATGAGAAACTTAGAAGATTGCCAGCAGCAAATGTCTCGGTCAATGCTTGGATGAATCTATCAAATGTTAGACAAAAGAAGGGCAATGGAAATTTATAGTACCTTAAACCATTGTAGCTCTCGTTGCATTTTTAGAGCTGCACCGGAAATTGAAATGAGTTTATGCGGAGGTGCTAACTTGGCTGCAAAATGTAAAATAGTGTTTGCTGAGCTATCTTTTCTGCAAGTCCACGCATGCATACGCGACTTGTTCCCACTTACGAGCATATTGTAAACGTTTTCACATCTTTGATCTATCTCAAACCCTAAGTGGGACTTCCCGTCCACTGGATGCCAAAGCATATCAGGATCCATCAGAGCACATTCTTTTATAAACTCAACTGATTCATTGAGAATAGCTATCCTCGCAATGTGTGTCATTCGGATAACCATAGAAACTCCTAAGGGGTTGGCTTGTGCGAGTTTTGTAAAAATGCACTTGACTAAACTCAAATATTGTTTGTGCATCAGCTTCATGTTGCAAACTCGTTCGACTCCAGGGACTGCAAAAGATGTCAACCTTATCATGCAATCCAAATTAAAAAGGTACTTCTATCATGCAAAACTGTAAAAAGCCAACAACAAATTTGGGTTGTCAATATATAGTATGTTAACTAGCGCTTACTTATAAATGACAAAATGGGTTATGTGATTCTTCTTCCATGCAACTCCGTTTTCAAACACTTTAGTTTAATTTAATTTACCACTAGGTTGCTTATGTTACATTACCTTTGCGGAATAGCTCGTTAAGGATCCACCTGAAAACTGTAACATAAATCTTTGTTATCTATTTGTTGTACGTGGGGGAGAAAGAGATTTTTCACCTGTATGGTGAGCACTATGTCAAAAGAGTGGGAAAGGATGTTTGTTGGAGAAACGTACTTGTAGGTCCAATAGATCTACATGTCAAGCTCTGTGGAGGATTTTCCATGTCTCCCCTTTTCGCATGCAAGTGATCCACCATCACAACTGTATGTATACCACCATAACCATCAGTACGCTCAAAATATTAAGATATTCCCTTCCAGTATTTACCATTATCATACTGATGATTAATTAATGCAACTAGAGAGCATAATAGATATCCGTTAGTTTGCTGCTCTAAAAGATCTATAGTGAAAAAAGATGGAAAATTATGTTAAGCGGCTAACATGAGTAGATACATCGTTGCCAAAATGACAACTGACTTCCATTCAAGGATGCTTCTGGTATTCCCGCAATAGCTGCTAAAGCACAAGCACCCACAGAATGGTCAAGAACCAGGTTGGGATAGCGCTCAAATAGTGCCAAGGCAATATCTACAACAACAACAACAACAAAAAGGACAATTGTATGTGAAAGTATTAAAGTAGTTTAATGGAGCATATATACTGATCAAAAAATAAGGTGTCCTGATTAATGGTTGTATACTAGCCTAACGATTGCTTATTAGTCTCAAAGCGCCACAAAATACCCCTAAAAGTTAATTAATTAGTATAAGACAACAGTTTATCTTACCATAGAAACCGGCACTCGTGATATTGAAGATTAGAGCACCAGCCGTGTCACCCGAAAAAGGATTCGAATGATCATCAGTGGTGACCTCAGAAAGATACTGCACCATGCCCTTTTGTTCATTCGATGGTGAAGCAGCCATTGCCGCATACATGAGAGGAACGACTTCAAAAGATGTACACTTCATCTGCGTTAATTTTGGGTTCCGGTTCACCAAAACCCTAGCAGTTTTTGTATTAGCAGCACAATGGAGTGCTGTTCGACCACTCATATCAGTCATAAATTCAAGTGATTCGGGTTTCAACTCTTTGATAAGCTCCTCCACGAATAACCAGTGTCCTTCAGCTGCAGCGACATGCAATGCTGTCGCATTGTGTACAGCGACGACTGCTGTCTTGCCAGAGGGATCATCTTTGATTAAATCCCTGGCAGTATTCCAGTCACCTTTGAAGGCTGCTCTGTGTAGGCCAAGGTACTCACTGGGGTCCTTTACTCGTAATGGTAAAGCTTGCATGCAAAGAAAAAAGAATCAGTTGCCAGCCTTGGGAAAATCGAGATAATCTACTTTCAGAATAAGTTGATAATGCTCACCAGTAGATGAGGATGAGGCCCCTGTTACGCCTACCGTCCCTGATGTTCCTGCTCTTGTATTTGTTGTTGCCATTGTTTCCACTTCCTGAAAATTCTATAATAAAAACAGATATTTATAGCCGGAAACAGGACTTTCCATGATCGACCTCATTTCCCAAAAATGATTATTAAACTAACCTTTGAAAACACAAATTTAACCGTGTGCAAAAGCACTTTGCACTCTGAAATATACACAACAGTGCACGACACTCCGTTTGGTTTAACATATTTGAACTAAATGGAGCTGAATAGGGTAGACTTTGATCATCGCTGTATTCTCCATATGCATGTCAGAATATTTTCATATATCAACATTACTGTAGTATATTACAAGTCTTACTGGGATCATCGACGTGCTGACCAATCATCATCCTTATCCAAATGGATTAGTTCTTTAATCTATCCTCTAATGCATTCCCTTTTCGTATCAAAAAAATAAAAAAAACCTTTGGGGCCAAATAAAGTATGGTTCTTCATTATGCTTACCGAGTGTATGTATATTGATCTGATAGGCCTGCTGAATACGACCACTCAGTTGACATAAAAAAAAAAAGTGAAAAAGTAATGAATTCTCCAATTTTTATATTATCGTCATCGATTAATTGGAAGCCATTATTTGAGGAATAATCAGCATCAAGAATCGTTCAAAAACTTGATTTCTGACTTCCTGCTCCTTAGACTATCTCTTCTGGTGCTTCAAGGTTTGGTGCCTTCATGGCTAGTTTGAAGTTCTGCTTCATGGTTTCACTAGGCGGAAGCTTGAATCTAAACTGTATAGCGGGGAATCTAAACTTCATTAATTGTTCGAGGAGTTGGCAGTTGGCACCGTTGGAGATCCAATGACTGAAATTATTTGCTAAATGTTTTTGCCCCAAATCGCGAAGCCTTAAAATCTTAGCCCCATCTTCAAGCTGATGTGGATATTGACTTGAAAATAAAGATCGAGTCTCCATAAGACTCAGCCTTACCATCAATTCTCAAGCTATACGTGTATTTGGCGTTAGATTTTGGATAAATGCCTTCTACTCAAGAAAGAGTTGACTTTTTCATTTGGGAGACCTATTCAACCAATGGACTATAATATGCCTGGCAAGACTAGAGTGCCTCGTTAAAACATGATGGCATGAAGCCTTGCCTACGGGTTGTGTAAGGCTTGGTCAGGCCGGCGTAGAAACTATGTCCTATATTTGGGAGCTAACATTGTCTCCTATCCAAACCCAAGTACAACTAACATTGTCTCCTACCCAAACCCGATATTTGTTACTGGAAAATGGGTTTCGGTTCTCGGTTCTTGGCATGACGCCCATAAAGTTTCAATGTCTTGCCAAGCGCACGAAATTCTGAGACCGGGAGTTGCATTAAATGATTTATTTTATTTTTTCTTTTCGCTAGGAAAAAAAAAATTCATTAAATTAAGCTCAGATTCTAGAGCTTCAAAGGAAGGAAGGTAGATTATCCTCGTTCCATTCATCCATAACATTGAAATTTCTACTTTGCAGCCTTACGTGCTAATTAACCGTCGAGATTCTTACTCAAATGTTCAAAACTAAAGAAATTAATTCCCTGTAAGAGAAATAAACAATCATCTAGAACTGAGAAAGTGGACTAGCTAATCTGTCCTTTACTTTTGTTAAGATATGAGATAGCATTTTTCACATCACTTTTAATGCAGACATTCGTATAATTCTTTTCCTTAACCCATTTGACAACTTCAAGAATTTCTAGGCTTTCAGCTTCCTCTGGGCTGCCTGCAAGGCCTGGAACAACTTTGCACCCTTTATAGACTCCTGAAATATCCATTAAGACATTTCCAGAACCACAATTGTCAGTATTTTTATTGAAAGAAGCATCAAAATATACGAGCATACAGTCTTTGTGGCAGAGTACAAGTTAAATAAGTATTCATCGCAATGTTCAGGAGCTGACTAGGATTACCATCATTTGAACCTAAATAGTTTCGGGTTTCATCATACAGTTTTGTAGCATAGCTCACAGTAGACCGGGTGTGCACATGTTTATCCTGAAAGATTTTTGCATACATTTTCTTCCATAAACAGCAAGCTAAAGTCATAACTTCCAATATTTGATCCTTAAGATTACTGGATGAAAGACATTTCATAATCCAATCTTGTATATTGATATTATAGTTTATGTCTGGTAGAACATAGTGACCAGCTAGGATGGAAGACTAGGAAGATCTGGAGAATGGGCAATTTAGAAAAATATATGCAGTAGTTTCAGCTTGTCCAGATTTGCAGGCATTATCCTGATTATGGTTGAATCTAAAAAGTTTACTCCTAGTTGGTAGAATATGTTCCACACATTTCCAGAGGAAAAGTTGAACCTTAGTGTTGATGGGTGAAAACGATTTTCTAGTTTTTGAGGAAAAGTTGAGAGATGAGCGGTCGGTTCCTCGATCGAGCAAATTGCTTAAACATTTTTCAAACAGATGCACTGCACGAGAGTGCTTTGAGTTCGAGAGATCAATTTGTAGGACTCTGGATTAAAACAAGACAATGGTCGTTTGAGAGTCAATTCAGTCACGAAGAGGATGAGGGTCGATCTGTAGAAGGGAAACTGAGAAGTATGTTAGATCAATGATGATCAAGGATTGTGGATGTGTTGTAGGTTTCTGCAAGTTTTGTGAACTGTTGAGTTATATGTTCTGATTGATTGAATTTTACTCTGTTGAGGGTTATTGCTCAGATCAGAATTATTTCCTTTTTCAATCACGGATTCAATATTGCAAGAATAGTAGACACATTGATCCCCAGTAAGTGTGACGGTTGCTGGAATGAAAGAGTGGGAAAGTGGGAAATCGTGGTTAAAACAGTTCCATGTGCGTATCCACCTACTACTTTGTTAACTCCTTCAACTGCTTGCATGACTTACTCACATTTCTCATCGTGGGTGTACACACGTGTCGTAGCCCATAAAACCAAAAACCTGGTGAATATTGGTGTGACAGGCAAAGACACACAGAAACTTGCAAGTATACAAGGCCAAGTTTATAATATAAGAGGAAAGCAGGGGAAAGTCCACAGGGAGTGGGAGCACTATAAGAGAAACCTAAGCTAACAATGGTGACAATGCAAGGCAAAACAATATGGCATACAAAGTGGCAGAAGTGAAGAACCAAAGCAGCAAGGAAAACAGGCAAGAACCAAGGCTTGGAAGCCAAGGGCAGAGGTGAGTTTGTGCACTGACTTCAGTGCACAAAAGGCTTCAAAATGCAAGAAAAAAAGGCAAGAAAATAAACTGAACTGAAAGCACACAGAACTGAACTTGAGTGACTGAAAAAAGAAAAGGAATTGTGGCTAAGCTAAGGCTTGGATTCCACCTGGTGTCCTAATCAAATAGCATATTCCTAGGTTGAGTTGAGTCCTATGCATACAATAGAAAGGAAAGAGAAAAAACAGCTTGCTAACAGAAATACTCCTAGTATTGACTGTCTTTTGACAGCACAATCAATCACAAGCAATCATAGCACTGCTTTCTTCCCAATGCACAAGATAAACAAGCATATGGCATCCTATCCTAGCAATTTACCACTTGACAGTGCACCAAGGCTTCATCACAGCCTTAGCTTGTTGCTACTTAGCTCATGCTCAACATGTTACAAACACAAGCATTCATCATACAGAAATAATTCAAACATAACATAACAATCAACTGTTAATTGCATAAGAAGACTGAAATTGAAATTCATTAACTAAAAATTGTCTCAATTCTCTACTGGCTAATCCAGAGAGATACACAGTGTCCTTCACACACACCACATAATACCAATTTATACCCCCCAAATATCAGTTTAGGGTTCACAGCCCCTTTTCCCCAAAAACAGAAAATTAGGTAAATTTGGTTTACCTAATTTTGATGAGATACTCACTCCATCTCGTCGACCCACTCTCCAATTACTTCTTCTCGTTCATCTCCTGCTCCAATTGCTGCTCTAACATCAACTTATATCTTCAATTTCTCACCTAGGGTTTCAGTGATGAGAGATGAGAAATTGAGGAGATTAGTTGATGAAAAAGAGGTAAAACGTGATAGTGATGATGGGTTTTTGGTTATAGGTAGAGTAGAGTGATTTGGTGGCGTAGATGGTGGAGTGATTTGGGGAGAAGATGGTGGTGATGGAGACGGACATGGTGGTACTGTTGCAGAGAGGGGGGGGAAAGATGGTGTCGATGGGGTTTGAGGAAGGGTGTGTTTTGCAATGGGTATAGGTATTAGGTACTAGGGTGTTGAGCAAGTGTAGAGGATTTTGATGTTTCGCGAAGCTGGACCGATGGATGGGAAGATGGTAGGTGGATCTGACGGCGATGCGGAGGCAGGCGATGAGCGACCGTCGGATGAAGAGATACAACGAAACGAACGGTACTTGATGGAGTTAGGTACTGTAGTGTAAGGCGGAGATATCAAACTTCGATGCACAGCAAGGGAGCGACCGTCGGATGCTTCTGAGAACTGATCTGACGGCTGAAGACGCAAGCGGGTATGGATTTGGGTTTTAGGCTTTTGGGTATAGAATATGGGTTTGGGAAATGAGTTTGGGCTTGGAAAACCTTGAGCCCACTTCTTCTTTAAGAACAACTTTCTTCTTCTTGAGCCCATTTCCAGCTTTTTGGACGTGCGCTCCATTCTTTGCGGCTTCCTTGCGTGATTTCTCCCGGCTTTTCACTACTTTTCCGCTCTTTTCGCTCCGCGACTCATCCGAACTTTATTTATTACCTAAAAATGCAAAAATTAAGTAAGAAAAATATTTATTCTTGAAAACAATGAAAATACAGAATATGGGATAAAATGTAGAATTAATGCATAAAAGATGAATTAAATGCCAACAAAAAGGGATAAATTTATAAAATTTGGCACTCATCAAATACCCCCAAACCTGAATTTTACTTGTCCTCAAGTAAAACAAAACTAAGGAAATCCTAACTATACCACTGTCGCTGGTCTCTCGAATGCATTTAGCGTATGCACTAAGCCTTTTAAACCACTAAGTGTCCCTAGTGGACGAGTTGAAGTCTCGTGAAGGTTTGCTTAGAACGTACCTACAAAGTTCTAGGTCAAAATATAAGCTCAGATTCCATCAAATGTGACATGTGCAAAACAGTTTAAGCTCACAGCAAAATGGAGATGTCAATCTAGCTATCGAAGGCACAATCCTAGCACTGATAACAAAAAAAGACATGTGATAAGAGTGTAAAGTGTATCTACACATGTGTAAAGAAAGATCTGAAGTTATGACTACTAATCACCAAGAGATAGTTTCTCAGGCTAAGAACTGAGGTCGAAATCTAGCTAGCTGTCCGGACTTTACGAGAATTGTGAATGAGTTGGAGGTATTTCACAATTACTCGCGTTGTACATCAATGGCATACACCCTCCTTGCTTATTACAATGAACAACAAATGACTATTTACATGACTCTTATTTACATTGACTACTCTCTTTTATTTTTGGAACAAGAGAATGGAATTGATAAATACTTGATTTTTTTTATTTTTCTGATATTTTTTTTTTTTTTTTTTTTTTTTTTTTTTTAGCAAAGGAAACACTTTTGATACAATACAAAAGGAAACAAAAATTACATGACACTTTGCAAGAGGTAGCCCTTTTTGATGCACCCAGTTAAATTCGATGGTTGTCTTTCTTAATGTAACCTCCACCTTCTATCCCAACCAACCAAAGAACAAGCTAGTCAAGTTTCGTTCAGTATTCTAAAGTGATTGGCAATCGTAACTTCCTATCAAACACCTTGAAGATCGAGGCCATACATGTATTGGTAGATCGTGCGCGTGCAAATTTCTTATCACTATGTGAATTGTGCTAGAATCAGGGTGCCTAAATATCTAGACTAAGACTCCTAATAAAAATACATATTTGCACAAGAGTCAACATTTCAAGGTAAATGAGCTCCATTTTTATTTTTTTAATTTTTTTTTTTTTTTTTATTTTGATTTTTCAATTTTTTTGGAATTTTTCAATTTTTTCAAAAAGAAGAAGGAGTTCGTTTTCAATTATGCAAATTATCATGGTATCTACTCTATACCCCCAAACCTAAACTAAACATTGTCCTCAATGTTTCAAAATATGGAAAGAATTATAAAACAATATATGAAGAGGAACATGCTGAGTAGAGTAAAAGGAGAGAGAATACCCGATTGTACGGCGAAAGCTCGATTAAAACTCCGTTATTCAAGGCAAAAATCCATCATATTAGGAGTCACAATGGATGAGCACAAAATATACACAAAAGGAAATTTAACTAACACATTATCTACAAGAAAATTTGGTTTTTAATGGGATTGGACTTTTTGGAAAAAATTTGGTTTTGTTGGGAAACATTTGGTTTTGATGGGAAAACGAAAAATTTTGGTTTTTAGGGAAAGATTTGGAAAACTTTTTGGTTATTTAGGGAAAGAGTGGACCAGTTTAGTCCACATAGACTGGGTCCTCCAGGTTGGTTGTTTCAATGTCGGGTGGAAATGGCTCAAGGAATGGCTTTAATCTCTGCCCGTTGACTTTGAAAACGTTCTTGTTGGAGACATCCTCCAGCTCTACAGCTCCATGAGGAAAAACTGTGCGTACTAGGTACGGACCCTTCCATCTGGAACGCAGTTTTCCTGGAAAAAGATGTAATCGGGAGTCATACAGCAAGACTTTCTGACCAGGAGTGAAGGATTTGCGTAGAATACGCTTATCATGAAACATCTTCATCTTCTGCTTGTACAGCTTGGCACTGTCATAAGCCTCATTTCTCAATTCTTCCAACTCGTTGAGTTGAAGTTTCCTTTGAATTCCAGCTTCGTCCAGAGAGAAGTTCAGCTCTTTATTGCCCAGTAGGCACGATGTTCTAATTCCACAGGTAGATGGCACGGCTTTCCATACACTAGACGATAGGGGGACATGCCAATTGGTGTCTTATAAGCTGTTCTATAGGCCCACAAAGCATCATTCAATCTCAATGACCAATCTTTCCTGGACGGGTTGACCGTCTTCTCCAGAATGTGCTTAATTTCCCTATTAGAACTTACTTGTCCACGTCTGAGGGTGGTACGGAGTAGCAACCTTGTGAGTTATGCCATACTTGCGTACTAAAGACTCAAAGTACTTGTTACGAAAATGTGAACCGCCGTCACTGATGATAGCTCTAGGGGTACCAAAACGTGCAAATATGTTTTCCTTTAGAAATGAAAGTACCACCTTGTGCGGTCAATTTGTTCTGGTTGCTATGGCTTCTACCCACTTAGAAACGTAATCAACTGCGACTAGGATGTACAACTTGCTGTCAGACATGGGAAATGGACCCATGAAGTCTATCCCCCAAACATCAAAAATCTCCACAATCAAAATGGGGTTCAATGGCATCATGTTTCTCCTCGAAATGCTTCCTAGCTTTTGACAGCGTTCACAAGCAACACAATAATCATGGCAATCCTTGAACAATGATGGCCAATAGAATCCACACTGCAAGATCTTTGCAGCGGTTTTCTTGGCACTGAAATGGCCTCCACATGCTTGGTCATGACAGAAAGATATCACATCTTTCTGTTCAGTGTTGGGGACACATCTCCTAATGATTTGGTCTGGGCAGTACTTAAACAAATATGGGTCATCCCAAAGGAAATGTTTGACTTCAGCCAGGAATTTAGAGCGGTCTTGTCTCGACCAACGTGAGGGCATCCTACCTGTAGAGGTAGTTAACAATATCAGCAAACCAAGGAAGGTCTGAGATAGACATCAGCTGTTCATCTGGGAATGATTCTCTAATCAGCTCACATTCATCAATAGACTCTAAAGTTAATCTAGACAAATGATCAGCAACCACATTCTCACAACCTTTCTTATCACGGATTTCGAGATCGAATTCCTGTAATAAGAGTATCCATCGAATAAGGCGAGCTTTAGCATCCTTCTTGGAAAGAAGATACTTCAAAGCCGCATGGTCTGTGTATATGATGATCTTAGACCCTATCAGATAAGATCTAAACTTGTCTAATGCGAAAACGACGGCAAGCAATTCCTTCTCGGTAGTTGAATAATTGAGTTGGGCATCATTAAGGGTTTTGCTAGCATAGTATATCACATATGGTAGTCTATCAACTCGCTGTCCTAAAACAGCACCAACAGCATAATCAGAGGCATCACACATAAGTTCGAACGGAAGCTTCCAATCGGGTGGTCGGACTATAGGAGCGGTGGTGAGAAGGGTTTTTAATTCCTCCCATGCCTTCACACAAGCAGCATCGAAATTGAAGGCAACATCTTTGGAGAGAAGACTGCACAGAGGTCTGGAGATTTTGCTGAAATCTTTGATGAATCGCCGGTAAAAACCAGCATGACCTAGAAATGATCTGATCTCCTTCACAGAGCAAGGTTGTGGTAGATGTTGAATGAGGTCAACTTTAGCTTTATCCACTTCAATTCCTTTTTCTGAGATGATGTGTCCTAGAACTATTCCTGAATTCACCATAAAATGGCATTTTTCCCAATTTAGAACAAGGTTCTTTTCTTTACATCTGGATATCACGAGGGCAAGATGCTTCAAACATTCGTCAAACGAGGAACCAAAAACAGAGAAATCATCCATAAAGATCTCGAGAAAACTATCTATCATGTCAGAAAAAATGCTCATCATGCAACGCTGAAAAGTAGCAGGTGCATTACACAACCCGAAGGGCATACGTCTATAAGCAAACGTCCCAAATGGACACGTGAATGTAGTTTTTTCCTGATCTTCGGAGCAATGTGAATTTGGTTATAACCGGAAAAGCCATCTAGAAAACAGTAGTGACTGTGTCCAGACACACGTTCTAGCATTTGGTCAATGAAAGGGAGCGGGAAGTGATCCTTCCTTGTTACTGTGTTCAACTTCCTGTAGTCGATGCATACTCGCCATCCTGTGGTTGTACGAGTAGGGACTAATTCATTCTTGTCGTTCTGAACTACAGTAATGCCTGACTTCTTAGGCACAACTTGAATGGGACTAACCCATTTGCTATCGGGAATTGGGTATATGATACCCGCATCAAGTAGTTTCAGGATCTCTCCTTTGACTACATCTCTCATGTTAGGATTAAGTCTCCTTTGCATTTCCCTCGATGGTTTGGCATTCTCTTCAAGGTTAATGTGGTGCATGCAAATGGTGGGACTAATTCCTTTGAGATCTGAGATGGTCCATCCTAAGGCCTCTTTGTGTTCCTTAAGTACTTCTAAAAGCTTACTTTCCTGTTCCGTGTCTAAACATGATGAAATAATGACAGGTAAAGTATCAGAAGAACCTAGGAATGCGTACTTCAACGTACTAGGCAATGTTCAATTCAAGCTTGGGTGGCTCAACAATGGATGGAATAAGCTTGGAATCAGAGAGTAAGGGTGGTTCCACTTCATATTTCCTTTCAGTGACGTCCATTTGAGGTACAGATTCGAGCAGAGATAGGACGTCACTACAGTATGCATCATCATAGGAATCTGGGTTAAAGTTCTCCATACATGCTTGAAAGGGGTCGACGGATAGAATGTTAGTCAACGAATCTTGCATTAATCCTTCAATCATATTAACTTCATGCACATCATCATCATCAAGATTCACAGGTTGTTGACTAATATCGAACACATTCAATTCTACCGTCATGTTACCAAAAGACAGTTTAACACTCCATTACGACAATTAATGATCGCGTTGGACGTAGCCAAGAAAGGACGTCCTAAGATGACAGGAATGTGACAGTCTGGGTTTTGTACAGGTTGAGTGTCTAAGACAATGAAGTCTACGGGAAAATAGAATTTGTCAACCTTGATCAAAACGTCTTCGACCACTCCACGAGGAATCTTGACAGATCGGTCTGCCAGTTGTAGAGTGATAGATGTTGGTTTCAACTCCCCAAGACCTAACTGCTCATAAACAGAATATGGCAGTAGGTTAACACTTGCACCTAGGTCTAATAACGCTTTATTGACCGTGTGTTCTCCTATAGTGCAAGAAATTGTTGGACATCCTGGATCCCTAAACTTGGGTGGAGTTTTGTTCAGAATGATGGAACTCACCTGCTCAGCTAAGAAAGCACGTTTTTGCACATTGAGCTTGCGCTTTTGAGTACACAAGTCTTTGAGGAATTTGGCATAAGCAGGGATTTGCTTGATTGCTTCAAGAAAAGGAATGTTGATGTTGACTCTCTTGAACAGATCTAACATCTCATTGTAATGGGTACTTTTCTGTTGATAGATCAATCTTTGAGGAAATGGGGCAACAGGAGAATGAGTTGGCAAAGGGACATTCACAGCAGTAGAATTGTCAGATTTTCCAACTTGCTCAGTTCTTTGGTTTTCTGGGGTTGTGGAGACAGCGTGGAATTTGTATCAGATTCATTAGGTTCGCCCACGTTGTTCTCGATGACTTTACCACTTCGGAGGGTGGTAATGGCATGGATTTGATCGGGTGAGGTTTCAGTGCAGGATGTTGTGCCTGTTTGAAATATCCTCTTTGGATTTTGTTGGGGTTGGCTCGGAAGTTTACCCTTTTCTCTCTCACATTTGATCCATCTTTTGATCTAGATTTTTCTGACTTTGCATCAAACTCTGGAACATTTCCTCTAGGGTGGATAATCTCTTGTCGGTATTGTGTTGAGGATATGATTGTTGTTGAGAGTTTGATTGTTGTTGAGGGTTTCTCGGGTGTTGATAACCTTGATTGTTCTGATATCCCTGATTGTTTTGATAGCTCTGATTGGGTTGAGATGGTCCTCCTGAGTGGGTCCTTTTGACCATGAAAAGTTAGGGTGGTTTCTCCATCCTGGATTGTAGGTCTGTGAATAAGGGTTATGCTCTGGTTTTTGAAACATGGCATGTGCCTGTTCAAGCCTAGACTCCTGGACTGCAAGCAAATCGGGACAATTTTGGAATTGATGGTTGGGGTCGTTACAAGCACAAACAGACGAAGCGACATGTTCTCGGAGAGTAGTGGTGGAAGGTTTTGAATTTTTATGTAGTTCTAACTCTTCTAATCTCCTAACTATTGATGCCATGTTTGCTCTTCCCTCAAAATCCGCTTCAATCCTAAAAGCCTTTGCTTCGGATGTAGTCTTTCTGGTTTCACGGATGGATTCCCACTGTTGCGTCTTTTCAGCTACTTCAATCAAGAAGTCCCAAGACGCGTCAGCAGTTTTATCTACGAATAGACCATTACACATCGACTCAACCGTTGTTCGGGTGGACACATCTAGACCTTCATACAAAATTTGCACAAGTCTCCATTTTTCAAAACCATGATGGGGACATTGGAGCAATAATTCATTGAATCTCTCCAGGTATCTAGCTAAGGTCTCACCTTCTAATTGCACAAAGCTATTCAGACTTTGACGAATTGTCGCAGTCTTGTGGTTCGGGAAAAACTTTTTGAAAAACTCCTTTATGAGGTCATCCCATGTCATGATGGATTGAGGCTGTAAAGCATAGAGCCAGGCCTTTGCCTTATCTTTCAGGGAGAAAGGAAAAAGCCTTAACTTCAGGGTTTCGTCGGACATTTGAGTGAAACGCAGAGTTCCACAAATTTCCTCGAATTCTCTCACGTGGTGGTACGGGTTTTCATTCTCAACACCTCTAAAAATAGGAAGCATCTGTATTGTGCTTGATTTCAGCTCATAATGGCCATTAGCCTCGGGTAGCACAATACAAGAAGGTTGACTGGCTCTAGTTGGGTACATATAATCCTTGAGGGTACGGGGTTCTCCCATTGTTTCTGGTTGATCTGGACTGTCTCCCTCAGAACTTAGAATTTCGATAGGTTCGTCTGGGTTAATTCTAACAAGTCTGTTTGTTGGTCTCTGTAGGTCACAATCATGTCCTAGTAGGTACCTTAACTAACATGTTGGTCAGACAGAGCAATCGGAAACAATTTGGCCCACAAGGGTTATGAAGATTTGGTTTTGAATGGGTTTGGACTAACAAGGGATTTTGTTTTTGGTTTAAAATTGGGCTTTGGAAAATTTTTGAACTAAACCTAGCATAAATTAGCACAACTCATAAAAGAAAATAAAAACAATAATAATAATTAAGACAAGCCCATAAAAGAAAAAAGAAAAAAAAAAAAAAAACAAAAAAAAAAATAATTACAGTCCCAAATATAAAAAAAAAGAAAAAGAAAATAAATAAAAATTATTACAATCCCAAATAAATAATTAAATTAATTATTACAAGCCCGAATTTGAATTTAAATGAGGCCCAAGTGGGTTAACTCATGGGTTAGGCTTACTTGTTTTTTGGAGGGAAGCCCAAAAATAGGCTTTTAGTCCCCTTTTAGTTGCACAGCCCAGTTGGGCTTTAGGATCGTCCTAAGCAGCTCACGCTCAAGCCCAGCAGCATTGAAGTGACTCAGCAACACAGGCCCAGCAGAATCTGCAGCGAAGCCCAGCAGAAAAGGCAAGCCCAGGAGCAGAAGTTGCAAGCCCACGAAATTGAGGTTACTAAGCCCAGCTCAGTTGGTTCAAGCCCAGCAACAAAGGTTGGAACAGAGCCCAGCAGCAGAGCGTGCACAAGCCCGGCAGACACAGACAATAGGCGAGCCCAGTTGACAGCTTCAGTTGGCAGCAGCAGGCTTTGGCTTGGCAGCAACACACAGCACAGCTTGGCAGCCAGCCAGCAGCAACAGCAGCAGTAGCAGCAGCAACAGCAGCAGCAGGCTTTGGCAAAGAAGAAGGCCCAGCAGCAGCAGCACAGCCAAGGTGGTACCTGCAATGATCACAGAGTGCAAGATAGTCAGCCAAGATAGTCAGGCCAACCCTGCAAAGATAGTCAGGCAAGTATGCAATGATCTGCTGCAAGTTTGCAAGCAGAGGGTTGCAATGATAGTGAAGCAGGCCTGCAATGATTGCAAGGCAGAGATGCTAATGGAACTCAGCAGTGGCAACACCACTCCCCGGCAGCGGCCCAAAACTTGGTGTGACAGGAAAGACACACGAAACTTGCAAGTATACAAGGCCAAGTTTATAATATAAGAGGAAAGCGGGGAAAGTCCACAGGGAGTGGGAGCACTATAAGAGAAACCTAAGCTAACAATGGTGACAATGCAAGGCAAAACAATATGGCATACAAAGTGGCAAGAAGTGAAGAACCAAAGCAGCAAGGAAAACAGCAAGAACCAAGGCTTGGAAGCCAAGGGCAGAGGTGAGTTTGTGCACTGACTTCAGTGCACAAAAGGCTTCAAATGCAAGAAAAAAAGCAGAAAAAAACTGAACTGAAAGCACACAAACTGAACTTGAGTATGACTGAAAAAAGAAAAGGAATTGTGGCTAAGCTAAGGCATGGATTCCACCTGGTGTCCTAATCAAATAGCATATTCCTAGGTTGAGTTGAGTCCTATGCATACAATAGAAGGAAAGAGAAAAACAGCTTGCTAACAGAAATACTCCTAGTATTGACTGTCTTTTGACAGCACAATCAATCACAAGCATCATAGCACTTCTTTCTTCCCAATGCACAAGATAAAAACAAGCATATGGCATCCTATCCTAGCAATTTACCATTGACAGTGCACCAAGGTCATCACAGCCTTAGCTTGTTGCTACTTAGCTCATGCTCAACATGTTACAAACACAAGCATCATCATACAGAAATAATTCAAACATAACATAACAATCAATGTTAATTGCATAAGAAGACTGAAATTGAAATTCATTAACTAAAAATTGTTCAATTCTCTACTGGCTAATCCAGAGGATACACAGTGTCCTTCACACAACCACATAATACCAATTTATACCCCCAAATATCAGTTTAGGGTTCAACCCCTTTTCCCCAAAAACAGAAAATTAGGTAAATTGTTTACCTAATTTTGATGAGATACTCACTCCATCTCGTCGACCCACTCCAATTACTTCTCCTCGTTCATCCTGCCAATTGATGCTAACATCAACTATATCTTCAATTCTCACCTAGGGTTTCAGTGATGAGAGATGAGAAATTGAGGAGATAGTTGATGAAAAGAGGTAAAACGTGATAGTGATGATGGGGTTTTGGTTATAGGTAGGTAGAGTGATTTGGTGGCGTAGATGGTGGAGTGATTTGGGGAGAAGATGGTGGTGATGGAGACGGACATGGTGGTACTGTTGCAGAGAGGGGGGGGGGAAGATGGTGTCGATGGGGTTTGAGGAAGGGTTGTTTGGCAATGGGTATAGGTATTAGGTACTAGGGTGTTGAGCAGGTTGTAGAGGATTTTGATGTTTCGCGAAGCTGGCCGATGGATGGGAAGATGGTAGGTGGATCTGACGGCGATGCGGAGGCAGGCGATGAGCGACCGTCGGATGAAGAGATACAAACGAACGGTACTTGATGGAGTTAGGTACTGTAGTGTAAGGCGGAGATATCAAACTTCGATGCACATCAAGGGAGCGACCGTCGGATGCTTCTGAGAACTGATCTGACGGCTGAAGACGCAAGCGGGTATGGATTTGGGTTTAGGCTTTTGGGTATAGAATATGGGTTTGGGAATGAGTTTGGGCTTGGAAACCTTGACCACTTCTTCTTTAAGAACAACTTTCTTCTTTTGAGCCCATTTCCAGCTTTTTGGACGTGCACTCCATTCTTTGCGGCTTCCTTGCGTAATTTCTCTCGGCTTTTCACTACTTTTCTGCTCTTTTTGCTCCGCAAGTCATCCAGACTTTATTTATTACCTAAAAATGCAAAATTAATTAATAAAAATATTTATTCTTGAAAACAATGAAAATACAGAATATGGGATAAAATGTAGAATTAATGCATAAAAGATGAGTTAAATGCCAACAAAAAGGGATAAATATATACAATATTTGGCACTCATCAAATATCCCCCCATGTGACATGATTGATGTCTCATGAATGTGGAGTCTGCAAGACAGACGCGTATTTAATTGGTCAATTGTTGACTTGGCTAAACTATGAGTTATAGCATTGATGAGTCGAGCATAATGAACAAATAAGATATTATCTGAGACTCATGAATTAAGAGCAAGATGTCTTCTGGGACAATAACGATGCTCAGACGTTGAGTCTTGATGAGTTGATATATATCATTTTACTAGTTGAGGTAATAATGATGTTCTGATTATTTGGATTCACGCGCGTCCGATAATATTTTGATCATGAACCTATTCTGATATGCCAAGTATTCGACATGAAATCAGATGTCAGATGTTGTTGAGTTAATGAGTCATCTAAAGTGCTCATTTCTGATCTACTATGTCATGAATGCTCGAATGGCAAAGTAGGAATCATGTAAATATTAAATGGTTGTCCGTTTGAACCATGTTGCTCAGTCGAGCAAAAATGTTAGTAACAGGACTAAACATTAAATATTGATTACTGGATCAATACAAAAGTTATCTAATTATTGTAAATTCGAAACCCTAAATTCAGAGAACTCTAGATCCTAGATATGGAGAGTTGTCCAATATGGATTAAGGAACATCGACCAACCAATGGGTATGAGAGCCGGCCATTGATGGTGGACGGTCGTCCAAGCGTGCGGAGGAATTTCCCTGAACGAGGATTCATTGGAAAATCCTGAAAATATGAATTATTACTATTGAAATAATAATGGAGAGACGTGGGACCGATCGATCAGGTCAGGTTGTGGTGGTGCAAGGGCCACCATGACCCTCGCACATGCATTCTTTAGGTATTTTGTTGCTCGCTTGAGCAAATGTTCTATATTTTCAGAAGAGTTTGATCTTGACAGAAACTCTCAATTTTGCATGAATGAGCAAGTAGGACTTTGCTCGTGCGACCAATATTTTAAGTATATTAAAATAATAATATTTTAATATTTGTCGTGAGAAGCCCGGACAATCATGGGACCATTTGACTTTTTGGATTTTTGGATGTTTGAGCAATATTGGAGAAATATGAAAACCAAAAGTTTGCTCAAATGAGAGAATTTCCATGAGATGAGAGAAGTAATAATAAAAAAATAAGGGATTGAAGAGACGTGGGACTAGCCAAGGCCGTGGCATGGACGGCCGGTGGGCCTAGGGCTGCACAGGACCATCCTGGAATCGAAGAACCGGCTTAGAACTGGAAAAACCGATCCGGGACCGATATAACGAGTACAAGTAACCAAACAGAGAACCGACGTGGTACCGGTAAAGGTACTCTTTTCATTGACATTCCCGACATGTACCGGACTGAAAAAACCGATTTATATTAGCTGTTGATCTTTTGATAAGAAGTTAATAGTAGCCGTCGATCCTAGGTCTTATAACTATCTTATCTATCGACCATCTATTTCTTTCATCATTATTCTTTTTCCATATTTTTCTCTGAACTGAAAGTGAAGAACAACAGCAGCTGTACCATCGCTCACTTCTTTCTTCTTCGTCATCTCTGAGTCTATATTACCACCACCTTCTTCTTCATCATCAGCGAAAATAAATCAATTACTTATTCTTCATCATCTCACAGGTCAACAACATGTAATTCATTCATCTTATTTTGGGTAATTTATTTGATTAAA
The DNA here is from genome assembly GCF_003573695.1 of Papaver somniferum. Classification (NCBI taxonomy): domain Eukaryota; kingdom Viridiplantae; phylum Streptophyta; class Magnoliopsida; order Ranunculales; family Papaveraceae; genus Papaver; species Papaver somniferum. Next base: position 77,390,838 of record NC_039359.1, on the reverse strand, counting down.
TTAGGGTTCTTAATTATTAATTACATGTTTGATTAACGTGGTTAATTATATGTTTTAATATGATTTAGGGTTTTATTGGGATCGATTTGGATTTATTCAACTAGGTTTTATTTTCATTGTGTATTATTTTTATTTATCCATGGATTGATGTGTGGTTTTTACCCTATCTCATTCAGTGGCAAGTGTACGTGATGGAATTGATGGTGAAATTGAGATGGGTTTTGACTGAATTTTCTTGTGTTATTGTCAAAGCTCGATTGATGATGTGATGAAGCTGCCATTGGTTGAAATATTGAAGAAAAGGGAGAAGTAGATGGATCTGTAGTTTGCTAGAGAATTGGGTTTGTGTTGCTGCTGGTGATGAACACTGAAGAGTGAAGATATATGGGTATTACGTGTCTGTGATGGAATATATAGATAGTGGTGTTGCTGGTGTTTGAACTCAGATGGGAATGGGTTTTATGTATGGAGATTGAGATGGATCCCGTAGGAGCTATGTGTATGAATTGATAAAAGTGAAAGATATGGGCTTGTTGGTAACTGCCGGAGTAATCACGTTCTTCATTGATTTGGTTCTTCTCCATTACCAGTGCTTTGTTCAATTTCAAATGGAAATGCGGTGTTTTCTTAAATTATTCAAATTTGTGCGCATGATTGTGTACTACTAGATGAATTATAAACTTCTATTTTTCTCGATTTCAGTCTAATTATTCTAATTTTATCAAGAATATGTATTAAAATAACAGGTAAAAACTCGGTATCGGCTAGAACCGGACTGGTATCACCGGTATAGATACAAGTACCGGTACATGTATAGGTACATGTAGTGATACATGGGAACCGGTATGTATGAGGTACAGGTACCGGGTTCTTCAGAAACCCGTACCATACCGGCTCATGTGCAGCCCTATGTGGGCCTGGTCCCGTGACGCTCTTCCCTATTTTTTATTATTATTTTTTAGCTTGTGTGAAGAGACATGGAAAACTAAGAGTTTTGCTCAAACGAGGAAGTTTGGTCAAACAAGGGAGTTTTCAAGAGATGGGGAAAAATAATAAAATAAAATTAAAAATAATGGACAGGCGTGGGACCGACCACGGCCCGCGCATGGCCGGCCAGACGGTGGTCCACTACACCAAAACAGCCAATTTGGGACGGATATACACGTTGCAACGACTTTAACCAACGCTTATATACGTTGGTAATACGACGTAGAAAATTATTGTGCAACGCCAAAATCCGTTGCACAAATTAATCTGTGCAACGTATAAAAACGTTGCTCAACCGGTTTAGCAACGTTATATTTTGTAAATTTGAGCAACGGATTCCTAAATTTGTGCAATGGATACATTAATTTAGGCAACGTATTACACGAATTTGCGCAACCTTATATACGTTGCAAAACTATTTCCAGGTAAAAAAAAAAAGTCCGACCAAAGGTCCGACAGATTTCTGCTGCACCTGAATTTTTCACCTTCATATACCATTGTAGATCATATGAAGACCAATTTTTCATATGATTCCGGGAGATTTCTGCACCCGCATATAATATTTTAAATGAACTAGAAGACCCAATTTATCATTTGGAAAGAATTTCCATAAACATATTATTGATATATAATCACAAACATATGACTAATCATCACGACCGATCAAGAATAATTCATACATTCAACATGTAATAAAAGAACTATCATAAACCCATACAGTTAATTGGTATGTTTCAAAGATTAAACACCAACTTATGCCAAGTTTCTGAATTTGAAACTATGAAACATTAGTTCATAAAAACCTAACCTCATGTTGTTGACATGTATAATGAGAAATTCTTTTGGTTCCAGCACTACCAATGGTGGAAGAACATTATCGATCCTGCAAAGTATAAGAAGCCTCAAAGTTTATTGAAAAAACTAAAATGTTGTCATTTTAATGCAATTTATGGTTCAGAACATATGGAATCAAAGAAAACTTAACAAAAAACTTACTTAGAACATTGTTTCTGGTGGTAAAGTTCAACTTGAGGTCTGAAAAGAGGAAGAGGTTAAGGTTAAGTGGACAACTCTAACTGCATATTTTGTTGTATTTGCATCATTAGTCTTTCCTTGGTTAGCTGCCTGTAAATGGTTCAATTTTTTTCATTATACAAAAGATTTAATAGGAAAACGAAGTAAAAAATGAACTTTCATACTGTATCATTCCAGTAAAGAAGAAATAAACCTAATAAGAACATTAAACTTCCATTTCTCTTAAACAACAATACGGGGGCAACACCAGAGAAGTTCCAGCTTTAGCTTATGATGGAATGGAACTTACTTCTTGTTCGTTGCTACCAAATATCTCGATGCAAGGGTAGTCTTTTCTCTGATGAGTTATGCAGAATCCAGGACATTCAACCTGCAAAACCCCACGAACCAATATGCATTGAGAAGTAACAAATTATACAATGTTTAAGAGAAACTCTTGTAAAATGTACTTTTATACCGTCTGGGACTCTGGGTTTACTATGTCATAATATTTTCATCATTCCACTCACTCGAGAGCAGCATAAATTAAATGAAAACCAAGAAAGAGCACAATCACACAGATTAAAATAACATGTAGATCTTTTGGGCAGTTTGGCACATGTAGATGGTAAAAGAGTAATAAAGAGGAACATCCCATCTAAAATGATAATTCAAGGAGTCCGAAAACAGAAATGGTAGCAGTCCATAAACAGAATTGTCCAATACAACAAGTATATTATTGTCACTTTTAGGCAGATGTGCGTCATGAAGAACAACTGTGTGCACTATGGATACAGAACTCTAAGTGATCTTATCTACGGAAATTAAACCTGGTATAATCTTCATTACTAAAAATCAAAGGCGCGTAAAAAATGAGATAGAGCACCTAAATATGTCTTGTTAAACGAGTTATTGCGTGTTGCATGTGGATTACACAAAATGAAGAACTTGCATGTTGAAACATCTTCAAGTAAAATAACAAATTTAACTACCAACTCTGGATCTCTTAACTTTAATTGCATCTGCTACTCGAAGGAAACTTGTAGTTTCTCAGTTGTTTCTACAAATAGTCATTGCTAAACCGTACTTGTCCATTGGCTGTAATGATAGAAACAAAACAACAACCATTTATGAGCATATTACAAATATTTGGTACATAAAAACAAAGTGAAGAAGTACTTACCCATGAACAAAGACAAAACAAATCTTATAGTTAGCATGACTGATCCAGATACACTGGTGGTCCTTCATTGCAAATATTTATGAAGTTCCAAACAGAAGCTATCCGAGGTATACAACTGGTGTGATTTGTAGATAGTGGTAAAAGTGGTTCGATTCTCAGACTTGTGAAGGATATTAATTAAACTTAAATTCAAATATTAAAATAGAAAACTCACTAAAAATTATAGCAAACTCAATCAAAGTTGATATCAATATTAAAAGAACACTGAGGCTAAGATTCCACTATTTTCCAAATTCAAAGTGATTTAATCCAATATTTATATTCATGCAATTTTCTTGTTCAATTTGATTCTTACTATTGCAACAAGTAGATTTTCAAAAGCAATAATTGTAAATACCAAGCATAGCATCAAGAGTCTATAAACTAAGCATACTCCATCAAAATATATCACAATCACTCAAATAAAAATCATATTCAATAATAGTCCAAGGCAAATAATCATAATAATAATTGCAATAAATCAAATTAAATAGATTGTACCGCTTTTGGTTGGAAAAATAGCGTCCTCTATCGCCTCAGCAATGGGGTTTAGCTCCTCATATCAAAAACAGGTTCAAAAGAATAAATCATGGCTCAAAACGTGGTTTTATTGAAGAGAATATATAAAACAGCAGATCTGCAACGGTGTATAGATGTTACAGAAGTCACCGTTACAGTTGGTGTTGCAATACTGAAGATATACGTTACTAATCAACTGTTACAGGATCAGAAATTTAAGACCCTAGAATACGACTGTCCTGCACAGCTTAATGTTCTTCATCTGTTAAACAACGACACTGTTCTGCGACTGTTTCCCGTGCGTCAATGTTCTTTGCGTTCTTCCTCTTCAGCAGCAGCAGCAGCAGAAACAGAGTTTGGTAAAGCTCTGATTTCTTCTTCTCTGGCTCTCCTTAGGTCCCCAAACTCTCAACACACCTTCTATATGACCCAAACAATCTATTTATATCGAAAATACCGATTAAATCTCTCCCAAATCTTCCAAAATCTCTTTCCTTCTCTTCACGACAAAGTTGCGGCAATTTCTTGTTTTAGAATTTCTACGCATTTCTGAGCTTCCTTTTTATTCTAAACTCTTCCTTAGATAGATACAAATCTTTGGGAAGGTTTACAGCACTTTAATCTCTCTAAAATTCCTTAAAACATGCCACACACGTGACTTTCCATATTTTCTGTTGTGATAAAAATCCGTTGATTGAGCCCAGTTTAATCGATTTCAATACCCATATCAGATTCCTAGACCCATAAGGAGTCTATCCTATGAAAATCAAAGGTTTAATCGTCCTCAAACTCCTTCAAATCAAGAACCCTAAATCTGCCAGAACTGTATCTACTTTCCCGCCTTTTGATTTCAAATGTTGAAGATGGTTGCCCCTTATCCAGGGTAGGGGTGTGATTAGCAGCTGCCTGGAAATGGGATGCCCCTTAGTAATTATGTTACCCCTTATCCAAAGTGAGAGTCCGAATAACAAATGTCCTCCGGGTTCTTTCCGACAACATTTCGAGCCAATTTTTTCCAAAAATGTTTATTGGCCAAAAATACCTACAAATAAATAAAACACCATAATAAGTACAAAAAGGAGTCCTAACAATATATAGAATCGAGACAAATCGGACACAAAAATGTGTCTTTCAAATACCCCCAAACCTATTATTTGCTAGTCCTCGAGCAAAAATAAAATAGAAATAAAATCCTAACTCACTGTCGCAGGCATCGTCGATTGCATTTAGCGCATGCAATAACCCTTTAAACCCCTAGGTGTCCCTAGTGGCGGAGTGTTGTCTCCGGAGGGCTTACCAGAGGTATACCCACAAAACCTTTATACTCCAGACCCTAGCTATCTACACAGAACCTTGGAAGGCACTAAAGAATCTCCTTGGTTGGCATACTTATTGACTACAGGAGGAAGTACCCTGATGCGAAATTCCAATTGTTGTACACGAGTTTGCACTCAAGCATACTAAAATTCATATATAAGTGACAGATCTCTACTCAGATAGTTGCACTATGGACATCAATATCCGGAGTCGAAAGTAATCACATGGATAGATCAAGAAGATGGGTATAGAGAAAAACATAGATGGTTTTGATGTTTACTAGGTGAACGGTGTTTCTCATATCTGTCTGAAGGCCTCCGCCAAAATGAACTTATCCTAATGGATTGAGATACCGGTCTGACTAATATCAACACACTGGCATATACAAGGGTACCAGTGGTCGATAATCCTAACTCTAGGTAAACACAGCTGGCATATACAAGGGTTCCAGTGGTCGATTTTATTGAATTTATTCCATTTGGTCTGATAGTCTGGTCTCTTTTTCTTTCTTTTTTTTCTTCTTTTTTTTCTTTTTTTTTGTATCTCAATCACTCTAATTCACCCTAGCATCGGTAACAACTTGAATCGTGAGCCCCACCTAATCACTTAGAGAAACATAGTTTAAAAACAAAACAAAATAAAAACAGAAGTGAAAAGGACTCAACGAGATATGGTGAAACTATCATGTTATTTCTAACACCTGAGCTCTGTGCTTTTATGAATAGACTCTTTCGATGTTGCCATCTAGTTAGATTGGTTCCTCAACTCCTACAACCAAAATTCTTCCATCCACTTAGATTGGTTAGTGTCATCCTTAATAGGGATAAATTTCTAGGCTCTGGAGTTTATTTATTGCAACGAAAAGGTAACAAAAAGTCTACCCCACCCCCAAACTTAAATCTAACATTGTCCTCAATGTTTCTAATCAAAGAACAACACCAAAAATATAAGTAACATGAGGAAATAATAAATAGAGAAGTCGGAAAGATAGTACCCGGGCGAAGTGTAACCAAAAACCAACAAAAATATTATACAACATACAAAATCGCCTCGATGGTCAATCAAGGTAAACAGGGTCCTCCAGAGGGACCTCCTCAACATCACCTGTAGGAAAAGGCTCTAAAAAATGATTCAATCGCTGACCGTTAACCTTCGAAGAACTACTACCATCTGGTGTCTCAATCTCAACAGCGCCATGAGGAAAAACAGTACGGACCACAAAAGGACCGGTCCACCGAGAGCACAACTTCCCGGGGAATAGAAGCAAACGAGTGTCATACAGAAGAACTTTTTGACCTGGAGAAAATGACTTTCGTAAAATATTCCTATCATGCACAAGTTTCATTTTGTTCTTATACTTCTTAGCACTATCGTATGCATCTCTACGAATCTCGTCCAACTCATTGAGCTGGAGCTTTCTTTGAGCTCCTGCCTTGTCAAGTGAAAAGTTTAAGTTCTTAATATCCCAATAGGCTCGATGCTCTAACTCAACAGGCATGTGACATGCCTTGCCAAACACTAAACGACAAGGTGACATTCCAATGGGTGTCTTAAACGCAATACGGTAAGCCTATAAGGCATCAATAAGCCTCGACGACCAGTCTTTCCTATTTGGATTAAATGTTTTCTCTAGAATACGTTTAATTTCCCTATTGGAAACCTCTACCTGACCACTAGTGTGAGGGTGATATGGGGTTGCTACTTTATGGGTAATACCGTATTGTTTCATTAAAAGAGCAAATAGTCTATTACAAAAGTGTGAACCTCCATCACTAATTATAGCTCGCGGCGTACCAAAACGTGTAAGTATATTCTCTTTCAAAAACTGGACTACGACCCTGTGGTCATTCGTTTTACACGGAACCGCCTCAACCCACTTAGACACATAGTCGACAGCGACAAGTATGTAAAGATAACCAAACGAAATAGGAAATTGACCCATAAAATCAATGACCCACACATCAAAGACCTCAATCACTAAAATAGGGTTCAACAACGAAGGCCAGTAAAATCCACGCTGCAAAATCTTAGCAGCAGTCTTCTTAGCACACTAAAATGATCCCCACATGCATGTTCATGACAAAAGGAGATAATACTAGGCTGGTCACTCTCAGATATACATCTCCTAATAATCTGGTCCGAACAATACTTAAACAGATAAGGATCGTCCCAAAATAAATGCTTAACCTCGGCTAAAAACCTAGAACGATATTGCTTACCCCAATGTTGATGGGTTCGACCAGTAACAAAATAATTCACTATATTTGCATACAAAGGTGATTGGGAAATAGTGAACAATTGTTCATCAGGAAAGCTATCCCTTATAGGAAGGGAATCACTAGGGGAACTAACAACTAGTGGTCTGCTACTACATTTTCTGCACCCTTTTTGTCTCTAATATCTGGGGAAAATTCCTGTAACAATAGGATCCATCTAATCAATATAGGTTTGGTATCCTTCTTAGATAAAAGGTATTTCAAAGCAGCATGATCTGTATAGATTATGATCTTAGAACCTAATAGGTAGGACCTAAACTTATCCAAGGCAAACACGATGGATAAAATTTCCTTCTCGGTAGTTGTATAGTTCATTTGGGCATCATTCAGAGTTTTGCTAGCATAATAAATCACATGAAGTAATTTGTTTTCTCGTTGTCCTAAAACGACGCCTATAGCATAATATGAAGAATCACACATAATCCCAAAGGGTAGGTTCCAGTTAGGTGCCTGGACTATCGGGGCAGTAGTGAGTAAAGTTTTAAGCTTCTCAAAAGCCTCTAAACAAGCATCATCAAAGACAAACTTAACATCTTTTGTAAGCAAATTGCAAAGAGGTCTAGAAATCAAGCTAAAATCCTTAATGAATCGACGGTAAAAACCTGCATGCCCTAGGAATGACCTAATATCTTTTACGGTTTCAGGGACCTGTAAAGTCTTAATAAGGTCAACTTTGGCTTTGTCTACCTCTATACCCTTTGAAGAGATGATGTGCCCTAACACAATTCCTGATTTAACCATGAAATGGTATTTTTCCCAATTAAGCACTAATTTTTTTTCCTTACACCTAGTCAACACTAATGTCAAATGATGCAAGCACTCATCGAAATATGAACCAAACACTGAAAAATCATCCATAAAGACCTCTAAGAACCGTTCTACCATATCAGAAAATATGCTCATCATACAACACTGAAAAGTTGCAGGGGAATTACATAGCCCGAAAGGCATGCGTCTATACGCAAAGGTACCAAAGGGACAAGTAAAAGTGGTTTTATCTTGGTCTTCTGGGGAAATAACGATCTGATTATAACCGGAGTAGACATCTAAGAAGCAATAGTGACTATGTCCAGCTAATCGCTCTAGCATTTGGTCGATAAAAGAAAGGGGAAAGTTATCCTTCCTTATGACCTTGTTCAATTTCCTATAGTCAATACACACACGCCATCCCGTGGTCACTCGGTTTGGGATTAATTCATTATTATCATTCTGGACTACAGTGATACCTGATTTCTTGGGGACAACCTGAACAGGCTGACCCACTTACTGTCTGAAATTGGGTAAATATTACCCGCATCTAACAACTTAAGCACCTCTTTTCGAACTACCTCTTTCATGTTAGGATTCAATCGACGTTGCATCTCCCTAGAAGGTTTGAAATCTTCCTCTAAATGAATCTGATGCATACACACAATAGGACATACCCTTAATGTCTGCTATAGTCCACCCTAAAGCTTCCTTATTGTCTTGAAGTACATTTACTAGCCTACTTTCCTGATCACTATCCAAATCGGAAGCTACAATCACAGGTAAAGTCTCAGATGGGCCTAAAAACACATACTTTAGAGTATCGGATAGTGGTTTAAGGTCCAAATTTGGGGGCTCTTCTAAAGAAGGAATTAGGGTAGTCTCAGAAACTGGTAACGGTTCGAACCTAGCTTTCCATCTGTCAGTGTCTAACAAAGGGGTAGAATCTAATAGAGCATTCACCTGTTAAATAGTGCTATCGTCGTCAAAATCTAAACCAAAATGGGATAAACAACTTTCTAATGGGTTTTCAGACAAGATGTTTGGTAATGACTCCTGAACTAAGGCTTCTATCATGTTCACCTCTTCAACACATGTGTCATCTAGCTCATGAGGTTTCTTACTGACATTAAAAATGTTCATCTCCATAGTCATATTACCAAAAAATAAACTCATCACACCATTTCGACAGTTAATGATCGCATTAGATGTAGCTAAAAATGGGCGACCTAAAATCACAGGTATCTGGTTTTATGGGTCAGGGACAGGTTGGGTATCTAGGACCACGAAATCCACTGGATAAATAAACTTGTCGACCTCAATAAGAACATCCTCGATAACACCTCTAGGGATTTTAACAGACCTATCAACTAACTGCAGTGTCATCTGAGTAGGTTTCATTTCACCAAGTCCTAGCTGTAAGTATACATGGAATGGCAGTAAGTTCACACTGGCTCCTAAGTCAAGTAAAGATTTTTCTACCCGGTAGTTACCTATTGTGCAAGCAATGGTAGGAGAACCCGGGTCTTTGTACTTTGGAGTTGTGGTGTTCTGAATGATTGAACTTACGTGACTAGCTAAAAAGGCTTTTTTATGGACGTTAAGTTTTCGCTTTCGCATACACATATCCTTAAGAAACTTGGTATAAGCAGGAATGTGCCTAATTGCATCTAATAAAGGAAGGTTTATGGTAACTTTGTTAAAAACCTCCACTATATCATTAAAGTTCGATTCCTTCTTTGTTGGTACTAATAGTTGAGGAAATGGGGCTCTAGGCCTAAAATCATACCTTTCAGGAACCGAATTCACATCATCAGAAACTTTATCAGTCTCTTCAGCTACTGGTCCTGAGAGGTGAGATCCTGAGGGGTGAACTACAGTATGTTCACTATCGGTCATGGTTACCTTATTGTCTACAACTCTACCACTTCTAAGGGTTCTAACAACATTCAATTGATTCGATGGTTTTGCACCTAATTCATGAACTCCTCTAGGGTTGGGTTGTGTTTGACTAGGAAACTTACCTTTTTCTCTCAAAGAATCACTTATCAGACCAACCTGGGTTTTTAACTCGGAAATAGCCTGACTATTTTCTTGTCCTATCCTGTTACTAGCTTGTAGACTCTGTTTTACGGATAACTGAAATTTTGCAGTTTGCTGAGTTAACAAGGCGAGAGATTCCTCTAAACTTAGGATTTTCTTATCTGACTTATTCTGAAACTGAGCTAGTCCTGAAGGATTCTTAGTATAGCCAAAACCTGGGGGAGCATTAGAATTACTAAATTGACCTTGACTTTGGCCCTTAGACCACGAAAGGTTCAGATGGTTTCTCCAAACAGGATTATAGGTTTCTGAATATGGGTCAATCTTTTGACGGTTATCAAATCTAGTGTTATTATAAAGAGCATTGGCCTTCTCTTCAATATTCTGGCCTTCCTAAAAAGGCACCACTCTACCACTAGTCTGGCCCACTTCTAAGGCTTCTAAGCTTTTTGCTATAGCAGCAATTTTGGCATCTGATTCATAGCCTCCTTCTACCCTATTAACGTTTCCTCTACTTAAAAGAATTGTTTTCTGGCGTCCCCTACTATTTTCCCATTGCTGGGTTTTTTCGGCAATTTCATTAAAAAATTCCACCGCCGCATCAACAGTTTGGTTTTCAAATCCACCAGTGCATAGAGACTCAACCATGGTCGTTGTGGAATAATCTAAACTCTCAAAAAGGATCTGAACTAGCCTAACCTTTTCTAAACCATGATGAGGACACTGGGATAATAAATCATTGAACCTTTCCAAATACCTATATAAAGATTCTCTCTCTTGTTGTGAAAATGTGCATATTTGCGTCTTAATAGACTATGTTTTGTGCCTAGGGAAAAACTTATTGAAAAAGGAAGATGTAAGTTGTTCATATGTATTAATTGACTCGGAGTCCAAACTATACAGCCACGACTTGGCCTTATCTTTCAGGAAAAGTGGGAATAACCTAACAAAGCATCATCATCTAAGCCTCTAATTCTTAGAGTACTACAAATTTCCTCAAAATCCCTAACATGGTAATAAGGGTTTTCATTTTTTTTCCCTAAAAAGATTGGGAGCATCTGTAAGGTCCCAAGTTTCAGTTCATAGGGTGCCTCCGTTTCAGCTAACTTAATACACGAAGGACGAGTAGTCCTAGTTGGATTCAACAAAGCTTTCAAAGTTGCCATTTCTGGCGCTATTGGAGCAACGGGGATTCTCTCCTCAGTCAAAGGACGTTCAAAAACAGATTCTTCAAAAGTCGGACTTTCTAGATTAAGGTAATCGAGACGCTTCGAACTACTAGGTTTCTCTTTAACAAATCTACCTAGTGCGTCTCTATTACGTTCAGGCATACAATAGAATTTTCTAAATTGGAAGGGTATGCAAACACAGATCAAGGCCGACTCAACCAAATCAAACCTATTTATTTCTATCAAACAAAAAGCATGATGGATCCACTTAGATTTTTTCTAGACCAGCTTCTAATCCTTCGAACGGGAATTCGTTACAATTTAAGCAAACCCCTCTGGAATCAATCCGAGTTAACGTAAGTTGAATAGAGGCGAGGGAAGATCGGTGGAGCTTTGATACCCAAGGCCTCACCGGTATTACAAGGCGGCGCAGTCACGCATTCAACTTACAGAAACCGTCAAGAACTTCGAAGTATGCTTAAAAGAGTAACCAATATTTTTCGAATGACTTTCCTGTTAAGCTCGTTACCCTATCGGTCTCGTTCTAGTCAAAATTTTAGGCTTAGGTTCGCGTAGGTTACGTGTTCCTAAAGCGGGCAAGAAGAGAACGGTGATGAAATCCGAACCCTTATCTTGTATGGCCAGGCCTTGCCCTTTACTAGAAAAATAAATGTCTGTATTCAGTCAGCAACATATATGCATACGAAGGAGTCCAGTAACTCGCTGACAGGGGATTCGCGAGTGTTTAGAATCTTACCTCCCGTTCCAGATGGGGGATGAATCGGTTATAGTCGACTCGGGCCACTGACTCCGATGTCTAGTGTACGAACCCAAGGTGCAGAGGCAATATCGTAATTGTCCTCCTTCTCTGCAAACAGTTCATATTTAAAGTACCCTTCCATAGGGTAAAAAAAAATAATGTCCCAAAGTCCAAAAGTCCAAAAAAAAAAAAAATTACAAAAATAATAAACCCTAATACAGTTTTTTTTTTTTGTAAAAAAAAAAAGAAAATAAACAAACCTTAAACTAAAATTGTCTAAAATAAAAATATCTTCTTTTCTGTTCTTTTTGCTTTAGTATTTAGCTCCAAGTCTTTATGAAATCACCAAACTCTTTGGCTCAATATTCTTTATGATCCAGAACCTGTAGACACAAGATAAATACCCAAAAACATAAAAAAAAGACAAAAATAATAAAATAAATTAATAAAAAAAATAAAATAATAAAATAAAAATAAAATAAATCTAAAACCCTAAAAACAAGTCCGCATCGGCGGCGCCAAAAATTGGTGTGATTTGTAGATAGTGGTAAAAGTGGTTCGATTCTGAGACTTGTGAAGGATATTAATTAGACTTAAATTCTAATATTAAAATAGAAAACTCACTAAAAATTATAGCAGACTCAATCAAAGTTGATATCAATATTAAAAGAACACTGAGGCTAAGATTCCACTATTTTCCAAATTCAAAGTGATTTAATCCAATATTTATATTGATGCAATTTTCTTGTTCAATTTGATTCTTACTATTGCAACAAGTATATTTTCAAAAGCAATAATTGTAAATACCAAGCATGAAGCATCAAGAGTCTGTAAACTAAGCATACTCCATCAAAATAGATCACAATCACTCAAATAAAAATCATATTCAATAATAGTCCAAGGCAAATAATCATAATAATAACTGCAATAAATTAAATTAAATAGATTGTACCGCTTTTTGTTGGAAAAATAGCTTCCTTTATCGCCTCAGCAATGGGGTTTAGCTCCTCATATCAAAAACAAGTTCAAAAGAATAAATCATGGCTCAAAAAGTGGTTTTATTGAAGAGAATATATAAAACAGCAGATCTGCAACGGTGTATAGATGTTACAGAAGTCACCGTTACAGTTGGTGTTACAATACTGAAGATATACGTTACTAATCAACTGTTACAGGATCAGAAATTTAAGACCCTAGAATACGACTGTCCTGCACAACTTAATGTTCTTCACCTGTTAAACAACGACACTGTTGTGCGACTGTTTTACGTGCATCAATGTTCTTCGCGTTCTTCCTCTTCAGCAGCAGCAACAGCAGAAACAGAGTTTGGTAAAGCTCTGATTTCTTCTTCTCTGGCTCTCCTTAGGTCCCCAAACTCTCGACACACCTTCTATATGACCCAAACAATCTATTTATATCACAAATGCCGATTAAATCTCTCCCAAAACTTCCAAAATCTCTTTCCTTCTCTTCACGGCAAAGTTGCGGCAATTTCTTGTTTTAGAATTTCTACGCGTTTCTGAGCTTTCCTTTTTATTCTAAACTCTTCCTTAGATAGATACAAATCTTTGGGAAGGTTTACAGCACTTTAATCTCTCTAAATTTCCCTAAAACAGGTCACACACGTGACTTTCCATATTTTTTGTTGTGATAAAAATCCGTCGATTGAGCCCAGTCTAATCGATTTCAACACCCATATAAGATTCCTAGACCCATAAAGAGTCTATCCTATGAAAATCAGAGGTTTAATCGACCTCAAACTCCTTCAAATCAAGAACCCTAAATCTGCCAGAACTGTATCTACTTTCCCGCCTTTTAAATTTCAAATGTTGAAGATGGTTGCCCCTTATCCAGGGTAGGGGTGCGATTAGCAGCTGCCTGGAAATGGGATGCCCCTTAGTAATTAGGTTACCCCTTATCCAAAATGGGAGTTCGAATAGCAAATGTCCTCCGGGTGCTTTCGGACAACTTTTCGAGTCAATTTTTTCCAAAAATGTTTATTGGCCAAAAATATCTACAAATAAATAAAACACCATAATAAATACAAAAATGAGCCCTAACAATATATAGAATCGAGACAAATCGGACACAAAAATGTGTCTATCAACAACACTGGCCATACTTACCATTCATAAAACACATCTCTTGCAAACACGACAGTGGGGTGTTCGGAAAGGGCTTTATACCAGGGGTGTTTCTGACAGTATCTCAGATCTCCACCCTGAAACAAAATCCAAGAAAAACCAAGTAAGACTTCGAATAAGACGACTTAATATAAAAAAAATATTGACTCCCAACTCAAATTCCTCCATACATGTATTAATATTATAAGAGAACAGGCTTATAAAACAGCAGCATTATCAACAAACTAGCACCAACAACTCCAATAGCCACCCACATGCCAACATCTGCAGAACCTCCATCTTCAATACCAAACCACCATCAATAACTACAACAAGAGAAAATCATCACCCACTTATAACCAACAATCCCTAGGAATGAAAAATATCCACCAAACTACTGTCAAATCTCCAACTTTTATCTGCATCACCACCACCAAGAAACCCATACTAAAATACAGTAACAAAAACAAAATTTACAATTTTTTACAGAACATTACCTACCAATTTCTATTATTATTCATAGAATTTGCTCAGAAGAAAGCAATAACATAAGAAAAAAAATTAGGGTCATACGTACTTTGCATGATTTATTAGTTCTCACCATAGAAAGAAACTTGCGGTTGGAATCAAGCAAACAAAATCTTTACAGAACAGTACCTATCAAGAAATGTTATTCATAAAATTAGGTCAAAATAAAGCAACAATTAATATCAAAAACAAGTAAGAAGATTATGGTTATACATACCCTGCAAGATCCATTAGTTCATCTCTAGAAGAAGAGATTAATTTGATTTATTAAAAGATTGAGTGATTTAGTTTTGATATGAGATAAGGGTTTAGGAGAAATGGGTTTTAACTCTCAAATATTGGGTTTAATTTTGTAGATCTAGATTTAGAATCAGAAGAGATGGAAAAAAAATGAGGAGGAGAAGCGGAGAACTCGATGTATCGAGAGAGAAGAAAATGAAACTAAAAAAGAAAGAAAAAAAAGAGCGATGATAAGGTCGCAATCAACATTCAAGTCCTCAACAATACTGATAAAGATTAGCGTGTCCTAATTTTTTATTTTCTATCTAATTATTAGGATATAGTGCAACGTATTAATGGTTTTGAGCAACGTATTTTGGTGTGCAATGTCTATATCCGTTGCACACTGATGAGTCCTAAAAAGTGCATATTTCTATATATTTTTCTTGGCATTTAACTCATCTTTTGTGCATTAATTCTACATTTTATCTCATATTCTGTATTTTCTTTGTTTTCAAGAATAAATATTTTTATTAATTAATTTTGCATTTTTAGGTAATAAATAAAGTTAGATGAATTGCAGAGCGGAAAAGAGCAGAAAAGTAGTGAAAAGCCGGGAGAAATTACGCAAGGAAGCCGCGAAGAATGTTGTGCACAAGACCAAAAGGTTAGAACTGGGCTTGAAAAGGAAGAATTGTTCTTAAAGAAGATATGGGCTTGGCATATCCAAGGCCCAAAACCCTCGCCCAGATCCATTTCCTATATCCATACCCGTTTCCCTTTCTAGCCCTCAGATTGGACACATCTGAATCCAATGGTCGCAACATCGCCAGTATATCAAAGTCTGAAGCTCCTGTCTAACACTACATCACCTAACTCCATCTTGCGCCGTTAATTTCGTTGTATTATACAATCCAACGGTCACTACAAGCTCTTCACGTATAGCCGTTAGATCGATCTATCATTTATACATCCCACGGCTCAGCATCGCAGATCATCAAACTTTGCTATCTCCGCCTCACACCATAGTACCTAATACCTATACCCATCAACCAAACACACCCCAACCTTCTTCTCCATCGACTTTACCTCCCCCATCCCTCTGCAGAGAAACAACCACCACCTTCTCCTGCTCCGCCACCAACTCCTTCTCAACCACCACAACCACCACCATCTCTTCTCAAATCATCATACACACTCGACCCATCACCTATATCACGTTCTAATCTCTCTCAAACAACTAATTTCGCCTATTCTCTCACCTCTGAACCCTAGGAGTGAGTTGGTGAAATTAGTTGATGATATAGATCAATTGGAGGCGTGGGAAGCATCAGAAGACCGTAAGGAAGCATGGGTGAGAGCTATCAAGAGTTTGCAGTGATTAGGTAAACCTAATTTCTATTTCTTATAAACCCTAATTTCTTAATTTGGGGATAATTGGGGGAACATGATTGTACGTCTAATTGAAGCATGGGTTGGTTGATTGGGTTGTTATCAGTAGGTTAGGTGAACCAATTTTGGGTTTAATTGTATTTTTTTACAAACCCTAATTTTGCTGTTAATTGGGGATTTTTTGGGATTTCCATTGTATGTATAAATAGGGGTCTTTGGGTGTTGTAATGGGCTATGCCTGGATTAGCCAGAGCATCAGTAGAATAGTTTAGTTTTGTTATTTCCATGAACTGTTAGCTTTGAGGGTTTATCAATCTTTTCAATTCCATGATTCTCAATTCAAATGCATTGTTAATATCAGCTGTTCAGAACTCCAACATGTATTGAATTTGAGTGTGTGATTGTTACAATTTACATCAAGCTCATGTTCATGTTTATGTTATGTTATGTTTTGTTCTTATGATTTGTTCTTAGGATAGTTTCATTTGCCCTAGCCCTGCTGTGTAATACTTTGACAAAAGCCTTAGAATGTTAAACAAGTTTAGGAACACTTGAACTTAGTTTAAGCTGCAACTTCATGCTGAATTCACATACCTTTGACTAGTTGTACCTTAAAAAGACAACTAGTACTTTGGAAAGAACTATAGTTGTGTTTAACATTTCAATAAGAGAATGCATAGCATGAACTAGGGTGAACTTCATCATGTTTTAATTCTACTACTAAGGCAGAGATGAAACTCTAGATAAATATAACCCTATTGTATGAGCACTTCTTTTCCATGACAGTTTGATGACAAGCATGTTTTAATTTCCGAAAAGGCTATATGAACTAAATGTAGTATAATCTTAGATTGCTTGTACCTTAGAAAGACAAGTAATGCTAGGGGATTGACTTATGATATCTGAGATTAAGGCATCGCTGTGATAGGAGAAGACTAGTATATCATCTTAGAGAATTATATGCATCTAGGGGTGGAATTGAAGCCTTAGTTCTCACCTTATCCCTTATCTTCCATCACTGACCTTGGCTCACAGCCTTGGTTTGTAGCCTTGGTTTGCATCTGTTTTGTTTATTTTGCAACTGTCACTGCCCTGTAAAGCCTATGTCTACCTCTGTTTCATTATCTTTGTTTCCCTCACTGCCTTGGCTTGCTTTGCCTTTGCCACTGCCTAAATACCATTGTATATGCCACTGCCTAAATACCATTGTATATGCCACTGTCACCTTTAACTCACCTTGTATAGGCCCTGTTTTGCTCTCTTTGCGTCATTGTGTCATTGTCACTCATTGCATTTAGATTAACTAGCTTAGGAATGCTTCAATACACCCCAAGTCCCTGTGGAATGACCCTGTCTTGCACACATTACTACAATTTGACCCTGTGCACTTGCAGGTTATCACTGTAGGCATCCATTTATTCTTATTTATTACACCCTTAAAAGCCTACCAAGTTTTTGGCGCCGCTGCCGGGGACTTGGTTGTGTTATGTTGAATTTTTCTTGGCTGTTTTTGCATGTTAGTTCATTTGCATCATTGCATACTCTTTTGCATATTGTTTCATTCTAGCATACTCATCATGCATTGCATTCTTGCATTTTAGTGTAACTTGCTGTTTTAGTAGCTGTTGTGTAGTGCAGCTGAACTTCTTAGCTTCTAGCAAGAAACTAATCTTCTCCTTGAGCTGTCCAGGTACCTTGATGTGTTGTTGTTCAAAGGCTGCTGTGTTATGCAACTTTCCTTGAGCTGCTACAGCTGCTGTTATTGAGCTGAGCCTGTGTTGCTGGTCCCCTGCTGCTGCTGCTGTCTTTCCTTCCCTTGCTGTCCTGTTGCCGCTGCTGTGAGCCAGGCCAAGCTTGTTGTTGCTGAGAACCAAGACCAACTGGGATGTGCAACTGAAATTTCTGAGCAGCTGGGATGTGCTAAGAGTGTACATGAGGTGTTGCTTATCAAGCTTGTGGTGCTGCTGCCTCTTTCTGCTGTTGTGCTGCTGTGAAGCCCAAATGGTATTGCTGCTGTTACCTGTGGTGCTGCAGCAGAGCTGCTGTTGCTGAAGCTATTGCCCCTGCTCTTGTTGCTGTGACCTTGCCACAAACTGACCTGGTGCTGCTGCTGTTTCCTTCCAGGCCAAGCCTATTGCTGTTGCTGAGTTGATCTTGTGTTGTTGTCTGCTGCTGCGTAACTAGACCAAAACACAACTGGGCTACACAAGCTTAGGATGATCCAAAGCCCAACTGGGCTTTTGCAACCAAACTGAACAGCTGGGCTGTGCTTAAGCAAGTAAGCCTAAACCCATTAAGAGAACCCAAACTGTGGGCTTCCATTTTTCTTGTGGGCTTGTAATATTAAACCCAACATTTGGGCTTATATTTTCTGTTGGGTTTGTAATTAATTTCTTGTGGGCTTGTTTGTTTAATTTCTTGTGGGCTTGTGGTTTTAGATTGATTTGGCCTGTTGTTTTAATTAAAGAAAACTGAACTTTTGAAAGCCCAGTTGGGCCTCATATTTTAGTTAGTAGCTAGCCAAAGCCCAACTAAATTTCTGGGACTGTGGGCTTAACATCCATTTGAAAACTAAACATTTACACCGTGGTCTTGACCCAAAAACAGAAAACGTTTTCAAAGCCCAGTTGGGCCTCGACCTTTGGCTATTTAAGAGCCCAAATTTCAAATTGTTACCTGGGCTTGTTTCTGAACTGTGGGCCTGAACCAAAGTTCGAGTGGGCCAAAATTTCAAAATTCCAAAAACCAACAGTGAGCTTTACTCACCAGCAGTGGGCCTGTTTTTCAAAAACGTAGCTGGGCTTCGCAAAACCCAACAGTGGGCTTGGTCTCCTTATCCCATTAAAAACCAAATGTTTTTCTCCCATAAAAACCAAAGTTTTCCGAATGTTTCCCTAAAAACCAAAAATTTTCTTTTTCCCATCAAAACCAAATGTCTCCCGATAAAAACCAAATTTTTCCCAAAAAGTCCAATCCCATTAAAAACCAAATTTTCTTGTATAGAGTCTAGTAGATAGTTTCTTAGTTAAATCTTTTGTTTCTTTTGTACATTTTTTGCTCCCAATGTGACTCTTAACTGAAATATGTTGGATTTTTTTTCCTTGAATAACGGAGTTCTAATTTTGCTTTCGCCGTCAAATCGGGTATTCTCTTTCCTTTCTCTCTACTCAGCATAATCCTCTTCGTATGTTATAATTCTTTCATATTTTGGAACATTGAGGACAATGTTTAGTTTAGGTTTGGGGGTATGGTATAGATACCACGATCACATGCTATAATTGAAAACTGAACTCTTTCTTTTTGTTAAAAAAAAATGAAAAAAATGAAAAAATCAAAATGAAAAAAATTAAAAAAATGAAAAAAATCATAAAAATGGAGCTCATTTACCTTGAAATGTTGACTCTTGTGCATGTATGTAAACATAAGGATTCTTAGTCTAGATATTTAGGCACCCTGATTCTAGCACAATTCACATAGTGATAAGAAACTTGCACACGCACGATCTACCAATACATGTATAGCCTCGATCTTCAAGGTGTTTGATAGGAAGTTAGATTGCCAATCACTTTAGAATACTGAATGAAACTTGACTAGCTTGTTCTTTGGTTGGCTGGGATAGAAGTTGGAGGATACGTTAAGAAAAGCAACCATAGAATTTGACCGGATGCATTCGATAAGGGCCACCTCTTGCTAAGAGTCATGTAATTATGTTTTTCTTTTTGTTCATGTATCAAAAGTGTCACTATGTTGTAAAGATCAAAGTTATTTCTTACAAAAAAAAAAAAAAAAGAAGATAAAAAAATCAAGTATTTATTTATTCCATGTTTTGTCATGTTAAAGACAATAGTTCTCTCTTGTTCCAAAAATAAAAGAGAGTAATCAATGTAAATAAGAGTCATGGAAAGAGTCATCTTTTTGTTGTAAATAGTCTTGTAATAAGCAAGGAGGGTGCAGCCATCGATGTATAACGCGGGTAAACTGAAATATCACCAACTCATTGGGTGAACATTCACAATTCTCGTAAAGCCGGACAGCTAGCTTGGCTTAGAATTCGGTTCTTAGCCTAAAAACTATCTCTTGGTGGTTAGTAGTCATAACTTCAGGTCATTCTAGAAACATGTGTAGATACACTTTACACTCTTATCACATGTTTTTATTTGTTATCAGTGCTAGGATTGTGCCTTTGATAGCTAGATTGACATCTCCATTTTGCTGTGAGCTTAAACTGTCTTGCACATGTCACATTTGATGGAATATGAGCTTATAATTTGTCCTAGAACTTTGTAGGTACGTTCTAAGCAAACCTTCACGAGACTTCACTCGTCCACTAGGGACACTTAGTGGTTTAAAAGGCTTAGTGCATACGCTAAATGCATTCGAGATACCAGCGACAGTGGTATAGGTAGGATTTCCTTAGTTTTGTTTTACTTGAGGACAAGTAAAATTCAGGTTTGGGGGTATTTGATGAGTCCTAAAAAGTGCATATTTCTATATATTTTTCTTGGCATTTAACTCATCTTTTGTGCATTAATTCTACATTTTATCCCATATTCTGTATTTTCTTTGTTTTCAAGAATAAATATTTTTATTAATTAATTTTGCATTTTTAGGTAATAAATAAAGTTAGATGAATTGCGGAGCGGAAAAGAGCAGAAAAGTAGTGAAAAGCCGGGAGAAATTACGCAAGGAAGCCGCGAAGAATGTTGTGCACAAGACCAAAAGGTTAGAACTGGGCTTGAAGAGGAAGAATTGTTCTTAAAGAAGATATGAGATTGGCATATCCAAGGCCCAAAACCCTCACCCAGATCCATTTCCTATATCCATACCCGTTTCCCTTTCTAGCCCTCAGATTGGACACATCTGAATCCAATGGTCGCAACATCGCCAGTACATCAAAGTCTGAAGCTCCTGTCTAACACTACAGCACCTAACTCCATCTTGCGCCGTTAATTTCGTTGTATTATACAATCCAACGGTCGCTACAAGCTCTTCACGTATAGTCGTTAGATCGATCTATCATTTATACATCCCACGGCTCAGCATCGCAGATCATCAAACTTTGCTATCTCCACCTCACACCATAGTACCTAATACCTATACCCATCAACCAAACACACCCCAACCTTCTTCTCCATCGACTTTACCTCCCCCATCCCTCTGCAGAGAAACAACCACCACCTTCTCCTGCTCCGCCACCAACTCCTTCTCAACCACCACAACCACCACCATCTCTTCTCAAATCATCATACACACTCGACCCATCACCTATATCACGTTCTAATCTTTCTCAAACAACTAATTTCGCCTATTCTCTCACCTCTGAACCCTAGGAGTGAGTTGGTGAAATTAGTTGATGATATAGATCAATTGGAGGCGTGGGAAGCATCAGAAGACCGTAAGGAAGCATGGGTGAGAGCTATCAAGAGTTTGCAGTGATTAGGTAAACCTAATTTCTATTTCTTATAAACCCTAATTTCTTAATTTGGGGATAATTGGGGGAACATGATTGTACGTCTAATTGAAGCATGGGCTGGTTGATTGGGTTGTTATCAGTAGGTTAGGTGAACCAATTTTGGGTTTAATTGTATTTTTTTACAAACCCTAATTTTGCTGTTAATTGGGGATTTTTTGGGATTTCCATTGTATGTATAAATAGGGGTCTTTGGGTGTTGTAATGGGCTATGCCTGGATTAGCCAGAGCATCAGTAGAATAGTTTAGTTTTGTTATTTCCATGAACTGTTAGCTTTGAGGGTTTATCAATCTTTTCAATTCCATGATTCTCAATTCAAATGCATTGTTAATATCAGCTGTTCAGAACTCCAACATGTATTGAATTTGAGTGTGTGATTGTTACAATTTACATCAAGCTCATGTTCATGTTTATGTTATGTTATGTTTTGTTCTTATGATTTGTTCTTAGGATAGTTTCATTTGCCCTAGCCCTGCTGTGTAATACTTTGACAAAAGCCTTAGAATGTTAAACAAGTTTAGGAACACTTGAACTTAGTTTAAGCTGCAACTTCATGCTGAATTCACATACCTTTGACTAGTTGTACCTTAAAAAGACAACTAGTACTTTGGAAAGAACTATAGTTGTGTTTAACATTTCAATAAGAGAATGCATAGCATGAACTAGGGTGAACTTCATCATGTTTTAATTCTACTACTAAGGCAGAGATGAAACTCTAGATAAATATAACCCTATTGTATGAGCACTTCTTTTCCATGACAGTTTGATGACAAGCATGTTTTAATTTCCGAAAAGGCTATATGAACTAAATGTAGTATAATCTTAGATTGCTTGTACCTTAGAAAGACAAGTAATGCTAGGGGATTGACTTATGATAGCTGAGATTAAGGCATCGCTGTGATAGGAGAAGACTAGTATATCATCTTAGAGAATTATATGCATCTAGGGGTGGAATTGAAGCCTTAGTTCTCACCTTATCCCTTATCTTCCATCACTGACCTTGGCTCACAGCCTTGGTTTGTAGCCTTGGTTTGCATCTGTTTTGTTTATTTTGCAACTGTCACTGCCCTGTAAAGCCTATGTCTACCTCTGTTTCATTATCTTTGTTTCCCTCACTGCCTTGGCTTGCTTTGCCTTTGCCACTGCCTAAATACCATTGTATATGCCACTGCCTAAATACCATTGTATATGCCACTGTCACCTTTAACTCACCTTGTATAGGCCCTGTTTTGCTCTCTTTGCGTCATTGTGTCATTGTCACTCATTGCATTTAGATTAACTAGCTTAGGAATGCTTCAATACACCCCAAGTCCCTGTGGAATGACCCTGTCTTGCACACATTACTACAATTTGACCCTGTGCACTTGCAGGTTATCACTGTAGGCATCCATTTATTCTTATTTCTTACACCATTAAAAGCCTATCACACACCCAAAAATCAAAAGGTTGCTAATCGGGCCATATGGTGTAGTGATCCTGGTACCTTGCGTGCACCTCTTTAATTCTTTTTTTTATGCATAGGTGTCCATACTTTCTCGCACGTGCATTCTGTATCTTGAAATATTAAAATAATATTATTTAATATTATTATTGATAAAATAAAACCTAATAGTCGTGGGACTAAGTTTTTGGAGAGTTGGACAATATTTGGAAAAATATGGAACTAAAAGTTTTGCATAAATGAGGGAGCTTCAAGAGATGGAGAAAATAATAATAATGGAATAAGGAAATAGGGGGTATGGGACCGTCCACGTCCGTGGCATGGCCAGCCGGTCGGTGGGCCCGGTCCCGTGACACCTCTTCCCTAACTTTACTATTATTCCTTAGATCCATTTCCTCGTTCGTCCATATTTGGTTGCTCTTTTATGCGTAATTTGGTGCTCGTTCGTTCATTATTGTTACGTACACTCGCACTATTTTCTCGGGGCTTACTCGGTGCTGGCCCAAATTACCGAAAAGTGAATATTTATTACTAATCTATGGAATTCAGCTGACAAAAGCCATGAAATGGAGTAATGAGATGTTATGATTATTTTCTAGGAATTAAATCGTTCGCTAGAATTAATCAATGAATGGATCTATACTTGCAAGCAATATATCTGTCTAGGAGCGTTATGTTTATTCGATAATCGAG
Organism: Papaver somniferum; assembly: GCF_003573695.1. Taxonomy (NCBI): domain Eukaryota; kingdom Viridiplantae; phylum Streptophyta; class Magnoliopsida; order Ranunculales; family Papaveraceae; genus Papaver; species Papaver somniferum. The sequence goes on along the minus strand of NC_039359.1, from coordinate 77,366,917 downwards.
GTATGAGATGGTAGAAGCATCATAGATACTCGTTCACTGAGACATCCTGAAGACGTTATCACTTTATACTATCAAGCAATCTGTCTAGGAGTCGTCCAATTATTATTGATTCTATACAGAAGTGAATAGTGAAATTGCTCAGTATTGATGAAATATGCGAAATATTGAAAGCTCAGCTGAGAGGCTTTAATGATCTCATATTCATGCATGATCTGAGAGGTTTTACGCTCAGTCATAGATTGTGACATGAGATTTTACGTCTAATACAATATCACATACGTGTATGAAGCTAGGTCATGAAATATGCAAAATAATGATTTTACGATTTTAACCTTTGTCAAAAATCCGCCATCAACACTTAGGAAGAATGAGATCACTCCATAGATACTTGTCGATAGGAAACGTAGGGTTAGGTTTAGTTTTGTGAGGTAGTTTATTAGCAAGCAGTTTATACACCGACTTAACAGTGAGCTCCCCTGTTTCAGTGTAAGGCCCGATGAGTTTATCACAACCAGATAGGGGGTTCTCATGCTACATATTTTTTGCCTATTGGTAGGTATAAAGTAATCCTGAACTTTATAAATTCAGCAACCCTATAATGAGATTAGGGTTGGTAATGCATATTGGTTTCACTGCTTCTAAAATCCAATCGTCAAAGAAAGCTTCAACACTACTTCCATCTCCAATGTATCAATGTGCATGTTGTTTAATAATATCATAACCATGACATATACTACACCTGACCCATGACATGCTCCAAGGTTTTCTGTAATGAAGAGGGTCACAATCCGTAAATTATTTTTATTTGAGGATGATAACCCATAATTCATTTGGAGAGTGAATGAGATTTCAAGCAGTTTTTGTTAACAAAGCAATGTTCATTTATCTTAACATTTTGGAACCTAACCCTCCATGCAACTTATTAGTACACACTTTGTCCTATTGTTTGAAATAGACTCCTCTATGACCATCCTTCCCCCACCATAAGTCTCTTTGAGACTTTTCCATATTCTGAATAATGGAATCTGGTAAATAAAAGGAATTGATATGCTTACCAAAAAATAAAAATAAAAACCTTTAGTAAAAACATATTCTCAACTGTATCCATAGTAACAAACTGCAAAGCTCTGGCAGATTTAATCAACAAGATTAGCATAGGCACTCCTTGGACAACTGAAAACACAATGCATGAAACCTATACAATTTTTAGAAATCTACCCCAAGATTAGGTCAAGTACATAAGCAGAAAACACAACATATATAGCAGTAAATTACTGTTTATGGTGGATTTTTGACAAAGGATAAAATCGTAAAATCATAGCCTTGCATATTCCTGATCCAATAATCAGACGAATATTGAGACTCATATCTCTCTCTTAAGCATGAAAGATCATGCCATGATGATCTCTGACTGAGTATATTGCCTCTCAGAACATCCATAAGAACCTCTGACCGAGTGTATTGCCTGTCAGAGAATATATGAATATGCAGTCTCTTGAGACCACGACATATTTCAATGCTGAGAAATCTCAGTAATCACTTCTTTATAAAATCGAAAATGATTGGATGGTTCCTATATGTATTAACTACTAGTATAGATCAATAACGTCTTCAGGATGTCTCAATGTTCCCTGATTATACAGAATAAACATTCAGAACGAGTATGGCGCTTCTACTAGCTCATACCTCGATTGTCGAATAATTATAATGATCTTAGATGGCGTGCCTGCTAGTATAGAGCCATCAATTAATTATTTCTAGTCGCAAGATTCATCAATTAAATTCCTAGAAAACATAATACGTTCTTTATAATATTTAATTACTTTAATTCATGGCTTTTCCCACCAGAATTCCAAGGATTAGTAATAAATATTCAACGTACGGGCATTCGGGCCACCACCGAGTAAGCCCTGAGAAAATGGTGCGAGTGTACTTAATAATAATGCACAAACGAGCATTCAAAAATATGGACGAACGAGGAACCTATGCAAATAGGAAGGAAAATAATATTAAATAAAATAAACAAGAGGCGTAGGACCGGCCCATCGGCCGGTCCCCTCTTCCGTTATTTTATATTATTTTAATCTATTATTTTTCTTATTTCATGAAAACTCCTTCATTTGAGAAAACTCCCTCGTTTGAGAAAAACTCTCAGTTTCCTCATATTTCCTTCACACGATGGAAAGGTGTCATGGGACCGTTCCAATAGCCGTACGGATATGCCCTAGCCGTGGCCGGTCCCACACCTTATGATCCCTTATTTTATTATCATTATTATTTCCTTCATCTCATGAAACTCCTTTGTTTGAGCAAAAACCCTGGTTTTCCCATATTTTCTCAAATATTGCTCAAACCATCAAAAATCCAAAAAGTCAAATGGTCACATGACCGACTAAGCTACTCACGAAAAATATTAAAATATTGATCACATGAGCAATGTCCTACTTGCTCATTCAAGCAAAGTTGAGAATTTCAGTCAAGATCAAACTCTTATGAAAATCCAAAATATTGCTCAAACGCGCACCAGAAAATACCAAAACTCTCAGGACTAAGACACGGACACTATGGTGACACGGACATGTCACCATGACCGACCAGGGTCGTCCCTTTGGCATGCGAGCAGCCAGTCCCACGCATCTTCATAACTTGACCTAATTTGTTCATATTGGGTTCAAACTCTTTCCAAATAACTTGAAATTTCATCAAACGATCGTCAGTCGGTCCCACGAACACCAAGGTTCGGTTCCATGCCCTCTTGGTCGGACCCTCATTTCTCCATAATTAGGTTTTATTGCCTAATGCTTAGACGAGCATTATTTTGATAAATGATTAAACCAAACTTTAATCATCCTTTCACCAACTGGTTAACAAAGGACTTTGGTGCATGCTCACTCGCTCACGTGGGATCTACATGGTCGGCCATCATCCCATGTAGCCGGTCTCTCCGTCACTCAGTGATTAATTTTCAGTAAATCATCAATTGATCAGCAATTGATCAAAATTGGGATTTCGAACTGAGCGCTCTGCAAATCATAATTCTAAGCAAGTTTTTATTATTGATCCAACAATCAACATCTTAACTAATTATATAATATTCAATCCAGCTACCACTATTTTAATTAATATTTTATTTGGTCATGCTACCAATAATTCATCAAACGAGCAATATTTTCTCAGACGAGGAATGTTGATTCAACTATCAATATTCAGTAATTTATCAAATGAGAAATATTTGCTTAGACAAGGAATATTGATTCAACTATCAATATTCAATAATTTATCAAATGAGCAATATTTTCTCAGACGAGGAATATTAATCAACTATCAATATTCAGTAATTTTATTCAGACGAGCAGTATTTGCTCAGAGTATTAATATTGATTCAACTATCAATATTCAACAATTCATCATACGAGCAATATTTGCTCAGACTATCAGTATTCATCATGTTGATTCAACTATCAACATTTATTCGAGAATTATATGTCCCAGCAGACATGTTCAATCCATGAATCATAGAGCATTCTACAACCATGCTCGACTGAACAATACTTAGAATCATCGTCTAAACAAGTCAACAATTGACTAATTAAATGTACGTCTGCCCTACAGACCACACAAATCATGAGACACCAATCATGTCACATGGGGGTATATTAACTAGGGTTTTGGTCTGGCGGACTACGACACGTGTGTTCATCCACGATGAGAATGTGATTAAGTCGTACAAGCGGTTAGAAGAGTTAGCAGAATAGTGGGTGGCCAATCAACCAAGTCTTTGCACGATGAGTAACTGGTTTTAATACGATTTCCCACTTTTCCACTCTTTCAATCCAGCAACTGTCACACTTACTGGGATCAACGTGTCCACGATTCTTTCAATATAAATAAGTCTCTGAATCCATGATTGAAGAATGAAGAACGATCGCCTGAACAAAGAATTCTCATCCCGCTAGAATTATCATCGTTTGAGCAATCACTCTCAACAGAGCAAACATTCAATCAATCAGAACTTATCTTATTTCTTCTCGCAGAATACACAACACATACAAAATCCTTGATCATCATTGATTTCACTCACTTCTCAGCTTCCCTCCTACAGATCGACCCATCCTCTCTTGTGACCGAATTGACTCTGGAACAACGATTGTCTTGGTTTAGGACGGAGTCCTACAGATTGAATTCTCGAATTCAAAGCACTCCCTTTGAAGTGCATCTATTTGCAAAAGGTTAAAGCAATTTGCTCGGTCGAGGAGTCTCCTCCGCACGGTCGTCTCTTTATTTTCCTATAAAACCAGCAAATCATTTTCTCCCGTAAACAATTACATAGCAAAGGAAACAAGGATAAAAAAATATTCAACATATGTCAATCCATTTACGATAAAGAGTTCGAAAATCATGTGTTTTACCCAATGTTTTTGATAAAAATGAAATTGTAAATTGATTGTACTACGTCAATTAGTTAATGAATTTTAACTTTTCCATTTAAAAAAAAAAGATAGAAGATGCCTTTACACTTTTATTCTCACACCATCTCACCCTTTGGATGTTTTTTTTTTTTGTGAATAAAAACCAAATGGTATCGGATTCGAAATTAATATCTTAGGGAAACGTTCCTCTTACAAAGCTCTATATACCTACCAAAATGAGTACATCCCGAAATACTAAGCCTCACAATCTACCAGTCTTAACCAATGATAAAAAATTTGTTGATTTTCAACCGCTCATTTTCAAAGTATTAGATGGTGGTGTTATATATCTCAGAATACGCTCGTTTTCTGTAGAAAGCTATAGGTTTGTAAGAGGAACATATACTCCAAGAAATATTAGCTTGAATCCGTTACCATTTGGTTTTATTAACAAAAATGGTGACCAAAGAGTCAGAATAAAAGCGTGAGGGAATCCTCCCCAATTCCAAAATATGTAAAAGCTCGGACAATTAGGAAAGCCAAATTTCTTTGAAACACTAAGTATATCAATTTCCCTTTCTTGTAAAATTTTAATGATTCAGCCGAATTTGACTTCAATTTCGATCAAATTAAAACAATATAGCTTTTCAAGTTATTCTTAAATCCATCGAATTCGATCCAATCCATGGAATTTATCATAAATTTCTTTCAATTAAACTACAAAAGGTTTCAAATTATTTGAAATATGTATCACTTGAACGAATTCGATTTCATAAGTAAAATAAAAAAATAAAACCAGCTTCGGTAGCAGAAATTTGAGACAAAGAAAATCATATCGGTTTGGTCCATATCCGACTCTTCTATCCACTAGATGACCGATGATGCGGAGTTATAATTGTATTGAGGGAAAATATGGTGAAAAAATTAGAGGGTTATTGAAAAAAATGAGAAAAATTTTGAACCAATTTATGCAGAATTTAAGAATCGAGTCCGAGTGAAGTAATTGGGAACCAAAATCTTTATTAATTGAGACGATTGCATTAAATGATTATTATTAAAATTTGATACTTCTATAGTAATAAATTGAACGGAAAATGGGTCATTTGTCCAAATATTTTTAAAACATGGTTCAAATGGACGAGTAAAAATTAGTATGGGTGAAATGTACACTAAAAAAATAACAAGGATGAAATTGGATTCATCCTCACTTAAACTTAAAAAATAGTAAGGATGAAACTGGATGCATCCTGATGTAAATTAAAAATAAGAAAACATATTTGAAAATGGATAGGATGGAACTGTTTACATCCTGGCTATTTTTACATTTTTGTCCATTTAAACATGGGAAAGGATCGGGTCACAGCTCTAGAATGACAGAGTTGTCACAAACTCTTACAACCAATAGATTTTGCTACTATAGATGGCTGAGATTTAATTACAGAAAAACGGGTTTGTAAACTTTACGAAGACCCGTTTTCATAATTGAGAAGATCTTCGACTTTGGTTGTCTCTTCTACTACTAAATTATATTTTGATTTTTCCCCCGACCTTTTCTTCGTTCCATTTCTATCTCTCAGTTCTTTCTTCTACTTTTTAACAGCAAAATAAATTGATCATAGTTAGCTATTCTGCAATTTATGAGCACCAACAAAACATAATCATGAAATTATCAAGACCTAATCACATTTTCTTTATAGAACAACAGATTTATAAGCAGCAACAAAACATACAGATCTACCATTATCATATCGTAATTTAGATGAACTTCTACAAAATTTCTTAAATTGAGAATAAAATACACAAGGGATTGGAAATTGTAATAAGTTCAAAATGATTTTAGGTTTAAAAATTACTGATCGTCGACGATAAAATTCTGCACCAAAATCTAATTCACACAGCAAAACACCATAAATGAAAATAAGACCACCATCAGCGATCCAGGCTCCCTTGTGAATCTTCCCTCTGATATAGTTAGGTTGTTTGAAGGATTAATAAACATAGTTCATCTTCCATTTCAAAGCATCAAAAGAAAAATCGAGATTACAGGGAGAGGAAACAATTACGATAAAGAAGAAATCAGGAACCAAAATATGATTTAGTAGAAGAGAGAGAAAATAACAAGTGGAAGATTTTTTTAACTATTAAAACGGACCTGGGTAAAGTTTGTAACCTGCGTGTTTTTATTAAAAATCTCGGCCTTCATAGTAGAGATATCTAACGGCTGTAAGAGTCTGTGACAAACTCTGTCCCTCTAAAGACTAAAGCTGTGAGCCGATCCTTCCCCTTTAAACATTATTAAAATATAAATGTCCTTTTCACCCAAGAATTGTTGATTTTGATATTTTTAACCAATTTTGTGTAAATTGAAATTATTTGAAATATTTTGATGAAAATAATAGGATCAAGGGTCCTAGGCCTATCATTTTATAGAAGTTTTGTTGTAATTAGAAGCTAATGCAATTCCGTGGAAAACAACTGTTTTACATCTTTTCTCAGTAACATGATAACAATTTCATTACTTAAATTGTGGAAGTATAAATATAAGATCTCAAATAAAATGGTGAATCTCCCAAGTAATGCTGTTCTTTTCTTCAAGCATTCCCAAGTAATGTTAAAGTGACCTTAGACAACAATTGAAGTACCAAGTAACTAAACAACAATTAACCAGCAATTGTGCTGATAATACAAATTATCAAACTATAAGCGCATATTCTTGTGTAAATTGAATCGAAACTCAGGCTAAAAACCATGCAATTTGATATAGTCTCGATCTGCAACACCGGCCTTCACAATGAAATAACGGATGTTCTTGCGTTGATCGCCTTGGAGCTGAATAACTCTGCTTACTTCTTTATATTGGGTTACAATATTACCATTGCATCCGAATTCTTTTTTAAACTGTTTGAGAATGTTCTCATAATTCAGTTCCTTCTTTAGTCCTTCAACTGTTGTAAGACGTTTTTCTCCGTTTCGCTTCTGTACACGAATGTGCACGTAGTCTCCGTTCACCTCTGGTGCACCCGAGAATATATTATCATCGACGACGAGTGGATCATCCTTCTGAAAATCGAGTTCTGGATTATTGGCGAACATATAAGTTGATTGATTAAGAAGATTAATTTCAAATGGAGATCAAGAAAATTTTCAAATAGAAATAGATGTTTTGAACGATGATATGAGAGGGCTGATTTGACGAGGGCATTTATAAGCTGGATCGACTTCACATACTTGGATACCACGTATTAGAAAAGTATTTGTTGAATAAATAAATCATTTTTTTATTTTGTCATGAACTAGCAGTTGCCTACTTGCCTTGCACATCAAGGAGTCAACTCATACCGTGGACTGGATCATGTGGAATCTAGCTTTTGATGGTGATGGCTGGTCACCACCCTCTTTGCTGAATAAATCAGTGATGAGTCAGATTCGACTCCCAGCAAACGCATTAGTTGGTTAGAGCAAGCGGCAGGTCTTGAGTTCAAGTCCCAACGAAAGCATACACCATCCATAAAATTTCATTTCCGCAAGACTCGAGTCTTTTTCGATTCAGAGTGAAAGGTTTAGGTGTAAGTACTTCAAACTTGAGAGTTATGTAGTTTTCTTTCTATTTGCCCCAGCTTTACCATTTTTGGTCTCGACCTTGCTACAACAAGGACAATAGAGGCTGGGACACGACGTGACACAACCTAAATGTTGGAGAGGGGAAAGACCAAAAGTCTAGTTCATCGTCCCTGATCAAAGAGGGGAATGATCAAAGGTCTAAACTTATCGTCTCTGATTTGGCCGTATAATTTGTCCCAGCTTTAGAATTTTTCATTCACTAAAATGCCTTTGCCTATGGTATCCGCAGGTGAGTAACCCTTTTGTGTACCATACTTTCGTTCTTATCAACTTCAGTTACAAATTTATAGCCATGGACGTTTCTTTCTATATCAACTTCAATTAAAAATTTATATTGAAAGTCTGCAATGAAGTACAAAGAAAACATATGGTAGGAATTACAGTTTATAAATACAGTAATTCCCATCAGTGCTTTTTTTTTTCTTCTGAAAAACAATGAACCTTTTCATTAATGAAAATTCGAGGTTACAATGAGTTTAAGATCGAAAATAAGAGAATACAAAGTAACAAGAACATACCGTAAAAGTACAATACCGAGAAATCCGACAAGAGAAAGAGAAGGATTAATGGAGTAAGACAAATACAAGTATGAATAAGATCCGATTAAATCGGAAGAAGGATAGTTTTTCTCGGAATTAACTTCTAACCATTTAGTTTGTTTTTCTTGTATAGAAAGATTTTCTCCTAAAGTAGGAGTGATTTGCTCAAATATCTTGTAGCTAGTGATGAAGCTTCCGTCATTAAAAAGACCACCTATGGAGATTCCGTCGCCGGATAAGTTGATGATGAAGATTCCGTCGCCGGAGATAACCAATATGAAGATTTCGTCGTTAGAGAGCATGTAGAGCATCACTATTGATCTTAAAACCCAACCCAATAACCAAGAATCGCCATTAAAGCGAAGATAATCCTCAAAAGAGTAGATCAAACCACCATACCGGTGTAGATAAATAGAAAACATAATAAAAACTACACTAAACTACTAACTAACCTAAAAACAAGAAATAATGAAGAAATCTGTTCAGATCTAGTCCATTTTTGGACTAGATCTGAGCAGAGAAAGGTTGTTCTTGATTGTGTTGTTGGAAAAGAATAAGTAAGAGAGAGGAAGAAAGAGGAGGAGAGAGAGTTTTTGTTGTTATTTGTTATTCCTATCAGTACTACAAATTTGTTACCTCAGCTATTTTACAGTAATATACATACTACATATAGATACAGAAATCCATATTTTTCTGTTGACCTATATTTTATGGTGCAAAAATAAAGCATGTGTTGTAGTAGAATAATAGGGGGAAAAGGAAGAGGCAGAGAAGAGAAGGATTTCTATTGATTAGCGTATTACATAGGTAATGTATCCTTTATATACATGTAAAGAGAAACCCTTAGGCTTCTAGTTGGGCCGCACACCCATGGGTCGTAGGCCCTACAACACTCCCCCTTGTGTGGTCCAATAGAACTCCGCTTGTATTGTTTCACTATAATGCTTTGAATGTAGGTCTTCAAATGTCGTCCTCTTCTTGATGACTTGTGTCGAAATCAATCGCCTCATTAAAACTTTGACAAGGAAAAATCCAGTGGGATAAAACCTTGGTAAAACTCTTCACATGTAGTATTTCACATGTTGTCACGTACTTTACATATAGTTCATCACATGCAATACGATTTTCAAAGATCGACGAGTCTAAGTTAATTGCCTCGTTAAAACTTCGTCAGGAAAACCCAAAGGGAAAAAACCTGAACTAAAGAAAAAAAGTACAATATTAAGCAAACTTAGAACATAGATGGACTCAAATATATTGCCTCATTAAAACCTTGACAAGAAAAACCCAGCGGGATAAAACCTTGACGAAGGGAAAAGAGTACAAAGTGATAGATGCAAGTAAATTTGATCCATTGCAGATGATCACTTTGCTCCATTGAAGTTGACTAGTTGATTCACAACTCTTATGGAAGAAAATCCTTGTGGGAAAGACAATAGCCTTAGCTGGGAAATTATATTCCAGGTGTTTGTTATTGTCTCATTAAAAACCTTGTCGAGTAACAAAACCCTGTGGAAAAAAGCAACCTCAGTGAAGGAAAATAGTTCAACACACAATTAGATGCTCCCCCTGATGTTAGGTAATTTTCATTAGTCTAATGCACTCAAAAGGATTTTGTCACACTTTAATTTGGTGACTTGAATGTTTATTAGACCATGTTGTTGATTCTGGTAGTTATGTTGCTTAAGAGAATATCGCGTTTCATTTCTTTGATTCAGATATTTTCAATAATATCAACGCGAACTCTATGTGTTCAACGTTTAACATACTTGATGTTTTTAGTGTTGTCTCGCTAAAAACCTTGTCGAGTAACAAAACCCTTTGGGAAAAAATATTCTCGATCGAAGGGAAAAGAGTACAATACAGCTTCAGCTTCGAAGTAAAATATGTCGACATCATATCCTTGGATCCTCCCCCTGGTGTCGGCATCTCCCCATGATTACTTTCAGAGTTGTTCCAGACAGTTTCTTTAGTCATGTACTTTTCGAAACTGAATATCGGTAATGACTTAGAAAATAGTCTACCATATCTCCCCATGATTACGTTCGTTGGAGAAGAGATTATTGTTACTTCATAATCAACAACCTTTAGATTGTAGTTCCTTTAGCATTCATTGTTATGTTTTTCCTGGGATAAAACAAACTCATGTCAATGGTTACTTTTAAGTACATGATTACATTCATTGTACCATTCCAATGATGTTGCGTTAGCGCCGAGCTATATCTAGATAACAAGTTCCATGAGGATGTAATTTAATCGAGTATATTACTATACTAAGTACAACAATGCGTGTATTGTACTCATATACGGTAATTGCATCCCCAACACATCTTCGTCATGAAATGGTCACTTACTTACATTTGAACCTCGACTAATCATGGGAGTGCTATCAGGATGCATGTCTTTATTAAATTTCCTGACAATTTTAGACATATGCAAACTGGTGGAATGATATACCACAAGCTCAATATTCGGTCGAGCTTTCCCCAGATTCTTAATCTCAAATTCAGATTTCAAATGGCTTTTAAGGTATCTTATTATATCAAGAGTACACATCATGTTTGTACCATCGATATATGTAGCTACAATTCCAAATCAGGAACTTTCTTGTGAATGCGCAAGGAAAAATAACTTACTTGTCTATCCCCTCCAAATCAAATAGCCACTTAGACGGGTACGTATACCACATCCGCCTGATTGCTTCTATCTATAAGTGAGCGTTCTATCTAACTGTAAATGCACTATGTGGTTTAGAGTCACTTTATTTGGGTAACAAAAGGATATCAAGTACTTTTGAAAATATCTTCTATCTCTTAATTGTTTTAGAGATACGTAACAACCACATACATATGATGCATTTCAAGTCCTTTTGAAATTATCAAGCTAACTGAGTAGCCGAACATTATGAAGTTCATTACAAAACAATTACTTGGTGAGAAACCTCGCGCCACAAGGCGAGTCTTTATACTTTAATACTTCTTTATTCCCATTATGCTTTATGAAAAATTAATCATGTATGTCCAATAGGATTTACACTTGGTTGGTTAGCACTACCACACCAAATACATGTATATTTGTCAAAGAACCAAGTTCTACCTGGATTGTATAAGCCAAATATGCTATTCGTTGACATTAAGCAACAAGGAGCACGGTTCGATTTCATCTTGCTCTATTTCCTTAAGCAAGTGTATATGAAATTAATCATCAATATGCTCTCATGATCTTTTCATTGACTCGTGCGCATTCTCATAATCCATTAGGGATGTCATTGTTCTCTGGAATCATTAAACTTCTGAGCGTCCTCCCGTTTGATTCATGGACATATTCAGAGACAATCTTATAAGATGATTTCTGATGATATAAGTAAGTTGTGCCTTCCTCACCTACTTCCTCTCTAGGTGAGGATTGATCGAACCAAGTGGTCTCTCCAACTTCATTTATGGTGCCACGGTCTCAACCACACTTCCACTAAGTGTAGTTGCAACACCTTAGTATATGGTGTATATTCCTTATTGAGGATTTGTAACCTTGCAGGTAGGTATGTAGCTGGTATGTGTGATTTCATCACTTTAGTGACATCAATATACATTCTGAAAATCGATTATTCTTTCACTTCACATTTACATATGTGGAGTACAAGAATCAATATGAGATACAGTGGGAACACACCACGAGAATTCCTGTCATTCCCTTAGAAAATACTTTTTCTTATCTCCCCCTAACGACGGGAAGACCGTCTCATTAAAGTGATAACCCGCAAATCTAGCGGTAAGAGATCTCTTGCCAAAGGTTTTAAAATGCGATAATTGTTGGAAATTCTTGTCCTGCATAATCACTTAATCATTTCGATGACCCATCATAGTACGATGTGGAGTCGTAAGGGCACATATATAGTGCAACCAAAAATACGTAAGAACACAAAATGTCAGGCTTATATCCAGTTACCAACTGGTACGCAAAGAATGATTGACCAATTGTGGGTCTAAAAAGAATAACTGAAGATGCGTGTAATATTGCATATTCCCCAAGCAGTTAAAGGTAGGTTCGTATGCATAACCATGACTTAGGCACCATATGTAACCTTTAATGATAACCTTTGCGAGACCATAGGGTATAGGATGCTCTACATTGATCATATTAAACATGCAATAACCATCAACTCCTTTTGATGTATACTCTCTACAATTTACAAGGGGTGGTGATTCCTTACATGTATAATGTGTGCTTGTAGTTTTCCAAACGCAACATTAGTTGGGAACTATAACTAGTCCAAAATGTCAAAAAATCCACGAGATCCATGAGTTGCTTTAATGGTCCGCATTCTGCATGGATATTTTTCTAAATATCACCTCGTTTTCTTTGTAATATGGATTATTTACCGTTTGCATCTTAGGATGGTCTCGGTCCTATTTTACTGAAGGCTTTGTGAAATGAGATATGCTCTCTTACTTAAAAGCATAACGGGAAGGGGGGTTGTGCATCTAGTTCTTTAGAAAACACTTATTGAGAGATATGTTGTTACTTCGCATTATATCAATCTTTTTCACGTTGTCTCGTCCACTCAAACACAGTAATGTACATATGAGTCCTTTCAAAACCAAACATCATGTCACAACCAAAGTGCCTTTATGGTTATGTCAAAGTCTGTATGAGTCAACTCCCAATATTTCATCGTTGAAGTAAATATGTATTCAATAATCCAAATACTTCAGTGATTTACATTTCACTAGATTGACTCATTAGTTTCTCTAAGATATATTTCCTTCCAAATATATTAGAGACTATAAAAGATGCAATCAATTACATTCTCATCATTGTGATTTTCCATATGATATCCACTTGCAAGGGTCCCTTTTGAATTTAACAAGGTGATTATCTCTCGGTACATATAGAGCTTTTGTGACTTTTAATCTTTGTTCCATCTTGGAAACAAAATTTGAGCATTGCTTCCCTTGAAGATCCAATCATCGTAGTCACATTATAAGGAAATAGCTCAACAACTAATTTAAATTCCTTAAGAGTTTCGTGTAATAAGTGGTGTGACCTTATTACGTAACAAAAGAAAATCTATCTCATTTACTTTAGAGTGTTAGCGTTCATGAAGATGATATACTTTTCATCATAATGTACGAATGATCCTTATAAATTAAGTATTTTTGAGTATATCTCAAGTTCTTTAGAATACTTCAATCTCGTGAAAATGATATAATTTTCATTCCATAAGTGCATAAAATGAATTTAATTCTTCGCAAAAAAAAATTATTTATTTTAGCTAATGAAATATATGTCAAACTATCATGTAGACAACAATTTAGGATCAAAATATAGAATCTAACCATACAAATTCGATTGAATAAAGGTAAGAAAAAAAATGGATAAGTGTATTGACTTGGCAATTTTCTTGTTTCCATTAATCTTGATGTCTAGGGCATGGCCTTCTCCAAGAATATAGTGTGTTCGTTTTCCTTTAAACTCCCTATATCTCTTGTAGTTGACTACTAATATATGATACTTGCATTATAACGCTTGTATCATTCTCAGTAAAATGTTTATACCAAGATTTGCAATGGTATGAGTCAGAATTACATCTTTGTCCCATTATATGTAGATACATTTACTGTGTATCATTACTACCGCAGCCAGAATTACATCTCTGACTCATGGAAACTTTTGTGAGTTTCTTTCTACAAAACGTGAGGTGTGATTTTAATAACAACATGTCATTGTAAAAATTATTGACTCATTATAGTCTAACAAGTGGATTACATCCCACTTAACATTCAAGTTTGGGGGAAATGAATGTTTCGACAAACTCCCTTCAAAGCAATGCATCGTCTGAAGTTAATATGTCGCCTTGGAAATGTTGAAGGTCTGGCTTCCTCTTTGAAAGGTGTATCTTTATAAGTTGAAGATTTTTATGAAGAAAGTATTGTACTTTTGTACACAAACTTCTACATCATAGACCCTTTAGTGGTGCTTAAGTACTTTTTAGTTCAAAAGGTCAAATTAGAGTCAAATTGGTTTAGTCAAAGTATGGTCAACCATTTGGTCAAGACCCGGTCCATTGGGTTGACAAGGCCATGTTTAATGAAAATAAACATATATGGTCCATTATATATGAAATATTCAGGCCCATTGATAATAAGTGTGAAACTATTAGCATATGAGCTCAAAACATATAAAAATTGTAAAAATTCTTCTTTCAACTGTTCTGATCGACAGACAAATGCATCATAGTCCGATCATGATCAAAGTTTTCAATTATACTATACATAATGTTTCGAAAAACATATTAATATTTCAAAGACATCCAACGGCTAGATAAAACTATATTTATGACGCCGTATAACTGTTCCAATTCTGTTTCTGTGGACATAGCAGAAAATATCACGTACTTTGGAGTACGGTCCATGGTTGGATTTTTATGAAATTTTTAACGTATCTCCGTGAGGATAACATATACCACATATAAAAATTACGGAATAATCCAAAGGTTAAAATTATACAAAACTTAGGTTTTTAGACGTTGTTATAATTAGGATTTTCTAAACGAAGACAGTTTTACTAAAATCAGAATTTGGAGATTGCTTCATTTCCGATTCGATTGAAATTTTAACAGTGTAAATATAGACTAATTAGGTTGAACATACTAAATTTTCTTAAAAATCTAACGGTGATGTCTATACGTTTGATAATCATGCTTTCGTGGAACCCTAATATATACTATGAAATGAAATTTCTTTGTTCAAAAGAAATACCTGGTAACACATCCATGAAAAAAAATCAACCGATCTAATATAGCTTTGCGGTATATCTTCGTGCATGATAACGTGTTGTAGTAGAATAATAGGGGAAAAGGAAGAGGCAGAGAAGAGAAGGATTTTTATTGACTAGGTAGGGTGTATTTTTGTCGTAGGCCCTTGTGAACACATAAATCACGAAGCCATCCACGTGTTCACAAACAATATTCGCATACATTCTAATTATAGAATTGTACGTCGTATGCGTAAAGGGGATGATTATATCGATTCATCGACTCGAAGCCTTCGAGCTTGTCATTGTCTAGTCGAATATTATCATAAATAATGTTCGTATAGAGGAATAAACCGAGAATCAAGTATAAATGTAAAGCACATGAAGTTCAACGCTGAATGTAAGGTGCTGAAATGTAAATAAGACAGATTTACGTGTTTCGGCACTAAGGCCTACATCCACGTGGCTGGTGTTTCACTATGTATTGAATGATTACAAGGATAGTCGAATGACTTTAGAGTATACATAGGTCTACGAAAGTAGGGGGATTACTTACTCTTCCTATATCTCTCTCATATATTCTCCTATAATTGCTCCGGATTGGTCGACCCCTTCTCTCTTAGTGGAGAGGGGTATTTATAGGGTTGGAACGTGGGTCCCACTTCTGGGGCGCCGTTGTAATCTTATCTTCTTGTGCTTTGTGCCCATTACGCTGAGGTCTTCGGCATATGCTGCGGCCTGAGCTTGAATACGAAGGATTATCCTCGCCTCTTCCACGAGCTGATTGACACGTGTATATCTCTTTGGTATTTAATGCGGGTAGATGGATGTCTGCTCGTGTCAGACAAGTGTCTCTTTGTCTGGTCACATCTGTGTCAGCCAAACTTCCTCTCCGCCGTTTATCTGGGATCTTCCTCGGGATTGGGTGTGATAACACCCAAGGGGTATTATCTGGTGCTCCTCTGAGCCATCATACCTCTGTGATCCTATGTCCCTGACCGTCAGATCTGCTGACCGGTGGCATCTTCTGATGAGATGCTTGCTATCATGTTTTGTTATCTTGTTTTGCATGCCTTCCACGTGTCTCTTTCTTTACACGTGGTGGATGATGAAAGGTGTACATACAATTTGCCCCTCTTCTTCTGACTTGGGCGTATTTTGCAATTTAGAAGAAGAAAGGTCGTCCTACACGTTTCCCACTTTGCATTAACTTTCCCCGTAACTTCTCCTTGGTACGAGGAACAATTATTGTCTTCTCTAGCTTCATAAATAGGAAAGAGAATGTGATAAAAAACTTTTATCCTCTTCTTTTCAGTGTTCATCCTCTTCTTGTTTTCTATTCTTGTTCTTTAGTCATTTATTATCGTCATTCTTGTGAGGAAGATAACAACATTCAATTTTCTGTCTCTTTCGCTCTCGATTGTTGTTGCCCCTGTATCACAGACAACTAGCTTTTGATATCTCCGATCCTCCTTTCTTCGACTGTGGTTGGTGCTTGTCGTCCTCTTCTATACAAGTATGGGGTTTTTCATTAGCTGCTCATCATTGATTTATCTATGTATCTACCCGTTTGTTTCATGCTGCTGTATTCTTGGCTTTGTGATGAAGAACACACATATCGAAGCATATATGCTTGCCCCTGTTCTTTGTTACAACGTCTGTGAGTCTGTATTTAAGTATTATCCATGGAGTTGGATGGAGTATTTTTAGTTCTTAGGGTTTTTAATGTTTATCCGGATGAACCATCAATTATGGGTTTTTTGATCTTTAGTGATCTCCTCGTATTCTTCTCTAAACTGTTTTTGTGTTTCCTTGTAGATATGTCCAAACCCCGCCGTCTAGTCCGCCAAGATCCCCTCTGCGTCGAGATTCTGACAGATCTCCACTTGGGGAAGGTCCTTACAAGTCTTCGCAATCGGATCCTCGGGGTCATAGGGTTTCACCTTCCTCTGGTGCGAAGGTTGTGCCTACTAAGAAAGGTGATGTGCCGAAGGGTCCTTCTAGATCTAGGTATGCTGTTAACCGCGCCCCTTCTCGTACTCGTGAAGATTCTAGGAGTACGCAATCTCCTCCTCGTGATGACTCTAGGAGTACGCGGGCTCCTCGTCCTCGTACTGAAACACTGGATGTTCCGCCCCTTCGTTCAATGGCTCCTCCTTCAGTGCCTCCGCAGAAATCTTTTCCGCCTCCTCCCGCGGTTTCTTTCAAAGGAAAGTACTCCAAGGGTACTATGTTGAGAGATGATCCGTCTAAAAATCTTCCTTCTAAAAGGAAAGCTTCGGAATTGAGTCCTACTTCTGATTCCGCAGACGCAGAAGAAACTGTCCCCGTGATACGCAGCATTTCAGTTGGTAAGAAGAAAGTCATTTTCAAGCATATTGATCTTGAGATGTTCAAGGAAAAACATGAACTTCAAGCTTTTGAGGTTCGCTTCTATGCCCCTGACGATGATATCACTTACGAGCTCCTTGCTAAGTATCAGTTTGACGAGTTTTATCTGTTGACTACGGTTGGAGCCTTCGAGGCGGGTCTCATGTTGAGCTTATATAAGTCGGGTGACTCCTTTTATTATGACGTGTTGGCTAGTCGCGAAGGCTCTTCCACGAACACTCATAATCGTTCTGTGTCACAACTATCTGGGAATTATCTTCGTTCACTGAAGGAATGTTACCTGCGAAGCAAGGGAGAGACTATGATGACCTGCTATGTTCCAAATCCTGCTGAGAGAGAGTGGTACACTCCTCGGAATTTTAACAGTTCTTTTGGGGATTATGTCAACAGTAGAAACCGTAAGACGTGGAGTGTTAGTCTTCGTAATATTGCTGCTCCCCGTGGTGAAATTCGTCTTTTGAGTGAGGTGAGTGATGCCAAGCTGAAGTATGTTCCTGGTACTGAGGGATCTGCTAAACGGAAACTCTTTCCTGCTCGTGAAAGGATTAAGCGTGACCATAATTATGAATGGCATGCTACTGTTATTGAGGTAGTTGGTCCTTGGGCTTATGGATGGATTCCGGGTCCGCGCGGTTGGCGTCCTTCTGAAAATAGCAAGCCTCGTGAAACTCCTCCTTCTCGTTATGGAGATTTCTGTCCTTGGCGTCCGAATTTCGCGGGCATGAATTTTCCTTATGCTCTTGATGTCGTTGATGGAGATGAGGAGGAGGGTTCTGGTGCTACCCATCCAACAAAGAGTGATGATGCTGCCAAAGTATAGTTTCTTCTTATATTCTCTATTTTATTTGCCCCTTTTTCCTTGCTTGAAATAATTTTAATTTTTGAAGTGAGGGAAAAAATGAGCCTTTGTGGGGATGTGTACTGGTTTGTAGGTGTCGAAGAAGAAGAAACTTGGACCCAAAAAATCTTCTATTGTGGTTACCGGTGAGGCTGAGGTTTATGAGGAGGTTACGAGTCCTGTAAACGAAGGGTATGCTGAGGATGAAGAAATGTCCGATGGAGAAGAGCGTACCGACACTTCTCACCCTGATGAAGAAGGTGGTAATGGTGAAGAAGAAGTTGTCGCGGGTGGTGATGGTGAGTCTGAGGGTAGTATTACCGTTGGTGGTACTGGAGGGGGTGGATCTGCCCCTGTTGGCGATGATATTGTTAGTGTGGGTACTCTGCCCGTTATTTCCCCTGAATTTTCTTTCGGTAGGATATACTCCGCGGGGGAATCCTTTGATGTGAATGCTGCCATAGGTCTTGCCGAAGACTTCTCATTGTTTTCCCCAAATGATGATTGGGATGTGCTTGGGGATATTGGTAAAGAAGATGCCACCGGTCAGCAGGCTGAAAACGCCGGTGGTCATACTGAGGCTGGTGATGTCGAGACTTGCGTGAGTGAGGGGAGAACAGCCAAAGGGAAGTCTGCGGTTGAATCTCCTTCAGAGTATTTCCCTTACTCGCTAATACCTGAAGGCGAAGATGCCATTTTGGCTTGGATTAAGAAGAAAAATCTGATGTTCGTCCCCAACCCTTCCCTAGTGGTCCCCGATGAGAAGAATTCTGACGCTTATACTCGTCAGATGATGCAAGTGTCTTCTGAAGTCCGCGTTGCTGAGATGTGGGAGAATAATCTGAGAGATTCAGAAGCTAACCTTAGTGGTTGACCCTCCCTCCTATGTTGCTGATATGATGGCCATAGCATGGGTACCAATACGGTTTTCCCCAGCAGCGTGTCTTAGAGGTAAATCCTTGTACTGATTCCTCATGATTCGAACATTGTATTCTTCGTGATATCGATCCCTTGGTATAATAATGTTTGTGTTTGTGACATAGATGATGAGGAGCGAACATTGTAACCATGTTCTATACCAATTCTTAAAGCAAAGTCTTTAAAGTTGGAGGCAAGCTTCGTCATAGAGAAGAGAACTATCTGCGGCGAGATGGAAATAATGAACTGAGGGTCGCCTGAAGGAAAAAGCGGCTGGGTAACCTGAGGAGAGTCTCGTTCAGAACTTGCTATAGTCCGCAACGAATTGGAGCAGCTCGCAGAAATGTCGTCCCTCACAGGTTCGTTTTTATTGGTCTTTACTCCTCGTGATTCCCTATTGTACTTTGGTGTTCTGTCTCTCCCCACCCTATCTTCAGTGGGTGGAGTCCCCGAGCTCATATGGCTTCGGAAAGAAAGGGAACGACAGAAATCCCGCATTGCAGAGTTGGTGGGTAAGTTGAAAAGCGAAGCCGTAAAGTGGAATGCTCGTGCTGATGAGCACAACGCCTTAACAGCTGAGTGGCGTGAAAAGCGAACACTGATGGTTGATATGCAAAATAAGTACAATCATGACCGTTGTCTGTTTAATGGTACGCTGCTATGGACGCGTGACAACCTGCGTGATGCTCGAGACATGCTTCGGACTTAGAGGCTAGAGTGCGCTTTTTGGAAGGAGAGTTACAACAGGCTCGTTCTTTCTTAGGCCCCGGGGTTAGGGATAGTATGCTGCGTCTTTCCGAGGAAAGAGATAATGCTAGGGCGAGGTTGGTGCTCTTAGTAAAGCCCTAGCAGCGTCTCGAGCTGATGTTGCTCGCCAAGTGGAGTCTGAAAGAGATCTTGAAGTGAATGTGTATCGACTCCATAAAAGGATGGGGGAGATGAATGACGAAGTCAACCATCTTCGTCACTTGGATTCAATGAAGCAGGTAGACTTAGACGCGAGTCAATTTGCTCTTACGAACCTTCAAACGGATTATAAACTATCCGACGAATATGACTTTCTTGATGAGGCTCGGGACGCAGTTGTTAATGAGTATGAAGAGGCTTCGGCTAATGTCGAAGGTATAACCTCGTTTTATCGAGTGTGATTCTGTTATTTCTTCGTTTTAACCCCTTGGTATTTCTTGTTTTCAGCACTCGAGGGACAGCTTCACGCAGCAAATGATGAGCTTAAAAAACTCAATCTGCCTTAGTGCAGCAGGAAGGACAAGCCAACTATTTCAAAGGGTTGGCCGCGTCTCGTGAGGAAGCAGCGGAGATTGCCTCCAAAGAGGCGGAACGCCTATCTGCATTGCTGTCTCAGGCCAACCAGCGGACCGCTGTTATCACTTATAAAGCTCGATGTCAGTTGGCTGAAGAGACCAACAAAGTCCTAGATAAGATTGAACTTGATCTTAAAGTCGAACATGGTCTTGTCAAGAATTATCCGCGTCGTCCCCTTCCCGCGCCCTTGCCTGGTTCTTCTGGGCCTCTTCAGGTGGTAGCGTACCTTCATCTCGCAGAGACAACCCTGTTGATGGAGCTGTATCGTCCAAGTAGATTTTTTTATTAGTCATAGAAAGTTGATCCTTGTTGATTATATAATTTCGGATCATTTTTTGATGTGTTTCCTGCTTTATCTTATTTGCTGAATCTTGTAATCAACTCTTTATGAAATGGATCATCCTTTTGGCATACCTGCGTTATCAATTCATCTTTATTTTAAGTATTGTGAAGTGTTAAACTAGAAATAACTTGCTTTGTAAAAAGTTGAGAGTGTTTGGGTGCGACACCGAAGGTAAATACCTTCGTGATCGTCTTGAGACCTGTCACCCCGCTGGCGAATCCTGGGCCAGAGGATTCCCAAACGGTGGGGGCCGAGGCAGCGTTCTAGGATATGGAATGCTTATTTGAAATATTTACATGCACCCATTCCGTCGACCCGCTGCCTTAAAATTGGTTGGGTATCTCTTTCTGCTGGGTGCCTTCCCCCTGGTCTTACACTCATAGACACTGATAGGGGAGCCCTGAGAGATTGTAGATTAACTACTTTCCCCAATATTGTTAATTTATTATGTAATGTACATGCGTTCATCCAGCGGGCCTTTTGACCATTTCGTTTGCTTGAAGATTTCCCAAAAAGTTTGTTTGATTGATAGGTTGAGGCCTGCTACTCCTCGTCCAGAGATAGAAACATGTAAAGCGGTTACGCTGCCTTCTTCTTCTGGTATTCTTCACGCAGATGCAAAGCTGCGCTTCCTATGGGTAGTACGGTTTGAGCCATTTAGCATTCCAAGGGTGCCGGAGGACCTCGCCTTTCAGATTGCGAAGATAGTAGGAACCGTTTCCCGCAATGTCGTGTATTATAAAAGGTCCTCCCCATGTAGGTGCTAACTTTCCCCATTTCTTCTCTCGTTGATACTGCGGGATTGTTCTTAGCACATACTGCCCTTCTACAAAATTTCGAAGCTTAACCTTTTTGTTGTACTCTCTCGCTAGTCTCCGTTGATAATTTTCCATCTTTTGCAATGCTGCTTCCCTCCTTCTTCCAGGTCGTCCAGTCTCTCTAACATCATGTCTGTTGTGAGATTTTTCTCCCATGCTTCGGTCTTTGTGGTTGGCATGAGGATCTCTGTTGGGATGACTGCTTCAGCTCCATAAGTGAGGAGAAATGGGGACTCCCCAGTGGCAGATCTTCGTGTTGTCCTGTATGCCCATAATACATTGTGTAGCTGTTCACACCATCGCCCCTTGTGTTCGTCTAATTGCTTTTTGAGGATAAGGGCGAGGGTCTTGTTAGTAGCTTCCGCTTGTCCGTTGCTTTGAGGGTATATGGGGGTGGACTTGTTTTTCCTTATTTTGAAAGTGTCGAAGAGCATGTCTATGTTTTTCCCCTGTAATTGTTTACCATTATCGGACACGATTTCCGCTGGTATGCCGAACCTGCAAATAATGTTTTGGAATATGAAAGTAAACACGTCCACGTCTCTGATCCTGGCTAAGGCTTTGGCTTCCACCCATTTACTGAAGTAGTCCGTGGCTACTATCAAAAGTCGTCTTTTCCATGATCCTTCGATGAAAGTCCCAAACGATATCTATGCCCCATTTTGCAAATGGCCACGGAATATCCACAGAGTTCAACGTTGTTGCTGGTGTGTGTATCTTTTTGGCGAAACGCTGACATTCTTCACATCTTCGGGACATTCTTGCAGCATCTTGTATCATTGTGGGCCAGTAATATCCTTGCATTTTTGCTTTGTCGGCTAGTGATCTCATGCCGCTATGATTCCCTGCGTCACCGTAATGGATGTCGTTTAGAATTCGATTCCCCTCTTTCCTGGATAAGTAACGTAGTAATGGTCCGAGGAAAGATTTCTTGTACATGATCCCATCCCAAAGATCATATCTTCCTACTTTGGAGAGTATTTTCCTGGTTTGTTTGTGATCCGCGGGTAAGGTTTCATCCTTGAGAAACGCATGGATCATCATTCTCCAATCATCTTCGTTGTTGAAATCTTCGTCTTGATTTGCTCTTGACAGGATATCTTCTTCGTCAAAATCGTCACGTATGTCTTCTCCCACCTGATCTTCGATATTTTCTTCCACTGTATCTTGATTTGTATCAAAGGAAAATTATGATGCAATCGAAGGCTCGTATACCCTTGTTATTTTGATAGCTTCGATACTCTTGTTCTTCAGCATGGATGATATATATGCTAGGGCATCCGCGTGCCTGAGATCCCTTCTGCATAAGTGCCGGAACTTGATGTTCGGATTTTGTGATGCCAATGTTTGGACCAAGGCCATGTAAGCTAAGAGGGTGTCGTCGTACACATTGTATTCGAGACCTATTTGTCGTATGACAAGCTGCAAATCACTTGTCAGTCTTACATCAGTTACCCCCATCTCTATTATTAAGAGGAGGGCATGTACGACTGCCTCGTATTCGACGATGTTGTTAGTATGCTCTTTGAATTCTAACCTGAGTGTCTGTACGATCTTTTCTCTAGTTGGGGTGGTGATGACAATGCCTATTCCTGCCCCTTCCTTATTTTTGGAACCATCAACAAAGACTTCCCATTGTCTTTGACTCGCGAGTTCGAGGACATCAACTGGATCCTTGCTTTCCTCGTCGGCTTCTGGTATTCCCCTAATCTCTTCATCGTTGTCCAGGGGGAGGTCTACTAAGAAATCCGCCAAAACTTGGGATTTTTGGGAATGTTAAATTTCATGAATGATGTTGCATTGGTCTAGGTGGGTGTTCCACTTGGCTATTCTACCTACTTTTCCCGCGCTTTTGAGGACTGCTTCCAGTGGTGCTTTGCATGGGACGCGGATGAAGTGAGTTAGGAAATAGGTTCTCAGCTTTTGAGTAGCCCATACTAATGCCAGGATGAGTTGTTCGATCTTCGTGTAATTCCTTTCCGCAGAATTGGGGGTCTTGCTGACATAATAGATAGGTTGTTCTATCTTTGTATTGGTTTTGACCAACACTGCGCTAACTGCGTCTTCTGTCGCTGCTATGTACAATGCCAAAACCTCATCAGGATCAGGCTTCTGCAGGATTGGAATTGAAGCCAGGTGTTCCTTGATTCTTTTGAAGGCTTCTTCGCATTCTGCGGTCCATTCAAACTAACTCCCTTTTTTGAGAATATTGAAAAAATGTTTGCATTTGTCCGAGGATCGGGCAATAAATTTGCCCAAGGCTGCTAAGGACCCATTGAGCTTTTGCACTTCTTTTAAATTCTTCGGAGATGGTATTTCCACTATGGCATGAATCTTCGCAGGGTCTACCTCAATACCCCTTTTTGTTACCAGATATCCGAGGAATTTCCCTGAGGTGACACCGAAAGTGCATTTTTCTGGATTTACTTTCATGTGATGTTTCCTCATTGCTTCGAAAATATATCTCAGGTCCTGGTGGTGATCTTTGCGCAGCCTACTTTTGACGAGCATGTCATAAACATAGACTTCTAGGGTACTACCAATCCATGGACTGAAGATAGCATCGACCATTCTTTGGTACGTTGCCCCTGCGTTTCGAAGTCCAAAGGGCATTCTAGTGTAGCAATAAAGGCCATACGGGGTGTAGAACGCTTGTGTAGTTGATCTTCTTCTGCCAGGGCTACTTGGTTGTAACCAGAATATCCGTCCATGAATGACAGCTCTTCGTACCCTTCCACTGCTTCAACCAGTTGATCTATGCTCGGTAGGGGATAACTATCTTTTGGACATGCCTTGTTGAGGTTAGTAAAGTCGATGCATATCCTAACCCCTCCATTTTTATTAAGAACGACGACCATGTTGGAGATCCATGTAGGGTATTTGACTTCCTTGATGAAGCCTGCTTCTAGCAGTTTCCGAAGTTCTTTTTCTACTTCCTTATGATACTCTGATGCAACTTTTCTTATTTTCTGCCTGAAAGGTGGCGTGCATGGTTTGATGCGCAGCTCGTGTTGGATTATTTTCGGATCAATCCCCGGCATGTCTCCTAATTTCCAGGCGAATACATCCGCGTATTCTTTAAGAAATTTGGTTAAGGAATCTTCTCTTTTTTCGTCCATTATGGTCCCTACTTTGATCATCTTCGGGTTTTCTTCCGTTCCTATGTTGATTTCTTTTACGGGCTCCACTGGTGTGAACACCGGCTTCGGGTCCCCAAGGACTGGGACGTTCTTTAATTGCTATTTGGTATGTTTCTGTCCTTCGTTGGCTGCTGAAGTACTTTCCTCTGTGTTAAGGACATTATCATCCTTTGTCAAGCCCTTCCTTGTGGTTTCCTTGAGGAACAGGTCTATGGCCTTTTCTTTCGCAGCTTCTTTATTTTTGATCCTTCGGGTTTTTCGCTGCTCTTCATGTTCGTTGTTGATACGATCCTGAGTGGTCTGGCACTCTTTTGCAGAGACCCGATCTCCCTTGATTTCAATCACTCCCTCGGGTGTAGGGAACCTGAGATATTGGTAGTAAGTTGCTGCCACTCCCTTGAGTTTATGTACCCATTTTCGTCCAATAATGGCGTTATAGAGGGATGGGCCGTCAACCACGCTGAATCGTGTTTCTACTTTCATGGGCCCGGCGTCCACCTGCAACACGATGTCTCCCAATGGCTTTGTGGGCGCTCCGTTGAACCCGTAGATGGTGTAATAAGAGGTAATCAGATGTTCATCATGGAGCTTCATCCGTTTGAAGGCGTCGTAGAATAGAACGTTGACTGAGCTTCCCCCGTCGATGAGGATCTTTTTGAGGTTACATCCGGCCACTAGTAGTGTGAGGACCAAGGGATCGTTATGGTCTTCCATATCTTCTTCGATATCTTCAGTATCGAAGATGATAGGTGCGTCCATCCAATCTTCGTGCTCGTCCACCTCTACGCCATCAATCTTATATAATTCGCAGTGGTCTTCGAATTGCTTTCGTAGCCTCTTTCCTATCTGCGCTGTAAGTGAGGGCCCTGCGGCTTCGGAACACGAGATGGTGTTGATTGTGCGGTTTCCCTCTGGAAGTTGGACTTGCTTGGTTCTTTTGTATCTGTCCTCGGTGACCTCCTTTCATATGTATTGCTTGAGTTCGCCAGCATCAATCAATTTTTGGATCATTATTTTGAGGTTTTTGCATTTCTCGGTCTGGTGTCCATTGAAGCAATGATACTCACAGTAATCTTTAGACTTCTCGGTTCTTGGGGGTTGTTTTCCCTTAGACCACGACCACTCCAAATTTTCCCTTCCTTTGATTTCTCGCAAGATCCGAGCGTAGCTAGCATTGAGCTTCGTGTAAACATGATCTTCGAATTTTCGATCGTCTTTTCGTCGTTCATTTCTTCGTTCCTTCCTATCTTCGTGAGGTCGTTCCACTGAGCTATTTCTTTTAGACCCGCTGGTTTGTTCTGCGGAATTGGTACGGTGAGACCTCTGCGTTTGTGCCCTCGGGTTCTCACGCTGGATTTCTTCAAGATGATCATACTTCTCAATAATTATTCGAAGATCTCCTTCTGTCTTAGGTACGCTGATAGACACATTTTTGTGTCTAATTTGATCTCAATACTATATATTGTTGGAACTCGATTTTGTACAAATTTTGTTATTTTATGTATTTGTAGGTATTTTTTGGAAATAAATATTTTTGGAAAATTCGGCTCGAAAAGTTGATTTTGGCACCCGGAGGACAAGTGTTATTCGGACTCTCGCTTTTGGATAAGGGGTAACCTAATTACTAAGGGGCACCCCCAGGTCACCCCCAAGGCAGCTTCTATTCGCACCCCAGTTCTGGTTAGGGGGAGGACACCCTTTCTTCACGATTCAAAAAATGGCGGGAAAATCTTATGCCATGCACACTTCACTGGCAGTTTAGGGTTCGATCTTGTGTGGGCTTTGAGCGAGATTCAATCGCTGGAAATGATTGGGATGGACCTAATATAGCCCAACAGGCTTGGTACAATGAATTGGATTGAAAAACTTGGGCCAGAAATCAGAGTTTGGAAGTAAACAGGGGACCGAGATATTTTTAATTACGGAAGCTGTGTGAAGATTGGGAGAAGATATTTGGGAAGATATTCTCTCATGATATTATACGAACAATTTAAGACAATCCAGAGACGCGTAGAAGAGTTAAACAGGGAAGAAAGTCCCATATCCTGCATCAAATACAAAGAAATTATTCCCGACGTTAATGGAGATTTCGGGGAGTTATTGTGAAGATTTGAAGGCATTAAGCAGTATATAAAGGCTCTTTGGGTCTACTAGAGAGGCGGTCGAGAGTTTTGGGGAGGTTTGGAGGCGAGCAGAGAGGCGTAGGAGGAGTTGCAGAGAAGTTACCTGCTGCTGCTGCTGCTGCCATTAACACGCCTGAAGAACACGAAGAACGGACCTGCCAGAGCAGTCGTTCTTAAACAGTGACAGCGACAGCGGCTCGTGGGTCGTAGTGTGGGTCTTAAAAGGCTACAACAACAGTTTATCTTTTTATCGTTCTTCCTTTTGTAACGGTGAACAGCGCCTTTGCAACAGTTATTTCTGTTGCAATTTTTCTGTTCACTTGTTTTACTCCCTTTAATCAACTTTTTGAGCTTAATACGTGTATTTTGAGATTATGATTAATATGAGGAGCTAAAACCCAACACTGGGGTGATGGAGAAAGCCTTATTTCACACTTGGGTAATTATATTTAATTCTTCTCATGACTTTTGCACTAATTTTAATTGAAATTATGATTTGAAAAAATTGGTTGTCATTTGATTTGATGCGGCATGCTTAGCTTAGATGATTTGATGCCTCATGCTTAACATTTACATCTAATATTTGGAGAATTTATCTTGGCAAAAATAAGAGTCAATATATTTTATATATTTACTGAGCTATAATTGTTAAAAGAATCATTATTTGAACCTTAAGAAATGAATTCGGTGGAATCCTAAACCCCAGTACCTCTTGCACCATTGTTAATATCTTTGTGTATATAATTTTTATAAATCTAAAAATCCATTACCTTCACAATTCCGAGAGTTTGAACCTTTATTACTACAACCACACGAAAATTTTTAAATCATTTTGGCGCCGCCGACGCGGAATTGTGTTTAGGTAGAATTTTATTTTTTTAGATTTATTTTTCTTTGTTCTTTTTTACGTTCTTTGGGTATTTGTCTATGTGATACAGGTTTAGAGGCTTGGATCGAAAAGAAAAAAGAAGAAGAAGTTGTCAAAGATTTTTGGCGATTTCATAAAGACTAGGAGCAAAACTTAAAGCAAAAAAGAACGGAAAGAAGACAAAGGACTTTTTTTTATTATAATTTTTTTTTTTTTTAGATATTTTTTTTAGAAACTGTAATTAAAGTTTTTATTTTTGTAATCTTTTATTTTTGGACATTATTTTTTTTTTCCCGGACATTGAACACTGGACATTTTTTTTAAAACCCTACGGAAGGGTTATATAATTAAAAAAAATATATTATATAAACTGTGTGCAGGGAAGGACGACGATTACTATATCATCTCGGCCCCTCGGGTTCGTACACGACATAGGAGTCGTGGCCCGAGTCGACGAAAACGGTTCATCGCCCGTCTGGTACGGGAGGTAAGTCCAATCGAAACACCCGCGAATCTCCTGCAAGCGGGTTACTGTCTGCCTTAAGGTGATAATTGTTTGAGGACAAACCGGACTGTCTTTATTTTCCTAGTAAAGGGAAAGGCCTGGCCAATACAAGATAAGGGTTCGGATTTCATCACCGCTCCCTTCTTGCCCGCCTTAGGAAAACGAAACCTAACGCGAACCTAAGCTTAAAATTTGGAATAGAACGAGACCGATAGGGTAACGAGCTTAATAGGAAACTCGTTCGAAAAATATTGGTTGCTCTTTAAGCACACTCCAAAGTTCATGATGGTTTCTGTGAGTTGAATGCGTGACTGCGCCGCCTTGTGATAGCGGTGAGGCCTTGGGTATCAAAGCTCTACTAAGCTTCCCTCGCCTCTATTCAACTTACTTTGACTCAGATTGATTCCATAGGGGTTTGCTCAAATTGCAACGAATTCCATTTCGAAAGATAGAAGCTGGTCTATAAACAATCTAAGTGGAGCCATCATGCTTTTTGTTTGCTAGAAATCTTTAGGTTTGTTTTGGTGGAGTCGAGTCGGCCTTGTTTGTGATTGTGTAGAATTCCCTTGCAATTAAGAATGTCGAACTGGTATGATAGAAGCCAATACAATGAGTATCGACCTGAATTTGAATATGGACATCATCAGTTTTATGACCATGGTGAGAATAGTAGTTGGGAATGCCAACCTTTTCAAGGTTATGCTTCATACCATAGTGAGCCCAATTACTATCCACACACGAATTGGTCTTACGAGCAAGAAAATCAGGAATATTATAGTACTAGTCATGCGTTTTCGGAAAATTACTTAAAAACTAGTCCTGATTATGACATTTCTAAACCTGTTCAATCTCTAGAAGAAACCTACCAACAAATTCGAAGGGAGTATGAACGTGCAGTTAGTTCAAGAGAAGAGAGTACACAACGGTCTAAGATATTCAATGAGACTTGTGAAAGTATAAGTGTTACGCTCAGTGAAATTCAATCACGTTTAGAGGAAGAAAATGAACAGTTAGCTAATGCTGCTCGAAATAATCTAAATTTCCAAAATAGTGTTTCCAATTCTACCCTTGATATCAATAGTGAATATTTGCCTAATTTAGAGGACGAGGTTAGAATAAAAGACACTACTTATTTAGATAAGGTTCAATCATTTTCGTACTATGATGATGAGGATAGCAGTAATGAAGAATCCGAAATATGTAGGCATAGTGATCAGGAGTCTAGTAATCCAATTGAGTTGTATAGTGATTATATTATTTCTAGTTTAAATCCAAATAATTTTTATGATTATTCACCTATTCAAAAGGACGAGGATTTGATTAGGGATACCACCGTTTTAGACGATGTAGTTTTTCCTTTTGATTACGAAGCCGATAGTGGTTTAGAGGAACGGGTTTATTCCGAAAATGCTGTTTTAGAGTCTAGCGACTTAGAAACAATAGTATTAGATGAAGAAGATATACCCGTAGAGATGAGTAAAGATGCACTACCTGATAATAACTTAGAAGAATCTCTTGATTATTTTAAGGACTCTGAAGATACGGAAATTCAAGAAATAATTAGAGGTCTATCTAGAGACACTGAAAACTCTAAGTTTGGGGGTGATTATCACTTCCCTAGTGCCTTACCTTTAACTCTCAGAAAGTCCCCACACTTAGGACTTGATATCTGTGCCTCGACCATTTTACAAGATTACCTTCATACTCGTTTTCCCGAGCCTAATGATGTCCATGAAGGAGTTCAGTTATTAGAAACCCATCCTCTGGTTGATGTGGTTTGCGTAGGCTATGATACCCAGATTGACTTTGTTTTCCCACCAAATAGTTTTCTTCCAACTGTGGGAACGTTTATATTCCAAACGTGTCGAATATTAAGTTGTGAGACTAGACCTAAATGCTTTAGGAAATTAGAATCGACACATTTGCTTAAGAATGACCACTACTCTCACTGTGGTCAATTATATAAGTCAAACCTGATTGACTTAAAGGATCCTCAGTTATTTAGGTTATTATTATTTTGTGATTCTAAGTTCTTATTTGAGTTTTTCCAGACTCTAGGACCTAATAATTTGGATCCAACCTATGAGGAAATGCATCCGAGGAAAATATTTTATTTAGACCCTTTCATAGAACCTGAACCTGAACCTGAACCGCAATTAGATATAAATATCTTAATCAGGAAACTAGATAAGGGCATGTTATTCTTGTTCACTTTTTTGGGTTATTGTAGTTTCCTTTGGTCAGCTCTTTTTCGTTTTGAAGACCCACAATTATTTTGACTGTTACTTTATGGTTCGAGTTGACTAATCCTTTCCTAAGTCTGGCTGAAGACTTTAAACTTAGCACTTCTTGGGAGGTAACCCAATATTCTTGCAACATGGTAATATCCTTCCTTAACTCTTTTGCTTCAAATAGTAACAGTTTCTCCTTGTTCATGCTTTTAGTTTCATCTTTAGAACATTGAGGACAATGTTAGATTTAAGTTTGGGGGTATGGGAGAAACTTTTTAGTTGCAATAAATAAACTCCAAAGCCTAGAAATTTATGCCTATTAAGGATAGCACTAACCAATCTAAGTGGATGGAAACATTTTTGTTTTAGGAGTTGAGGAACCAATCTGACTAGATGGAAACATCTATAGAGTCTATTCATAAAAGCACAGAGCTCAGGTGTTAGAAATAACATGATAGTTTCGCCATATCTCGTCGAGTCCTTTTCACTTTCTATTTTTTCTTTTATTTCAAGTGATTTGGTGGGGCACACGATTCAAGTTGTTACCTTTGCTAGAATGAAATAGAGTGACTGAGTTACCCAAAAAAAAAAAAAAAAAAAAGACCGGACCAGTTAGACCAATCGGAATAAGTATTAACACTTGGATAGCAATATGCGTGTGTTCTCCCTGTTTCCGTCGCCTAAGCAAGCGTGGAATGCAGGACCCGTGGGAACTATCGTGTAATCTGCTGACAAGAAGCATGCGCTTGGATCAAAAAGATCTATTCATGTCGTTAAGTTAAAAAAAAAAAAAAAAAAGGGTTATTGTTATTTGTAGTCAACTGCTGGTTCCCTTGTATTTGCCAGTTTGTTGATCTAGATTTAAGTTATTGACCACGGGTTCCCTTGTATATGCCAGTGTGTTAATATTAGTCAGACCGGTATCTCAGTCATTTAGGTTAGGTTCATCTTGGCAGAGGCCTTCAGACAGATATGGGAAACACCGTTCACTTTTCAACCATCTACATTTTTCTTTTTCCATCTTCTTAATCTTTTCATGTGATTAGTCTGACTCCGAGTATGATGTCCATCGTGAAACTATCTTAGTAGAGCTCTGTCACTTATATGAATTTTAGTATGCTTGAGTGCAAACTCGTGTACAGCAATTGGAATTTCGCATCAGGGTTCTTCCTCTTAAAGTCAATAATTGTATGCCAACCAAGGAGGTTCTTTAGTGCTTTCCAAGGTTCTGCGTAGATAGCTAGGGTCTGGAGTATTGGTTTTTTTGGGTACACCTCTGATAAACCCACCCGAGATTAACTCGGTCACTTTCAAGAATAAATTTTGCTCGAGGACTAGCAAATAATAAGTTTGGGGGTATTTGATAGACACATTTTTGTGTCTAATTTGATCTCAATACTATATATTGTTGGCACTCGATTTTGTACTAATTTTGTTATTTTATGTATTTGTAGGTATTTTTTGGAAATAAATATTTTTGGAAAATTCGGCTCGAAAAGTTGATTTTGGCACCCGGAGGACAAGTGTTATTCGGACTCTAGCTTTTGGATAAGGGGTAACCTAATTACTAAGGGGCACCCCCAGGTCACCCCCAAGGCAGCTGCTATTCGCACCCCAGTTCTGGTTAGGGGGAGGACACCCTTTCTTCACGATTCAAAAAATGGCGGGAAAATCTTATGCCATGCACACTTCACTGGCAGTTTAGGGTTCGATCTTGTGTGGGCTTTGAGCGAGATTCAATCGCTGGAAATGATTGGGATGGACCTAATATAGCCTAACAGGCTTGGTACAATGAATTGGATTGAAAAACTTGGGCCAGAAATCCGAGTTTGGAAGTAAACAGGGGACCGAGATATTTTTAATTACGGAAGCTGTGTGAAGATTGGGAGAAGATATTTGGGAAGATATTCTCTCATGATCTTATACGAACAATTTAAGACAA
Organism: Papaver somniferum; assembly: GCF_003573695.1. Classification (NCBI taxonomy): domain Eukaryota; kingdom Viridiplantae; phylum Streptophyta; class Magnoliopsida; order Ranunculales; family Papaveraceae; genus Papaver; species Papaver somniferum. The sequence continues at coordinate 77,334,155 of NC_039359.1, read as the reverse complement.
TCCAGAGACGCGTAGAAGAGTTAAACAGGGAAGAAAATCCCATATCCTGCATCAAATACAAAGAAAATATTCCCGACGTTAATGGAGATTTCGGGGAGTTATTGTGAAGATTTGAAGGCATTAAACAGTATATAAAGGCTCTTTGGGTCTACTAGAGAGGCGGTCGAGAGTTTTGGGGAGGTTTGGAGGCGAGCAGAGAGGCGCAGGAGGAGTTGCAGAGAAGTTACCTGTTGCTGCTGCTGCTGCCATTAACACGCCTGAAGAACACGAAGAACGGACCTGCCAGAGCAGTCGTTCTTAAACAGTGACAGCGACAGCGGCTCGTGGGTCGTAGTGTGGGTCTTAAAAGGCTACAACAACAGTTTATCTTTTTATCGTTCTTCCTTTTGTAACGGTGAACAGCGCCTTTGCAACAGTTATTTCTGTTGCAATTTTTCTGTTCACTTGTTTTACTCCCTTTAATCAACTTTTTGAGCTTAATACGTGTATTTTGAGATTATGATTAATATGAGGAGCTAAACCCCAACACTGGGGTGATGGAGAAAGCCTTATTTCACACTTGGGTAATTATATTTAATTCTTCTCATGACTTTTGCACTAATTTTAATTGAAATTATGATTTGAAAAAATTAGTTGTCATTTGATTTGATGCGGCATGCTTAGCTTAGATGATTTGATGCCTCATGCTTAACATTTACATCTAATATTTGGAGAATTTATCTTGGCAAAAATAAGAGTCAATATATTTTATATATTTACTGAGCTATAATTGTTAAAAGAATCATTATTTGAACCTTAAGAAATGAATTCGGTGGAATCCTAAACCCCAGTACCTCTTGCACCATTGTTAATATCTTTGTGTATATAATTTTTATAAATCTAAAAATCCATTACCTTCACAAGTCCGAGAGTTTGAACCTTTATTACTACAACCACACGAAAATTTTTAAATCATATGCTTCTGTGGATCTCAACAAATAGTGGACTCATTCGGTCTAATCCCCACTTGTAGCAGTTGACGCTTACTACGGGATCCACACTCCCTATGGATTGGCAGATCTTGTGCCATCTGTTGGTGTATTCCATCGTGTTCTCCTTGTAACCAGTTGCCAGAGAAAAAACTTTATCCATTCCAGTGTTGACAGCTTTTTTTGTACATGTAGGTTCTCAAGAATTTCTCTATGAGTTGATCGTAGGAGTTGATGGAATCCGGTGGCAGGTTGTCAAACTAAGACAAAGCCGATCCCTTCAGACTTGATGGGAAATACCTACAGAGGACGACGTCGTTTTGACTCCATTGGGCTAAGATACGATTATAATACCGGATATGTGCCGTGGGATCACTGGATCCGTGATAGCATTCAAAAGTTGGGACAGGGCACTTTAACGGAATGGGGGTATTTTCCAGGCGATGAGTTAGGGGTGTGGAGTTAGCTTCTTTCATCACCTCTTCAAGCCTTCCTCCGCCTTGTCTGGCTTTTAACTACCTGATCTCAGCCATCATCCCATCACGCATCTCCTCCATTGCGCGGTAATCTCGCATGTTCTCATGCTCAGTTGAGTGTTTCTTTCTTCGAACTTCACTGTCATAATAGTCTAAGTCTTCGGCGGCATATTCCGGATCGGATGCACTGCTTCCCCTGGCGGCGTTTGCTAGGATGATTCTTCGGTCTCGATTAGACTCTGGTGTTTTAGAATTTGCTTCGTCCAGTTGTTGGCTAGTCTTCGTGCTTTGGGCAATCCTATCTTTCAAGTCTTGGTTCTCCCTGGCCAGAAGAGCTACGGCATCTGCGTAGACCTGCTGGCTCTTTTTCAATTCTTCGAGCTCTACCATCAGTCGGTGGGACTGGTTTGATCCTTGATTGGGAGTTCCGGCTTGTACCCCTACGGACATAGTTCCCCCTTCGTCTATTGTGTGTATTAAGGGTGGCATAGGATCAGCTTTAATTGTTGGTATCTCCAAGTTTGGTCCCCTCGGTTGAGCTTCCACCTGCGGTACTAAAACCACAGGTATGGTTTGATTCTGACCGTTGGTTGACGGCATTCCGAAGACTGGTGGATGTGCGGGCTGGTGTGTCATAGATTCTGCCATCCCTTCTCTTTGTTGATGGATTTGGTTTGAAACCAAAGTCTTGTTAGCTTTTGTAGCCTGGAGGGCCGCAACAGTTGCGTTGTTCTTTGTGGCTGCTGCTTTGAGAGCCGCGGCTGCAATGGAGTTAGTGTTCATAGGTGAGGTGATTTCCGCAGCATCCTGCCTGTGAGTAGCTATTTTAGCTTTGTCTCCTTTCTGCTTGCTTTGGGTCATGACCGGGGTAATCCTCGGTGTCTCCTTTGATGAGGCTTTGGTTTTTCTTGCCTCTAGTATCTTTTCCATTTTTAATCTTTTTCTGCATAGGGGAATAAATAAAGAGAACCAAAGATATCCACGAGGATCGGTTTAGTGCCATTCGTATCCGCAAAATTATTGGAATAGAAGGAAATGAGCTCCCAAGGGCCTTAATAAAAGAGAAACGTAAAGACTCCATCGGTCTAGTTTTCGCAATACAAATCCTCTAATAAACAATCATGGACCTTGTTTTCAGACTACTTTTGAAAAAGAAAACTCTTGAAAAGGCAGATCCGTCGCGAGAACTCATGAATCTGGATTATTAAGTCTTAGTTTTAAAATAAAAACGCCTCACGTGCAAATCTGTGATAGATAGTCGTGGATTTGTCTGCTTGAAATGGTGTTTTTGAAAATGAAGACCATGAACCCAGAATAAAAAAAGGTTTTGAAAGCACGCTGAACCCAGAATAAAAAAAGGTTTTGAAAGCACGCTGAACCCAGAATAGGGCACAACCATAATGCGCGTTTAAGGTGAGATCACAGGATAAGATAAATCTTTTACCGGGACAAAGTCCCTGTTTCTAGCGCCATATTGTGAACACATAAATCACGAATCCATCCACCTGTTCACAAACAATATTCTCATACAATCTAATTCTAGAATTGTACGTCGTATGCATAAAAGGGATGATTATATCGATTCATCGACTCGAAGCCTTCGAGCTTGTCATTGTCTAGTCGAATATTATCATAAATAATGTTCGTATAAAGGAATAAACCGAGAATCAAGTATAAATGTAAAGCACATGAAGTTCAACGCTGAATGTAAGGTGCTGAAATGTAAATAAGACAGATTTACGTGGTTCGGCACTAAGGCCTACATCCACGGGGCTGGTGTTTCACTATGTATTGAATGATTACAAAGATAGTCGAATGACTTTAGAGTATACATAGGTCTGCGGAAGTAGGGGTATTACTTACTCTTCCTATTTCTCTCTCCTATATTCTCCTATAATTTCTCTGGATTGGTCAACCCCTTCTCTCTTAGTGGAGAAGGGTATTTATAGGGTTGGAACGTGGGTCCCACTTCTGAGGCGCCGTTGTAATCTTATCTTCTTGTGCTTTGTGCCCATTACGCTGAGGTCTTCGGAATATGCTGCGGCCTGAGCTTGAATACGAAGGATTATCCTCGCCTCTTCCACGAGCTGATTGACACGTGTATATCTCTTTGGTATTTAATGCGGGTAGATGGATGTCTGCTCGTGTCAGACAAGTGTCCCTTTGTCTGGTCACATCTGTGTCAGCCAAACTTCCTCTCGGCTGTTGATCTGGGATCTTCCTCGGGATTGGGTGTGATAACGCCCAAGGGTATTATCTGGTGCTCCTCTGAGCCATCATACCTCTGTGATCCTCTGTCCCTGACCGTCAGATCTGCTGACCGGTGGCATCTTCTGATGAGATGCTTGCTATCATGTTTTGATATCTTGTTTTGCATGCCTTCCACGTGTCTCTTTCTGTACACGTGGTGGATGATGAAAGGTGTGCATACATCCCTATAACAACATGTTATTATTGGCCATAGGCCCTAACACAGCATGTTATTATTTTATTTGAAGCTTTTTCATTGCACATGGTAGGGTGTATTTTTTCCTCTGAAGTCTGAACTAAGGGTTTCTTTGTGGACTATGTCTCAAATTGAAAATTCGGTTTTGATAATTTCATTTTATATGGGGTTCTACGTGGACTATGTCTCAAATTAAAGCAAGCTAGGGGAACCATATGTGTGTGCAAGGACATCCACATGTAATGTTCTTCGTTTAATGCATCTTTTTTAGGACCCAAACATGACAATCTTATAGATGTTTTGTGAAAGTTGTACTCACGAGATGAATCATATTCATTTAGAAACTCGCCGGTGGTAGATCGGGATTGCTACACTCATTGTGGGAAGAATCCCACGGTCTATCCAGATAGACGCAATGGGGTGGTATCTCTCACAACGCGGTGGTTTATCAAGGGGTGGATTTAGTGTGAATCTCATCCTAGTGTGTTCGTCGGGAAAACCCCCGGTGATTTTATCATTTTCCATAGTAAAATTGCTCAAACAAGTGTGGAGGTGTTTGGTGTGTGGATAAGTTACAATCAACTTTATTGGTTTTCAGGTGGAGCTCTCATCACTTGGAGTAGATGACAGGTTTATGCCAATGTAGTCTCTTCGCGGTTGAGATGGAGACACCAAGAAAATTTTATTCCAGTGAGATTCTCGGTAAAAGTTTGGAACACCTTTTGAAATTTCAATTATGAAGTTTATAAATATAAGATATATATTATTATTTTTTTGATAAAGAAAATTATTATTGATTAGGCAGAATCTGGCCCTGCAAGCCCTTGAAACAGAGAAGAAATCCAATGTAGAGTAGTCCATGTATTCCTCTAAACAAAGTTTATCTATTCTAGTTCGTTTAGCAATACTATCTGATGTATTATTAAAGTTTCTCTTTACATGAGAGACTTTGCAGAACTTAAAAGAAGATATTAAAGTTTTAATACTACGCAAAATATGAAAATTCTCCCATCTAACTAAAGCATTGTTAGATGTGATAGACTGCACAACTATCTCCGCATCAACAACCAAATGAATTTCATTGACATTTTGAGCTTTCATCCAACTTAGATATTCGAGAATAGCCATGTATTCTGCAACTTCTGAGTCAATTACTCCGTCTGCATATGATCCTTTAACTCCGATACATGTACCTGCACAAGAAAAAATGCACCATTCCGGTACCATATGTGTAAGTAAGGTTATCATAAGAAGCACCAACATAGATTGTAGGTATATCTACTAATGATACCGAGTCAAGATAGACTGAGTTTGTTCTGATAAAACATCTCTAGCTGCAAGGGAAAAATTATGCAGATGAAATTTAATTCTCGAAACTGTTGAAAGGGGGTTAAGAGATTTATTTTGAAAGACAAATTCACATATTTCTTTCCAGATGATCCAACAACCAAACATAAGTGTCATCTTCCAGGTATTATACTCATCAATGTCATTTCCTTGCAGATTACTGAATCATGAGATGATCCACTCCTTTATACTGTTACAAATGTCAACAATTCTATCCACATTAATAGTGAGACACCTCCAAACTGCTCTTGTATGTCTGCATACCAACAAGAGATGAAAGAGCGATTCATTCTGTTGGTTACATATGTTGCAAAGTGGATCTGTATCATTATTATAACGTGACGGTTTTATCCTTTGTTTGCACTATATCCTGCAAACACTTCCATATGAATAGATTCACCCTGTGAGGAACTTTCATGCTCCAAAGCTTCTTCCAAACGTCTCTATGAACTGATATGTTAGCTTCTTGATGTTGAAATATGGTTTCTACCAGTTTGTTATAAGCACTTTTGACCGTGAAAACACCATCTCTTGTAGGATTCCATCTCACAATATCTTCTTCAGATGTGTTGATGTGCATTCTTGTTATTTTATCAACCACTTCAGCTGCGAAAATAATTTGAAGTAGACTGACATTCCAGTTTGAAGTATTAGGAATAATAAGTTCAGAGACGTACACATAGCTTAGATGACTTGGACAGGAAGGAATGGGTTTATTGTCCAGGTTAATTATCCAATTATCCTGCCAAATACGTCTTTCCCTACCATTATTAACTTCCATACAAGTGTACTATTGTAGATATTTGAGACCAGTTTCAACACCTTTCCATATCCAGCTAGAAGTATTTCTGTCATTTTGAATATGGAGAAATTCTTCATCTCTAAAGTATTTAGCCTTCAGAATTTTCACACACAGAAGATCAGACTGCATACACACTCTCCATGCCACTTTAATGAGAAGAGCATGATTGAGAATCTCAAGATCTCTAAAAGCCAGACCACCTAATTCTTTTGGGAAGCATAATCTATTCCAAGCAATAGGATTGTTGCCCTTATTAGATTTATATCCCCAGAAGAATTTTCTTTGAAGTGTATCTAATTTGTTGATTAACTTCTTAGGAATCTTGAAAGTGCTCATTTGATACATAGGCACAACATTGAGAACAACTTTGACCATAGTATCTCTTCCAGCTTGACACATAGTACCTCCTTGCCAGCTTGCAAGTCTTCTTTCAAAAGCAGTTTTGATATCTTCAAAAAAAAATTAACTTTTGATCTACCAATGAGTAGTGGTGAACCCAGATATATATACCAAACGTTTTATGTACTTTACACGATGCACATGCTAAGTTTGTATATTGCCACACTTAGTTATCAGCAAAAAATGGCAATTTTGATCCAAACATTCCTTTTTAGGCATGTCCATCATGCTCAAAGAAACAGATATGGCTATTATTTAGCTATTTCGCATTTGAATTCGTTATTTATTTTTTTTGGATATCTGTATCCGATAATTATCCGACAAATAATAGAAATTTGTTTCTGAATCTATTATGTTAATATTAAAGGATGTTGGATAATATTCGATAATTATATGAAACTGTGTCCAACGCAAAGAAAAACATCGAATTTGATTGCATGTTTATAATTACTTCTTGTTCTCGTAATTCCACAATCGTAACACTAAATTTTTGATTAATTTGACATTTCGTCACTTCTATTTCAAACAAAATTAGCAACACGTGTCAAAAAACTAGGTAAAATCAATTTATCACAATAATTAATATACATATATTTATGTTGTGGATATCGGATAATTATCTTATAGGACTGGCAATTATATATTTATATTTGATATCTGAAACTTCCGGCAATATCCTAAATTTTTGGTACCGACTTGAACGGGTGTCGGATATTTGGTTATCTATTGGCATGCATAATTCTTTCTCTACTGATGTGGAAATTTTTTAAACTACCTTACAGTTTCTCTTCATGTCTTAAACCATATTTCACTTTACGAAACCCTCTTCTAATTGTGTTTTTTTTACCATTTCAGTTCTTTGTTTCAAGATCACTTTTGATCAAATAGAAAAGATAAATCTTTACAATAACCGAAACAAAAAGGTTTCTTGATTTAGTAAATTGGTGTCAGAGTTATGTATTTAAAATGAAATAAGATCCCCAAATCAAAAAATCTTATTTTCTAAAATCAACAGATATCTGCAGCTAATTGGGATTTGATTTAGAGTGATTTTGATTTAACATGAAAAACAATTTGAAACTAATTAGGATTCTTATTCAGAGTGATTTTGATTATCAAATTCAATCACCGACTCGGATCGTTGTATCTCGGTCGAGTCAAGCGAGATTCTCACTGCAATCTCGGTCGACGATATTTTAAGGTTCTCCCCGCACCAAGTTTTCGGTGTCACAAATGTTGTTATCTCAAGCTTGCTGTGAAATTTAGTTGTCAAAACTATATCTTGATTTCTAGTCTACATTTAGTCAAGTCTCGGATTAGGATAAAAGTGTGTAGTTGAGATTCGGATATCATTGCATTCTACCGTTTGAAGGCAAAGACCAACGAGAGATCTTGAGAAATTCTTCAACAAAGGTAGGTGAAGATTAAACCACCCATTTCTCAAGTTTTCACCTTTCTATCTATGAGATTGTCGCATGATTAAATTAGACAGTACATGCATAATAGAAATTTCGAGACAAGTTTGTCTTGAATATCGTTCTCGAAATATGCTAAGCTTAAGAACATTTGTTCATGCTTGATGAATTTGGTTAAGAACAATTTATTGATCACTACCTAAATTGTGATTCAAGATTTAATCATTTGATAATAGTCTGGAACAGTTGTATGTGTCATACAGGGAGAACTGTTATAAGTCCAGAGCAGCAATACATGTACCTAGTACACATACCAGATTAGCTATAGTTCAGCAGCGAATTTTTGTTGCGCATACCCGGTATCCACTCCATAAAAAATCTGCGAAATCGTGAACCAGAAAGGTACGGGTACCTAGTATGCAAACCGGAAAAAATCTATTGGTTTCAAAACCAAAAAGGTATGCATACCTTCCAGAATCTGTGAGTTCCTGAATTTGTTTTTGTCTTAAGGATATACATACCCGGTACACGTACTATGACAAGAATATTCAAGAACAGGTACAGTACACGTACCCGGTACACGTACTTATTACCCTGTCGAATATTTTTAGATGCATAAAAATTATTTCTATGAGATAATCGATATTTGAATAACTCTTTAAGAAAACATATAGACATGATTCATCACATTTATGAATCAAGATAAGTCTTAAAGTTTTATATGAAAATGGTTAATCTTATTGTTCAATTGACTAGTTTCGGATAACTTTTATGAACCAAGCATTATACACGGTTCGGTTGCGGTTCATCCTAACCAGAGTTTATATTATGTTATGTTAATCTCAAGTCAAGTTTTTCATCTAATAGTAATTATTGATTGCTTGATTCACAAGCTACCTAAGATTAAATCTAAAATAACATTGATCTTGAAAGTCTATAAAAGGATAACCTCAAGCAACTGGGATATTTGAATCCCTGACACTATTCTTGTGTGTCCTAGTTGTAAACTAGAGTCGTCCTCTCCTTAAAACCCTTATAGGGTTTAGCGACTAAAAAGACTTCATCTAGGGTTTCGTGAAGCAAGGTCCAACTATCGTTATCTTGATAGTTCGTGTATCCTGATCTTGTTTTGATTTTGATAGTTCTTGCTCCAACAAACAAGATAGATAGAAATCACAAAGTTTCTTTGTCTCAGACTTTGTGATTCCACAAGTTTATACTTGTGAGGTGGATAATAATCTAGGCTGCTCTTCGGGAGTCATAAGCCCGGATTTTGAGATTTGCTAGACTTTGTCTATTGCAGTCGATTTTCTACCTCATCTTGATCTTTGATCAGAACGGAAATCACATATAGGATTATCTGTGGGACGCAGATTGGTTTAAAGTCTTCAATTAGTTAAGTCTCGGATTAGGATGGAAGTGTAGTTAAGAAACGGACATCACGGAAGTCATCATTGCATTCTATCTTTTGAAGGCGAAGATCAACCGAAGCTTTTAGAAAACTTCTTCAACAAAAGTTGAGTGAAGATCGAACCACCTATTTCTCAAGTTATATTCATGTTTCTATGTATGAGACAATGTCGCATAACTAATTAGACTATCATAAGCATATCAAGAATTTCGAGTCGAGAACTAAATACCAAGTTAAGAGACTTCTCGAAATATGGCTAAGCTTAATGAAAATTGTTCATACTTGATGAATTTCGGTTAAAGAAAATTTATTGTTCGGAATCAAAATCGTGATTCAAGTTTTATCATTCCGAAATAGCTTGGAACAGTGATATGTGTCATTGATGTTATTCGGGAATGTTTCGAATCAATTTAGAGAAATATAAAACTACTATATATTCGGATATAAGACAGTGTACATACCAGTCTTACAAACTGGGAAAACTATTATAAGTCTGAAGCTGTAATACATGTACTCGTACACGTATCAGAGTAGCTTTATGTTGACAAACAAATTTTTGGTACGCATATTCATATGCACTCCTTTAAAAATCTGAGAACTCGTGAATCTGGATTGGTACGCAAATCCGTAGGAGTACTAGAAAAAAACTGTGGGCTACGGAACCGATTTGGTATGAAAATGCTCAATCTTATAGTTCAGTTGGATAACTTCGAATAAACATTAATGAGTGTGGTCTTATGCAAGGTTCGGTTACGGTTCATCAAACCAGGGTGTATATCTTGATTATGTAAATCAGATTCAAAGATTCATCTAACGGTGGATATTGTTTGCTTGGTTCCAAAGCTATCTTAGCTTAAACCTAATACAACCTTTGCTTTTAATGTTTATAAAAGGCGAACTTCAGGCAACTAGGATCTTTGAATCCCGACATTAATTTTCTTGGTGTGTCCCAGTTGTAACTAGAGTCATTCTCTTCCTAAAAACTTTTAGGGTTTGGCGACTACAAACACTTCACAGGGATTCGTGAAGCCGGGTCCAACTATTGTCTATCTTGATAGCTCGGTATCCTGATCTTGTTTGATTATTGAGATGCTCACTTAAACAAGATAGATAGAAATCATCAAAGTTCTCTTCGTCTCAGACTTTGTTTATTCCACAAGTTTTATACTTGTGAGGTGATTAATAATCTAGGTTGCACTTCGGGTTGCATAATTCTGGACTTTGAGGTTATCTAGACTTTTTCAATCGCTATTGATTTCCATCACCTTGATCTAATTTATTGATCGCAAAGGAAATCACATATATGCTTATTTGTGAGAGGCAAATTCGTTTAAAGTCTTCAATTGAGTTGAAGCAACTCTTAGTTGGTGTGACGTCAATTAAGGGAATCAATTGTGCGGAGTCCTGATGGGATTCAAGAGGTGTAAGGAGTGCGACTGTAACTGAATTGTTGGGAGGGTTTAATTCGTTCTCAACTACATTCCAGTCCGAAGTTAATTGGTAGTAGGCTAGTGTCTGTAGCTGCTTAATACAGTTTGGTGTTCAATCTGGACTAGGACCCGTGGTTTTTCTTCATTTGCGGTTTCCTCGTTAACGAAACCTATGGTGCATGTATTATTTCTTTTTCCACATTATATTGTTTATCTTTATAATTGAAATATCACAGGTTATGTGCTAATCAATCAAGGTAGATACATCCATCCTTGTTTGTTGGATACGACTTGATTGATACTTGGAAATTGATATTTGAAATCACCAAGTACTCTCACCCGGAATTCAATTTCATGGACTTACTTCTGTAAAAATTCTGATTGTGAGAAAAAGAGATATAACTATGAATATTCTTTCTTGATTGAGATTCACTAAATTGAAATCTCGGAATTATATTTAAGTTTTTCCATACAGGTTTCCTAAGAAAAAGTTGGTGGTGTATTTTGGTACCCCCACGTTTTCAGAGTATATTGAAGCCGAGATAAGTGTTGCAAAGCATAATTCTGACGGATTAAATGTTATTATTCACGCCATATGACAAGATCTTCAGCACCATGTGACTTCTTGCACTAAGTCTAAAGATGCGTGGGATATCTTAGAAACCGGATTCGAAGAAAATACCTAAGAGAAAGAACTTAGGCTTTAAAATCTAAATTCTGACTGGGAAAATCTTCGTATGTTCGATGAATATTCTTTTGATGAGTTTAATCAGAAAGTGTCTGGAATTGTTAATGCATCTTATGCGTTAGGGAAGACTATTTCCCAAAAGGACATTGTAATGAAATTCTCTGATCTTTACCAGCAAGATACGAGTCAAAAAAACATGCCATCATCGAAGGAGATAACCTTGCAACTATTTTCAGAATTACCTTAGTTAGAAAGTTAAATATCTTTGATCATGAACTGCAATCCAAAGCAGGAAAGGATATTGCATTCCAGGCGCACTGAAAAATACTGAAACTATCAAAAGTGAAAGTGTTGAAAACTCTGTGAACAATCTTGTTGATCCTGAATGATGAAGATCTTGATAACTCAGTTTTATTAATCACAAGACATTTTATAGAACTTTTTAGGAAGAGAATAAATAATCGCTAGAGAAAACCTCATGTGTCAGCAAATCCACATGATCGTGTTCCTGTGAAAAACAAAGACTCTAAGAATTATGACGATGAGGATATGTAACAGTGTTTCAAGTGTAAAAGGTTCGGTCATTTTTCCAATGAGTGCCCAAGTCGAAAGAAATACAGTGGCAACAAGAGTTTTGCTGCAACGCTTGATGAAACATCTGATCATTATGATTCCGAAGAGGATGATGGATCAAGTGTAGCACTCTTGGGTGAAATTATTAATTTTGATGAATGTAGCAATGCTCATATCAATCTTGATAATTTGGTTGATGATTCTTCATCAAAATTGTTGGAGGATGTGATGGATTTTTTTTGTACTAATGAAAACTCTATTAATGTTTCAGGTACTATGTGTCCAGCTGCTAATTCCTTTCTTGAATCGATCTACAAACAATCATGTTCTTATTATACCATTGGGGGTCATGGACTCACGCAATTTTCAAGTACAGACACAAACTAAGGTATGTCAACAAACTGCAATGAAAGGCTAGTCATATGGAAAAGGTTCTTAAACTTGTTCAAAAGTCCAATCCTGAGGTACGTAAATTTAACTCTTCTTCTCCTAAAAGATTAAATGTTTCAAATAAAAAGGGAAATTTCAAATGAAAATAAGAGTCAAGTCTAGACGTTTCGTAAAGAAAGGTATTACAAATTCCATGCAAGAACCTAGTGGTGAGTAGGGTTGTTCATGGTCGGTTTTGGTTCGGTTTCTAGCCAAACAAAAACCGAAACCAATACTATCGGTTTCTAAAAATCTAAACCAAACCAAACCATTAACCATTGGTTCGGTTTCTTAATGGTTTTAGCCGGTTTCGGTTTGTTCCATTGGTTAATGGAAAACCGCTGTGCCGTTCAAATCTTTAAAAAAAATAACACAGTTGATTTTTTTAACCAACCTGCAAAATGTAATTAACACATAAGCGTAGTTCATAACTCAAATTTATAAGCATAGTTCAACACATAAACATTAAATATTCAAAATACATAAACTCTAAGTTCTACATGCTCCAAATTTCATATTCAAAGTGAGATGGACGGGGTAGATTAAATTTATCTGATTTTAATCAATGGCTTATACTTATTGGTTTTCCATTGGTTTTTGGTTCTTTTTCCAGGTCGAACCAAAACCGAACCAATAATGTCGGTTTTCAAAAAATTTTACCATAACCAATCCATTAGTAAATGGTTTGGTTCAGTTTCTTCCTTATCGGTCTGGTTCGTCCGGTTCCGGCGGAAAACCGAAACCATGTTCAGCCCTAGTGGTGAGCACTCTGATGCTCACCTCACCTCAACATAATTTAATTGTGTTGAAAAGTGCATCTTGTATCATTTACCCTTAAAAGAGACAAAAACTTGCACATTAGGGCTTTGGATCAAATTTGAATATTATTACTCGGATTTCCTTTTCCTTTTTAATGTTCGTTGGTAGAATAAGACTTCTTGTGTTGTCTTTCCATCTCTTAAGAGAATAAAAATATTTTTTTGTTGAGACTTGCTTCATCAAAATAGTCCACGATAATTTTATCTGGTCATAAATCGGTTACATAATTAATTCTATGTAAATCTATATCATAAGAGTCATTTCTAACACTACCGCTGTATACAGTCCGTGGATATCGAAATTTCGATATAGTCAAGAATGTCATAAATCAACTAAGGTTTTGATCAATCAACAAACATGTTCGTCTTAATCTATGTCTTAAGTAATGGTATTGAAAATTTGGTCTATGCAGAAACTTAAGGAAGGATAAAAGTGACATTTTATTCTTCTTTGGTTTTTTGTACTTTCCTAGTACGTGAACTTTTATTGTTCCATAACCCTGCATGGTACATATCTTCTTCAATAAAAGTGATATCTCTTTTACAAGAAGTTTGCTTGTTGAGCAATATATTTGTGTTTTCACAAATCCATTTTATTCCTACGAGTTATATAGACTCCAAACACAAAATTTTCTCGTAAAATCTACGCTCCAATGGTTGTTCATGTTCATCCAACTAGAAAGGAACAAGATGTCATATCCTTCTGATTCATCTCTGGAAAGAAAAAATAAGAATATGAAGAAGTCGAGAGCAGACCGAAAGTGATTTTACAAAAACTTAATAAAAGGTTTGTATCTCTTCTTGAAGAAATTTAAAAAACCAAGAGGGAGGGGCAGAGAGTGATTTTACAAAAATATCATGAACTACAAGAATCACCTGTCAAACAACAGCCTAACAGGTTTGGAGGAGTTAACTATTTATGAACTGTATGTTCCTATGCATGTTGTTGATAAGGAGTTCGGAGATGATAAATAATTTTTCAAAGATTTTAAATACTAGGAAATTTCTTGTCAGAATTTCCGCGTTCAAAAAGGATAACTAGGGTTTGGTATAGAAAATATTGTGATTACACTATTTCCAACGATTTTCATCTTGCATGTTTTTAGATTTATTTATTTAAATTCTAAAGTTTTTGGAAGATAAACTTGCAGTATGTAATCATTATTGATTTAATATATTGCGAAGCTTTATGAGATATATGTGTCCTTTACTTTTTGTGAGTTGAACTAATATCTCATATATGCTCAAAAGTTAATTCTATTAAGTTTTGATTGCCGGAGTCCTACTGGGATTCAAGAGTCATTAGGAGCACGACTGTGACTGAATTGATGTGATGGTTTAATTAGGTCTCAACTACATTCTAGTCTGAAGTTCTGATAGTAGGCTAATGTCTGTAGCGGCTTAATACAGTTTGGTGTTCAAATCTGGACGAGGTTCCGGGGTTTTTCTGCATTTGCGGTTTCCTCGTTAACAAAATTTCTAGTATCTGTGTTATTTATTTTCCGCATTATATTATTTATCTTTATAATTGAAATATCACAGGTTGTACGTTAAAATCAATTCAAGTAGATAAGTCCATCGTAATTGTTGGATACGACTTGATTGATTCTTGGATATTGATCATTAGAATTGTCCAAGTACTCTCACGATAAATCAGGTTCACGGACTAGGCTCTGTAAAATTTTGATTGTGAGAGAAAGAGATATAAGCTCCTTATATATTTCCTGATTGAGATTCATTAAGTTGAACTCTCGAAATTATTTTTGAGTTTAGTCCATTCAGGTTTCCTAAGAAAATGTTGGTGGTGTATTTTGGTACCCCCACGTTTTCAATTCAAATACCTTTTAGATTATGGATAAAATTTGCAACAATTTTATTTGGTATATCAAGAGAAACTGATATATCTTTTTTGGAAAACATGTTTGGTTGTTGGTGTGACTGTATGCCTACCTTATGTTCAGGTATCCCTTTTGCTGAAGCAACAACCAACGATATATGAGACCATATAGTATCAAGATATAATTCTAGATTTTGTCCGTAGAAGAGATTAAGTTTTAACAAGGCTGGAAAGCTCACTTTTGTTAAAAGTGTGCTAGCTAGTGTGCCTTAATGATATGCTCTCTCTTTTTGAAGCTCCGGCGAAAGTTATTAACTCAAATGAAAAAGTGATACAAGATTTCCTTTGGGATGCTAGTGAGGTTAAAATAACCACCACCTTTCTTCTTAGAATGTGTGATATACTTGAAAACATGGGTACCAAAATACAGCACCAACTTTTTCTTAAGAAACCTGTATGCACTAAACTCAAATATATTTCTGAGAATTCAACTTAATGAATCTCAATCAGGAAAGATATGAAGAGCTTATATCTCTTTTTCTCACAATCACAATGTTACAGAGGCTAGTCCGTGAACCTGATTATACCGTGAGAATACTTGGGCGATTCCAAAGATCAATATCCAAGAATCAATCAAGTCGTATACAACAATTGCGATTGACTTATATACTTGAATTAATTTTAACATACATCCTGTGATATTTATATTATAAAGATAAAAAAAATATAATATGGAAAAGAAATAACACATACACCAGAAATTTTGTTAACGAGGAAACCGCAAATTCAGAAAAACCTCGGGACCTAGTCTAGATTTGAATACCAAAATGTATTAAGCCGCTACAGACTCTACCCTACTATCAGAACTTCGGACTGGAATATAGTTGTGACAAAATTAAATCTTCATAGAAATTCAGTTACAGTCACGCTCCTTATGCCTCTTGAATCCTAGCATGACTCCGCGCAATTGATTCCCTTAGCTGACGTCCTTTACATTCCAATAATTGCTTCAACTTAATTGAAGACTTTAAACCAATCTTCCTCCCACAGATAATCATATATGTGATTTCCATTTTGATCAAATATCGAGGAGATGTAGGAAATCGATTGCAATAGACAAACTCTAGCATATCTCAAAATCCGGTCTTGTGACTCTCGAAAAGCATCCTAGATTATTACTCACCTCACAAGTATAAACTTGTGGAATCATAAATTCTAAGATGAAGAAACTTTGTGATTTCTATATATCTTGTTTGTTGTAGAAAGATTCAACAATCAAAACAAGATCAAGATACATGAACTATCAAGATAACGATAGTTGGACCTTGCTTCACGAGTTCCTATGTGACATATTTATAGTCGCTAAACCCTATAAGGGTTTTAAAGAGAGGGTGACTCTATTTTACGACTAGGGCACACAAGAATAATGTCAGGGATTCAAAGATCCCAGTTGTTTGAGGTTCTCCTTTTATAGACTTTCAAGATCAAGGTTTCTTTAGATATAAACTAATATAGCTTTAGAATCAAGCAATCAATAATCACCGTTAGATGAAAAAGTTGACTTGATATTAACATAACAGAATATACACTCTGGTTAGGATGAACCGTTACTGAACCGTGTATAATTCTTGGTTCTTAAAAGTTATCCAAAACTAGACAATTGAACAATATGCTTAACCATTTTCATATAACACTTTAAGAATTATCTTGAGTCATAAATGTGATAAATCATGTATATATGTGTTCTTAGAGAGTTATTCAAATCCCGGTTATCTCATAGAAATAATTCTGATACATCTGAAAATATTCGATGGGGTAAGTACGTTTAATGTGCCTGCTCGTGAATATTCTTGGCATCGTATGTGTACCGGGTATGTGTACCCTTAAGAAAAAAAAAGAGTTCAGGAACTCACAGATCTTTTATGGTATGCGTACCTTTCCAGTTTTAAAACCAACATATCTTTTCTGGTTTGCATACTAGGTATGCGTACCTTCCTGGTTCACGAGTTCACAGACTTTTTATAGTATGGATACCGGGTATGCGTACATATAGGTTATTACCGAACTATAGCACGCTGTTATGTTTACATGGTACATGTAATGCGCATCTGGACTTATAACCGTTCTCCCAGTATGTGAACTGGTATGCGTACTGGCATGTATCCATATCTACAGTAGTTATGTATCTCTCTAATAATCGATTTGAAACATTTCCGAATAACATCATTGACACCTATCACTATTCCAGTCTATTTTCAAATGATTAAATCTTGAATCGCAATTTAAGTCATGAGTAATAAATTGTACTCAACCGAATTCATCAATCATGAACGAATGTTCTTAAGCTTAACATATTTCGAGAATGATATTTAAGACAAACTTGTCTCTAAATTTCTATTATGTGTGTATTTTCTAATTTAGTCATGCGACAATGTCTCATAGATAGAAAGGCTAAAATTTGAGAAATTTGTGGTACAGTCTTCACTTACCTTTGTTGAAGAAGTTCTCCAGAGCTCCTGTTGATCTTCGTCTTCAGACGCAATGATATCTGAATATCAACTACACACTTTTATTCTAATCTGAGACTTGAAAAAATGTAGAGTAGAAATCAAGATATAGTTTTGACAAATAAATTTGACAATAAGCTTGAGATAGCAATACTTGTGGGTTCCACCGAGCAATGTTCTAACAATACTTCTATTAAGAATGATGGTTTAAGGGTCAAATATTTGAAGCGCATGAATGAGCCTCTTCACTTTAAGTAGTTATAGATATTTAATCACGAGAAATATGTTTCATGGGTAAAGGAAATATGGATGGAAGGATAATGTATGATAGAGAAACTAAAGATCTGAAAGCTATATCTGGTTGTGGGGATTGGAAGGGTATATACAAATAGTTAAAGACTTTCAAAGCTAACAATATAATTCAAGTGGGATAAGGAAGTACTACTCTTTTTGGGGAAGACCATTAGGTGAGTAGAAGTTGTATTCTTTTTTACCTTCTCAGTGTACGCTTTATTGTGTAGATGATTTGGACTATTAATAAGTGTGTCAGTATAGTTTAACAATGGGGATAATATAACTTAGGCTTGGATAACGACCATATCCCAACATCAGATAAATGAGTTATGCTCTCTAACTTCATCAATTAAAGGTATCAACTTGGATCTTTGTCCATACTTCATTAAACAGTGCATGGATAATACTGGGTTGTTCTCGATTAAGTCTTGTTTTGCTAACTTGAGAAATAAATAATCTTCTCATAATCTTTTACCTCAATATTTGGTTAAGGCCTTAGCTTCAGTAAATAATCTTCTTTTTTTGTTTAGTTTTTTGTAAAAGGCTAACAACTATGGATACACTTTATCAAAAAACAAAATTGGTTGTAAATGAGTTCTTACTTTTCTGCAAAGAGGAAAAAAATAGTGGAACATCTCATATTTCATTGTTCTTTCTCATCTAAAATTTAGAAATAATTTCAAGAGTTTGTGGGGTATATTGGTTCAATGCAAGATTGTAGTGGGTTATATTATCAAAGGATGGAGGACTTATCTGCAACACTCTTTGGAAAATATTTCCACCCTCTATTTTTTAGACGATTTTGAAAATAAAAAATCACATAATACTTTAAGATGGTAGTGTGGACACTAAAGGGTTATTCAGTAGGTAACAACTCAAACTTATTTTTGGAGTAGAAACACAAATGAACCTAGTGAAATAGGTAAAAGAGTATTTTGTATTTACTTGAAAAAAGAGAAGCACACACTAGTATGAAGAAAACTCACGAGATACCTATATGATACAAATCCAACAAGACCAATACTTGAAAAAGATGTATACAAGCAACAAGACCAATACTTCACAGACGCGTATACAGGAAAAATAGAAATGTGTATAACAAGATTGTAAACGACATATATTTACTGTTATTACTCCCAGAAGCTATAGGGGGGATAACACCTTCAACTTGGTACTAAGAAATTTAAAATATGGGGTATCATCAAGCCCTTTTATAAACACATCAGTAGCTTGTTGCTTTGCCGAGATATACGTGACCTGAATAGATTGAGAGTGAACTAGCTCCCCTATGAAGTGAAAATAGAGAACCAAATGACTGTGAAAAACTAGGTTTGATGATAAAAAAATAGAGACCTTGTTGTCAGCAGAAAATTGTTGGATAAGTAAATAAGAAAACATGTAAATCCTCGAGGAGTACATTTGCAAACCTAGACAACTTCAGAAGATGTGTGATCAAGTGATCAATATTCAGCCCTAGTGATGAATGGGATAATTGGTTTTTTTTTGGAATACTACGAAATTGGAGAATTGCCAAAAAATAGACAGTACCACTTATTGATCTTTCATCCTCGGGATTTCCATCCCAATCCACATTCGGGATTCCACTAACATAAGTGAGACACTTTTCAACATAAGACCATAACCAACATTACATTTTATATACCTCAAGATTTGTTTTACGGAAACTAGATGACCACTGGTAGGGAGCATGCACATGTTTATATACTTGATTCACAGTAAAAGTTATTTCAGATCGAGTCCATAATGAATACTATAATGCACCAACAAAAAATCGATGTTCAATGGAATTAGTAAGTAATTCACCATCTTTTGACAATTTGAATCCAATAGTTTATGGAGAATTACATTGCTTTGCTGCACTTTTGAAGTAAGTCAAGAGCATATTTTGTTTGTGTTAATAATATATCAGAAAAATTACGCCTTCCCTCAAGGCTAAGGAAGTACTTCAAAGGTCATAAGTCCTTGACAAGAATTTTTTTTGCTAAGAGCTGTCATAATACAATCACGATATATTAATGAGCTTCCTGTGATGATAACAACATATATAAAAAAATGGTGAGCTTAGATCCAGTACGTTGAACAAACAGAAAGAATCAACTTGTGAAGGTATGAATTGTAATCCAATTAAAACATCAATCAATCCATCATATCAAGCACGCGCTGCTTCCTTCATACCATAAACAGATTTATTCAATTTTCAAATGTAATGTGGACTTTATATATCATGAAAATCAGGTGGTTACAACATGAAAACCTCCCCATTAGAATCTCTACGAAGAAACGCATTGCTAATCTTAAGTTATTTATTTCACTAATCAAAATTAACGGTTAGAGAGAGTCTAAGAGAAATCGATGTCTTCTTGTTGGTGATAACCTTTAGCCACCAAAAAAGATTTATACCTATAGATTGAATCATCAGGCTTATGTTTAATGCGAAAAACCCACTCGTACCCGTTAACATTTTAAGAAGCATATAGACGAACAATTGACCAAGTGTTAGCATCAACCAAATATTTTTGTTCAACCTGCATTGACGTTCTCCATGGTGGATACTTGAGAAAATAAATCGGAAGATATGAATTAGGTAGAATATATATATGTTGAGTAACAAATAAAGCCTTTGGTTTGTAAAAGATATTCTTAGATCGAGTGATCATAAAATGAGTATAGATGATGAAATAACATGTGGTACATAGGAAAGTGGTATAAAAATTGTAGAAAGTTGAGGGACTGAAGGAACGGTTCGAATGTGAATCTCAGGAAAATGTGTTGGTACCAAATATTGTAACTCACTAAAAGATGGGATAGCCATGGGTTCTACTGAATATCTTGAAAGTGTATTATATATGAGCTAAAAATGTGGAAATGAAGACTTATTAAATTCCACGTGATGAAAAATATACGCCATTAGTTGGATCTAGACATTGATAAGCTTTGTTTTGGTTGTTATATCCCAAGAAGACACAATGCTTACTATAAGGTTCAATCTAGGAAGAATATATGGACGTGGGTAATATATGCAACCAAATAGTCTGAAACTTTGTTATAAAGCATTTCAAAAAGGGATATAATACCAAGTGATCAAGTAGGCAATCTACCAACCAAATTATTTTCAGTGCGAAAAGCCTTGAACCAAAAAGAATCGCATTTTTGCTTGAAGTGAGAGAGTTCTTGTAAGATCAATAAGTTGTCTATTCTTCAACTAATCCATCCCATTTTGTTGTTGCGTATGAGGGAAAGGGAGTTCATGACTTATTCCAGGTTGAACAATATAGAGTCTCAATTTATTTTTGACGAACTCACCGCCACCATCATTGTGAATGGTCTTTATTTAACATATTAATAGACTTCTTAATATAGGTCTTGAAATGAATAAAAATTGTTTGAAAGTCAGACTTGGATGAAAGAGGATATATCCAACAAAATTTCGTGTAGTTATCTATAATATTAACATATTATACATAACCCAAAAAAGAAAAAACTGGTACATGACCTTAAACTATGTATCAACTCAAGAGGATTTTATGACTCCTAGCTAGTTAACAATCTTTGCAAAATAAGGGTGTACAAGAGATGTCATACAAGTTAAGATCCTTGCAAACTTAATTCAAAGAATAAAATAAGGGATGTCCAAGTCGTTTGTGCTAAATATAAATTGAAGCTTTGGCACTAAAAATAGCTTGAACTTTATTAACTGGACTGAAGTGAAAGGGGTATAAATCACAACTACTTATCCCTTGATAAATGATCCTCCCTATGGAAATATCCTTCATGAGAAACAATTCAAAGCTATATGTTTGAGAACAATGATTATATCTAGTGAATTTATGCACAGAGAGAAAATTATGAGAGGCAGTAGGTACACGTAGAATGTCATTGAGATAAAATTCATGACTAGGTACAAAAACTTGTGAACCATGTTTAGAAATGAGTTGAGAGTTGATCAGTATCTGTTTAATTCCATTCACATAAGCTGAAGATGACCATTTATTTAAAATTTTCAACTTAGTGCATAATTTAATTGAATGAGCAGTAAAATTTGAACCAAAAGGCTCTTCAAGATCTATCCAAAGCTCAGTAGAAGTTGAACTACCAGCAACAGAAATATTATAAAAACATAAATTGAACCATGAATAAGAATAATAAGTGTTTGATCTTCATCTTATCATTTAATATTGTTAGAGCACTGCTCGGTCAAACTCGCATGCGTTGTTATTGATGAGTGCCAAATATTGTATATATCTATCCCTTTTTGTTGGCATTTAACTCATCTTTTGTGCATTAATTCTACATTTTATCCCATATTCTGTATTTTCATTGTTTTCGAGAATAAATATTTTTCTTACTTAATTTTGCATTTTTAGGTAATAAATAAAGTTCGGATGACTTGCGGAGCAAAAAGAGCAGAAAAGTAGTGAAAAGCCGGGAGAAATCACGCAAGGAAGCCGCGAAGAATGGTGCGCACAACCTCATTTTCTACACACAAAAACGCCTCCGTTCTCAGCCATCAGATCAGTTCTTAGAAGCATCCGATGGTCGCTCCTTCATAGAGCATCAAAATCTGAAGTCTCTGCCAAGCACCACAGCGCTGAAATTCCAAGCCTTCAGATTAGATGGTAGTTGAATCCAACGGTTGCTCCCTTGTTGTTCATCAAAGTTTGATATCTCCGCCTTACACTACAGCACCTAACCTAATCTAGCACCATTCGTTTCGTTGTATCCCTTCATCCGACGGTCGCTCCTCGCTTGCCTCCGCATCACCGTCCGATCTACCTACCAGCTCCACATCCCACGGGTCATCCTCGCTGTTCATCGAATTTGCTACAACCGCCCAACACCCGAGCACCCGAACCCTATGACCTAACCAAACACCCCCTTCTTCCCAAAACAGTCGAGCTCTCCTTCTCCCCCATCTCCCCATCCCTCTGCAGAAAACCCATGTCCGCCACCGTACACCACCACCCTCTCCACCTCTGTCACCACCATCTCTACCACCTAACCTCCACCAAATCACTACCAAACACCACATCATCACTCCCTACCTATCTAGACCCCTATTCCCTCCATCTCTCACGTTTCATCCATGAAACCCTAGGCGTGAGAGGTTGATGAAATAGGTGACCTAGAGATGAAATAGGAGCATGGGAAAGGCACCAGGAGAGTCAGAGGAAGAATGGGTCGAGTTTAATTTGATGTTGCTACATCAAATTAGGTAAAAAAAAAATCAAACCCTAATGTCTACTGTTTTGGGGATTTTTAGGTGAAAAGGGTGTGAACCCTAATTATGTAATTGGGTATAAAAAGGGGACTGTGGTGTGTGCAATGAATTATCTCTGGACTAGCCAGTGTATCCCCATGAGGGCTGGACTAGCCAGTTTCTCTTGGGTAGATTTTTCTTCCCTGTTTTGTATTTGTAGATTTAAATTTAATTTTCAATTTCAATTCCTGCTTCAATTTCAGTTTATTGCATGTTAAAATTCTGTCTTGTTTCAGTTCCTGTTTTGATGTTTAATGTTTGTGCATGTTTAAATTTTTGTTAGGTTTAGTAGCAATTTTTATTTCAATTTTATTTTACTGTTGTGTGTTTGTTTTGATGTTAATTCCATGTTAATCTTAATGTTAATGCATGTTCAGTTCCTGTTTAATTTTAATGTCATGTTAGTGCCATGTTTAGTTCCATGTAATGTTAATGTACCTGTTATGTGATACATGTGAAGTGATGGAATGCTAGGCTAGAAGCCTTTGAAGCACTGAATTGATTGAGTAATGGAAGAAATCAGTGCTCAACTGTGCTTAAGATTGATTGTACTGTCAAAAGACAGTCAATGCTAGGAGCACATCAGTTGAGCAAGCTGATTATCTTGCCATTCCATTTTTGTATGCTTAGGATGCATTGTGTTGATTGAGTAGTGGGGAGAAACTAGTGCTCACTAGTGACAATGAGCAAGCTAGTTCTCTTCCCACTCTGGAAGAATGCCTTAGCTTTGCTCTGTTAGCTTCACCATCTCCCTGCCCTTGGCTTAGGCCTTGGTTCACTTGCATTGTTCTTTGCTTTTGCCCTGTGTTGCCCTGTGTTGCTTCCATGTTCATTTTGTTTGCTATTTTCTCCTGCTGTGCATTCTCTGCCAAGCTGTGCTGTGCTGCCTTGTTCACCCCTAGCTGCCACTGCTGCTGCTGCAACCCTGTTGCTGCTGCTGTTTTTCTTCCCCTTGCCTTGTTCTGCTGTTGTTGCCTCACTGCTGTGCAGTATTGCTGCTCCTGCTGCTTTCTTTGCACTGCTGCTGCTGCTTCCTCTCCTAGGCCCAGCCACAGTTTAGGTTAAGGCAAGCCCAAAGGCCTAGCTAAACCAAGCCCAGTTTCTAAGACCAAAAGCCCATTGACACTCAAAGCCCACTCACTGGTAATTCCAAAAGCTGAGCCCAGTTCACAAGTGAACTGTTCATTATCAAGCCCAGTTCAATTCATTTTAAGACCAACTGAGTCCAAGGCTCAGTTCAATTTAAAGGCCCAAGGCCTAAAGCACTTCATCATTACAAACATACCCACTAAGCCCAAAGCAAATTTAGAGCCCAATAGCAATTTAGAGCCCAAATAGCTAAACACTACAAAACACTCCCAATCTCTGTGGATCGACCCGTACTTGCACGAGCTACAACCGACGACCGTGCACTTGCGGTATTACTGTAGGCCCGCGTTTCATTTCGCTTCATTTTTATACACCTCTTTGAGGCCTGTCAAGTTTTTGGCGCCGTTGCCGGGGATTGGTGCTGTGTTTTTCGTGTGTTTTTCTTAGCTATTTTGCATTTCACTGCATAGCATTTGCATCTGCATCTGCTTCACTTCATTTGCTGTTGGACCTGCTGTTCTGAACCTGTTTTTCCTCTGCTGGGACGCCACCAAGGAAAAGAACCAAAACCCAACTGGGTTTTTGCAACAATATCAGAGCATCTGGGCTGTGCTTAAAAGGTAACCCATTTAAGAGAACCCGAATTGTGGGCTTCCAATTTTTTAATTGTGGGCTTGTAATATTAAAGCCAATTTTTGGGCTTCTCTTATTTTCTGTTGGGTTTGTAATAATTTATTTGTGGGCTTGTATTTGTTTAATTTGTGGGCTTGTTTAAATTCTTTCATTGGACTTGTATTTTGGACTCTGGGTTTAAACCCAGCTGAGCTTGTAACCGATCACGCTAGTTGAACTCGTTAGTGGGCCGAGTACCCAAATTCTAGGCCGAGATTTTGGACTCAGTTCCACCAAAAGTTTTCAACCAAGCGGAGCCAAAGCAAACACAGGACAAACAGTGGGCTTGCTCCCATTCAAAAACCAAATTTTATTTTCTTGTTTTAAAAAAAAAAAAAAAAAAAAAAAAATTCTTTTGCTCCCATTTATAAACCAAATTTTCTTTTTCGTTTTCCCATCAAAACCAAAATTTGTCTTTTTCCCAACAAAACCAAATTTTTTCCAAAAAGTCCAATCCCAAAAAAAAAAAAAAAAAAAAAAAAAAAAAAAAAAATCTTCTTGTAGATAATGTGTTAGTTAAATTTCCTTTTGTATATATTTTGCTAATCCAATATGATCTCGGCTGAAATATGTTGGATTTTTGCCTTGAATAACGGAGTTTTAATTCTGCTTTCGCCGAAATCGGGTATTCTCTCTCCTTTTACTCTACTCACCATGTCCCTTTCCATATGTTGCATTTTAATTCTTTCCATATTTTGAAACATTGAGGACAATGTTTAGTTTAGGTCTGGGGGTATAGAGTAGATACCATGATAATTTGTCATAATTGAAAACAAACTCCATCTTTTTGAAAAAAATTGAAAAATTCCAAAAAAAATTGAAAAAATCAAAATTCAAAAAAATTAAAAAAAAATTGAAAAAAATCATAAAAATGGAGCTCATTTACCTTGAAATGTTGACTCTTGTGCAAATATGTATTTTTATTAGGAGTCTTAGTCTAGATATTTAGGCACCCTGATTCTAGCACAATTCACATAGTGATAAGAAATTTGCACGCGCACGATCTACCAATACATGTATGGCCTCGATCTTCAAGGTGTTTTATAGGAAGTTACGATTGCCAATCACTTTAGAATATTGAACGAAACTTGACTAGCTTGTTCTTTGGTTGGTTGGGATAGAAGGTGGAGGTTACATTAAGAAAGACAACCATCGAATTTAACTGGGTGCATCAAAAAGGGCTACCTCTTGCAAAGTGTCATGTAATTTTTGTTTTTTTTGTTATGTATCAAAAGTGTTTCCTTGTTCTAAAAAAAAAAAAAAAAAAAAACGATATATATTCAGAAAAAAAAAAAGAGAGAAAAAAAAAAGATATCAGAAAAATACAAAAAAAATCAAGTATTTATCAATTCCATCATCTCTTGTTCCAAAAATAAAAGAGAATAGTCAATGTAAATAAGAGTCATGTAAAGAGTCATTTTGTTGTTTCATTGTAATAAGCAAGGAGGGTGTATGCCATTGATGTACAACGCGAGTAATTGTGAAATACCTCCAACTCATTCACAATTCTCGTAAAGTCCGGACAACTAGCTAGATTTCGACCTCAGTTCTTAGCCTGAGAAACTATCTCTTGGTGATTAGTAGTCATAACTTCAAATCTTTCTTTACACATGTGTAGATACACTTTACACTCTTATCACATGTCTTTTTTTTTGTTATCAGTGCTAGGATTGTGCCTTCGATAGCTAGATTGACATCTCCATTTTGCTGTGAGCTTAACTGTTTTGCACATGTCACATTTGATGGAATCTGAGCTTATATTTTGACCTAGAACTTTGTAGGTACGTTCTAAGCAAACCTTCACGATACTTCAACTCATCCACTAGGGACACTTAGTGGTTTAAAAGGCTTAGTGCATACGCTAAATGCATTCGAGAGACCAGCGACAGTGGTATAGTTAGGATTTCCTTAGTTTTGTTTTACTTGAGGACAAGTAAAATTCAGGTTTGGGGGTATTTGATGAGTGCCAAATATTGTATATATATATCCCTTTTTGTTGGCATTTAACTCATCTTTTGTGCATTAATTCTACATTTTATCCCATATTCTGTATTTTCATTGTTTTCGAGAATAAATATTTTTCTTACTTAATTTTGCATTTTTAGGTAATAAATAAAGTTCGGATGACTTGCGGAGCAAAAAGAGCAGAAAAGTAGTGAAAAGCCGGGAGAAATCACGCAAGGAAGCCGCGAAGAATGGTGCGCACAACCTCATTTTCTACACACAAAAACGCCTCCGTTCTCAGCCATCAGATCAGTTCTCAGAAGCATCCGATGGTCGCTCCTTCATAGAGCATCAAAATCTGAAGTCTCTGCCAAGCACCACAGCGCTGAAATTCCAAGCCTTCAGATTAGATGGTAGTTGAATCCAACGGTTGCTCCCTTGCTGTTCATCAAAGTTTGATATCTCCGCCTTACACTACAGCACCTAACCTAATCTAGCACCGTTCGTTTCGTTGTATCCCTTCATCCGACGGTCTCTCCTCGCTTGCCTCCGCATCACCGTCCGATCTACCTACCAGCTCCACATCCCACGGGTCATCCTCGCTGTTCATCGAATTTGCTACAACCGCCCAACACCCGATCACCCGAACCCTATGACCTAACCAAACACCCCCCTTCTTCCCAAAACAGTCGAGCTCTCCTTCTCCCCCATCTCCCCATCCCTCTGCAGAAAACCCATGTCCGCCACCGTACACCACCACCCTCTCCACCTCTGTCACCACCATCTCTACCACCTAACCTCCACCAAATCACTACCAAACACCACATCATCACTCCCTACCTATCTAGACCCCTATTCCCTCCATCTCTCACGTTTCATCCATGAAACCCTAGGCGTGAGAGGTTGATGAAATAGGTGACCTAGAGATGAAATAGGAGCATGGGAAAGGCACCAGGAGAGTCAGAGGAAGAATGGGTCGAGTTTAATTTGATGTTGCTACATCAAATTAGGTAAAAAAAAAAATCAAACCCTAATGTCTACTGTTTTGGGGATTTTTAGGTGAAAAGGGTGTGAACCCTAATTATGTAATTGGGTATAAAAAGGGGACTGTGGTGTGTGCAATGAATTATCTCTGGACTAGCCAGTGTATCCCCATGAGGGCTGGACTAGCCAGTTTCTCTTGGGTAGATTTTTCTTCCCTGTTTTGTATTTGTAGATTTAAATTTAATTTTCAATTTCAATTCCTGCTTCAATTTCAGTTTATTGCATGTTAAAATTCTGTCTTGTTTCAGTTCCTGTTTTGATGTTTAATGTTTGTGCATGTTTAAATTTTTGTTAGGTTTAGTAGCAATTTTTATTTCAATTTTATTTTACTGTTGTGTGTTTGTTTTGATGTTAATTCCATGTTAATCTTAATGTTAATGCATGTTCAGTTCCTGTTTAATTTTAATGTCATGTTAGTGCCATGTTTAGTTCCATGTAATGTTAATGTACCTGTTATGTGATACATGTGAAGTGATGGAATGCTAGGCTAGAAGCCTTTGAAGCACTGAATTGATTGAGTAATGGAAGAAATCAGTGCTCAACTGTGCTTAAGATTGATTGTACTGTCAAAAGACAGTCAATGCTAGGAGCACATCAGTTGAGCAAGCTGATTATCTTGCCATTCCATTTTTGTATGCTTAGGATGCATTGTGTTGATTGAGTAGTGGGGAGAAACTAGTGCTCACTAGTGACAATGAGCAAGCTAGTTTTCTTCCCACTCTGGAAGAATGCCTTAGCTTTGCTCTGTTAGCTTCACCATCTCCCTGCCCTTGGCTTAGGCCTTGGTTCACTTGCATTGTTCTTTGCTTTTGCCCTGTGTTGCCCTGTGTTGCTTCCATGTTCATTTTGTTTGCTATTTTCTCCTGTTGTGCATTCTCTGCCAAGCTGTGCTGTGCTGCCTTGTTCACCCCTAGCTGCCACTGCTGCTGCTGCAACCCTGTTGCTGCTGCTGTTTTTCTTCCCCTTGCCTTGTTCTGCTGTTGTTGCCTCACTGCTGTGCAGTATTGCTGCTGCTGCTGCTTTCTTTGCACTGCTGCTGCTGCTTCCTCTCCTAGGCCCAGCCACAGTTTAGGTTAAGGCAAGCCCAAAGGCCTAGCTAAACCAAGCCCAGTTTCTAAGACCAAAAGCCCATTGACACTCAAAGCCCACTCACTGGTAATTCCAAAAGCTGAGCCCAGTTCACAAGTGAACTGTTCATTATCAAGCCCAGTTCAATTCATTTTAAGACCAACTGAGTCCAAGGCTCAGTTCAATTCAAAGGCCCAAGGCCTAAAGCACTTCATCATTACAAACATACCCACTAAGCCCAAAGCAAATTTAGAGCCCAATAGCAATTTAGAGCCCAAATAGCTAAACACTACAAAACACTCCCAATCTCTGTGGATCGACCCGTACTTGCACGAGCTACAACCGACGACCGTGCACTTGCGGTATTACTGTAGGCCCGCGTTTCATTTCGCTTCATTTTTATACACCTCTTTGAGGCCTGTCAGTTATCTCAAGCATGTTTGTCAATGTTAGTGATCAAAATTATAAGTCTTGATTTCTAGCCTATTTATAGATGTCTCGGACTAGGACATAGTTTGTGTATTTGAGATTAGACTTCACGGCGTTTATCAGTTGAAGACGAAGAACTACTAAGGAGAGCTTGTGGAACTTCATCGACAAAAGGTATGTGGAGACTTAAACTCATATATCACTTGGAAACTCTATTTCTACTCTATCTCCTATATTGAGACATAAGTCATGTTACGATATAGTTTTCTCTATACACATTTGAGATTTCGAGCTAAGTATATCTCGCTTACATATTTCTCGAAATATGTGTTGGCAAACTTTCGCTTCAACCAAGTTCATCTTATATCATGAGAAAATTGTCGAGTAACATCTTACATGGTTTGTGTGATACAATCATTTGGTGTAAGACTTGGAATGTCTCGATAATGATTATTTCAATATCTTGAAAATTGCGTTGATGCTAACAGTGTGTGAAAACGGCTATTGTCATTATAGAAGAATGTTTCAATGATTTAAATAATGAGTTTAGAATCCTGTAACCATCTTTGGATATAAGCATAGTGTGTTCGCACATTAGTGTATAAGTACAAAACCGGGAGCCTAAAGTATGCATACTTGGGTGTATACAAAAAGGTTGTAGGAGACTGGGTAAGTTTGCGTACCCGTGAGCATACTGGCGGAAGTTCACGTCCGTCAATTTATGCTGAGTTTGAAAACCAAAACCAAACTCATCCGGTTACCTAAAGTACGCGTACCCATACGCATACTGGCGGAAAGTTCACGTCCGTGAATTTCCGCTGAGTTTGAAAACTAAAACAAACTCAAATCCGGTTACTTAAGTATGCATACCCGTATGCATACTTAAGTGTTTACTTTCTAAAATCGGTTGTACAAGAACCTAAAACATTTATCAATAAGGAATGCAATCTTTGAAAACCGTGGCCATAATGTTCATGTATCGATTCGAGTGAATCAAACCGATTTTGCTTCAATTGTGTTCTTGTATAAATCCATGAGAATACAGAAATTGAACAACTCTTTAATTAGTTTCATTTGAGTCATTTGGACCAGTTATGGTTAAGATGAATAAGGTTGATATGAGAGTAATCATATGGCTAACCTCAATTAACTATTTGTGAACCAACATGGTGTACACGTTTCGGTACGGTTACATAAACCTAAATGAGGTACATTTAATTTGTGTGTAACAAGCTAAGTTCGATCTAACGGTTGCAAGATATTAGCTTGGTTGAATCAGGTTTTTCATCTAACGGTAAATATTGAATGCTTTGTTACCAAGGTTACTTGGATTGCAAATCCTGATTTAAAAACAATATAAAAGAGAACTCTAGCAACTGGGAAACCTAATCCCCACACCTCCTGTGTGCTACTAGTTGCATAACTAGAGTCTATTCTCCTTTAACCTTAGGGTTCTTCTCGAGACCCTGTAGGTTAACGGCTTGAAGACTTCATTGGGATTGTGAAGCCAGACCCAACTATTCTCTTTGTAGTTGTGTGATATGATCTTGTTGTTTCTATCGTGATTGAGTGAAATTGGCTTGAGATTTATATCTCCGATAGGCAAGATAGAAAAGTAATCACAAACACCTTCGTCCCATCGTTTGTGATTCCACAATAACTTGTTTCGCTAGTCGATTAAGTTTATTGTGAGATGATTGATAATACTAGGCCGTTCTTCGGGAATATAAGTCTGGTTTATCAATTGGTTCATGTTCACCTTGATTTATCAAAATACGGAACAAAAAATCTTGGGTATTTATGTGGGAGACAAATTTATTCAATCCTATAGACTTTTCTGTGTGAGACAGATTTGTTTATCAAGTCTACGACTTTGGGTCGTAGCAACTATTAGTTGTGAGTGAGATCAGCTAAGGGAATCAAGTGCGTAGTATCTTACTGGGATCAGAGACTGAGGAGCGCAATTGTACCTTGAATCAGTGTGAGATTTATTAGGGTTCAACTACATCCCAGTCCGAAGTTAATTGGTAGTAATCTAGTGTCTGTAGAGGCTTAATACAGTGTGATGTTCAATCTAGACTAGGTACCGAGGTTTTTCTGCATTTGTCGTTTCCTCATTAACAAAATTCTGGTGTCTGTGTTATTTCTTTTCCGCATTATATTTTGTTATATAATTGAAATATCACAGGTTGTACGTTAGGATCAATCAATTAGAATATCCAACCTTTGGTTGTTGATTTACATTGATTGATACTTGAACATTGGTCTTTGGTACCGTTCAAATATTTCCTCTTATATTCAATCGGGATCGCAGATTTCTATTTGCTGATTGCAGATTGAATTAAGAGTTAGAGATATTAAATTATTTGATATACTTTATTCTAGATTGAGTCTGACTGTCTAGTTGATTCTCTAGAAAGTGAATTAGAGTAAGTCCTCTCAGATTGCCAAACGAATTGTTGGGTGTGGTTGTTAGACCCCCGCATTTTCATTTGGTATCAGAGCAGGGAAACACGTTAAAGACCTTCCAAGTCTGTGTTTGTAGCGATCTGATATGGACAGAGGTGTTATCTCTATAAACGTACCACCAGTCTTCGATGACTCTAATTACTTGTGGTGGAAAATTGCTACGCGTGCCTTTATTCAAGCACGTGATTTTCAATCATGGGTTTATGTAGTTAATGGCTATGATGCTCCCGTTGTGGCAGTAGGGAATGCGACCGTTTCTAAGGATATTGGTGCATATGACGCTACTGAGATACTTGCTGCAAAGCAAAAATCCGATGGTTTGAATGCCACCATACATGCCATTACCCAAGATCTTCAGCACCATGTGACTATGTGCACTCGATCTAAAGATGCTTGGGATATCTTAGCAACCGTATTCGAAAGAAATACCAGTGAAAAGGAAGCCAGGCTTCAAAACCTAAATTCCGATTGAGAAAACCTTCGTACGGCAGATGAAGATTCATTTGATGAGTTTAATCACAAAGTGTGTGAAATTGTCAATGCATCTTTTGCATTGGGTAAGACTATTCCTGAAAAGGACATTGTGATAAAAATTCTTAGATAGCTGCCATCTATATATGATTCTAAGAAGCATGCCATTGTTGAAGGAAATAACCTTGATGCTCTCTCTATAAATACGTTGGTTAGGAAGTTAAAGATATTTTATCATGTGCATACATCCAAAATTGGAAAGGATGTTTCCTTCAAAGCACAAAGGAACACTAAATTACTTGACAAAAGTAAAAGTGTTTATATCTCTGAGGATGATCTTTCTGAGACTGATTCATCAGATGAAGATCTTGACAAATCAGTCTCTATGATAACAAGACAGTTTAGGGATCTTTTATTAAAGAGAAGTAAACGGTTTTCCAGAGACAAACCTAGGTCATCAGTTAAACCTCACAATCACATTCCTCCTAAAAACAGGGATGCTGACGAGGCTGATGACGAGGATATGCCACAATGCTTTAAGTGTAAAGGTTTTGGCCATTTTGCGAATGAGTGTCCGAACATTAGAAAATACACTGGAAACAAAGGTCTTGTTGCAACCCTTGATGAAATGTCTGATCACTATGATTTCAACAAAGACGAAAAATCAAGTGTTGCACTTCTTTGTGAAGATATTGATTTTGATAATTATAACAATACATACATCAATCTTGATATCCTTCCAGAAGAAGACTCAACCAATCTGGAAGAAGAAATTAACCTTTCTGTTGGAAACTCTATGTTTGATTTTGCAGGTTCCACTCTGTGCTTAGCAGCTTGCACATCTCGGGCGTCTGAATCATCTTATCCGGTGACATGTTCTTATTTTTCACTCAAGGGTCACGAACTTTCAAGGTGTTTCAAGTACAAACACAAGATGATACATGTCATGAGACTTCAAAGAAGAGAAAATCGCCTAGCAAACAAGCTCAAACTTGTTCAAAAAACTGCTGAGGTATGTAAGATTTTATCCTCTTCAAAGAAGTTGGTTTCCAAAGATAGGTCAAGACCACTATAGAAAATAGTATGGTCTAAACAATTTGATAGACAGGGTTCTATGAATTCCTTTCAAAAAGGGGATGGTGGACAATTTTTGTTCACCGAAGCACAACTTGATTGTGTTGTTTTCTTGCATCTTGTCTCATGTGCCTGATGAAAAAGAGACAAGATTGTGCACACCTCAGGCTTTAAAAAAAGAAAAGTACTTTTTCTTTTTAGTTTGTTTTTGCTTTGGTTTGCAAATTTGGAATTCGTCTTTTTCAATTGATATTGGAAGAGACTCCCTGTGTATTCAATAAAAGAGGTTTATTCTCGATAATTCTACTCTATCTAGGGTTGTGAATTGTGCGTACATGAACCTGTGCTGTTTAAGGTTCCGTGACCCTACATCTTTTTTCCTTCTCTGAAACTCTTTTCATCTTAAGACTGCATATTGAGTTTACATTGTGATTTTCTCTCACAAACCCATACACGTATGGAGACTCCAAGCATCATGTGTTCTGATGGAAAAGATGTCAATATGATTGTTAAGCCATCAATCATGAAGGAAAAAGAAAAATATATGTTACCTCCAACTTTGAAGAGAAAAAGAAGGAATGTGAGGAAGCCAAAAGTTGTTCCCTCAAATTCTCAGAAGTTTTCTGATGTTGTTGAAGAGTTGAAGAAAACAAGGAAGGAGATTCAACAAATAAAGGATTTTTTTGTGATAACTCTCGAAATTCAGAAGGCCCTGGTTCGACATCATCAGCCTAGAAGGTTTGTTGGAATTGACTCATTTCTCCATGAACCTTTTGTTCCATGGCTGTTGACGACAAGGAGTTCGGGGACGATAAAGAATTCTTCGTAGGTCTCAATGCCAAGTAAATCTTATTTTTTATGTTTTTAGAAGAATAACTAGGGTTTGGAATAGCCATCATTGTGAGTACACATAGCTATGTCCAACGTTTTTCATCTTCAATGTTTTTAGAATTATTTATTTAAATTCTAAGTTATTTGGAAGATGCTTTTTGCAATTTTAATCTTTATGATTTTATATATTACAAAGTGCGTAGTATCCTGCTGGGATCAGAGACATAAGGAGCGCAATTGTACCTTGAATCAGTGTGAGATTGATTAGGATTCAACTACAGTCCATTCCGAAGTTAATTGGTAGTAGGCTAGTGTCTGTAGAGGCTTAATAAAGTGTGGTGTTCAATTTGGACTAGGTCCCAGGGTTTTTCTGCATTTGCGGTTTCCTCGTTAACAAAATTCTGGCGTCTGTGTTATTTCTTTTCCGCATTATATTTTGTTATATAATTGAAATATCACAGGTTGTGCGTTAAGATCAATCGATTGGAATACCCAACCTTTGGTTGTTGATTTACATTGATTGACACTTGAACATTGGTCTTTGGTACTGTTCAAGTAATTCCTCTTATATTCAATCGGGCTCGCAGATTTCTATTTGCTGATTGCGGATTGAATTAAGAGTTAGAGATATTAAACTGTTTGATATACTTTATTCTAGATTGAGTATGACTATCTAGTTGATTCTCTAGAAAGTGTATTGGAGTAAGTCCTCTCAGATTGCCAAACGAATTGTTGGGTGTGGTTGTTAGACCCCCCGAATTTTCAAATATGTTCTGGATTAATTTCACTAGATACTAGAAAACGAGGAGGACAAACTAATTCATTAGTATCAAGTTCTTCAACTATGAATTTTTTGAGAACATGGACAATCAATAGTTTACATGTAATGTTCTCTTGAAGTTTAATAGGAATGATATTCGACAGAATATGTAATGGGATATTTATGATGGATTGTTGAGAACAATTGGAAAAAGACATCGCGATAGAAAATAAATTGAGACTTAGGGTTAAGTAAAGAGATCTTTGGGGATTGAACTGATGATCAAATACAGATTAATGATTATAGTTTATTTTGCAGCATAAGAGGATTGAGAAGTGAAACCTTTAGGATTTTACCTCTGATACCATAATCAATCAAATAAAAGCGTTTTCTATGTTGACTTGAAAAAGAGGAGTTACAGACTAATACGAAGAGAACTCTCAACATACCCACCTGACAAAGATCCAACAAGACTAATACTCGAAATCACATACACAAATTAACAACAAAGCCGATACTTGACAGATACGTATACACATCAAATCAAATAGTATGTAACATGACTATAACTAAACGTCTTGATTTTTATTAGAACCAAGGGATTTCGTTTGGACTTTGTAATGGGAAACTTAAATAACATTTTATAACGTAACTTTATTGCTTTCTTTGTCTTTCTGTTATTATGTACTAGTTTTTCAGTGATGGAAAAACTAGTACATAATAACAGAAAGTCCAAATTAAAAGGAGGTAGTATATTTTGGAAGTCTTAGTTAAGAAGATGGAAAAATTAAAAACACAAGCACGTGCATATTCTCTTGTTTCTCCGACGACAAAGTCCAAATTAAAAGGAGGTAGTATATTTTGGAAGTCTTAGTTAAGAAGATGGAAAAATTAAAAAACAGTGTCCGGGCAATATCATTAAAATGATATATAAACGTTGAGTTTTCAGGACCAAAGTTTTATCTAAGAGAGTCTATTATCTATCCCAATAGGCTAATGTGATATTTTTATTTTTTTGATTGTTAATAGTTATATGATACTAATAAAATCTTTCGGGGTGAACTGCAAACCAGTTAAAATTATTAAGGTGGTGGAATACTTAGTTACATTACCAAACCAGGTTGTGTACTCGTTTGTCGTGATGAACTTGCTCAAGGAAATTCAGGAATTACGGGTTTTGGTTGAAAACAAGGGGTACCACAATACACCACCAACGTTTTCTTAGGAAACCTGTATGGACTAAACTTAAACAATTCAGAGAGTTCAACTTAATGAATCTTAATCATGAATTGCATGAAGAGCTTATATCTCTTTCTCTCACAATCAGAATGTAAACAGAGACAAGTCCGTGAACCTGATTATACCAGGAGCATACTTGGACGATTCCAAAGATCAATATCCAAGAATCAATCAAGTCGTATCCAACAATTGCGATGAATTTATCTACTTGAATTGATTTTAACGTACAACCTGTGATATTTCAGTTATAAAGATAAACGACTCTAGTTTACAACTAGGACACACAAGAATAGTGTCAGGGATTCAAAAATCCCAGTTGTTTGAGGATCTCCTTATATATATTTTCAAGATCAAGGTTGCTTTAGATTTATGCTAACCTAACTTTAGAATCAAGCAATCAATATCACCTTTAGATGAAAAACTTGAATTGAGATTAACATAACAAAATATACACTCTGGTTAGGATTAACCATAACCGAATCGTGTGCAAAGACTTGTTCATGAAAGGTTAGATGAAACTAGCCAATTGAACGATAAATTTAACCATTTTCATATAACACTTTAAGATTTTAACCTTGAGTAACAAATGTGATCAAACATGTCTAGATATTGTTTTTAAAGAGTTTTTCAAATGCCGATTATCTCATAGAAATAAGTCTGATGCATCTGAAAATATTCGACAGGGTAAGTACGTGTACCTGGTGCGTGTACTTTATACATGTTAGTAAATATTTTTGTCATAGTACGTGTACCGGGTATGTACACCCTTAAGAAAAAAATGGGTTCAGGAACACACATATCTTTTTCGGTTTGCATATTGGGTATGCTTACATTTTCGGTTTAGAAACCAACAGATCTTTTTCGATTTGCATACTAGGTACGCGTACCTTCCTGGTTCACGAGTCAACAGAATTTTTATGGTATGGATACCAAGTATGCGTACCAAAAAGTTTCTTCCGAACTATAGATATGTGGGTACGTGTACTAGGTACATGTACTGCGACTCTGGACTTATAACAGTCTCCCAGTATGTGAACTGGTGTACATACTTTCCAGTATCCATATTTACAGTAGTTCTATATCTCTCTAATAATCGATTTGAAACATTCCCGAATAACATCAGTGACACATATCCCTGTTCCAGGTTATTTTCAAATGATTAAATCTTGAATCATATTTAGGTCATAAACAATAAATTGTTCTTAACCAAATTCATCAAGTATGAACAAATGTTCTCAAGCTTAGCATATTTCGAGAACGATAATCAAGATAAACTTGACTCGAAATTTATGTTATGCATATATTGTTTAATTTAGTCATGCGACAATGTCTCATAGATAGAAAGGTGAAAACTAGAGAAATATTTGGTTCGTTCTTCAGTTACCTTTTTTTGATGAAGTTCTCCAAAAGCTTCAGTTGATATTCGTCTTCAAACGGTAGAACGCATTGATGTCTGGTACTCAACTACACAATTCTATCATAATCGGAGACTTGACTAAATGTAGACTAGAAATCAAGATATAGTTTTGACAACAAGCATGAGATAGCAACACTTGTGAATTTCGACTGAGCAATGCTCTAACAATGGTTTCATTTATAGCTCTAACATTGGTGAAGTACTATGTGCTGAAACCGGAGGGATTGAAGTTGCGTCTAACTTCATTGTTGAAGTGATTTCTGTAGTCAAGGCATTGGAGTGGGCTGTGTAAATTGATGGCTAAATGTATTGGTGCAGTCTGACTCGATAACTATTATTGGTTCTTCTCGTTTTCGTTTTCTCCCTTGGATTATGCTGTCACGATGATTATTCGTCCCTTGAATTCTGTCATGTCTATAAAGAGATTTATTTCTCTGCAGATCATTTAGCTAAGAAGGGTTGTATGCTTGGTAATGGTCAGGTTAGAAGATTTTTTGTCAGACCCTCTTTTCTTTCGAGATTGGAGTGGTCATCTGCCAGATATTTCCAATTTTGTTAAGTTTTTTTATGTAACCTCTCTGAGTTACATTGTAATGATCTTGGTTTTAAACGTGGTGATTTGGTAATAAAATTAATCGATTTAGCAAAACAAAAAACAAAAAAAGATTTCAGGACGATATATGCACTTTGACTCCGGTTTATTGGTAGACAATTCGGTTCCTATCACCGAGTCGGCGGCAGTAAAGGGCGATCTGAAATTGCAATTGTGGACCTAGCTTTTACATTTAAAATCGTAGGAATGTTGGTCAGTAAAATGAGAACCCATGAATAGGGCTGACACCACGACTTTTTAATACACGGGAAATTATACGATTCAGTGGTGACGGATAAAATTGGCTCGAGCGGCGGAATTACCCATGTTCCCAAGATATTCGTCGTGTGGGATAGTGGATGACGAAATGATGTAAGCTTGAAAAGGGAATGCAATGCATTTTCTCGAAGTCCGTCAAATCAGTTACTAATCATTTCGGATAGAAAATTCATGGTAAAAATTTGTGACCATGGGATAACAAGTTACATCACTCCTAATTCCTAAGCTAGAGTGCTAGATTGACAGCTTAAAATTTTAACTTTTGATTTCGACTATTACCGCACTGATAGGCCTGAATCTCACTTTTATTTGAAAATCTAGTGTCCAGTCTTCCATGACATTTACTAACAAAATGAAGCCATGCATCAAAAGTCCAAAGACATTGCATAGAAATTTTTTTTTTTGCTCGTAGCTGCTAATGGGGTAACGGTTTGCATGTGGTTTACCATTATAAAGGCAAATAATGTTTTGTCTCATACGAAATTTGGTATACTCCCAAATAAGTCGGCATCCCTAGTAGTAATTTTGTTTTTTTACTCTGGTGCAAAACTCTTGTATGTTCACACATTGTTCTAATCATATAGTACACTCCTCTCCACTAATTCCAAATCTATGCACCCCTGCACATTTTTACCTTTTTTTTAGTTATCCCGTGCATAAATAATCAAAATGAAATGATCAAGCTTGGTAGGTTATCAAATTTTGCAAGAGATTATTTGTCCACGGTAAAAAATTATTCTTCAAGAAGTTATTTGTTTATAAAAAAAAATAAAAAAAAAAAAAAAAAAATTCTTCAATCATATGGGATTTGGTAATCTCTGATAGAATTTAGTAACACGTGTAGCAGTAAGGAGACCCTATAGTCTCTCTGATCCACTGGCCGAGCTTCTTTGTTCTATTTTCAGCTGCTAGAGTTTGGCCTGCCTGTTAGTAATTTCCTTTTCATAAATAATTTTATATTAATGTTCAAGTAACCGTTATAAGTTTCATAAACTATATTTTTTCAAAAAATTCATCAACACAGTAACTTTTAAAAATGAGAAATGACTGCACCTCAATCATATATTTTTATGGTGGGGGATCATGATACAGGAATCTAATCTCTTAAGGTATTGTTTTTTTCTACTACCACATCAGAGAAGAATAATTTAACAGTCATTTCAAAGTAGAGCCAGCATCCCTGGCTCAAAAGGTTCCATCCTTCACATGCCACCCAATTTTTATGTCACACACATCAAACTTTTTTAGAAACAGAATTTAACATGCATATGTTCTTCTTCTTCTTCTTCTGCATATCCAATTATCATCCACAATTTGGACTCACTCAAGATAAAATAAAAACTACCACCCACAGGCCACGGTCATTTGTTCCCTACTGAAAATGATGGTTTTTTTTTTTCTGGGCCCCCATAACAACAGAAATTAGTTAACAATTGTTGAACCCATTTTCACAAGATCAAAGATTTTCAAATTTGCAAAAAACTTGATATCAAATTTACACACAAAATTTGTGTTTTGATTTCTAAAAATTGATTACACTGGAAGAGGAAGAAGAAGAGAATTTTCATTTCCTCACCATCTCCTTTGAAAGTATTCCCTTTCAATGTCACAAGCAAATTCAGTGGACCTGTCAAGTTTACCCATTACAGCATTCTTGAAACTAATAGCTTCTTGAGCTTGAGAACAAGACCTTTGCATTCGGACGCCGCTTAAACTAGCCCTCGATCCCGCAATTTCGCTTAACGATAGTCTCTTCCTTGAACCTGTATCGGGCCTTTGTTTCGGAGCGCTATACGATCTAACTTTCGCCTTGAATGATTGTGTATTTGCCATGTAATTTGGGAAATTCGAGTACGGTCGAAACAACCTCTCCGTGCAGACGCTCTTCGCTGGCGTGACCGGCGCGCAGGAATTCACAAACCGGGGAGTGCTCTGAGCAGTGGAGAATCTGCACTCATCGGCTGCCAATGCCCAATCGAACTCATGGAAATTCCTGCAATCTGGTATTGACATTCTTGCTGGAATTGGACATGCCTGCAATCTTGGAGAATCAATTCTGGGAGCTGGATTACACGGATCTTCACCGTACTCTGATATTGAATTGCTTGGTGTTCTCCTAGACCGTGACTTCGGCCTACACGTATCGATTTCGACAATCTTAGGAGTCTCTTCATATGTATTATTAATCGCAGCTTCAAGTGATGCTGATAATCTCCTACTATGAATTGATGCGGTGTGCTCACTTCTTGCATCATCATATCTTTCCTGAAATTCAAGTACACAGAAGAATTCAGTACAAACTCGGAATTGAACAACCCAAATTCTTAAACAACCTTGCACATTCAACATTAAGCTAATGCTGCATAATAACAAGACTTTTAGATTGAACATTGAGTTTCAGTAAGAATAAGTGAAAGTTGGTCTTACAGTGGATCGACGAGGCCGGAATTCCGGGTAAGGTCTTTGTTCTTGATTGAGTTGCTGGCGAGCTTTCTGAGATCGAACAGTTAATTGAGCTCTAATAAGAGCTTGCATACTATGTAGAGTTGCATCAGCTTGTTTCCGAACTAAATAACCTCTAACAAGTGCTTGCAGCTTCACTAATCCTTTTAGTGCTCTTAATGCCTTCCTTGCCTGTAATCAAAAT
The DNA here is from genome assembly GCF_003573695.1 of Papaver somniferum. NCBI lineage: Eukaryota > Viridiplantae > Streptophyta > Magnoliopsida > Ranunculales > Papaveraceae > Papaver > Papaver somniferum. Next base: position 77,293,012 of record NC_039359.1, on the reverse strand, counting down.
CACAACTCAATTCATTCAACTGGATCTAATCAAAGTAATAATCCAAATCAAGAAACTTCAAAACCCAAATCTCAAAAGAAAGAGTCATATTGTACTTACCAAATAACCTCTGAAGACTGTTTGAATCTTAATAGCAGCCCATTTCTCATTAGCACCAGTAAACAAAGTACCTCTACCATGACTAGTAAGTCTAACAACAGCAACCGCAGCTTGCGCTGCAGCAACTGCAGCATCAGCAGCAGCAGCAGTGGCTGCAGCAACAGCAATAGCATGTTTGTTTTGTTCATTCTCTGTTTCACTGTAATAAGAAGAAGATTTGACCCATGTTGCAGTTGTTGTTGCTGTTGTGGTTGTTGTCTCTGTTTCTTCATCATTATCATCAACCGGATTGTTATAATGATTCTCCGGAAAATGACCAACACAAACTGAATCTCTAACCGATTTCCCAAAACTCCATCTCTTCTTATCTCTCTGATCACTCAAATTTGATGAGAAATTCTTATCTTTTTCTTTCTTCATTCCTAAGAAATTCTTAAACCATCTAGTTGCTTTCCCCATTTTTTATCTTGATACAATCAAACTCTGATGAAGAACCAAAAACAGAGTGTTTCAGTTAGAAATACCCAGAAAAAAAATTCAAAAATGAAATCTTAAGCGTTGCTATCAGAATTAAGATAGACTACTACTCTTATTAATGAATTGCGTCTTCCATATTTCAAACAGACTACTCTGATAATGACAGAGTAGAGAGATAGGGAGAGAGAGAGAGAGAGAGTGTGAGAGAGATAGAATATGAAAGCCACAAGTCTAAAATAAGAACTCGGAAAATTTGGGAAAAAAAACCTGTCAAAGACCTCGTGAATAACTGCATTATAAGACAAGAAAAGATGCTACAGAAAGATACAGAGCAAAAATTAGATTAGATTACTCTAAAACTTAATTAATTAAACACAAAACCTCAGACCAAAACAGAACAATTTTTTTTTAATAAGAAAATCAAGAAAAAATTACAGTATAAGTAAGAAAACAAAAAAACCCACTAACCCCATTAGTGTAATTTTTTAAACAAACCCAGATTTTGTTTTGTGGTTTCTCTCACTTTGAATGAGAAAAAAAAAAGTTTAAATTTTTTGTACAGAAAGAAAGATACCATACCACAACCAGGGCACCACCTCAGTAGTAGTGAAGTGTTGTTCTCATCAGCAAAAACTGACAATCTCGTGAATCTCTTTCAATTTCCTTCTTTTACCCCTTCTCTGCAACTGTTCATTTTTTCAATAACTACTCATTTATCCATTTTTAACTTCCTCAAATCAAAAAAAAAAAGAAAAGAAAAAATGGGTTCTGTGTAAAAATTGTACCTTTTGCTCAGATTCAAACCATTAATGTTTCTTGCTCTCATTAAGACATTAAAAGGGGTATCTTGATTTATCTTTTTCTGACTCAAAAAACTCTGCAAGTTACTCTGTTTATAGGTTTATAGATTTGATCTTTTTTTTGCCGTTGATTACCGTATCTTGTTTTTATTACAGAAAATTCTTCTTTGATTCGTTGTGGTTGTTGTTTTGAAAATCTTTTCTGAAAATCCAAACAAACAGATATGAGAAATCTTTTGCTAACGAGTTTTTGACACTCAAAATGGAGTACTATTTTTGAAATGGTTGTTTCCTTTCCTTTTTTTAACTGATGGAGATCAAATGATATATATTGTCAGAGCAACCATGTTTAAGTTCAGACTATATCAGTCAATTCTGCATCGTACAGTCAATGGTCAATGTACACTTACCATCTTGATTCTAGGGCTCAAAAATACTGCCCACACTCTACCCTTTAACAAAGTATGTACCTACACCCCTGCTGGGATATCAAATGATGGGGATCACTGGACATAGTGGCCTGCCACTCTCAAAATAGGTTCTTAGTGACCTCACAATAAGGATTGGAAATTCAGGTGGGCTAAAACAATAAAATGGACTAAACTTTTTATTTTTCCCGGTAATAATTATTTTTTTCTTCCGAATATGTTATTTTTGAGAAAGAATAAAATTAAAACCAAAAGGCTTTAAGTCTAAATATTCCGACCGGTAAATGTTTCGAAGGATTTGTATTCAGAAAGAAATTAAAATATGTTTTAGGGTTATGGATCATGTCTCAACGATCCAAGTTCTTCTCCCGTATGTAAGCAAGTGTTACGATCACTATGATAATTATTATTTTTATTGATTAGCTGTGATTTCAATATACATGATTCCGTTAATTAAGATTAAGTTGTTGAAAATTTGTTACTTGATCTTTGAAAGTGGTTTCGGTCATTCCTGTTGTATTTAAGTTGTGGTGTTCTGTAATGTCAGGTTTACTAACTGCTTTATTTATCAAAAAAAATTGAGAAAGAATAAAACTGGATGCGTCATAGAAATTTGGAGGTTGCTAGAATATCGCCAACCACTCCAAGTTTTACTACTGGTGTTATATCTTTCATTGAGAAAAACTTTTGTAGGTTTTTGTTATTATTTTACTCCGAAAGATGTGATTATCATCCTAGTTAATAAATTTATACCTTTTTCGTGAATCCGTCTATATCACACGTACCTTCGAAACCCTGACTTAGGTTTGCGAATTTCAAGCCTAAAATGAGTTATATGCGTATTTACGAACTACCAAACTGTACGACACGTATAATACTTTGCGATATCATCACCAATATACCATTTTCTATCATATTTTTGACTTTTAAATTTTTACATAAACCAATCTTAGCATTGTGCCACCAATACACATGTTATGTATTGATTATATTGCATATATCATATGTATAGTACCAGTCTTCAAGTTTTGCATGTTATTTTAAATTCATAGGATGTGGTTTGGATAACCCGATGATTGGAAATTGTCGTTGTACTTGAAAATCTTACTAACCAAAAGCGATTATAAATTAAGAAAAAATTACCATTAAGGTGAAGGTGAGAATCACCATTAATGGTGAAGGCGAGAAGCACTTACAGTGAAAACAATAAAAATAAACCCTAAAAGAACTAAAAACTTAAAGAAAAATAAGAACCCACAATTAGGGATGCCACCACAAATATGGCTGGTTAAAGAGGGCTAAAATTTGGCTAAATGGGTACTTTTTAGTAGGGGTGTAAATATTACCCGAAAAAACTCAGCCTGCCCGTACCCGCCCAAGCCCGCCTGTACCTGAAATTGTCCGAAGCCTGTTATGGCCCGTTACGGGCTACCCGGCCTGACCTGGATTAATTTATTGGGCGGTCTCGGGCTTTGCAATTAATTATGATGCCCGGCCTGATACCCGGCCTGGTGCCCGGCCTGAAAGGGTTCTATGTGTTATTAATCATTTAATATCCTCTTAAAAAGACTTAAAAGTTACAATTTTATAATTGTCAATTTTGTGTCAAGAAAAATAAAATATATAATTGTTTTTACTTATAATTAACCTTTTCAAAACATTAATGATAATATATTTTCTTATTAGAAAGTTTATTGTACTCTAATTAATTATTTATTATAGCCTAAAATTAAAAATTTGTCAGTGTAATTTAAATATAAAATAATACTATCACTTTACTTACGATATGTGATGTTGGAAAGGAAAGGATATTGTATTTAATACCGTTCATTTGAAAATTTAAACTTAAAAAAAAAAATCAAAATAGTGGCCTGTCCGGCCCGATCTGGCCTGCCCGTATAAAAAGCGGGCTTTGGGCGGTCTTTGGGTAGCAAATTATCTACTTGTACCCGGCCTGTCCGGCCTGAATTTGTTTACGGGCTCACAAATATTAAGCCTGGCCTGCCCGGCCTGTCTTAGTTTTTGGGTCGGGCGGCCCGGCCTGCCCGAATTTACACCCCTACTTTTTAGGGGTGAAAAAAGCATACTGTCTTTTACATAATAAAATAAAATAATTAAAACCTAAATTATTTTGTATCCCACATTCTTTCTTCTTCTTCATAGTGTTGATTTTTCCTCTTCTTCGTAACTTCTTCTATCTTCCATTACTTCTTTAATTAATCATTGAATCTTCGTTAATTAATACTTTCTATAAAAATAAAACCGCGAATGAAATCATCGATTAATACTTTTGATTGATTTTGCTGGGTATAAATCAAAAAATTAAATTCGAATTCCAATTTTAGGGTTTGTTCGTATTGTCTTCATGATGAATTCAATGTAAAATATTTTTTTTAACATGTCAAGAGTTGTCATGTTAAAAAAAAAATTAAACACTGTCGGCATTGTCGAATGAACAAATAATGCCCGTGGGATTTCTACAATAACACTGAGAGGAATGAGAGAGAGATTGAAACACACACAAATTAAACTCTATATTAATAGAAGTCTTCAGCATATTTTACAATAGAAAACTAACCTTTATATAGGTAGTAACTCAAAACCCTATAATACTCTCATCATCCAACTCACGCATTTGAACGTGTTTAGTATTTTCCCAAAGACTAGGATACTTAACAAACAATTATTCAAATTTACAAATATTCAAAAATCAAACAGAATTATCCTAAACCTAATATTTAAATTGTAATTCCAATACCCTCACGTAAATCTAATATTCAAAATTGAGAAGATGCATATTTGAATTACGAGAGGGTGTTGGAATTACAACAATGCCGACTTTGTTTCAAGGCATGGCGACTTATAACGTTGTCGTAATATCAAGAGCCAGTAGGCATTAATGATGAAGATTAATTCTATGTCGACTTCACTATCAACTTCCGACATTGTCATCATCATTTCGACAATGTCGACCGTACCTGGTAAACCGGGGATACCTGATGTCGGTATGGATAAATGATGAAGACAATACCGATTCTTAAGAGCATCTCTAATAGAAGGTGAAAGATTTATTTTTTAATGACATAGGATTTTAGACATTCATTTAAAACAAATCCATTCCCAATAGTAGGTCCTATAAAACATGAGGGATGAAATATTAATTTTCAAGGTATTAAAGAAAGTCTTATTTAGACCTTCACAATGACATCCATGTCATATTTTTGATTTTTAATAATTAATTAAAATATGATTAAACGGTTAAGATTTCATCACACAAGATTTTTTGAAGGGTTAAACCTCTATACTATTGGAGATAGTTTATTAGTTACGGGTCATATTTTTTCTCTATGTGTAAATCCTCCTTAATAAGGGTCTTAATAAAAATTCCACGTAGGATTTATAACACCCACTATTGAAGATGCTCTAAGAGTTAGCATTGCATTCGTCTATGTCAACTGGAACTTTGTTTCTTAATTTTCTTTGTGAATCAAAATCCAAAAAGTAACATTTATCCTGATTCGATTCGGAGTACTTTGTTTCTTCACTTTATCGTCACTAAAATCTATAATTTCTCATAAATTTCCAAAAATCCTTAAAAACGTAAAAAAACAAAACAAAATTACTCAGCATGTCAAGTAATCGAAATTGCTCAACTTGTTTTCCACTAACTAATTAATCTAACATATAACTAATCTAATTTTACAACTAATTAACTTTTCGTCAAATTAGCCATAATCTAAAGTATTTGGATAATGGGTACTCGAAATGACTTCATAATATTTCTTTCTGCCTTTTTTGTGTATCCCCTATTTATGGGAGTATCCTCCAAATGTGGCTTCAAAAACAACTTTAAAAAAAGATCTTATAAATAAAACTCGAAAATACTAAAATCTTTGCTCAGATCTAGTCCGTTAAGATTAGATCTAAGCAAGCAGATGAGGGAGGTTAGGATTGCTTTTTTTTTTCTTGTGAGAAGAAAGTATTATTGTCTTCTTAGCTTATACATGGCTCCGACACTAGCTTTTTTTTCTTCAATATAAACAAATATATTACTAGCAAGAGACTAATCTGCAGATTCAGACTCATGTGGTATCAACTCTGTTTGAGTTTTCCGTCCGATGACTGAATTTGTGTGATTAGCTTCTTCAGTGAAAGATACATAATTATAGTTCATATTACATGTAGCATAAGCTTTGACAGTGTCAAAAGTTATTGTTAGAATTAAAAAAAGTGGTGCTTCAGCAAAATAAGTAATCTGTTGAGATGAGTTTCTTCCTTTCCTAGCTAGCATGTCAGCAGCTTTGTTTGCTTTTCGATCCACAAAATGAAATCCCCCAAAACAGATTAATTTATCTGCCAACTTCTTAACTTCATCTAAGATCGCTTCACATTGCCATTTGATTGAGTTTGGTTTGACTTGTAAGTACTTTATAGTATTTGGTTGTCTCCTTCAATAGCCATATTTTGCAGATTGTTTATGATGTCCCATGTTGTATTCTGCAGCAAAGCTACAACTTCAGCTTCTTCTGCTGACTCTTTCCCGCAACTGTCCATTCCTGCGCCTTTGAAGGTACTTGTCCGATTTTGCAAAATAAAGCCAAAACCTGCATTAGTCTTAGCAGATAACCATGAATACAATTTAGCTTGTAAAAGTTTGTAATTGGAAGTGTCCAAAATAACTGAGCTTGTATTGTGTTACTGTTCTGAACTATGACTGACAATTGTGATATTGGGTGCCAATAGTTATAATGACTCTAAATGTCTGGAGTTAATTGATTTGGTGTTCTATTTTTGTTTCCATAAACTCTAAGACAACGTTCTTTCCAAATGAACCAACATTTAGTGGCAGCTAAGAGCATCCACAATCACGATCATAATTAGGGACTATACCCAAATTTGGTCAGGATTGGAAGCGTAGTGGAACAGACTATAAGCATATTTGGTCTGGATTTTTAGGGTTTGAGACTAAAACTAGTCGTCAACCCAGACCAAACCCAAGTATAGTGGGACGAAGATATAATGAGCGTATGGTTTAAGCGTAAGTATAAGGACCGCTTGACAGTGGGGCGTTTATTAAAAGGGCGCTTGAGATGGGGCGGTGATATAAAGGGCGCTTGATTGAGGCGAGAGTATTATCAGCGCCTGATTGGGGCGAGAGTATTATTAGCGCCTCACATCAAGCGCATATACTATCACCGCCCAACATATACAATAATTACTCCCCCAACAAGACGTTTGCTATAAGTCCGCCTGCTGATCGGGCGTAGTATTTCATTTCCGTCTGCTGATTGGGCGTAGTCTTTCATTTCCGTCTGTTGCCAGGCGTTAGTAATACTCACGCCCAACACCAGGCGTTCAAAATACATTCGTCCCATACATACGCCCACAATACCAACGCCTGACCATTGTACGCTCATTGTATATCCGTTCCATTTCATACGTTGTTATTTTGTTCGCCTGACTAAATTTTAGTCTTTCACCACTACGCTTGACCTCTGAAAATGCCAAATAAATTTAGCTTTTGGTATGGCGTTTGGTCTTTAGTCCCGTTTATGATTGTGGTTGCTCTAATGCCATTGAAATGGAACTCAGGTCACCTTCCAACCATTTTTATACATGTCTACGAAAGTAATATTCAGAGAGGAAAGATTAGAGAGTACTCCCTGGCAAGGCATTGGATGCAACTGCCATACTGCTTTCGCATAGTCACATTCAAAATATAAATGAAAAGTTGTTTCTTCCATTTATTGGCAGAAGACACATTTTCTTTCTTCATCCATGACTAAACCTAGCTTCTGTTTTGTAGGTAGTATGTCCTGTAAACACTTCCAAATAAACAACTTGATCCTTTGTGATGTGTTCATGCTCCATAGCTTTTTCCAAAATTTCTTTGTTTTGATTGAGATTAAATCTGTCTGATTTTGAAGCTTAGCATACAGAGATTTCACAGTGAATTCTCCATTGGTGGTGAGCATCCATCTGAGTTTATCTTTTTTCAAAATTCCCCCGATTCCGACACTAACTAGGATTACGGTTATGAATATCATAAATCAGTAAACTTCATATTTTCTTATTAGTTGTTGAGCTCATGTACCGTATTTTCCACTAGATTTTTTGGATGGGTAAAGAATTATTGTTCTTTTGTTGCACTTTTTGCAAGTGTTTAAGATATCTATCATAACTTTTTTTTTCTCTTCCGAACATAATCCGATAGATATTATGAGTTCCATCCATCAATAAAGAAAATACAATTTGTATTTTATTTTAATCCACGTCTAAACGTCTTTTCAATTTCTAATAAGTCTTGATATAGCTGGCATACAATGGCGTAATCCGGCCAATTCAAAAACAGTAATGATAGTACTACGATCTGCACCGCAAAAAAATCTAAGGGCTGTTAGGGGAAGCTTTGGGAGAGATTTGCAGGGGTGGGGTCCACCACCGAATCTCAAACCAAAATTTCGGTGCAGATCACGGTGTAGGTTTTCGGTACACCAAACATTTCCAATTCAAAAAACAAGTCAGATGCTCCTTGAGTAATTACTAGTACAAAATTTACGTGTTCATTTGCGGAATTTTGCCAGCTACTAATTAAAGTTCAAAAGCTCCCACCACTTAAATGGCCCTGTGGTTCTGTACATAATTGAACTGGCCTAGGTTCACACTTTACATAGGCCATAACATAGGCCATAGCATAGCATAGATATAGACGGTCTTTAGCAGACACACTGCTGCTTCCGTCACTCTCTCGTACGGACTTCTCAGGACTTTTAACTCCGGTTGCCAGGAAAATTATGGTGCCCTATACTTTAGGTTAACAGTAATGATTTGCAAACGCATCAATGCTAAAATTGACCTGCTTCGGCCATGAATGCAAAACCGGCCCGGTATAGAAACTAAGAAGCCCGACTGTTTGTTTCTTTATTTCTTCTATCCATAGCCCGATGATAGTCACGAGACGTCTGTCCATTTATGTGCATGTTTAACTACCATCAGAGCCGCCGTATACAAATTTATGGCTTGTTTAACTACCTTGCGTGTTCAGGGATTTGTACTATGTATTTATGTGCATGTCCATTTTCTCCCACTACACCAAGTCCATGCTAATTGCCCTTGATCTTAATAACCTGTTTAGGTAACCACTCTAAAAGCTGTTTTTAGACTTCAGGAAGCAAAAAAAAAGTCCGAAACCAATTTGGGCACACAAAAAATCGACTTTAGTGGAATAAAAACATTTTGCTTCTGACTTGACTTCTGTTACCAAAAGATTATTATCTTATTTGTGTTTGCGGAAAATGGGTCATCTTTCCAAATATTTTTAAAACATGGTTCAAATGGATGAGTAAAAATTAGTATGGGTGAAATGGACACCAAAAAAATAACAAGGATGAAACTGAATTCATCCTAACTTAAACTTAAAAAATAGCAAGGATGAAACTTGATGCATTCTGATGTAAATTGAAAATAAGAAAAAATATTTGAAAATGGGTATGATGAAACTGTTTACATCCTGGCTATTTTTACATTTTTGTCCATTTAAATAGTATCAAAATCTAAATGTCATTTTTACCCAGGAATTGTTGATTTTGGTCATTTTAACCAATTTTGTGTTCTGTTTTCTCTTCGGGGCGTGTGGATTAACTTGAATTTGAGGATGTGTTAACTGGATAAGGTGTCTCTAGGTAAAACCAGTATCATTACCTACTAAGAGTAACCCATGCTGTTGACTGTTAATTATACGTATGGCCTTAATTATGGGCAACACAGTTGAAACTTAAAACTCAAACTTCCTCGGAGCAGTAAAATAGTAGTAAGATTGGACTATCTATATTAGTCTTGATGATCAGACAAAATCTGTGAGGTTACAGTTAAGAGTGCTAAGACAGCTTCCATATTTCCTGTGATTTTAAAGAATATTTATAAGGTCGACATAGATCTACTGCTTCTGTACAAAAGTCGTTACCTGTATGTTGTACACCTCTCACTCAGATTCTCTTCGATCTTCATCTTTATTCTTTATGCTGTATAGAATTCATTGGTCTTGTTTATGTACGCGATGACCACAAAGAAGAAAATAGTATGGGTTCATTATGTTTTATATTACTGTTCGGAAATTAAGATATGAATAAATTTAGAAACCTTCCACCGTCTTAAATCTTCTTTACCGGACAACAAGAACAAGTGTATAAATGCTGGTACGATGAGTACAGGGTACGTACGTCCTAGCATATATCGATAGACTCGTTACTGCGAATTGTCGTGACAGGTTACATGGAGAATTATGGTCTAGTAGTTAATTTGTGAAGTCATTGGCAGCTGATGTTTATGACCTAAGTTCGAAATTCTCTAGTGTTTCTAAGTAGACGCCAATTAAATTGGATGCCCATTCTTCTCGATATAGATGTCTAATTTAATGTTGTAATCTCATTGGGGATAGCAGAATATGATTCATCTCATGCCATGAGCATAACTACGTGAAAAACCCATAAGAGTGTCACGTTTGGGGTCCTAGATATAATGATGTAGAGAGTATGGCATTAAGAGAAAAACAATGCATGTGAATTTCCTTGCACGCACACATGATTACCCCAGCTAGCTAGTTTTAATGTGAGACATATATATAGTCCATATGGAAACCCATATATAATCGAGTTGTCTGAAATCAAACTATCAATTCTTTTCTTTCCAAGGGTTTTGGTACTTGAATAAACGTGAGCTACTGACAATCCCAGCCGGGGACAAAATGCTCCCTACCTTATGCAATGAAAATCTTCCAATAAGCTTTTTAATTTGTACCATAATACGTATGCCAAAAGAATATAGATTTTAAACCAACTGCTTCTATAGCTACAATGCTGTAAAAGAGTAAAATAGTTGAGGTAATAAAATTCCAAGTTTCCAAACATGTGATGTTTTTGTACTTGGTTGCAAACTAGCGGTAACTATATATATATATATTTTACCAGATATCAATTAATATTAAAGTTTGTTGATCTCGTAAAAATTTCATTGCGCTCAAAAATCCGAAGACTATTTCTTCTAGTTAAGATTTTTTTTTCTTTTTTTAAAAATCCAATATTTCATATTAAGCAGCACTAACATGTGTTACTGAATAGTCATCAATCAAACCCTGCACGGTGTGCCCCGGCATTTTGATATGATTTACGAGAATGCTTTATGGGCGCTATAACCTGGTTATCCTCCGGTACGTACTCACTACTTTAAAGAAAAGAAGAAAAAAGCTCGAATACAACCATCTAGCTGATCTGTGTCTCTTTAACAACACGTCCAAGGCGAAACAAAGACCATCTAGCTGAGTGTGAGAGTGTCACTTTTTCTTCTTTATCGCAACAAAGACCATCACTTCTATAGTTAAAAGAAGTGATCATCTATTCATGCAAAGCGCATCTAGTCACGTTGCTTTGCATGCAGTCCTTGAAATTCCATTATGCATCAAAAACACATCGAGTGTTGCATTTGAGAGAAAGAGACCACACATACCCTCTCACAGGTCACAGCCCTTACAACTGGATCTCTAAGAAACTGTGGTTTTCTTTCTTTTTCCATCGAGAGAAGTGCATGTAAAACAGAAGTTGATGGCGATAGAGAATTGTATTTGTATGCACACTCTCCTCTTCTTCTAGTACTGTTTTCTTTATCCCTGTAGTGTATGGTCACTTTATATATTCCTTATTGGAAAGTGACCTTTACTGTACGTACTTGCTTGATAATGCTGCTGCTGCATTGCTGCTTGCTGGAGCTTGATGATACCCTTACGGCACGAGCCCTTTTAATGTATAAAGGCAGAATTTCCTCGACATTCTAAAACTATGGCTTTACAACCGTATGATTTTTACTTTCGCGAATCTCTAGGTTTCTATTCTTGTGTGTGTAGTATTAAAGAACATTGATCTTGGAATGTGCATAGAACAACCAACAGTCAAAAGCATAGCTAGAATGCTAGATCCCTATACACGACTGTTGTGTCTGGAATGCAGTCTTGAGATCTGCGTTTACAAAGAAACCAAGAAGAGTGTCTTACATGATTATTGTTGGGGAGTATAAAATTTGGAGACTGGATCTCCCTTGCCTTCGAGGTTATTAGACTTCTGACTTCTAGTTTACATGTCTGGATATGTATTTTCATTTTTTTTTTTGAGAAAAGGCAAAAATTTGTTAAATGAGCTTCATCAGAGAAATGAAGTATCAAAGTTACAGAAAAAGAGCTACACCCATATGCTATCAACTACAGTTTCCCAATTACAAATTAAGGTGCTCAACGAGTAACCCTCATACAGCTTATCGACAAGAGACCAATTAAACATTGTACTCCCTCCATTCTCTTTATATGAGTGGATTATGTGAAATCTCTTAGAATAAGAAAATAATTTTAATTTCACAAAAATCCATTGTTTTTCCTGTTTTAACCTTTATCATGTTCCAATTGATAAAGATATAAATTTGATTGTGATAATATCTATGCTATTTAATTGATGATATAAGTGGAAAAAATCTTTTTGGAATTAGATTTCCGCCTATCTAGTAGGACAAAAAAAATTCAAAACTCCGCTTATATATAAGGGATAGGGGGAGTATATTGCACATATCATATATTCAGGATATGTATTTTTGTATCCGAGATTTACCGGAGACTCAAAACCCCCGCAAAGGTTACCAAATTCTATAGAAAAAGTACCGCATCGGTATATTCAATGATGAGAATTAGTTTGTTTTATATGGATTTGCAACACCACACAAAATTCATGAACCCCTTCTAACAGACTTGGAATCTCGGGGAATGTTAAATATAATAATAGATATCCTCGCATTTAACCACTAATCAGAAGAAAGAAGTGTGGTGACTTTGTGCCACTATTCAATTTTAACATACCTGCTAAATTATATTTTAAGTTATTTCCGCTATAATTTTTTTGAGACGTGATTTTGAATTTGGTTGTGAAAATTATGTATCAAGTGAGACTAGACTAGTTTCGTAGCTGGATTAGATTAACCCGCAAAAAGTTTTCGGAGTTTTCTCAGGAAGGTTAATCATTTTTGTTCCAGTACACCAAGACATAAGTTAACTTACACCATGTTTGTTTACTCCTGACTCATCTGAGTCGTCTGGATCTGAATCATCTGGATCTGAGTGAAATCACCTGACTCATCTGGATCTGAGTCGATATGTTTGTTTTGAGTCAGATCTGACTCATCTGACTCGGAAATAAGTGAGTCAGTGGTTTGGTCCCATGAGTCAGGGGTATTTTGTTACCTGACTCAAATGAGTCCGAGTCAGGGGTTATGTCTGAGTCAGAGGTCGAGTCAGATCTGACTCAAAATGGAAAACAAACGGTCTGACTGCTGACTCGGTCCGAGTCAGGGGTTGACTCAGATTCAGACGCCGAGTCAGCTGCAAACAAACAAGGTCTTACTGTTTTAATTAATACTGCACAGTAACCTTTTTGGTCTAAAGTGCTGTTTTTAACACTAATTAACTTCTATTATACTTTACTTATGTTGGATCCAAAAATTCAAACATGGTAACTCAGCAAATTTTGGTTTCATCAAAACAATAGATTAAAACAGGAAACTTTTAAGTCCATAGGTCTGAGACTTGACCATCTTGGATTCTGGTCACTTTTTATAATTCTTTGACATGATGGGCTGTGATTTTCACAGTATTGTCTGATCAAACATTGGTGGAGTGGGTGACATGAATAATGTGTGTGACCTTATTATGGACCTCACCAAATGGGAGCACAGATGTTGTGTAATTATCAGATGAACCATTTGCTAATGATTTTACCCCTTTTGGTGAAAACATATGTACATTGGTAATCATCAAATAAATCTTAACTTACAATTTCATTTTTACCAATTTTGATTTGGTAAGTAATTCCTATTCTTCATAATGAGTTTAGACATGTGTAAGTAGTTGAAGTGATTTTAGTTATAATCAACTTCATATGTTTTTGCAATGATTTTTTTTACCTCTCTGTTCCTGATATGTCTGAAGAGTTTTATTCCCAAGCGAATTTGGCTTTGGTGAGTGAAGGAACATTTCCGAGAAAACACAAACCTAAAATTTGACATTATCTTTTGATTGTTTAAGTGTCATCAACAGGGATCTCTGCTATTTCAACAATGCTTAGAGCAAATCCTATGGGTAGTGTCACCCTTTCAAATGAAGTAGTGTCACCCTTTCAAATGAAGGAGTGCACTACCAATTTGAGCAGATTAGAGGTTGTTATGGGTAGTGTTTACTCCACTTTTCCCCCAAACACGTTTATACACTCGTTCATCTGAACGAGTGGTTGGGAGTGTAACACTAGACGGGGGACAATCCCCTGTCAAAAATTTTGCAACTTTTTGAACTAGACGGGGGACTGTCTCCCGTCTAAGTAGTTTTTTTAAGTTTTTCTTCTTCTTTTGACGGGATAGTCCCCCGTCTATATTGTGTTTTACTATCTTACTGGGGACTGTCCCCGTGAGTGTTTAAGTTTCGTATTTTTAAAATTAAATTTTCCCTCCAGTTATTAGTTTATTATAAAATTTTCAAATTCTTTTTATAAACGGGAGATAGATTCCCGTCTAGTGTTCCCTTTTATTTTTGTCCATATTGGCTTCACTCGTTCATATGAGCGAGGGGTTCTTCATATGGACGAGTTAGTATAGCCTTTGCTCTTAGAGGGAGATATATTAGAAGATACTTTGCAATAATTTGACATCCAGGGTTAAAAATTTCATCCCTCGTTATAATGCTAAAAGAAGTGACTTAGATGTCATGTGAATGGGTTTTAAGAGAATGCAACAAAGAATTAAACTCCGGAGTGTCCAAGAAATAGCTTCTCTACAATGTTCGAAAAATAGCTTCATTCCAAGAGAACTCTCAGACAAGGCTTAGAAATCCTCTAGAACTCTTCAGCACCATTGTGCATCCCTCATTCACCTAAGCTATCGTATAAATAGATAAAATCATGTTCTTGCTCATGTAAATTTCCTTTTCATTATTTTGTTTCAATGTTGTATCTGATATATTACAGTTTAACCCATTCAGAACCATCAATAAAGCTCAATGAAAGAAAAGGCTTGGCTTCTTCAGCTGTCAACTCCCTTGACCATGAAACCCTCCCAGCATAGCTTGCTCCTGGCCCAGTGCATTTGTACTGCCCATAGAATACAGTCCTACACAGAAATGATAACTGAGAGTCAGAAAAGAATGATTAACAACCCACTGAGAGAAACACTGAGATTTTTCCGGTAACCGTTTGCTGAGAAAGCCGAGCTCCCTAATCCATGCCTTTCACAACCAACTTAAAGCTATGTTTTCGATCCATTGGGCTGGAGTAGAACCACTCATCTAGAAAAACTTTCTGGCTAAAAGCCATAAACAAACTAAGATGGGCTTGATCTTATTCATTAGATTTGCAGTATAGTGTTGGGCCAACTATTGGTTTTCTTGAAGATATATCTGAAGTTAAGATTTCAATGTTTTCTTGAACATTATTATTTATTAACATACTTGACCATGAAAACAAAGCCATGACTCAATTCATGGTGCAGGGTAAAGGCTACATGGATTAAATGACCACCGGACCTAGTAAACACAGGTTGGTACCAGAACCACCATTGCAAGGCCACTTGCAAATGGCTAAGTTTGGAATCACTAAGTTTGAAGTAGAAAATAGACTAAATAGTAAGCAGAAGAAGAGAAGAAAATAGAACAAAATGGGGATTGACAACAACTTCAACCCAGGCCCATTTCTATAGTTGGGTTGTTCCATTTTCCATTGTTCTACACTGTCAAAGGGAAAAACCGAAATTTTTTCGGTAAAATACTTTCGAAAACCTGGCTTGATCTAGGTTGAAAATGTTGTGAATCATTTAACCAACATTATCATGCCTGCCAAAAAATTTCAGGTTGGTGAAAAATTATTGTTTCCTTTTTCGGTTTTTGGTGTTAAGAGTTTAAGCCCAAACAAGGATTACTAGATTCAGCTCTACGAACGCATTGTAGTACAAGACACAGTAATAGAATATTAGATTAGATTAAGCTCTACCTACTACTATGAACCTCCTTTTGGCATATATAAAGTAAGTAATGGATGTTGCTATTCTGGTAAGCCAAGATGGAAGTATATAGGTCGGCACCATCCTATGAATTTGCCAAAGACTCAAAACGTGTGGTCCTGTCAAGTTGGAAACCGCAGTAGACTTGCACCCACAATGATTTGGCCAAACCTCGGACTTTAAGCATAGTTTTTGCTTTTGGCCCTTGAATGGGCAAAACTTTGTGCGCTAACCAAGTGGACCTAACACACTAACAGATACCATTCCTGTTGCCTTTGTTGGTACGATTTCCCTCGAAATAAGGGACACTTCTTTTAACAACGTGCTATTGACGTGGTTTTATTCTTCTGCTCTACAAAGTTGTTTGGTGTTACTGTCTGGAATCATCTATGGGGATTGCTTCTTCCTGGTAATTTCTTTTCAAAATATTTGTAAAGTTATTCTGACATTAACCAAAAAGAAGATCTCAAAATGTTGCAAGGACGACTAAGCAGGTTAGTTCGCGTATCGTTCGAAATGACGGATCAGATGGAGAGTAGTCCATTGATTGATGGTCAGTTCGAAATGATGGATCCTATAGTCTGGAGATAATTCACGGACCCTAAGTTCCTAACGCATATAAAACGACGGATCGATGAAGGAAATTGGAAGCAAGGACTTACATTTCTCTGTTAGGATCTCCCCAATTGTACCAGCCTTTGGGAATGATAATGTTGTCCATATATGTATAGGCGAAAATAACAGTAGAAAAGCTGCCCCAAGCTCTGCCTAGGTAAAGTGCTCCTGAACCCGTGACCTTACAGTTGACAAATGAAAACCCTGTATCTTGCAGTAAGCTTTTCCTTCCTTGTGCTGTCAGTGCTCCATAGTTTTGTGCTATTGCATGCACATGACAACCCTGAGCACAAATCAAAAACCGCATTCATTTCATTAGTGCCAAATTGGATTGCAGTCATTGGACCATATTCATTTAGCAGGACCAATTGATACGCATGATGACCCTGACTAAAAAGCGCAGGTCCTAACCTTAGTGTGGGGAACTAAATGCAGTATAAAGCAGTAGGGGGATCTAAGCGCACAACAATAAGCATCAAGTTCAGGAGAAGAAAAAAAAATCGACCAATCGCACGCACTTGACGGTTTACCATCGGCACGCTGATGTGACCCTTTCATTTAGGACATGATCATGGCGTCATTTTTTAGCTAATTGCAACAGAGGTTTATCATTATCAATACTAAGGTCGGTAGAAATATGATGCTGATGATTTCCAAACTCGGGTCAAATATGATGCTGACAGATTTCGAACTCAGATCGCTGATATCATCACCTAGCAACAATACTACTCAACCAAAGAGGCATCTGCCCCGGTCAACACGATGTGTAGGAGGATAGTGGTGTGGTTGAGGTTCAAATACAGAGCAGTGTGGGTAATGGAATTCAAGATAAGGTGGAGTGCCCTAGTATAGAGACACATCCTAAGAATTGAAATTTGGATGAATTATTGAGGGAGGTACAGTAAACTATAGTTATCTTGTGAATGAATGTAGGGTTGGAATTGCACTATATGCAAAAAAGAGTTCAATTATTTTCTTACCCAAAATGGGAAGAACGGAGAAAAAAAATATACCACCCCCACTTATTCTTGTACCAGAAAAAGGAAAACAATAAATAATGGAATTATTACCTCAAATAAAGAAAGAGCATTGCCAAAAATGAAATCCACAGAGCCTTCGATATAACAATCTTTGTAATAATGCCTTCCAAAATGATCATATAATGTATCTTGAGCACCCAAAAATCTACAACCTAGAAAAGCTGCCGTATCTGCTGATATTCTAAATGCTACTGCCTGCACTCCCATGGCTCCTCTTGTTGGTAATGGTGTTGTATTCTGCAAAATGCACATTGCACCACATTAAAAGTGAACAGAAGATACCTAAAGCAACAGTACAGTGTGCAGAGTCTAGACTTCAGCAACATAAAATGACTAGAGAATTTGATTGATTGAGACTAACATCAAGGCGTGCCAGAACTCAAAATTGTTATTTGTCAACCAAAAATTATCAACTATTGACTAGTTGGTTTTTATAGTGCAGAATCAGATGTATTTTAAAAAAAAAAAAAATCGTGATCCTATAGCTCACTCTACGTTCGTGTGTTCAGAATTTAGATATAACAATTCTTGGTTAACTTCTTGGACTGTGAAGGTGAGAAGTGCACCGGGCCACCGCGTTCTTGGCTTTTTCGGTGCTGGTCATCGGCCTTATGCACCCACATGTTTAATCAGACGGGTCGTTGACATAAATCTATTTCTCAATTATTTGGGCCTGAAAGAATTGCTGTTTTAAGTGTTGGAATGGAATTGGAATCATTGGACAACTACACGTGATCAAATTAGCTAGAAAATTACCTTGAAAGTGATATTCTTGGCGATGAAATAAGGTGAATTCACAGCAAAAGTTGCAGAACTATACGTTCCAAGCGGTTGTCCTTTAGAACCAATTGTTTTAGCTGTATCACCCCATTGAACTATAGTTTTATCTGCTCCTGCTCCCTCTATTGTGATAAATGATTTAAATGGCGGTATACTCACTTTCTCCCTGCAACAATCAAAATCCAGAGTTAAAAATCCAAAACACAACTAGATTTCTTTCCCTGTTTAAATCTTTCTGATAATCAAACTGACACTGCAAACATGACAAAAGAATGAATGTAGACAAAAACAGAGTAATTTTCTTTAACAAAAAACAGAGTAAATTTTTGATGAACTTACGTATAAGTGCCTGGTTTGATCATGATGACAACTCGAACAAGATTAATGAAAGGAAGAGAATCAATAGCAGATTGAATTGTAGTAAAATCACCAGTATTAGGATTTTTACTAACAGTAAGAGTATAAGAAGGAAAAAGTTTGTTAATAGCTGCTTCAAATAATGAATGTCTTAGCCTCCCAACAAAATTCACCCATTTCATGAACTGTTGTTCTGAGAATTCAGTTTGGCTCGTGTTAAACGTTGCGGATGTTACCGGAGGCGATGCTGATCTTCGTGTTCGGATTCTCTTGGTATGATTATGTGAATGCGAATGTGATTGAGTTGAATTATGAAGAAGGAGAATGATAAGGAAGAGTATACTAACAATGTGCTTAAAACTTGACATTGTTGAATGCAGAGTGAAAGAGACTAAGAATGTTATAGAGAAATGGGTTTTGGGGTTCATATCATATGGCATCTATTTATATTGCACACAAGTAGGTGTTGATTGTTAATGGAGAGATGGGTCACGGGATATAATGGTGACATGAGAGAGGGAAGAGATCACAGGCAGACAATTGAAACCACAAAGATGAATCTCTCTTTCTTTCTTTTCTTTTGTTTGTTTTTCTCTTGTTTTTGGTTCAACTTTTTTTTGGTTGGATTTGGGAAGTTAGTAATTTATTGCATCTGGTTTTCCTTTCTTCACTTTTGTTGAGTTTTTGTTGTTACTTGTTTGGTGCCCGTGAGGGTGTCTCTCTATGTTTGGGGTGTGTGGGGTATGAATATATTCGGATCAAGGGTGAAAAACAATGAATGCAGGATCTACTAGCTTAATTTTGATCGTCCTCCATTGCAAACTGTACTTGTCATGTAGGAGTTGGGACTTCGGTGTAAAATTTGAAACAACAACTTTTATGGGTAACTCTTCACTTTGGGCCTAAGTAACCATTGTAACATACTTGGTCATTGATGCATTATATGCGGGTTCCACTAGCTTGATGTTATTTTGTCATTGTAAATGGTGACTTTTGGACAGAGAGTAAAAGGGTTATTTCACTAGTCACGGGGTAAAACCGTCAATTTGTAGTTCAAGGGGCAAAATCATCATTTTCTCAAAACTTCCAATCCAGTCGAGGTACTCAAGACCACGAGTGTGGTCATCTATCAGTCTATGCAAAAGGCTGAGTGAACTCAAACGTAGTCTAGTCAAGATGAAGCCCAAACCATTAGCCAGGAAAAAGTTCAAGACGAAGTTCGACTTCTGGAGGAAGAGAAGCTAGCTTCAAGCTGAAGAAGCCTAGTTAGGCCCGAAGAGCCTCCATCACTTGAAGGGAAAGAGCCTCCGTCGTTGTGAAGTGAAAATCTCCGCCGCTTTGAAGGTGAAGATTCTCCATCCCTCTGAAATGAAAGACTTCTACACGTTGAAGGCAAAGATCCTACATCACTCCGCTCTGAATAAAAGTCTCAGTTACACCCGAATACTTCTCAGTCTTATCACGGATCTTTCGATGAGTGTTACACACTTTCCGTAGCGCCTCGCCATCCCCGACTACGTTATTAGTGCTGAGCACTATACTATTATACTGAGTACGACTACCCTCCGCTGACCACGAACGATCACGATAGGTTGATGACACCTCAAACGTGTTACTCTCCTCCGCTGAGCACGAACCGACCATGATAAGTTGATGATGCCTCAGTCGTTCTACTCGCCTCCGCTGAGCACATACAACCATGAAAGTTCGATAACTCCTTAGTCGTACTAATCACCTCCGCCGAGCACGAACGACCATGATAGGTTGATGTCACCTCAATCGTGCTACTCGCTTCCTCTGAGCACAGTTGACCACGATGGTTAATGACACCTCAATCGTACTACTCGCCACCGCTGAGCATGAACGACCATCGTAGGTCAACGCTCGACCACTATCAGGACATAACGCATATTTGGGCCCGTCCTTGCCTTTAGCCTATTCATAGAGGCGGCCCTACACTCCTTAAAATGAGAAAATCCACATCTAGCTAGGTCATAATAGGCCTCAGCTAAGTTTTTGCTCTCCACATGACACACACAACTACAACAAGTCTTCTGAAGCTCTTCACATGACTCTGGATGGCTTCCACATTCAAACACATGCATTCTCCCATCTAAAGTTGCGACAACTCAGAGAATGCAAACACATCATATGGCACATCACATCAAAGACTGGTCACTTCACAATTGAGGGGATAAACTTAGGGTTTTATTCTGGCGGTCAACTGTAATGTGCGAGTATCAGCCTAATCACACAAACAGAGGATAGTTGATCGTGAGGAGTCAACTGTATAAGATAGACTAAACTATCGATCTATCCATAGTTATTCCTGAGATTTAGGTGAAGGTGTTGATTCTCTCTCCTTATCGTTATCTCACTGACTAGAGAAATGTGTTCTGCAGAACTATAAATAGACCGACGATCAGTCATTTTCAACAAAAGAGAATAGATAAAACAACATAACAGGCTCTACGCAGCATACTTTATCTCTCCTAGAGTCTTTTCGTCTGCAACTTAGAAACTATAATCTCATATCTTACGACTTCCCTCCCTAAACCAACCCTACCTCTCAATATGCGACTAAAGAAGTCTTTGAACGATCATTATTTTTTGTTTAGGCAAGGACTACTCGCCACCATCCTTCTGTCCTCACAGTCGAACTAGTCATGTTACCCGACTAACCCTCGTTTTTTGTTTGTTTTTTTTGGCATAAGCAACTGTTATTAAACCAAGTTAAATAAATATAAGTCTAAATATAATAAACACCGGTTAATTTAAAATGGAAGTCTAAAAGTTCTAAATATTCTAAAATTAATTAATATTGTTGTTGCATCAATTTTCATAGGATATAAAATTAGATAATAGAAACTTAAATATCGACTTTAATGAATCTCGAACAATCTTTTAGTCTCCTGGTAATCCTCATTTGACGTAACTTTCATTCAACACGATCGTGCACGGCTTTTTCTTGGTTTTTGTAACTTTGGTTGTTAACTTTCAAAACTTGAGCTCTTCTTTGCCTTTTAGCAGAACGTTTTTCTGGATTAACTTCTAATTGCATAACTCATCCCTTTTACTATTTTTCATTTTTTTTTTAAAATCAGCACATATCTTATCAACAACAGCTTCAAGTTTGGCTTCACAATAAAGTATAATAACTTTTTGAGACATTTCAATTGAGGAATTTAGAATACCGAAATAAAAATTAAAAGAACTTTTAGTGAAAAAAATTCAAGAAAAGATTAAATTTTGGTGTGAGTTGGTTGTTTAAATGGTAGTGTTATTTGTAGGATTATAAAGCTAGTCGATCATTGTCGAAGAAGATAGAGACGACTCTCAGGCCAAGTTGAGATGAGAGTCTCAATCTTCGACAATAAACCATATCCTTGAAAAGAATTCAAGAAAAGAGTAAATTTTGGTGTGAATTGGTTGTTTGAATGGTAGTGTTATTTATAGGATTATAAAACTAGTCGACAATTGTCGAAGAAGATAGAGATGAGTCTCAGGCCAAGTTGAGATGAGAGTCTCAATCTTCGACAATAAACCATACCCTCACTGTCGAAAACTGTGTTTTCGGAGTCAGATATATAAGTCTGATGGAAAGAAAATTAACAATTCTAACATTATATTCTGACCAAATCAGACGTGGAGTCAGATTCAGACTCCTCATCAAAAATGGTGTTATTCTGCTCCAAAATGGGCCCATGGGAAGGTCAAACGGATTGTAGCCCAAACAGCACTCTAATCTACCCCTTTTACGAGTGTAACTTTCCAAGTATTTTGACTTGGGTGATTTTTGAAATGTCTAGTGATTTCATTTTTAGTTCAGGTACGAAAAGGGTCACATAGATTTTTAAGTTTGTCCTTACTCTGCTCCCGTCGTTTACCAAATAGCCTGATTATGAATTGTCATGTCGACATCGGAAAAAAACACTACTATTGCAAAGTTTTTTTTGCAGGGAACTATTACAAAGTTGAGTACGATATCCGCCTACATTAAGTTTGTGACATACTCCGCCAAAAGTATATTCATCATGTTTTCAACAGGATGCTATATGATTGATTTCATCATTTTAGTTGTTGTCACTAGTATAGTGGTGGAACAAGCTTCAAGCATATGCCAGTGGGAGGAGGCAATTACTCCCACCACCATTGCTACCGTCCCGCACCAAAGTCTATTTTGCCGCCCAGCCATACCGCTAACAGTTACTTTTTGACTCCTCTATCGTGCAGTTTGTCTTATGTTACTAGAGTCATTTTCGGTTGCCTGCATAGTGTAAGTGTGGGCAATAGATCGGAAAGAAGCAAAAAAGAGGCCAAAAGCGTGCAAAGAGGTAGTTGGGTTCGAAAGTTGTGGTCTCAAACTCAGTTGCTTTATGCTTCTTTAAATTAATATGTTCTTTCTCATTTTCTGCTCCATTCATAGGATGTGGGTTTGGTGGTTTCAGATTTCTACTTGCATTTCCAATCATCGGAAATGCTTAAATAAGATGATTAAGGTCGCATTAAACCTTATCCATTCCATTAGTATCTTAATTGGTTATGATTATCATTTCTGCCAAGAAAAAGTTGGTTCTTGGTAAAGGCTAGCTAGGATGGTCTCAAGAGTCGACCAATCCTAGAGGATATGTATAAGTTAATCAGTTTATCATTTGATTGGCAAATTATTAGAGCTGATTCATTTGCCATATGGAAAAGCTTAATAAGCTTAGTTATCGTTGAATGTACTTTCTGTACTTTTCAAAATTGTTATAGTGACCCTAGTTAGTAATTCGGGATTCGCCAAACGTACGGAACGGCAAACGTACGAGTATTATACGGTTTTGTAAAATCCAGATTCGGTCCAAAATTCGGTCAACGGGACGTGATTCGTCATTAATTCGGAACGGTATACGTACGTGTATAATTCGATTTATAAATGTGAGTTCGGCTCTGAAAATTCGGTATCTATATATAACAAATAATTTGTATTTATAAGGTCATAGACCAATTTTTATGCATATGTGTGAGTTATTTAAGGAAAAAATAAACTCAATATGATGATATTAATAATATATATAACATTAGTTATCCAAAAGGACGTCGTATGGTGGTTTAGATGCTTCGTTAGTGAGTTTGAGATCTCTTTCACCTTCACCTTCAAATCTCTTCAGTCGTTTTTGTTTCATAAAAATTACAACACGTCTAATATTCGGTCGTGTATGTTCGGGAGGCAGTAAAGCCCAAAAAGTGGAGTCTTTGAAAAGTAAAAGCTAAAAAATTTATGGAGAATTAAGCGGACGTATCATTCGGGATACGTAAAATTCGTGAACGATTCGCGAATAATCCGGGAATGCCACATAATACGCGACTTGGGTTCGGAGTTGCAAACATACGCGAATAAGACGGTAAAATTCGTGATACGGAAAAATTCGCGAACGATTCGCGAATCCTTCGCGAACTTACTAACTAGGATAGTGACTAGTGGTACACTTTCCATCGTTTTCTTAATAAGTTTACATTTATCCCATTTCTGATGCACATTTTCCATCTCATAAGCATCCACTAGGTATTGTATAC
The DNA here is from genome assembly GCF_003573695.1 of Papaver somniferum. NCBI lineage: Eukaryota > Viridiplantae > Streptophyta > Magnoliopsida > Ranunculales > Papaveraceae > Papaver > Papaver somniferum. Next base: position 77,268,787 of record NC_039359.1, on the reverse strand, counting down.
ACACATTAGTTTAACATTTTGTTTATTTGGATCTGACTCGGCACTTAACCCGGTCCTGGGTAGTTTTTTCCTTTTTTTTTTTTTTTTTCAAAGGATGCTTACAGCTATGAGACCTAAATTATAATTCAACAAACGGCGGATAGAGGAGACCAGGTTTCAAAAATGGTAAAAGAGCTTATCACTCCTGGAAACAGTTGGGATATAGAAAAATTAGATGAACATTTCAGTCATGCGATTAAAGAAAACATCCTTGCAATCTCAACTCAAAGCGAAGAGAAAGATAAAACGAAGTGGAGGCACCATTTTTCAGGAGCTTTCTCAGTGAAACATATCTATAATTTTCTTAACAACCAGGATCAAGAAGTTGACACTATGGTTCCAAGAATTAAGTTATTCCTTTGGAAATTAGTGCAGAAGGCTCTACCAACTTCAAGTAGACTTGCATCTCATATGGACAATATTTATGCGGACTGCCAGATGTGTAACGCTCAAATTCAAGAAAACGAGCAACATTTATTCAGGTTTTTCCCCTTTGCGAGAGCCGTCTGGTTTGGGGTTTCGTTAAGCTTTATTAACAACCCACCTTTTCCCTGACTTAATATGCAATTGGGTCAAAAACTGGATAGAAGACCCGAACTATGCTCAAATCTCAGACAAAATTGCTACAGTCCTCTGGTTTATGTGGAAATACAGATGTTCAGTTGTCTTCGAAGGAAAGGATCCTAACCCGAAAATGCTGATAGAGATGATAAAAAAATATCTACACTCAGCAGCTTCAATATCAATCACGAAAAAACTTCAGTTAGAAATGGAGTAGTATCAACTCCAAATTGGAATACAATTAACACGGATTGGATAATTTTTATAGATGCGGCTTTTAAGAAAGAAGATCTTTCAATGGGTTTTGCCTTTATCTTATATTCAGTGGACCAAGAGGAATTCATGCATATCGAAGCAGGCTCAGATAAAGCAATGACAGTTGTTCATGCAGAAGCAAAGGCAATGCTTAAAGCTACATCTTGGTTAAGAAATAATATTTTATCCAGTGTTTCAACTATCATGGATTGTAAAACTATTGCTGATTTCATCAACAAGAAGTTTAAGGAAATATCTTGGGAAGCTGAAAACACATTAAAAGAAGTTTAAGCGAATCTGGATAATCTTCCTCAAGCCAAGGTAAGATATATAAACAGAAAATACAACTCCGTGACGGATTCATTAGCTAAGGAAGCAAAAATCAAGAGCTTCCAACATTTATCTTTACATATTAGAGAAAAAATTTATAAGTCAGATATTTTTGAGAAAAATGATGTTGTAAACCTATTGTATTATATTACTTGATTTATAATATCTTATCTTTTCATAAAAAAGAAAGAAAGGATGCTTACACAGTTTGGTATAATGTTCATCAAGTATATTAAAAATGAGACAATGACCTAAATTAAACACCATTATCAAGCAGTGGCCGCTTATTCTTCTTTTCATTGACACTAATCGATTGGTATGGTAGTTAAATAGGTGCAACTGAAACTTCAAGCTCATGGGGAGGCGGCACTATATATCACTTAAATAAAAAAAGATCATTTCCCTACTAAAATCTAGGCCAAAATTCTATAAGGCCAAGCACTATGGTGCTAGGCTTCCCTTCCCTATCCTCAAATAAAGGGAAGGGATACAAGTCACAAGGCAGCTCCACTATGGTGTCCTTTTAACCCTTCCCTACATGATAGGTAAAATAATAGATATTATAGATAAAAGACGAGTTTTAGTAAAAAGAAAACAGTGAAAAAAGAAAATTTTTGGGTAAAACTAAACCAAAAACGGAAACTCAGTTTCCGTGTAAAATGTTATGGAAATTGAGTATCCGTAAAGCAGAAACTTTGAAGGAAACAGAGTTTTCGTCTCAATTCCCTTCCCTACTATCCGGATCAGATGTGATCCACTTAGTAGGGAAATACAGGGATATCCCCATTTTTGTAGGGATAGGGAGACCATAGTAGTTGTCAATTTTGATTTCTTCCTACAAGTGAGAGATAGGGAAGGGAAATGTGACACCATAGTGTTTGGCCTAATAATCTTGAGCATACTATACCAAGAAAATCAAAAAAAAAAAATTCTCCTTACAAATGAAAAGAATAAAAAGAAAATGAGCAAGAAACCAAAATAAGAAAAAGGAAAAAGTGGAAAATTAAGAACGCGCGATTAGGGGATATCAAAACTAATTGGGGGATACGAATTACTTCTCCCAACCAAAGATATCTGCTAAGGGGTGTTTTTTGGGGAGAAAATACTAAAACACCCTTTGATTAATTAAAAAACATTATGAAAAGAATGTTATACCCTCCCCACAAAATAAAAACTTAAAACTAAAAATCAAAATACCAAATCAGTATTCCCGATTCAGTTCTGGCACACTCTATGTTAGGGTTTCGATTTTTTTTTCCATCTACTTCATCGTTCTTCATACGTTCTCCATCGACGATTAATCATTAATTTAAAAATTTCTTCGTCGATTAACCTACCCGAATCCATAAGAATGCCTCCATGAAAGAAATCAGATGCCCAATCGAAATCAAAATTGATTGCTCAAGAAAAACAAGAAAAAAGGATTGCTTTGATTGCTCAAGAGCAAGAACACGAAGAAAAAGAGGCTTCAGACGATCAACTTATCATAAACATGGATTCTGTGAGAAGGTAGGTAATTTAGAACTTTTTAATTAGTGTTTCAATCGATTTGTAGCTATGGGTTTAGGCCAAAATCGCAAACCCTAACTGAAACAGTTGAGTTTCAGTAACTTCTGGCATTCAATTTAGTATGAATACCACACCGGAATAGTGCAACGACATTCGATTTAGGATGAAGACCACATCGGCACTGTGTCACGGTATTCGATTTAGGTTGAAAACCACACCGGAACTTAGTTACGACATTCGATTTAGGATGAAGACAACACCGGAACCCTGTTACGGCGTTGAAATAAGGTTGAATACCATGCCGGTATTCAATCACGGCATTAATTTGAATTCATTTGATTACGCCGACAATGAGACACTAATAAACAGAAAACCCTAGGGTTTTGTTATGGGTATCGACATAGGTTTTAGGTTAGATTCCATGCCGGTACCCTGTTACGGCATGTGTTTGAATTTTACGTATGTGCCGGCAATGGTGTTTTGGTATCCAGGAACTTCCTAGAAATTACCGGCATCCTTGACAATTATTTTTCAATGCCGGTATTGGTTCCCGGCATGTAATAGTTTGAATTTACTATGCCGTGTTTTGGTCACGACATGGTCGATACTTTGTTAAGGTACGCCGGTAGTGATGATTCTATGCCGTTATTAGAAATGAAAGTTAGTTGTCTTATATTTATTTCGTGCTTCTTTTTAAATAGAGTTAAAGCAAAGGAAAAACTAAAGCTACTGGCATTAAGAAAAGAAGGAAGGACGGTCTTGGTACTCCTCAGTCTCTGCCTCCTAGAGGGAAAGACCAAGGTCGCAAAATCCGTTTGGGTGCTGATAATGGAGTTGAAGTTTAGGAGAGTGGTCGTTACTGTAGTAAACTCGTAATCTGTTAACCTACCGGAGCAGTTGAGGAGGAAGATGAGCAAGATGAAGAGGAAAGTGAGGAGGAAGATAATGAGATTGAACCAAGTCAATTAGAAACCCAAATCCAAGCAGTAGTGGAACAAGCTAGGCCAAGTAAACAACCGACACAAGGAAAGGGCAAAGTAAAAGTTAAAGGTTCGCACCTTCCTCATATTGATGACATGATACCTGAACTTGATCGTGGTAGAATTTGGGGTGCAACTTCTTTTGCTCCTGAGTATCTATTTGGCTACAAGGACTCGTGGGCTCGTACTATACATCAGACCTATGTAAGAATTTATATCTAGTACATATGTATTGTTTTGTATTTATGTAAAATCTCTTAATCGTATTATCTCCTAATTGTAGGATCATAAGAAGGCTGTGCGTGTTTGCCGAAACCAAGCAGTGTCTGATTGGAATTTGTCTACGGAATGTGAAGAGGTCCAAACATTAGTAAAGGATTCTGGCCTATATCCTTTGGTTGAAAATTATGTGAAGCCAGATATTGTGACAGTCAATTGCTACGTCGAAAGGTATCATGGTGAATCAGATACCATGCACTTCCCGTTTGGCGAGATGACTGTGATCCCTGATGATGCTCAGAACATTATAGGCTTGAGTGTTACCGAAAAATCAATTGCAGAAGGAGATCATTGTCCGTACCTAGAATGGTCGAAGTTGCATGCTCTTACTAACAAGCTGTTTGGTTGGGACTATAAAACTTCTGCGGAAAGCTTCTATGTATCTAAGACTAGTAGGACAAAGACCATCAAGCTTATGCTACTTAAGAAGAAATTTAAAAACAAGACGCAGAGAAAAGACAAGGATGGATGGGACCATGCACAGATTCATTATACATCCGCTGCGTACCTGTTATTCATTTTGGGCACTAGGGCATTCCCTGACACTAGTGGCAACAGGTTTTGTGAAAACTACCTTCAATACTTGGATCCGTTGGAAGATGTCTATAAATATTCTTGAGGCATCGTGGTAATGGCACATTTGATGACAATGCCTCTAAGGCGGTTACAAACCAATTTGTCGGAAATTTCATTCTACTCCAGGTAATTTTGTTTTTAAACTTATGTTCTTATTTATATTGTTCACATGTACCCTTATCATGAACTTAGAAACAAAATTTACTGATTTTTATATTATCATTTCACATTTGTATAGGTGTGGGCTTATGAACATTTACCAACATTGTTGAAGGACAACCCCTTCTTGAAGATTATTCTCATTGATGACCCGAGGATACTAGAGCCAAGAGATACCAGATCAACAGTCATCCGATGCCCGGTAACAATCGTCGACTGACAGATATGAGATTGGCTCTGGACGTGATGACTACCAAAGATGTTGTGTTCGACCCTTACAGGGAGGCTAGAGAAAATGGAAAATATTTGAGGTTTTATAACGTTGCATTTTACAATGGCCCTTTGTTCCACCCAAAGGGATACGTTATGGCTGATCCTCGACGTGTGCCACCAGTCTTCTAGAAGTCAGAAGAACTACCAGTCTACTATAAGTCGGAAGAACTTTCTGATTTAACTTCCATATGAATAATCTATTTCTTGGAATCACAAATGAGTAATCTAATTCTATCATATTATTGGTTTATAAAATAGTTGTATATGTTTTTTGGTGAGAAAGCTCATGATGAGCGATGCTTCCACTTATTGTATCTTGTTCTCTACTTTTTGGAGATATTGCAAGAATCTTTTCTTTCACATCTGGAGAAAAGTAATTGTCTAATTTTTCTATGTCCTAGTTGTCCTCTATCGGTATCATCAATTCTTACACCCTTTGCGGCGTTGATTCTTCGGTTTCTGATGGACTTTGGATTATGTCTTCATTAGGTATCCATTTTTCCTCCCATATTTTAGTTTTCCAAACAAAATTATCTTGAATGATACTCAAAACTTTTTGGATACTTTTCCAAATCCACGATAGATTTGAATTCTGGAAGACTCTAATGGGTGAGTATTCGGAGAATATTTAGTTTTAAGCAGCTGGACCCGATGATCGTGTTCAACAATTAGTTTACTGGCAAGTTTTGTGAGGAACGCTATATTAAATTGGTGCAGATTTTTAATGCCCTAAACCTCCTTCTGATATAGGCTTGCAATGCTAGCCCATGCTGTAATGAACCTCCTTGTCTTTTCTGCGCGCCTTTATTCCAAGGCTGCTAATGGGGGTGCCAGGTTAGGTGGGAATGTACCAAACTAAGGAAAAACTGTTTTGTCATATATGAAAATTTGTTTTGTCTTATTATAGTTTTGTTACACCCCCACATAATCTGGTACCCCTATTAGCAATCTTGCTTTATTCTACCATAAATTTCTTTGAATTTGATACGAATGATTGAAGGTTTCTTTTGGATGAACAAAAACTTACATTTGATAAGTTGAGTAAGTTTGAAATATGGATTTTAGCTATCATCTTTCCTCCCATATTTTAGTTTTCCAAACAAAATTGTCTTTAATGATATTCAAACCTTCTTGGATATTTGTTCAAATCCATGATAGATTTGAAGTTCTGGAAGACTCTAATGGGTGAGTATTCGGGGAATATTTGGTTTTAAGCAGTTGACCCATAGCTGATCGTGTTCAGCAATTAGTTTACTGGCAAGTTTTGTGAGGAACGCTATATTGAATTGGTGCGGATTTTTAATGCCTAAACCTCCTTCTGATATAGGCTTGTAATGCTAGCCCATGCTTTAATGAACTTCCTTGTCTTTTCTGCACGCCTTTATTCCAAGGCTGCTAATGGGAGATGCCAGGTTAGGTGGGGGTGTACCAAGCCAAGGCAAAAACTGTTCAGTCATATCTAAAAATGTTTTTTCTTAATATAATTTTGTTACACCCCACATAATCTGGTACCCCTATTAGCAATCTTTCTTTACTCCACATTTCTTTGAATATGGTACGATTGATTGAAGGTTTCTTTTGGATGAACAAAAACTTACATTTGATAAATTGAGTAAGTTTGAAATATGGATTTTAGTAAGACTGTTTGGATATACATCCTGAAGTAGATTTTCGACTTATAAAAATTAAAGAGTAAAAATCTAGTGTATGTAAAAAATACCAAAATGATTTATGGGAATAAAGAAATCAATTTTTGTGAAACAAAATAGTTTTGCTTCCTACCTCTCAATGCTTTCATTGACTCCACCCCTGTAATGTCCAATATATTAAAGTAAAGGGATATGAGATGATGACCTATAAAGATACGTATTTTATCAAGATTGTTTGAATACACATCCTGAAATAGATTTTTGACTTCTAAAAATTAAAAGATAAAAATTTAATTTATGTAAAAAAATACCGAAATGAGTTGTGGGAATAAAAAATTCAATTTTTGTGAAACAAAATAGTTTTGTTTCCTACCCTCTCTATGCTTTCATTGACTACACCCTATATTTAATCATGTGCGAATCTCCACTCCTGTAATGTCCAATATATTAAACACAAAATTGGTTAAAAAGACCAACATCAACAATTCCTGGGTGAAATAGACAGTTAGATTTTGATACTGTTTAAATGGACAAAAATGTAAAAATAGGCAGGATGTAACCAGTTTCATCGTGCCCATTTTCAAATATTTTTTCTTATTTTTAATTTACACAGGATGTATCCAGTTTCATCCTTGCTATTTTTTAAATTTAAGCTAGGATGAATCCAGTTTCATCCTTATTATTTTTTTTTTTACCATTTCACCCGAACTATTTTTTACTCGTCCATTTGAACCGTAATTTAAAAATATTTGGACAAATGACCCATTTTCCGTATATTAAAGGGAAATGAGACGATAACCTAAATTAAACACCATTACCGCGTAATGGCCTTTTAATTATGTAATTGGTACTAATAGATTAGTATCGTAGTTGAATAGGTAGAACCGAGGCTTCATGGAGTCGGACGGTTCAAAATCTTGACAACTTTATCAGAATAAAAATTTCAATTCCCAACCAAAATCCAGGCCAAAATTCTACAATAATATTGGGTATTACTATTAACCAAGAAAATCGAAATCTTTTCTCCTAGCAAATGAAAAGAATAGAAGAAGAAAAGATGAGCAAAAACCAAAATAAGCAAAAAAAGGAAAAACAAGAAAACTAAACTATTCAAACGATTGTAATCCTTTGACTCACTGAATGCTTTAAACAATATCAACAAAACTGATCCAATAATGTTTTTATAGGTCTAAAGTTGCCTCTACTGTTAATGTATTTTTAAACACAAAAAGCATAGTGATCTTCATTTTTGGTTATTCCTTTGTACCATTATGATTTATGTCTAGATAGGTGAAGTTGTGATTTGCCAACATTAATAGAATTTCCATGCATGCAGCATGCAAGGGATACCTAAAATTTCGCACAAGCTCTTGGAAGTGAAACATTTCGACGCGCGGTAGATCCAATCAATCATCCAATCCAAGTACCAAAACATATTTATTGTAGACATCGTTTTCTCATCAATTTGTTCAGCTACAAAATGTATGTATCCAACAACGATAGGTGAAAGCTTAGATGGTGAGTTTGCCACGTCCATAACCCGCGTATTTTCATAACAATGGAAGCCCCCCTCCATTCTATTTTAGGTTGTAGTTACCCTACAAAAACTCATTCAATTTCTCAACCAAACTCATTTAATTTCACAATCAGACTTTCCGAGAGGTTTTGTACTTGATGCAAGGATCTTACAGATCATTTTGCACACACACCACAGGTTGAAGGCTGGATGAAGCCGAGAAGAAAAGAATACCTGTTCGAAAGAAACGAGTTAAATGTTCGACATCCCAACCAAATTCCCCTCGTAAACTCCATGTCCCTGTTTGCGAGGGCCTAGCTCTGGAGAACTAAGTACTACTTCCTCGTGTCTAACCATATTCGATTTGAAAATTACAGTAAAGAATATTCGGTTTGAATTAGTTATTTATTTATTTTCAGAAAAAGAAGAAGCCAAGTCTCAAATTTTAACATCGATAATAAACCAATTTAGAATCGGACGAATTACAGTATTGACTTGGGTATTTTTGTCGGACTAAATTCATTAACCAGACATCATAGATACAATTACTAATACGAAGAAGACATCTACTGTTAATAGTGGTGGAGGCAAAGGGGGGCTAACCCTCGCTGTAGCCCCTCATTTTTCTTATAAAATCATACCATATTAGTAACTCACCCCTTGGGCAAAGTAAATTTTATTAGTTAGTCCACCGTGTCCATTAAGTTAGTCCACCGGGTCCAAATAATTTAGTCCACCAAAGCCCAAATACCACATTCCAAAATCCACATGTGGTTTCATTTGCAGAATAAGGTACAAAAAGAGAATAGGAGACGCCGAGAGGGACAAGTTTAAACGACCTGGTCTGGAATAAACTCTTAAGAAATCTACGTACAGTAGAAGCGTTACGTAGAGGTGTTACGATCCGTCATTCCCAAGGATTCTTCCAACACATGATTTTTTTTTTAATAGAAAGGGAAGATATTACTACAAATTAAAAGGATATACAAAATTTATAAATTTACATGCATGAGGCAGAAGAAGTGGTAAAAAAGAAGAGAAAAATCAGTAATGTGCGATGTGTGCCCAAGTCTTCGACCAAAAAAGTATCAAATTCAAAAATACGCCTATTGCGCTACTTTAAAGTACCCAAGAAACCACGGGTGGGTACGAGTTCACCTAGTACTAGCAGCTTTATCGGGGCATTTCCCATCCACGGGGATAAGATCGGGTCTAGTGGCTCTTTCCAGCCACTTCCCAAACACCTTTACACATCAATCTGGGAAGTGCCTGGCTCTTGCGGATTTTCTTAGAGAAATCCAGGAACGGCTAACCGTTAGCTGTTCTAAACAAAAAAAATGGACAACAATCAACCGTTTTCCAAATAACGGTTACTGATCAGCCGTTTTAGTGAAAACGATTATCCATTAACCGATACTCCTATCTTGACCAGCCAAACCCCGTTGAACCGGCTAACCATTAGTTGTTTCATGTTTAGCAAAAGTTCCAGGAAGAACGAACACAGTTTATTCATTCTCTTCTTGTTCTTCCCCTTTCTTCCTTCTCTTCTCAACCAAAATAACTAAATAACCAAATAAACATCACCTACACAATTTCAGGATTTGAGTTTGTTGAGGAAGCTCTTATTGAAAGTTGGGGTTATTTTTGAGGAGGTTAATCAAAGGTAATCCAATAAACTTAAAACCCTAATTTTTCTTAATTTTTTTTTTCAATTGAAAAGATTTTCATTAATTATTTGATGAATAACATAAATTCAATTAGTTTTACAACCATGTGAGGACTTGAATTTGTTTAACATTGTTAATTTTAGGGACTTTACTTAGTACGTCTAATTGTATAGGTTATTTACAAGTTATATGATTTGGTATGATTGAAAATGAGATAATTTTGATTGTATGTCTAATTGTATATATAATTTACACGTTATAGATATTATCATGATCATAAAACGTTGCACTTTAGTTGGAATTCATTTGCAAGTGTTGGTGGTATTAAACTTTTATTTGAATTCTTGTGTTAAGTTTGTTAGATGTCCATTTTGACACCATTTTATTGTCACTTAGGTGTTGTTGTTAATTGAAGAAAGTCTTTAAGGAGATATATGTCAATCAAATTGGGGGTTCGTCTGACCGATGATTTAGTTGACGAAGATACAAATCAAAATCTTCTCATGCTATATCAATGTATGCTCAACATACTCATAATTTGCATCAACCGGTTCCCACCCAAGTGACGAAGAGAGAATCAATCAATAGAAATGGTGCCGAAGTGGATGCAAGGTTGATGCCGGATTATTTCAATGATGGTTGCACTTGGGGATCGAAAAAGTTCCATGGACGTCTAGGTATGTATCGACCCCTTTTCTTAAAAATTATGCACAAAATATGTGAGGTTGACCCCGACTTTCGACAAAGAAAAGATGCTGCAAGAATTCCAGGTCATAGGCCACACATGAAAATGTATGCCGTTATGAAGTGTCTTTGTAAAGGTATCCCACCCGATAACATTGATGATTATACCCGAATGGCTGCTTCAACTATTTACTATTATATTAAGAAGTTTTGTGATGCATTTATGTTTTGGTTTAATGTGGAATACATGAGACATCCTACTGTGAATGATATCAAGTGGATGATGAAGGAAAACACAGCTAGAAGCTTTCCAGGAATGCTTGGTATCCTGGACTGTATGCATTGGGGTTGGAGGGTGTTTCCGATGGACGAGGCGGGAACACACACAGGCCAAAAAAGTTATCCCACCTGTGTTCTTGAAGAGGTTGCTTCTAAGATAGGTGGTTTTGGCATGGGTATTTTGGAGTGGGTGGATCAAGCAATGGTCTTAATGTTTTGAAGTCCTCTAATTTGTTTGATGACAATCTCAATGGTATTGCACCACCTTGTCATTTTACTATCAATGGGAACCAGTACACCCAGGGGTATTATTTAGTGGATGGAATTTATAAGAGTTACTATGTGTTAGTCTAAGCTTACGGTGAACCCAGTGGTATTCCAATTCTCGAGTTATTTAACAAATATCAAATGGCTAAGAGGAAAGATGTGGAATGGGCATTTGAGACATTGCAAATTAAATTTAGGATCCTTTACCACATATGTAACTACTGGGAAAAGCAAGATATGAAATTGATCATGAAAACCTGCTTGATATTGCATAATATTGTTGTAGATGATGAACATCGTGACCCGGAATGGAAATATGTGCCAGACCCACCTCATGCACCTATAGTCGGAAACTTGAGGCAGACAAGCGAGTCATTACAAAACCCCGTTCTTCAGGAGAGACTTGCCTGGAGATGAAATAGACAACGAGCTGGATTGGGAGAAGACATAGACGAGGTTGATGTTGATCAAGACCATTACGACCCAGGACAGGTTTTTTTGGGCTCCGATTCAGAATGATTTTATTATATATTTTTTTATTTATGTGAGCGGTGAGACATGGTTACTACAAATTCAAATTTAAGTTAAGAAAAACATTACATTTTCAGGAAAATATTAAAAACATTACATTTGAAGGTACTAAGAAAAATATTACATTTGCAGGAAAAATAAAATACATTACATTTGTTAAATAACACAACATAGAAACACACAACAGTAACATAACCTATAAAATAAGCATATTATATTCTCTAAATAACTCGGTAGATTATAAGATATGTTCTGGATTGATATGCAAATGCACTGCAAATATATCGTTAACGCTTGAGTGACGAAATGTTATCCTTCTTTGCTCTGTAAAATTAATTCTGGATAAATTTCGTCATTACCTGCTTCGCGTAGACAATTCCTAAAAACCATGCAATTCATCTTAAGGAAAGCTAGGCGACACCGAAGAGCTTTCATGGATATTTGGGTCACACCCCCTCCTGAATGAAGCTCGACCGACATATCATTCCAAAAAGTTGCAGCTGGCATATCCAAAAAATATAGTCGATCTACTACAGTGCAAAAGCTTCTCACACGTTGAATATCTTCTTGTTCACTAAAATTAACCATTATTTTTCTACAAACAAACATAAATTAATAAAATGTAAACCAACAAATTTGATAAATCGAACTTTAAAACTTGAGTGGTGAAATTTTTGATTTATATTTGATGGTAGTGAAGTAAAACTCAGCTTCTGATATATATACATGGTTTGAAATTTGAACGTTTGAGAAAAACGGTTAATTGTTAGTCGTTTTTCCAGGTAAATGTTAGATTTAAAAGACCGTTGATGATCTAATGGGAACCAAAGTAAAACGGCTAACTATAAACCGTTTAAACGGTTGACTGTTAGACGTTATATTTCTAGTCCTTAGATCTTCAACGGCTATAATCATCCCGCGGAAAAAAATCAAAAACGGTTAATCATATACCGTTTTAATCCAACATTATTTTTTTTTAAATGCCTTAAATATATATGTGATTTTTGGTAACAAAAAATTCACACCAATCCAAATCTAGCCATCATAATACTACACTTACCTGAAAATTACTTCAAAATCTTATATCTCTTTGCAAATATTTTATATTTTGGTTTGATTTATTGTACTTGTTCCAAAACATAATGGTTAATTTTACACGAGAAGAAGATTTGGCAATTGTAAAAGCTTATGTTATGTTTGCAACCGATTCAGTAGTCGGGAGGTATCAAGGTTCAGAAACTTTCTGGGATAAAATTGAACCGGAATACCAACGTACTTTTGGCACTTGTACAAACCGGACTCGGAAAGCGCTTCAAAACAGAATGAGTGCCCTCAAATCAGATTGCAGAAGATTTGCTGCAATAGTGGCGTCTTTTCTCAGGAACCTGCCGACTGGATGGACTGATGAACACATAGTAAATTTCCTCACACAAACAAGGTTATTAATTTTAATTTCATTTCATATGATAATATTAATTCAATGATTTACTTCATTGACACTTTCCCAATATATGGCTGCAGTACATAGAATCTAGAATGAAGTTTGTTGAAGGAAGGGAGGGGAAAACCTTGGAAACATGACGCGGTTTTTGCAGTTTTGAGGCAGCAAGTTGAAGGTTGTGACCCGGAGAATTTAAGGTCCCATCATGGTGAACCTATTCAGTACACCCCGATTCCTATGCTTGTTTCAGAAAGTGAAGATGGTGATGGAACATATACAACAACGGAAACTCAAACACAAACACGTTTTTTTACAAAAGATAAACCAGGGGACTTAGCAGAGATAAGGCTAAGATGGAAAATTCCATGGCTAAAGTTGCAGAACGAGGCTGGAAAAACATGATTCAATATTTTGAGAAGAAGGATGCAGTTAAGCATGAAGAAAAATTAGCTGAAAATGAGTTGATGCGCCAGTTAGTTGAAAATGAGATAAGGGATACCTTGGCTAGAGATAAAAAATCCCACAATGAAGAAATGTCCATTAGGCATAAAGATATGGAAATATTATTAACGGATGTGGAAAGGCTGCCTGAATGGAAGAAATATGCAGTAACAAAGATGCGGGAGGAAATATGTACCCGGTTGGGATATGATCGTCGTAATTAGTTATTTAATTGACTTGCTTAATATGGATAGTTGGTTTTCTTGATTATTAATTTTCTTGTTTAATGGTTAATTAGCTGTCTCGGTTATTAGTTAATCAGTGGTGTTGTTAATTAGTTGTGATTTTAATTTCGAAATGCTTTTATTTAATTAGAGTGTTTGTTAACTTTAATCCTATTGTATCCATTTGATTTTTGAATTTAAGGCTACTCTGCTTATTAAAATACATGTTCGCACTGATATATTCATTCAAGATTATAACAAGGTACAACATTTTTCAATTGCTCATACAATGCATCAAATTTAAAAGGTTTCTTCTTGTCTTCACGGTACTCGATCTGAGCTTTCATTTTCTGAAAAAGAAAAAGAAAACATTAACATGATAACTTAACATAAAACATCTGACATTAAAGTACATAGTTAATCAACTTATTAACCAGCTTTTATTATATCCTTACTCGAACTTCGTATGACAATGATGCATGCTTCAAGTTGATATCAAACAAAATAATAATACAGGTTTGGATTTCAGTATTAATTAGGTTGAATCTGTTTGTTACTGACTTCTTTGTTCTTCTATTGTCGTTTCCGGTAATATCTTCAAAATTTGGAAAACGCGGTTCCAAAATTTGGTTAATTGATTTACTTCTCCTGGGATTGTGGCTCGATTAGTTTCTAAAATCCATGCTTTCACAACACCGACATCTTATTCATTACTAAACCTCATCACGAATATTTTCTTACAAAACTTAGTAGAATATTTTCTTACAAAACTTGCGTATGGAATGAGGGTATGCTATTTGTGATCCAATTTAGGGGATTTTATAGAAAATTATAAAATGTTACCATACTATTTGTGATCTGATGAGTCTTAAGACAAGTACATGTATTTATTTGGAAAAGTAGTCGACCAAATAGGTTACGACAAAACGTACTGAAGATTTAAAAAATCCAAATACATTATGACGATGCTCAAGTTGCACTTGACTAGAATACTAGATGGACACGTATAAAAGTGAATGAAAATAAAATCAGCAACAGATATGTCGAAATAATTGATGTGAGTTGATATGTCGAAAGATGAAAAATAAATTGATACGTCAACTCAATTACCGAATCTTTAATAATGTAATAAATTAATGAGTGAACCGAGGCAACCGAAAACTGGCGATAAGAAAACTCACTTAAAGATTCGCAAATAGTGTAATAAATTTATGAGTGATATGACTGAACCGACAACTGGTGATAAGAAAACTCGACCCGACATAAATGCATCAGTAAAAAAAGTGAGCACACTGGACCACAATAACAGTAGTAAGATTTGAAAATTGAGATACCAAAAAGACAGGCAATGTACTATAAATAATGTTGCTCTATACCATAACAACGCAGCCAAATTATCAACATCTTATTTATACTAGATATATCTTCTCTTTAATTTTCAGCACCTCCTTTTATTATTTTAGTAGTCATGGTCGCCAGATTCACCCCTCTTGAAGATGCAGCTATCATCCAGTCTTGGATTAATGTCTTTTTCGCTGAAGGAGAAACAAGAAATATTGTTTCAGGGGTCAATTTATGGAGCTTGTGGTTCTACATTTGACGGTTAGGAACGGAAACCCATACCAGATAACATCTAGAGTTTTACAAAACCGGGCTCCAAATATCAAGAGAAAGGTTAAGCTGTACCTAAGTTTTTTGGTTCCACTTTTAAGAAACATGCCTTCTGGATGGACAACGAACGAATGTGTAAGTGTATTAATTTTGGACTAACATCTTAAATTTTCATAACATATTTTTAATAACACAATTTTAATATTTGGTTGTATAATATAGGAACTTCATTCACAACATAGATACGAAGCTGCAACCGGTAAAGCATTCCAATTATACGAATGTTATTTACTATAAAGCAGAGGTTGTCTGAAGAATACGATCCCGATATATTATCCCGTGAAGAGGGTGAAGATGATGACGATAGTTCGGCTGCGTCAACACTATAGATTTTGTGGGTACATCTCTCGCAAACCCACCCGAGACTAAACTCGGCCGTTAGGGACGCCTAACGGTTTAAAGGAGTGTTGCACCGACTAAGTGCAGTCGCGATGCGTGTGACAGTGAGTTAGGTTTAATTTCGAGTAATTTTTATTTAATGTACTACATATAGTTTAAGTACCCAAATAAAATAAAATAAAATTGTTTACATCTTTGTCGCTTATATTTACATATTCTACAAACTAAATACGACTTAGCAACTCCATATGTACACTACAACAATCATATTCTACAAACTAAATATGACATTTAACCTCAGCCGTGTCTATTCGTCTAGCGTAAATACTATTATCAAAACAAAACAGAAATTGCAAATGAGTGTACATGAAGTGTAAACGAAAAAAGGTCAAGGAACGGATAGTCATTAACCATTCTGAGAAAGGAAAAACGGTCAATGGGTATCCGTTCTAGTGGAACGAACAATGATTCTCTGTTATTATTGAGAAGAACTGTTAATGAATGACCGTTTTCTTCTTTTTCAAAACGACTAATGGATAGCCGTTCCCGGAGTCTTTCCGCTGGGATTCCCGCACACTAGGGAACCCTTGTGGGAAGACACCATTTTGGCCACGCTTTTTTGGCTTGGGAAGGCTTGGCATGCCCATAAGACCCAGTCTAAGAGGCCATCTTGTACGGGCAGAACCGGGAAAACCCAAAGAAAGCCAGCAACAAGCAACTTCATACATAGACTTTGAAAAACTCACGCCCAACTCTCTTTATGAGTTAATTGTTTCCAAACCCTTCTGGCCACTTTGCAACACAACAATATATGACCAATAGGTTTTTCTTCGTCACCACAAAAAAGAATAGTCCCATTGATGCTGCTCAAGTAAGCTCCAAAAGAAATCAAAAGAGGATCTAACACCAGCCTTGCGGCCCTTGCCTGGTTGTAGAACCAGCCAGCCCCTGGACTCAGTGATAGTCCAACATCTTTGGCGCACAATTATTTTGCTTCACAACATTTTTGTTCACTCAGGCTAATGTCATAAAAATAAAATCTCTGCAAAACCCTCAATGCTTTCAATCTTCTCATTCTTTGCATTGTAACCCTGAAATTAATCCATCTCAAAATGTTCCTTTGGCTAGGAAACCTAGAAAGACTAGTCAAAAGAAACACAACACACTAAACCACCAAATTAAAAGCAAAGGCTGATGCTCCAGAGATCCCAAAAGATCATAATCAACCAACTAACTACACAGCACTCAAAAGAAACAGGGAAAAGGGGTCACAGTAGTGAAAATTACACTTTTGAGGAAGGAAAAAAAATACACAAGAAACAAGGAGCAGGCTATAATAGAAAAGAATTTAACCAAAATATGTATTCTGGGCTTTGCTGCATTCATCAACTTCGATAAAAAGATGTGTATTCTTTAAGCTAGTTGGGCTTCACCTGCTAAAAGGTTTACCAAGTGCAACTACCAGTCAAATATTTTGATGCATTACACTCGAACCATCATTTGGAAGGCTGTTTTTGGGCATACATGAATCTTATTAGGCATACCTAATAAAGACAAAAAAAGATATGAAATAACAAAATCAAAGTCTCCTTAACCAAATTTTTTTAATGACAAATCTGCTCTTTTAGGATTAATGTTAATACTAATGATTAGTTAAAATAATTCTGATTAGTGATTAGTTTTAAGATTATTTAGTTATAAATTTGTGTAGATGAAAAATTTTGAGTAAGAAAAAAAAAGTTAGATTTTCTTGGAGAAGGGAAAGGGGAAAATGAGAAAAAAGCTTGTATGTGATTCAATGGATGAGGAGGATACACTTGTATCTTATGTTTAATCTCACTTTTGTAGCTTAAAATCATAAAAAGTTTGTGTTTTTTCACTAAGGTTCGGCGAGTCTGGAATATATTCGGCTTAATATATCAGCCGAACCCACCTGGATATTGACAACTAATGAACAGTTCGGCAAGCTGAAAGTATTATTATTATGAGCCGAACCCACTTTGTAGCCCCTAGTTCGGCTTGTTTAAAAATGTCATAATGGGCCGAACCTAATCCTGTGTGATCTGGAAGAAAAATTATGTGAGGTTCGGCTTATATTGAGAAAATCGTAAGCGCCGAACCTTTTGGTAGTACATGGTTCGGCTATTTGCATAAGTATTATATAAACGAACCTGATCATTTATATTCCTGATAATTGTTGGGGTAAGAATTTTGTATTGGTTCGGCACATAATGTGAATATCGCAATAGCTGAACCTCGTAAATCTGCTAGGTTCGGCACATATTATGATTATCGAATACGCCGAATCCCTATGCATCTCTATTTGTGACTAGGTTCGGCTTGAAATTTCATGCCGAACTGCTCATATACATTTAAATGAAGCTTTTGTGAAGAACACTTCGGCTAAAAACGCAACTCAATTTTGAGCCGAACCCAACACCGTAATCGTCATTTAATCGATGAGAAACAGAAAATAGGAGATTGGGTTTGTAAAACTTACTTTCTTATCCTCATTTCCGGAGTTGGAGATGCAGTTGGTTCAATTTCTTGTTCAATTGGTGGTTGATTTTCAGTTTCTACACCTTCATCTTCAATTGATGGATAAGAAGACGATTTGGTTTGCCTAGTCCCTGCTTTTCTTTGTACGAGTCATTATGTGGTTGACTTTAATCGACGAATCGATAATTAATCACGATGATGAATTTTTTTTCGCGTGAGGGGAAGAGTTCGGCTAGAGGAGGAGGAAGAAGAAGAGATGTTAAGGGAAACTGATTTTGATTTTTTAGAAAACTGATTTTAGATTTTTGTATTAAGGGTATATAGGTAATTGAACCAATCATAGGATACCCCTTATAAGGTCACCCAAGATGGGACTATTGTTTTGTATGCCTAATAAGATTTCAGTATGCCCAAAATCATGGTTCATCATTTGGGGCATACAAGAAATTTTTGGGGCATATTGAATAAGACAAAAACATGGTTGGAAATAGTGTTTCTAGGGTATCCCTTATCCAACCTATTTTCATAAATGCGAAAATACCCTTGAATGATTAGTGTTTAATTAGTGTTAATCTTATTAACTAGTTGTCAATAGTTGTAGTTAGGTTAATGTTAATTTAGGATAATAATTTTCTTTTCTAAGAGAGTGAGAGTTATTTTAGAAGAAGAAGAGGAGGAGGAAGTAGAAAATAAAAACCTTTTTTTTCTTTGAGATTTTTGTGATTGTTGATAGATGTGTGATCCAAATTCGAGTGAGGAAGGTGAATCTTCATCACGTAAACCTAAGAAAATACATATCAATTACGATGGAGATCCGTAGATGTCTTATTTGTTGGATTATGAAAATGATTTTACCCAAACTCAATCTCAAACTCAGCTTTTTTCTGAAGCTCAAGATGATGACTTTTTGGAGCCAAATCCCGAAGATGAGTACATGGATAAGGAACCCAATGCTAATAATACATAAGTATGGTTGTAGACGTTGTTTAATGTCCATTTTGTAGCTTGAATTCACCAAAAGTTTTGATTTTTGTATGTAGTTCGGCACAACAGAGTTAGGTTCGGAAGATAATTTGTATGCCGAACCTTGATAAATAAGAACAGTTCGGTTTGTACGATTGAATTCTTTATAAGCCGAACCGTCATAGAATTATTTTCGCACCAAATAAATTCCATGGTTCGGCTTAAAGAGGATGTGCTAATGAGCCGAACTTCAAAGATCGGCTTTCAAATAGTATTGTGAATGAGCCGAACCTAACCCCAAACGATAGTGAAGTCTACTAATGGAGAACATCAATGTCCAAATTAAACTCATTCAAATCAATGAGATATTATCGTCATCTTCAAGAGAATGAAAATACGAAAACAACGCAAAAAGAATGAGGCCATTCCGATATCGGACGAAGAAGTTATGGCCAAAATAAAATCTAAAAACTTGAGTGTACATAGATAAGTTTGGCTGATAATTCATCATCAAGAGTTAGCCGAACCTGGAGCCTACAAATTAAGATTTTCGAAGTGTTTACAGAGATAAGTTCGGCTTAAAAGTAATCTAACCGAGTCAGCCGAACCTGACAACCACCTGAGGTAAATTTCATTTGTCAGGTTGGGCCGGGAAAGGTTGGCAAGGTATTAGCCGAACCTGACACTGTTATGGGGCATGTTTGAACGCAAAATTTACTTTTATCTCAAGGAGAAACGGTTTCAGAAGGATTGTAAAGCCTAACTTTGAGAGCTCTATATAATAAAATCCTTAAGAAGAGATCTTTCAATCTTTATCATCTCTTTACACCACATTTTATCATTCATATTATCTTCCACATCATGAAAAATACATCCAAAGGTCTAAAATGACATGCATCAATTTTGAGAAGAAAAATCAAGTTAAGAGGTTCGCGATCACCACCATATTCATCGTCTCCTCCTCCCCCCTCCACCACCATCTTCATCATCACCTCATACTACACCCTTATTTTCATCATTATCATCCTCTTGTTCTACAGGCAAACATTCACCTGTGTCATTTCGTCTTTTCCCTGCATGCAAGTTTTTGGTGCCACCACCTCGAGGTTTGGGAGTTTTTGAATTAGAAGGAGTCACTTCCATTGTTCTCCATTTAAGCTTCTCTTTGAATTTTCCCGTATGGGTGCTAAAACAAATTATACACCTTAATTAATTTTCCAAAATAAATAAATATGACTCTACTAAACAATGTGATAAGCCACCTATAATGGACAAGTTTATAGGAAGCTATTATCCATACACAGAGTAAAGTTCGTCACATTCGATATTTATCAAAATGAGCCGAACAGTGTGAGATGGATTATTCAAGTTCGGCTGATTATCATAAAAAATATTTATAAGCCGAAGATGTAGGTTCGGCTGATTCGATATTCAAAACACATGTTTTTCAGCCGAACTGTTCTTCGTCTATAGAAAAAAAAAGTTTGGCTGATGAATGTCAGCCGAACACTACTCTGTAACTACCAAAATCGCAAGGAACCATCGATTGCATGTCATGAAATCAATGAAATACGAAAAAAAAACAAGCAATGGGTTTATGGGAAATACCTTTCCATGTGCAATTTTATGGAATCGGGGTATATTTCTCGCTCCTCAACACCAGTTAATCCACCATCCTCTTCATCTCCATCTTTTCCAAAAACCCTAGATTGAGAACTACATAAGCAACACCAGGATTCGACGTCTTACCTCTAGCACATCGCTTATAATGAGGTGCCATATGTGAGTTTAATCGAGAGCTTAATCGAAAAATTAAATTTTGAGAATTTGGTAGCTGTTTTTGGAGAAGAAGAGGGAGAGAGAGAAAGGATTTTGGTTTTTAAAAGTTTAATTTATTTTTTTAAATAAGTAACGATTAATTAGTGGGTTAATTAATGGATGGTTAATTAGTGGGAGGATTTTAGGATTAGAAATTAATTTAGTGGAAGGGTAATAATGTAATCTAAACTATATAAGGGTATTATAATAACTTAAACATCACTAGAACACCCCTTATCATCTTGTATTGGATGGCATGATAAATCTGTGTGCCCCAAAATTTTGTATGCCCCAAATTAGGGTTCTTACACTCCCTAAAGTGCTGAAAAATGAGAGACATCTAAAATAAGAGTCCATCAGCATCTGCAAAAAATATTCCATTTCCTCTTATACTTTAGTAAAGCAATAAAACAACATCAAAAGTTTGATACAGCAGTAAGTAATAAAACAACATCAAAGGTTTGATACAGCAGTCTATGTAAGTGACACGTGACTTTTTTAAGTTGTGCCTTGCTATCCCAGGTATGAGAGACAAACGATGTCAACCCTTAGAGCAAGGGCTATGGAATGAGGGTTCTCATTCAATATGAATGAGTCTCACTGGATTTGATCTAATTAGGTGCTACTGTGGAGCGAGAACACCCACTCGTTCATCAAAAATCATTCATACACTCATTGAAAAGAATGAGTGGGCAAAAGGTGGACACTAAGCGGCTGATCTTCACCCTTTTGGAAAAAAAACAACTTGAGCAGCTAAAGATCTGCCTCCCGAGCATTTTTTTTAGCTTTTTTATTTATTTAAAACTCTAAAAAACGGGTACCATGCTAGTTTTATTAATAAGAAACTCTAACTATATCTAAAACGGCTAAAAATTAGCCGCCTAGGTAATTTTTTTTTTTCAAGCGGCTAATGATCAGCCTCTTAGTCTATTCTCTACTTCTTCCATAGTGCATCAAACACTCTTTCACCTAGTCTCTCACTGGATTTGGCAGTGAATGAGTGCAAAACACACTCATTCCATAGCCCTTGCTCTTAAGAATAACAAGTCCCAGGTGAAAGCATAAAACTTAAGGTTCTAAATCCACTTTGTGAAGGTGGAGGTACATATCCTAACCAAAGTATCAGATCCATTCTAGTATATTTCCTCTACCGAGAGATGGTAAGCAGCTTTATATCCCGGTGAAGCAAACAGCAGTCCTGCATAAGCAACAGATGCTCAAAGTCCTGAATTTTCTCTCTATTCTAGCACAAGTGCACAACAGATAAACCTTAATTTGTGAGTCACCAAGACGTCGACTGCGATTGTTATTATAACAACTGTAAGAAATTTCATTATCACCTGATCCTGATAAGACAACCCAGTCGAGGGGGAACAAAACAGCCAAAGCACCACAAACACACACAAATACAAACTAACACATAATGCACAACAGAAACAGAGAAAAAGGGACTGTCTATGGAAATAAGGAACATAACTAAGAGATGTTCAGGTTTTGGTGTTTTTCCCTCCCAGCTGATTATTATGTGTAGATACACAATATATTCGAGACCCTGCTTTTCAAATGTTCCACAGCACTATAATCCCTAGCTACTATACTAAATTGAGATATGTGGTCAAAGTAAAAACGTATGCTAGTGACAATATATGAATCCACCATCGCCTCCATAACGGCCAAGACACTTCAGAAGGACTGTTAAATTACCTGCTTCAGTCCTCCTAAATCTCCAAAAGACATAAATAGCAGTCAAGTTACCGCAAAACAATACTAATAACGATAGTGAAAATGTATTTTTCGTATAGGAAACAAATTCTCAACCTAACAAGTTTTTTCTTCAGTGCAGAACAGTACTAAAAAGAACGGATACAATGGTTAGCAATCAAGGTAATTAGTCCAAATACATGAGGGCTAATGAATGGTCGAGCAACAAAACAGCTATATTTTCAGCATTACCATGGACATCAACAGCCATACTATACTAGTAGGCAGAGCATAATAAACTGAAATATGAATAAAAGACTACTTTTATAAATCCTAAAATATCTTCATATTCAAGAATTCTAATGGAAACGGTTGATTTAAGAAAGAAAAAAAATATATTTACATGCACTAACTGCTAAATCTATTTCAAGCGAATCTTTTGTACACAAGAAATGGAGCAGGTTAAAAATGAAAATAAATTAAACAAATATCTATTCTCTGCTTTACTCCATTCGGTCAATCGAAATTTGCAGAAAAGAGATGTGTATTCTTTCAGGTGTAGCTACAGTACATCCAATCCCGTGCCAGATAAATATTCTGATGCACTACACTCCCTAAATGCAAAAAAAAATATGAGAACATCTGAAATAAGACTGCACACGAACGAAATGTGATTTGACCACTCCACAATCACTACAACACTTTAGAAGAAGTGAGATACCTAATTCAGTCTCTCGAAAAGAGATAATTTCGTTGATTTAGGAAGCCATAAAAAATTCTAAAATGTAAGGTTTGTGAACATCTATTTTTTCCTATTTATTTCACCCAACATCAAAATTATGTCTTCATTCAATGTAATCTACAGTTGGTCTTCACTTTTCATTCTAACACTAATTTTGTAGGATGGTAAGAAATGTACCTGCAATTTATATGAACTGAACTTGACTTCAGACAAAGGGTGCTTGGAAACTAGAATGCTCATAAATGATGTTCTGAAGAAACTGATAAAATGGAACCCCTGACTTCTTTTATACCCCCTAATAATAGGCTAAAAATAGTTATCCCCTTATTGACTTTGAAAGAAAGCTAAAATAAAACAACCATTCAAAAGGGGGCGAAAGAAAATAAGGAAGTAAAAAGAAGATAACACTAATGCAGTATATCATTGTAAATTGTAATATAGCTTGTGGGCTGATTTTTGACAGTTAATAAGAAATGTAAAAGTACCCATCAAAGATCAAAATTACAAAAATAAAATTGAATGGACTAAAACTTAACAGCGGAGGAATTTCATGCAAGTGGAAGTATGACAATTTCATGTTTCATAATTGAGCAATTACCAAATACTTAAAGTCTCTCTTCCTCAAATGTAACTAGCATATTTTCCCTAAGTATCTGTTGAATCAAGAAATATAACAATACGCACCTCGACTCTCACATTGAGGTGTTTCACCAAGAAGCTGGTAGAAGTACTGACGGCCTTGGCTTTATAGCAAATGTTACGAAACTCGAATGAACAACAGAACCACTGATACGCAGGAAAGAAGGATGGAAGAGTTGTTCATATCCCTTGGTTTTGGTGTTATAGGCCCAAATGTACTTGTCGTAACCGAGTATAACCACATTTTTGTCAAATGGATTGAAACCAAAAACCTCAATTTCTTGAATCAAATCAATCATACCTACTACACCTATCAACAAAGATTCCGTTTCCTCTAAAATATCAGCAAATTTATTATCCTTGCACAACAAAATCCAGTCTTCCTCGAGCACCCAAATACTCAAACTCCTCTCCCTTTCCTTAACTATAGCGTAACAAATCAATCCTTCTGATTCCCCGAGAAGATTACATAACATGGAATCACCATCCACATCTTGGTCAGGAAAATTGATCACCCTACATTCATTACCATAGATTCCATGGTTGGTGTTTCCATGCACAGTAACAGCTAAATCTTGTTGTTTCTCTTTTGTAACCAGTAGAAAACACCATTATGGGTAATAAGATTGTCGCGAAGGGAGAAATTCCAAGTCACATGTGGAGGACACGAAACATCATAGGAATTCCATTCACCAAATTCAGAGGAAAACATATCAACTTTAAATTCTTTTGCCCCAGCTGCAAATTTTGGTATACGGATAACCTTAAAATTCGTGGAAACCAGTGATGATGAAAAGCATTCATCATCATTACACATGAAACCATTCACAACCCGACTATCTTGTGTTGGAGATGGTCGAGGGAGTGAAACCCATTTTTGGGTGAGTGGATTACAAACATAAACAACTGTGTGATTAGATAAGTTTGTACGGCAAATAACCAATCCATTACTTGAACCTAAGAGGTGTACATCTTTCCATCCTTGGTCATTATTACTATTTGGGAAATTTGGATTTAGAAAGTTAAAAGAGAACCCATTCTTATGCTGAGATATAAATTGTGATTGTGAATCAGGATATGCTATTGAAAATCTTCTTCTTAATTTGTTATTATCATCTTGGGAATAGTCTTCCAAAGGATGATTATTGATATGAACTAATCCACATGGGAGTAGTGAAATGTTGAGTTTATACCACTGGTTAATGAAATTAGGGTTTGAGAGATAACCATACCTTGGAAACACACTTGAATTTGAAGATTTCAGTAAGAGGAAGACGAAGACAGACTTCAAACCAGACATCATCTCCTATATTCATCTTCTTCTTCATTGTTGAACTTGTTATTCAATTTCTTCTACACAGCAGCAGAGAATTAGGATATTGTCTTTTTCACATTGTAAAGAGAAGGTTTTCCCTATTTCCCATCCCCACCTTTCCTATTTCCCATCCCTCTTAATTCCCATCCCTAATTATCCTAAGTACCACCTATATAAGATTTCTTATATCCTAAATACAATTTATTGACTTTTTATTTACACCCAATAACAAAATCACCCTACAGCAAACAAATCATGTTTCTCTCCGATATCCACCACCGACCATTACTGTTTACATCAATCCATTAATTTTTAAGTTCATCAATCAAAATTATAATTGATCATATTACACCAGATTTACTATTGCATATAAAGAAGGAGAAAATCCGGTGCGTGTAAGCTGAATCTTATAAAAAATAGTTAGAACATATATTGAGTTTATGTTTATGTTTACGCTGTACAAATTAGATCGTACACGAATTTTTTGTTAGCTTGAATTTGCAAGCATGTTTAGTTTATGTCCAGTTAGACAGTAGGGCACGTAAGGACAAGAATGATGAGTTAGATAGTGGAATTTATTCCTTACATTGGTTTAGAGATCTTGATCGTTACTGAATTTTCTTTTGCTATTTTTCAAGCCAATAGAATTATAGAAGATCACAGTCAAGTTGAGATGGCAAAAAATTATAATTTTAATGGTGTTCATGATGGTAACGGAGGTCTCGAAACTCTAAGATTTGTTTGAGATCAGCTCTTTCTTCATTTCATGTATTAGTACTCTTCTGTTCAATTGAATTGTACGTCACTTCTACCTATAACTCTAACTGAAATAGGTGCATTATGATAATTAATTGAATGGAAATTAGGGTTTATAATTTTGTTTCTGTTTTTGTTTAGTGAAGAAGAAGATTAATAAAATTGGTAATACTATTAGTCAAAGTTAATTTGACTTTTATAGGTGGTACATAAGAGAAATTAAAATGGTCAAAAATAAGTTGATTAGAAATTGTGAAAGAGATGGGAAATAGGAAAAATGGGTATAGGAAATAGGGAAAATCAAAGAGAAATAGGATTTTATATTTAAAATGATATTAAAAAGACATTTTTACCCTTCGGAATTGGTTGTTCTTTCCGGCCCTTGCCTAGTCCTAGTAGAACAAGCCAGCCCCAAGGACTCAATCATTTGTATAACGGGGGGTTAGTCGATTGGGATTTTTAGAGATATGAAGAGAATTCTTTTGTAAGAGATTTGGGGAGACTCTTTTTAAGTCTATTGATTTTGGAAGACTTTCTGAGTGATTTTTAGGAAATTTCAGTGAGTCATTGAGACAAAAGTATATGGGAATTGGGAACTTTACCTTACATACATCAAATAAGAAAAAAGAAATAATTCAAAAATAATTTTATAAAATTAATATATAATTCATAGAGTTTCTTTTTTATTTAAATATCATCATCAATAATTCATAGATTTAATAAAAAAGAAGAAGAATATAATCAATGAAAATTATAACACGTGCCTAATACAGATTGTGACTATTTTCTCTACCGAAAATTAAACCAGATTGAACACAAACATAATACATGGGTTGAGGTCTCGCATAATGTGGAGTTTTTGGAAAATAATAGTTTTTTTATATATTCATGGAGTTTATTATAGCTTATTTGGTTTATTATTTCTTTATTGTTTATTTTTATTATTACTTTTAAATATCGTAAAGTCTCTCCAAATATCACCTATTTTGGAGAGACTTTCAGGGGGTTAGTCAATTGAGATTTATAGGGAATTTTGGAGACATTCCAAATCTCTTGTTAGTCGATAGGGAGTCTTTGTAAATCTTTGAGAGTTTCTGTAAGTCTTTAGAATTCTCTGTTATTGAATAATGACTTTCTGAAAGTCTTTAGAATTCTCTGTTATTGGAATTGGATTTCCAAATCAATGATTTAAGATTATGGGAGATTTTTAGAAACTTTTAAGTGAAAATATACCATAAAAGGCTTAAACAAAGTCTCTCCAAATATCACCTATCTTTGGAGAGAAAAAGGGAAGGGTAGACTGCAGAGAAAAAGGGACAATATCAGAGCACTTCTTGTTGCAGCTAGTGATTGCGAACCACTATATATTATTCGTCTTCTGTAGTCAAACTTGAGGATTGATTTTGCAGAACAGACTGTCTTAGTAGTTTTAGCTCAAGCTGCTGCATATTCTGAAAAACCGTCGACGGACAACCTTTGGGAATCGACATCATTTATTGAAGACTCTGTAAGAATTATGAAGCAAGTGTATTCTGTGCACTCTAATTTCGACACCATTGTCAATGCTCTTCTTAGTGACGGTGTGTTTAGGCTGCCGGCTACATGCACTTTCGTTCCAGGCATTCCAATTGGTCTTATGTTAGGGGAACGTGTGATGGGGAACGTGCTCAGATACACTACCTTGAAGATGGTTCGGTTGAGATATTCAGCCGAAATGCCGAAAGAAATACTGGAAAGTTTCCTGATGTTGTTGAATCTGTGCAAAGGTTCAAGAAGCCTTCAGTAAGTTCTTTTTTATTGGATTGTGAAATTGTGGCATTTGACCGCATAGACAGTTGTTAGATTTTGTAAAACACATATATCAAAATAGTTTCGTGTTTCATTCCTTCATTCAATCTGCCTCTTATACAAGATATACAACCCTAGAGTTCGACCTTACAATGGACTGTCCATAACAGTTGAATCATTGGACTGTCCATCACAGTGGAATCATTGGACTATCCATAACAGTGGTGATAACTGTGAACTGAGACTGTGAAGATGGGTCTTGGGTCTCAAACTGAGACTGTGAAGATGGGTCTCAATCCAAGAGTCTCGAGCCCATAAATATAACTCTCCTAATACCCTCCCTCAAGACGGAGCATGGAGGTCACACATGCCCATCTTGGACATAAGAAACTGAAACTGAGCTTTCCCTAAAGATTTAGTAAAAATGTCCGCCAATTGCACTGTTGTAGGAGTGTAAGAAGGCGTAATAAGCTTCTGCACGATAGCATCTCTAACCAGATGACAATCAACTTCAATATGCTTTGTTCGTTCATGAAAAACTGGATTCTGAGCAATATACAAAGCCGATTGACTATCACAGAGAAGACGCATTCCATGTGGATGATGAACTCCCAAATCACCCAGTAATTTTTTCAACCATTTTAATTCACACGTCGCCGTTGCCATAGATCTATATTCCGCTTCAGCTGACGAACGAGAAACAGTATGTTGCTTCTTAGTTTTCCAGGATATTGGAGAATACCCAAGAAGAACAAACCAACCCGTCAACGAGCGTCTAGTTAAGGGACAACCAGCCCAATCAGAGTCACACCATCCTTTCAAATTAAGACCACTATCAGAGCGCAACAGAATTCCTTGCCCAGGATTCTTCTTCAAATATCGAACCACACGAAGAGCCGCTTCCCAATGTGCTATTCTCGGCAGTTGCATGAATTGAGACAAAATATGAACAGAATATGCTAGGTCTGGCCGAGTCACGGACAAATAGATTAAACGCCCAATCAATCTTCGATATTTTTCCACATCCGTGAACAAATATCCTTTGTCCAAAGAAAGACGGTGATTAGTTTCCATTGGAAATTCTGCAGGTTTTGCACCTAATAAACCTGCTTCCATGATGATATCCAACGCATATTTGCGTTGAAACATATAAAAACCTTGTGCACTCCGTGCCACCTCCAAACCCAGAAAATACTTCAACTTTCCCAAATCTTTCATCTTGAAGCATTGTCCCAAGTAACGTTTGAATTGATCAAGCGCAACCAAATCATTACCCGCAACAATCAAATCATCCACATAGACCAAAACATTAAGTTGGGTTTCTCCCTTAGTCATGATAAAAAGAGAATAATCAGAATATGATTGCCGAAACCCATAATTCTTAAAAGCTGCAGACAATTTTGCAAACCAACACCGAGGAGCCTGCTTTAAACCATATAAAGATTTTTTCATCCTACACACCATATTAGACTTACCTTGAGAAAATCCAGGTGGTATTTTAATATACACTTCTTCTTCCAAGTCTCCATGAAGAAATGCATTATGTACATCCATCTGATGTACGTCCCAATTCTTAATTGCTGCCACAGCTAGGAAAGTCCGCACTGTCGTCATTTTCGCCACTGGTGCAAATGTCTCATTGTAATCCAACCCTTCTACTTGATGATTCCCAAAGATCACCAGTCTAGCTTTGAGCCGCACCAACTGTCCATTCTCATCATACTTCTCTGTGTAAATCCATTTACTACCAAGAGCTTTCTTTCCCGGCGGTAATTCTTCTAATTCCCATGTTCCTTGTTCTTCCAAAGCTCGTATTTCTTCTGCCATTGCCTTACGCCATCCTGGATACTTCATGGCTTCTTTGAAATTTTTAGGCGCAGACCCAGCAGTAATTGCTGCAAGAAACTTTTTATGAACTGTAGAGAATTTATCACAACTAACATAATATGTCAAAGGATACGGCGTACCTGAGGATGACGATTGTGGAGAGCGAGCATGAGATGGACTATTTTGTCGTACAGTGTGCGTTACAAAACCTTTGAGCCTACTAGACGGAATCTTCTGTCTCCTTCCTTTACCCATACTAGCGTCCGTCACTTCCTTCGAGACCACAGGGTTCTCAGTAATATATTCTGGGTTCTCAGTATTATCTTCAGGGTTCTCAGTAATGTCTTCCGGGTTCTCAGTAATGTTTTCTGGGTTCGCAGTAATACCTTCCTGGTTCCCAGTAATATATTCTGGGTTCGCAGTATTGTCTTCTGGGTTCTCAGTAATGTATATTGGGTTCTCAGTAATATCTTTTGGGTTCTCTTGCTGCACTATTTCTTCATCATCACTCCAACACACGTCATTATTAGCCTGAACTGTCTCAGTTGGCTGATCAGGTACCCTAGATATGTAAGGAAACTGATGTTCATGAAACTCTACATCCCTTGAAACTAAAAATTGTCTCTTGTCTAAGTCATATAATTGCCATGCCTTCTTCCCAAAAGGATAACCCAGAAAGACGCACCTTCTTCCTCGACTTGCAAACTTATCCCCTTTACTACTTTGATCATGTGCATAACACAAGCAACCAAATACTTTCAACTGACTATATGGTGCCGGTTTCCCAAATAGAACTTCATATGGAGTTTTGTTATTTAGAACCGGTGTAGGCGTACGATTAATCAAATACGCTGCTGTCAAAGCACATTCTCCCCAAAATCTGATCGGTAAATTTGCTTGAAACCTCAAAGCTCTTGCCACATTCATTATGTGCTGATGTTTTCTCTCAACTCTTCCATTTTGTTGAGGTGTTCCTACACAGGATGTCTCAAAAACTATTCCATTAGTCTTAAAGTAGCCACGCAATGCATTAAATTCGGTTCCATTATCACTTCTAACAATTTTGATTTCTTTACCAAATTGACGTTTCACAAGCGCAATAAAGTTAAGAAATATTGTTGCAACCTCAGTTTTGCTTTGAATTAAATAAATCCACACACCTCTTGAAAAATCATCTACTATTGTCAAAAAATATTGTGCTCCAGAAGACGAGCACGTCTTATAAGGACCCCATAAATCTATATGAACCAAATCAAAACTACAACTGGATTTGCTCAAACTACTAGCAAAACTACTTCTACGATGTTTTGCACGTGGACAAATATCACACGCATCATTATTTTTCTTCAATAATATACCCAGACCTGGTAACCGTTGTAACACTTTCTCTGATGGATGTCCCAATCGCTGATGCCACAGCTCATACGTATCTTCACTCACCGTAAGCACTTTAACTGGAGGCACACCACAGAACATATATAGTCCACCTCGTCGCTCAGCCACTCCAATCACCTTCCTCGTCAACCGGTCCTGTATAAGACATAAAGTGTTAGTACATTGAACATTACATACTACCTCATCAATGAGTTGTGTAACCGAAATCAAGTTACAAGTTATCTGTGGCACATAAAGCACATTGTCCAATCTCAAACCACCAGGAAGAATAACTGTTCCTATTTTCTCAGAGTGAGCATATTTTCCGTCCGGCAGTCCCACTGAACATGCTCTAATATCTTTCACATTTATCATATCATCTCTTTTACACGTGACATGATTTGTATCTCCTGTGTCTATAATCCAGGATGTTTGATTTGTCTTACCTTGGAGTTGGGAACTGATTTTTCTTGAATTTAAATATTCAAGAACCTGCTGAACTTGACTTGCAGTCACGCCTGTCAGTCCTGATGCATCTCCTGAAGATCCATTGGCAGGATGAGATGATGTTGTTGCTCCCGAGATGTTCAAATTATGCGCACGTATATTATCTTGTCCTCTACCTCCTCTGTTGTTCACAAAACCGGCACCATCACGTCCTCTACCACCAGCTCTACCACCAGTTCGGCCTCCTCGACCATATCCTCTTCCACCTCTTTGTCTGTCACCCCACCATTCCGGGTATCCAATCAGCTGAAAACACCCTTCCTGTGAGTGCCCTTCTCGGCTACAATGCTTGCAAAATTTGTTAGGATCATACATATTATTGTATGGACGCTGATCTGACTGAACCTTGAACGCCATAATATTTTCCTGTGTCTGAGACGACACAACTCCTTCCCCCAATTTTAGACGTTCCGAATTAACCACAGCTTGATAAGACACATCTATAGATGGCAGTGGTTCTCTTGCCAGTAATTGTTCACGCAGGGAGCTATACATGGTATCCAAACCAATCAAAAAATAGTGTAAGAAATCTTCTTCTCTCAACGTACTAACCTGTGTTGCAATGTTACACGTGCACTGGCCACAGCTACACTTTGGTATCTTCATGTACGTCACCATCTCATCCCATATCTTGTTCAATCTCCCATAGTACACTGCAACCTCCTCAGTTTTCTTCTGTTTGCATTCACTTAAGGCAGCTTTCAACTGGCAGATCCGAGTTCCACTTACAACACAAAATCTCCTCTTCAAGTGCGTCCATAACATGCTCGCATCATCATAATCCCCCAACGTTGATCTAATATTTGTCTCCAATGTATTGCTGATCCAAGAGACCAGCATCGAATGCACTGCAATCCACTCCTCTAACTCTTCAGGTTCTGTTGGTTCTTTGACGGTTCCATCAACAAAACCAAATTTTCGTTTGGCTATCAATGATCTTCTCACTGCTCTAGCCCATTCATCATAGTTTGCTCCCTTTAATACAATAGGTGTGATGATAATCCCTGGTCCATCACTTGATCCCGGATGATATTCTGGTTTCTTCTTTTGCATGTTGTTTTCTACCTCTTTTCCTCTTTTAGATGATTCTGTATCATCCGCCATATTTACTGTTCTAGGGTTTATTCGTGTTAATCAACTCTGGCTCTTGATGCCATGTTAGATTTTGTAAAACACATATATCAAAATAGTTTCGTGTTTCATTCCTTCATTCAATCTGCCTCTTATACAAGATATACAACCCTAGAGTTCGACCTTACAATGGACTGTCCATAACAGTTGAATCATTGGACTGTCCATCACAGTGGAATCATTGGACTGTCCATAACAGTGGTGATAACTGTGAACTGAGACTGTGAAGATGGGTCTTGGGTCTCAAACTGAGACTGTGAAGATGGGTCACAATCCAAGAGTCTCGAGCCCATAAATATAACTCTCCTAATAATAGTAGAACTCTGCCTTTCCAGCAACTAAGCAGCCGGGCACGTAAAAATGTTTCCATCGATGGCATAACAGTACCAGTTTGCATCTTTGCTTTTGATATTTTGTATCTGAATGGTGAGCAACTTCTCTAAAAGCAATTAAATGAACGCAGAGAGCATCTGTACAGCTCATTTGTGGAAGTAACAGGAGAGTTTAAGTTTGCGAAGGCAATAACATCAAACGATCTCAAAACAATACAGAGATTTCTTGATACTGCAATTGTTGACAGATGTGAAGGTTTGATTGCGAAAACATTAAGTTCAGAAGCGACTTATGAGCCTGCGAAGAAGTCAAACAACTGGTTGAAACTGAAGAAGGATTATATGGACAGTACTGGAGACTCCTTTGATTTAGTTCCTATAGGGGCATACCATGGCAAAGGAAAACGTGCTGGTGGTTATGGGGGCTTCCTTCTTGCTTGTTACGATGATGAGAAAGAGGAATTCCAATGCATATCCAAGACAGGCACAGGATTTTCTGAAGCAGTTCTTGAAGAGCTTTCTTCCAGTCTTCGGAGTCAAGTGATTCCTAGACCAAAGTCATACTACCGCTTTACAGATGCAACTAAGCCAGATGTATCGTTTCAACCAACCCAGGTGTGGGAGGTTAAAGGTGCAGATTTGAGTATAAGTCCTGTTTGTCTTGCTGCAGATGGTGATGTGGAGGCAACCAAGGGTATTTCACTTCGGTTTCCACGTTTTCTTCGTGTACGAGAAGACAAGAAACCAGAGGAAGCCACAACGGCGGATGAGGTTGCTGCCATGTATCGAGCTCAAAATACCAACCATGGGAATAGCAAAGACGAAGAGGTTGGTAACGGAATCACTGAAGCATAAGGCAATCTTGCATTAATGAACAAAGTACTACATCCTCATTCCTCTATTGATATTTAGTTTTATAATTATTGCATTTACAGATTAATCGTGTACATGTTTTTTCAAGTAAGTCTCCCCCCTCTTTAGTTTACGTAATGCTATCTGGATGTACACTAAGTAGGTCGGAACTGATATTCTTGAATATTCATGAGATTTCTAGAGAAACTAGTAGTTGATGAAAAAGCTGTAGGCGCGTTTATATTGAACTCCTTTGTGTACTGCTGAACTAATGGTTTCAACGGGGTTGTGCCTGTTCCTTCCACTCTAATGGGTGTAGTAGGTTTGATGTCGTATAGACGGATTCTTGTTGGGGTTGACCATGAGTCAGCTGCACATTGGTTTGTCAGGTTAACCACTTGGTTGTTTGCTTGATAATCACCACCACCCACAACACTGCTCATGTTGTTCCAGTACTTGAAACTAATTGGCAAGGTGAAACAAAATATTAGGAGCAACGCCGAAAGTAGGAGCCCATTCTGCAGATATTTTACCTCTTTACGATCAATGTCCAGTTCTGCCACTATGGAAAACAAAAGAAACAGAAGCGCATGTCCCATGAGAAAGGCAGAAATCTGGAAAAAGGTAACCCAATCGTCGTTGTTAAGAGCTGCACTCAAGAAACTTCCCAAAGTAAACCCTATGATTTGACACTTCGCCAGAGAAATCATTTTACGAATCACGTTGTCTCTCTTCATGTCATCCTTGTTACTGATTTGCGCTTTGGCCAGTTGGTTTTCCAAACAATCTTCGATACAAGAGGAGCTGAAACCAGCCTTGCCTAGTCCTAGTAGAACCAGTCCCAGGTACAAGTTGTGGTAGTCAAACATCTTCCGGACACTTGAAAATATATCACCAAAGCTAAGTGTAAAACCTCGTGAGGTTTGCTGGTAGTCGGAAAATATCTTTCGAACACATTTTGAGGTTTGGTGGTAATCAAACAGCATATTTCGCACCTCCCATGAGGTATGATGGTAATTGGACAAAATCTGTTGAGCTCGTGAGAATATGTAGGTGCTGAGCTCTGAATCCCATGATATGGTTGCCTGGAGCAGAAGGATTATACCCTGGAGGAGAAGGATACATTAATTCTATCCATTAAGAAAACAAATGATGCAAGAGTACATAGAAGTGAATAATTACCGCTGTATAGGAAGAACAAGATATAATCGCCGCAGTGCTACAGCCGATTCGGTTTTTGATAGAAGTAGCTACGATTGAAACGATATTACTCCTCCTTTCCAAGATGATAATCCAGCTTGCTACTGTAACTATCATCTTTTCGTTCCAAATTTCTCCCAAGTAGTATGTCAACAGCATACTCAGCTCTGCTGTCTCAACCACTGACTTAATTATTAGAACAGCTGTAGCATCCAAAACCAGAATTAAAAAAATTAAAATTAAATTATTCAAAACATAATTACAAATTGGTGAACTCGAAAACATCTGTTAAAGCTGTTTACCTTCAATAAATAAGCACTGTCTTGGCACTGTGAAGTAAAACCTTGCCCATCGTCCCAAAGAAGATCTTTTCCTACCATGCATACCTTCTTTTTTTTTTCGAGTTTGAAACCGGACTAATGCACCTCAAAAACAATATGGATGTTAAAGAGGGAACAAGACCAAGTGGACTTGGAAGTGAGACTTATACTCTACCAAGTTAATCAAGCTATATATATATATATATATATATATATATAGCTTTCCTACATCCTTGTGCACTATTAAACTTAGTGCAATTGTGCACTCTTACTTAACTCTCACCAACATGCTGTTTAGTTTACCATTTCTTTGACTGCACAATGCACAATTGGCTTGTGTAATGTCTCAGTTTTTAGAATCTTAACCACTAATTACTTAAGATAAGACCACGGTACCTTTTTAATTCGAAAAGAATTTGAATAAGTTAAATT
Organism: Papaver somniferum; assembly: GCF_003573695.1. Taxonomy (NCBI): domain Eukaryota; kingdom Viridiplantae; phylum Streptophyta; class Magnoliopsida; order Ranunculales; family Papaveraceae; genus Papaver; species Papaver somniferum. The sequence goes on along the minus strand of NC_039359.1, from coordinate 77,232,921 downwards.
GAAATGTATATTTGATTACAGGATTCTTGTCACCAAACGGTATTACGCGCTTAGCGGTTTTAACTTTTCCCAAGTTCTGTTGACTAGTATCACCACTCGGACATCATTTTCAGGTTCTGCTCTTGGTCAATTGCAAACGTATTATGCTCATTTTTCCTGCATTTTTAGGATCAATGGCCATAAACCGTACAAATGAGTAGTTAGCAGTGACTTGCATTTCTTTTTTAATTTCAATAAGTTAAAACTAAAATGTATTTGATTACAAGACTCTTGTTTCCTATCGGTATCACGCGCTTAGTTGTTTTGCCTAGTTCTATTGACCAGTATCACCACTCGGACATAATTTCAGCAGGTTCTTCTCTTGGTCAATTGCAAACGTATTATGCTTTTACATTGAATCCTTTTTCCTACATTTGCTAGGATTAATGGCTATAAACTGTACAAATTATGCCAAGCAGTGAGCACTTGAATCTTTTTCCGTTACAAATTGCACTTGTAGGATTTTACTTATGACGCCATACATTAGTGACCTCGGCTTATTGTATGTGTGTACAAACTTTAGCACAAGAAAGTTAACTATTGGCAATTAGACGGGGTTCGGGTAAAGAAAGTCATAAGCTTGTAACTTTTAGTTTTGGGCCTTGGCTATGTAATGGGCCTTTTAGATAAAAAAAAGAAAAGAAAAAAAAAGCGAATGACAAGTGCATTGTAACAAAGATCACCCGTACCGTTATTGTTGATGATCTTTTTTAATTCAACATTACTCTCATAATAATTTAACAAAAAAAGTTCCAGAAAATTATAAATTTTTTGAATAGAAAACTATATCGAGATAACAATCTTCCAAAAAATTCATTCTCACAAAACACAATTCGTTAAATGTTCTTACCAAACAATTTTTACAGGCTCTACTTCATTAAAATCCATTCTATCTAGCAGGAACTTTTTCAAGAACACTAATAACACAAGAAGGATCCAGTTCACTACAACCAAGATCAACACCTGCATTTATAATATTCTATAAAAAGAAGTCCTAATTACTTCCAACATATCATTCAAAACATCCATCTCTACCTTTTGAATAACCCCGATAAGAAAACACTCCATACTTACAATAGTAACATGACAAGGTTCACCAAGACAAAAACGAAATGAAGAATACCACCCGAACCGACCGATTCACACCAATTTCACACAAAAGCAAAAAATTTCTTACCAATAGTAGGAAGATCATATATAAGAACCAGAAAGATTGTATGATGAAAAACTTGTTAATTATCTTTAAGCTTGGTTCTAAGCATGAAGACCACCATCTTTCTGGTTCATGTGAGAACTCTAGTCAGAATCCTCATCTTCATCTTTACTATCAGTCTCAAAACCCTCCTCCTCACGATCATCTCATTCATCACTCTGACTGGATGTAGTAGGACCATATCCATCTGATGCTTCTTCATCCTCCTCATTATATTCCTCATCACATGCCTCTCCGATCTCTAGATTACTATATGCATCAGTGCCCTCTATCTTCTCCTTATCTGAATCGATACCCAGACGTTCTCGCATGGTCCTGGCAAAGATTGGAGGATGTGCTTTCTCATACAGATAAAGCTCATACCAATCATCTTCATCCTTCTTTTCCTTTTAGTTTCAAAATCACTTTCAACATCACTCTCAATTTCATTATCATTTCTCTCAGCATCTCCGTATTCTTGAATCACTCCATGTCTCACTATTTCACTTGCTCCATGTATTCATCTTTGCATGTTTTTAATTCCAATCTATCTGCTTACGGGCATCTCTGGTTATGCTTTTCTCCTTCGATAAATCATATTCAACAGCATTCTCTTGTCTTCCTCTTGCATATTCAGCTTTGCGATTTCTCCTTTGTATTTCTCCCTCAATATAATTCTTCAGATAGATTAACTCTCGAGTTCGTAGAGTTGATGCTACCTTCTTGGCATGATTGTATTCTCCATATGTTTCATCCATATCGGAAAAACACTAATTTTCTGAGAATTTTTTTCTCTTTTAGTTTAATTCTCTATGCTTTACAAACTCTTCATTTAACCTTCTTTTATAATTTCTCTAAAATTGCCATTAATAGACATTTATGGTGTTTTTCTAAACGTCCCATCTATTGGTTATTAACGCCAATTTAAAGCCATGCGTGTATTAGCCAGAACCATCATTACTCTTTGCAAACCTATTTTCAACACCTAAACTTAGACGTTTCATTATTCGATAAACCTCTTAGGATTACCATTAACAGATGTATTGGTGGTTCACCTAATCTAGATAAGTTCATTTGGGCACTAATTACAGTGATTGATTTTATGTTGTCTCAGAGAAGGCAGCACTTGTTGAGAGGCGGCATTGCGCTTTGGGGATTGTTGGCTAGGCAGGTTGTAGCTACACGAACCATGGGAGGCAACCTGAAAATTCAACATACCGATAAAGTAGGAAAAAAAAATACCACATGTCATTGAAACAAATCTTTTGAATTTCTTTCCCGCCCCAGCTTGTCTCTTACCACCAAACAACCTAATTTCAATACCTTAATCACATTTGGCATCTTGTGCTATAAGTATTACACTTCCCACATAAAATGTCTCTTACCACCAAACAACCTAATTTCAATACCTTAATCACATTCGGCATCTTTTGCTATAAGTATTACACTTGCCACATAAAAGAAACCTGTATTTATTTCTCAACTACCACATTTTACATCATTCTTGTGTATGTGATCTACGCCAAGCAATATTATTCTATTCGTACCTATGATGGTCTTGTTTTATTAGTTTTACATCGCCAAACCCATGTGAGTTCTCGTATTAAGCTCATCATAATAAATCAAAAAAGAGAAGATAAAGTTGGCGGAAAATGGGTCATTTGTCCAAATATTTTTTAAACATGGTTCTAATGGACGAGTAAAAATTAGTATGGGTGAAATGGACACCAAAAAAATAGCAAGAATGAAACTGGATTCATCCTGGCTTAAACTTAAAAAAGAGCGAGGATGAAACTGGATGCATCCTGATATAAATTAAAAATAAGAAAAAATATTTGAAAATGGGTAGGGTAAAACTGTTTACATCCTGGCTATTTTCACATTCTCGTCCATTTAAACAATATCAAATTTTACATGTCTTTTTCACCCAGAAATTATTTATTTTGGTCTTTTTAACCAATTTTGCGTAAAGTTGGTGGGTCTCTAGCTAGTGGTACTTTGGTGTCTCGACATGTCACTACAAACTTCATAGTTTCTGCAAAACTTCCCATTCTCCAAAACAAAGAGCAGTTTCAACCTTCTTATATTTCTCATTTTAAGGTTCTTCCTTCAACACCTATGTTCTTTTATTGTATTCTGAAAATTTTTGTGGCATGTCAGCATCTAAGCTTATGTCCACTTATCATATGGCATTTTCGCATCCAGATAAGTTTACATAAACATGCTCCGAACATATATTTCAAAACTCAGTTTGATCTAAGTTTCTCTATTCACCTAAACTATGTTATTTATATGGATCTTATTTGTATGGACATGCCAGTCAGGACTCTTGTCACCTAACGGTATTACGCGTTTAGTTGTTTTCCAACTTTTCCCTAGATATGTTGACTAATCACCACCCGGACATCATTTTCAGGTTCTTCTCTTGGTCAATTGCAAACGTATTATGCTCATTTTCCAACATTTCTTGGATCAATGGCCATAAACCGTATAAATGAGCAGTTAGCAGTGACTTGCATTTATTTTTTAATTTCAATAAGTTCAAATTAAAATGTATTTGATTACAAGACTCTTGTCTCCTATCGGTAGGGCTGCACAAAACCGAACCATAACCGAAAACTGAAACCGAAACCGAATTTTTTTAACCGAACCGAACCATAACCATATTCCTATGGTTCATTAATGGTTGTTAGTTTCAGATAACCGACAGTATCGGTTTCGGTTTAGGTTTTGAAATAAAACCGAACGAATAACCAATTGGTTAACCGATTAATAGTGACCGTAGGATTAAATGATTTTAGGCCGTGGATGGGGATATTTAACCCTAATAAGTAATAACTTACATCACTCTTCAGTCTTCTCTTCTTTCATAGATATTATCAGAAAGCTTTCCCACAGACAGTTCCACTTCCAACTTCACTCGACTCGACTGATTTTAGGCAGCTGTGCTTATGATTTGTAGAGGAAATTGGTTCAGGAAGCTCTTTCTCGTGATTCTTCTGGTGCTGTTCAATCCAACTTCTCTTTGATTACTCCTACTTCTGGTATCTTTCAGGTTTGATTTCTTTTTGAAACTTTGTAGATCTGGGTTTTATTTCAGATTCCTTTAAATTTTTTTTACTAGAAATGGAGATTTGGGGGTTTTGAATCTGCTATTGAAATTACTGATTAATTTTTTTTTTAATTTTTCGTTTTGTTTGATTTTTGTACCTTTATTCTTGATTTACAGGGATCTCTGCAAGTAGTTTGGTTGTGATTGTTGTCATGTTCATATTTATGTGATTGTTGTCATGTTTATGATTTTAATTATGATATTAGGGTTTGTAAAATTGAAAAAAATTGGGGATTTCAAATGTAAAATTGGTCATTTAGGTTGATTTACACAGTGGGTTTTGCTTAAATGTATGGTTTAAATTAAATGTATGGTTATCACATTGCAGACTTGCCTTTTGACAATGCGAGGAGGATCCAGTTCAACACCTACTTCCTCTGTTTCTTCTAATAAGCGGCCACCTCGACCTCCACCTAATGCAAGCAGTTCAGATGGAGGTGCAAATTCAGCTGGAGGTGCAAGTGCTGCTAAAGATGCTAGTGTTGCTGGAGATGCTAGTGCAGATGGAGATGCAACTGAAGCTGTCATAAAAGTGACAGAAACACATAGCAATAAGCGTAAAACCCCTGAAGATGCAACTGAAGATGACAGAAGTGAGTCAAGTGACAGAACCAAAGGGAAAGAAACGTTCTGATGTTGGGACCCACTTTGATATGGACCCCAAGCCTTCGAAATATGCAAAATGTCGCCACTGTAAGACAAAGATTGCAGCTCAGGGTACCAAGTATGGGACAGGTGGTATGAATAATCATTTGAAGATATGTAAAAAGAAGCCCAAGGAGGAAAAAGGACAGCAAACGCTTGATTTTCAACCGGCTAGGCTAGGAGGAGAAGGAAAATTGGTTGCGGCAACTTTTAATCAAGATGCATGTACAAAGGCAGTGATTTTATTTGTGATTTTAGATGAGCAGCCGTTTAGAGTGGTTGAAGGAGAAGGGTTCAAGGAACTTTGTAGGGTACTTGAATCCAGATTCAAGATCCCTTCTCGTATGACCATTTCGCGGGGTGTGTTAAATTTGTACGAAGCTGAAAAGGAGAAGATGAAGAACTACTTCAAGGAAAACAATGTGAGAGTTTGTCTCACCACTGACACATGGACCTCAAATGCCCAAAATAAAAGCTACATGGTTGTAACTGCGCATTTTATTGATAAAGATTGGAAGCTGCACAAACTGGTAATCAACTTTTTCCAAATTTTAGGTCATTCAGGTGAGGTAATTGGGAAGATGTTAGAGGAATGTTTGTTAGATTGGGAACTTCCTGGGGTTTTTACTATTACGCTTGACAATGTTAGTGCTAATGATTTAGCTATTGATTATCTAAGGGAGGATGGTCATTTAAAGGAGCAAGTGATTAGTTCAAATGGTGTACTGAATACTAAGTTTATGCAAGTTATGTGCTGCTCATGTGCTTGCACTTGTTGTGAATGCTGGCTTGGGAGAGTATCACATGGCTATTAAGAGAGTAAGGGCAGTGGTGAAGCATGTGATGAGTTCTCCTGCTAGGTTGAGTAAGTTTATGGATTGTGCTAAACAAGAAAAGATAGATTGCAGAAAAGGTTTAGTTTTAGATGTGGATACAAGATGGAATTCCACTTACATGATGTTGGAAGCTGCTTGTAGATATCAGAAAGCTTTTGAAAGGCTAGCACGGGAAGATAAGGCTTTCAAAAAGAAGTTTTGTTTCAACGAAAGATCCATCCCTCCTGTATTTTCTACTTCTACCGGTGCTAGTAATGATGTTGACATGGAAGAAGCTTCTACTATTGCTCATAACAAAGGCAAGAAGAAGGCCCCTCCTCCGCCTCCTATACATGCTCCATATATGGAAGATTGGGCCAATGCAAGATCATTTGGAAAATTTTTAAAGGTATTCTATGATTTGACTGTCAAGTTTTCTTACTGTACTCGTGTTACTTCACATGAGTTCTTGTTTAACGTAAGTGTCATTCATAGAACAATGAACACATGGGTAAAAAGTTCAGATCCATTTCTCTCTGGTATGGGCACTAAAATGCTAGACAAGTTTAATAAGTATTGGGGAGAATATGAGAAAATGAACACTCTCATGTTCATTGCTGTTTTGCTTGATCCACGTGAGAAGATGAAAGGTTTAAATTTTATTCTTGATACTTTAGATATCACGGGTCCGTCATTACGTAAACACTTATCGACTTATGTGAAAACTGATTTTCAAGAACTTTTCGAAGAGTACAAGTGTCTCTATGCAAATGATGAAAACATGTCTAGTGCCACAGGTGATTGTAATAATGTTACTCAATCTTCTGGGGTTACTGATGATGAAGATTCTGCGTATGCTAGTCTAATAGCAGAGAGAGCAAGAGAAGATGAGGAGGATGACAATGTTGAGGGGAAAACTGAGTTGGAGTTATATTTAGAGGAGAAACGTGAACCAAGAATTAGCCCTAGCGGTGTTCAGTTTGAAATTTTAGGTTGGTGGAGGACTAATAGTACAAGGTATCCTGTATTATCACATGGCGAGAGATATACTAGCCATACCAGTCTCTTCTGTTGCCTCAGAATCTGCCTTTAGTACTGGAAGGCGAGTTATTGATTCATATCGAAGTTCACTGCTGCCTAAGACTGTTGAGGCGTTGATTTGCACGCAAAGCTGGTTACGGACACCGGTTGATCTTGATCCAAACACCTTAGGAACTGATGATGCTGAAGATGTTTCAGGTATTTTCTCTACTCACTTTTGTAAAATTCTGATTTGTTATTTTCTGTACTCACTGTTTGTCACTTATTGATGTAATTTCTTGCAGAATTTTTAGGTTCTCTTGCAACTTCTAAGTTCATCCGCATTGACATAGATGATGATGAAGAAGAAGAAGATTCAACTTTGTTATCGTGAAGTTGATTATAAATGATTTAACGGGTTAGCGGTAAGTTTCTCTTGTAGTTTTAGCAGTTGATATTTTTTTAGAATAAAACTTAGATTTGTTTAAGCATATGAATAGCCAAGTGAAACAATGAACTGTCAATAATGTGAGTACTCTCCTTTACGCCAAAATAGCTTAAACTCATGCCATTGCCTTTGAAGGTAGATCATCTTAGTCAACTGTTATGAATGTTCAGGGCTTACTTTACTTGTAACTTCTTCATATCAGTACAATTCCATTGTAGTTTCATTGGTTGAGGTGATAATGCAACATTAAAATTAGAAATGCATATTCCAGTAAAAGGATCATCCTCAATTCCAGCTAAACGAATGCTTATTGTTTAGTGCTTCTCTACCATAGCGGTTGCTAATCTTGATGTTCTTAGTTACATTATGTACCATTGCACTGATCATGATTGAGAAATTCATATTTAACTCGAGTTTGTGTATGTGCAGGTTACCATTACAACCTCCTGTGGAATACCCAATTTCTACACATGCAAAGTGTATTCACTGTAACAAACTATTTCCTGTCGACCCTTTTAGGAATGAGATCTCTATGTTGATTTCCATCTAAAGAGTGGTCAGTATGAACTTATGATTATGATTTTTTGATGTTTTTTTGTTTTTGTTATTAAGGAGAAACTAGACTCTTTAAAATTTAATGTTTCTATCAATATGTATTGGAAGTTGGAACATTTGATGTATTTGAAACTTGAGTGACAGGTTCAGAAAAATTTGCCCGTCATTTTTGTGAGACTGACAGATATAAAAAATTTCAGTGGTTAACCAAAAACCGAATGGTTTTATACAAAACCGAGTTGGAACCGAACCGAGAAAAACCGAACTACCCAAATGGTTTCATTGGTTTTCATTATTGGAAACCGAGTAGTTCGGTTTCGGTTTAATTTTTTCCAAAAACCGATGAAAACCGAACCATGTGCAGCCCTACCTATCGGTATCACGCGCTTAGTTGTTTTGCCTAGTTCTATTGACCAGTATCACATCTCGAGCATCTGATAATATTTTGTACAGTGGTAAATAATATGGTTCGTTCAAAATTTGTGAAAGCAGATTTTTTAGACTTAGTTTTTATAAATAAATATAACAAATTCAAAATAAAAAGTGATGTGAAGATTTAAAAATATACGAAGGCTCCGGATTCCACTATTACTTCTAGTTGATTGATTTACAATAATATTTCAAAAATTATTATTAAGCACTTTTCTCATTAATTCACTATTAATCTATAAGGTGTCCAAATATTGAATTATAATCCATATGCATGAATTATCAAATAACTAATTCTAAGCATAATACATCAAATTGATTCACAACTAATTAAGAAAATCATTTTTATCTTTATGTTGATCCTAGTGAATTAAATAAAATAAATAATTAAAGAAATTGCAAAAATAAGTTACCAACCAAGCATGAGTGAATAATTTCCTCTGTTTCCTTGGTCACCGAGAATTTTAGACTCTCATCATGTTGGAAACATGCTCAAATTTTAATTTCATTGCTCAAAGTGTTTACAAATGATGAAAATGAGAGAAAATGGTGAAAATCAGCAATTTGCAACGCTAGAAAATTGTTGCAAATCCACTGTTACATTAATGATAAAACAAAAGTGCCTCTGTTACTGTTCCACTGCCACTGAGAGAACTGTTATAAAGAGAACAAAAGATGACAGTCAATAAACTACTGTCTTTGACTGTCAGCTGTTTTTTTTTCTCCTCTCTGCTGATAATCAAACCAACCTCTGCAGCGCAACTTTTCTCTCCAAAATATCGATGATCCTTCTCAAGCATCCTATTTATACCCAACAACATCATTAATTCTCGCCATTAACTTCGGAGTAATTTTCATTTACTCCCCTGCCATTTACGTTGATTATTTTCTTATTCTTTCTCAACATGCATCTTTTGCAGCTCTGCCCACGATATTCTTCTCCAAACACGTTTAATTCTTTTCACAGGTTGAGTACAACTCGCTGAATCCACACACCAGTTGCCAGAATTATCTAACAATGCCGAGAATATTTCTTCGTACAATACCTTCCTGTTTTATCGAAACAACCGAATATAAGCATATTTGATTGTTTATTTCCTTCCAAAACTTACCACTCCACCTATGAATTAGTTAGCAACAAAATTGCAGCCAACAATCCCTTGAAAATCTCCAAATATTCTCTCGAAATCTCACGAAACTCTATAAACTTTGTTTCCGTGTTTATCTCGTGTTTGCATGTAGATTTCCTTTTTCTTCGAAACTGAGACACATACCTTCCCTATTTTAGCGAAACATGTGTATCCCAAATAAATCCCGTGAAAAACTCCAACTTAAACTCGTGTAAAAATTAAACAGAAGTTACGTAGAAACCAAATAGTTTTCCTGCCAAAATTGTTCTTCTGTGAGAAAGAAAAAGATGCGTCTTAACCAACTTGTTGGGGTGCGAATAGCAGGTGGGTGCCACTTATCAATTGGGGTGCCCCTTATCCAAAAATGAGAGTCCGAATAACACGCGTCCTCTGGGAACCAAAATCAACTTTTTGAGCTGAATTTTCCAACAAAGTTTATTTCTTAAAAATACCTACAAACACATAAAACACCATAATAAGTACGAAATCGAGTACCAACAATACAGAAAGTTGAGGACAACTTAGAAACAAAAATGTGTCTATCAAATACCCCCAAACTTATTATTTTCTAGTCCCCGAGTAAATCTAATCTAGAAAATAAAAAATATAACTCATTGTCGCAGGCATCGAGGTTGCACTTAGCATATGCAACAAGCCTTTGAACCCCTAGGTGGCCCTAGTGGCTGAGTTATAGTCTCGGGAGGGTTTACAAGAGGTGTACTCACAAAACCTTGACTTCTAATTGCTCACTAGTATCCAAGGAGCTATGAGGACATACATATTCTCAACCTATCTCCAAGTAACTAGAATGCTAGAGAAATTAAAGGTATCCGCTCTATAAATGAATAAACAAAAGGGGAGACACATCCGTTATACCGCTATATAAATATATATTCTCTACACAGCTATATAAACATCATGAGATGCATCTGCTTTACAGCTGGATAAGATTATGAGAGAGATAAAGATGAGAGTGACATCTTCTACACAACTGGAAAAATTACGTGTGATGAGTTGAACCAATGTTAGAAAGATCTTGTGCCAGATGGAAAGAGGACTAACAAAGCAACCAATATGTATCTCTCTTAGACTCTCTCATAGTGCTCAGTAGAAACAACGTCTTCTTCGGCTTCAATTGTTGATGATAAATTCTAGAACCTTGAGAATTAACTCTTCTCCTTGATTTTCTTGCTTGAAACTTCTTCATAGATTTCTACTTCCCCATGGCCTTATTGAACAAAAAGGTAACTACAAAACTTAAACTTCTTCTTCATTTTTTTTTTTATTTCATTTTTTTTTTGAGAAACACAATAATAACAAGACTAATATTTACATGTCCATGAGATAAGGACTTTAGCACTTGTATCTTCGCAACTAGTAATGTCTTGGTATCATGAACTTCAACAACTTACATCGTTTGATTTTCTTTGCTCTTATAACTGCTTATTAACCTTAAACGCCTTCAACTTTCTTCATAGATTTTGATGTCGCTCCGCTTGTTGATGATGATAAGTTTCTAATAAGAGAGAGTCGTAATCCAGTAATTAAGACTACATTGTGAGGTTTCTTTATCTTTCTGGCATTTCCTTCTGGCCTAATTGTCTTTCCATCATGGATGGTTTGGTCCATCAAGATTACCCTCTAAAAGGTAAATTCTCTCTCCTGAGTGTATATGATTTCTCAATAATGTCTTTTTCTCTAATGTCTCACTAGAATGTTATCCCAAGCAATTCGAATTTCCATCTTTTCAGTGAGAAACAATATGTAAACTTAGTTAATTGAACACTATGTGACACTAGAAGTTTTTCCTTACCCCCAAACTTAAATCTAACATATTGTCCTCAGTGTTCTAAAGATAAAATTAAAGGGATAATTGGTGTTTGGTACTCAGGTTTTGATCAACACTAGGATTTGGTCTAACATTTGTCCAACGTTAGGGCTTGGTACCTGGACTGGACGTTGACTACAATTGACTAGGTCAGATGTTAAATAATGTTTATTAATTATTTAAAAAATAAAATAATATACATAATTAAAATAAAATGAAATTAAAAGACAAAGTTACTGCTATAACCTTCTATCTGAGTTTTACTTCATAATTTATTCTTCGAATCCTCTTCACACCACGACCACCACCATCACTTTCTCTGTATCTGTTTCCCGCATCAGACATGCAACCACCATCACAACCAAAGTCTCATCCTTCTCTGTCTCTTTCTTCCCATAATTGGGCCGACCGAGCGAAGTGAGGGAGGACATTTACATGGACACTTTTTTGTAAATCCTAAATCATCAATTGACACAAAAAGATTGGATTTGGTGTCCATGGTTGGTCTTTTTCACTTGACACAATTATCCCTCCCTTTTAGTCCTCCTTATGTATCATATTTTTTAGGGGTATAATTGGAAAGCAAACTTTAATATAACATATATAAAAATCCGTTCCTTGAAATTTTACAAATTTTATCTCGTTAGAAAGGAAACAAAAAAAGCTATGCAATGAGTACAAACAACAATATCAAATTTGAGTTTTTTATGAAAACTTCGGAGGTATTTATCATTTTTGGCACAATTTTAGAAAATTAAATGTATATTCACTATGTAAACCACCGTAAAGGATACGCAATAATTTATGTAGCCATATTTTTGTTTATGCATCAACTAATTTTCCGTTGCAACTAAAACAATGTACTCCCTCTGTTTCAAGAAAAGTGATACTTTCATTTTAGGCACAGTACCGAAAATTGAATGCATATTCATTATCCAAACCACCAGAAAGGATGCATAACACATCATGCAACCATATTTTGGTTTATAGATCGACTAATTTTTCGTTTCAGAAAAAAGTAATACTTTCACATTCTGTTTCAGGAAAAGTGATCCTTTCTCCCCGTTTCGGGAAAAGTGATACTTTCGTTCCGTTTCGGGAAAAGTGATACTTTCGCCCCGTTTCGAGAAAAGTGATACTTTCGCCCCGTTTAGGGAAAAGTGATACTTTCGCTCCGTTTTGGGAAAAGTGATGCTTTCGCTCTGTTCCAGGAGTATCACTTTTTCGAGATGAGGCGAAAGTATCACTTTTTCTGAAACAGGATGAAAGTATCACTTTTTTCGAAACGGGGAGAAAGTGTTAGAGCATTGCTCGGTCGAACTCGCATGCGTTGCTATCTCAAGCATGTTTGTCAATGTTAGTGATCAAAACTATAAGTCTTGATTTCTAGTCTATCATAGCTAAGTCTCGGACTAGGATAGAAAGTGTAGTTGAGCTCAAGGACTTCATGACGATTCATCATACAAGTAGAAGAACTACTCAAGGAACCGGTGGCACTTCTCGACAAAAAGGTATGTGAAGACTTGAACTTATCTATTACTCAAAAGTCTATCTACTCTATCTCCTACTCTTTGAGACAAGAAGTCGTTTGCTATATATATAGACTTGAATTATACACATTTGGTATTTCGAGCCGAGTATACCTCGCGTATCTATATCTCGTAATATATGTTGGTAAGATTTTCGCTTAGATCAATTTTATCTTTACCATGTGACGAAAGTCATGATATGTTTCAATCATCTTGAAAATTGCTTTGACGAGAAATGATGTAACAACTATTTAACGTCCTCTAAGAATGTTTCAATAATTGAAATGAGAGTTTAGATTACATAACCAATGGTGGACATAAGCATTGTTGTGGAAGCACATTTATATTTAAGTTCTATTCCTTGAACCAAAGTTTGCGAACTTTGTTGATCAAGAGAACTGGAAGAATGGCGTAAGCCAAGTCCGCGAATTCAGTCCGCGAACTGCCGAAGTTCTCAAACCCAAGAATTTCTGCTAGAGTTGACAAACTACTTGCGTGAAGCTAAGTCCGTGAACCCAATCCGCGAACCAACGAAGTTCTCATACCCGAGAATTTCTGCTGGAGTTTGTAAACTCTGCCCGCGAACCTAGTCTGCGAACTTGAGAAGGTCATATATCTGAAGATGATTTCTGAACTTAAACTTAAAAATACCAAGGAATGCAGTTTGCAAACCGTGGCTATAAAAGTTCATGAACCGATTCTAGTGAATCAAATCATCTTTACTTCAATTGTGTGTTGTGTAGTACATAATATTTTCTTGGAATTGAACAACTCTCTAACTAGTTCATTTGAAGTCATTTGAACTAGTTATGGCGAAGAAAAACATGGTTGATATGAAATGCTCATATGGCTAACCTTTTGGTTAACTATTGTTGAACAAACAAATGCATAAGTTTGGGTACGGTTAACAAACCTAGAAGCGTGCATTGTCAAGTGTGTGTAACAAGCTAAGTTTTCGATCTAACGGTTGAGAAATATTATCTTGAATCTAAATCAGGTTTTTATCTAACAGTTAATATTGAATGCTTTGCTACTAAGATAATATTGATTGCAAACCCTGATTTGAAAAACTATATAAAGGAGACATCTAGTATTATCCAAAAATAATTCCCACACCTTACGTGTGATACTAGTTTGCGTGCTAGAGTTGATTCTACTTTTAACATTTGGTTTTCTTCTTCTAAAACCAGGTTAACGACTTAAAGGCTTCATTGGGATTGTGAAGCCAGACCCATACTACTTTTATCGTAGTTGTGTGATCTGATCTTGCATCTTCTATCATACGAGTACAATCAGATTGATTGACTTGAGATTGATATCTCCGATAGGCAAGATATAAAAGGTAATCACAAACATCTTCGTCTCATTGTTTGTGATTCCGCAACATCTTGTTTCGCTACCATACGATTAAGATTGTTGTGAGGTGATTGATAACTCTAGGCTGTTCTTCGGGAATATAAGACTGGATTATCAATTGGTTCCTGTTCACCTTGATTATTATCAAAAGACGGAACAAAACCTTTAGGGTTTATCTGTGGGAGACATATTGATCCTTTGGTAGACTTTTCTGTGTGAGACAGATTTGTTTATTGTCAAAGCCTGCAGTTTTCGGTCGTAGAAACTCTTAGTTGTGGGTGAGATCAGCTAAGGGAATCAAGTGCGTAGTATCCTGCTGGGATCATAGGCGTAGGAGCATAACTGTACCTTGGATCAGTTAGAGATTGATTTGGGTTCAACTACAGTCCAATCCGAAGTTAGCTTGGAGTAGGCTAGTGTTTGTAGCGGCTTAATACAGTGTGTGTTCAATCTGGACTAGGTCCCGGGGTTTTTCTGCATTTTCGGTTTCCTCGTTAACAAAATTTCTGGTGTCTGTGTTATTTCAACTTCCGTATTATATTGTTTTATCATTATAATTGAAATAATACAAGTTGTGCGTTAGATCATCAATTAGAGTAATCCAACCTTTGGTTGTTGATTGTCATTGATTGATCCTTGGATATTGGTCTTTGATACCATCCAAGTTATTCCTTGTGTTTGATTAAAGACTCGCTGATTTCTATTAGCTCGGTAAATCAAAACAAGAGAGAGATATTAACTCCTTGATATACTTTAAGCTAGATTGAGTCTAACTGTCCAGTTGATTCTCTAGCAAAGGATATTGGAGTTATTCCATACAGATTGCTAAGCGAAATATTGGGTGGTGTTGTTAGACCCCCGCTTTTTCAGAAAGGATCATTTTTCCTGAAACGAAATGTGAAAGTAGTCGTAGACAAACCCCATCTTTTAGATTCCTCTTCGGTCGGTCCTCCCACTGTGGCAACGGTTGTACTAGTTAATTTATTCATGAAAAAAATATGTATCCGGATCTTTCATTCTCCAATTCTTTTCTTCTTTAGAATCGCCATACTCACCGTCACCACCACAACCAGTTCGAACAAAACAACAACAATTTGGGTTTTGGTTCAGTGAAATTTGGGTTTCGGTTTAGCGATATTGGGGTTGATTTGATTTGAAAAATTAGGGTTTAATTTGATTTTGAAATTAGGGTTTCCATCTAGTGAAATTGGGAGTTTATTTGATTTAGAAGTTTGGTTTCCATATAGCGAAATTGGGGTTTGATATAATTGGTAAATTTGGGTTTTGTTTGATTCAGAAATTCAGGTTTTGTTTGATTCAGGTTTTTGTTGCTAAGAATTATGAGATTAATCAGATTCCCTATTAGCTTTGTTCAAGAAGAAGAAGGGGAATCCTATATCTAAAAATTGGATGCTTACCCTTCTTACTTCTCTGGTTGTCAAGAAATGGGTTAGTATTGGGAATGGAATTTGAGCAAGAACAAGGAAGAAAGTTGAGCTGGTGCTAAAGATGAAATTGTTTTATTCCCGGCTAGAACTATATTTGAAGCCTGGAATTTGTTATAAATTAGTGTTTGGTCGAAAAATATGTTTACGATTGATCAAATCGCATGTACTCATGTTAGTTTGGTTTTGTTGTTCTGGGTTGCGTAGGTTTCAACATCAAGTGAGTTTGATGCTGGGGTTTTATCATGTTTGGAATACTTAGAAGATGTTCCATGGGAAGAAGATGAGGAGGTGAAAGTTTCTTCTATATTGTCACGGCTCCGTATTGAGGGGTCTAAAGAAGGGTAAGTTTTAAAAATGGTTTCTGTAGAAGTTGTTGCAGGTCCAGAGGAGGTAAGAAACATCGAAGAGGTCCTTCTTAAGCTTTTACTAGTAGTTCTTGAAGGTAAAGATGAAAAAGTAAAGAGATGAAAGGGTTAGTTTCAAAAATGCTTCGTGAAAATTCATCTCAAAATGATCTTAGTAAGGAGCACTCTTTGTATTCTGCTTGTGATGAATGTTTGGAATTGACATATTCGGTAACTTCAGCTCAGGTATACCACCAGAAGTTTTCATATTTTTATAAATATCAAGAAAACTGAAGGGTATTATAGTAATCTGTTTAATAATTAAATTTTATGTTAATTTTCTAATAATTATTAAACAGAAGTTAGGATTTAACCTAGTCATTGCGGGTCAACGTCTGGTCCAGGTACCAAAGCCTAACGTTGGACAAATGTTAGACCAAAGCCTAGTGTTGATCTAAACCTGAGTACCAAACTCCAATTATCCCAAAATTAAAAGCATGAATAAGGAGAAACTTTTGCCACTTGAGGGAAAAGAAATAAGAAAGGATATTACTGTAACGCATGAGCGCGGGTGCCTCACAATAAATTTTAAATTTAAAGCCTTTAGCTAGCCATCAACAAAATTTCCAATCATCTTTCAAAATCATATACCAATAGTCGAAACAATTGTGGGTCCATAAGACCAAATAGAGCTAACACAAAAATGAGACAACTACACTGGTTCAGAAAAATGAAAAGAATAAGCACGTCCTCATCTAAGATTTCTGTCAAGACAACTTGGTTTATATGGGGCGCATAATTGAGTGTCATATGTGTGTCTCGATAAATAGATTCATCCGAAAAACAGGTCTCTAATACCTGGGTTACCTCCTGGACAGTATCAGGAGGATCGGGTTGCGTAGTCTGAATAGACTCAAGTAATATCTCAGACGCACAAGACTCGAGTCCCAAGTTAGGTAATCTAATCATGGATACATGACGATCACAAGAATCATCACTATCCCCAAACTTAGGGTTTTCACTACTCACAAACAAACCTCTAATTATTGCTTTTTTGGATCCTCAGAGTCCTTAAAATACTCAAGATTTTCTTCTAGTTCTCTACCCCCAAACTTTGGGTCTCAGAAAGACCTAAAACTATTGCCTGAATTTCTGGTTCCATAGAATCTTTAAAATACTCAAGAGCTTCTTCTAAAGATTGATCACATATATGATCTAAGAGAATGGTTTCCTCAAAATCATCTAAAGAATCTACCAATAAAGTGTGAAGCCAATTATCATGAACTAAACTGCTAATCATATTCACTTCTTCAAAATCATTGTTCTCAGAAGGTTATCTAGTAACATTAAAGACATTTAGTTCAATGGTCATATTACCAAAGGATATGTTCATAAACCCGGTCCTACAGTTGATGACAGCGTCAGTTGTGGATAAAAATGGGCGACCTAAAATCCCTTGGATTTGAGCACTTGGGTGTCTAGAACTATTAGAGCACTGCTCGGTCGAACTCGCAAGCGTTTCTATCTCAAGCTTGTTGTCAAGTTTAGTTTCTAAAACTATAAGTCTTGATTTCTAGTCTACTTATAGATAAGTCTCGGATTAGGATAGAAAGTGTAGTTGAGCATTAGACTTCAATGAGTTCATCGATTGAAGACGAATAACTACTAAGGGAGCTTGTGGAACTTCATCAATAAAAGGTATGTGGAGACTTGAACTCATCTATCACTCAAAATTCTATCTACTATATCTCCTATTTGAGACAAAAGTCGTATAACGATATAGACTTCGATTATGCACATTTAATATTTCGAGTTGAATTTAACTCGCTTACATATTTCTCGAAATATGTGTTGGTAAGCTTTTTCTTTAACCAAGTTCATCTTATATTCTTGACGAAAGTAAAAAGTTGATCATGTGAAAATTGCCTGGTAACGTCTTACATGATTTATGTGAGACAGTCATTTGATGTAGAAACAGAATGTTTCGTATTGATCATTCGATCACATGAAAATTGCTTTGAAGCTAATAGTTTGTGTGAGACATCTATTGTCGTCTTCCGGGAATGTTTCAATAGTTGAAATGAGAGTTTAGAAAAATTGGATATAAGCACAGTATGCGTACTTACATATGTGTAATCCAAGTCCGGGAACCATGGTATGCATACCCGTATGCGCACTGATTGGTTTGGTAGAAGTCCGAGAACTAAGTACAGTACGTATACTGACGTGAGGTTCAGGTTCCAGGAATTTATGCTGAGTTTGGTTTATATTTAGTGGTATGCGTAGCTGTTCGCGTACTGGGGAACTAAAACTTAGGACGACTACGTAGGTATGCGTACCCGTATGCATACTTGAGTAGGTTAAGATTTAAAATCGGTTATTTTATGAACTAATACATTTATATAATAAGGAATGCAATCTTTTGCAAATCGTGGCTGTAATGTTCATGACTTGATTCGAGTGAATCAAAATCGATTTTTCTTCAATTGTGTCTTGTATACTTCTATGAGAATATAAACAATTGAACGACTCTAGAACTAGTTTCATTTGATTCATTTGAACTAGTTATGGTTAAGATGAATATGGTTGATATGAAAGTGTTCATATGGCTAACTTCGGTTAACTATTGTTGAGACAACAAAGGTGTACACGTTTAGGTATGGTTACTCATATCTAAATGAAGTCACTTTTCATTTGTGTGTAACAAGATAAGTTCGATCTAACGGCTGAAATATATTAGCTTGAGTCTAATCAAGTTTTCATCTAACGGTGAATATTGAATGCTTTGTTACCAAGGTAGCATTGATTGGAAACCCTGATTTTAAGACTATATAAAGGAGAATTCTAGCAACTGGGAAACCTAATCCCCAAACCTCTTGTGTGATACTAGTTGCGACTAGAGTCGATTCTCCTTTAACCTTAGGTTTTTCCAAAACCCTGTAGGTTAACGACTCGAAGACTTCATTGGGATTGTGAAGCCAAACCCAACTATTTTCTCTGTAGTTGCGTGTTCTGATCTTGTTGTTTTTGTTAGAGCACTACTCGGTCAAACTCGCAAGCGTTGCTATCTCAATCTTGTTTTTTAAGTTTAGGTTCCAAAATTATAAGTCTTGATTTCTAGTCTACTTATAGCTAAGTCTCGGATTAGGATAGAAAGTGTAGTTGAGCATTAGACTTCACGGCGTTCATCGATTGAAGACACAGAACTACTAAGGGGAACTTGTGGAACTTCATCAAAAAAGGTTTGTCGAGACTTGAACTCATCTATCACTCAAAAGTTTATGTACTCTATCTCCTATTTGAGACAAAATTCGTATAACTATATAGACTTCAATTATACACATTTGATATTTCGAGCTGAGTTTAACTCGCTTACATTTTTCTCGAAATATGTGTTGGTAAGCTTTCGATTTAACAAAGTTCATCTTATATTCTTGACGAAAGTCAAAATATGATCATGTGAAAATCGCCTGGTAACCTCTTACATGATTTGTGTGAGACAGTCATTTGATGTAGAATCGGAATGTTTCGTATTGATCATTCGATCACTTGAAAATTGCTTTGAAGCTAATAGTTTGTATGAGACAACTATTGTCGTCTTCCGAGAATGTTTCAATGGTTGAAATGAGAGATTAGAACAATTGGATATAAGCACAGTATGCGTACTTGCATATGTGTAATCCAAGTCCTGGAACCATAGTATGCATACCCGTATGCGTACCGGTTGGTTAATGAAAGTCTGGGAACTATAGTATGCGTAACGGTACGCGTACTGGAGTGAGGTTCAGGTTCCAGTAATTTCTGCTGAGTTTGGTTTATATTTAGTGGTATGCGTACCCGTTCGCATACTGGCGAACCCAAACTTAGTCCGGCTACTTAGGTATGCGTACCCGCATGCAAACTTGAGTAGGTTAAGTTCTAAAATCGGTTTGTTCATGAACTAATACATTTATATAATAAGAAATGCAATCTTTTGTAAACCGTGGCTGTAATGTTCATGACTTGATTCGAGTGAATCAAAATCGATTTTTCTTCAATTATGTCTTGTATACTTTTATGAGAATATAAACAATTAAACAACTCTAGAACTAGTTTCATTTGAGTCATTTGAAATAGTTATGGTTAAGATGAATATGATTGATATGAAAATGTTCATATGGCTAACTGCGGTTAACTATTGTTGATCCAACAAGGTGTACATGTTTAGGTACGGTTACTCATATCTAAATGAAGTCACTTTTTATTTATGTGTAACAATGTCAGTTCAATTTAACGGTTGAAACATATTAGATTGAGTCTAATCAGGTTTTCATATAACGGCGAATATCAAATGCTTTGTTACCAAGGTAACATTGATTGCAAACCCTGATTTGAAGACTATATAAGGGAGAACTCTAGGAACTAGGAAACCTAATTCCCATACCTCCTGTGTGATATTAGTTGCGACTAGAGTCGATTCTCGTTTAACCTTAGGTTTTTCCAAAACCCTGTAGGTTAACGACTTGAAGACTTCATTGGGATTGTGAAGCCAGGCCCAACTATTTTCTCTGTAGTTGCGAATTCTGATCTTGCTGTTTTCTATCGTGATTGAGTATTATCTTCTCTAAGATTTGCTCGAGATTTAGTCTCCGATTGGCAAGATAAAAAGTAGTCACAAACATCTTTGTCTCATCGTTTGTGATTCCGCAATATCTTTTTTCGCTACTGATACGTATTGATCTCTATACCTTGGTGACTATTATCATAGAGGCGAAAACTAGAAAACAGAACACACTAGAAACCAGATTCGAAGAA
This sequence comes from Papaver somniferum, assembly GCF_003573695.1. Taxonomy (NCBI): domain Eukaryota; kingdom Viridiplantae; phylum Streptophyta; class Magnoliopsida; order Ranunculales; family Papaveraceae; genus Papaver; species Papaver somniferum. The sequence goes on along the minus strand of NC_039359.1, from coordinate 77,212,237 downwards.
ATATATCTTTTCTAGATTATGAACAAGAAAACTATTACAATTTTCTATATGTTACGCTCACAATCTCTCTAAACAGTAAATAATATTTAACTATTTTGCTAAGCTTTCTTATAATTGCCTCACAAACTTCTCTAGGTATGTGTGTTCAACCTCCTTTTCTAGGTGTCCAACCACACTCTCTAGATCTAAGTGTGTCTGTATCACAAACCACACCCTATATTGTCTTAGCTATGAGCTAAACATATCTACTTATAGCTTTAACAATTTCCCAAAACCTTCTAGGAATCTATTTCCTTATCAAGGAGTAATTCCTTTTCTAGGTATATTTCTTTTTCTAGAAATATTACCTTGTTCTAGGAATATTACTCATCTAGGAATAATTCCTTTTCTAAGTATATATTTCCTTATCTAGAAATATTACCTTGTCTAGGAAATATTCCTTATCTAGGTATACTTCCTTACATTGGTATGGTTTCCCAAACCTCTTAGGAATCTATTTCATAACTAAGAGTATTGTATAAAACAAAACCCTTTCCCAACTAGGAATTCTGTCCAAATAAGGATTCCTTCCTAATATAGGATTCTTCCCTCAATCCGTCTTGAGGATCACTAGTTCCCGGAGAGAGGAAGATACACATGTATCATCTACCATACGATTAAGATTATTTTGAAGGGATTGATATTTCTAGGCTGTTCTTCGGGAATATAAGTCCGGTATATCAATTGGTTCATGGTCATCTTGATTTATCAAAAGACGGAACAAAACTCATAGGTATATCTGTGGAAGGCAAATTTATCTATTCAATAGACTTTTCTGTGTGAGACAGATTGGTTTATCAAGTCTCCGACCTTGGGTCGTAGCAACTCTTAGTTGTGGGAGAGATCATCTAAGGGAATCGAGTGCGTAGAGTCATGCTGGGATTCAGAGACGTAAGGAGCGCAACTGTACTTGATGAGTGTGAGATTGTTTAGGGCTCAACTACATTCCAATCCGAAGTTAACTTAGAGTAGGCTAGTGTCTGTAGCGGCTTAATACAGTGTGGTGTTCAAATATCGACTAGGTCCCGGAGTTTTTCTGCATTTGTGGTTTCCTCGTTAATAAAACTTCCGGTGTCTGTATTATTTCTTTTCCGTAGTATATTTGTTTATATAATTTAAATATCACAGGTTGGCGTAAGTTCAATCAATTGTGAATCCAATCTTTGGTTGTTGATTAAATTGATTGACACTTGGATATTGGTTTTTGATACCGTCCAAGTTATTTCTTATATTCAATCGGGCTCGCAAATTCCTATTTGTTGATTGCAGATTGAATTGAGAAATTGAAATATAACTCTTTGATATACTTTTCTTAAGATTGAGTCTGACTGTCTAATTGATTCTCTTGAAAGTATATTGGAGTTAGTTCATACAGATTTCTAAGCAAAGTATTGGGTGTGGTTGTTAGACCCCCGCTTTTTCAATTGGTATTAGAGAAGGCAAACACGTTTAAGACCTCATAAGTCTGTGTTTGTAGCGATCTGGTTTTATGGACGTTAGTGCTATCTCAGATAAATGCTTCATCAGAAATAAAAGTTTTGTTTCCATAAAATCTGTTAAAGAGCAAGATTCTTCTATCTCGAATTTTGATGAACATTGTGTTCCAACAAAACAGGATTGCACTGATTAGTGTTGCCTCGATTACCTTTCGAACAAGTCTGGCTCTGTTGAAGAAAGTGAAGAAGCCAAAGAGAGTGAACTGATTCTAATCTTGTTAGAATCCAGGATGATATAATCAATCAGTTAAAACACAATGTCAGTACACTCATCGGTATAGTAAAAGATCGTGACTCTAAATTAAATGGTCTTAGCGAGGAAAACGCCGATGTTTGCTTCTCACGAACCTTACTCGAGGCGAAACTCAAAATGGATGCCTTGGAAATTGAACATCTCTTGAGTAAACTCTCTATTCGAGGATGTTCTAAAGAGTCCACTATACCAATCGCTTCTGACCCAACTGTAAATTCATTTCTAGAAGCAAAATCCACTAGTACAAACTGACCCTGTTTCCACGCCAAATTGGCGTGTCCATAGGGGTTTAGACACGCCAATTTGGTTTGCACATGGCGTGGTTTCTTCTTGGCGTGGTTTTAGGTAGCTTATAGCCATGCCTTCCTTGCGTGTCTATTTCTGCATAAAATAGACACGCCAGAGCCATATAGGCGTTGCTATATAGTGTCCCCAAAACTTAAGTATTGGTACCCTATAAACACTCGATTTATTGTTTTGGCGTGGCTATACCATATACACACAAATTTCTTTTGGTGTGGCTATTTAGTTCACTATAGACACCCAAATTGCTTTTTGGCGTGGCTATTTGGTTCACTTGAGAAACACAAATTGCTTTTTGGCGTAGCCGTTGGTTATCCGATAGACACGCCATATAGGTTTAACGTGGCTATATGTTATGTTTTAGCCACGCCAATTTCACTTACCTTCATCCACGTGGTTGTATTAGGAACCGTTGAATACCATCCACATGTAATGTTGTGAGACGTTCATTGGATATCCTATAGACACGCCCCATATAGGTTTAACGTGGCTATATGTTATGTTTTAGCCACGCCAATTTCATTTACCTTCATCCACGTGGTTGTATTAGGAACCGTTGAATACCATCCAGATGTAACGTTGTGAGCCGTTCGTTGAATATCCTATAGACACGCCCCATATAGGTTTAACGTGGACATATGTTATGTTTTAGCCATGCCAATTTCAATTACCTTCATCCACGTGCCTGTATTAGGAACCGTTGAATACCATCCACATGTAACGTTGTGAGCCGTTCATTGGATATCCTATATACACACCATATAGCGTGGCTATATGTGATGTTTAGCCACACCAATTTACAATTACCTTCATCCACGTGACTGTATTAGGAACCGTTGAATCTCTTTTAAGATGATGCAATATTGACCGTCAAATTAGATGCATCATACACTGTCCACATGTAACGTTGTGAGCCGTTCATTGGATATCCTATATACACGCCATATAGCGTGGCTATATGTGATGTTTAGCCACGCCAATTTACAATTACCTTTATCCACGTGGATGTATTAGTAACCTTTGAATCTCTTTTAAGATGATGCAGTATTGACCGTCAAATTAGATGCATCCTACACCGTCCACATGTAACGTTGTAAGCCGTTCATTGGATATCCTATAGACACGCCATATAGCGTGGCTATATGTGATGTTTAGCCACGCCAATTTATATTTGTTTAACGTGGATATATGTTATGTTCAGCCACGCCAATTAATCTTGAACCGTGTGTCTTATGCGTGTGACGCCTCTAAGCCGTTCATATATGACGCATCTTATATTTTAGAAATTGTGGTTAAATATGAAATTCATATATGCCAAAAATTCATATTATTATTAATCACACAATAATAAAAATTGAGCTTTGGTCTAACAGTTTGTAAAAGAAAATATTAAAGAGCATTTATCCAAAAATCGTCAGTTTTTCTTCAACTTCTTTGATGGTGGTGTCTCTGCATCCAATGGATCAGGTTGTGACATTCTCGACACGCCAAATCTTGTTTTCCTGTGTTGGTATGCCTGATCTACACTTCGTATATATAACCTTATCCGCGCCTTTTTAGTCTTCTTAGTAAGCATTTCAGAGGATGCATGACTCCCCGAATGTTGATCGACTGCTAGGTGCTCCTATATTCGTTTATCATCTGCGAGGCTGCTAGGTGTTCTTACATCATTGTCCAATTTCTTCTCAGAATCTAAAATTGGTTCCCGTTGCTTATGAGGTTTTTCATGCTGTGGAGTTTTCTGCAGCAAGAGATTAAATGAATTATATATATATATATATATATATATATATATATATATATATATATATTCTATATCCAAGGCGAATTCGTCTGTCATGTGAATTCTCAACAAGAGACAGGCAAAAGTCATTTTTCCAACAATGTAATAAAGCCAACTACATTGAAGGCCGCCCCCTTTTTGCACAACTGACGCCCATAATAAAATCCGTAACCAAATATCTTTATTCAGTAGATCAATTTTCTAATTTACACTGGCATTCATGTTCCATTTAGGTGTTAATATATTTTTGTCTCGTACTTATTCTTTAATCAAACTGAATACACGATTTATGTAGAACAATATATATATATACTTGATTAAAAATGAAAAAGAGATAAGAAACTAACCTTGTCATCAGAGATGGTACAGTTATCATTTGGCCATGCCACAAAACTATCTTCAAACAATTCTTCTCGCAATGCTGAGGTGAACGTGATCACTCTAACCAGCAGGCTTGGGCGCCTTGTCATCCTCAGATTTGCCATTTTCTGCTTCATCAGGCTCCACATGCTTGTTAAGATCATGCTTGTTAACTTTTGGATCCTCTGCCATATCTGGAACATCGATATCTTCATCAGTAACTTCAATAATAGAAGCAGGAACACCATCACTCACAGTAGGAACATCAGCATTCTCAACACTAATGATTACAACGCCCAGATGAACACCAGGAATAACATCAACATAAATAGTAACATCATCATTCTCAACATTACTGACAACAGAAATAATTACAGCGTCGAGAGGAACACCAGGAACAATAGTTACTCCATCCACAGTAATGATAATCCTCAATTTACGAGGACCAGCCATCAGTCGAGGACATTTTTGGATCCTCTCTTCAGTTTCATCTCTACAGTCCCTCTTAGCAAAACTCATTTTCCTCTTAATACTCTATGTTAATTTTTTCTATGCTTGGTGTAATTTATATATATTTCTAAGGAAAACCTTAATTTTTTAGGTTTTCCATCATTTTCTTAAATCACCTATTATTTTGTATTTACACCGAATACTGTAGCAATATAATGAGATATGGAATGAATATTTTCATGTTTATCTAATTTCCTTTTTAATCTAATATACATTACGAACATAACAAACTAAAATAAATCATGATCTCATGAGATATGGAATGAATATTTTCATATTTATCTAATTTCCTTTTTAATTTAATATAGGATCTCTTAGGAAATACCCAAATAATTTTTCTACTTTTCAACTAATTACCTAGGTTGGTTGGGGTAGCCCGTCCGGCTGGACCATAGGTGTAACGCAAAAAAAAAGGAAAAAACCAAAAGTTGGCTAGTTAAAAAGTCCAAACACCAAAAAAAAAAACAAAAACACAACTACAAGAAAAAAAGCAACATAGATAACCCAAGTAATAAATTGTACATTTCAGCATAGAAAAAAAATCCAAATACAAGAAAAAAAAACACAACTAGAAGAAAAAAAATCTACATAGATAAGCCAAGGAATGTGTTAGTGGCATGGATATCATGAGTACACGTTTCCGATTGTCCACCAAAATTCTTCAACGAGACAGCGCTCCTCATGTGAGGAATAATTGGAACCCTTGGTTCCCACGGTAGTGTCCCCCAAATTTCCGTCCAAGTTCTGGTGAGTGTATTGTGACGCAATAAACGCCTATTCTGCCAAAATAAGAGGTCCTTGTTATTTACAAAGGCTATTGGGTTATAAGTCGGCCATTCATCCTCTTCAAATAAAATGCTTATCTTATAATTCAAATTCCATTCCCCGCCAGTGCCCATGTATGAATATTTTCTTCGGAAATGGGAGCCCAGAAATATATCCGGGCCGATCAATCCCCTCATGGATGTAGTAAAATAAAATGCGAACTCCGAACATGACCATCCCAAGTGATGGGTAAGTATTTATCCAAAATTCACTGCCAGGAATATGATGCGGGGGTGGCCAAAGTTGATGGAATGTCTCAGTGTCCAAATTGAAAGATAATATGCCAATATCCTGCTGACAACAATCCTTCCAAAAAATAAAACCATGTGCGTACACACCTGAACTCCGAAAAGTATAAGGAATCTCCTCTGCTATGTTCCTCCATCCCCTTTTTTCTCCTAGAATGTGTATTTGAAATTTACCATCCATGTGAATTCTAACTACCTTGTACTCATTGGTACGTTGACAGTAGCTGAAACCCCCAAATACGTTGTATCGTGGATACCACGAAAGTACTGGATCCGGTGCAATTGGGATGCATAGTTGTGGCAGATGGAGGTGCTCACCAGTTTCTGGATTCATAATATATACAGGATCTTGCATGCCGTGGTGTGAAACATTCAAACATACCAGACCATTGTAAGATCCAACTATTGGGTGCAACATAGTCCAATCACCATGGGTTCCATCATTCGGGGGTCGTGATTATTGGCTGTTACGATCCGGCTGAAATCTTCCTCTCTATAAAAGAGTTGGGTAACTTTATATTTCCCCATTCTTGGTGAGACACCAAAAATGAATCCAATTATTTTGTCCCCAAGGATAGTATTCCATTCTATGCATACATAATTGCTTGCTAAAACGCTTTCTGCAGTTTGGATGCGCTGAAGTATCTCGGTAGTTAATTCCGGCAACATATCCATCACTATTATACTGATGAAAGATTATCAAAATTTTTTTTTACAAGCTTTTATGATTTTCTTATGTAGAATGCTACAAGCAGATACGAGTAAAGCTTATATATGTAGACATCCAATACACCTGTTGGCTAATTTTTAGGTTTTCCACCATTATCTTAAATCACTATTCTTTAGTATTTACACCGAATATTTCAATTTCCATATTACTAAAAAATGAGACACTGTAGCAATATAATGAGATATGGTATGAATATTTTCATGTTTATGTAATTTCCTTTATAATCTAATATACATTCCGAACATAACAAACTAAAATAAATCATGATCTCTTAGGAAATACTCAAATAATTTTTCTACTTTTCGACTAATTACCTAGGTCAGTTGGGATGGCCCGGACGGCTGGACCATAGGTGTAACGCAAAAAAAAAAAAAAACCAAAGGTTGGCTAGTTAAACAATGACCCAAATTAAATTGTACATTTCAACATAAAATAATCCAAACACCAAAAAAAAAAAAAAACTACAAGAGAAAAAAAAAGCTACATAGATAACCCAAGGAATAAATTGTACATAGAAAAAAATCCAAATACCAAAAAAAAAAAAAACACAACTACAAGAAAAAAAAGCTACATAGATAACCCAAGGAATGTGTTAGTGGCATGGACATCATGAGTACATGTTTCCGATTGTCCACCAAAATTCTTCAACGAGACAGCGCTCCTCATATGAGGAATAATTGCAACCCTGCTTGTTTCCCACATAGTGTCCCCCAAATTTCCGTCAAGTTCTGGTGAGTGCATTGTAACGCAATAAAATCCATTCTGCCACAATATGAGGTCCTTGTTTTTTCCAAAAGCTATCGGGTAATAGGTCGGCCACCCTTCATCCTCATCCTTTTCCATAAAATGCTTATCTTATGATTCCAATTCCATTCCCCGCCAGGTGCCCATGTAGGAATTTTTTTTTGGAAATGGGTCCCCAGAAATCTATCCGGGGATGATTAATCCCCTCATCATAGGCCTCATGGATGTAGCAAAATAAAAGGCGAACTCCGAACATAACCATCCCAAGTGATGGGAATTCACTCCCAGGAATATGATGCGGGGGTCGCGAATGTTGAAGAAATGTCTCAGTGTCTAAATTGAAAAAAACTATGCCACTGTCCCGCTGATAACAATCCTACCAGAAAATAGAACCATGTGCGTACACACCTGAACTCCGAAAAGTATAAGGAATCTCCCCTGCCATGTTCCTCCATCCCCTCTTATCTCCTAGAGTGTGTATTTGAACTTTACCATCTATGTGAATTCGAACAACCTTGTACTCATTGGTACGTTGACAGTAGCCGAAACCCCCAAATACGTTGTATCGTGGATACCACGAAAGTACTGGATCCGGTGCAATTGGGATGCATAGTTGTGGCAGATGGAGGTGCTCACCAGTTTCTGGATTCATAATATATACAGGATCTTGCATGCCGTGGTGTGAAACATTCAAACATACCAGACCATTGTAAGATCCAACTATTGGGTGCAACATAGTCCAATCACCATGGGTTCCATCATTCGGGGTTCGTGATTATTGGCTGTTACGATCCGGCTGAAATCTTCCTCTCTATAAAAGAGTTGGGTAACTTTATATTTCCCCATTCTTGGTGAGACACCAAAAATGAATCCAATTATTTTTTCCCCAAGGATAGTATTCCATTCTATGCATACATAATTGCTTGCTAAAACGCTTTCTGCAGTTTGGATGCGCTGAAGTATCTCGGTAGTTAATTCCGGCAACATATCCATCACTATTATACTGATGAAAGATTATCAAAAATTTTTTTTACAAGCTTTTATGATTTTCTTATTGTAGAATGCTACAAGCAGATACGAGTAAAGCTTATATATGTAGACATCCAATACACCTGTTGGCTAATTTTTTAGGTTTTCCACCATTATCTTAAATCACTATTCTTTAGTATTTACACCGAATATTTCAATTTCCATATTACTAAAAAATGAGACACTGTAGCAATATAATGAGATATGGTATGAATATTTTCATGTTTATGTAATTTCCTTTCTAATCTAATATACATTCCGAACATAACAAACTAAAATAAATCATGATCTCTTAGGAAATACTCAAATAATTTTTCTACTTTTCGACTAATTACCTAGGTCAGTTGGGATGGCCCGGACAGCTGGACCATAGGTGTAACGCAAAAAAATTAAAAAACCAAAGGTTGGATGGTTAAACAATGACCCAAATTAAATTGTACATTTCAACATATAAAATAATCCAAACACCAAAAAAAAAAAGAAAAAAAACTACAAGAGAAAAAAAAAGCTACATAGATAATCCAAGGAATAAATTGTACATAGAAAAAAATCCAAATACCAAAAAAAAAAAACACAACTATAAGAAAAAAAAGTTACATAGATAACCCAAGGAATGTGTTAGTGGCATGGACATCATGAGTACATGTTTCCGATTGTCCACCAAAATTCTTCAACGAGACAGCGCTCCTCATATGAGGAATAATTGCAACCCTGCTTGTTTCCCACAGTAGTGCCCCCCAAATTTCCGTTCAAGTTCTGGTGAGTGCATTGTAACGCAATAAACATCCATTCTGCCACAATATGAGGTCCTTGTTTTTTCCAAAAGCTATCGGGTAATAGGTCGGCCACCCTTCATCCTCATCCTTTTCCAATAAAATGCTTATCTTATGATTCCAATTCCATTCCCCGCCAGGTGCCCATGTAGGAATTTTTTTTTTTTGGAAATGGGTCCCCAGAAATCTATCCGGGGATGATTAATCCCCTCATCATAGGCCTCATGGATGTAGCAAAATAAAAGGCGAACTCCGAACATAACCATCCCAAGTGATGGGAATTCACTCCCAGGAATATGATGCGGGGGTCGCGAATGTTGAAGAAATGTCTCAGTGTCTAAATTGAAAAAAACTATGCCACTGTCCCGCTGATAACAATCCTACCAGAAAATAGAACCATGTGCGTACACACCTGAACTCCGAAAAGTATAAGGAATCTCCCCTGCCATGTTCCTCCATCCCCTCTTATCTCCTAGAGTGTGTATTTGAGCTTTACCATCTATGTGAATTCGAACAACCTTGTACTCATTGGTACGTTGACAGTAGCCGAAACCCCCAGTTACATTGTATCGTGGATACCACGAAAGTACTTGATCTCGTGCAATTGGATGCATATTTGTGGAAGATGTAGGTGCTCACCATTTTCTGGATTCATAATTGTTTGAGGGTGAAAACAATTTTTGCTGATTTTGGTAATTTCGAATGGGTGAGAAATGAGTCTAAACCCTAAAATATGTACTGCAAGGGAGTACTTTGATTCGAGATATCAATATGTACAAATCCGTCCTAAACCAAGAAATGGACGTTCCAGACATGCTTCGGTCACAAAGTGAAGGAGAAGGGTTGGTCTAGGAAGGGAAGCGGAGATAGTGTTGGGACCAGAATAGTTGATTCAGTAAGAGTAGTTGTTTGACGACTTTTATCAAAAAGTGGAAAGCTAACAAATGGGAAAGATAACAAGTGATTTCTGAGTGTTGTATTCTCCTGACCAAAACTTGTCCTTTGGTGGAAATAGGTGAGACCTATTTATACAAGTCACAACGAAACGTATCCTGGTCTCGTAAGAAGCGGAAACGGTTGAGTAAATGGAAGAAAGCGGTAACAGGTAACGCCTGGAATTGATGTTTCCATAATGAAGGAAACGTTTCACCATAACTTCTTGTATTTACTAACCGCCTCACTCTTATGACACTTTCTTGTAACGGGCATAGTATACGCCGCACGCTGTAAACCGCCAGACCAATACCCTGATGAGCATCCCCCAGTTTGTGACATGTATTGATGTCTCGAGTGTTTTCGTGGAAAACGTATAGCATATTGCTATTGTTTGGCAAGTTAAGATTGAGACGCTTGCCGGTTCGGTGGTGACTTTCGACGGCCGAGATTTTGCATCTTAAGAGGAATGTTAGCCGATGATTTTGGTTACCTTCCGTTGTTAACCAATGACGTGGACACGGTGCTGGCATGGCTTGCACATGCTCTTGGCATGGCTAATTAGAGTTTCATGCCATTACCAAAGAATTGGCATAGCTAAGTATGAGCCGTGGCCAAAGAGTTGGCAGCGTAGCCAAAGGTTTCCACAAGTCGTTTGGTGGCAAGTTTGTACGGCTAAGATCTGCATCTCAGGAGGAAGGATAACCATTTATTGTTGTAACCTTCTGTTTGGAAACCAGCGGCATGGAGGCATGGCCGACATGGTTTTGGCGTGGCCAAATTAGGGCTTTGGCACCGTTGCCAAGACTTAGCACCGTATCCAAGAGATTTCCAAAAGTCGTTTGGTGGCAAGTTTGTACGTCTAAGATATGCATCTCAGGAGAAAGGATAGCCGTTGATTGTTGCAACCTTCCGTTTGGAAGCCAACGGCATGGAAGCATGGCTGGCATGGCTTTGGCGTGGCCAAGAGTTGGCACTGTAGCCAAGAGATTTCCACAATTCGTTTGGTGGCAAGTTTGTACGGCTGAGACCTACATCTCAAGAGGAAGGATAGCCGTTGATTGGTTCTACCTTCCGTTTGGCAGGCAGCGACATGGAGATATGGCCAGCATGGCTTTGGCGTGGCCAAATTAGGGCTTTGGCACCGTGGCCAAGAGTTGACACCGTAGCCAAGATATTTCCACAAGTCGTTTGGTAGGAAGTTTGTACGGCTGAGATCTGCATCTCAGGAGGAAGGATAGACGTTGATTGTTACAACCTTCCGTTTGGCAGCCAGCGGCATGGCCGGTATGGCTTTGGCGTGGCCAAGTTAGGGTTTTGGCACCGTGGCCAAGAGTTGGCACCGTAGCCAACAGATTGCCACAAGTCGTTTGGTGGCAAGTTTGTACGGCTAATATCTGCATCTCAGGAGGAAGGATAGTCATTGATTGTCGCAACCTTCCGTTTAGCATCCAGCAGCATGGAGAAATGGCCGGCATGGCTTTGGCGAGGCCAAATTAGGGCTTTGGCACCGTAGCCAAGAGATTTCCACAAGTCGTTTGCTAGCAAGTTTGTACGGCTGAGATCTGCATCTCAGGTAGAAGGACATCCGTTGATTGTTGCGACCTTCTGTTTGGTAGCCAGCGGCATGGATACATGGCTGGCATAGCTTTGGGACCGTGGCCAATTTAGGTTTTTGGCACCGTGGCCAAGAGTTGGCACTGCAGCTAAGAGATTGCCACAAGTCGTTTGGTGGCAAGTTTGTACGGCTGAGATCTGCATCTCAGGAGGAAGGATAGTCGTTGATTGTTGCAACCTTCCGTTTGGCAGCCAGAGGCATAGAGGCATGGTCGGCGTGGCTTTGGCTTGGCCAAATTAGGGCTTTGACACCGTGCACAAGAGTTGGTACCGTAGACAAGAGATTTCCATAAGTCATTTGGTGGCAAGTTTGTACGGCTGATATCTATATCTCAGGAGGAAGGATAGTCGTTCATTGTTTCCACCCTTCGTTTGACAGCCAGCCGCATGGAGGCATGGCCGACATGGCTTTGGCATGGTTTAGGCGCGGCCAAGCTAGGATTTTGGCATAGTTTTAGGCGCGACCAAAATTAGGGTTTTGGCATAGTTTAGGCGCAGCCAAAATTAGGGCTTGGCATTGGGCCAAAAGTTGTCACGCATTTGGTGGCGAACTTGGGCGGCTGAGATTTGGATCTCATAAGGAAGGGTGGACGTTGATTTTTGCAACCCTTCTTTGGTGCAGAGGTGCGGCTGGCATGGTTGGCATGCCTTTGGCGCGGAGATGTGGCTGGCATGGCATGGTTGGCATGCCTTTTGCGCGAAGATGTGGCTAGCATAGCATGCCGTTAGCACGGTGGTGCGGTTGGCATGGTTGGCATGCCTTCGGCGCGGAGATGCGGCTGGCATGGCATGCCATTGGCACGATGGTGCTGCTGGCATGGTTGGCATGCCTTTGGCGCGGAGATGTGGCCGGCATGGCATGTCATTGGCACGGTGGTGCGGCTGGCATGGTTGGCATGCCTTTGGCGCGGAAATGTGGCTTGCATGGCATGCCATCGGCATGGTGGTGCGGCTGGCATGGTTGGCATGCCTTTGGCACATAGATGTGGCTGGCATGGCATGTCATTGGCACGGTGGTGCGGGTGGCATGGTTGGCATGCCTTGGGCGCGGTGGTGCGGGTGGCATGGCATGCCATTGGCACGGTGGTGCGGCTGGCATGGTTGGCATGCCTTTGGCGCGGAGATGTGGCTGGTATGGCATGCCATCGACACGGTGGTGCGGCTGGCATGCCTTTGGCGCGGAGATATGTATATTAGGGTTTAGCGTGTCGAAACCCTAGTTTAAAATATGTGGCACGCGTGATTGGCACGTTTGGATAGCATGTGCGGCCAGCATGTGTAGAGGTGATGTTGGTCACTACCGAGGAATCTACCGTGGAGCATGGCATTTACATAAAAAAAGGTACCCCGGTAATTTTACGCGGACATGTTGAATGGTTTAATAAATATGATAGTGGCGACATTATTACTCAAGTGTGATGTCACTGTCTGACTAAGGTTTTACGATTTTCACCCTAAGCTAAAAACCACCATCAACATTAGGCATTGTTGCGAGGTAAGCATAAAATGGTGACATACAAGGAAAAAATCGAAATGGAAAGTCATGAAAAGATGGTCAGGAAGATCCGTCTAACCTTTTCGAGAGGTAAGGAGAATTTGTGATTCTTGCGTTGGTGTCTTTGAGTAGATTCTTCTCGTGGTGCTGCTAGCTAGGCCGCGGAGCGGTAGTGGTGGTTGCTGTCCGGGATTCATACAGTTGGTGTCAGCTTGGCTAGGCTGGGGAACGCGGAGTTGTTGGCGTTGCTGGCTTGGCTTGGCATGCGTGAGCGTTGGCATGGGCTTGGCATGGCGTGAGCGTTAGCATGGGATTGGGCGCTGGCTTGGTGTGGCGTGGGTGCTGGCACGACACGGTGTGGGCGCTATCATGGCGGGACGTTGGCTTGGCACGGCGCTGGCTCGGCGTGGCGCAGATTGTTGGCACCGTGAAGCTTGTTCTTGCGGGTCCAATTGCCTTTTTTCATACATATCTCAAATAGAAAATCCTTTTCTTATTCAAATTCCAAAAATGTCACGCCTATAAAAAGGTTAGCTCTTTTTTTATCTCGTATCTTTGTTCTCACATCCTTGCGCTAGCGGTAGAGTGGTAGCAATAAAGCGGGAAGCATATTCCAGGTATGTGTTCTATCGTTTCTCTTTCAATCTTTTTTTTTTATTGGTGCAAACCCTAGCCATAGGTGTATCTTCCATGAACTTGTAGAAATATTTCAGCGTGAACACAACAGTAATGTTAGCCACCTCAATTATTATGCAAAATAGGCATGCATGGGCAGGTAACTTCCACCAATTCATTTCCCACGAAAACCTAGTTTTTAGGGTTTCCTCCTTTTCCTTGGGTGACTGTGTGCATAGTTTCCACGGTGGGGCGTGCTTTCTTGGCCGGGTGCGTACTTTCCGTTGCAAGGTACGACTTTGGCAAGGGGCGTGCTTTCCGCGACGATGTAGGGTTTGCCAGTCCCCATTTCTTCGGTTATGAACGTTATGGATTGCAACTTAAAACAAATTAGTCTGCGTCCAAAATGGATTCTCCGTTGTTGATAAAATAGTTTTCATGCACTTTGTAGTAAATTCTCTTCGTACCCCTTTCTTTGTTGTAGTTGAAAGCGTAAGCAGCTTAAGAAGGTTTCGTTAGGATGTCACCTGAGAAAATCCTTGCCGCGGCTTTGAAAAATATTGGCAGCTCTAAGACAAACATGGATGATGAATTTTTCACAATGTCCGCCACAACTAGGAGAAATCATCCTAAGTTTGTGCCCGTCCTTCTGACCGGTTCAGAGGGTGAAGGATACACCCGGTAGGTTCGACCAGGTTGTGTAATACGATTTTGCCTTCAGAGGCAAGATTATCCTGCTTCTTCCATTGACTTCAGAATCTTTCAGAGTCTGTTGAGTTCTTTCGACAAGTGGATGCAATTCATGATAAGTCAGGATTGCGTAAAAGAAAATTTGATCAAAGCGCAAATCATTGGCGCTGTCATAGCTTCTGCGGTGCTTCAAATCAGGAAAGATATCCCGAGCTTAATTGCTTTCATCTCCTGATGGTGTCAGACACTCACACGGCCATATGCAGGTGGGGTGAAATGACTGTCTCTTTGGAAAGTGTGGCTGTCTTGCTGAACCTTCCCATAACAGGGAATCTTGATATCACCTTGTCTGAAGATGAAGAACAAATGCACGATGCTCTCGTTGCGAAGTCAAAAGGCTTTGTACGGAAGGAAAACGAGACGAGGTGTTTCTACAGCTGGTGGGTGTCTCAATGGTTCCCAGATGAGTCGGAGCCAGATCAAAAGAATAATATGCTTCATGTCGCGACATTCTTGGTTCTTTGGTTATCCAGGGACATTTTTGACGACGGCTCTGGTAAGAAGGAAATAAGACAGGATCTCATTAATTTTACCATCAGATTAACGAAAGGTTTTGTCCTCCCCATTGGCGGCTTGTTTCTCGGTTCTCCGTATACACATTTAGATCATCTGGTTGTGGACATGCGTGCTTCAAACGGCTACATGAAAGTGGACTCGTACGTCCATGTTGCTTTCCTTCAAGTGTGGTTGTGGGAGAATTTAGAGAAGTGCGCTCCCAAACCGCTGGCTTTACTTCCCGAGTCTTGGGGTGGTTCTAGGATACTTAGCTGGGTGAACAGGCGCCCTAGATCTGTCTCGAAACTAGTTGACTTCCTTGACAACTCCTACACAATTAACTTTCGTCCATGGTCTCCGGTGCATGGCTCCATAGTTCAAATAAACACGTTTTCCTCTGTTCCGAATACATCTTTTCTTTCTGAAAAGAATATGAGCATTGGGGAGGTTGTGTTCATGCGAAGCTGCACGCCTGGTTATGCCCGTTTTTATTTCGAGGATCTTGTCAGGCAGTCTCTTATAACATTTACAGGGCGACTCGACATATGGGATTTGACCAAGGGGTCCCGCTCTCTCTTCAGCCGATCGTTCTAGAAAACTTGTTGCCAGCTGCTCTTGCGCAGAGTGTAAGTCTTCCTTTATTTCTCTTGGCACGAAATCCGAAAACAACTTATAAGTATAACATATTCTTGCAGGACGAGTTCCTTGCCATTCATGGATTGGTGACTGACGTAGTGAAGAATACCTGTAGTAAGCCTTCTGCTGCAACTTTAGCAAGACATCCATTGTTAAGGGATCCTGCCTCGCCCAAATGGGAATCTCCTAACACGGACACGGACAATACCCAAAAGTATGAGCGAAGGTTTAAAGATCGCGCGTGTGGTTTTCGATCAGACTCAATGACCCCTGTGACTTTCAGTTCTCCCAACGTTCGGGTATGTATTCTTTTTCTTTCCCACTCAGTCGGATTGCACAGTTCTTTCGTTATTGAAAATATTTCCTTATTCCTTAACCAGGGCGTTAATGCCTTTTCCCAGCTTGGACGTATTCAGAAAACGGCGTCTCTCCCAGCAGATGGTGGAAATGCTGGACCTCAGAGAACGGAGGCTCTCGCGGCAGAGAGTGACAATCCCGCGCCTTCTTGCGGTGAAGAAGAGCTCGAAAATGAGGAAATCTCGGAATAGTGATGATGAAAATAACTCTTCCAACATCAGCGCTGAGTCTCCTTCTAGTCAGTCTGAAAGTGAATCAGTGAGTCTTCCGCGCATTCTTCTTCTTCTTCATTTCTCTCTCTCTTTTTGTTTTTCAAAAAATATCTAAACCATGATATCGCAGGGAGAAACCGTTTCTGAAGATGGCCCCGAGGCGGAAAACCGTGGAGATACAGCTTTGTCTCCAACCGTGGCAGCTGCTCCTGGCGACCCGGAAATGGAGGTCGATCAAGATGAAGATGTTGTTGCGGCTCAAGTATCGGAGAGTGCTCCAGCGGCCGCTGGCGCCATTGTAGTTAGGAATCCCTTGTCAGTTTCCGGTTCAGTTGCGGGCACCGTTTTCTCTCCTCCGTACTTAGTTCCTTATCCAGATCATGTGTTGATCGGAGGCTTCAGCGTGCCAGCCAAATACGAGACGTTATATACCAAGATATGGGGAAGGTATGTAAACATCGCCACAACAAAAAAGGTTACTAGTCGGTTTGCGCTGGTCAAGCGTGTGGAAGAAGTTTTATCTTCGATTGACGACATGTGCAAAGTGACTGGATATATCGTTTCTGAGGACGTGGTCTCAAGCTGGAAGTTCCATCGTGATGCGTGCATAGACCACGAGTTCAACGTTCCCTAGTTTGTTGAAGGTTTCTCTGAGATCGAAAGGTTGCAGACCACGACAGATGAAGTCCCTTCCGCAGATAAGGTCGCACAATAGGAGTCGGAGATCAAAAGGTTTTCCACGGAGCTGAAGCTGAAATGGGCGCCCTTCGAAAGAACGAAGGAGGCTTTCTCCAAGAAGAGCAAGCCATTACTAGATGGTTTTCCTTGAATGTACTCCTATCTTCTGAACTTCTTTATTTAGGCTTTTTTTTTTGAAAGGAGAACAGAGCGCCTAGTTCATGGTTCGATTTGAATTGATAGATAATCGTCTCCTACGAGGGTTTTGGATTATTCTTTTGGAATGAATTGGTTTTTTTTCTTTAGAATAATGTTGTTTTTTGGTTATGACTATATGTGGCATAAATACCCCAGGAGAGTCATGGAGTTGTGAATGTTGTGTTGTTAGTAGAAATTATGGGATGAAACATGGGGATAGCATGGCTGTCGGTTTCTACTATCTATATGAAAATTCTAGGTAGTAGAACATGCAACTCGTCTGACAAGACTTGCTTGCTTTTTAGAGTCTCCCAACAAAATGGATCTCCCGGATGTAAATCTGAGTTTTTGTGGGAGGCGGCGCCGTGACTGTGAAAATTCCCCAATCTTTCCTAAGTCCCCAGTCGTTCCAGAGTCATGTGATAACCGAGGCGGCGGCTAGTATGCTTACATCATCTCGATATCTGGGTTGAAAAGATGGAATCGGAAATCGGGAATTGATATTGTGACCGATATATTAATCTCCCACTGTGGTCTCCAATTGTTTGAGGGTGAAAACAGTTTCTGCTGATTTTGGTAATTTCGAGTGGGTGAGAAACGAGTCTAAACCCTAAACAATGTACTGAAAGGGAGTACTTTGATTCGAGATATCAATCTGTAAAAATCCGGCCTAACAAGAAATGGCCGTTCCAGAATTGATTCGGTCACAAAGTGAAGGTGAAGGGTTGGTCTAGGGAGGGAAGCGAAGAGAGTGTTGAGACCAAAATAGTTGATTCGGCAAGAGTAGTTGTTTGAGGACTTGTATCAGAAAGTGGAAATCTAACAGATGGGAAAGCTAACAAGTGATTTCTCAGTGTTGTATTCTCCTGACCAAAACTTGTCCTTTGGTGGAAATAAGTGAGACCTATTTATACAAGTCGCAACGAAACGTACCCTGGTCTCGTAAGAAGTGGAAACAATTGAGTAAATGGAAGAAAGCGGTAACGGGTAACGCCTGGAATTGATGTTTCCATAATGAAGGAAAAGTTTCACCATTACTTATTGTATTTACTAACCGCCTCACTGTTATGACACTTTCTTGTAACGGGCATAGTGTACGCCGTATGTTGTAAACCGCAAGACCAATACCCTGATGAACATCCCCCAGTTTGTGACATGTTTTGATGTCTTGAGTGTTTTCGTGGAAAACGTGTAGCATGTTGTTATTCTTTGGAAAGTTAAGATTGAGAGGCTTGCCGGTTCGGTGGTGACTTTCGATGGCCGAGATTTCGCATCTTGAGAGAAATGTTAGCCGTTGATTGTGGTTACCTTCCGTTGGTAGCCAGTGGCGTGGACACAATGCTTCCATGGCTTGCACAGGCTCTAGGCGTGGCTAATTAGGGTTTGGTGACGTGACCAAAGAATTGGGGTAGCTAAGTATGTGTCGTGGCCAAAGAGTTGGCAGGGTAGCCAAAGGTTTCCACAAGTCATTTGGTGGCAAGTTTGTACGGCTAATATCTGCATCTCAGGAGGAAGGATAGCCGTTGATTGTTGCAACCTTCCGTTTGGAATCCAGCGGCATGGATGCATGGACGACATGGATTTGGCGTGGCCAAGTTAGGGCTTTGGCACCGTGGCCAAGAGTTGGCACCGTAACCAAGAGATTGCGACAAGTCGTTTGGTGGCAAGTTTGTACGGATAAGATCTGCATCTCAGGAGGAAGGATAGCCGTTGATTGTTGTAACCTTCCATTTGGCATCCAGTGGGATGGAGACATGGCCGACATGGCTTTGGCGTTGATAAATTAGGGATTTGACACCGTGGCCAAGAGTTAGCACCGTTTCCAAGAGATTGCAACAATTCGTTTGGTGGCAAGTTTGTACAGCTGAGATCTGCATCTCAGGAGGAAGGACAGCCGTTGATTGTTGAAACATTCCGTTTGGCATCCAGCGGCATGGAGGCATGGACGGCATGGCTTTGGCACCGTGGCCAAGAGTTAACACCGTATCCAAGATATTGCAACAAGTGTTTGGTGGAAAGTTTGTACGGCTAAGATCTGCATCTCAGGAGGAAGGATAGTTGTTGATTGTTGCAACCTTCCGTTTGGCAGCCAGCGGCATGGATGCATGGCCGGCATGGATTTGTTGTGGCCAAGTTAGGGCTTTGGCACCGTGTCCAAGAGTTGGCACCGTAGCCAAGAGATTGCCACAAGTCGTTTGGTGGCAAGTTTGTACGGCTATGATCTGCATCTCAAGAGGAAGGATAGCCGTTGATTGTTGCAACCTTTCGTTTGGAAACCATGCGGCATGGAGGCATGGCTTTGGCATGGTTTAGGAACGGCCAAGCTAGGATTTTGGCATAGTTTTAGGCGCGGCCAAAATTAGGGTTTTGGCATAGTTTAGGCGCGGCCAAAATTAGGGATTGACATTGGGCCAAAAGTTGCCACGCATTTGATGGAGAACTTGGACGGCTGATATTTGCATCTCAGAAGGAAGGGTGGCCGTTGATTGTTGTAACCCTTCGTTTGGAAGCCAACGACATGGAGGCATGGCCGGCATGGCATTGGTGCGGAGGTGCGGCTGGCATGGTTGGCATGCCTTTGGCGCGGAGATATGTCTTGCATGGCATGGTTGGCATGCCTTTGGCGTGGAGATGTGGATGTCATGGCATACCATTGGCACGGTGGTGCGGATGGCATGGTTGGTATGCCTTTGGCGCGGAGATGCGGCGGGTATGGCATGCCATTGGAACGGTGGTGTGGCTGGCATGGTTTGCATGCCTTTGGCGCAGAGATGTGGCTGGCACGACATGCCATTGGCACGGTGATGCGGCTGGCATGGTTGGCACGCATTTGGCGTTAAGATGTAGCTGGCATGGCATGCCATTGGAACGGTGGTGCGACTGGCATGGTTGGCATGCCTTTGGCGCGGAGATGTGGATGGCATGGCATGCCATTGGCACGGTGGTGCGGATGGCATGGTTGGCATGCCTTTGGCACGGAGATGCGGCTGGCATGGAATGACATTGGCACAGTGGTGCGTCTAGCATGGTTGGCATGCCTTTGGCGCGGAGAAGTGGCTGGCATGGCATGCCTTTGGCGCGGAGATGTGGCTGGCATGGCATGCCATTGGCACGGTGGTGCGGCTGGCATGGTTGGCATGCCTTTGGGCCGGAGATATAGCTATTAGGGTTTAGCGTGTCGAAACCCTAGGTTAAAATATGTGGCACGCGTGATTGGCACGTTTGGCTAGCATGTGTGGCCGGCATGTGTAGAGGTGATGCCTATCACTACCGAGGGCTCTGTCGTAGAGCATGGCATTTACAGAAAAAAAGGTACTCCGGTAATTTTACGCGAACATGTTGAATGGTTTAATAAATGTGCTAGTGGAGACATTATTACTCAAGTGTGACGTCACTGTCTGACTAAAGTTTTACGATTTTAACCCTAAGCTAAAAACCACCATCAACAATAACATGTACAGGATCTTGTATGCCGTGGTGTGGAACATAAAAACATACCATACAATTGCAAGATCCAACTATTGGGTGCAACTTAGTGAAATCTTCATGGGTTCCATCATTCGGGGCGTCGTGATTGTTGGCTGTTACGATCGGGTTGAAATCTTCCTCTCTATAAAATAGTTGAGTAACTTCTTTCCCTATTCTTGGTGTGACACCAAAAAGAAGTCCAATTCTTTTATCCCCGAGGATAGTATTCCACTCTTTGGAAACACATTTGCTTGCTAAAATGTTTTCTGCAGTTTGGAGGCGTTGTAGTATCTCGGTAGTTAATTTAGGCAACATATCCATCACTATTATACTGATGAAAGATTATCAAAAATAAAATAAAAATTAAAAGCACTTAAGATTTTCTTTATATTGTAGAATGCTACAATCAGATACGAGTAAAGCTTATATAGACATCCAATACACCTGTTGGTGAATGGTCGCGTCCTCGATGAGAAGGTATTATGTGAATGGTCGCGTCCTTAATGAGCAGGCAAGTAGCGCATATTTTCCTGTTTTATCTTATAAGCAGTTATAGCTTAAACCTATAGATGTATTTTTATTTAAAAGGAAACAAAATCTAAAGGATAACCATTGCATCATGAAGTAGGTATGAAAGGACATGACATTTTAGTAGGGTGTTATTATTTCTTTGAATTCAACTGCTGCACGCGTCTCTTGGGAATAGGTCTCATAAGAAAAAAGAAAAAAAAAAGAAAATAAATGAGAAAGAGGAATTACGGATTATATTCATTTTCCAGAGAGAAAATTAAGCCAAGAGAAGAGAAGAAGAAAAAAAGTTTCATAGATAACAATGGCTCCAAATAACCCAGAAAAAGGGAGTGGTTCCAAACCATCAAAAGGAAAGACCCCGATGACAGAGGAAGAAGTTGATAAGGAGAGGTGCTTGAAGAGAAAGGAAGTGATGATGAGGTTCAAATTAGCAGTATTTGAAATGGATTTGGAGAAACTAGATAAAGATAGGTACTATATATCGAAACAAGAAGCAAGATTGAATAAAAAGAGGAGAAAGAAGAGGAAAGAAAGATGAGAGAAGAGGAAGAAGTAGGTGTGCAAAACAATAACCAAGATGATGATAAGGATCTGTTGTGGAATGATTTTCATCATACAAATTCAGTATATGAGGTAGAAAATGAAGAGACAAAGATGAGAAACATAGAGAAAGTAAAGGATGAGGAATACCCAAAAGAGTTTTTGCTTTTGTTGGAGAAAAAGAAAAGGAGAGAAGCAGGCAACAGGTAAGACTCGACCAATTCCAATTTTCTTATAGCTAGTGGATTTTTGGGTTAAGTTGCTTTAATGGAAATAATGATATAGAGTTTTCAAATGGTTACACAAGTTACTATTTTGAAGAAATAGGTATCGTCAAGTTACAGAGAAAATTTGGAATTAAGAGGGGTCTAACAGGAAATTATGGACGACTGAATCTTGTTTTTTTTTTTGGAATCTATGTTTCGGATTTAGTATTAATTTTCATGTTTTTTCTAATGTTAATGACTGAATGGTGTTGGACTTGCTTAATGACTGTCGAATGGATTAATTTTCTTGTTTAATGTCTGTTTGCTTGTCTATGATTGAATAGTGTTGGAGTTGTTGGTTGCATTGTCAAACTCAGTCTATGATTAAAGAACTGGATATATTAAAAGCACAAGTATTGTGTTGAAAACAAATGGCTACTTTGAAAAATCACGCATAATAGCATCTCATTACTGAATAGATAATACATTGCATATACACACCTAATTTTATTACACAAATTTGACATTGTATCGAAATGACAAAGGAACTATCCCCAAAATACAAAAGTGTATTTACAATGGTACCTTAATTTATGTATCTCTCTTTTAGACCCTACATTTTTAGGTTAAGTGAATTATGTGTTTGGTATTCCTTACCTCCTTACAAGTACATCAAAGTTACAAAATCTTTTTCATTCATGTGCATTTTCAAGAATATCATCATTTATTTGTCTATCAATCACTTATACCTTTTGCATCTCAAATTCTCACTTCTTTTTATAGTACATTTTTCTTTTTTTCTCTCGGATTTACTTTTGTGAACACATAAAAGTCTCCTTATATATTCGCAAAATTTATAACCATAAATACAACTGGAATATATAAATGCCTCCCTCTATACCAAATTGACCACCATAAAAGAAAGTCCCCCTCTAAATTTGTCGGGAATATGTTTAGAAGCATCAAATCCATTAAATAAAATACCAACCATTATTACCCAAAATAAGACCATTTCAGAAACAAATTTTAGTCCAGACAAGATACGAAAAATAAATAATCAAAGATGAGAAATAGTACTATCAAATATAAATATATATTGAACACAAAACTACGTTATTCTGATTAAAACAAATACAAAAACACTACACACGGAATATGTTTGTGGCATGGACATCGTCAGTACATGTTTCCGATTGTCCTCCAAAATTCCTCAACGAGACGGCGCTCCTCATGTGAGGAATAAATATAACCTTTACCCACCTTGTATCCACAATTTCTGTCAAAGTTCTGGTGAGTTCATTATAACGCGCTAAACATCGGTTGTTTTGCAATAGGATGTCGTTGTTATTTCCCAAGGCTACCAGCGTATAAGGCGGCCAAAATATACTCGAAGACCAGTCCAAGATAATGCTCCGCTTAGGTACCCAATTCCATTCTACACCGTGTGCCCCTGCATGAGTATCATTAACAGAAATGGGTGCCAAAAAATCAATCCGGAGATCATAAATATCGTGAATGTTGTAAAATAAAAGGCGAACTCCAGACAAGACCATTCCAAGTCTTGGAATACTGAAACCACCATTCTCATAAATATGATGCGGGGGTGGCGAATATGACTGGAATGTCTCATTATCCAAATTGAAAGATACTATCTGATCATTGTGATAAATATAATGATTTATCCAAAAAATACAACCATGTGCGTACACACCTGAATCATGAAAAGTAAAAGGAAATTACCCGATGTTCCTCCATACCCTGTTGTCCCCTAGTGTGTGTACGTCCACTTTACCGCCCACTTTAATTCGAACTACTTTGTATTCACCGGTATGTTCACATTAGACGAAACCCCCTACGACGTATCATGGATCCCAACTAATTCGTGGCGTTGGTGTTGGATCGCATATTTGTGGAAGATGGAGGTGCTCACCCATTGTTGGATTCATAATATAAATAGGATCTTGTATGCCGTGGTGTGAAACATATAAACATACCATTACAAGATCCAACGATTAGGTGTGACATGTTTTCATCATAGGATTGGATATTCCAAGTACCATTGTTTCCAAACAACATCTGATAGAAATCTCCCATCATCGTGTAGTAATCTTCCTCCTCAATTTTTCCTCTGTAGAAGAGTTGCGTAACTTTTTATTCTCTCACTTTTTGAGTGAAACCGAAAAGGAGTCCAATTCTTTTGTATGCAAGGACAGATATCCACTCTTTGCATACACATTTTCTTGCCAAAATACTTTCTGTACTTTGGAGGAGGTGTAGTATCTCGAAAGTTAAATCCGACAACATTTCCATTACTATTACTGGTGTTTTTTTTTTTTTTAAAATATAGAAGCATTTAGGATTTCGTTTTTGTTGAATGCTACTAGCATATATGAGTAAAGCTTATATAGACATCCAATGGATGCAATATATGTCCCCACACAACACACCTGTTGGAATTTTCACGTCTTTTGGTGTTTCAAAATCTATTCGGTTAATGTACCCCGTAATACGAAGGGGTGCGAACCATTACACCGTTTGGCTAATGGTCGCATTCTTAATCAGCATGCTGTCATATGCCTATAATTGTACTAGTCAGTTATGTTTTTATCTTGAGTCCTAGACACTCAGTAACTTGGTGAACTGAGATCGAGTCAGTTTGTAACTCGTTGAGCTATAATTGTTCCTTCTTTAGCTATGTGTCAGTTGTGGCTTGGTTCATTCCGATCGTGTTGTTAGCCATTTGATGGGTAGGTAGATCGGAATGAACGGCTGTGAGCATGAGAGTTAGTGAGGAAGGAATTGGTTATATTTATGACCAATGATATCTTTGTAATTTGGTAAGAAAGAAATATCAATTATCAGGCTCTATCCTTTTGGAAGACAAGGTTATTGTCATGTGTTTGTTCATCCTCCACTGTTGATTCATAACATTTGGTATCAGCCTCTTCGATCATGTGTTTTCATTCATGACAGGAGGTGGTGAGAAAGCACCTACAGTAAAGGACGTTCCTCTTCAACAGACGCTTGATGGAGAACGATTGTTGGTTCTTGAAAAAGATGTGAAGGAACTTAAATATTTTTTGGTTAATCAGTTTGCTATTCTCTATAAACATATGGGTATTTCAATTCCTGGAGCTTCTTCTACTCAGCCACCAGATCCAGGTTCTATTCCTTCACCTCAACATTCAAATCCCTTTGGTGAATTACAGCTTACTTCAGGTAATTACTTCTACAATCCTAAAATTAATTTTCCTCGATTTGATGGATCTAATCCTAGAGGATGGGTTCGATTTCTACCTCAATTCTGTGCAATCATCAAACTAGGTAGATTTTGCATCTATTCATTTAGACGGTAAAGCTGAGGCTTGGTTTTTAGACTATCAGGAAGGGAAACCATTCATTTATTGGGATAGATTTTCTATGGATGTTTGCTTTCGTTTCGAAGATGTTGCAAATGATAACTATGTGGTTACTTTTAACAAATTATCTCAAATAACTACTGTAGAGGATTATTATGAGCAGTATGAATCTCTTAAATCTATTATGAAATCCAAGAACAAGAGTCTCTCCGATGAGTATTTTACAATGAGTTTTATCAGTGGATTAAAGGAGGATATTCGTCATCCCGTACAAATGTTCAAACCCAAATCTGATACAGAGGCATTTTAATTGGCTCGGATTCAACAAGCTACTGTTGATTCAAATACTAAGAGAATTAAACCATTTCAGCGTCAATTTCAGCCTAGTACCAGCTCATTTTTTCCCTCCTCATCGGGTTATAAACCTTCCTTATCCCCACTCAATACCCCTCCTAAACCATCTTTCTCCTCTACCAAACCAGTGATTACACATCCATCCACTCCTACAAAATCAGCACCCAACATTCCTCCTATCAAGAAGCTTACACCTGCTCAAATGAAAGTAAGACGTGATCAAGGATTGTGCTATAATTGTGATGAGTTTTATAGGCCAGGACATTTTTTCAAAACTCAGCAATTTTTCATGCTTGTAGCTTCTGATGAAGACCAATCACCAACATCAGTTGAGGAATCTGAAGAAGATATACCTTTACCTACTACCTCCACTGATACAACTATGGAAAATTTCCTTCATGCTTTAACCGGTTTGGTTACCAAAAACACAATTCGAGTGCCTGGCCTACTTCATGGGAAGAAGATCTCGGTCCTTATAGATACTGGTAGTACCCACAATTTTGTGGATGCTAATTTGGTTGAGCAGCTCCAACTCTATATAGCACCCACTGCACAAATGTTAGTCACAGTGGCCAATGGTGACACTACCATCAGTCAAGGTATATGTAATGAATTGTTGTGGACTATGCAAGGTTTTCATTTCTCTGGTAACCTGAGAGTTCTTCCTCTTGGTGGTTGTGACATGGTGTTGGGGGTTGACTGGTTAAGACAACTGGGTGATGCCATTTTCAACTTAGCTGAACTTAAGGTTTTTTTCCTCCACCAAGGTCAAAAAATTACTTTACAAGGAAGCACAAGCAACCCTTCTTGCAGTATGATCAGTGATGCATCCATTTTGAAGTTCCTTAAGACAAAAACACCAACTATCATTGGTCAGTTCTTTTCCATCTCTGCTCTTCCAACTGTACCTCCTCACCTGTCTTAGATACCTTTAAGGATGTGTTTGATGAACCAACCTCCTTACCACCATCCAGAGCATTGGATCATAAAATTCCTTTAAAACCAAATGCCATACCCACTTCTCAACAACCCTATAGATGTCCTTATGTGCAAAAAGCTGCGGTAGAGAACATGGTTCAAGAGATGCTATCAGCTGGCATTATCTAAGATAGCCACAGTCCATTTGCAACACCTATTTTACTGGTTAAGAAGAAGGGTGGATCTTGGAGATTTTGTGTTGATTATAGGAAATTGAATGAGTTGACAATTAAAGATAAATTTCTTATTCCACTTATGAGGAGTTGTTATATGAACTAAATGGAGTTGTTATCTTCACCAAATTGGACTTAAAGTCAGGCTACCATCAAATTAGAATGCATCTTGATAACATTTTCAAAACTTCCCTTAGAACTCATCGTGGTCACTTTGAGTTCAAAGTTATGCCATTTGGTCTTAAAAATGCCCCAGCTACTTTTCAAGCCCTCATGAACAAGATTTTCCAACCATTTCTTAGGAAATTTGTTCTTGTCTTCTTTGATGACATTCTTGTGTATAGTTCATCTGTAGCAGATCATGTTGTGCACCTCTCTCAGACTTTACATTTTCTCAGGGACCATTCTCTTTTTGCCAACAAGAAGAAGTGCTACTTTACTCAACCTCAGCTGGAATATCTGGGACATTTGATTACTGCTAATGGTGTTGCTGCTGATCCAGATAAAATAGCTGCTATGCAGAATTGGCCTCAACCTTCTAATCTGAAGAAATTAAGAGGATTCCTGGGTCTAACTGGTTATTATAGAAGATTCATTAAGGGGTATGGTACCATTAGCAAACCTCTCACTGATATGCTTAAAAAATACTCCTTTCAGTGGTCCCCTCTGGACTTACAAGCCTTCATTGATCTCAAGACTGTTATGACTACTGCACCAGTGCTAGCCTTGCCAAAATTTTTTATTCCTTTTGTGCTGGAGACTGATGCTTGCTCTAGAGGAGTTGGTGTTGTGATGATGCAGAATGACAAACCCATTGCCTTCTACAGTAAGCCACTTGGTCCCAAAGCATTGGCAATGTCCACTTCTGAGAAGGAATTATTGGCCATTATTATGGCAGTTCAGAAATGGAGGCACTACTTATCTCATAGTCAGTTCATTATCAACACAGACCACCAAAGCCTTAAATTTTTTATGGAGCAAAGGCTTACCTCTGTGCTTCAACAGAAATGGCTCATGAAACTTTTGGAGTTAGATTATGTCATCAGGTACAACAAGGGACTTGACAATAAGGCTACAGATGCATTATCCAGAATGCCTCTTCCTAACTCTGAATGCCTT
Organism: Papaver somniferum; assembly: GCF_003573695.1. Classification (NCBI taxonomy): domain Eukaryota; kingdom Viridiplantae; phylum Streptophyta; class Magnoliopsida; order Ranunculales; family Papaveraceae; genus Papaver; species Papaver somniferum. The sequence goes on along the minus strand of NC_039359.1, from coordinate 77,184,430 downwards.
GTTATTTCTGTGACTCAACCGCAGTGGGCTCAGGATGTGTTGAGTAGCTATGAAGATGACTCTACAGCTCAGCAGCTATTAGCTGAATTGCTTATCAACCCTTCCAACAAGTCTTACTCACTTCAAGAAGGAATTATTAGATACAAGACAAGGATTTACATTGGCTCTGGAAATCATATCAGAACTTCTATAATGCAATTAGTTCATGCATCAGCAGTAGGTTGCCATTCAAGTATGTCTGGTACTTATAACAGCGCTAAGGCTTACTTCTTTTGGACCAAGATGAAACAAGATATAATGCACTTTGTGGATGTATGTGATATCTTCCACTGTAACAAAACTGAGCATACTTCTCCTGCTGGTCTTCTCCAACCCTTACATGTTCCAGAGATGGCTTGGCAACCTATATCTATGGAGTTTATTGAAGGCTTACCACTCTCCAATAAGAAGTATGTCATTCTGGTGGTTGTTGACAGGCTCACCAAGTACAGCCACTTTATAGCCCTTCGCCACCCATTCAAAGCCATTTCTGTGGCAAATGAATTCCTGCATCACATATTCAATCTACATGGACTTCCATCACCCATAGTATCTGACAGGGATAAAAAATTTATCAGCACTTTCTAGAAAGAACTCTTCAAGTCATTGGGTACTACATTGAAGCTCAACACAGCCTATCATCCTCAAACAGATGGACAGACTGAAAGAACAAATGCTTGTTTGGAGCAGTATTTAAGGTGCATGACAGGTACAACTCCCAAACTTTGGTCCAACTGGTTAGCTCTTGCTGAGTGGTGGTTTAACACCAATTACCATACAAGTTTAAAAATGACCCCATTTCAAGCCTTGTATGGCTATTCTCCTCCACATTTAGCTTTCCCTGTTCAAGCTACTACTTCTGCAGCTAGTGTTCAAGATTATCTTACACAGAGAGATCATATGCTTCATCTGCTCAGAAAGGGTTTACACATAGCTCAAGATAGGATGAAATTTTTTGCTAACCAATCAAGGAGTGATAGAGTATTTGCTGTTGGAGACTGGGTATTCTTAAAACTACAGCCTTATAGGCAATCCTCGGTGGCCTTAAGAAAAAATTTTAAAATTTCAGCAAGATATTATGGTCCATTTGAAATCACACAGAGAGTGGGGGTTATTGCTTATAAGCTGAATTTACCTGTGGGCCCTAGAATCCATCCTATCTTCCATGTCTCTCATCTTAAGAAGAAGATTTGCCTACTCACTACACCTTCACCAGCACTTCTCTTAGTGGATACTACTGGCTCTTTCATTGTTGTCCCTGTGGCTCTTTTGAATTCCAGAGTAACTTGGCGTGCAGGTATTGCTATTCCACAACTATTGATTCACTGGTCTAACTCACCTCCTGAAGATGCTACTTGGGAGGATCACTCTCACATTGCAACACAATTTCCAGACTTCATCCTTGAGGACAAGGATGCTTAAAAGGGGAGGGTATTGTCATATGCCTATAATTGTACTAGTCAGTTATGTTTTTATCTTGAGTCTTAGTCACTCAGTAACTCAGTGAACTGAGACCGAGTCTGTTTGTAACTGGTGAGCTGTAATTGGTCCTTCTTTAGATACGTGTCAGTTGTGGCTTGGTTCATTCCGATCGTGTTGTTAGCCATTGGATGGGTAGGTAGATCGGAATGATCGGCTGTGAGTGTGAGAGTTAGTAAGGAAGGAATTGGTTGTATTTATGACCAATGATATCTTTGTAATTTGGTAAGAAAGAAATATCAATTATCAGGCTTTATCCTTTTGGAAGAGAAGGTTACTGTCATGTGTTTGTTCATCCTACATTGTTGATTCACAACACATGTCTTCTTTAAAAATTCATGATCCAAACAAGAAACAGATATTTTCACGTGTTTGTGTGAGATTTATTCCAGTTTATCAACATTCTATTTATGTGTCCATTGCAAATTTAAAAATTAGGGTTATGACCATAGTATATTAATCTTTTGAAGACAAGAAATTAGGGTTATGACCATAGTATATTAATCTTTTGAAGAAAAAAAATGATCCCAATATATATTGCCATTTCCAATCATAGCTGTAATTTATGGTGTTGACCAATATACGAAAGCCAAAAGAGAATTTGGGCATGTTTATAGCGATTGGCTGGAGGGAATTGTTGCGCATGGCTTTGATTAGGTGTGAATTACCGAGGGAATTACACCAAAAATAGAAATTTGTTCAGAGAAGATTAGGCATGCGAATCATGGAGAGAGAGATACTTCAGATACCTACATATTTGGCAAGAGTGTAGCCAAGGCATGCACATTAGCGAGGAGTACATGATTATAATCTACTGTAAGATAAAGCATATACTCCATGTACTCAATCAACATGGTTGTGTTTACCCAATTTTTTCGTGCTATTTTTCCGTATTTAGATAAAGCATATATTTATCGATATGGAAACTGTTATATTTTGTTTACTTGATAGGGATATGCGAAACACAACTAAATTAGGTAATTGGAGATAATGCTCCTAACCTAAAAAAATTAGGGTTTTTCTAATATATATATATATTATTAAAAAGGTCGTACAAACCACACCAGCATATAAGATAGATTGATATATTAGGCGAAGAAAATGAGTTCCAACAAGAACAGTATCAAGAGGATTAAAACAATTCCAAAGATAGTAATGGTTGTACCAAGAAATATAAGGATCACCATAACTATTGATGGCGTGTGTAAGGTTCCTGGAATGCCCCTGTTAGATGAAGTTCAAGCTCATGTTGACAATCTTACTCTTCCTGCTTCTGATTCTGTTGAAATGGATGGTGTCCATGCTCCCATTCCTTCGAATGAGCCTGTTGGTGAAACTGTGTCTGGCACACCAGAAATACCCAGGGAGACACTTCTAGAAGAAAAGGTACTTGAAGTTCCATCACAACCTGCTAACGCTGCAACACGAGTACCAGATCCGATGGTTTTAGTTAAGCAGATTATCAAAGAAACTTTCGAATAATGTGGTTTTTGTTTTTATAAATTATTTATTTTGATTAATTTTAAAAAAAAAAAATATGTAGGATGTTGGTATTATTTTGCTTGGTTTATTTTTAGAATGAATAATATAAAAATATTGGTTCTTTAATATATGCTCATTGTGTTCAAATTCTTTGCTTGATATTTGTTTGTTAATCAATCAATTTTAATTAAATCGTCGAGTCAACACAATTCAGCTTTTCATAATATACCTTATACGAACATAATCCCTTGTGATAATTATCAGATTTTAATTTTAATTTAGACACAACCAAAATGGAAGAAACATAGCAATAATTAATGGAAAGACTGGACCACAAGGGATCTTGGCACCAATGCCAAATTTGGGTCAAGCCAACCAACCCAATGTGACAGACATTTTAGAAACAAAAAATAATCTTCTCTATATTATTTGGAAAAACAGAAGAAGAGGGGTACTGAAGAGATCAATCTTTTCTTTTGCATGTATCCAAGAAAGCAACAAGATACTCATTACGGCTACCTAGATCTTCTTCTTTTGCATGCGCACAAAAAATAAGATACTCATTTTGCATGCGTACATCAGTGGAAGTGAAATATGAGAAACTGAAGCGTAATGATGATTGACTAAACCAATAGCGTGGTGATTGAGAAAATACTGCTCTTGTTATAATACTTCTCTTTCAGTCACACATAACAAGAATTCCCAAAGTACAACTACCACAAGAATGTACCCCCAAAATCCAAGAATCAATCATAGGAATGTTCCATATATATACTGCTAGTATTTAGTGATGGGGCGGTATTTAGGACGGGGTCTCAAAAGAATATTCTACACAAACTGTTAAAGTAAAAATGATCAAAGATCAAAAAATACCACTGCAAACTGGAGTATTTATTATTTTACTAGATAATTCCTTTAAAACTAGTGCCTTGGATATAGTAATATCTTTTCTTTACTATAACTGAGTCAACTACATTGCACTATTTTACTCCCAATTCACATATTCTTAGAAGAAAAATAATAAACTATTAATATAGTTCTAGCTAGTGCCTTGGAAGATCATAAATGCTTTTTGGTGCAATTTTTTTGATTAAAATCCCAATTCAAATTCTTAGAAGCAATTCTAGCTAGCTCTTACAATTAAATTTGTATTAAAAGAACCGAGATCAGTATTTATTTTTTAAATTAGTGGCCGATAATATAGGATTTTATCATGTCTGTGCCTTTAATCTGGACGAAACATGAAATATCAGCGATATATATGAATATCCGATAATATCGCATTATTGGTCGTATCGGATCGATCAGCCGATGTTTGGGGATGTTAGGTTATCATGTGAAACTAGTTTATTCGATTGGTTGGCATTATGAATTCACGAACGACTATGGTTGGCTTCGTTGAAAGAACTCGATATCCAAGCTTTTTTACCAATGTCACTCTTGCACATGGCTTATTCAGCTAAACCAATTTTTATTTCGATGTCACGATCTTAGAGAGTATAGTTCATCCAAATCTAAGTTTCCTAGAGTATTTCCACCAAGATAAATTGATCGATGGTAATTTTTTATTTTTTCCGATGTCACTCTTGAAAGAGCTTGTAAACCAATTTTGATTTCGATGTCACGATCTTAGCAAGTATTTATCTTCCAAATCTAAGTTTCCGGGGAATATCTCCACGAAGATAAATTGATTGATGGTAATTTTCCATTTTACCGATCTCACTCTTGGACGATCTTCTAGACCCCTGATTTTTATTTCGATGTCACGATATCTTAGCAAGTATATTTCATCCAAATTAATCTAAGTTTCCGGGGAGTATTTTCACCGAGATAAATTGATTTAATTTTCTATTTTTACCGATGTCACTCATGGACGAGCATGTAAACCAATTTTTATTTCGATGTCACGGTCTTAGAGAGTATAGTTCATCCAAATCTAAGTTTACGAGGAATATCTCCACCAAGATAAATTGATGATCGTAATTTTCAATTTTTACCGATGTCACTCTTGGACGAGCTTCTAAACCCCTGACTTTTATTTCCATGTCATTCCAAATCTAAGTTTTGTGGAGCATATTTCCACAGAGATAAATTGATTGATGGTAATTTTCAATTTTTACCGATGTCACTCTTGGACGAGCTTCTAAACCAATTTTTATTTATTTCGATGTCACGATCTTAACAAGAATTTTTCATCCAAATTTAAGTTTTCAGGGAGTATTTCCGCCGAGATAAATTTCTTAATGGTAATTTTCCATTTTTAATAATGTTACTCTTGGATGAGCTTGTAAACCAATTTATGTTTCGATGTCACGATCTTAGCAAGTATTTATCGTCCAAATCTAAGTTTACGGGGAGTATCTCCACCAAGATAAATTGATTGATGGTAATTTCAATTTTTACCGATGTCACTCTTGGAAGAGCTTCTAAACCCCTGTTTTTATTTCCGTGTCACTATCTTAGCAAGTATTTTTCATCCAAATCTAACTTTTCGGGGAGTATATTCCCACAGAGATAAATTGATTGATGGTAATTTTTAATTTTTACCGATGTCACTCTTGGACGAGCTTCTAAACCAATTTTTTTTCGATGTCGCGATCTTAGCAAGAATTTTTCGTCCAAATCTAAGTTTCTAGGGAGTATCTCCACCGAGATAAATTCCTTGATGTTAATTTTCCACCCAATTTTTTTTTATATTGTAGTAGTACTATTTATTTACTTCCCAAAGCTATACTTGTTCACTAGCCAAGTTATCATGCTTGTACGTGGCTAAGCTAGAGGTTGAATATTAAAGTGAAAACGTGTGTCAGGGTATAAAACACGAGCAAGGAAGGGAGAGTACTACTCCGCTTTTTATTTTCCAAGTCTCTCTCTAAACTGAACCTAGGGTTTCAGTATCAGAACAAACAAAATGATCAGGACTGCTCTAGTAGTAACTTCCTTCCGATTTCTTTTTCTTGACGAAGACAAGAGATTGTTGGTTATTTTGGTTGCAAGGTTGTTCCTTGTTTTGGATATGTTGATTTTAATCAGTATGATGTCGATGATGATGATGATGATGTTGTTGACGAGAAGAAGATGATGAGTATGATTTTGAGGATGATGATGATGATTTAGATGATCCAGAACACTTCTTTTGGTTTGGGCCAGCGCTTGAAGATGAAGATGAAGACGACGATGATGATGATGATAATTTTCCATACAAAGATGTGGTTACGATTTTTGACAGCAGCAGTGAAGAAGAAGGGGATTCTCGCTGATCTAGTCCTCTGTTTTCATGGTTCTGCTATGTATGAATGGTATTCAATCGCATCTTGATCCATCATCTTTTGTTTAGTTATATATATATATATGTCCTTTTTTTGTGTGTTATTAGTGTAATCTTATTTATTTATTTATTTTGGGATGTTTAATTAGTCTGTTTGTAAAGCTGCTTGGAAGTATAGTTTTTGTGAATGTTTAATATTTACGGATGCAATATATTCTTTAGATTCAAAGTGCATATGTTGTTTAATTTCTCTCTATTGTTCATCTGTTGGAGTAGCAATCTTTTGACAAAACAGAATGAATGAGTAATGTGTTTAAGGGGGCTTGGTTTAGAGATTTGGATCTGAAGAGTTAGGGTTAACCATGATTTTGTTGTGGCTTTGCTGTTAAAGTGATAGGATCATGAATATGATAGGGATTGTATATTAAGTCTTGTATTAGAGTTCAAAAATATAGCCAAATTTTTCATAAATTGCAATGCAAAATCAGACAAACTTAACCAAAAAAAATATATCAGAATTGAGAGCACAACTGAAAAATAGGCCTTTGACTGCTACATAATTTTGCTTACACATTAATAAAATTAGCATGCTAAAAATAATGTAAAAAACTTGAATTTAGTCAATTCTGAGTGCTCAGCCATAAATTTGCTTGTCTTGGTGGCTTCCCATGTTCTTATTCATTGTAATCATTATCTAAATGGCCACCATAGCTTTTCTCAAATGCATCCCAAGAAGCAAAACCCTTAGTAGGAGGATCATTTTCAACATGGTTACTTGCAGGAATAATCCCAAGATTCATATTATGAACTAATTCCCATTCTTCATCGACATACTCTTCTAGTATATCACCAATGCTTTCCACAAAGTCATTCCATGAAGCAAAGCCCTTCGGAGGAGGAGGATCATTATTAACAAGACCATTGGCAGGAACAACACATTTCTCATTAGAACTCATCCTCTCAATTCCTTCTTTCTTTTACTTATGAACGAGGTATCTAATTTCTTATTTTTAGGATCCAAATCTAGCTAAATATATTGTGTTTTTTTTCTTCTATACATACTAGTATGCAAATCTAAATATAGTGGGTGTGTTATGTTTACCATGACTATAACAAACGAAAATCAAGGTGATATATGGAAAGTGCAATTTTGCGAGACCCAGCAGAAAAATATTGCATTAGGATTGTAGGATTAGACTACTGATTGTCAGTTCTAATTAGACGCCTATAATCTTGCTAAAATCCTAAAGAAATCTCTAAATATCCTGACACGTTAAGTATTCATGTCAATGAGATAGTACACTTGTTAAAAATAAAATTTACCTTCTTTATTTAACAAAATAGTCCGTTCACACCATAGTTCAGTCTAGCAAGTTGTTACCATTCAACCTAAGGAGAACCTAAGAAGAAAACACCTCTATGGCTCTATGATGCAATTTCTCACGATGATTATGAACATCTCTATTTGTATTAGTGATTGTTGATTTGTTGCAGTACATTGTATTTTTTTTTGAGAATATCTCAGTGAAATTTGTAGGTTTAGTTGATAATGAAACTGAGTCAGATCATGTATCATGCCATATCTCAAGTCCCTGACCAACACTTAAAATCAAAAAATGGTCAAACATAATAGGTCAATAAACAAAATAAAATCAGCACACTTGTGTATGTTTATTTAATTTTAATTAGTTAAAATATGGGCCATATCTTGCATTACAGCATGGTTTGATTCAGGCATCATGCCATATCTCAATACCGTGGTCCCTGAAAAACAACTAAAATCAACTAATGTCAAACAAATTAGTTCAAACAAAATAAGTCAAGCAAAATAAAATCATCACAATTGTTTATATTTATTTAATTTTAATTAGTTAACAGATGGGCCATATCTTGAACTGCAACATGGTTTGGCTCAGGCATCATGCCATATCTCAATACCCTGGTCCCTGACCAACAACTCAAACGAGCCACAAATATCTACCAACACTATTTCTGGAATAGCGCCTGAGCCAAAACTCATTATCATTTCATATAATTCCATTCATTTGAGACGCACAAAACTTCATCGACAATAACGAAATCGATCAACTCTTCTGTGAAACATCGATTTAAGGATATATTTAAGTTCAATCAATCTCTCATAGAGGTATTGACACTGATTCATAATCTTGGAAATGAAAATCTGGGTTATCTTCATCTAAGATATTTCTCATTCATTCATTTGGGGGTTTCTTGGAGATTCATCTGTAGAAAACTTCATCAACAACAAGGAATCAATTGATTCTTCTGTGAAAGATCGATTCAGGCCTAGATTTAAGTTTAATCGATCTCTCATAGAAGTATTGACAGTGATTCATAATTTTGGAAATGCAAATCTTGGTCATCTTCATGTAAGGTATTTCTCATTCACTCATTTGGGGGTGTAATGATTTTACAAATTGGAGGTTACACACTACTAATTTTGAATGGTACAATTTCTGATGTGATTATGAACATCTCTATCTTTTAGATTTTAGGTTTATTATGTTGATGTGAATTGTATCATGTTTTTAGAATGTTTTTGTGATTATGAACATCTCAATTACATGATTTATGCCTCCACCAAGTAGTTTTATATGTTAGTTAACAGATGATCTTAAACTCAGACATAGAATTTGGTTGTAGGATGTCATCATTGGTGAATAAAGCTTGTATTCTGTTTTGAGAAGCAACATCTCAGGAGTCTTTGTGGTTTGTATTCACTGTCAAATTGTAGAATTAAATTAGGTGTGCATAAGGCTCCACTAAGTAGTGTTCATCTCAAGTATGTGCAATTCGAATACGATGCAACCAACGCAAGCCAATTTTTGTTAGTCATGTATTTGACAGAAGATATAAAGATCAAACATATATGGATGTTCGTAAATTGTCCCTTTGCCAGATTGTAGATTAAGACTATGTGTGTATATGCCTCTCTATCAAGTGAATTAGACTGGATAGAGAAACACTAAAGTGACTTGTTTTCGGTATGCATTTGTTTTCGATTCATTTTAATCTTTTACATGATCTAGTTCTTTTATTGTAGTTTTAGTTTATAGAATACATCCTGCATTTCCAACATTATCGACGCACAATCGTTGGACAATATAAATTAAGCTGAATTCATCATATTGCATTAAAAAAAGTTGCAACCGTTCTGTTCATTCAGTGTTGAGAAACATTTAGCAGCAACACTATCATTTCATATCCACTTACATGTTCATAAACTAAAACATACCGATTTACAAGTATTTCACCATCTTACCCACAAAAAATCCAAATACCAAAAAGAAAAAGGAAAAAACAAAATAAACATAACATTCCCCTGCATTTTAAGTCTCCATTTCCGGAACCAAAAAAGAAAACATGATTCAGTGACTTACCAATTTTCATTAGACCCCTTCGCATTTGAATTCTTCTCTGTACTTTGATAATAGCTATTTCTCAACCATTTTTTAACATTATGTCATCATTTTCATTCGAGCACTTACCCAAAAATCCACCACCTCTCTACAGAAGAATTCAAATGTCGATAAGGATTACTCATTGTCATACCCATCACTCGGAATCAAAATCATCAGATTCATCTTCCTCCTCATCATACACCTCTTGTTCATCATCAGACCCCTCTTCTTCCTCATCAGACCCCTCTTGCTCCCCATCAAAACCCTCTTCCTCCTCGTCTTCATCTGCATCGTCCGCTTCGGAATCGGTCTTTTGGTCCAACACTGCATCATTAATACCAAATATCCCATCTTCGCGAAATTCCTCAATCATCACTCTTAGGCCAGAAAGTGTATCACTTCGATGCCCAAAAAGTAAAAACAGCAAGCTCTTCATCTTCGGAAGCAGTTGTATCACTGTCGTGTAGCCCATATTCTTTCTTCATTACTGCCATTTCAGCCAACCTCATCTTTTTATCATGCACTTCCCAGAACTTCTCCTCCTCTTCTTCATCTATGAAAAGATCAAGATGACACTTCTTTTGCAAAATATGTACCGGTTTCTCTACCGGTTTTTCTACTGGTTTCTCTTCTGTTTTTTTTTTTCATTCATTGCACCATGCATATCTTCCCAGAGAGTATGGAGTTCAATATCATATAACAAGTCATTTACTCTCTTTTGTACTTTCTCCAGATCATCCTTGGTCATCTGCCCAATAGTTGATAGCCTTTCACGTCTTTCTTTCTCTTATAACTCTTTCAATAGTTGCTCTTCAGTCATGGGGGCTTTACCCTTTCGTATGAGTTGATCATCATCACCAGCCATATTGATTGATTTGATTTGATTGATTTGATTTAGAAAAATTCAGAAAACAGGAATCTCCCTCTACAAATTTCTCTCTGAATTTATTTTCTCTCCGACCCTTCGGTTTCCCTGTTAATCCCCTTTATAAACTAATAAACTACTCTATCAGGAATAAACTATAAATTCTTTGAGGGTCACGCCTATTCCCAAGAGAAAGCTTTAATCGAACACGTACCCTAGTCTAATTGGCATCTATCCTTGCCCACTATGTCATAATGACGTGATAAACCTAGGTAAAATGGCATTTTGGTTAATTAACATATCTTTAACAACTAGAGAAAAAATAAAAAGAAAAAATTCCTTCTCTTACTTGCGCGCGCGGTAGAAAGACTGGAAGAGGAGAAATAGAGAAACCCTAGGTAAGGAAATAGAAAAAAAAAATATTTCCTTCTCTTATCAGATTAAATTCAAACTTACTTGTTTAATTTCATGAATGGGGTGTATTTTTCTTAATTTGAAATTACTATCGCTAGGGTTTCATGTATATACATTTCTTAAAACTAAAATCGTTTTCTACTATATTCTGTAAACCTAGGGTACTGTCAATTTTAAGAGTTTTTTATGATCTTGGCTGTGATTCAATATCTTATCTGTGATGGAAATTGTGGAAACACATGGATATTGTCAGGGTTTCTTTTGTTTTGTTCGGGTCTTTCATTTTTTTTATCATCATAAACCAATTTAGAGAGAGTTCATCCAGATCATTCTCTGATAAATTCTAATAATAAGATTGTAATTGTTGGTTTGGGTTCACATGGATGATCACGTTTCCTTATGATTTCCTTATTGATTTTTGTTAGTTGAAACAATTTTTGTTTTGTGTGAATTTTGTGACAGAAATTGTGGAATTTGGTTTAGGTTGAGTTAATTTTTGTTAGTATTGGTTTTTTTATGGATTTAGGAATTAGATTTTGTTGCTGTAAGGAGTAAAAGTTGCATTGTAGATTAAGCCGGCGTTGTTATAGAGCCGGAAAGGAGAATCTTTTGTTGTATTCTCTCGATTTTGTTTTTCTTCACTTCGCAACGGTGTTCTATCATGCTAAGCAATTGGTTTAGCAGGGAAGAATGCGTATTTGAAACTCGGTGTTCGACCAACAACGCACGTGCACTCCACTTGTATCCTATTAGAGAACCTACTCATTCCCTACCTCGACGTACAACAAATGGCATCGTTTGAGTTCGCAGAAGATTTGGCAATCACCAAAGCATGGGCAGCCGAAAGTCGAGTTCTAGATCTCTCCTCGATCGAGACCTTTTGGGCGAAGATACATAACAAATTTATCCAAGATTATGGGAACCCGAAAAGAAGAAGTGTTCAACAAATCAAGGATAGACATAACATCATCCTAGATGCGGTAGATGGGTTTTTTTATAATCAAACACCGGATCTGGCACACAAGACACCTTAGCTTGTCCCCTCTACAACTTGTACGTATCTTTATGGTTTATTCGACACAATACTTTTTTTCAATTTATATGTAACCAAATAAGTTTGTGTGTTGTTCTTGTAGAACGAATTCGTGAAAGCGCGCTACTTAGAGGAAAAGGGGGAAGCATTCACATTTGATGAAATTTTTTACTTCATAGTATTCATATTTTTGGAGTATTACCAGCTACGGAGTACCACCAGAACTCAATGGTGGGTGAATCGGACTTCATACTCTTATTTGGCTTCCAGATAGGAAAGGCCAATTCTCTGTTAAGAGTGTCTATAATGTGTTGTCTAGTCCATCTAATAATTTTGCAGGTATTAATTTTGTTTCTCCACATGTATGGAAAGCTTTGTGGAAGTTAAATTATTTGTTTGGAAGTACCAAAAAGAGATAAACTAGCTAGATATGGAAATGATATTGAATTGCATTGCAGTTTGTGTAATCATCCTGTGAAATCCAGTAATCACCTATTCCTTGAATGTGGTTATGCTAGATCTATTTGGTTGGTTTTAAATATCAATGTTAGTAATATTATGGTACAGGATGGTTCATTTAGGAGTTGGATTCTCTCTTGGTTTTCTGCAGGAAATAATATTACCTTTGGTGCAGGAATTACTAGACATGAGATTAATAAATTGCTAATGGTTTCAGTTTGGACTATTTGATGTTCAAAGATTTTTCAGAACATAACTCCAAATAGGACAATGTCAATAGATGGTGTTGAGGGGTGATTTTAGGTTTGAGGTTCTACCCGTCCTAGCTAGCCAAGTGACCTCACTTTACCAAGAATAGTAAGAGAGAGAGAGAGAGTTGTCCTTCTATTGTACATTTTCCTTATTTATATAGACTTTCCAAAATCCCCTTCCTTTCATGGCATCACACCATGTGTCCTAAACTCGTTTAATTACTACTAATGCCATTTCTTCTCTAATAAAACCTCCTTCTTTCCTCTTAATTCCTCTCTTATCCTTTCCATCTTATGGATACTTTCTTGGTGGACTTGGGCTTTAGTCCCCATGTCTCATGTTGGGTTTCCCTCACTTTCGAGGGCACACTAGCCCAGCTAAGGGGTAATATTTTTCATGTATCAACATTAGTCCCCTGACTTTTGGGTCAATTGTTAAATGACCCAATAGTCATAAAACTTTATGTGGGCGCCTCTCTCTTCGCAGACGGTTGAGATGAGGATTTTTCTTCTCCATTAATTCTATGATCATGGGCGATGTTCAACCTTCCATCGTGCAAATTTCGGTTTCCGACAGTTGTCATTCGTTCTGCGTAACTGCCACGTTCAGTTCCTGAAGTTCTCTATTTATATGGTGTTAGTTTGTTTCCCCTTCATCTTCATTCTTCTTCCACTCTTTTTTACGTATCCATACACTCGCAATGTCTAGCAGTTCTACCAGTAGTTCGTCTGAAGAGTCTAGTAAAGCTGAAGGGACCGTGAACGAAGGTTCCGAGGAGACCGAGTACTCGGGGCAAAATGAAGTATATCTATCTTCTCCAGCAGATGGTATATCGTATACACTCGCAGATTTTACAAGTGAGCCTGCTCTGAAACGTGCACTGAGGCTGAGGGAGATCCGCGGAGGTAAGCGCGTTTTTCCTCTTAACGATGTATTGGTTCCTCGCCTTCTAAATCCCCATGTATTTTCTTATCCTTCTTCCACTGGATGGGTCATGCAACCCAAGTCAGAGACTATGGATACCTTTGCGTTTAAAACGGTGCCGCAAATGGATATTCATCATGGTGACCATGATCTTCCTCTCATTGATATTCGGTCCAAGTCGAAGAATCATCCTATGTGGCCGCATTGGGCATCCCACATACGTTCCAATCCTAGTCACGCGTCCGCCCTTCATAGGGCAGATATTGATGAAGTTATAAACTCGTCTCTCAAGCGGGAAGTGAAGAGGTGTATACGTGATTTAACACGGCTCTATTGTCGCTGGTCTCCCCATGTTCATACTCTTTTTACATCATGGGGAGAAGCAACCATCAGTTTGGAGGATGTAGTCTCCCTTACGGGGTTACCAATCCATGGTAGTCACTCGTATGACAAAGCAGCCGTCTATGGAGCGCTGAACGACAAGGACAGAGAGATGTCTGCTTACTTGTTGAAATGTAAGGATGATTCCCGTCGTGAATTTGTGCGGAAAGACCAGGTGTTACCGAATAAAAACGAGGGAAATAAAGTGGTTGGTTCAGGCAAGAAAGGAGGGTCTTCACCGGTCGGGAAGGGGAAGGCTAAGTGGGTTGGAGGAAGTAAGGTTTCTTTGGCGTGCCCAATGGGCGAGCGATTACTATCTAGATCTATCCGTGCATACGAGGCGATTCATGGCTCGCCAGCTCCTTCGACAGAGGCTGTTAGATTATTGCTCGGTTGAACCCACCAAACATTGGTATGTCAAGTTTGGTTGTCATATTTTAGTGAATCAAAACTCATGTTAAGAGTCGCTTGATTATGTACTAGAGTCAACTTCGTACAGGTTAGATTGAAAGTATTAGGATATGAGACATTACAAGTATTGCGAAGTCTTGAAGAAGTGAAGAAGCAAGGAGATACAATGACAACAATCATCCTTCCACTTGAGGTTAGTGATATTTTACTTGAACTGTTTCATTCCTAACGTATCTTTCAAGTCGTGCATATTGAAAACATAACTGCGAAGTATATTTGAACTCTAGATAGACATAGTATTAAGGAATACAATACGAGGTTTATTGCTTATCCATTAAACTTTGTAGATAAGACATTGTCGTAATCATTTGAATGCTATTGTAATTATGTATGGGTATTAGATGAGGATTTCATCCTAGGGAATAATGTTTACATGTGTTCTAAGGAAGTAAGTTCATAAACTTGTTTGTGGACCAAAAAGGAAATTGCCAGGTGTTATTAGTTTTGTTATTCATTGCATATCTTACGAACAACCAATATGTGTGATAGAGTATAACCTCTCACAACTTGTTGTGCCAAATAACCTCATATTTTAGTTTTTGATTTTGTGTCCGAATTTCTGTAAAGATGATAACATTAATCATTGTACTGTCCAGATGACACCAGAAATTTTTAAAGGATAAATATCTTAGTATGAATGATAAACAGCTATATCAAAAACATAATGAAGAGTTCTCCAAATGGTTACAAAAAGTGGTAAGAGTTTGCAGAAAATGTCACTCTTGCTATGTAACTTTTGCGTTGAGACGAAGGCTAATCCTTATAATGTATTTCAGGTTGAGAGTGAGTGGGCAGACTCTAGGTAAAACTTTAACCAGTACTTAAGGTGGCTACCAATCCTAACGAATGCACAAGTAGCGACATACGAAGCATATCACATCAATGGATACTTGTTTCACACAAAATCTAGTGACGGTTTCGTTAACCAGAATAGCGGGGTTTATGTAGAGGCAACTGATACGCACATTAGAAAAGCGGGGATTACCCTTAATCGGACGGATTATTATGGTGTTTTACAAGAGATATGGGTTCTGACATATCATTCGTTGAAAGTACCACTTTTCAAGTGTAAATGGGTTCCAAAGCAGGGGTCTCAAAAGACAAACTTGGCTACATTTTGGTTGAGCTTGATAAGTTGGGACTCCAGAATGATCCTTTCATTGTAGCCTCCCAAGCTAAGCATGTATTTTATGTGACAGACCGGGAAAAAAAAGTCTATTGTGTTAGGTGCACCTACCCAAAACTGGAAATATGCTGGTGATGATGTCGACGAAGAATTCAGTACGGCAGTTATTTAACGGAATGAGTATCAATTGCCGCAGGTAGATAAACTTGACCTGCAAAGGAAATCCAGGGATGATTACTATCGGATCGACATTAAGGGTAGAACTGCAAGGAAAGCACCAGCACCAACAGAAGTCCCTGCTTCTCAAACTACTGTAGTTGAGCAAACATCTCCAACGGACTAAGCGATAATCAAGTCAGGTGATAGAATGTAATTGTTTGTGTTTGCTAGATTAGGTTGGAACATTTTTTGGTTTTTGTTTAAGGTACTGGTTAGTGTAAATATACTTTTAGCCTTTGTTTTTGGTTTTGGGTTATACTATTTTGGTAATGATGATCATCATGGTACTGAATTTGGTTCAAATTTAAGTTAGCAGTTTGGATTTTCCTGTTATCTAGAGAATGAATGTATGGATTGTTGAAAAAATTTGATTCTTAAATCATGGTGGGGTTTTGTATGCAGATGGGTCTCATCAATGTTGGATGAGTTTGGATTTGGCTATACTGATTGTTGAATTAATATTCTGTCATGCTAGGATTAGTAGTTGTTAGAGCACTGATCGGTCGAACTCGCATGCGTTGCTATCTCAAGCATGTTTGTCAATGTTAGTGATCAAAACTATAAGTATTGATTTCTAGTCTATTATAGCTAAGTCTCGGACTAGGATATAAAGTGTAGTTGATCTCAAGGACTTCATGGCGATTCATCATACAAGTAGAAGAACTAATCAAGGAACCGGTGGAACTTCTCGATAAAAAGGTATGTGAAGACTTGAACTTATCTATCACTCAAAAGTCTATCTACTCTATCTCCTACTCTTTGATACAAGAAGTCGTATGTTATATATATAGACTTTGATTATACACATTTGGTATTTCGGGCCGAGTATACCTCGCCTATATATATCTCGAAATATGAGTTGGTAAGCTTTTAGCTTTAACCAAGTTTATCTTTACCATGTGACGAAAGTCATGATATGTTTCAATCATCTTGAAAATTGCTTTGACGAGAAATGGTGTAACAACTATATAACGTCCTCTAAGAATGTTTCAATGATTGAAATGAGATTTTAGATTACATAACCAATGATAGACATAAGCATTGTTGTGGAAACACATTTATGTATAAGTCTTATTCCTTGAACCAAAGTTTGCGAACTTTGTTGATCAAGAGAACCGGAAGAATGGCGTGAGCCAAATCTGCGAACTCAGTCCGCAAACTGCCGAAGGTATCAAACCCGATAATTTCTACTGGAGTTGACAAACTATTTGCGTGAAACTAAGTCCGCGAACTCAGTCCATGAACCTAGTCCGCGAACCGGCGAAGTTCTCATACCCGAGAATTTCTGCTGGAGTTTGTAAACTCTGCCTGGTAACTTAAGTCCGCGAACCTAGTCTGCGAACTTGAGAAGGTTATATATTTGAAGATGATTTCTGAACTTAAAATTAAAAAGACTAAGGAATGCAGTTTGTAAACCGTGTCTATAAATGTTCATGAACCGATTCAAGTGAATCAAATCATCTTTGCTTCAATTATGTCTTGTGTAGTACATGAGATTTCCTTGCAGTTGAACAACTCTCTAATTAGTTCATTTGAAATAATTTGAACTAGTTATGGTGAAGAAGAACGTGGTTGATATGAAATGCTCATATGTCTAACCTTTTGGTTAACTATTGTTGAACCAACAAGTGCATACGTTTGGGTACGGTTAACAAACCTAGAAGCGTGCATTGTCAAGTGTGTGTAACAAGCTAAGTTTTCAATCTAACGGTTGATAAATATTAACTTGAATCTAAATCAGGTTTTCATCTAACGGTGGATACTGATTGCTTTGTTACCAAGGTAACTTAATTGCAAACCCTGATTTGAAAGAATATATAAGGGGAACTCTAGTATCTGTGGAAAACTAATCCCCACACCTCATGTGTGATACTAGTTTGCATACTAGAGTCGGTCCTCCTTTAACCTTTGGTTTTCTTCTTCTAAAACCAGGTTAACGACTTAAAGACTTCATTGGGATTGTGAAGCCAGACCGATACTACTTTTATCGTAGTTGTGTGATCTGATCTTGAATCTTCTATCGTACGAGTACAATCAGATTGATTGGCTTGAGATTGATATATCTGATAGGCAAGATATAAAAAGTAATCACAAATATCTTCGTCTCATTGTTTGTGATTCCGCAACATCTTGTTTCGCTACCATACGATTAAGATTGTTGTGAGGTCATTGATAACTCTAGGCTGTTCTTCGGGAATATAAGACCGGATTATCAATTGGTTCATGTTCACCTTGATTATTATAAAAAGACGGAACAAAACCTTTTAGGGTTTATCTGTGGGAGACAGATTGATCCTTTGATAGACTTGTCTGTGTGAGACACATTTGTTTATTGTTAAGTCTTCGACTTTGGGTCGTAGCAACTCTTAGTTGTGGGTGAGATCATCTAAGGGAATCAAGTGCGCAGTATCCTGCTGGGATCAGAGGCATAGGGAGTACAACTGTACCTTGGATCAGTGGGAGACTGATTGGGTTCAACTACAGTCCAGTCCGAAGTTAGCTTGGAGTAGGCTAGTGTCTGTAGCGGCTTAATACAGAGTGTTTTCAATCATGGACTAGGTCCCGGGGTTTTTCTGCATTTGCGGTTTCCTCGTTAACAAAATTTCTGGTGTCTGTGTTATTTTAATTTCCACATTATATTGTTTTATCTTTATAATTGAAATAATACAGGTTGTGCGTTTAGATCATCAATTAGAATAATCCAACCTTTGGTTGTTGATTGTCATTGATTGATCCTTGGATATTGGTCTTTGATACCATCCAAGTTATTCCTTGTATTTGATTAGAACTCGCAGGTTTTGCTTAAGTAAATCAAATCAAGAAGAGAGATATAAACTCGTTGATATACTTTTAATTGATTGAGTCTTGTAGATTCTCTAAAAAGTATATTCGAGTTTGTCCATACATATTTCTAAGCGAAATATTGGGTGGTGTTGTTAGACCCCCGCTTTTTTAATTGGTATCAGAGCAGACAAACATGTTTAAGACCTTACAAGTCTATGTTTGTAGCGATCTGACTCCATGGACAAGAGTACTATCTCTGATAAACGCGTCGCCAGAAATAAAAGTTATATCTCGTCAAATTCTGTTAAAGAGAAAGTTTCTTCAATCTCGAATATAGACGAACCTTGTGTTCTGATGAGATAGACTAACATCGACATGTGCGATCCCGATTACCCTTCAAAAGAGAGCTTCTCTGGCAATGAACGAGATTCAGCTGAAGAGAGTGAATTGATTATAAATCTTGTTAGAATTCAAGATGGTAGATTTAATCGGTTGAAGCACCATGTTAATACTCTTCTTGGTATAGTAAGTGATTGCAAATCCAAAGGTAATGCTGAATATCATTCTTCATGCACGACTCTTGAGGCTAGTCTCAAAAAGTATGCCTTGGAAATTCAACATTGCTTGAGTAAGCTCTCTATTCAAGGATACTCAAAGCAATCCAATATGCCAAGTACTTCTGACACAACTAAAGTTGCTTTATGCTCAGAAGTAAAAACGGAATCCCCTTCTGGTAAAACGGATGTGCCTGAAGTCTCTATCACTCAAGGATGTTGCACATCAAATGGAGTGAAGAAATCTTCTAACAAGGATATTAAGGCTGTACTATCTAATCATTCGGATGATCAAAAAGTATGTCTTGTCTGTGAGACAAAGAGTTCTGTTAAGCGAAAGGGAACCTCTAGGATGAAGAAAAACTCCTTTGTCCAACTTCAACACACCTTAGACTTAATTCTTAAGGGTGTAACTAACGTTCATATGACTAAACCAATTGGTTTTCGTACCTACCCTATGTATATTACCGGGAAAGTCAGTTCAACAAGTTCCTCGAACACTCAAGAACAAAACAGACGTCTTAATAAACATATCGAGTTATGGTCTCTAGAAATAACTCTGCCCCTGGTAAGAAAGGAAGTTCAGAAGAAAGAAAAAAAATTGATGAAGTGAGAGATAATCTGAAAGAGAGAATTAGAGGGTATAAAGAATTCATCAACAGGTTGTCTTCCTCCTCAAACCAAAATTCTTCTGGTAAGAACTCAAACTATGTCTCGTATTTTGACGACAGTAAGTTTTATGATAATTTCTCACGTAAAAAGGAATCCCTCTCTAGATTCAGGAGGAAAAAGAGACTTGATCATAAACACACATATTTCAATGAGCTTAAAGCTCATACTTGTGCTAATTAATCACAAGGGGTAAATAACTTACTCATAAAAATCCTGTTGAGTAAGATGTATCATTTTTAGGTATACCTTAAGCATACTACTTCTGATTAGTGAAGATATCTTCTTATTGTCCATAGAAAAACTACTGGTCTGCAGGAATGATTGCTTAAAGTATTATTTATTTTTGTGTTTTTTTAAAAAAATAAAACTTTTGTTTGAGTTTTTCCGTGGGTCAAGTTTTTTTTTGCACGGATACCCGTTCCGGAACGAAACAACTGTTTGTAAACCCTAAAAGTCTTCCTTCCCTAAGAAACCCTTAAATATCCGACCTATTGAGTTTCAAAAGTCACGTTCGAATACTCTAGGTTGGTTTTTTGGTTTTTTTAGAATGTCGTCTTCTTCCTAGTCTTGCTATGGTGGTTATGCAAGGGGATTCCTTGACAAAGGTTTTGTTATTGAGTCCAAGAAGAAAAGAACCCTTGTAGATGAAGATCATCTTAACTATTCATGTTATTTTTCCTACGTTCATGAGGATGCTGAAAAGGATGATATGATTTCTGCTGAAGTTGTTCATGACTTTCTTAAGTTCTTCGGGGAAGCAAAATAAGAGCTCATTGTTACGCTGAAAAATCTTGATGCATTGAAAACGGAGTTGGAAAAGGTTACTGCTGACCTTGGTCTCATAAAGTCTTACATCAATGATCTTCACAAAGAGAATCACCTCTCTAATGCTGCAATGAATGTTGTTGTTCACAAGCTCAAAGACCCGTTGTTTCACGAGGATTTTGAACCGTCCATATGATCTTAGTTCGTGTTCGGAATAGCACTGGAGTCTATTTTCCTTTAGCTTGTGTTATTTATGTTATACAATATGTCTTCTTTTTGATTTAGTTGGAAGAATAACTAGTGCTGGAATAACAATGATTGTGACTACACATAGCTATTATCTTTCATCTTCTTGTTCTTTTTTTTAGGTTTAAATTCTAAAACTTTTTGGAAGATGATGTTTTTGCAGTATTAATCTTTATGATTTGTTATATTGCAATTTGTTACGGGATATTGGGTTTTACGACCGTGAGCTATGTTTGTCCCATACTTTGTCAAAAGTAAAGTCGTTCGTGATCGGTATTCACGTATTGATAAAAGAATGAATGGACTTTTGACAAATACAAAAGTTAAGCCTATATAGTCAAATAATTGATGGAAAATAGGTTAAAATCTTTTGTTTTCAAGGATTATGTCTATTAAATATCGTTATGCAAATGATGATGGAAAATAGTGATGGAAAATAGTGATGGAAAATAGAATGAATCCTTGTGTATTCCGCAGTATTGATAATCCCTGATCCATATTTTATGTATTACTGTGAGGCTCCGTAATATATCTTGTGTTGAGCACTATACAACCAAGTTGATTTTTTTAGCTTAGTTGTTGTTCCGTGAGATATATTATGTCGAGCATATTGAACTAAATTAATCATCTTGTTTGGTTATTTAGTTTTTGCTCCGTAAGTTTTCTTATGTCGAGCAAAATAAATGACTATTAAATTGATTACTTTTGTGATTAGTTTGGTTGTGTATTCTGATTAGATTAATTATGGGTTATCTTGTAATTAATCTAGTTGAATATTTTCGTGTCTCCATAAGTTCTCTTATGTTGAGCATAATCAATTGAATTTATCATTTTTTGTGTTTAATTTGATTGCATATTCCGATTAAATTAATCATGGGTTTACTTGTGATTAATTTGATTGAGTTTTTGGATATAGGAAATCATTCTCATGGTTTTTTGTGTCCAATAAAAATCCTTCTTTTCTTTCGAAATTAAGGTCGCTCTTGTTGTTCCTTCGGTAATGACATCAAATGGGGGAGAGTTATTTTGAACTTGTGCTTAATGGTCATATCTTGGGGGGTGCGGCTGTGGAATTTTAGAGGGGTTATCTTGTATCTTTAAACTCCTTGATGAATGCATTTAGCTTCGGCTTCATGATTGCATCTAAATTAGTTGGTATGTATTTTTTCCTTTTGTCATGAACTGTTTCTCTCGGAAATTTCATTATGATCCCATTCTTGTACCTTTGCCAATATTATTGACAAAAAGGGGGAGAATTAATATGTAGTTTACACTACGAATACATATGGTTTTCAGATCATTGTGTAAGGGGGAGTGGTTTCCATGTGAGATGGAGTATTGACTAAGGGGAAGTGATACATATCACCATAGTATTATTGTTGAAGTTATGATACAATTGAACTTTGACGTTGTGTTATAATACTATGACACTGTATAACAATGATCGAGAACTATGTTTTCTCATTGTTATAACTACGGATCTTCAACAGCGGTGATGCTAAACTTACAACCTTTGGGATCATTGGAGTAATTGGAAGTGACTAAGATTTCAAGGAATGTTGAAGATTAGACATGTGGAATAGGAGCTACTAAAGTTTCTTTACCTTTTTTGTATTCCATATGTATTGATAGTTTTGTCAGTCAAATTGACAAAGAGGGAGATTTTTAGAGCATTGCTCGGTCGAACTCGCATGCGTTGCTATCTCAAGCATGTTTGTCAATGTTAGTGATCAAAACTATAAGTCTTGATTTCTAGTCTATTATATCTAAGTTTCGGACTAGGATAGAAAGTGTAGTTGAGCTCAAGGACTTCATGGTGATTCATCATACAAGTAGAAGAACTACTCAAGGAACCGGTGGAACTTCTCGACAAAAAGGTATGTAAAGACTTGAACTTATTATCACTCAAAAGTATATCTAATCTATCTCCTATCATTGAGACAAGAAGTCGTATGCTATTGTTGATGGTGGATTTTCAGCAAAGGGTAAAACCGTAAAATCATGAGGCATGTTTTTTACACGGCTTTCAGGCATGCAACGATTCATATTTTACGAAGCCTTGATGAATATGTTGTCAAAAATCCCCACTGGCTGAGCGATTCGACTCCAAGCATTTCATCATGACCTCTATGCAGATTAACAGTTCCAAGACTGCAGGAGAGAGACCCACCTCCACATAGAAGAACGATTTGGGCGGTTTTCCGTAGATTGAGAGCAAGAACGCCTTCAGGATGTCGGTGACACTCACTGTTCCCTGACTATGTGGAGAGATCGCGTATAGATTCAGGCGGTTCTCCATAGATTGAGAGCACTAACACCTTCAGGTCGTAAACAACAACGTGACTCTCTGACTATGCACCACTCAGAATGGATGTGACGCTTTAACTGGATAATATATTTTTTGTAATAGATTAATTCTACCGTGACATTCATCATAGAATGACAATAAACTACTACATTATCTCATTATTCCGATTTCATGATCGAATCCACAGCTGATCTCATGAAATGGTGATAGATAATCTTAATTACTCTGATTCTATGGTCGAATCCACGATCCCATAGGATGGTAATACGTGTTTTATTATTCTGGATTCATAGCCGAATCCACAGCTGATCCTATGAATTAATAATAAATAACTATTCATTTTTATTACTCAGTTTCATGAATTATTCTCCACTGAATTTCATAAATTAGTAATAAATACTCAACAACCGGGTATCTGGACCATCACTGAGTAAGCCCCATAAAAATAGTGCAAGTGCACTCGACAATGATGCACGACTGAGCACCCGGATGCACAAACGAGCATCAAAAAACATGAAAAGATGAGGAATCCTACGCAAAACTGGAGAAAAACAACAAATAATAATAAAACAATAAGGGGCGCCCAGGGGCCGGGCCTACCGGCCGGCCGGCCATGCCCTAGCCGTGGATGGTCCCATGCCTCCTTTATTATTTTGCCCTATTTTGTTATTTTCATGAACTCATGAAAACTCCTTGATTTTAGCAACTTTCCTTGTTTTTGTGCAAAACTCATGAATTTCCCATAACTTCATGGATTCATGAAATAATATCATAAAACAGGGAAAGGTGTGCGGGACCGGGCAACCTAGCCGGCTGGCCATGCCTTAGCCGTGGCCGGTCCCACACCTCACAATCACTAGCCTTTTATAATTATTACTCCCCAAATTCATTTCCGTTTCAACAAAACTCATGGATCCTCCATATATCCTAGTTTCACGAAAATAATAATATAAAATGAGGGAAAGGTGTGCGGGACCGGGCAACATAGCCGGCCGGCCATACCCTAGCCGTGGCCGTGGCCGGTCCCACACCTTGCAATCCATAATATTTCATAATTATTATTTTCCTCAATTCATGAAACTCCTGGGTTTGAGCAAAAATCATGATTTTGTCATAACTTCTCAAATTTTGCTCGAATCATGGAAAACCAAAATCCAACATAGTCATACTACCGGTTAGCCTCCCAAGGAAATTTTACATATTAAAATAAACTTATTTTAATATTTACAAAATATTGATGAATTGAGCATACATGCTCATTCCAACAAAAATCAAGAATTTCAGTCAAGATGAAACTCTTCTGAAAATTCACAACGTTGCTCGAACTCACATCAAGAAATACTGAAACTCTCAGTATGGAGACACAGACACCACGGAAATGTGTGCATGCCTTCATGACCGACCATGGTCATCCCTAGGGCTTGCACAAATCCGGTCCCACACGTTTTCATAATTCTGACCTAATTTGCCCAATTGCTCGTATTGGGCCCAAACTTTCTTCAAACAACCTGGGGATTGCTCATGCGGCCAAAAACTAGTCACGTGCTCACCAAGAGTCGGTCCCATGCTCTCTTGGTCGGTCCCCACCTTTCATATCTAAGTTTTATCACCTAATGTTGAACCCAGCAATATTTCAGTAAATGATGAAACCGACATTTAATCATCATTCTTTCACCAACTCTCGAACTGAAAACCCTGGTGCATGCTCATTGGAGCACTTGGCACCACATGGACGCCCATCATCCCATGTGGTCGGTCCTTATATCACTCATGCCTATTTTCAGCGATCCATCAACTATGATCTGAAATTAGGGTTTCGAATAAAATGTTCTATGAATCATCACTCTGAGCAAGATTCATGAACTAATGAATTTATATTGATTCAGCAACCAACATCTGAATTAATCAGATAATATTTGGTAATTTACCAATATTTTAATATTTTATTGGGTCACGTCACCAATAAATATTTCGTCGAATTGAGCAATACTTGCTCAGTTGCTCAAATATTGATCCATTTATCCATATTTAGTAATTTATCAGTAATTTGTCGAATTGAGCAATACTTGCTCAGTTGCTCGTCAAATTATCAACATATTTTTCGAATTGAGCAATACTTGCTCAGTTGCACGTCAAATTTTAAATATTCAATAATTCGCCAAAATTGAGCAATACTTGCTCAGTCCTCAAATACTAGTCAATAATTCGTCATTGAATCAACAATATTGACATCATTTCAGAGAACTACATGTTCGGTCCATGAATCGCTGAGCATTCATTACTCATGTACGATTCAACAAAACCTAGACTCACTGTCTAATCAGTCAACAACTGACTCACCAATACACGTTTGTCATGCAGACTCCACGATTCGGGAGACATCAATCACGTCAAATTTGGGGATATCAAATAGGGTTTTGTTCTGGCGGCCTACAGCACGTGGATTCATCCACAACGAGAAATGTGAGTAAGTCGTGTCAACGGTTGAAGGAGTTACCAAAGTAGTGGGTGAATGATCAACCAAGTCTTCGCACAATCAGGAACTGGTTTCACCACGATCTCCCACTTTCCCACTCTTTCACTCAAGAAACCGTCATATTTACAGGGATCAAGGTGTTCACAACTATGACAATATAAATAAGTCTCTGAATCCATGATTGAAAAACAACAGACGACGAATGATCACCAGCTATCAGCAACTGTCTACACAGAATTTCTCGAGTAACTACTCTCAAGAATTCATCAATCCATCAGAACTTATTCTAACTCATCAGTTCACCAAAATTGCAGAAACCATCAACACACTCACAATCCTTGATCATCATTGATCCCACGCAATTCTCAGCTTCCCTCCTACAGATCAACCCATTTCCCTCTTTGCGACCGAATTGACTCTGGAACGGCCATTATCTTGGTTTAGGACGGAGTCATACAGATTGATTTCCCGATCTAAGCACTCCCTTTGCATCAATGCATCTGTATGAGGATTAACATTTGTCCCGGCTGAGGAGTCTCGACAGCACGTTCGTCTCTTCACTTCTCAAAAAACTGGCGACTCGTTTTCCCCATCTACAGATTGGCGACCACAGTGGGAGATTAATCTCTCGGTTGCAATCTCTCATTTTCACAAAATGGTTGATGTTAGGTCAGGTTCAATTACAAATCCTAACCCGAACAACGCTAGCATTAACAACAACGGTGGTACTCTAGAAACCACTCCTGCTTCCAACATCGGTGCTGTTGATACTACTCCTCCTCACACCAACATCGAAAATCATCCTCTCCTTGGCCGACATCCCGAGGAACTTAGAGAGAATCCGCCTACCATAGATAATCTCATGAAGGCGCAAGAGACTCTTGCCAAATATCAAACTGACATGGATGCAACACAGAAGGATCTATGCAATTATCTCGAAACTCTCACTGACAAGATGTTAGAAAAAACTCAGGAGAAGGGAAAAGGCCAAGAAGCAGCTTCAACCGTCGATCCAGAAGTTGTCCCAGTCCATGTAGTCGACGATGAAGTCCACAAATCTGCGGATAAACCGACATCAAAGGATCCCGCCGATTTCATCACTCATGAAGATATGGAATGCTTCATGAAGGACCGTAGGAAAGGAACTACGCCAACTGTCCACCGTCATCAACCTCCGTACCATGATGCTACACAAAAGATCCCTCTCCCAAAAGGCTACACTTCTCCAACATTCATGTTGTACAACGGAACGGGGAACGCTCGAGAACATGTCTCTCGGTTCCTAGAAGCGCTAGATGAACATGAGCACAACCATGTCGTGAGCCAAGCGTACACATGGTACAATAACATTGCACCAAGAAGAATCGCAAGTTGGGGATAAATGGTCAATGCCTTCTACAAGAAATACTTCTTCGTCTCAGAGAAGATTACTCTTTCTGATTAGGAAGGATGACTCAGAAGAACACTGAACACCCGAACGAATGTGTGAACAGGTTCAGGGCTCAATCCTTGGATTGCCATGATTTGAATGTCACCGAAAAACAACTGGTGGACTTGTGCATCAATGGGATGATACCTGTCTACAGAGCCTTTCCGGAGAATCTGCGATTCCAAACTTTTTCAGAACTTCATGAAGCAAGCAAGCGGTCAGCAACTACGGCACATGCTTTACTGGAAAGAGAAAGACCTTGACTGAGAACCTCGTGGTACTCAGCGTCTCTTCAACAAAAAATACAGCCTCCAACCTTCCATGAATATTGTTGCTGAAGGAATCTAAAGGAAAACCGAAGCACCACACCAAAAGTATACTTCTCCAATCTCTCAGGATCCTTCGGAAGCGCAAAGAAAAGGATGACCAATTCTGAAATGCACAAACCTCAACCCTGCATCAATAAACGAGGAAATGATCAGACAGATTCAAACTCCCCTCTTCTCATTGAAGAAGTGATCGAGTTACTGGAAGTCTGGATTCAAGATGGTGCAACACAATTGACATTCATCAAGAGACAACCAACTGAAGAAGAAGTGAATATTCCCAGGTACTGCTGTCTTCATAAGTTCACCAATCATCCAACAGGTGACTGCAATATTTTCAAAGAGAAGGTTGATTTATAATAGCTTCAACTGGGGACTGAAGGAGTACACAAGAATTATTCCCAGTCAGAACCTTTACACTCTCTGAACAACCAGTCAAATAAATAGTTCAATCGATCGAGCATATCTGTGAACTGCTCTATTTGTCTAAGTCATAAAGGAAATACATGTTCACAGCACCGAATCACATTGTGTCAGACGTCTGTCTATCCCAGAAATACTCCCTGAACCTTCATCCACAAACAAGGAGATGCACGACTGGGGACTGCTTATCAGTCCATCTCATAGGAAATGAATTCGAAAGAATGTTGATATATGCTAACACCATCATCAACATCATTCCACTGCATCACTCGACAAGAAGCTACTTGTCGTTCCGTCATTAGAGCACTTGGAGAAATTTCGAAATTTGACGAGGTTGAAGCAAGAACCTGGAAAAAATGCATAGACATTCATCAAGAGGTTCCGCACTCAGGAAAGTCTCATTCCTTCCATGTTTATGTCATTTATTTCCTCACATGGATCTGGTACCAAATGCAATGCCTGACTCTCCTAAAATCCACTTTACATCAGATAGACTATTTACAGAAAGATTTCTTGTGGAATAAAGATACATCAAATGGCAGGGGGTGTGTGGTGTTATAAAAGCCTGGTCAATCATATGCAAACCCAAATCTCAAGGTGGTCTTGGTATTGAAACCCACACCAGTTCAACATCGCTCTTTTAACTAAATTGGTAGGCTTCCTAATTTTGAAACTTAAAAATATGGTCCACTCCCGCTACCAAATTTACGTGACCTCTAGTGACCATTTGATTCCTCTAATGATTTTCTACTGAAGAGAGAGATGAGAGCTCACTTGGATACCAAAATTAGAAGTCAAAAATAAAAAAAAATTACTTCAGAGGAAGTTAAAAAAGTTTCTTTCTAAATGTTGTTCTGAAATTTCATAAGCAAATTAATTTCTTATTTTTGATTTCTGAAAGTCGAAATGTATTTCTGGATGTTTATCCACACAAAAAATAAAGGCACGGAGGAGGAAGAATACAAAAAATTGCATCTTTCCGGAAAAATGAATGGTTTTATACTCGGATCATGTCAGCATCTCCTTATTTCCACTTTTTTGGGCATGTTTTGTTTTCTTTCCAAGTGAAAGAAAACAATGTTTTTGTATGTCACTATGTTTTAATAATTCAGTTGTCAATTAATAGATAGATATATGGAACAGCTTGAGAATTAAGAAAGCAAGTAATGAATTAAGAAAAATCATGATATTTTTTTTTGTACAGACATAGTAGCTTGATGGAACAAAATCTCTCTCCTCTCTAAACAGACGATTTCCGGTAGGGAGGAAAAAAAAATTCCGACAACCTTAAATGCTCAGATCTTCTTATATCTGGGCAGTAGAAAACCCAATCTTCAATTATCTTCTTCGATTTAATCTTCTAGAGTAAGAACATAGATAGTAAACCTGATTCGATATCTCAACCTTCACCTTCAACAACAAAACCCTAAAACAACTGCCATGGATTTAGAAATCATCATCGGCTAAATCCTCGATTCACCGTCCTTCTAACTCAATTGGTTTACTTGACTGAGAGTTACTGTGAATCCCCACTTTTTTCCTGTGATTTTAACCTAATATTGGTGCTGCTAGATGAGATGGATTTTCACCTGAGTTTTAGCGGTTCCGGTCTTTTTCAACAACATATATGACCTGGTTCCTAGATGCAATAGCCTCTTCGATGTTCAAATATGAGGTAATTTTTAGATTGATTACTCCTCAATCTCATCATCAAACACACAGAAGGAACACTTTGGCTATTATCTGCCTTTTATTTCAATTTATGGTGATTGGTATTCTTAATTCTTATTGTTTTCCCAGAGTCTATTGATTTTTAATTTATGGATTTTTTAACCCTGTGAGACTTTTTGATTTCTATACCTATCTCATAGAATGACCCTAATTTACCTTCTTAATTCTATTAAACTTTGATTTGTTAGGCCTCTCTTGCTCATTTCATTGTTTGTGGTTTGTAAAACCTTGTTTCTTTCGGGTTTGTTGTCTGCTTTCCTGCATAGCCTTTCCTTGGCTTGTGATGTTTCTTTGTTACCTTGGTTTCTTCTGTGATCCTATTTTGAATGTTGAAAGGAAATTGTTTCAATCCACCAGAGTAGTTTCAGTTTAAATATTGCTTTAGTTTTCATTGGTGGTGCTGTCTTTGTTAGTTTCATCTCCTTGCGTTGTGTCCTTTGTATTGTTTTGCAAAGTTCAGTGTGATTTTTTTTTCAAAAGTTGTTTGCGGTGGTTTTTTGATTTTGTATTTTAGTTTTTTCCTAGGTACTGGTCTTCTCTTGTAGTTTGTTTTCGGTATCGATTGAGTCCTTTTGGAGGTCTTTCATGATTTGGGTTTTTTTAATTTTAGTCTCTGGAAAACAGTATTGAGCTTTAACCAGTGTGCCCTCAAAATAGCATCACTGTTTTCTTTCCCAACATACTTTCACTTATGCACCAACACTCAGATTTTAGCCAAATTTTTTTCAGTTCCCTCACTCATCTAGATTGACAGTATTCATATTCAGCGTTATAATTAACCTCATATAAGCATTAATGCATTATTGATGGAACCTATGGCAACCCATTTTCTCACTTTGGTCCTCTTTAAGATTTCCAGTCTATCTGTAAGTCTTGACCAAGGTGACATATCTTTCCTTGCAATCATCATATTTAGCACCTCGACATGTCGAAATCTTTGAGTATTGACATCCTGGGATTGGATCACAGCTTCAGCTTCATTCTATTTTACATCAGCAAGCATAAAACTTAATTGATTACAAGTCGGCCGGTGAACTCTACAAACTGTTTCTCAATTTAGTTAATTTTATTTTTCAAGCAAGGTTTGCTCTTTTATTTACCTTAGTTTATCTCAGTGTAGTCTTTAATCTCTCTTGTTTTCTCAGTTTAAGCTTTTTCATTTGTAGTTACAATATTATCTTTAGTAGTGGTAGTGTTTATTAGCTTCTTCCGTCGAGGGAAAAGATTGGATTCTATTTCAAAAATTCTCTAAAGATGCAGTTTCAAGTAATGGACAAAGCCTTTATTCAAGAAGGTATGCAGAAATCGACTGAGCAGTACTCCGCATCATCTAGAGACAAAAGACTAACTAGCATCTCGGATCAATTGCAACAAACCAAATGACCACCAACCAAGTTCTTATGGATACAGTTATATCTATCAAAAATACAGCTTTTCTTGTAGAAAGCATTCATCGAAGCCCTGCGTAGCCTTGACAACTTCATCCTCACCTATTCCAACTACCACTGCTGCATTTCGGATCCGGAGAATGCTACTCGTATTTCGCATCAATATCATGTTACTGTAATTTCTTGGCATATCGGTCTAACTGTATTTGATCCTACGGGTATCATATGCAATCTTGTAATAACCCTTTAGTAGGTTAATAAAATTTCATGCTTCAAAAAAAAAAAGCTCGAGAATTGTCTTTATATATATTTATGTGATCGACAATGGGCTTTTAAAGTTTTCTTATTGGTCATGTTGATTCATGTACACATAAGAAATCTAGATGTGGATGAATGTAACAACTAGCTAACTAGTAATTTAGAGGAAGAAGCAAACATATATGATATGAGACTGAAAGGTTAACGTGTGATCTAGGGTGCTTGATGTTAACATTACTAATTATGAACATATTATGTCCATGCCATTTCCCTCCAATAACAGAAATCCTGAATATGACATGAATTTTGCATACTGCTATAAATCTCTAATTGTTTCCGGTGGCGGAGCTGGAAAATAAAGCTTAGGGTGGCTTGAATACTAATAGGATTGGTGGGGGTGGCTTAAGCCTATGTTTAGGCATGAGTCTTTTAGCCAACTTAAAAGTACCGTAAAATTTTGAGTTTTCTGGACTTTGGGTTGGCTTAAGCCAGCCCAAGTCAATACGTAGTTCCGCCTCCGATTGCTGTTGATACATACATTAGTAATGGAAGAAGAGCAAGTTTGTGAAGTTCAATGAAACTTCAAAATATTTCTAACAGTCTCTTTTGTGTGTATGAAACCTCATTCCCCAGCTTATCGACACCTAGACAACAACATCACCCTTTTTTTCCCACAAACAAACAATCATTCTGAACAAACCACTCCAAAATCCGTATAATTCTTCGAAAGTTTGATTGGTAAACGGGCCATCACAAAAGTTTTAATTTGTGAATAAGCGGGGTTATTTTTAGTTTTGTGGGCGGTTAAGTGATGAGCATTTAGAATTGAGTCCGTACATGTAACTGGGCACATCTTTTTGTAAGTGGGTGTTTGGTCAGGCACGTATGTTAATGATTCGATAGAGCCCTACATCTCGGGGAAGGAATCTTATTCCTTATCGAAATTATTCCAAGGAGGAATTTGGAATACGCTTTTAAAAATGGACTTATGAGGAGATCCAGGTCTGGACGGATTCCATCCTGGTTTCGTCAAAGTCAATTAGGACATTTTTGATATTATTGTGTCAATTCAGGATTTTTTCTAAATAAGATCCTTGCCTATGTAATTTAACACCACCGTGTTAACCTTTATATCTAAAATTTGTACTCCACAAACTCCCTCGAATTTTAGACCCATTAACCTGAGCAACACGATTTACAAGCTTATCTCATAAATTTTTATAAATCCACCATTAAATATATTGATATCCTAAATCAATCTGTGTTTCCCCCAGACAGACAAGTCATTGATAATATAATTTTTTTGTCATGAAATCCTCCATTCCGATTTAGACTAAAGCAAGAAAGGTTTATGTGTCTCGACACAACCGATAATTTCAGTTATGGAGCTTACAATTGGATTGTTCCTTTAGTTACTAATAACAGCCGCTTGGAGAAAATTTTCTTCCCCATCTTTTTGGGCCTCAAGACATTGAATTTTAGGCATTGCTCAATAAATCTCTAATTGTTTGAAACGGGAAGAGTTCTGATCTAGTGTTGGTGGCACATACATTAGTATCGGTAAGAGAAAGTTTATGAATATCAAGTTCAATGAAACTTCAAAAGATTGCTAACAGTGTCATTCGTGTTTAAGAGACCCAAGCTTATCGGTACTTAGACAATAACAACACTTTTTTTCTTTCTTACAAACAAACGATCATTCAAAACAAACCGGTCTGAAAACCGCAAAAAACTAGATTTCTCTAAAAAGGAATGGTGAACAATCCACCAAAAAGTGTTTTAGTTCGTGAGTGGGCCATTTTTTTGTGGTTTTATGGATGGTTGAGAGATTGGCATATGGAATCGAATTGGTGGATTTATCCGCTTTTTTGTGAATGGGTGTCCGGCCAGGCACGTATGTTAATGATTTAGTAGAACCCTGCATCTCGGAGGTAGGAAACTTACCCCGGCCGAAATCTCTTCCAAGTAGTAAATTTGGAATAAGTTTTCAAAAATTAACTCATGGAGAGATCCGGGTCTGGACGACTTCCATCCTGGTTTCTTCAAAACCAATTGAAACATTTTTTACCATGATATTGTTGTGTCTATTCAGAGTTTTTTCTAAACCACCTTGTTGACCTTTATATATAAAACTTGTACTCCTCAAACTCCTTCGAGTTTTCGGCCCATTAGCCTGAATAATACGATTTACTAGCTTATCTCAAAAAAATCTTGCAAATCCATAATTAAATAGATTGACATCTCCAAATCAATCTGTGTTTCTCCCTAACAGACCGATCACTGATAATATAGTTATTTCCCATGAAATCCTCCACTCTATGAAGTTTTCTAAAAAAAGAAAGGTTTCTTAATTAGCCATAAAATTTGATCTTTTTGAAGCCTTTGATTGTGTTGAATGGCCATTTATACAAATTTCTTTTATATCCTCCTAAATGGGTCACCTGGACCCAATACTTCTAGATGGATTAGACAAGGAAACCCCCTTTACCCATACTTAACCCGAATCTCTGTGGAATTTTTTTCCAAACTCCTGAACAAAGCTATATCCGAGAAAAATATTTCTCAGATAAAAATTAATAATCATGGGTGCAACTGTCTCTCACCTCTTTTTCGCGGAGATAGTTTTCTTTTCACTCACGCTGATATGGCAAATATTCTTTCTAAATTTTGGAAAGCACTAGGCGAACAATATATAAAATATGGAATCTACTGCAGGCCCCGAAGTCACTGTGAGCATGATAAAATAATAACATTTTTGTAGAGGTCCCGTATATGAAAAAAAATGATATATATCTTGGCACACCCCTGTTTGTATACAGAAATCAAATACTACCCCACTCGGAAAGGTTGGAAATAAAACATCTCTTCCAAATGTGGGCGAACGGTACTTATCCAATCAATCTTCAAGCTTATATTACGTACCAAATACAATGCCAGACTCTCCTAAAATCCACTTTAGATCAGGTAGACTGTCTACAGAAAGATTTGTTGTAGAATAAAGATACATCAAATGGCAAAGGGTGGGGGTGTTATAAAAGCCTGGTCAATCATATGCAAACCCAAATCTCAAGGTGGTCTTGGTATTGAAACCCACACCAGTTCAACATCGCTCTTTTAACTAAATTGGTAGGCTTCCTAATTTCGAAACTTAAACAACTATTAGCGTAACTCTCAAAAACAAAGAATTTCCAAACTCATATCTTTTTAATTCATCGAGAACATCCATCCTTCCTTGAATCTGGACGAGTGTCCAAAAGGGTTTTTCCCTCATTAAGTATAATTATATTTAGTAGATAAGGGATGGAGCCTCCATACGAATTTGATAAAATGAGTGGATTCCCAACTCAACTTCCCTCCCAAAGCTAACAGATAAGGAAAACCCACTTCGTATTTTAGTCAATGAGAAGATTTACCTGAAGGAAATTGGGATAACTCTAAGCTTGATAAGTTGTATACCCCAAAAATAAAAGAAAAAAAATCTTATCCATATCACAACAAATAGATGACTCTAATACAATTAAATAGAAACACCATTCTTATGGGTCTTTCTCGGTGAAACATGTTTACAATTTCCTAGTAAACCAATCTCCCAATAAAAACATAAATTTCCCATGGTAAAAGATTTGGAAAATCCCATTTATTCTTAAGATTAGATTGTTTTTAATGGATTTAGTGCAAAAGGAACTTCTAACTTCAAGTCAGCTTGCCTCAAATGTGACATCAATTTTTCCAGTTTTCCCTATGTATAACTCTCAAACTCCAGAAACTAAGTACCATGTCTCTAGAGAGTGCCCATTTTCCAGAACAATTTTTTTCCTTTCTCCTTAGATTCCGTGAATGCGGATTTTTCTACTATCTTCATTAATGAGCGGGTAATTGGATATCTTCTTCTGAGTATATACCTTTCACTACCAAAATAACATTTATAACGTGGTGAAGGAATCTATGAATTATAATAAGAAGTTTATTAAAACAGACTCAAAGATTACAATAAAAGAAGAAGCTATTATATAGCTTTACTACAAATAGAGAAATACAGCTAGAATGAGTTGGAGATGTGTTGTCAATAACTAATGAAAAGTTAACACGTGGACAGTACAGTCTAGTCACCATATCACACAATCATAGTTGTTCTAACATTCCCCCTCAAACTGAGCAATCAAGTTGCCTGTAAAATTGCAACTATCAACTATATATCAAGTAGCGCATGAAAAGTCTTATCATACCCAACCATTTATATCCAAGCAGCATAGTTGCTCTAATAAGCTGTAACCAGCAGAAGTATAACAAGTAGCTTCCTTATGCACAGAATGATATAACACTATTTTTTTCCCACACTAGCAGCAGAATCAAACTCTTGAAGAAGCTTCAAAGGATGACCTGAACCAATCTATAAACCATAGAACACAGAAGAAATCTGCAAATTCTGAAGACATTTCCCCCCGTAAACTGAGCACTTAGTGCAAAGTTTTCCAAATGTGAATTGAAAATAGAACCATGTGACTGAAGCCTTGTACAAAAGTTTATGCGGCATCATCTTAGACACACTAGAACAAGCAAACTTGATGCAATTGATGCAAAGCTGAGCTTGCAGCTGAACTATGAAAAATCCAAGGTTTTAATAACTTTCCAAACTGATCCTGTGGCTAATGATAGAAAATTGATGCAGCATCAACATCTTGAACACAATATAATATCTACACCTAATACTCCTAAAGAAACCAATATGTGGAGACATTCCCCCTCAAACTGATCACGCCAATGGTGTATCAGGTTGCCTTCAATAAGTACTGCTCATGGAAAGTCTTCTCATACGCAACCAGCTTAGGTTCCCAACACAATTTCTCTAACAAATACTAGTTCACACATCTGAGACTGACAAGAAAAATACCAGCAATGTCTGTAAATTCAGCAGCTGCAACACTTGCGGGCTACACGTTGTGTTTCTAATAATGAAGTACTGAGCTGTGTAGAATAAGTACTGAAAACTCTACAACTGGATGGTAAAGAAAAGAAACAAAGTGCACTATAGACACCCAGCAGCAACACCCAAAAAGGCAAAGAAACTAGTCTCTTGCAAAGGCTTGACAAGACCATGAAATCTAAATATATGATGTCGAATACGCCATCATTGTCATGGAGTAAACACCAGCACCAGTCTTGACAAGAAACATGAACAAAAACCAACACCATTCGAGAAGTATAACACTATTCTAGCAACATCAGATCTGAAGCATCTCACACAACATAATATGGGCAATAATCACACACATATATAGCATTGGCTAACTATCATATCCATACAAGAGTTCACACACATGAGCAGAAAAATTCACCAACAGAGTCATTCAATCATCATGTGAGCACTTACTTTTTCACCATAGGGAATGAGATGACAACATTTCAGCATAGATAATGAGATCCATAAAACAGTATATGGTGATAGAACTTATTTCATCTTAATATCGATTCCTCATCAGTGTGATGATAAATCATTGAAATCAATACCGAGTTTTCATCAATGTGATGAAAACTCACAAATGCTCTATAATCTGAAATACTATGTAAATTGATCCCAAAATTGATGTCTATTATCTCTATTGAATGATTCAGAATGTAGTTTAGTGTCAATACAACATCACACATATCAGATTTGGAAAATGAAAAATATGAAAACGGCAAGAGAACTTATATTGAATTATCATCGAGTTTTCATCTAGGTGACGGAAAATCACTGGTTGATCACGAGTCTTCAACAATTTGATGAAAAATCACCGAAATACAAGCATCACACGACGATCTGGACTGAAATATGAAGTAGATTTATCCCAAATTTCGATTTCCACAAAACACCACCATAAACGTTGATATACAGTGTAGATCTTGAATCGTTCCTCTATCCCAAAACCAAAATCGAATGCAACACTTGAAGAAATCGAAACAAGAACTGGCTAATTCAGATCTAAATACTAAAATTAACAAAAACCAAAAAATGAGAACAAAAAAGGTTTGAGACATTCGAAATGCCTCTTCAGGTTGTAGTCCCTTTTCAGGGTGTAATTGTATAGATAGTGTGAGGAAGTCGAAATTCCCCATCAGTTTATTGGTTGCCATCTGAGTTAAGTCAGAATGGAGGTTTTAGGTTGTTGTCCATCTGAACTGAAATCAGAATGGAGATTGTTGTTGTTGTAGGTTGTTGTTGTGGTTGTGGTTATTTACAGCTTTTTGTCGATGTTGTTGTTGTATGTACATATTGTTGTTTTTGATTTTGATTTATGATGTTGAAGATGAACTTGTAGTGATTGCTGTGATGAGTGGTAGCGGAAGATGATGAAGAAAATCCATTAATGGAGGTTTATTCACAGGATCAGAACAGAGAGAAAGTTCCTCTACTGGTATCTGATACCATGAAGGAATCTGTGAATTGTAATAAGAAGTTTATTCAAACAGACTCAAAGATTACAATAGAAGAAGAAGCTAGCATATATCTTCACTACAGATAGAGAAACACAGATGGAATGAGCTGGAGATGTGTTGTCAATAACTGATGAACAGTTAACACGTGGACAGTACAGTCTAGTCACCATAGCACACAGTCATAGTTGCTCTAACACGTGGTTCATCCGAAAACACAAGATGTTGTGATTTTTGAAAAATCTAATCCCAATTCATTCCCATTGACTGAGAAAATTAGAAAGATCCTAGTAGCTACCCATCAATTTCTCAATCTCGTAGTACCAATATCTAACTCCTCGATTTCAATTAAACCTTTTTTTTTTGGCAACTACTAAACAAATTGGATCATATTTACCGATGCCTCTTTCAAAGAAGACCTCTCAATGTAATATGCTTTAATTTTATACTCGGTAGACCAGGAAGCGTTTATGCACATTGCAGCAGATCTTCAAGTAGAATCTATTACTTTGTTGATGGAAAGCAATTGGATATCTAATAATCTGCTATCAAGTGTCATGATAGCTACAAATTTCAAGCATCTAGCGGAGATCGCTAACAACAAACACACGGAATTTCCTTGTAAAACGTATAATATTATCATGAAGGTGGAATCTTTATCGGAAAGTCTTCATCATTTGTAGGTTCATATATTAATAGGAAAAATAACACAAACGCTGACTCGGTGGTAAAAAAACGAGGATACAACATCTCCAACATGTGTGCAAAAATAATTCCTCATGTCCACTACTCTATGTAATGTTTTCAATAAGCAAGTAATTGATAGCCTATTATATTATATTGCTTAACTAATATTATTGAAGATAAAACTAATACTTGAGACAACATAAAAATATGTTTTGTTCTATAAATGAATTTGTTTCTCTCTTTTTAAAATAAAATAAAATAAATGTCTCACTATTTTTCTTTAGAGGGGTATCGAATTACTTCTTACAAGAACTCAATTGGCACTTCGTGTTTCCAGTGGTCGTTTCTTATTCTTACTTGACGATCTTTGGATTCTGATATCACTTCTCAGTTATGGAATATGCTTCCGGCGGCTATTTTTTGGGCAATCTAGAATGAACGAAACTCTAGAGTCTTTACTACAAAGTCAGGAATAACATTGTTATTATTAAAGTGGTTAAGTATAATATTTACCATTGGGCTTTGGCTATTAAAAGTTTTGATGACACTTCTCACAATCAGAGGATGCAGAATTAGAAAGAGTGGTATTTCAAACCCCCTTAGTTTTTATTTCCTAGTAACCCTAGATCTTTCCAGAATTTGTACATTCCATCTTCTGGTGCTTCAACCCTTTATACCTTTTTTTTAATAAATTCTTTTTTACCGCTCAAAAAAGAAAAAAAAACATATGAGTAAATCATGCACCGAAACAATTACAAATTTCTTTAAACTAAACAAAGAAACAACAAAAGATAAAAGAACACAAAAGTTTTAGCAATCACTTTCACCTCTCTATTTCTCTTTCTCTCTCTATTTTTTTAAATAATAAAAATTAAACTATGTGTATTGATTGCATAATCTAACGCTCACCAATTGATAGCTTATAATGTTTCCATGTGCGACAGTACGGGACAGCACATCCCTATATATATATATATATATCTTGTAATTTTATTTGAATAATCCTTTTTTTTGTTGATTTTTTTTAATTGTTGAGTTTCTTACTTGGAATCACAATTTAGGTTTTGTTGTTATAAATATATTGGAAGTTCAGAAGTTATTTATGAGTTATTAGGTTTCGGTTCTTGCCTAATTATGTGTATAGATAAAAACTTACAACAAGAAAAAATGGCATAAATTTATGTTAACTTAAGTCTCGTGTATGTTAAGGATGGCTCTGGTGTTAAAGTTTAAGTCTAGCATTACATTGCTGGATTTGATTTCCTTCTGGACCACACATCGTTCACATTCTTCGTGTAGGTACTAAAAACCAGAAGAAATTTCCTTAGGAAAGATGGAGCTCGCCCTTCTCATGGCACCACCCAATCAGTTGTGCCAAATGTTTATTGTGCAACCAACTTATCACCTTCACCTTTCACATGTTCTCCTTCTTCCCTTGTTTTGATCCATGTGATATTATTTTGACAACCACATTCAAGTGCACATCATCCAAGAAGCCTTTGAAAACTCCTTTATATCCTCCTTCCCAATTTGTCTTGTGCAATGACCATTTCTTCATAGGATAACCCCCCACCCCCCGGTTTCTTTGATGAATTTGTTATCCATCTCGATGTTCTTGTTTTCTTTCTTGTCTCTCTTCTTTCTCCGTAGGTAGAGTGCGCAACCAAGGCCAACTTCCAAATATAATAATATAAGACTGAAGTAAGAATATAAAATTGTATACTATAATAATTAACAAACAAGAAAAAGATTGCGAAAATTTAGGCTCAGACTAACCTAAAAGAGCGATCCAAAGTCCCTAGGCTCATATATTGAGCGTTGAATGTTAGGTCTTGAACTATCGGTTTGAATATTTATAGATCAGACCCGCCCTTAACATACACGAGACCTTGAGCGAACAAATATTTAGCCTATTTTTTGTAATTTTTTATCTATATGCATAAATAAACAAGGAAAAAAAATAACAACTCGTAAAAGAATTCATAATTTCTAATATATTTATTAAAATAAAAACTAAAAATATGATTCCAAGTAAGAAACTCAACAAACGAAAAATCTAGAAAAATAAAGTATTGTTAAAATACAATTACAAGACATATTTAGTATTTAACATTTTGAAATGCAGAAGTATCCCATGAATCACATAT
The DNA here is from genome assembly GCF_003573695.1 of Papaver somniferum. NCBI lineage: Eukaryota > Viridiplantae > Streptophyta > Magnoliopsida > Ranunculales > Papaveraceae > Papaver > Papaver somniferum. The sequence goes on along the minus strand of NC_039359.1, from coordinate 77,143,988 downwards.
ATTATATGTTTTTAAACATATAAAAGTATCACATGAATCACATATGAGAAACAAGAAATTGTAAGAGATTTATATTGTGTAAAGTGTTTGCGTGTTACCCATAGAAAAAGTTTATTATTAGTTATACGAAAAATTGAAGACAATACTGGTACTAGTACAAAAAACCCCCAAAACAAACATAAAAATATTAATAGTTGTTAGAGTACCACTCGGCCGAATTCACAAGTTTTATTATCTCAAGCTTGTTGTCAATGTTAGATGTAAAACGATATCATGATTTCTAGTCTGCTAAAGTCAAGTCTCGGACTAGGATTAGAGCATGGTAGTTGAGTGATATGTATGATCTTTGTACCTTTGTGACTATTATTATAGAGGTGGAATTCAGAATAATAATAGACGAAAACTAGAAAACAAAACACACTAGAAACCAGATCCGAATAAATATATCTTCTCTAGATTATGAACAAGAAAACTATTACAATTCTCTCTTTGTTACACTCACATTCTCTCTAGGTAAATAACCTTAAATTATTTGCTAAGCTTGCTTTTATAATAATTAATTAATCATATCACAGGCTTCTCTCTGGGTATGCGTGTTAAACCTCCCTTTCTAGGTGTCAAACCACACTCTCGAGATGTCTTAGCTATGAGTTAAGCATCTCTATTTATAGATTTTGGTTTGGTTTCTCAAACCTTCTAGGAATCTATTACCTTATCTAGGAATAATAACTTTTCTAGTTGTATTTCCTTATCTAGGTATATTATTGTGACGGACCGGAAAAATTAGGCCTTTGGCGCGTCGCCCCGCAGGCCGTAACTCCCTCGATGCTCCATTGATGAAGCTACGATTCGGGCCTCATCCCTAGGAAAATGCACGTTCATCTGTGTTTACAAGCATGTTCATGGAGCATGATGAGGTTAAATTAGCTTCCACATCGTTCCAAACTTACCCTTATCCGCAAAAGGATGTAAGGTCATAAGGCCAAGGCCAATGCATATTGCATGCATCACTGGCTATGCCTCAACATAGGAATTTCATCACTGATTTTCCTATCTAGCTGAGAAACCGTCATACTGCCGAGTCTTGTCCAGGCATAAAGTATGCCTTGGACTTACGAATGGGCCATTGCAGGCCTCATGCCGTACTTTCATTAGACTTATGTAATCTCCGCTAACTTGCATATCGATGTATCTTACCTCCGAGGCCATGCCCAGTGCGTCATTGGTACATGCCTAAGTTGAATGGCTTGATAGGAAGTATGAGCATCCACTGGATGGCATGCAACTTGCTTCATCAAGTCTGTCCGCAATCATCTCTTGCATAGAGCTACCGAGCTTAGATGATATGAGGGGCCAAAGTGTTGGACCGGCAATGCTGCAACTCATTGCCACTTCCTACGTACCCTTCCTTACTCTAAAGGGATCAAGCACAGACCGTAGTTCATCCAAGAAGGGACCGCAACTTAAGCCAAACTTGTTTGCAAGGCTGTTGCCAAGCAATAATTGTAATGGCTTGGTCCGTATAGGCCGTTCCGTCAAGATGCACAATGATTATGCATCATCGGGTCCGCGACATGGCATAGTGATGCCTTCACATCATATGCCCCATTGGAAACGCTAAGCAACTATAAATGAGGTTTACGCATCATTTATACTCTTCCCGCTAAGCTATAAATCTTACTTGGTGCATGTCCGCATATGCACCTTCAACCAAGTACCCCTCCCTATGTATGTCTTAATGAAATTTCTACAAGTATGGAAAGGGGACCATATTGACATGGCTGCTTCACTGTTCATTCGCAGTGTTGCGTTACTTCGCAATAATTGCGCACAGTGATTGCGCAACACTCGTTCGGCCAACCCTCTCTGGCCTGATACACAATGATTCTGCGATATTGTCTCTAGGCCAATAGCCTCCATAATGCGCAATGATTACGCTACAAGATTAAGGACACCTACCCAACTGGACTAATGCATCATGATGATGCAACATTGACCCTTTTCCAAGTGCCAAACATAATGCGCCATTTTGGCGCGACATTGGCCTTAAGCCAATCTACCGTGTACCACGCAACAGAAATTTATATGAAGCTTCATTTCAGGACATGGAGCATCTTTTAGCATGCGCCATGATAAAAGTGCGGGTGTTACATTATTACACCCTTTAAATAATTTCGTCCCCGAAACTCAACCAAACCAGGGTTAGGATTCCTTAAGTACTCGTCCCATACCAAACACTCAGGAATCCTCACAGGGCCGTTTTCCAAGATTTTGGGAAAATCCAACATGACAAGCCATTCTTTATGCATTACTGTGTGATCCAGTGACAGAGTGGTTGGATTCACCGGTCTTTCATCGTCCCCAACTGTTTACTCCCCCGGAATGCTAACTTACCGCCCCAAACGGCATGTCCGCAGGTTTTGTCAGACGTTAGCATGGCATCACACCCCGTCCCGGATGGGTGAGGGGTGATCATCCCAAATTACATAGTTGTATGGATACCATCCAACTGTCCCAGACAGTCTCTGGTGGTCAAGTGCCTAAATTGGCCAAGCAGTGGCACAGTACTGAGCAAAGTCTATACTTGCCGCACAATTATTGGCCTACCCTACCAACTTGCGCATAAGCTGGCCTACCAATCAACTTAGAATTTCCTTCAAGGAAATACTCGCTTATGATTCCATTATGCATAGTCCCTAGTGTTATCTCGGAACTTGCTCTGATACCAACTGCGACGGACCGGAAAAATTACGCCTTTGGCGCGTCGCCCCGCAGGCCGTAACTCCCTCGATGCTCCATTGATGAAGCTACGATTCAGGCCTCATCCCTAGGCAAATGCACGTTCATCTGCGTTTGCAAGCATGCTCTTGGAGTATGATGCGGCTAACTTAGCTTCCACAACGTTCCAAACTTATCTTTGTCCGTAAAAGGGTGCAGGGCCATAAGGCCAAGGCCAATGCATATTGCATGCATCACTGGCTATGCCTCAACATAGGAATTTCATCACTGATTTTCCTATCTAGCTGAGAAACCGTCATACTTCCGAGTCTTGTACAGGCATAAAGTATGCCTTGGACTTACGAATGGGCCATTGCAGGCCTCATGCCGTACTTTTCTTAGGCTTAGGCAATCTCCGTTAACTTGCATATTGATGTGGCTTACCTACGAGACCATGCCCAATGAGTCATTGGTACATGCCTAAGTCGAACGGCTTGATAGGAAGTATGAGCATCCACTGGATGGCATGCAACTTTCCTCATCAAGTCTGGCCGTAATCATCTCTTGCATCGGTCTACCGAGCTTAGATGATATGAGGGGCAAAGTGCTGGACCGGCAATGCTGCAACTCATTGTGGCTTCCTACGTACCCTTCCCTACTCTAAAGGGATCGATAACATACCGTAATTCATCCACTAAAGTACCGCAACTTAAGTCAAACTCGTTTTCAAGGCTGTTGCCAAACAATAATGGTAATGGCCTGGTCCGTATAGGTCGTTCTGTCAAGATGCACAATGATTATACATCATCGGATCCGCGGCATGGCATTGTGATTCCTTCGCATCATATGCCCTATTGGCAACGCTACACAACTATAAATGAGGCTTATGCATCATTTATACTCTTCAGGCTAAGCTATAGAGCTTACTTGGCGCATGGTCCGCATATCCACCTTCAAAAAAGTACCCCTTCCTATATATGTCTTAATGGAATTTCTACAAGTATGGAAAGGGGACCATATTGACATGCCTCCTTCACTGTTCATGTAATACCCGCGTTCTTTTTCTTAAATATTAGGGTGCGGGCCCAATCCATTTGGTTTGGAAGACTAGGAGTAGCACAATGTGGAGCGTTAAACCTAGTTGTGTTTTTTCTGAGAAACTATATTTCTCTTTGTGAGAGCCTTCACATAGCGTGTGTGGACGTTAATACAGTTTTTATACTCGAATTTGCATTAGAAAGACACATGCCAGGGGTACGTGTCGCGTTTTGGGCGAGTCAGAGGCATTTTAGTCGTTTCAGTATTTTGATAAGTTTCAACTACTAAAATAGATTGATTACGTTTTATTTTTCCATCTGATTTATCTTTCTCCTATATCAAAGAAAACAAAAAAAATTCTATCACAAAAAAAATTGAATTTGAAGCTTGATTTACAATCTTTTGGTCTTTAAGTTGATTGGGTTGCTTTGGAGGCTCTTGTTACACAAAAGGTAGGGGGAATTCTTCTTTCTAACTGCTTTTGAATTGATTTTAATGATTTTAGTTCTTTGATTTGATATTCAATGAAATTGAAGCTTCTTCATACTCTTATGATGCTCTTTATGATGAATTTATAATGTTTAAAATGGTTTCATGTCGATATTTGAATTCCAGACTTTTTTGTTAACTGTTCTGATAATTGGAATAAATATTTCGTGTATTATTAATAAATCATAAAATTAATTTTTTATTTTTACAAACTGTTTTCATCCCAGATGGCAGTTCGGAGGATTTGGAACTTGCCGGTTGATCGAACTCCACGGCCGATCGGAAGGTAAAAATTTTCCGGGCCGTCACAGTTCATTTGCAATGATTGCGTTCCTTCGCAATGATTGTGTTCATTCGGAATGATTGCGTTACTTCGCAATGATTGCGTACAGTGATTGCGCAATACTCGTTCGGCCAACCCTCTCTGGCCTGATACATAATGATTTTGCGATATTGTCTCTAGGACAATAGCCTCCATAATGCGCAATGATTACACTACAAGATCAAGGACACCTACCCAACTGGCCTAATGCATCATGATGATGCAACATTGACCCTTGGCCAAATGCCAAACATAATGCGCCATTTTGGCGCGACATTGGCCTTAAGCCAATCTATCCTGTACCACGCAACAGAAGCTTTAGATGAAGCTTCATCTCAGGCCATGGCGCATCTTTTAGCATGCGCCATGCTAAAAGTGCGAGTGTTACAATTACCTTGTCTAGGAAGTATTTCTTTATTATCTAGGTATACTTCCTTACTTTGGTTTGGTTTCCCAATCCTCTTAGGAATCTATTTTCCTTCCATAAGAATACTTCCTTAAATCAGTAGTCCCTCCTAAATTACCATTCTATACTCAATCCATCTTGAGGATCACTAGTTATCTGAGAGATGAAGATACACATGTATCACTGAGTATCCCAAATCACCGAATACTCTTGAAGATTGAAGACTGAATGATAACGAAGACATCAACGAGGACTCATCAAAAAAGGTATGTGGATACTTATTTCATTTGGAACTCTTGTTTAATTTTTACCTTTACATTCTATAAAAACAAGTACTCATTCTATAGAACAATTTCAACGACGGTAGATATACATTTATGTATGCATTCGAGGATATTTGAGCCTAAGACATTAGTGAGAATGACCTTTGTCCCTGCGAAGGTCCTCATATTTTGTTGAACGAAAATACAAATCAAACGAGCCAAGAATCAATCAGTTCCGAGTTATAACGAAGAAGTTATGAGTGATTATTAATGAAACACTTGTATGTGTTGTTAAGGTAATTTGTGAATAGGAAACAATCATGAACTTTCAGCAACAGTTCATAAACTAAACCGCAAAAACGTGACTAGATGCCTTTTTTAGTTAAGTTTTTTTTGTTTACTCTTCTAGGCAAGATGGTTATTCTTCCACACACAATTGGTTACCATATAAAAGTGTATCTGATGTTTTAATTATACTTCTTCCTAAATTAAATTTTAGTTTATCTTATTTATTAAGAGACAATTAAAAAAATATAATATATGCTAAGTAATTATTTATTTAACTATTTAAGCTAGAGTTGTAATTTAAGAAAGACTCTCAAAATTAGGTGGGTCTTGAAAAGGAAAATACCTCACAAACTTACTTAGGATTCAAGCTACCTTGCCTTGGTCATTCACTATAAATAGAGGGTTCATGTTAGTTATACAATCCATCCCTTGGAAAATTTGTGTTTGCTTCATGAGGTTGTTTTCCACTACTTCAATTCTTCAATAACAAGTGTGAGATAATAAGATTTTTCTTAGGGAACACAAAACACAAGCTGGTTATAATCTTCTTAGATAATTTTGCAACTTGTAATTAGGTTATTTAAATAATCCTTGTTTATTTGAAGGTCATTCTCTTCTGATATAATTTTATCCAATGACATAAACCCAAGATTTAATAGATCTCAGTCTAAGATCGTATACCGACACTAGCTGGTCGAAATCCAAATTGGAAAGAAAACTTCATATAAGGTGTCTCATATGAAGTTTGATTGCATTGGTATGTCAAGTTTGGTTTTCATATTTTAGCTCCAAAATTTGAAGCTGCTTGATTAAATTACTAAAGTCAACTTCGTTGGCTTAGACTAGGAATACTAGAAGTGTCGAGACAAGCTCATGTTACTCTGAAGAACCTGAAGACGTATAGGTATCAACGTACACACCAGCCTTCTGTTTGATGTTAGTAATACAGACTTAACTTGTTTCCATTTATATCTACGTTTCTTTTACGTCGTTTAGATTGAAAACATAATATACATAATGTATTTATGTATCTCTAGTATTGGATATATCGTATTCGAAGTATAATGTTTATCTTTTGAACTTCATAAATAATACGACATAACACTATTTGGTAATTCGTTACTAGTTTAAAGTGTTGAACTTTGGGTTGATTCCTCACCTAGAAAACTATGTTTAACCACATGAGTTTAAGGAAGTACACTTTCGAAACTTGTTTCATTGTTGAAATGAGTCAAAGGATTTATTCTATGACCGATTTATTAAACAAGAATCTATTCTAGAATCGGTCCCAAGGATCTATAGCAGGATCGATCCGTTACTTGGGGATCTATTGCAGGACTATTTAAAAACGTGTTTCCGATTTGTCTATTACTTTAGGTTTTGCGTAGGTATCGAAATATATTTTGGTTAACATGAAAAGTTCTTTGATGTCGATATAATATTTTGAACATGTGTTGAACTCTTATTACTTGATGTTTGAGTATTTTCCTTGATACTCAAGATGAGATCCCAAACTGAAATATTCTGTAATATCTTTTTGATATTCGGATATGTCTTTGTTTTTCCAGTAATTAAAGCATATATCTGGATATTATATTAGTAAATAATGTAAAGTATACTTGTATACTAGATTATATTTAGTTGCCATTTATGAGAGATTTCGATATATTAGTTGGTCAACAGTTGAAATCTTTTACAAAATGAAAATTGGTATTTATTTCATATCTTTTGTTATTTTTTCGGATTTGGAAATTCCTTGGGGTATAAACTACCTTACTAATTATAAATAGTGAAGTTTGTCTCATTACAAACTCATCTTATAATACACGTATTTCGTAGTTGGTGTGAGATAAGCCCACTAGTAGTATCATCGCAATACTCTCTCAAGAAGAAAGTAATCTAATTAGGTGAAATCTCTTATATGCGCTTCATTTAAAGATTTTTTTCGGATCAAGAAGCATCTAGCAATATCGATGGTGGGAGATTAGAAGCGTATTTTTATTTTAGTATTCCATTATTGATTTGATTGACTAATTGTATAGTTGAATCTTGATATCACGTAGTTTGTTTATTCTGTGATCCTTCTTTTCTAATATAAGGTCACTCGAACTAGATCAAGGATGGACAATTTCGGATCCAATCTTTTGATTTAAGATCCGAAAATATGACTTGTAACCATCCTTAATTAACATACTATTTTCTGTGCATGATCGATCATAAGGGAATCAAGTTGTTTTTGTAGGTACTTTTCAAGATGACAAAATGTAACATCTACCAACAACAAACAGCTGGAAGGTCATTGAGCTTGGAGTGAAGAAAAAGCTCAGGTCGAGTCAAGGATAATAATTTCCCATCTCGAGAACAAACTGAAGATAATGAGTCAACAAAGAATGAAAATGAGACAACGAATATTGTGACACGTGCAAGATATGGGCTCTAGAGAAGGAAGCGAATATTATGGCCCGTGTTAGAGCATAGCACAGTTGAACCCACCAAACATTGGTATGTCAAGTTTGGATGTCATATTTTAGTGAACCAAAACTCATTTAAAGAGTCACTTGATTATTTACTAGAGAAAACTTCGTATATGTTAGCTAGAAAGTTACTAAGATATGATACTTACAAGTATTACGTGAAGACTTGAAGAATGTGAAGAAGTAAAGAGCTACGATGACGAGATCATCCTTCCTATTGAGTTTAGTAATATTTGACTTAAATTGTTTCATTCCTAAGTATCTTTCAAGTCGTGCATAATGAAAACATAACTGCGAAGCTGTGAATGATTATACTCTACTTAGACATAGTATTAAGGAATTACAATACGAAGTATAACGTCTATCTTTTGAACTTCGTATATAAGACATCGACATAATCGTATGAATGCTATTGTGATTATGTATGGGTATGGGTGAATATTTCGTCCTATAAAACAATGTTTTACATTCGTTTAAAGGAAGTACAATTCATAAACTTATTTTATGAATCGAAAGGGAAGTCGCTAGGCTTATTGGTATTGTTATTTATTGCAAATCTTTGGATTACCAATATGTGTGTTTAGTATAACCGCTCATAACTTGTTTATGTATCTTGGTGAAAATATTCACAAGGCCTGACTTTTGTATTGGTATGACTTTTATTAGTGAAACCGATCTTAAGTAATCACATGAGATGGTATGATCGATATGTTGTAATTGGTATGACCAACTCTAGACATTGGGGAACCGATCCTAATAAGAGGTGCAACCGATCACAAGCATGGGGAATCGATCCTTGTAAGAGGTACAACAAGTCTTAGTAATTGGTAACCGGTCCTATGACTTGTGCAACCGAATATAAGTTAAATACCATAATTATGTGGTAATCGATCCTAGTACCTAGTCAACCAATTTTTGGAAAGCTAGTGTGACTGATCCTAGTACCCACATGGAAGTAGAACCGAAACTTTTTTTGGTAGAACCGTGAAACCCATTAATGGTGATTTGATAGGATAATCAATCACATAGTTCTTGGAAGTCAGATGAACCAATTCTAAACTCGTTTGGAAGTATGACAAATCGGTTCCAAGATTGTAAATATGAAAAAGGATTTACAAAGTAAAGATGTCGACATTACTTGAACATGTGCAGTAACTCTCATCTTTTATTGTTCAAAGATATTCCTTAATAGCTAAAGGAGAATCACGGATCGAAATAAATTGAGAATCTTTTAATTAAGGTTTTTAGTTTTATATGCTTTTAATTTCCAGCAATTAAAATTGGTAATGTGCATTTACTAATTGGAGATTTTCTACTGAGATTTTGGTCAATATTTGGACAAAGCATTTCCAGGAATTATGGAAACCGAATTTGGAAATATATTGCATATCTTGAGAATATTTTCGGTTTTGGAAATTCCTTGGTGTCCAAACTTCCTTGGTCTATATATATTGAAGTTTGCATTTCAACAAACTAATCCTCAGATCCAACAAAATTACCTAGTTGTGTTGTTAATGATATAAAGATAAGGAGAAAGAGGGTCCCCCTGTCTCAGACCTCTTTCAGGTTGGGAAAACCCAGTTGGGATACTATTAAGGAGAACAGAGTATGAGACAGTAGAAACACACTGATTTATAAGTTTAATCCAGTGGTTAGAGAGACCCATTTTAGTTAAAACCTTTTCTAAGAAATTCCACTTAAGCTTTTCATAGGCCTTGGACATGTCAAGCTTGATGGCATCTATCCCTTCAATTTTGTCATTGTGGTTGACAACATATATAGCCTCATTAGCTAGCAGAATATTATCAGAAATACTCCTCTTAGGAATAAAGGCACTTTGATTTTGGGATATTATGTCATTCATAAAAGGTTTGAGTATATTAGCAAGAGTTTTTGAAAGAATTTTATAAATGAAATTACAGAGCCCTATTGGTCTGTACTGAGAAACAAGTTCAGCAAGAGGAACTTTGGGGATGAGAGCAATATTAGTATGGTTATAAACCTTAGAAATATGCCCAGTTCTGAAGCAGGCTTGAGTCATATCAATGACAACATATCCCACAATATCCAAGTGCTTTTGGTAAAAAAGACCTGTGAAACCGTCAGGTCCAGGAGCTCCCCCCCCCCCCATTTGGAAAACAGAATTCTCTTCTGATATAAGATTCACTCAAACTAGATCGAAGTTTCGACGGGGATCTTTAGACTGTTTTTAGATCTAAAGACGTCTTGTGATAAAAAAAACTAGCAACCAATAAAAATTCCCATTTTTCATCCTTTTTTTTTATAAGCAATGGCCTTCAAAAAGGCTAATGATCCTCCTCGACTGTTGGTAAGAGCCAAACAGGAAGGACAGACCAGTACATAGTAGAATTGTTTTTCTTTTCCCATAAAGCTAGATCATGAGAAATAGAGTTACAATAACGAGGTTGAAAACTAAATATACAAGCGACTAACTTAGAATAAAAAAACTAAATATCCTTAAAAATAGCATCCGTACGTGAATCTCCATCAAACTTGCCAGTTGAAAATTGATCGATGAAAGATTTTGCATCATTTTCCACAATGATATGAGTTAACTGTTGCTCCAAGGCTTTCTTCAAGACTTCCCAGATAGCTCTGGCTTCAGCTTCTTCGGCAGAATGAACATCATAGACTATGGAGGCACAAAAGGAGGCTTTTCTTGAGAAATCACGCATCCCATACCCTGCACCATATTCTCCAGAAGTATCATCAAAAGAACCATCAATATTGCATTTAATCCATCCAAAGGAGGGGGTATCCATTTATCACAAATACTGACAAAAGTAGTAGTAGAGATAGTAATGCAAGGTTTCCTAGTGATGAGCATGGCTCTGGATCTAGCTAGGACAGTAGTATGATTTTCAGTCAGATTTTGGAAGATGAAATTGTTTCTACTAGTAGAAATAGACCATAAGATAGCAACAAAGAGACTTTGGGCTTCATCAGATAATTTAGACAGGGGGTCAGTTATTCAAAAAAGAAGCCAGTCAATGAAAGACTTGTTTTGAAAAAACTGAGTGTTTATATTGAAATCAAAAATAAACTAAACTCTGCTAGCAAAGGGACAAAGGACCATCTGATGCATAATAGATTCATGGGGATCATTACACCTAGGACAATCCACACTATGCATAGGCATTCTAGTGTAAAGGATAGTTCTGGAAGGCAGAGCATTTCTAGCTACTCTCCAGGAAAACACTTGAATTCTGTAAGGAAATATGATTTTCTAGTTACGCTTACAAAGATTTTTACAAGGGGAGGGTCTAAGACCTCTGATCCCCAAATAGGCAGATTTAGAAGAAAACTTGTCGTTCTTTGAAAGATCCCAAGCCCTCCTATCAGGAGTGCATAGATGGCTTAAAGGAATGGTGACAATCTTCTAAACAGAAGCATTATCAAAATGAGTATTAAGTCTAGACACATCCCAACTTCTGGTATGTGAGTCAATAAAATAAGAAACTTTTATACTAGGATCATGGGGGACTAGAGGGTTGGGTGTGGAAGAACCCAGAGTAGGTATCCATTTATCACACCATGGTTCAATAAATTGACCATCCCCCACTATCCAAGAAATGGAAGGTTTGATAAGTTCTTTTATAGCATGCAAACACTTCCATGTCCAAGAGCACTTACTAGTACAGTTCTAGGAAAGTATTTAGCCTTAAGAACAGTAACTAATAGGCAGTTAGGATTTTACATGATTCTCCAGGCATTCCTAGCCAACATAGTCATATTGTTCAACTTAGCATTTCTAAAGCCCAAACCACCTTCAGCCTTGGGGAACATAAAATGTCCCAACCTAGAAGGTGCAATTTCCTATATTTTGGATCTAGGGTTTCACCCCACTAAAATTTACAGAGGTGAGAATCCATTTGTTTGCAAAGGTGCTTAGGAATGAGAAAAGATCCCATTTGAAAATGGGGGATGGCTTGACCAATATGTTTAATCAGAGTAGTTCTAGAAGCTTGGGACAGGAGCTTATGAAGCCAGACTGAAATTCTGGCATCAACAACTTGGAGAATACCCATATGAGTCTAGATTTTAGAGGATTGGAACACAGTAGGAGTGCCAAGATATTTTTCTCCCAAGTCCCTGCTCCGAATCTCTAGAATGTTAGCCAAGAGAGCTTTCCTATGCTCAAGAATCTTCCTGCTAAATAAGATACCAGATTTTTCAAAATTTATTTCTTGACCAGAGGCTAGGCAGTATTTTTGAAGATAATCTTTAATAACTTGGAAATTTTAAGCAGTAGCTTTTGAAAACAGGAGAGAATCATCAGCAAACAACAGATGTGTCATTTCTGGGGCATCTTTACATAGTCTTATACCCTCTAAGATACCCTTTTATTGAAGGTTATCAATATAAGAGGATAAAGCTTCAGAGCATATGATGTAAAGATAAGGAGAAAGAGGGTCCCCCTGTCTCAGACCTCTTTCAGGTTGGGAAAACCCAGTTGGGATACTATTAAGGAGAACAGAGTATGAGACAGTAGAAACACACTGATTTATAAGTTTAATCCAGTGGTTAGAGAGACCCATTTTAGTTAAAACCTTTTCTAAGAAATTCCACTCAAGCTTTTCATAGGCCTTGGACATGTCAAGCTTGATGGCATCTATCCCTTCAATTTTGTCATTGTGGTTGACAACATATATAGCCTCATTAGCTAGCAGAATATTATCAGAAATACTCCTCTTAGGAATAAAGGCACTTTGATTTTGGGATATTATGTCATTCATAAAAGGTTTGAGTATATTAGCAAGAGTTTTTGAAAGAATTTTATAAATGAAATTACAGAGCCCTATTGGTCTGTACTGAGAAACAAGTTCAGCAAGAGGAACTTTGGGGATGAGAGCAATATTAGTATGGTTATAAACCTTAGAAATATGCCCAGTTCTGAAGCAGGCTTGAGTCATATCAATGACAACATCTCCCACAATATCCAAGTGCTTTTGGTAAAAAAGACTTGTGAAACCGTCAGGTCCAGGAGCTCCCCCCCCATTTGGAAAACAGAATTCTCAATTTCCTCTGGAGTAAGAGGCATATTCAAGGATGTGTTATCCTCAATAGAGAATTTAATGGGGAGGTCAGCAAGAATTTCATCCTGGAACTGATGAGGATGGTAAGAGTATAAGTTCTTAAAATAGTCTATGAAAGAAGTTCCAATACTATCTCTATCAGTTAGAATAGTATTTAAGAAATTCTTAATCCAGCTAATGGCATTTCTTTTCCTCCTGAAGAGAGTGACTTTATGGAAATATGGTGAATTTCTGTCACCTTCCATAATCCAAACTTCCCTGTACTTATCTTTCCAGTATAACTCTTCTAGGTTATAAAGATACTCAAGCCTAGCTTTGAGTCTAGAAGTAGTACTGGTATCAGTAGGATTTGAGATTTGAATCTCAACTAAATCTTTCCTAATGATAGATATATTAGTTTAAATATTATCAAATGAAGACTTATTCCAATCCCGTAGACCCTTCTTAGTACTTAACAATTTAGCTTTAATCTTGTAGGCAGGGATCCTACCACATTGATGTCTCTACAAGTAGGATCCTCAATCCACATATCCATAAAGTGAAAAGGCCTAGGCATACAAAAATCCTCATAATTAAGACCTATATGCATTGGGCAATGATCAGAAGAGTCCCTGGGGAGATTGTTAACACAAAGTTTAGGACAAAGATCCTCAACAGTTTTGTTTATAACACATCTATCTAATCTTTCAAGAATTAGATCAGGACCTTGTTGCATATTGGACCAAGTGAACCTAGGTCCAGAAAAACCAGGATCATGCAAATTAAAAACAGAACAGAAATTTCTAAGGTTTTCAAAATCAGGATCATCAACTTCTAAACAACCATTTTTGTCCTCAGTTCCTAAGAGAGCATTGAAATCTCATATGAAGAAAACAGGTTCATCTAAAGGTGCATTAGATTGTTGGCATTGTTGTTCCCAGAAAGCTTGTCTCAAACTACTATTAAGTTCACCATACACAAAGTGAATATGACAAGTTTTAGAATGAATGATGCCAGTATATGTAACATAGATACCCCTCATACTGGATGAAACAATGTTGGGATGAATCTCCTTTTTCCAAGCAAGAACAAGACCACTACTTCTATCAACACTAGAAACATTAAAATTGCAAGGGAATCACATGTTTCTTAGCTTTCTAGCCGCCATATCTTTATCCATTTTTGTTTCAGATAGAAAGGTGATATCAGGGTTAACATTCCTACATAGTAAACTAAGTTCCTTATTAGCAGAATTTTTTCCAAACCCTCTAATGTTCCAAGAAATCAGGTTGATGTTATTGACAGGGGATTGGTTTATAGAGTTATTAGAACTATCAATTAAAGGAGTTGAGGGGGTTAGATTTACCTGAGTGGTAGAGTCAGACCCACCACCAAGAGATGCACTGGTACCATCACCACTTTGAGAAATATTTTGGGAGGAATCGAGATTAGAAGTAGCAGCATTGAGACGAGAATTATTGCGGACACCATTGTTGTTTGAGGAATTATCAGCAGGTATGTTGTAGATCCCATAAGAATCAATCAAAGGTTGGGTATTGAGTGAACAGTTTGACAGATTGATAGCAGGTATTTCTCCCAATTTGGTAATTGGAGGACACAACTGAGCATAATAAGGTTCAGTAGTATCAAATTCTCACTACACCAAATTCAAGGATTAGTAACTAGATTTCACAACAGATTTGTCCCTGTTGCGAATTTTCTGTTGCAAATTTCAGTTGCGAAAAATTTGTAACAGTTCATAGTAGTTACGACACTCGCAACTGTTTGCTTCAGTTGCGATTTGCAACTAAACCCAGTTGTACTCGTGCGAAAAAATAGTGTGGCTTCCTACACTTTGAAACTGAATCACTATTCATCTCACTCAGATACTCGGGAGTCTGACTCGGTTCTCTTATCTCTATTATTATCGAATCTCGATCATTCATTCATTCTCATCCCCTTCTCTTTCTCGTTCCTCCTGTAGTCCTGTGAACCCTAATGAAACCCCAAATCCTTTTCCATCTTCTAGAGAAAGTTCTGAAATCGTTCAGATGAAAACCTATGTTCTTCATCACTTCATGCATCTTCTCGATTGAAAAACCAGTATCTAACCCCTAACCCTAGATTTGCTTAAAACATATTTGA
Organism: Papaver somniferum; assembly: GCF_003573695.1. Classification (NCBI taxonomy): domain Eukaryota; kingdom Viridiplantae; phylum Streptophyta; class Magnoliopsida; order Ranunculales; family Papaveraceae; genus Papaver; species Papaver somniferum. The sequence goes on along the minus strand of NC_039359.1, from coordinate 77,128,809 downwards.
TGTTCCTGCTGCTGAATAAGGAACCAAGCAAATAATTTTTGTATCTGAAACTCACTAATCTCGTGTAACAGATTTATAGTTTCTATTACATTTCTGAAAAAATCGATTAAGTGGTTCGATTCTAGCACTGGTGGTGGTGAAGAAGAACTCAATATCTTCAAACAAAGAATCGATTCATTAGTAGTCTGTGTTGTCAATGATAAATTCTCTGTTGAGGCTGTTATCTTCCCCAACCTGTGTATGCGGGCACCTGAGATACGACAGATGGCTGCAGATGTTGCAGTAATAGCTAATGCTGGCCTCGGGGAGGTGACTCAGCCTCATGAAATACCAGCAGATGAGCTTTTGCCAGTATCAGTATCTAGATCCTCTGCACCAATGCCAAATTACGATGTACAAAGGCCTGCAAAGAAAGCTACAAGTGCATCTAGAGATGCAGATACTGTCTAAACAGGTAGAATTCAAAGCATAGCTCTGAGGGGTGTGAGGGTTATATTGAATGAAGTGAACTGAGTTTTTATTTCGGATAATGATTATCAGGGTAAAGGAAACTTTTTTGATGTTAAACAAAATTGTGGTGTTTAAGTTTAATGTTGGTTTTCTGGGTTTAATCATGATAATTTTGAGCATGCTAACATTGTTAGTGCTTAAGGAGTTAGTGCATTGCATTCCAAGATAGAGTAGATTTTGAATTGCATATAATCCTGGAAGCAGTTATGATAATACCAACATGCCTGAGATAAGAGGTGAAATTAGAAAGAAAGCTTTTGGTATAAGAAAACCTTTGAGTATGGTTTTGAGGGTGAAGGTCACTTAGATTTATGGTCAAACAATAGCAATAGGGATGTAGAGAGATTATAGAGAAAGACATACCAGAATGGTGAAGAGAAGTATCCAAGAAACTCACCCATTTAAGATTGTGGCCTAATTTCCTTAGAGAGAATTGAAAAAATTGTAGTAGACTGCAATTGTAGCTAGTTTGATGCCCATGGGTTGAGTAGAAGACCAATGAAGAGTTGTAATACTTGTTGTTGCTACTGAGATTTGGCTTCTGAGATTCATTTCCTGTGAGAAATCTTTCTTCAGTTTGAACTGTTACAGGGAGCTTAGTGTTTGAGAAATTGAAATCGAAGTAGATGTTAGAAGGTTGGGGTTTGATTTGCTGGGGGAGTGACCTCTTAGGCTCCTTGCCATTGAAGTAAATTCTTAATCTTTCTTTATCTGAGACAAATTCTGAGAATTGTTCCTTGGTAATGAAACTGTGTTGAGGATTCTTCTTGGAAGGGGAATTTCTAGCTTCCAGAATAGAGTAATTGTGTTGAGAATTCTTCTTGGAAGGGGAAATTCCAGCTTCCAGACTAGAGTAATTAGTGATTTGGATGAAATTTGTGTTATGTGTGATGTGTGTGATGTGTGAGACAATTCTCATCTCAGCTTTTTCTGTGATTTTGTTATGAATGTGATTTGAGTGATTGATGCAGTTGCAATAACACTGATTCTGGTGATTGGAGATAGTCATTAGAGCTCAGGTGATGAAGAAACTTAGCATTTGGTGAAGAAATTTAGCATTCCGGTACAAATTCCGATGAGAAATGACCGCTGAAACTAACCGGTAAGGGAAGAGTTCAAGAAAAAACGACTAGTTTTGGCCGGCGAGAGAGAGAAATCAGGGGAGGAGAGAGGAGGAGAGAGGGGAGAGGTCATAAATATATTTCCAATTATGATTTTCTGTCTATTTGGAAGTATTTTCGGTCGGCAGTCACATTTTATCCGGTTAGGTGTACGTGGGAAATACAAACGATGCCTCAAGTCCAACAAAGTCTACACACGACCAAACACCTTCAAAAGTCAAGAAATTGTACCGTTATAGGAGCCTGGCATCTCAACGGTCACAAAATAATAAACATTTCAAATTCCAAAAAGCTGTATCTCTTCATCTCCTTCTTCCCCATTCCATATATAAAACCCAAGACCATACACCTCCCAACGGTCATTTATTTCATTCTCTCGCTCTCTCTGTCTAAAGCAAATCAAGAAAGAAGAAGAACAAATAAGGAAGAAAATAAATAATATCAAAAAAGACGTCAAATCTGAAAATTCAAGATCCAAATGGATGATTCAAGAAAGGATAGTAATAAAACAGTAATCAAACCTTCTGCTATACCTAGACTACTCCCATCGTCATCTGGTAAGCAAGATCTCTCTGGGTTTTTTCTTTTTTGTTTATTGTTTCTTAAAATTTCGTTTTTTGTTTCCTGAATTTTATTCTTCTTTGATTTACAGATTTGAAGCAAAAGATTGTGACAACTAGAAGAGAAAGTAATGAAAACGAAGAGGAATTGATAACAAATCATATAAATTACTCTTCTTCTTCTAAATTACAAAACCCCAAAAAACCATCAACACCCAAACATTTCATGTCACCAACAATCTCTGCTGCATCAAAGATTTCTACTCCAAAAAAGAAGATTCTGATGGAAAGAAACGATTTTTCTTCCTCTGAAACATCATCAACAACAACCCATGTTTCAAAAAACCCAAATCTTGATTCAAAAACCCCTAACTCTTCATCTCAGATAGGATTACCCCCAAAAATTCTAGATTTTTCAGTACCCCCAAATCTTCAATCATCTCAGACTACACCTATTTCTTCAAAATTGACTGATTCAGAAGAAACCCCTTATGATCCAAAAACAAATTTCTTATCCCCAAGACCCAAATTTCTTCGCTTTAACCCTAATCGCAGAATGGAAATACTTAAACGAAGAGAGGAAGAATTGAAACAGCAAGCAGAACAATCTTGTTCTGATGAACAAGAATCTGATGATCTCTCTTCATCATCTCAAGGAGATGAGTCTGGTTTAAGTAGTACTACTAGTGAAGAAGAAACAATCACAAAGAAGGGTCCTTCTGAACATGCTGAAAGTGAAGTTGAAATCGAAGAAGAAGAAGATGAGGAAGTGGAAGAAGAAGAAGAAGAAGAGGTGGAGAAGAATGGGTTCCTCTGGAATTTGTATCAGGTATTGAAATTTCTTCTCCTTGTTGGTTTTGTGGGTTTTTCTACATCTTACATATCTTCAATGAATGTCGCAAACCTTCAATTACAACCTGTATGTGATGTTAAACAAGGATTTAAGATCTTTGAAAATGGTTTCTGTCCATCTGGTCTGGAGAAATCTGTATTGTGGAATGTTAGTAGTAACCCAGAATTGGTAATGAACAAGGCATCAATCATAAAGGAAGTAGAATTGGAAAAACCTGTGGAAATTCCTGCTCAAATTGAAGATGAGATTCTAATTGGAATGACCCAAGTTTCATTGGAGAGTGGTGGTGAAGAAGATGATAAGTTGGTGTTGTCAGCTGAAGAGGAAGTGGTTGAAGATGAAAATGTGAAGCCTGGGGAGGTTGAAATTTCTGATCAGGTGGTTGAGGATGAAAATGTGGAGTCTGTGAGTTTGTCTAATCAATTGTCTGAGGGGAATGCAGAAGTTGCTGAGCAATTGGAAGCCTCAGAACCTATTTCAGATGAGGTTGTTGCTGAGGAATTTGAAGCCCCAGAGCCTATTTCTAATGCAGAAGTTGTTGAGGAGTTTGAAGCTCCAGAAGAAACTGTTTCTAATGAGGATGTAGCTTCAGAGCTTGTTTCTTATGAGGATGTTACTGAGGATCCAGAAGCTTCAAAACCTGTTTCTAATGAAGTTGCCGAGGAAGTTGAAGCCTCAATTCCTGTTTCTAATGAAGTTGCTGGAGAAGCTGAAGCCTCAAGGCGTATTGCAAAACTTGAATTAGGCGTTGGAGTTTCTGTCATTTCTGCAATCCTGGCATCTCTGATCATTGTTTTCCGTCATCTAAAGCATCAAAGACAAGCCGTAAATGAATGTGCACCAACCATGGGACCACCAGCTGAGGCTTTTCTTACTGAGGAGCAAGAAACCATCATTGCTGAAACACTTGAGAAGGCTAAAAAGTGCTATCTTCCTAAGAAAGATGAGGTTGCCGCCGAGTCTTATATTGATTCGACATTTCACTCTAGTGGAAGGGTTTCGGAAGATTTATACCGAAGTAGAGCAGCGCCATCAGTACAATTGCTTGGTGATTTCATTGTAGAAGAATCAGGGAGCTCTCTCAGAAGCTGCAGTGTATTGAATTCAAAGGCAATTGAGGATGGGGAAGAGAGCAAGTTTTCTGTGTCTATGTCAGATATGAATTCAAGGGGCAGGAGGAGGGGAGCTTCCTCAGTTATGCAGGAGGATGTTTCTGAATTTTCTAATGCTGACTCCTATTCATATGGCCGCTTCACAACTCAAGAGAAGTTGACAAGGAAAGATGGGGGAGATTTTACAACTCCAGTCAGAAGATCAAGTCGAATTCGAACAAAATCAGTCACGTCTTCTTGAACTGGGTTTGGTTTACCTAGTGCAACTGCAACGAAAACAGCTTCCTGTTGTTTAATGTTGTTTAGGATACTAGACAATTTATTTTTTAGCCTTTACCTTGTTTTTTCAGTTTATGTCTGTGTTAGGGGAACTTGATCTAATATTTCAGTATGAACTGCTGCTCATTTTGTACCTTAACTCCACCACTAATGTGTATCTTTGTTTCTCTTTTATTAGACATCTTTGCATTTTTAGCACAATTGGTTTCCATTAACCTTTTCCATCTTTTGAAAACTTACATGGGTTCTGAAGGAGTTTTCAGGTTCCAATTTGGTAGAAATAGATGGTAAGGTCAGAGAGTTTGTTGGTTTTGAGAAGTCTCACCCTTTGTCTCATTTTATATCTGGATGTGCAGTCCATGTTAACCTTTTGTTATTTGGTTTGGGTAGTTCTTTCGATTGTAATAATAATGCTCATGGTGAAGAGAATTAGCAGACGCGCAAGAATGACAGCCAGAACTTAAAACTGCAACTTTTGACTATCACACTTTACAATCTGAACTGCTTCACTAATTCTAGAATATATGTAGTAGTTTCTGTTGGACTCAGACTAGATATGAACTTTAACAGAACACTTGAATATCTGCTGTATTCAACTTTGGAATATCGCAGAATTGTGAGGTCCTGAAGGGAATTGTGCATAAACCCCTTCATTCACTTTGAATTTTCATGGATTACCTGATAATCTCCATCTTAAACTGTGTCCAATTAAGCTTATACCCCTCAAAAGTCATTCTGTTGCGTAGCTTCCACAGCTCAGCTCTAACTGGCAACAGCGCCACTAACCATAAGTCTTTCACCATACCGCTCCTGCCTTTCAACATCTTACAAGAAGTGACCATTGGTTGTAATTGGAAAACAGTCGAAATTCATCCCCAACCCCTTTGAGCAAAACTGCAGTCCCATATGATACGCTGCAATGAATCCTGCTTCAGATTGCAAAGCACACAGAGGGATACCAGAGGCACCTTGAATCTGCATTTAAGCTTGTCATGCGTTGCCTCAGCAGTCAATTTTTATCACTTTCCATGCTTGTGCAGATAATAAAGAGGGATGCACCACCTTTCTCCAAACAAGCTTAGCTTCAGGCATGTCTGGATACTTTGTGGGCAGCAAATGTCTTACATATTTCACCGTAAACATTCACTTTTGTTCTAGAGTACATATATCTGACATCCTTTTCATTATTTGGTGCAGGTAATTCATCCATATCTATAACAGCTTCAATCATCTTGTTAAGAACAGGAGCAGCAATAACCCACTCATTATTCACTATGAGATGACTGACCTTAAAAGCCAAAGCTATTTTTGTGCTTTGTAGCTATGCCAAGAGACTCTGCAATACTATTTTCGCCACACCAATTATCGAAAAGTAAAGAATTCATCCCCAATCAAGCGCCTAGTATGCTGTTCTACATTGCGAGGCGACCATTCTTAAGTTCCTTTGATTTGGTGAGTTAAGACAGATGCAGTTCATATCATTTCGGTCTGGTTACTCTCTAGCTGTTATAATCCTCTCCGGTTTTCAGGACTTCAATGTAGCGAGATCATGTTTCTTGAGTAACTCTGTAGCAGCATCTGCTGAAGCTATGTATTCACTGCACCCAAACGTAACATGAAAATTGCTCCGTATTCTGGTACAAGATATTCAAAAAGGATTTACATTTATTTTTGACACAGGCTATAGTCATAATACGACCCAAATTCACACTATGAAGGGTGAGTGCGAGAGAGAGACTTACTTACAAGGAGAGAAAAAGGCAGGAAATTTTTTTCTTTTTTCTTTTTGTAAATGGTAGTATAAGGAGTTGAACTTGTGACCTTGGAGAGAAAAATAACTTTTAACTCAATGTTATTTTTACTCTACACTTTTGTCCCACATGGAAGAGAACCCAAATTCTGCTCTAATTTTTATACCACAACCCAAGGCAACAGACTAGCATTTCAGGATATACAGGAGCTGTGGCCGGAATTTGTTAGTGGTGGCCAATGCTATTGGTTCCCATGCCCAGAGATTGTCCAAAATACTGCACTGGATTGCCAGTTATTTTGAACTGGCTGCTCATTTTTTACCTTAAACTCCATCACTAATGTGCATCTTTGTTTCCCTTTTTTATTAGACTACCCCCAACGAAACATCTTTGCATTTGGATATCTAGGAAGCACAATATGCTATCATATCATCTGACATGTGCTTACTCGTAACTGTCACTGCATCAGATGGATAAGAAACACAAGTTGCATTTTTATGCTTAGAGCAAATGTTGAGGTTTATGCAAGGATGTTGGAAACAATCGAAAGATTATATCAGGTTCTGAAATCACTACAGAGTATCTACTCTTGACCAGCAAAGGAATCCAGAAAGTGGGACGAGCTAGCCACTAGCGTGTTTGGAACTTTCGAATACCGACTGGCTTTGGTTGGAAAAACATGGTATCTAGTTCCTACACTTCAGGAAATTTTCTCCACTATGTCCAAAGTGGTATACCAAATTTTAAGTGATGGCAAGAAGACATATCACCATTGCACAGAAGTACAAATCTGAATGTTGAGGTTTAGGCAAGAATGTTGGAAAGATTGTTTTATATAAAGTTATGACTAGAGAGACTCAAACTCTTAACCGCCTAAGAAAAGGAATTCAGTGCGTTTTTCATTTTTCACTACCTGTACAAGATGGGCATTGGTTGGTTTAATTCCACAGCGCTTATATTATAGAACAGAAATCGGTTTAAATAGTCTAAGCTTCGATGTTAGCTTGTCCCTTCGGACACATCCGATAAAATTGGAACGATACAGAGAAGATTAGCATGGCCCCTACGCAAGGATAACTCAGGAAAATTTCAATCTTTGATTACTTGATTTAGATGATCATTCCATGATTCTTCAGATCTTTTACTTCAATTTTATCTTATTCTAATCCCTATATATCCTTTATTTGAATTTCCTAATGGATTTTCTTTTAATTTCTCTATAGGTACTGGCTGTTGGTGCTTGGGGGGTGCTGGGTGATTTGAGTGGTGTTGCCTTATCAATCTGGTAATCCTTCTTGGTTTGTGAATTATAGCTTCACTTTTGATGGAATTTTATCACGCGCTGATTAATCCTGTATTACTTTGGACAAACATACTTTATGTTTCTCTTACAAGCCGTTGTATTCAAGGTAGCCGCCTCTCATTTAATTTCAACAATAACTTAATGGGTTGTGAGAAGATTTTCACCAGGTGTATGTCATTCACTAATACTCATTGCGGTGGATATTTGTTTATAATTTTGGGTTACCTCGTTCTTTTCTCCCGTCTCTTTACTTTTTCATTGAGCTTCACCAACATGGAAGCAGAACTCACACAAGTCCAAAAAAGAATGGAGTTTATTTCGATAATTGATCGTCTCAAAGACCTAAAAGAGCTTCAGCTTCCTACAGAGGATTTGATTCTCAGAGCAGAACCGTACAAATTATGTTTTCTAGGGAAGCCTTATTCTGTTAAGATCTACACTGTTAGTGAGCTAGATAAACAGTTAAAAATCCTTTGGCCCAAAAGTAAAGGTATCTTTATTAGAAAGGAGGATAATGGTTGTTTTTTGATAAAGTTTCATACCCAAGATAAGTATGACGTGGTTTTAAAATTTCGTCCTTGGTTTCTAGATGGTGATATTTTGGTGCTTGAACCCTGGAATCCCAAAATACCTAAGTCTGCAGTTGATTTAACCAAGCATCTCTTATGGTTGCGTCTTTATAACATGCATCCAGGTTTTGCAAGCTATAACATCGTCATGGAGATAGCTTCAGCAATGGGAGAAGTAAGAGAGTTAGATCCACCGGACTGCATTGTTCAGAAGGGTAAGGTGCAAAAAACTTTGGTACTCATTGATGTGAGAAACCCTCTTCGTAGGGGTTTCTGGATGAAGAATACAGCTAGTGAAGATGTCTGGATCAGATTATTCTATAAAAAGTAGCCTTTTAATTTATGTGGTTTCTGCTACACGATTGATCATAATGAACTTGAGTGTGAAACTATTGCTGCATTTCTGCTCCAACAACAGCGTGGGCACCTCTCTTCCACTTCTATTCTTGATGTGTCATCCTGGACAAATCCGGATATGAGAAGCAAAAGGCTACAAACTCTACTGGTAGTCAAGGTCAAACTGACGGAGACGATCAACATGCAACTATTGCTCAGGGAGAGAACATCAATCCTGTTATGATTCAGGCACAAGTACAAGACAAGGATGATACTGCTATGATAGTTCATCAATCTTCTAACATGCATGCAGATTCTGCTGTTGCTGATCCAGCTCATTTTATGTTGGAGGTTTCTAGAGATATGGTTTCTCTTAAAGAACATAGTGCAGACAACAATTTGAGAAATATTTCCTTGTCTTCTTGTTCTCCAGTGGTTATAGTGGACTGCAATGACCAAGGTATGCTACAAGTTAAATTTGATAATCTTAAGGACAGAGATGATGTGGTTCAGAGGCAGGGTAAGAGAGTCAGGCTTGAAGAGGGTCAATCTAGTGGTCCAAAACTTTTAAATATAGAAAGCGGAGATAATATAATTAGTAAGTCTGAGTTAAATATGGAGCACCAACTTCAGGATTTTAAGTCAACCATGGGTCAGGAAAGTGGGTATGGTTCACATATGGATATCTTAAAGTCGTATATTGCTCTAGGTGATCTGGATGTCTCTTTTGATGATTACAATGTTGCAAATCTTGATCCAGATAGTTCTAGTGCATCTAGAGCTTTTTCAAAATCACTCATTTTGAAGATAATATGACCAACCATAATCCTAATGATGTGAACCCAGAGATATCAGGAAATGAGCATGTTAGTGTGGATGTGAATACACCATCTCCTAATTCATTCTCTTCATTTCATGGTACTGTTTCATAGCAAAACCACTCTAAAAGATTTAAAGCATCTTCCTCAGGCACTGGCAGTCAGGTACACTCCTCTCATCTTTTACACTTTCAATTTTGCAGTTCTTTCATTTTCAATTTTCAATTTCCTGGTTGTTTTGCTTGGTATCTGAGTTGCATTAGAAATTTCTCCTTTCAATTTTATAGTTTAAAATCATGAAAATTTTATCTTGGAATGTCCAAGGTCTGGCTGGGAAGCACACAAGAGATCATCTAGGAGATTATAAAAATGCATAATCCAGTTGAAACGAAAGCTGGTTTAGATAAAGCCAAATTTCTGGTTCAAAAATATAATTATCCTAATGTTCACTTTATTAGCTCAATTGGCTTATCTGGTGGAATTGCATTACTTTGGAAAGATGGGTTTCCTTGTGATATTGTTTGTGCTAAGGATAATATGATTCACCTACTAGTCACCAGTAACCCTTCTAAACAAGAATGGCTTCTTTCTTGTGTGCATGTCTACTCATTCTAAGTTTAAGCAACAACAATGGGAATTTATTAAGGAGATTAGTGAAAATGTATTTCAACCATGGGTTATTCTGGGTGATTTAAATATCCATATTAGTAATTCAGATGCTTCTACTAGTGTGAGTACTCTAGATAATTGGGTTGGAAACATTTTAAATGATGTTGGACTCATGGATTTAGGATATGCTGGACCTTAACATACTTGGTCTAACAGATTAAATGGTAAATGCCACAAAAGATCTAGAATAGATATGGCTCTTCATAATTCTAACTAGATAAGAGAATTTCCAGATTCTAAACTGTTGCATCTTCCATTTTTAGGATCTGATCATAGACCTATCTTAGTTGTCACTGAATCGGATTGTATTAAGCCTATAAATGTGTGGAAGTTCTACAGATGTTGGTTAGCATATCCAAATTGCTCTGAACTCATTGTTAATTCTTGGGATTCCTCTCCAACTGAACTTAATTTGTCTCAAAAGTTATCTAATGCAAGGAGGAAACTTTCTAGGTGGAATAGAGAATATTTTGGCAAAATTGGTTTTCACTTAAAACATATTAAAAATCAATTGTATTTTTCCAAGAACAGCCCTATATTGATGCCATCTCTCAGAAGATTCATCTTACTATTCAAAGGTAAAATTATTGGAAAAAGATAGAAGCGGATTTTTGGCAACAAAAATCGGGGGATCGTTGGTTAAAGGATTCTGACAATAATACTGCTTATTTTCATGCCTTAGCCAACATAATAAGGTCTAGAAATCACATATCAGCTCTTAGAGATGATCAGGGTAATTGGTTTCATTCTCATCAAGACTTACTTCTTACTAATCATTTTTCTTTTATTGCTAAGACTACAAACCTTCAATTTCAGCAAGATTCTTTTGATATTATTTCTCCAATAATAACTCAAGAGGATAATGCTTCTTTGCTTGTTATGACAACTGAAGAAGAGATTCTTAATGTGCTTAGAGATATGCCAAGTTGGAATTCACCGGGCCCAGATGGGTTCCAGCTGGATTCTTTCTATCACAATGGCAAGTTGTTGGTAAGTATGTAGTCAAGATGGTGCAACAATTTTTTACAACTAAACTCATGCCACAGAGTATAAACCAAACTGTTACTTGCCTAATCCCTAAAAATAAGCATCCAGCAACACCGTATGATTATAGACCGATTGGCATGTGCAATATAAGTTATAAGATAATCTTCAAGCTTATAGTTATGAGAATGAAGCCCCTAATGGAGAAAATAATTTCTCATACTCAAGCTGCTTATGTCCCTAAGAGACATATTAATGACAACATCGTCGTGGCGGATGAGTTAATCCATTCCATGAAGAAGTCTAGAAAGAAAAGGGGTTTGGTAGCTCTAAAACTAGATATGTCGAAAGCGTTCGACAGAGTTGAATGGAGTTTCATAGACAAAATGCTTGCTTCTTTAGGATTTTGTGAAGACTGGCGTACCATTATCTCTCTGTGCATTTCAACAACTACGGTGTCGATAAGACTGAATGGTAGTACATGCCAATCTTACATTCCTACTAGAGGACTGAGACAGGGGGATCCTTTATCCCCCTATATCTTCATCATCTCTATGGAATACCTAGCGAGGTCCTTGTTACATGCAGAAGATAAAAAATTACTTTGTTTTATTCAAGTTGCAAAGAATTCGATATCCATTAATCACCTGTTATTTGCAGATGATTGTATTTTATTCGTTCGTGCTGATCAATCGAGTATTGTGCAAGTACAAAAATATTTGCAGGAATTTTGCAACATTTCTGGTCAGTTAATCGATTTCTCAAAGTCATCGGCTTTTGTCACGGGTGAATTATCTGAAGAAGAAAAAATGTCCATTTGGCATACACTTGGAGTGAAACAGCTCAGTACCTCAGATAAATAACTGGGGTTACCTATTCTTTTAGGAAAATCTAAATCTACTTCCTTTAAGTCAATTCAGGATTCTTATGAAAACAAGTTCCAAGGTTGGTGCTCTAAAACTCTCAATCAAGCAGCTAGATCAACACTTGTAAGATCAGTCTTTAATTCAATTCTGACCCACTATATGAGTAGTTTTAGGTTATCCAAGAATGTTATTCATAAACTTGATTCAGGTCAAAGAAAGTTTTGGTGGGGTCATAAAACTAATCGTGGGGTAAATATGGTTGCACGGAATGCCTTATGTATACCTGTAAACGAAGGAGGCTTATCTTTTAGAAATCTGGAAATATTCAATCTAGATTTTATCATCAAATTGGCTTGGCGATTATGTACTAAGGAAGATAAGCCATGGGTACATGTCATGAAGGCTAAATATTCTCCATATTTTAGTTTTCTTCATGTACAAGAATCCCTTTATAATTTTTCGTGTATTTGGAAAGGTATTCAAGAAGGCTTATTCTATGTAAGGAAATTTCACATATGGGATGTGAGAAATGGAAGTAGCATATTAATTTGGTATGATAAGTGGGTAATTGGTCTAGATTCTCCTCCAATACCAAAAGAAACATTTAGTGAACCGGCTACATTAGTTTTTGTTTCAGACTTGATGTTACAAAATCCTAGAAGATGGAACTCTCAGCTTATCCTTGATCTTTATCCAGAGGACACAACTCAATTAATCCTTAGAATGAATCTGGTTCAGCAGGGTCAAGATAAACTAATTTGGGAGCCAAGTATAAATGGTATCTTTTCTGTTAAGTCTACTTATAAAGCTTTAATGAGTCTGCTGAATGAAACTCACCTAAGGTCTCCTAATTACCCACAAGTTAACTGGAAAAAACTGGGGAAATCCTTAGCGCCGCACAAAATTAAGCTATTTGTATGGAAATTTCTAAAGAATATAGTACCAACAAGAATCAAACTTAGTAGTTTTATAAGTAATATAGATACCACTTGTCCCAGATGTTTGCAAGATGAAGAGTCGTTGCATCACATGCTAGTTCAATGTGATTATTCCAGGTCTGTTTGGTTGGCTATGAACATAAATATAACATCAATACAGAATCAAGATATTGATATCGCTGTTTGGATAGCTAGTTGGTTTAATGATTCAGATTCTCTCTCTTCAGAGGATAATCAAAGATGGTTACTGACTCTAGTGATCACTGCATGGTACATTTGGAAAAATCGCTGCTCAAAGCTCTTTCAAAAGAAAAATCAAAGTATCCTCATAATTGTTTCTTCAATTCAGAATATGGTGCAGAGATGTTTATGTAATACTACTTCATCAAAGACTCCTAGAATTCAAACCTGGTCTCCTCCTCCATCACATGTGTTCAAAGTTAACGTGGATGCTTCATTTGATCCTTATTCTTCTAAATTTGCAATTGGTCTTATAATTCGTGATTCTACAGGTCATTGCCAAGCCATTAGAGGGAGATTCTTCCATGGAGGAATAGATGTTGAACAGGCTGAAAGTCTATCCATGAAAGAAGCTATATTGTGGGCTAGACAATGTCATCTGCAATAAGTTACTTTTGAAGGAGACTGTCTGAATATAATTATCTCTATCAAGCAGGCCATTCCCGCAGTTCACTGGATGAATCAGGGGATTGTAGATGAACTAAGATATTTGTTGAATGTTTTTTCTTGGTTTTCTGTTAGTTATGTAAAAAGATCAGCGAATAATGCTGCTCATCTTATCGCAAATTTCTCTAGGTTAGGTAGATCTTCTTTTGATTACACTAGCAACTTTCCAGATATATTTTGTCAAACTATAAAAGAAAATCAACTATCTATGAATGTAAGTTATGTAAATTAATCTTAATAATATTTGGCTTTTTGCATCAAAAAAAAAATAGCTTATAAGGTGCCCAACATGCATTCCAAAATGGAAGGCTTTAGATTACTGATTAGTCACCTATGGATACATTGTTCTTCCACACTTACTCGTGCTCTTCACAATATCAATAGGTCGAAATGCTAACCACAATATCAATAGGTCGAAATGCTAACCTTGGGAATCAAAAAATTATCGTTCCAATTTTATCGGGTCGAAATGAACCCGAAGGAACAAGCTAACATCGAAGCTCAGGCTATTTAAACCGACCTCTGTTCTGTAATATTTTTCCAACTTTCATGGGCATGGATTTGTACTTATGTGTAATGGTGATATTTTTCTTCTTGCCATCACTTAAAATTTGGTATACCACTTTCTACATAGTGGATAAAATTCTAGGAACTAGATACTATTCAGATTTCATTCATATGAGCCACCGGAATGAAGTAATTGCCAATTCAAATGCGTTTTCAGTTAATTGAAAAAACTCTTTATGAAAATTCAGTCATCCTTCCTCCCAAATTTTCCCATGACAGTGTGTTTATACAACGCATTTTTAAACTACGTATATAATAACAACATTAAAACAAACCATAAAACAAGCATTTTCAAACTAAGTTTTGATAAAAGAAGTTATAAAACACGTAATGTATAAGACGTGGTTTTTAAATGAGTTTAGATAAAAGGAGTTATAAAAGCCGTCCCGAATTAAGTAGTTATAAACCACTTTTAATTTTCAAAACGAGATTAAAATTACCTTTTGCGTTCAACGTCTTTTAAAACTGCATTTTGGTGCTATATTTGGGAATTGCTAAAAAGAGTTCTCAAATATGGAAACTCAATACGGCAATATAACATTTTGGCAACAAAATTAGCTTTTGAGAACCAACGTTGCGCCACGTTTTGTTGCCATATATGGCTTATAGCAACAACACTAATGTTGCTCTTATATTTTACCAAAAAGTGACCAGATAGAAAGTCCTGTCTCCCTCGTTTCACTGGGTCGGTCGGTCCAATCAGTATTTAATTTTAGATCCAAGGGAGGACAAATCTACAAAACACCTGAAAGATAAAGGCTTAATTTGTGATTTTGGAATTCTAAGGAGGACAACTATCCTCCCTAGTCCCAGGGTGGCTCCGCCACTGCTCTCACCATTCGGCCCCTGCCTTTCAACATCTTATGTGAAGCGACCAACTCCTGCACGTAAACATCTTTGCATTTGCACAATTGGATATATCTAAGCAGCGCAATATGCGCTATCATATAACATGTGCTTTACTCATATTTGCCACTGCATGAGACGAATAAGAAACACAAGTCGCATTTTTATGCTTAGAAAGCTGAAACTGAATGACTTTGAAGCAACATTTTGCAGTTAATAGGTTGACCGGCCTTTGATTGAAATTGCAGTAGATGATGGTAAAGGGAATTTCTGGCCATCATAACAGCAAAAATGGTTGCCGCAGAAGAATGACTGTCCAGGAAATCAGAAAGTGTTTCTTTTTTCCTGATAATGGTTGGCTATTAATGTTAACGACCTTCACCATCTTTTTGACAACTTACATGGATTCTGAAGGAGTTTTCGGGTTCCAATTTGGTAGAAATAGATGGTAAGGTCAGAGAGCTTAGCTGGATGTGCAGTCCATGTTAACCTTTTGTTATCTGGTTTGCAGTTCTTTCGATTGTAATAATAATGCTCATGATGAAGAGAACTAGAAGGCGCTCAAGAATGACTGCCAGAACTTAAAACTGCGACCTTTAACTATCAAAATTTACACAACCTGCAACACAAGAATTGAACTGGTTCACTATTTCTAGAATATATGCAGCAGTTTCTGTTGGAGTCAGAGGCGAGGCAGGAACTTTAACGGAACACTGGATTTCTCTCAAAAATGGATTGACTATATCGCAGTAATGCAAAGGACGCTGAAGAGAACAAGATTATTTCCCAAGGAAGATGTTGGTATGCATAAGATGTTATGCAGTATGCATAAGATGTTATGCAGTTAACTAAAACAGATTAAAGAAGAAACACAGTTTAACGTGGTTAAGCTATAGTCTACGTCCACGGGAGAAGAATGATTAGGGTTTCTTATTATCAATGGAGGTTTTACAAGAAGTGTATATATATATCCTATACATGCCACATATTCGTATAGATAGCAACATATCTAGAGAATATTTTTTTGCAGTGTAAGCCAATCATAAATAGAGAAACCAAATATTCTCCTTTGTTCCAACACTCCCCCTCAAGTTGGTGCGAAGATATCAATGGAGCCCAACTTGGATAGAATTCCATTGAATTGCTTGACAGGTAAACCCTTAGTAAAAACATCTGCCAGTTGTTGATGACTACGAACGAAGGGAGTGCATATTACTTTGGCCAATACCTTCTCTCTAACAAAAGGACAATCCAATTCTATGTGCTTTGTACGCTCATGAAAGGTGGGATTTGATGCGATTTGTATCGCTGCTTGATTGTCACAAAACATCTTAGCTGGCTGAGGTGACAGAAAACCCAAATCTTTAAGTAATGCTCGCAGCCAAACAATCTCACAAGTTGTTGAAGCCATGGCTCTGTATTCTGCTTCAGCACTTGATCGAGAAACAACATTTTGTTTCTTGCTTCTCCATGTAACCAGATTACCACCAAAGAATATGCAGTACCCTGTTGTTGATTTACGATCAACTGGACATCCAGCATAATCAACATCTGAATATGCTGCTATACAGTAGCTAGAAATTGAATAGGCTTCATTCTTTGTCATCAAAACTGCTCTTCCTGGTGATCCTTTTAAATACTGTAGAATCCTAGTTACTGCATTTAGATGTTTAACACGAGGTGTATGCATATAACAACTGACTAAGCTTACTGCACGTGCTATGTCAGGTCTGGTAACAGTGAGATAAATTAACTTGCCTACTAACCTTTGATATGACCCAATATCACTTAACACATCACCATCATTATCAAGTTTGTTGCCAATTTCTGTAGGAGTATCACAAGGCTTTACTCCCATTTTTCCTGTAGCCTTCAGCAGGTCCAACACATATTTTCTTTGATTCAGAAAAATACCCTTCTTTGAGTAAGCAACTTCTAATCCCAGGAAATACTTCAGTATTCCTAAATCCTTGATGTCAAATCTGGAATGAAGCATTGCTTTAAGATTTCTAATTTCTTGTTGATTGTCTCCTGTAATCACAAGGTCATCAACATACACTAGAACTATAGTTGTACCAAGATTACTTCTTTTAATAAACAAGGAAGAATCGGCAGAGCTCCTTTTGAACTTATTCTGGATGAATACTGAACTTAGCTTCGCATACCATGCACGTGGTGATTGCTTTAAACCATATATTGCCTTCTTAAGCTTGCAAACCATATTGCTCTCTCCTTCTCGAGGGTGTCCAGGTGGTATACTCATATACACCTCTTCTTCTAGATCACCTTGTAAGAATGCATTCTTCACATCCATTTGAAACAATTTTCAATCTTTATTAACTGCAAGAGACATAAGAACACGAAAAGTATTCATCTTTGCAACTGGTGCAAAAGTTTTTGTGTAGTCTTCTCCATATCTCTGAGTAAAACCTCTTGCCACTAATCTTGCCTTATAACACTCAACAGTTCCATCACTTCTGTATTTAATTTTGTACACCCATCTACATCCAACAGTCTTCTTCCCGGGAGGAAACTTGACAATACTGTATGTATTATTTACATCTAAGGCCGTAACTCATTCTTCATTGGTGCCCTCCATTTTGGATTAGACTTTGCTTCATTATAGTTTTTAGGTTCTTGATGACTGGATATAGCACTTAGAATTGCAGAGTGTGAAGAACCTACATGATCATAAGTTAAATGTGCTTGTATAGGATACGCAGCGGAATGATATTTAAAGAAATCTTTGTATTTCTCTGGAGCCTTCTTCTCACGACTTGAGGTTCTGACAATTGGTACCACTGGTTGTGGAACCATAACCTCAGTTTCTGGAACTTGATGCGGCACATCTTGTAGTCCTGTATTATCATCAGTAACATTAACATTATTGTCTGAAGCTTCTTCATGAACTGCTTCATTATGCACATCCAACACTGCAGTAGGTAAGTCCACCAGCTCTACCCCATCACCGTTATCTCTGTGGGAATCTGTTGCAGTAGGTATCTCATTAATAACTGGAAGTGGGGCCAAATCTGTATAACACTCCCCCTGAGACCGACTGCCAGAATCACACTGAAAATAAGCCACTGTTTCATCAAACACAACATCACGAGAAATCTATAGCTTTCTAGTGGGTGGATGATAACAAATATATCCTTTCTTTGTAGAAGAGTAACCAAAGAACACACACTTAGTTGCCCGTGAATCCAGTTTATCACGATGCTTTGCCTGTAAATGTACATAACACACAACCGAAAACTCTAGATGAGAAATGCCAGGCTGATGATGTTTTAAAACCTCTAATGGAGATTTGAACTCAAGCACACGACTAGGAGACGATTGATCAAGTAAGTGGCCGTCAGAGAACCATGAGACCAAATTTCTTTGGAACATGCATCTGAATCATAAGAGCACGGGTTGTTTCCAGAATATGACGGTTTCCTTTCAGCAACACCATTTTGCTGTGAAGTACCAACACAGCTAGTTTGATGGATAATACCATGACTACGCAAATAACCTGGAAGAGGGCCTTTGACAAACTCAGTGCCATTATCGATCTAAAAATTTTAACCTGTGCATCAAATTGGTTGCGTCATACAATGAAAATCCACAAATACAGATGAAACTTCAGTTTTGGATTTGAGTAAATAGATCCATGTAGCACGTGACCAATCATCTATAAAGATAACAAATATTTATACCCATCATAAGCATCAATTGGAGCAGGACCCCATAAATCAGAATGAATTAATTCAAAAGGCATTGTAGCTCGAGTCACAGAGTTAGGAAATGGAAAACGAGATTGTTTAGAAAACTGGCAAACATCACAGACTTGAGACTGAACAGAAAAGTGGGAAAAATCCTAGACAAAACACGACTGGAAGGATGTCCAAGTCTTTGATGATAAAGAAACTGCGGAGTTGATCTGTGAGTGAGACATGCCATGTCACTAGAGCGTAACAGGTACAATCCATGAGAAAAGATGCCTCTACCAATCGTCTTCTTCGTCTTTCGATCCTGAAAGATGACCGAGGTAGGGGTAAATGTAACATCAAATTCAGAGAATTAGTGATTTGACCAACAGATAACAGAGTAGGAAACGAGGGAAAACAAGTGCATTAGATGGCGGACAATCTGGAAAAAAATGCACTTTCCCACTGCCCATCACAGGAGCAGTAGAGCCATTAGCAACAGACACATTTTTATGAGAGCTGCGAATAAATGCATGAACTGACGAAGGATCATTCGCCATATGATCTGTAGCTCCTGAATCAATAATCCAAATGTGACGGTTGGAAACAGGCGTAGTAAGAAAGGCTAGCAGGTTACCTGAAGTGTGGTTGGCCTTGCGCTCATTCTTATTACTCAACTGGTGAAAGAAATCCTTCAACTGGTCTATGGTAAAGGATGAATTGTCAGCTACAGCAGCTCGAGCAAGCTTATTTTTATCAAAATTAGCTTTAAGATGAGGATAAATATCCCAACAACGATCCTTGGTGTGACCAGTTTTATTACAATGATCGCAATGAAAAACTACTCTCTTACCCTTAGCACGAGAAGTCTTGTCCTTATCAAATGACATGGCTCTTCGTTTATCATCTCTAGAGCTCAGAAGAGCACTGGATTCAGCAGCATCCAGGTCTACAATGCTTTTAGAAACAGGATTCATAACTTTCTTGCGTGTCTCTTCACGTTGCACAGTCGCACAGACACTAGACAAACTTGGCAATTCAGCACTCATGAGAATAGTGCTTCTAAGAGATTCATACTCTGATGTGAGGCTATTGAGCACATCAAAAAATTTATCCTCCTCAACCCTCTTTAAGAGAATTTTGGCATCAGTTGTATGAGGACGATATGTATCCAGTTCATCCCACTTCCTTTTTAAATAACCAAAATGCTCAGTAAAACTTTTCGTACCTTGTGCAGCCTCAGCAATCTCACGCTTCAGCTCAAACACCCGAGCAGCATTATTCCGTAAGCCATACAGACTAGCAACAGACTTCCACAAATCCTTTGCAGATTCTGAAAACAAGAAAATTTCCGAAATATGTGGTTCCATCGACTGGAGAGCCACGTGCGAACCAGTTGATCATCATCAATCCAATCTTCATACTTTGGATCTTTAGCATCTGGACAAGTACTATTCTCACCAATATACCCAGACTTTCTTTTACCCCCAAGAGAAAGAGCAGCAGCCCTAGACCAGCTGACATAATTGACATCATTCAGCAAGACAGAGGTTAAACGCAAACTAGTATTATGATCTGATTGTGCCATAGTAAACACACAGAGAAACTTACAGAGAAACGGCCAGGATCGTTAACGATCCCCTGATACCATGTTGGTATGCATAAGATGTTATGCAGTATGCATAAGATGTTATGCAGTCAATATTGGATCTGCATAAGATGTTATGCAGTTAACTAAAACAGATTAAAGAAGAAAGACAGTTTAACGTGGTTCGGCTATAGCCTACGTCCACAGGAGAAGAATGATTAGGGTTTCTTATTATCAATGGAGGTTTTACAAGAAGTGTATATATATATCCTATACATGCCACATATTCGTATAGATAGCAACATATCTAGAGAATATTTTCTTGCAGTGTAAGCCAATCATAAATAGAGAAACCAAATATTCTCCTTTGTTCCAATAAAAGATTATGGTGTAATTGATTCTCTTGCTTCATTATAGAGGAGTTTCCCAAGGAATCTCAATGGAGCCAAGTTATTCAATCTTCATGTTAAGTCTGTAAGGGAGTTGTGTCAGGTTTTTATTTTCTTTTTTGGTGTAGGAGGCCTTTGTTGGACTCAGGAAAATGTCATTGTTTTCTTGGACTGTCGGGCTGTGGTCGAGCTGCATAGAACGTCACAGTTCAGTTCCTGCAAATAAGGCCGTCACTTGTGCTACATGCCATGGCAACTTCATAATTGTCCACAAATTGGGTTTACTAGTGCAGCTGCAACGAATACGGATTCGGGATTCCTGTTGTTAAATGTCGTTTAGGATACTAGACAATTTATGTTTAGCCTTTACCTTGTTTTGAATTTCTTTCTCGTTAGGAGAACTTGATCTTATATTTTAGTGTGAACTGTCATTTTGTAGCCTAACTCCAGCACTAACGTCGTCTGTCTTTGTTTCTCTTTTATTAGACTACCCCGAAGTGAGCTGCATTTTAACAGGACTTCAATAAGATGACGGTAGCGAGATCATGTTTCTTGATTAACTCGGTAGCAGCATTGGCTGAAGCTATGACTACCGTATTCACTGCACCCAAATGTAACATAAAAATCGCTCCACATTCATCAGCATCAGCTTCCTGTTGTACCAGGTTTTCAATATGGATTTACATTTATTTTTGACACAGGCTATAGTCATATACGACCCAAAAATTCACACTATGAAGGATGAGATTAAGAGAGAGACTTACTTACAAGGAGAGAAAACGGCAGGAAAGATATGTTTTCTTTTTGTAAATGTTAGCGTAAGGAGTTGAATTTGTGACCTTGGAGAGGAAAAGAACTTTTAACTCAATGTTATTTTACTCTACACTTTTGTCCCACATCGAAGAGACCCAAGTGTACAGGTGTTGTGGCTAGAACTTGCTAGTGGTGGCCAATGGTGTTGGTTCTTACGTCGGTTCTTCTTTTTTTTGCTGTGACTGACGGCCGGCAGTTGATGCCATTGGCTTTTATTTTTGCCAAAGCTATTGGTTTCCGTGCCCAGAGATAGAACATGGAAATGTGACTGACGGCAGTGAAATTCTGGTGGTGCAATATCATATGCTAGCATATCAGACGCCTTCTGAATTGCAAACATAATGACCAAAAGATCACAAAATATCATTATCGGTGAACTTACTGTGCATACCACACAACAGAAACAGAGATAGGGGGACATAAGAGTAGTGAACATAATACTTAAAAGGGGATCAACAATCATTGACTTGCACCAGGTGATAAATCTATGGAGTGCAAACACCTGCTCAAGTGAACCTAAAATCCCCCCAAGTCACTGTGAATATGTCTTCATTCAATCTATTCCCAGATGGTCTTCACTTCACTCTAACAGTAAATTTTGCAGGAACGTAACCTAGAAATAAACCTGATAAAAACTGTAGTAGTTCCAATGGTGGGTGTTTGGATTCCACGCCTTTACGTTATGCGCCTAAGAAAGTGAAGAGAGAACGAACCTCTTCCCTCTAAGCAACCGACCAAATGACACCTAGATGGTAATTGCCTCGGTGATTTAGAATAGAGCATCAAACATTCTAGTCAGCAAGGGATAATATGAACAGAAAAAACAACAAACAAACAATTATTTGAATGGAGTAAAATTAACAGAAAAGGAATAATAATATGAACAGACCTAAACTGATACCTGATAGACAGAGATATCAATAAGGTTATTAGAGGAAATAGTCACGACAGCTTCAACCAGCATTATTTCTTTAGATCGAAATGTTCCAGAAACAATAGATGAAACAAGTTTTTGGTAATAAATTGTCATGAAACCACTGTGTTGTAGTTATTGGTTTCCATTAGGTGAAGTTACAATGAGAAAATTTTAAGAAAAGTACAAGTGTAAGCTGCAGATTAAGATATTTGATCAGCTTATACTGAGAAAACAAACTTGAAATGTTACATGGATCAAAATTCAGAACTGCCTGACATTTCATCTCCTGGTTATGCAGCAAGTTCAAAATAAATGGGACTCAAAATTGTTATTTGTAAATACTTGAAGAAAAATGATGTATACTTCAAGCAGCATAGGTTAACACTAAAATCATGGAACATCAATTAGTTCACCTCTTAGCCTTTCACCGAATTCTTGTCACCTGGTTTTTGTCCATTGATCAGAACTATCACCGCCACAGCTAAATCCATGGACACGGTCAACATCTGCAACCAAATATATTAAGTAGGGCTGTTCATGGTCGGTTTTGGTTCGGTTTCTAGCCAAACCAAAAACGAAACCAATACTATTGGTTTCTAAAAATCTAAACCAAACCAATCCATTAACCATTGGTTCGGTTTCCAAATGGTTCCAGTTGGTTTCGGTTTGTCCCAGTGGTTTTTTGGTTAACCAATAATTATGTCAAACCAAAAAAAAAATAGTACACAAATTTACAGATAAAAAATCGTAGTTGCCGATAGTATTAGTTTACACAAATTTACAGACAAAAAAATAAAATAAAATAAATATCAAGAATAGTTAAAGCTTACTCTAATTCTAGAGATCAAAAGAAGATATATAATATATCTTAATTTAGTTATTGACAAATAAAAAAGAAGGAAGACGGGAAGAAAAAAGTCGAGTAGCAGCAGCTGTAGTTGGGGTGGAGAAGGGAGGCGACTGAGAGAAGGAGAAAGAGAAAGAGGGAGAGTATCGTAATGAAATATTAGATTTAGGATTTATATTTATCCTCTAAATCAATGGGTAGAATCTAATACTTGTAAATCGACGGTAGAAACTAAGTTTAAAAATTAATCGGTTTTCCAATGGTTTTTGGTTCGGTTTTAGAGGTCAAACCAAACCAAAACCAACACTATCGGTTTTCCACTTTTTACACTGTAACCAATCCATTAGTAAATGGTTCGGTTTGGTTTCTTCCTAATTGGTCTGGTTTGGTTCGGTTCCAGCGGAAAACCGAAACCATGTTCAGCCCTAATATTAAGTACAGGTTGTACGAGAATCGAGACTACTGGTTTGAAAAACTTTATCTATTTGAGGCACTAGGTCTAAATCCATCTAAATAATCTAGATGTTAAAATTTCCAAATAGGCATACAGCTTAAGTCTCTAGTTTGATGATAGTAGAACTGTTTCCTGTCCACCTTCATGGCCCAAGACAACAGCTTCCCTGAAACCTTTTCCATATATGCTATACAGATAACTTGAGTCCCAAAAGGCACCACATAAACATTCCATGTTGAAGTATAAACGGAAACACGACAACGAAAAAGAAGAGTCAGGAATTACTTACTTTCACAAATTTGTGTTATCAATCCTTCAATTGTTGTTACAAGTCCAAATCAAGTTCTGGAACGGACATGCTTGCATGATCTAACTGATAAATGCAACATGAGTTTAAAAAATTAGCCTGGAACGTTCGAAGGTCACGAACACATGAAACCTCTCAGTTAAGAGAAAAAAAAACACCATACCCGTGATTAAGAATTGATAAGAATTCAAAAGATGATATTAAGTTTTCATCCACTCCTACCTGTATACAAGTATTGTTGGGAAAATTGGCACCCCGAGCGCATCAGAAATCAGGATCACAAAGAACAATTGGTGATTTGAACCAAACATGAAAGAAATAATAAGAGAGACAGAAGATGAACAAGCACACAACCACAACACAAGATTTACGTGGTTCACCTTTACAGGCTACATCCACAGCCAACACCACCAGAAAACTTCCATTAAATCAAAGACCATTACATGCTCTTTACGCAACCCAAGATAATACCAAAGAGTTAACAAGACATACCCGAAAACACCATTGAAGAAACCATAGAAACCAACTCTCTAAACCATTCTCTAAACCAGCCTCATGTCTTCTCTTATACACCGTCTTCACAGTCGGTAGTAACAGAGGAGAAACATGGAAACAATAGAAACTAGGTTTCGGGCAAACCCCCAAACCCTAAACACTAGAACACCAAAATCCTCTCTTTACAAGTTTTTCTCTCACACCGATATTGACCTTCACAGTAGCACACGATCCTCCCTACCAAAGAGACCAAAATCCTAAGCACAAGAATTTACCAATCTTCTAGGTTGGATATCATAAACACCTATAATTCTAGTCCTATATATAGAGAACACAAGTCTCCAACTAGGAAACTAAATTTTTCCTAAACTCTATGAAATCTAGAATAGGAAAGCCATCTCAATATGGAAGAGGCCCAAAACAGGAAATCACACTTAATTTCCTAACAATATCCACCTCAGATTATGCTATCAACCATGAGACGATCACAGGAAATTACCTCCATCTTCCACCAAAGTTGTACACCATCTCTATATACCCATAGAATTAGTTTTGAAGCTCAAACCCGAACTTCCATCTTCATGGAACCATCTCTTCGACCAAAAATACCATGACGTCGATAAAAGTCTTCAAACCATCTCCTTCGTGAAGAACGCTTATGAAACTGGCCACGTTTCACAAACACCATGAAAATCTTTAATCACCATCAACGAATCCTTGCACAGACTCCACCATTGATCACCAAGAGAACCATCCAGAAGAATCACCATTAGCTCCACCTAATCAGTAAGCTAATAGCATATTGAACTCTAATCCAGAAAGGAAGAATTAGTTTCAATATCATACTCCAGCACATGTCATGATTACCGTGTATCTGAAATAAACCATCAGATATCTCCACTGTGATTACAAGCTTAATCCTTTAAGGGATTCTCAAAGGCATCACCAATCCGACATACTTTTACCACCATCACACCCAACATACTCGCTTACAATATATACCGTGTGAATTCCTATATTATTGTGGTACATTCTTTCGAGATCGAGCACATTCTTGATATTATGTGCAAGCCATCAAGAATACTTTAACATAGACTTAAGAATATAAATCTATAACATCTTGTGCATAACTTCGAAGCGTTGCTGGACTTGCTTCTACATGAGACTTTACAGCCCCATCCTTTCTTCAAACTTTGTAAGCCATTCTTTATAGTGTATGATTACTAACACTCTTCAAGAAGTAAATATGTATTCCACCTCATTCAGTCTTATTCTGCATCCCATACTACATCATAAACATAAACGAAGAACATACACTTCTACCAAGTTGAACCTCCGATTTGTAAATCACATCACAAATCCATGTTTGTGTAATCACCGGTTGAAACATTATCTTCAAAACATATTTCTCCACCCGAACAATAAACCATCGTTCAATTCCTGGTTCAATCACACCAGCCCATCCTTGGCTCTGATAGCAATTGTTGGGAAAATTGGCACCCCAAGCGCAGCGGAAATCAGGATCACAAAGGGCAATTGGTGATTTGAACCAAACATGAAAGAATAAGAGAGACAGAAGATGAACAATCACACAACCACAACACAAGATTTGCGTGGTTCACCTTTACAGGCTACATCCACGGCCAACACCACCAGAAAACTTTCATTAAATCAAAGACCATTACATGCTCTTTACGCAACCCAAGATAATACCAAAGAGTTAACAAGACATATCCGAGAACACCATTGAAGAAACCATAGAAACCAACTCTCTAAACCATTCTCTAAACCAGCCTCATGTCTTCTCTTCTAC
The DNA here is from genome assembly GCF_003573695.1 of Papaver somniferum. Taxonomy (NCBI): domain Eukaryota; kingdom Viridiplantae; phylum Streptophyta; class Magnoliopsida; order Ranunculales; family Papaveraceae; genus Papaver; species Papaver somniferum. The sequence goes on along the minus strand of NC_039359.1, from coordinate 77,102,726 downwards.
ATCATCTTCACAGTCGTTAGTAACAGAGGAGAAACATGGAAACAACATAAACTAGGTTTCGGGCAAAGCCCCAAACCCTAAACACTAGAACACCAAAATCCTCTCTCTACAAGTTTTTCTCTCACACCGGTATTGACCTTCACGGTAGCACACGATCTTCCCTACCAAAGAGACCAAAATCCTAAGCACAAGAATTTACCACTCTTCTAGGTTGGATATCATAAACACCTATAATTCTAGTCCTATATATAGAGAGCACAAGTCTCCAACTAGGAAACTAACTCTTTCCTAAACTCTATGGAATCTAGAATAGGAAACCCACCTCAATATGGAAGAGGCCCAAAACAGGAAATCACACTTAATTTCCTAACAAGTATTTGGTCCTTAACATCTACTCAGACAAAGAGCTACATTATTAAGAAACTAACTAAAATATTAACAGAAATCCTACAAATATAAATTGCATAAACGAAATAAAAAGTTCTCTCAGCACGAAGAAGTTCCTAATCTCTCCTGCACCATAATGCAAAAAATCATGGTTTAGTGCACGAAAGTTTATATCTGGTCAATGCTACATCATACCTAAAGTAGCTTAAAGACACGGAGTAGTGATGTACATGTCCATCTAAGTCTACAGCGAAGTGTCTCTCGAACTTGTGATGATAATATTGAAGGAAACATGTCCGGTGAGCATGACTTGGACTTTCTTCTAACTCCATACACATAAAGGTTTCTAGCTTCAAAAAGAGTAGAGGAGATATGGGAAAAATTCAATTCTGAAACTCAGTAGGAATGATGCTTTATTTCTTTATCTCTAAATGTATGATCTGTTTGTAATGTCATGCTTGTGGTTTAACACTTTAACCGAAGTAGTAAAACATGTAATAATATAGACCAAATTTGATTAAGCATAAAGTTAACAACATACATGTGTAAGTCTAGCGTTTCATGGTAAGGTGCGGAACTGCCATGCAAAATTTAAAAGATAAGATTCATAAGAACCAATCGGATGACCAAAACGTAAAAGCATTTATCAACTCAAAAAAGTCTCTCTTAAGCACCAACCACACAAGAATATAGAGCAAGGCTAGAAACTAAAATCCAGAAACCCCTCTAAACTAAGATTAAATTCTTCAAAAGTTAAATTAAGGTCACATTCTACCTAAGCACCCAACATTATTAAGACTCCAAGAATATCTATCTTCTTAACATTACTGACCTAGCTGTAAGCCTGGCAGATTCACTGGCGCAGAATCTCATATCCAATACCAGCGAGGCTTATTGAGAAGGCATTTCAGGATTTCTCTGAACACCAAATCATTCGTAAGGCTTCCAGTTCTGCACTCGAGAAGCCGGGCAGCGGACAGCCACTCTAATCTCAGCAAACTCCTCTTTCCCCGGGGTCCCATTTAAATATGTATCTTGATCATGTCTGCCAGAGCCAGAGGGTCCATTAAAGCTGCAATTGGCCCGATCCTTATTTCTAATACCCGCATGGCGGCATCCCTAAGATCAAAACCCCGATATTGCAAAACGGGCCGCGAGTTATAACTCTAAAGGTGTCACTATCCATATACAAAAACTCCAACAAAATAAATTGTTTACAAAAACCCCATTTAACATAAATTGTCTATATTAGCCTTCTAGTTTAAATCACCCCAACAAAAATAAAAAACAACCCCACCTTTAATTTTAAATCACCCCAACAAAAATAAAAATCAACCCCACCAATAATTTCTATTATATTATCACCACCACAAAATAACACCACCAGCAGAACCACCACTGTGCCGCCACCACTGACCACCGCCGTCGCAAAAAACAACCACTGTCAACCGCCGTTACCGACCACCACCATCACCACCTCCACCGCCAACCACCACCGCGCCACCTCCTCCACCGCCGCCAACCACCACCGCGCCACCGTCGCCGCCAACCACCACCGCGCCACCGCCGCCGCCAACCACCGCCGCGCCACCGCCGCCGCCAACCACCGCCGCGCCACCGCCTCCACCGCCGCCGCCAACCACCAGCGAGCCACCGCCTCCACCACCACCACCACCGCCACCCAACACAACGCCACCACCTCCACCCCCGAAAACCACCACCACGCCACCGCAGACCACCACTGTCGCCAACCACCACCACCAGCAACACCACCATTATCGCCGACCACCACCACCAACCAGTCGCCACCGCTACAAAAAATGAATTTCATTGATCAATATTCAACAAAATAAGAAAAAAATGATGAAACCAAACAGAAAAAATGATGAAACCAAAATTGGTTTCACCAAAACTAGATGAAACCTAATTAGGTTTCATCATTTTTCCACATATTGTCATTTCGCCAACACAGCTTCAATGATGAAACCAAACCAAAATAAACTAGGCAAAAATGACCAAAACTAGATAAAACCTAATTAGGTTTCATCATTTTTCCACATATTGTCATTTCGCCAACACAACTTCAATGATGAAACCAAACCAAAATAAACTAGGCAAAAATGATGAAACCAAAGTTGGTTTCACCAAAACTAGATGAAACCGAAATTGGTTTCATCATTTTTCCACATATTGTCATTTCACCAATAACCACCGCGACCAACACCATAACCACACTATGGTTGTACGGGTCTGAGTGGCCATAACATAGTTTTGCTACTCCATAACCACAGATCAAATTAACTAGTTAATTAATTTAGAATGGAATGCTAATACGATAGCCTCTCCTGCACCGTATCTTATCATATAATCAGGACTTCCCATTTCAACTCCAGCTCTTAGCTGTTCACATCGTTCCTCGATGGATTTTCTTGTCAACAGCCCCGCAAGAACTACAATATCATCCTTAGATATTGTCACTTATACTCAATACATATATTAAATATCAACAAAAGAAAACACTGGGTGAAAATAGAAGTACTGAAACAACTCAGAAAACAACTAGATGGTTCTACAGCAGAAGTAGCATATGCAAATTAGGATAAAAATTCTAAAGAGTGATGACTGGAGAAGGAAACATACCATTTCTCCTGATTTAGGTAGGAGACCATTCCACTTAGGAATGGCGTGTGGACGCCCTACATATGCAGCATTTGTTCCAGTAATGTCCTGCGGATTTCCAGAACATGGGCGTCAAAGATTGCCTGAGCTTCACTCTCCTGAATACAAACCCAAGAAGCTTAATTAGACATGATAAAATAAACTTTAAAAAGTACTAAAGAGCATAATTGATCAAAATATAACATGACATTACCTGAAAGCAAACGACAAGATCTCCAATCTCAACTGTTCCACATTTGGAAGGCTCGATAGGGATAGAACGCTTGCGGATTGCCTTACATATATGCATTTACCCATTCATTTTACTCAGCACCAAATTTATCAAAGAGTACTCATTCTTCCTTCAGAAAAATATAATTCAAAAAGATCATGTACCTAAAAGATATAATTCTAACTTACTAACAAAAAAGAACCATAAAAGTAGCATGACTGACAACAGAAAAAAGAAAGATACTTCAGACTGGAGTATTACTAATCTAGTCGACAACGATTAAATCCTACAACAGGCACAATTAGCATACTTCAAATGTGGATGATTGCGTTCCTCACAATCGACTCCAGCCCTTGTTTGCAAGGCTTAAGCATTCATCGTCATTCGAACAACAAATGTATTATTTTACATCCTCCAAACATTTTTGCAGGTAATTAACATAGAGCATATAAACCAATAGCAGTTAATACAACATGATCACAATTCAGACAATTGAAAATTATTCTTCACAATTTCTAAGAAAACCAAAATCAAAAGGGGGCTAAAGCTGCTTCTACTTCTACTCATCATCTTCATCTTCTTACTGCAATATCAGAAAACTAAAAATAGAAAACACGTCAATAAATTCAAATGACTTCAAACAAATAATGAAATTTTACTCTTAAAGGTTTCAAAGAACAAACCTCTCCATCACTCTTCTTCATCATCATAATCATTCACTTCCAATTTTGATTTCTCGTATTAATCTTCATATATCCTCAGCCTCTGCTTCAGATTCTACTCAACCCCCTACAGAACCACCACCCTCAGAAGCTGTTGAAGCTCATGATGCAACTGTTGTTACTACAGAACCTCCACCAGCTGAAAATTCACCACCACCAGAGCTTTAGAAAGACCAACAACCTCCTGCAAACCCAACTCCACCATAGAATACCAAACCTTAGATGCCAACACCACCACCAGCAACACAAAAGCATAGAAAACCAAAAATAAAAAACAGATCAGTAAGTACATATATCCACAGATCTAAACCCCAAATCAGCAAAAAATAAAGTAGTTGCTTCAATCTCCAGCTACTGCTCAACCCATTCTCAGTTCAGCCTTCCCAGCACTCACTTCAGCTCTGCAACATCAACTTCTCAACAGCACAACTAGCACCAGCTGAACCCTTACCAATCTCAATTCCAGACCACCTGAAATGCCATGGCGTGACTGCACTCAGTTCAACCATCAACTTCAGTTCCGCTCAGCTCATCCCACACAGTAATTCAGTTCCATTCACTCTTCCATAACTCAATTTCCCATTCAAGAATTTTACCTGCAATTGCTTCTTTCCATACTGCACATAGCACAATCTCAATTCAGAAGCTCCATAATCCATCGCTCCATTCACTGCAGAATCCACCAGATACAGCACAACACAATACCCATTATTCATCACTGGTTGTCTCCAAAACTGAGTTGCAGATGCAAACCATCTTCTCAATTCAAACCAGATTCTTATCCACCACCAGAATTCATCTTCTACAGCTACAGTATCATACAACCTCCTACCAGAACTCTACTTCTCATCATCTCAGACTCATCAACACAACACACATCAATTCTATCTCCACTTTCTGTAGCTTTTAGAGCAGCTGCAACTTCAACACTTGAACCCTACTTTGTCTCCAATGGATTCTAATTAAGAGTACAGACTGCAAATGACACTCTCACAAGAGATTAGGGTTTATATTGCAGAATACTAAAAAATCTAAAATACTTCAAATCACAACAGAAAAGGGAATAACAAACCTCAGATCTGAAGCGCTTCACTTGATCAATCCGATTAAGATAAGCTTACCTGAGGGTGGAGAGAGGCTTACGCAGGTGACAGTGAAACCCTAAAATCAGATGATGAAAGAGTTCCAACTATGAACTCTCATAAACAACCTGAAATCAGATGAGGAAACCCTAAAATTTGATTAACAAACTGGACAACAAACCCTATAATCTGATTAACAAACTGAAACCTAAAATCGGAAAAACTTAACAAGAATTGTCCTCTTTTCTCAGTTTTAGGGAAATGAATAAGAGAAAACGTCTCTCGAATTCTTCACCTCTTGAATCAGCGCTGTTCTTCTCGTGCAGTTCCATTGTTGCTGCTGGTGATGGGAGAAGGAGACGGAAGAAAGAAGAAATCAGAGAAGAAGAAGAAAAGGTCGAAGGGTATGTTTGGCTTTTTTAAAAGTAACAAAAACTAAATTTACACATTATTATTTGGCTTGGGGTTTTTGTCCCAGTTTTATTTGAAACGGTTTTTATTTGGTAGAAATAATATGACCGGTTTTTTCTTATCACTAGTTTGTTCACCTAGGGGTTTTGTCACTAGTTCTGATTGCAAAATGAGATGACATCAGTCATCATAAACTTTAAAATATAACACACTTCTGAATAAAAGCCTGGGAAATTAGAATATAGGGAAACTAGAGGTACCTCTTCTCAGAAGCATTACGTGCCACCTATGTGTTTGACGAAGTCGAACACTGAACTGATCCCTGCTTTGTCTCTCTGGATGAGTTTTAATTAACCCTATTATCTCTGACAATACAAAGCTCTCGGCTGGTTCCTGCATTTAGTCAGATTCCATCGATCAGTCAAGTCCCAGGTGAAAGTATAAAATTAGTTACAAGTTGTTACTTAAGTCCAACTTGCAAAGGTTGTGGTACATATGCTAACCATAGTATTTGATCCACTCTAGCATATCAGACGCCTCTAAATTGTGGAACAAAATGACATACTCTTACGCACAATGATAAATAGCTTAACATGGATTTCATTAAAATATCATTACATTTTGATATCTAGGTGCAGCAAACATCAGTCCTTCAGAAGAGACCAAAAGCTCCACATCCTGTGTGTTCTCTAGATTTTGTAGCCAACAGATTAACCATTCTGACTCATTGAATCCTGATAAGACAAGCGAGTCACTAAAATAGATGGTAAGGGAAAACGACAGCCGAAACACCAGACACGAGACACTAATTAAAACAATCTGGCACCTAAATATCATAACCGGTAAACATACTAGCATACCACACAACAGAAACAGAGATAGGGGTACATAAGAGTAGTGAACATAACACTTCAAGGGGATATAAACCATAGACTTGCACTGGGTGATAAATCTATTCAAGTGGATCTTTTATACACAAGAAATCAAGGAGCATGTTAAATTAAAATGAAACTAACCAAATAATATTCAATGGAAAGTTGCAATAACAAGATGTGTGTTGTGTTTTTCCCCTGCCAAAAGATTTATTTTAGTGTAGATACAGTACGATTGATCCAATGCATGTCAAATACTCAAACGCATTATACTTCCTAAATACCTAACGGAAAAAAAGAAGAAGGTGTGATACTATGTCAATGAAGGTGTGCGACCACCTATTTTCATTAAGTCATTGTGAACATCTAATTTATGTCTTAATTATATCTAATCTCCAGATGCTCTTCACTTCACCCTAACAATGAATTCTGTAGGAATGTAACAAATAAACCTGACAAAAATTTTAGTCCGGATGGTGGGTGTTTGGATTCTACGCCTTTACATTATGCGCCTGAGAAAGTGAAGAAAGAATCTATTCCCTCTAAGCTACCGGCAAAATGACACCGAATTCAATTGAAAGAGGGTTATTGCCTCACTGATTTAGACAAAAAGCTAACACAAAATAACCATTCAATAATGTGAACAGGCCTAAACTGATACACACGAGTAAATAGAAACAATCACGACAACTCTAATTACCTTTAGTTTTAATTCACATTTGAACATCCAAGTTAACCAAGTGTCACTCTAAGAAAGTGGTGGAAGTATTTTAGCCTTGGTTGAAAATTGCTGATACTCCATTCACCCAATTCAGAACAAAACATTTCAACTTTCTAATCTTTATGCCGCAGCTCTAAACTTTGGTATATGGATAACCTTATATCTCTTTGAAAGGTGTGAGGATGAACAACATTCATCATTACTGGAGGGGTTAAATATCGCACCCTTAGGTATCATGCGAGGGGATACTATTATAAGGGGGTGAAAGTACTCGTGCATAGTATATTCCGGATGGCGAAGTTAATGATGTCATAAGGTCACGAGTAAAGTGTGAAGTCAGTGCGAATAGTCAAGAGCATGTGCGAGAAGATCCAAATGTAAACGTGCGAGAACATCGCACGACAAACCTGAAAATAGGGACTTTATTATCTGTCGTCCACGATGTAAAACTCCTATATATAGGACCAATTACGACTGTGTTGAAGGGAGATCTTTTTGAGGATAGAGATAGAACTTTAAGAGAGAGAAAGTTGTTTGCTCCCCAAGTTAAGGGTTTTACTTTACTTCTTTGTATTGAATTCTAAGCTTAATGAAATTCTTCTAAGTGTTCTTCGTGATGATTTTCTAGTTCAATATGTAGATTATCTAAGGGGTGTAGTAGTAGGATTTTCTGCTACTACATTTTGGCGCTAGAATACAGTTCGGGAATGGGATAATACCTGTTTGTGGAAATTTTAAGTTGATTTTTCGAAAACTTCTTATATTCTTGTTTTTGTGAAAGATTTCTGATTGTTTTCATTGAGTCTCGGTTTGCAAAACATAAAAGTTCATAAGTTTGTTCTTGAGCATTTGCTGATTTCGAATCTATGGAATAATACTAAGGATTATAAGTTTTCTTTCGAGGCACAGACTTAACAGATTTTCCTAAGAGACATTTAGAAAAACTAATCTCATTTCAGGAAAAAGCTAATCAAGCCTGTCTGCAGATAAAAGGGGAACGAATTGAGGCGAAAAGCAAAACACACAACTATGTGTCTGCAATGGGAAACGAGTAAATCTACAAAAGTGATAAAAACCATCGGAGAGATGAATGGAAGCAGGCGTCTACAATGTAATATGATAACAAAATTAGGTGTGGATGTCACAGATTTTCATGCAGGACTTACATGGCAAATCCACAAGCGTGATTATGAAGGAAGGAAGATCTTGAATATCGATAAGATATCGCCATTACACGAATGGCAAAAACAAAAGATCATGTTCGAAGCGGACGATATAAAACAAGGAAGATGGGGACGAACAGTTCCATTGGTAGTAATTATACCCGCGCGAAAAAAGGGAGAAGGATAAAGATGCGAAAGCTTCAGAGGAATGGGCGATCGAAGGGACTTTGATAGATATCGGGAGCTCTGCTGACATCTTATTTTATTTCTCGTTCAAGAACATGGGATATGACTATGCAGACTTAAAGCCATCTGCATACAACATCCATGGTTTCAACAAAGCAATGACAAAGCCAAAAGGGGAGGTAATTATAAACATGCCATTAGGAGAGATAGAAGTGCAGGTAACATTGTGCGTAGTAGATGTGGAGTCACCGTACAACATGCTCTTGGGAAGGCCATGGTTGCACGGTATAAAAGGTGTAGCATCAACCTTACACCAGTGCATACGTTTCCCAATGCCAAGCGGAATAGGAGAAATTGCAGGAGACACAAAAAGAGCGAAAGCCTGTAATCATATAGATGTTAAGAACCATGAAGGAAGAGCAAAAAAACGAAAATATAGGTGGAGAAAGGCAAAGCAGTTAAATAAAGAAGAAAAACTCAAGGTATACATGGTGCGAGCGAAAGAAGGTCGAGGTATACCAAACGAAATCCCAGATGAAGAAGGAGCAACAGTGAAAGAGGTCAAAGAACCATCCCTACTAGGTGAACCAAAAGCGAACTTTATTGCAGCTGAGCCAACCAAGGATGTCAACATAGGGACATAAGAGGAGACCAAGATGATAAGGATAAGAACTGGAATGGGGGCAGAAAAAGAAGAAAAAACAATTCAACTTCTAAAAAAATATAGTGATGTCTTCGCATGGGATATGGATGAAATGCCAGGTATAGATCATGATGTTGCATGTCACAGGTTAGATGTCAGGAAAGATGTACGACCATTCAAGCAGATAATAAGGAACATAGCAAAAGCATATCACCCGCAGATAGAAGCCGAGCTGCAGAAAATGCTAGATGCAGGATTAATACGACCAGCTAAGTACCCAGAATGTATAGAAAACATGGTGGTGGTGCCAAAAAAAACAATGGGATAAGGATCTGCATCGACTTCAGCGACCTAAACAAAGCTTGTCCAATAGACAGCTTTGTTTTACCAGATATACCACAGATGGTAGAAGCAGCCTCAGAAAATAAAAGAATATCATTGTTGGACGGGTATAAAGGCTACAATCAAATCCCCCTGGCAGAAGAGGACCAAGAACACACAGCTTTATTCGCACCCAGAGGATTATACTGTTACACCAGAATGCCCTTTGGTTTAAAAAATGCAGGTGCTACCTATCAACGAATGGTGGAAAAGATATTCGCAAAGTGGATCCACAAGACCCTAGAGATGTATGTTGATGACATGCTAGTAAAGAGCAGGGAAGTTGAAGATCATGTAGACCATTTGGAAGAAATATTCGAACAAATGAAGCAATACAAAATGAACATAAATCCTGCAAAGTGTATCTTTGGAGTGGCGTCAGGGAATTTCCTAGGATACATTGTATCAGAGAAAGGAATACAGGTAGATCCAGAAAAGGTGCAAGCAGTTCGTGACATGCCAACACCAGTGACGTTAAAGGATGTGAAGAAGCTGAATGGACTGTTAGATTCGTTATGACGATTTATCTCGTGCTCATCAGACAAATGCAAGAATTTTTTTCAACATTCTAAAGAAGGGAGTCAAATTCGAATGGACAGCAGAATATGAGAAGGCGTTACAAAGCATAAAAGATTACTTAATGAATTTCTCTATTTTGCAGAAAGCTGAACCAGGGGAGGAATTACTATTATACTTGGCTTAAACACCGCATGCATTAAGTGTCGTGCTACTTCGCTTAGATGGAGGAGTCGAAAACCCAATTTATTACATCAGCAAAACCTACAATGCAGCAGAGAAAAATTATGCGAAGATCGAAAAGCTAATCCTCGCACTGTGTACGCATCTCAAAAGCTTCGCACGTATTTTCAAGCTCATAAGATCAAAGTTCTTACAAAAATACCAATTGTGTCTGTAATGAAGAACTCGAAAATATCCGGAAGAATAGAAAGATGGAATGCACAAGTGGGGTACTTTGACATCAAGTATGAGATATTATCCTCACGAAAATCATAAGTCATTGCAGATTTCTTAGCAGAGTTCCCATTGGAGGAAGATGGGAGTGTAGAAGAGATGATGGAGGTAGACGAAGACCAGGGAAATCCTCAAAGTCTGCTAAAAGAGCGAAATTCAAAAAGGTGAGAAATACTAGTTGAAGGATCTGTAAATGGAGAAGAAAATGGCATAGAGATAGTATCATCTCACCATTAGGAGCGAAAATGGCATATTCATTTAGACTGGAATTCGCATCCACCAATAACGAAACAGAGTGTGAAGGCGTAATGCATGCATTGCGATTGACAGTTGAAATGGAACTAGATGACGCCAGAATAACTAATGACTCACAGTTGGTGATCCGCCAAATAATTAGGATATATAGTATGAATGAACCATCATTACAGAAGTACAAGCTACTCGCAGAAGAACTATCAGCAAAAATAAAGAATATAGAATGGAGGCACATTTGCAGGAAAGATAATAGGTTCGGATACGCTTTGGCATTCCTCGCGTCAATGCTAGTGGATCCCACAACCCGATATTTAAAGATCGCGACACTCTATTTCCCGTCAATCAAAAAAGAAGAGGAGGTGGACGTAATGATGATAGAAGATGAAGAGGAAGAAAAGAATGGTGACGAAGAGGATTGGAGATCGTAACTTCATTCGTACTTGGAGAAGGGAGAACTACCGAGGAACAGGTTAGAAGCACATAAGATAAAATCCGTGCGACAAACTACGAGGTAAGAGATGGAGTACTTTATCGAAGATCTTTCCTCGGGCCCTCTCTTAGATGCTTGACACGAAAAGAAGGAATGGAAATTCTAAAGGCAATACACTACGGGGATGCAGGAAACCACATCCAGGAAATTCATTAGCATACAAAACAAGTGTGCAAGGATATTATTGGCCTTACATGCATGAGGACGTGAAAGAAGTATCTAGGCGATGTGAAGAATGTCAAAGACATGGAAATAGGATACATGCACCGGGAGCGAACTTAAGTTCATCAACCAGTGTTTGGCCATTCGCAAGATGGGGCTTAGACATCGTGGGACCGTTCATACAAGGGTCAGGCCAAAGAAGGTATCTGATTGTCGCAATAGATTATTTCACAAAATGATCGGAGGCGAAATAAGTTCAACATATACGCGGTAAGGACATCTTCACCTTCATATTTGAGAATATAATCTGCAGATTTGGAATCCCTGTGAAACTAGTAACTGATAATGAAAAACAGTTCGAGGGTGAAAACATAGAAATGCTATTAAATGCCTTCAAAATCCAGATTAGAAAATCAACTCCATTATACCCACAGGGTAATGGACAGGCAGAGGCAACAAATAAAACGCTTGCGAATACACTGAATAAGAAGTTGGAAGGTCATAATAAAGAATGGTGCGAGCATATCCATAATATCTTATGGGCATATCGCACAACACGAAGAGAAGCCGCAGGAATGTCACCATTCTGTTTAACATATAGGGTGGAAGTTGTATTACCAACTGAAGTCATCATACCAACAACGAAGAAAGAGGCTTGGGAGAAGAATCTAAATACCAACTTGATGCTGGAGAAATTAGATGACTTGGAGGAAAGCATAGAAATCTCCTTACAGCACATGGAAAATTATCACAAAATACTAGCGAGAGATTACAACAAACGTGTCAATCTAAGGGAATTTCAACCAGGCGATCTAGTATTAAGAGAAATACCCTCTTATCAAAAGGGAGGAGATGGAAAACTGGAGAAGAAATGGGATGGACCTTATATAATCAAGCGAATTGTGGGAACTGGAGCGTATAAGTTAATGGACAAGGATGGAAAGGACGTTGGGCGAAAACTTGATCACCCGTGGAACAGAACGTACCTTAAAAGTTATTATCCATAGGACATTCGGAAGATTGATGTATGCGAGAGAAGAAAAAGAAAATTCATAATTTACACGCGAAGATATGAATAGAAAGAAAGTATTCTCAATAACGATCCATAAAAATACACAAGAAGAAGAAAGGGGCAACAATAAGACCTCATAAATAAGACCTCAATATGAGGCAATAAAATTTAAAACCTCTAACTAGGGAGGCTAGGCATCCAATTGTGGCATGACCCTAGTTCGCACATGTGCAAGAAGCAATATAAATAAGCCCTAACGCGCGTCATAATTGGGGAAAACCTAGTAGTGCATGACTCGGGCGAAAGCCACACCATCCCTGGATCCCGCGTCATGGATATTGGGGGCGAAATAAAAGCCTATCCAGTAGAGACTCCTTAGTAGAAAGACTAATGTACTAAGTTCTCTATCATGGAGTGTAGAAACTCGATCAGGGCGTCGGGGTATTGTTGAGTCAAGGGTGTCGGGGGCGTCTGCAGCGTACCTCGCCGCTCTTGGCAAGTCCTGACTATGATACACTTGGTCCTCAAGACACCCCACTTAGGATGCGGTCTTGTAACCATAAGCCATATCGATTGAGGGATACGAGGCCGCGAAAACAACTGGTTGTTGCATCACTGGATGGGAAGAGCCCACCCCAACCTGGTAGGGGTACGCTTCCTTGAAAGGGAAATCAGGGGGAAGATAAGGACGTCACCCTCCACTAGGGAGATGAATTGTGTCAAAGACGTTAATATCACAAGGATTTTACTCACGGGGGTAATTAGGCTTGTCGTATTGATGCACATTCATATATCCTGCAGAGGAAATAATACGAAAGATGATAAAATAGGGTCAATTGGTCCATACGTGAAAATGTAAAGACGTCCTGCGGCTCTATCGCATGGCCAAAATAATATCCTGAGGCAAAAATAAGTCCTATTAACAGGAGAGGATGATTAAGACCTCTACTTATGGAGGCTCAATAAGACCTCACTAACAAACACCCTGAGACCTAAGTAAATATACATGTGATTTTATCTCTTGAAGATTCATATTCGCATAAAAACACTTTCTTTCTTAAGAGGACTATATTCGCACGACTAATACAGTGCATAAAATCGCATACTATTTTCGTATTTATAAAACCTTGTTTATACTCGCGTAAGTTATGTTTTGTATTCAAATATAACTTATCTTTCTTAAATGAACTTTTCTCTTTTAACAATTTTTTCATGCAAAATTATCATCTAGCATGCTAATAATAGAGGCAAGTATGGGAAGTACAAAAAGAAAGTATTATTAGCATATCTAGAAAATAACTTTGCATAGAAACAAATTTGTTTTTCTTTTAATGTGCAGCAAAAAATAGATAGAAATAAATCCAAACAAATACAAAGGCAAAAAGAAATTAAGGGTTGTTCTGGGGAACTTCATCATGCGAACCAACAACTTCAGTGTCCGCCACAGTAGCGGGAATGGTACTTGGAACAGAGGTCTTTGCAGGAGATTCAACGTGAGGAGTAGATTGAACTTCAATAAAGGGAATTTCTTCGGAATTTGATGCATTAGGAAGATCATTACCAGCTCCATCATCCTTGGGTTGCTCTCCGGGAAGAAAGATTTTTTCGTCAGAGCTATTGTAATCATAATCACTATCAGGTTCGGGAATGGACTCATTGTCAGAGATATCAAGAGGCAACACTTCTTCTAGAGAAAACGAGTTGGCAATGCATATTTCATCCGCGAAAGCTTTAGCCTTAAGATGAGCTTCGCGCGCGACATTCTTTTGAGCATTCTTAACATAAACCCTCATCATATGCTCAAGGTATATGCATCTTCGTTCCTCCCTATTACGCGAGGCCGAAAGTGTGGAGGAGAGATTCCTAAGATCCTTGTGAGCTTTGGACAAGTCAGACCTTAACTTATGAATCATGAGTTGGTTGGACTTATCAGAAACTGCAAGCACAAAGAAGACCAAAACCAATTCAGAAATAATGAAATTGCACGAGGTCTACAATATTCAAAGGAAGCTAAGAGATTAAGTGAGACAGTCAGCTTGACGTGACTACCTTCCATATGAGAAAGGAAATATCGAGACAAAGCGAGACCATTATTTTTCATACTCTCCAAATATTTATCAAAAACATCACCTATCATGCCTTCAAGACGGGAGCGAATTTTCTTCTCATCTTGAGCGAGATAGGCGTTTTTCTTCTTTAAAATGTCATGCGAACGCGGAGCTTATTCCTTCCTACAGTCATCTTTACTTTTCTATTGACGATCTTCTCATCCTTCGAGGATAATTTCTTCACATCTCTGTCGTATTGGTTCCATAGAACACGAAGGGAATCCTCTTCCTCAGTACAGGTTCGCCGAAGAACAAGATGTTGCTGAGTAAAATTCGCCTTCTCGCTCAAGAAGGTTTGTTTTTCCTCCGTAAGAGTGCGATTTTCCTCTGATAGAGTTCGATTCCTTAAGTCATCACTATACAACAACCCAAAAAGATTGGACACTTGTGAATTTAGGAAGTCATTCTGGGTACCAAGGCCATGGTTTTCATTTCTCAAATTTTCAATTTGATCAAGAAAGTAAGAGTGGTTATTAATCATTTGATCTAATTGATGATGCAATTCTTTATTCTCCGCAAAAGCATCCTCAGCAGAATGCTGATACTCAAATATTTCCATGACTCTCCTTTGGTTTAAATCTTTAGATTCGCGCAAAGAAGGGAAAAATACATGCGAAGAGATACATATAACAAAACTCAAAGTATGAACGAAGAAAGGTAGAATCACAAGGTAGTTGAGAATCAAAATGGCGTACCTCTAAGTTCTTGATATCTGTTGCGAAGTTTCTCGACTAAGACCTCTCCAGCATGAACATCAACTTTCAACTTGGCATTCTGGCGGGTAAGCTCTTGAATGATAGCACTAAATTATGAAAAACCTTCGGCTTGAATAAAGCGGCGCCGAGATTCCAAACAATCGAAAGCATCATTGACTGATGGGTCCAGTTGAGTGAAGATCTCGTTCCTAGTTAACTTGTCTGAAAGAGAATCACTCAATAACTTGACAAGAGATTCGCACAGGTGAAGTTGAGAGGGATCATTGGAAGATGAACGCGCGAGCTGAATAATATTGAGGAAAGATCTCGCACACGAACCAATGACACCAGAGGCACCTGCCTCAGAAGTAGTAATATTCGCCTGAGATGAAGCAGCTGTGCGAAGAGGAGAGGTATTTAATACTGTACTCATGGAAGGAATAGCTGAGGAAACTCTCAAAAGATAAGAGATATAATAATCCATAGATATGGGGATGGTCGAAGAGACAGAGAGGGGCATATCTTGCAATGATGCAACAAATTCCTCAGTAGAAAAGGTGATATCTTCAGTAGTAAGGCCCAATCCCTGGGGGGTAGAGGTCATTTCTGAAAAAGAAGAGAGATTCGAAGAGGCTAAAAAGATAAGGTCCTTACAAGGGTTCTGAATAAAATTATCAGAAGGAGCAGAAGATAACGAGCATACGAAAGTCTCTGCTTGAGAAGAAGTAATAGATGGTGAAGAGGTGGTAATGTTCGCTTGATCAGGAGAAGTCGCATTCGCTTGAGTAACAGGGACAGTCCCACCGGAGGACCCCTGTTGTACGGAGCTGGGTTTCTTTTTGAAACTCGGAAGGCCCATGCGAGTATCGATAGTAGGAGGTTGTTTACTTCTCCTGGATTTCTTCTCTTTCTCTCTTGCATCATCCTGCGAATGACAACGCATATAAGAAACAAAGGAAACAATATTGTTTTAAGAAGTAAAGTGTTTCTTAATACCTTGTCATGCGAATGCTTCCGCTTGAGAGACTTGTCATCTTTGGACCTTGAAGAGGAATTAGGGTTTGGAATGGTGAAACGAGCCCCAGGGGAGGAAGTTTTGCTACAACAATACCAGTATGAGAAGTATCAATAAAAACAGCAGGACAATAATGGTGATATAGGAAGAACAATAGCATCATAATAACAATGATGATGACCAGTTACAAACAACAATAAAAAGCATAATAGAAGACAAAAATAAAAAAACTTGGGGAAGAATCCATGGAGTATTAACACGAACAGAAAAGAAAAATATGAAGATTCAGATGAGACAAAAATTCCAAAATATTTTGTGGAGAAGAAAAAACTAAAGGAAGAAAAATCTATCCCCCCTGAAAATATTAAATAGGAAATAAGATGACCGGATGTACCAAGAGGAAGAGGAGACGTGTAGGTAAAAAGTGAAAAAATGAGAACGTGTGGACGGTTACGCTAAAAACCCGGAAACCTGTCGGCCAAAAACAATATGAGAAGTTGATAAGGTGCGGAAAATCACATTAAAGGTGCGATGAGGAGTTTCTCTCATCACTCTTTCCATAATAAAGATCGCTAAGAGAAGAGGCAAAATGTAGGGGTTAAATATCGCACCCATAAGTATCATGCGGAGGGATACTACTATAAGGGGCGAAAGTACTCACACGTAGTATATTCCGGATGACGAAGTTAATGACGTCATAAAGTCACGAGTAAAGTGTGAAGTCAGTGCGAATATTCAAGAGCATGTGCGAGAAGATCCAAATGTAAACGTGCGAGAACATCGCACGACAACCCCGAAAATAGGGCTTTATTTAGCTATCCTCCACTATATAAAACTCCTATATATAGGACCAACTACCACTGTGTTGATGGGAGATCTGTTTCAGGGTAGAGATAGAACTTTAAGAGAGAGAAAGTTGTTTACTCCCCAAGTTAAGGGTTTTACTTTACTTCTTTCTATTGAATTCTAAGCTTAATGAAATTCTTCTATGTGTTCTTCATGATGATTTTCTAGTTCAATATATAGATTATCTAAGGGGTGTACTAGTAGGATTTTCTGCTACTACAATTACATACGAAAGGAGTCACAACCTCATTGCGTTTTCTTGGTGGTGTTGGAGGACGTAAACCCCATTTTTGAGTGAGTGGATTATAAACATAATAACTACTCTGGTTACTTGTTCTGCACAGAAATAAACCGCTGCTTGAACCTATGACGAAAAGTCTTGTATTTTCTTGGTCACTACTATTTTGGAAAATTGAATTTAAGAAGCTAAATGAAAACTCAGTTTGATGCTGAGATGTAAATTTAAATGTGAATTAGGATATCCAATTGTAAAAAAATCTTTTCAATTTGTTGTTATCTTGGGAATGGTCTGTGACTGAAGCAGCAGTAAAATGAAGTAATCCCCTTGGAAGTGATGAACGAAAGTAAGGACTTGAGAGTATTGAAAACCATACCTTTGAAACACACCTGAATTTGAAGATTGAATTAAAAGGAAGATAAAGAAACATTTCTGACCAAATATCTTCTGTTATATCAACTCTTTCATGGATGAATCTGAAGAAGAACTAACTGAGAAGAATAATCCATTAACCTAATTTTCATTGTGAAATCGATTTTGTGTTTCTGAGCAGAAAACTGTGAAGGATGAGTGTGAGAATGAAAATTATATAAGGAGAGAACGGAGGAAGAAATGTTTATTTATTTTATTTTATTGAATGGTCACTTGAAGAGCTGAAGCCGTGACCTTTGAGAGAAAAGTAGCTTACAAGAGTTTAAGCCCACATCAGGTATATCCCAAAGTTTGCATTGCCTCTAAGGCCTATTCCTATGGGTATGGCAAAAAAATGTTGTTTGGCATGCCATGTGGCATGGCAAATGAGTTTCCCCACTATGGTAGATATGCCAAACTTGATTAAAAACATATATGAATTGTGTTGGGTGGGATACTAATGAATAAAAAATATATTTTTGTTTGTGTGGTGCGGTATTTATAAAAGTTTTAGTGTTATAATATATTTAGTGGGACCCTTTAAATATAAAAGTATATTAGAATAATGAAAAAGTAGGAGAGAATGAGAATATATATATATATATATATATATATATATATATAATTACTCGGAGATAAAGAGAATATCGCCAGCGATAAAATCTCTATCGCTCGATGAAAACTCTGTCGTGTATGCCTATATGCCAGGATTGACATATAGGCATAAGAGTTTGGCAGTTTGGCATACCCATAATGGGTGCATATATGTCAAATATCATGTTTTGGCATATGCATAGGAATAAGCCTAATGCTACAACCCAAAATGACAGACCAACAATTCAATTGTACGGATGCAATAGGTTTTGGACTTGCTACTGCATGGTTAGCCAAGTCCAGAATTTTTTTACTTTTTTTTTGTAGAATTAATGTATTATCACTGAAATTAAATTCATAGCCGAGTACCAATCATCGGGATGCTTGCGACCTTCAGCCGCTTTGGTGACGATCTTAAAATTAGCCCCACTCAAAAAAAGGGAAAAATACGGTTTAGTCCAAAATCTAATCTAAATATATTATCTAATCCACACTCATTCAACTAGGTACAAATTAGTCCTTTATTTATTTGAAATATGAAAAATACACTAATAATCCTTCATATTACAATTCAATCCAAATATTTTAAGTTCCATAGTGACTTATGATGACGTCACCAATTATAAATAATATAAAAATAATTTAAAAACGATTTATCTTTCGAGACGCTCGTCCAAAATTCACAAATTTTATATATTCGGAAAGCTCTTTCCGATAGGTACAAAGAGTACCCATATGACTATATAATTTTCACTTTTTAAAAATAAAAATAAATTCACTTCATTATTTAATGTGTACAAAAAGATGCACCTGCACGAAATTTTCAAAAGTTTATGCAGTCAGTTTTTCACATGTGCACCACTTTGTACAGACCTACTAAACCTTCATGAACTGGTCATTCATATCCACTCTCAGACCTATTTTTTCATGGAAATTACATTGATACACCAATATGTACACCTCTGCAAAACATGCATGAAACCGTTTATTCATAACCACACACAAACCTACTTTTTCATTGGAGATGCACCAACATGTGCACCCCTAAAAAACATACATATATAAAATCGACCATTCATACCCACACATGGACCTATATTTCATGGAAAATACACTGATGCACATATATGTACACTCATACAAAGCATGGAACAAACAACCATACTCGCTTACAAACTAATCTATTTTATTGGATTTACATAGGTGCACTAGTATGTATACAACTACCTATTTGTATAAACATAACATGAAAACTCAGATGGATTTGAACCATCAACCTCCACAAACCTTGTGATAGGCTTGGGCGCTCTACCATTTTGAGCTTGTGAGTCCCCAAATTAGATGCATAAAATGAAAAAAAAAAAAGATTGATGTCAGAGGTGCATCAGGGTATGATATATAACTTACACAAACTCTCCTTGATGTTTATGTCGTCCCACTATGGAATATTAGAAAAAAGAGCAGCAGTAATACTAGTGCAATCTTGCTTCAAAAATGCATAAATCTGTGAGCTCACTATATGAGGACACACAATGGCAGAGAGATGGTCCATTTCTTTTCAGTTCATAAGTATAACTATTATGTAAATAAATTGGGATTGAAACAAGATAAAATAGTGAAGCACGAGCAAACAATGAGTATTTTGCTCATGTAGGACTGTTTTTGAAAGATACCTCATTAATATCCAATACATGTCCATTGTTCTTCTCCACTTTCTTAAGCCCCCTCGAAAAATACCTAAACACATAACAAGCATCCTATTAAAATCATCTCATGATGCCGAAAAGCAACAACTTAGGGTTTCACCAATAATTAGTTTTTTAATATTTTTGAGAGAGAAAAATGATGTACAATTATGTACACACCTACAAAAATCTAACATCCATACCCACAAAACAGACCATATATTATTGAGATAGCACAATGATATACAACTATGTACACACCTAAAAACTTCAACTAATCCAGTATCATACCCACAAAACAGGTCATATATATTATTGAGATTGTGCAATGGTGTACACACCTATAAAAATCCAACAAATTCAACATACATACCTACAAAAAAGGCCATAAAATCATGAGAGATCATAATGGTGTACATGCTTACAAAAATCCATAATCTATACCTACAAATCATGCATATATTATTGACATAGCACAGTAGTGTACAACTATGTACACACCTATAAAAAATTAAAAAAAAATCCAACATCCATACCTACAAAACAAGTCATATATATGATTGATATTGTACAATGTTGTACAACTATGTATCTGCCTTCAAAAACCAAATAATTCCAACATACATACCCAAAAAAATCGAAAAAATAGTGAAAGAGCACAATGATGTACAACTATGTACACACTTATAAAAATCCATCATTTACATCCAAAACATGCATATTATTGAGGTAGCGTACAATGGATGAAAAAAATTTAACAAATCCAACAATCGTACCTACAAAACAAGTCATATATATTATTGAGATTGTACAGTGGTGTACAAACTATGTACACACCTATAAAAATCAACCAAATCCAAGGCCATAAAATCATGATAGAACACAATGGTGTACAACAATGTACCTTTCATGCAGCTACTTCTTTTGTTGTTGGGTTCTTGGTTTTCATATGTACTTAATCATTTTGCTATAAGCAACCAAACCATTAGTATGCATACACTCCAGGCAGAGAAAATAAAGTGCTACACGCCAGGTATTTTAGGACCTAATAAACAAATTGAATTACCTCCAAACTTAGGAGCATGTTTGGAAGGATCAGAATCTAAGCTAGGAATATGTTGCTTTGGATCTACTATGAACACCTGCAAGGAAGAAAAGGTTAGCACGCAGTTCTCTCTGAAATATAGAACACTAACCAGGTAGATCGTAACCTCATGGTAAAGGAAATGATCAATTATTTTGAGTTGTTAGAAATAAATCAAAATGAAAGAGATAATGCTAACAATCAGTATGTGTACAATTATGTGCACATCAATGATCAACATGTGTACAACTATGTACACATCAATAATCAACAACCAACAAGTGTACAACTAAATGACTAAAATACAAAAAAAATAAAAAAAAAATAAATAAATAACCACCCACTGGTACCAGTTTCAAAATGAGAGCCATGAGACTACTTACTAACTCGTTCTCGTATAAACCCGGACCCATCGTCTATGAAATCAACATGTGCACAATTAAGTACACATTAAGAACCAGTAGGTGTATAACTATGTACCCATTAAAAAACGATAAGTGTACAATAATGTGCACAACAAGAATCAATATATCAACAGGTGTACAAATATGTACACATTAACGATCAAAAGGTGTACAACTATGTGCACCTCAAAAGTCAGTATGTGTATTATGTACATAGTAAGAATTAACATGTGTATATTTATGTGCATATTAAGAATCCAATAACAAAAGGTGCCCTAACTAGTAAGGCAAGTGTCTAAATTTTCACATAGTATCCAAGGGTCACCACTTTTAAAAACAATTTTGAATGTAAATTAGGTTTCTAAGTTCATATCATTTATGGTAAAAGCAATATTCACTCATTTTGCTTTGAAGATGTGGACAAGGTCCAGCTAGTGAGATAAATAAAATGGAATTCAAAAGGAAGCTTATAAAAAAATGGTTATAGATTCTAAAAGGTTATACTATTATAAAAAAGGGGTAATAGTTTACTTTTGGTGACCTTCCAGTTGTATATTACCAGTGTTTATAATAAACTTAAATTCATTCAAATGTCCGAGTTTAAAAACATGGTCCTATTAGGATAAGCTACACATAAGCTCAATAACTCTTTTACTTAAGAATAAAAGAGTTGTACTACATAGACCACATTAGCCAATTGAACGTTAACGTGCAATTACACCTACGTTTAGTGTTCGCCCATCATCTATATGGGACAACAGATCCAATCAATTAATTGGAAGAAATTTAAGTCAAAGCCTACCATTTCATTGTCTAAGTCTCCATAATTAGCATAAAGGAGTCTTCCTAACTCATGTGACAATTGGGCCAACAAGATCCAAACTAACTAACATGGTCAGCAAAGGTGTGTAATTTTCATTGTCTTTAGATGACATAAAAATGATGTAGAGTTTTAAAGGAAGTTTTATGATTCATGAGCATTTACAACCGCTACATTTCTTTTATATGCAATAGGATCCTAGTTATAGAGTTATCCTTACAATACTGTATACCACTATGCTATAATTCGTAAATATAATGTGGAAGTCGGACAAGATAGAAGTAAGAAACAACTCACATCCGACGTGTCCATATCAAATTATGGCTTGTATTCAACTATGATTGTTCGTAGCCAACCACTTAGTTGTTGTTTTTCAGGAGTACTACTACCAGAAGCTGATTTTGTTTCGAAAATGAATCTACATTGGTTAAAATCATGTTAGAAATATCAACAGAAATGTAAACCAGAAAAAGAAAAAAATATCTATTTCAACGACTAAAAACTAATGTCAAATTCAACATGGCAGAAAAAAAAAATAGCACCATCAACATCACGAGGAGGATGGTAACCACCAGAAATTTTTCCTTGTTTCAGATGCCGGAAATGTCTGAAGATTCGATTCTACAAAAAACAAAAAAAAATTACTCAATTTCATAAAATCACAATTAAATTCAAAAACCAATAAAGTAAATCCATATTTGCAAATTTGACAGTTGAATGCGTCGGATCTGTAACTGCCTACAAAATGTAAAAACAAAAGCAAGAAACTATGTGTCTATGAAAATTAGAGAGAAAGGGATTTACAGGAACATATCCACCACTGGAAACAGTCAGGTGATCTATACTAGTGTAACCACTCGACATCATCTATATTTCCAAAGAACAATAATAGTTTGGACTGAATCTAAATCAAAAGAGTAGGAGAATCATAATATGTTGAAGATTGCATTTTAAATATTAAAAAAGCAATCAAATTGAAAGATTGAAAACGGACCAAATCTACCAAAATTAAAATTAATTAGTAAAGAAAGAAAAAATCAATGAAATAAACATAGTCAGAGATCAAAAACTTACCTGGAATGAGAAATCATAAAGAACAAAAACTCAAATCCCCTTTGTCTCTCGACAAAATTTTCAGGTGTAAAAACTCTCTCTCTTTTAATTTACATACGAAAACATAAACAGGGTATTTACGGTAACATATAAAAATATGATTCTCCGGATCTGGAGAAGTTTTGATTAACTCGTCAAAATTTTGGATGAAACTGTCTATGCGGGGAATTTTGGACTAATCTGTACCAGGCCTGGGAGGACAGGATTAAAACGTCCAAAGCCCAATAAATGTGGGACTAAACGTCAATTTCTAAAAAAAAATCTTCGATTCGTCCCTGCCTGCCACCCTTTTTCTTGATATTTTGCTCAAGAACTTAAATCCTTATGTGCAATTTCCCGATACTTTAAACTTCATCATGAACGCTTAAACTGCTCGTTTCTATTGGAGTCGGAGCTACGAACTTTAATAGAGCACTAAAAGTTCTTAAAAAAGTGGATTATATTAGAAAGATGCAATTGCAAAGGACGATGAAGAGAACAAAATGATCTGCAAGGCTCCCTTGCATGTTTAGGAGGTATAATAACAATATGTGGACCAAACGCGGACATGCTGCACTATTTTGCAAGCTAAATGAATATACAGAAAATTTTATGAAGAAAGTAGAAAATCAACAAAAAATCCAGATACACAGAGCAAAAGGTACGGAGCTGGGTACCGTGTGAGTGGAGGGATGGGCCCGCTTCTACCACCTCTATCCCAATGCAGAGAGGTGACATCAAGGCCGTCGGATTCCCTCACGGTGTACACTTTGAAGTGTATGTAGCAAAGCTGGAAAATCAAACACCATTTTGCCTTATTTGATGGGACAGAGATCGTCTTAGTAAATGAAATTGCTATCATGACAACTAAAACGGTCGCCATAAAATGATTGCCATCAGAAAGTGTTTTTTTCCTCATACTGGTATTACGGTCTTTGCCATCTGTTGACAGCTTACATGGTTTCTAGATGAGTTTCCAGGTTCCAATTTGGGTGAAATAGGCGGTAAGGTGCAGTGGCGGAGCCACGTGTTACTTGTGGTTTCAGTTTTACAATCTAGTGTTTATGGTCCCTCCAACATTTGAATCCTGGTACCGCCGCTGGTAAGGTGGACAGAGAGTTTGCTGGTTCTGACAACTCTCATCATTTGTCTGATTCTGTATGTGACACTATGGGCAGTCAATACTAACCTTTTGGTGTCTAGGTAGCTCAAGCTCTATTGATTGGTAACGATAAAGCATGTGCTGCAATTTTCTCTATCTTGTTCCAATTTTTTTTTTTTTTTTTGGGGTGTTCCCTATTTTTTTTCCCTCTTTTGTATAGATCTATACAAGATCCACAAGGGGAAAACCATATTCGTTTATGCTACTGATTGCATTTACATCTATGGCATAATTTGCCAGAAACTACATTGTAATATTGTTAGTCCTATTCCCTACAGGTAAGTCCTTCCGTTAGAAGTTGCTTGGAAGCCATCACCGAGGTCCAGCATCTCAGTGACCAGGCCTACCGCATATGTGAAATCACTCTTGAGAATCTCAGGTACAATTTAAACTTCAGGGATGCCAACTTTAACATAACATGTATATAAATTCAAAGTTTCAAACATTTGGCTGTCCCTAACCTTATTGTTAATAATATGATTTCAGATGATTTTTCTTTGTTGTGGTTAAAAGCTGGAAAAAGTTCTATTCTTTAAAACTTCTGGCCCCACCAAAAAATATTTTGACCCATAAAAACCTCAAAATTTTTCACACCACCAATATTATATCCGGGAACACCACAAATACTATTTACGGAAATCTGTTTCGACCCACTTGAAAATACTAACACGAAACCCTAATTATCTCCTTTCTTTATTCTCAACTTTCTTTCTTTCCGATGAAACCCTATGCAATACACTGCCGAGAAAATACTTCTTCTGCCTGTTTTCCTTTCCCTATTATTTTTCACTCTTTCTCTCTCACGATTGTATTGTTATTTTGCAGGTAACTCTTTTGTTGATTTAAGCCGATTCTCTAAGTTATCAGGTATCTCTCTCTATTCCTTTTCACTATTTCCCTCTCACAATTGTTTTCTTATTTCGCAGGTAACATATATTTTTGATGATTTGAGCTGATTCTATGTTATCAGATAAATTATACATGCAGAGGGAATCAAAGACGCAAATCATATATAGTTTTTAGCATATATTTTTTTTCTCTTTGTGCTCCTATTATGTTTGAACTTTGTTCATCTTTGGTTTTAGCAGGTCAAAGTTTATCTTTGTTATGTTCTATAGAGGAAGCACAACAAAATAAACCCTCAGATAAAACTCAAATGTGTTAGAATATGGGCATCCATCTCAAAACCAATTGGTCATGAGTGGAGTGGACCATAGAGTTATAAACCGCAGGATCTTAGATTTCCCGGATAAGGTGGGACTAACAATCTCAACACGCCCCCTCACGTGTAGCCTCGCTGGGTCTAACACGTAGAAAATAAATCGGGTGACGCGGAATAAAGGCGCGGTCAAATGACTCATCGCAAATATCCTGCTCTGATACCATGTTAGAATACGTGCATCCAACTCAAAACCAATTGGCAATGAGTGGAGTGGCCCTATAGATTATAAACCGCAGGATCTTAGATAACCCAGACAGTGTGGGATTAATAATATCAACACGCCCCCTCACGTGTAACCTCGTTGGGTCTAACACGTGCACAATAAATCGGGTGACGTGAAGTAAAGGAGCGGTCAAATGACTCGTCGCAAATAGCCTGCTCTGATACCATGTGTCAGACCATAGCTCGGTTGAACCTACCAAGCGTTGGTATGTCATGTTTGATTGTCATATTTTAGTGAACCAAAACTCAATTAAAGAGTCGCTTGATTATGTACTAGAGTCAACTTCGTATAGGTTATCTTGAAAGTATTAGGATATGAGACATTACAAGTACTGCGAATACTTGAAGAAGTGAAGAAGTAAGGAGCTACAACGACAACATCATCCTTCCACTTGAGGTTAGTGATATTTGACTTGAACTGTTTCATTCCCTAACGTATCTTTCAAGTCATGCATATTGAAAACATAATGCGAAGCATGAATTATTATAATCTAGTTAGACGTAGTACGTATTAAGGAATACAATACGAGGTTTATTACTTAACCGTTAAACTTTGTATATAATACATCAACATAATCGTATGAATCTATTCTGATTATGTATGGGTATGAGGTGAAGATTTCATCCTAGGAAACAATGTTTTACATTCGTTTAAAGGAAGTAAATTCATGAACTTGTTTTATGAACCGAAAGGGAAATCTCTAGGCTTATTGGTATTGTGATTCATTGTATATCTTTTGAACTACCAATATGTGTGATTAGTATAACCACTCATGACTTGTTTATGTTCTTGGTAAAACTATTCACAAGGCCTGACTTTTGTATTGGTATGACTTTTATTAGTGAAACCGATCTTAAGTAATCACCTGAGATGGTATGATTGATTTAGTGTTATTGGTATGACCAAATCTATGCAAAGTGGAACCAATCTATGAAGAGGTGCATCCGATCACAAAGAGGAATCGATCCTTGTAAGAGGTGCAACAAGTTTTTATCAGATGGGGGAGCCGATCTTATGAACATGTGCAACACATTTTTAGTGAAAGGGGAACCGGTCCTATGGACATGAGAAGCAAATACAAGTAGTTACCATAAGTATGTGGGGAACAGATCCTAGTACCTAGTCAATCGAATTTTTGGAAAGCTAGTGTGACTATGCACAATACTCACATGGAGGTATAACCGAAACTTGTTTTGATAGAACCATTAAACCCATGATCTGTGATTGAGTGTTCTTAATCAATCACGTAGTTCTTGAAAGTCAAATGAACCAATTCTAAACTTGTTTTGAAGTGTGGCAAATCGGTTTCAAGATTGTAAATATGAAAGAGGACTTACAAAGTAATGATGTCGACATTCTTTGAACATGTGATGGAACACTTATCTTTTATTATTCAAAGATATTCCTTAATAGCTAAAGGAAAATCCCGGATAGAAATATAAGTTGAGAATATTTTAATTAAGGTTTTAAATTTTATTTTTGGAAAATTAAAATTGGTAATGTGCATATACTAATTGGAGATTTTCTAAGAGATTTTCGGTCAATGTTTGGACAAAGCATTTTTAGGAATTATGGAAACCGAATCTGGAATATATTGCATATCTTGTGAAATATTTTCGTTTTTGGAAATTCCTTGGTGTCGAAACTTCCTTTGTCTATAAATACCAAAGATTGCATTTCTAGCAAACTAATCCTCAGATCCAGCAGAACTACCTAGTTGTGTTGTTACTGGTCGACCGCCTATTCGGAGAGAAAAGTAACCTAATTAGGTGAAATCTCTTACGGTCGTTCAGTTTAAAGACTTCTTTGGCATTGAGTAGCTCTATTAGTACCATTGGTGGGAAACTAGATAATTGCGGTTTATTATTAGTTTTCGATTGATTTGATTGACTAACGGTTGTTGAACTTTGATTGTACCTAGTTTGTTTATGCTTGAGAATCTTTTCTTCTGATATAAGATTCACTCAAACTAGATCGAAGTTTCGACGGGGATCTTTAGACTGTTAGTAGATCTAAAGACGTCTTGTGATAATCCATTGTTGACAGACTCCGTTCTGTGCGTGATTGAGCACAAGAGATTCAACTTGATTGTGTGCAGGTGTTTATTGAAGATCTAAGAAGATTTGAAGATAAAGAAGACTTTGAAGATTTCTGATTTGGGTTCATAATCTTTGGTGTGGAAAATACTTGTTTCGGTTAAAGAGGATCCAACTATAATTGGTTTGTCCTTGTGGTAGATTGGATTGATTAGTTGAGTAGATCGGCATCAATACGATTCTTTGTGATTCAAGGTATTGATTTCAAAATCTAGAATATTACTTCGGTAGTTGTTACTAGATATATCTAAGGACCTAACAAAGGAGTTTATTGAGATAAACGGAAGAAACTTTTGTCGAAATCACATCACTTGGTTGAAAAGAGTTGGTACCAAACAGATTTGTTGTTCCTTTACTATTTGGAATACAAACCAAATGAATTGTTCCAAGTACGTGACTTATTCATAAGTTGGAGGCGTGGGAATACATACGGAACTAGGTGAACTATAGGTTTAGTTTCTTGGTCTCAGCTATACAAAGTTGGTTTGATTTTGTATAGCGGCTTAATCCTGAGAGTATTCAATTTTGGACAATGTCCCGAGGTTTTTCTGCATTTGCGGTTTCCTCGTTAACAAAATCTTGATGTGTCTTTTACTTTTTTGTTTCCCCAATTATAATTGTTTTTATTATAATTAGAAGTAAAATACACAAACATTAATTACCATTTACTTGATAGTAATCCTATTGTGTTTGGTTAAGTCTGAACCTCTTATCATGTAAACATACTTCGTTGTTGTATTGTCTCGATCTCGTATCCATAGACGATCACACGAAGTGTGAACCGATTAGTTGTATTGTCTCGACTCAGTCCATAGACAATCACTTTCGGAGAAATGACTTATAGGTGGAATAGTTTTAGATTGAGGTATATTTGGGTACCCTCGTCTTTTCATCATGTTAGATTATGGGCATCCAACTCAAAACCAATTGGCAATATGTGAAGAGGCCCATAGAGTTTTAAACCGCAGGATCTTAGATTTCCCATACAATGTAGGACTAATAATCTCAACACGCCCTCTCACGCATTGGGTCTAACACGTGCACAATAAATTGGGTGACGCGGAGTAAAGGCACGGTCAAATGACTCGTCGCAAATAGCTTGCTCTGATACCATGTTAAAATACGGGCATCCAACTCAAAACCAGTTGGAAATAAGTGGAGAGGCCCTAATAGATAATAAACCACGGGATCTTAGATATAACCAAACAATGTGGGACTAATAATCACAACAATACAATTATCTCTTCTTCCTAGTTTCTCTTCGTCTTTGTTTCTTCGTGGTATTCCAAGCAGGTCTCGATCCTTTTGCGTGAGTTTTTTGTTTCTTTGTTAATTTTTTATTTTTTTTGGTTGAAAACTTCAACCGAAAATGTCTCAGAGTGAATCTAACACTAATGAGAGATTGTCGTCAGTATTTCTTAACGGGAACAATTATGTTCTTTGGTCGTGTATGGTGACTTTGGATCTTGGTGGAAAGAAAAAATTGGGTTTTATTAATGGAAAAAAAACAATTTGTCCTCCACCTAAAGAAGAATCAAAATATGAAGACTGGATTTCAGATGATCAAACAGTTAGAACTTGGATTCTCAATTCTATGGAAGCACATATTGCTGAAATTTTCTCATTTTCTGATTCAGCCAAAGAATTGTGGGAAGCTGTAGCTGGGTTATATGGTAGTCAAAACAATGCAGCTCGCATATTTGAGTTGAAACGTGAAATCGCTATGGCAAATCAAGATGAAAAATATTTTACCGAACACCTTGGGAATCTGAAAAGGATGTTGGATGAGCTTCATATGTATCGTCCACATACCACTGATGCAAAAGTTCTCTTAAAAAGGGCTTAAGAAGATAAAAAAATTTGTTGCTCAATAGATTGAAACCATATTATGAGAATATCAAAAGTAATGTGCTTATGAATGCTGATACTCCTACATTGTCAAGTATTTGTTCTATGATTCAAATAGAAGAAACTCGCAAGAAATCAATGAGTATTGATTCCAAAAAAAAATTTGAGAAAGGAGAAACAATTGCTCTTCTTGTGGAGAAAGAATACAAGCGACGGTTTTTGGGGACAGACAAAGGTAAGCAAGCTTATAAAAAACAAAAAGGAGAATTTCCATTGTGATAATTTCAAGAAAACTGGGCATAACGTAGATCGTTTTTGGGTTCTACATCCACATCTCAAAAAAAAATTCAATAAAAACAGAAAAGATCATGTCGCAGTAGCCGATGGTTCTTTTTCGATAAATGATTTGGCGAAACTTCTACTGCAACAACTGAGTAAGTATACTCCTTCAGATTCTTCTTCGACCCACGCTTCAGGTAACTTTCATGTGTATCTTACTTCATTATCTAAAGTGATTAATTCTTGGATAATTGATTCAGGATCCACTGATCACATGGCTAATAACACATCAGATGTATATGATTTCATTCCTAATACTGGGAAACATGATGTTTATGTAGCTAACGGTGCTACTGTGCCGGTGCTAGGGAGTGGAAAAATTAATTTCTTTTCAGAAAATTCCGCTTCTAATGTTCTAGTTGTGCCGTCTTTTCCGGTTCAATTGTTATCCGTAGGAAAAATTACAAGATCTTTAAATTTTAATGTTATTTTCTCACCTATTTATGTGGTATTTCAGGATCGAAAAACGAAGAAGACGATTGGTAAAGGAATATATTCTAACGGACTTTACTTATTCAATCCTACTAATAAAGAATTCCATACAAAAAATTTAGTTGAGAACCATATTATGCATAAACTCCTTAGGCATCCATCAGCTCGTGTTTTAACAAAACCTTTTCCTTCTATTTCTTTAGAGGCTGGTGTATGTGATGTTTGTCAATTTTCTAAGAAAACTAGATTGCCAATTGGTTTTGACTTGGATGCTCGTATTATAACATGGTATCAGAGCAGGCGATTTGTGTCGAGTCATTTGACCGCAACTTTACTCCGCGTCACCCAATTTATTGTCCACGTATTCGACCTAATGAGGCTACATGTGAGGGGGCATGTTGAGATTATTAGTCCCACATTTTTGGGTTATATCTAAGATCCAGTGGTTTATAATCTATTAGGTGCTCTCCAATCATTTCCAATTGATTTTGAGTTGGATGCCCATATTCTAACAAAATCCTATCGCGTTTGGTAAATATAAATCTCCTAGCCCATTATATTTTTTTCTTTTTTTTCTTAGGTTTTTTTTGGAAAATTATTCGATATCTTCTGATTTTTTGAGGGGATTGTTAATCAATTTTGTTTTTGTTTTGATTGTTCATCTAAAAATTTAACTTTGTTTAGTATGTTTGTTTTTCTTCCATTCAGTTGCTGACATAAACAAACTGAAAATCTTGACAGTAATAGGGAGAGGAGAAGTGACAAGAACTCATACTTGGATAGGTTGCGTCAACCTATATTGGTTGAGGGACCTTGACGTCTTGAAAAACTGAAAGTTTTCTTTTGTTAATGCGTTAGCTTTCTCAGTTATTTTGTGTATAGCTATTGATGCTTATATTTCTTTTTATATGTACAATTTTGGTGCGTCACCGTCAAGAACTTTGATGAAGAAAACGTTAAACTGTTTAAGAGGTTGTAAAAGTATCAAATGCATCATATTTCCAAAAACTCGAAAAATTATTGGAACAAGTATAGTGGAATACTAATATCAATAGTTTTCTCATAGGACCAAAAGGTTGAGAAACTCTCCGACCCAAAGGACCAAAAGGTGGTAGCTTGTGGTTTAATATCTGTAAGGATCTTGAAGATTTCAACAAAGGTATTAAATTCAAGATTGGAGCGGGAAAGGAAACTAGATTTTGGGAAGATTCTTGGCTAGGTGAAGGAAGACTTTATGATATGTTTCCATTGGCATATGAAGATTCAAGGACCAAGGAGTTCTTGGTGGCTAGTATGTATGAAGTTGGAGAAGGTTCTTTAAGGTGAGGGTTTATGTCTAGGCAAAGATACCCTCAATCCATTTCACGTGAAGTAACAACTATATCAAATCTTCTTTCTTCTATTTTAATTCAAGAAGGTGTTTTGGATAGTCGAGTTTGGGTTGGAAATAGTCATGGTATCTATACGGTTAAGGATGGTAGTAGGAGCGTTGAAGATCAAGGTGAGTCAAATTTTCCAATCGACGTTGTATGGAGCCTTGCAAAATCAACTTTTTTCAATAGTCATGGTATCCTTGCAAAATCAACTTTTTTCTTTGGATTCTTTCTCATGATAGGATAATGACGGCGGATAAGCTATGAAGAACAGGTATGGAAATCTCTAGCTTATGTTGTTTTTGTGATGAAGATGATGAAACTAGTTCGCATTTGTTCTATGAATGTTTGAGAACCCGGAGAATTTTGGATTACTTTGTTGAAGGATGCCGTTTTGATTTGACTTACAATTCAAATGTCACCACAAATGTGAAGTCATGGAAGTTTAATTGGGGTGATGAAAGACTTAGTCAAATTTGGAATAACATTCCAGTTGCAATATGGTGGTGCATATGGAGAGAGCGAAATGCAAGATTCTATGAAAACAAAAAGAAAAATTTGGTAAGCCTCATTAGAAATTTTAAACTACAACCATACCTTTGGGCCGAATCGAACATAAGGATGTTAGGTCTAACGGCGAATATGATAATTGCATTATGGGACTCTTTGTTCCGGCCTTTGTAAGTTTGTTTTTTCGTTGTTTTGGGTTTATCGAAATGCCCTTCACTATTGGTTCGCGCTTGTATTCATTGGGTTGAGGTACCGCTCTTAAGTACCTCTATTTTCAATGAATTTTCTCTTTGACCGATCAAAAAAAAATAGTTTTCTCATAAGATATATTTGTAGCAGCAAACAGTGAAGTTATTATGAGTAACACGACCTTACAGAAAAGCTGAGCATTATAGGGTCGAAATGTGTATGGAAATCTTAGTGTTGGTACATAGCAGCGTAACATAATATGTTGAACCTTAGGTACTTACATGATTGATGCGCCCAGACATTTATGTACTTATATCCTTCTTTCTATTCTTGGTAGTATCTTATTATAGATTTATTAGAATGGTTTGGGGTCTATAAAAATATATATAATTTTGTCGTTCTCCTTCTCTACCTTTACACAATTAATTAGTCATCTGGTGTGGATATATTTTGTTAATATGTTGTTTCTCGAGAATTCGTGGAATGATACTGCGTTTGTTTTGCTTCTCGGTAATTTAGAGGCTTATTTTTTTCCTACGTGAAATCTTCATTTCAAGCATATGTTGGCTTAATGTATGTTTTTTTAGGACTATGTATTATGCCGAGTTAGCTGTGAGCAATTAGTGAATCGTCCTTTTCCGGACTCTTTATAGGGATTGATTTTAGCCTAGTTTAAATAAGTAAAAGCTTCACCTATGCTCGTTTTAGGGAAAATCAGCGTATAATTGGTAAATTGTATGTTTTGGTATTTTTATCAGCTTTATGTTCAGTAGTAGTCTTGATTTACCAATCATCTATACTCAAAATTTGACAATTGTATTGAAGTATTTGAATTTATAGTAACTAAAGCCTAGAATCTATTGCGTTTCTCGACTGCTGTGAAAGCAAGAGTAGTAGACTGTAGATCAATAAATTGGTTTCGAATACAACCCAGTTAACACGAAACATATGAAGTTTTGTTTTCAGGTATTGCTCTTAAGCTATATTTGTAATTGTGCAGGTTTATGTATGGTAATGGTCACTGAGACACCTCAAAGACAGTCAAATCCTTTAAGAGCAAGTAATAGGAAAGAGCGGGATACTATTGTAGTGTCTGTAAAAGCACTCATGCCCTGGGTGGGAACAAACTGACTGAAGTGAAGCAAGGTCTCAAATGAATTTTTCTAAACACATTGGAAGCAAAATATGGATTCTATTGGTCTCAAGGCCTGGGAAAGAAACGAGATCTTTCATAGAATCAGTTATGTGAATCTTTTTGATTTGTTTCATGGAATGTATAAGCTGTTGGAATTTCAGATTCATAATCATCGCTCATTAGACTAAACATGATCATATAATTACCCTTATGCTGAGAACATTCTTAACCGTAGTATTAACATGCTCAACAACTAGAAATCACCTTATGCAGAGCTATTAGCACATACTAAATTGGAATGGAACACCATGATAGTTATGACTTAGCTATAAGATTCATATGTCTGTATTAATAAGACCAATCAATACATGGTTACTACTGGATCAATCAACATCAATTACAGACAGCTAACACATGATACAAACACCTTTAATAATTCAGTAGAAGGAAATAAAAGCATCACAGAATTAGAATAGGTCAATGACTAGCTTCTACTTCTATTTCCTCTTACTTAATCGATGGTAAATCAGAAATTATGGATATATATGAAAGAGGCTAGAGGAGGTCCTAGTCATTCCTTAAGTAGCTCTGTCCCATCCAACCTGTCCATCATTAGTTGGATGACATCTCACTAGGTGAGTCATGCTTAGTCAACATGACACCTCAGCTAACATTAAGCTAATCTAATTCCTGCATTAAACTCTAATCTTTCCTTAATATGACATATACTTAATCCAGTTTAGATTAGAGATAATAGATTAAATTAGCTAAGCCTGATTTGTCGCTAAACCAACATAAAGTCTAACATCTCCCACTTTGGTTAGCTACAAATTCTTTACTAAAAACAACAAGCTCAAGTTAAAAGCACGCTAACGTTCGACTATAAAAACCTACACACCATTTAGAAGACGCATATGCATTTCTATAATCAGAAAACTATACGTACAATAATCTTAACTGTAACTTTGTGCTTTCATCTGATCTTTACAATAAAGATCCTTATACCTCATATGTTGAGGATTATAAATGATCTCTGAAGAGACTGTCTCAATTAAGTGACTTCTTTATAAGAATAACAAGATCATTATATCTTATTGTAGATATTTTCTCATAATATGAAAAGATATTTACCAATGGGACCTTTCATAATATCAACTGAGATTCTATCTTATTCAAGAGATTTCTTTAGGTATTCTTAAAAGACTTCTTTTGCATCGAAATAGTTGTTTAAATCTCCATTAAAAGATTTCTTAACGACCTTAACTAATATTTCCTCCAGTGTCTCAATTAAGAGACTATACAACAAACGTAATTTCTTTATGATCTTAGAAAATATCTACACCAATATCTCTATTAAGAGACTACACAAAATTTTTGTTTGCCTCAAAATATCTACTTATGTCTCAATTAAGAAACTACAGTGAACTCTTTATGATTTCACTTTAGATCTGCTAATGTCTCACTCAAAAAGCTACACCGAAATTTCTTATGATCTAAACTGAGATCTGCTAATGTCTCACTTAAGAGACTATAGCAAATTCCTTATCACCTTAACTGAGATCTGATAATCTCTCACTTAAGAGACTACAACAAAGCTCAAATTCTTTATGAGATATGTCTCCAAAGAGACTTTCTGTGCTCAATATGAGCTAAGTCGACTTCTTGTACTCAATATGAGCTACATTGACCTTCTGTACTCGATATGAGACTGCTTTCTAATCTGCGAAGAGATTTTTCTATACTCAACATGAGCTGTCTCTGAAGTACCTTTTGTTGTCATTATGACATACATCTCCGAAAAGACTTTTCTGTGCTCACTATGAGCTATGTCTCCATAAGGGACTATTTTGGATCGTTCTCATTAAAATATAAACAACAAGAATAAGGGTAAATGATAATAAAAACAAAAGCTATCAAACTCCCACTTTTCTTTATAATTACACAATGTTGTTTGTACTTCATTGTTCTTTGCTTAGATAGTATGAACTGACAACAACAACAACAATTATCTCTCTTCAGATGCTATAAACTACATTGTTAAAGTAGCAATCATCTGTTCCATAGATGGCATAACCTCTATTACAACATTCAGAGTATAAATCATACAAAATTCAATACTATCATAAGCTCACCTTTGGGTAAACCCATGATCATGAATCTTAAATTGCCAAGTAAAACATTTACACACAACAAATAACAATGTTTGAATCGCCATCAAATTAAAAACTTAAATGCTTATTATCAGTCAAACAACTTTACATACATACGAAAAAAAATAGCATGTATTCCATATGAATGATATTAACAATACTAGCATATGAAACTTCATATAACTATAAATTTGAACTAACAATCGTCATTGAAACTTCATGATAGTAAAATTCTGATTTCAGACTACAACCACAACTTCACCTTTGGCTAAACTTGTGATATACGAAGTCTAAACAAGGAAAAACAAGACTAATCAGCTTATACATGGTACTCAACGGACCTTTTAAACCTTTGGGTCGAGAAGATCTATCATTTACTATGTATAAATAGATTACCTTGCTCCATTACAGACGTTACAAATATGATTAACCTTTGGGTATCGTCATACGAACAACATCTGAAACGCAATTTTACATAGTCCTTTCATAACGAAATATGTAACTTCTATCAGCTCTCAAAGTATCACTTTGGCGATACATGGAAACGATAAAAGTTACATCAAGACTACTACAATCATCACTTATTCTCATTAATTTCTTTCATCACTCTCAAAACATCACTTTGGCAACGCTTAGTCGAGTAGAATGGTGGAATTTCAGCTTCATAATCATCATTCATTAGACTAAACATGATCATATAATTACCCTTATGCTGAGAACATTCTTAACCCTAGTATTAGCATGCTCAATAACTAGAAATCACCTTATGCAGAGCTATTAGCACATACTAAATTGGAATGAAACACCATGATAGTTCTGACTTAGCTATAAGATTCATATATTTGTATTAGTAAGACCAATCAATACATGGTTACTTCTGGATCAATCAACATCAATTACAGACAGCTAACACATGATACAAACACCTTTAACAATTCAGTAGAAGGAAATAAAAGCATCACAGAATTAAAATAGGTCAATGACTAGCTTCTATTTCTATTTCCTCTTACTTAATCAATAGTAAATCAGAAATTCTGGTTATATATGAAAGAGGCTAGAAGAGGGATTAGTCAATAATTAAGTAGCTCTGTGTCATCCAACCTGTCCATCATTAGTTGGATGACACCTCACTAGGCTAGTCATGCGTAGTTAACATGACACCTCAGCTAACATTAAGCTAATCTAATTCCTGTATTTTTCTCTAATCTTTCCTTAATATGGCATATACTTAATCCAGTATAGATTAGAGATAATAGATAAACTTAGCTAAGCCTGATTTGTTGCTGAACTTACATAAAGTCTAACTGAAGCAACAAGGGT
The DNA here is from genome assembly GCF_003573695.1 of Papaver somniferum. Lineage (NCBI taxonomy): Eukaryota > Viridiplantae > Streptophyta > Magnoliopsida > Ranunculales > Papaveraceae > Papaver > Papaver somniferum. The sequence goes on along the minus strand of NC_039359.1, from coordinate 77,065,386 downwards.
TTGTATTCCCTATGTAACAACAACTCATTTATGTAATAGTTTAGAAGCTGTAGTGTTCATTTCACCGTCTATGTGTAGGTGGTGTGTGCATGTTAGGGCTCGAGTTGTAATGCAAGGTGTGATGGGAAATAGATAAATAATATTCAGTTCTAAAAAAACGTATTCATTATGGATCAGCTGGGCTTTGTAATTTTTGTATGTGTTAACAATTTTTCCATCTTCTTCGTAGTTTTTAAATAGCTGACCATTAGTTTAGAGGTGTAAATTTTCTTTGGCGTTGATTAAAACTCAGATCTTTAATTATCTTATTATTCGTGATTTAAGTCTGCAGAAGATATAATGCTAGGTATGGGCAACTTAACAAGGCACATTTGAAGTCGCTAGATTAACGTTGCATGGTAAGTTATGTTATCTTCTTTGTGTGGTATTGATAAACTTTACAATAAGTCATGAAGGGGAAAAAAATAAAAAGTTATCACCTTTTTTTTTTTGTTTCATGCTTCTAATTTTGAATTCCTAAAAATTCACAAACACCGAAACATACTTTTGTCTACGGTATATTTTGGCATGTGCAGCGCACAGGCGCAACAACTAGTATCCAAAATTTTGGCAGGCTCCAAAGAGTCATTATTGCAAACAATGCCCGAATAATGCATGCAATGGATGAGTAGTTTACGCCTTCTGGAAGTCGATAAGTAAACCATATTGAGCTGGAAGTTGTATTTTGTCGTGTATTGCAGGTTCCCCTTATAAAACGTACGGACTGTGTCCATCATGTAAGTTTGATTATTCTTTGGATTTTTTAAGATGATAGTGACGGTACAAAATGTATTTATTTTGGTTGTAATTTTTGTTCTTTTTTATTGTATTCGATGTAACCGTGCACATCTAATGGCAATGAAAGTACGAAAGTTAATCCCAAAATGCGAAAGTCACAATTGGAATAGATAAAGGAGTTTTACTAGGATTTTCTCTCTTCAAATTTTCTTCTTCGGTCAGAAACGTGGACTAGCTCTTGATGTGCCGTAACTGCTGTTTGAGACTAATTTGTATATTCAAAAGCTTGCACAGATGCTTTGAATTCTGAAACGTCTAATTTCGAATATGGGTTCTACTCATGTATAATCTCGAATAAGCTGATAGATGTTATGCAGAGAATACCTCCGTGATTACAACACGTGCCCTTTTACTAGTTTTATTTAGTATCATAAAGCAGCAGATTTGTTGGAAATTTGGAATTGTTGGAAGTTGGCTTTCAGTTACCATAACACTCGCCTCCTCAACCAACCCAGGCCGGCAACTTATCGGTATACTTGGAAAAAAAAAGTAAGGAATCTAACTTCAGAATATTTCAACTTAACGGTATACTCGCCTCAATCTTCTTTATAATCTGTTCTGTAGAAATTGTTAACCGACATTATTTCTGTCTCATATTTGTTCGACGAATTCCCGACAGAATTTTCCATTTCTTTTCTTTTTTTCCTATTACTTGATAGCGCAAGTTACTAATACAAGTATCACCTATGGAGTCTCTTTCCTTGGATATCGTACTAGAAATCCTTTCTCGGGTTCCACCTGAATCTGTTTTAGAGTGTAAATTTGTATGCAAAATATGGGAAACTCTCATCCGCGGGAGTAAGTTTGCTAATATGCACCTCAGTCACCAGCTTAACCATCTCCATGATGGAGACGATGACAATGATAAGATGGAGCAGTGCCTCTTTTTTGCTTGTCTCATCGGCCATTCCGGAGACTACACAACTTTACTTTTCCATGGAGGGCAAGTAAGTGATAGGATCGCCCTAGGTGAGAAATACATTTACAATCAAAATCTGAAAAGGAACTATCATCCTCCTATGCTCGATGAAATTTTATATAATCACCTAGTTGGCTCCTGCAATGGTTTGGTTTGTGCATTTCAATATCACCATTTAGTTACAGATCCCATCTATATTTGTAATCCCCTTACCAGAGAATATGTTTATCTTCCTCAACTTGTTATAAAGGAAGAAGACTTTGATCCTGAAATTACAAGCATAGCATGTGGATTTGGGTATGTTAGGTCAACCAATGAGTACAAGGTTATTAGGATCTATTACCTCAGCTGTACAGAGGGAAACGTTGAAGTATACGCACTTGGCAGTGGTCATGGGTGGAGAGCGATAGGTAAAGTTTCCTATGGTCTGTTGGGGTCGTTAAGCACGGGTAAGGGTACCTATGCAAATGATGTTATTTGTTGGATTTCGTACAACAAAGTTGTGGCCTTTGACTTGGCTGATGAGGAGTTTCGGTTGCTATCCGCCCCTCCTTGTATGCAAAACCGTAAGTCTGGGATAGATGTGGACTTGTAACACTGGGAAGGCATTTGTGTGTTTACATGGATAAGAAGTTACGTATGAAAAGAAGTAGCGACTCTAAGGAGACCTGGTCTATGGAGTTTAACATAGATTACAGAGCCGTGGTAGGTTTTGGTCAAAGTAGTTTTCACCCGATATTACTTACAAAGAACGGAGAAATCATATTATTATATGCTAGATCTGTGTTATATCTTTATGACACGAAAACAACATTTTTGAAGATGATTTCCGACGAAGCATCAACAGATCATTTGGAAGATGTCGAACCAATTGCTCACGTAAATACATTTGCATCGTTGGAAGGCATGGGAGAAAATTCAAAGAGATATACGGTTCGTCCACGCAGGGTTCGTACTCCATGGGATGATGTTATTGGTGAGTTGTTAGACCGAGTTGTTCCTGGTGAGAAAATACGTACGACGCGTTTCAGACTTAGGTGATCAACTTACATGATTTATCCTTCTAATCTGACTATATCAATTTCAACGGAGGATAATATTTTTTAGCTTATATCTTTAAAAATATAATTACTGATATCTCAGAGATAATGCGCGTAGGAATGTGTTTGGATGTGTCATGCTTGCAGCATGTTTAAACCAAGAGCTTAATACGCAGAGTTTTTTGTTTTTGAAGCATTTAACACGCAAAATGTGTTGTATTCTGTCAATCGATATGTTGATAATTTGACGATGATGAATTTTAGGAAGGCAGTGACTAAATAAAACCCAAGTTTTAAAGTTAAATTTTTATCAACTGGGTAACTGAGACCTCCCTTCATCATCTTTCACCTTTACCTAATTTCATTTTCGACCCATAGTAGATTGGAACGGATTATCTAATTTAATTTTCGACCGTAGTAGATTGGATTTCGCTCTGGAATTATATTTTATTTAATAATCAAGATTAGCTTAAATAATGTTATTTCATGTGATAATCAATCTATATCAGTCTAAACTTAAAGTCTAAATAATGTTATTTCATGTGTCAACTGTCAAGTGATGTGTTTGCCTCTTTTTTTTGTCCCGTCACTCTAATATCAGGATAAGTTGCAAAATAACTACAAAACTCACCCAACATTTGATATAATTTAAATACAAAAATCAATTTTAAATAGTAAAAGTTATTCTTTATAATTAAACTTATTTCCCAAACCACGGCTTACTACTGTATTTTGTGGAAGAAAACAAATTAGTTATGGTCGCTTTACCAAAGAAGGTAATCAAATACGGTGAAGGAATTCACAGATTCTAGAGAACTAATTTTGTGTTGTTCTGTAACCAACACAAAATTAGAAACTGGTACCAAATTCATTCTTTATATATAAACGTACCACAAATTAAAAATTTCTCATGATTCATTCACAAAACAAACCCCATGTTTCGAAGTTTAGTCGAATAAAGAATTAAAAATATATCTCATCCTTTCGAAGTCCGTCACTATGAGTGGCTAGGGTACAAATACAAACAGGGTGGTAGTCATTTGAGATTTATATAGACTTTCATAGATTTTTTATTTGAGTGACTCCCGGAGATTCTCTAAAAATATAGAGATTTCTAGTGATTCTCTGAGAGTATATATTAGAGAGTCTTTGTGACTTGTGGAGACAAAAATTGATATTCGTAAAACGTCTCTGTGATTTGTAGAGACAAAAAAATGTACAATATCTAATCAAAAATTCAAAACTTCTACAAGTTACTTTATTATGCACATTATAATCTAAATAAAAATACCATGAATACCTGGTAAAATACGTATTCATTGTCAAAATAAATATCGTTGTTGCCTTATGACCATTTTTTTTTTTTTTTGTATTTCACTCATCCCACATTCATTTTATTTTCTATGCAATATCGCCACTGGTTTACTCTGCAAATGGCCCGTTACTTGGTCATCAGGTCAAACAAAAAAAAAAAAAATTGGTCCTACTTTCAAAAACAAATATTCCCCAAGTTCCCAAGTCTCTAGAAATATCACCTCTTGAGTAGAGACTTCTACCATGCTTATTTTCCTAAAAAAAATATCTCCAAATCTCTGAAAACAATAAATCAATAACTTTCAGTTCTTATTCGAATAACAGAGATGTTGGAGTGACTCTTATGAAATCCTACTCTAATAACATGGATTTTCAAAGAATTTAAATGACTTAAAAAAAGTCTCTAACCAATAACAAGAGACATTCAGAGACTCACTAAAAGTCTCAATGGACTAACAATGGATTTGAGAACTCTCTAAAAACCATATGAAATCTCATTTGACTAACCCCCTGAAAGATTAAATATCCGATGAAACCTATTGCAATGAGTAACCACATATAATACAATAGAGAACCTAGAGTGATGTGTGATTGTAGTAGGATGGGTGTGGTTATTTGAGTGGGAAGGTAATCTCCCCATCTCATATAATGCACGATGCGCGTGATAATGTGAGTGGCAAGGTAATCTCCCCAGCTTATATAACTCTGAAGGCATTAAATCAGCCATATATTGGGTGTTCATATATGGGCGTTATGATTTCCTTTTCGATTTTTCGAGGTATTGCACGATTCGCGCGCCTAAAAATAGAAAACCAAATCAAACTTTGGATAATTAGCGATATTTCAACCGACTAATTTGTGCGAGTATTTATTTTCCTTCAACTATAATTGGTGAGTTTCCTAAAATTAAAAATATCCCTTTTTTTTGCATCCCTGTTGTGTTTTAAATTTTAAAGTTGAAACCCATGTAAGTTAGTGAAACTGCTCAATTTCTCAAAGAATACAAGAAACCGAATAGGTTATGATTCCATTCTACGATATTCTATCATCTTGTATCTATTGATGAATCTTTTTGAGAGAGCTATTATGGAAAAACCGTATGCAGCTGCCATTCTTCGCTCATGTTTCTACCTTTGGGCATGCCAGGGTATTGTTTCTAACGTAACTAATTTTTGAGCATTTTACACAGTTAATGTTTGCTTCTTCTTTTTTCCCCTGGAAGTGTGTACGGTGCACTGTAGTTTCTTACTTTTTTATTAATCTGTCGCTTGACAATCAACATGTCATTTAACAATACTGACAATAACGCTGAAAGTTTTGATTTTTGTTTGATACAGTTGGAAATGACCTTATCATTGTTTATTTGCAGGTCTCAAAAATTATGAAGGTTTTTTGCAAGGATGCTTTGATAATAATTAATAATAAATTTTAAAAAATCACTTGATGTTTGTAATCCCCAAAGACATAAATAGTAGACATAATAAATTTTGTAACTTTCAATTTAATTTAAGGAATTTAATGAGAAGAGGTTACAAACCACATGACAGTCAGATGTCTTTAGCTGGGATGAGACTGGGACGATCAGATCATCCGTTTGTCTCTCAAAATTTTATCCGACCATCTGTGGCTCAAAACCTTCTCTATGTTGTATTATAGAAGAATATTGATTTAGTTTTTTTTTTTTTTTTTATGTGAAAGATGCAAGATGAAGAGGTTATTTATAAGAGCGTTATCCTTATTATAGCTACTGCATGGGAATATTTTTTAACCCAAAAGTAGATAAAGGATTTATGATATTGCTGAGTTTTAGGATTATTTTGTTTCTGGAAGGCATTCAACCTTTATGGAAGCTTCTCGTGGCTAGAATTACGACAAGAATTGCTGACACTAAAATAACGCCAATAATTACTGAAACGGCTGTAACCGTTTGACTGCTGTTGGAAGATGAAACTTTTCAAATTCTTGTTTTTCGAAGGAGGAAATGAATATTGATGATTGAGCTTCAACGGCGATGAAAAACTTTCTTCATGATTATGACCAAATTGATAAGAAACAACTTTACGCAACCCAAACGGAGCCATTGTGGATGTGATGGAGAGCACAACTGCTAGTAGGCCTGTCAATATATGTCTGATATGCGGAATCCGTTTCCGAGTATTCGAGATCCTATAGGATTTTATCTGTTTTATCGGATATCGTGTCGGATATTCTATCAGCTATTTCTTCTTTAATATATCGGAATAGGATTAGGCATCATCCGAATTTTAATATCCGATAGAACATGGATTTATTTGTGATTTACCCTACCATATTTGTGATTTATTTGTAATTTACCCTAATATCCGATATCCGATAAAAATATGAAATGTTTGAGAAATTGCACTTAAATTTCAATTATGAACATTTTTTTCCCCAATTATGAACATGTTTTAAAGGGTTTTTAACATTTTTTGTCAGAACCAGATATTATCGGATAAATATCCGATATCCAATAGCTTAGCCTATTGAAATCAATATCTGATTTTTGATATCCTATAGGATATTATCGGATATCGAATATCCGAAGCGCTTAACCTATCGGATACGGATTTCTAAATATCTGATGAATATTCATCGATTGACACCCCTACTACTAGAGAGTGCACAAGTATTGGACCACTGCTAGCATATATAAACGCGTGCTGCGGAGAATCCACCGCTGGAATAAACATCACTGCTTATACTTGCAAGTGACTAATAAACATGAATGTTGTAACGAAGGGATTAGTTTATCCACAAGGCAAAGAGGAAATAAAAAGAATTAGTAAAAAGGAAGAAGTAAAAAAGATAGAGAGGATAAATCAAACCCAAAACATAGGCGCAACAGTATTGTCAACTAGCCAAAATCATTAGTTCCGTTGTAGTCAAATTCATATATGTTTCACGATACTTAGACCGAGTATTATGTGAAGAAATGAAGGAACATTATTCAGCAATTTTTCCAGATTTACCTGAAAGTCACGAACTACCCCTTAACAATTTCATAGTAGCCAATATCGTTACTCTTTCTCTCTTTTTTCCCTTCATCTTCAACCCAGAGAACCTAGGTTGACTTTCTCTGACGGCTGGTTTCCAATCCGAAAGATCAAAATTAACATTCCTAGATTGAGTTTCCTCTTGAATCTGATCTGGAAAAAAGAGAGAAGACGGGCTGTTCAGGTTTCTTTGTCAGGTAATACTTCAAAATCCGTATTTTCAATTTAGGTTCTGATGACGTTTTGTTTTGTTTGTTATGAACTTGGGTAATTTTCAGGATGTACTTTTTTGCAGTGACATGTTTTTCTTATTAAACCTTTTCTTTCCGATTACTCTTTATGGTGATGGGTTTGGGATTATTAAGCCTGAATATGTGATTGTTTTTTGATCCTTTGGTGCGAGACGCCCAAGTACCACGGGAATTAGAATCATAAATCAGTTCTTGTTTTACATTGTCAGCACATTCGTAGGGGTCACTCTTAGTGCTTGAATCTTTTTTTTTTTCCCTAAAATTGAAATTTGTATTTGTTATTCTGAAATTATTTTTTTCTTTGTTATTTAATGTTTTCAATGTATTTCAAGGGAGTTCCCGAATCCCCTGTTAGTCTGGTGAGAGTTTGGAAAAACATATTAAAATCCCTGATAGTCGTGGGAGAGTGTCTCAAAGTCCCTAAAAAAATCCTTGTTAGTTGTTGGGGACTTTAAGAAATAGCTTTGAAATATCTGTAATTGGAAAACCTTTAGATTTCTAGGTGGTTTAGAACATATTTTAGGCTTGGTTCTCTTCAATAAATGAGAGATTTTGGGAGGGAGCTTGGTTAGAAATAAAAACGTGAAGGGAACAAACCAAAAACGCTTCTTCACCTTCAGTTATGCTTTCACTCTTTTTGCAAGACCTATATGTGCCATAACTTTTCACGTGAGTATATAGTATCTTGATTAATTTGATTGTATAGGTCTTTGCAGCATGTTTGATTATCTAATCACACCTCCCAAGTAGATTTCGATCGCTAAGTTTTAGAAGCAAGTTGCCCACAAAATGAGTGCTGAATCTCTACAGGACATTTGATTTAAACAGATAATTGGTGCATCTGCATTGTTTTAGTCCATTAAAAATTGAAAACGTGGTTTGACCTATTAGTCTAATGGAAACTCTTCATTCTGATCTCGCTCCACTTGAAATGCCTTGAGTTTTGATGAGTTCGCAAGAGTTAGCTACTCCTCATACTTTGATTAAATAGAATAATGCTAGAGTTTAATTTTAATATACTAATTGCTAAGATGCATAATAATGTAGTTTGTACCTATGAGGCAAATTAGGCAATTCTGCCGCAAAATCAGTTTGCAGTGCGAACTTTAGCTTACATGAGCAGTATCCTTGTGCATATATCATGTGAGCTTTCTTAGCAAATTATCTATGAACCTTTTGCATAGGCCTAATATTTCATATCTGAATTAAAACATGAAACATAAACATAATCTTGTTATCACCACTCTCCTACTAGCTCTTGAAGATTATTGTTGTGTATGGCTAATGCTTTTCAAACTTAGTAAGATGTCATTGAGTATCTTTAATGTCAGTAACTTGTGTAAGCTGTAGAGCTAAGCCGCTTATTAGTTGCGGGCAAAATGGCTTGGAGTGTCACTAGTAACTTGTTATTACATTTAAAATAAAAACTTGTAGTTCCAAGACAAAATGTAAGACTGTTGTTAGAAATTTTATGGAAAAATAGGTTTCCTATATTTAAGACAAAATGTAAGACTGATACACCTTGCACCTCTTTTATGTGGATCATCCAAAGCACACTTTTTCAAACCAATAGAAACTACTATTGCTCCGAGACGGATTTTAGTTTACCACACTTACACCTCGTTTGGTTGGAAGAATTGGATTTCTGGGAATCCAATTATGGGGTAATCCAATTCCTGGAATTGAATTGAAATCCAAAAAATTAGAGTTTGGTTGAGATAATTCAATTATTTTTGTTTTTATCTCAGAATCCAATTTCATTGCACTACTAAACCAATGCAATGGAGTATTTTGGAGGGAATTGGATCCCTAGGAATCAAAATTCTCAATTACATAGAGTTGATTTGGGTTTTTTGGTTTAAGGAATTTGTCACATTCCCCCGGAATTAGATTACCAAGAATCCAATTCCTTGAACCAAACATGCTGTTAGGGATACATAGATCCATCCACATCAACCATTTCGGTCTTATCCGCCATTATTAATTTGCATCCATCTGTACTTGCTGATGCACAGGTAGGTTATGGTTAAGTCATAAGTGTCTTTGAAATCCGCCAATCGACGGGTAGGTTATGGTTGAAAGAATCTGTTAAGCTAATAAAACATCTTGAAAATAATTTTTTGTACTTAAGAGTAATGGAATGTGTAGTTTTCTGACTGTAGAAATGGCTTACATATCTTAAATGCGGCGTGCAGGTCTCTATAGTCCAAGGCTAGCCTACTATTTGACTTGAGTGTGCAGCTAGCATCAAAAGTTTTGTTGCTTAACCAAGTAGGAGAATTTAGATTTTTGTGGTTTGCGCAACAAATCCCCATTGGTTTAAGTTTATTCTTGTTTAGTTGCAGATATTTTGTTGTAATCTGAGTTATGGTGTGTTTATGGTTTTAATCATGCTTTAAAGACTAAACATGAGCCTAATGCTAAATAAGGCTCAAGCTAGCATGACCTGTCCCTTGTCCTTTGAGGTGTCCAATGTAGCCATGAAGTGTCCTCTATCTCATGATGGAAAAGTTGGAGTGACATGTGCCAAGTATGACTATGACTCATTTCTAGCCTCATGTTTTTTTAAGAAAAATCTGCCTTTAATCCATCGTCAAATAATGTGAAGAAATAGAAGTTGATAGCAAGTCATGAAGGTGAGTTGTGTTTTCTATTCCCTTCTACTCAACATATATATGAAATATATGTAATATTCTGACTATGTATGGTGTTGTTTTCGAGAGTTGTTGAGCACGTTATACTTGGTTCAAGTTTGATTTCGGTAAATAGTTGTGTCAGTACAATGTTTAGGTCTTAACTGTGGTGTTTATGGAGCTGAAATTCCAAGTTAGAACTTAGATAATAAAGTGTGTTGGAAATTAAACATGTTAAAATTGTTTATTGGATAGCAGGAGATTCAAGTGAACAAATAAAACTTATGCCAAATTTTGGGCAAAATAAAGGCAAATATTGAAGTGGTTACATCTGGCCTACCCGTCCTAGTAAAATGACGGGTAGGGTGGAAATCTATCAGCCGTAATGGCGTATAGGATATGGATAGTTGTAGTGATTTTCCATATCCGCGTCGCCGGGTAGGGTGGTGGATGAGGCTATAAGCGACCCACCTTACCCAATGTTCAGCTGCACACTCATTGTTAGGTTTGGGCAAGTGTTCTTATATGTTCTTCATTTTTTTAGAGTTCATTTTTTAGAGGTATAGTTTGGCAACCCTTGGGCTTTTAGATTTGTTTCTGTATGTCCCTTGGCCAATCTTTTCCTTACTTGTGTAATTTAATAGAGACTTCTGTCTATGGGCTTTCGTAATAATCTTACACTTGGCCTGTATCTGTATTATATTGGTGTTTTGCTTAAAGATCAGTGTGGTCATGATGCTGTACTCTAACCAAATGCCGAGTGTTTCATTATTTTGTCACTTGGACTTTGACTAGGCTTAAAAGTAGACTTCATCTTTTTGCAGCATAAGAATGGACGTGAATATTTGCAGCTCATGATCGCACCCTAGTACCAAGTAGCGGAGACACATTACTTTTGAAACACTAAAATAGAGAAAGATGTAGGACTGTTATCTAGCCTATCCTCATTGTACAAATTAAACCTGTTTCCTTATAATAGAAGCAAAGCTCTTACTCTGATTGCTAGTGCACTCATGACAACCACGTTGATAAATGTTTAGGTGACAACACGAATATTAACTAGTAAATGTTCAATTTTGGTCGAGATTTTATAAGTTTTGCTACTACTAGTCTAGAATAATTGTTTCAGGGTTAGATTTTTCGAAGAGGATATCCGTAGGATTTTGGGAGAAGGAACTGAGGGAAGTCGTAAGTCGATTACCTCATTAGCAGGCATTAAAACATAGTAGTTGAAAGCTGGGTTTCGTTTCCCTTCAGAACTTTTCATGATTTGTCTCTAACAGCTAACACGCCGAACCATATAAAAGATCAACCTTGCTATCCCATTTGTAAAGAGAGGATTAGGTCTGTAACTATCCCAACTTTGTAGCTTTGAGTTGTTTAAGACACTGATGTCCAAGTGATGGAAACAACCGCCAGAGATACATTTGAATATACCCAAACTGTATTAGACGGCCAAACTGATTTCAAAGGAAAATCTAACCTTGAAAAACTTGCTCTGAATCAATATGGATTTATTTTTGGAAGCCTCATGAAATTTGTTTTACAGGTTTTTGTTCTGATTGGTTTTTTTTTTTACAGGCTTTTACACTGCCTGCATCTTAAGGGCTTTAATCTCTCTCGATCGATCAATCGATATAAAAATATATAGCAAGGGACCGAGAAGGTTGTAGCTTGACGTCTTTGTTGACATTCTCATCTGACTATATTAATCTTTCCAAGCCCAACAAAATAAGGAGAAAAAGATGGCAGGTATGATCTTAGTCAAATCAATTGATGATTTAACATAATGTACCAAGATGATGAACGATAATTATTTAGTAACTTTGAGAAAGAGAAATTCGAATTATTGTTTTTTTTTATATATAAACTTAATAATAATCTTGGTATGACTAACTAATAATTTACACAGAATGGTTTTTATATTATAAATTTCCTCATAAATCGTCTGACGTAGAATATTATGTTGATCGATAAGAAGACTCCACGTTTATAAGCTTGCAAGATGACATGTGAACCTATGATGACACCTATTGATAATATGTCCCACGCACGTGTTAGACTTTGTGATGTAACACTTCGAACTACCCAGGTCTCCAGTCGGTCAGTTGCACCGGCATAAGTTTTCTATTTATTGATTAATTTAATTCATCTCGCGGTCTGATTCCCTTCTTTTTTTCAACCAAAAGGAGCCAAACTTGTTCGATTTCCAAACTAGATGGTTTCCTTTTTCTAGTTCGACTTTGTTTCCTAGTTTATATGATTTTCTTTTCTTAGTCTCAGTGTTGCTTTAGGAATTCTTGAAGCCTATATAAATAACAAGTTCTAGCATTGTAGAAAAACACATCCACCACAGATTCTCTTGAAACTAGATTTTCTTGGTCACCCAAGCACTGGAAATTGTCTCGATTATTCATCTAACTTTTTGGTTTTTGATTTGCGTGATTAGTAAAAGGATCTATGGAGTCTCTTCCCTCTGATATCCTTCTAGATATCACTTCTCGGGTTCCAGCCGAATCTAGATATCACTTCTCGGGTTCCAGCCGAATCTGTATTGGAGTGCAAATTAGTTTGTAAAACGTTGGGAACTCTCATCCGTGACAGCAGAAGCAACCTTGCCATTATGCACCTCAGGCGCCAGCTTAACCATATGTATGACAGTGACGATGTCAATGATAATATAGTTGCTGCTAAAGTGGAGCCGTGTCTCTTTTTTGCTTGTCGCATTGACGATCCCGATTAATTCAGAAGTTTACTTTTCCATGGAGGACAATTAAGTGATAGGATCAGCGTTGATTGGAAATACATTTACCATCAAAATCTGAAAAGGATCTATCATCCTCCTTTGCACACTGACCGTTTAACTGAGCACTTAGTTGGCTCCTGCAATGGCTTGGTTTGTGCATTTCAACACCAGCATTTAGTTATAGATCCCATCTATATTTGTAATCCCCTTACCAGAGAATATGTTCATCTTCCTGCACTAGTCGTAAGCAAAGAAGGCGTTAATCCTAATCGCATAGTGGGAGGAGATGTTAACATGTTTAATGATACAGCATGTGGATTTGGGTATGTTAGGTCAACCAATGAGTACAAGGTTGTTAGAATCTATTACCTCGGCAGCACGGAGGGAAATGTTGAGGTATATACACTTGGCAGTGGTTATGGGTGGAGAGCGGTAGGCAAAGTTTCTTATCAACTTTTGGGGTTGTCAAGCGCGGGTAAGGGTACCTACGCAAACGATGCTATTTATTGGCTTTCGTATAACAATGTTGTGGCCTTTGACTTGGCTGATGAGGAGTTTCGGTTGCTGTCCGTCCCTCCTTGTATGCTAAACCGTAAGCCTGGAGATAGATGTGGACTTGTAACACTGGGAAGGCATTTGTGTGTTTACATGGATAAGAAGTTACGTATGGAAATCTGGTCCATGAAGAGAAGTAGCGACTCTAAGGAGACCTGGTCTATGGAGTTCTAAGGCCCTAGTCAAAGTAGTTTCCGGCCGATATTACTTACAAAGAAGGGAGAAATCATATTCTTATATATGCTAGATCTGTGTTATATTCTTATGACACGAAAACAACATTATTGAAGAAGATTTCCAACAAAGCATCAACGGATCATTTTGAAGCTGTCGAACCAATTGCTCACGTAAATACCTTTGTATCATTGGAAGCCATGGGAGAAAATTCAAAGAGATACACAGTTCGCAGTCCATGGGACGATGTTATTGATGGGTTAGACCGCGTTGCAGTTGCTGAGGAAATTGATACAACGCGTTGCAGACTCAGGTGATCAGCAATATCATAATGACGTCTCCTCCCAACTGTGACTTACGATCAATAATATGACTTATGATCAATAATATTGATAGACAGTATAATCACATGAAGATTGGAAATTGAAAACAATAGATGAATGAAATCGAAAGTTAGGGATTAAGGTGATGTTCTGAGATGAATCGAGATCTTTCTGTTTGTTATTTCCGAAAGATGTATGAATGGTTTTTTTTTTTAATTAGGTATTATGATTGAGAAGATGGATCTGAGATGTGTTCTGAGATGGAGATAGGGTTTGTAATTGTTTCAATCAAGTAGAACATGAAGAAAAGTTGATTTGAGATTTAGAAAATACAGGGAATAATAATAAAGTTTATTTGAGCTGGGATGATGAACAACGAAGAAGAAGAAGAAGAAGAAGAAGATGATGCTGTTATGAGTGCATAACATGTCATGCAGTCGAAAAAAATGGATGCATAACACATTATCCGGCTGTTGATGGTGGATTTTCAGCAAATGGTGAAACCGTAAAATCATGAGGCGTGTTTTTGACACGGCTTTCAGGCATGCAACGATTCATATTTTACGAAGCCTTGATGAATATGTTGTCGAAAAGCCCCACTGGCTGAGCGATTCGACTCCAAGCATTTCATCATGACCTCTATGCAGATTAACAGTTTCATGACTGCAGGAGAGAGACCCACCTCCACATAGAAGAACGATTTGGGCGGTTCTCCGTAGATTGAGAGCAAGAAAGCCTTCAGGACGTCTGTGACACTCACTGTTCCCTGACTATGCGGAGAGACCGTGTATAGATTCAGGCGGCTCTCCGTAGATTGAGAGCACTAACGCCTTCAGGTCGTAAACAACGTGACTCCCTGACTGTGCACCATTCATAATGGATGTGACGCCTTAACTGGCTAATATTCTTTCTGCAATAGATCAATTCTGTCGTGACATTCACCATTGAATTCCCAGAATAATCTGTTATTGCTCCTATTCCATGGTCGAATCCACGACCTGATCCCATGGAATGGCAATAAACATTGCTCTGATTCCTTGGTCGAATCCACCACCTGATCCCATGGAATGGCAATAAACATTGCTCGGATTACATGATCAAATCCACGACTTGATCTCATAGAATGGCAATAAACAACTATATTATCTCGTTACTCCGATTTCATGATCGAATCCACGACTGATCTCATGGAATGGTAATAGATAATTTTATTACTCCGATTTTATGGTCGAATCCACGATCCCATGGAATGGTAATGCCTGTTTTATTATTCCGATTTCATGGCCGAATCCACAACTGATCTTATGAATTGATAATAAATCACTACTCATTTTTATTACTCTGTTTCATGAATTATTCTCCACTGAATTTCATGAATTAGTAATAAATACCCAACAATCGGGCATCTGGACCATCGCTGAGTAAGCCCCACAGAAATGGTGCAAGTGTACTCGACATTGATGCACGACTGAGCACCCGGATGCACAAACGAGTGTCCAAAAACATGGACAGATGAGGAATCCTCTGCAAAACAGGAGAAAACGACAAATAATAATAAAATAATAAGAGGCGCTCAGGGGTCGGGCCCAAAATAAGTACAAATCGAGTTTTTTGATTTTGGGCAGGTCTCTGCACCTATTAATCCACAGTGGATCAATTTCTTAGTTTCTTAAGCGTAATTTCGACCAATGGGGTCTAATATACTGCGCAGGGAGCAAAACCCTAATTTTCCAAATTAGTCAGGTTCATGAGTTTTTTGTGAGTTATCACAAAAATTAATTGGATTTTGTGTGCTGCCACAAAATTCCCTATTTACAGAGTGCGGTGTGCTTTCTGTCTGAGCGTTTTGTGCAATGGCCTTAACTTTGGTACTTGGAAATTCGTGCTACTCTGCTGCGAGTGAACACAAATCCGTCATGCCATACCGATATTAAGGGTTCTGCCGGGGAACATAGCATAGGAAAAGTACTCAGTGAATCTTATATTAATAAGTAATATAGGCAAGGCACCGAAATTTGCAGAGCATCTGGGATGGTTGCTACATGCGCTAGTCTGGATAAATTTCATGTAAATATATTGAACGTCTCAATAAATATGCCAGTGGAGAGGTTGAAACTCATGGCTCTGTTTCCTATAAGTGGAGTTATTTTCCTTCTTGGCTACTGGATTATTATTTTTCACCTTATCAGCTGTTAGATTGTTATCTTAATTAGTTAACTCATTTTTCAGGGCTTCTTTTGTCTGCTCAGAAAGTTTGCTGTTGTCAGCTGACTTTTTGAAGCTCTTCTTACGAGGACCAGCAATAGAGAGATATGCATACTCTGTAGTTTCGCAAAGTTTCCTTTCCTCTTCTTGCACAGAATAAGCAATCAATTCATTTATATCCCACTTTCTTTCAGCCATATTGTAAGCAATCTTGAAAACCTCAAACTGTTTCGGGAGTGAATTAACAACATGTTGAACTAGATATTCATCAGTAAGATTCATGTCCAGACCTCTCAACTTGTAGATTAAATATGCCATATGAAGAACATGATCTCGAACATTACCGTCCCCGCTATACCTCATTGAAGACAACTGACCCATGTATCTGCCAACCATAGAATTTGCAGAACTTGTGAACTGTGATTTAATAACCTCCATAAGTTCTTTAGTTGTATCTGTAACAAGGATACGACCTTGTATAGCAGCAGGAATATCACCACGCATAATAAGAAGACTCATTCTATTTTCCTTTTCCCATTTGAGATAATCCCGCTTCTCACTTTTCTTGGAATTATCAGAAATTGTTTCTGGTTTAGGTTCTCCCAAAGTGATATCATAATCTAAATAACCCAAGGCTATTTCAACTTGCGACTACCATCTTGTGTAATTTGTGCCATTCAACAGTTCAATACCAGCTATAAACCCTTGAACTTGAACAAGATTCATGGTTGTAACTGTCATACCACTTAAAACTTTATTCTTTTTCACATGAATGATATATTAAACGTTGCAATACAAATCATTTAAACTTTATGAAATTATTATGCATACATCATTAACACATGTGATAGCATACAGGTATAACAAACAGAACATACTTATTTTAGATTCGATATGCCACAGCTTCACCTTTGGGGGGAAATTACGATATATCGAAGCCTTTAACTAATAGAAAAGATAATCAGCTCATATTTGGTATATAATAATCCCTTTTCACCTTTGGGTTCGAAGAATTATCATCTACCACACACAAGCAGATCATTTTTCTCCATTCAAGATGTCATAAGTATGATTCACCTTTGGGTACAGTCATACTAGTGACCTCCAGAACGCAACTTCATGCAGTTCCTTAACACAAAACATGCACTTCATTTTCCTTTCGAGTATCACTTTGGCAATACTCAACTTTAGAACAAAAACATACAAGAACTGTTGAAGCAAAAATAACATATGATACTATTTGCTTTTGAGGGTCAGAACCTAGCATGTTAATTACTGAAGGAACATATACTAGTTGTAGAATATTTCCTATACCTTAGCTCTGATACCAATGTTAGAATTTCAGCAACTAAACATGATCTCTTTTTGTCTAAGCATGATTACCTTAGCTTAAGCATGATTTGACACTACACTTAACATGTTTAGTAACATCTACTTTATGCTAACTTGCTGAATGTTTAGGATCTTCTATTCTGTAACTAGATACTTCATTATTCATAACATGATATTTTTAGATACATACCTAAGATTATAGGAAACATATGATATTGACAAAGAAGCAATAAAAACTGTAGAACCAGGGAACACTTTTGCTTGGCAAACTTCCAATTATATCTCCTCTTACTCTTAATGATGGTATAAACTTTAGTTATATAAGAGGCTAGAAGGGAGTCCACCTCATGCTTCATAGGAACAGATGTCCTTCAACCTTCCATCATCAGTTGAAGAACCATCCCACAACAACACATACAATCTTTTATGCCACCAGTTATAGTCAAGAAATATCAATTCCTTGACCATGACAGAAAACTTTGATGCATAATCTATACCTTAAACTTTCACTACACCATTTTTTCCGATTTGAAACGGTTATTGAGCGTTACGAATCGGGGTTGTAACTGTTCCGAACCGTTACTAAAAGGGGTGCTACAATTTTTTCGTAACGGCCCAATAGTCGTTATGATTTTTTTTTGTAACGGCGCTTGTAACAGCGAAGAGCCGTTACTACGTGGCACTGTCGTAACATGCGAGAGCCGTTACGAATTTATTTAGTAACAGAACGTTGTAACAAGTTGAAGACGTTACAGTAAAAAAATTACTGCCGGTCAACCTTGACTGGTAAAAATCAGTCAGCAATGACCAATTTTGACCAGGTCAAGGTTGACCGGGAGCTCATTCTCGGCCGGAATACGCCCCGGAATTCAAAATAACCACCTGCATACACCTTTCATTTATCCTTCACAATCAAAAATATTTTTTTTCAATCAAATTCATGTCCATTCAATCAATTCTTATCACATACAAAGGATTCATACAAAATAGAACTTAAATTATTCTAAGTATCAAATAGTAGGGGAATGTATACAAATTCCCATAAGTATCAGTTCATAGAAATTCCTATTTTCACAAATTTATATAACTTAGACTGCACATAGAAACTTACTGCAAATTTTCTATATTCACAGCTAGAGCTGATAAACCAACTTGAAGCTGCAAATTTTAAGACTTCAAGTTCGAAATCCATGCATAAAGTTATAGATGAAAAGTATCTGCTAAGTTTAAACTTCCTAAGCATATATACCAACCTATGTTAAAAGCAGACAAAACTTCAAAAAAATATAAATTGGGGAGAAGAACAATGAGAAATACTTACTGTGGTTTTGTAATAAAAACAAGCCCATGATTTAGTCATCAAGAGCTTCAACTGAAACTGCAACCACTGATCCAGGCCATCATTGCAATTGGTCCTGAAACAAACCAAAGTCCATAAGCTCTCTCGCACGCGCAACAAACAAAAGTCTCGTAAGAAACATGGAATCTAGAAATATACAAGTTAAGTACTTACCCGGTATTCTAGCAGGTACGCAAGTTGATGTCAATCCAGCTGTAGTTCACTTCCCACCAACATAATACCTCGCAAGTATAAATTGAAGGTCAGAAACCACGCCTCTTAAACTTTATAGTACAAATATAACCAAGTGAAGTACTTACCAGGGATTGATATTTCCCCGGCTGGCTACTGCTGCTTCAGCTGACCTTGCGAGAAGTCCCCTGTGCATTCACATATAAAAAAACAAAAGATACCCACACATATACAAATAAATGATGAACTGAAAGTGCGTATCCATTCATAAGCCGGTTTGTGTTCACATAATTCAGGAAAAAGTTATAACAACTGAGGATAGAACCCTCATTAAGGTAAGTTTTGTACCTTAAGGGTATTCCAAACATAATCCTTATGCTTCTAAGGCACAAGCTTCCAGTTTTTGTATGAAACAGGCACATGTGTACGAACCAATGAGCCCTTCCGGTGACCAACTGTCGTGCAGTTCCTGGAAACTGGTTGTCCATACTCATTGACGACTACTGCTGCCATATCCTGGAAAAAAAAACATCATGAAAGAAAATATTTCACACGAGAAAACAGATCATAGAACAAGCGAATAAAACAAATAACACCTCTCAAATAATAAGCGATCAAATAAAACAAAACAAAAGCAAAACAAGAGCAAAACAAACGCAGTCGTTCTTTTTATAGATATTCGTGAAGCGCAACACATTGCAAAGGTGGCATCAGTTTCATTTCAAATAGAACCAATTGAAAGCAACTTTTTGAAATTCTCATTGTCAGTAAGAACTGATTGATAAGCTGTAGGAACTTCAAATTTATCTACTGAACAAGTTAACCCCTGATGTGAGTGCAACACCACGGACCATCCCTCATCTGTAAGATCCTTCGAGTAGAAAACTTGAGTCTCTTCAGATGCAAGGATAAACGGCTCATCGGACACTCTAACTTTGTTTTTCATCTTGGATAAGTTGACCTTTATAATCTTTGAAACTGCATCAACCTTACACGCATTCTTATCTCTAACACTAACCCAATCACAACAGAAAACGGTTTCTTCAAACTCCATGTAATTCAAGACGATAATCTCTTTAATAACTCCGTAATAAGTTATTTTTGCTTCCTCGGCCGACTTCGCTTTCAGTCTTGTAAAAGCTTTCATTGATACGCCACTGTTTTGCGATATATTCTTCGCCTCACAACTTAGTGTGCCAAAAGTAAAGCCATTGACTTGGTATTTCCTGTAGGATTGTGCCTTGAAGAGGGGTCCTTGCACGAGTCTCCAAAGTGTTGAATCAGTCTCTTTGGCTTCTATCAACTATAAAATTTCATGTTGGAGTTAGTATCACAACCAAAAACATAACAAGTTGGGATGAAAGATTTAAGATATCATGTTACCTCGTCGCGCAACCATACATGAAAACTCTTTGAGGTCTGCTGACCATTAGACGTGTCGCCGCTAACATAGGAATCATACTTCCTGCAACCACATAAAAATAGTATCAAATAATGAAAACATCTTAATGCATCAATGAAACTGCTATCTCAAATAAAACCAAATACATAGACATTGATACTTCAAAGAACAAATAAATAGCATAACTCTAGCATACTACACAATAATTTAAAATTCACATTGAAGCAGTAATGTTTACCTTCGCCAGTCATCTATCTCAAAATACTTAGATAGTTACCAGCTGCGGCATTGTTCAAATTGTACTTGAGTTAAAGTCATACTCTTTCTAGTACTTAGAGGCATCTCATATGCAAACTCATAGTCATCATCTAAAAACGCCCGTCGAGTATGTTTATGAGTACCATCACCATCATCTGACATGCCATCCATAAAAAATAAGCTAGCTTCTCGCAACGAATACCCTCTCGCAATGCATCCCTCAATGTACCTTTTATTGCGCACCAACCCTTTAAAGCCTTTCATTAACCTACAAAGAATCGTAAAGTGTAGAAGCTGTCAAGGCCTTATCAAGCATGATTCTTATACTAAGTTGTCAACTTCATAAAATTTCAGAAGAAAAAAACTTCAAATATAAACTTTCTTAATCAAAGTATCTTACACTCAGCACCTGACATTCCATATAACATTCTCAAATTCAATTTAATCTATAAAGCAAGGGTTTGTACCCTCCATATCAACACTAGCATAACACACATAGTAAGATGTTAAAAGACACAACCTTTCAATAATGAGAACTAACAGTTCCACTCCTTTTTATGGTTACCATTGGAATTTTATACTACTGTGTTAGTCCAATCATGCATTTAACAACTGATTTCCACTAAATAATTACAACACTAGCAATTTCTAATAAGGACATTACGGATTCGCAAATAGTATATTCACGAAATAAAGTCATCCTCTAGCATAAAATAAATTAATCATGACATCACAATAAACAAAATTGCTAAACATGGGAAATAGTCAAGTGGGAAATTTACCTCTCAAAGGGGTACATCCACCTAAATCTGACCGGACCGCAGATTAAAGCTTCATCTGCCAGATGAATCATCAGGTGGATACTAATGACAAAGAAGGATGGAGGAAAGTATTTTTCTAGAACACACATCGCCTCCATAAAACTAGCTTTAGCTTGTAAAATATGCTCTCTATTAATAACCTTCGCACATAAGATATTGAAAAATAAACTAATCCGGAGAAGAGCAACTCGCAGATCTTTAGGAAATGAAGTTGCAGTATGAACAAGCAGTGGAAACAAAGACTGCATCATAACATGGTAATCATGAGACTTTAAATTCTTCAACTCCGGTGGATTTATACCAACGTTGTTGCGAAGATCGGAACAGAAATTTGAAGGCACCCTTAAATTCTTCAAAATTGTACAGAAAGCAACTTTTTCATCCTTTGTTAAGGCAAAAGACCCATCTTCCATTGTTGTCTTGCCCGTGTTGTCATCCTCTTTCAACCATAACCGCTTTTTAATCCCCATAGCTTCCATATCTTTACGTGCATTAAGACCATCTTTTGACTTGCTATTTCCCAATACAGTATTAACAATGTGCTCACTTATATTCTTCTCGGTATGCATCACATCTGTACAGTGACGAACTGTGTTCGCTCCCCAATACGGCAAATCATAAAAAATAGACCTTCGAGAAAATAAAGAGTGATCGGAAATTTATTCATCAGCATACCCTTCAGTCCCTATTTTACGTTTCTTTGATGGTGGTTTTCCTTTACCCTGTTTGCTTTTCAAATTAGCTACCATCTCTTGAACTTGCAATCCTGTTAGTGTCCATGGAGCTTTACCATGCTCAACTCCTCCACTGAAGTTTGTTTTATCATCTCTAAACTTGTGTTTCGTTGGAAGCCATCTTCGATGTCCCATATAACACAACTTCGTACTATATGGAAGCCACTCAGCATCTGTTTCTTCTCCACAACTTGTACAAGAAAAATACCCATGAGTTACACATCCAGAAAGAGTCCCTAATGCTGGAAAATCATGAATTGCCCATAACAACCTAGCTCTCATCAGAAATTCAGAACCGGTGAAGCTGTCGAAAGTCATAACATAATCATTCCATAACTCTTTCAACTCTTCAATCAATGGTTGTAAGTAAACATCGATATCTTTACCTGGTGCTCTCGGGTCTGATATCAACAAACATAACATAGAAAACTCCCTCTTCATACACATCGAAGGAGGAAGATTATACGGACAGAGAATTACCGGCCAACAGCTGTAATTGAGACAAAAGCATCCATTGGGGTTGAAGCCGTCAGTTGCTATACCAAGAGTAACATTCCGTGCTTCCTTAGCAAACTCTGGACAAAAACTATCCGCACAACGCCAAGCTGAAGAATCAACAGGATGACGCATTACATTGATATCTTTTTGTGTTCTAAAATGCCAAAGCATCGCCTCTGCTATCCATGGTATACTATAAAATATTTTCAGCCTTGCAATTATTGGAAAGTGTCTCAACGTCTTCTGCGCAACTTGAGTAAGTTTTCTTTCATCATTGAAAACTCTTACATACCGCGGTTCTTGACATACAGGGAACTTCAGCAATGAACTCTTATCCTTCCAATAGAGTATACAATAATTCACGCAAGTATCGTAGGTTACATAATCCATCCCCAACTCTTGAATTATCTTCTTGACATCTGGAAACTTACTTGGCAGGGTGTTTTCTTCGGGAAGCAACTCTTTTATCAATTCTAACATTGCACTCATACCATTATCTGAAACCGCATACTGAGTCTTTATGTTGTTCACCATTATCGCTACATACAACGCCGACTTTCCTTTAGGACACGAAGGATACAATGGTACTCTTGCTCGCTCGGCCGCTGATAACTTTTTCTTACAACACCCCTTGGTCCCAACATTCTCATCCACATACACATTTGTTGTAACATTCTCATCCACATCCACACCTGCTGTAACATTCTCATCCACATCAAATCCTTCTGTGACATTCACATCCATATCCATAGCAGATGTAACATTCCCATCCATACCTGCTGTAGTGTTATCCCTATGTCTTGACCGTGCTTCTACTGAACTTTCACCATGATGACGCCATGTTGTATACGTCAAACAAATACCATATTTGAGAAAATGCAATGATATCTCACTAAGTGAAACTGAACCTTTACCATTCATACAATTTCGACAAGGACATGAAAATAAAACCCTCCCACCACCATTATTCTTGGCAAACTGTATAAATGACCTCACACCTTGTATGTATTCACCAGACTTACGGTCACACTTCATCCATTTCTTGTTCTCATCAGATGACATATTACCCTTCAAAATAGACTTTATAGGATCAAACCACGTACTTAGTCCTAGTGGTGGGTTTGTCGAAACCCTCATGAAAACGACAGAAACATCCTCTCAACGAGGAGAGGATGAGCTACAAGTAGTTCATAGAAAACAGATTACAAAGAAAACAGAGTTCATACATATGGTATGCAGGTTTTGTAACATTGTCTCAATTAACTGACTCACATCACATTTTTTTAATGATGTTATATTTGAAGGTGAATATGTTTCTACAGATGGACAAAAACAGACGATTATGTTCAAACAATGTACGTAGTCCTAGTGATAGGGTTGTCGAAGCCCTGGCCGAATAACTTCACATGCTAGTTTACATAAAACACCATAATCTTAACATGCTATAAAGAAAAAATTAATTCATAAAACTGAAATTAAACAAATCAATTCATACTAATTGAAAACCTAAAAATAAAAGTAAAAAAAATCAGTTCATACTAATTGAAATTAAACAAATCAATTCTTATACCTTCAACTTCAGCTCTTTGGAGTTTTTCAAAGTTCTTCAGTCTTTCAAACCCTAACATGAAATCAGAATATCAGTTAGTATATATCCTTCAAATCCTAAAACTTGATTTAACAGATGATAAAACAAATACCTTCAAAGTTCTTCATCTCTTCCACAGATAAAACCCTGAAATAAGAGAAAGAAATCGTATCAGATTTATATCAGATAAAAATAAACCTAAAACGAAATCAGAAATAGAAATCACAATAGATTTATCAGATGGAAAAACCCTAAAATTAAAAACCCCAATGAAAAAAACAGACGATGATTGAATGAATGAAAAAAAAAACTTACGATTGAAATAACAGATCGAGAAATTTGAATACTAACTGATTTGAAACTTACGATTGAAATAACAGATCGAAAAATGTCTTTGATAAATTTCTGGTATCTTCTGCGGAGGCAACGAGATGAGAAACGAATAGAGAAAGAGAAAGTGAAAAAAATGTAATGAGTGTACTCGATGAAACCCTTATCTCTTCACGAGCTTATCTCTTCAGGGGAGGAATAATACTCTAGCTTAGTGAACTTGGGTGGAAAAAGGGGGCCAACGACTGAATTACACAAGCGCAATAATATCTGTTACCGGCTCTAGTGTCACCAAGCGTGTGACTGACACACGTAAAAAATTAGCATGTTACTATTCGTAACAGTTTCCCCCTGCTACGAATCTGGAAAAAATTTCGTAACGGCTCCTCCCTGTTACGTCTAGGTTGTAACGACCATTTGTAACATAAAAGTTTGTAACGGCTGCTGGGCCGTTACAAAATTTAGTTGCAATTCGGGGAAAATGGTGTAGTGTTTCTGACTAGGATTACACTAATCCAATTTAGTTAAACCAAAACTTAATTTGTTGCTAAACCAAAATAAAGCTGACACACCTAACCCATCGTATCGGATTAGAGCAAGTCTTATGGTGGAATCCATCCAAGCTATTCCAAGTGTGGAAAAACTAGTTCAATATGTTTGTATTCGAGAGACTACTATGATGTATCGGATTAGAGCAAGTCTTATGGTGGAATCCATCCAAGCTATTCCAAATGTGGAAAAACTAGTTCAACATGTTTGTATTCGAGAGTGTGGAAAAACTAGTTCAACATGTTTGTATTCGAGAGACTACTATGATGTATTGGGAGTAAGCAAGGATTCAAGTGCACCCGACATCAAAAAAGATTATTATGTTGTGTATTCGAGAGACTACTATGATGTATTGGGAGTATAAGCAAGGATTCAAGTGCACCCGACGTCAAAAAAGCTTATTATGTTGTAAAGTTTATTTGCATTCTTCGCTAGGCTTTTTTTTATTCGTACTATGCAGTCTAATGTTAACCATGTTCTCATGACTGTTTAGGTGTCTTATATTGTTATCGTGTAGCAACTTCATGTCATTTTTCACAACTCTGTTGTCATGTGTTTGGGTGCTTTTCTAGGCCGCAAAGAAAAGAAATTGCATGCAGATATATAAATAGGCATGATACCGCTGCCGAAGCAAAATTTCAAGAAATTAATAATGCCTATGAGGTATTTTTGTCTCAGACGTGATTTTTTGTTTCCTTTTATTAGACGAACATGCAATAGCTTCTTGATTGATGAACTCATATACTCTAAAAATGATAACAAGTATTACCTAACATGTTTTTAGGTTTTAAAAGATGAAGAAAAGAGATTAGTTTATGACAAGGTGCCACTATTTGCGTCTTTTTGTTTCTTCTAATAGATGTTTAAGAATACTACTTCTTTGAATAAAATTGTTTCTACCAGAAATTTTACAAAAATGTCTGCGATTAATGATATTTTTATATTTCTATTGTTTGATGCAGTGTCGTCATGTAACTTATGGCTCATAATTTTTAAAAGACCTGCTACATCCGCTAGATGAGGATGATCTAGCCGACTTTCTTGGTACACCGCATAAACCTCGATGCATCATTGAGTTCATCTCTTTTAAAATATACGGATAAAAAAAAGCGTTATTCTGAACAGTGCTGGAAAAACTGTGGAAAATCCCAACTTGGAAAACCATTAGAGTTGACAGTCCACTCGGTAACATGGCTTGGAAAAACTGTAGAACACAAACCACTTAGTCATGGAACATGGCTTGGAAAAACTGTCGAAGACCCGAACTTGAAAGCCATTAGACTTAACATTCCACAAGTATCAGTTGCATGAATTGAGATCTTAGAGCAACTTTAGTGTTGCGATTCTATAATCCTAAATTGCTATCCCATATATAGCTTTTTATTTGGGAATTTAGTTGTGTGACGTACTGGGCCGAAAGAGCAACGTAGTTTAAAACTTCTTTTAGAGTGAAGAAGACTTTATAAAACCTTTTAGTGAAAAGCAATTTATAAAACCGTCATATTTTCACTTTCCGTTTTATAAACAACTCAGTTTATAACATCGTTTATAAACACTTTCTATTTTATAAACGAGTTTATAAATTGCATCGATGGAGGAACGTTCTTTAAAAATGAGTTTAACTTGGCACAGCTTTTATAACACCCTGATGCTATATTTGAAAATTGCCAAATTCAGTTCTCAAATATGGAAACTTTGTTTGGAAAATTGACAATTTGGCTACGAATATAGCTTTTGACGACCAGGAGTACGCTTCGTTTTGTTGCCAAATATAGCTTTTGGCAACAACGCTGCGGTTGCTCTTAGCGCACCAATTTCCATTAATAACTCCACCCAAACCTCCACCTCTTGGTTTTACTGAATTCATATTCAAAACCCATGAATCATCAACATTAAGAAAAAAAACAAAAAAAAACATGATTAACCCAAACATAACGTACCATGGGAGTTCAGAGGAAGACAACTGACTAAAAGAAAACCGGGAAAACTCTAACTTGGGTAGGAAGGAAAGGAACTGCTGAGGGGGTTTAGTACGAAAAGTTGGGGTTTCCTTTCTTGTATGAACATGAGCTGGTGGTATTGGCTCCTCTCTGAGGACTTGGTACAAACAGTTGTTGTCTGTCGTGATGTCCTCTTTAGCGGCACTGAAAGTAAGTCTGAACAAGAACATTTGATGCAAGATTACTGAATGTATATTTGATAGTCTTAAGATTACATCAACATCAAAGCTAAGAGGGTGGGCCAGTAATATTGTTTCCATATTCACTAAAAGCTTGAATCTTTTCAGTTTCCATTGAAGCTTCCGCAAACTTGGAGCCAATGGGTACCAGATTTTCTACACGGATTTCCATTATTTATTTATTTTTGACACAGGACATAATCATGATACGACCCAAATTCACGTGGTAGATGCAAGGATGAGAGCGAAAAAAAGAGGGAAAAAAAAAAGGTTTTGTAGAACCAGGAGTCGAACTGGTGACCTTGGAGAGGGAAAGACCTTTAAACAGTCTTGATTGTCATTTTTACTTTACACTTTTGTCCCACATCTTTGCCTAGTATTCCTCAACCTAAAAATACTGAGCAGCTTCCCGGGCTTGATAGTGGTGCCAATGCTTCTCGATACTTAGCTTTATTTACATCTGGATGGAATTTCTTTATGGCCTAAAAAAAAAGCATCCAGACACATAACAACAGAGATGTGAAAAATGACATGAAATTGCTATACGTTGTAGAATCATACTTAACAATATACAACAGGTAAACAGACAGTTATAAGAATGAAAATAAACTTTACAGCATGATAAGCTTTCTTGATGTCAGCTGCAGTTGCATCATTGCTTACTCCTAATACTTCATAGCAGTCTCTCTTTGGTACATTATAGTTGTCTCTCCTAGTCCTAGACATACACGTTGGACCTAAAAGAGAAAAAAGAAGACCCAAATAAAAAAAGAATCCAAAATTTATAAAGGAATGAAACTATATATGAATATGAATACCAGTTGCATGAATTAATCTCTTTTCGCACCAATTTACTCTACTTTGAGAATCTTCAAGTAGCTTCGAAGTGATGGACCTTCGAGCTAATAACCAAACACCGCTGTAACGTACCGTACCATTGGAGTTCAGGCTGAAAGAAAATCAAGATTTTCAACAGGGGAACGGATTCAAAAACCCTAACTTGGGTAGGAAGGAGCAGAGGAAGAGGCTTCTGGGGTTAGTGAAAGACCAAGTCTCCTCCCTGAATATTTGATACGCGAAAGCATGGCCGGGCCCGCTTGCACAGGTGGCCCGCACGAGATTATTTCCAAAAACAAGTAGAAAAGAGAAACAACGATGGTGCATGAACATGAGCTGGTGGTATTGGCTCGTCTCTTAGGAATTAGTTGTGTGTTGTCATGTCCTCTTTAGCTGCACTGAGAAAACGTATGAAATGTATATTTGCTAAAAACTGTGAATTTGTAACTAAAACAATGAGGATAGCAGATAATTAGGCTGTTTTTGCTCCCAACTCCCCCCTACACACACCTGACTACCATACTATACATGTTGTGCTGATGGGGTAATTCAGGGAACAATTGCTAAAGATAATATAGAAAAAACATTACCAGAAGTTACACTATACAGTTGTGTTCTTTTTTTTTAAATGAACTGCACTATTTATATACAATTAGTCACCCCAAATATCATTCTACACGCTTTATTTCCACACCTTGATGGCCCCATCTCTACTGCTTGAAATAAGAAGTCTCTGATTCAACTTGACGGAAGCCAGAGAAAGAATGGAGTCATGGTGGCAACCCGCAGAATCAGTAGCAGCGGCTGAGAGTAGCGCTTTTGTTGTCAACTTGGTCGCTGGAGACCTCTTGTTCACCTCCTACATACCAACAAATGAATATCAGTTATTGCTAGTCTAACGACTCTAGCCAGAGTTTTGATCTTGGGCCAATACCCCCTAAAGTTTATGATGCAACTATATAAAGTGTAAGCTAAATCTGCCGTAATTGTTCAACATACCTGCACAACCTGCACCCCAAAACTTGATCTAGTTTCATAGAGGTCCTCATTTCTTATTCCTTTCAACATTGGTCCACAGACGCAGTAACTACGATCAGGACTGCAAAAACAACAATTGACAGAATTGATCAGCACAGTAAACTTACTATCTAATATAAAAAAGAAAGCAAAGAAAATAAATATCAAGATCTTAAACCTGGAATGATCCCAGCGGCGTATCTTCAAGTCCGTTCCTCCTGTTAACAAGTCCCCCCCGGGTAAAGGAAGCATTGAACGGATACCGGGAAGCCTTGGTGGGGGCTCGTTCAACTCATCAATTCGATACTTTGGATTCACATTTCGTCTGATATCTTGTTTCGGATTGGACTTGGCTGTAGGCCTCGATAAAGCCCAAGGAAGGTCGGACATTTCAGCTTCACCATCACTGTTGGCCAGTCTTAATACCTACACCATATATAAATACTCAGACTACCTAAGATGGAGAAGAAATTACAAAACAAAGACAAGTTTTAATTCATATACCTGGTGGCAACTTCCATTTTCAGCATTCCACAAAGAAACTTCATTGCAACCAGCAGCAACATAGACAAGGGGTCTTGCTGTTGCGGACATGGAAGCATTAGGTTGTGGGATGAGAAGACACATATTTTCTATGGGGCACACCCTAGAAGATTGCCACGAGTTAACAGGTACAAGAAACCTCAGATCCCAAAGGGTGAGCACACCCCTTGAAGATCCTGAAACAAACCAATTCCCGCATGGACCAGTTACCATAGAGGACACATAACCCTCTTCAGGAGTTGCTTTCAACATCCAAGCCATGGAGTTTGTTCTTGTATCCCAAAGATGAATCCCACAGTTCTGGGTACTATACATCACAGTCTGACTAGGGCCTCCTTCAGTGGAGTAGTTCAACAAGCTGAGAATCGCACCTTCTCCCACCTCCCTCTTTTTTACATCAGCAACGCCAGAGTACTTCTCAACAACATTGCCCAAACCTCGAGATATGTAATCAACAGAAAACATATGTATTGTCCCATCCCGTGCGCCGACTACTACTTGAGAAGAGCCCTGGAGCATTGTGGCACACAATGCTTGGCTCCCTTGCAAGGGGTAAGTGAGCCTCGACCTAAATGAAATATCCTTCTCCAATTTTCTTGTATCCCATACCTTGACAGTAGAATCATCGGATGCAGTTACGAAAAAACAATGATCATCTGAAATAGCAATATCATTGACGGCCGAACGATGCTCTTGGAGATGTGCCACAAGTACACCACGAGGTCTCCATCCTGCATCTGGGATTGCAGATGCTCGAGAGGATGATAACAATCCACTCGCATCATCTGATACATCTTCCACACTAATCAACGAGCTTCCTTTTAGAGTTCCAGAAATACACATGTCTTGAAACTTGCCGCCAATATAGGTACTTTCATTTTCCTTGCTTTCAGAATCACGAACAAATGTTTGAAACTGCTTTGAAGAACCACCAGTTAGGCAGAAAGATCCTGAAACAAGCTTAGGCGCTACGGCTGAACCAGTTAAACCAAATGATCTGTTAACAGGATCAATCCAAGGCATCGATGATGAATTAACCAAAAGGGAGTCTGCCTGTGGTGGAGAATCAGCTATTGCAGAGGTAGCCCCCCCTCTTCGTTTTTCCATGCTAAAAGAGTAGAGAGGTATGCCTTCCGGCGGTCGATCACAGTTGAAATTGTTCCTATCATTAATTTGTGGAGAAATAATACCAGAAAACTGTAACTTCTCTGAGCTCAGAGGATCGCGGATATCAACTGCACTGTTATGCATAAAACTTCCCGTTGCTCTCGTCTTAGCTTCATCATCTTCAGAATCAGGTAATGCTAACTGCTGCATGGAGCTGCTGAAAGGTTTGTGAGCCTGTAAATCAGGTTGCATACCAGGCCGGTTTCTCGCTGGATTCAGCTCCCCTGCCCCGCTCTTGTTCAGTTCTGCAGTTTCCCACTGTTTTGATTGCGCAGACGAATTGTACCATATCTTTCTTTGACGTTCTAACATATCTGAACTCCGTGCATTTTCCAGGACTTGGTAGAATACCTGCCTAGACACTGGTGGCTTGAGACATGATATGAGAGACTTTTCAGAAGCTAAAGACGCTGGTTGCCGACGAAGGAGGGGACGTATAACTGGTGCTAGATAAACATAAGAGTCGACTGCGCCTAAGCAATTACTACTAGCTGCAATGAAAGTGACAGCTAACCTTCTCACCCACTGACTGGGATAACATAGCAACGGGAAAGCACGTTCTATCATTTCAAGCAATATCCTTTTACGCAAAAAACTGCTTTGGCACAGCATGGCCAAGCACTCCAATGCATTAACAATCACAGCCTCGGTTGCATCACTTAAAGCCTGTTCAATATAAGGTAATAGGTACTCTTCCACACTTCTTTGACCCACAAAGAAACATACAAACACAATTTGCCCATAAAAGACTGCCCGAAGCTGCTCATCTCTGTCATTTAGAAAAGCTGGGAGAATGGGTAGCAAAAAGTCATTACTCTGTCTCTGACCAAAGAAGCAACATAGGTTCCCAATGTCCTGCAGAAGTGCTCTCCTGATATTTGGGGTCTGCTTTGGACCCATTACCAGTTCTTGAACAACCTCCGCTATGCACTTCCTTAGTTGTACAAGTTGGGTGTCATTGCCCTCCTTCAGCCGAGCAGATGATTTTAAGGGTGGACTTAATTTATCAAGAACCCCTGCCTCTGTCAAACTTTGCGACTGCATAGAAAATCTGTAAGCTGTCAAAGCAAGTTTTGAGATGTTACTTGCATAGCAAATCCGCACACTTTCTTCTGGATCATCCGGAAGCATAGAGAGCATCGGAAGAATATACTCAGGGAAGATTTTTGCATCACTAGGAGGGAAGTCCCGAACTAACGGAAGAATATAGCATAATGTCTCTAATGCTGCACAGCGCACTATTGCTGCAGGATCTGAAAACATCGCAATGACATACGGAAGTACTCGCTGCAGTCTGTCCTCATCATTAATATACAACGAACAAGATTTGAGTAGAAGTACAGCTACTCTCCTCAACTGAGGCAGCTTGACACTGCGTAGGCATGAACACAGCAGTGATGCAATAAGAACCATATCGTCACAGCTCAAACTATGTTCGAGTACTGGGATAGAAGGCGTTAAGAAGGTATCCGACTGGCTGTCATACTTCGAGGATAATTCCTTCAGATCACCCTTAGTGATCTTTTTCAGAACGGGATGATCACTACCTTGAAACTCCTTCGATGTAGTCTTGAGAATATTAGTTGGAGAATGCTTACTGGAGCGCTTGAGAACTGAAGCATATGTGGATCTCGCATTTTCAAGCATGGGAATGGCATTGGAAGAATGATTTCTTTGTTCTACATCCTTAAGGAGGGTCGAAATATCACCAAGTAGTTGAAACTGATTACCGAACAAACCTTCATCTAGCTCTCCCTTCTTTTTTGAGGACTCCTTTGGTGAATTCAAGATTAGGTTTGCACCCTCCATCACTTGGGGAGAATCCTCACTCTCTGAGAGAGAGCATGTGCACGATACGCCGCCCCTTATCTCTCCATTTAATCTATTGTTCTTCATTTGCTTATGTATATCATGAAAAGCACTCTGTGTCACTGCAACCTATAAACAATATACAGAATGTATCTTCATGATCCAAATAAATCAAAAGCAATCTCAGATATTAAGGAGTTCATGATGATCCTTACCCTCCTATCAGAATCAAGGGGAATCAAGCAGGAAAAGAAATTATGAAGAAATGGAGAGAAGTAACACGGAAAGACAACAGATGTGTAATTCTCCAGGTAGCTGTCAGCAGATAGCCGTGATTTCGGATCCAACTGAATCATATGAAGAATCATCTTGCGGATTCCAGAATCTGGGATCTGCAAATAGAAAACACTGAATCTATAGGATTATGACGCTACCAAGCAGATAAATGCTAATATTGTGAAACGTTAAAAATAAATAACATAGGCCTCTAAAAGAAGTGAGGAAAGCGAATGAGAACACAAATTAGAAGTTTATGGGAAAAGGTAAGGACACTTATGTAGGGGGAAAGAAGTGAGCCACCTTTTCAAGGGATTGGCTAGGATCATATTGTCCTCTTCGGTAAGCAAGTAGCTGGGATAGCTCAAACAAAGGTTGTCCCTCAAGGAATAGCTCTGCTATAACACATCTGAAAAGGTAGCAATGAAAAGTTTGAACTAATATAAAGTACAGCCATCATACAATCCAAATAACCCTAATTTGCATCTCTATTACAACAAAAAAAAAAAATGTGAACACAGAAACCAATATACTTCAGGAGTGGTAAATGATACATACCCTACGGAAAAGATGTCCATAGAGTGACTCAAAGGTGCATCTGGTGCGACTTGCCCCTCACCACCATGCTCATAAAATCTCTGAAAGATGGTGAAACGATAAAATTATCATCCAACAATAATAAAGGATGAAAAGTTCATCCTTGCATTGTTTAACATAGCAACAAAAAGTTTTAAGTAAAACAACATATAGCAATACCATATGAGTCTTGAGTAAAGAAAAGATGTCATAAGAAAAAATTTATTTTCCAACAAAAATATTATAATTTTACAAAATAACCAGACAACAGTTTCATCTAAACCACGTTAGATATACAATTTTCCACGCAATGAAAGTCTTAAGATCCTATGCTGTACTACATCTTATTTACGCACAACTACTTAAATTTAGTGTGTGAAACATTTCTCTCAAGTAACAATCTTATTTCCAAATTATAATGTTGTAGATGTAGTGACTGCGGGAAAAAAGATGCATGGACTAAGAAAAATGTCACGCATCTTCAGTAGATATTTGTATCTATAGTATTGAAGGAAGAATGAGAAAATCTATTGATCGCCACGAATATTAAATCTTTACTTCTGACTGGCCTTCTTTTTGTATTAGGAACGGATCGGGATCAGGTTGGAGGAAGCCATTCAGAGGTGATCATAAACTATTGTTCTCTGTTTGCGCTTAGCAAATTAGTGACCGGACATGAGTTTAAACTGCATTACGAATTAGAGTATACATAAACGGATAGTCATTCAAAGATTCATAATTAACAAGACTCTGCACCTCACTACTTAAGAACACTCAAGAAAACCTATAATCAGTTCAAACATAGGGTAAGCCAAAATGATAAGTGTAAGTAGATAATGCAGAGGAAGCATATAAAATTGAATAAAGATCCATGTCGAGAAAATAGCTCAATAAATACAACTATAACCATTCTTGAGAAGAACCCGTTGACTAGACCTAGCAAAATGGTTAAACACGTAAGCAGAAACACATGTTGCCATTTTCCATCTGGGAAGGAATAAGGATTATGACAAAAACATTTAATTAGAACATGAAATTTACATTCTAAAATTGATCTTTACCATCTTGCTGAAGACAATTCTAGTGGAAGTGGATAGGGAACTTCATCCTATAATATACAATTAGCAGAACAACGAGACTACTTATACACATGCAAGACTAATCCAATCAACAGAGCGGACAATTATACTCCAATCAGCAGAACATGCAAAACCACATTTATACATGAACCATTGTGAATATTAGACGTAGGAGTAGGTAAATTTATCGGATCAGTGAAGCACGAGTTATAATTGAGACAGAACTTCAACCTTAGAAACTGTCTCTACTTTTATTCAAGTTTCACAACACAAGGCATCCTACAACTCTCTAACTATGTGAAAAAGATAATACACCTATGTGGTTTTCTAAAGCTTACACACCGGTTACTAAGATAGAGACGGGCCAAACACAGAAGTCTAAAACTGTTACCCCAGATATTACAACTAACCAACAGGAGTAACAAAACAAATAATGGTAATGTGAATAGCACGACTAACCTCTGGAGCAAGATAGCATCTCCTTCGCCCACCAGTGTCAAAGAAAAAGGAGAAATCCGAAGGGTCATCATGTGGTATATAGGTGGGTTTAAACGATGCAAAATCAGCAAGATAAAGCCAATTCCAAGACGTAACCAATACATTCTCACATTTTATATCACCTATAACAACAAACAGCAAACCACACCAATTCCTCAGTTACAAAATAAACAACCGAAATTCAAAAATGTTCAAAATCTCATCTTTATTCACATATTACCATCAATCCTCACCATGGCAAACACCATTTTCATGACTCTGCTTCACTGCAAACAGTAACTGCTCACACAAACAAAAACCGAAAACCAAATAAGTCCATCATTGTCAAAATTAACAAAACTCTCAAAGTCAATCTCAAAATTAACAGAGAAATGAGATGAAAACTGAACCTGAAAAGCTAACCATTTCTTCTCCACAAGACTAAGAAACGGCCTTGTACTCAATCGATCATGAAGATTATTGAAAAAATATTGCCTCAACAAATAAGCAGCTTTATCAGTTTCAACCCAATACTACACAACACAAAAAAATTCACAAATTAGGTTTCTTTTTAAAACCCCAAAAAGATAAAAACAAAATTAGGGAAATTTGATTCTAACCTGGAAAGGCCAAACATGAGGATGTTGAAGAGACCTAAAAACATCTCTAATTTGAAACAAACGACGTTCATATTCCTTCAAATCAATAGAATCACCACGTTTGAAGTAAACTTTAACAAGAACAAGACCTTCATCGTGTTTACATTGAATTGATTTGAGAAAACGACCACGACCTAATACATCTTTAAGTACTAGATTATATGAAGATGGTAAATCATGTAGATAATACTCTGATGCTGATACTTGTGTCGTTCTTGCTATCTTATTACCCATTGATTCAGTTTTTTCTTCTTCTCATATTATCTTCTTCTACACACTACTACTTCTTCAAAATTTGATCTCCTGTGTTGAGAGAGAAACCTCCATTAAAGAATTCCTTTTCTGTAAGATATAGGAATGCTGGAATGGGTTATTGGACCCGGTTGAGGCTTCAATCGGATCGGAGCACTTTTATTGATAAAGGCGCACGTAATTTCGATGAGGGCAACAATCGATGTTTGAAAATTTTCATACCTCCATATTTTTTTCACATGCCAAAATAAACGTAAGATTCAAAGCCAACTCTATTTATAACAATGCAAAAACACATCCAATTCCATAACCAAATATCAAAAATTTACTGTGACAATTCCCTCAAAATGTAAAGGAAAAAACAAAGGTCTTGTTGCCTACTAGGGATATTCTGTGACTTATTAATAATGACTCCCTCAAGAGCTCGTATTGCTGAACTATAGGCTTTCACACTTCTCGTAGGACATATCAAGCAATCTTCTCATTACGCCTGATTCTGAGAGATCTAACAGTGTACTTACTACCTAGCCTCGGAACCTCCTAACGACTTTTGCTACACAGATTCATCCTCATCGTCTTCATCATCTTCATCATCCTCGTCGGATCTATCATTAAACAAACTTCTTCCTCCCAGAGACTCCCCTCCGTAATCACCCTTCATGTGGTCAAATGTAGTATCAACACCATAATCTGTTCCCCTGTGTTTCACCAAAAGCCAACGAAGCAGACGGTCTTCCTTGTTCAAGTACTGTAATTCTTTGTTGAAGTTGGGCGTAACCATCATTGTCATCTGCATCAATTGACCCTGTTTCAAGAAGTAGAAGACAGTAAGATGTGTTAATATCAAATATCTCATGAACAAGTGACTTTTTCACTATCTTTTTTGTCCCTTTCCACGATCGACTCAGCAAAAAGAGAAAGTACACTGGACCAGACTAAAACCCGCACAATACAGTTCCAGTCAGATTCACATGATATCAGTGCAGCTCCAGAGTAACCCCACCAAATTCGAAAAACCCTAACATGGGAGGAGGAGATGAATGAGAATCAATATTTCAAGCAAGACAAAGGAAAGGAATTTTCTTTGAGATCCTACTTTCAGAAACCTCTTAGAATATAGGTAAACATGTCCTTCAACTTCAAGATAGTCATTTGAATTCTCAACGTTTGCTTGTGATATGAACTTGCACGACGCATCAAAATTACATAATAGGATGTTTGAACTACAAGATGCAGAGTTGTTTTTTTGTTGAGAAATGTAAGGGTAAGATCTTTGTCTATAACTTCCCAAGAATTCCAACCATGTGCATTGGTTGTCCATAAAACCTCCTTCATGGTGTTGGCCTAACAATTCTTGGTGACTGTTTTTTGTCTATTCAGAGGCCGTTAAGATAGTTTCATAAGAGAGATATATTGTTTGGCCTTTTTACACAGTACTTATATGAGTTATGAGCTTAAGCAAAAATGAAACCTTTTCTACAGTAGATCAACCACTCAAAATGTTATCCTAGAGGTTAGAAGTCTAGATGCACTCTAAGATACAAGAGAATCATGATAGATTTCCAAGTTACTGGCTATATTGCCATGGACAGTGCTAAGGCACCAGAAGTGAAATGTTAAACCAGAAACTGCCCCACGCAGACAAAAAAAGATGACTGTAAAGACCTGATTACTGACGTTGATCGAAAATTCTAGCATTGCTACACGATGGATAACATGAGAGTAATGTAATATAAGTATGACCTGGCAGTTATTAGCATCCTATCTTTCATAATATCAAGAGCAACCTCGTGACAGTCCAAAGATGCTAATTATAGAATAACAGATTTGACAAGCAAGGGAACACTGTGTCGATGCTAATTATACATAAACAGAGCCTTCAAAACAGAAGCAAACTAGCGAAGTTAAAATGCATAAGCGGAAATCAAAAAGAGCACGATAAAAAGTATACACATACCTCATAGTGCCTTCCATCAAGCTTTTTGATACCATAACCAAGATTAACCTTCCCAAAAGACCTAACTTCAGTAAGCACACCATTTCGTCGATAAACATGTTTACCTACTCGACCAACCAAGTCTATAAGAAGCTCTTTCCCTACTTTGGGCTTCAGCAAGAGCATGCAATCATAAAGAGGCATCTTTGTTACCCCTCCTCTTTCCCTCTTGTTACTGATTATAAATGACAAGCAAGTACAAACAATTAATCATCTTTTCCTCTTTTTTTTTTGATCAATAACAATTAATCATCTTACTTCGTGTTAATCACTTAACTCTTTCAACCAACAATACACGAGTAAGTTGACATATATATAGCACGGTGATCATGACAGAAACATTAATACAAAAAGGCTAATGGCATAGCGCCAAGAGGAAAAGTATGATCCTACGAGTGAAGAGAATAAGTTTCTATGCTACAGATAGAATTACAACGTATATACATGAATAAATGTATAATATCCAAAATGATTATTACACGCCAAGAGGATACAACAGTCTCCGTGAAAATACAACAAGCTGAACACAAAAATCCATCTTAAAGTGCAAACATTCATAACCACAAATTCACTATCGGTCCAGAGAAACATTTCCGTCTCCGTAAGTCACGCGAGCCCCAAATGCCCAATTAAGCATATAAAATATTGTTTCAGTTCCAGAATTTACGCCCAACAAAACATAATAACTTCGCAATCTAGTAGCCACTAGCACATACGTGAAATTACTCATGAAGCAACAGAATATCATTATTAACAGAACAAGAAGCGAACTTCTTGTTTTGCTGAAGAATAGCTGTCTATTCTTCAACCAAGACAGGTTTGATGGGCCGACTGTGTATCATGATAATCCTTCACATATATCATGAAATTAATCTTCTAATTGTATTAGGAAGATGATCTTTATTTATGAGCAACAAGGTATCCAGAAAGGAAGAAACCATGGACCAAAACAAGAATCCTTAAGATAAACAACTATATCTCAGGAATCCAAGCACTCAAAGACTAACCAACAGACAATAAAACATTTGAAAAAATCAGTGGAAGCTATAAAATTTGCTTGCCTTACCAGTTAATGATGCAATTAGAGATATAAGATGTTCTTCTATTTCTTCTTTCTCAAGCGTAGTGTTTGGCAGAATCTGAGAAAGTAACCAAAGTTAAATCTTGTGAATACTAGATATATTTCTTATAAAGATAAAACAATTACAAGACGAGGGTAGTTGAAACATGGCAGACAAGAAATTTGGCTATATATTACTAGAATAAGAAACATGGCAAATAAAATTTATTTTCCACATCTCCGAAGGCTGTTTTTTATCATGTGATCATTGAGATAAAAGAGAAAGCATCACCATCCAGTGATGGAGGGAGATTTCAGAAGCATGTGGGATATACAGCGGGAGCAAAAAAACATCCCCAGAATGCAGAACCTAATTACTAGTGTACTGTAGACCAATCTATAAATCAAATATGCCAACATAATATGCGTAAACTTTCAAAATAAGTCGGGAAACAAAAATGCTTGTGTTGAATTTGGCGTGACTCTTTTGCTCGTGTATAATAAAGTCTGTCAGAATCCAAAAATTGAGAAAAGCTTATCAAATGGTAAAACTACTATATCTGCAGGTCTCGACAGATTCTTGGACCTATGCAAATGCTTCCTTATCATCGTTTATCACGATGCTCAGGTTTCGAATTCAGCTAACGGGTCATTATATTTTCAAAGCCAAAAGTCACATTCTATTTGTAATTTCTGGAGAAAACAACCCCGCAGCACATAAATTAGACCCACATGACACAGAAAATTTCAGCTTCTTCAAAATAAACAGAAATTGCAAGTTTCAACTTCTTCAAATAAAACCTAATGTGTAAACAGCAAATGTTTTAGCTAGATTTATTTAAGAAGCATGTGGGATATAAATCACATACTTCAGTTGGTTTAACAAAAGCTCATTAACAAAGACAGCAGCCAAACAACAGCTCATAGTCAAATTAGCAGTCAGAAATACACAGTGAAATATACTCGCTACAATATGAGAAGCAAAAAACGATCTACTAAAACAGCAAAGCACACTTAACAGAACAAAAACCCATAACTAGAATTTAACTTCTGATACAGCAAAGAAGTTTCTTACTCCGCACCATTAGCGTATACTATGTTGTCAAAGGCATCGCCTAGGCGCCAAAGTGGCCTTATTCTGAACTTGGGTGCCACGCAGTGGGTAAGGAGACGCCACTTTAAAAAATGGCGCCCAGGCGTCGCTTTTCTAGGCGCTCAGCCCAAGGCGCCAGTTTGTTGGGCGCCAAAGTGGCATTTTTATGCCAAAAAAGGGAAAAAAATATTACCAAAATCTTTTGAATTTTTTTTCATTAAGTCATACATTAATATTTTAAAAACTTAATCTAATTATGTTAAGAAACAGATCATTACTAGCTGTTTTTGTTTAATTACTTTAACAATATTGAAGGTAAAAAAATCTTTCCAAATTTTTTGCAAATCTTTTCATTAAGATTTACGAGCTAATATAGAAAATCCTAAGCTAATTATCAGTTATGTCAACAACATAAACCTATGTGGGAATTATTGTTCTACGCCGGGCTTCGCCGCGCCTCGCTGCAGCTTGGGATTTTACATCCGACGCCACGCGGCGGCTTACGCCCATGACAACATAGAGCGTATAGACATTTCGTAATATCCAATTTGAAAGATAAAAGTGACCTAGTGCCTAGTGAATTTCATATCTCTCAAGAGAGCTCAATCTTCAGCTACCAATACTCTTGTCTATACGTAACCAATTACCTAAAATATCATAACTTCAACCAAAATATAAATGCTAGACATAAAGGAACCACAAACTTGAAGTACTTCATGAAAATTAAATGAAAAGATTTACGCATATCTTCCTAAAAACCAAACGGTCTGACATCTGACTCGGGCCGTGTCAGATCCAGACACCGAGTCAGCAAAAAACAAAAATATTGTTAGACTCCATCATCCAGTGACAGAGCGAAGGTTTACCGCTTGCGGGGTCAAATCAAAGAAACATATATTTTTAATTTCCACCTGCCTAATTTGCTCCCACAAATGACTGAAATCACAAAAAAAAAAACTATGCTTATTTACACTAATGTTTGAAAACAAGTGGGGTGCGTAGACCCCACTTGTCTCAATGTGCCTCCGTCGCTGCCATCATCAGTTGGATTATGGAATTTACAACATACAATGAATACCAGAAATTCATTTGCAGGGTTACAGCACCCTAAACCCACAATCATGGATCCAACCATCTGTGTAATTTCTACCTGGCAACACCAGGGCCAAGCATTGACTTTCCTACAGGCAGGGTGTTTACCAGTCCCTTTTCCTCATCTTAGGATCTAGCACTGCACCTATTAATCATCCTGCTAAAGCAACCTTCAACCTTAAACTGCAATCTAGTCTGTCTACTCTGATGCTCAAATCTCCCCCACAAAATCTGTCTCAACATCGATAAATACAATATACAACACATTGATACAACCACGGAAAAATGTAGAGGAGGTTCTAATATAAAAACCTATGAAAAACATTTGCATCCAAGGGAAAGAAGAATATGTAATAAACTACTGTAGTCAGTTATGCAATAATGATAAAAATGGTTCTGTAACATCTTGAACATTTACAGGACTAATACTGAAACCACAGTGACAAGGTTTTGGGTGTCCATAAAGCAGATCACCAGATCATGTCTTTAAATAACGGAGAGTTTTAAACAGGAATTTCCCGCAGAAGTGTCAATCACACTCCAAGCAGAAATGTTTTAAACAGTGACTTCACTTATTCCTACACTAGAGTTTAAATTTACATAATATGTCTTGGGATGCATTTGTCGAGGAAAAGAGACATTGCCCAACAAAAATACTGCCCAAGACCGATATTGTACTTGCCTCTACAGATTCAGATATCATGTTTCTTAATGGCCATATTATTACCACTTGGTGTAGAAGCCATCCCATAACAAGTCTCCAATCTAGATAATCTATATGCATATAGCAAAAGTTACATAACATTGTAGAAATCACCAGCTTGTTTCAAATTCTTATTAAAATACTAACTTTAAAAATCCTAACTAACAATGCCATAACACTCTTTTACAAACCCTAAATACTCCCTAATTGAATAGATTTTCATAGCATAGTCAAATTATATCTTAATCATTGCTCTAGCGATTAGAACTTAGCAAACCCCTAAACCAAACAGGCCCTCAGTTACAACTGTAAAATTTGTTTCCAATTCTCCTAAACATTTTCACAAACACATACAAAGCGATGCATCATTTTCCCCAAATTCTAAACTAATAAGGAAGCTATAATGGAACCCAAAGATCGTATCAAGTTATTTCTCCCAAATTAAAAAGAACTTCGAAAAAAAATAACTAAACACCAGATAAAACTTCTTAGGGTTTATCTCCATTGAAATGGTTTTAACAGAGGAAATCAATTTTGAATTGGGGATTACAGATTGAACTACTGAAGAACAATGAGCGAGGGAGAAAGAGGGAGGGAGAAGAAGATGTACCTTAGTTATGGCTGTGGGTAGACGGTGGCGACAACAATGGTGGTGCAATAACGGGGAAAATGTTGCTGAGTGGGAGAGTAGCCGAGAGGAGGAGACCAGTGAGAGAAAAGAAAGTGAGTGAGACAGAAGGCTTATTTGGGTATCTAATCCATGGACCGCTAATTTAGGACTTGAGCCGAGTCCGAATCCGCAATAATAGTTGCTAGCCGGCTCTCAGGCTGCTAATGTGGCGCAACTTTGGAGCTGGAACATGGCGTTTTGGATGCCAAACGCACAAATATTTCCGTTTCTCCCGAAACAAAAGTCATCCTCAAAAGAATAAGAAAAAAGCAAAAACAAAAAATTGCTTTACAAAAATTAACTTGAACCCCCA
This sequence comes from Papaver somniferum, assembly GCF_003573695.1. Classification (NCBI taxonomy): domain Eukaryota; kingdom Viridiplantae; phylum Streptophyta; class Magnoliopsida; order Ranunculales; family Papaveraceae; genus Papaver; species Papaver somniferum. Next base: position 77,022,534 of record NC_039359.1, on the reverse strand, counting down.
GTTTTATAAGAATATGGACCATAAGCTCAAAGATCCTCGGCGTGAGCTTTTTTTTTGTTGAGGAACTGTTCTGGTGTCTATGTTATACTTTGTTATGCATACAACTAAGCCTGAACATTTGGAAGAGGCACAGGTGGTTTAATATTGTTATTTGGCATCTTGTTTGAGTCCCAATTTTGAGCATGCACTTATCCCATACAGACAGTGGTATTGAGTTTTCTTCATTATGTATTGATGATATTTCCCCCATTCTATGAGCTCTTTGGCAATCAAGTACTTCGATGCAGTGAAGAAAGTTTTACCTGATCGGTTTGTTATGACAGAGCGTGATTCAGCCTTGTGGCAGAGTAATAGGATCAAGCATGCACAAAATTATTTGTTGGCCACTTCGATTTATGAGCTTAATCAAAAACTTGGGCCTCGGCATTTTAGAGCTATCTTGTGTTATGGGCTTGGAGTCCCTCTTTTCGAATAAGGGGACACTTTCATGGAATGGGTCTGAAGTATAGAGATGATTTGGTTCGGGATACCTTTGCGGATATTTGCTGTTGTACGTGTGTCCCGGCTAGGAAAGAGGTGGATTTAGGGTTCCTCACAGATATCGGCCTGGCTTTGAGACCTGCAGATATCTTAGTATACAATTGGGATAATGGGCACGATGTGTGTATGGATATCACGGGTGTTTCTCCTTTCACAGGCGTTGGAGTGCGTCCTTTTGCTTCTGTCCAGGCAATTGGTCAAGTTGTTGATCGAAAAATAACTAAATATTTAGTGAACTGTACAGCTCAGGGCTTTGGTTTTTAGGTGAGTTGTGGAATGATAATATAGAGTTTCTGAAAAGACTACGCAATTATATGGCTAGTTATGATGCGAATGTCATAGTGAGGGATTTTTCTTTTCCATATGATTGGGGTTGTCATTCAAAAGGGAATTGAGGCCCAGCTTGTTGCCAGGCTCCCATCTAATTCTTGTAATTTTTCCTCTTCCGATTAATAAAATTATATCTTAGCTTATAAATAGTTATGGTCTCGTTTGGATAACAGAAACAGGAGTTAGAAATAAAAATATTTTGTTTCACAAAAAATTAAATTTCTTGTTTTTAAAAGTCGGTTTTCAAATTTTACACTTAAACTAACTTCTGAAAATCAAAAAATTATTTCTGAATATGTATCGAAACGTGACATATTTCTTTTAAAAGTCATTTTGAACTTGTATGCTTTTCCGGCCAACTTCTGATTTTTTCACTTCTTAAGACAAGCAAGCGGCAGATGAGGAGGAATCCGCCACAAACTCACTCTACTAACTTTTTGTGGCAGAAGACAAGATTACTATCGATACTACCTACTGTGCAAGACCGAAAGAAAATTTATGCGCACGCCCTACACTCTCTTGAAAAGCAAAGACAAAAGAACTTTGAATTTGTGCATAATTCATTTGCCTTGATTGATTGATTTGATTGTCTTCATGATGAGCCACACATACTTTAGTTTATTTAATGTGATTTTGTGATGAAACACATACTGTTTAGTTCAATAAAGCATTTGATTCGTTCAACAAGAGATTAAAGATGATTGCACTTTTTCTTTTTTTGTGTTTTCAAAACTTACATTAAACAAACATAGACCGACTCATCCATTCATTGTCTTTTGATGTGTATTTAAAGTTGTTGATTATATTTTTGCGGAATGGAAGACCAAAGTCGACAGATTCGTAAAGACGATCGGATTGTACAGTGGAGAAGGGATCCAAGTTAAAGTTGTTGATGGTCCTGACAAAAGAATTTGGTACCTTGTTCTTCCTGCCACGGCCCTTTAGTTTGAAAGAAACAAAAGAACCTTTGGAGGGAAAATGCACGTCTCCTTGACTAGTCAGTCTTGAAATCAAGGCTTTCACTTTAGCTTGGTGCCACCAAGCTTTCAGCCATGACTGCAACTTTAGAATTACTCTCTGCTGGATATATTCTTTCGGTTTCTATTCTGCGGTGTAGAGTCCATTTTTAACAAATTCGTGTCGGTTTTTATAGCACAACAATAGGAACTAATTCAACATGTCATGCATTTCAATTCTGGACAAAACATAAGTACATGATTTACAACCAAACAATCTTTTTTTCTCTTTTTTTTTTTTTGACAAGACAACTTGTTAAGTAAAGGGATGTCGATAGTTTCCTGCCAATTAAACTCCTGACAGAAGAAGTTTTAACGCTTCATCCATAGTTGGCCTATTTGAAGGTTTACTACTTGTGCAGAGCAAAGCGACTTCAAGAACTAGTTTGATCTCACTCTCTTCACTTGTACCTACCTTTACCTCATCATTTTCATCCAGAACTTCTCTTAAAAAGCTCTCTCCAGCAGTTGGATTGCTCGGCGTAATGCTTCCTCCTGCATTTATAGGCTTTCCATTTCGTAAAATCTCCAGAATTATTTCTCCAAAGCTGCATATGTCTCTGTACATTTCTTCTTTAATTGAAGCGCTCTCGATTAAATCATCAACTGTTGCATAATAAACAAATTAGAACAGATGCAGCAAATTGAAAGTTTCTATAGAAAAGAGAAGATAGTTTACATACCTGTGCTTGATACGGAGTTAGTCGTCCCATTGTTCAACATCCTTAAAATCGCTTTCACCCCGAAATCAGCTAAATGAGGCTCCTCCATATTCCCCTCGTCGAACAATATGTTGGTTGCTTTCAGATCTCCGTGTGGAATTGGTGGATGGCAGTCATTGTGAAGATAGCATAGTCCCCTTGCTATTCCCATTATAATCTTATACTTCACCGCCCATCTACTGTTAGTAGTGCTTGTTGTGGTTGCTGTGTCTCTTGCTTTCGACAATCTGACAATGTTGGCGGATAGATTCTCGCTAGGTAAGTAATAATCGAACAGAAGATAGCCACAACTCTTGTTAGAGCAAAATCCTAACAATCTAACCAAGTTCTTATGCCTGACATTCCCCAACAAGTTTATAAATTCCGAGATGACTCGTCTTCTTCTCGATTCCCATCCGATCTTTTTTACTGAAACTGTAATTCCAGTTGGAAGAACTACCTTGCAGATATTTAAACTCGATGATGATAGTAATGGCGGTTCAACTGTCGCGGTTGAAAAATCATTTACATTTACATAAGTACTATTGATGCTCCTCAGAATATCTTTGGCTGTAAATTCAGGAAGTCCAGTAAATGAAATCATTTTCCACAGAACTTTTTGATGCCAAACAAGATAAAGCAACAAACAGATTGACGCGGCAACGAGCAAAACCACACCGAAACATATAAGCGAAATCCTTCGCTTCACTGACTTTCTTCTTGCTGATAAGCTCAATGCAGCTAAAGCTCCATTGCAAGGCTTCAAAGGAGCTCCACATAAATCTGGATTTCCTATAAAAGCACTTGCATCCGTAAATATAAAATTATTCGAGCGAGGAACGGATCCAGATAGTTGATTGAAAGATATGTTTAGAAGAGCCAAGCTTGAGGAACTTCCAAACTGATCAGGTATAGATCCGCTAAGTTTGTTATGCGATAAGTCCAGTATATTAAGAGCTTCACAACTGGCAATACTCTCTGGCAGGTCACCTGACAATTTGTTCCCGCTCAATTCCACCGTAGAAATTGATGAACTGCATTGAAAATTTGGTGTAGGTTGCGGCAGATCTCCAGAGATATTACAAAAGGATGCTGAGAAATTCGCAAGCGAAGGTAGAGACCATATGTGACTTGGGATAATTCCTCCTAGACCAGGATTGTAAGAGACATTAAAGTATTCAATCTTCGGAGCTTCGGCCATCAAATTTTCAGGAATGCCTCCTGTAAAATTGTTTTGAGATAGATCAACATAAGTAGCACCGTAGCGCAAGCTGAGTTTCAACGCGAAGATATCACCAGAGAATGAATTGTTTTCAATCCTAAGACGAACTAGAGAAGAACAGTTTGTCAGAGTGGATAACTCGCCCGTAAAACTATTCGAAAACAGGATCAGCCTCGATAATGCACGATTATAACAGATACCAGCTGGAATATTTCCATGGAGATTGTTATTCGAAACGTCAACCCATTTCAGCTTAGAATTCATACCCAGATTGAGTGGCAGTGACCCAGTGAAGAGATTGTTCCATATCAGAAGAGCTTCAAGGTTAGGAAGATTTTCAATACCGCGAGGAATTGAACTGTTCATTTGGTTATACATAAGACTAAGTAACCGAAGATTAATCAACTTGGCAAAAGTATCTGGTATAGGACCTGTAATTGAATTGTCAGAAAGATCTAAGTTTTTCAAAGAGCTGATATTTCCGAAACAAGATGGAATTGAACCAGTCAGATGGTTCCTGAACAGGAATAAAGACTCAAGATGCCTGAGATTGCAGAATGTGCTTGGAATTGAACCAGAGATATTTGCACCAGCAATATCAAGATACTGAAGTTGAGTCATACTTCCGAATTCCGGTGGTATACTTCCTTGCATATAAGAATTATAACCAATCTCAATATGGGTTAGAGTTTTCAGACTCCCCAACTCTGGTGGTATTTCACCGTCAAGTAAATTTCCGGCGAGATGAAGAAACTCCAGGTTCTTGAATGACCCATAGGAAGCAGGAATCGGACCTTCGAAATAACTTCCAGCTAAATTCAACACTTTTAAGAATTCAAGCTTGCTCAGTTGTTGATCAGGCAGTGGACCTGAGAAACTGTTGCTAAATGCATCAAGTATACTCAGCTGGTTCTTCTTCTGTGCATTTGACGGCACCGTGGGAAAATGGCCATCGAAGCTGTTTCTACTGATATCCAAGACTGTAAGATTGGCTAGAGTAGTGAATATTTCAGCTGGAAGCTCACCAGTAAAAGAATTGTGGCTGAGATTGAGGAGAACAAGATTACTCAAGATATTTATGTATTTTCCCGATATCGAACCGGACAGGTTTCTCTGCGACAGGTCTAAACCGATAACAACAGAATTATTGTGAGTATCAGTAAGGCAAGTGATACCTGACCAAATGCAAATTGAAGAAGAACCATTGTCAGTCTGATTAACTTTGGTCCAATCCCGCAAACTATTTGATCTGTCAACTATTCCAGATTTCAAACCCAATAGTGCATCTTCTTCTTCGGAAGCGAAACTGGAAACAGTAATGAGAATAATCATTAACAGTGGAGTTAAGAAGAAGATAGACATACTGGATAGAATTGAGAAAGGCTTTCCATAAGAGAGACTGTATGGAATATGGATGTTGTGTATATGCTTCCAAATATAAAGAAGGATGGAGTGTAGCTTTCTGTCATATTTTAAAGTGATCGTATACAATAAAATAGAATTTCATAAAGGCTGCATTGATTCAGGAGAAAGGTAGGTAGTAAAGAAAAAAGACAGACAGCCAAAAAAAAGAAGACAATAAAGCAGTGTAGAAAAATTTAAAGGGAATATAGTGATGTAACAATGATATTTTTAGGTGCAGACTAAAATCATATCCTAATGAAATCTGTAAAAAAAATATGTCACTAACTAATCCATTATATGTAAGTAAGACCTGAAGCCAACACATGACTTCATTATCCACTGATGAACCCTAAACATATACCAAAAAAAAGAAAAAGAAAACAATGTAGAGGCACATTGCAGCAGGCATATGAGCAAACACAACGTAGACATTCTTGAGCGTCTAATCTCAGAACCAATCTAGTTAAATATATCATGTTCTAGAGCCTGCCCAGCTCCTTTAATCGAACAACCAACGGCCAAAGCAAGCAACAAATGCATAAACTGATATAGCTTAATATATAAATTTGATCAGAAATGAACTTTTTAGAGGTGTGCAGTAGTACTACCATCTTCTCTGCAATCATGAAAATGTTGTAAAAGTTTGTAAGAAACTTAGTTGATCATGACAACTACTAGTCTTGAGACCCATAAAGATCATTGCCACACCACAGTTTGTGATTTTATTTTGAGTTTTTAAGTATTTGTAGCAGCCTTAAGTTCCCGTAGGGCTAAGTGCTGATTTTTTTTATCGATCAGAAAAATGAAAAGAATGGGACAATGAGTTGGATACACAACCGTCTAATATGATGAAGTCAGTTGGATGCGCGAACTAACAAGATAATATTGACTGAGAACATTCAACAAACATACAGTGTGGAATAGAATTAGAATATAATAGCTAAAATGTGGATTTTATTTCAAGCACAGTGGGACAAGGCAAGTTCGGCAAAAGCCAAATCTGCCGGTAGAATAGGGCTTTTGCCAAATTTGGCCGGACTGACACTAAAGTTTAAGCCTGTTGGGAATCAATATAAATCCTCGCCGGTTAAGGCATCCAGTCATCCACCACTGTTGACGCTTTTAAGACATGGGTATATAAAAGTGCAAGGCCCGGATTTTTGTGCTATTGCCTTATAATAGAACAGTTTTTTGGGACCAGCCTTTTTTTGGGATCATTGTTTTATTTTGGGTAAGACATTAGAAGTAAATCTAGGTCACCTTTTATCTAAATATTTATATTAATACTAAAATTACCTATTTTAATTAAGTTAGTGTAATGATTACTTGTATCATTAGATTAACATAATTAGTGATTAGTGCAAGATTAAATCAAAAAAAAATTAAACTAAATAATCAAAAAAATAGTTGTATCATTAGGTTAACTAAAATTACCCCTTAACATAATTAACTAGTTCGGTTGGGAAATGTTTTTTGCAACTAACCGAACTTAGGGTTCAGTTGGGAAAAGTTTTTTGTGACGTAACCGAACTATTAGGGTTCGGTTATGAAATGTTTTTTTGCAACTAACCGAACTATTAGGGTTCGGTTGGGAAATGTTTTTTGCAACTAACCGAACCCTGGAAATGTTTTTTGCGACGTAACCGAGCTAAGGTTCGGTTAGGAATTATTTTTGCGAAATAGCCAAATTGTTTTTCATATTTATCATTTCCATTAGGTTTGGTTAGTTCGACAAGGTTTTTCACATAATTCCTAGCCGAACTTCTCTCTGCAACTTCCATTTTCAACTCATTTTGATGGTTAATACTCATTTTTTAATCGAACGAGGAACGTCAAGGAAAGAGAGAAGAAGAAGCAGAAGAAGAAGAAGAGAATAATTTTTTTTTCAAAACTAAAAAATTTAGATTCCCTCCTATTTTTGTTTTTAATTTTGATTTTGGTTAATAGAGACATTTAGATTAGATACATATGATTAGATTTATATAGTTATTAGGTTAGTTTTGATTTAAATTAAAGTAAAGGGTAAATGTGTATTTACCTAACTTTAGGACACCCTTTATAAGTATAGGGAGGTTGTCCTAATAAGACCATGGTCCCCCCCAGAAAAACTATGGTCCCTAAAAAATGGTTCTTATAATAACATAAGTTATGGTGAAGAAGGCGAGATGGGCAGTTTCCATGGTAATGGGCTAATTGAAAGAAATTTTTCCCCGCCATGGATAACTAGTAGGGGTGAGCATTTTATCAGTAATCCGCCGATTTAATCGGGACCAACCGTATTCGTGCGGATGGATGCCCGGATCGCTCGTCAGTGGGTTTGACGCAAATGGAATTTTTGAAATCCAACGGATTACGGATTGGACCCGGATGCAACCTTGAAAATCCGTTGGATATCCATAACCGTTAGATTAAGGGCATGTATATAGTTTTTAGAAAATATATGGATAGTTTAAGAATTTTTAGGTGTTTGCTTTGAGTGTTGTCCATGGCACTTCTGTATTTATATACATATATAAAATGTGTAGGTTATATAAGAAGTCATCTATATAGGAATTATTTTTCTATTATAAATTTTAACTAACACAAATTCATTGGATTATCCGCATCCAACCGTTCATCCGTTCATCGATTAGATGCAAATCCGTTGGATGTTGGATTAGATGCGGATGCTAAATTTGAAATCCGTAGTATATTGGATTCGACGCGGATGAGGTGCAAAGCGGTCCACAACGGCCCATGCTCACCCCTAATTCTAAGAAAGTTATGATGCCGAAGACTAGATCCAAAAAGCATAAATTATCCAACAATAATAAATAGATATAAGTTCGGCCTATTAATACAAACTCAATTAAGGGTATACTAAAACTAATTGGGGCTATGTAATAAAACAAAATAGAATCATTACGATATAAAATCTAAAAGCCCTTAGCCATATATCTAATGGCAAATATGCTCTGTAGTTGAATTAGTAAAGTAAATATTGTTAGATTGAGTTAGTTAAGTAAAAATTTTGATTATTTATTTTGTTGCATTTAATTAATTAATCTTGTTACAATAAAATTTTGGAAATCGGTTTTTGAGAGTTTTGTAATGTAAACGAATTACTCCAGTCAAACACTTTGAAAATGGAATTGAACGTGATTTTGTTGGTTAATTCTTCGAATGCAAAAGGAATTCAGAGATTCAGAATTCAGGTCATGAAAAGTCGTCATGCTTGATAGCTCAACAACATGTCGACCAAGCATGGTGTCAATCTTCATTGGAGGAATCATCGTCCGTCTCAACGAAACCTAGAGCTGCATAAGACCCGCCCAACTTACCCGTACCCGCTAAACCCGTGGGTTTTTAATCTGAACCCGCCCGTTATGGGTGCGGGGTTGGTTATGAAAATAAAAACCCGCTATAGTTGGGTTGGTAGTTGGTATTAGCTAAAACTCACCTGAACCCGCCAACAAAAAACTCGTTAAATATACACCATTGATAAAAGTAATCCTAGCCGTCTGTTATTAAAACTCTAGTGGTACTAGTAGATTGTAGATAAGATAGATAACCCTCTTTCTCTACACTTTCTAGTCTCTTCGACTCTTCCTCTATGTTCGGCGCCTCCTATGTTCTTCTTCTTCCTAGTTCCTCAGTTCTCTTCACCTAAGACAACAACAACAACTGCTTCGACTCATCACTAACAATCGACAACAATCGAACAACAATTATCTTAATCTGTGAACTGCCTAGGTATGAAAATTTGGGGGTTTTATTTTTTTTTATCATTTAAGATTATTCGATTCCTTTTTCGCAAACACCATCGTATAAACGTATCAAGAGTCGACTTACCTGGATTGATGGGTAGTATCGATTAATAGCAGTATCGATTCAATATGGGTTTCAGTTTATATTTCATTTGTTATTCTGTGGTAGTAAATTTCGAATTTTATAATTTTCCCCTCATTTTGTTTATGGAGTTATTAACTGGATTGATGGGTTTGAGATTAAAGTTATTTGCTTTTTTTATTTTGATGAAAGTAGTTCTAGGTATCGAATCTCGGATTGTTTATCCTTAGGTAGTTAGGTTAGATGTTTTGGTGTAATTTTAGTTGATTGTTGCTTTATCTCTTATAATGAAAATGATTTGTCAAGTATCTGGTATGAAATATAAATGGTTTTTCAATATTTTTCAGGGAGGCTAATGGACGGTTCATCAACTCCACCTTTGGCTTTGGCTATGGCTACTTCCAGCCAAATGTCAAGTGCAGCACCATCCTCAGCAGCACCTCAATCTGAACCTGGTGGGACACCTCAATCTATACCTGTTGTGTCTGAAACTGAAGTTACAACCCGAGATGGAGGTAACAAAAAGTCAAAACAGTTTTCTGATGTATGGGTGAAAGACTTTACTAGGTTAAATCCTCTTCAAGCAAGATGCAATCATTGTAAGAGTACTTTTGATGCAAAGGTTAGGAATGGGACAATTAGTTTGAAGAATCATGCGGTCAGATGTCCTAACAATCCTGATATGAACAAGGAACAACAGAGTATTGTGTTATTACCCCCAAAACCAGGTGTTAGTGCTAAACTAGTTGCTTCCTCTTATAGTTATTAGAGGTGCCGAAGGGCGTTTAGTGGAGTTTATAATTAAGGTAGAGTTGTCATTTAGAATTGTTGAATCATAGGGTTTAAGGTCTTTGCTTCAAGAGTTTGAGCCTAGATTTCAGGTCCCAAGTCGTATGAAATTTTGCGGAGACCTTTTAAAAATCTATATTGATGAGAAGAAACTATTGAAAGCATATTTCAAGGCGAACAAACAAAGAGTATCTCTAGTAACAGATACATGGACATCACCTAATAATTTTAATTATATATGTGTAACTGTTCATTATGTAAATCATAATTGGAAGTTGCAAAAGAGAATTATCATGTTTTGCTTAGTGAAAGGTCATACAGGTAAAGCCATTGGTATCATGCTAGAAATTTTTTTGGTAGATTGGGGACTCGAAGATGTTTTTGCTGTGACTCTTGACAATGTTAATGCTAATACTGTGGCCATTAATTACTTGAAGACTAGTGTAATTGGTTGGACATGTGCAGTTGAAAGAACTGAGTACTTACATGTAAGAAATTTATTTTTTTTTAATTACAAATGATGATTTAATTTTTGATTCAACCAATGTAATTTCTAAGTTTCTGTTGTTTTTGTTCTTATCAGGTCAGATGTGCTGCACATGTACTTGCTCTGGTTATAAGAGATGCAATACTTAAATATAACTCGTCGATTAAGAGGATCAGGTCAGTTGTTAAGTATGTTACTGGTTCTCCTTCTAGGTTGGCTACATTTAAATATTATTGTACAAGAGAAAGTATCGACTCCAAGAAAAGGTTGATATTAGATGTTAAAACCCGATGGAATAGCATATATTTGATGTTAGAGGCTGCTGAAAAGTATGAAAGAGTTTTTAATAGGTTAGCAAAGAATGACAAAGAGTTCCAAAAGAGGTATATTTTTCCTGAAGATGAATTTTCTTTACCTAATATTCAAGACATACTTTCTGATATTGATAATTCTGACCTTGGAGAGTTATCTTCCGACTCTTCATCCAGTTCTGAATCTGACAGTGAAAGTGTGAGTGCTAATCCAAGAGGCAGGAAGCTACTAGTGAAAAAGAAAAAGAAGATAAAGTCTAAGGAACATGCTCCTTATGCTAAAGATTGGAATTATGCCAGAGGCCTTGTGAAGTGTTTTAAGGTATTCTTTGACCGTACTGTTAAGTTTTCTGCTTCAACACAGGTTACATCATATACATTCTTATGGAAACCAGCAATCATCCATGAACAATTAATTGCTTTTAGAGATACCAGAAATCCATATTCTTATATTTCAAGTATGACAACTCTTATTATTGAAAAGTATAATAAGTACTGGGATAGGTATGAAGATATGAATTCAGCTTTATTTTTTGCCCGAATTCTTGATCCAAGAGAGAAAGAAGGTGGGTTAGAGTTTGTGATTTAGTGTTTGTATGAGAACAATGAATACAAGGTTGAAAGTATAATGAAAAAGGTAAAAGAAGATCTTGTGAGACTCTTTAGAGAGTATAAGTCTATGTTTTCAACAGTGGAGGAAGGGTCATCTAGTGTTGCTGATGTGGATGTAACTCCTGATGTTATGGTAAAGGATTTGATTGAGGCTATTCTTGAGTCAAGGAAGGAAAAGGCATAAAAAAAAACCTAGTTTTTGATGCAAACTCAGAGTTAGATAGGTATTTGATGGATGATTGTGCTCTAAGTGATCCCAATTTGATATATTGGCTTGGTGGAAAGAAAATAGTACCAAGTATAAAATACTCTGACATATGGCGAAGGTTATATTAGCTATACATGTTTCTTCAGTTGTGTATGAATCTGCATTTAGTACAGGGTAGCGTGTTCTTAGTCAATGGAGAAGCTCTTTGTCTGCGAGGACAGTTGAGGCGTTGTTGTGTGCGCAAAGTTGGTTACAAAAGCCTGTCGATCTTGATTTTCTAATTGAGTATGTACCAGATGATTCCTCTAGCATTGAGGAAGGTAATCTTCAAAATATTCTTATTCTTTGTTTTCTCTTTTCTGTATTTGTTAGTAAAGATGTTAAAGGAATGTAACATAAATTTCAATTTGGTTGCAGAGTTATTTAAAACGTCGGGATCAGAAGTCTTTGATTCTCGAGGATGCTAGGAGGAGAGACTTGAAGATGATAGAAGAGACATGAGTCACTTACTGTCGGTCTTCAAACTTTTATTGTTTAAGTTTTAATCTTAAATTTGAAGTAGTAGTACTCTTTAGACTTGTTTTTATTGGAAGTACTAGTGTACATAGTACGCTAGTACTTGTTTAAGCTTAACAGTTAAGACTTATGTTTATGGGTTTTTTTTTAAGTAATTAATAATTTAGGTAAGAACTATATTTAAACTTCAAAACATGTGTATGTGAATGATCATTGAATATAAAGCAGGTACATATATAAATACTACAGGTGAAAAACTTGCAAAAAATATTGAACTACAATCTGAAGCGGGTTTTGATAGGTGTCTAAAACACCTTGATATTTATCTATTGTTTATGCTTTTTTGCTAAGTTTTCTTGTAAATTATGTATTTTATGTTTGATTTTGAGTTTTAGGTACTTTGGAGAAAAAGAAGAAGAAACGTCGCTTAAAAGGGGTAAAGTGTCAGTTCATGTGCAACTGCTGTTGGAAGCGACTTATTTCTCATTATTTACTTTTATTTCTTCATCTCTATCTGAAAGGCATGTCGGCTTTAGTGATGCAAGTTTTTCTGAAAAGCATGGCAACCTTGATGTATAAAATTAAAGAAACAAAGTGAATATGAGAGGTAAGAGATGGCTGCTTGAGAAACTACTAAAAGCACCCAGCAAAGTGTTAAGGGAACCCCTAGAAGTGGTCCAGAGGGTCAATAGCAGACACCATTATAATTTCTTTTGTTCTCAATTTTGTAATGGAAAGCTAGTTCTCTCCGCTGGGGCTAAGGAGGAAGCCAATAAATCGTGTAAGAAATTCTAGTAATCTTTAAATAAATATTCTTTGGATCATAAATGTTTTAATTAATCTCTTTTCATAATTAGCTTTGTTTTAATTGTTGTGGATAGTCTTCGGCTATCGATCTTTTATAAGCGAAGGAGATTATACTATTTTGGTACAACATAATAAAGTTGTAATATTTGTTTTAATCGTTATATATTCCGAGACATGAAATTGGGTTTGATACTGTCTCGAGTTATATCAAGAAAATATTTAAGGAGAATGATTATTTTACACAATTGATTTGGTGGAATCCCAAACCCCAGATTTTTCTCCTATTGATCATCTTAGCAATTCTTTCTTTAGTATTTTTCTTAATTAATCTTAAAACCAAATCTTTAGAAAATAGTCCGAGCAACGAATCTTTCTTACCACTTGTAAAAACTACATCAGTTTTTGTCGCCGCCGGCGAAGACTTGCCTTTAGGTTAGGTTTTAGATTTTTATTTTTATTTTTTTATTTATTTTTATTTTTTATTTTTTTATTTTCTTTGATTTTACTTTGGGTATAGTCTTGTCTTTGTTGTGCAGGTTATATTTCGCATTTATTGTGGATTTGCCTACCAAAAAGGTAAGTAGCATACTCAAGATTTTATTTTTGTAAATAAGGTAGTATTATTATTTATTTTTAGTTTTTTCTTTTATTTGTACATAATTATTTCATTTATTTCTTTGTAAATATTTTATTAAAAAAAAGATGAAAAATGAAAAGTTTATTATTGTGCAATAAAATCAACCGCTGGTTCCCTTGTATATGCCAGTCTGTGTTGATATTAGTCCAGACCAGTATCTCAATCCATGAGGATTAATAAGTTCATCTTGGCGGAGGCCTTCAGACAGATATGGGAAACACTGTTCACCTTAGACAACACTATTTTGAACTATCTATCTCTATAATCCATCTTCTTAATTTATTCAATTGTGTGATTCTGATTATTGATGTCCACGGTGCGACTATCTTAATAGAACTATGTCACTTATATATATATATATATATATATATATATATATATATATATAAATATGATTCGCTTCACGGTATTTTCTCCTGTAATCAATGACAGTATGCCAACCAAGGAGATTCTTTAGTGTCATTCCTGAGTTCTTCACAGATAGCTAGGGTTTGAAATAAAGGTTTTGTGGGTATACCTCTTGTAAACCCTCCCGAGATTATAACTCGGCCTCTAGGGCCACCTAAGGGTTTAAAGTCTTGTTATACGTGCTAAGTGTGACCGTTTCCTGAACGAGATGGAGTTGTATGTTTTAAAATTAGTTTAGTTTGATTTGCTCGAGGACTAGCAAAGTCTAAGTGTGGGGAATTTGATAGGTGTCTAAAACACCTTGATATTTATCTATTGTTTATGCTTTCTTTGCTAAGTTTTCTTGTAAATTATGTATTTTATGTTTGATTTTGAGTTTTAGGTACTTTGGAGCAAAAGAAGAAGGCTTAAAAGGGGCTAAAGTGTCATTTCATGTGCAACTGCTGTTGGAGGCGACTTATTTCTCATTATTTACTTTTATTTCTTCATCTCTATCTAAAAGGCATGTCAGCTTTAGTGATGCAAGTTTTGTCTGAAAAGCATGGCAACCTTAGTGATGCATAAAAATTGAAGAAAAGAAGTGAATATGAGAGGTAAGAGATGGATGCTCGAGAAACTACTAAAAGCACCCAGAAAAGTGTTAAGGTCACCCCTAGAAGTGGTCCAGAGGGTCAATAGCCGACACCACTATAGTTTCTTTTGTTCTCAATTTTGTAATGGAAAGCTAGTTTTCTCCGCTAGGGCTAAGGAAGAAGCCAATAAATCGTGTAAGAAATTCTAGTAATCTTTAAATAAATATTCTTTGGAGCATAAATGTTTTAATTAATATCTCTTCATATTTATCTTTGTTTTAATTGTTTTGGATAGTTTTCGGCTATCGATCTTTTATAAGCAAATGAGATTATACTGTTTTGGTACAACATAATAAAGTTGTAATATTTTTTTTAATCGTTATATATTCCGAGACATGAGATTGGATTCGATACTGTCTCGAGTTATATCAAAAATATTTTTAAGGATAGTGATTATTTTACACAATTGATATGGTGGAATCTCAAACCCTAGGTTTTTATCCTATTGATCATCTTAGTAATTCTTTATTTAGTATTTTTCTTAATTAATTTTAAAACCAAATCTTTAGAAAATAGTCCTAGCAACGAATATTTCTTACCACTTGTAAAAACTACATCAGGTTTAAGCGGATTTAAACCCAAACCCGCCCGTTGTTTGTGGGTGCGGGGTTGGTTATGAAAATAAAAACCTGTTATAGTTGGGCTGGTAGTTGGTATTAGCTAAAATCCGACCCGCCCGACCCATGTGCAGCTCTAACGAAACCCGACATGTAGTCCGGGGCAAACTCCAGAATCTTGGAATTCATGAAATGATAGCTTTCATCAAATGTGAATTCTTCTTCATTTTCCTCCAAGTAGTCCTTTTTACGACTTCCTCCTATGCAAACACAAGGTTACTTTGTTTGTGTTGTTTTTGTGGAAGATAAAACACTTAGCTTATATAAAAGACACTCTAAAAATACTTACAAATTGTTGGATCGACGAGCTTAAATGGGTGCGGTTAAAAATTCGTTGTTGGATAGCTATAAAATCAACTATGCCTTCTGGGATAACTTGGTACCTATCATGAATTTGTTGCAGAGATCTTTTCTCTGCATTTCCATAATCGCGTACATATTGGATATATATATCCTCCCCAAAAGGGTTTCGCGGGTTCAACCCTTCAGGCTTGAACATCTTCATGTCTTGTTTCATTGTACCATGTTTTGATTATGGTCAATCTTCACTTGAGTCAAATGATGGCATGCTTGTATGTAGAGGTACGAAGTGAGTTAGACAGAGTAGATAACGAAATGAATTTTGTCAAATATTTGAAAATAGGTGTATGTAGTTTGGTAGAGAAACAACTATGTTTATACTATTGTTTTAAAAATTAGTCGTTGCGTGAGTAAATCATTGCAGTTGTAATTGAAAATTTTGAATTTTGAACTCGTCGTCATGGTTTACTTTTCCTTAAAATGACGACTAAGATTAGTCATCATGATCATAATGTCAAAATTACCCTGACTAATATTATGTTTTCATCCATGAGAAACTCAAATTTAAGCATCTTTGGTCGTTATGGTTATGACGAATATGCCAAAGTCATCATGATCGTTATGTTAGGACCATGATAACCAGTAGGATGTTTTCATCCAGGAAAGTGTCAAATTTAAGCAACATTATAATGACAACTGTTGTATAGTCGTCATTAGCGGACTGTTGTTATCATGATGAAAAATAACATAATTTCTTTCACAAAAAACTCTAATTCATCCACCTCTACTCTGCATGATAGTTGTTTTATAAACTGAAGACTATACATTGGTCGTCATAATCGTAATATTATTACCATGGATACTTATAAGATGTTCTCAACCAGGAAAGCCTCAAGTTTAAGAAATTTTGGTCGTCATGATCGAAATTTCGTCATGGTCGTATTTTTATTACCATGACGACCCTGCAGGTAACTATACAATTAGTGTTTTCGGGGTTGTCATTCTACACATAAAAATATGACGACCCCGGTTTTGGTCATCATTTTAAAAGTGTTAAAACCATGACGACTTCTCAATTGAAACCGCAAAATTGTTAATATATTTAACCATGCAAACCATTCATTCAACAACCAGAAATTTAACAAAGTATGTGTTTCGATTCAAGAAAACAAACATAAAGAAACATTTGGACAAATAAAAAGAACCTTACTCCCTCTATTTCAAAAAAAAAAAAATGCTTGGTTTCCTTTTTTGGGTATGTCAAAAAAAAGGCTGGTTTCCTTATATGAAAAGTCAATATTATAACTTTACTACTTTGCCCATATTAGGGACCATAATCCTGTTTTTATATATCTTTAAAATATCAAGGTGTTGATGGTGGTTTTTAGCTTAGGGTAAAAATCGTAAAATTGTACATCTGACATGACGTCACTATGACCATTAGCACATTTATTGAATCAATCAGCATGCCTACGAAAGAATTACCGGGGTACCTTTTTTTTTTTACATGGGTCATGTTCCACGGCAGAACCCTTAACACTGAGTGACATCATCTATGCCAAACCCTAATTCTCATGCTACCGCGCCAAGGCATGCAAACCATGCCAGCCGCACCACTGTGCCAATGGCAGACCATGCCATCCACATCTCCGCGCCAAGGCATGCCAACCATGCCAGCCGCACCACTGTGCCAATGGCATACCATGCCAGCCACATCTCCGCGCCAAGGCATGCCAACCATGTCAGCCGCACCACTGCGCCAATGGCATGCGATGCCGGCCGCACCTCCGCGCCAAGGCATGCCAGCCGCACCACTGCGCCAACGGCATGCCATGCCAGTCGCACCTCCGCGCCAAGGCATGCCAACCATGCCATCCGCACCTCCGCGCCAAGGCATGCCAACCATGTCAGCCGCACCACATGTGCCAATGGCATGCCAACCACCTTGCCGCGCCATACCATGTCGGCCTTCCCTATGCGGCTACCAAAACGAAGGCGTGCGATGATCAACGGCCACCCTTCCATCTTAGATGCAAATCTTAGCCGTCCAAGGTCGCCAAACAACGCATGGTAACCTTTGGCCCAAAACCCTAGTTTTGGCCACGCCAAACCGCGCCAAGGCATGCCATGCCACATGTGCCAATGGCATGCCAACCACCTTGTCGCGCCATACCATGCCGGCCTTCCCTATGCAGCTACCAAAACGAAGGCGTGCGACGATCAACGACCACCCTTCCATCTTAGATGCAAATCTTAGCCGTCCAAGGTCGCAAAACAACGCATGGTAACCTTTGGCCCAAAACCCTAGTTTTGGCCACACCAAGGCATGCCATGCCAAATGTGCCACTGGCATGCCAACCACCTTGCCGCGCCATACCATGTCGGCCTTCCCTATGCGGCTACCAAAACGAAGGCGTGCTATGATCAACGGCCACCCTTCCATCTTAAATGAAAATCTTAGCCGTCCAAGGTCGCCAAAAAACGTATGGTAACCTTTGGCCACGCCAAACCGCACCAAGGCATGCCATGCCACATGTGCCAATGGCATGCCAACCACCTTGCCGTGCCATACTATGCCGGCCTTCCCTATGCGGCTACCAAAACGAAGGCGTGCGATGATCAACGACCACCCTTCCATGTTAGATGCATATCTTAGCCGTCCAAGGTCACCAAACAACGCATGGTAACCTTTGGCCTAAAACCCTAGTTTTGGCCACGCCAAACCGCGCCAAGGCATGCCATGCCACATGTGCCAATGACATGCCAACCACCTTGCCGCGCCATACCATGCCGGCCTTCCCTATGCGGCTACCAAAACGAAGGCCTGTAAAAATCAACGACCACTTTTTCATCTAAGATGCATATTTTAGCCGTCCAAGGTTACCAGCTAACGCATGGCAACCTTTGGCCCTAGTTTGGTCGCGCCTAAACAAAGCCAAAACCCTAAATTTTGGCCGCACCTAAACTAGGCCATATTAAAGCCATACTGATCATGCTTTCATGCCATTGGCTACAAAAACGAAGGCCTGCAACAATCAACGGCCACTTTTTCATCTAAGATGCAGATCTTAGCCGTCCAAGGTTACCAGCTAACGCATTGTAACATTTGGCCCTAGTTTGGTCGTGCCTAAACAAAGCCAAAACCCTAACTTATGTCCACGCCTAAAATAGGCCATATTGAAGCCATACTGATCATGCTTTCATGCCACTAGATACCAAATGAAGGGTTACAATAATCAACGGCTACCTTTCCTCTTAAGATGCAAAATCTCGACCGTCGAAAGTCACCACCGAGTCGGCAAGTCTCCCAAGCTCAACTTTCCAGACAACAATAACATACTACATGTTTTCCACGAAAACGCTCGAGACATCAACACATGTCACAAACTGGGGGATGCTCGTTGGGTATTGGTTTGGCGGTTACAGCGTGCGGTGTACACTACGCCCGTTATAAGACAGTGTCATAAGGATGAGGTGATTAGTAAATACAGGGAGTAATGGTGAAACGCTTTCTTTTATGGAACATCAATTCCAGGCGTTACCGGTTACCACCTCCTCCCATTTACTCACCCGTTTTCCATTTCTTAATGAGACCAGAGTACGTTTCACTTCGACTGGTATAAATAGGCATTACCTATTTCCACCGAACAACAAGTTCAGGTCAGGAGGATACAACACTTAGAAAATATTTGCTAGCTTTCTATCTGTTAGCTTCCCACTTTCTGATACAAGTCGTGAAACAACTACTCTTCCAGAATCAACTATTCTGGTCTCAACACTCTCTTCGCTTCCCTCCCCAAAACCAACCCTTCTCCTTCACTTTGTGACCGAAGCAAGTCTGGAACGGCCATTTCTTGGTTTAGGCTGGATTTGTACAGATTGATCTCTCGAATCTAAAATACTCCCTTGCAATACATTGTTTAGGGTTTAAACTCGTTTCTCACCCACACACCCGAAATTACCAAAATCAGCAGAAATCGTTTTCACCCTCAAACAATTGGAGACCACAGTGGGAGATCAATCTCTCGGTTGAAATATCAACTTCCAAATTTCCGATATCACCTTTCACTTCCAACTTCAACATGGTGGAACCCAGATCCGGATCAGCCGCCGAGAACACCAACGCAAAATCTGTCCCTGGTGTTAACGCTACTTCCAACGGCATCACTACACCGCCTACTGACCCCAGCAGCACCGAAAGCACTCCTTCAGGTGTAACACCACCAATTACCAGGTCCAGAGCCGTTGATGCCTCTAAAGTTCCTGCGCAACTTGCTAATCCTGGCAGTACTAAAAACGCTCCTTCAGGTGTTATGCCGCCAATCACCAGGGACAGAGCTGCCGCTACCGATCCTAACGCTTTGTCAAGCATGGCTCCTCCAACTGCCACTAAGACTCCAATTACCCCACCAACGGGACGAGAAACCGGAGGAACCAGAGGAAGCCGACCCTATGTCATCATCGTTGATTTGATGGAACGACAGGAAGTTCTCGCTAGATCCCACACAAACATGGTCTCGACACAAAAAGAAGTACTTTTTTTTCTCAAAGACCTGACAGAACGGCTTCCGTAGGAGTCACGCCCTCCAGATCCAATGAGAGACTCCTTCAACACCCCTGGCGCCAGCACCTCGACGAAACGCATCTCCGCGGACGAGGAGATTCGTGCCAGAATCCCATTGGAAAGAAATCAGCCGTCCAATTTTGTCACACGAGAGGATCTGGAGCAACTTCTCCGGAATCGAATCAAGAATGATGAAATAGACATGCATCAACATCAACCTCCTTACCCACCTGAAATATAAAGAATTCCTCTTCCAAGAGGATACTCCTCTCCTCAATTCACCCTGTAGGATGGCACCGGAAATGAACGTGAGCATGTCTCTCGATTCTTGGAGTCCCTAGGCAAACATGAATACTATCACGTTCTTCGTCTGAGGGAGTTTTCGAAATCGCTTACCGGAAGAGCATACACATGGTACAACAACATTGCGCCAAACAACATCGCCAACTGGGGTGGCATGGTCACCGCATTTTACAAAAATTACTTCTTTGTGTCTGAACAAGTTACCTTCTCGGACCTAGGAAGGATGTACCAACGGGACAACGAACATCCAAATGATTTTGTCAAGAGATTCAGGGTTCAAGCACTAGACTGTCATGACCCAAACATAACCGAACAACAGCTGGTGAATTCATGCATCAATGGTACGACTCCTATTTACCGTGCCTTGCTAGAGAAACTGTGTTTCCAGACATTCTCTGAGCTCCATAAAGCTGCCAGGCGATCAGCAACGACAGCACCAGCATTATTATAAAGAGCTAGACTAACCAGAGTCGAAGACATGCGCGAAACTTGCGGGAATAGACGTCTCATCAACAAGCAGTACAACGATGGTCCCTCCTCTGTGAGCGTAGTAAACGAGGAAGGAAAAAGGAAGGCCCCATCTGCAGACCAGCAGCCTAAACGCGAAGCACCAGCACGACGAGCAAGTCCGCCACGGAAGGCCGCCGCTAAAGCTCCCATGCGTCATCACGAAGCTGAAGAAAATGCCATGGATTTCCCGTTTCCCATTGAGGAGGTGATCGATCTCTTAGAAGCATGGATTCAATATGATGTTATCAGACTACCATCTCCCAGACGCCCACCGACTGAGGCCGAGATGGCAAACCCCAAATACTTCCACTACCACAGATTTGTTCATCACCCAACCAGTGATTGCAACAGACTAAAACATATTTTCAAAGAAAACATAGAATCAGGGGAACTTCAGCTAGGAAACGAAGGAGTACATAGAGACCCACTTCCGGTGAGGAATTGTGGAGTCTCTGGGGACTCCGTGCACGAGACTGTACGATCCATGATGCAGCACGTATGCAAAATTCTCTACCTTTCCAAGGTACAGCACCAAGATATATTCACGGCTCTCAATGGTGTTGTGTCGGGCAAATGTCTTTTTCCCACTACTGAAGCCACGCCAAGATCCCAATCTCTCTCAGGAAGCGGAATCGAAAAAGACAACTGGGGACTGCTGACCACGTCCTATTTAAGAGGTATTGAATTCGATAACACGCTAATCGACGCGGTCTCTGACTTCAACATTGTTACCTTCAAGACTCTGAAAGATGCGGGATTTACGAAACAAGAGGCTACTCATTCCCCATATGTGATTGAGAGCCCGGGAGGGGAATCCTTGAACGCGTACGGCTACATTAACCTCGAGATCAGGATGGGAAACGCTATAACTCATAGCAAATTCCACATTTTCAAAGAACTATGTTACGACATGATATTGGGGCAATTGTGGGTACTCGACAACAAGACGAAACTGGGAACATCCCCTTACCCATGTCAACGCCAGAAATAATCTCCAACAAACCGTCCCACCTGCTGCCGCATCGACGAGCTACCGATGGAACTCGGTCACTTGGAGAAGACCCGTTGGCGCTAACTCATAGGTTCCAAACGCAAGTAAGTTTGGTCGAATGATCTTCTCTACAACCAGTCATTTCTTCTCCTATTCCGTCATGGGTACTCAGCGCGATTACCGGCGCGGACACTGTCAAGAGATGTGAGTGGGGCGCTGGGCCATTCAAACGCTTTGCAAAGAATTTGGAAGCTGCAATCGAAACCGATGAGACCAGGATTCAAGCGGTTACACAACACCCGAACTCGTTTCAAATCGGAGATATGGTGGTCAAAGCGAACTCGTTTCAAATCGGAGATATGGTGGTCAAAGAGAACTCGTTTCAAGTCGGGAAGATGACGGTGAAGATACCTGTTCGGACTGATTCACCCAAGGAAAAATAAGACGAGCCGTATCTGGTGGAAGACGTCCTACTGGGGGGTTACTACAAGCTCATCAACACAGACAAGCTGGGAGGTGTGATAATTCACTCACGATGGCTCAAACCCTTCAATCCCTAAAACGATGTACTACTCTCTTCCAGCACTCTCCCTTTAGTATTTTCTTCAGCAATTTCTCCTTCCACTTGATATTTGTATTTCCCCGAGATGAATGCACCGTTTTTCTTCTTCATTAGGGTTTTGTTTTTTATTCAAAAGCATACCTTTCTTTCCGAATGAATTTTCCGAATCTCAGAGAAAAAAAACATACACCAAATAAATCCCAAATCATGGAGAAGCCATTAACCATCCAATCACAACCAGAAACAACAACCCATTCTAATGGAAGACTTGGGTCTTTCAAAATGAGAAGTTTTATTCAAAAATAGAAACCGCAAGCGGGATGCTAATTGAAGAAACCCTAACTTCGCCACGAATAGAAGGAAGGTAAAAAAAATATAAGTCTGCAAAACATCAGAACACCTAAGCGACGAATAGAAATAATAAAAAGAGAGAAACTAGTTATTGAAAGTTAATGCGCGAATCGCCAATGCCTCGGTCAGAGCTCTTTCAAACACTTTCCCCAACAGTCTTTCGGGAAGAAAAGATTCCATCTAGAAGCCACATCAATAATAGCAGCCTCAACATCCCACCCGGAAGTCGTCTCAGCAACAACAACATCCGTCTCTTTACCGACATCCGCCCCGACAACCGACCCAGCATATACCACCACGACTTCCCCAATGTCACAGTCAACAGTTTCGTCGTCTACTCCGAAAGTTGTTTCAGTTTCATCGACCGCAACATCATCATCTTCCTCGGAAGTCTTCTCAGCGACCTTTCGAGCCCGATTCATTTTACATCAGAACCAAGGGTTATGACACCGTCCTGGACAGGGGATCTACGTTGATTTTCCCCTAAAAGCTTCACAAACTCGGTCTTTCGCCGTTTCAACTGAGAAGCAAACTGTCTCGCCCTAACAGTGGGTCGTGAAGAGGTTTTGTTGCACCAAAGCCTCCCAACGCATTGGGATGCTTCGCCGCCTTCCCGATCTTCCTCCAAAGATATGTCCCGAAAAATTTTGCCAGCTTCACGGAACAGAGATTCAATTCTATTCAACGCCTCCCCATGAGAAGAAGACTGTTTTTCGCCGATTCCAAAGTTTATCCCCAAAGAGTTGGAGGCACGTCTGTCACTGGAAGATCCCATTATACGCTACAAAACCAGAAAAAGGATAGAGGATAGACACGACTTCAGGACAACCTGTGCGAATGAAGGATTCAAGATCATCTCTTATATCCAGCAGAGCGATGAGGTCCCGAAAAGGAAATCCTCCTACTAGCCGCGGATTGAGGCGTGACATCAGATTCTAATGAAACCGTTTTCTACCAGAGAACATAAGGAAATGCCTGGACGTGATGTGAATTAGGGTTTGGTGAAAAAACGTGGAAGTACATGTTTAAGACACGCTTTCCCACGTTGTTACTTCTCTGCCTCCAGCACCGAGACTTGAAAAACAAAACCGACAAGATGACATGAAGAGAAGGAATAACGCTCCCTTTATACGGGCATAACACTTGCGGGGTTTTGAATAAGGAAAGGACTTCTTATGTGAGTCAAATAAGGAAAGGAGGCAACCATGCCCGCAAAGAAAATCCACCACCATGCCAAGCCGTCCGCACCATGCTTTCCTTACCAAACCGTTTCATGCCTTGTACCACCGTCCGCGCCATGCTTGCCTTGCCAGAACCGCGCCATGCCTTTGCCCCACCATGCCAAGATGTTCGCGCACGCGTTGCACCACCGTCCACGTCATGCTTGCCACTCCAAGCCATCAACCAAGCTCATTCCCACACTTGCGCCGTACCGATCCCAAGCCAACGCAATGCCTACGGCCCTCTTCCAAACCACACCAACACCAACAACTCGCCAAGCCAGCGTCTCGAGGTTTCCCAACCCGTCCAAGGTGATGCATGACCAGACTAAGCCGACGATCTTCGTCGCACCACTTCACGGTCTACACCATAAATAGAATCTATGCAAGGCCGCCAAACACGAGGATCGTGAACTCTCCTTACCTCTCGAGAAAGGTTAGTCGGATCCTCCTGACCATCTTTTCACGACCTGTCGTTTCAATTTTTGTCTTCGCCTGTCACCATCTTATGCTTACCTCGCAACAATGCTCCTGTTCCGAGCTAAGCAGGGGACTTAATGTTGATGGTGGTTTTTAGATTAGGGTCAAAATCGTAAATTGTACATCAGGCATGACGTCACTATGACTATTAGAACATTTATTGAATCAATCAGCATGCCTACGTAAGAATTACCGGGGTACCCTTTTTTTTTACATGGGTCATGTTCCACGGCAGAACCCTTAACACTAACTGACATCATCTATGCCAAACCCTAATTCTCATGCTACCGCGCCAAGGCATGCCAACCATGCCAGCTGCACCACTATGCCAATGGCATACCATGCCAGCCACATCTCCGCGCCAAGGCATGCCAACCATGACAGCTGCACCACCGCGCCAATGGCATACCATGCCAGCCACATCTCCGCGCCAAAGCATGCCAGCCGCACCACTGTGCCAATGGCATGCCATGCCAGCCGCACCTCCGCGCCAAGGTCTGCCAACCATGTCAGCCGCACCACATGTGCCAATGGCATGCCAACCACCTTGCCGCCATACCATGCCGGACTTCCCTATGCGGCTACCAAAACGAAGGCGTGCAATGATCAATAGCCACCCTTCCATCTTAGATGCAAATCTTAGCCATCCAAGGTCTTCAAACAACGCATGGTAACCTTTGGCCCAAAAACCCTAGTTTTGGCCACGCCAAACCGCGCCAAGGCATGCCATGCCACATGTGCCAATGGCATGCCAACCACCTTCCCGTGCCATACCATGCCGACCTTCCCTATGCGGCTACCAAAACGAAGGTGTCAGATGATCAACGGCCACCCTTCCATCTTAGATGCAAATATTAGCCGTCCAAGGTCGCTAAACAACGCATGGTAACCTTTGGCCCAAAACCCTAGTTTTGGCCACGCCAAACCGCGCCAAGGCATGCCATGCCGTCCTTCCCTATGCGGCTACCAAAACGAAGGTGTGCGATGATCAACGACCACCCTTCCATCTTAGATGCAAATCTTAGCCGTCCAAGGTCGCCAAAAAACGTATGGTAACCTTTGGCCCAAAACCCTAGTTTTGGCCACGCCAAACCGCGCCAAGGCATGCCATGCCACATGTGCCAATGGCATGCCAACCACCTTTCCGCGCCATACCATGTCGGCCCTCCCTATGCGGCTACCAAAACGAAGGCGTGCGATGATCAACGACCACCTTTCCATCTTAGATGCAAATCTTAGCCGTCTAAGGTCGCCAAACAACGCATGGTAACCTTTGGCCCAAAACCCTAGTTTTGGCCACGCCAAGGCATGCCATGCCACATGTGCCAATGACATGCCAACTACCTTGTCGCGCCATACCATGTCGGCCTTCCCTATGCGGATACCAAAACGAAAGCCTGCGATGATCAACAGCCACCCTTCCATCTTAGATGCAAATCTTAGCCGTTCAAGGTCGCCAAACAACGCATGGTAACCTTTGGCCCAAAACCCTAGTTTTGGCCACGCCAAACCGCGCCAAGGCATGTCATGCCACATGTGCCAATGACATGCCAACCACCTTGTCGCGCCATACCATGCCGTCCTTCCCTATGCGGCTACCAAAACGAAGGCCTGCAACAATCAACGGTCACTTTTTCATCTAAGATGCAGATCTTAGCCATCCAAGGTTACCAGCTAACGCATGACAACTTTTGGCCCTAGTTTGGTCGCGCCTAAACAAAGCCAAAACCCTAATGTTTGGCCGCGCCTAAACTAGACCATATTAAAGTCATATTGATCATGCTTTCATGCCACAAACGAAGGCCTGCAACAATAAACGACCACTTTTTCATATAAGATGCAGATCTTAGCCGTCCAAGGTTACCAGCTAACGCATGGCAACCTTTGGCCCTAGTTTGGTCGCGCCTAAACAAAGCCAAAACCCTAACTTTTGGCCGCGCTTAAACTAGGCCATATTGATGCCATACTGATCATGCTTTCATGCCACTGGCTACCAAACGAAGGGTTACAATAATCAACTGCTACCTTTCCTCTTAAGATGCAAAATCTCGACCGTAGAAGGTCACCACCGAGTCGGCAAGTCTCCCAAGCTCAACTTTCCAGACAACAAGAACATGATACATGTTTTCCACGAAAACGCTCGAGACATCAACACATGTCACAAACTAGGGAATACTCATTGGGTATTGGTTTTGCGATTTACAGCGTGCGGCGTACACTACGCCCGTTATAAGATAGTGTCATAAGGATGAGGCGGTTAGTAAATACAGGGAGTAACGGTGAAACACTTTCTTTTATGGAACATCAATTCCAGGAGTTACCGCTTACCACCTCCTCCCATTTACTCACCCGTTTTCCATTTATTAATGAGACCAGAGTACATTTTACTTCGAATGGTATAAATAGGCATTACCTATTTCCACCGAACAACAAGTTCAGGTCAGGAGGATACAACACTCAGAAAATATTTGCTAGCTTTCCATCTGTTAGCTTTCCATCTGTTAGCTTTCCACTTTCTGATACAAGTCGTGAAACAACTACTCTTCCAGAATCAACTATTCTGGTCTCAACACTCTCTTCGCTTCCCTTCCCAAAACCAACCCTTCTCCTTCACTTTGTGATCGAAGCAAGTCTGGAACGGACATTTCTTGGTTTAGGCCGGATTTGTACAGATTGATCTCTCGAATCTAAATTACTCCTTTGCAGTACATTGTTTAGGGTTTAAACTCGTTTCTCACCCACACACCCGAAATTACCAAAATCAGCAGAAATCGTTTTCACCCTCAAACAGGGACCAATTTTTTTCTTAAGGATAAAATAAGAAAAAACATGTAAAAAGAGTTCAAATACCAATTGGTTTTCTTATTTCTTGTGCAAAATCAAACAAGCCTATTTTTTTAAAAGGAGGGAGTAATATAATTGTCTAAAAGGTAAAGCACAACATCTTGTCATTTACGACTACGTCCATCATCACGACCTTGACCCAGACTCATTTAACACCATCACCTCGTTTGCTTCCCTGGGATTCACCTCCACGTCTACGAGGCCTCTTTAGTTTGAGACTTGCTCGATGAAACATTTCGGTGGAATATTCATTGTTAGAGCACTGATCGGTCGAACTCGCATGCGTTGCTATCTCAAGCATGTTTGTCAATGTTAGTGATCAAAACTATAAGTCTTTATTTCTAGTCTATTATATCTAAGTCTCAGACTAGGATAGAAAGTGTAGTTGAGCTCAAGGACTTCATGGTGATGCATCATACAAGTAGAAGAACTACTCAAGGAACCGGTGGAACTTCTCGATAAAAAGGTATGTGAAGACTTGAACTTATTTATCACTCAAAAGACTATCTACTCTATCTCCTAATCTTTGAGACAAGAAGTCGTATGCTATATATACAGTCTTGGATTATACATATTTGGTATTTCGAGCCGAGTATACCTCGCCTATCTATACTCGAAATATGTGTTGGTAAGCTTTTCGCTTCGATCAAGTTTATCTTTACCATGTGACGAAAGTCATGATATGTTTTAATCATCTTGAAAATTGCTTTGACGAGAAATGGCGTAACAACTAAATAACGTCCTCTAAGAATGTTTCAATGATTGAAATGAGAGTTTAGATTACATAACCAATGGTGGACATAAGCATTGTTGTGGAAACACATTTATGTATAAGTCTTATTCCTTGAACTAAAGTTTGCGAACTTTGTTGATCAAGAGAACCGGAAGAATGCCGTGAGCCAAGTCTGCGAACTCAGTCCGCGAACTGCCGAAGTTCTCAAACCCAAGAATTTCTGCTGGAGTTGACAAACTACTTGCGCGAAGCTAAGTCCGAGAACTCATTCCGCGAACCGGCGAATTTATCATACCCGAGAATTTCTGCTGGATTTTGTAAACTCTTCCCGGTAACTTAAGTCCGCGAACCTAGTCTGCGAACTTGATAAGGTTATATATCTGAAGATCCTTTCTGAAGTTAAACTTAAAAATACTAAGGAATGCAGTTTGCAAACCGTGGATATAAAAGTTCATGAACCGATTCAAGTGAATCAAATCATCTTTGCTTCAATTGTGTCTTGTGTAATATATAAGTTTTCCTTGCAATTGAACAACTCTATCACTAGTTCATTTGAAGTCATTTGAACTAGTTACGGTGAAGAAGAACATGGTTGATATGAAATGCTCATATGGCTAACCTTTTGGTTAACTATTGTTGAACCAACAAGTGCATACGTTTGGGTACGGTTAACAAACCTAGAAACGTGCATTGTCAAGTGTGTGTAACAAAGCAAAGTATTCGATCTAACGGTTGAGAAATATTAGCTTGAATCTAAATCAGGTTTTTATCTAACGGTGAATATTGAATGCTTTGTTACTAAGATAACATTGATTGCAAACCCTGATTTGAAAGACTATATAAAGGAGACATCTAGTATTGTGCAAAACTAATCCCCACACCTTACGTGTGATACTAGTTTGCATGCTAGAGCCGATTCTCCTTTAACCTTTGGTTTTCTTCTTCTAAAACCAGGTTAACGACTTAAAGACTTCATTGGGATTGTGAAGACAGACCGATACTACTTTTATCGTAGTTGTGTGATCTGATCTTACATCTTCTATCGTACGAGTACAATCAGATTGATTGGCTTGAGATTTATATCTCTGATAGGCAAGATATAAAAAGTAGTCACAAACATCTTGGTCTCATTGTTTGTGATTCCGCAACATCTTGTTTCGCTACCATACGATTAAGATTGTTGTGAGGTGATTGATAACTCTAGGATGTTCTTAGGGAATATAAGACCAGATTATCAATTGGTTCCTGTTTACCTTGATTATTATCAAAAGACGGAACAAAACCTTTAGGGTTTATCTGTGGGAGACAGAATGTTCCTTTGATAGACTTGTCTGTGTAAGACAGATTTGTTTATTATCAAAGCCTGCGATTTTGGGTCGTAGCAACTCTTAGTTGTGGGTGAGATCAGATAAGGGAATCAAGTGCATAGTATCCTGCTGGATCAGAGGCGTAGGAGCATAACTGTACCTTGGATCAGTGGGATATTGATTGGGGTTCAACTACAGGCCATTCCGAAGTTACCTTGGAGTAGGTTAGTGTCTGTAGCGGATTAATACAGTGTGTGTTCAATCTGGAATAGGTCCCGGGGTTTTTCTGCATTTGCGGTTTCCTCGTTACAAAATTTCTGGTGTCTGTGTTATTTCTATTTTCGCATTATATTTGTTTATATAATTGAAATAATACAGATTGTGTGTTTGAATCAATCAATTGGAAATCCGACCTTCGGTTTTTGATTGATATTGATTGATCCTTGGATAGTGGTCTTTGGTAACATCCAAGTTATTCCTTTTGTTTGATTAAAGACTCGCTGATTTTTATTAGCTCGAGTAAATCAAAACAAGAGAGAGATATTAACTCCTTGATATACTTTAAGCTAGATTGAGTCTGACTGTCTAGTTGATTCTCTAACAAAGTATATTGGAGTTATTCCATACAGATTGCTAAGCGAAATATTGGGTGGTGTTGTTAGACCCCCGCTTTTTCAATTGGTATCAGAGCAGGCAAACATGTTTAAGACCTTACAAGTCTGTGTTTGTAGCGATCTGACTCTATGGACAAAAGTACTATCTCTGATAAACGCGTCGCCAGAAATAAAAGTTCTATCTCGTCAAATTTTATTAAAGAGAAACTTTCTTAAATATCGAATATAGACAAACCTTGTGTTCTGACGAGACAAACTAACATCGACATGTGTGATCCCGATTACCCTTCAAAAGAGAGCTTCTCTGGCAATGAACGGGATTCAACTGAAGAGAGTGAATTGATTCTAAATCTTGTTAGAATTCAAGCTGATAGATTTAATCGGTTGAAGCACCATATCAATAATCTTCTTGGTGTAGTAAGTGATTACAAATCTAAAGGTAATGTTGAAGATCAGTCTTCGTGCACGAATCTTGAGGCTAGCCTCAAAAAGGATGCCCTGGAAATTGAACATCTCTTGAGTAAGCTCTCTATTCAAGGATGCTTAAAGAAATCCAATATGCCAAGTACTTCTGACACAACTAAAGATGGTTCATGCTCAGAAGTAAAAACGGAAGCCCCTTCTAGTAAAACGGATGTGCCTAAAGTCACCATCACTCAAGGATGTTGCACATCAAATGGAAGGAAGAAATCTTATAACGATGATATTAAGACTGTACTATCTAATCATTCTGATGATCAGAAAGTATGTCTTGTCTGTGAGACAAAGAGTTCTGTTAAACGAAAGGGAACCTTTAGGTTGAAGAAAAACTCCTTGTTTCAACTTCAACACACCTTAGATTTAATTCTTAAAGGTGTAACTGACATTCGTATGACTAAACCAATTGGTTTTCGTACCTACCCTGTGTATGTTACCAGGAAAATCAGTTCAATGAGTTCCTCGAACACTCAAGAACAAAACAGACGTCTTAATAAACATCGTCTAAAGGAAGATCGTGTCATGGTCTCTGAAAATAACGATGCCCCTGATGATAAAGGAAGTTCAGAAGAAAGAAGAAAAATTGATGAAATGAGAAATAATCTGAAAGAGATAATTAAAGGGTATAAAGAATTCGTCAACAGGTTGTCTTCTTCCTCAAACCAAGATTCTTCTGGTAAGAACTCAAACTATGTCTCGTATTTTGATGACAGTAAGTTTTATGATAATTTCTCACATAAAAAGGGGTCCCTCTCTAGATTAAGGAGGAAAAAGAGACTTGACCATAAACACAAATCTCTTGATGAGCTCGTGGCTCATACTTGTGCTAATTAATCACAAGGTTTGAGGATATTACTCATAAAAACCCTGTTGAGTAAGATGTGTTAATAATCATGTATACTTTTGGCATCTGCGTCTGTTGAGTTGAGCTATCTTCTTATCGTCCATATCTAAAAATTTTGCTGTGCTAAAGTATTGTTGTGTCTAAATTTGCTTCTCTTTTTCTTTAGGAAGTCCTCGTTTGAGTCTTGTTTCTTGCTACAACTATGCTCAAAATTACCTTCCTGAGTTATGGAATTTTTTTTGAGTCTTCTGTTGAAAAAGTCCCTTTTGGGATTTATTTTCTTGGGGGGTACATTGTACTCGAACGGATACCCGTGTTCTGGGACAAGTCAACTGTTTAAGAAAACCCTAGAATCCATTCCCCAATAGACCCTTAAATATCAACCTATTGGGTTACGAAAGTCACGTACGCATACTCTAGGTTGTCTTCTTGGTTGTCAAGAATATCTTCTTCTTCATCTTGTTATGGTGGTTTTGCAAGAGGATTCCTTGACAAAGGTTGTGATGTTGAGTCCATGAAGAAAAGAACCCTTGTACATGAAGATCATCCTAATGCTTCATGTTATTTTGCCTATGTTCATGAGGATGCTGAAAAGGATGATATGATTTCTGCTGAAGTTGTTCATGACTTTCTTAAGTACTTTGGAAAAACAAAACAAGAGCTCATTGTTACTCTGAAAAATCTTGATGCATTGAAAATTGAGTTGGAAAAGGTTACTGCTGACCTTGGTCTCATAAAGTCATACATCAATGATCTTCGCAAAGAGAATCACCTATTTGATGTTGCAATGAATGTTGTTGATCACAAGATAAAAGACCCTTTGTCTCGTGAGGATTCTGAACCGTTCATATGATCTTAGTTCGTGTTAGGGATAGCACTGGAGTCTGTTTTTAGCTTGCTTTACTGTTTCTTAGTATGTCTTCTTTTTGGTTTAGTTGGAAGAATAACTAGTGCTTGAATAGCAGTGATTGTTACTACACATAGCTATTATTTTTCATCTTCTTTTTTTAGGTTTATTGGTTTAAATTCTAAAAACTATTTGGAAGATGATGTTTTTGCAATATTAATCTTTATGATTTTTTATATTGCAATTTTTTATGGGATACTGGTGTTTACGTCCGTGAACTATGTTTGTCCCATACTTTGTCAAAAGTAAAGTCGTTCGTGTTCGGTATTCACGTACTGGTAAAAGAATGAACGGAATTTTGACAAATACAAAAGTTAAGCCTATATTGTCAAACATTTGATGGAAGATAGGTTAAAATCTTTTGTTTTCAAGGATTATGTCTATTAATTGTCGTTATGCAAATAATGATTGAAGATAGAATGAATCCTTGTGTATCCCGCAGTATTGATTATCCCTGATCCATATTTTTATGTATTATTGTGAGGCTCCGTAATGTATCTTATGTTGAGCACTATACAACCAAGTTGATCTTTTAGCTTTGTTGGTGTTCCGTGAGATATGTTATGTCAAGCATATTGAACTAAATTAATCATCTTGTTTGGTTATTTAGTTATTGCTTCGTCAGTTTTCTTATGTCGAGCAAAACAAATGACAATTAAATTGATTACTTTTGTGATTATTTTGGTTGTGTATTTCAATTAGATTAATTATGGGTTCTCTTGTAATTAATCTAGTTGAGTATTTTCGTGTCTCCATAAGTTCTCTTATGTTGAGCATAATCAATTGAATTGATCACCTATTGTGTTTAGGTTGATTGTGTATTCCGATTAAATTAATCATGGTTTTATTGTGATTAATTTGATTGAGTTCTTTTGATATAGAAAATCGTACTCATGGTTTTTAGTGTCCAATAAAATCCTTCTTTTATTTTGAAATTAAGGTCGCTCTTGTTGTTCTTTCGGGAATGACATCCAATGGGGGAGAGTTCTTTTGAACTTGTGCTTAATGGTCATATCTTGAGGGGTGTGTGGCTGTGGAATCTTAGAGGGGTTATCTTGTATCTTTAAACTCCTTGATGAATGCATTTAGCTTTGGCTTTATGATTGCATCTAAATTAATTAGTATGTATTTTTTTCTTTTTTTCATGAAATGTCTCTCTCGGAAATTTCATTATGATCCCATTCTTGTACCTTTGCCAATTTTATTGACAAAAAGTGGGAGAATTAATATGTAGTTCATACTACAAATACATATGGTTTTCGGATCACTATGTAAGGGGGAGTGGTTTCCATGTGAGATGGAGTATTGACTAAAGGGGAGTGATACATATCACCATAGTATTATTGTTGAAGTTGTGATACAATTGAACTTTGACGCTGTGTAATAATACTATGACACTGTATAACAACGATCGAGAACTATTTTTTTCTCATTGTTATAGCTACTGATCTTCAACAGTGGTGATTCTAAACTTACAACCTTTGGGATCATTGGAGTACTTGGAAGTGACGAAGATTTCGAGGAATGTTGAAGATTAGACATGTGGAATATGAGCTACTAAAGTTTTTTTATCTTTTTTGTATTCAATATGTATTAATAGTTTTGTCACTAAAATTGACAAAGGGGGAGATTGTTAGAGCATTGCTCAGTCGAACTCGCATGCGTTTCTATCTCAAGCATGTTTGTCAATGTTAGTGATCAAAACTATAAGTCATGATTTCTAGTCTATTGTAGCTAAGTCTAGGACTAGGATAGAAAGCGTAGTTGAGATCAAGGACTTCATGGCGATTCATCATACAAGTAGAAGAACTACTCAAGGAACCGGTGAAACTTCTCGACAAAAAGGTATGTGAAGACTTGAAATTATCTGTTACTCAAAAGTCTATCTACTCTATCTCCTACTCTTTGAGACAAGAAGTCGTATGCTATATATATAGACTTGGATTATACACATTTGGTATTTCGTGACGAGTATACCTCGCCTATCTATATCTCGAAATATGTGTTGGTAAGCTTTTCTCTTCGATCAAGTTTATCTTTACCATGTGACGAAAGTCATGATATGTTTCAATCATCTTGAAAATTGCTTTGACGAGAAATGGTGTAACAACTGTATAACGTCCTCTAAGAATGTTCCAATGATTGAAATGAGAGTTTAGATTACATAACCAATGGTGGACATAAGCATTGTTATGGAAACACATTTATGTATAAGTCTTATTCCATGAACCAAAGTTTGCGAACTTTGTTGATCAAGAGAACCGGAAGAATGGCGTGAGCCAAGTCCGCGAACTCAGTCCGCGAACTGCCGAAGTTCTCAAACCCGAGAATTTCTGCTGGAGTTGACAAACTACTTGCATGAATCTAAGTCCGAGAAGTCAGTCCGCGAACCCAGTCCGCAAGCCCGCGAAGTTCTTTTACTCGAAAATTCTGCTGGAGTTTGTAAACTCTTCCCGGTAACTTAAGTCTGAGAACTTGAGAAGGTTATATATCTGAAGATGATTTATGAACTTAAACTTAAAAAGACTAAGGAATGTCGTTTGCAAACCGTGGCTATAAAAGTTCATGAACTGATTCAAGTGAATCAAATCATCTTTGCTTCAATTGTGTCTTGTGTAGTACATAAGATTTCCTTGCAATTGAACAACTCTCTAACTAGTTCATTTGAAGTCATTTGAACTAGTTATGGTGAAGAAGAACATGGTTTCTATGAAATGCTCATATGGATAACCTTTTGGTTAACTATTGTTGAACCAACAAGTGCATACGTTTAGGTACGGTTAACAAACCTAGAAGTGTGCATTGTCAAGTGTGTGTAACAATCTAAGTTTTTGATCTAACTGTTGAGAAATATTATCTTGAATCTAAATCAGGTTTTCATCTAACGATGAATATTGAATACTTTGTTACTAAGCTAACATTGATTTCAAAACCTGATTTGAAAGACTATATAAAGGAGACATCTAGTATTGTGCAAAAATAATCCCCACACCTGGTGGGCCCGGAGATGGGTGAAAATTAAGCGAAATGAAACGCGGGCCTACAGTAATACCGCAAGTGCACGGTCGTCGGTTGTAGCTCGTGCAAGTACGGGTCGATCCACAGAGACTGGGTGTGTTTTGTAGTGTTTAGCTATTTGGGCTCTAAATTGCTAATGGGCTTAGTTGGTTTGTTTGGATTAACTGTGAACTTATGGGCTTTTGGTCTTTCGAGTTGCACTGGGCTTTGGGCTAACAGTGAACTGAACTTGGGCTCAACAGTTCAACTGTGAATTGGGCTCAGTGTCTTTTGATGTGAACTGGGCTTTGGATTCAGTCAAGGATCTGGGCCTTTAGGCCTTTATGAAATGGGCTTCAGTTTGTACAAACAATGGACAGTGGGCTTAGAACTTAACCAGCTGCAGCAACAGCAACTGCAGCAACAGCAGCAACAGGGAAAAGGCAGCAGCAGTGGAGCAGCAGCAGACAACAGCAACAGCAGCTGCAGTAGCAGAAGCAGTGCACAACACAAGGCAAAGATGGAAGCAGCAGCAGTACTGCAGGGCAGAGGCAAGTGCACAGCAGTTTGCAAGGCAGTTGGCCAAAGCACTGAGTAGCAGGGTAGGGAGGAGGAAGAAAAACAGTGGCCAATGGCCAAAGATGGAAGCAAACCAGAGAACAAAAGAATGGCAAAAACATCAAAGATTAAACAGACTAAAAACTAAACAACAAAGAACTAAACAACAATCAGAGAATAGTGCAAGTGAACCAAGGCCTAAGCCAAGGGCAGGGGAGATGGTGAAACTGAAATGGTGACAATGCAAGGCCAAGGGAAGAATACAGGCAAACAAATAGAATGGGAAGAGAATTAGCTTGCTAAGAGCACTAATTTCTCCCAATGCTCAATCAACACAATGCATCCTAAGCATACAAAAATGGAATGGCAAGATAATCAGCTTGCTATGAGCACTGATTTCTTCCATTACTCAATCAATTCAGTGTTCAAGGCTTCTAGCCTAGCATTCCATCACTTCACAGTGCACAAACTTAACACTAAACATTTACAGTGAATTAACATGACACTAACATGACATTAACAATGAACACAAACATCAACAGGAACATCACACATTAACAGGACACATGTAACAGGAACAACAATTTTAACAGGAGCACATTTAACAGGAGACAAACAGGATATGAAAAATATTAACCTAAACATGAACCCTAAACAGAACACTAAACTGACACTTAAACAGAACAAGAGCAGGAATTACAGCAAAACATAAGAAGAATAGGAACAGTAAGCATTAAACATCAAGTAACAGGACATGGTATTCAAAATTAAACAGGTCATGGAATTATAAAACAGCAAATATTAAACAGAAATATAACAACAAGAATTAAACAGCACAAAATAACAGAATTGAGAACAAATTAAACATAACCCTAAAGATTTAAATTGATTTGAAGTTGAAATTGAAAATTAAAAGTGAACCTAACCCAAATTGGGTGGTTACTTGGCTAGTCCAAGAACACCTCAACAGTAATACCCAGCCCTCAATTTATACAAAAAAGGAATGACGAACCCTAATTCCCAAAACCGAGAAAACTAGGGTTAGGGTTTACCTAAAATTCTTCACCCACGTCGACGACCCATGCTCTCTTCTTATTCCTCCTGCTCTTCCCATGCTTCTATTGCTTCTTCTTCCATCTCTGTCATGCCTATAACTCTATTTCCCTAATTTCAAAACCCTAAATTTGAGAGGGTTTGTGAAACTAGCGAAATAGGCTGATAGGATGGATGGGTTTCTGGTTATAGGTAGAGTAGAGTGATTTGGTGGCGTAGATGGTGGAGTGATTTGGGGAGAAGATGGTGGTGATGGAGACGGACATGGTGGTGGTACGGGTTCTGAAGGAAGAAGAGATGGAGAAGAAAGAAGAAAGGTGCGTTTGGCTGGGTATAGGGTGTTCGATACTTGGGTGTTAGGCGGGTTCAGCGAGGTTTGATGTTCAGCGAGACTAAGCCGTGAGATGTGGAGCTGGTAGGTAGATCGGACGGTGATTCGGAGGCAAGCGAGGAGCGACCGTCGGATGAAGGGATACAACGAAACGAACGGTACTTGATGGAGTTAGGTACTGTAGTGTAAGGCGGAGATATCAAACTTCGGTGACCAGCAAGGGAGCAACCGTTGGATTCAACTACCATCTAATCTGAAGGCTTGGAATTTCAGCGCTGTGGTGCTTGGCAGAGACTTCAGATTTTGATGCTCTATGAAGGAGCGACCGTCGGATGCTTCTGAGAACTGATCTGATGGCTGAGAACGGAGGCGTTTTTGTGTGTAGAAAATGAGGTTGTGCGCACCATTCTTCGCGCTTCCTTGCGTGATTTCTCCCGGCTTTTCACTACTTTTCTGCTCTTTTTGCTCCGCAAGTCATCCAGACTTTATTTATTACCTAAAAATGCAAAATTAATTAATAAAAATATTTATTCTTGAAAACAATGAAAATACAGAATATGGGATAAAATGTAGAATTAATGCACAAAATGAGTTAAATGCCAACAAAAAGGGATAAATATATACATTATTTGGCACTCATCAAATACCCCCAAACCTGAATTTTACTTGTCCTCAAGTAAAACAGAACTAAGGAAATCCTAACTATACCACTGTCGCTGGTCTCTCGAATGCATTTAGCGTATGCACTAAGCCTTTTAAACCACTAAGTGTCCCTAGTGGACGAGTGAAGTCTCGTGAAGGTTTACCAGAGGTGTGCCTACAAAACCTAAGGACAAAATATAAGCTCATATTCCATCAAATGTGACATGTGCAAAACAGTTTAAGCTCACAGCAAAATGGAGATGTCAATCTAGCTATCGAAGGCACAATCCTAGCACTGATAACAAAAAAAGACATGTGATAAGAGTGTAAAGTGTATCTACACATGTGTAAAGAAAGATCTGAAGTTATGACTACTAATCACCAAGAGATAGTTTTCTCAGGCTAAGAACTGAGGTCGAAATCAGCTAGCTGTCCGGACTTTACGAGAATTGTGAATGAGTTGGAGGTATTTCACAATTACTCGCGTTGTACATCAATGTCATACACCCTCCTTGCTTATTACAAAAACACAAAAGATGACTCTTTACATGACTCTTATTTACATTGACTACTCTCTTTTATTTTTGGAACAAGAGATGATGGAATTGATAAATACTTGATTTTTTTGTATTTTTCTGATATTTTT
Organism: Papaver somniferum; assembly: GCF_003573695.1. Classification (NCBI taxonomy): domain Eukaryota; kingdom Viridiplantae; phylum Streptophyta; class Magnoliopsida; order Ranunculales; family Papaveraceae; genus Papaver; species Papaver somniferum. Next base: position 76,984,235 of record NC_039359.1, on the reverse strand, counting down.
TTCTCTTTTTTTTTCTGAATATATACATCGTTTTTTTTTTTTTTTTTTTTTTTTTAAGAGTAAACACTTTTGATACAAATACAAAAGGAAACAAAAATTACATGACACTTTGCAAGAGGTAGCCCTTTTTGATGCACCCAGTTAAATTCGATGGTTGTCTTTCTTAATGTAACCTCCACCTTCTATCCCAACCAACCAAAGAACAAGCTAGTCAAGTTTCGTTCAGTATTCTAAAGTGATTGGCAATCGTAACTTCCTATCAAACACCTTGAAGATCGAGGCCATACATGTATTGGTAGATCGTGCGCGTGCAAATTTCTTATCACTATGTGAATTGTGCTAGAATCAGGGTGCCTAAATATCTAGACTAAGACTCCTAATAAAAATACATATTTGCACAAGAGTCAACATTTCAAGGTAAATGAGCTCCATTTTTTTATGTTTTTTTTTTTTCTTTTTTTTAATTTTTTTCAATTTTGATTTTTCAATTTTTTTTTTGGAATTTTTCAATTTTTTCAAAAAGAAGAAGGAGTTCGTTTTCAATTATGGCAAATTATCATGGTATCTACTCTATACCCCCAAACCTAAACTAAACATTGTCCTCAATGTTTCAAAATATGGAAAGAATTAAAATGCAACATATGGAAAGGGACATGCTGAGTAGAGTAAAAGGAGAGAGAATACCCGATTTCGGCGAAAGCAGAATTAAAACTCCGTTATTCAAGGAAAAAATCCAACATATTTCAGCCGAGATCATATTGGATTAGCAAAATATATACAAAAGGAAATTTAACTAACACATTATCTACAAGAAAATTTGGTTTTTTAATGGGATTGGACTTTTTGGAAAATATTTGGTTTTGTTGGGAAAAAGACAAATTTTGGTTTTGATGGGAAAACGAAAAAGAAAATTTGGTTTAAAAATGGGAGCAAAGTAGAAATTTGGTTTTAAAAATTGGGAGCAAAAGAATTTTTTTTTTTTTTTTTTTTTTTTAAAAAAAAAAGAAAATAAAATTTGGTTTTTGTATGGGAGCAAGCCCACTGTTTGTCCTCTAATGGAATGGAAGGAAGGCTGCGGCCCATGAAACACTAAGTTTTAATTTTGAAAGTTTAATTTGGCCCAGTTGGTTAAGGCCCGACGTTTGTTTTAAAACTTTGGTTTCGAGGTCCACTCTTGAGTGGAAGCAAGCCCACAATCGGTTACAAGCTCAGCTGGGTTTAAACCCAGAGTCCAAAATACAAGTCCAATGAAAGAATTTAAACAAGCCCACAAATTAAACAAACAAGCCCACAAAAATTAATTACAAACCCAACAGAAAATAAGAGAAGCCCAAAAATTGGCTTTAATATTACAAGCCCACAATTAAAAAATTGGAAGCACACAATTCGGGTTCTCTTAAATGGGTTACCTTTTAAGCACAGCCCAGCTGCTCTGATATTGTTGCAAAAACCCAGTTGGGCTTTGGTTCTTTTCCTTGGTGGCGTCCTGTTAGGCTTCTAAAAGGTCCTACAAATTATAACCGCAAGTGCACGGTGTCGAAAGTGGCAAATGTGCAAGTACGGGTCGATCCACAGAGACTGGGTGTGTTTTGGAGTTTCTAGCTATTTTGGGTTCTAAATTTGCTAATGGGCTTTGAATACCAAAGGGGTCTTGAATATCAATGGGCTTTGAATACCCTTTGGAACTGTTGGGCTGAACTGAGCTTGGGCTCAGAAATGTGGACTATGGGCTTTAGGTCTTAAACAACTGGGTTTTGGTTGAGCCCACAGTTGACTGAATTGGGCTTCAGTTTGAAGTGAGCTTTGGTCTTGAGTGCACAGCAATGAACTGAATTGGGCTCAGCTGGCTTTGGAAGGCAGCAGCAGTAGCAAGACTGCACAGCAGTGAGGCAACAACAGGAGGGCAACAGCAACAGCAGCTGCAGGAGAAAGAAGTGGCAGCAACAGGGAAGGCAGTGCAGCAGCAGCACAAGTGCTGCACAGCAGCTGCAGGACAAAAGCAACAGCAACAGCAGCTGCAGAGCAAAAGCAACAGCAGCTGCAGAGGGAGGCAGCAACACAAGGCAAAGAAGAGAAAGCAGCAAGCAAAAGCAACACAGGGCAAAACAAGGAACAAAGCAAATGAAAACTAAACAGCAACAAAACAATGAACAAAAGCAAAACAAAACAAGATGAACCAAGGCCTAAGGCCAAGGGCAGGGATGTGGAGAAACTGAAATGAAGCAAGGCAAGAATACAGGCAAACATATAGAATGGGAAGAAAACTAGCTTGCTATGAGCACTAGTTTCTCCCAATGCTCAATCAACAGTGCAACCTAAGCATACACAAGGAATGGCAAGAAAATCAGCTTGCTATGAGCACTGATTTCTTCCATTGCACAATCACATCAATGCTTCTAAGGTATCTAGCCTAGCATCCATCAATTGTGACAGCAAATTAAACACAACAGGAACATTTAACTGATAGTGAACAACATTAACAGGAAATTAAAAGGATATTGCATAAACATTAGGAACATTGACAAGATATTCTAGAGTCTAACAGAACTTTACAAAATTGAACTAACAGGAGACTAACACAACTAACATGAACATAACTGAAATACAATGAACAATTAACAATGAACATAACTGAAATTTAACTGAAACAGGAAATTAACATTTAACAGAACTTGAAAGTTCTGGATGCAGGCTAATCCAAACATGTCTTACAAAAACACCCACAATTCCCTTTTATACCCAATACATCAAATTAGGGTTATCACCCATTTTCCCAAAATGCCACAATATACAGTACAATTAGGTTTACTGCTTATCTAATGTCATGGGTCTAATTTGAGCCATTCCCCTACTCTAATTCTCTCCTGGTACGGTTCCAACATGAATTAGGGTTTCTAGAAAAAAAACCCCAAATTACAGAGAAATTAGGAATTGAAATTGAACTCACCTAACATGTGATTTGACGAGTCTTCTTTCGACCCATTCTTCTCCTCAGTCTCCTGCTCCATTCCCATGCTTCAATTACGTCTTTCCAACTCGTCCTATTTTATTGATTTCTTCCCTAGGTTTTTAGAGAGAAATTAGGGGAGAAAACTATATAATAGGAGGCTAGAACAAAGGGGGTAATGATGGTGGAGGATAGGGGTGATGATGGTGGAAGTGTGGTGGTGAAGCGGCAGTGGCAGAGGTGGTGTTCTGGTGGTGGCAGGACATGGTGTCTCTGCAGAGGGGGTGGGTCGATGGAGAGGAAGGAGGAGATGTTTGGTTGAGGTTAAATGATTCGGTGCTAGGGTGTTAGGCGGGCGTATCGAGTCTTGATGTTCTGTGACTCTGAGCTGCGAGATGCGAAGATGGTAGGTAGATCGGACGGTGATGCGGAGGCAAGCGAGGAGCGACCGTCGGATGAATGGATACAACGAAACGAACGGTACTTGATGGAGTTAGGTACTGTAGTGTAAGGCGGAGATATCAATCTTCGATGCACAGCAAGGAAGCGACCGTTGGATTCAACTACCATTTAATCTGAAGGCTTGGAATTTTCATCGCTGTGGTGCTTGGAGAGACTTCATATTTTGATGCTCTATGAAGGAGCGACCGTCGGATGCTCCTGAGAACCGATCTGATGGCTGAGAACGGAGGCGCTTTTGTGTGTAGAAAATGAGGTTGTGCGCACCATTCTTCGCGGCTTCCTTGCGTAATTTCTCCCGGCTTTTCACTACTTTTCTGCTCTTTTCGCTTCGCGACTCATCCGAACTTTATTTATTACCTAAAAATGCAAAATTAATTAATAAAAATATTTATTCTTGAAAACAATGAAAATACAGAATATGGGATAAAATGTAGAATTAATGCCCAAAAGATGAGTTAAAATGCCAACAAAAAGGGATAAATATATACAATATTTGGCACTCATCAAATACCCCCAAACCTGAATTTTACTTGTCCTCAAGTAAAACAAAACTAAGGAAATCCTAACTATACCACTGTCGCTGGTCTCTCGAATGCATTTAGCGTATGCACTAAGCCTTTTAAACCACTAAGTGTCCCTAGTGGACGAGTTGAAGTCTCGTGAAGGTTTACCAGAGGTGTGCCTACAAAACCTAAGGACAAATATAAGCTCAGATTCCATCAAACGTGACATGTGCAAAACAGTTTAAGCTCACAGCAAAATGGAGATGTCAATCTAGCTATCGAAGGCACAATCCTAGCACTGATAATAAATAAGGACATGTGATAAGAGTGTAAAGTGTATCTACACATGTGTAAAGAAAGATCTGAAGTCATGACTACTAATCACCAAGAGATAGTTTCTCAGGCTAAGAACTGAGGTCGAAATCTAGCTAGCTGTCCGGACTTTACGAGAATTGTGAATGAGTTGGAGGTATTTCACAATTTCTCGCGTTGTACATCAATGGCATACACCCTCCTTGCTTATTACAACGAAACAACAAAAGATGACTATTTACATGACTCTTATTTACATTGACTACTCTCTTTTATTTGTGGAACAAGAGAGGATGGAATTGAACAATACTTGATTTTTTTGTATTTTTCTGATATTTTTTTCTGAATATATACATCGATTTTTTTTTTTTTTTTTTTTTTTTTTTTTTAAGCACTGATACACTTTTGATACAATACAAAAGGAAACAAAAATTACATGACACTTTGCAAGAGGTAGCCCTTTTTGATGCACCCAGTTAAATTCGATGGTTGTTTTTCTTAATGTAACCTCCACCTTCTATCCCAACCAACCAAAGAACAAGCTAGTCCAGTTTCGTTCAGTATTCTAAAGTGATTGGCAATCGTAACTTCCTATCAAACACCTTGAAGATCGAGGCCATACATGTATTGGTAGATCGTGCGCGTGCAAATTTCTTATCACTATGTGAATTGTGCTAGAATCAGGGTGCCTAAATATCTAGACTAAGACTCCTAATAATTACATATTTGCACAAGAGTCAACATTTCAAGGTAAATGAGCTCCATTTTTTATGATTTTTCATTTTTTAATTTTTTTGAATTTTTTTTTTCAATTTTTTTTTTTTTTTTTTTTTTTTTTGGAATTTTTCAATTTTTTCAAAAGAAGAAGGAGTTCGTTTTTAATTATGGCAAATTATCATGGTATCTACTCTATACCCCCAAACCTAAACTAAACATTGTCCTCAATGTTTCAAAATATGGAAAGAATTAAAATGCAACATATGGAAAGGGACATGCTGAGTAGAGTAAAAGGAGAGAGAATACCCGATTTCGGCGAAAGCAGAATTAAAACTCCGTTTATTCAAGGCAAAAATCCAACATATTTCAGCCGAGATCATATTGGATTAGCAAAATATATACAAAAGGAACAAAAGGGTTTTTAAGAAATTTTAACTACTGGATTATATACAAAAAATTCACCATACACTAACAATCTAAAGAGTTGAGGATCAACCCAAAAGACAAAGTGTAGACATTTCAACAGCTTCACACATATATAACAGGAAAGAAACGCAAGTGAAACTGTGAAACAAAATGAGCTACCCCCAAACCTGGATTTTACAGAAGATATAATTTTGAAAACAAAATCGCGCAGTTTCGGGGGTTCATCATGCAAAAGGTCTAGCTCGAAATGAACTGTGCTAGGGACGGGCAAACATGCTAATTCCAACTGTGGTTCCTCAGATGTATTATACTTAGAAGCAAAATAGTCCAAGAGGACTTGGGAAGCACACAGTTCCAAACCTAGGTTGGGAATTTTCAGAAAAATTGGTTTTACAATGTTGGTACAAACCAAATCTAGGTTGGGTGGAAGGCCAACAGATTGTGACTCGTGTAGGAGGATAGGCACATCATTACTAATCACATCAACATCTCCTAAGTCTTCTACAAGTGTCACAACATGCTCACAATCATCAAACAGTTTAGCAAGTTCACACTCAGAATCATCAACATCATCAATAAATTCATTCTCATGCATTGGCAAATCAGGAGAAATATCACAATGTGACCTAGGTAGAGAATCAGACACATCAAATATATTTTCATGCATATTAGTGTCTACAGAAGATTCAACTATTCCTATGTCATGTTCATCTTCACAGAATAATTGTACGAATCCCATGTCAATATCAAAATCATATGAATTACAATGAGTATTAGAAAAAACAACATTCATGAAGGTCGAGGGCGAGAAGCCATATGTTTTTGAACCAACAGGTTCCACAATATTTTCATGTTCTTCTAACATATCATCATAATCATAATCATCATCATGGTAGCATGCATATTGGTCCTCATTAACAGTGGTGGTGTCGTTAGTCAATTCATGTTCCTCTAAATTAGGTTCATATTCAACATCATTTACATGAATGGGACTAGACACTTCATTAGGGACAACATACATTTCCTCATGAATTTCCTCCTTTTGTAGGTGAAGCAAAATCTGATCTAAATATGCCTGAATTCGTGATGTAGATCTATCGAAGTTTTGCTCACTAAGTCTTAAAGCTTCTGTGGTGGAGTCTAAATTCATGGGAGTACAAAATTCTTCATGTTCAAATTGTGGTGAATGGTACATGTATGCATGGTCATTAGGGTCTACAAAATATTGATCGCAACCCTCAAAGGATTGATTATGGTCCCAATGACTACCATTCTCACAATTCATGGGCATTTCATACATTGGATTTTCTCTTGATGGCCTAAAATTATGCAAAATATGACAATGCTCAACAGGGTGGTCTAAACTACCACATGCGGGACATGCATAGATTTCAGGTTGCCTAAGAAAATTAGATGTGACAGATTCCTCATGTGATTGCATTTCTAAAGCTGCGATTCGAGCTTCTAATTGATCCATCAGAGATGATTGTGTGAGTGAGGCACTAGCAAAATGTTCATTTTCACGTTGCGATAAATGATGCATGTATGAATAGTCATTAGGGTTCATGTATTGCGGCTCGGGACTTTGAAAATGTCCATAATAATTCCTATAACTATTGACATCATGGTCTGTGGGAGGTTCATAACGTGAAGTTTGTCCATACGCAAGTTCTCTAAGGGATTCGTTGTATTCCCCAACAGTAGAAAAAGATCTATACATGATTGGGCTCTAAGCTCAAAATTTGGTTTTTAAGGGATTGGACTTTTTGGAAAAATTTGGTTTTGTTGGGAAAAATTTGGTTTTGGCGGGAGACATTTGGTTTTAATGGGAAAAAGAAAAATTTTGGTTTTTAATGTGGGAGCAGAATAAAATTTGGTTTTTAAAATCTGGGAGCAAGTAAATTTTTTTTTTTTTTTTTTTTTTAAATAATAAAAAAGAAAATAAAAATTTGGTTTTTGAAATGGGAGCAAGCCCACTGTGCAAGCCTCTAATGAAATGAAGGCTGCGGCCTACGAAAATCCAAGTTTTAATTTTTGAAAGTTTAATTTGGCCCAGTTGGTTAAGGCCCGACGTTTGTTTTAAAACTTTGGTTTCGAGGTCCACTTACAAGTCCACAACCAGTTATAAGCTCAGCTGGGTTTAAACCCAGAGTCCAAAATACAAGTCCAATGGAAGAATTTAAACAAGCCCACACAAAATAAATACAAGCCCCCAAATTAAACAAACAAGCCCACAAATAAATTATTACAAACCCAAAATAGAAAAATAAAAAGCCCAAAAAATTGGGTTAATTATTACAAGCCCACAATTAAAAAATTTGGAAGCCCACAGGTTGGGTTCTCTCAATGGAATGGGTTTAGGCTTACCTTTTTAGCACAGCCCAGCTGCTCTGATATTGTTGCAAAAACCCAGTTGGGTTTTGGTTCTTTTCCTTGGTGGCGTCCCAGCAGAGGAAAAACAGGTTCAGAACAGCAGGTCCAACAGCAAATGAAGTGAAGCAGATGCAGATGCAAATGCTATGAAATGAATGAATACAAAATAGCTAAAAAAACACAGAAAAACACAGCACCAATCCCCGGCAGCGGCGCCAAAAACTTGTTAGGCTTCTAAAAGGTCCTACAAATTATAACCGCAAGTGCACGGTGTCGAAAGTGGCAAATGTGCAAGTACGGGTCGATCCACAGAGACTGGGTGTGTTTTGGAGTTTCTAGCTATTTTGGGTTCTAAATTTGCTAATGGGCTTTGAATACCAAAGGGGTCTTGAATATCAATGGGCTTTGAATACCCTTTGGAACTGTTGGGCTGAACTGAGCTTGGGCTCAGAAATGTGGACTATGGGCTTTAGGTCTTAAACAACTGGGTTTTGGTTGAGCCCACAGTTGACTGAATTGGGCTTCAGTTTGAAGTGAGCTTTGGTCTTGAGTGCACAGCAATGAACTGAATTGGGCTCAGCTGGCTTTGGAAGGCAGCAGCAGTAGCAAGACTGCACAGCAGTGAGGCAACAACAGGGAGGGCAACAGCAACAGCAGCTGCAGGAGAAAGAAGTGGCAGCAACAGGGAAGGCAGTGCAGCAGCAGCACAAGTGCTGCACAGCAGCTGCAGGACAAAAGCAACAGCAACAGCAGCTGCAGAGCAACAACAGCAGCTGCAGAGGGAGGCAGCAACACAAGGCAAAGAAGAAAGCAGCAAGCAAAGCAACACAGGGCAAAAACAAGGAACAAAGCAAATGAAAACTAAACAGCAACAAAACAATGAACAAAAGCAAAACAAAACAAGATGAACCAAGGCCTAAGGCCAAGGGCAGGGATGTGGAGAAACTGAAATGAAGCAAGGCAAGAATACAGGCAAACAATAGAATGGGAAGAAAACTAGCTTGCTATGAGCACTAGTTTCTCCCAATGCTCAATCAACAGTGCAACCTAAGCATACACAAGGAATGGCAAGAAAATCAGCTTGCTATGAGCACTGATTTCTTCCATTGCACAATCACATCAATGCTTCTAAGGTATCTAGCCTAGCATTCATCAATTGTGACAGCAAATTAAACACAACAGAACATTTAACTGATAGTGAACAACATTAACAGGAAATTAAAAGGATATTGCATAAACATTAGGAACATTGACAAGATATTCTAGAGTCTAACAGAACTTTAACAAAATTGAACTAACAGGAGACTAACACAACTAACATGAACATAACTGAAATTAACAATGAACAATTAACAATGAACATAACTGAAATTTAACTGAAACAGGAAATTAACATTTAACAGAACTTGAAAGTTCTGGATGCAGGCTAATCCAAACATGTCTTACAAAAACACCCACAATTCCCTTTTATACCCAATACATCAAATTAGGGTTATCACCCATTTTCCCAAAATGCCACAATATAACAGTACAATTAGGTTTACTGCTTATCTAATGTCATGGGTCTAATTTGAGCCCATTCCCCTACTCTAATTCTCTCCTGGTACGGTTCCAACATGAATTAGGGTTTCTAGAAAAAACCCCCAAATTACAGAGAAATTAGGAATTGAAATTGAACTCACCTAACATGTGATTTGACGAGTCTTCTTTCGACCCATTCTTCTCCTCAGTCTCCTGCTCCATTCCCATGCTTCAATTACGTCTTTCCAACTCGTCCTATTTTATTGATTTCTTCCCTAGGTTTTTAGAGAGAAATTAGGGGAGAAAACTATATAGGAGGCTAGAACAAAGGGGGTAATGATGGTGGAGGATAGGGGTGATGATGGTGGAAGTGTGGTGGTGAAGCGGCAGTGGCAGAGGTGGTGTTCTGGTGGTGGCAGGACATGGTGTCTCTGCAGAGGGGGTGAGGTCGATGGAGAGGAAGGAGGAGATGTTTGGTTGAGGTTAAATGATTCGGTTGCTAGGGTGTTAGGCGGGCGTATCGAGTCTTGATGTTCTGTGACTCTGAGCTGCGAGATGCGAAGATGGTAGGTAGATCGGACGGTGATGCGGAGGCAAGCGAGGAGCGACCGTCGGATGAATGGATACAACGAAACGAACGGTACTTGATGGAGTTAGGTACTGTAGTGTAAGGCGGAGATATCAATCTTCGATGCACAGCAAGGAAGCGACCGTTGGATTCAACTACCATTTAATCTGAAGGCTTGGAATTTCATCGCTGTGGTGCTTGGCAGAGACTTCAGATTTTGATGCTCTATGAAGGAGCGACCGTCGGATGCTCCTGAGAACCGATCTGATGGCTGAGAACGGAGGCGCTTTGTGTGTAGAAAATGAGGTTGTGTGCACCATTCTTCGCGGCTTCCTTGCGTAATTTCTCCGGCTTTTCACTACTTTTCTGCTCTTTTCGCTTCGCGACTCATCCGAACTTTATTTATTACCTAAAAATGCAAAATTAATTAATAAAAATATTTATTCTTGAAAACAATGAAAATACAGAATATGGGATAAAATGTAGAATTAATGCCCAAAAGATGAGTTAAAATGCCAACAAAAGGGATAAATAATACAATATTTGGCACTCATCAAATACCCCCAAACCTGAATTTTACTTGTCCTCAAGTAAAACAAAACTAAGGAAATCCTAACTATACCACTGTCGCTGGTCTCTCGAATGCATTTAGCGTATGCACTAAGCCTTTTAAACCACTAAGTGTCCCTAGTGGACGAGTTGAAGTCTCGTGAAGGTTTACCAGAGGTGTGCCTACAAAACCTAAGGACAAATATAAGCTCAGATTCCATCAAACGTGACATGTGCAAAACAGTTTAAGCTCACAGCAAAATGGAGATGTCAATCTAGCTATCGAAGGCACAATCCTAGCACTGATATAATAAATAAGGACATGTGATAAGAGTGTAAAGTGTATCTACACATGTGTAAAGAAAGATCTGAAGTCATGACTACTAATCACCAAGAGATAGTTTCTCAGGCTAAGAACTGAGGTCGAAATCTAGCTAGCTGTCCGGACTTTACGAGAATTGTGAATGAGTTGGAGGTATTTCACAATTTCTCGCGTTGTACATCAATGGCATACACCCTCCTTGCTTATTACAACGAAACAACAAAAGATGACTATTTACATGACTCTTATTTACATTGACTACTCTCTTTTATTTGTGGAACAAGAGAGGATGGAATTGAACAATACTTGATTTTTTTGTATTTTTCTGATATTTTTTCTGAATATATACATCGATTTTTTTTTTTTTTTTTTTTTTTTTTAAGCACTGATACACTTTTGATACATATACAAAAGGAAACAAAAATTACATGACACTTGCAAGAGGTAGCCCTTTTTGATGCACCCAGTTAAATTCGATGGTTGTTTTTCTTAATGTAACCTCCACCTTCTATCCCAACCAACCAAAGAACAAGCTAGTCCAGTTTCGTTCAGTATTCTAAAGTGATTGGCAATCGTAACTTCCTATCAAACACCTTGAAGATCGAGGCCATACATGTATTGGTAGATCGTGCGCGTGCAAATTTCTTATCACTATGTGAATTGTGCTAGAATCAGGGTGCCTAAATATCTAGACTAAGACTCCTATAATTACATATTTGCACAAGAGTCAACATTTCAAGGTAAATGAGCTCCATTTTTTATGATTTTTCATTTTTTAATTTTTTTGAATTTTTTTTTTCAATTTTATTTTATTTATTTTTTTTATTTTTTTTTTTTGGAATTTTTCAATTTTTTCAAAAAGAAGAAGGAGTTCGTTTTTAATTATGGCAAATTACATGGTATCTACTCTATACCCCAAACCTAAACTAAACATTGTCCTCAATGTTTCAAAATATGGAAAGAATTAAAATGCAACATATGGAAAGGGACATGCTGAGTAGAGTAAAAGGAGAGAGAATACCCGATTTCGGCGAAAGCAGAATTAAAACTCCGTTTATTCAAGGCAAAAATCCAACATATTTCAGCCGAGATCATATTGGATTAGCAAAATATATACAAAAGGAACAAAAGGGTTTTTAAGAAATTTTAACTACTGGATTATATACAAAAAATTCACCATACACTAACAATCTAAAGAGTTGAGGATCAACCCAAAAGACAAAGTGTAGACATTTCAACAGCTTCACACATATATAACAGGAAAGAAACGCAAGTGAAACTGTGAAACAAAATGAGCTACCCCCAAACCTGGATTTTACAGAAGATATAATTTTGAAAACAAAATCGCGCAGTTTCGGGGGTTCATCATGCAAAAGGTCTAGCTCGAAATGAACTGTGCTAGGGACGGGCAAACATGCTAATTCCAACTGTGGTTCCTCAGATGTATTATACTTAGAAGCAAAATAGTCCAAGAGGACTTGGGAAGCACACAGTTCCAAACCTAGGTTGGGAATTTTCAGAAAAATTGGTTTTACAATGTTGGTACAAACCAAATCTAGGTTGGGTGGAAGGCCAACAGATTGTGACTCGTGTAGGAGGATAGGCATCATTACTAATCACATCAACATCTCCTAAGTCTTCTACAAGTGTCACAACATGCTCACAATCATCAAACAGTTTAGCAAGTTCACACTCAGAATCATCAACATCATCAATAAATTCATTCTCATGCATTGGCAAATCAGGAGAAATATCACAATGTGACCTAGGTAGAGAATCAGACACATCAAATATATTTTCATGCATATTAGTGTCTACAGAAGATTCAACTATTCCTATGTCATGTTCATCTTCACAGAATAATTGTACGAATCCCATGTCAATATCAAAATCATATGAATTACAATGAGTATTAGAAAAAACAACATTCATGAAGGTCGAGGGCGAGAAGCCATATGTTTTTGAACCAACAGGTTCCACAATATTTTCATGTTCTTCTAACATATCATCATAATCATCATAATCATCATCATGGTAGCATGCATATTGGTCCTCATTAACAGTGGTGGTGTCGTTAGTCAATTCATGTTCCTCTAAATTAGGTTCATATTCAACATCATTTACATGAATGGGACTAGACACTTCATTAGGGACAACAACATCCTCATGAATTCTCCTCATGAATGCATTGCTTTGGTGAAGCAAATCTGATCTAAATATGCCTGAATTCGTGATGTAGATCTATCGAAGTTTTGCTCACTAAGTCTTAAAGCTTCTGTGGTGGAGTCTAAATTCATGGGAGTACAAAATTCTTCATGTTCAAATTGTGGTGAATGGTACATGTATGCATGGTCATTAGGGTCTACAAAATATTGATCGCAACCCTCAAAGGATTGATTATGGTCCCAATGACTACCATTCTCACAATTCATGGGCATTTCATACATTGGATTTTCTCTGATGGCCTAAAATTATGCAAAATATGACAATGCTCAACAGGGTGGTCTAAACTACCACATGCGGGACATGCATAGATTTCAGGTTGCCTAAGAAAATTAGATGTGACAGATTCCTCATGTGATTGCATTTCTAAAGCTGCGATTCGAGCTTCTAATTGATCCATCAGAGATGATTGTGTGAGTGAGGCACTAGCAAAATGTTCATTTTCACGTTGCGATAAATGATGCATGTATGAATAGTCATTAGGGTTCATGTATTGCGGCTCGGGACTTTGAAAATGTCCATAATTCCTATCTATTGACATCATGGTCTGTGGGAGGTTCATAACGTGAAGTTTGTCCATACGCAAGTTCTCTAAGGGATTCGTTGTATTCCCCAACAGTAGAAAAAGATCTATACATGATTGGGCTCTAAGCTCAAAATTTGGTTTTTAAGGGATTGGACTTTTTGGAAAAATTTGGTTTTGTTGGGAAAAATTTGGTTTTGGCGGAGACATTTGGTTTTAATGGGAAAAAGAAAATTTTGGTTTTTAATGTGGGAGCAGAATAAAATTTGGTTTTTAAAATCTGGGAGCAAGTAATTTTTTTTTTTTTTTTTTTTAAATAATAAAAAGAAGAAAATAAAAATTTGGTTTTTGAAATGGGAGCAAGCCCACTGTGCAAGCCTCTAATGAAATGAAGGCTGCGGCCTACGAAAATCCAAGTTTTAATTTTTGAAAGTTTAATTTGGCCCAGTTGGTTAAGGCCCGACGTTTGTTTTAAAACTTTGGTTTCGAGGTCCACTTACAAGTCCACAACCAGTTATAAGCTCAGCTGGGTTTAAACCCAGAGTCCAAAATACAAGTCCAATGGAAGAATTTAAACAAGCCCACACAAAATAAATACAAGCCCCCAAATTAAACAAACAAGCCCACAAATAAATTATTACCCAAAATAGAAAAATAAAAAGCCCAAAAAATTGGGTTAATTATTACAAGCCCACAATTAAGAAATTTGGAAGCCCACAGGTTGGGTTCTCTCAATGGAATGGGTTTAGGCTTACCTTTTTAGCACAGCCCAGCTGCTCTGATATTGTTGCAAAAACCCAGTTGGGTTTTGGTTTTTTCCTTGGTGGCGTCCCAGCAGAGGAAAAACAGGTTCATAACAGCAGGTCCACAGCAAATAAGTGAAGCAGATGCAGATGCAAATGCTGAAATGAAATACAAAATAGCTAAAAAAAACAGAAGAAAACACAGCACCAATCCCGGCAGCGGCGCCAAAAACTTGTTAGGCTTCTAAAAGGTCCTACAAATTATAACCGCAAGTGCACGGTGTCGAAAGTGGCAAATGTGCAAGTACGGGTCGATCCACAGAGACTGGTGTGTGTTTTGGAGTTTCTAGCTATTTTGGGTTCTAAATTTGCTAATGGGCTTTGAATACCAAAGGGGTCTTGATATCAATGGGCTTTGAATACCCTTTGGAACTGTTGGGCTGAACTGAGCTTGGGCTCAGAAATGTGGACTATGGGCTTTAGGTCTTAAACAACTGGGTTTTGGTTGCCCACATTGACTGAATTGGGCTTCAGTTTGAAGTGAGCTTTGGTCTTGAGTGCACAGCAATGAACTGAATTGGGCTCAGCTGGCTTTGGAAGGCAGCAGCAGTAGCAAGACTGCACAGCAGTGAGGCAACAACAGGGAGGGCAACAGCAACAGCAGCTGCAGGAGAAAGAAGTGGCAGCAACAGGGAAGGCAGCGCAGCAGACACAAGTGCTGCACAGCAGCTGCAGGACAAAAGCAACAGCAACAGCAGCTGCAGAGCAAAAGCAACAGCAGCTGCAGAGGGAGGCAGCAACACAAGGCAAAGAAGAGAAAGCAGCAAGCAAAAGCAACACAGGGCAAAAACAAGGAACAAAGCAAATGAAACTAAACAGCAACAAAACAATGAACAAAAGCAAAACAAAACAAGATGAACCAAGGCCTAAGGCCAAGGGCAGGGATGTGGAGAAACTGAAATGAAGCAAGGCAAGAATACAGGCAAACATATAGAATGGGAAGAAAACTAGCTTGCTATGAGCACTAGTTTCTCCCAATGCTCAATCAACAGTGCAACCTAAGCATACACAAGGAATGGCAAGAAAATCAGCTTGCTATGAGCACTGATTTCTTCCATTGCACAATCACATCAATGCTTCTAAGGTATCTAGCCTAGCATTCCATCAATTGTGACAGCAAATTAAACACAACAGGAACATTTAACTGATAGTGAACAACATTAACAGGAAATTAAAAGGATATTGCATAAACATTAGGAACATTGACAAGATATTCTAGAGTCTAACAGAACTTTAACAAAATTGAACTAACAGGAGACTAACACAACTAACATGAACATAACTGAAATTAACAATGAACAATTAACAATGAACATAACTGAAATTTAACTGAAACAGGAAATTAACATTTAACAGAACTTGAAAGTTCTGGATGCAGGCTAATCCAAACATGTCTTACAAAAACACCCACAATTCCCTTTTATACCCAATACATCAAATTAGGGTTATCACCCATTTTCCCAAAATGCCACAATATAACAGTACAATTAGGTTTACTGCTTATCTAATGTCATGGGTCTAATTTGAGCCCATTCCCCTACTCTAATTCTCTCCTGGTACGGTTCCAACATGAATTAGGGTTTCTAGAAAAAAACCCCCAAATTACAGAGAAATTAGGAATTGAAATTGAACTCACCTAACATGTGATTTGACGAGTCTTCTTTCGACCCATTCTTCTCCTCAGTCTCCTGCTCCATTCCCATGCTTCAATTACGTCTTTCCAACTCGTCCTATTTTATTGATTTCTTCCCTAGGTTTTTAGAGAGAAATTAGGGGAGAAAATATATAATAGGAGGCTAGAACAAAGGGGTAATGATGGTGGAGGATAGGGGTGATGATGGTGGAAGTGTGGTGGTGAAGCGGCAGTGGCAGAGGTGGTGTTCTGGTGGTGGCAGGACATGGTGTCTCTGCAGAGGGGTGAGGTCGATGGAGAGGAAGGGAGATGTTTGGTTGAGGTTAAATGATTCGGTTGCTAGGGTGTTAGGCGGGCGTATCGAGTCTTGATGTTCTGTGACTCTGAGCTGCGAGATGCGAAGATGGTAGGTAGATCGGACGGTGATGCGGAGGCAAGCGAGGAGCGACCGTCGGATGAATGGATACAACGAAACGAACGGTACTTGATGGAGTTAGGTACTGTAGTGTAAGGCGGAGATATCAATCTTCGATGCACAGCAAGGAAGCGACCGTTGGATTCAACTACCATTTAATCTGAAGGCTTGGAATTTCACGCTGTGGTGCTTGGCAGAGACTTCAGATTTTGATGCTCTATGAAGGAGCGACCGTCGGATGCTCCTGAGAACCGATCTGATGGCTGAGAACGGAGGCGCTTTTGTGTGTAGAAAATGAGGTTGTGCGCACCATTCTTCGCGGCTTCCTTGCGTAATTTCTCCCGGCTTTTCACTACTTTTCTGCTCTTTTCGCTTCGCGACTCATCCGAACTTTATTTATTACCTAAAAATGCAAATTAATTAATAAAAATATTTATTCTTGAAAACAATGAAAATACAGAATATGGGATAAAATGTAGAATTAATGCCCAAAAGATGAGTTAAAATGCCAACAAAAAGGGATAAATATATACAATATTTGGCACTCATCAAATACCCCCAAACCTGAATTTTACTTGTCCTCAAGTAAAACAAAACTAAGGAAATCCTAACTATACCACTGTCGCTCTCTCGAATGCATTTAGCGTATGCACTAAGCCTTTTAAACCACTAAGTGTCCCTAGTGGACGAGTTGAAGTCTCGTGAAGGTTTACCAGGGTGTGCCTACAAAACCTAAGGACAAATATAAGCTCAGATTCCATCAAACGTGACATGTGCAAAACAGTTTAAGCTCACAGCAAAATGGAGATGTCAATCTAGCTATCGAAGGCACAATCCTAGCACTGATAATAAATAAGGACATGTGATAAGAGTGTAAAGTGTATCTACACATGTGTAAAGAAAGATCTGAAGTCATGACTACTAATCACCAAGAGATAGTTTCTCAGGCTAAGAACTGAGGTCGAAATCTAGCTAGCTGTCCGGACTTTACGAGAATTGTGAATGAGTTGGAGGTATTTCACAATTTCTCGCGTTGTACATCAATGGCATACACCCTCCTTGCTTATTACAACGAAACAACAAAGATGACTATTTACATGACTCTTATTTACATTGACTACTCTCTTTTATTTGTGGAACAAGAGAGGATGGAATTGAACAATACTTGATTTTTTTGTATTTTTCTGATATTTTTTTCTGAATATATACATCGATTTTTTTTTTTTTTTTTTTTTTTTTTTTTTTTAAGCACTGATACACTTTTGATACATATACAAAAGGAAACAAAAATTACATGACACTTTGCAAGAGGTAGCCCTTTTTGATGCACCCAGTTAAATTCGATGGTTGTTTTTCTTAATGTAACCTCCACCTTCTATCCCAACCAACCAAAGAACAAGCTAGTCCAGTTTCGTTCAGTATTCTAAAGTGATTGGCAATCGTAACTTCCTATCAAACACCTTGAAGATCGAGGCCATACATGTATTGGTAGATCGTGCGCGTGCAAATTTCTTATCACTATGTGAATTGTGCTAGAATCAGGGTGCCTAAATATCTAGACTAAGACTCCTAATAATTACATATTTGCACAAGAGTCAACATTTCAAGGTAAATGAGCTCCATTTTTTATGATTTTTCATTTTTTAATTTTTTGAATTTTTTTTTGAATTTTTTTTTTTTTTTTTTTTGGAATTTTTCAATTTTTTCAAAAAGAGAAGGAGTTCGTTTTTAATTATGGCAAATTATCATGGTATCTACTCTATACCCCCAAACCTAAACTAAACATTGTCCTCAATGTTTCAAAATATGGAAAGAATTAAAATGCAACATATGGAAAGGGACATGCTGAGTAGAGTAAAAGGAGAGAGAATACCCGATTTCGGCGAAAGCAGAATTAAAACTCCGTTATTCAAGGCAAAAATCCAACATATTCAGCCGAGATCATATTGGATTAGCAAAATATATACAAAAGGAACAAAAGGGGTTTTTAGAAATTTTAACTACTGGATTATATACAAAAAATTCACCATACACTAACAATCTAAAGAGTTGAGGATCAACCCAAAAGACAAAGTGTAGACATTTCAACAGCTTCACACATATAACAGGAAGAAACGCAAGTGAAACTGTGAAACAAAATGAGCTACCCCCAAACCTGGATTTTACAGAAGATATAATTTTGAAAACAAAATCGCGCAGTTTCGGGGGTTCATCATGCAAAAGGTCTAGCTCGAAATGAACTGTGCTAGGGACGGGCAAACATGCTAATTCCAACTGTGGTTCCTCAGATGTATTATACTTAGAAGCAAAATAGTCCAAGAGGACTTGGGAAGCACACAGTTCCAAACCTAGGTTGGGAATTTTCAGAAAAATTGGTTTTACAATGTTGGTACAAACCAAATCTAGGTTGGGTGGAAGGCCAACAGATTGTGACTCGTGTAGGAGGATAGGCACATCATTACTAATCACATCAACATCTCCTAAGTCTTCTACAAGTGTCACAACATGCTCACAATCATCAAACAGTTTAGCAAGTTCACACTCAGAATCATCAACATCATCAATAAATTCATTCTCATGCATTGGCAAATCAGGAGAAATATCACAATGTGACCTAGGTAGAGAATCAGACACATCAAATATATTTTCATGCATATTAGTGTCTACAGAAGATTCAACTATTCCTATGTCATGTTCATCTTCACAGAATAATTGTACGAATCCCATGTCAATATCAAAATCATATGAATTACAATGAGTATTAGAAAAAACAACATTCATGAAGGTCGAGGGCGAGAAGCCATATGTTTTTGAACCAACAGGTTCCACAATATTTTCATGTTCTTCTAACATATCATCATAATCATCATAATCATCATCATGGTAGCATGCATATTGGTCCTCATTAACAGTGGTGGTGTCGTTAGTCAATTCATGTTCCTCTAAATTAGGTTCATATTCAACATCATTTACATGAATGGGACTAGACACTTCATTAGGGACAACATACATTTCCTCATGAATTTCCTCCTTTTGTAGGTGAAGCAAAATCTGATCTAAATATGCCTGAATTCGTGATGTAGATCTATCGAAGTTTTGCTCACTAAGTCTTAAAGCTTCTGTGGTGGAGTCTAAATTCATGGGAGTACAAAATTCTTCATGTTCAAATTGTGGTGAATGGTACATGTATGCATGGTCATTAGGGTCTACAAAATATTGATCGCAACCCTCAAAGGATTGATTATGGTCCCAATGACTACCATTCTCACAATTCATGGGCATTTCATACATTGGATTTTCTCTTGATGGCCTAAAATTATGCAAAATATGACAATGCTCAACAGGGTGGTCTAAACTACCACATGCGGGACATGCATAGATTTCAGGTTGCCTAAGAAAATTAGATGTGACAGATTCCTCATGTGATTGCATTTCTAAAGCTGCGATTCGAGCTTCTAATTGATCCATCAGAGATGATTGTGTGAGTGAGGCACTAGCAAAATGTTCATTTTCACGTTGCGATAAATGATGCATGTATGAATAGTCATTAGGGTTCATGTATTGCGGCTCGGGACTTTGAAAATGTCCATAATAATTCCTATAACTATTGACATCATGGTCTGTGGGAGGTTCATAACGTGAAGTTTGTCCATACGCAAGTTCTCTAAGGGATTCGTTGTATTCCCCAACAGTAGAAAAAGATCTATACATGATTGGGCTCTAAGCTCAAAATTTGGTTTTTAAGGGATTGGACTTTTTGGAAAAATTTGGTTTTGTTGGGAAAAATTTGGTTTTGGCGGGAGACATTTGGTTTTAATGGGAAAAAGAAAAATTTTGGTTTTTAATGTGGGAGCAGAATAAAATTTGGTTTTTAAAATCTGGGAGCAAGTAATTTTTTTTTTTTTTTTTTTTTTAAATAATAAAAGAAGAAAATAAAAATTTGGTTTTTGAAATGGGAGCAAGCCCACTGTGCAAGCCTCTAATGAAATGAAGGCTGCGGCCTACGAAAATCCAAGTTTTAATTTTTGAAAGTTTAATTTGGCCCAGTTGGTTAAGGCCCGACGTTTGTTTTAAAACTTTGGTTTCGAGGTCCACTTACAAGTCCACAACCAGTTATAAGCTCAGCTGGGTTTAAACCCAGAGTCCAAAATACAAGTCCAATGGAAGAATTTAAACAAGCCCACACAAAATAAATACAAGCCCCCAAATTAAACAAACAAGCCCACAAATAAATTATTACAAACCCAAAATAGAAAAATAAAAAGCCCAAAAAATTGGGTTAATTATTACAAGCCCACAATTAAAGAAATTTGGAAGCCCACAGGTTGGGTTCTCTCAATGGAATGGGTTTAGGCTTACCTTTTTAGCACAGCCCAGCTGCTCTGATATTGTTGCAAAAACCCAGTTGGGTTTTGGTTCTTTTCCTTGGTGGCGTCCCAGCAGAGGAAAAACAGGTTCAGAACAGCAGGTCCAACAGCAAATGAAGTGAAGCAGATGCAGATGCAAATGCTATGAAATGAAATACAAAATAGCTAAAAAAACACAAGAAGAAACACAGCACCAATCCCCGGCAGCGGCGCCAAAAACTTGTTAGGCTTCTAAAAGGTCCTACAAATTATAACCGCAAGTGCACGGTGTCGAAAGTGGCAAATGTGCAAGTACGGGTCGATCCACAGAGACTGGGTGTGTTTTGGAGTTTCTAGCTATTTTGGGTTCTAAATTTGCTAATGGGCTTTGAATACCAAAGGGGTCTTGAATATCAATGGGCTTTGAATACCCTTTGGAACTGTTGGGCTGAACTGAGCTTGGGCTCAGAAATGTGGACTATGGGCTTTAGGTCTTAAACAACTGGGTTTTGGTTGAGCCCACAGTTGACTGAATTGGGCTTCAGTTTGAAGTGAGCTTTGGTCTTGAGTGCACAGCAATGAACTGAATTGGGCTCAGCTGGCTTTGGAAGGC
Source organism: Papaver somniferum (assembly GCF_003573695.1). Lineage (NCBI taxonomy): Eukaryota > Viridiplantae > Streptophyta > Magnoliopsida > Ranunculales > Papaveraceae > Papaver > Papaver somniferum. The sequence continues at coordinate 76,962,979 of NC_039359.1, read as the reverse complement.
AGCAGCAGTAGCAAGACTGCACAGCAGTGAGGCAACAACAGGGAGGGCAACAGCAACAGCAGCTGCAGGAGAAAGAAGTGGCAGCAACAGGGAAGGCAGTGCAGCAGCAGCACAAGTGCTGCACAGCAGCTGCAGGACAAAAGCAACAGCAACAGCAGCTGCAGAGCAAAAGCAACAGCAGCTGCAGAGGGAGGCAGCAACACAAGGCAAAGAAGAGAAAGCAGCAAGCAAAAGCAACACAGGGCAAAAACAAGGAACAAAGCAAATGAAAACTAAACAGCAACAAAACAATGAACAAAAGCAAAACAAAACAAGATGAACCAAGGCCTAAGGCCAAGGGCAGGGATGTGGAGAAACTGAAATGAAGCAAGGCAAGAATACAGGCAAACATATAGAATGGGAAGAAAACTAGCTTGCTATGAGCACTAGTTTCTCCCAATGCTCAATCAACAGTGCAACCTAAGCATACACAAGGAATGGCAAGAAATCAGCTTGCTATGAGCACTGATTTCTTCCATTGCACAATCACATCAATGCTTCTAAGGTATCTAGCCTAGCATTCCATCAATTGTGACAGCAAATTAAACACAACAGAACATTTAACTGATAGTGAACAACATTAACAGGAAATTAAAAGGATATTGCATAAACATTAGGAACATTGACAAGATATTCTAGAGTCTAACAGAACTTTAACAAAATTGAACTAACAGGAGACTAACACAACTAACATGAACATAACTGAAATTAACAATGAACAATTAACAATGAACATAACTGAAATTTAACTGAAACAGGAAATTAACATTTAACAGAACTTGAAAGTTCTGGATGCAGGCTAATCCAAACATGTCTTACAAAAACACCCACAATTCCCTTTTATACCCAATACATCAAATTAGGGTTATCACCCATTTTCCCAAAATGCCACAATATAACAGTACAATTAGGTTTACTGCTTATCTAATGTCATGGGTCTAATTTGAGCCCATTCCCCTACTCTAATTCTCTCCTGGTACGGTTCCAACATGAATTAGGGTTTCTAGAAAAAACCCCCAAATTACAGAGAAATTAGGAATTGAAATTGAACTCACCTAACATGTGATTTGACGAGTCTTCTTTCGACCCATTCTTCTCCTCAGTCTCCTGCTCCATTCCCATGCTTCAATTACGTCTTTCCAACTCGTCCTATTTTATTGATTTCTTCCCTAGGTTTTTAGAGAGAAATTAGGGGAGAAAACTATATAATAGGAGGCTAGAACAAAGGGGGTAATGATGGTGGAGGATAGGGGTGATGATGGTGGAAGTGTGGTGGTGAAGCGGCAGTGGCAGAGGTGGTGTTCTGGTGGTGGCAGGACATGGTGTCTCTGCAGAGGGGGTGAGGTCGATGGAGAGGAAGGAGGAGATGTTTGGTTGAGGTTAAATGATTCGGTTGCTAGGGTGTTAGGCGGGCGTATCGAGTCTTGATGTTCTGTGACTCTGAGCTGCGAGATGCGAAGATGGTAGGTAGATCGGACGGTGATGCGGAGGCAAGCGAGGAGCGACCGTCGGATGAATGGATACAACGAAACGAACGGTACTTGATGGAGTTAGGTACTGTAGTGTAAGGCGGAGATATCAATCTTCGATGCACAGCAAGGAAGCGACCGTTGGATTCAACTACCATTTAATCTGAAGGCTTGGAATTTCATCGCTGTGGTGCTTGGCAGAGACTTCAGATTTTGATGCTCTATGAAGGAGCGACCGTCGGATGCTCCTGAGAACCGATCTGATGGCTGAGAACGGAGGCGCTTTTGTGTGTAGAAAATGAGGTTGTGCGCACCATTCTTCGCGGCTTCCTTGCGTAATTTCTCCCGGCTTTTCACTACTTTTCTGCTCTTTTCGCTTCGCGACTCATCCGAACTTTATTTATTACCTAAAAATGCAAAATTAATTAATAAAAATATTTATTCTTGAAAACAATGAAAATACAGAATATGGGATAAAATGTAGAATTAATGCCCAAAATGAGTTAAAATGCCAACAAAAGGGATAAATATATACAATATTTGGCACTCATCAAATACCCCCAAACCTGAATTTTACTTGTCCTCAAGTAAAACAAAACTAAGGAAATCCTAACTATACCACTGTCGCTGGTCTCTCGAATGCATTTAGCGTATGCACTAAGCCTTTTAAACCACTAAGTGTCCCTAGTGGACGAGTTGAAGTCTCGTGAAGGTTTACCAGAGGTGTGCCTACAAAACCTAAGGACAAATATAAGCTCAGATTCCATCAAACGTGACATGTGCAAAACAGTTTAAGCTCACAGCAAAATGGAGATGTCAATCTAGCTATCGAAGGCACAATCCTAGCACTGATAATAAATAAGGACATGTGATAAGAGTGTAAAGTGTATCTACACATGTGTAAAGAAAGATCTGAAGTCATGACTACTAATCACCAAGAGATAGTTTCTCAGGCTAAGAACTGAGGTCGAAATCTAGCTAGCTGTCCGGACTTTACGAGAATTGTGAATGAGTTGGAGGTATTTCACAATTTCTCGCGTTGTACATCAATGGCATACACCCTCCTTGCTTTTACAACGAAACAACAAAAGATGACTATTTACATGACTCTTATTTACATTGACTACTCTCTTTTATTTGTGGAACAAGAGAGGATGGAATTGAACAATACTTGATTTTTTTGTATTTTTCTGATATTTTTTTCTGAATATATACATCGATTTTTTTTTTTTTTTTTTTTTTTTTTTTTTTTAAGCACTGATACACTTTTGATACATATACAAAAGGAAACAAAAATTACATGACACTTTGCAAGAGGTAGCCCTTTTTGATGCACCCAGTTAAATTCGATGGTTGTTTTTCTTAATGTAACCTCCACCTTCTATCCCAACCAACCAAAGAACAAGCTAGTCCAGTTTCGTTCAGTATTCTAAAGTGATTGGCAATCGTAACTTCCTATCAAACACCTTGAAGATCGAGGCCATACATGTATTGGTAGATCGTGCGCGTGCAAATTTCTTATCACTATGTGAATTGTGCTAGAATCAGGGTGCCTAAATATCTAGACTAAGACTCCTAATAATTACATATTTGCACAAGAGTCAACATTTCAAGGTAAATGAGCTCCATTTTTTATGATTTTTCATTTTTTAATTTTTTTGAATTTTTTTTTTTAATTTTTTTTTTTTTTTTTTTTTGGAATTTTCAATTTTTTCAAAAAGAAGAAGGAGTTCGTTTTTAATTATGGCAAATTATCATGGTATCTACTCTATACCCCCAAACCTAAACTAAACATTGTCCTCAATGTTTCAAATATGGAAAGAATTAAAATGCAACATATGGAAAGGGACATGCTGAGTAGAGTAAAAGGAGAGAGATACCCGATTTCGGCGAAAGCAGAATTAAAACTCCGTTTATTCAAGGCAAAAATCCAACATATTTCAGCCGAGATCATATTGGATTAGCAAAATATATACAAAAGGAACAAAAGGGTTTTTAAGAAATTTTAACTACTGGATTATACAAAAAATTCACCATACACTAACAATCTAAAGAGTTGAGGATCAACCCAAAAGACAAAGTGTAGACATTTCAACAGCTTCACACATATAACAGGAAAGAAACGCAAGTGAAACTGTGAAACAAAATGAGCTACCCCCAAACCTGGATTTTACAGAAGATATAATTTTGAAAACAAAATCGCGCAGTTTCGGGGGTTCATCATGCAAAAGGTCTAGCTCGAAATGAACTGTGCTAGGGACGGGCAAACATGCTAATTCCAACTGTGGTTCCTCAGATGTATTATACTTAGAAGCAAAATAGTCCAAGAGGACTTGGGAAGCACACAGTTCCAAACCTAGGTTGGGAATTTTCAGAAAAATTGGTTTTACAATGTTGGTACAAACCAAATCTAGGTTGGGTGGAAGGCCAACAGATTGTGACTCGTGTAGGAGGATAGGCACATCATTACTAATCACATCAACATCTCCTAAGTCTTCTACAAGTGTCACAACATGCTCACAATCATCAAACAGTTTAGCAAGTTCACACTCAGAATCATCAACATCATCAATAAATTCATTCTCATGCATTGGCAAATCAGGAGAAATATCACAATGTGACCTAGGTAGAGAATCAGACACATCAAATATATTTTTCATGCATATTAGTGTCTACAGAAGATTCAACTATTCCTATGTCATGTTCATCTTCACAGAATAATTGTACGAATCCCATGTCAATATCAAAATCATATGAATTACAATGAGTATTAGAAAAAACAACATTCATGAAGGTCGAGGGCGAGAAGCCATATGTTTTTGAACCAACAGGTTCCACAATATTTTCATGTTCTTCTAACATATCATCATAATCATCATAATCATCATCATGGTAGCATGCATATTGGTCCTCATTAACAGTGGTGGTGTCGTTAGTAGTCAATTCATGTTCCTCTAAATTAGGTTCATATTCAACATCATTTACATGAATGGGACTAGACACTTCATTAGGGACAACATACATTTCCTCATGAATTTCCTCCTTTTGTAGGTGAAGCAAAATCTGATCTAAATATGCCTGAATTCGTGATGTAGATATATCGAAGTTTTGCTCACTAAGTCTTAAAGCTTCTGTGGTGGAGTCTAAATTCATGGGAGTACAAAATTCTTCATGTTCAAATTGTGGTGAATGGTACATGTATGCATGGTCATTAGGGTCTACAAAATATTGATCGCAACCCTCAAAGGATTGATTATGGTCCCAATGACTACCATTCTCACAATTCATGGGCATTTCATACATTGGATTTTCTCTTGATGGCCTAAAATTATGCAAAATATGACAATGCTCAACAGGGTGGTCTAAACTACCACATGCGGGACATGCATAGATTTCAGGTTGCCTAAGAAAATTAGATGTGACAGATTCCTCATGTGATTGCATTTCTAAAGCTGCGATTCGAGCTTCTAATTGATCCATCAGAGATGATTGTGTGAGTGAGGCACTAGCAAAATGTTCATTTTCACGTTGCGATAAATGATGCATGTATGAATAGTCATTAGGGTTCATGTATTGCGGCTCGGGACTTTGAAAATGTCCATAATAATTCCTATAACTATTGACATCATGGTCTGTGGGAGGTTCATAACGTGAAGTTTGTCCATACGCAAGTTCTCTAAGGGATTCGTTGTATTCCCCAACAGTAGAAAAAGATCTATACATGATTAGGCTCTAAGCTCAAAATTTGGTTTTTAAGGGATTGGACTTTTTGGAAAAATTTGGTTTTGTTGGGAAAAATTTGGTTTTGGCGGGAGACATTTGGTTTTAATGGGAAAAAGAAAAATTTTGGTTTTTAATGTGGGAGCAGAATAAAATTTGGTTTTTAAAATCTGGGAGCAAGTAAATTTTTTTTTTTTTTTTTTTTTAAATAATAAAAAGAAGAAAATAAAAATTTGGTTTTTGAAATGGGAGCAAGCCCACTGTGCAAGCCTCTAATGAAATGAAGGCTGCGGCCTACGAAAATCCAAGTTTTAATTTTTGAAAGTTTAATTTGGCCCAGTTGGTTAAGGCCCGACGTTTGTTTTAAAACTTTGGTTTCGAGGTCCACTTACAAGTCCACAACCAGTTATAAGCTCAGCTGGGTTTAAACCCAGAGTCCAAAATACAAGTCCAATGGAAGAATTTAAACAAGCCCACACAAAATAAATACAAGCCCCCAAATTAAACAAACAAGCCCACAAATAAATTATTACAAACCCAAAATAGAAAAATAAAAAGCCCAAAAAATTGGGTTAATTATTACAAGCCCACAATTAAAGAAATTTGGAAGCCCACAGGTTGGGTTCTCTCAATGGAATGGGTTTAGGCTTACCTTTTTAGCACAGCCCAGCTGCTCTGATATTGTTGCAAAAACCCAGTTGGGTTTTGGTTCTTTTCCTTGGTGGCGTCCCAGCAGAGGAAAAACAGGTTCAGAACAGCAGGTCCAACAGCAAATGAAGTGAAGCAGATGCAGATGCAAATGCTATGAAATGAAATACAAAATAGCTAAAAAAACACAAGAAGAAACACAGCACCAATCCCCGGCAGCGGCGCCAAAAACTTGTTAGGCTTCTAAAAGGTCCTACAAATTATAACCGCAAGTGCACGGTGTCGAAAGTGGCAAATGTGCAAGTACGGGTCGATCCACAGAGACTGGGTGTGTTTTGGAGTTTCTAGCTATTTTGGGTTCTAAATTTGCTAATGGGCTTTGAATACCAAAGGGGTACTGTAGTGTAAGGCGGAGATATCAATCTTCGATGACCAGCAAGGGAGCAACCGTTGGATTCAACTACCATCTAATCTGAAGGCTTGGAATTTCATCGCTGTGGTGCTTGGCAGAGACTTCAGATTTTGATGCTCTATGAAGGAGCGACCGTCGGATGCTCCTGAGAACCGATCTGATGGCTGAGAACGGAGGCGCTTTTGTGTGTAGAAAATGAGGTTGTGCGCACCATTCTTCGCGGCTTCCTTGCGTAATTTCTCCCGGCTTTTCACTACTTTTCTGCTCTTTTCGCTTCGCGACTCATCCGAACTTTATTTATTACCTAAAAATGCAAAATTAATTAATAAAAATATTTATTCTTGAAAACAATGAAAATACAGAATATGGGATAAAATGTAGAATTAATGCCCAAAAGATGAGTTAAAATGCCAACAAAAAGGGATAAATATATACAATATTTGGCACTCATCACGTCCCAGCAGAGGAAAAACAGGTTCAGAACAGCAGGTCCAACAGCAAATGAAGTGAAGCAGATGCAGATGCAAATGCTATGCAGTGAAATGCAAAAATAGCTAATAAAACTACAAGAAAAACACAGCACCAGTCCCCGGCAGCGGCGCCAAAAACTTGGTAGGCTTCTAAAAGGTCCTAAAAATTATCCCCGGCCAAAAACTTGGTGGGCCCGGAGATATGTATGAAAATTAAGCGCAATGAAACGCGGGCCTACAGTAATACCGCAAGTGCACGGTCGTCGGTTGTAGCTCGTGCAAGTACGGGTCGATCCACAGAGACTGGGTGTGTTTTGTAGTGTTTAGCTATTTGGGCTCTAAATTGCTAATGGGCTTAGTTGGTTTGTTTGGATTAACTGTGAACTTATGGGCTTTTGGTCTTTCGAGTTGCACCGGGCTTTGGGCTAACAGTGAACTGAACTTGGGCTCAACAGTTCAACTGTGAATTGGGCTCAGTGTCTTTTGATGTGAACTGGGCTTTGGATTCAGTCAAGGATCTGGGCCTTTAGGCCTTTATGAAATGGGCTTCAGTTTGTACAAACAATGGACAGTGGGCTTAGAACTTAACCAGCTGCAGCAACAGCAACTGCAGCAACAGCAGCAACAGCAGCAACAGCAGTGGAGCAGCAGCAGACAACAGCAACAGCAGCTGCAGTAGCAGAAGCAGTGCACAACACAAGGCAAAGATGGAAGCAGCAGCAGTACTGCAGGGCAGAGGCAAGTGCACAGCAGTTTGCAAGGCAGTGGCCAAAGCACTGAGTAGCAGGGTAGGGAGGAGGAAGAAAAACAGTGGCCAATGGCCAAAGATGGAAGCAAACCAGAGAACAAAAGAATGGCAAAAACAGCAAAGATTAAACAGACTAAAAACTAAACAGCAAAGAACTAAACAACAATCAGAGAATAGTGCAAGTGAACCAAGGCCTAAGCCAAGGGCAGGGGAGATGGTGAAACTGAAATGGTGACAATGCAAGGCCAAGGGAAGAATACATGCAAACAAATAGAATGGGAAGAGAATTAGCTTGCTAAGAGCACTAATTTCTCCCAATGCTCAATCAACACAATGCATCCTAAGCATACAAAAATGGAATGGCAAGATAATCAGCTTGCTATGAGCACTGATTTCTTCCATTACTCAATCAATTCAGTGCTTCAAAGGCTTCTAGCCTAGCATTCCATCACTTCACAGTGCACAAACTTAACACTAAACATTTACAGTGAATTAACATGACACTAACATGACATTAACAATGAACACAAACATCAACAGGAACATCACACATTAACAGGACACATGTAACAGGAACAACAATTTTAACAGGAGCACATTTAACAGGAGACAAACAGGATATGAAAAATATTAACCTAAACATGAACCCTAAACAGAACACTAAACTGGACACTTAAACAGAACAAGAGCAGGAATTACAGTGAGCAAAACATAAGAAGAATAGGAACAGTAAGCATTAAACATCAAGTAACAGGACATGGTATTCAGGAATTAAACAGGTCATGGAATTATAAAAACAGCAAATATTAAACAGAAATATAACAACAAGAATTAAACAGCACAAAATAACAGAATTGAGAACAAATTAAACATAACCCTAAAGATTTAAATTGATTTGAAGTTGAAATTGAAAATTAAAAGTGAACCTAACCCAAATTGGGTGGTTACTTGGCTAGTCCAAGAACACCTCAACAGTAATACCCAGCCCTCAATTTATACAAAAAAGGAATGACGAACCCTAATTCCCAAAACCGAGAAAACCGAGAAAAAACTAGGGTTAGGGTTTACCTAAAATTCTTCACCCACGTCGACGACCCATGCTCTCTTCTTATTCCTCCTGCTCTTCCCATGCTTCTATTGCTTCTTCTTCCATCTCTGTCATGCCTATAACTCTATTTCCCTAATTTCAAAACCCTAAATTTGAGAGGGTTTGTGAAACTAGCGAAATAGGCTGATAGGATGGATGGGTTTCTGGTTTAGGTAGAGAGTAGAGTGATTGGTGGCGTAGATGGTGGAGTGATTTGGGGAGAAGATGGTGGTGATGGAGACGGACTGGTGGGTGGTACGAGTTCTGAAGGAAGAAGAGATGGAGAGAGAAAGAAGAAAGGTGCGTTTGGCTGGGTATAGGGTGTTCGATACTTGGGTGTAGGCGGGTTCAGCGAGGTTTGATGTTCAGCGAGACTAAGCCGTGAGATGTGGAGCTGGTAGGTAGATCGGACGGTGATTCGGAGGCAAGCGAGGAGCGACCGTCGGATGAAGGGATACAACGAAACGAACGGTAGTTGATGGAGTTAGGTACTGTAGTGTAAGGCGGAGATATCAAACTTCGATGACCAGCAAGGGAGCAACCGTTGGATTCAACTACCATCTAATCTGAAGGCTTGGAATTTCAGCGCTGTGGTGCTTGGCAGAGACTTCAGATTTTGATGCTCTATGAAGGAGCGACCGTCGGATGCTTCTGAGAACTGATCTGATGGCTGAGAACGGAGGCGTTTTTGTGTGTAGAAAATGAGGTTGTGCGCACCATTCTTCGCGGCTTCCTGCGTGATTTCTCCCGGCTTTTCACTATTTTCTGCTCTTTTTGCTCCGCAAGTCATCCAGACTTTATTTATTACCTAAAAATGCAAAATTAATTAATAAAAATATTTATTCTTGAAAACAATGAAAATACAGAATATGGGATAAAATGTAGAATTAATGCACAAAAGATGAGTTAAATGCCAACAAAAAGGGATAAATATATACATTATTTGGCACTCATCAAATACCCCCAAACCTGAATTTTACTTGTCCTCAAGTAAAACAGAACTAAGGAAATCCTAACTATACCACTGTCGCTGGTCTCTGAATGCATTTAGCGTATGCACTAAGCCTTTTAAACCACTAAGTGTCCCTAGTGGACAAGTGAAGTCTCGTGAAGGTTTACCAGAGGTGTGCCTACAAACCTAAGGACAAAATATAAGCTCATATTCCATCAAATGTGACATGTGCAAAACAGTTTAAGCTCACAGCAAAATGGAGATGTCAATCTAGCTATCGAAGGCACAATCCTAGCACTGATAACAAAAAAAGACATGTGATAAGAGTGTAAAGTGTATCTACACATGTGTAAAGAAAGATCTGAAGTTATGACTACTAATCACCAAGAGATAGTTTCTCAGGCTAAGAACTGAGGTCGACATCTAGCTAGCTGTCCGGACTTTACGAGAATTGTGAATGAGTTGGAGGTATTTCACAATTACTCGCGTTGTACATCAATGTCATACACCCTCCTTGCTTATTAAAAAAAACACAAAAGATGACTCTTTACATGACTCTTATTTACATTGACTACTCTCTTTTATTTTTGGAACAAGAGATGATGGAATTGATAAATACTTGATTTTTTGTATTTTTCTGATATTTTTTTCTCTTTTTTTTTCTGAATATATACATCGTTTTTTTTTTTTTTTTTTTTTTTTTTTTTTTTTTTTTTTTTAAGAGTAAACACTTTTGACAAATACAAAAGGAAACAAAAATTACATGACACTTTGCAAGAGGTAGCCCTTTTTGATGCACCCAGTTAAATTCGATGGTTGTCTTTCTTAATGTAACCTCCACCTTCTATCCCAACCAACCAAAGAACAAGCTAGTCAAGTTTCGTTCAGTATTCTAAAGTGATTGGCAATCGTAACTTCCTATCAAACACCTTGAAGATCGAGGCCATACATGTATTGGTAGATCGTGCGCGTGCAAATTTCTTATCACTATGTGAATTGTGCTAGAATCAGGGTGCCTAAATATCTAGACTAAGACTCCTAATAAAAATACATATTTGCACAAGAGTCAACATTTCAAGGTAAATGAGCTCCATTTTTTTATGTTTTATATGTTTTTTTTTTCATTTTTTTAATTTTTTTTGAATTTTGATTTTTCAATTTTTTTTTTTGGAATTTTTCAATTTTTTCAAAAAGAAGAAGGAGTTCGTTTTCAATTATGGCAAATTATCATGGTATCTACTCTATACCCCCAAACCTAAACTAAACATTGTCCTCAATGTTTCAAAATATGGAAAGAATTAAAATGCAACATATGGAAAGGGACATGCTGAGTAGAGTAAAAGGAGAGAGAATACCCGATTTCGGCGAGCAAGCCCACTGTTTGTCCTCTAATGGAATGGAAGGAAGGCTGCGGCCCATGAAACACTAAGTTTTAATTTTGAAAGTTTAATTTGGCCCAGTTGGTTAAGGCCCGACGTTTGTTTTAAAACTTTGGTTTCGAGGTCCACTCTTGAGTGGAAGCAAGCCCACAATCGGTTACAAGCTCAGCTGGGTTTAAACCCAGAGTCCAAAATACAAGTCCAATGAAAGAATTTAAACAAGCCCACAAATTAAACAAACAAGCCCACAAAAATTAATTACAAACCCAACAGAAAATAGAGAAGCCCAAAAATTGGCTTTTAATATTACAAGCCCACAATTAAAAATTGGAAGCACACATTCGGGTTCTCTTAAATGGGTTCCTTTTAAGCACAGCCCAGCTGCTCTGATATTGTTGCAAAAACCAGTTGGGCTTTGGTTCTTTTCCTTGGTGGCGTCCCAGCAGAGGAAAAACAGGTTCAGAAAGCAGGTCCAACAGCAAATGAAGTGAAGCAGATGCAGATGCAAATGCTATGCAGTGAAATGCAAAAATAGCTATACTACAAGAAAAACACAGCACCAGTCCCCGGCATCGGCGCCAAAAACTTGGTAGTCTTCTAAAAGGTCCTAAAAATTCCCCGGCCAAAAACTTGGTGGGCCCGGAGATATGTATGAAAATTAAGCGCAATGAAACGCGGGCCTACAGTAATACCGCAAGTGCACGGTCGTCGGTTGTAGCTCGTGCAAGTACGGGTCGATCCACAGAGACTGGGTGTGTTTTGTAGTTTAGCTATTTGGGCTCTAAATTGCTAATGGGCTTAGTTGGTTTGTTGGATTAACTGTGAACTTATGGGCTTTTGGTCTTTCGAGTTGCACTGGGCTTTGGGCTAACAGTGAACTGAACTTGGGCTCAACAGTTCAACTGTGAATTGGGCTCAGTGTCTTTTGATGTGAACTGGGCTTTGGATTCAGTCAAGGATCTGGGCCTTTAGGCCTTTATGAAATGGGCTTCAGTTGTACAAACAATGGACAGTGGGCTTAGAACTTAACCAGCTCGCACAACAGCAACTGCAGCAACGCAGCAACAGGGAAAAGGCAGCAGAAGTGGAGCAGAGCAGACAACAGCAACAGCAGCTGCAGTAGCAGAAGCAGTGCACAAACACAAGGCAAAGATGGAAGCAGCAGCAGTACTGCAGGGCAGAGGCGTGCACAGCAGTTTGCAAGGCAGTGGCCAAGCACGAGTAGCAGGGTAGGAGGAGGAGAAAACAGTGGCCAATGGCCAAAGATGGAAGCAAACCAGAGAACAAAATAATGGCAAAAACAGCAAGATTAAACAGACTAAAAACTAAACAGCAAAGAACTAAACAACAATCGCGAATAGTGCAAGTGAACCAAGGCCTAAGCCAAGGGCAGGGGAGATGGTGAACTGAAATGGTGACAATGCAAGGCCAAGGGAAGAATACAGCAAACAATAGAATGTGAAGAGAATTAGCTTGCTAAGAGCACTAATTCTCCCAATGCTCAATCAAAACAATGCATCTAGCATACAAAATGGAATGGCAAGATAATCAGCTTGCTATGAGCACTGATTCTTCCCATACTCAATCAATTCAGTGCTTCAAAGGCTTCTAGCCTAGCATTCCATCACTCACATGCACAAACTTAACACTAACATTTACAGTGAATTAACATGACACTACATGACATTAACAATGAACACAAACAATCACAGGAACATCACACATTAACAGGACACCATGTAACAGGAACAACAATTTTAACAGGAGCACATTTAACAGGAGACAAACAGGATATGAAAATATTAACCTAAACATGAACCTAAACAGAACACTAAACTGGACACTTAAACAGAACAAGAGCAGGAATTACAGTGAGCAAACATAAGAAGAATAGGAACAGTAAGCATTAAACATCAAGTAACAGGACATGGTATTCAGAAATTAAACAGGTCATGGAATTATAAAAACAGCAAATATTAAACAGAAATATAACAACAAGAATTAAACAGCACAAAATAACAGAATTGAGAACAAATTAAACATAACCCTAAAGATTTAAATTGATTTGAAGTTGAAATTGAAAATTAAAAGTGAACCTAACCCAAATTGGGTGGTTACTTGGCTAGTCCAAGAACACCTCAACAGTAATACCCAGCCCTCAATTTATACAAAAAAGGAATGACGAACCCTAATTCCCAAAAACGAGAAAACTAGGGTTAGGGTTTACCTAAAATTCTTCACCCACGTCGACGACCCATGCTCTCTTCTTATTCCTCCTGCTCTTCCCATGCTTCTATTGCTTCTTCTTCCATCTCTGTCATGCCTATAACTCTATTTCCCTAATTTCAAAACCCTAAATTTGAGAGGGTTTGTGAAACTAGCGAAATAGGCTGATAGGATGGATGGGTTTCTGGTTATAGGTAGAGTAGAGTGATTTGGTGGCGTAGATGGTGGAGTGATTTGGGGAGAAGATGGTGGTGATGGAGACGGACATGGTGGTGGTACGGGTTCTGAAGGAAGAAGAGATGGAGAAGAAAGAAGAAAGGTGCGTTTGGCTGGGTATAGGGTGTTCGATACTTGGGTGTTAGGCGGGTTCAGCGAGGTTTGATGTTCAGCGAGACTAAGCCGTGAGATGTGGAGCTGGTAGGTAGATCGGACGGTGATTCGGAGGCAAGCGAGGAGCGACCGTCGGATGAAGGGATACAACGAAACGAACGGTACTTGATGGAGTTAGGTACTGTAGTGTAAGGCGGAGATATCAATCTTCGATGACCAGCAAGGGAGCAACCGTTGGGTTCAACTACCATCTAATCTGAAGGCTTGGAATTTCAGCGCTGTGGTGCTTGGCAGAGACTTCAGATTTTGATGCTCTATGAAGGAGCGACCGTCGGATGCTTCTGAGAACTGATCTGATGGCTGAGAACGGAGGCGTTTTTGTGTGTAGAAAATGAGGTTGTGCGCACCATTCTTCGCGGCTTCCTTGCGTGATTTCTCCCGGCTTTTCACTACTTTTCTGCTCTTTTTGCTCCGCAAGTCATCCAGACTTTATTTATTACCTAAAAATGCAAAATTAATTAATAAAAATATTTATTCTTGAAAACAATGAAAATACAGAATATGGGATAAAATGTAGAATTAATGCACAAAAGATGAGTTAAATGCCAACAAAAAGGGATAAATATATACATTATTTGGCACTCATCAAATACCCCCAAACCTGAATTTTACTTGTCCTCAAGTAAAACAGAACTAAGGAAATCCTAACTATACCACTGTCGCTGGTCTCTCGAATGCATTTAGCGTATGCACTAAGCCTTTTAAACCACTAAGTGTCCCTAGTGGACGAGTGAAGTCTCGTGAAGGTTTACCAGAGGTGTGCCTACAAAACCTAAGGACAAAATATAAGCTCATATTCCATCAAATGTGACATGTGCAAAACAGTTTAAGCTCACAGCAAAATGGAGATGTCAATCTAGCTATCGAAGGCACAATCCTAGCACTGATAACAAAAAAAGACATGTGATAAGAGTGTAAAGTGTATCTACACATGTGTAAAGAAAGATCTGAAGTTATGACTACTAATCACCAAGAGATAGTTTCTCAGGCTAAGAACTGAGGTCGATCTAGCTAGCTGTCCGGACTTTACGAGAATTGTGAATGAGTTGGAGGTATTTCACAATTACTCGCGTTGTACATCAATGTCATACACCCTCCTTGCTTATTACAAAAAAACACAAAAGATGACTCTTTACATGACTCTTATTTACATTGACTACTCTCTTTATTTTTGGAACAAGAGATGATGGAATTGATAAATACTTGATTTTTTTGTATTTTTCTGATATTTTTTTCTCTTTTTTTTTCTGAATATATACATCGTTTTTTTTTTTTTTTTTTTTTTTTTTTTTTTAAGAGTAAACACTTTTGATACAAATACAAAAGGAAACAAAAATTACATGACACTTTGCAAGAGGTAGCCCTTTTTGATGCACCCAGTTAAATTCGATGGTTGTCTTTCTTAATGTAACCTCCACCTTCTATCCCAACCAACCAAAGAACAAGCTAGTCAAGTTTCGTTCAGTATTCTAAAGTGTGGCAATCGTAACTTCCTATCAAACACCTTGAAGATCGAGGCCATACATGTATTGGTAGATCGTGCGCGTGCAAATTTCTTATCACTATGTGAATTGTGCTAGAATCAGGGTGCCTAAATATCTAGACTAAGACTCCTAAAAAATACATATTTGCACAAGAGTCAACATTTCAAGGTAAATGAGCTCCATTTTTTTTATTTTTTATGTTTTTTTTTTTTTTTTTCTTTTTTTAATTTTTAATTTTTTTGAATTTTGATTTTTCAATTTTTTTTTTGGAATTTTTCAATTTTTTCAAAAAGAAGAAGGAGTTCGTTTTCAATTATGGCAAATTATCATGGTATCTACTCTATACCCCCAAACCTAAACTAAACATTGTCCTCAATGTTTCAAAATATGGAAAGAATTAAAATGCAACATATGGAAAGGGACATGCTGAGTAGAGTAAAAGGAGAGAGAATACCCGATTTCGGCGAAAGCAGAATTAAAACTCCGTTATTCAAGGCAAAAATCCAACATATTTCAGCCGAGATCATATTGGATTAGCAAAATATATACAAAAGGAAATTTAACTAACACATTATCTACAAGAAAATTTGGTTTTTTAATGGGATTGGACTTTTGGAAAAATTTGGTTTTGTTGGGAAAAAGACAAATTTTGGTTTTGATGGGAAAACGAAAAAGAAAATTTGGTTTAAAAATGGGAGCAAAGTAGAAATTTGGTTTTAAAAATTGGGTGCAAAAGAATTTTTTTTTTTTTTTTTTTTTAAAAAAAAAGAAAATAAAATTTGGTTTTTGTATGGGAGCAAGCCCACTGTTTGTCCTCTAATGGAATGGAAGGAAGGCTGCGGCCCATGAAACACTAAGTTTTAATTTTGAAAGTTTAATTTGGCCCAGTTGGTTAAGGCCCGACGTTTGTTTTAAAACTTTGGTTTCGAGGTCCACTCTTGAGTGGAAGCAAGCCCACAATCGGTTACAAGCTCAGCTGGGTTTAAACCCAGAGTCCAAAATACAAGTCCAATGAAAGAATTTAAACAAGCCCACAAATTAAACAAACAAGCCCACAAAAATTAATTACAAACCCAACAGAAAATAAGAGAAGCCCAAAAATTGGCTTTAATATTACAAGCCCACAATTAAAAAATTGGAAGCACACAATTCGGGTTCTCTTAAATGGGTTACCTTTTAAGCACAGCCCAGCTGCTCTGATATTGTTGCAAAAACCCAGTTGGGCTTTGGTTCTTTTCCTTGGTGGCGTCCCAGCAGAGGAAAAACAGGTTCAGAACAGCAGGTCCAACAGCAAATGAAGTGAAGCAGATGCAGATGCAAATGCTATGCAGTGAAATGCAAAAATAGCTAATAAAACTACAAGAAAAACACAACACCAGTCCCCGGCAGCGGCGCCAAAAACTTGGTAGGCTTCTAAAAGGTCCTAAAAATTATCCCCGGCCAAAAACTTGGTGGGCCCGGAGATATGTATGAAAATTAAGCGCAATGAAACGCGGGCCTACAGTAATACCGCAAGTGCACGGTCGTCGGTTGTAGCTCGTGCAAGTACGGGTCGATCCACAGAGACTGGGTGTGTTTTGTAGTGTTTAGCTATTTGGGCTCTAAATTGCTAATGGGCTTAGTTGGTTTGTTTGGATTAACTGTGAACTTATGGGCTTTTGGTCTTTCGAGTTGCACTGGGCTTTGGGCTAACAGTGAACTGAACTTGGGCTCAACAGTTCAACTGTGAATTGGGCTCAGTGTCTTTTGATGTGAACTGGGCTTTGGATTCAGTCAAGGATCTGGGCCTTTAGGCCTTTATGAAATGGGCTTCAGTTTGTACAAACAATGGACAGTGGGCTTAGAACTTAACCAGCTGCAGCAACAGCAGCAACAGGGAAAAGGCAGCAGCAGTGGAGCAGCAGCAGACAACAGCAACAGCAGCTGCAGTAGCAGAAGCAGTGCACAACACAAGGCAAAGTTGGAAGCAGCAGCAGTACTGCAGGGCAGAGGCAAGTGCACAGCAGTTTGCAAGGCAGTGGCCAAAGCACTGAGTAGCAGGGTAGGGAGGAGGAAGAAAAACAGTGGCCAATGGCCAAAGATGGAAGCAAACCAGAGAACAAAAGAATGGCAAAAACATCAAAGATTAAACAGACTAAAAACTAAACAGCAAAGAACTAAACAACAATCAGAGAATAGTGCAAGTGAACCAAGGCCTAAGCCAAGGGCAGGGGAGATGGTGAAACTGAAATGGTGACAATGCAAGGCCAAGGGAAGAATACAGGCAAACAAATAGAATGGGAAGAGAATTAGCTTGCTAAGAGCACTAATTTCTCCCAATGCTCAATCAACACAATGCATCCTAAGCATACAAAAATGGAATGGCAAGATAATCAGCTTGCTATGAGCACTGATTTCTTCCATTACTCAATCAATTCAGTGTTTCGAAGGCTTCTAGCCTAGCATTCCATCACTTCACAGTGCACAAACTTAACACTAAACATTTACAGTGAATTAACATGACACTAACATGACATTAACAATGAACACAAACATCAACAGGAACATCACACATTAACAGGACACATGTAACAGGAACAACAATTTTAACAGGAGCACATTTAACAGGAGACAAACAGGATATGAAAAATATTAACCTAAACATGAACCCTAAACAGAACACTAAACTGGACACTTAAACAGAACAAGAGCAGGAATTACAGTGAGCAAAACATAAGAAGAATAGGAACAGTAAGCATTAAACATCAAGTAACAGGACATGGTATTCAGAAATTAAACAGGTCATGGAATTATAAAAACAGCAAATATTAAACAGAAATATAACAACAAGAATTAAACAGCACAAAATAACAGAATTGAGAACAAATTAAACATAACCCTAAAGATTTAAATTGATTTGAAGTTGAAATTGAAAATTAAAAGTGAACCTAACCCAAATTGGGTGGTTACTTGGCTAGTCCAAGAACACCTCAACAGTAATACCCAGCCCTCAATTTATACAAAAAAGGAATGACGAACCCTAATTCCCAAAACCGAGAAAACTAGGGTTAGGGTTTACCTAAAATTCTTCACCCACGTCGACGACCCATGCTCTCTTCTTATTCCTCCTGCTCTTCCCATGCTTCTATTGCTTCTTCTTCCATCTCTGTCATGCCTATAACTCTATTTCCCTAATTTCAAAACCCTAAATTTGAGAGGGTTTGTGAAACTAGCGAAATAGGCTGATAGGATGGATGGGTTTCTGGTTATAGGTAGAGTAGAGTGATTTGGTGGCGTAGATGGTGGAGTGATTTGGGGAGAAGATGGTGGTGATGGAGACGGACATGGTGGTGGTACGGGTTCTGAAGGAAGAAGAGATGGAGAAGAAAGAAGAAAGGTGTGTTTGGCTGGGTATAGGGTGTTCGATACTTGGGTGTTAGGCGGGTTCAGCGAGGTTTGATGTTCAGCGAGACTAAGCCGTGAGATGTGGAGCTGGTAGGTAGATCGGACGGTGATTCGGAGGCAAGCGAGGAGCGACCGTCGGATGAAGGGATACAACGAAACGAACGGTACTTGATGGAGTTAGGTACTGTAGTGTAAGGCGGAGATATCAAACTTCGGTGACCAGCAAGGGAGCAACCGTTGGATTCAACTACCATCTAATCTGAAGGCTTGGAATTTCAGCGCTGTGGTGCTTGGCAGAGACTTCAGATTTTGATGCTCTATGAAGGAGCGACCGTCGGATGCTTCTGAGAACTGATCTGATGGCTGAGAACGGAGGCGTTTTTGTGTGTAGAAAATGAGGTTGTGCGCACCATTCTTCGCTGCTTCCTTGCGTGATTTCTCCCGGCTTTTCACTACTTTTCTGCTCTTTTTGCTCCGCAAGTCATCCAGACTTTATTTATTACCTAAAAATGCAAAATTAATTAATAAAAATATTTATTCTTGAAAACAATGAAAATACAGAATATGGGATAAAATGTAGAATTAATGCACAAAAGATGAGTTAAATGCCAACAAAAAGGGATAAATATATACATTATTTGGCACTCATCAACACCTTACTTGTGATACTAGTTTGCGTGCTATAGTCGATTCTCCTTTAACCTTTGGTTTTCTTCTTCTAAAACCAGGTTAACGACTTAAAGACTTCATTGGGATTGTGAAGCCAGACCGATACTACTTTTATTGTAGTTGTGTGATTTGATCTTGCATCTTCTATCGCACGAGTACAATCAGATTGATTGGCTTGAGATTGATATCTACGATAGGAAAGATATAGAAAAGAAGTCACAAACATCTTCGTCTCATTGTTTGTGATTCCGCAACATCTTGTTTCACTACCATACTATTAAGATTGTTGTGAGGTGATTGATAACTCTAGGCTGTTCTTCGGAAATATAAGACCGGATTATCAATTGGTTCCTGTTCACCTTGATTATTATCAAAACACGGAACAAAACCTTTAGGGTTTATCTGTGAGAGATAGATTGATCCTTTGATAGACTTGTCTATGTGAGACAGATTTTTTTATTGTCAAAGCCTGCGATTTTGGGTCGTAACAAATCTTAGTTGTGGGTGAGATCAGCTGGAATCCGAGGCGTAGGAGCATAACTGTACCTTGGATCAGTGGATATTTATTGGGGTTCAACTACAGTCTAGTCCAAAGTTAGCTTGGAGTAGGCTAGTATCTGTAGCGGCTTAATACAGTGTGTGTTCAATCTGGACTTGGTCCTGGGGTTTTTCTGCATTTGAGGTTTCCTCGTTAACAAAATTTCTGGTGTCTGTGTTATTTCTATTTCCGCATTATATTTGTTTATATAATTGAAATAATACAGGTTGTGCGTTTGAATCAACCAATTGGAAATCCGACCTTCGGTTGTTGATTGATATTGATTGATCCTTGGATATTGGTCTTTGGTACCATCCAAGTTATTCCTTGTGTTTGATTAAAAGACTCGCTGATTTCTATTATCTCGAGTAAATCAAAACAAGAGAGATATATTAACTCCTTGATATACTTTAAGCTAGATTGAATTTGACTGTCTAGTTGATTCTCTAGCAAAGTATATTGGAGTTAGTCCATACAGATTGCTAAGAGAAATATTGGGCGGTGTTGTTAGACCCCCGCTTTTTCAGTTTAGTTGCCAAAACTATAAGTCTTGATTTCTAGTCTACGTATAGCTATGTCTTGGATTAGGATAGAATGTGTAGTTAAGCTTTAGACTTCATGACGTTCATCGATTGAAGACGAAGAACTACTAAGGGGAGCTTGTGGAACTTCATCAATAAAAGGTATGTGGAGACTTGAACTCATCTATCACTGAGAAGTATGTTTCTATTCTATCTCCTATTGAGACAAAAGTCGTATAGGTTATAGACTTACTTTATACACATTTAATATTTCGAATTGAGTTTAACTCGCTTACATATTTCTCAAAATATGTGTTGATAAGCTTTCGCTTTAACCAAGTTCATATTTTATTCTTGAAGAAAATAAAAAGAAGATCATGTGAAAATCGCCTGGTAACATTGAAAAAGCAGGGGTCTAATAACCACACCCAATATTTCTTTTAGGCAATCATGGACTAACTCCATTATATTTCCAAGAGAATCAACTAGACAGTCAAACTCAATCAAGGAAAATACATCCAGGAGTTATATCTCAATTTCTCAAATCAATCTGGAATCGAACAGATAGAAATCTGTGAGACAGATTAATATGAGAAATAACTTGGATGGTACCAAACACCAATATCCAGGCATTAATCAATTTCAATCAACAACCAAAGGTTGGATTCACCAATTGATTGAACTACGCACAACCAGTGATATTTCAATTATATAAATATATAATGCGATAAATAAATAACACAGACACCAGAAATTTTATTAACGAGGAAATCACAAATGCAGCAAAACCCCGGAACCTAGTCCAGATTTGAACACCACACTGTATTAAGCCGTTGCAGACTCTAGCCTATTACAAGTTAACTTCGGACTGGAATATAGCTGAGCCCTAACCAATCTCCCACTGATTAAGGTACAGTCGCGTTCCTTACGCCCCTGAATACCAGCGGGACTCTAGGCACTTGATTCCCTTAGCTGATCTCACCCGCAGCTAAGAGTTGTTACAACCCAAAGTCGAAGACTTGATAAACAAATGTGTCTCACACAAAAAAGTCTACTGAATAGATAAATATGTCTCCCACAGAAATACCTACGATTTTTTGTTCCGTATTTTAATAAATTAAGGTGAACATGAACCAATTGATACACCGGACTTATATTCCCGAAGAACAACCTAGTAATATCAATTAATAACCTCACAATGATCTTAACCGTATGGTAGCGGAACAAGATATTTTGAAATCAAAAACGATGAGATGAAGATGTTTGTGACTACTTTTTATAAATCTTACCTATCAGAGATTAAATTTTGATCAAATCTTAGAGAAGATAATACTCAATATGATAGAACAAAGTAAGATCCGAACACGCAACTACAGATAAAATAGTTGGGTCTGGCTTCAGAATCCCAATGAAGTCTTTAAGTCGTTAACCTATAATGGTTTCAGAAAAACCTAGGTTAAAGAAGAATCGACTCTAGTCGCAACTAGTATCACACATGAGGTGTGGGGATTAGGTTTCCCAGTTGCTACAGTTCTCCCTTATATAGTCTTCAAATCAGGGTTTGCAATCAATGCTACCTTGGTAACAAAGCATTCAATATTCACCGTTAGATGAAAACTTAATTAGATTCAAGCTAATATCTTTCAACCGTTAGATCGAACTTAGCTTGTTATACACAAATGAAATGTGACTTCATTTAGATATGAGTAACCGTACCTAAACGTGTGCACATAGTTGGCTCAACAATAGTTAACCGAAGTTAGCCATATGAACACTTTCATATCAACCTTGTTCATTTTAATCACAACTAGTTCAAATGACTCAAATGAAACTAGTTCTAGAGTTGTTCAATTGTTTATATTCTCATAGAAGTATACAAGACACAATTGAAACAAAATCGATTTTGATTCACTCGAATCAATTCATGAACATTATAGCCACAGTTTGAAAAAGATTGCGTTCCTTATTATATAAATGTATTTGTTCATGAACAAAATGATTTTAAAACTTAACCCACTCAAGTATGCAAACGGGTACGCATACCTAAGTGGTCGGACTTGGTCTGGGTTCTCCAGTATGCGAACGGGTACGCATACTGTCGTACATGACCAAACTCAGTTGAATTCCCGGACTTGAACTTTTAATCCGGTACGCATACGGGTACGCATACTAAGTTCTAGGACGTTAATTATCAAACCAGTACGCATACGGGTATGCGTACTATGGTTCCCGGACTTGGAATAACTTGCAACAGTTAACATACAAGTAAGCATATTGTGTTATATCCAATAAATGGTTAATTGTTCTAAACTCCATGTTAATTATCCAAACATTCTTGGAAGACGGGAATAGATGTCTCACACAAACTATTATCTTCAAAGAAATTTTCAAGTGATCAATAGATCAATACGAAACATTATGAGTATACATCAAATGACTGTCTCACACAAATCATGTAAGATGTTATCATGCGATTTTCACATGATCATCTTTTGACTTTCATCAAGAATAAATATGAACTTGGTTGCGAAATCTTACCAAAACATATTTCAAGAAATATGTAAGCGAGTTAAACTCGGCTCGAAATATCAAATGTGTATAATATAAAGTCTATATAGCTATACGACTTTTGTCTCAATAAGAGATAGAATAGAAATAGACTTCTGAGTGATAAATGAGTTCAAGTCTCCACATACCTTTTGTTGATGAAGTTCCACAAGCTCCCCTTAGTAGTTCTTCGTCTTCAATCGATGAATGTCGTGAAGTCTAAAGCTCAACTACACATTCTATCCTAATCCGAGACATAACTATAAGTAGACTAGAAATCAAGACTTATAGTTTTGGCAACTACACTTGACAAACAAGATTGATATAGCAATGCTTGCGAGCTCGACTGAGCAGTTTTCTAACAAACATCTTACATGATTTGTGTGAGACAGTCATTTGATGTAGACTTAGAATGTTTCGTATTGATCTATTGATCACTTGAAAATTGCTTTGAAGTTAATAGTTTGTGTGAGACAGTTATTCCTGTCTTCTAAGAATATCTCAATGATTAATGTGGAGTTTAGAACAATTAACCATTGATTAGATATAGCACAGTGTGCGTACTTTTATGCTAACTGTTGCAAGTTACTCCAAGTCTGGGGCCATAGTATGCATACCCATATGTGTACTGGTTTAACAGTTGAAGTCCGAGAACTTAGTATGCATACCCGTATGCGTATTGGCTTTAAAATTAAGGTCCGGGAATTCAGTATGCGCACCCGCTTGCATACCAATTCAACTGAGTTCGGTCGTGAACGACAGTATGCGTACCCGTTCGCATACTAGCGGACATATCAAGTATGGAACTCTAAGTATGCGTACCTGTTTGCATACTTGAGTGGGTTAAATTATAAAATCATTTTATTCATGAACAAATACTTTATATAATAAGGAATGCAATATTTTGCAAACCTTGCCTATAATTTTCACGAATTGATTCAAGTGAATCAAAATTGATTTTGCTTCAATTGTGTCTTGTATACTTCTATGAGAATACAAACAATTGAACAAATCTATAACTAGTTTCATGTGAGTCATTTGAACTAGTTGTGATTAAAATGAACAAGGTTGATATGAAAGTGTTCATATGGCTAACTTCGGTTAACTATTGTTGAGCCAACTAGCCAACTATGTGCACACGTTTAGGTACGGTTACTCGTATCTAAATGAAGTCACATTTCATTTGTATATAACAAGCCAAGTTCGATCTAACGGATAAATATATTAGCTTGAATATAATTAGGTTTTCATCTAATGGTGAATATTGAATGCTTTGTTACCAAGGTAGCATTGATTGCAAATCCTGATTTGAAGACTATATAAGGGAGAACTCTAGCAACTGGGAAACCTAATCCCCACACCTCCTGTGTGATACTAGTTGCGACTAGAGTCGATTCTTCTTTAACCTAGGTTTTTCTGAAACCATTATAGGTTAACGACTTAAAGACTTCATTGGGATTATGAAGCCAGGCCCAACTATTTTATCTGTAGTTGCGTGTTCGGATCTTACTTTGTTTTATCATATTGAGTATTATCTTCTCTAAGATTTGATCTAGATTTAATCTCCAATAGGTAAGATTTATAAAAAGTAGTCACAAACATCTTCGTCACATCGTTTTTGATTCCAAAATATCTTGTTCCGCTACCATGCGGTTAAGATCATTGTGAGGTGATTAATTGATATTACTATGTTGTTCTTCGGGAATATAAGTCCGGTGTATCAATTGGTTCATGTTCACTTTGATTTATTAAAATACGGAACAAAAACTCGTAGGTATTTCTGTGGGAGACAGATTTATCTATTCAATATACTTTTCTGTGTGAGACAGATTTGTTTATCAAGTCTTCGACTTTGAGTCATAGCAACTCTTAGTTGTGGGTGGGATCAGCTAAGGGAGTCAAGTGCCTACAGTCCCGCTGGGATTCAGAGGCATAAGGAACGCAACTGTACCTTAATCAGTGGGAGAATGGTTAGGGCTCAACTACATTCTAGTCTGAAGTTAACTTGTAGTAGGCTAGAGTTTGTAGCGTCTTAATACAGTATGGAGTTCAAATATGGACTATGTCCCGGGTTTTTTCTGCATTTGCGGTTTCCTCGTTAACAAAATTTCTGGTATATGTGTTATTTCTTTTCCGCATTATATTTTCTATATAATTGATATATCATACGTTGTGCGTAGTTCAATCAATTGGTGAATCCAACCTTTAGTTGTTGATTGAAATTGATTGACGCTTGGATATTGGTCTTTGGTACTATCCAAGTTATTTCTCATATTAATCCGTCTCACAGATTTCTATCTGTTCGATTGCAGATTAATTTAAGAAATTGAGATATAACTCTTGGATGTATTTTCCTTGATTGAGTATGACTGTTTAGTTAATTCTCTTAGAAATATATTGGAGTTAGTCCATACAGATTACCTAAACGAAATATTGGGTGTGATTGTTAGACCCCTGCTTTTTCAAATTGTTCGTCACGGTCGATAATCCAAAAACAACA
Source organism: Papaver somniferum (assembly GCF_003573695.1). Lineage (NCBI taxonomy): Eukaryota > Viridiplantae > Streptophyta > Magnoliopsida > Ranunculales > Papaveraceae > Papaver > Papaver somniferum. The sequence goes on along the minus strand of NC_039359.1, from coordinate 76,937,796 downwards.
ACGACTATCATATGGACACGGTCGTCATTGTTATAATTTCAAAAACATGACGACTAAAAGCAAAATTGGACATGGGAAAATTGATTTTTGGCAATTATTGGTCATCATGGTCAAAAATGCAACAAAGTGATGACCGCCACCTAGTAGTCATGTTAGTTTTCCAAAACCATGCGGAATAATATCAAAAATTAGACATGAAACTTGTTTTTGGCAGCTATTAGTCGGCATGCTTTACATTTTAGAACAATTACGACCAATAATACTACATCATAGTTGTTATGGTTTTGAGATGAATATCGTGACGATCCTGTGACTGTTACTTTCAGAAAAACAAAAAAATTGTCACAGTAATCATCCAAAAAAAAATGACGACTAAAAGTAAACATGCGAAGTCGTCAAAGTAGGTGAAGAGATACCCTACAATTTAACAAAATCGATTTTTCTGACCTAATTTGAATTCAAACAACAAAATAAAATAGTAGACTGAGTTTATGTCATCAGTTACTTTCTCAATATCGCAATTTCTTCGGTTCACATTCAAAAAAAAATTCTTAACCCACTGATTTTTTTTTTCTCGTTTATTAGGGTTGTCATAATTAGCTTTTATAGTAGTTTGTTCCATACATTTCTGCATATTTGAAGATTAATCAACAATGAAATTTTCGAATTGACGAGTTTTTAAAACGACGATGGAGAGGGAAAGATCAATAGGTCATTAGGTTAGAGGATGATGGAGAATGAAAGATGTAGTGAAATTGATATTACCAATGGGTTAGTTTTCATTACAATTTTTAAAATAAATTTCGTAACTTTACTCATTTTAACCCCTCTTAGCCTTGCTTTTAAGTTTACTTATATCTCTGTATACGCTAATTAGTTTTGGTATACCCCTATCCAGGGTCTATTAATTAATCTAAAATTCTAACCAGTAAAAACAAATTCCATTTATGGAAGGTGTTGGTTAAGCCGTTAAGGCCCTATAAGTTCTATAAACTACTACTTAGAAGATTGTTTAGAGTTGTGTATATATGTTCATTTTTCGATGAACACTAACTACCATGTTAAACTCTTTTTTCAAGTATTATTTTATTAATGATATACAGAAAAAAGTTTAATATTTTTTCGAATAAATTGAATATTATATCGGACAGACACAAAATAAAAAATAGTATGTACAGACACAAAGAAGATGTTTGGATACCAAAAGTAGTAGTCAGTCCCAAAAATCAGAAGCAAAAATAATATCTTACTTCATAAAAAGTTTTTTTTTTTTTGCTTCAAGAAATCATTTTGATTTTTTTTTTCTACCACCCTAACTTCTGGCTTCTAGATGTTAAAAAGTTATTTTTTGTGTGTATCCAAACACCCTAATAACGCGTTTGGGTACAAGAAGTATAAGTGTTTTTTCTTCTCCAGAAGCAGAACACAGAAGAAAAAAGATTTTGCTTCATAAAAAATCGATTTTTTTGCTTCTAGAAGTCATTTCGGAGTATTACATCTAAACTAACCTCTTGCTTTTCGACTTTTAAAAGTCGAAAAGATACTACTGGATGTGTATCCTAACGCGCTCTCATAGCATGTTAGGGTACCAGAAGCAGAATCGCGTTTAGATACGAATCTGCTTTTGACTTCTGCTTCTAGAAGTCGTTTTACAATTCTATATTCAAACTGACTTATTGTTTTTTGACTTCTAGAAATCAAAAAGTAATTTATGAATGTGCATCCACCCAAATCCAAGAGTCAAAACCCAACTTTTCTTGTTTCAAGCTCACTTAAGGCCCTCAGGGGAACAGAACAAGAACAAAACACAGAACAAGGGAAGATTTTTGATTTGAGATCCCCAAGGTCTAGGGATATCCCTTCATTTGATAGGTCCTGAAACAAACTAAAACCCTAGAAATCTCCTCTTTCACCAAAATTTTACATTTTCATCTGAATGCATTCCCATTTTACCTCATCTATTCGTCGAACAACAATTCTTGTCACAAAATACACTCCAGCGACTATCTCGCCGGAGTTTCAATCCTCTCTTTCAATGGCCAGAATAGCAGCATCCCACACCTTACCTCTAGCTTTCAGATCATCATTAACTCCTAATAATCAAAATTCTCTTCGTTTTCTTTCTCATAGTACTTCCCTATCATCATTATCTTCTTCTTCTGTTTTTGGTGGAAGAATACAAATTTCTTATGGAGAAAACAAGAACAGGAGAGGGATTTTTGCAAATCAAAGAGGGTTTAGTAGAAAAGTGAAACGGAGTAAACCCAAGAAGGAAAAAGAATTGGAACTCAATGTTAGTATTGGTATTGAAGAAGGGTTACCTGAAGATCCTGAAGTTCTGGTAATACTGTTTTTGTTAATGAACTTTCGATTTTGTTTATGAAAGTAGATACATTTTTTGAATTTAATTGTGGGTTTTTGGTTTTATGGATGATAATGAGCTTGAATTGAGTTAATTTTGATGTGTAAGGTTTTTCCAAGTGAGTTTTGGGGTGCAAAATAAGATAATTGTTTTGGTTATTATTCTTTTTAAGTATAATGTAACTCATGGGACCAGTTTAGAGTTGGTGTACACTTCTTTTGAATTGGTTTAACATGTTTGTATTTGGCGAGGATTGGTATCATTTTGTGGAATTTGAAGGATAATAATGGTGTATGTATGGGGGACTAGTTGTGGTTTTGTTCATTCTGGTTAATTTCCACATCATTTGGCTATCATAGCTATTGCTATGCCCATCGCGAACTAGAATTTGACATAAGACTTGATTTTTTGCTTTGGTAACACTGTGATGTTATCCATCACTCCGACAATGTGTTGTGTTTGATCACTCGATGACCTATGAGCGATTGATTCGATATTATGTTCATAATTTTGTTTATCATGATGAAATAGGATGTATCCATCAGTATTCATTTGCACAGTGTGATTTTGATGTGATATTCTTTGTCTCCTTAATCTCATAATTTTCAGATTGTGGGTTGGTGCAGAATATTGCGGAACTGCTACGTCTAAATGTTCCTATGGCAATGAAACTAGCATTTGATGGACTCAAAGATTCTCCGTATAAAACTAGGGACACTTCCATTGATGATGTTGGTGGGTACGAAAGTGTTGAGTTATCAGTACTTCTGTGTAATGATGATTTTATTCGAGAGCTTAATAAAGACTGGAGGGATGAGGACCATGCTACCGATGTTCTCTCCATGTCACAACATATGCCGGGGCTTAAGCTACCAATGGTAAGAATTAAGTTCTTAAACGGACAGCATGTCTTGGAGTTATTTTTCTCTTGTTTGTAAACCCTTGACAGTTTTCTTTCTTTTGCAGCTTATGATGGGTGATGTAGTTATTTCTGTTGAGACGGCTGCAAGACAAGCAGCAGAGAGAGGGCATACTCTTCTTGATGAGATCCGTGTCCTTATGGTTGGTTTTGCTTAAGTTAAAAGACATATTCTGCAGACTGCAGTTTCATGTCTTAAGATTATATGACTTAATAAAGTCTTCGTATTTTTAAACAAATAGTATAAGCCTCCGTATACTTATTTCTGTATCATAGTTTTGCATGTTATCAAATAAGGATAAGTTTTGTCTTTTTACCTATTTTTACTACTGAACATTTTTTTCACTTGTTCCAAATTCTCGAGTTTCTCTTGTTTGTTTTCAAGATTAATTATAACTAGGCAACGAGTGGGAACAGAACCTCTTTTAGTTGATAGAAGGTTCCTTATGCTTTACTAAAGTTCCATGTCGTGCTAGTAACAACATGGCTTTAGTTAAAATTGATATTAGGTCCTAGAAATATCTATGTTTAAGTCAAGAACCCTAAACTATGTTATTCTGGCAGGTTCATGGACTCTTGCATCTTTTGGGATTTGATCACGAGATTAGTGATGAAGCGGAAGAAGAGATGGAAAAAGAGGAGGAACTTCTTTTGAGAAGTCTTGGATGGAAGGGAAAAGGATTAATTCAGTGTGCCATTGATGCTGCAAGCGTTGAAAGTCCTCAAACAGAATCTCCAGATGGTAATTCACAGTGTTTTTGATCTACAATTGTTTCATTCGATTTTTCTGTTGTCATTATTCATGATTATTTTGAGCTGGTGGTGTAAGATTTTATAAAGACACTTGCAGTTTCTGGAACGTTGTAGGTGAAGTATCAAGCGACAGGAAGAAAGAAGGCAGTCTTCGGTTTTATAAACCAAAATTCAACTATATATTCTGTGACATGGATGGTGAGTCTTACACTGTAGATGGTAGTGAATTTTATCAACTTCTCTTTGGCGTCTTCTCACTGTTTTCTTATCTTAACGTAGGAACTTTGCTAAATAGTAGAAGCCAGATTAGTTCGACTACAGCAGGAGCTCTGAGAGAGGCTATGTCCATGGGAGTGAAGGTTGTGATAGCCACTGGAAAGGTAATTAGAATGATAATTTCCCCTTTTTCAACTAGCTTCTGTGTAGGTGACTGCTTACCATGATAGCAGCTTCAGAAAACCTCTAGCGAACTATATATAAATATCCAACTCCTTTTGACTATTTTATGTCGGTGAAGAGACTACATCTTCTTTTATTAAAAAAAATTCCTTACATCACCAGATTATTTGTTAGGTAATATTTCCACTTACGATAAATGAATGATTGTTACTTTGTGTAATGTTTTAAACAGGCTCGTCCTGCTGCTATGACTGCTTTGAAGGCAGTAGGTTTAGCAGGAAAAGGTGGCATTCTTTCGGAAAGTACACCTGGGGTCTTCTTACAGGTGTGTATCTCTGTAAATGTTCCTCCACTACTATGAATCTCATACAGCGTGAATATATCTCACTTTAGGAACTATGGACTTCACTTGCTTCGAAATACACCTCGACAGATTTTTTCAAATGTCTGTTACCCACTGTGACTTTAATGGATGATACCTTTATGGTAAAGTAACCATTCTCCGCTATGTTATATTTCACCATGGATGTGATCACCGCGTGAATTGTTCCGGAATCTATTTTCTTTAATCTAGGAAGTAAACCACTATCCACTGTAATGTTTCACCAATGAATGTGGTCGAAGCAGAGTAAGAAGTCGCATGTCTTTATATTTGTAGGCTTGTTATTTTTTCTGCAGTTCAATTCTTAGTGTCCAAATGCTTAAAAGTTAAAACCTCTTTTTGGTGGTTGCTTTGACATGCATATGATTGTCATTGAATTTGGACTTTCCTTCCAGGGGTTGCTAGTTTATGGCACGCAGGGGAGGGAAATTTTTAGAGGAAACTTAGATACTAGTGTTTGTCGGGAGGTAATTTTTTGTCTCCACGGTTCTATTCGAGTTGTTTCTCTGGTGGTATACTCAATAATTATTACTTCATATGTAATTCTTTTCCTCACAATGGTTACTCAACAATAGGCATTTATGTACTCGTTGGACCACAAAGTTCCTCTCATTGCATTTGCACAGGACAGGTGCTTCACACTGTTTGAACACCCGTCAATAGACTCACTTCATCTTGTATACCATGAGCCCAAGGTACCCAATTTGTGCTATAATCTTATCTTGTGATCTTCTTTTTGTGTTCCACCATTGTCCTCCGGCAATTAGGTTTCTCAGTTATTGAGTTTGTTTGCAGGCCGAAGTCATGCCTTCTCTTGACAATCTCTTAAACACTGCTGATATACAGGTATGGATTTGTTGGAACCTAGTCTAGATTCTTGAATTATGAAAAAGAACAAAAGAAAAAGGCGATATAATTTTACCTCTACAGATGAATGTATATTCTCTGCAACATAACAAGCACAAATTCATAATTTATGAATTCACATCTTGCCATTTTTGTCTCTCAAGTTTCATTGGTTTGCAGAAACTGCTATTTTTCGACTCTCCTGAGTCGATATCTACTACATTGCGACCATATTGGTTTGAAGCAACAAAAGGGCGTGCTGGTGTTGTTCAAGCCATGCCTGATATGCTTGAAATTGTTCCCTCCGGAACTTCCAAAGGAAGTGGAGTAAAAATGTTGCTGGATCAATTGGGCGTCACCCCAAAAGAGGTAGGGACGACAGATTTTTCTTATCCTTGTTATGCTTTGTTTCACTTATGTGCAAACTTTTAGTTTTTTCATTCTACCCTTAAAATCAGTCGGTGTGCATCTGAAAGAACAGATAAAGGGGGTTGTCTTTCTGGAATGTCAAGCATATGAATCTTTAGAAGAAGAGATTTACACCAATTAATCTTTCTTACCATGTAGCAATGTTATATGCATCTTGAACTTCAGTGCTAAGAAGATTGAACATTTAATCCCTTCATCCATTCTGTTCCTAATGAATAGGTAATGGCTATTGGAGATGGAGAAAACGACATTGAGATGCTTGAGCTGGCTTCTCTAGGTGTAGCTCTTAGTAACGGAGCAGAGAAGACAAAGGCTGTTGCAAATGTTATTGGCCTCAGTAATGATGAGGACGGTGTAGCTGATGCCATTTACCGGTACGCATTCTGATTATCAGATAATGAAGAAAAGTAGAATGATTTTCGTCACACCCTTACTGCCAATTTTTTTTAATTATACCTCAATATTGTGATTCATTCGAATGAACAAAAAAAGAGCAGAAATCTGCCTTATTTTTTCACTGAGCAATGCCGATGCAGCTCCTTAACTGCTGGTTGTTGGCAACTGCTTCATCATAATGAGAAATGAAGTTTTGGTTATTATTGATACCCATTCATACAGTCTCCTTGTACTAATAAAGGCAGGACGGTGATTAGAATTACTTTTTTCTAGAATCATGTCCATTCAAATGCCCATTTCTGCTTACCAAATGGTAATTATATTTTTTAATCTATTATACGGAGATTGTTGTTGTGAATGAACTAGTTCCTGCAATGGTTTTGCAACCTGGTTTTTCTTTTCATATCTAGGATTAGCTTTAGCAAATATATGTAACATTGCTTTATCTGAAACAAGTTCGATGTTTATTTCTTCGTGTTCTTTTATGAGCGGATCTATTTCCCGACAGGTTAACTCACTAGTGTACAGATAAAAAGAGTTGAAACCACTTTCAGCAAAATTCAACATAGAATTTCATCATACAAAATACTGGAAATTTCAAAGGAAAAACAAGAAAGTATTCATTGTGTCAAAAGCTCTCCATGTGGATAGATTTACCGGTTATCTTCTGCAAATCTTTTCCGGGATCCGGTGACGCACATAGCAATCCTGAATATAACTATTTGGAAATTCCATTTTTATTTTATTGTTGGCCAGAGTTCTAAAGGGTGTTAGAATTTGTTACCAAAAAACCTTTGTGCTTTGTCCAAGAAAATGTCCCAACACTTTGAGACCATCACTTGTGGTTTGTTCTTATCTCCAAGACTTATCCTAGTATGGGATGTCCCAACCATCTTTAATTCCATGACCACCTTTACTCATGATGATGAAACACAATAGAAGAACATGCTTGAATCATGCAATAAAACTGAAATCCCAAACCATAAAAAAAAATAAAAAAAATAAAATGAAAAGACAATTTCAAAAAAATTGAAACAACTTCATATAAATGGAATTCTCCCATAAACAGATATTGTTAAAACTCATCTAATAATTTTTGCTTACAAAAAATTAATGAACCATGAAATCAATCAAGATGGCTAATAGCAAAAACAGTACTCCTTTTTGCAGGAATTAGAGGAGGTCTTCTTGGACTACCTATAACAGACTTGAATCTAGGAGCTGAATAAGACTTTTTTGATATGACCTTCTTTTGTATATCCAACCCACCTCCATAACTCTTACAAGTCTTGATCATCATCTTCTTTCTACCATAACCATTTTCTTTCTTGACAAGATCTTCTACACAACTCACATCAGACAATGAAGTAAACGACTGTGATTTCCCTTGAAAATGTTTAGATAGTCCTCTCTTGATAGGAAGAGTAGCCATTAGATCAGACAGTTCAAACAATGGCCCATTAGTACTACTCGAAGAAGAAGAAGAAGACGCATCATCTACCAATTCTTCACAACTTGATGATGCATTAGATGTATTACTCGACTCATCATCAAACGTTGAGGAAGAGGTACTTGACATTAAATCACTTGCATCATCATCATCTGCTTCCATGTCTGCCCATCGATTTCTTGAAGCAGCAAGAGATGAATAATACGGACCGGTTATGGTGGAGATCGGATCGCGGAATGTTTTCAGTTTTCCTTCACCCATTTCTTTTCTTTTGCGATGATCCAACTTGAGAACACAATAAGAACAAGAATAATTATGCGATGGCAACAACAGGGTTATCTTAAGCTCAGAAACGAGACTTGAGTTGATACACAAATTATGAGAATGGAATGTGGCCTTGTTCTGTATATATATAGCATCCACAAGAAAAGAGAATCAATATTTATTTATTTATTTTATTTTTGAATTTATCTGAATACTTATCTGCTTATAAAGAAAATAAAAAACTTATCTCATGGTTTGAAATATTCCTAAACTTTAATTTTCCATAGACAGAGAGGAGGAGGATAAGGATCTAAAGAATAGAAGTTTTGTAGACATCCATGCAGATAATGAGTCACCACCACCTTTACTCTTTATTTTTATTTTAGTACATTAGATATGTTATTTTCAAATGCATTAGTTAAATCTTGGATCATATGTCCAAAAAAAGGATCTAATTTCTTGTGGTTGTAAATTTGGATAACCAGTTTTATACTACAAACTTTCAAGATTTAGCTTAATAATTTTTTTGGATAAACTTTATTTAAAGATATGTGAAAATTACAAGGGATGGCAAGACCGACTAATGTTAGGATTTTGAAACTTAAAAATCCTAATTAAGCTAGTTAAATCTGCATTATATGTTATTATGGATTTTTAATCTGCCTTTGACTAGTGAAGTCCATACATTTGCTTACATTTATAGCTTCGGCAGCAAATCGAACAGTTCATACAAATTTTTATTTAATGTGAAGAAAAAAAAATGTCAAGAGGTGTGTCCCGAGAAAAATTATGGTGACGGAGTATTAAAAATGTATAACCCTATCAAATTATCGTTTTTGTTTTTATAATTGATGATGAAGGTTGGTAACTATGAGAACTACATGCCAAGCTAGGGGGGATAAATAAGGGTGCACACGGTACGGTTCGGCTCGGTTCCTGTCCAGGCCGAGTACCTGTACCTCCCTAGGCTCGGTTCCAAAATTTTGGACCGGTACCTGTACCTTGTACCTCGGTTCCGGTACCATTCGGTACACGTACAGTACCAAGTACGGTTCCGGTACCAATCGGTACTTTCTGTCAGAATTCAAAGACAGATTTTCCTGTCATTTTTCCAGACAAATTGAGTACCTGTTTTTCAATATATTAACCAATATCTCAATCAAAGAATAAATTAACAACTAACACGTAACAATAATACTAGCAAACCTCCAAACAACCAAAGTCTTGAAAATCTGAAAAAGGAAAAAGTAGCAGTAGCACACAAACACACACAATAGTCTTAATTCTGAACCACAATGCACTGGTGGTGGCATTATCAAATAGCAGTAGCAATGACAGAATGATTGGACAGTGGTGGCAAACTGGCAATGACAAATACAAAGTCTTGAGTCTTGATCTTCTATTCCATTCCATGGCAGCATCACTTGTGGTGGCATTGTTGTTGATAGGACCAAGTAACGCTACAAAAACAAGTAATAACAGTTAGTAACTATTAGTCTATGTCTAATACTGCCAAACATAAGTAAATAGATAGTGCTCTTTAAGTGTATTCTAAGATTCAAATGACTACATACATTTGAAGATTCAATTGACTACATGAATCCGAAATTAAACATGTATTCTAAGCATGTTCTCTGATTTCGAGACATACCAAGGAATCAACAGACTCGGGTTTGTGAGTAGAAATCACCAAAACTGATGTTTCAATTTCGAAAAAAACCCATGCTTTAAAACTCCTTCAAATACAATAATCGAAAACAAAAACTGCATAATCAAGAAAAAATGAGAAAATCAAGCAAAAATGGAAAAGAACATGTAATAACAATAAGGTTTATACCTGAGGAAATTTTCTTCTTGGAGTCTTCACCACCACCAGAAATAGCAGCAATATGGTAGCTGATGTCGCTGATGATGAATCGACATATTCAGATCGAATTAACCAATACCAAGCAAATATAATCTAATCAAATAACAATAATCTCAACTAAAAACTAAATTAAAGTTAAAAATGAGTTCAATCTCTAGTTCGATATCTTCTTCTTCCCGTTAATTAAACTAGATACAGGGTTACAAAAAGGGTTTCCTTTTGATTTCTGCTGATATATGAACTTTGATTTTGAGACGGGTTATGATTAATCTTCGATTTGTAAGTGAGAGGTTCGATCTGTGAGGTTCGATCTATAAGAGTGACGTTGTGGAAGAAAATTGAGAGAGAAACAGGTTGTGAAAGAACCGAGAGAGAAGTGAAAGAAGAAGAAGGAAAAAGAAAATGAATCACGTCTGTTTCTAACCCTAACTTCATTCCTATATATACTAGATATCTACCACCGTTAGATTAGATAGAAATCTAACGATCACAAATGATCGGTACACTCGGTACAGTTCGGCACGGGATATGGGTAGGGCCGAGTACCTGTACCTCCCTAGCCTCGGTTCCTATTTTTTGGACCGGTACCTGTACCCCCTTCCTCGGTTCGGGACAAAAACAGGTACGATTCCACCGGTTCCGGGACGGTCCGGCTCGGTTCCTGTGCGCCCTTAGGGATAAAGTATAATCTCTCCTCTGATTTCAAAAAATATAAAGATACGCAATATGTGGTGACACGTTTGTTTATTGAAAATATTTAGGGAAAAATGTCGTTTGGTCCTTTTTTAGGTGGGTTCATGTCTGTTTAGTCCTTTGGAAAAATGCCTTTAGTGTTTGGTCCATAATTATTTAAAAATACAAAACAGACAAAAATATCCTTCCGTGTTAGTTTTTACTTATTTTTTTATAGCAGTTCATTCGTCAAAATGAACTCATGTTAATATCTACTTATTTTTTCAGAAAACATGTAAACCAGAGTTCATTCCAGAAATGAACTCTATATAAAAAGCTAAAAAACCAGAGTTCATTCCAGAAATGAACTCCATATAAAAACCTAAAAAAAACAGAGTTCATTCCAGGAGCTCTATATAAAAAGCTAAAAAAACAGAGTTCATTCTAGAAATGAACTCCATATAAAAACCTAAAAAAAAACAGAGTTCATTTCAGGAATGAACTCCATATAAAAACCTAAAAAAAACAGAGTTCATTTCAGGAATGAACTCCATATAAAAATAGAGTTCATTTATATAAAAACAGAGTTCATTCCAAAAATGAAGTTCATTCAGTAATGAAGTTCATTCCAAAAATGAAGTTCATTCCAGGAATGAAGTTCATCTTAAGCAGCAGCAACAACAACAACAAAGCGCATAAATCTTCATCTTCAACAGTAGCATCAGATTTCTAGGGTTTGACGAGTTCATCTTCATCATCATCTCCAATCGCAGCAACATCAAGAAACCAAGAAACCTAATTAAATCTTCAACAACAGCAGATCTATCTTGAATTCGTCTTCATCTTCATCACCAATCGCAGCAAACATCAAGAAAAACAAAAACCTAATTAAATCTTCAACAACAGCAGATCTATCTTTGACAGCAACAACAATAGCAGAAGATGGGTTCGTCTTCATCTTCATCGTCTTCATTATCATCACCAACTATCAAAAGCTTCGTCGTTCATCATCATCTCTAATCGCAACAACATCAACATCAAAACGTCGTCTTCATCACTTAATCAACAATAACAGTTTATTTTTCTTCATCTTCTTTACAGTAGCAGAAAAAACGAAAAAGAAAAAAAATGTAGAGAAAAGAGAAACTAGATCTGAAATAGAGAGAAGAGAGAAAGTAAATCTGAGAATGAAATATTTTCTATTAATTTTTTATATATATATGGTCACCTTAGGACCAAACAATTATTTTCTAGGACTAAACAATAATATAAGGGTATTTCTGCCACTACAAGATGACATTTACATCATCCATGACATCACCCTAGGATCAAACTATAATTTTTAGGACCAAAATATAATTTATATTACCAAATAGGACCAAACATATAATTGACTAGGTCAATTGGACTAGACTTTCTCTAATATATTATTTGTAGGACCAATTGGTATCTCTTACAAATATTTAATTTAATGATAGTTTATTTTAGCATAAAGTAATCACATAATATAAAAAATATCATAAATACTTTCCGAAATATTAAAAAAATTTAGATAAAACCTATCTAACATCAGGCTCACCCATCACTCATCAATATTGTCTTCATTAAAGAGCACCGCTTCTAGTTCTGGCTCGTCAAGTGAAACATTTTCCTTCAAATTCTCCCACACCGTGTAGTGGATCAAATGCATATCCACTGATATCTCACATTCTACTTTTTCCTTTCGTATAATTTTACTTTTTCATGAAAGGACGAAGATTACTATGAACAAATTTTGAAGGCGTCCCTAATTATCCCCAAGTATCTGACACTTATAAGGCGTCCGATACGGATACATCACCAATTTTGAAGTATCCGTGCTTCATAGGGGGAGATGCTAGGTTTGTAAAAAGGGGTACAAAAATCTTGCTCAAGCTGGGTAGGGGTTCACTGCCAAATGAAGTTAATCAAATGGACTCAATTGGAAGGACAACTCTGATGGTTTTTTTTTGCTAAGTGACAACTCTGATGGAGTTAGCCTGGAACGAACCTAAATCTGACGATTAACTCATTTTATTTTCAGTTTATAAATTTATCTTTTTTTTTTTTTTTAAAAAAGGACTTTTATGGTAAAAAAAAAATATTTTTTTTGGGGATCATGATTTTTTTTTTTGGGACCCTGGTTTTATTTTAGGTAAGACATTTCGAGGTAAATCTAAGCCATCCCTTATCTAAATATTTATGTTAATACTGAAATTACTCATCATGATTAATTTTGTACAATAGTGATTAGCTAGTGTAATTATTAGTTAATGTACTGATTAGTTGAATGATTAAGTTAAGTTAAAGTGTGAGGTTGGCTTTTTTATAAATAGAAGAATTATTGAGATAGTAAAGTGGAAGAAGATGGAAAAAAGAAAATTTTAAGATGGGTGAATATGAGTTGAGTGATTCGAGTGATGATAGCTCCTCCGAATCATAACCTTTATCATCTAAAGTGTTCGTTAATGTTGCTTGATTTGGCCAAAACTTTCCTAAAAATGATTTTTTTTTAATTAGACTTTGGCTCGGTCAAACAAATTTGGTAATGCAGTTCGGCTAACGTTTCCGAAGATGTAGGTGTTGATGGTGGTTTTTAGCTTAGGGTTAAAATCGTAACCTTACATCTGACATGACGTCACTACAACCACTAGCGCATTTATTGAATCATTCAACATACCTATGTAAGAATTACTAGGGTACCTTTTTTTTATACATGTGTCATGTTCCACGGCAGAACCCTTAGTATAGACCAACATCATCTTCGTACATACCAAACCCTAATTCTCATGATATCGCGCCAAGGCATTCCAACCATGCCAGCCACATCTCCGCGCCAAGGCATGCCAACCATGCAAGCCGCACCACTGTGCCAATGGCAAACCATGCCAGCCACATCTCCGCGACAAGACATACCAACCATGCCAGCCGCACCACTGTGCCAATGGCAAACCATGCCAGCCACATCTTCGCGCCAAGGCATGCCAACCATGCTAGACGCACCATGCGCCAATGGCATCCCAAACCCTTGCCCCCACCATGCCAAGACAACCGCACCTTTCCTTGGCCCCAACCATGCTAGCCGCACCATGTGCCAATGGCATGCCAAACCTTTGGCCCCACCATGCCAAGCCAACCGCACCTTGCCTTGGACCAAACCATGCTAGCCGCACCATGCGCCAATGGCATGCCAAACCCTTGGCCCACCCATTCCAAGCCAACCGCGCCTTGCCTTGGCCCCAACCATGCTAGACGCACCATGCGCCAATGGAATACCAAACCCTTGGCCCCACCATGCAAAGCCAACCGCACCTTGCCTTGGCCCCACCATGCCAAGCCGTCCGTACCAAACCCTTGGCCCCATTATGCCAAGCCATCCGCGCCATTGGCCTTGGCCCCACCTTGCCGGCCTTCCCTATGCGGCTACCAAAACGAAGGAGTGCGACGATCAACGGTCACCCTTCCATCCTAGATGCAAATCCTAGCCGTCCAAGGTCGCCAAACAATGCATGGTAACCTTTGGCCCAAAACCCTAGTTTTGGCCATGCCAAACCGCGCCAGTGGCATGCCAACCACCTTTCCGCGCCATACCATGCCGGCCTTCCCCATGCGGCTACCAAAACGAAGGCGTGCGACGATCAACGACCACCCTTCCATCTTGGATGCAAATCCTAGCCGTCCAAGGTCGCCAAACAACACATGGTAACCTTTGGCTCAAAACCTAGTTTTGGCCACGCCAAACCGCACCAAGGCATGCCATGCCACATGTGCCAATGGCATGCCAACCACTTTTCCGCGCCACACCATGCCGGCCTTCCCCATGCGGCTACCAAAATGAAGGCGTGCGACGATCAACGGCCACCCTTCCATCCTGGATGCAAATCCTAGCCGTCCAAGGTCGCCAAATAACGCATGGTAACCTTTGGCCCAAAACCCTAGTTTTGGCCACGCCAAACCGTGCCAAGGCATGCCATGCCACATGTGCCAATGGAATGCCAACCACCTTGCCGTGACATACCATGCCGGCCTTCCCCATGCGGCTACCAAAACGAAGGCGTGCGACGATCAACGGACACCCTTCCATCTTGGATAAAAATCCTAGTCGTCCAAGGTCGCCAAACAACGCATAGTAACCTTTGGCCCAAAACCCTAGTTTTGGCCACGCCAAACCTCGCCAAGGCATGCCATGCCACATGTGATAATGACATGCCAACCACCTTGTCGCTCCATACCATGTCGGCCTTCCCTATGCGGCTACCAAAACGAAAGCCTGCAACAATCAACGACCACTTTTTCATCTAAGATGCGGATCTTAGCCGTCTAAGGTTACCAGCTAACGCATGACAACCTTTGGCCCTAGTTTGGTCGCGCCTAAACAAAGCCAAAACCCTAACTTTTGGCCGCGCCTAAACTGGCCCACATTAAATTCATACTGATCATACTTTCATGCCACTGGCTACCAAACGAAAGGTTGCAATAATCAACGGCTACCTTCCTCTTAAGATGCAAAATCTCGACCGTTGAAGGTCACCACCGAGCCGGCAAGTCTCCCAAGCTCAACTTGGCAGACAACAATAACATGCTACATATTTTCCACGAAAACACTCGAGACATCAACACATGTCACAAGCTGGGGGGTGCTCATTGGGTATTGGTTTGACTGTTTACAGCGTCCGGCGTACACTACGCTCGTTATAAGAAAGTGTCATAAGGATTAGACGATTATTAAATACAGGGAGTAATAGTGAAATGCTTTCTTTTATGGAACATCAATTCCAAGCGTTACCGGTTACCACCTCCTCCCATTTACTCACCCATTTTCCATTTCTTAATGAGACCATAGTACGTTTCACTTCGACTTGTATAAATAGGCATTACCTATTTCCATTGAACAACATGTTCTGGTCAGGAGCATACAACACTCAGAAAACATTTGCTAGCTTCCCATTTGTTAGCTTCCCACTTTCTGATACAAGTCACAAAACAACTACTCTTCCAGAATCAACTATTCTGGTCTCAACACTCTCTTCGCTTCCCTCCCCAAAACCAACCCTTCTCTTCCACTTTGTGACCGAAGCAAGTCTGGAACGACCATTTCTTGGTTTAGGCCGGACTGGTACAGATTGATCTCTCGAATCTAAAGTACTCCCTTGCAGTACATTGTTTAGGGTTTAGATTTGGTCCTCACCCACATCACACGAAATTACCGATACCAGCAGAAACCGTTTTCACCCTCAAACAATTGGCGGCCACTGTGGGTGATGGGTCTTTCGGTTACAATGTCAATTTTCAATCCTCGATCTCATACTTCGACCCAGATGTCAGGGCGGTAGAAGCAAACGATCCGCTCAGGGATCGACGACTCAGCTACCAGACGACCCGATACGATCCACTCATGGATCGACGAGTCGGTTACCAGACGACCCGATTACCAGTCATGACACGGCAAGGGGCGACTGGGGACTTCCCAGAGGTTAAAATCAAACGATTCGCCCAGGGATTGACGACTCGATTATCAAGTGACTCAGGGACGACTGGGGACTTTCCACAATTGTGGTGCTTCTCACAAAACTCGGACTTTCACCTGACTCATTTTTATTTAGCAGATCCAAAAAACCGAGTAAGTCTTGCCTAGACAAAATACATGGTTTACTATTTCAAGTTTTCACGGGAATGATAAAACCGATATCCATGTTATGTTTCATCCCATGTCATCTACCGAGGCGCAACGTTTACGGTTCCATATCTTCCCTGGGATGTTTGTGTCACTTACAATCATAACCAAAAACGACATCATCCTAAAATAGTTCATCCCGAATAATAATCCAAAACCCTCATAGGTAACACTTGTCTATCAACCCAAAAATCCAGAAAATCAAAACCATAAAGCTAGGTGTTTCATTTGCCTTTCAAAAAAAAAAAAAAAAACAGAAGAATTTCAGAAGACAGAAGTGCATTCAAAGGAAGCCATTCAACGGTGTTTTGCTCTTCTCGAAGAAGGCGTCCTTCGTTATTTGGAGGACCGCCTGTTTCAGCTTCAACTCTTTGGATAGCCTTTCGACCTCCGCTTCTTGTTGTTTAGCCACGTCCGCAGAAGTACCTTCGGTCACCTTGGACTGTAACTTTTGGATCTCATAGAAACCCTAACGCCCAGTTCCTCGTGGATTCAGTCACCTACCCGTACATACCTACTTTGCATAATAACGGTTACCAGTCACTATTGATGAGGTAGCCGATGCTACTACAGTGATATTCGAAGAGAAGAACAATATTTCTACAGATTCATGGAAGGCATAACTATGGCTAGGATTTGCCCCAAAACAAGAAAACAAATTGAAAGAGAAACGCTGGAATACGCTTGCCCACTTTATTGCTACCGCACTACCGCTTACACCAGGACGTGAGAAAAAAGATACGAGATAAAAATGAGAGGCAACCCCTTTCATACGCATAGCACTTTTGGAATTTGAATAAGGAAATGATTTCCTATTTGATCTACGTATGGAAAGAGGCAACTGGGCCCGCAAGAACAAGTCCGCGCCACGCCAAGCCAGCGCCGTGCCAAGCCAACGCAGTGCCAAGCCAACAGTCCGCGTCATTCCCAGCCAACAGTCCGCACCATACCAAATCCAAGCCAACGTCCACGCCAAGCCAGCGCCCATTCCAAGACGATCCAGCGCTAACCACTTGCATCTTTCTAGCGCCAGAATCTTGCATCCTTCCAGCGCTAACAGCTTGCATCTTTCCAGCGCCAACAACTTGCATCCTTTTCAACGGTAACAACTTGCATCTTTACAACAGCTTGCATCTTTGCAGCGCTAACAACTTGTATCTTCCCAGCGCCAGCAGCTTTCATCTTATCAGCGTCTCCTTTTGAACTCCCAGTAAAAGGGAATCAACAATATAATTTCATCACACGTAAAGATCATGAACGACTTCTCTAAAATCAAAGCAAAGAAAATCATCAACCCCCATGAGTTCACAAAGACTCTTTTCCTGTCAGGAGCCGCATGATTTCCAGGGACTTCACCCACAAAATCATGCAGTCTATGATGAAACACTTATGTGAGATTCTGTAGGCGCAGCGTCAAGACATATTCGCATCCCTTAACCGCACTGCATCAGGGAAGCAGTTGTTTCCAACCAGAGAAGCCGTTCCCAAACCCCAACCTCAACTGGAAAGCACGATTGATAGATGGAACTGGGGACTCCTAAACATTGTTCACTTGAAGGGTGTCCAGTTTGACAGAACACTGATTAACATAGCCGCTCCGCTTCAACGTTCGCTCGGAAATCCGCTCTGCTTCAACGCTCGCTCAAGAAGCCGCTCCGCTTCAGCGTTATCTCCATAGGTTGCTCCAGAATCCGAAGCCAAAGCTTCAGCGTTTGGCTCCTTAAGTTTCAACATCCTTTCCAAGAGTCGAAGCTGCTTCAATGCTGTTTCTTCCTGCAAAGGGTCGTACCACCACGCTCCCCATGTCAAGGATCATGATCACAGCCAACCAACCTTCGTAGTCATGACCGCCTTTTGATCCATCTCGCGAAAACTCGTGAACATGGACAGTTTGCTCGCTTACGCGTCCAGCCAATCCTTTTACTTCCATGGATGCCCATACAATTCCAGCCAACCTACTTTATTACCACGACAATGTAGTCTCTTCTGATTACATATTCTACCAAGAACTGTTGCCGCTCATTTGTTGATACCAGCCAGAGCTTCACCACATCAGTAATCACTACAAAAGTAACTTTTACTCCTCCATATTTTAAGCTCCACGTGAAAGAAGTAACAAAATCACCAGTACGAACGCACGATGGTGATGTCTTTATCATGGTCAACCCACTGACCATACAAGATGGAAACATGTAAACTATACTTGGGGACTGAGTATATACACGGAATCCATTCACTGTCAAAGCTCAGAAGACACGTTCAACCAAAAGGTCATAGCCACAACAAGGTCATCTACTCTTCAAGGTTGCATCGCAAGAAAATCATCACCTATCTGTCCAGAAGATGCCTTCAACACTGTACAAGGCCGCGGAGGATCCCAAGACTGCTCAGAGGAAAACAACTTCAGAAACTGAAGAAAAATGCGACTGGGGACTGCTCATCGCAATCCATCCCGACAACCATCAAAGACTCATGAGATAACTCCAGAGACACGGCTGAAACATTTTCTTGAATAAATAGAGGGATCCATGATAAACAACATGACTCTCTTATTCCTACCACTTCACTATCCATGATATTTCATCATGTGATATTCTGATCACCCCAGCGTCACATCCAGAAGAGTACGATAAGCTTATATCAAATCCCGTGAACGTGGATTCAAGACGATGAAATAAAAGTAGGCTACACAAGGGGACTACCAACATGAGACGCTTTCACTCCCCTCAACTAGGTTATTTCTGATTTCAACATCATCACTTTCGAAGTTTTACGAGCCGCCGGAATTTCTCAACATGAAGCCGTACATGTGCACCGAAGACTCCAAATGCACGCCACAAAGATACATTCACATATTCGTCCAAGCCATCAGATCTAACAGAAGCATAACTGGGGACTGCTCACCACATCTCATTCCAAACGATAGTCCAAGATTCGGAAGATGGTTCGAAGGATGCTACTTGGAACCAAGTCCTTGAAGACTTGATAGTAGCACATCGCCAACGAAACGTCTCCCAACTCATCTATTTCATCATGTGTCTCCGGAAGATTTCGACCAATACAAGCATCCACAACATATTGTCATCGCGATCATAGGGTCCAGGCACTAAACAACCTAAAATCAAGGATGGACCGAAAACGCAACCACATCCATCCGTCCCAAGAATGCAATGGAGTTTGATAAATTTTGGAATCCACTTGAGAGACACTGCAGACGAAAGCACGTATCCGGACGAGCAACAGAAAACAGAAGAAGGTCAATATCTCTTTTCATGCGGACGGAGTTTCTAGAGTTTGAACAAAATAAATATTCCTTCTTGCTCCATGAAACAGATGACTAGGCGCGACTATGCCTCCTCGGCCCGCATCATCCCTCCTGAGTTCTTCCTGAATTTTACTGTCGAGATGTTTTCACCTCCCGAACGATCTCAAAATCTAAATATTCCCAAGTGGGGAGATAGGAAATTCTTTTCCGTTCATAATGGAGGGGCGGACCGTCAAAATCCAAGTTCGTACGAGAATTCTACAGCGATTCTAGCAAGGGGCACTAATTAGGGTTACAACATGCTAAAATCTAAAGCAAGTTGTTACCTTCCCGAAGCCAGTCGTCACCTTCCCAGGGAACTGAATCAAGTTGTTATCTTCTTGAATCCAGTCGTCACCTTCCCAGGGAACTGAAGCAAGTTGTTACCTTCCCGAAGTCTGTCGTCACCTTCCCAAGGAACTTAAGCAAGTTGTTATCTTCCCGAAGCCAGTCGTCACCTTCCCATGGAACTAAAAAAATTTTTTATCTTCCCAAAGCAAGTCATCATCTTCCCATGGAACTAAAGCAAGCTGCCATCATTCCACGGGCCCGCAATTCTTCCTGAATTTTATTGTCGAGTTGTTTTCACCTCCCGAGAGAGCTCAAAACCTAAATATTCCCGCGAAAGGAGATAGGAAATTATTTTCTGTTCAGAATGGAGGGGCGGACCGTCAAAATCCGAATTCGTACGAGAATTCTACAGCGATTCTAGTAAAGGGCGCTAATTAGGGTTTCGATGCCAAACCCTAATTCAGACAAAGTTGCCATCATCCCATGAAACTGAAGCCGATCGTCATCCTTCCACGGAACTGAAGCCAGTCGTCATCCTTCCAAGTAACTCAAGCTAGATCCACTCCAAGCCGAGCAACGCAAGCAGCTCCATTTCAAGACGACCAATGCTGACGACTCCCATTCCAAGCCGACCAACTCCTGCGGCTCCCATTCCAAGCCGACCAACTCCTGCGGCTCCCATTCCAAGCCGACCAACGCCCGCGGATCCCATTCCAAGCCGACCAATGCCTGCGCTCCCATTCCAAGCCGACCAAGGCCAGCGGCTCCGCTAAAGCCGCACCAACAACGACAAATCGCTAATCCAGCACTTCCGCGTTCCCTAGCCCAGCTAAGATGATGCGTGACCAAGCCAAGCCGACAGTCTGCATCTCAACCAGCAACCGCCTCTACCATTTCAAGGTCTAGCCAGCAACACCACGAGTAGAATTTACGCAAGGCCGCCAACACAAGAATCACGAATTCTCCTTACCTCTTGAAAAAGGTTAGTCGGGTCTTCCTGACCATCTTTTCATGACTTGCCATTTCGATTTTGTCCTGGCCTGTCACCGTCTTATGCTTACCTCGCAACAATGCTCGTGTTCCGAGCTAAGCAGGGGACTTAATGTTGATGGTGGTTTTTAGCTTAGGGTTAAAATCGTAAAACCTTACATCTGACATGACGTCACTACAACCACTAGCGCATTTATTGAATCATTCAAAATACCTACGTAAGAATTACCAGGGTACCTTTTTTTTATACATGTGTCATGTTCCACGGAAGAACCCTTAGTATTGACCGACATCATATTCGTACATACCAAACCCTAATTCTCATGCTACCGCGCCAAGGCATGCCAACCATGCCAGCCACATCTCCGCACCAAGGCATGCCAACCATGCCAGTCGCACCACTGTGCCAATGGCAAACCATGCCAGCCACATCTCTGCGCCAAGGCATTCCAACCATGCCAGCCGCACCATTGTGCCAATGGCAAACCATGCCAGCCACATCTCCGTGCTAAGGCATACCAACCATGCCAGGCGCACCACTATGCCAATGGCAAACCATGCCAGCCACATCTCCGCGCCAAGGCATGCTAGCCGCACCATGCGCCAATGGCACGCCAAACCCTTGGCCCCACCATGCCAAGCCAACCGCACCTTGCCTTGGCCCCAACCATTCTAGCCGCACCATGCGCCAATGGCATTCCAAACCCTTGGCCCCACCATTCCAAGCTAATTGCACCTTTCCTTGGCCCCAACCATGCTAGCCGCACCATGCGCCAATGGCATGCCAAACCCTTGACCCCACCATGCCAAGCCAACCGCGCATTGCCTTGGCCCCAACCATGCGCCAATGGCATGCCAAACCCTTGGCCCCACCATGCCAAGCCAACCGCACCTTGCCTTGGCCCCACCATGCCAAGCCGTCCATACCAAACCCTTGGCCCCACTATGCAAAGACATCCGCGCCATTGGCCTTGGCCCCACCATGCCGTCCTTCCCTATGCGGCTACCAAAACGAAGGTGTGCGACGATCAACGGTCCATCCTAGATGCAAATCCTAGCCGTCCAAGGTCGCCAAACAACGCATGGTAACCTTTGGCCCAAAACCCTAGTTTTGGACACGCCAAACCGCGCCAAGGCATGCCATGCCACATGTGCCAATGGCATGCCAACCACCTTGCCGCGCCATACCATGCGGGCCTTCCCCATGCGGCTACCAAGACGAAGGCGTGTGACGATCAACGACCACACTTCCATCCTGAATGCAAATCCTAGCCGTCCAAGGTCGCCAAACAATGCATGGTAACCTTTGGCCCAAAACCATAGTTTTGCCACGCTAAACCGCGCGAAGGCATGCCATGCCACATGTGCCAATGGAATGCCAACCACCTTGCCATGCCACACCATGCCGGCCTTCCCCACGCGGCTACCAAAACGAAGGCGTGCGTCGATCAACGGCCGCCCTTCCATCCTGGATGCAAATCCTAGCCATCCAAGGTCGCCAAACGACGCATGGTAACCTTTGGCCCAAAACCCTAGTTTTGGCCACGCCAAGGAATGCCATGCCACATGTGCCAATGGCATGCCAACCACCTTGCCGCGCAATACCATGCCGGCCTTCCCATGCGGCTACCAACACGAAGGCATGCGACGATCAACGGCCACCCTTCCATCCTAGATGCAAATCCTATCCGTCCAAGGTCGCCAAACAGCGCATGGTAACCTTTGGCCCAAAACCCTAGTTTTGGCCACGCCAAACCGCGCCAGGGCATGTTATGCCACATGTGCCAATGTCATGCCAACCACCTTGCCGCGCCATACCATGTCGGCCTTCCCTATGCGGCTATCAAAACGAAGGCCTGCAACAATCAACGACCACTTTTTCATCTAAGATGCAGATCTTAACCGTCCAAGGTTACCAGCTAACGCATGGAAACCTTTGGCCCTAGTTTGGTCGCGCCAAAACTCTAAATTTTGGCCGCGCCTAAACTGGGCCACATTAAAGCCATACTGATCATACTTTCATGCCACTGGCTACCAAACGGAAGGTTGCAATAATCAACGGCTACCTTCCTCTTAAGATGCAAAATCTCGACCGTTGAAGGTCACCACCGAGCTGGCAAGTCTCCCAAGCTCAACTTGCCAGACAACAACAACATGCTACATGTTTTCCACGAAAACACTTGCAACACATGTCACACACTGGGGGATGCTCATTGGGTATTGGTTTGGCGGTTTACAGCGTGCGGCGTACACTACGCTCGTTATAAGAAAGTGTTATAAGGATGAGGGGGTTAGTAAATATAAGGACTAATGGTGAAACGCTTTCTTTTATGGAACATCAATTCCAAGCGTTACCGGTTACCACCTCCTCCCATTTACTCACCCGTTTTCTATTTCTTAATGAGACCAGAGTACTTTTCACTTAGACTTGTATAAATAGGCATTACCTATTTCCACCGAACAACAAGTTCTGGTCAGGAGTATACAACACTGAGAAAACGTTTGCTAGCTTTCCTATCTGTTAGCTTCCCACTTTCTGATACAAGTCACAAAATAACTAATCTTCCAGAATCAACTATTCTGGTCTCAACACTCCCTTCGCTTCCCTCCCCAAAACCAACCCTTCTCCTCCACTTTTTGACCGAAGCAAGTCTGGAACGACCATTTCTTTGTTTAGGCCGGACTTTTACAGATTAATCTCTCGAATCTAATGTACTCCCTTGCAGTACATTGTTTAGAGTTTAGATTTTTTTCTCACCCACTTCACACAAAATTACCGAAACCAGCAGAAACTGTTTTCACCCTCAAACAACAGGTAGCCGAAATTCGCTCTAATTAAGTTTTTGTTTTGTTCGGCTATCGGGTATTGAGACAGGTAACCAAACTTTTATTCTAGAGTATAAAGAGTAATGTTCGGTTTCCAACATAAATTTTCGATTATATATACCGAACTCAACACAAGAGTTCTTAGATTGAAGTTCGGTTAGGGAAAAAACTTTCGAATAAACCGTACTCAACATATGTATTTGCAAAGTAGAGTTCGGTTAGAGGAAAAATTTCCAACTAACCGAACTCAACAAATTGGTTTTCATAGAAATCTTCGGTTAGGGGACAAAATTTGAACCAACCGAACTCATCATTTGTTGTTCTATACAAGAGTTCGGTTAGGGGACAAAATTTTCCAACTAACTTAACCAACTGAATACAACATATTGGTTTTCAGATAGGAGTTCAGTTAGCAAAAAAAAAACGAATCGGCCGAACTCAACATTTGTTGTTCTATACAAGAGTTCGGTTAGGGGACAAAATTTTCCAACCAACCTAACCAAGCGAACACAACATATTGGTTTTAAGATAGGAATTCGGTTAGCTTTTTTTTTTTTGCGAACCAACCGAACTCACCATTTGTTCTTCTATGCAAGAGTTCGGTTACGAAGAAAAAAACTGTAATAGCCGAAGTTTTCTTTGTGTTCTTGGTTTCAGAATGTTCGATTAGCAAACTCGGATTTTTTAAAAACTATTCCTAACCGAATATGCTACTGTAAATTCCGTTTAAACCCAATTTTGATGATTTCTACTCAATATTTTCAATCAAAAACGAATTAAAAGTGATGGGTTTTTCAATCGAAAGAGGAACATCATGGAAATAGGGAAGAAGAAAAGAAGATTATTTTTTTTCAATACTAAAAATTCCCGATGCCTCTCCTCTCCCTCACTATTTGTTTTTAATTTCGGTTAATGATTCATATATGATTGCGTTTATGTGGTTATTTGGATAGTTTTAATTTAAATTAGGATAAAGGATAAATTAGTATTTTCGTAATTTTAGGACACTCCTTATAAGTGTAGGGAAGTTGGTTTAATCAAATCATGGTTCCCAAAAAATCGTTCAAAAAAAGGTCACTAGAGTAATTGTTGGGCTTGGAGTCTAACTGTGCTGGGTGTACAACTGCACACTGTGCTCTGAACTAGTTTCGTGCTCTGACTTCACTATGAGAGCCAGTTCCCCTCAGTTGTCTCTCATCTAAAGGGATCTAGCGGAATCACGGGTATCACAATTAGTCTTTATCGCCGGTTTGTCCTTTGTTGTTTAGCCTTAACGGCGTGACTATAGAAAAAGAAGAAGCAGCAACAATCCCCTTTTAGAGTGGGGCAACATCACCAATCTTATCCTACACACTTATGCTGCCATGCACAAAGATTTTTTTTTTTTTTTTTGAAGAAAGACACATCATGTATTACATAAAAAAAAGTTCATTACATCAGTTGCTAAGTAAGGAATTAACAAGTTTGGTAGATTAGACCACCATTCGCCACAAAGATTTTGCTTCTTAGCAGCTTTGGATAATGCATCAGCCATTTTATTACAACCTCTATAAACAAACACACAAGACCAAGCAGAGTTAATATTACATATATTTATACATTTTCTAAGTAAAGGCATACTCTGCCAAGGAGTTGAGAAGATTGTTGCTTAACATAAGAGCTGATATTCAAATTATCAGTTTCAAACACAACATTAGACCAATCATTAGAACTTTGCCATTTCCATTGCTTCCAATAATGCTCAAGCTTCTGTCTGATGAATATTAATATATAGCTCTTCTTCCTATTTTTCAGTCACATAATGTCCTGCATAATTTCACATTATTATTCCAATACCGGCAAGTAAGCAATTAGGACTATAAGAAGCATCAATATTCATTTTCATAACATTTAGAGCATGTGGTTTCCAGGTATCATTTACAATAGATCTAATAATTGCAGGGGAATAAGATAAATGAGATGCATTATCCAAATGATGTTTTGTAAGGTAATAATTAACTTGATGTATGACAGTGGTATGATTAGGAGTAATATTACTAAAAATAACTCTACATCTATGTTTCCAGATGAAATGCATAATGCAAACTATGATATGTATGTATAATATGAGAGGAGTGAATTAATGTGTTAGAGCATTGCTCGGTCGTCCTCGTATGCGTTGTTATCTCAAGCATGTTTGTCAATGTTAGTGATCATAACTATAAGTCTTGATTTCTAGTCTACTATAGCTAAGGTCTCGGACTAGGATAGAAAGTGTAGTTGAGATCAAGCACTACACCATTTTAAGGTATTAGCAACATACCATATATGTTGATAAACAGGTCGCAACTTGCTTTCGCTGTTGCTAAACACGGTGTCGCAATTTTTAGCAACGACATAAGCTCTGTTGCGAATCTCGGTCAGCAATGGAAGCAGTTGAGTCTTTGCTGAGGAGATTGTTGAAGCAAGCGGATTCTGGTGATACTTCTGGTGATATTTAGTCTTTCTTTCCCTGTTTTTCAATGCCTTTGTCAGTTGACACAAACAAGGTTACCCATTCATTTATGAACATCAACATAGATCGAATATTGTATGTCAGTCACAACATACATAAGTTTACTTGTGTACATTTGTATCGTAAATCGAATATTGTATGTCAGTCATAACATACATAAGTTTACTTGTGTACATTTGTATCGATTGAAGAATCTTTTCTTTTATAATAATATTATCTAGTGGACTAAGCTTTCATCAAAATGCACTAAGCTTTCATCCCCTGCAGCCACACAGCTTACTTGAAAAACCTTAACTTGTAGTTGATTCATCAAAACATAAGCATGTTCGTAAGATTTCCTTAAATTACGTCTGTCGATTGTATAAAGGAAAGGGAGAATAATACCTTCGAAGTTGACACATAGACTAATCTATTTCAGCAATGAAAATTGTTTCTTCGAAGCCTGAAGTTGCAATCACCTCACCAAACTGCAATGCACAAAGAGTGTTCGTTTCATTTTCAAGAGGGAGTATAATAAAAACTTCTTTGCAAAAGTTAGATCTTATGGGTCCAACAAGAGTAGATGTAGCTACGCTAGAGTTTGAAGCTGGCGAGCAAGTGGCCACAAACAACTGCAACAAAATTATAGAAACTCCACTCATTGATAATTAAGAATAACCAACATGAATCCTGTAAAAACACAGAATCTCATAAACGTGGCTGATTGTCCACAGCCATGTGAATAATTAAGAAACTCAATCAAGTCAGTAGATGCATATTACCAGCAAGTCTAGAATCACTTGTTTGATTTCTGTATCGACCGGCTAAAGAAAAACTCCAGGAAAGAGGATAACATAGAATTCTTGCCTTGCTCTTTGCACAAGCTCCCACATTATATCAGCACCTGGTACAAGCAACAGACCCAGTTGATTTTGACAATACCGGTGTATAAAATGAACAGACAAGCCAAATTAACGGGCAAAGGAAATCAATAAAACCTCTTTCTCGATATAATATTGTAAATTTCGGGAAGCGTACATCATGGCAGATTCTTATTGTTTGTACTAGGTGTTGGTGATGACAGATTAATTCTTGCATATTTACTACCCAAAATATATATTGTTGGTGTTTATTTTGGTATTTATTGTGTTTTTGTAGGTAAATGAATAAAATGGGCTCTTCCAAGAAAATCGTCTAAACCTAGGATTCCAAGAAGAAAATATGGACTACGGAGTACAGGGGTCGTGGATACTTTTGGATCAAAATGGGATAGGCCCAATTTAAGTTAGTGAAGGATATGATGGGTTGGCGTTGGTTTAAGAAATTAACATGCTCGGGCATTTTGGTCTCGTATTTTAGGATGAAGGACTTGGTGATTAGTTCTCGAAGGATTTAGGAGGTATCACGTAAAATGAAAAATCCTACTTAATAATTAATGTACGAGGTATGTCGACATGGTGGAGGAAGAAAAGAAACTAAATATCTTTTGCAATTAAAGAAGATTGATTTTGAGCATAATATATACTTCACCACATTAATACATGACATCTGTTTTGGAATTGAGATAATGACAAAATGAGTACTTACCTCGTACATAAGATCAGTATGTGCTCATATAATACTTTTTTTCCCATGAAAAGAAAAGCAAGTAGTCGGACATGTGGCGAGTCTTTATTAGGTGATATTGTGTATTCTTAGACAAGTGGCACGCTCCCATTGGACATGACATGTGGAAGAGAATTAAAAGAGGAAGGTTAGATTTTGTTGAAATCTATATATTGATGTCGAGAACAGGAATTCAGGGGGGGTTATTGGAGAGCCGGTGAGCCGGTAGCCAGTTTCACAATTTTCTTTTATTTATTCTATTTAGTTTTCTTTATAATAATAAGGAACTAGAATCACATGCTGGGATTATGGAGGAAGCGTTGTTCTAATAATAAAGTGGTATTTTCTTATTAATTTTTTATTGCAATTTCTTTATGATTATTTGCACTGAATTATAATTGATTATAATATTTTGATTAATTAGTTGTGTTCTCTCTTGATGGTGCATGCTTAGCTTAGAGCTCTTGATGTTTCATACTTGCGATTAACAATTAATATTTTGGAAATCTAATATTGGCAATATCTTAGAATCAAGTTGAATGTATGAATTACATAAATATTGTTGTTAACTGAATCACTTAAAAATTGGTCAATGGTGGAATTCATAGTCTCAGTTCTTTCCATAATCTTAAATCTTAAATCAATCTTCACAAGTTCGAGAAAAAGACAACTTTCTTACCACTATATAAAATTCGATCAGCTGGTCATAGAAATAAAACATAAAAAGATTGAAACCGAGAAAGAATCCAACTTAAACAAGGAAAAATGTTAGCTACAGATCACATAGCACCATCAAACCCAGTTGCCATGAAAAGCGTCACACGGAATATAGCTACCGCAGATACTACAACTTTATACCAATTACAGTGCACATACCAAAGACCAAAACCCTTTTTCAGTAATAAGTACCGGGTCGGGTGAGTAGGAGACAATGTTAATTCCCGAAAGTAAGACATGGATTTTACGCCGGCCTGCCTACGCCTTGCACAACCCGAAGGAAAACAGGGCACATAGAAATCATCAATGAAAATAAGGAAAGATAACCAGAAAATAGCAGTCATAATAACTATAATCGCAAGCCAGTCCCGAACGCCAATAATATTGCCTGGAATTCCTAAATACGCGCTAATGTCCATCGCCAAGTTAAATAGACCCAATGATTCTTTTACACACTCACCCAATATATCATTTTCATTTCTATACAGGTGCTCCCGCTTTACATTCATTCTCTACCTTCTTACTTCTTAGCTATAAAGTTACTTCCCTTATTCAACTATTTCCACAATATCCAAATCCAAAGGTCACAACAAAATTATTTTCTCTTTACACAGGTCAGAATAATCACCAAAATTCAATGGATGCTAGTCTACAGATCAATAGCACACCAACATCAAATAGCATATCCAATAATCACTCAACCATTGAGCTGACGTATAGTTGACAACAACCTAATCATATCATGAAAGAAACAAGATACACAAAATGCCATCAAAACCTATTTTACACAAATGCTTTTTGTTTCCGATTCACCTTCTTCTGGAACCCTTCGTAAAAAAAAAAACAGGAAACAGATTCAAATAGTGAGGTTAAATAAACTCATAAACCCTAGAAACCAGTGAAACATTTTTCTTTTTAGATCAATCAAAACCCTACATTCGTATTCATAAATAAACTGAAAAATCATGAATCAAAGCATACAACCTTATATGAACCATACAAAAACGATTTTCACCCATCAATCACAAAGGCAACATACAAATAAGATAAATCTGGAAAAAAAAATCAAAAAAAAAAATCTGATCATTACCTCCTCCGATTATTAAAACTATTAAGCTATTTTACCTGGTAGGATTTCAGAAGAACAGAAGTTCTTCAGAGCAGATCTCGCTAGTTCTTCAGAAGTGAATGAAAGAGAGTGAAAAAAAATCGTGGCTGAGAAATAGATAAGAAATATGGAGAAGGAAAGATAAGCTCGACCATAGAAGACTTTGAAGGGTGAAAACAAAAACAAGTAGACTTGACCGAAGTTTGACTGGGGCGTAAAAACTAGTCCTAGTGCTCCCGACCACACGCGCATTTCGCATGCTTGTACACCCAGCAGTTGCTATTCGCAACAACAATCTGTCGTTGCGAAAAAAATTAGCAACCGAAATTAACAACAAAATATTAGCAACGGTACTGGCGCTGTTGCTAATCTGAGTTGCTAGTACCTTAAAATGGTGTAGTGAAGAACTCCATGGCGATCATCATACAAGACGAAGGACTACTCAAGGAACCGGTGGATCTTCATCGACTAAAAGGTATGTGGAGACTTGAACTTATCTATCACTCAAAAGTCTATCTACTCTATCTCCTATCTTGAGACAAAAGTCGTTGTGCTATATAGACTTCGGTAATACACATTTGCTATTTCGATCCGAGTTTATCTCGCATATCTATTTCTCGAAATATGTGTTGGTAAGCTTTCTCTTTGGCCAAACTTATCTTTACCTAGTGACGAAATCATGTTATGTTTCAATCACTTTGAAAACAGATTTGATGACGATAGTCGATTCTTTATGTCTAACGACTATTATAACATTATAGAAGAATGTTTCAATGATTGAAATGAGATTTTAGATTATATAACCAATGGTGGATATAAGCATTGTTGTGGAAACACATATATGTATAAGTCCTTATTCCTTGAACCATAATTTGCGAACTTTGTTGATCAAGAGAACCGGAATAAGAGTCGTGAATTAAGTCCGTGAACTGACGGAAGTTCTCGACCTGAGAATATCTGCTGTAGTTTAAGAACTCCTTCCGGGAACTTAAGTCCGTGAACCCAGTCCGCGAACTTGAGTTGGGTTATATCTAAAGACGATTGTTTGTGAACTCATGTTTATATAAACTAAGGAATGTAAGTTTGCAAACCGTAGCTATAAAGTTCATAAACCGATTCGAGTGAATCAAATCGTTTTTACTTCAATTGTGTCTTGTGTAGTTACATAAGATTTCCTTGCAATTGAACAGCTCTCTAACTAGTTCATTTGAGTCATTTTAACTAGTTATGGTGAAGAAGAGATGGTTGATATGAATGTGCTCATATGGCTAACCATTTGGTTAACTACTATTGAACCAACAAATGTACATGTTTGGGTACAGTTACACAAACCTAAAATCACACATTTCATTTCTGTGTAACAAGCTAGGTTTTTAGATCTAACGGTTGAAAGATATTAGCTTGAATCTAAATCAGGTTTTCATCTAACGGTGAATATTGAATGCTTTGTTACCAAGCTAACATTGATTGCAAACCCTGATTTGAAAGGCTATATAAAGGAGAACTCTAGCAACTGGGAAACCTAATCCCCATACCTTCTGTGTGATACTAGTTGCATAGCTAGAGTCGATTCTCCTTTAACCTTTGGTTTCTTCTTCTAAACCAGGTTAACGACTTAAAGACTTCATTGGTATTGTGAACCCATACCGATACTACTTTCTCGTAGTTGTGTGATCTGATCTTGCATATTCTATCGTACGATTACAATCGCAAGGATTGGCTTGAGATTAATATCTCCGATAGGCAAGATATAAAAGTAATCACAAACATCTTCATCTCATCGTTTGTGATTTCACAACCTCTTATTTCGCCGCGTCGATTAAGATTGTTGTGAGGTGATTGATAATACCAGGCTGTTCTTCGGGAATATAAGTCTGGTTTATCAATTGGTTCTTGTTCACCTTGATCTATCAAAAGAAGGAACAAAATTGGTAGGTATTTCTGTGGGAGACAGATTTATCTATTACTGTAGACTTTTCTGTGTGATACAGATTTGTTTATTAAAGTCTTCGACTTTGGGTCGTAGCAACTCTTAGTTGTGGGTGAGATCAGCTAAGGGAATCAAGTGCATAGCATCCTGCTGGGATCAGAGATGTAGGAACATAACTGTACCTTGGATCGGTGTGAGATTTATTGGGGTTCAACTACAGTCCAGACTGAAGTTAGTTTGAAGTGGGCTAGTGTCTGTAGCGGCTTAACACAGTGTGTGTTCAATCTGGACTAGTCCCGGGGTTTTTCTGCATTTGCGGTTTCCTCGTTAACAAAATTATGGTGTCTGTGTTATTTATATTTCCGTATTATATTGTTTATCTTTATAATTGAAATATCACAAGTTGTGCGTTAGGTTCAATCAATTAGAATATCCAACCTTTGGTTGTTGATTTAAATTGATTGACACTTGGATATTGGTCTTTGGTACCATTCAAGTTATCTCTCTTTGATAAAGACTGGCAGATTTCTATTTGCTTGAGTATAGATCAAATCGAGAGATTGAGATATTAACTCCTTGATATACTTTTATATAGATTGAGTCTGACTGTTTAGTTGATTCTATAGAAAGTATATTGGTGATTTTCCATACAGATTGCTAAGCGAAATATTGGGTGTGGTTGTTAGACCCCCGCTTTTTCATAATGTTTGTCTGAAAATCTTGAGGCTGTCAACTTTGAACCCAACAAAAAACCCAAGAATACTGCAGCATTGAAGTATATTTATGAGGACAAAAGTATCTCCAGATATATTGAGCGAAAGAACAATGTAAGAACATGTGATCTATATCTTCCGGATTTGTTGAATTGCAGAGAATACAGTGTTGATCATTAAAACCCATATATCTAAATAACCTTGCTTTAACTGGCCGAGCATCATGAAGACTTTTCCACAAGAAAATACGATATTTATATGGCATTTTTTATTGCTTGAATTTTAACCAGAATTGTGGAGGCAGATTCAGAGTTGAACTGTGGATATTATTTTGTTCACACAACATTTTATACGTCGAAGAAGTAATAAAAACACCTGAAGCAATGTGAGGCCAGATTAGCTTGTCTTCTTGATCCAACTGAAAGAGAATAATAAGAATCAAATATACCTGAGAAGAAGTAAAAAGGTGAAAAATGTGAGATATTTTCCACTGACCTATTTTGAATTTATTAGTTGAGAAACCCATTGGTAGTCAGAAGTGTTCAATTCATTCCAATCCTGAAGTGTTGTCTTCAAAGTTGGGTCTAATTTAAATTCCAAATGTTTATACTGTTACCATTTCCAATTTTCCATGTAGCATACTCGAAAATAATTTGAATCCTTTGATAAATATTCAGCCATACCCAGCTGAAATTAACTGCATCTAAAGGAAGAAAGAACAAATCATCATGAGGAAAATATTTTCTTTGCAAGAAATTTTCCCACAAAACATCCTGATTATGAAGCAACTTCCAAGCCAATTTAGCTAGAAAAGCATAATTATAATTTCCTAAATGCTTCAGACCCAAACCTCCAAATCTTTTGGGTAGTCTCACTTTATCCCTAAAAATCAGATGAGAAGGATGATGATTATTGCAGTTTTGTAGATATCCATGCAACTAATGAGTCACCAACACCTTTGCTCTTTATTTTTATTTTTAATTTAGTACTATAATTTATGTACATAGACATAGATATGCTACTTTCAAATACATTAGTTAAATCTTAGAAGATATGTCCAAAAGAGGATCTAATTTCTTGTGGTTGTAAATTTGGATAACCGTTTTTGTATATAATTTCAAGATTTAGCTTAATATTTGTTTTTTGGATAAACTTCACGATGTGTGAAAGATTGGATCCATGTAGCTAACCGAATAATGTTAGAATTTTGAAAAACTTAGAACCTAATTAAGCTAGTTAAATATTAACTATATACTATTATGGTTTTTTAATCTGCCTTCTCTTAAAAAAATATTTGATTAGTGAAATCTATACATTTGCTTATATTTGTAGCTAGCTAGAGTAGTAAATTGAACAATTCATCTAAAAAGATTGATTAATGTAAATAAGTTTTGCAATACTAAAAATGTAACCCTACGAAATTCTCTTTTATTATGTGTTTGATTTTGTTATTGTGTTAGTCAGGTGATAAAAACAAGTTCAGGTGATATAAACTTGATAGTATAAGAAAAAGTTAGATACAGACTTATTTCTTCCTCCAAAAACCATGTTGTTTCTCCCTATTTTTTTTCTCGCGCCATAACATCCATACTATCCAATAGTGAATAATCTTCCAAACTTTTTTTTCCTCTTGTCGCTGAAAACACACCATCCCAAACATCAAAGTGTTTAAGAAGACTATTTGTAGAGCACCACGCGTAAAATATTTTATGAAATATGTCTAGATTTTGAAGACATATGTGAGTGACTGAATATCCGAAGGTTCAATATGAGTGTTACAGAATGCGCAGTCGGTTGTGGGGACGTTAACTCCTCTGTGATGCATCATTTCTCTTGTCAGAAATGAATTTTGGGATGTAGCCCAGAGCATAAAGTTTACTTCAGAAGGTATATATATTTTTTCCATAGATGTATCACAAAAACACCATTATTCTGAACCTCTTCTCTTCCTTAACAAAACCCATTCTAGTTTTTCACTGATATTAATTCTTCTCTTTGAAGTGCAACACCAGTTGCCTTCATGAATCATTTCAGCGATAATGGATTGCTTGTTAGTAAAAGCTCTATAGATAGCATGAAATATTTATTCAATGCATCCAATATAACCATTTATCTATCCAAAAACGAATATCCCACCAACTTTTTATAGTGAACAGTGCAGAACCCTGCATTTGATGATTTTAACTATATATTTCCATAAACTTCTACCATGTCACTTAGCATCATCTGTTGGCATTAGGATATTCCCAGTGCTAGTTACAAATATATCACTTTCATCACAGAAAATAAAGTCAAGTGCAGACATTTGCGAAAAATTAGGAGAAAATGCGGTAATTCTTTGTTGCTGGTTAGCTCTCTTCTTTCGTACAATAGAGCTGGCAGAAATCAAAGTTGAGAGTCCAAGCCATATTCCAAAACCTTCGCTGAAAAAACTGACGTTGTTCCCTATAGTCTTTCTAATCTTTTTTTTGAAGTTTCAGGAGGTCCTTTTGGAAAAAAAAACCTGCAGCTAAAGCAGCATGACCACTCTTTTCTTGGTTAGGGTTCTTAATTTTCCCATTCATATGGAGTATACCTGAAGCTTTAATCACTGTAGAACTTGTAACTGGTTATCCAGAAAATGGTGGTTATGTGGTTTGGAGTTCTGAAGTTTTTGGTCCTTTTTGAGGATCTATGATGGGTTCGTTGGAATTTTTCAGCGAACCTATTAATAGTACTGCATATTTTCATTAAAGGTTGCTTGATAATAGTTGTCCTGCATTAACAATTGTCCTTAGTAAAAAGGTGCGCCTAGTAATATAACTACAATAGGGTTATCGATTTTGAATTATCTTGGATTAAGTTTTGTTGGTTGGGTTTCCGTTGGTATTGATGTTGTTTCTCTGTTTCCATTTATTTGAACTTTTGGGACAATACAAATAATTTAGCAGGAGAAGTAAAAAACCCAAAAAAATTGTTCTAAAAAGCTTTGTTTTTTGCCGGACTTATTGCTTGTGTTGGGTACCTGATCCCTCTAGTAGCAATAACTGGAGCTCTACCACTAGATCAAGACCAATGAAAAAAATGAGTATTTGGATATTGTTGCAGGAGATATTGGTGGGTCATGGTTGATGTTATGGTTTGAAATTGGTTCAGCTTTGTCAGGGTTGGATTATTCGAAACTCAGTTAAGTAGTTCTTCTTTTCAAGCCGATGAAATGAGCAATCCTAGGTTTTTACCAGGGATTTTTTCAGGGAGATCAAAGAAGTTTACTATTCCATGGGTCAGAATCTTGCTATCGAGTACAATTTCATTGGGTATTATATTCATTAACTTTGACAATATTATTGCTGCAGTCGATTTCTTATATAGCATGAGTATGTTATTAGAGTTTCGGTGTTTATTTAGTTGCGAATCAAAAAACCTTATTTACATAGACCTTATAAAGTTCCAGTGAATGTTTCTATGCTTTCCATTATGTGTTTTGATACCAACAATATTTGTGGTGGTTATTATAAGGTTTTCTAAACTTATTCTTTCCTGCATCAACGTGTGTCTTACTTTTATAGTAATTTGTAATTATTTTATGATGAACTGGTGCAAATCTAGGGGTGGATTAATTTCATTGATAAAGATAATGACGAACAAGTGGTGGATAAGAAACCAAGAGAACAACAGTGAATGATAGTTAGCATTCTCCAACGTAGTTTATGCCTTAGTTAATGGGTTGTTTTTTTCTTTCATATGTATAATTTGGGTTCAATAGTTGTCAGTTCAAGATTTAATTTCTAACTAAAATTCTCCAACATATTTAATTGATTTTTCATTCATTGCAACCTTTATGGTTTTAACTTTTTTCTTGTTTACTTTCAGCATACTTTATTTTATTTTTTATTGTTTTTTGTTTTTGCACTGATAAACCATAAGATACTTAAGTTATAAATTATAAAATCTTCCATTATGATGATCTTGATTAGTGATTGCCAGATAATTGTAACTTGCTTACAAGTCCTATAATTTTAACAAACCTTGTCATTTTCACTCGGATATTCGGGAATAGTAATAAGTATTTCTTAGCAGGGGACCTCCACCCACTTATATCATAGATTCATAGGTCCATAGTCATATTCTGTTTATTGTCTTTTTCGAATAAGA
The DNA here is from genome assembly GCF_003573695.1 of Papaver somniferum. NCBI lineage: Eukaryota > Viridiplantae > Streptophyta > Magnoliopsida > Ranunculales > Papaveraceae > Papaver > Papaver somniferum. The sequence continues at coordinate 76,901,274 of NC_039359.1, read as the reverse complement.
AAAAGTTTATTTTAAAGTAGGAAAAGCATACAAAAACATGAAGGAAAGTTCTATTACATGCACGAAACCAATTCTCATTTGTGAACGGCCTGATTAACACACATAGAAACAAACGGTATCCTTCTCATAAGTCCACAGTACAATAATCTGTTTGATAAGAACAAGTTCAGGTATATAATTATTTCTTACTCCAAACACCCGGTTGTTTCTTACTCTAGATCCTTTGTGATATATGACGACCTCCAATTAAATTTTCCTCTACAAATCCAAGACAACTCTCATGAATGTTTAAGTGGTTCACAATAATAGGAAGCATGCAAGTAAGAAGTCGGTAACCGCTTATCATACATATTATAAGATATGGACTATATTATAAAATATCTGGAGCTACATGTTACAGTTTTGTTATCCACCTACTTGTATTTGTTCAAATTTTAATTTTAATCAGGTAGTCTCTATTAATAAATGTTTACGGGCTTTTCGCAACCCATCTTTTCTAATTTTTTTCTTTTAAATTATCCATGCCTTATATGTTAACCTTATGTGTTTAACACTTAAGTGGAAGGGGCATTATAAAACTGAACGAACACAACCCATTAAGATCTTAAATTTGGGACAATCAAACCTCAAGTTATTGTCTAATAATGGAACTATATTTGGGACAATAATGATGAGTGAAATAGAGATGGCAGACTTTAAGCCATATTTCAAAACCAATGCTGGAAAAAAACGACATTGTTCTCTCTAATATTTCTATTTTTCTTTTTAAGTTTCAGGAGGTCCTTTCAGAGAAGAACCCTCAGTTAAAGCAGCAAGACCAGTCTTTTCTTGTCTAGGGTTGTTAATCTTCCCATTCATATGGAGTATGCCTGAATCTCTAATCACGGCAGAACTTGTAAATCTTAGGTTTTTACTTTGGTTATTTGCATTGAGATCAAAGAAGTTTAATACACCATGGGACTGAATATTGTTGTTGAATTCAATTTCATTGGGTCTTACATTCATTAACTTTGACAATATTTTTGTTGCAGCGAGTTTCTTATATAGTATGGGTATGCCATTAGAGTTTTCAGCGTTTATTTGGAAACCATATTTGCATAATCTTATAAAGTACCAGCGATCGTTGTTGTTCTTTGGATTATGTGTTTGATACCAGAAGCATTTGTGGTGGTTTTTATGAGGTTCTCTAAACTTATTCCTCTATGCATCAGCGTATGTCTTACTTTTGTAGCAATTATTTTCTGATGAACTGGTGCAATTCTAAAGGGTACACTAAGTTCATTGATAAAGATAACCACGTATAAGTGGTGAAGACGGTGTCAAGAGAAAAAAAATGAGTGATATTTAGAACTCTCCAGCGTGCTCTATGGCTTAATGTTAATAGGTTCTTTATTATTTCCTATATACAATTTGGGTTCAATAGTTGTCAGTTTAAGATTTAAATTCTAGCTACGATTACGCATATTAGCGTGTTACAAATAATTTAATTAATTTTTATTTCAGAAGTTTCATTTATTGCAACCTTTATGGTCTTAATTTTTTCTTGTTTACTACCAGCATCCTTTACTTTTTTTTTCTTGTTTTTCTTTTTGCAATGATAAACCGTAAGACATTAAGTTATAACTTATACCATCTTATATTATGATGGTCCTGATTATTGATTGCAGTGAATTGTAACTTGTTTACAAGTCATTTAATTTTTACAAACCTTTTCATGTTTTCTCAGATATTCGGGAATAATGATGAGTTTTTCTTAGCAGGGGACTTCCATCCAGCTATATCATAGATTCATAGGTCCATAGCCATATTCTTATTGTTTATTGTTGTTCTGAAGAAAATATATATATATTAAAGTAAGAAAAACCATACAGAAACATGAAGTAAAGTTATGTTACATGTTCAGAACTTACTCCCGATTGGGAAGGACCTGATTAAAACTAATATAATCAAAAGGTATCCTTCTCATAAGTTCATAATGCAATAATAAAATCAAAAGGTGTATACCATAAGATAAATTTTAAAACACTAAGAATGTATAGTCCAATCCTATCAAATATTGTTTTTATTACTTTTCATTATTGTATTTGATTTTTTATTGTGTTCGATGAGTAAAACTTCATAATGTAAATTAACATGGCATCGTTTGCTGTATGACTCTCTGATCTAATAAAGGGACAAAATGAAAAGAAAGACCATAAGCAAAGTCTAGGAAGAAACTACAAAGGAATTGTCATTCTTATGTTAACCTTATATGTTTAACACTTAAGTGGAAGGGGCATTATAAAACTGAACGAACACAACCCATTAAGATCTTAAATTTGGGACAATCAAACCTCAAGTTATTTTCTAATAATGGAACTATATTTGGGACAATAATGATGAGTGAAATAGAGATGGCAGACTCCAAGCCATATTTCAAAACTAATGCTGAAAAAACGACATTGTTCTCTCTAATATTTATATTTTTCTTTTTAAGTTTCAGGAGGTCCTTTCAGAGAAGAACCCCCAGTTAAAGCAACAAGACCAGTATTTTCTTGTCTAGGGTTCTTAATCTTCCCATTCATATGGAGTATGCCCGAATCTCTAATCACGACAGAACTTGTAAATCTTAGGTTTTTACTTTAGTTATTTGCATTGAGATCAAAGAAGTTTAATACACCATGGGACTGAATATTGTTGTTGAATTCAATTTCATTGGGTCTTACATTCATTAACTTTGACAATATTTTTGTTGCAGCGAATTTCTTATATAGTATGGGTATGCCATTAGAGTTTTCAGCGTTTATTTGGAAACCATATTTGCATAACCTTATAAAGTACCAGTGATCGTTGTTGTTCTTTGGATTATGTGTTTGATACCAGAAGCATTTGTGGTGGTTGTTATGAGGTTCTCTAAACTTATTCCTCTCTGCATCAGCGTATGTCTTACTTTTGTAGCAATTATTTTCTGATGAACTGGTGCAATTCTAAAGGGTACACTAAGTTCATTGATAAAGATAACCACGTATAAGTGGTGAAGACGGAGTCAAGAGAAAAAAAAAGAGTGATATTTAGCATTCTCCAGCGTGCTCTATGGCTTAATGTTAATGGGTTCTTTATTATTTCCTATATACAATTTGGGTTCAATAGTTGTCAGTTTAAGATTTAAATTCTAGCTACGATTATGCGTATTAGCGTGTTACAAATATTAATTAATTTTTATTTCATACGTTTCATTTATTGCAACCTTTATGGTCTTAATTTTTTCTTGTTTACTATCAGCATCCTTTACTTTTTTTCTTTTTTTTTTTCTTTTTGCAGTGATAAACCGTAAGACATTAAGTGATAACTTATACCATCTTATATTATGGGTCCTGATTATTGATTGCAGTGAATTATAACTTGTTTACAAGTCATTTAATTTTTACAAACCTTTACATGTTTTCTCAGATATTCGGGAATAATGATGAGTTTTTCTTAGCAGGGGACTTCCATCCAGCTATATCATAGATTCATAGGTCCATAGCCATATTCTTATTGTTTATTGTTGTTCTGGAGAAAAAATATGTTATATATATATATATATATATTAAAGTAAGAAAAACCATACAAAAACATGAAGTAAAGTTATGTTACATGTTCAGAACTTACTCCCGATTGGGAAGGACCTGATTAAAACTAATATAATCAAAAGGTATCCTTCTCATTAGTTCATAATACAATAATAAAATCAAAAGGTGTATACCATAAGATAAATTTTAGAATACTAAGAATGTATAATCCAATCCTATCAAATTTTTTTTTATTACTTTTCATTATTATATTTGATTTTGTTATTGTGTTCGATGAGTAAAACTTCATAGTATAAATTAACATGGCATGGTTTGGTGTATGACTCTCTGATCTAATAAAGGGACAAAATGAAAAGAAAAACCATAAGCAAAGTCTAGGAAGAAACTACAAAGGAATTGTCATTCTTATGCTAGCATCAGGAATAATTTTAGTGTTTTGGCTCATCTTATGAGCATAGTTTTTACCAGCCATAAGTAATTAAAAAGCATAAATATTCCGAGTTTTATGAATAACCCTAAGATTTAAAAGAAAAAAAAAGGGTTGGATTCTCTTCAGGATCCCTTTGGTAAGTAGCATGGATCTCGTTGTGAATCTTCCTTGAATTGCATTCATTTCTCCAATATCTTTTCCTGCACAAGAGTAAAATAAATCAAGTTATCAATCAACCCTAGAGGATATCAAAATGCAATTGACGTGGGCGAGAGGAAGAGAGGAAAAAATCTCCAAGTCAAGCCAAGTCCAACCATACCATTGTCATCCATAATCCACGTACGATGTTATTATTAAATTTAGTTATGCATTCTATATTCATAAGTTCTGCATTCTATATTCACAAGGGATTAATTATTATAAATTATTAGCATAACTCCTGGACTAAAATTTGTGTTTCCATAATTCCATTCGGAACCGATATTTATATTAAATTCTTGTTTGTATGTTGCATAATCATCATTGATAATTGATATCGAGTATTAAATTCCTGATATAAGACAATATTTTGACTATCAATTAATCACATACACCATTGCTGTAGTTTCCTATTGAAATGATATTGAATTAATTCTTGTTAGTTGTGATTCGTGAACTGATACTGATTACAAGTGATTACGAAATCTTCTTACAGGTGACCCGAGAGGACTTTGGATTTTCTTTGATTTTTCAAGAAGCTACAACTTGATTAAGGTACATATATTGTCTCTTCTTTTCATTCCCTAGTTATATCATCTTATATTTCTTACAATACTCCTCCTAAGACGGTGATACCAGAAAGTGGATATATAAGACGTCAACAAAAAGCAAATAATGATGCAGCAGTAGAGTCTCATTTAGGAGTCCTTGATAAGTTTATTTTTAAAAATCCATGTAATTTAGTTGGAAGCTCATCATATGAGAACGAAGGCGTCCATGATGTTAAAAGAATAAAATGAATCAAAGGGAGTTCCGAGATCTTTTGCACAAGGTCAGCAAAATATCAGAGACGGCCCTGGATGGGTATGCTTTACTCCATACTTCAATTGATTTCCTGCAAAATCAGTAGCATTTAGACTGGTACAGAGAATGGGGGTCTTGTGGTCTTGAAGTGTGCAAATTTTGATGATAACCCAAAGGACCATCTAGTAGAGGTAGAAATTTCTATAATCTGTTGGCCACTATCAACGCTCTGGTGATGCACATAATTTAGAATGCATGTATCACTTTATAAAAACAAAGATTTTTTTTTCTTTTAATCTTTGGAAATTTGTGGTGGGTTTGAAATAGAGTTATTAAACATACGGTCACATCTTGCCTTCCAAATGAACCAGTAGAAGGAAACATATATTTCCTTTATGTGCTTAATGCATGTATTTGATTCAAACTAATGCAATCCTGAAAAGTAGTGTTGTTGCCAAATTCAGCATTGCTATGCTCAAACATATTTTTCCAAATAAAGCTAGCAAAACGGCTATGAGGATATACGTCATGTTTTTATCGCCAAAATTTGCAAGATTTATGTAGATGCTCAATGCAGTGTAAAATACTAACCATTTAGGATTTATGGGGAGAATGCCATGACCATGAGCACGTTTCCATATCAAGAGTTTAATAGCTGGGCAGGTGTCCATTCTATATATTTTACTCCAATCAGTAATCTGGGCCTCATTGTTGTATTTATTGTCCATTTTTTCCTCATAAAGGGACCTAACTGAAAAGTCACCACTCTGAGTAATCTTCCAATGTATTCATTTTCCTCCTCAGTGTTAAGGTTTTTATTCGTTATAAAACCATATTCCCACTAAGTGGACCAAGGATTTAGTTTCCCATTATCCATTGTCAAAGATACGATGTTTAACCAGTATATGATCAACATGAAGATTATCCGGTTTGATGAGGGATATATTGGAACCAGCTATCCGTTTGCCATCCCATATGTTAATATTTTGCCCATTTTCTATTTTCCACCTGATGTGTTCTCGTATGTTTCTAATCACTTCTAGGATACCTTTAATTTACATATAAAGGAGTCTCCCACGTTGGGTTAAGTTTTAGGATACCTTTAATTTACATATAAAGGAGTCTCCCACGTTGGGTTAAGTTTTAGGATGTTTTTATCTTTCGGGTATTTGGTTGTTATGGTGCTATACCAGAGAGAGTCTTTCTCAATATCTTAGCCTTCACTCAATTTCGGTAATCATGCCACACTGTTGAACATTTTCATGTTCATGAATCCCAACCCTCCTAGCTCATTTTGTTTACAAATAGAGCCCTAAGCTTTTGGGTAATAGCCCGTGGGATTAGCATCTTGAATCAGAAATCCTTTTGGAATTGGTTCAGATCATGTCAAGTTTTTATAGGATGCTAAAAACATTTCATTTCATACATGCTTGAGGTAGCGATAATAGTGTCGATCAAAGTAACTCTTCTTGCTGGTGTTAGGGTCTTATTTTTCTAGACAAACAATTTCTGCCTTAGGTTCTGAACACAAGCTTGAAATAATCAATTCTGATTTTGTTTATGAAAAAAGGGGATCCCAAGTATTTTTCATCCATGGATATCATTCAGACTCTCACAAGAATTTTAATATTCATCAATGTTCTTGATAAAGAAAACCCAATATTTGTTGAAATTAATGAAGCTGGCCAGAAGTGTGGCTAAAGATCTTAAAGATATTTACCAGACATTTTCAATCAATCATGTTAGCTTCGCAAAAGACTAAACATTCGTCATAAGAGGTAGCTTATGAGTGGTGCTTCCATGCATATTTTAATTCATGGAAAAATGCTTATTGGTACTACGTGCATCAGAATTCTTGAAAAGGCTCCCATACATAAGAGAAATAGTAAGAGATAGATTGACGAAGGTTGCATCATTTGTTACTGCTTAACCAATCTACTTAGAGCATCCACAACCATAAAGTGTAAAATACATTCTAAATTGTTGAATATAACATCCCAGAATAACGGATATGGAATTCAACCACAATAAGCAAATGTTATCTTTATAATAGAAAGTTTAAATAAGGCTTAAGAGAAGTTTAAAACACTGCTAATCGTTATAATTAATGTTTAAACACCATGTCAAAAATGTTAGATGGCGATGGATAAAACATCACGCCCATTTCAAAAATCCACTCGATTAATATAGAAATTCGTATTGCCTTCGTCCAAGTTATAATGGCAGAATTTTCAAATATCTTATCTTGCATCCCACAAAGGTAGTTTCTATTCTAATCTTTACCCGATTGGTTTTCCAGAGTTATCTTCTTTGAAATATTTAAAGTTTACCAATTGGAATTATAATTACACATATAGGTCTTCTGAAATTCTGTCGAGTGATAATAAAATTATATGACCAATCACCAAGTGGTCTGGTGGTTGGCATGTTCCCTCCCACTGCGGAGTAATTGTTGAAATCCACTCCAATTTAAGGAGTTTGGATGTAGTCCAGGGACCACTAATCTAGGGCATCAAAAATAAATAAAAATGATAATAAAGATATATGTTATAACTTCTGAAGTTATACGTACATTTAAAATTAAAATGTCAAAGACAAGTTGTCCAAATAAGTTTGGATAGGAAAAGTGACTCTCATTTCAGTTTATTTGCTAGTGTTTGTTCCCCTCGTCGGACTCTTATTTGCCTGGCATTTTTAGGGACGATTTTTTATTCCCAATTCATAAACAAGGTTATGTGATGTCCTAAATGTTAGTAGAATACCTTAATGCCCTTTAATAATCGGAAGTAAAATAATTGTTTTTAGAATCCGATTATTGGTAATGTAATCGGTAGTTAAAAAACACACAGAGATTACTGATTGATATGAATTTGTGCTAACTGTGTATTTGAGGCTACTATTAATCGGAAGTTAATGATAAATTCATTTGCTATCGATTATAGGATACTCCAAAATTCAGAAAAAAATAAAATAGATTTTTGGAAAATCTCATTTGGGGCAACTCTATATTCGGTAGTCATATGAACTATTTTGACTATCGAATATGGTTGGATATTGGCAAAGAGAGCCACTGTATAATCGGAAGTCAGGATAACTTCATTTACTACTGATTATAGGCTCAACCAAATTCAAAAACTAGAGGATTTTTGCAAAATCTCATTTTGGGGCTACTCTATATTCGGTAGTTATATGAACTATCTTAACTACCGATTATGGTAGGATTTCGGCAAAAAGGTCTATTGTATAATCGGAAATCAGGATAACTTCATTTACTACCGATTATAGGCTCAACCAAAATTCAAAAAATAGAGAATTTTTGCAAAATCTTATTTTGGGGCTATTCTATATTCGAGAGTTAAATAACCTAAATTCACTACCGATTCTGGTAGCATTTTTGCCAAAGGTCTACTTTAATCGGAGGTCAAGATAACTTTATTTACTACCGATTATAGGATAATCAAAATTCAAAAGATAGAGGATTTTATTTAGGGAATACTTTATATTCGGAAGTTATATAAACTAAATTGACTCCCGATTGTGGATTAACTTCCCGGTTGTAAAATTATCTACCAATTATGAAGGGTAATGTGGCCACTAAAAAAACGGGAAATAAGGAATGGCTATATTTTACGCTTGGGTGACCCTTTTTTGTCTTATGTGTCGCCCCTAATTCTTTTGGGGTCGCCCCTAAAAATGCTAGGGTTATTCGAAGGACCTCCAAAGGAATTACGATTATTATTTTTAGTCTTTATCACCGGCCTTTGCTGTTTGGCTTTGTTCGGAATTGATGGTGTGGCGCAACACTGATCTTATCCTAGTGCTGGCGTGCAGAAAGATTATGGCTAATCACCTACGTACTATAAAGCTCTTTTAACAAAGCCAGACGTGAACATAGTAATAATAAGCTCAATCAATTTGATGGGCAATGAGATTTCAACCACATGATGATGAATCCTCAAAAACTGCCATAAAAATTACAACCACTTTAGTTCCGAGTCTGCAAGCCAGCACACATTATTGTTGTTATCCTAAATGTCCCATTAGTTATCCATCCCACAAGGGTTGGCTTTTGTCCACTATATTGCCCACAGATTTATATACCTCCCACAGGTGATTGACATGTATCCAACATTATCCATCAAAAGCCCCTCCAACATTTTAACTATTTCGAAAGCTCTTTTCCCTTTTTGTCTGCACTTTTAGTTGGCCACACTCGTTGAAGATCTAACGGATAGTTTTATAAATATTAATAAATCATAGCCGATCACTTTATAGAAAATTTTGATAATCAGCTAACATGCAAAATTTGATAATCAGCAGCTAACATGCAAAGTTGATACCACGTTGGCATGTAGCCATGTACCAATGGTACCAACTTTTCTTTTTGATAATTTCTTTTTATTATTTTTAGGTTTCTTTCTTCTTTTATTTTGGAATTTTTATCACGTGCAAGGTGAAAAATTGAAATCATTGTGCGTTTCACTTGGTCTAGGACACACGCGTAATGATTACGCATCAATAGGTTGTAATCGGTGAGCGTTTTTCTTTTTTCTCTAGGCCTAAAAGTGTGTTTATCTTTTGTTGATTCGACGTTTGAATCTGACTCGGCCACTGACTTGGCTCAAGTTAAATGTCAAATCTTTTATTTTTAATTTTAAATCACAGCTGACTCAGATCTAGTCTCTGACACGAATCCATTTAAGTCAAGGAATGAAATGTCTTGACTCAAGGTACCAAGCCATTGACTCACGTATTTTTGAGTCAGATTTGGCTCAAAAATACAAACACATTGAGTCAGATCCAAATGAATCATGTGATATCACTCAGATCTAGACGAGTCAAATTCAGATGATTTCAGGAAAAAACAAACAAGGTGTAAGTTCCAAAATCTGAAATAAATTCCTTTTGAATCTTTGGAAGGATGGTCATAACACCCGGTCTTATGGATCAAGTAGGTGTGGAACCCACACACACGGAAAGACCAAATCTTTTTTGTTCATTTGATCGGAAAAAAAGCAAGGCTGAATTGGGGGTCATGGAAACTAATTGGGGGCCATGACACATTTTATACCCACACCCAAAAATATACGGGGCTTCCAAAAATGAGGGTGAAATACCTATTTTATCCTTCTCTAATAAAAAAAAACAGTTTGAGTTGTCAATATTAGAGATGTATAAAAAAACGACTCTCGTTCAATATGAAAGGGTCGTCCGTATATAGTAATGCTTAACTGACGACTCTTAGAGTGATAGCTACAGAGAGTAAAAGGTTTTTTACTCGTTCGGTTCTAAATATATAAAGTTAGCGACTCTATATGACCTAAAAGATGGAGTCGTCATCTTTTAGGAACCTCATTGACGATTTTTCATAACTGAACAATGGAGTCGTTTATTTTGGTGCCAATTCATTGATGACTCTATAGGGTCGTTAGTTAATTATACTCACGACCTAATGACCCTCACACTGAGTTGTTGCATAGTGACCATGAATCGACCACTTGGAGCACCATTCATGCGATTTGAAGAGTATAGGAAGTTTACCTGATTGTTTAGAGCTTGGGGTTCCTCATTTTGAGTGTTGGTTCCTTCATTTTGAGCAGTTGAGATCTTCATTTGCACCATTGTTCATTAGCTTCCTCTATCAACATCTCCTCATCAAACATCCAATCCATATGATTAGTTGAGACAATCTTGCCATCAACACAATCATTGTTGTTGTTTGAAGCTTCACCAACATCATTTCCTCCACTAGAATCACTCATTTCAAATAACCCTAAGTTTTTCGCCAAAACTCAACTTCTTCTTCTCCACAACACAAAAACACAATTTTTCTTTTATCAAATTTTTATCCCTAAATCTGATTTTTAATCTACCAAATTAGTTAACAACTAATCAACACTCAATTAACACTAATAATCCAGGGATAGTTTAGTCATTTCTAAAAAAGTGGGATAAGGGATAACTCCCAATTACTATTTCATGACCTTTTTTGTCCAGTAGGTAGGAGTCCCCAATCCCCAATTACTATTTCAGGCCCCCAATTCAGCCCTGTAAAAAAGATCGACCGAAAAACCAAGTTTGTTAACGGTGATTTAAGCAATATTTTATCATAGTCGATTAAAAAACTTGACAGAAAATTGGCAAATTGTAGTAGCACGGCAAAGTCTTGACCTTTCAGTCAAGAGCTAGACCAGTAAATCGGCAAAGACCCGACCATTCTAGTCTAGATCGACTAGAACCAAAAATTATACTAACAAATGGACCAGCATTTAGCTGCAGGAATTTGCACCTTGCAAAAATAAATAAATAAAAAAGAAGCCGCACTTATGCATCGAAACTTCTAAGTCGTTAAAAATGATGCATGCGCATGCAGCGCATCAGATACTAGTTTTTTTAAACAAGAACCGCCATCTCGTGCAAGACTGATTATGCACATACAAGATTAACAATTGTGCAAATGCCACGCAACTTTTATTTTCCCAACTAATTAAGCGCTATCTTTTGAACGAATTGGCATGAGTTCTTAGATTAAAGCTAATTCCCTGCCTATCAACTAAAGAAGACACAAAACAACCTCTGGTTAATGAAGACTTCTTTGATATTCTCTTATTTTGTACATCTAATCCATCTCCATAGCTATTGCTCCTGGATGATGACTTCTTCTTCCTAAAATGGATTCCTCCTTTCGCAAGATCTTCTAAACAGTTGACGTTTGATAGCGATGTAAATGACTGTGATTTTCCATCAAAATGCTTAGAAAGTCCTCTCCTGCAAAATATCCATGAAAAAACAAAACATTAGTGCATGCATTAGAAATATAAGGGTTAATTCATCTGAACTTGATTAATCTTCTGAAATAGTACTCACTTGATTGGGAGATGTTCCATTAAATCAGACAATTCAAACAAAGGTCCATTGATGGATGAAGAGGACGATGACGAAGAAGATGTATTCAGAGATCCGTCTTCTTCTTCTTCTTCTTCTTCCAAGTCTAATGAAGATGATGAGGTAGAGGCATCAATCACATCTTGAAACGACGAAGTTCTTGAATCAAAAATGTCATCATTATCCATGGCTGCCCAACGAATACTATTATTTTCAGTGCTACCGGAAGGAGAATACGGTCCGGTTATCGTTGAGATCGGATCACGAAAGCTTTGCATTTTCTGATCTTCACCCATGATGCTCGATCGAGATATATAAAAACAGAAAGAGAAGGAACGGAATGTAGAAGTTTACAAGTTTTTTTTTCAGGGTTCAAAACAGGAATATATTTGTTTGCTGAGTCCACTTCGAGCTAATCTTGTATCTATATATATACATTTCCGATTTGGAATATGCCCATTGGGGGACAATGCTATTAAATAATTAAAAGAAAAATGAAATTAGTATTATTTTTTTTATTTTCGAGAATTTAAATAATGATTACATGGCCTTACCTTTTCCATAGTAATAGGGAGATAGAATTAAGGATAAGGTTTACAGAGAAAATGAAAGCAGGTTTGATCAATCCGTATCTGAGTCACCAACACCTTTGCCCTACCAAATATAGGTCATTTCATGTTACTTGAAAAAATGTCTAAAATTGGATCTTCTACAGATTTGGTTTCGATGGAATAAGCAGAGACAGTTTCTTTATTATGATGGTGAGGTGTTTTCCCTGCTAACCACATAATTTTACTTGATTAGATTAATTAAGAGACAAGTAATTGATACAGGAAAATAAGAATTTGTCAAAGGAAACATTAAGGAGGTGGAACAATAGTTGGTAGTGAGAAACTGAAGTCTCAACTAACAACACTAGATGACTAGGTTTAACAGCTCAGTTATTCTTACACTGTTTTAACACAGTATATTCCACGGAGATGAGACTAATTTTTTGAGAAAATGTATTAGCGGCATTGTTCATGCATTATGTATTTTTTATGGTTCTGCATCTATCGAGAAAAATTTAATGGAAAATTTTAAATTAATTGTAAATGTCGGATACTAAGAAAAATTTGGACAATCTAAAGATTTTTCCGAAAGGTAATCGCATGAAGATGAATCAAAACCAAATAAACCAATAATTAACATCAAAACATGAGTTGTGAGAGTTTCAAATTTTACAAAAGATACAATACTTCTAATCTCGTGTCTTTTTTTTTTTTTTTTTTTACGTATGGGTTACCAGATTTCATTCGGGCTACCAGTACCAAATACTCCTCGATCATGTAAAATGTGTATTAGAATTTGTTGATCTCACCAGCAGCCAGGAATATTTTCATGGCATGCTCGTGGTTCTATTAAATTTTGTGTACTGTCATGGAATCTTTTGAACCATGATATTCAGTAGTTTTCTACGTACCGAGAAAATAGATCAGGTAAAATCCGTCTCTCACATTATTTTTCTATGGACCCCATTCCTTAGGAGACGTGTAGGGGTGGACTGTGAGGAACAGTTTCTTTTTTCGTGTGGTTCGGTCTGCGGGGACTTTTTGCATAGTATTATGCTTGGCCGAATAACATCTCATCTCAGCCATGCGAAGGAGCTGCACTTTAATGCGGTTCACTTGCGCCACATATATCAAACTGTAGATGGAAATGGAATATATCTACGTGGGAATTGATCAGATAACTAGAATGTTTAAGTCAAGTACTCGAGTCACGTATATTTGAGATTATCTATTCAAAGTTCCAACGTAGTTGATCCTTTAATCAGAAGAACATCATCTATCTATTCTATATACGCGTGGTTTCTTTCTTCAACTAATCTTATCATCATCACCTGTGCTGTCATCATCATCATTATCAGTCAGTCATAACGACTACGAGTTATCAATTAATAAAGATAAGACGAATGCATCTTAGGTTGATGTTATAATCGTCAAAATGAGCTTTGTCTCAACTTTTTCTTATTTTATTCTTACCATTGAATTGAAAATTATCAAGATAATGAGAGCAACTGCAGTGGTGCGATCAAAACCAAAGATCAAAGATCAAAAAAAAAAGATCAAATTTTGGGTTTAGTCCGTGTTGTCACGTAACGGTCCCGATTAAAATTTGGTCGCGCGTAATTTAAATCTCCGCCCCAAAAAAATTTCATCGGGCGTATCTCAAATGTCCGCCCAATCAATCACCAGGCACACTTTAAGTTTACGCCTCATTTTCTATTTTATTTTTTTAATTTGAATTTTCATCCGGCGTAATTTAAATCTCCGCCCGTTAACAAGCGTACTTTAAATTTACGCCCAGCAACAAGCGTACTTTAAATTTACGCCCGACTATATTAGGATTTGGTATTTGGTCGCGACCAAATATGGTCTGGAATTTGATCTTTGGCTGGGATTTGATCTTTACTCCGTCCCACTGCGTCACGATCTCATCCCAAATTTTTGGTTATACTCGCCCACTGTGGATGCTCTGAGCGATGAGTACAACTGGATCATATAAACAGTATTTATCTAGTTTATCAAGTCGGTGCGGGAGTCACTCTTAGGGGAAAGGTTTGGGAGCTAAGGGGCAACTCTAAGGAAAATGTTTTTAAAGAAATGTGTAGTTCAATGTCTGAGTCACCGTTGAAAATAGGAGGGAACAAACATGAGATGAAGTTCTTTGTGGACATATGCGTGCCTACCTCAGACTTAAATTTATAACTGGTTTCTGAGCAATTTTTGAAATAAATTATACTACTAATTAAACATGATCACAATAATAATACCATTAAGAAGTTCAGTGCGCATTGACAGAATAATCAATGTGAAATTAATAAAAGGATATTATCACAGTTTTCATCCATATCCATAAAATTATAATGTGGAACAATTTTGAATCCAGATAATTTAGAAAAGATATGTCGTAATTTAGATATTGTGAAACTCATATAAGAATGCATTTTATTTCATTATTAATGGTTGAAAGCATAATAAATTCTTCAATAATTCCCCCCTTAACCGCAGTGGGCATTCTAAATAACATCAGCTGAATAGAAGGGAGAGAGAGAAGAGGATAAGGGGTGCTGAGTCTGCTCTGCTGACAAGGGTTGTAGGAAACGATGGGCAGTGGAATTCCCACCGCAAAATCCTGAACGTTTTCTTTCTTTTTTTAATTCTAGTCATAAATCCTGCTGATATGTGCTGTTCTGTTGCATTCATTCTTATCCCTTCCTCGGCTGATAATCCCAACTCCCTGTTTTTATCTCACAAAACCTGTGTTCTCGGCTCGCAGATTTGCACAACCCATCCCCGCTTCCGGTGCCGCACTGCTAGTGCTTACGCATACTTGCGCATCAATGTTAGTATCATTTAATTTAGGATACCTGTCTTATAAAAATTCATTTATCCAAAATACAAGTCATTTATCATTTATTATTGTAGACACCCTGTACTGCTAGCATGTTTGGGTGCACAGCCAGAAGTATATTTTCAACTTCTAAAAGTGAAAAAACAAAAAATAATCCGGGTAAAAAACAAAAATAAAGGAGCAGAAACATAAAACCGAACTCCGCAAAGTCATTGAGGCGATCCAAGGGGATTAATCTTAGCACACAATTTATTATAACTTGAAAGGATTCACTGATTTGTTATACATTACATGGATAAAACTTGTAACTGCTAAAAGAAAACAAAATGAAAAGCCCGAAACTATTCCAAACTGCTTATACCAAAAGGAGGAGAAAGATAAGAGGCATAGAGGAGAGTCGGGGTTAGCTCGACTGGGCGTTAAGCTATTTCTTCAGGTTGTCATACTGTTCTCGGCTATTTTTCCTTGCACACTCCAAGATAGTTTTGTCTGCAGTAATAAAGTATGCAGCAATGGAAGCTGATGCAGAAATAGGAAATGAACATGTGAGATAGATACATCTGTGTGAAAAGAACTTGAAATGTACCGAGTGTGGGAACTAAAGCAGGTGGATTTTTGTGGTTCATTTTCTAAATCTCAAACAAGTTTTATCTTAAAAGCTTCGTCAAAAAAAGTTGAGTTGGAACCTAAAGAATCATATAGGCAGCATGGAACTAATTTACCGCAAGATTACCAAATAAGACGAACTTAACACACAATTATTTCAATTTCATCTTTGACTGGGAGTAGCAAGTTTCATACAATTGCTATTATTTCAATTTAAACAAAGTTACAGGTGAAACTAGGCACGTGATATTTATGAGCATAATCCAGTTCCACGCAATAGCTTAAGGACAATACTATGCAACCACACCTATGATAGAATTCATCCCGCACATTACATACTGACTTCCCTAATTTAGAAAAATGCAAAGACGAATAGGCCCAATAATGACGGGGAGAAATCATCAGAGTCAATACAAATTTTCTAAAGAAACTGAACAAAGACAAGTTAACTCCCCCATCTTCTATTTGGCATTAGGCATAGCTCAAGCCGAACCAAGTTGAAAAATCAACCATGACCTAAATTAGTAGCATTACGTATAGATGAACATGTCAAGTAGCCACAGGGGCATATATCCGTTTGAAATGCTGATCCAAAATCCGGATATGATACATTAAATTCAACGTGGACAAGATACTATATACTCTTTGATACTCCTAATAGAGAATTTGATTACTACCTCCAGATATAATAAGTGCCTGAGCGGTATAATTAAGGCTAGCTTTCGCCCAAGGAACCTTTCGAACAGCAATCAACTGAAAATTAGAAAAAATGAGCCATATAAGAGTCAAGAAGATAGAAAACACGCAAGTACGGAAGTAATTCATTACACGAACAAAGAAACGAAAAGGATAGAGTTGTCTAATCTAATCCAAAAATGAACAAGTAAACAACTTTAATCAGGAGATCCTGCTAGTTTACAATTTTACACTAAACAACAGAAATGTATAAGCATTGTAAGTTCGATAAGTGAAGGTTGCTCCAAATTTTAATCAGGAAATCCATTCTGTCGCAGAAACAGATCAATAGATAACAATAACATATATGAAGTCAGAAGTTCAACTTCAGATTAAGTTTAGGGATTAGTTAGGAGAGTCATTAAGTCAATTTATAGGATTTGTCCTTTTGCTTATTTGAAGGTATCAGGTGTTTACGAGATTACAACCAAATTAACAGTGTTGCATCCGTAGTTTCTTGTATATTCTCCTCCCTTCTCTCTGGTAAGATCCTAAATATGATAGGTTTTGAGCAACCAACAGATTATCTAAGATGAATCCAGTTCACTAGACCAACAGTATTATACTAATGTTTCAAGTGCCTGACCATGAAAGATGTACTAAAAAGTTGGGGAGCTTGCGGACATAAACCCCAATTTCACATATGCGTCACTTCTCTCTCTAACAAGTTCTAGAACATCTACTTGATTGTTATTCACCTGCCATTAAAGGCTTAGAGCCTCGTCTTATTTTCATTGTAAACAAATTGTTTCACAAACCAGTTTGAAGTTATAGCCATAGTGCTTCTTAACAAAACAACAAGTGATACTGCTTTAGTCAAAAGAACAAGCCAGCTCATTCAGGCATTCCCAAGAAATTATGGAGGTTTGGTTTACTCTAGATACCGTGGGTGCACTTCTCCTTGCAAACGGCTCAAATTAAAGCGTTCTACCTAAGCTAACCGAGCAAATGACACAAAGATGCATGCAATCTATTTTATTGGTGCCAAACTAGTTGAATAATAATCCATTCTCGGACCTATTTAAAATCCTGTGTCAAGGGTTTATAGCTCCCAGTATCTAATACTTCTTCTCTCATTTGATAAACCCTTAATTGCCTTCAGCAACAACAATGTCCTTTCTTTCAAACATTATATAGCCCCTAGCAACAATTTAAAAAGCCAAATCCACGTCTGCTTCAAAACTCACCACTTGTGCTAACTGCTTCCCTCTCAACATTCACTAATACTGTTCATGCTGATGGATCTTTTTGCTTCTCTCCATTCTCTTCTAGTCTTCTTCTTCTCAGACAATGAAACAAATGCCCCAGAGGAAGTACCACCAATGCCTGTGTATGATGAACCAAAAGGCGGTTTCGATCCTGAATTGTTTGAAAGTGAGCCCTGAGTTTTTAGACGGATCAATAGTAATTGATATTTTCAAGAGGTTTCAAAGTGACTAGGATGCAGGAAGAGACTCTTACGGAAGCTGAGAAAGCTGACTTTTCAGCAAGGAAAGTTTAAAGTGACATTGAGTGGCGAAGGAAAAAGGGTCAAGTGTAATTTAACCTACAACAGCAAGATGTGGCAAGGGAAAGTGCAAATATCATCAAGAAAAAGAAATGCAGACTGATCATGAGGTGTGGAGACATCACAATGCTGAATTTTCTAGGATGCAAGAGGAGTCCACCATTGAACAGGAAGTAAATAAGTGTTCCCCGGAGCGCACAATCAAGCTCAGTTACGGCAGATAGAGAAAGACAAACGCTAAAATAGAGCATGCAAGATAATGGGTCATCTCAAATTCCTAATCCGCAATGGTCGAATGTTTGTACTTGAAATAATTTAAGAGCAACCACTTCCTAAAGAAGGACTTATGCAGAGGTTAACTAAAGCAGTGCAGGTTAAGAACTTGATAGTGGTGAAGGTTAAGATTACATACCGTAGGCACAGCAGTAGCAATACCTGCGATAACAGCAGCCTTAGTTCCAGCCCTAACCCCTTCTGCACAATCAGTAGAAACACAATTCTAATCAATCAAAAATGATAAGCAAAATCAAAAAAAGGGTTTACCTTTTCTGATCAAAGATAAACCCTCTACCTATTTCAATACAAACAATCAAAATTGAGATCTAAAAATCAATTGGTTTTTCAATTTTAAGAAATTATATGGATCGGTAAAAAAAGGGGGGGAATACCTTGAGTACACCTTTTAGAATTTAGAATTCTCTGTTCTTCGTAAGAAGTTGGAATCAGAATTGATTGCTTTTTGTTCAACAAAGAATCTTTAATAACTGATGTAATTCCCATTTTCAGGTTTTCTTTTTCTCCAGCGAATTCGAAAAAAGGTAATGAATGAAAATCAAAGTTCAGACTGATGTAATTCCCATTTTCAGATTTTCTTCTGGGGTAACATTATACTTCAGAGACAGACTCGTGTTGCGTTTTAATTTTTCTTTGTTTTCTTTTTTTATTACCGGAAACAATAGTTTCGCTATGTGGTAAATGCACCGGTTCGCTGGGTGCATGCCTATGCTAGCTGTCAAGGTTTTATAAAGATAGGCCTCTGAAGGCCAAGTCTTATGGATTACATTGAGGGTGCTAGATTAGCAGATAAGTCGGCCCGGAAAACTCTTCCTCTTAAGCAATAGATCGGTAGAGAGGCGGATCGGGCGATTAAATCGATTTTAACTCGGTTATCAACTCAGTTTAATTTTCATTGTTTTTTCATCTTTATGTTTTGATTTTCTTATTCATTTTCATTCTTCATGTTATAATCTTAGTATTGTGCTAATTTTATTTCATCAATCATTATATATTCTTTGCATTTCTTGTTTTCTTTATTTTCTGATGGAAACATAATCTTCTTCATGATTCCTCTTATTGTATCTGTTTAAGTGATTATTCTCTAATGGCTTTTGCCACTTTTGTTGTTGTTATCATAGCTTTTGCTGAGTATATTTACAAGCTTTTGCTTAGAGGTTTGGAAAAGATTGAATTCAAAGCTTTTGCTCATAGTGCTTTGTGGAAGAAGATGCAAATCGTTGTCAACTCATTCAAACTCAGTAACATGTCATGCCGCCAATCAAGGAATTCGAAAAATTTCAAAAATTTGGTAAATAGTCGAACGCAGTTATTTGGTTTCCTTATTCTGCTCCTAGTTCTCCTCAAAGTCAGTTATACTCTTCCCCTATATACTGAAGATACCAAATTATTCTGTTTCCTTTCTAATAGGAATATAGATTATATGACTTTATTCTCTACCCCAAATCTCGCTCATCCTCTATACCCATATTCTCATTCTTCTTACATCAGTCTACCTAAACATCTAGGATTACCCCAAACCCTAACAAGTTTAGCTAGTATTAATCAGAGGTTGTTGGTGATGGAGAAAGGTTCTACTAGCCAAGTTTCAGATCTTGTAAACAAGTTTAAGAAAGCTAATTTAGACTTGGGTGATATAACTGAATCGAAGTCATTAAGAATAATAACAAAGAAGATGATGCTGAAGAAAAATGGGAAGCCAGTGCAATTGGTAAAGTCATTATAGAAGGACGGATGAGTTAGGATTCAGTGGAAAAGGGCATAGTTTTTACCTGGCCTTTCTTAACTTTGGAAAACTTGAGGATTATTGAATTGGAACCAAATACCTTTATTTTCAAATTTGACCAATGGGATCTACTGAACAAGGTGATTGAAGAAAGACCATGGGGCATCAACAAGCATCTCTTAATTGTTCATGACTATATCCCAGAAATGATTTACACTGAGAAGCATTGGAGTTCTCAATTGTTTTGGATTCATCTCAAATATCTTCTGCCAGAGCATACGAATATTACTTCTGTTACTAAAATATGCCAAGTTATAAGAGAAGTCATTTCTATTGAACCTAAGGATGCAATCCCCATTGGTAATTACCCTGTAAAAGTCTGTGTCAATGTTGATCTCTATACGCCAATGAGGAGGGGTGTCAAGTACTCAACCAATGCAGGGGTAGCAAAATGGCAGCAATTCTTTTATGAACGTCAACCAAAGAGCATATGTACTGAGTGTTACATTGTTAACCACTCTAATGATGCGTGTAAGGATGCAGCTATTTTCTTGAAGAAAGCTCATGAAAAACCTTACTTTGTGGGTGGTAAGACTTGCAACATCCGCAAAACTATCAATGCCGTCTCAAACACCACCGATAATCTCACTACAAAGGTTCCAGCTGTCAAGAAGATTCAGAAAAAGTTTGCTAAGTCTACTACTTTCATCCCGCCAAAAGATGGTGAAGTTTTAAACCTTTCTTCTCTTCTCAAAGAAGAAGGAATATCAACGGAAGAAGATAGTAGATTAGGTAAAAGGTCTAGGACTGCAGATACCAATTCCACTTCCACTGAGGCCTCTTCCAAAGCACTATGTTGAATTCAATCTCTGCCTCCACTAATACTCAATTGATCACAACTGGAGATAATCCGATAGAACAGACACCCGAGAGGGATCAGGTACTTTCTCTCTTGATGAAACTTATATTGTGTATAATCCCACTCTATTCTTTTATTCATCTTTCTGTTATTTCTCAATTAAATTTTTCTAGTTCAAGTAAGGCTAGTTTCATTACTGCATTTATTAGTTCTACTCTGTCTCATATTTATTCGTATCTGCATCCACATTTTCTTACTTTTCCCTTATACAATTTTATTCTGCAATCATATGTAGTTATTCTTCATTGTGCACTTTTCTTGACTTTCCGCATCCTTTTCAATCATTGGCATTTTGTTAAGATTCTTAGTTATACTACTTCCCTGAGTCGCATTGAACAGTTCAACCATCTCATACATATCAAGAACATATTAGTTCTGTTACTCTCAGTTTCAAGCATGAAAATCACTCTTGGAATGTCCAAGGTTTAAAACAAGTCAATACAAGAAATCACCTTAGTGACCTGATTAAAACTCAGAACCCTGACATTATCTTCCTTAGTGAAACTAAAATCACTCAAGCAAAATGCAAACCACTCCTCAAAAAGTTCATGTACCCTAACTATGAGTTCATTGAACCTGAAGGACTTTCTGGTAGACTTGTCATACTCTGGAAAAATGGGTTTCAATTTGATGTTGTTGATAGCAGTCATAACATGTTTAATATGCTTATTCAAGTTGATCCTAGTAAGCCTGAATTTCTTCTTACTTGCATGTATGTCTATAACAATTACAGGGAAAAAAAACAATAATGGGAGTATTTACATCAAATAAGTAGAAATAACTCTAGTCCTTGGATAGTGCTAGGTGATCCAAATTTCCACTTAGTGAACACTGATTCTCCAACTAGTTCTTCTATTGATGGTTGGGTTAACACAATTGTTTATAACAGTGGTCTAGAGGATATAGGGTATATAGGAAAGAATTACACTTGGACCAGCAACAACAATGGAACTGGTGATAGAAGATCTAGACTAGACATGGCATTAGGAAATGGTGACTGGAATGTAAACTTTCCTAATTCTAGACTGATTCACTTAACTCAAGTAGGTAGTGATCAAAGTCCTGTAATGCTAGTTACTGATAATTCTACTCCTATTCTTTGAAAGCCTTTTAAAGTCTTCCTTACCTGGTTAAATGATAATACCTGCTCAACTGTTATTGCTAATGCTTGGAAGAACAATGTCAATGGATCTCCTGGTTTTCAGCTGGTTAATAAACTTAAGTTCACTAGAAGGGATCTCTCCATCTGGAATAGAGAACATTTTGGTGATATCAATCAAAAAGTTGACAAGCTGAAAAGTGAGTTGGATTCTTTGCAAAACCAAGTTCAAGATACTAGTACTCAATCTCAGATCATCAAAATAAATGAAGAACTCAACAAATGGAACAGGTACAAGTCTGAATTTTATCAACAAAAGTCAAGGGATTATTTCATCAAGGATATGGATAATAACAGCAAGTATTTTCATACCAAGATTAACAGAAGGAAAATCAGGAACAACATTGATTCAATCAAAGATCATGACAATAATTGGTTGCAATCTAGAGAAGGAATCGCTCAACATCTTACTTCTCATTTCAAGAACATCAGTACTTCTGTAGTTCCACATCTGAATGAAAGTCTTTACATTGTTATTCCCACCATCATTACTGATGCAGAAAATACAAGCCTTGTGAGGATTCCTTTACATGATGAAATTCACTCAACCCTCAAAAGCATGGAGAATTGGAGTGCTCCTGGACCTGAGGGTTTTCAAGCAGTTTTTACAAGAGTCAGTGGGAAATTGTAGGTGAAGATGTATGCTCAATGGTCATCAGATTCTTCCACACCAAACATCTTCTCAAGCAAATCAACCAGACTTACATCTCTCTTATTCCTAAAAAGAAGAAAGTTGTTTGTGCTGCTGACTATAGACCTATTGGCTTATGTAATACTTCATACAAAATCATCTCCAAGATTCTGGTCAACAGAATAAACCTTTAATGGAAAAGATTGTTTCTCCTTTTCAAGCTGCTTATGTCTCTGGGAGATTAATCAGTGATAATACAGTTATTGCACAAGAAATAATTCATTCAATGAAGAAGAAGAGAGGACAAACAGGTTGGATGGACTTAAAACTGGATATGTCAAAGGCATTGGCAGATTAGAATGGAATTTCTTGGTCAAAGTTCTTCAATATTTTGGTTTCTGTGATGATTTTTGTGAATTGGTTTTTTAGTGCATAAGCACTACTTCATTATCAGTTATGTTGAATGGGACTCCTTGTGAAGCTTTCAATCCAAACAGAGGCATTAGGAAGGGTGATCCTTTATCACCTTACCTTTTCATTCTTTCTATGGAATTCTTATCAAGACATCTCATTGCAGCACAACAAGAGAACAACATTAAAGGTATTAAAGTGGATAACAATTCACCTGCCATTAATCATTTGCTTTTTGCATATGACTTCTTGATCTTTACTCAAGCAAACCTTACTTCTGTGAACAAATTACTAGAGTTACTTCATAATTTCAGCTCTCAGTCTGGTCAAGTTATCAATTTTGACAAATCTGCAGTGCATTTCAGCAAATACACCAATCCTAGTGTTGCTGATACTTTAACTCAGATTCTTGGAGTTAAGAGGATGAACTTAAAAGAAAAGTATCTTGGCTCTCCACTTATTTTGGGTCATTCTAAACAGGAATCTTTTAAGGCTATACAAGACAACTTTGAACAAAGGTATTCTACTTGGAATTCTTCTTCTTTAACACAAGATGGAAGATTAATCATGGTGAAACATGTCCTAAATTCTGTGCCAGTGTACCAGATGGGAACTTTCAAGTTGCCAAATAATCTTCTCAATAAGCTTACCACTATTGACAGGAAGTTTTTTTGGGGATACAACTCTAGCAGAGGAATGAACCCAATTGGTTGGAACAAAACATGCAAATCTAAAGAACAAGGAGGGGTTGCCATAAGAGATCTGGAAAAACTGAATCTTGCTCTTCTCACCAAGTTAGCCTGAAGAATATGCACTAAAGATGATAATTTAATGGTTCAGGTTATTAAGGGGAAATACTTCAAAAATGGAGATGTACTTCACCAGCATATTGAAGCTAAAAATGGTTCATACACTTGGAATGGCATCACTAAAGGTATGCATATCATTCGAGATAACTATTTTATGAAAATTAATAATGGTGTCAAAACCAGAATTTGGCTTGACAGATGGATACCAGGTATGAATGAACCTCCCTCTTCAGCCTCTGATTTATACAGATTTTATGAATTTGTATATGAATTGTTCATTACTAACTCGAATACATGGAATGTAACCCATTTGAATCAACTGTTTGACAATGAAACGTCTAACATGATTCAAAAGCTTTACATCAACCTGAATAAGGAGGATGAACTGATCTGGATACCAGCAAAGAATGGGGTTTTCTTAGTAAAAAGCACATACAATATGTTAACAAAAAGTCGGTACCAGGTTGAAGTTAATGGAAATATAGTCAGTGCTTCGACTTGGAAGAAATTATGGGGTTGTAATATTGCTCACAGAATAAAATTGTTTTCCTGGAAATGTTTAAGAAATCTGAACTCCACCAGAAGCAAACTTGTTATTTATGATGCTGAGATTGATACCAGATGTGGAGTCTGTGGCATGGGGGAAGAAACACTAGAACACTTACTGTTGGAATGCCCTCATGCAAGAAAAGTATGGAGAGAAGTGAACATTGATATTGACGCAGTCACGAGTAGATTTGATAGAGTCTCAAACTGGGTGTATTGGTTTTCCTCAGGAAGTTATGGAATAGATGAAAAGTATCTCTACACTCTTATGATAGGAATATGGGTTATGGAAAGATCGTTGTGATAAAATCTTTCAGGGAGTATGTCTTAACCATTTTTCTTCTGCCCTTAAAATAAACCATCACTTATATTCTCATTTACGTTCTTTAGAAAATACTTCCACTTCATTACAAGTTAACTGCTTTCCTAGATGGTTACCTCCTGTAAAAGGAGTTTTAAAGTTTAATATTGATGCTTCATTCGATCACAATACTAATGAACTTGGAACTGCTGTCGTTTTACGTGACCATACAAGACACTGCAAAGGCATCAGGGGGAAATACGCAGATGGAATTCTAAACGCAGAAATGGGAGAATGCATGGCAATCAGAGAGGCGCTGAGTTGGGCAAAGAGAATGCAGTACACAAGTATTCAGGTGGAGGCTGATGCAGAGCTTGTTATCCAGACAATAAATGGAGTCTCTTTACTCATTCCGTGGGAGAATCGAAATTTAATTAAAGAGATTAAACAATTATCTTTAAATTTTACTCATTGTTCCTTTTCTTTTACTAAACGAGATAATAACCAAATAGCTGATTACATCTCTAGAACTGTCAGAGAAACAACTAATGGAATAGAAGTAGATGGTGAGTTTTCTACAGCCATTTGTGATCTTCTAGCAAAAGATCAAGAAAACATTCTCAACTAAGAGCAATAAATTTTATTTCTATCAAAAAAAAGATTAGCAGATAAGTGTTGCAACTCAAAAAAAAAAGTGTGGCCTAAAAGTTAACACTAGTTCTCTCTCCTACCAGTTGCTAGCATGTGAGTAGCAGCTAGATAGTTACGCTGAATGATTCAGCGCTTGAAAAACCACCTTTTCGCGGAATGGTTCAGTCTGGGAGATTTATTTTTGATCTGACGGCTGAAATTTAAAGCATTGAACCGTTCATCGTTGGGCACTGAACGGGTTCATCGTTGGGCGCTGAACGGTTCATCGCTGGGCGGTGGTCCTAGCTGACGTGGAATGCTAATCTAGTTGCTAGATTAGCACTCCCATAAGACTTAGGTGGTTGTCCTAGCTGACGTGGATTTCCAATCTAGATGCTAGATTAGCACCCCATAAAACTTATCCTAAAAGTTGTTGAGTTAGTAGAACCTCTTCTATATAAGAAAACTGTTGGGATCATGAAAGGTGGATTTTTTTTATTTTTTGATTTTTTTGATTTTTTTTGATGGAAATCACATTAAAAAAAAGTAGTGATTAAAAGATTATCAAAAACACCAAAATACAAAATAATCAAAACCCAAATACAAATGTCGACATAAATTGCAAATATATCGCAAAGACAAAGAGGAATGAACCGCAAAAATATCCAATTTTTGTACCAGTAGTATTGATGAATGATGGTGTGAACCGGAATCAACTCCTACCATTTAAGATAATTATCTTCTTCAATAAGAGATGCTCCAAATACAATGGAGTATTTGGCCCAAAATCTTGTAGATTCAAACGAATCCGGATGCCCTAAATCTCTCTTGCTGAAGATGAATCCAAAGCGAATCTGAGCAGATTCATTGATGTTCTTGATGAGTCGAGAATAGAAAGCCAAGAAACACCATGGAGATTTGATAGAATCGCTATTAGAGCGAAGACAAAATCGTCCTAAAAGACGAAGAAAATATCGCCCAATTAGCGGAGAAATGTGTCCATAGATACAAAAAACAACAAAAAAAAACCTACTATAAGTTAGATTACTTTTATCCATGATAACTACAAAAATCCTTGCTCAGATCTAGCCCAAAAAGACTAGATTTAAGCAAGAAGAAGAAAGAAGTTGTAGAGTTTTTTTTTGCTTAGAAGAGAGAGAGGAGAGAAGAATTGTGCTACAACCCGAAAGGTGGATTATATAAAACTTAAGGATTACATCATATATTTCTTGTTGTGGGAACCGCATTTTGGTCATTGGATACAATTTTTGTAAAGAAATTTGGGCATGTATCATCCCAGATGTGGGTTGTAGCCGTTGTTGTACTACTTATCAGTTTCTTTAGATAGTTCATCCGCGGCTTGATTTGCTTATTTGTACGCATGTGTTACTTTTTTGTAGTGGGAAGTGGATCTCCTTTAGCATTTGTTTCAAGTACCAGGGTGTTGTTTCCTGGTTGTTGCAGTAGTTGAGTAAGTGCTTTAGAGTCGACTTCCGACCAAACTTTTTTCCATTGTGGTTGAGTACCAGTATTGTTGCGAGTAGGAGTCCTCAGGTTTCTGCATTGATTGTTGTTGTGATTCCTAGTAGGGCTACAATTGCTTGTATAACTTGTCCTTTCGTGTTCCTGCAAATTATTCTTACTTCTGCGGGGCCTGGATGTCCTTTGATTGCTGCATCAATATCAATTTTGATCCATTCCGGTGGTGGAGCTTGCCAATAAACCAAAATGGTATTGTGAAATGTGGTTTTGGTTGGTTGTAGTATCAATGGGGTATTGGGTACTAGAGGGATCAAATGTTGTGGTGTTTAATGAGTGTTTTTGTACATGTTTCTAGCCAACCAAATGTGCCATAGAGTGAATGTAAATAGTGATTTAGATTTTTCCGGGATCATCATGTTTATTGTAGTGAATGTGGGTTTCCAAATATTGTTGTAGTTGGTCTGGTTTGGTTGTTGTGGGTCATTTGGTAGAGGTGAGAGAGAAATTAGCTTTTGGTAACCTGTTTTTGCATTGTATTCTCATATGGAGGTTATTCTTATATAGGCAAGTTGGAACCATTATTTTTTATTCGTATACGGAATTTATTCCTTTATAGAGTATTCTTATATGGAGATTTTACTGTATATCCAACTTACTAAACCGAAATATTTTATTTTCATGTATTCTTCGAGCAATTTTTAATCTAACAATATCACAACCAACTCTAACATGATTGATAAGAGAAACTTTAATATGATTAATTATCTTTTGAAAAAATGATGATTATATTAAGAGAAAAAGATATGTACAAGCCTAGAACAGAGAAAATTGATAAGAGACGTAATTCTATTTTTATTACTATGATTCAAGAGAAGGATTACATTGAAACAATTGAATATTGTCGCTCTATCAATTTACTCTACATGATCATTTTGAATATCCTAGCATCAAGAATTAAATTGTTATGGAAAAGATAATTTTTTCCGTGCAATTTACTTACACATATGAAAAGAAGATAGTTGACGGTATTTTTATAGCAAACGAGCTTGTAGATCAAGATTACAGTCTGGTACCCCGGAGATTATCTGCAAAATTGATCTTGAGAAGGATTTTGATATAATAAATTGGAGATACCGAGAGTTTGTCATGGCATAAATAGGTTTTCAAAGTGGGTCAAATAGCCAAGGTTCTGTAGATCTTCTGCACGATTTTTTGTTCTATTTAATGGATCCTCTTTTGGAAGTTTTGGTAGTTCAAGGGAAGTGCGACAAGGTGACTCTCTATCACTACTCTTATTCAACATTGTCATGGACGGTTTTTCTAAGTATTTTGATAAAGCGATGCACATGGATTTGTTTCAAGGTTTTGAAGCTTCTTTAGGTGGAATCCAAGTTAATCGTCCTTATTATTCAGATGATACCATGTTTTTCTTTGGTAACAAATAGACGAGTTAAATAACCTTTTTCCAATTTTAAAGAGTTTTGAATATGTAGTTGGGCTGCGTATTAACACTAATAAGACCGGATTGATATCGATAGGTGATTTCCCTGATCTTAGTAATTGAGAACCAAGTCTTGGTTGTGTTACTAAGAATTTTTCTTTTACCTACCTCATTATGTCATTGGGTGTTAAATCTAATACTAAATCCATTTGGAATCTGATCATGGAGAGATTTGATTCGAAAGTATCTTCATGGAGACATAATACTTAAAGTTGATACCAAATGCTATCGTTTGATAAATTAGAAGAAAGTTTGCACTTCTATGGAGAAGGGTGGTTTAGGTGTACTAAACCTATATAATAATAAACAAAGCTATGGTCAGTAAATGGTGTTGAAAATTCGACATCAAGAAATCTCTTTATATATAACAACAACAAGTATGGGTATAGTTACTTCAAATCAATGAAAGGGTAAAAGTGGGGTTTCTTAAAGCAAGTTTCGAGAGCTTGAGCACGAACAATCCTCTCATGAACCAACCAGAATGGTCGTGCATGGGTTGTTTTAGCCACAAAGGATAGGATAGGGCTGATCATAGGGAAGGTAGCAGAGAAGAAGAGATCAATGAATTCTAGGTTTGTAGAAGAATTACTCTGATAATTTTGTTTTTATTTTTCGATAGAATAACCTATTTATAGCAAAATCTATACTCTCAAGTCGAGAGTAAGATTTTCTAGTTGTTTCTCAAGATCAGTAAAAACTCCACGGGATTTTTGACCTGGAGGTGGTATAGTCAGAATTTCTTTCATAGATTTGACAAGATCAGCCGTTAAATAAAACCCTTAATCCCCCCGAACTGGAGGTACGTTTATCGAGATTGCATTCTTGTCCATAATTTAAACCTCCACTGATGCGTGTCGTAACCACAACAAATTAATTAATATTTTTCCACCTAATTAACAAGTAATATAGTGTAGTCAAGTTCGTTCCCACGAGGAGCAAGAGTTTTAGTTGTTTAAATTGTCACAAAAGGGGGGGTTTGTTTTATAAAGCAAAACAAAATAAACAAAGCAATTAAAAGATAAAGTTGAAATCAATAAGAGAGACAAGATCAAGGAATCCTTCTTCGTTGCAAAACAATGATTCAAGTTATTTTTTTCATCCACATGTTATTAATCACAGATTATCACCAACCGTAGGATAGCAGGTTCGCTTAGCTAACCCCAAAACTCCTTATTTCACTGAGTAACTGGTCCGCTTAGTTATCAGATTCTATTCAAAAGAACCACCTTGAAGTTTGCTTACAAGATGTAATTCCCCGAACGCATTAAAATTTATGAATTTAGGTTTAGTACTAGTAGTTAAACTCGGTTCGCTTGGTCCACTTTCTAGCGTTGTTTTCACACACAATTGCTCCACGGAATCCCTCCGCAATGTCTCGTGTTTGCTACTTGTGTAAAGACTCAAGAAACGATTACTTATCCCCTAACTTTCACTATCTTTAGATCAAATTAACAAATCAATTTAGCGTGCACTCTATACAATCTATCAATCAACCATGAATGTATAAACATTCCTATTAGTAAAAACAAACGATAATCATGTGAAAAACTTCAAGGTAGATTTTAAAATAAAAACTAAAATCATGTTAAGAACTAGGAATTCATCCTCAATCAATAAGAAAATTAGCTACTCATGTTTTTGAAATTCACACAAATAATTAAAGGAAGAATTTTTAAAGTTCACACAAATAATTAAAAGAAGAATTTTGAAAAAGCAAGAAAAACACAAGTGTTGTGTGTGTAAAGGTGTAGAAGTGTGTAGAGAAAAGTAGAGAACTTCTCTATTTATAGGCTTCAATATCCTTGGAATCCTCTTAGGAATAGAATCTCTTTCCCTTTGTAGATCAACTTCCAAATCCAAGTCTTTCTAAAATCTTTCATCTTCTCTTTCCATATCCAAGCCCAATTTCTCAAACCCATGAGTCTAGAGAATTCTTCACAAATATCTGCACTTTTGTTCTCCTGGAAAAGTACTCGGGATCACCGGAATCCGGACTGAAACGGCACCGGAATAGTGATGTCGGACGCCAGAATCTTCTTCTCAGTCAAGGAATATTCCGCCAGATGACGTTAAAGTTAACAGCTGACTTAACGGTCTTATGTTAGTCAACTGGGTCAAAGAAAGGGGAAGTCAGACACCGAGTTAGCATCTTACTCGGCTAACTGGTCTTACTCAGCAGAGGTATATGACTGGATCGGTCATCGTCCGGTAACGAGTTGAATCGCCATAGCAGAAACCCGGCCGAGTTTTGTTTATATTCAGGGCATCTCTCAGGCCATTTTCATGCCGATTTTAGCTCCATTTCCTGCAATCCTAACACATACATCTAGCATTCAAACTGGTGTCATTCAACAATAGAGCTTCAAATCATCATCAATTCTTCAATTCTTGCAACATCTTTGTAATTCAACCACACAACACCACCAACACTTCTCTGTTTGTTCTTAGTTCATTGCAAGCTCCACATCTTCTTTAATTTTCCATCATCTTCATCAGATCCCCTTAAGATTTCTCAAGCAATTTATGCTGAATCTAAAACCAACCCATCAACAACATCTCGGATCTCAACCACCACCACAAACCCATGAACATCACCACCACTGTTTTATTCTTCTCCATCGCCTAAATCAACAACAACTACCACGAATTTCCATCTTAGATTCAAACCAAAAACCCATTTAATTCTCGGCAGATACCATCAATAGCTTCGTCTCTAACCCATCACCAAAGCCACCAACCCTGATTCCTTAAAACCCTGGTTGAATTTATCTTCGATTCTTTTCTCTGTCTCATAAATTTGACAACACCTTCCTCCATGGTCAATTCCATATCAAACCCTAACTTCTGAGATCTTGAATTTCACCTCAAATTATTCAATTTCTTTCTTTTATAGAGACCCACAGTAACATCTCGCATCCCATGTTTTCCTGCTGAGTCCACTACATCGATCTTACATTAATGGCATCAGTTCGTCTCTCGGTTTCATAAGCAGCAGCCGCTGCTTTTTTTTCTCACTTTCAGGCAAATAGAAATGAGAATGATTGAGAATAAATTCTCGATTTAGGGTTATAGAAGCAGGTTATATGCGATACCCCGTCACCTTGAAGGGCTACCCATCTAGCAGCCCCCTAACCTTTGCTGACTGTCTTTTAGTATTTCTCCAAAATACAGTTGTCCCTTAACCTTGGCTCAGCTGCCAATAATGTCTGCCTGTGAAATGACAATTTTGCCATTCTTTCTCTACTTTAGGATGATTTATTCTTTTTTTTTTCCGCATGACTCCAAAATAGCTATAAAATTCAAGACACTCGTAAAATACATAATTCAAAAGAAAAATAGCAAAGAAAGCATAACTACTACATAGTAAATTAGGTGTTTTAGACACCTATCAAATTCCCTCACACTTAGACTTTGCTAGTCCTCGAGCAAATCAAACTAAAACTTACAACTTCAAAGCGTTCCAGCGTCCCAAGCATCCAAAGAGTTATGAGGACATAAAGTTTCTGCATGCTAGTAATAAGAATTTAGAAATACCAAAGAACATATCCTCATTCTTAAATGTTGAGTGAGAAATAACCACACCATATGAGAGAATGCGTGTTTGAGAAGCGATCAATAAGCATTTCGCCTCGACTTCTACCTCACCAAAAAGGGTTTTATGAAATTGCACTCAAAAGACGTACTTTTATGGTTCTCACATGTGTGCAGGTAGGAATGAAGAGAGAAATCCTGCAACATGTTGAATGGTGGGAAGTACAACTTCCGAAATATTTTAAAAACCCACATCTTTTAACATTTTGAAAAACCATTTTTCTGACAATCTCTAAGAAAGGAAATCAACCACTATTATCGAGGATGAGATTACTTACTCACCTTCACATCCAATTGCCAATTATGATAACACCACTCTCACGACATCCAATAAAAACGTCTTCCGCTCCTCGATTTCATCTTCTTGGTCTTCGTCTTCAGCTACAACTATTGATGATAAACTTTTGAACTTCATAGATCCTTGACAATTTGTAACTCTCTTCCTCAAAATCCTTGTCGCTTGAAACTTCTTTATAGATTTTTCTTCCCCACGGCTTATTAAATAAAAGATAAAAACAAAAAATTTCTTGCCATCATTTTTTTTTCTTTTCATTTTTTTTCTTAATTTTCCAATTTTTTTTAGAGACAAGAGAAATAAAATACAAAACAAAGTGAAAATAAAAACAAACCACAGCCGTGGGAAAAATATTTTACCGCTTGATTCTTCACAATTTGTATCGTCTCGAAATCATAAACTTCAATAATTCTCACCTTTTGCTTTTCTTTGCTCTTGTAAATAAGTCTTCAACTTGGATATAAAATTACGCTCCTTATGTGTAAGTCTTCAACATGTATATATAAAAATCCGCTCATTATATGTTGCTTTACTTGGATATGAAATTTACTCTTTTCTTGTTTCGTTGCTTGTAAACCTTGAACGTTTTCAACTTTCCTTGTAGATTTTGATGTCGTTCCCTTGTTGATGATGATGGTGTTTCTATGGACCCGCCGTTGTCGAGAGAGAGGATGGTGCTAACTGCAAATCGAACTACAAGAAGGAGGCTTTCACCTATAGACGTCACCCTCATGATTGACAAAATTAGCACTCAAGAGATCAAAAATTAGTGCTTGTATTGGTGGGAGGTTGGGTAGCTCACCATTCTACCCGGAATTAATGTACGGTGATACACACTCAAAAGAAAGCTCTTTAGTTATTTATAAAGAAATCTGGTCGGTGCCTCACATGATATAAATACGGGTAGTCTCCACTAATGATTGATCAAAAACTCTAATAATGCATGTCCCCCTGCTCTTAATCTGCATCACCGACATGATTAAATCCATTATTTAACACTCTAACAATCAAGAAATCTAAACGTAGTTCCCTAACACTTCCAAGTTCAGTTATATCGGTTAGAATTCTCTATGTAAACATACCTAGAAGTATGCTAGTGACTCTATAATCTCTACAAGTTGGAGGTTTTATGCATTTTTTTTAAATATGCTTAACCACTCCCCCACACTTAAACCTTACATTGTCCTCAATGTAATTGAATCGTCCAAGTAAAGTCAAGGTGGGAAATCCTAGTATGATATGGAACAAGAAAAAATAAATAAACAAAACAAAAAGAAAATAAAAAGTAAAAAGTAAAAGGATAAGAAATACAAAACCTATGGGTTGCCTCCCATTAAGCGCTTGTTTTAAAGTCGACGACCCGACTTAGCTCTTGCTTCACATTACTCCTCCAGAGGGAGCACATCTCGAAGTCCAATCACGTCCACATGCTCCGTTGGAAAGTTTTCATAATATGGCTTCAACCTATGGCCGTTGGCTTTTAAAGGTTGTCCTGTTTTGTCGCTAACAATTTCAACTGCACCATAATCATAAACATTAGTAACAACAAATGGTCCCACCCAACGGGACTTAAGCTTACCCGAAAATAAATGTATACGAGTATTAAATAAAAGAACTTTTTGCCCCACAAAAAAACTTTTCCGAGAAATCATCTTGTCATGAAAAAGCTTGGTCTTTTCCTTGTAAATCCGGACACTCTTGTAAGCATCATTACGTATCTCCTCTAGCTCATGTAGTTGTAACTTTCTTTGCTTCCCCGCTTCATCATACTCCATGTTGCATTTCTTTATCGCCCAATAAGCCTTATGTTCAAGTTCAACCGGAAGATGACAAGCTTTGCCATAAACCAACCGGTATGGATACATACCAATCAGTGTCTTATACGCCGTTCTATACGCCCAAAGTGCATCATTGAGCTTAAAGCTCCAATCTTTCCTTGTTGTATTCATCGTTTTCTCAAAAAATGGATTTGATTTCGTGGTTTGAAATTTCCGCTTGTCCACTAATTTGTGGACGGTAAGGCGTACTAATCTTGTGTGTTATGTTGTACTTCTTGAGGAGAGCGTGTGAAGCCTTCTTGAAATGTGAGCCTCCATCACTTATCACCATTCTTGGTGTACCATGCCTAGTGAATATGTTTTCTCTTGCAAAATCACAAACAACTTGAGAATCATTAGTTTTGGTGGCTCTAGCTTCCACCCATTTCGAAACATAATCTACGACAAGAAGTATATAAAAGTTTCCATTCGCATTGACAAAAGGTCCCATAAAATCGATACCCCACACATCAAAACTCTCAACGGCGAGAATTGCTGTGAGTGGCATTTGATTTCGAGCACCTAGATTGCCCGTTCGTTGACATATATTACAAGATTTACAAAAAACATATGAATCTTCAAAAAAGGTGGGCCAATAAAATCCACTCTCGAGAACTTTGAGAGAGGTACGTTTAGCACCAAAATGGCCACCACAAGCAAGAGTGTGACAAAAATAGTGAATGGATTGAAATTCGGAATTAGGCACGCACCTTCGTATCATTTGATCCACGCCATATTTCCATAAGTATGGTTCATCCCACACATATTGCTTGGCTATCTTCTTAAGTTTCATCTTTTGGAAGTTAGACATTGTATTAGGTACCTTCCTTGTCACCAAGTAATTCACTATATCCGCGTACCAAGGTGTAGAATTTTCCAAGGAGAAAATTTGTCCGTACGGAAAGCGGTCTTGTAATGGAAGTTCTTCTTGAGACATAACAAGTCTACTGAGATGATCCGCAACGGTATTCTCCACACCTTTCTTGTCTCGAATTTCTATGTCGAAATCTTGTAGCAATAGGATCCATCGGATTAGCCTTGGCTTAGCTTCTTTATTCTTTATTAAGTATTTAAGTGCGACATGATCGGAATATACAATAACCTTTGTTCCCACCAAGTATGATCGAAACTTTTCCAATGCAAAAACTATAGCCAATAACTCCTTATCCGTGGTAGAATAGTTTATTTGTGCATCATTAAAGGTACCCGATGCATAATAGATAACATGGTACAATTTGTCCACTCTTTGACCCAAAACGGCTCCAACCGCATAATCACTAGCATCACACATTAATTCAAATAGAAGATTCCAATCCGGTGATTTGATAATTGTTGCACTTGTCAACATTTCCTTCAATTTGTCAAAGGCATCCTTGCATTCCTTGTTGAAGTCAAAAGGTACCTCCTTTTGTAATAACTTGCACATCGGTATGGAGATTTTGGAGAAATCCTTGATAAACCGCCTATAGAAACCTGCATGGCCAAGAAATGAACAGATTTCCCTCACCGAAGTGGGATATTGTAATTTCCTTATTAAATCTATCTTTGACTTGTCCACTTCGATCCCTCGAGAGGACACGATGTGACCAAGTACTATGCCTTGGTTTACCATAAAGTGACATTTCTCCCAATTAAGGACAAGGTTTGTGTTTATGCATCGTTTAAGAACTAGTTCAAGGTTGTATAAACAACTATCAAAAGAATTACCATAAACACTAAAGTCATCCATAAATACCTTGATGATGCGCTCCACATAGTCCGAGAATATACTTACCATGCATCTTTGGAAAGTAGCCGGTGCATTACAAAGATCAAACGGCATCCGTCTATATGCAAACGTTCCAAACGGACAAGTGAAAGTAGTCTTCTCTTGATCCTC
The DNA here is from genome assembly GCF_003573695.1 of Papaver somniferum. Lineage (NCBI taxonomy): Eukaryota > Viridiplantae > Streptophyta > Magnoliopsida > Ranunculales > Papaveraceae > Papaver > Papaver somniferum. Next base: position 76,865,171 of record NC_039359.1, on the reverse strand, counting down.
CAGTGCAATACCAATTTGGTTGTATCCCGAATATCCGTCCAAGAAATAATAATGAGAATGCCCCGCTAACCGCTCCAACATTTGATCAGTGAAAGGTAAAGGAAAGTGATCCTTTCAGGTTGCGAAATTAAGCTTTCTATAGTCAATGCACACTCTCCAACCGGTTTGAACTCTTGTAGGAACAAGTTCATCGTCTTGATTTCTAACAACCGTAACACCAGACTTTTTTTGGCACAACTTGTACCGGACTAACCCACTTGCTACCGGAAATTGGATAGATCACCCCCGCACTTAGCAATTTGAGTATCTCTTTCTTCACAACCTCCATCATGGGAGGATTAAGCCTACGTTGAGCATCACGTACCGGCTTCACGTTCTCTTCCATTAAAATTCTATGCATGCACACGGATGGACTAATGCCTTTGGTGTCCGCAATTGTCCACCCAATAGTCGTTTTGTGCTCTTTCAAAATTCTAAGCAAACGGTCTTCTTGTACCGGTATGAGGTTTTTTGCAATAATCACCGGAAGCTCATCTTCATCTCCTAAGAAAGCATACTTCAAATGGTCCGGAAGTGGCTTCAATTCTAGCTTAGGCGCATTCACAATAGATGGTACAAGTAATTCATCATCCACGGGTAAAGAAATATATGAAACATTACCCGTTTTAGCTTCTTGCAATTCCGTCAAGGCACCACACATCTCCACCAATTCCTTGGAGATTTCAACATCCAAATTAGACAATCCGTGGATGTCTAATTCAATGCTCTTTCGCAACACCACCTCAAGTTCGTCCTCTTGACTCAATTCCACCATTTTTTGCGCTAGTGAACTAACCACATCAATGGAATAAACGGAATGCACATCACTTGGGTAGCGCATGGATTCAAATATGTTAAAGTGTTTTATCTCCTTGTCGAATTCCATAGTGAGTGTACCTTTGTCAACGTCAATCTCCGTCTTTGCGGTCTTCATAAATGGCCTCCCAAGAAGTAAAGAAGTAGATGACCGGTTCTCATTGTTGTCGATATCCACCATAAATAAATCAACCGGAAAAATCAACTCATTTACTTGCACTAGCACGTCTTCTACAAGTCCCTTAGGATATATGTTAGACTTGTTTGCTAATTGGATAATCACTCTTGTCTCTTTCAATGGTCCAAGATTCAAGGTGTCATATATATCGGCGGACATCACACTAATAGAAGCTACCAAGTCAAGTAAAGCATGTTCAAACCTTTTCGTACCAATAGTAATGGACACCGTGAAACCACCGGGATCCGTGCACTTTGTGGGCATCTTCTTCAATAGCATAGCCGACGCACTCTCGCCAACTTTAGTAATTTCATTATCAAGCAACCTATCCTTCTTTGTGCATAATTCCTTCATGAACTTAGCATACCTTGGCATTGTCTTGATGGTTTCTATGAATGGGATGTTGATTTCTATCTTCTTGAAGATATCCATGAGAGCCTTGTCTTGAGCTTCTTTCTTGGACTTAGCAAAGCGACTGGGAAAAGGAGGTGGAGTAGTGAAACTAGGAACTAGTTCCTTGGATTGGTCGGTTGGTGTTGAATTCTCCTTTGGCGCGACTTCCTCCTTGTCTTTGACTACCTCTTCACTAGCTTCTTCATGATGAGTTGTACTCTCCACTTGTCTCCCACTTCTTAAAGTAACCGCATTAACATTCTCTCTTGGGTTCACAAACGGTTGTGAAGGAAGCTTTGTGGATGGTTGAGCTTTCATTAAGTTCATATCAGTCGCCAATTGTCCCATTTTAGTTTGTAAATCCTTGATTTCCGAACCGGTCTTTTGTTCCAAAGCCTTGATAGCCGAATCGGTATTTTGTTGGTTTTGTTGTAACATAGAAGTGAGACCTTGCATGCTTTGCATTATCATATTGAACTTGTCGCATTCGAAGAATCTTACTCCTTGACTTGTTGTGGTTGGAATTGTTGTTGAGGTTGGAAGCGTGATTGTTGGAATCCACCTTGTTGCACATATGGATTAAGAGCCGCCGCTTGCTTGTTTGCATAACTAAAGTTAGGATGATCCTTCCAACCGGGATTGTAAGTATTGGAGTATGGATCGTACCTTGGCCTTTGATTTGGATATAAAGCATTTACTTGTTCGGTCTCATCATCCGGAATAATTACCGCGGCCATTCGTTGCATTACCCTTTCCATGCTCCCCATCCTTTGTTCAAGGTATGATGATGAATCACTAACTTCATGCACTCGCCTAACCGTTGGTTCTTCTCTTATGTAGAATTGTTGCGAGTTCGCCACCATACTCTCAATCAACTCGGCAGCTTGGGCCGCCGTCTTGTTCATTAGTGCACCACCACCCGCGGCGTCAAGAAGAGATTTGTCACTTGGTTGGAGAGCTTCGTAGAAGTATTGGAGTATCATAACGTCACTGAATTGATGGTGTGGACAGCTTTCCAGCAATCTCTTATATCGCTCCCAAAATTCATACAATGACTCTCCCATATTTTGCTTCATCCCACAAATCTCCTTGCGAATTCGAGTAGCTTTTGAGGCAGGAAAATATCTCTCGAAGAAAAGTTTCTTCATCCCAATCCATGTGGTGATACTTCCGGAAGTCAAATAATACAACCATTCCTTAGCATTGCCCGCCAAAGAGAACGGGAAAGCTTTCAACATTGCTCCATCCGCATTAGTCTCCGGTGGAAGCATAGCTATGACTATGGTTTGGAAGTCCATAAGATGCTTATTTGGGTCTTCATTCACCATACCATGAAACTTTGGTAACTCTCAAATCAACCCCGGCTTGATCTCGAAGGTTGAATTAGTTTGGATACACCATTGTTGTGTATCGAGCTTGTGAGAAGCTAGATCCTTGAGTGTACGATCATCCATTTCTTCTTCATCTATAACGGAATCTGCGAACTCACTAGATGAAGAATGAGGAAGCGGAGTGTTAACCGCTCGAAAGAGGTCCTTTAGTTGAGTGTCGTATCGAAGACGTATGCCAATTGGACTCGGTCCGCCCTTTTTAAGCATTCACCAAAGATATAGTACCTGAAACAAGATTCTCGAAAACTAAGTTAGATACGATATAGAATCTAACAAAGCAAGAATAAAGCAAAAAGAAAAATAAAACAACTAAAATTGCCCGCTGCTCCCCGGCAGCGGCGCCAAAATTTGGTCGGCATAACCTTCTTCTCAGTCACGGAATATTTCGTCAGAGGATGTTAAAGTTAACAGCTGACCTAACGGTCTTATGTTAGTCAACTGGGTCAAAGAAAGGGGAAGTCACACACCGAGTTAGCATCTTACTCGGCTAAATGGTCTTACTCAGCAGAGGTATATGGCTGGATCGGTCATCGGCCGGTAACGAGTTGAATCGCCATAGCAGAAACCCGGACGAGTTTTGTTTATATTCAGGGCATCTCTCAGGCCATTTTCAGGCCGATTTTAGCTCCATTTCCTGTAATCCTAACACATACATCTAGCATTCAAACTGGTGCCATTCAACAACAGAACTTCAAATCATCATCATCTCTTCAATTCTTGCAACATCTTTGTAATTCAACCACACAACACCACCAACACTTCCCTGTTTGTTCTTGGTTCATTGCAAGCTCCACATCTTTTTTAACTTACCATCATCTTCATCAGATCCCCTTAAGATTTCCCAAGAAGTTGCTGCTGAATCTAAAACCAACCCATCAACAACATCTCAGATCTCAACCACCACCACAAACCCATGAACATCACCACCACTGTCTTATTCTTCTCCATCGCCTAAATCAACAACAACTACCACGAATTTCCATATCAGATTCAAACCAAAAACCCATTTAATTCTCGGCAGATAAAATCAACAACTTCGTCTCTAACCCATCACCAAAGCCACAAACTCTGATTCCTTTAAACCCTGGTTGAATTCATCTTCAATTTCTTTTCTTTGTCTCATAAATTTGACAACACCTTCCTCCATGGTCAATTCCATATCAAACCCTAACTTCTAAGATCTTGAATTTCACCTCAAATTCTTCAATTTATTTTTTTTAGAGACCCACAGTAGCATCTCGCATACCATGTTTTCCTGCTGAGTCCACTACGTCGAGCTTCCATTAATGGCATCATCTCGTCTCTCGGTTTCATAAGCTGCAGCCGCTGCTTTTGTTTCTCACTTTCAGGAAAATAGAAATGAGCATGATTGAGAAATAAATTCTCGATTTAGGGTTATAGAAGCAAGTTATATGCGATACGCGATCACCTTGAAAGGCTACCCAGCTAGCAGCCCCTTAACCTTTGCTGACTGTCTTTTAGTATTTATCCAAAATACAGTTGCCCCTTAACCTTGGCTCAACTTCCAATAATGTCTGTCTGTGAAATGACAATTTTGCCATTATTTCTCTATTTTAGGATGATTTCTTCTTCTTTTCTTCCGCATGACTCCAAAGTAGCTATAAAACTCAAAACAAAAAATAGTAAAGAAAGCATAACTACTACATAGTAAATTAGGTGTTTTAGAAACCTATCAGCCACAAATACATACTTGTTAGGTCTAAAGGTGTTTGCCTATTCTGATCCCAACTGAAAAGGAGAGGGTACCAAGTACACCACCAACTCTTTTGTTCGGCAACCTGTATGGATAAAACCTAATACAATTGCAAGTAGACCAATGTATTGATCCTTGAAAATATGTATATAGAGTTTATGTATATATATATATATATCTTCTCAATCATAAAGCCTAGACCAAGGTGTACGGAAATTGATTGTTAAGAAGACTACTTGGACGATCCCAAAAATAAATATCCAAGATCAATCTAGTCGTATCCAAATAATTCAATCGGGAGGGGGTGGAGGGGGAGTTTCCAAATATTATTGTAGTTCTTCTATGGTTTTGCATGTGTTCGTTTAAGCACCTTTGTTTTTGAAGATCCGTAACAGTAATAACTTATGAGAATACTCAAATAGAGCTTTTTAGATTGAAATTACGCTACTCAATGGTTGTTATACAGAAAACATAGTATTGTTACCTTCCTCAAAGTTCAATTGCACCACAACTTTGAATCAATACTACTATGATGTGTTCTCCCTCTTAGCTAATACTTACTTCTCTTGCATAATAGGTAAGACCTATATATTATAATCCACTCCTCCTTACATAATGCTCCAGAAAGTTATATATTGTAGTAAGATACTACTTAATAATTCTCCCCCTTTTTGTCAACAAAATTGGCAAAGACTAAAACAAGGATCATAATGAATTAAACAAAAGAGTATCAAGATTTGAAAACGCATACCAGATTTTATTTAGAGGAATTTCACCAAGTAAACTCAATATTTACACTATATATATATATATACACAAGCATCTCCTACAATTCCACAGCCGCACTCCCCGCAAATACATGATAATTAAGTGCACATTCAAATTGAACTCTCCCTCATTTAATGCCATTCCCCAAAAAACAACATGACCGATATTTTTCTAATCACAAGAGAAGGATTTTCTTGGACATTAACAAATTTACTCGCTAGTTAGAACAAAGTAGATTTGTATTTAAATATTTTTCTCTCTTCTCGCCAGTTACGAACAAAGAAGTTAAAAATAGCGATCTTAATGTTAAGGTACTAAGATACAATATTTTCGTGAGAAAAATAATCATCAACAAAAATCATTTTCTAGGCCAGCTTCAAACAAAGAGGAAAATTTATGCGATATGAATCAACATAAGAATTACGGTACAAGACCGATTGACTATGGGATCAATGTCAAGTGATTAAGATTTAAGGTACAAGTGTTATTTACTTTATCATAATAAAAAAAATTATAATGCGGAAATAAAGTAAATGACACAGCAAGATTTTGTTAACGAGGAAACCGTAAATGCAGAAAAACCCCGGGACCTAGTCCAGTTTTGAATACTCTCATAATTAAGCCGTTATACAAAGTACAAAGACAACTTCGTATAGTTGAGACCAAGTAATCTACTCCTAGTTACTTAGTTCCCTCAGTATCCCTGTGTCTACAACCGTTTGGTCACGCACGTGAATCCTAAGACAGAAAATGACTATCTTGAGTTTCTTTACCGATGTAAAGTCTTAAGCGCTCAACTCCTTTTAATCATCTTTGTTAGAGCACTGCTCGGTCTAACTTACAAGCGTTGCTATCTCAACCTTGTTTGTCAAGTTTAGTTTCCAAAACTATAAATCTTGATATCTAGTCTACTTATAGCTAAGTCTCGGACTAGGATAGTAAGTGTAGTTGAGCTTTAGACTCCACGATGCTCATCATGCGAAGACGAAGAACTACTCAAGGAACTTGTGGAACTTCATCGAAAAAAAGGTATATGGGGACTTGAACTTATCTATCACTCAAAAGTCTATCTATTTTATCTCCTATCTTGACACAAAAGTCGTATTGCTATATAGACTTCGACTATACACATTTGCCATTTCGAGTCGAGTTTATCTCGCTTATCTATTTCTCGAAATATGTATTGGTAAGATTTCGCTTTGTCCAAGTTTATCTTTACTCGTGACGAAAGTCATGTTGATTATTTCAATAACTTGAAAATCGCTTTGATGAAAAATAGTTTGTGAATAACAACTATATAACATCCTCTAAAAAAGTTTTAATGATTGAAATGAGATTTTAGAACATGTAATCATCTTTGGATATAAAAATAGTATGTTTTCACAATTGTGTAAAATTCCAAAACCGAGGACCCAAAGTATGAGTACCCGTACGCGTACTGGCGGTTGTTGGAAATCCGGGTAAGTATGCGTACCCGTACGCATACTGGCGGAAAATTCACGTCCGTGAATTTCTGCTGGAGTTTGAAAGTAAAAACAAACTCAATCCGGTTACTTAAGTACGTGTACATGTTCGCATACTTAGGTAGGTTACTTTCTAAAATCGGTTTGTTCATGAACTAAAACATTTATATAATAAGGAATGCAATATTTGCAAACCGTGGCTATAATGTTAATGAAGCGATTCGAGTGAATCAAAACCGATTTTTCTTCGATTGTGTCTTGTATACTTCTATGAGATCTAAGAAATTGAACAACTCTCAAACTAGTTCATTTGAGTCATTTGAACTAGTTATGGTGAAGATGAATAAGGTTGATATGAAAATGCTCATATGGCTAACCATTGGTTAACTATTATTGAACCAACTAAGTGTACACGTTTAGGTACGGTTACTCAAACCTAAATGAAGTTACATTTCATTTGTGTATAACAAGGTAAGTTTGATCTAACGATTGAAAGATATTAGCTTGAATCTAATCAGGTTTTCATCTAACGATGAATATTGAATGCTTTGTTACCAAGGTAACTTAGATTGCAAACCCTGATTTGGAGACTATATAAAGGAGAACTCTAGAAACTGGGAAACCTAAACCCCACACCTCATGTGTGATACTAGTTGTATATGCTAGAGTCAATTCTTCTTTAACCTTAGGTTTTTCACGAAACCCTGTAGGTTAACGACTTAAAGATTTCATTGGGATTTGTTTGTCAGTGAAAACGGTTTCTGCTGATTTCGGTAAATTCGTGTGTGTGGATGAGAAACGAGGCTAAACCCTAAACAATGTACTGCAGGGGAGGACTTTTGATTCGAGAGATCAATCTTTACAAATATGGCCTAAACTAGGGCTGCACAACGGGTAGGGTGGGTAGGATATGGCCTATACCCGCCACCCTACCCGTTTATTAGCGGTTAAGAAAATCTTTACCCGTCATCCTACCCGCCAAATAGTGGATAGGGTAGGATACTGTTAAAAAACTGGCGGGTAGGGTAGGGTTGGCGGGTATGGGTAGGGTATGTGCACCCCTAGTAGAAATTCCTCGAAGACCAGTAGGGTAGGATAATTTCGGGCTTTACCCGCCACCCTACCTGTTTATTGGCGGTTAAGAAAATCTTCACCCGCCACTCTACCCGCAAAATAGTGGATAGGGTAGGATACGGTTAAAAAACTGGCGGGTAGGGTAGGGTTAGCGGGTATGGGTAGGGTATGTGCACCCCTATCCTAAACCAAGAAATGGCCGTTCCAGACTCGCTTCGGTCATAAAATGAAGGAGAAGGGTTGGTCTTAGGGAGGAAAGCGAAGAAAGTGTTGAGACCAGAATCTTCGTTCTGGAAGTGTGGGTGTTTTGTGACTTGTATCAGAAAATTGGACTGCCTAGCTGAATGAAAAAGCTATCAGGTGATTTCTGAATGTTGTATTGTTCTCCTGACCAAAACCTTGTTTTTTGGTGGAAATAGGTGAGACCTATTTATACAAGTCGCAATATAACGTACCCTGGTCTCGTAGGAAGTGGAAACGATTGAGTAACGGAAGAAGGGAGTAACGGATAACTCCTGGAATTGATGTTTCCATAATGAAGGATACGTTTCGCCATTATTAATCGCCACCGAAAGATCAAGACATGAAAAGGTTGCCAAGGAGATTCAACTAACCTTTGGTGGAAGGCATGGGGAATCCGTGTTGGCGGCTCTATGCAATTCCAACTTGGCCATAGGGTGTTGGCGTCGGCGCTGAAATTTTGGCTACTGATTGGCAGAGATGGCATTGCAATTTGGTCCGCAAATCGGTGAATGGCGCTAGCTGGCTAGGGTACATAACGTATGGAAATGGCGCTGCTGTGAACGGCCATGATGGTGTTTCCTTGGCTGGTGGAGATGGCGCTGCTTTGAATGGCTAGGATGATGCTGCTAGATGGAGTAGCGGATGGTTTCGGCTAGCTTGGGCGCGGAATGGCCGAGATGGATGCTGGCTTGGACGAGGAACTTTGGCATGGGGCTTGAACGCGGACTGTTGGCGCTGGTGTGGTGTTTCTGGCTTGGCTGCGTTCGTGGCGTGGTGGATGTCGCGGCTAGCTTGGAGGGGGCAGAGGTGACGTCGGATAGGAGTGGTAGAGATGTAGGCATGGAGCGTTGGCGTAGTGTTGGCTTGGCTGTGAAGATTAGGGCCATGGAATGTCAACACCGCGGCTCAGGTGCCTTGTTTCGTGCGTGTCCCAAAAGAGAAACCTTTCTCTAGTCCAACTCCAAAACACCATGCCTATACAAGGCGTTACCTATCTTCCTTAATTTCATATTGTTTGTTTTGTTTTCATTTTTTGGTGCTCGCGGCAAAGGCTTGGATCGGCGGAGAGAGCAACAACAAAAGTAGGCGAGCGTATTTTAGGTATATTTCTCAATGTTTCTTCTTTTGTTTGCTCTTCTGTGTTGGTGTAAAGCCTATCCATAGGCATATCCTCCATAAACCCGTAGAAATACTCTTGTATAAAGGATTCTTCTCTGCTAGCAGTATAGTAGTAATATTAGCCGTCACATTGACAGTAAGGAAGCCCATTATTATGCAAAGTAGGCATGCACGGATGGGTGGCCGTCGTTAGTTCTTCTCCCATGAAAACCTAGCTTTAAGGTTTCCTTCTCCTTTTGTGGTCGTGTGCACAATTTCCATGGTGGGACACACTATCTCTTTGGTCGAGAGCATACTTCCTGCTGCGAGACACGGTTTTGGCTAGGGGCACGTTTCCCGCGGCAAAACATGGCTCGTTGAAGCGATTATCAGTCCCCACTCTTTTGGCTATGCGTGTTCCTTTTGGCTACATTTGCTATGACTTGCGACCAAAATAGATTCTCCGCCGGTGATAAAGTAGTCTTCATGCACCTTTTTTTTTGTAGTAACTTTTCTTCGTTTTGCTCCGTTGTAGTTATTTCGAAAGTGAAAGCAGTATAAGAAGATTTTGTTAGGATGTCACCCGAGAATAGTCCTACCGCTATGTCGAAAAACGTTAGCAACTCCAAGCCAAACACGGATGACGAATTCTTTATACAGTCTGCCACGGTTAAGAGAACCATCCCAAATATGTGGCTATCCTTCTAAGCGGTTCATAAAATGAAGGAGACGCCCCATCAGTTCGTCCAGAGCGCGTGATACGATTTTGTCTTCAGAAAAATGAGTATCCTGCTTCTCCTATTGACTTCAGGTCTTGTCAGAGTCCATTGCGTTCTTTTGATGAATGGATGCGGTTCATGATAAGTCAAGACTGCGTAAGAGACAGTCTGACCAGGGCGCAGATCATCAATGCGGTCATGGCTTCTGCAACACTTCAAATCAGGAGGGACATTGTGGGCTTGGTCACTTTTATCTCCAGGTGGTGTCCGCATACTCATACGTCCATATGCAGGTGGCGTCAAATGACTATTTCTTAGAGATGTAGCCGTCCTGCTGAATCTTCCAATAACAGGGAACCTTGACATTACTTTGTCTGATGAGGAAGAGGAAATGCGTGCCACTCACGTTGCCAAGTCGGCAGGGTTTTTTCGGAAAGATTACGAAACGAAGTGCTTATACAGCTGGTGGGTGTCTGAATGGTTCTCGAAACACTCGGAGCCGGATCAGATGAACGGTACACTCTATGTCGCTGCATTTTTTGCTTTGTGGTTATCCAGAGATCTTCTTGATGATGGCTCTGGCAAGAAGGAGAGAAGACAGGAGCTCATCAAACTGGCCATCAAATTGGCGAAAGGTGTTTTCCTCCCTATTGGCGACTTATTTCTTGGATCTTTGTACACCCATCTGGATCACTTGACCGTGGACATGTATGCTTATAATGGTCATATGAAAGTAGACTCGTATGTCCACATCACTTTTCTTCAAACGTGGTTGTCGGATCATTTCAAAAATTATGCTCCTAAGCCGCTGACTTCATTTCCTGACTCCTACGGCGATTCCAGGATACTCCGCTGGTTGAACAAGCGTCCAAAATCTGGGTCGAATCTCATCGACTTCCTCGACAATGCGTATGCAGTTAACTTTCGTCCTTGGGCTCCGGTTCATACGTTCATAGTTCAGCCGAACACTTTCGCTGCTTCCCCAAATATGACTTTGCTTTCTGCTGGAGAGAATATGAGCGTTGGAGAAATCATATTCATGCGAAGCTGTACACCTGGACACGTGCCATGTTTCTTCAAGGGATCTTATGAGGCGGTTCCTTATAACATTGACAGGTCTGCTCGGCATATGGGTTTTGACCAAGGAGTCCCATTTCTTCGTCAGTCGGCGGCTTCGAAAGAATTGTTGTCAGCTGCTCTTGATGCCAGTGTTCTTGCACCGGGTAAAAACCTCCATTTCCTGCTCTCATAACGAAGTCCATCGACGACCTCCAAATACAATATGTTCTCGCAGGGTGAGTTTCTTGCCCTCCATGGGTTTGTGAATGACGTGATGAAAGATCCCCGTGGTAAGCCTTCCTCTGCGGTTTTAGCGGAACATCCATTGTTGAGGGAGTTTCCTACGGTTAAACGGAAATCTCCCATCCCGTATGCGGACAGTCCCCAGAAAAAGGAGAGAAGGTCTAAAAACCGTGCGGGTGGTTTTCAGTCGGATTCGACGACTCTTGTGACTTTTAGTTCTTCCAATATGCGAATATGTATGATTTTCTTCCTGATTTGGTCATCTTGCATAAATATTCTGATTTGTTGCCACTGAACATCTCTTCCCTTTTGATTCAGGGTCTCAACAAGATAAACTCCTTTACCAGACTTGCAAGTGGCCAAAAGGTGATGCCTTCTGAAGAAAAGTCCGGCGATGCTGAGCCTCTCAGCAGTGAAGAGGAAGATGATGAAGAAGAAAACTCAGAGTCTGACGGTGATGGGGGAAGTTCTTCAGAGCGGGGCAGCGAGTCCTCTTCCAATCCCAGTGGGCCCACAGATGAGTCGGTGAGTCTCCCATACGTTTTCCTCTTGGACTATTTATTTATACCGAAAAAATATTCAATTGGTGGTGTTTACAAGAGGAGTACGCTTCTGAAAATAATTATGAGATGAAGATTCACCGCAATGAAGATATAATTGTGTCTTCAATGGTGGAAACCGTACCCGCTGGTAATCTGGAGATGGAGATTGATCGTCGTGAAGATGTTTCTGTGTCCATGAAGATAGGAAACGCTCCCATGGCTGCAGGTGTGATTGTCGCCAAGGAACCCCTGCTGGTCGCGGAATTAATTGCAGGCGCCATTTTTGACCCTCCATTTTTGACTCCTAATGAAGGTCACGTGCTGATTGGAGGTTTCAGCGTGCCAGTTAAGTATGAGGCGATGTATACCAAGATATGGGAAAGGTATGGACATATTGCCACATCCAAAAAGATCACCAGCCGATTTGCGCTGGTCAAGCGCGTGGAAGAAGCTTTATCTTCGATTCATGAAATGTGCAATGTGATTGGCCATATTGTTTCTGAAGATGTAATCTCAAGCTGGAAGTTTCACCGGGACGTGTGCGTGGGCTTTGAGTTCAACGTCTCCTGGTTCTGTGAAGGTCTTTCTGAGGTCCAAAGGTTGCAGGCTGAAGCGGCTGACGGCCCTTCCGCAGATTTGATTAATCAACATGAGGCAGAAGTCGAGAAGTTGTCCCAGGAGTTGAAGCTGAAACAGACGGCTCTCCAAAACGCGAATGAAGCTTTCTCTAAGAAGAGCAAGCCATTGCTGAATGATTTTCCTTGAAACTGGATTCATCCTGACTTAAACTTAAAAAATAGCAAGGATGAAACTGGATGCATCCTGATGTAAATTAAAAATAAGAAAAAGTATTTAAAAATGGGTAGGATGAAACTGTTTACATCTTAGCTATTTTTACATTTTTGTCTATCTAAACAGTATCAAAATCTAAATGTCCTTTTCACCCAGGAATTGTTGATTTTGGTCTTTTTAACCAATTTTGTGTAAGAGAAAAACATCAAAGACTTCAGTATTGAAGGGGACTGCGAAAGCTTATTCAACTATCTAAATGGAAAGAATTCAGAAATATCACGACGAAGTAAAGTTCTTTCGGAATAAGCAGACAAAGTAAAAAAAAATTTGTTCAAAATTTTTGGGTCTTCTTTTTGTTCCTAGAACATGAAATGCAGTAGTATATTTCTTAGCTAAATTTGCAAAAGTTTTAGTCTCGGTTTCTGATTGGGATGGTATTCCACCACCTTGTATTCAGCTCAAAGTTTGAGTAGATAAATCTAAAATCCGAAAAGTCTCTTCTCATACATCCTTACCTCCATATTAGATGGTTCTACTAGCAATGAAATTCCGACGAAATAAGTTTTAATTCTTTTATGAAATATCCTAATCGTCAAAAAAGGTAAAATAAAAAAGAAATAGATAAATGGATACCACTTCATTAAAAAGCCAAAAACGACTGATCGAATTTCAAACATCACAAAATCAGCATACTGTGCCATGATTATTGTCTCCATAATGTGTAGATTTGCCATATGCGAAACATCAAGAAAATCTCGGAGAGAAAGATTCAAACAAGCTCCAAACACAAAAAACCAAGACAGAGGGATTCTTTTTCACTTTTCTGAAACTCCCTCAACCTTTTTTGTTTCTTCCTTGTTGCATTTTACCGTTGGTGATTGTGTACTGACCTCGACAATTACTATACACTCTACACATTGAATACTCTTTTGTATAGTACCAGACTTTGTACTCTACTTTCTGGAAAAAGATAAAATTTTGGAATTTGTTCATAAAAATGAATAAATAAAAGAGCTACATTGATCAAGATTTGAGACAGACATACATGCCTAGCAGTGTTGGAATCGAGACAATATATTTGATTATTAAACCCATTTCAAGTCCGGTTTCCTGTCTGTCACCAACAGAAGCAAGCAGCTTAGTAGAATCCGTACAAAAAAAGTTACTTAAAAGCTCTTATTTTTCTCACTCTCATCACTCTACTCTAGTCACTCTCTCTCACTCACTGTCTCTTGAGAGCTCCGAGAGAGAAACACTCAGAGATTCTTCTCTTCTCAGTCAAAAAAAGGGTTTTCAAAATTCAAGTTCAGTCAGTTGTAGTGAAGCTGGTGGAGTAGGAGTAGTCATGGTCTCTCATTTCCTCATACTTGCCTTGTTCTTCTTCTCTGCAGCAGGTATATTCTTCTTCCTTCCTGCATTTTACAGATTCTTCTCTCATTTGATCTTACTGTTCAAGTTTTTTGTCGGCAGATTTTAAGTTTTAGATTTGTGGGTTCTTCTTAAAACTAACAAATCTTTAAAATTTCTGTGATTTCTTTGGTCATTCTGTTGAAATAAGAGATGGGTTTATGTAATTAGATGGAGATATTTAGTCTTTAGCTGTGTTCTTCAGTGAGATTGTTCTTCTACACTGTAGTTTCAACAGTAGCCTTTTTGGATTAGAAGAATAAAATAAAGTGATTGATTTGTGCCCACAAATTTTTTAACTTGTTTGGAAATCAAGTAAAGTAGTGATTCTCCAAAAAGTGAGAAGAAGAAGATAAAATTATTACTTGGAAATTATTTTTATAAAAAAAATTTATCTGCTTTACTCTTTGTATGTATGGTGAGTTGGTGACCCTAATCTTATGGTACAATATGTAGATAATGTGGGGTTTGGGACAATTTTTTTATAAAATTTATTCACTAAATCTTTACATTTATGATCTAACCTGATGATGTTGCCCCTGCAATGATTTTAAGCATGGAAATTGTGACTCTACTTGATAGCTGAGCTCCATGGAAATTGTACATTTGTATGTAATTGTTTCGTTATTATCGAGGTCTTCCTGTGACAGTTTTTGTTGTTCATTTCAGTAATTTGAGTGCAATCATCCTCTATCTTTTATTTACTTTGATTTACATTGTAGTGTTGTTATTTTTTAATCAAATTTCGCTAGACTTTGGCGTAGATATCGTAACGGTGTACCTCATTGTTTTTTCAGAACTCTGTAGAGCAAGCACAATTGGAATTTGCTATGGCAGAAATGCCGATGATCTTCCTACCCCGGATAAAGTAGCCGACCTGGTTAAAAATCAAAACATTAAGTACCTTAGAATTTATGATGCCAATATTCAGGTGCTCAGAGCCTTTGCAAACTCAGGAGTAGAACTCATGATTGGAATTCCCAATTCAGATTTGCTTCCATTCTCCCAGTTTCAGTCCAATGCAGATACCTGGTTGAAGAACCAAATCTTACCTTACTACCCAGCTACAAAAATCACTTACATAACTGTAGGTGCCGAAGTAACCGAAATGCCTGGCAATATATCTGCCTTGGTTGTACCTGCTATGAAAAATGTCCAGGCAGCTTTGAAGAAAGCTGGACTTCACAGAAAGATCAAAATATCAACTACCCATTCACTCGGAGTCTTATCTCGATCATTCCCACCCTCGGCTGGAGCTTTTAATAGCAGCCATGCCTTCTTCCTAAAACCCTTATTGGAATTTCTTGCAGAAAATCAATCCCCTTTCATGATCGACATTTATCCTTACTATGCTTACAGAGATTCAACTACTAATGTTTCTCTGGATTATGCGTTGTTCGAGTCTTCCTCGGAAGTTATTGATCCAAATACTGGCTTGATCTACACAAACATGCTTGATGCACAGGTCGATGCTCTTTACTTTGCACTATCGGCTTTAAGTTTTCGGACTATAAAAATCATGATTACCGAGACAGGGTGGCCTTCAAAAGGAGCTGCTAAGGAAACAGCTGCTACTCCTGATAATGCTCAGACCTACAACACCAATTTGATTCGCCATGTCATCAATAACACGGGAACTCCTGCAAAACCTGGACAAGAAATGGATGTGTATATCTTTTCTTTGTTTAACGAGAACAGAAAACCCGGGATGGAATCCGAGAGAAATTGGGGATTATATTATCCTGATCAGACTAGTATTTATACTCTAGATTTGACTGGAAAAGGTCCGGTAGACACGGATGCTGGGGCAAATGCAACGAGTACAAATGGAACATGGTGTATAGCTTCGACAACAGCTTCAGAGTTAGACTTGCAGAGTGCTTTGGACTGGGCATGTAGTTCTGGAAATGTGGATTGTTCGGCTATTCAACCTAGTCAACCTTGTTTTCAGCCAGACTCTACAATCTCTCATGCATCCTTTGCATTCAACAGTTATTATCAGCAGAATGGAGCTAGTGATATTGCTTGTGGCTTTGGAGGTGCAGGGGTAAAAACTACCAAGAACCCAAGTATGGTTTTCTCATCTCAACTCAACTCAATATGCCTTATATAAATTGCTTATGATATCTTCTCTGCGTAAAGATTATTGCATGTTTCCTGGATCCGATAATCCCAGTAGCTTTAGTATCTTAGGGTACACTGTATGTACCTCGAGTCACCAAATTTTGAAGTTGTGTGTCATTTCAACTAGACTAAACTGTTCTGTGAATGTTGCGCTACAGTTGACATTTAGTTCACAACTTTAAACTCTAGTTGTTACAATATTAGCTCCATCTTTTGATTGCTTGATTTTAATTAGCAACCAGTGCAGATATTCTTCAATTTCCTATTCTGTTGCAAGGCTTTTATTTTCTGCTTTTGTGATTGTTTGGATGTTAACTCCTCTATATTTTGTCTCTCCAGGTTATGATAACTGCTTATATCTCACATCTGGGTATGTTCCAATCCGATTATAACATTGATGCTGCACTCCATTTTTATCCGTAGTCCAATCTCATTTGTGATTTTGTTTATTATACGCAGGAACATGAAAGTGGGTGCTAACAACGTCACAGCTATCAAGCCAACATCATCATCAGCGGAGAATGCTATTTCTTTGATGTTATCTGGAGCATCACTTGTCATTTCTCTCTTGCTCTTTTGATACTTGGTGTTACCTTAAAGGCTTAAAGTGATGATATATATAAACAGACTCAATTTTCCACCTTTTGCTACTGTTTAGCCAGCCGCCTACCCGACTAGGAGACTTACGGGCGTGCCCCCATAATCTTGTATGAGACTACTGAGCTAGGTCTAAAATAACTACACTAACATTATCTTTTATTTCCATTTCTTTTGTCACAAATCAGTGGGGATTAGAGAGAAATCAGTTAATTTCCCTTCATTCTGAAATTTAGAGTTTATTTATATATTTTTTGTTCTTGGGTTAGCAAGTTATTATTTAGAAAACTGTTTAATCTAGTATTTATCAATGATATATGTAAAATTGTTACAGACCTACTAGTAGGTATAGTTTATTCTGCGGAAAATTTGAATTTTATTTTGGCTGAGACTGGTGACAATTGCAACTCGGCTTGAAAGACATAGTATTTACTTCTGGTAATGACTAAACACAAGAGAAGGAAAAGAAGTATAATGCAAAAGGAATAAAGCTGTTAGGATTTCCACACCAATCGATCCAACCCTTTCAAATGAAGGCCAACATTCAAGATCCAACTAGAACAAGTAAGCAAACCAAATGCGTGAAAAGTATAATGCAAAAGGAATCAAAGCTATACGGCCCATTCTTTAGGCAAAATGGCAAGAGTGTAATGGGTAAAGGGGATAAATGTCTCAGTGGCAGGGTTCTGCTTTCAACGAAGCAAGAACCTGAACCTTCAGGATAAAGTTCTACTTGTTTCCGAGTTAGGAGACAAGCTTCACATGCAAAATAAAACCCACAGAAGTTAACGCAGGGAAGACTAACACCATGCATAATTATGATTTTGTGTTCAACTACAAGATGGAGAATAATTAGGTCAGGTGACTGTTGAAAAAAAACTGATTTTACAGGCACAGCAGAAAAACATTCATCAAGTAAAGTTGGTAGAAACTGTGCAGTACTTCATCATAACACTAAAATTCATTTATCAACACAATCACCTCATAAGGATTTGAGGAACTGCTTGTTGAAGCCTTGGGTGGTACAATGAGTTTATCAGACATGTAGCAAGTGAAAGTAAATCTCTTCCTGATATCTCGCCAGCACAGAACCAAGCAAACCACTCCAGACGAAACAGCAATACTGACATCCTCAACCTTCAGCTCTTGCGTAGTCTTCCATAACTGCTTGACACGATCAACTAACTTCCAGGATGACTCAGATACCAGGGAATGAGACGTTCATACCTCAAGGGTTCTAGCTTTACACAGGGGAGGTGTAAAACCCAAATTTCCAGATCAGCTGCAGCAACGACAAAGCATTTCCCAATCTGTTCCTCACACATGCCGCACAAAAGATTATTCCTTTGTGCTAAACTATCCGGTGTCTGCTCGATTTCGTTAGTGTGTTGCACAGTCACACTTGTCCTGCAACAATAAGGCAGGTTCTTAGTATAAAATAAAAAGCGGCTGCAAAAAGAATAAAAAATAATGATAATAAAAAAAAAATCTCAAATCGTTACTTACAATGGAGGGTGGATGACCATCACTGATGGAATAGGAAGATCCTGCCCGAACAATTGTGCTATAAGAGAAATATTAGCTAATGAAGCAATCCGGAAGCCACAGTACTTGCACTTGTAAAATCGCTTGGAGTATATTCTGGTTCTTACTGAAATGTTGAACGGTGCAGTTCTACTAATGGATAAACTATTAGAAGGTGTCCCGCTTCCCCAATGTAGCCCAGCAGCCATTCCAACTGACCTCCTAAGATTTGAAACTGATATTCTATTCCATGGAGGTGTCCTGCCAGTATTAGGTAGTGGAATGGCAACTGAATCAGAAGAGTACATGTTACCAGGATGTGGCCTTTGATCAGGATTTTGCATTGAAAATTGCAAATAGTCCACAGTAGTGCATGTGAAGTTAAAATCATAAATTGGCACGAGGCGCTCCTCCGGACGATTACGCATGAGTGATACAGGGATGAGCTTGGCAAGCATCAGAAAACCACAGAATACTTCGAGCTTCATAGCATGATGATAAACGCCACCCAGGACTTTAGGCTCTTCATTTCTCAAAGAGTTGCTTAGCCAATTAAACAATTTCTCAGTTGAGGCCTGAACAGAAAAGCCAGTAGTTTAATAAGCCAGTTATAGAACATAATCAATCACATGAAAACTCAGAAATCTAAATTTCAGCATACCTCGAATTCATCAGAGGAGTATCTATCAATCCACTCGCTGAATCGGTCAGGTTGTTCAATAGGACTGATGACTGGCTTAATAAGCTTAGCAAGTCCCGCAGAGAGCCACACACCAAGAACAAAAGCAGCAATTTTGAATTTCTCAGCAGGGGTCTGAGGTTCAAGATGACCAATATCTAGATGGCTTGACGCAGTAGCTAGCAAGAACTTAACATACTTGGCTGTCAAAGAGTGATGAGTGTTTTCTTCTGTTGGGTCTAAATTACATTCCTAAAATGAAGAGGTTCTCTTCCCATTATTAAACACATATAACAGTAATTTATCTAAATGGAATATAATGCATTAACAGAATCTTAAGTGCTGCGCAAATAAGAATTGAAACCACCCATCCCCTTAAACTCACATGATGCAGTTCATATATGTAGTAGCCAATGTTTAAATAAACATCCTCGATGCTGGTTTCAGACGTACATTTTTTATCTTAAAAGAGGCCCAATTAGTCTTGAGGCCCTTATTAGGGGTATTATTCATATAGCCTTTACAGTGAACCCTAACATATAACTACAACTTAACTGTGTCACATTTAAAAAGGTGAAGGCTTGAGGCATGCAAACAGTTGTAACTAAGTATGTTTAGCATACTACGTATACTTTTAGGATTGAGCTTAGGTGTCTATCATTACTAAGATAGACAACCATATGTGTAACACGAACTTATCCGAATTTAAACCTCACAAAACTCCACAATTGATATATCTATATCACCCTAATTTGAAGGTAGACAGGAAGTCTTGGCGTCCGACAGGAAGAATACAGTAAAGACTAACTTTACCCTGCATATCGGTGTTCATCTTAAGAAACGTGATAATAGAAAGTATCTCTCTGTTCCTAAGAAACTAAATGGTACTTACAAAACACTCAAAGAAAACAATAAACTGACTAGAAATTACTCTACAATCATCAAAAAGGTCTAATTCCCTAACCTAACAATATCTTCTTGATGATTCTTGATTGCAACAAAACGGAATTCTTGATGAACTTACTTGGATGAATGAAGCATGGCATTGGAGTTGTTGTATTATCTGATTCCTCCTCTCCAAGATTGTAGCTTGAACATCATCATGCTCATGACCCTCCAAAGATTCTAACACTAAATCATAACTGAAGAGAAATAGCAAAAACAAGACAGCATTAAACAAATTCACTTAAACAAGAACCTTAAAACATAAAATTCAGAGAAAACCTAAGATGATAATAAAGAAACTCACGCCTGTGGAAAGGCAATTAAGAAATGACCCCATTGATTGATGCAGTGATTAAAGTCTTTCTTGTGTAAATCTCTAGAAGCCAAACAAACATTCAGAGGTGAGTATAAAGAACACACTGATTGCGGGAATGAATAATTCATTTATATTTGTGATTCTACTCAATCGCCAGACAAGAAGAAGAAAGTAGGGTTTCTTGAACACTTTGGAGAAGTAATTTAAACAATGAGAGCAAGAATGTAACAAAGAAAGAGGAAGACAGAGTTCTACTATTAATAGTTGGTTGTGTACGTTGTAACTCACCGGGAATTTAACACGGTATTTAAACTAAGACGGTTTGGCAATTAGTTTATCAAATCGGTAACACGTTACTTACCTGAATTGAAGTTCCACCAGAAGCTGACCGCTCGTTGTTTGAAATTGTACATGGCTGGTTCAAACAAACAAACAAGGGTTAGCTGTGACAAGGTACAACCCCATTTCTGAGCAACTCAGCGTGCAAATCGTTACATCCGGTTTGCACCGTGGCATTGTTCGGAAATGGATTCCCATCGGCCAGCCAAATAAGAAGAGACGAGGACTTATGCATTTCCCCGTCCTCCTCCACACCATACAAGTATGAAATGAAATGATTAGGCTTCGAAAGGTGAGAGGAGAAATTAGGGGAAAAAATCAAAGAGAGAATCTCAGACATGGGGAACTCGAAGGATTTACAGATACCTAGCCAAACTAAATGAATGAGACTCTCTCTTGAAACCCTAGCTTTCGAAGGGAACGAGAAGCAACAAGGGTGATTTTGTACATTTTGACTTGATATGAGCCATCACAGTAAGTTATCTGGGCAGATTTACAAACAACTGAAAAATGGCTGGCAATCCCACTCCGAAGATGTTATTAGTTGTTTGCCAGCTAATTGCCATATCATCTTCACTGATGCAGCTTTCGAATAAAAATTCTAACTTATCCGGTATTGGTTTGGTAACGAATGGTTCATTCCTTGGATGTAAACTCAAAGTAGGAAATGTGAGGAACGTTGAGGAAGTGGAAAGTCTGGCTTTATTTGAAGCAGTGAAGTGGGTTAAAGAGAAAGGACTTAAAAAAGTTTGCTTTGCCAGTGACGCTAAGACAGTCATTGACTCTTTCAATTTTAATAATAACCAACTGTTTTGGTTTAATAGATCAGTCTTAGATGACTGTAAAACAATAATTCCCAGTTTTAATTTTGTTAAGTTTTAATTCCAACGTAGGAATCATATTGCTCTTGCTGATCAAGCATCAAAGTTTAGTAGAAGGTCTAGAACCTCTGGAGAATGGAAGGGTTATATCCCTGAATCTCTCAATTCTACCATGTAACCCTTATTTTCTTTAATACAACTATTTTTTCTAGAAAAAAAATCCGTCTCCGAAGACCGAGATCGGTTTCTTGAGAATTCGAGATCTTATAAGATTTAATATGATGTATCAGATTTCAAACCGGACTCCTTAACGTATTTTCTGTCCTTATCGTAATGGAATCAGATGAGGCCTCATCTTTTTGGTTATATTCTGATATCCGATAACATTGTGTTGCACTTAATTCATACAACTTCATATTTAAGAGCCCTCAATTTTAGTTTCTGATTGACAAATCTTGACTTCTTGGTTGTTAATATTGACTTTACTAACCCTTCAAAACAAAATAAAGGGTGGGGATTTTGGAATTTTTGTTTTTCTTTTCTCTCTCGCTCAAATCCCTGGTTATGTGTAATTCATCTTATTAATACTGATGGATCTTTTATCTTATTTCAAAAACAGGTGGCACTATTCTAATTATTCGCAATTCTGCATGGGCGTTTAATTAGGGGAGCAACATGCATTCACCTGAACCGTGGAGTGCAGAGCATAGAATGCTTAGGGATATGGGAAGGAGTTAGCTAGGCAAATGATCAAGGATGGGAAAAGTGCAATTTGAACTTTTCGGAACTAGTAGTTGAGGCTGTGAACTTTGGAAATCTAAGTGTTGATTTGATACTTCACAATCTAGTTAATGATATTATACTAGTCTTTATGTCGAAAACTATGATAAGCGATTTCCATTCGATATAGCCTAATTATAGAGAAATCCAACCACTATGGTCTTCCGTATCGCTTAAGTGTAGCGATATCCATTGTCATGACCCAAGTTGACTGCCCTTAGTAACCCTGCGTGTTTTCCTAGTTTTCTTCTAGTCATTTGGGATTAGAAGTTAAACTTGTTCGCTAAGTTGCATTTATTGTTAATCATTAGATAAGTTTTATCCGCTCGTGTAGAGCTGTGGTTGTTAGGGTTAGCCAGTTAGGGTTTTCTTCTCTGTATGACAATGTTGTTTTGGACTTGTGGGTATTGAACAAGATATTGAATCTGAGGCTGTACTCAGTTAAGTGTAGAGGTTACTAAACTCTCTGTATCCAACCTGTTACTCCTTCATCATCTTCCTGTGTTGACTAGATCAAGCTTGTGCTTGACATTTGGTATCACTCGGTGGATTTTGTACTTCTCATCAACGACTGGAGCTCCAACTATTAAATATGTGGATGCTAAAACAACATAGCTGACAACTATGATGCACAAACTCACAGATCTACATATCAAGGAATCTACAGCTCGGATCGAAGCAACAAAGGTACAACATGAAGCTTTAAACACATTGATTGCCTTATCACAGGAGTCCAAACTTCAGTTTAATAATTTTTTCACTCACATATCCAAACTTTTCCATCTTCACCTATTCCTGACACCCCACCCTTCTCAGGACATTCATTTGAATTTCAGAGTAACCATCAAGCCAGTACCAGTCATGGTAATTTCCTCAAAACACCTAAGATTGATTTTCCTAAATTTAGTGGAGATAATCTCAGGGCTTGGATCCATAAGAGTGACAATTTTTTCAAATGAAATCTGTACTAGAATACCAGAAGATAGAGTTTGCTGCTATTTTCACTTGGAGGGTAAGACTGACTCTTGGTTTCAAGATTTCTAGACTGGTAAACCTACTCTCTATTAGTCTGAGTTTTCTACTTCAATTTATGAGAGATTTGAAGATCTAGCTAATAAAAATTTTGTAGGTTGTTTTTATAAACTCTCTCAATTAAATTCTTTGGATGAATATTCTGAAAATTTTGAAGCTCTTAAAGCTTTAATATTTCTCAACAATCCCAATCTTAAAGAAGATTATTTTGTCATGAGCTTCATGAGTGGGTTTAAAGAAGATATTCTCCATTTTGTTGAAATGCATAAACCTACCACACTCTCTGAGGATTTCTACCTAGCACGTTTACAGGAAAGTTATCTTGCCCTCCAACATCACCAACACCCAAAGCCCTGACATATTATAACCAACTTACGACCACCACGTATTTTCAAAAGTTCTCACCTACACCATCAAAACCAACTACAAAAACTGTCTTACCCACTACTCCAAATACGATCACCCCTTCCCCTCCAATTTCCATCCAACCACCAAATCCTTTTATGTCTCCCCACCAATTAGGCATTTATCAAGAGAACAACAAGTTCGGAGAAGAGCTCAAGGCATATGTTATAATTGTGATGACAAATACACTCATGTTCATAAATCCAAACCACAACAATTATTCATGGTCATCGCTGAAGAGGAATCTGATGAACCTACCCAACAAACTTCACCTACTGAAACTACAGATCCCTTCATCGAGTCAGAGATGGAGATGTGTTTGCATGATCTTACTGAAACAATGAGTGTTGACACTATTCGCGTCCCAGGATTTATTAAGAAGAAATAATTCACCATATTAGTGGACACATGAAGCACCCATAGCTTCATTGATGAAACTCTTGTGAACCAACTGTCCTGTGAAGTACAACATACAACTAATATGCTGATTACAGTGGCAAATGGTGACAGCACTACTAGCACTACTGTGTGCCATAACCTACTGTGGAAAATGCAGGTTCTTTTGGGACTTCGGATTACTTCTATTAGATGGGTGTGACATAGTCTTAAGGGCAGACTGGCTCAGCACTTTGGGGGATGTCATTTTCAATCTGGAAAAGCTCTCAATTTCATTTATTCACAATGGTCATCCCATCACTCTACAAGGGAATACAACCAAACCATCACTCATGATGCTGAGTGGTATACTACGATGAAAAATATTTTCTAGAAGACCTCACATGCATTAGTGGGTCACTTATTCCACATCTCAGCTACACCTACCAACTCTGATATACCCACTGCAATACAAAACCTTCTTACAAAGTTCCAAGATGTTTTCTCTGAACCAATACACTTACCACCTACAAAAATCTTGGACCATAAAATCCAACTTAAACCAAATGCTCAACCAATCTCATTAAGGCAATACAAGTGCCCTTATATTCACAAGTCAATGGTAGAGTCATTGGTTCAGGAAATGCTTCAACCTGGCATTATTCAAGATAACCAAAGTCCTTTTAGTCCTCCTATATTTCTTGTGAAGAAAAAAGATAATACTTGGAGATTCTGTGTGGATTACAGAAAGCCCAATGACGTCACTGTAAAATATAAGTTTCCCATTCATATCATTGATGAGCTACTAGATGAATTGCATGGTGCTATTACCTTTACAAAGCTGGATTTAAGGTCGGGATATTACCAAACCAGGGTGTATGTCCCAGACATTCATAAAACTGCATTTAGGACGCACCATGGGCACTATGAATTCAAAGTAATGCCCTTTGGATTAACCGATGCACCATCCACCTTTCAAGCATTAATGAATTCTATTTTTAAGAAATTTGTTCTTGTTTAATTTGATGATATTCTCATTTATATTAAAAGCCTCACAGAACATGTTCAACACCTCTCTTTAGTTTTTACTTTACTCAGACAACACCAGCTAAACTTTCTAAATGCGTCTTTTCCCAGTCCTCATTGCAGTATTTAAGTCATATTATTACTGCACAAGGGGTATCAGCTGACCCTGAGAAGCTTCAATGCATGTAATATTGGCCAGTTCCCACAAACTTGACGCAATTAAGAGGATTTCTTGGCCTGATTGGCTACTATACAAAATTTGTCAGTGGTTATGGGACTATCTGCAAACCTCTAGCTGACTTATTAAAGAAAAATGCATTACATTGGTCTCCATTAGCACTAGATGTTTTTAATGCCCTCAAAGCTGCCATGTGCACTACATCTGTCCTAGCTTTACCTGATTTTTCAAAACCATTTGTGGTGGAGTCTGATGCATGTACTCATGGTGTTGGAGCCATTCTTATCCAAGCAGGCAGAACCATTGGTTTTTTAGCAAACCCATTGGACCCAAAAATCTGGGATTGTCTACTTATGATAAAGAGTTATTAGAAAGGTTATGGCAGTCATCAGGTGGAGACATTACCTCTTGGGTCATCATTTTTCATCCACACTGACCAACAGAGCATTAAATACTTCTTAGATCTGAAGATCACTATTGTATTTCAGCAAAGATGGCTTTCAACACAAAAAAGGGATTGAAAACAAAGTTGCAGATGTCCTTTCAAGACTCCACTCTGACACTGCAACAACCACCTGCAACTCCCTAGTCATCTCTACTCCTACTTGGTCCCATGAAGTCATTCAAAGCTATGAACATGACCATCTAGCTACTACTATGATACCTCAACTCTTACTTAATACACAATCACAATACTCTTATAATGAAGGCATCATAATATACAAGAGGAGAATTTATGTAGGGGAGAGACATAATTTGAGAAAAACTGTTAGAATCTATTCACACTTCTGCGGTAGGTGGTCACTCAGGTATGCAAGGTATTTACCAGAGGGAAAAGAGTTATTTCTATTTGGAAGGGCATAAAGAAGGACAACATACTATTTGTCAGCCATTGTGACACTTTCCAAAGAAATAATGTTAAACATGTTCACCCAGCAAGCCTTCTGCAACCATTACTAGGGCTGCACAAGACCCTCCCATCATACCCAAACCCGTCCGTACCCGCTAAAACCGTGGGTTTTTAATCCATAACCGCCCGTTGTGGGTGCGGGGTTGGTTATGAAAATAAAAACCCGCTGTCAATGGGTGCGAGGTTGGTTTTAGCTAATACCCGCCCATACCCTCCCGAAAAACCTTCTAAATATACACCCTTGATAAAATTAATCCTAGTCGTCCGTTATCAAAACCCTATTGGTAGTAGTAGATTGTAGATAACCCTCTTTCCCCTCCCTAGTGGTACTAGCTAATACCCGCTTAAACCAAACAAGAATTCATCTCAAACATCACATTTATCAACCTTAGCTTTTGCAGTTAAGTACCAATCAGAAATGATGAAGAATTGGTCGAAAATTCCCATCGGCTTGAGCACCACCTCCACCGACAGTAGTAAGACACTGAGTAGGACTGCCAGTTTAAGCATTAGTAACATTCAAAATCGATTATTGAAAGCTTCTCTGTTACTTCAGGAACTCTTGTTTGGTTTTGGTGGTACTGATGGTAAACTGTAAATTGTAAAAAAAAACCATTTTATTCATAATTGTAACTGCTTCTTAGACAAGTTTGTGAAACCGTATGAGCAAGAAGCTCCTGAACTGTTGAAAGTACTTTTCAAAAAGTGAGAGCTACATCTGAAATGAAGGTTCTGATGAGATGCATATGTGGAGGTACATAGTCTTCTCCCCTTTCTGTTTATGCTTTGGTGTATGCTTGTTTTTAGGAATTTATCATACTGTATTTTGTTGATTTCCATATATCTGTGGACAAGCAATTCTGCGTCCAGAGCGGATAGCATGGTTTCGGTATTAATTTGGACAGCATTCCATTATCCGATTTCAACTTTTATTTTTTTTTAAAACCTTAGACACAGAAACATTGCAATTCCTATGGTGCGAAAAAAAATAGATTATTGAATATAAAGCGGGTTTAAACCCAAACCCGCCCAACCCGTAGCGGGCGGGTAACAAAATCCTCCCGCTGTTTGTGGGTGCGGAGTTGGTTATGAAAATAAAAACCCGCAGTCTGTGGGTGCGAGGTTGGTTTTAGCTAATACCCGCCTATGTGCATCCCTAACCATTACCCATTCCTTCTCAAGCTTGGCAGCATATATCTATGGATTCTATTCCTAAATCCAACAAGAAAGATGTCATCATGGTGGTAGTTGATAGACTCACCAAGTATGCTCACTTCATTTCCTTAACTCATCCTTATACTTCCCTTACTGTGGCTCAAGAATTCTTGAACAATGTCGTCAAGTTGCATGGTTTATCAGGTTCAATTGTCTCTGATAGAGACAAGGTGTTCACCAATGCCTTTCGGAAAGAACTTTTCAGATCTTTGGGAACAAGGTTGAACATGAGCACTGATTACCACCCACAGTCTGATGGTCAAACATAGAGGGTGAATGCCTCTTTAGAAAGTGATCTGAGATGCATGACAAGGAAAAAAACCAAAGAATTGAAGAAGGTGGCTCTCCCTTGCTGAATGGTGGTATAATACCACCTACCCCTCAAGCCTGCAGATGCCCCCTTTCACTGATTTATATGGCTACTCCCCTCCACATATGGCTTTTCCTAGAGAAATTACTTCTTCAGTGGCTGCTGTGGAAGACTATATCAAAGACGGGATGCAATGCTTGACATCCTAAAGGAATCTCTTCACAAATCACAAGAAAGAATGAGGGATTTTGCTGACGTGCATAGGACATATAGATATTTTCAAGTTGGTGACCAACTTATCCTTAAGTTGCAACCCTACAGGCAATCTTCCATGGCGAAGAAATTTCAAGATATTTGCAAGGTATTATGGACCCTTCACAGTGATGCAAAGAATTGGACAGGTTGTTTACAGGTTAGACCTCCCTACTCAGTCAAAAATCCATCATGTATTCCATGTTTCTCATCTAAAGAACAAGATTGGGGTTGTTGATCCTACAATACCCACACTACCATTGACCGATGAAGAAGGGGAAATAGTTTTAAATCCAGTTGCTGCTCTTGATTTTCGCCAAGACTTTCGTCAAGGTCAGATGGTACCCCGACACAGTGCTTGGCCTTAAAGAGTTCAAATACATGTCATATTATTATGTACAACAGGAGAAAAATAAAGTAGTTGATTTACATTCACAACAGACTGGAGAACTCACCTCATGTCAAGAATTAATTTCATAAATGAAACATCTTTTCCGTTTCAAAAAAAGAAAAGAAAAGTACCGCATTATAACACGCGGAATTCATGAGAAACCCCGTCTCTCCCACCCCCACTGCGAGCGGTCATATGGTATTAATTGGGCCGACCGACCGAATGTCCAGAAGGGCCCGTGGGGAGGGAGTCACATTTATGACCACTTTTTTGTAAATTGAAACCTAACACAAATGTCCAATTTCATGAAAAGATTGGAAATAAAGCCTAAAATGTCCCTCCCTTTTAGTCCAATTACTATAACTCTTTGTGTATCCTATTTTTTAGGGGTATAATTGGAAAACAAACTTAAATATAACATATCTAGAAATCCGTGCCTCAGAATTTTACAAATTTTATCTGGTTGGAAAGGTATTAAAATAATCTACACAATGAGTACAAACAATAATATCAAATTTAGAGTTTTTATGAAAAATTCGGTGGTGTTTACCCTTTTAAAATTTAAGGCATAATAATCATTATGCAAACCAGCACATAAAATACATAATACACCAGGAAAATTGATGCAAACCATCAAAAATTGGATGCATATTAATTTTAGCCTAATGACACCGTTGTGCAAAACGGTATTTCGTTTTTCTTCGGTCGGTCCTCCCCACCATGGCAGCGGTGTTCTAGTCCTAGGCTTCTTAACACCCCTCGGTGCATCTGATGGAACCTCCAGAACTTAACTGACATAAAATTGCAGCAAGAGGCGTTTTCCATCGTAGAAGTCAGTAGATGGTTTAATTTAGAAGTCAGTAAGTTAAGAAAGAAGTTGTTTTTTGGGTTATAAGTTTTATAATGTTTTATTAGGTAGTTTCCTTTGATAGTTTGAGTCTATTTTAAATACTTCTGCAGAATTGAATGAGAAAATCAGAAAAGAATTTTGCTAGTTTTTACCATAAACTTGTTTACGATAAAGTTCTCGGTTGCTCTCTTGATAAGAATCTGACAAGGTTCTTTTCAGTCGGTACCAGAGCTGGTTCATCCGGCATATGTTACACTTTACTCGACAACAAAAGAATAAGATGAAGCAACAAATCAAAGACTTATAAGACAAGTTGAAGGCAATCGAAGCTCAATTTGCTGAATCAAAAAAGGGAGAAAACAGACCGTTCGTGAATCTTATCCTACAACAATTTAATGGTGAAGATCCAGAATCTTGGTTAAGTAAGGCAGAGACATATTTTGACTTTTATAAGATCCCTGACGGAGAGAAGTTAAATATGGCAAGCTTCCATCTTGATGGAAAAGCATCAGAATGGCATAAGTGGGTACAAGATTACATGGAAGATAAGTCATGGAATGTTTTTAAAACATCATTATTTAAGAGATTTGGGAATACTGGTCTTGAAGATTATGCATCAAAGCTATCCAAACTAAAACAAAGCAGTTGTGGAAGTTTCGAAAATTACCGTGAGGAATTTGAACGACTATCTAATCAGGTACAAGGTTTACCTCAGAGCTTTCTTACAAGTTGTTTTATTAGTGGTTTTGAGGAGGAAGTTGGCTTAGAAACACTCTCATTCAAACCTAAGCTACTATCTGAAACAATTGACATTGGTCGCTTACAAGATGAGAAGCTCTCTTTGAAACGCCAGATTGTAAGAAACACTAATAGTTCATCTTTACATATTAATGCTGGTAATAATAATCAAACGAAGTTACCACCAAATCTTCCCCCAGTTAAAAGATTATCTCAAGCTGAGCATGATGAACGTCGAAAACAACAACTTTATTTCTACTGTGATGAAAAGTGGTTTAAGGGACACAAGTATAAAACTAAAACTATTTTTTTGATCGAGGGAGATGAGGAACAATGTGATGATGTTATTAGAACAAAAACCGTAAAGGAAGAACAAGAGGAAATAGGAGAGATATCTATTCATGCTTTGGCAGGATCTCGAACTCCTCAAACAATGAGAATATCAGGGGCAATTAAAAGGGCGAATGTCACAATATTGATCGACTCTGGCAGTACCCACAATTTTATTGACCCATCAATTCCAAAAAATTAGGAATTGAGATGTTAGGTGATGCAAAATTTGAGGTGATGGTTGCTAATGGAACGCGGATACCATGTCTTGGTAGATGTCCAGGTTTGAAATTTCATCTTCAGGGATATACTTTTGTGTGAGACTTTAATGTTCTTGCATTAGGAGGGTGTGACATCGTTCTTGGTGCACAATGGTTACAAACACTAGGTCCAATCAGGTGGGACTTTAAGAAGCTTATAATAGAGTTTACTGTGGATGAAAGAATCATTCTGTTGGTAGGAGAATTGAATCATAAGACAAAGATCGCGACAAGTCATGCAATTCAGCAGATGATAAGAAAAGAGGCACCTAGCTATATCTGTCATATACGACAAGCTCAACAGATAACGGGAAAAGATGAAATTCCATCAGACATATGCAACATTATTCGAATAAGTATTCTCAACTCCAACTACATTACCACCTTCAAGAGTCATGATCATCAGATACCACTACTGCCGAATAGCTCTCCTGTCAATGTGCGGCCATACAGGTATGTGCACTACCAAAAAAATGAAATTGAAAATGTTGTTAAGGAATCGTTGAATACTGGATTAATACGCCCAAGTACCAGTCCGTTTTCTTCACCTGTTCTATTGGTGAAAAAGAAAGATGGTTCATGGCGTATGTGTGTTGATTATAGGGCACTAAATCTAGTTACTGTTAAGGATAAATTTCCTATACCGTTGATCGATGAGTTAATTGATGAGCTCATGGAGCTTGTTTTTTCTCGAAGTTGGATTTACGTGTAGGTTATCACCAGATTAGAATGCATGAGGATGACATACCCAAGACTGCTTTCCGAACTCATGATGGTCATTATGAGTTCCTAGTGATGCCTTTTGGTCTCACTAATGCACCCTCTACATTCCAACATCTAATGAATGACATCTTTCGTAACCAGCTCCGCAAGAATGTATTGGTGTTATTTGACGATATATTGATCTACAGTAAAACATGGGAGGAACATTTGTTACATCTACGGGTTGTTTTCGAAATTTTGCGAGAACATAAGTTGGTGGTGAAGCTTAGCAAATGCTCATTCGGAAAAAGGGAAGTGGAGTACTTGGGTCATATAATAAACCGTGAAGGACTAGCGGCTGATCCGTCAAAAATACAATGCATGAAGGAATAGCCAGTCCCCAAAACCATTAAAGCATTAAGAGGTTTTCTAGGCTTGACAAGTTACTATAGGAAGTTTATAAAGGATTATGGAAAAATTGCTTCACCATTGACACAACTCTTAAAGAAAGATAGCTTTAAGTGGTCCGAGGATGCCCATGAAGCGTTTACATCTCTTAAGGAAGCCATGGTTTTGGCCCCTGTTTTAGCACTACCAAATTTTCTTAAAACTTTCGTAATTGAAAGTGATGGCAGTGGAAGAGGTGTTGGAGTTGTTTTAATGCAAGAGGGCACACCTACTGCTTATATTAGCAAGGCACTTGTCCCTAAACACTTGGGTCTATCAACATATGAAAAGGAACTCCTTGCTATTATTCATGCAGTAACCAAGTGGAGGCCATATTTGATTGGACGAAGATTTTTGGTTCGAACTGACCAACAAAGTCTGAAATATTTTTTAGATGCTAAGGCAACTACACCGGCTCAACAAAAATGGCTTACTAAGTTGCTTGGATATGATTATGAGATTGTGTATAAACAAGGAATAAAAAACCAAGCAGTCGATGCACTATCAAGAATATACGACGATAACGGAACGTTGCAAGCTATATCATATGTAAATTGTTCTTGGATAGATGAACTAAAACAAGATCTCAAGATGGACCCTTGGATAAAGAAAAAAATACAAAAACTTGATTGTACTAATTTTAGTATGAAACATTATTCTGAAGATGATGGGCTATTAAGGTATCGACAAAATCAATTGGTTGTCAGCCCAATTGATAGGCCCGGTCTTGTTAGCTGCTAATGCTCCAAACACAGCACAAGCCCAGTTCAGTTCACAGCTAAGCCCAAAGGCCTAGCTAAATCAAAACTGAAGTTCAGTTCCTCAAAGGCCCAAAGGCCCAGTTCACATCAAAATACTACCAAGCCCAGATCATTTCAGTATCCAGCCAACTGAGCACAAGGCTCAGTTCATTCCAAAGGCCAAAGGTCAAGCCCATCTTACTTTTACTTTGAAAGCAAAGGCTTAATCAAAAGCCTATTGTTATCAACCCCATTAGTACTCAAAGCCCATTGACCATTCAAAGCCCAACAGCAACTAGAACCCAAAATAGCTAAACACAACAAAACACTCCCGATCTCTGTGGATCGACCCGTACTTGCACGAGCTACAACCGACAACCGTGCACTTGCGGTATTACTGTAGGCCCGCGTTTTTATTACGCTTAATTTTATACACATCTCCGGGCCTACCAAAAAGGAATAGTTAGGATTTCCTTAGTAATACCGCAAGTGCACGGTCGTCGGTTGGATGAGCAGAAAATATATACAAAAAGGAATTTTAACTAACACATTATCTACAAGAAAATTTGGTTTTTAATGGGATTGGACTTTTTGGGAAAAAAAAATTTGGTTTTGTCGGGAATGAAAACTTTTTGGAAAAATTTTGGTTTTTATGGGAGAAATTTTTGGTTTTTTTTTTTTTTTTTTTTTTTTTTAAAAAAAAAATAAAATAAAATAAAATTTGGTTTTTGTATGGGAGCAAGCCCACTGTTTGTCCTCTAATGGAATGGAAGGAAGGCTGCGGCCCACGAAACTCTAAGTTTTAATTTTGAAAGTTTAATTCGGCCCAGTTGGTTAAGGCCCGATGTTTGTTTTAAAACTTTGGTTTTGAGGTCCACTCTTGAGTGGAAACAAGCCCACAATCGGTTACAAGCTCAGCTGGGTTTAAACCCAGAGTCCAAAATACAAGTCCAATGAAAGAATTTAAACAAGCCCACAAATAAATTATTACAAACCCAACAGAAAATAAGAGAAGCCCAAAAATTGGCTTTAATATTACAAGCCCACAATTAAAAAATTGGAAGCCCACAATTCGGGTTCTCTTAAATGGGTTACCTTTTAAGCACAGCCCAGCTGCTCTGATATTGTTGCAAAAACCCAGTTGGGCTTTGGTTCTTTTCCTTGGTGGCGTCCCAGCAGAGGAAAAACAGGTTCAGAACAGCAGGTCCAACAGCAAATGAAGTGAAGCAGATGCAGATGCAAATGTTATGCAGTGAAATGCAAAATAGCTAATAAAAAACACACAAAAACACAGCACCAATCCCCGGCAACGGCGCCAAAAACTTGGTAGGCCCGGAGATGTGTATAAAATTAAGCGTAATAAAAACGCGGGCCTACAGTAATACCGCAAGTGCACGGTCGTCGGTTGTAGCTCGTGCAAGTACGGGTCGATCCACAGAGATCGGGAGTGTTTTGTTGTGTTTAGCTATTTTGGGTTCTAGTTGCTGTTGGGCTTTGAATGGTCAATGGGCTTTGAGTACTAATGGGGTTGATAACAATAGGCTTTTGATTAAGCCTTTGCTTTCAAAGTAAAAGTAAGATGGGCTTGACCTTTGGCCTTTGGAATGAACTGAGCCTTGTGCTTAGTTGGCTGGATACTGAAATGATCTGGGCTTGGTAGTATTTTGATGTGAACTGGGCCTTTGGGCCTTTGAGGAACTGAACTTCAGTTTTGATTTAGCTAGGCCTTTGGGCTTAGCTGTGAACTGAACTGGGCTTGTGCTGTGTTTGGAGCATTAGCAGCTAACAAGGCTGGGCCTGGCAGGAGAAGTGGAGTGGCAGCAACAGCTGCAGAAACTCAGATGCAGGAGGCAGCAACAGGAAAAGAAGTAGCAGCAGCAGTAGCACAAGCAAAGAAAGCAGCAGCAGCAGCAATACTGCACAGTAGCTGCACAAGCAGTGCAAGGGAGGCAACAAGAGAAGAAGTAGCAGCAGCACAAGGCAGTGAATGCAGCAGCAGCAGCAGTACTGCAGGGCAGTGGAAGCAGAAGCAAGGAAGAAAAAAAACAGTGGCCAATGGCCAAAGATGGAAGCAAAAACAGAAAACAAAAGAACAGCCAAGAACTAAACAAAGCAAATACTAGACAGCAAAGAAAGATGACAATACAAACCAAGGCCAAGGGCAGGGATGTGGAGATACTGAAATGGTGACAATGCAAGGCCAAGGCAGTGGCTCTAGGCATACAAATAGAATGGGAAGAGAATTAGCTTGCTATGAGCACTAATTTCTCCCAATGCTCAATCAAATCAGTGCATTCTAAGCATACAAATGGAATGGGAAAGAGAATTAGCTTGCTATGAGCACTAATTTCTCCCATTGCACAATCAAAACAATGCTTCAAAGCTCTAACCTAACATTCCATCACTTCTTGACAGTGAATTAAAACAACAATGAACTAAACATGGCACTAACAGTGAACTAACATTAAGCACAAAACTAAACATTAAACACAAAACTGACATAACAGTGAACTAACATTAAACACAAAACCAAATTGAAATTAGAAACAAACATAAATTAAATGAACATGGAATTAAACATGAAACAGAAATTGAAAATTAACTTAAATTGAACTTGAAATTTAAAATTAAACATTAACAGAACTTCACAGTCCTGGACACTGGCTAGTCCAGCATAAAGTTTTACAACAACACCCACAAGGCTATTTATACCCACAGACACAATTAGGGTTCTACCCAAAAAAAATTCCCAAATTAACAGTAGACTAGGGTTTGATTTTTTTTTACCTAATTTGATGTAGCAACATCAAATTAAACTCGACCCATTCTTCCTCTGACTCTCCTGGTGCCTTTCCCATGCCTTGATTTCTTTTCTAGCTTCACCTAATTCTCTACCATGTCTATCAATGCTTTTTCTCTATTTTCAAAACCCTAGACTAGGGGAAAACAGTGAAAAGAAGTGAGAGGCATGTTAGAGTGATAGGGGTTTCGGTGGTTGAGCAGGTGGAGAGTTGGTGGTAGTGTACGGTGGCGGACGTGGGTTTTCTGCAGAGGAATGGGGGAGAAGAGGGAGGAGAGATCGATATTTTTAGGGATAGGGTCTGTTTGGCTTGAGGTCTAGGGTGTTCGACACTTGGGTGTGAGGCAAGTGTAGAGAGTTTGATGCACAGCAAGACTAAGCCGTGAGATGTGGAGCTGGTAGGTAGATCGGACGGTGATGCGGAGGCAAGCGAGGAGCGACCGTCGGATGAAGGGATACAACGAAACGAACGGTGCTAGATTAGGTTAGGTGCTGAAGTGTAAGGCGGAGATATCAAACTTTGATGAACAACAAGGGAACAACCGTTGGATTCAACTACCATCTAATCTGAAGGCTTGGAATTTCAGCGCTGTGGTGCTTGGCAGAGACTTCAGATTTTGATGCTCTATGAAGGAGCGACCATCGGATGCTTCTGAGAACTGATCTGATGGCTGAGAACGGAGGCGTTTTTGTGTGTAGAAAATGAGGTTGTGCGCACCATTCTTCGCGGCTTCCTTGCGTGATTTCTCCCGGCTTTTCACTACTTTTCTGCTCTTTTTGCTCCGCAAGTCATCCAGACTTTATTTATTACCTAAAAATGCAAAATTAATTAATAAAAATATTTATTCTTGAAAACAATGAAAACACAGAATATGGGATAAAATGTAGAATTACTGCACAAAAGATGAGTTAAATGCCAACAAAAAGGGATAAATATATACAATATTTGGCACTCATCAAATACCCCCAAACCTGAATTTTACTTGTCCTCAAGTAAAACAAAACTAAGGAAATCCTACCTATACCACTGTCGCTGGTTTCTCGAATGCATTTAGCATATGCACTAAGCCTTTTAAACCACTAAGTGTCCCTAGTGGACGAGTGAAGTCTCGTGAAGGTTTGCTTAGAACGTACCTACAAAGTTCTAGGTCAAAATATAAGCTCATATTCCATCAAATGTGACATGTGCAAAACAGTTTAAGCTCACAGCAAAATGGAGATGTCAATCTAGCTATGTAAGGCACAATCCTAGCACTGATAACAAATAAAGACATGTGATAAGAGTGTAAAGTGTATCTACACATGTGTAAAGAAAGATCTGAAGTTATGACTACTAATCACCAAGAGATAGTTTCTCAGGCTAAGAACCAAGGTCGAAATCTAGCTAGCTGTCCGGACTTTACGAGAATTGTGAATGAGTTGGAGGTATTTCACAATTACTCGCGTTGTACATCAATGGCATACACCCTCCTTGCTTAATACAATGAAACAACAAAATGACTCTTTACATGACTCTTATTTACATTGACTACTCTCTTTTTATTTTTGGAACAAGAGATGATGGAATTGATAAATACTTGATTTTTTTGTATTTTTTTTGTATTTTTTTTTTTAAGAGGAAACACTTTTGATACAAATACAAAAGGAAACAAAAATTACATGACACTTTGCAAGAGGTAGCCCTTTTTGATGCACCCAGTTAAATTCGATGGTTGTCTTTCTTAATGTAACCTCCACCTTCTATCCCAACCAACCAAAGAACAAGCTAGTCAAGTTTCGTTCAGTATTCTAAAGTGATTGGCAATCGTAACTTCCTATCAAACACCTTGAAGATCGAGGCCATACATGTATTGGTAGATCGTGCGCGTGCAAATTTCTTATCACTATGTGAATTGTGCTAGAATCAGGGTGCCTAAATATCTAGACTAAGACTCCTAAAAATTACATATTTGCACAAGAGTCAACATTTTAAGGTAAATGAGCTCCATTTTTTTTTATGTTTTTTCATTTTTTTTAATTTTTTTGAATTTTGATTTTTCAATTTTTTCAAAAAGAAGAAGGAGTTCGTTTTCAATTATGGCAAATTATCGTGGTATCTACTCTATACCCCCAAACCTAAACTAAACATTGTCCTCAATGTTTCAAAATATGGAAAGAATTAAAATGCAACGTATGGAAAGGGACATGCTGAGTAGAGTAAAAGGAGAGAGAATACCCGATTTCGGCGAAAGCAGAATTAAAAACTCCGTTATTCAAGGCAAAAATAATCCAACATATTTCAGCCGAGATCATATTGGATGAGCAGAAAATATATACAAAAAGGAATTTTAACTAACACATTATCTACAAGAAAATTTGGTTTTTAATGGGATTGGACTTTTTGGGAAAAAAAAATTTGGTTTTGTCGGGAATGAAAACTTTTTGGAAAAATTTTGGTTTTTATGGGAGAAATTTTTGGTTTTTTTTTTTTGAAATTGGGAGCAAAAGAAAATTTTGGTTTTTGAATGGGAGAAAAGTAAATTTTTTTTTTTTTTTAAAAAAATTTTTTAAAAAAAAAAAAAAAAAGAAAATAAAATTTGGTTTTTGTATGGGAGCAAGCCCACTGTTTGTCCTCTAATGGAATGGAAGGAAGGCTGCGGCCCACGAAACACTAAGTTTTAATTTTGAAAGTTTAATTTGGCCCAGTTGGTTAAGGCCCGATGTTTGTTTTAAAACTTTGGTTTTGAGGTCCACTCTTGAGTGGAAACAAGCCCACAATCGGTTACAAGCTCAGCTGGGTTTAAACCCAGAGTCCAAAATACAAGTCCAATGAAAGAATTTAAACAAGCCCACAAATAAATTATTACAAACCCAACAGAAAATAAGAGAAGCCCAAAAATTGGCTTTAATATTACAAGCCCACAATTAAAAAATTGGAAGCCCACAATTCGGGTTCTCTTAAATGGGTTACCTTTTAAGCACAGCCCAGCTGCTCTGATATTGTTGCAAAAACCCAGTTGGGCTTTGGTTCTTTTCCTTTGTGGCGTCCCAGCAGAGGAAAAACAGGTTCAGAACAGCAGGTCCAACAACAAATGAAGTGAAGCAGATGCAGATGCAAATGCTATGCAGTGAAATGCAAAAATAGCTAATAAAACTACAAGAAAAACACAGCACCAATCCCCGGCAGCGGCGCCAAAAACTTGGTAGGCCCGGAGATGTGTATAAAATTAAGCGTAATAAAAACGCGGGCCTACAGTAATACCGCAAGTGCACGGTCGTCGGTTGTAGCTCGTGCAAGTACGGGTCGATCCACAGAGATCGGGAGTGTTTTGTTGTGTTTAGCTATTTTGGGTTCTAGTTGTTGTTGGGCTTTGAATGGTCAATGGGCTTTGAGTACTAATGGGGTTGATAACAATAGGCTTTTGATTAAGCCTTTGCTTTCAAAGTAAAAGTAAGATGGGCTTGACCTTTGGCCTTTGGAATGAACTGAGCCTTGTGCTCAGTTGGCTGGATACTGAAATGATCTGGGCTTGGTAGTATTTTGATGTGAACTGGGCCTTTGGGCCTTTGAGGAACTGAACTTCAGTTTTGATTTAGCTAGGCCTTTGGGCTTAGCTGTGAACTGAACTGGGCTTGTGCTGTGTTTGGAGCATTAGCAGCTAACAAGGCTGGGCCTGGCAGGAGAAGTGGAGTGGCAGCAACAGCTGCAGAAACTCAGATGCAGGAGGCAGCAACAGGAAAAGAAGTAGCAGCAGCAGTAGCACAAGCAAAGAAAGCAGCAGCAGCAGCAATACTGCACAGTAGCTGCACAAGCAGTGCAAGGGAGGCAACAAGAGAAGAAGTAGCAGCAGCACAAGGCAGTGAATGCAGCAGCAGCAGCAGTACTGCAGGGCAGTGGAAGCAGAAGCAAGGAAGAAAAAAAACAGTGGCTAATGGCCAAAGATGGAAGCAAAAACAGAAAACAAAAGAACAACCAAGAACTAAACAAAGCAAATACTAGACAGCAAAGAAAAATGACAATACAAACCAAGGCCTAAGGCCAAGGGCAGGGAGTGGAGATACTGAAATGGTGACAATGCAAGGCCAAGGCAG
Organism: Papaver somniferum; assembly: GCF_003573695.1. Lineage (NCBI taxonomy): Eukaryota > Viridiplantae > Streptophyta > Magnoliopsida > Ranunculales > Papaveraceae > Papaver > Papaver somniferum. The sequence continues at coordinate 76,826,075 of NC_039359.1, read as the reverse complement.
TGGCTCTAGGCATACAAATAGAATGGGAAGAGAATTAGCTTGCTATGAGCACTAATTTCTCCCAATGCTCAATCAAATCAGTGCATTCTAAGCATACAAATGGAATGGGAAAGAGAATTAGCTTGCTATGAGCACTAATTTCTCCCATTGCACAATCAAAACAATGCTTCAAAGCTCTAACCTAACATTCCATCACTTCTTGACAGTGAATTAAAACAACAATGAACTAAACATGGCACTAACAGTGAACTAACATTAAGCACAAAACTAAACATTAAACACAAAACTGACATAACAGTGAACTAACATTAAACACAAAACCAAATTGAAATTAGAAACAAACATAAATTAAATGAACATGGAATTAAACATGAAACAGAAATTGAAAATTAACTTAAATTGAACTTGAAATTTAAAATTAAACATTAACAGAACTTCACAGTCCTGGACACTGGCTAGTCCAGCATAGTCTTTACATCACACCCACAAGGCTATTTATAGTCCACAACACAATTAGGGTTCTACCAAAAACAATTCCCAAATTAAAAACAGTAGACTAGGGTTTGATTTCTTTACCTAATTTGATGTAGCAACATCAAATTGAACTCGACCCATTCTTCTATTTGTCCTCCTCTACCTCTCCATGCCTTCAATTTCACTCTAGCTTCACCTAATTCTCTACCATGTCTATCAATGCTTTTTCTCTATTTTCAAAACCCTAGACTAGGGGAAAACAGTGAAAAGAAGTGAGAGGCATGTTAGAGTGATAGGGGTTTCAATGTTGAGCAGGTGGGGAGTTGGTGGTAGCGGACATGGAGGTACGGCGGTGGTGGCAGTGGAGTTGGTTCTGCAAACAGGGAGGTGATGGTGAAGGTGATGGTGAGGGTCGACTGTTTTGGGAAGAAGGGGGGTGTTTGGTTAGCTGGTATAGGGTTCGGGTGTTCCAGTGTGTGGCGGCTTCATCAAATTGGATGAACAGCGAGGATGAGCCGTGGGATGTGGAGCTGGTAGGTAGATCGGACGGTGATGCGGAGGCAAGCGAGGAGCGACCGTCGGATGAAGGGATACAACGAAACGAACGGTTCTAGATTAGGTTAGGTGCTGTAGTGTAAGGCGGGGATATCAAACTTTGATGAACAGCAAGGGAGCATCCGTTGGATTCAACTACCATCTAATCTGAAGGCTTGGAATTTCAGCGCTGTGGTGCTTGGCAGAGACTTCAGATTTTGATGCTCTATGAAGGAGCGACCATCGGATGCTTCTGAGAACTGATCTGATGGCTGAGAATGGAGGCGTTTTTGTGTGTAGAAAATGAGGTTGTGCGCACCATTCTTCACGGCTTCCTTGCGTGATTTCTCCCGGCTTTTCACTACTTTTCTGCTCTTTTTGCTCCGCAAGTCATCCGAACTTTATTTATTACCTAAAAATGCAAAATTAGTTAATAAAAATATTTATTCTTGAAAACAAAGAAAATGCAGAATATGGGATAAAATGTAGAATTAATGCACAAAAGATGAGTTAAATGCCAACAAAAAGGGATAAATATATACAATATTTGGCACTCATCAAATACCCCCAAACCTGAATTTTACTTGTCCTCAAGTAAAACAAAACTAAGGAAATCCTAACTATACCACTGTCGCTGGTCTCTCGAATGCATTTAGCGTATGCACTAAGCCTTTTAAACCACTAAGTGTCCCTAGTGGACGAGTTGAAGTCTCGTGAAGGTTTGCTTAGAACGTACCTACAAAGTTCTAGGTCAAAATATAAGCTCAGATTCCATCAAATGTGACATGTGCAAAACAGTTAAGCTCACAGCAAAATGGAGATGTCAATCTAGCTATCGAAGGCACAATCCTAGCACTGATAACAAAAAAAAGACATGTGATAAGAGTGTAAAGTGTATCTACACACGTGTAAAGAAAGATCTGAAGTTATGACTACTAATCACCAAGAGATAGTTTCTCAGGCTAAGAACCAAGGTCGAAATCTAGCTAGCTGTCCGGACTTTACGAGAATTGTGAATGAGTTGGAGGTATTTCACAATTACTTGCGTTGTACATCAATGGCATACACCCTCCTTGCTTATTACAATGAAACAACAAAAGATGACTCTTTACATGACTCTTATTTACATTGACTACTCTCTTTTATTTTTGGAACAAGAGATGATGGAATTGATAAATACTTGATTTTTTTGTATTTTTCTGATATTTTTTTCTTTTTTTTTTTTTTTTCTGAATATATACATCGTTTTTTTTTTTTTTTTTTTTTTTTTTTTTTTTTTAAGAGTAAACACTTTTGATACAAATACAAAAGGAAACAAAAATTACATGACACTTTGCAAGAGGTAGCCCTTTTTGATGCACCCAGTTAAATTCGATGGTTGTCTTTCTTAATGTAACCTCCACCTTCTATCCCAACCAACCAAAGAACAAGCTAGTCAAGTTTCGTTCAGTATTCTAAAGTGATTGGCAATCGTAACTTCCTATCAAACACCTTGAAGATCGAGGCCATACATGTATTGGTAGATCGTGCGCGTGCAAATTTCTTATCACTATGTGAATTGTGCTAGAATCAGGGTGCCTAAATATCTAGACTAAGACTCCTAAAAATTACATATTTGCACAAGAGTCAACATTTTAAGGTAAATGAGCTCCATTTTTTATGTTTTTTCATTTTTTTTAATTTTTTTGAATTTTGATTTTTCAATTTTTTGGAATTTTTCAATTTTTTCAAAAAGAAGAAGGAGTTCGTTTTCAATTATGGCAAATTATCGTGGTATCTACTCTATACCCCCAAACCTAAACTAAACATTGTCCTCAATGTTTCAAAATATGGAAAGAATTAAAATGCAACGTATGGAAAGGGACATGCTGAGTAGAGTAAAAGGAGAGAGAATACCCGATTTCGGCGAAAGCAGAATTAAAAACTCTGTTATTCAAGGCAAAAATAATCCAACATATTTCAGCCGAGATCATATTGGATGAGCAGAAAATATATACAAAAAGGAATTTTAACTAACACATTATCTACAAGAAAATTTGGTTTTTAATGGGATTGGACTTTTTGGGAAAAAAAATTTGGTTTTGTCGGGAATGAAAACTTTTTGGAAAAATTTTGGTTTTTATGGGAGAAATTTTTGGTTTTTTTTTTTGAAATTGGGAGCAAAAGAAAATTTTGGTTTTTGAATGGGAGAAAAGTAAATTTTTTTTTTTTTTTTTTAAAAAAAAAAAAAGAAAATAAAATTTGGTTTTTGTATGGGAGCAAGCCCACTGTTTGTCCTCTAATGGAATGGAAGGAAGGCTGCGGCCCACGAAACACTAAGTTTTAATTTTGAAAGTTTAATTTGGCCCAGTTGGTTAAGGCCCGATGTTTGTTTTAAAACTTTGGTTTTGAGGTCCACTCTTGAGTGGAAACAAGCCCACAATCGGTTACAAGCTCAGCTGGGTTTAAACCCAGAGTCCAAAATACAAGTCCAATGAAAGAATTTAAACAAGCCCACAAATAAATTATTACAAACCCAACAGAAAATAAGAGAAGCCCAAAAATTGGCTTTAATATTACAAGCCCACAATTAAAAAATTGGAAGCCCACAATTCGGGTTCTCTTAAATGGGTTACCTTTTAAGCACAGCCCAGCTGCTCTGATATTGTTGCAAAAACCCAGTTGGGCTTTGGTTCTTTTCCTTTGTGGCGTCCCAGCAGAGGAAAAACAGGTTCAGAACAGCAGGTCCAACAGCAAATGAAGTGAAGCAGATGCAGATGCAAATGCTATGCAGTGAAATGCAAAAATAGCTAATAAAACTACAAGAAAAACACAGCACCAATCCCCGGCAGCGGCGCCAAAAACTTGGTAGGCCCGGAGATGTGTATAAAATTAAGCGTAATAAAAACGCGGGCCTACAGTAATACCGCAAGTGCACGGTCGTCGGTTGTAGCTCGTGCAAGTACGGGTCGATCCACAGAGATCGGGAGTGTTTTGTTGTGTTTAGCTATTTTGGGTTCTAGTTGCTGTTGGGCTTTGAATGGTCAATGGGCTTTGAGTACTAATGGGGTTGATAACAATAGGCTTTTGATTAAGCCTTTGCTTTTAAAGTAAAAGTAAGATGGGCTTGACCTTTGGCCTTTGGAATGAACTGAGCCTTGTGCTCAGTTGGCTGGATACTGAAATGATCTGGTCTTGGTAGTATTTTGATGTGAACTGGGCCTTTGGGCCTTTGAGGAACTGAACTTCAGTTTTGATTTAGCTAGGCCTTTGGGCTTAGCTGTGAACTGAACTGGGCTTGTGCTGTGTTTGGAGCATTAGCAGCTAACAAGGCTGGGCCTGGCAGGAGAAGTGGAGTGGCAGCAACAGCTGCAGAAACTCAGATGCAGGAGGCAGCAACAGGAAAAGAAGTTAGCAGCAGAGCAGCAAAGAAAGAAAGCAGCAGCAGCAGCAATACTGCACAGTAGCTGCACAAGCAGTGCAAGGGAGGCAACAAGAGAAGAAGTAGCAGCACAAGGCAGTGAATGCAGCAGCAGCAGCAGTACTGCAGGGCAGTGGAAGCAGAAGCAAGGAAGAAAAAAAACAGTGGCCAATGGCCAAAGATGGAAGCAAAAACAGAAAACAAAAGAACAGCCAAGAAAAAAAAGCAAATACTAGACAGCAAAGAAGAAAAATAAATAAACAAGGCCAAGGGCAGGGATGTGGAGATACTGAAATGGTGACAATGCAAGGCCAAGGCAGTGGCTCTAGGCATACAAATAGAATGGGAAGAGAATTAGCTTGCTATGAGCACTAATTTCTCCCAATGCTCAATCAAATCAGTGCATTCTAAGCATACAAATGGAATGGGAAAGAGAATTAGCTTGCTATGAGCACTAATTTCTCCCATTGCACAATCAAAACAATGCTTCAAAGCTCTAACCTAACATTCCATCACTTCTTGACAGTGAATTAAAACAACAATGAACTAAACATGGCACTAACAGTGAACTAACATTAAGCACAAAACTAAACATTAAACACAAAACTGACATAACAGTGAACTAACATTAAACACAAAACCAAATTGAAATTAGAAACAAACATAAATTAAATGAACATGGAATTAAACATGAAACAGAAATTGAAAATTAACTTAAATTGAACTTGAAATTTAAAATTAAACATTAACAGAACTTCACAGTCCTGGACACTGGCTAGTCCAGCATAGTCTTTACATCACACCCACAAGGCTATTTATAGTCCACAACACAATTAGGGTTCTACCAAAAACAATTCCCAAATTAAAAACAGTAGACTAGGGTTTGATTTCTTTACCTAATTTGATGTAGCAACATCAAATTGAACTCGACCCATTCTTCTATTTGTCCTCCTCTACCTCTCCATGCCTTCAATTTCACTCTAGCTTCACCTAATTCTCTACCATGTCTATCAATGCTTTTTCTCTATTTTCAAAACCCTAGACTAGGGGAAAACAGTGAAAAGAAGTGAGAGGCATGTTAGAGTGATAGGGGTTTCAATGTTGAGCAGGTGGGGAGTTGGTGGTAGCGGACATGGAGGTACGGCGGTGGTGGCAGTGGAGTTGGTTCTGCAAACAGGGAGGTGATGGTGAAGGTGATGGTGAGGGTCGACTGTTTTGGGAAGAAGGGGGGTGTTTGGTTAGCTGGTATAGGGTTCGGGTGTTCCAGTGTGTGGCGGCTTCATCAAATTGGATGAACAGCGAGGATGAGCCGTGGGATGTGGAGCTGGTAGGTAGATCGGACGGTGATGCGGAGGCAAGCGAGGAGCGACCGTCGGATGAAGGGATACAACGAAACGAACGGTGCTAGATTAGGTTAGGTGCTGTAGTGTAAGGCGGGGATATCAAACTTTGATGAACAGCAAGGGAGCATCCGTTGGATTCAACTACCATCTAATCTGAAGGCTTGGAATTTCAGCGCTGTGGTGCTTGGCAGAGACTTCAGATTTTGATGCTCTATGAAGGAGCGACCATCGGATGCTTCTGAGAACTGATCTGATGGCTGAGAACGGAGGCGTTTTTGTGTGTAGAAAATGAGGTTGTGCGCACCATTCTTCGCGGCTTCCTTGCGTGATTTCTCCCGGCTTTTCACTACTTTTCTGCTCTTTTTGCTCCGCAAGTCATCCGAACTTTATTTATTACCTAAAAATGCAAAATTATTAATAAAAATATTTATTCTTGAAAACAAGAAAATCAGAATATGGGATAAAATGTAGAATTAATGCAAAAGATGAGTTAAATGCCAACAAAAAGGGATAAATATATACAATATTTGGCACTCATCAAATACCCCCAAACCTGAATTTTACTTGTCCTCAAGTAAAACAAAACTAAGGAAATCCTAACTATACCACTGTCGCTGGTCTCTCGAATGCATTTAGCGTATGCACTAAGCCTTTTAAACCACTAAGTGTCCCTAGTGGACGAGTTGAAGTCTCGTGAAGGTTTGCTTAGAACGTACCTACAAAGTTCTAGGTCAAAATATAAGCTCAGATTCCATCAAATGTGACATGTGCAAAACAGTTAAGCTCACAGCAAAATGGAGATGTCAATCTAGCTATCGAAGGCACAATCCTAGCACTGATAAAAAAAAAGACATGTGATAAGAGTGTAAAGTGTATCTACACACGTGTAAAGAAAGATCTGAAGTTATGACTACTAATCACCAAGAGATAGTTTCTCAGGCTAAGAACTGAGGTCGAAATCTAGCTAGCTGTCCGGACTTTACGAGAATTGTGAATGAGTTGGAGGTATTTCACAATTACTGCGTTGTACATCAATGGCATATACCCTCCTTGCTTATTACAATGAAACAACAAAAGATGACTCTTTACATGACTCTTATTTACATTGACTACTCTCTTTTATTTTTGGAACAAGAGATGATGGAATTGATAAATACTTGATTTTTTGTATTTTCTGTATTTTTCTTTTTTTTTTTTTTTCTGAATATATACATCGTTTTTTTTTTTTTTTTTTTTTTTTTTAAGAGAAACACTTTTGATACAATACAAAAGGAAACAAAAATTACATGACACTTTGCAAGAGGTAGCCCTTTTTGATGCACCCAGTTAAATTCGATGGTTGTCTTTCTTAATGTAACCTCCACCTTCTATCCCAACCAACCAAAGAACAAGCTAGTCAAGTTTCGTTCAGTATTCTAAAGTGATTGGCAATCGTAACTTCCTATCAAACACCTTGAAGATCGAGGCCATACATGTATTGGTAGATCGTGCGCGTGCAAATTTCTTATCACTATGTGAATTGTGCTAGAATCAGGGTGCCTAAATATCTAGACTAAGACTCCTAAAAATACATATTTGCACAAGAGTCAACATTTAAGGTAAATGAGCTCCATTTTTTTTTATGTTTTTCATTTTTTTAATTTTTTTGAATTTTGATTTTTCAATTTTTTCAAAAAGAAGAAGGAGTTCGTTTTCAATTATGGCAAATTATCGTGGTATCTACTCTATACCCCCAAACCTAAACTAAACATTGTCCTCAATGTTTCAAAATATGGAAAGAATTAAAATGCAACATATGGAAAGGGACATGCTGAGTAGAGTAAAAGGAGAGAGAATACCCGATTTCGGCGAAAGCAGAATTAAAACTCCGTTATTCAAGGCAAAAAAATCCAACATATTTCAGCCGAGATCATATTGGATGAGCAGAAAATATATACAAAAAGGAATTTTAACTAACACATTATCTACAAGAAAATTTGGTTTTTAATGGGATTGGACTTTTTGGGAAAAAAAAATTTGGTTTTGTCGGGAATGAAAACTTTTTGGAAAAATTTTGGTTTTTATGGGAGAAATTTTGGTTTTTTTTTTTGAAATTGGGAGCAAAAGAAAATTTTGGTTTTTGAATGGGAGAAAAGTAAATTTTTTTTTTTTTTTAAAATTTTTTTAAAAAAAAAAAAAAAAGAAAATAAAATTTGGTTTTTGTATGGGAGCAAGCCCACTGTTTGTCCTCTAATGGAATGGAAGGAAGGCTGCGGCCCACGAAACACTAAGTTTTAATTTTGAAAGTTTAATTTGGCCCAGTTGGTTAAGGCCCGATGTTTGTTTTAAAACTTTGGTTTTGAGGTCCACTCTTGAGTGGAAACAAGCCCACAATCGGTTACAAGCTCAGCTGGGTTTAAACCCAGAGTCCAAAATACAAGTCCAATGAAAGAATTTAAACAAGCCCACAAATAAATTATTACAAACCCAACAGAAAATAAGAGAAGCCCAAAAATTGGCTTTAATATTACAAGCCCACAATTAAAAAATTGGAAGCCCACAATTCGGGTTCTCTTAAATGGGTTACCTTTTAAGCACAGCCCAGCTGCTCTGATATTGTTGCAAAAACCCAGTTGGGCTTTGGTTCTTTTCCTTTGTGGCGTCCCAGCAGAGGAAAAACAGGTTCAGAACAGCAGGTCCAACAACAAATGAAGTGAAGCAGATGCAGATGCAAATGCTATGCAGTGAAATGCAAAAATAGCTAATAAAACTACAAGAAAAACACAGCACCAATCCCCGGCAGCGGCGCCAAAAACTTGGTAGGCCCGGAGATGTGTATAAAATTAAGCGTAATAAAAACGCGGGCCTACAGTAGCGAAGAACAAATGACGTTGTTATTAATGACAATCCTTGAGGACAAGGATGTGCTTAAGGGAGTAGGAATGATAGAACCTCCAGAACTTAACTGACATTATATTGCAGCAACATGCGGTTTCCATCGTAGAAGTCAGTAGATGGTTTAATATAGAAGTCGATAAGTTAAGAAATAAGTTGTTTTTTGGGTTATAAGTTTTATAATGTTTTATTAGGTAGTTTCCTTTGATAGTTTGAGTCTATTTTTAGATGTTGAGTCTATTTTAAATATTTCTACAGAATTAAATGAGAAAATCAGAAAAAATTTTTGCTAGTTTTTACCATAAACTTGTTTAGGATGAAGTTCTCGGTTGCTCTCTTGATAAGATTCTGACAAGGTTCTTATCAGCATCAAACAACAATAAAAACGTAGCTAAATATTTTATATACATCCGTCAAACTTTGCAGAAATTTTAATTACGGAACTCCATGGAACGAGGAACAATTTTTTTTATCAATCAGATCCATCGAGTGCTAAATTTGTAGTTAACCAACTGCAAACTTCATTCATTTCTTCATGAATTGTTGCGTGTCCAAGTCTACAAGAAAATCACAATGATCTTAAGATGTTACTCATCAACTGCAAAACCTTGGAAAGAAACCACATGTCATACCTGTCATATGATCTTGAAGTGAGTTTTTGGAACAGTGGAGAACTTAAGACCTTTGAGCAATTCGCTCCGTCCTTATAAAAGACGGTACCATCAACTAAAACAAGAAGAAAAAAGATGCATCATCCATCCCACGCATAAACTTAAGAAAGTTTTGTTTACAATCTTAGACTATGTTTGTTTTCTCCTGACTCGTCTGGAATTCACTCGCCTGGATATGACTGAAACCACATGGATCTAACTCAATATGTTAGTTTTTTGAGTCAGATCTAACTCATCTGACTCAAAAACATGAGTCAGTGGATTGTTCTCATAAGTCAGGGGTATTTTATTATTTGACTCAAACAGATTCTAGTCAGGGGTTAGCTCTGACTCAAATTGCGAGTCAGATCTGACTTGGAAAAGAAAACAAACGGTCTGACATCTGACTCGAGCCGAGTCAGATCCAGACCCCGAGTCAGCAAAAAAACAAACATGTTCTAGTTTCCTTCTTCTAAGAGCTTCTCCAACGGTTGTTGTATGTATTTCCTATGTGGCAACACAAACAAGACATCTTTATTCCAAATTTTCCTTAAGTTTAGATGAAAAAAGTTATTCACCTCCAATGGTGTTGTTTGTGACCATTCTCTTATTAAATGTAAATTTTATGTTTAGTAATTTTAAAATTTTATTAGATCTAAAAAATGATTATTTATTGTATTAGAATTAATTTTAGTAAATAAATATACTTTTAATTTAAAAAAACTGAATTGGATGGTAGACAATGTCAAGGAGAATGTGGGAAACTAGACATCCCCTTAACATTTTCTACCTAAAGTCATGCATACATTGATTTATGACATCCAGGTTGGAGAATGATTTTAGAGAAAATGGATGTGCATCCTAGACGGATTTTGACATTTATCTCCATACACGTGCCATTGGAGAAGCTCTAACATACCTTTTCCGTGGCAGAGCAACAGCGGCAAGGATGCTGCACGCGCAACAGCCTCCTTAGACCCTATTATTTTGTCCGTCAAAAATCTGAAAACAATACATTAAAATGAAAAATTAATTGCATATAACATAGTAATATGGCAGCGGCCTAAAGAAAATAATTATATGCATCTAAGCGAGTCTGCATGAATTAATTAATGAAGCTATACCTGGCCATTGGAAGCCACCCACTTAGACCAACAACAGCAGATACATTAGCAGGGTATGGTCTTCCATTTGCAAGTCTTCCTTCAACAGCACAAGCGGCAGAGTAGAGGGCAAGGGCAGAACCCATACCAAAGCCCCCCAAACCAAGTTTGACTGTAAAATTGCACAACTTATGTTACAAACTCTTCATGGAAATAAAAGATAAAGAAAATTTGAAGGAAATAAGACCTACTGTGACTGGGCTCAGTTGATAGCAGTTTTGCAGCATATGCTGCTGAAGCATCTAAGCTTTCCATATTACTAAGAGCATCCTCTGAATACTTGGGCGTATCAAACCCTGCACACAAATTTAGTTCCATAATTGTGACAGTTTTAGCATCAGATTCCACAGAAGATGAAATATGGGAACATTCAGGCCTTACACACAGTGGTCGAAGATCCTCCAAATCGTTGCAGAATAGGTGCCGTTGGGCAGATCCACTTGATCTGAACCAAAAGAAATCCAGTAAGCAAAGTCCAACCTTAAAAAGCAAACATGAGCATACTTGCTGGGGATCCTTCCCAAATGAGGGAATAACACAATCTTACATTTCGAATTGGCAAGGCTTCCAACAGCTGGTACCAACTACAAAATCCAGAAAATGAAATCATAAAAAATCCTTTGTTATAGTTTTGATAATAATTTGCAATTATTGGAAGGAACATGAAAATCCAATGTAATACCAGTTGATTACCTGAAACCATTCTCGCTGACCTCGTGTAGCCAAACTACAGTAGCCTGGTGTTTTCCTTTTGGCCTAACCACATAAGTTCTTCCGAACTCTAAGCTAGCTGCAATTAGGCATAATTACTATACATCACTCTAAGCTACTGAAAAAAGTCTCAATGTCAAAATCAAACCATTGTTTCGTACCTGTGAGTATGCTGTATGAATTTTTATTCCTTACAAACTCGGGTTTCCCCATTATAGATATCATAGCGAACCCGGCGAAGATCCAGCACACTCTTAACATGAAAGGATCTAGCTCCTCCTCCATCGGCTGATTCTCAAGCGCACGCGGGTAACAGTTAGTATGATCCTCCAAGTGTGACCACTCCAACCCACAATGGTAGCAAAATTCGTTCCCGCACCTGCATGTAATATAATTACAACCGTAAGTGCGCTCTACAGGTTGTTTGCAAGATGGACATCTAGTCCACCCTTTTCGTGCAAGGGTATCCAGGAAGAGAATGTCGTTTCTGTCGCAACAAGTATGAATCTTTTGGTCCGTTAGAGGAATCATACAACGATAACAGAAGAGTTTCTTGCAACTTGGACAGGTTGTTCTTGTAATAATACCATCACCACCACCACATTCATTCAGAATAGAGCAACCAGGGCAGTAAACTCGTTTACCGTGACGACCAAACTTTGCTAGAATTTCAGATTCACAAAGCAAGTCGCACCATCTAACGAAAACTTTTGATGAGATGATGGAACGACAAGATAGAATCCCAAAGGCGACGTCGCAGCTGATGTTTGGGCATCGTATTACGGATCTACCGTAGTCGTTAATTGTTATTTCTACATATTGTGCGATACAATTGATGCAAAAGTGATGTTCTGATGCACATTCTTTATTCTTCTTGAATTTCTTATAGGCTGGAAGGCGTGATTCCAAACAAATTTCACAGGTAAAATATGGTTCTCCTGCTTTCAAACTCTTGTGCCTTTGTAGTATATTACCTATTCGTAAAACATTAGCTGTTTTATTGGTTTAGAACAGATTTGAAGGGTGAGGTTGTCTGTCGATTAGACAAATTCCTAACCGAGGCCACGATATCTCCAAGGCCATACGTATACCCTTTCCATATACGAAAAAATTGTAAAAGGCGCCCTGGGCGCTTTCCTAGCGCCTAATACAACATAGCCCTCTCCAAAGCGCCCTGGGCGTTCATCAGAACATCATGGCATCATTTAAAGCATGTTCAATGTACTCAAATTCTCTTTTGAAACACACTTCTTGAATGGGTATATATCATCTATCTCTGTCACCAAAAGAGGAAAGCTTCGGAACATTAGGACTCCACTAAGGTTAGGTTCAGTTTTTGTGAGTTGGAAGTGATCATGCATCAAGTGTTTAGCCCACAAAGCTACTAAAAAGCAATTAACCACCACATGCATGTACGGTCCTGTAATGTCCTTGCTTGTCTTTGTTTATCCATAACAAGTGTAATGTTGTTGAATCTCAAGTATAAAATGCAAGATCATTTCACTTTCTCTCTATCAACTCTGAACAGATTTCAGGAAACCTTGTTTATGATCAAAAGATCCCACTAAGTGAGCCATGAACAAAAACTTTTTAACATATTTTGTATTCTTTTCGGTTCTCTTGCTAAATTTTTCCAATGTCACTCACCAATATGCTTGCACCAATGCAACTGTAATAAGCTTACCATTGTGTAACACATCTCTGTCTCACAAAGACAGAGCCAATGACCTGGTTGCACGCCTGACACTTCAAGAGAAGGTTCAACAGCTCGTAAATAAGGCTACCGGCGTACCAAGGCTTAATGTCCCTGCATACCAGTGGTGGAATGAAGCACTTCACGGTGTCGGAAAAAGTTGGGGAGTGTCTTTCAACTCAACTGTTGTTCCAGGTGCAACAAGTTTCCCGGCAGTAATTTTATCTGCAGCAAGTTTCAACTCCACACTATGGTATGAAATGGGTAGTGTGGTTTCCACTGAAGCTAGAGCAATGTATAATCTACGTCTTGCGGGGTTAACATACTGGAGTCCTAATGTTAACGTCTTTCGGGATCCTAGATGGGGTAGAGGGCAAGAGACTGCAGGCGAGGACCCGTTCGTTGTGTCAAACTACGGTGTGAATTATGTTCGTGGCCTTCAAGAGATAGGTGCAGAGGGGGAAAATGTCACAAGTAATGCACTTAAGGTCTCCAGCTGTTGCAAACACTACACTGCTTATGATGTTGATAACTGGGAAGGAGCAGATCGCTATTACTTTGACGCGAAGGTGACGTTGCAAGATATGGAGGATACGTATCAGCCGCCTTTCAAGAGTTGTGTCGTTGAAGGACATGTTAGCAGCGTGATGTGCTCATACAATAAGGTGAATGGTATTCCTACTTGTGCTAATGCAGATCTTCTCAAAGGAATCATAAGAGATCAATGGGGTCTTGATGGGTAAGTTCTCAAATTTTCTTTTCTTGAGATTTTCTCAGAAGAATTTGGACTAGATGAAAAACACAATTCATTTCATTTCATTTTGCAGGTATATTGTTTCTGACTGCGACTCGGTTAAAGTCTACAACAACTTAACCCATTACACTGCAACTCCTGAAGATGCTGTTGCTTTGGCTCTAAAAGCAGGTTTAGACATGAATTGTGGTGATTTTTTAAGTAACTTTACAGAAAATACAGTGAAACAAGGAAAAGTTTCAGAGTCTGTTGTAGACCAAGCTCTGGTAAACAACTATGCAGTCTTAATGAGATTAGGCTTCTTTGATGGCGACCCTGCAAAGCTCCCTTTTGGTAAACTAGGAGCGGCGGATGTATGTTCCGAGTATCATCAAAACTTAGCTCTTGAAGCAGCTAAACAAGGGATAGTTTTGTTACAGAATCATGATGGAACCCTTCCTTTGAATCCTAAAACCATAAAAACACTTGCAGTTATAGGACCAAATGCTAATACGACTGAAGTTATGATAAGTAATTACGCGGGCGTGCCCTGTAAGTACATTAGTCCTCTTCAAGGGCTTCAAAAGTATGCGGCGGTGACTTACGAACAAGGGTGTGCCGATGTTAGTTGTAGTGATGGAAGTCTGATAGGAAATGCTGCAGATGCTGCATCGAAAAGTGATGCAGTTGTGATAGTAGTGGGACTTGATCAGTCTATTGAAGCTGAAGAGCTGGATAGAGTGAACCTGACATTGCCTGGATTACAAGAGAAACTTGTTATAGATGTGGCTAATTCAGCCTGCGGTCCGGTGGTTCTTGTTATTATGTCAGGGGGTCCAATTGATGTGTCATTCGTGAAAAATGTGAGTAAAATAGTAGGAATTTTGTGGGTTGGTTATCCTGGTCAATCTGGAGGAGAGGCCTTGACTCAAGTCATATTTGGAGACTACAATCCAGGTTGTTCTCTTTCTTTCTCTGAAAAATGCATATTTTGAGTTCTGCTAACAATCAAATCGTGAAAATTTTCAGGTGGAAGATCGCCATTTACGTGGTACCCGCAAGAATACGTCGATCAAGTACCAATGACAGATATGAACGTGAGAGCAAACACAACCCGGAACTTCCCTGGACGAACCTACCGGTTTTACACTGGTCCAACCTTGTACAACTTCGGGCATGGACTAAGTTACTCTATTTTCTCCAGTATTGTCAAATTAGCTCCTTCAAAAATACAAATACCACTGCAGAAATCTCAGAGCATCTTTGCACCCAACACTACTAATCTATCTGGAGAAGCTATTGACATCTCAGAAGTGAACTGCCAGACTTTACAGTTCGATATCGAGGTTGTTGTGAAGAATCGCGGCCAAAGAAACGGAAGCCATGTAGTGTTAATCTTTTGGGTACCACCATCTTCAGAAACAGTGGTTGGGCTACCTAAAATGCAGTTGATAGGTTTTGGAAGGGTAGAAGTCATGACAGGCAAAAAGGAAAGTGTGAAAATCAAATTTGATGTGTGCAAGGATTTGAGTGTTGCTGATACACAAGGGAAGAGGAAAATGATATTAGGTAAACACACATTACTTGTTGGGTCTTCAAGTGATAAACAAGTTAGGCATAATTTTTATGTCAGAGTAAGCAAATGTGAAGGGGGGCAAATTTCATATTTCAGCAACACTTGAAAAGAGTGGTAGTAAGAGTTTGATTTGTTGAGTTCAATAAGTTGGCAGGATAGGGGCTAGTTATGTCTGTACTTAGTAGTAGTGTCTAATAGAGCTAATTCTTGATTTACCAAGAATAAACTCCAATTCAAACCAAGTTCAAAGCATTCACAATAGTCAAAAAGAGTATGCCCAATTCAAGCTTAATCATCTAACTTGCTTTTTAATACGTTTCTTCTTCAAGTCAGATCTGACTCATCTGATTCAGTCCGAATCAGGGAGGGATTAGGTCTGAATTAGATGGCGAGTCAGATCCAACACGAACTTGAATCTGGAGCATACAAGTGATATATAAAAATCTGAAACTGACATCAGCCCCTGCAACAAACCCCTTGGGCGGAATAGGAACCCTATCCATGTATTAGGAGGAGATTCGACTTATAAAAGCCAAAATGGAAAGATTGTTCACATGTATTACATCCAGTTAAATTCAAAGAACTTCTAAAATTTCATAGAAAAGTTTCAGAGTTTTCACATGTACAACTGACCCTAAAGTAACCATATACTGGAATCCCAGCAGAAATACATCTGCTGAAGTAAAATCTAAAGTACGAAAGCATAATATAATACGCTACCAGCATACTGATTACATACTACTAAAACTAATAATACTTCAGTAAGACATGAGGTGAAACAAATGAAGAGCAAATAAAATAAAAGCCACATGAAGATGCAGATGAGATGGATTACCTCATTCTGACAGAAGATGTTCTCCCCATACCACATATAAAAAACGACAAATTGCTAAACCCCATATTGCTACAAGAAATCAACTAGTAATCCTGAGCAGCAGACCGAAAAGAACACAGACCTTGTACATCAAAATGTAAAACCAGCCCAAACAACCTTCACTCTTCTGCTTGATACTATCAGGTTTCTACGCAAAGAAAATAAATCGATGGTTGAGGACACCACCACCCATGGTCTCCATAAACAAACTGAAGACCCACTCAATGGAGAAACAAGGTTGGTAAGATGACAGATATGTATGAGGAAGAAAAAAGGAGCAAGCACATGAGCTATTTTCACCATGTCTCTAACAGTCTTAACTCTTCACTTGCTAAATAAACAAATAGGCACTGCTTTGGGATCCAACTCCCAACATCCAGGCAAGGTTCCTACTTTTTCATCAGTCAACAAGGCTCTTACTTGATCATCAGCCAACTGGATTGCAGGAATTTGATGAGAGAATCTAAGCAATTCACGCCGTGGTATTTCAAGTATGGATTCACGGCCTGCTTTCATCTGACCCTTCAAAATAGTGTCATAACCAGAAACCTTTTCCAATACCAACACCTTCATTGTACCTTCCACGTTTACAACCTTGCCTATATCATACTCGCATGTTTGAAGGTCAGAAGAAGACCATTCTGAACTAAAATTCCTGTATATTGCCCACACCTCCCCTTTCCTTGGATAGATCTCATAGTTGTTTTTCTTCACAGGTGCGGCTCCTTTTGAAAGATGAGAGAAAGAAGCAGTGTCATCAAACTCCATCTCGTCACCACTAGAAAAAACTCCACAGCATGTCGGCATTTTACTGTCAAGCCACTGCAACAAACCCCTTGGTGGGGTGCAAGCTTCAAGCCATTGTATATTCACTTTGAACTCCGGGGTCGATTCAACCTTTTTAATCAGACCATAGTACTTGGGCAAGCCATCCAACTCACAATACAAAGCCCAAACCTGACCAGCTTGAAATTTCTCTTCAGTTTTGTCATCTTCAAAGGAATAAAAGACCGACTCTGGAAGTTCACAAGGGTCTAAAGTAGGCGAAGGAGGAGTTTGCTCAGGAACTCTCTCTACCTTTGCTGTCACACCATCTGAAGTACTTGATGTCTTAGATTCAGCTTTTGCCGTCACGTCATTCTTCGGCATATTAGATTCAGCTTTTGCCATCACGTCATTCTTCGGCATGTTAGATTCAGCTTTTGCCGTCACGTCATTCTTCGGCATATGAGGCTTCTCCTCTAATACAGATTTTAAGGAACCATTAATTTCACCACCAACAGTTTCAGCTTTCCCATCAATGTGATCGGAAACTTCTTCAAGGTTACTGGGCAAGGAAGCGGGATCAAGTTCAAAATAACCTTCAGGAACATCTTTTCGTTCTCTACCATTTGTTCTAAATGAAGGAACCCTGTGAGAGAATCTTAACATTTGATTAGATGGTATCTGGAAGGAAGACATGCCATTGGTTTTGGTTGGCTTAAAAAGGCATACGAAACCTTTTAGCTTAACCAATTGCGCAACCAAAATGCCTGATTCATTGGTGTAATCTGACTGGACAACCACAAATTCACACTCATACTCTCCGTGGTTGTCCGCATCAGAGCTCCATTTGATGTTCCAGTTCTTGTAGAGGGCCCATGTTTCACCTTTTCGGGAATAGATCTTGTAAGTATTTCGAACACCTTTTTCGCAGACAATCTTATGGGAGAATGTACCTACATCTTCAATTGTATCACTCTTCTCATGTTTGAATTTACCGCAGGCAACGGGTAACCCACTTCTCTTCCAAGCAGTCTCACCTGGATCCCCAGCAACAAACTCCAACCATGTGATATCCACCTTGAAAGGCGAATATACTTTATTTATCCGAGCATAGAATCTAGGCATACCATCTAAATCGTCAAAAATGGCCCACATCTGATCAACAGCAAAGCATTCTTCACTCTTATCCCTGTCGAAGTCATAAAAATCTGGATCAGCAACTTCAAGGACTGTGGGTTCAGATCCTTCTTGGTTGCCATCATCTTCAGCTACTTCCTCTCCATTATTCTGGCAGTTTTCAGCATTTCCTGGTGTACTTTCTTCAAGGACCTTTCTTTTATCTTTCGCCACTTTATCCAGTGGCTCATTGATTTTAGTAGTCTCTCGTCTTGATCCGCTAGCTACATCGTCGTCATCGCTCAAGTTCTCTTTGTAACTAACATCATGTTTTTGCCGAGATGATCTGCGAGTATCACGACCACTGTTGAGTCCAGGATTCTTCCCAGATTTGAGATCACCATCTTCTTCCATGTCGCAGCTGCTTTCAGTTCCAGAACTGACACTTTCCTCGTCTGAGTCGGATTTTCTTCCTCTTTTCCTGTTTTTGGTACCCGGAGGTTTAGCTTCAGTTTTCATTCCGGCTTCCACATGGACATTCACGTCTTCTTTTGCATGGGGTTTAGGTGCCCTACCAGCCACGGTATCCCTTCCCGGCATTGTGGGTGGCTGTGATACTGGTGGCACATTGCCACGATTTCCCTGTAGATTTACCGACGCAAACTTCTGACCATTCTGACTTGGGGCTTCTTTCTTTGGGGGCAATGGCTGGTTGTTAACTCCAGGAGGTATCCCTTGATTATTCAAATCATAAGCAATAAAAGGTTTCATGCAACTTTGACAGCGAAGAGCTCTGTTCATAATGTCTCTGTAGTATTGGTACCTTATACTGCAAAAAGGGCATGCAGTCCAGAATGTTTGTTGGCCATTGGCATATGATGGTTGGGTCTGCTGTTTTTGCTGGTGAGGATTCATGCGTGCGAACTGTGCAGCTGTACCAGTAGCCACAGGATTAGAATGTTGTTTGCTCGGATAGTTATTCCTACTTGGCTGATTTTGAGACTGCCTCTGTTGACCAGGTCTCATAGTCTTACGCTTCTGATCAAACTGTGACCTTTTTGACTGGTCACAAAGAAACCTCTGTGCTTCACCGATCAATTTA
The DNA here is from genome assembly GCF_003573695.1 of Papaver somniferum. Taxonomy (NCBI): domain Eukaryota; kingdom Viridiplantae; phylum Streptophyta; class Magnoliopsida; order Ranunculales; family Papaveraceae; genus Papaver; species Papaver somniferum. The sequence continues at coordinate 76,807,067 of NC_039359.1, read as the reverse complement.
AAGGCAGCTTCTGCACCCGGATACTTGTTCTTATCAGGATGAAGTTGGAGGGCAAGCTTTCTGAACTGTTTCTTAATGGATGCCTCGTCAGCAGTTTGCTCAATCTGAAGGATGCCATACCAGTCTGGTTCCGACCCAACTACTTTGTGCTCAGCAGAACAGTGTACTTCGCATACAGTTAGCATTTGACTGACATTTTCTACGCTTGGGTATAGTTTTTGGGCCTTAAAGATCATCGTTCGAGCTCCCACATAATCCTTGCTATCCATCTTCTTCTCAGCCAATTCCTTGGCTCTTACAGCCTCTTCTTTGTTGCACTCCATTGATAAATTCAGGAGCTCAAAAACACTGGTAGTTACTGCTTTATATATTGTTCAAACCAGTCGGCACAAAACAAAACTTCCGTATCACAATTGAAAGAACAGATCAACACCCATATCTGTCCTCCCAAAGTCCTACTAATGAACCAAGATGCAGCCCACCTGTGCAAAGTCCATATTGATTATTGATACAAGGAAAGAACTGAAAGCAGACAAACAGTGGGTGCAATTATTTTACAACTACAAACAATGAGAGTTTAACCTTAAAAAATGAAGCAACCTTAGATCCAAGACACTCCAAATTCCAAAAGAAACCCAACCCCCAGTCTAGATTTCAAACCTGAAAAGATACAAAAACTTAGTGTAAGCAATAATAAACAGAACCCAAAAATACACACCATTATACACAAAGCAGAAACAAACATAGCATGCAAATACTTAACACGAGAGACAGATGAAACAATAGAAACCCTTGAACCCTAACACATATAGCAGCAATCTAATTGAGTCCTCTTCATCACCAACAACAACAAAAAATCCCCAAATCCACCAACAAAAAAATAAAATAAAAAAGTAGAAAAACCCAATTTTGGCCAACCATAACAAAGTCCAACCCAGCATTGTAAACAACTCACTAAATAACAAAAACAGATCGAAAAAACCCATTAGATAAAACAAATTGAAACCAAAATAACAACAATATCAACGACGACGACAACAAAAACATGCCCTGTGCAGCAGACACAGTAGAAGAAAACCCCCGATTGAGACTCTTTACTCAAAACCAACAACTTACTAACTTTACGCACAAACCCTAGAATTTTACAACAACAAAAAAAAAAAACCTAAAAATTGAAAGATATAAAATCACTAACTGAATCAACAAAATGAAGAAAACTTAACAGATGTAGAAGAAATTACTTACTAATACTCGATTCAGATGTGTGAAATAGAGAAGAATCTCAAGTGTTGGGTTTCTCTCTAGAGAGAGAAAAAGAGAAGACTCTGAGCAGCGGGAAGGAAACCAAAAAAAAAGAACAAAATTCTTCTCTCTTCGGACATTTCATTTTCTCTTATGGGGGTCAATGGAATTATCAACGGCTATAAATAATAAGAACACTCTAGAACACCACCATCCAACGGTTGTTATAACAGAATGAAATTTATAAAGGCACCCAAAAATTTTTTACAAGCAGACCTAATGGTGCCTCTGAAATGGTGTTCGGATACCAGAAGCAAAAGTATTTCCGCTTCTCCAGAAATGGAAGTAAATCTCAGAAATTAAAAACAATGAAAATATGTTTCACAAAAAGCAGAGTGCTTGGATATTAGAAGCAGATTCTCTGAAAGTAGAAGTCAATCTCAAAAGTCAAAAGCAAAAAAATATGTTTCCCGATTTATTTATTTTTTTTGATTCTAGAAATCATATTGAAATTATGTTCTGAAACTAATACCCTGACTCATGGGACCACTGACTCACAAATTTTTGAGTCAGATGGATCAGATCTGACTCAAAACAAACATATCGAGTCAGATCCAAATGAGTCAGGTGATTTCACTCAGATCCAGACGACTCAGATGAGTCAGGAGTAAACAAAACATGGTGTAACTTCTGGATTTTCAACTTCTGAATGTATCCAAACGTCCTATCAGCAAAATTTGAGGGTTTTTTGATACCGGATGTAGAAGTGCTTCTGAAAAAAGAAGCCAATCCTAAAAGTCATAGTAAAAGAAATGCTTCATAATGCTTAACCTTTTGTTTTCTGGAAGTCGTTCAAAAATTTGTTCCCAACCTAATTTCTGATTTTTTTTTTCAAGAAGTGGAACAATTACTTACTAAGGTATATCCAAACACCCTGTAACTTTCTTGCTTGTAGAAATCATTCTTCATTTTTGTTCCCAACCTAATTTTGGACTTTCTAATTATAAAACTCCAAACATTATTTCTTAAGGTGTATTCAAATCTTAAAAAGGAATTTATGGATGCGCTTCTTGCTGGGCACAATTCTTTATTGATCGAAAGGGTCAAGTTAACTGTTTCGTTCTTAAGGGAAGGTAAGTTTTACGAGCAAAGAAGAATTTCACTTGTAAGTAATCTTAGGAGTTGTATGAAATCACATGCTTTTGTTGTATCAATATTTGTGTAACTCACTTGAAGGGCAAGAAATGTCTCAAAATTGTGTGTTGAACATGAGAGTTATGTGTGAACGACCACATATGACTTGTGGAGGCCGACTCCTTGATCCTATAATGAGTACGCAAAACTCAAAGAGGTTTATCCACATTTTTGATAAGTTCGTGATACTTAGAGTCATCTTGCTATCCAGAAGCATGTTTGAGGAGCTGAGAAAGAGGCTTGAACATGAGTCTCATGTTTGTATGGGACTTTAAGATGAGTTAAAAGTGCTCAGAGTTCATGAGGATGGTTGGGGATTTTCTCATGGAGTTCAAGTTTCATAGAGTCAGTTGGGACGTGTTCAAGAGACTTAAGGTGTGGCTTACATGCCTAACAATATCTCTTGTTCATAAAAGACTAAGAAAACACTTTTATTTGACCATCGTGTCTCACAAAGATATGGTAAGATTCAGTCGTGATGGTGCCAATATTATGGGGCAGACACGACTAGTGTATCTCGAAAGGATGTTCTAGGAGTTTGTCGCAAGGCCTTGAGGTAAAATGACCAGCGTATCCTACGAGAATGTAATATAATCACTCATTAATCCATGTAATACTTGAGTCGTGCCCTAAAGTAGACATGACAAGTTGTATCTCGCGGGGATGTACTAAGCTCGGGTAGGGGTGAGTCATGAGTCAGTTTTGGACGTTCTATGAGGCTTTAGAGAGGACATGACTAGCATATATCGCGGGGATGTGCTAGTAATTGTGGTTGTCTATGCCTTGTAAACCAAGAGCCGAGTCTCTCTCATGAGAGTTGAGTTTTTCCCACGAGGGATGAGCTTAATCCTGGAGGACTGAAGTTCATTTTGTGAGGGTTGAGGCTTACCCTATGGGATGGAGGCTTCGGGCACTTAGGCAGAGATTCGAGAGATTCAAACGGAGCTTAGATTTTACTCAAGATCCATATGTTCACGAGCTTTGGCTTTTATCGTAAGTCTTGTGGATAACTTTTAAATGACCATTTTTCTCATTTGTTAAATTTCGGTAAAATAATATTTTTCCCTTGGTTCGAGAATAGGTAAAATGACTACTTTCTCTGGTCCAAAAATTTATCTAAATGATCATTTTGTCCTTTGTCGAAATTTCATCATCTATATTAAGTTTCACACTCATAGTTGAACCTTGATTGTTCTATGATGATTATATAGATGGTGCAACTCCATTTGCAGCGTACTTGTTCCTTTGTTGCTGAGATTCTCCAGATATGTGCTCGGGATTAGGGTTTCAGTTGAACTATACTTTGCTGGTTTTTGTTAGTTGCATCATTTAAGGGCATGGTCGCGAGTTTATTAGTTATGGGGTGAACAACTTTTGATGCATAACTTGATCAAATGTGAAATTGATATCATCTTGACTTTATGGATATGTATAGTCCCCAACTGCGAGAATTGATGCCTAGTCTTTGATTTTAACTTGAACTTGGATTGTTTGCAATGCGCAAAACTTTGGATGATCTTTATCTTCCATGAAAATTCTTGACCTTTGGCTTGTTGGACGTGTGTTGGTAGTGTGCTCCACCTTGGTTGCATATAATCCTTATTACGAGAGAGATATAACTCACAAGTTCTTATGGTCCTCAGTTTGAACTTGGTAGTTTAGATGGTCGTCGTAATGCTTTGGTATGAGCTATATTCTAAGTTGATTATGATCATTAGTGAGAGTCTTAAAAAGTTCGGATCTTCTTGTCATGCTAGGTTTCATGTGAGTGATAAATGTTTAATTCTTGTGTATTTACGACTCAAATTTATATTTATTAGCTCTCCATTTTGTACATATTTGGTAAGTTTGGTTATTTTTGCGGTTTTTAGGAAATAAAGCTCGATGGACTAGAAAGCGAAATTATGCTGATAAAATGGAGGAAATGAAATGATTTATGATTGAATGGCCTAATCCCGAAAGGAAGAACATGGAAAATTATTTCATTGGTCAAATTATTTGGATATGGGAGTGTGGTAAACATGTCAAGGACTATGTAGAAAGCGTGGAGTCCATTTATTCACGAATATGGCTAATTATGTCGACATCATTACAAGATATTTGGAGATATTTTGTGTATAAAAAAAATCAAATAAATGTGTTAGGTAAGGAATCTACATGGAGTAATTGATGGGAATTAAATATATGAAGAATATGGAAAAAATATTATTCTTTATGGTTGGAGTTAATAAAAAATAATATAATTCACAAATAACTAAAATTATAACTGCATGAGAATTAAATTATTTGCCATACGCATTTTCATTGGACGATAACGTGGAAGTGAAAATGGAAAATGAAAGTGGTTTCCTTTGAAATCTATATAAATAGTGGTGGAAGCGGAGGTAAAGGGAATCCATTGTGACGCGCCTATTTTTGGTCCGAGTTCGAGTATTGTACTAGTTTAGGATTTTCTTCTTTTATTTGTATGGAGTAATCTCTTCTTGGGGTTAAGGAAGAAACCAACTTTTTATGTAAAAACTCAGGTATTTTCTAATAAAATATTATTTTGGATTTAATTTTCTATTAATTTTCTTCTAACAATGCTTTAATCTTTAACCGTTTTGAATAGCCTCCGACAATTGATCTTTTATAAACGGAGGAGATTATATTGTTTTGATACAACATAATTGATAATATTTGTTTTTAACTGTAAATATCCCAAGACGTATCAGTTTAGTCTTAGATAGTCTATAGTTATAAAACGAATATTCATTAAAGATTGATTGAATTGAGTAATTTGCATAATTAAATTGGTAGAATCCGAAAACCCCAGTTCTCTTTAGTCTGGTTGCTTAATATTTTATAATTGTATAATACTTTCTAAATTGATTGATGTCTGAAACTACAGAACTTTTGGTTGGTAGCGGAGCAACAAGCTGAGCACCAACCCCTTTCTGAATAACAACACCCAGCCTATGAAAAACAAAACTGCGTAATCCACTACCAGCGTCATTGCTAACTAAACAATTTTTCAGACGCTTGAAAAAACAAATAAAATCCTCACTAAGATCTCCTAAAGTAGTAAAAGATAAGACACCCAAACCGTAACCATGTGCAACACAATCAGACAAATATTTAGTACGCTTGCGCGAAATTGCTCTCGAAATATCCTGGCCCGGAATAAAGACACGAACACCATCACCAGTGAAGGGTGAGACACCTGTGACATCCATACACACATCTTGACCGTTTTTCCAATTGAGCACAAGGATATCGTCTGGGCGTAAGTCCTTGTTATCATATGATAAAATACCCAGGTTCGCTTCCTTGCGTGCAGGTACACAAGCTTTGTAACAAATGTCGGTAGCTAAATCACGAACTAAATAATGACGAAACTTAATCCCAACGTCCTTAGCACAATGAAGCGCATGATCGCCGAAAATATCGATAGGTTTATTGCAACAGGAGCATAACCCGCCTTAGACGAACAAAGGAATACCAAGACGATAACAAACTACAACCCTGAACTATCGGGGACCAAGGCACTGACCAAGTCCACTAATAGGGACAACCAAAAGATAATCCTGAGCATGCTTGATCAGGTTACACTGCCATAGCATTGAATCTCTTGCAGATAAAGTAAATTAGACATGGATTCGCTTCTTGACTGCGTCAAAATAAGTAACTTCCATGGAGTGCATATAAGAGGGCAGTGTCATCGACCCAATAAGTAGAAGGCAAATCACATACCTGAGTAAATTTCTGAAGAGCTAACTTGTAGGCAGCACGATTGTCGGTTGGGAATAAACTACCAAGTATCACCTTTCGCACCGAGGCCGTCTGACTCTGAGAGACAAGATAACAGTAGGTTCGAGTGTCTGTCATAGTGTAAATACCGAGGCCACCATTTTTGATAGGTAGTGTAGCTAAAGGGACGAAACCAGTTCCATCTCCCGTTATTAGAAGCCTCAAATACTTGTGTAAATACCGAGGCCACCATCTTTCTAAATTCGTTCTTTTTTATATTTTTAGCATAATTTAATTGTAAATTAGAGATAACAATTTTTCAGTCTCCAAGGACCACCCTTGCTTGTACACTATCCAATCGATACTCGTGCTCTAGCGGATAACACTTGTATCATATCAATGAGTGAACCCTAAATTGAGTTTATAGAGCCAAGACCTATCTTGAGCTGGTGAAAACTAAAAATCTTGGCATATCTCATTGCCTAGTTGGAAGACTCATCTTGCATGAGAATGCTGAAGTTCAAAACTTATTCGACGTGTGCCTTGTGCGTAAGGTTGAATCCTATTTGCATGTGATATCTTTGTGTTGGGTATCCCCCAGGAGCTAGGGTTCATTACCCGAGGGTTGGGGCTTAGTCTCCACCTCTTAACCAGAGTTTGGACTTAGCATGATTACTGGCGATGAACAGCACCTAGCGGAGGCTTCACCATGAGATGGTCATGATTGATTTTTTGTTTGTAACCTGTCATGGATTGTCGGATAAATTTTTGATTGGGACAAATTTTGATGGGGACATGGGGGATGGATAACAAAATGCCATTTGTCCCACCTCTTAACAGTTTTTATCAAACTGATTTTTTGATTTTTGGTTCCATATTTGCTTGTAACCAGAACCTAGAAGATCTTGTTAGTTACCCAAAATAAACTAATCGTCCTTAATTAACGCTCATATACACGGAAATAAAAGTGAAAAAACATAATATTCACGATCTCATTAAACAATACTTTTTGATAAACATAATCTTAATTTATTTTAATATTTATCTTTCCACTGGCATTTACGGTTCTTCAAGCTCGAGTACTGGTGATAGTTCTTCATTTAAAACTCTACACCGATTAGATTTGAACGAGTAACTTAATCTTTGATTTTAGGCGGATAGTCTTATGCTATAGAAAATGAAGAAATAATTTTTAGAAACAAAATGCTGTTAAGTTCAATATATAAAATTATGGTACAATTGACTTCATGTGGTGTCGCTATTGGAATGAAGCCAATACATATTGTTTCTTTGTTGAATGATTTAGCAAAGTTCGTTCAAATTATTGTACATAGTCTACAAGTTCAAATTTTAGAATTGTGGTGGTTGCTTGTCTTGTCTTACTCTTTTTTCTGATCTTATGTTGAGAAATCGTTTAATTATCCAAACTAAATGCATGATACGTATCACTACTTATCCTTGTATCGTTTTGGGAAATCTGTATTTTTTTCAAGTAACAACGAAAGGTAACAAGGATAATACTCAAACGGAATTCCCGATGGTAATCATCCTAGGCAGCCAATGTTAATTTAGGATGGTTAGTTCTTTTTAAGGTAACTAACGAGATCTTGTAGTTTTGAGGAGGGCAAATATGGAATAAAAAATAAAAAAAAAACAACATGTACAAAACGGTTGAAAAGTAGGACAAATGGCATGTTGTTATTCGTCCCCCATGCCGCCATCGAGATTTGTCCCCCATTATCCTAGATTGTGAAGAGGAGAAGATACATCGCTCGTCTAGGATTTATGTTGATGGAATGTACAAATGATGCTTAAGTATGCCTCTAATTCAATTTGGAAAGTCGTAGATTTAATTCCTCTTGTTAGCCGACCAAAAAGGAGACAAGAGTTTGATCTTTGAAAGAACCAGACACAAATTATTCTATAATGGGTGACACCTTCCTCATAGGTCTAAGGATTTGTCATGAACTGAGAACATAAAATCTTTGTCTTTGACATGTAATATTGTAAATTAGGGTTTATTTGGCAAAAACCTTAATTTTCTCTATGTTTGTGTGGCAGACTCCTTTAGCAGTGCTTGAGTCGATGAGGTCATAGTTAGCATGCTTATGACTTTGTGCATGAGTGAGGGGCTAGTCATGTCCTTGTAGTGATAAATCACAGAGTTTTACAAATATTCAAACTCATAAATAAGGGTTTGCTTTGCAAAACCCTAATTTTCCTTTATTGTCACCTTGAGCTTAAGGTTGTGTAGAGATGTGTTAGATCATTGCTCGGTCGAACTCGCATGCGTATATCTCAAGCATGTTTGTCAATATTAGTGATCAAAACTATATGTCTTGATTTCTAGTTTACTTATGACTGAGTCTCGGTTTAGGATAGTCAAGTGTAGTTGAAGCTCCGGACTCCATGGCGATCATCTTACGAAGACGAAGAACTACTCGAGGAACCGGTGGAACTTCATCCGATTAAAAGGTATGTGGAGACTTGAACTTATCTATCACTAAAAAGTCTATTTTATCTCCTACTTTTGACACAAAGTCGTTTAAGTATTATATTTTCATACATACACATTTGCTATTTCGAGCGGAGTTTACTCGCCTATCTTTTTCTCGAAATATGTGTTGGTAAGCTTTCACTTTAACCATTTTCATTTTTACCCGTGACGAAAGTCATGATGACGTTTCAATCTTGAAAATAGCTTTGATGACGATAGTCGTGAATAACGATTGTTATAACATTATAGAAGAATGCTTCAATGATTGAAATGTAGAGTTGAGATTACCATCTATGGCTATAATCATATACAGTGTGTTCGCACATTAGTGTATAAATCCATGTACCGGAATCCAAGTGCGTGCATATGTGTGCATGCGGTATTGGTAAAGGAGACAGGTTGAGTACGCGTACCCACAGAAGTTTTCATACCGAAAATTTCTGCTGGAGTTTGTAAGTTTGCAAACTAGTTAACCATTCACCTTAGGTACGCGTACCCACAAAATTTTTTGAACCGAAAATTTCTGCTGATTTTATAAACTCAAATCCGGTAGCTAAGGTACGGATACCCGTATGCGTACTCAATCTGGTGATATCTCAAATCGGTAGTTCATGAACTTAAAACAATACATTATAAGGAATACAATCTTTGCAAACCGTGGCTATATTGTTCATGAATTGATTCAAGTGGATCAAACCGATTTTGTTTCAATTGTGTCTATGAATAAAGATCTAAGCATTTGAACAACTCTTCAACTAGTTCTTATGAGTCATTTAAACTAGTTATGAGAAAGATGAATACCGTTAATATGAAAGTGCTCATATGGCTAACCATTGGTTAACTATTTGTGAAACAACTAAGTGTTCACGTTTAGGTACGGTTACTCAAACCTAAATGAATACATTTCATTTGTGTGTGTGACAAGCTAAGTTTCGATCTAACGGTTCAAAGATATTAGCTTGGTTGAATGAGGTTTCTCATCTAATGGTGACTATTGAATGCTTTGTTACTAAGGTAACTTAGATTGCAAACCATGATTCGAAAACTATATAAAGGAGACATCTAGCATCTGGAAAAACTAATCCCCACACCTCCTGTGTGATACTAGTTGGTTTGCTAGAGTCGATTCTCCTTTAACCTTAGATTTCTTCTCGAGACCATGTAGGTTAACGACTGAAAGACTTCATTGGTATTGTGAAGCCAGAAGAAACTATTTCTCTTGTAGTTAAGCGATCTGATCTTTCCATTTTCTATCGTACGAGTTCAACTGAATAATTGACTTGAGATTATATCTCCGATAGGGCAAGATAAAAAGAAACCACAAACATCTTCGTCTCATCATTTGTGATTCCGCAATATCTAGTATCGCTACCATACGATTTAGATTATTGTGAGGTGATTGATAATTCTAGGTTGTTCTTCGGGAATATAAGTCCGGGATACCGATTGGTTCCTGTTCACCTTGATTTTATCAAAAGACGGAACAAAAGTCTTAGGTATATCTGTGGGAGACAGATTTGTCTATTATCGTAGACTTTTCTGTGTGATACAAATTTGTTTATTAAAGTCTTCGACTTTGGGTCGTAGCAACTCTTGGTTGTGGGTGAGATCAGCTAAGGGAATCAAGTGCTTAGCATCCTGCAGGGATTAGAGACGTAAGGAGCGCAACTGTACCTTGAATCAGTGTGAGATTGATTAGGGTTCAACTACAGTTCAGATCGAAGTTAGTTTGTAGTAGGCTAGGGTATGTAGCGGCTTAATACAGTTTGGTGTTCAATCTGGACTAGGTCCCGGGGTTTTTCTGCATTTGCAGTTTCCTCGTTAACAAAACTTCTGGTGTCTGTGTTATTTCTATTCCGCATTATATTTTGTTATATAATTGAAATATCACAGGTTGTCCGTTGTATCGATCAATTGTGAAATCCAACCTTTGGTTGTTTATTGCAAATTGATTGATCCTTGGATATTTGTCTTTGGTACCATCCAAGTTTTTATCCTTGTATTTGATAAAGACTCGCAGATTTCTATTTGGTTAAGTAAATATCAAATCAAGAGATTGAGATATTAACTCCTCGATATACTTTTCTCTAGATTGAGTCTGACTGTCTAGTTGATTCTCTAGAAAGTATATTAGAGTTAGTCCATACAGATTTCTAATCGAAATATTGGGTGAGGTTGTTGTACCCCCACTTTTTCAAGTGGTCTCAGAGCAGGCAAACACGTTAAAGACCTTATAAGTCTGTGTTTGTAGTGATCTAATTATGGACGAGTCTATCTCTAATAACGTACCAGTTCAGAAATTACCAGATGATTCTAAAAGCTTAGATTCACCTGAGAGAATTGTCACATCTAAGTCAATATATAAACATTCTCTTGATGTAAAAACTGTTGATTGGGAAACTCTCTTTGAAGAACAGTTGGATGAACTTTCTGATGAAGGTGATTCAGATATTGATAGAGATGTTGATGAGGAAGTCTCAGAGTATGTTAAGTTTTTGGATTCGTGGAATATGAAGAAGATTACAACTTCTCATGTCTCACCTCTTCTGACTCCTCTCTGTCGAGAAAACAAGAAATTGAGAAGATGTTACGCATGTGTTTATTTCTCGAATCGTTCTAACGAATCGATCCTCAATGATTCCGAGGAATACCTATGTATGAAGTCACTTGAATGTGATAATATTTATTAAAAGTACTTTTTGTTGGAAGAGAAACTTGCAGAATCTGAAGCAAGGTTTAACTCTCAACAAATTAGTTTTGATGACAGAGAAAGTGCTTGTCTCGCTCGAGAAAAACGCCTTGAGGCTGATTTAGCTGCTGCTCTTGATAAAATCAAGATGTTGGAAGATGACTTGAAAAAGTTCAATACTAGTCTAAGCAAATTAACCACTATGCTAGGTGAAAGTAAAAATCATCGTGATACACGAGGATTGGGCTATAAGGGAATAGATGCTCCAAGTATTAGCAAAGAGGTAAAATTTGTCAAGGCTAGTGATTCTTCTCAACAAAAGGTTTCCACTGATGGAAAAAGTGAAATACCTTCACCGACAATTAAGGTTCGAAAGAGCAAAGTATATCAACCTCCAAAGTCATCATATACGGATCGAGGTAAGAATATTCCTTATGTTTGCCACTATTGCGGAAATAAAGGTCACCTAGAGAGGAGATGTCGTTTCCGTATAAGGAATGAGAAACTTCATGATGTTCTTGTTTGGGTATCACAAGAAGTTGTGAAACCAAGATCATATGTTAAGACTAATCCCCTTAACGCTACTGCTTGTGACTGTCCAACCTTTAGGCAAAGGAATCAGTGCTGTGATAAATCTAGATTTTCCTATAAACGTCATACGAATCCTTTTCACAATCGTAATGGTTATCAAAAGGATAACTTCGTAAAGCCTAATACAAGATCCGATGCTCCCAATTGGAGAAATACTAACTTGCAAAAGAATAGTCAATCCAATTCTCTTCCGAGAAATCTTGAAGAGATTAATGGAAAGAAGGTTTCGGTTGTTCCTAAACGCACTTAGAAGTGGGTACCAAAGAAATCCAATGATGCTTTGAGTGTGAAAAGGAATGATCTTCCAGAAAATTCCATGACTATGGAGAAGGCAATATCCATGATGTTGAAACTTAACAAGTTTTTTGAAAAAATGGAATTGGATGTGAAAGGTTCTAAAAGAGATCTCTTTCATGATAATCCAAAGTTCACTTGTGGTGAGAAAGACGTCGTTCAACCCAAAGAAACTTGATTGTGTTGTAAGTGCATTCTCACCAAAGAATGCCCTGCTATGTATACGATGAAGGAAGCACGAGGATTGGGGCACACAGATTATGTTCGGTAAGGCTGTATAATTCGACTAGATTCTTCTAAAAAGGTGTATCTATAAATCTGAGCAAGATTTGTGTTTTTATAATGATCCACGTACCTTTGTTATCGTTCATTTCTACCTAACTTGATCTGTGTTTAAGGTTCTTAAATGTTTAGGTTTGAAAATAGTAGTTCAGGATGTTTGGACTTCATGGTACACATACCTGGTGTGCATACCATCATTTAAAATCAAAATCCAGGGACTAAAGTATTCATACCTGTTTGCATACTGCTCCAGGTCACGAAAATTCGTTTGCAAACCCGTATGCATACTTGCATGTAGACGTCGATATTCTATAAACTTGTTTTGGCCGTAACTTCTTCGTCCGAACTCGGAATGACCTCATTCTTTTTGCATTCTCTTCCTATTTGAATTTTATTCAAAATATATATGAAAATTATTGTATTTGGATGAGTTAAGATTGGTTTTTGTCCCTTCTATTATTTTTGAGTGTTTTGCTCCGTTTCGTCGCACTTGTTCCACTTCTCTTGGACTTGGGCACTTGTTATTCATGGAGTACTACTCTTCTAAGATCATTTGTAACTTTTACAAGAATGTTGTTGGTGAGTCACAAAGAAGGAAGTTCAAGAATGGGCAGTAACACGCATTACTATGGGATTCTTGAATGTTCGCAATCATATGTGAACTATGGTGCATGGTCGTTAATGACTTCGTATGTTCTTCTTTGTTAAGAAAATGTTTTTACACGCCTTTGGTAGCTATTCTTGGTGTAAATCCGGGCGAAAAAGATTGATTCTACCCTCTAAAGACAAATCATCTTATATGTGCATTACGAGTTTGTCTTGATGCCTAGGAATCTTCTTATGAGAATTTATTCTTGTTTTTTAGAAGGATTTCTAGAGTTTGGAATAGCAATTATTATGGTTACACATAGCTATTGCCAAACATTTTCATCTTCAATATTTTTAGAATTATTTATTTAAATTCTAAGTTGTTTGGAAAATGATTTTTGCAGTATTAATCTTTATGGTTTCATATATTGCAATTTGTTATGGGATACGTGTGTTTGCGTCCGTGAACTATTATTGTCCCATACGATGTCAAAAGTTATCTCTTTCATACGTCGATATACAAGCACTGATACAGGATCAATGAACTTTTGACAAACAAAAGTTAAGCCTATTATGTCATTATTGATGGAAAATAGGTTAAAATCTTTTGTTAACAAAGATTATGTCTATTATATGTCGTTATGCAAATAGTGATGAAGATAGAATGAATCTTTGTATTTTTCGCAGTATTGATCTTCTCTTATCCATATTTTATGCATATACTGTGCATCTTTATAAGTTTTCTTGTATGAGCATTTCCAACTAGAGTAATCATAGACTCGTTTGTGGTTATTTTGGTTGTGTATTCCGATTAAATTAATCATGGGTTCTCTTGTGAATAGTGTAATTGAGAATTTTGGATACAAAATCATTTCTTTTGTGGTTTTTGGTGTCCAAAGAAATCCTTCTTTCTTGTAAAAGTAAGGTCGCTCTTGTTATTCTTTCGGGAATGACATCAAATAGGGGAGAGTCCTTTTGAACTTGCGCTTAATTTCTATATCTTTGTGGGGAGTGTGGCTGTAGAATATTTGAGGAGTTATCTTGTATCTTTATAAACTCCATGATGAATGCATTTAACTTCGGCTTTATGATTGCATCTAAACAAAGTTGATATGTACTTTTCTTTGGTCTTGAAGTGTCTCCATGATAATTTCATTAGGATCCCATTTTCGTACCTTTTCCAATTTTATTGACAAAAATGGGAGAATTAATATGTAGTTCACACTACAAATACATATGGTTTACGTGTTTTACGGATCATTATGTAAGGGGGAGTGGTTTTCATGTTGAGACGAAGTATTGACTAATGGGGAGTGATACATATCACCATAGTATTGTTGTCGAAGTTGTGATATGAGAACTTTAATGCTGTGTAATAATACTATGACACTGTATAACAATGATCGAGAGCTTTTGTTTTCTCATTGTTATGGCTACGGAACTTCAATAACGATGATGCTAAACTTACAACCTTTGGAATCATTGGAGTACTTGGAAGTGACAAAGATTTCGAGTAATGTTGAAGCACCAAGGAGATCAAGCATGTGGACGAGAAGCTACAAAGTTTTTATCTATTTTGTAATCCATACGTATTGATAGTTTTGCCACTAAAATTGACAAAGGGGGAGATTGTTAGAGCATTGTTCGGTCGAACTCGCCTGCGTTGCTATCTCAAGCATGTTTGTCAATATTTGTGATCAAAACTATATGTCTTAATTTCTAGTTTACTTATGACTAAGTCTCAATCTAGGATAGTCAAGTGTAGTTGAAGCTCTAGACTCCAAGGCGATTACTTACGAAGACAAATAACTACTCGAGGAACCGGTGGAACTTCATCCGACTAAAAGGTATGTGGAGACTCGAACTTATCTATCACTCAAAAGTCTATTCTATATCCTACTCTTGAGACAAAGTCGTTTAAGTATGATAGTTTTCATACATACACATTTGCTATTTCGAGCCGAGTTTACTCGCCTATCTTTTTATCGAAATATGTGTTGGTAAGCTTTCGCTTTAACCATTTTCATCTTTACCCGTGACGAAAGTCATGATGACGTTTCAATCTTGAAAATAGATTTGATGACGAAAGTCGTGAATAATGATTGTTATAACATTATAGAAGAATGTTTCAATGATTGAAATGTAGAGTTGAGATACCATCTATGGATATAAGCATATATAGTGTGTTCGCACATTAGTATATAAATCCATGTACCGGAAGCCAAGTGCGTGCGTATGTGTGCATACGGTATTGGTAAAGGAGACAGGTTGAGTACGCGTACCCACGAAAGTTTTCATACCGAAAATTTCTGCTGGAGTTTATATGTTTGCAAACTAGTAAACCAGTCACCTTAGGTACGCGTACCCACAGAAGTTTTCGAACCGAAAATTTATGCTGAGTTTGTAAACTCAAATCCGGTAGCTAAGATACGCATACCTGTACGCGTACTCAAGCTGGTGATATCTCAAGTCGGTAGTTCATGAAATTAAAACAATAAATTATAAGGAATGCAATCTTTCCAAACCGTGGATATATTGTTCGTGAATTGTTCAAGTGGATCAAACCGATTTTTTTTCAATTGTGTCTACGAATAAAGACCTAAGCAATTGAACAACTCTTCAACTAGTTATATGAGTCATTTGAACTAGTTATTAGAAAGATGAATACGGTTAATATGAAAGTGCTCATATGGCTAACCATTAGTTAACTATTTGTGAACCAACTAAGTGTACAAGTTTAGGTACGGTTACTCAAACCTAAGTGAATACGTTCCATTTGTGTGTGTGACAAGCTAAGTTTCGATCTAACGGTTGAAAGATATTAGCTTGGTTGAATCAGGTTTTTCATCTAACGGTGAATGTTGAATGCTTTGTTACCAAGATAACTTAGATTGCAAACCCTGATTTGAAAACTATATAAAGGAGACATCTAGCATCTGGAAAAACTAATCCCCACACCTCCTGTGTGATACTAGTTGGTTTGCTAGAGTCGATTCTCCTTTAACCTTAGGTTTCTTCTCGAGACCCTGTAGGTTAACGACTGAAAGACTTCATTAGGATTGTGAAGCCAGACGAAACTACTTCTCTTGTAGTTGAACAATCTGATCTTGCCATTTTCTATCGTACGAGTTAATTTGAATAATTTACTTGAGATTATATCTCCGATAGGGCAAGATAAAAAGAAATCACAACATCTTCGTCTCATCGTTTGTGATTCCACAATATCTAGTTTCGCTACTAAAAGATTTAGATTACTGTGAGGTGATTGATAATTCTAGGCTGTTCTTCGGGAATATAAGTCCGGGTTATCGATTGGTTCCTGTTCACCTTGATTTTATCAAAAGACGGAACAAAACTCTTAGGTTTATTTTTGGGAGACAGATTTATCTATTATCGTAGACTTTTCTGTGTGATACAGATTTTTTTTATTAAAGTCTTCGACTTTGGGTCGTAGCAACTCTTGGTTGTGGGTGAGATCAGCTAAGAGAATCAAGTGCGTAGCATCCTGCAGGGATCATAGACGTAAGGAGTGCAATTGTACCTTGAATCAGTGTGAGAGTGATTAGGGTTCAACTACAGTCCAGATCGAAGTTAGTTTGTAGTAGGTTAGTGTCTGTAGCGGCTTAGTACAGTGTGGTATTCAATATGGACTAGGTCCCGAGGTTTTTCTGCATTTGCGGGTTCCTCGTTAACAAAACTTCTGGTGTCTGTGTTATTTCTATTCCGCATTATATTTTTTTATATAATTGAAATATCACAGGTTATGCGTTTTATCGATCAATTGTGAAATCCAACCTTTGGTTGTTTATTGGAAATTTATTGATCCTTGGATATTGGTCTTTGATACCATCCAAGTTTTTATCCTTGTATTTGATAAAGACTCGCAGATTTCTATTTGCTTGAGTAAAGATCAAATCAAGAGATTGAGATATTAACTCCTCGATATACTTTTCTCTAGATTTAGTCTGACTGTCTAGTTGATTCTCTAGAAAGTATATTAGAGTTAGTCCATATAGATTGCTAATCGAAATATTGGGTGAGGTTGTTGTACCCCCGCTTTTTCAAGATGCATGTACGGGAGAAAATAAATAAAAGAATTAACGGTTTTTTGTGAATATATTAGGTCGGTGACATGCGTGAGATAAGAGATTAGGGTCGTCCTTGGAGCAACATAATTCTATTTTGATAAATATCTCAACATAATTCTTTTGTTGGACTTCTCAAAAGAGTTCATAAAGTCATGTACAATAATATCATGACTCTCGGCTCGAGAGAGTTTGTTTTTAAGAGGATAGGTTTTGCAATTCAAAAAGATCTTGCGGCGCAGCTTGTTGCTCGCTTGCCTGCTATGTAAATAATCCAAGACAGTTAGGGTTAGTTCTATCAAAACCTTAATTTCTTCGTATGTGGCTTGGGGGGTTGTTGTGAGGCATGGATGACATTCCATATGCGTGTAGGATGATGTTGTGTGTGCGAGAGAGATTGGACACTTCGTTAGATTGGTAAAACCCTTGTTTATTTTGCGAATAGTCAAATTCCTAAATCAGGGTTTGCCTCCATCTGAGACCCTATAAAATTTTGACATGCATGGGAGGAGAAAGCCATGAGTGATGCTTCTCCAAGTTGGTGCCACGTATGATATGAGGGTAAGGGCGCGACTTGAATTTTAATTTAGGAGGGTGATGCTTGAGTTTACTTATTTGATCCAAAATCCATTTATTTTCCATGAAAGTTCAAATCTTGTTTAGTTCGTCAGCCGTGTTCAAGGGAAGGAGAGGCTTGAGGGGATGCATGTGGATCCAACGTCTTGGGAAGATGAAGACTTGATCGCCTCCTCTTAGTAGAAATTCTCTATTTTTAGAAATATTTAAAATTTTGAATTACGGTTGTTTTTGTCAAAAACCCTAATTATGTTTATTCTTGTGCACATGAAAGAAAAAAAGGTCTGAGTTGCATCCCACTTACATGTGAGGTCACGCAGGGAGGCTAGAGCACGGTTTGGCTTTATTTTTAGGAAACTCGTAGCCTGACTTTCTTTAATCGATTCAGATTTTTCTTTCTTTATCGAATTAAATCCTTTCATATTGATGCAGAAAATCACCTTTCGACGTCAATTGGGAATCCTTTGTATGATTATAACTTATTATTCCTTAGTTATTGCTTGTACATACTTGTTTAGTGGATTTGATAAGCAAAAGTAGTTATATTTACCCATAAGCTTTTCGTTAGACTTCATAAAAAAAAATCATATATAGGTCATCATAGGAGAATCGATGCAGATTCTTCATACAAACTACGATTCGATCTCCTGACCCCAAATTTTGTAGCTAAGAGAATAAGCTATCATATTCAAAACACATCACTCAAATTTTAATTTTTTAAGTTAATCAAACATGTGTGCACATTTTTTTTATCAAGAATCCATATTAAATTTCAGAAGTTTTCAGATTTGTAGATTTTGGCGCGAGAGCTTTATCTCCCATCTTGTTATCTGATAGAGGTGACCTTTTAGTATATTGTAGGGAAGACATAGAGAGAGAAAAATTCTAGTAGAACTTGAGACCAGACTCTCATCCCAATATTGTGGTTTTCAAATCTTCGGGATGGAGCGCACAACTATTTGAAATAGGAGAAAAATCTTTAACTCGTTTGACTTCCTTGCATGCTCTAGCTTTTCGAACGCATCTCCTTGAGGTAATACGACCACATTAGTGTTCATTGACTTAGCATGGGTCGTGATTTTTCTTTTTTGGGGAAGAGACAAATTCCAACGAAGCGAAAAGTTTATTTTGATCTTGTGAAAAAGTGAATATGCATGGACCCGTGAGTGTCCTTAGAGGCATGTGCCTCTTTTTGAGCATGATATGTGAGCCATAATGACAATGCTTCAGCACTTATCTCGATGGATGATAACGGAGATCGAGGCACGAGGACGGAGCTTGAGGCACACAAAGATAGAAATCATACTTTGCATTTGAGACTAGTGCTTGAATCGTACCCGTTAATACATCTTGGTCGTATACATCTAACATGGGAAGGATAACGATATAGATTTGTACTTTACAGAAACCCTAGCCCGTTATGTTGCATATGTGAGTATGTGCAAACCCTTAGTTAAATACGTAACAGGAAACCCTGTATTATGTGACACTCACTACAAACGCTATAAAATCTTCATCCAACACCCGATTTCAACGTTTGACCTCACATCTCGAAGCTAAGAGACACACCTTTCAATCCAAATAAAAAAAATGCATTTGAGGTATGTTTGGTCGGTGAAAATCAGTGCAAATTCGAACTCAATAGCATTTTCATAGATATTTAATTATGTTATATTACAATGTGTCGAGTATATCTCTTAGATCGTGTCTCGGAATGTCGATCCCTTTTAACACGTTGTAGCCAAGATATATACAAATATTTTTCATCAAGGGTGTATCGTATACTTTTTTTCCCATTAGTCACATTTGTAAAGTTATCAGGCCCAAGTGTAAGGCACGCCTGAGAAGAGAATAAGCTACAAACTCGTTTTGACCCAACAACCCCGGCTTGTCTCATGTGTGTGTTTTGGGTATAGGGAAAGCCTCAAACGAGTCTTGGAATTTGAATGAGCCTAATACATGTGTTCTTAACATTAAACCCACAAATATCCTATAGCGATGTAACCATTTTGATTTAAGATCTTCTCGTCTCTAACTTGTCGAATTATTTGGTTTCGATTGGGTTGCAGTTCCCAGTGGATACACCCTTTGCAGTCTTGATTTGGTCGCAAGGACTGAAGCATGCTAACAGAAGAAGAGGTTTGTATTGAATTGTATCTAAGGCTTGACCATGAAAACTGAGGCTCGGTCATGGGAGTTGAGGCTCGGTAATGAGAGGTGAGTGTAATATCTGGTATTTTAGTTACTTTTTGGGTCGGATTTTACCCAAGTTAGCTTACGTTATTTTTTTCTTTTCTCTAGCCTAGGTGAGTTGCTTGAACTAGGAAAGCTAGGTGGAAATAAAGTCACCTATTTAATTTTAATAACTAAACAAAACTAATAGAGAAAAAAAGGATAATTAGAATACATAAAATAAAACCATAAATATGTGTACTAATGTTAATAATTATTAGTAATGTTAGAATTAATATAGATTTTACAATTAAAATTTTTGGAGAAAGAATTTAGAGGTTAGAAAACCAAAAGCTAGTGAGAGGAGAAGGTGGTGGAGCTAGTGTCTTTGAGGAGAAAGCTTAGTCAGTCAAAATCAGTAGAAGATTAATGGATTTAAGGTGTTTATTTGCATAAATGTGTATTTTTAGATTTGGGTAATTTATTCGCATAAATGTGTATCTATTTTTGATGATCATACTTCTCCAATTAATAGATAATATAATTAGGCATCCATGGTTAAATTTTGAGAATAATATAAAGTAAATTCACCGTTTAACATTTATTTTAGTTTGGATGGTAGTTTCTGAATTTTTAGGACTGTTTCGCTTTATTATGTTTTTGATTGATTTGATATATTAACGATGTTAGAATGATTTTTAATCTTAATAAAAGTTGTATATATGTATGGTATCTTTTATTTTTCTTTGAATTTTCTCAATTATTAATATGAATTTACTAAGAATTGCTAACATGATGTGATCTGCCCAGTTTTAAAGATGAGTTTGTAAATTGAATATCTTTTATTTAAGTCGTTGTTTTATGGTAAATTTTGGATACGTTATTAAATATTGATTCATGTATGCTTCTGTAAAATTTGAAAATAATCAGATAAAGTTATTACTATAAAACATATAATATAATGTCTCTGCAGTTGGTTAGTTTGATTAAATTCTTAAAGTAAATTCATGTTTGTCTGTCCATCTATTTTTAAAAATTTAAAATGAGTTCATGTTTTACCGTTAGATGGAACATGGTTCCATGCTAACAACGGTAATGATCCCTGAGAGTAGAACGGGTAATGATCCCCGAGAGTTAAATGTATAATGATCTCCATGTAGGAACTCATGTTCCTGATCATCGATGGAGGCTCTCTGTGCCATTTAACGAGATGTGGGTGTAAGAATCAAAGTTTTCGTACCGTGACTCATGTGTTGAAACTTAAACGGATGAACTAAACATTATTGGTTGTGTAAATTGATGTGTTGAATCCTAAACGGATGATTTGTTGACAATAATATTGGTATTGTGAACTCGTGATTAAACATATTAAATGAATTGGATGAGTTGTTCAAATGTTATCAATATTGTGAATTCTTGTGTTGAGTCTTAATTAGATATTTCTCTATTGATTCAAACGATGTACATGTACAATTCGTTAGAAACAATATTTATATTGTGAATTCATGATTGAACAAATGAATTAAATGATTTGTTGAAATAATACTTGTGCGGTAATCTTATTGGTTGAATATATATATAATTGATTGTTCGAAATTATGTCGTACACTCATTATATATGTTACTTGACTCGTTGATATGGTTATGCATATTTTGAGATTGGGAATGCATTCTACAGAGCTGTCATCTCACCCCAATTGACATTCTTGTAGATTTATTGGAAGTTGGAAGCGGAAACTATGAAGTTAGTTTAATTATTCTATTGTATTATTGCATTGCTTGAAATGTTAATTTAAACTAAAATGTTGTTAAAGATGTTTGGTAAATTCATATGCATCAGTTCATGTTTCATAAAGTTTCAATTTTGTTTGGTATAAAAATTTAAGTATGAGAAATATATATATATTAGTCTCTTTCGGACCTGTAATGATTTGAGCTCGGATCTCCATACAGGTTTGACCCTGGTCTGGAACTCATTACAATGAGTTTTACTCATATCCTCCACTTATGAGAAACCTCTAATTTGGAACGCTACGGGTTCTACTGTTTTGTCATGTACCGAAGAAGCTCTGTGTCAACGGTGTCCAAGTCTATTATATGAGACTTGGATGTTTGGGACTCCTCTTATTGGACACGCGGATGTTTGATGTACAGTTATTCGTTAGTCCAAGATTGATGTATAACTAGGGCTTGTTATTGGGTAATGATGTTTTGGAAGTTGAAGTAAGACCCATGTAGTGCTCGAGATTGAGTCTTCATGGTAGGAAAATGATTCCCTAAGTGTTGGAGGCATATGTAGGGAATTATCTCTAGTGTTTGGTTGTATAGGTCTTGAGGGTGGGGCTAAGCTTCGTCCGGGGTATATGATAGAGCTTGTGCTTAGGCTTAGGGATGGTTCATGCTTAGGCTCAAGCCTAAATTTTATCTTGTTCTTAATCCTAAATATCATCTTTCTTTTAGGCTTGTGTCTTGTCTTGACATAGGCTTGAAAGACGCATTTTGAGATTAAATATCGAGTCATGATTATGAGATTCAATTGCGCCTTGATTAAGTAAACAAGCTTGACCAGATGAATTTATACTTCCGTTTCAGCTAGATATTTTGACAAGGACCCATCTGAATTTTTTAGCAAAGTATTCTTCGAGGTCGATCCTTCATCCAGGAGGTGATAAGTTGAGCTCGAGGGTAGGAGATGCGTTCTTACACTAGTAAAGCAATAATGTGCTTCAGAGATAAAAGAGCAACAATTATGTGTTAACCATGTTAATGATAAAATTTCTGAAGATCCACTAGGTAAGTCTTCGTGTAGGGAAGTAGTTTCTAGACCCAAAAAATGCAAGTGGTTGTGTCGCATCTGTCTTTTGATTATCGTGTTGGACTCTGACATGATATTTGAAGTAGTCCACGAGATAGTAATCTTTAGAAGAGGATTTGACATGCAAATTTGATGGGAGTCGTGTAGAAGAGTAATGTACGGGTTAAGAAATTGTGAGTTACGACCTTGAATACCTCTCTTTCTTACTTCAGTGGAAGTAGCTGGTTCTGGTTTGTTGATAAGTGCATGATTCATATGATTTTAGCGTCCATTCCATACTTGTTTTAGATATAATTCTTACATGTATTCGTATTATTACTCTTGTTTTCTCTTATTTTCCCCTGTTAGGTGAATCATCCAAAAAGGAGCTACAAAGTGCAGAAAATATCTTAGAAGAGAAGTATTAATTCCAAGAATCTAAGCGCCCAAGTCCAAGATAAGTGGAAGAAGTGCGACAAAAGGAGCAAAACACTCAAAATCAAGAGAAGGGCCAAATACTGATCTTAACTCATTCAAATTAAGGATTTATCATCACCATCTTGAAGATAATTGAAAAAGGAAAAGAATGCAAAAATAATAAGGTCATTTCGAGTTCGGGCGAAGAAGTTGTGGCCAAAACAAGATTTTTATCAAATACCGAAGACAAGCAAGTATGCATACGGGTATGCATACCTTGGAACGAATTTTTAGTATGCAAATGGGTACGCATACTTATTTCCCATGAATTTAACTGAAATTTAAGTATGCAAACGGGTATGCGTACCTTGGATGGCCAAAGTTCACGTTTCGGGTCATTATTTCGTATTTTCAGGTCGGGTCGAACTAAATACTTGAAGGCCAAGAAATGTAAACCTATATAAAGAGGTATTAGGTCATGAATGAAACATGATCAAAGGTCACGAAGTTGTAAGTTTTGGAGAGGAGAAACATCACACAGAGCAAAACCTAAGGATTTGGAGTGATTCTTGAATCGTAATGATATCTCTAAAATTTTCTCATATGTATATCATGGATGCTTATACATCCATGAGTAGCTAAACACCTATTGATTGAGGATGAATTCTAAGTTGTAAACTTGATTTGATTTAATATATGAATATATTTTGATTTCTTCATATGATTGTCGTTTGTTTCTATTATGAGGAAATATTATGATTGATTGATTGATTGTTCTAGGTGGCCAACTAAATCAGTTTATTTATTAATCTAAAGCTAGTAAAGGGTTAGAATATCTGTGTAATTTTGAATAACCATATACAAGTAGAAAACGTGAAACCTTGCAGAGGAATTCTGTAGAGCAATCACGTATAGAAGCAACACTAGAAAGTGTACCATGCTCTAAGAGTCTAACTACTAGGATTAACCTAAGTCACAAAACATAAAGCGTTTGACCAAGCTACACTTTGAGTGTGCGCTACTACTTGGTGGTTTGGACGAATACAATCTGGTTGTCATAATCCGTATTTTTAAAATACGCTTCCGCAAAAACCTGCTCTATAAGAGGCGGGAATATTTAAATTAATTATTCTTTTTATCAATAGAGGCTCGTAATCCTTTTTGGGATGTATCTTATCCAAATAAATATTGCATAACAAAAGAGATAAAGTGGGATTAAAAATAAATATATAATATTAAAAATAAATTAATACTGTGTCTTAGTTAGAGTTGACTTTAGTCAAACTTACCCATGGTTCTTTTTTTCTTCTCTCACGTTCTGGATGCAATGCGGCCCAAGCCACCAATGTGTTCTCATCGATCTAAATGTGTTTAAACGAACGAAAAACCTAGAATAGAAAAGAGTATCAACCGATCCTCTTTTCCTTTGTATTACTCTTCGTCCTCTTTTGAGAACGCAAAATCTAGGAGAAAATATTTGCCGTCATTATTATTCTCCCTTTTACTACGTCGTTTGTTCCTTAAACATCAAATAAGCCAAAGGATTAGAGAAAATACATGGTGCTTACTGTTTGGAAAGTGGATTTTGTCAAAGCGTCCATGGAGAATTTCGTTGCATATTATCGGTTTGCTTTCAGCGTTTCTAACGATCGAGGTAGGGGTTTCTACGTAATACTAAAAAACTAAACTATTTTAACATGGCTTTGTTTGCATAATAATTTGTATTTTTGATGTGTAGGGGATTTTTGCCTAGTATAAAATAAAATTATTTTTCAGCATAAATTGATACTTATTTTGATTGCTAATCTATATATCGCATTGTTGGATTTCAAAGCAAGTGTTTTAAACGAGTCTTAGATCCACTTCCATTTAGTTATACTAGATACAAAAGTATAGTTGTTTGGCTTTTATAAAATATCTTGTTGTTATGGTGCTTGTGTTTTAGTTGCTTACGTATGGATCTCCCATACTTCTGGATTTTGATGTACAGTGGTTACATATACAATTATTAATTATTGAATATAAATAAATGAGATGTCCTTAAGAAAAATAAGCCATAGAAGGTGCTAATTACTATTAATGGAAGCTATTAAGCATAACGATCATTTTGGTCTTAACTAAAAGATTAAGCTACAACTTTGTCAGTTTAAAGTGCAACTGTACACATGATGATTTCGATACATTAAAAAATGTGAATGAGTTAAAGATTATGAATCAAGAAAAATCAAACGTTAAACCAAAAATACAGTTGGTAAGAAATAAATTTAAATAAGAGAAAACTAATGATAGTCTTTGGTGCGAGAAATATTAGTCCGTCGATGGTATATTGAAGTTTCGTAATCTACTTGCTAAGAGAGCACGGCCTCGACTATTCAAATAGTTCGTGTGTCGTGGTGGGCAGTAGATGATGTTAGAACCAAGAGATCAGAGCCACAATAGAAAGAAATACCTTGTGAGCACCGGTGGGGAATAGATGTTGATTATGATTTTGGTTGCGGTTCATGGATAAAGATTGGGGTTGTCTGAAGTTTGTTTATGAATAGGGTTGCGGTCCATGGATAAATATTGGAGTTGTCGAGTTTGCCGAGTTCAGGACCACATCTATTCAAATAGTGTGTTTCACGGTGGACAGTGGTTGTAAGTCTTTAAGTAACTAAGGATTTGTTGGAAAAGTCTAATTAAGACAATGAAGCGAGAAACATCTAAAATAAACAGTTAGAAAGTTTGGAACACACCTAAAGAAATTAGTAGTGATATTGGGTTGAAGAAAAAAATATTAATAAATTTTCTAAAATAATTTAAGAAATTAATTACTTAAATTTGTAGTGTTCTCGAGTTAAAGTTTGAAATAAAAATCAGCAAATAATTGAAAGACTATACTTATTTTATTTGTGCTTTTGATGCATCGTTCGGTTTGTTTTTCCGCTGCACTATATTATTTTTGGAAATTCTCTACTGGGCCGTGGTTGCTCACCCCTTTTCCCTTCTCTTCCTACAGAGTATATAGAGACACTAGCTAAAGAAAAGAAATTATAATTTATCACGGGGATTTGGGTCGGTATTTAAATATCATCGAGTTATTATTTATTTATTTGAATTATGGATTGTAATCATTTAAAGGTGTTTTGTAAATAATTTATTTATTTATTGGAATTTCTTTCGTAGTTCTGAATTGTTCTTATTTTTAAAAGGAAGAATCCGGACCTACGATAGTCGCACCGCGGGGTTCTGGGCTAGATTCTAGCCTCAGAATTAGCGGAATTGTGACAAGTTGGTATCAGAGCATGTTTCCGATTTACTCGGGTTGTGCATATGGACTTGCAATTTTCTAAAATTGTGTTTTTTTATGAGATTTTGAGTTTGTTGTACGAAAAATCATTTTTGTTTTCGAATGACCGAACTGATTTTACGAGATTTTTTTCGATGTTTTCAAAGTGTGGAATTTTCTTCATGTTTGTCTTTGTTTGGAGAATGGGTAAATATAACAAAAATCTTAACCCAAAAAATAAAATAGAAAATGCATATATATGTTCATTAAAATTTTGAAAACTGTTTAGAAATTTATTGCAATGACTTCGAGGGCGAAGTCTTTTTCTAAGGTGGTAAGAATGTCATAATCCGTATTTTAAAATACGCTTCCGCAAAAACTTGCTCTATTAGAGGCAGGAATATTTAAATTAATTATTCTTTTTATCAATAAAGGCTCATAATCCTTTTTGGGATGTATATTATCCAAATAAATGTTGCATAACAAAAGAGATAAAGTGGGATTAAAAATAAATATATAATATTAAAAATATATTAATATTGTGGTCTTAGATAGAGTTGACTTTAATCAAACTTACCCATGGTTCTTTTTTTCTTCTCTCACGTTCTGGATGCAATGCGGCCCAAGCCACCAATGTGTTCTCATCGATCTAAATGTGTTTAAACGAACGAAAAACCTAGAAAAGAAAAGAGTATCAGCCGATCCTCTTTTCCTTTGTATTACTCTTCGTCCTCTTTTGAGAACGCAAAATCTAGGAGAAAATATTTACCCTCATTATTATTCGCCCTTTCTCTGTGTCGTTTGTTCCTTAAACATCAAATAAGCCAAAGGATTAGAGAAAATACATGGTGCTTACTGTTTGGAAAGTGGATTTTGTCAAAGCGTCCATGGAGAATTTCGTTGCATATTATCGGTTTGCTTTCAACGTTTCTAGCGATCGAGATAGGGGTTTCTACGTAATACTAAAAAACTAAACTATTTTGGCATGGGTTTGTTTGCATAATAATCTCTACTTTTGATGTGTAGGGGATTTTTGCCTAGTATAAGATAAAATTATTTTTCAGCATAAATTGATATTTATTTTGATTGCTAATCTATATATCGCATTGTTGGATTTCAAAGCAAGTGTTTTAAACGAGTCTTAGATCCACTTCCATTTAGTTATACTAGATACAAAAGTATAGTTGTTTTGGCTTTTATAAAATATTTTGTTGTTATGGTGCTTGTGTTTTAGTTGCTTACGTATGGATCTCCCATACTTCTGGATTTTGGTGTACAGTGGTTACATATATTATTAATTATTGAATATAAATAAATGGGATGTCCTTAAGAAAAATAAGCCATAGAAGGTGCTAATCACTATTAATGGAAGCTATTAAGCATAACGATCATTTTGGTCTTAACTAAAAGATTAAGCTACAACTTTGTCAGTTTAAAGTGCAACTGACACACGATGATTTCGATACATTAAGAAATGTGAATGAGTTAAAGATTATGAATCAAGAAAAATCAAACGTTAAACTAAAAATACAGTTGGTAAGAAAGAAATTTAAACTAGAGAAAACTAATGATAGTCTTTGGTCCGAGAAATATTAGTCGGTCGATGGTATATTGAAGTTTCGTAATCTACTTGCTAAGAGAGCAAGGCCTCGACTATTCAAATAGTTCGTGTGTCGCGGTGGGCAGTAGATGATGTTAGAGCCAAGAGATCAGAGCCACAATAGAAAGAAATACCTTGTGAGCACCGGTGGGCAATAGATGTTGATTATGATTTGGGCTGCGGTTCATGGATAAAGATTGAGGTTGTCTGAAATTTGTTTATGAATAGGGCTGTGGTCCATGGATAAAGATTGGAGTTGTCGAGTTTGCCGAGTTAAGGACCACAGTTATTCAAATAGTGTGTGTCACGGTGGGCAGTGGTTGTAAGTCTTTAAGTAACTAAGGATTTGTTGGAAAAGTCTAATTAAGACAATGAAGCGAGAAACATCTAAAATAAAAAGTTACAAAGTTTGGAACACCTAAAGAAATTAGTAGTGATATTGGGTTGAAGAAAAAATATTAATAAATGTTCTAAAAATTATTTATGAAATTAATTACTTAAATTTGTAGTGTTCTCGAGTAAAAGTTTGAAAAAAAAATCAGCAAATAATTGAAAGACTATACTTATTTTATTTGTGATTTTGATGCATCGTTCGGTTTGTTTTTCCGCTGCACTATATTATTTTTGGAAATTCTCTACTGGGTTGTGTTTGCTCACCCCTTTTCCCTTCTTTTCCTACAGAGTATACAAAGACACTAGCTAAAGAAAAGAAATTATAATTTATCACGGGGATTTAGGTCGGTATTTAAATATCGCCGAGTTATTATTTATTTACTTGAATTATGGATTATAATCATTTAAAGGTGTTTTGTAAATAATTTATTTATTTATTGAAATTTCTTTCGTAGTTCTGAATTGTTCTTATTTTTAAAAGGAAGAATCTGGACCTACGATAGTCGTACCGCGGGGTTCTGGGATAGATTCTAGCCCCATAATTAGCGGGGTTGTGACACTGGTATTCGAGCGCTTTGGTACATAGTGACCAAAGGACTTTAGAGAATAGCAGTGCTCTAACTGCTTTTCAACGATTGGTGATAATCTATGATTAATGACGAATAGATGAATATATTAACTCATTGACAGTTTATTAACGAATAAATATTCCTCGATCATATCTCTCTATTGCTTACAACTTAATATTTTCAATTGCTTTTATTTACTTTATTCAAATCTAAAACAAAACCTCCCTTTGTGACACTTTGACAACTAAAACTCACTGCTCTTCGTGGGAACGATCCTTACTTCCATTATATTACCAGTTAATTGTGTGGAAATAAGATTATTAATTTGATTGCACTTACGACATCTATCAAATTTTGGCGCCGCTGCCGCGGAGCAGTCGGTAGCTTTAGTTTTTATTTTTCTTAGTTTTATTCTTTGTTTTTAGATTTCTTGTTAGTTTTTAATTTTCGTTTTCTAGATTTTTGGTTTCAGGTACTTAATCTCTGGCACCGAAAGATTGGGATTACCAGAGGTGTGGTATTCAAACTCGTAGTGGAACGGTACTACAAGCACGTCAGCAAACACAACAAGAATATTTAGAGGAAATGTTAGAAGGTGCAAACCCACCTCCTTCGGCTCAAGAGAGGAAGCTGCGAGAGTTGACATCTCCATGCTTAGATTCACAATCATTGTGTATAACAATCACTAATCCAGTGGAGCTGAAGTCGAATCTACTTCATCAAGTTCAAAAGACTTCCGGGTGAAGATCCGAATCGTCATCTTCAAAAATTTCAACACAAGATGACAAGTCTTAGGCAAGGTACCAAAGACAGTGATACAGCAATGTTGCAGGCTTTCCCATTCTCTTTAATAGACTTAACAGAAGAATGGTTGTATTATCTTCCTCCAGGGAGTATTACAACATGGACTGAGATGAAAAAGCTATTTCTGGAGAAATATTTTCATGTTTCAAAGGAAGCCTCTGTTCGTAAAGAGATTAGTGGTATTTTTTAGATTACCGGGGAGTTTCTCTATGAGTATTGGAATAGGTACAAAAAGTTAGTGGCAAGATGCCCCCATCACAACATATCCCCAACACTTATCATTCAATACTTCTGTGAAGGATTACTTTCAGAGCAACGAAACTTGATAGTTGCAGCATCCGGTGGTTCACTCACTGAGAAGACAATCTCGCAAGCAACTAGTTTAATTGAGAGTATTGTCTCAAATGCACAACAATTTTATACAAGGCACGACTCAAATATTAGAAGAGTTAGCGAGATGGGAGAATCTCCAAATACAGAGCACCGGTTAAGCACCATTGAAAAGGCGATTCATGGTATAGCTTCGGTAGTTGCTCCACCATATAAAGAGGATGCCGAGGTAACTGCTTTATTCCCTAATCAAGGTATGATCCATACTCAAATACTTATAATTCTGGTTGGAAAGATCATCATAATTTCAGTTATGCTAACAAGCAAGAAGCAACTCCTAATCCATATGCAAGACAGGGTGGTTTTCAACAACACTTAAAGAAACCACAACAAGCTAAACAGAAGGGAACTTATATCGATGATAAGTTCAACATGCTAATGCAAAGCATGCAGGGTGTCACATCTACAACACATAGTCTAAATGAAACAATTCAACAAAATCACCAACAACATAAAATGGCCATTAAGGACTTGAGGATGCAGATGGGACAATTGGCTACATATATGAATTTACTAAAAGCACAAAAATCAACAACATTGCCATCACAACCTTTTGTGAACCCAATAGAGCACGCTAATGCGGTAACTCTAACAAGTGGAAGGCAAGTTGAAGGAGCGGATCAACAAGCAGAAGTTAGTGACCACATCTAAAAGGAAGAAGAGGTGGAGACCGTTTCAAGGGAAAAGCCAACCTCAACCGGCCAACCTAAGGATATGGTTCCTACCTTTGCCACACCACCTCCTTTTCCTAGTCGTTTTACCAAATCAAAGAAACAAGCTCTGGACAAGGAAATTATGGATATTTTCAGCAAGATACAAATCAACATCCCATTTATTGAGGACATCAAAACCGTACCCAGGTATGCCAAGGTTTTGAAAGAATTGTGTACAAGGAAGGATAGTTTGATTGCTAATGAGATTACTCAGGTGAGCGAGAGTGCTACAGCTATGTTATTAAAGAAGATGCCTACAAAGTGTGAAGACCTGGCGGTTTCACGGTACCCGTTACCATTGGTAACCGATGATTTGAGCGTGCTTTGCTTGATTTGGGAGCATCCATAAGTGTTATGTCAGCAGGTGTTTATGATTCTTTGAATCTTGGACCTTTAAAGAGGCGAGGATTACTATTCAATTGGAAAACAAGTCCAATATATATCCTAAAGGAGTCGTGGAGGACGTGTTAGTTCAAGTGAATCAGTTAATCTTTCCGGTTAATTTTTACATTGTGGATATGCAAAATAGAGATAATTGTTCATCTACTTCGTTACTTCTTGGGAGATCGTTTATGAAAACTGCAAAGACGAAGATTGATGTTGATAGCGGTGCACTCACTATGGAATTTGATAAGGAGATCATACGGTTCAATATTTTTGAAACCATGCGCTATCCTAGTGATGTTCATTCTGCTTTCTCTATTGATGTTATTGGTTCGTTAGTGCAACAAATGTTTGATTTGAATAACGAGGATGAAGTTGGAGTTGTGTTACGGAATAACATTGATTTGTACGTTCACAGACAGCCAAACATGGACGTTGTGTTAGCCAAAGAATTGTTGGATATGTGTGGTGCCTTAACAACACTACAAGAAGCTAAACCGGGTAATATCTCTTATATTTCTTTACCCGTAACTAATGAGGTTCCATTACCTTCTATTGTGCATGCACCAAAACTAGAATTGAAGCCGCTTCCAGACCAACTAAAGTACACGTACTTTGGGTGATACAAAAGAACTTCCGGTGATTATTATAAAGAACCTCATCCCCAATACAAGAAGAACGTATACTTAGGGTTCTGAAATAGCACAAAATGGTTATTGGTTGGACAATTACTGATATAAAAGGCTTTAGTCCATCCATGTGCATGCATAAAATCCTAATGGAAGATGATTTGAAGCATGTACGTGATGCTCAACATAGGCTTAACTCCCCAATGATGGAGGTCGTGAAGAAAGAGATCCTCAAATTACTAAGTGTGGGGGTGATCTACCCAATTTCTGATAGAAAATGGGTTAGTCCGTTTCAAGTGGTGCCTAAGAAATCACTTGTCACTTTTGTTAGAAATAAAGATGACGAAATTGTTTCTACAAGAGTTCAAACTGGATGGAGAGTGTGCATAGACTATAGATAACTTAATACCGTAACCCGAAAGGATCTCTTTCCTTTGCCTTTCATTGATCATATGTTAGAGACGTTAGTGGGACATTCAAATTATTTCTTTTTGGACGGTTACTCGGGGTACAATCAGATTTTTATTGCACCAGAAGATCAAGAGAAGACTACTTTTACTTGTCCTTTTGGTACGTTTGCTTATAGATGGATGTAGTTTGGTCTTTACAATGTGCCTGCCACTTTTTCAGAGGTATATGGTTAGTATATTTTCTGAATACGTGGAACGCATCATTGAGGTATTTATGGATGATTCTAGTGTATATGACAATTCATTTGATATTTGTTCACAAAATCTTGAACTTGTGCTTAAAAGATGCATAGATACTAATCTTGTTTTAAATTGGGGAAAATGCCACTTTATGGTAAATCATGGCATAGTGCTTGGTTACAGTGTGCCCTCTCGAGGGCTTGAAGTTGATAAAGTAAAGATAGACTTAATAAAAAACTTACAATATTCCACTTCGGTGAGGGAAATTCGCTCGCTTCTTGGTCATGCAGGTTTTTACAGGCGGTTTATAAAGGATTTCTCCAAAATCTCAATGCCTATGTGCAAATTATTGAAAAAGGAGGTTATTTTTTACTTCAACAAGGAACGAAAGGATGCCTTCGATAAATTGAAGGAATTGTTGACAACTGCACCAATTATCAAGTCACTGGACTGGAGTTTGCCATTTGAATTAATGTGTGATGCAAGTGACTATACAGTTGGAGCCGTTTTGGGTCAAAGAGTTGAAAAGCTGTCTCATGTGATTTATTATGCATATAGGACCCTAAAAGATGCAAAAATAAACTATTCCACCACCGAGAAAGAATTTTTGGCTATATTGTTTGCACTAGAAAAATTTAGATCATATTTGGTGGCTTCGGAAGTGGTTGTGTATTCTGATCACGCAGCACTTAGGTACCTACTAAAGAAGAAAGAAGCTAAGCCAAGGCTTATACGGTGGATATTATTATTGCAAGAATTTTATTACGAAATCAAGGATAAAATAGGTGTTGAAAATACTGTTGCGGATCACCTTAGTAGACTTGTTGTTTCCGAAGAACAACTTCCCTTACAAGATCGTTTTCCAGACGAACAATTTTTCTCAATTGAAGATTCAACACCTTGGTGCACGGACGCAGTGAACTATTTGGTGACAAGGCAGGTACCTAGTACAATGTATAATTTTCAAAAGCTTAAGCTTAAGAAAATATCCAAGCAGTATGTGTGGGATGAGCCATACTTGTGGAAATACGATTCTGATCAAATCATTCGCAAGTGCGTACCTAATTCTGAGTTTCAATCTATTCTTAATTTATGTCATACTAATGCATGTGGTGGTCACTTTGTTTCTAAACGTACCGCTTTCAAAGTACTTGAAAGTGGATTTTATTGGCCTACCCTATTTGAGGATGCATATATTTTTTGCAAATCTTGTGATAGATGTCAAAGAACGGGCAATCTAGGTGCTCGAAATCAAATGTCACTCACACCAATACTTGCTATAGAAGTTTTTTTTTTTGATGCAAAAGAAGAGATATATTGATTATGCACTATCGTGCTGAATAAAGTTTAATAAGAAATCAGGGGGATTACTCAACCAAGTGTGAGAATGACCCTCTTTTCTAGCATGTTTTGCCAATTTGTCTGCACACTTATTTGCTAGTCTATTTGTATTTGATGTGTGGGGAATTGATTTTATGGGTCCTTTTGTCGATTCTAATGGAAAATTTTATATAATTTTTGTTGTGGATTATGTTTCGAAATGGGTGGAAGCTAAAGCCAACCCTACTAATGATTCTCAAGTTGTTTGTGAGTTTGTGAAGGAATATATTTTTTCTAGACATGGTACACCAAGAGTGGTTATCAGCGACGGAGGCTCACATTTTCAGAGATCCTTCCATGCTCTACTCAAGAAGTACAACATAACACACAAGGTTGGTACACCGTATCACCACAAACTAGTGGGCAAGCTGAAATGTCGAACCGTGAGATTAAATCTATTCTTGAGAAAACTGTAATAACTACACGGAAAGATTGGAGTTATAGGCTTAATGATGCGCTTTGGGCGTATCGAATGTCGTACAAAACACTGATTGGTATGTCTCCATATCAGTTGGTTTATGGAAAAGCTTGTCATCTTCCGGTTGAACTTGAACACAAGGCTTATTGGGCGATAAAGATGTGGAACATGGATTATGACAATGCGGGAAACAAAGGAAGTTACAACTTAACGAGCTAGAGGAGATACATAATGATGCTTACAAGAGTTCTCGTATATACAAGGAGAAGACGAAACTTTTCCATGAGAAGATGATTTCTCGGAAGAGTTATGTTGTGGGTCAAAAAGTTCTTTTATTTAATTCTCGTCTTAAGTTATTTCCTGGAAAGCTAAGGTCCCGGTGGGGTGGACTGTTTGCTGTTACTAATGTTTTTCCTTATGGTGCAGTTGAGGTTACTAGTCTCACTATAGGGACAAATTTTAAAGTCAACGTCCATGGATTGAAGCCATATTACGAAAATTTTCCTATATAGAATGTGGACGTAAATGAACTTCAGGATTCACTCCATCTAGAGGGGTAACATAATTGGGATGCCAAGTCGGGCTGAGGACATTAAACTAAGAGCTACATGGGAGGAAACTCATCGGTTTTATATATCTATCCCTTTTGTGTTTAGTTTTATTAGTTTCGAATATCATATCTTGCATTCCCATTTTATATTTTACTAATTCCTATATCTATAATGAAAGTTTTGACGAATTCTCTTCAGAAAATTCTGACTGCGCACTTGTTACGAAAATAGATCTCGAGACTTCATACGGAGTCCGATTTGAGTTATTGACCCCAAATTTTAAAGAAAACAGACTCACATTTCTTTTCAAAAAAGAAAATCTGAATTCGGAGTCTGTTAAGTTGGAGCGATAGGCCTGGACATTTGAGTTTCGGTATTTTTCCACAACCTTTTCAGATTGCATGTCTGTCAGTCCGGAGGCCATAAAAGTTAGAACTTTTATCGAAAAACTGTGCCCTTTTGACACCTTATAGAAAATATGTAGGAGAACAACTTTTGTTTAGGATGTTGTTCCTAGTTCCCTACCCATTGGTACAGGTTTTGAGTTTTTCACGGCTGTTGTGTCAGAAATCAGAATTTTCGGTTTTGAACATTGAGGACAATGTTGAGTTTAAGTGTGGGGGAGCATTGAGTATCATACTATATGCATATACACATAAAAAATAATACTCTTTGATTTCTTGCATTCTTGAGACTTCATCTTTTGGAGTTAATTATGAGCTATTTTGGATGACACTCTAAACCTTTTTAGGTTAAAACAGTTCTTACAACTGTAGATTGAGTTCCACTTTATCATTCTAAAATCCTTAAATATATACGTTCATAATTGAATGTGAAACTCAGATGCTAGCAATAGCATGGTAGTCGTTTGAAAGATTCATCCTCGCTATTATCATTACTAAATCATTTTCATTTTATTTTTGCAGTTATATGTTTTTCTAAAGTGATTTGGTGGGATCCTGATACTTCCATGGATGTTGTATCAAGGTAATCATTTTTTGAGTATATAAAAGCCCCATAGATAATTGTCGTACACTCATAAAGAGTGAGCCGGGGAAAAAAAACCTATATATAAGGCTCCTCTTCATTTATTGACATTAATAAATGATAGGTTCGGAATTGCGGACTAATCATGTAGTCGATGAAAAAAAAACCTATCATCATTATGTAGAAAGTCAAAAAGACTATTGATGAGGTTCTCGACACTTGGATAGCCGTATGTGTGAAACGTTGTCCCTGTCTCCGTCGCCTAAACAAGCGTGGAATGCAGGATCCAAGGCAACCATCACATACTTGCTGAAAAGGAACATGCGCTTAGAGTATCTAATCATATGGTCGAGTTAAATGGGTGATTCTCTCCACTATTGCTCTATAAATAAGAATCCTTTGATGATATTCATACAAGTATTGTGGGTAACATCTTTCACTTTAGTCAACATTTGCACATTTCACTCTATTTTCATTCTCTTATCTATCCATGTGATTTCAGTATGCGAGTGTTGTGGAAAACGTTGCAACAAGTAC
The DNA here is from genome assembly GCF_003573695.1 of Papaver somniferum. Taxonomy (NCBI): domain Eukaryota; kingdom Viridiplantae; phylum Streptophyta; class Magnoliopsida; order Ranunculales; family Papaveraceae; genus Papaver; species Papaver somniferum. The sequence goes on along the minus strand of NC_039359.1, from coordinate 76,770,644 downwards.
GATGACTATCTTAGTAGAGTTTTGCAATCAGGTTGAATGTCACACGTAAGTAATTGCTTATGTGTGATGATTGGAATATATGTGGGATATTTGCAGCTAAAGAACATAGGTAGGCTAATTATTTAGCTACTACTTTGTGTCTATCCTTAGTGGTTCTTCCAAGGTAAGAAATTGGAGTAGGTTTTGTGGGTATACCTCTTGTAAACCCTCACGAGACTATAACTCGTCCACTAGGGACACCTAAGGGTTTAAAGACTTGTTATACATGCTAAGTGTAACCGTATTCTCAATGAAATGAAGTTATTGTATTTAGTATTAGTTTGATTTAGTTTGATCGAGGACTAGCAAAAGATAAGTTGGGGGGGGGGGTGTAATTTTATAAGTGCATAATTCATATGATTTTAGTGTCCATTCCATACTTGTTTTAGCTATTATTCTTACATGTATTCGTATTACTACTCTTGTTTTCTCTTATTTTCCTCTATTAGGTGAATCATCCAAAAATGAGCTACAAAGTGATGAAAAGATCTTAGAAGAGAAGTATTCCAAGAATCCAAGCGCCCAAGTCCAAGAGAAGTGGAAGAAGTGCGACAAAAAGGAGCAAAATACTCAAAATGAAGAGATGGGACAAAGACTGATCTTAACTCATTCAAATTAAGTATTTCTCATCACCATCTTGAAGATAATTGAAAGAGTAAAATAAGTCAAAAAGAATGAGGTCATTCCGAGTTCAGACGAAGAAGTTAAGGCCAAAACAAGCTTTTGACCAAATACCAAAGACAAGCAAGTATGCATACGGGTATGCGTACCTTGGAACGAATTTTTAGTATGAAAACGGGTACGCATACTTGTTTCCCCAGGATTTAACTGAAATTTAAGTATGCAAACGGGTATGCGTACCTTGGATGGCCAAATTTCACATTTGGGGTCGTTATTTCGTATTTTCGGTCGGGTTCTTAAACCGAACTAAATACTTGAAGGCCAAGCAATGTAAACCTATATAAAGAGGTATTAGGTCATGAATGAAACATGATAAAAAGGTCACGAAATTGTATGTTTTGGAGAGGAGAAATATCACACGGAGCAAAATCTATGGATTTGGAGCGACTCTTCAATCGTAACGATATCTCTAAACTTTTCTCATATGTATATCATGGATGCTTCTACATTCATGAGTAGCTAAACACCTATTGATTGAGGATGAATTCTAAGTTGTAAACCTGATTTGATTTAATATATGAATCTATTTTGATTTCTTCATATGATTATCGTTTGTTTCTTTTATGAGTAAATATTATGATTCATTGATTGATTGTTCTAGGTGGACAATTAAATCAGTTTATTGATTAATCTAAAGCTAGTAAATGGTTAGGATATACGTGTAATTGTTGAATAACCCCTACACAAGTAGAAAATGTGAAACCTTACAGAGGGATTTTATGGAGCAATCACGTGTGAAAACAACACTAGAAAGTGGACCTTGCGCTAAGAGTCTAACTACTAGGATTAACCTAAGTCACAAAACATAAATCATTCAACCAAGATACACCTTCAGTGTGTTATTACTTGGTGGTTTGGACGAATAGAATCTGGTATTCAAGCGCTTCGGTACCTAGTGACCAAAGGACTTTAGAGAATAGCACTGCTCTAGCTGATTTTCTATGATCGGTGATAATCTATGATTAGTTACGAATAGATGAATATATTAACTCATGATAGTTTATTAACGAAGAAGGATTCATCTTATCATATCTCTCTCTATTACTTAAAACTTAATATTTTCAATTTCTTTTATTTACTTTATTCAAATCTAAAACAAAAACCTCTTTTGTGACACTTTGACAACTAAAACTCATTGCTGTTCTTGGGAACGATTCTTATTTCAATTATATTACCAGTTAATTGTGTGGAAATAAAAAGATTAATTTGATTGCACTTACGACAACCATCAGTTGTTTGTTGAATAATGACATGTTTGTCGGAGTGGTTGCCCTCAAGAGTATCACGATAATGGTATCTTCTTCTTTGATATGTTTTTCTCTATTGAACAGACTAATTATTGAATATAATATTAGTTAGCATCTTTGTTAAGTTTCAAATATATTTACAGACATGGGTTCCCCGTAGATCTCCGTAGATAGGGAACATGTCGTTGATGCGGATCTCCACTAGGGGTCCTTAATTCTAGTCTCGACTTGAGTTAAGTCTGAGCCGTGTCTTTGGATAATATTGAACTTCAAATGAGATTAAGTTGGAGATTTCCCTTAGGCTCAAGTATATTCTTATACTTTATCGCGATCTGGTCGTGATAATTTAGGGCTTTAGATACTCCAGGAAGAGTGACAAGTTGTATCTCGATTGAGTAAAGTGATATGCGATGGTAGAGCGGCGAAGTCTTTTTCTTTAGGTCACGAATTTATAGGAGCCTATCACACCCCAACCTAATCACTTGCTTAGATAATAGGATTACAACCTAATTGAAGCATCAAATCTATATTAAGGATCTTAAGAATCGTAATTACATAAACTAAACCCGATACAAACCTAAACACTATGACATTATATAAAAGAAAATCTCTCAGGTGATATGAATACTATAATGTGTTGTTTTACAAAATAAATAAAGTATACATATATATATAAAGATTCACAACATCTCTAACATCGCTAAATTCTTTAAGCTACGAAAATAAATATCTTCACGCTCACCATTTCTTCTGATTACTGAAACTGAAGTGGGAACGAGTAAGCACATCATCCCAAAGGGGTGCCTAATGGAAACATATAACTTTCAAGTAATCACTAACATGCTTACAGTTCTGAAAGATAATAAAAATTAAAAGAAGCAGAACAATAGAAGAAAAACAGATAACACCTTCAACACACAACACGAAGCAGAAGATTTCTTCAACTCTTTTGCCTAGATATTGCGTCCATCGTGGCAATATCCGTGAAAGATCCACCACCGGATGGATCTACGATAATTGAATTAAACAACCTAAAAATATGTTATCCTAACCTCGTCTTACTCAATGGAGAAGAAGATGCTAGGAATAACTCCAGTCTCAAATGATAGCATGAATCCAGGTACCGTAAGATATTATCGTGGAATGCGTACACCTCATAAAACCAAATGCCGCCATATAAGTCTAGAATATAATAAGGTTTTGATTACTATGATCTGACCCCGCACAATAGGTTCACAAAAGGCCCAATCATTATTCGTAGACTGAGGTCTCCAAATAATGACCATCTCAAGTCATGAACCTAGAATTTCTTCCTAAGTCAAGGTCATAGTAACCCAGTCATACTACTAAGACTGAAAAATCAAGTATGATATGCATATGAGTGAATTCCCCAAATAAAATAGTATATATACTATCGAAACGGATGAGTTACCGCCCTTCTAAAGTAATATTGCATATGGATGAGTTACCGTCCTTCTATCTTAATAAGCAAGAAAGTAACTAATATTGCAAACGGACCCCCTTCTAAGTAATATTGCAAACGGATGAGTTACCTCCCTTCTAAAACTTAGCCAAAATCCATGGGGAATCACAGACACTCCTCGCGGGAAACCACATAATGCATATCACACAACATACTCATTAAATTACAAACATCATGTTCACTGAAAATAAGAACTCATCATGCTCGCAGATAAGGTAAACTCAATGATTACAAGAAGGTTACAGAGTTCCACCTGATTTGATGACAATCCACTCCTACCTTGAATTCCTCAATCCGCTGGTTCATCCTTTGAATCGATCGTTGTTAATAAAGACTAACTTGACTTGTTAAGTTTGCTTTTCATCATCGTGGACACTTATAACCATTTCATCATTTTTATGGATAATTATTACCACCATTAATATTTATTACTATCAACAATCATCATCATTCTACATATAACATACCCTCTCTGATTTCTATCACACTCTCCTTAAGATACCAACTCATGTCTCACCTTCAATCCTAGTACTTCATCTAGTTTCACAAAATCAAGATCCATCGACACAGAAAGATTATCATCTTCTTTTTATCCTTCTCTACGTCCTATTTATGTTCTTCCCTGTATTTTTCTTCCCCTAAACATTTCAATTTAAACACTCATCACTCTCTTCTTATCTAACTTAACAGCAACAACTAAGTCTTGCCCCACTCTTCCAAAATCTTTCCACCACCTGCTTACTAAGAAGACTAGTTTTCGCCCATGCGATGCACAAGTCTGTTCCTTGTAATATTAGATTCATGTGTCAAAATCGATTTCAGTAAAACAAATAAGTTTTATTAGAAAGTTAAGAAAATATAATAAGCTTGTAACCCCAAAAAATAGCGTGCTTGGATACCAAGTGTCAGTAAGAATCTACATCAATATCTTACAAAATTGGCTTACATAATCGTAGCTTATAGTTTCAAATTATTTCCATAAAACCAATTTCCACTAAGATTTACATCAATATATTTCAGAATTAAAATTACAATTGTCTAAAAAAAATAATTATTTACGTAATATTTATAGTAAAAATCGTACAAACGAAAACCATAAATTTTTTTATCTAATATCCGTTCGGAGAAAACTATTTCATTGGTTTATTTCACATTGGATGCATTGTGTCCTCTTTTACTTATTTTGTTCCATGATCATTATCTTAACCCGTGATTTTTTCATTTATTGCGTGTAAATAAATGAAAATAACTGTATATGTACCAATGAAGTCAATAAATATATGGTGGATTACATTTAAAGAGACAGCGTGTGCAGAAAATATGAGGATTGAAATATCAAAATAACGCAACCCATACTTAATGGAATTTTGTGCCGGTGTAAATAATTGGTGAAATTTTGGGTGAGTATATGTGTACACGTGAGTTGTAAGATGATCGGGTGTATTATGGGTGAAAATTTACCTAGATATATTCAACATTTCATTGCGTAAGTTTCCGGGTGGTCATGAATTATAAAATGGTTTTGTGCATTTTAGGAGGATATACTTTTATGAGTTTTTATATTTTTTAATATTTCAATTTTAGTCAATTATAAAATCACCATGGGGAATTTTATTTTCCTCTAAATTTTAGAGTGATATATATTTTTTTCCGGTATGATATTTGTATTATTTTTGAAATCTCCTTTCTCGGCCTTTTAGCTAAGATCAAGTGTAGTATTTGTTCTTATCAGTTTAATATCTAATATGTGAGTCATCGGCTCACGCGTCGCCTTTGCGTTGCACTACTGCAAAGGGTTGGGGCACCCCCACCAATTTTGTTTTTCTTTTCTTTATGAATTCCAAATATTTTCATATATTAACACAATTGCTATTTTAGTAAAGTATGCTAAAGATTTGTTAATATCAGAAACTATTCTCCTTTATATGCTATATAGTTCCAATCTTTGTAGAAAACAAAGCAGTCTTTCATTTTTATTTTAAAATGTAATTTAGTTATAAAGGTACCTTGGTATATCTTCCAACAAACTGTGAAGTACCACATCTGTTGACCATTTAGTACGTAATTGGAAATTTTGAAAACCAGTATGGTCAATTTTGATGACCTTGAACCACTGTCTTTCTGTTTCAGTACGTCGTACAGGTACATGATCGAGAACCTGCATATATGTTGGTTGGGGAGACCACATGAGTTTTTGGGATATTGATTTTGGTATAATAACCTCATGTACACGATGGTCAATTCTTATAGGGACTCTTTTTAGTCTAGCATTGTCACAACTTGCATGTTTTTAATCAATCCCAGCGTATAGCAACCATGTCTGAGAAAACATGAACTAAACAATAGGTTAATTAAACCAACTCATCAAAGAGCAGCGGCGGGATGAGAAAATAGAACAAACCAATAAGGTTAATATTGGCAGTTCGATTAATTTAATTTGTTGAGTTCCGGCAAAGTGAGTTTGTGTAACGGAATTTCCGATAAATCCGATTCAATATGCCGAAGATCAATATTCCATTTACCAAATATAGCTAGAATTGCTTGCAGGTCTTAGTTCGCCTTCGCTCACCAAGTCCAAATGGGCCAAATTTCCGATTTTATTCTTGGGTCAGTATTACTAAATCAAATACAATCGATATTTCACGCTATGGACAATGTAAAATTGTGCCCGAGGATAACAATATGGTGACAACAAATGAAAAGCAGTATCACCGTTGAGTTGAAAACCACTCTACCAAATACATTAAACACCCTATGCAAGATATTTAACACGTTTGGAGCATACACAAACTTTATTAGACATAAAAATAAAGAAAAATCGATAAAACCATTGTCGTTGTTAAGGAGGTGTGTACTCTACCTCATTAACAGTAAATCGATTTTGGGCTAAGGCCATGGCACTTGGGTCGGATACTCTCCTTGAGTTAAAAATAAACTCACAAAATAATTAACCTGGTGACTACCAGTGTTTTGAAAATTTTGGCTTCCCATCTATAAATTTTTAGGTGGCAGCGGTGAAACAATTTGCGGTTGTAATGTTTTCAGGCAACAACTATTTGGATACTTGTGACATCGATCTCCAAAATCCCTTACTGGATGGTTTCCTTTCTTTTATATACACTTTATATTGAATAAAAATAACATAACCAAAAGCAAAATCAAAATGGTTACCTTTTTCTCCTATATCTAACCGAAGCCCCAAAACACAAAAGTCAATCGTGCATCTATAAGAAAATCAAAAACGAATATAACAAAAACTACAAGCCCAAAAACAACTGATACTAATCGTCTGCATCACAAAGAAAAAATGAAAAGATAAAAAAACATCGAAAAGCGAACCGAAAGATTTCACTGTTTGATATCGGAACAATATTAACAGCATGAATTTATACCTTGATGTGCAAGATGAACCCGATTACAACAACTCGAGGGTACCTGGGAAACAAAAACAAAAAAAAAAAACAAACAACCCTAAATTGCAAGAAGAGAAAAAACCATTAAGAAGAAAAAAAGATCACAAAAAAAAAAAAGTGGAAACAATGAAGTTTGGCCTTACGTTGGGTGCTTATATAGAGAGTCATCAAGCCTAGAGATTCCATTAAAAAAAACTCTATTCCCATGTGCCAACTAATTTATTGAAAGAGCCAGACTCAAATTTGTAATTTCTAAAATTGTATAATTATTATTTTTCAAGAGATAATAAATAATCATTTTTATATCTAAAAAATTTTAATAAAGAAAAAATTAGTTTAGGAAAAATTTCAATTATTATCTTAAATGTTATGTAATATTTATAATTTTGGATATCCACTATTTTTTTGGATATTCATATTAATTGTCGCAATATCTTTGCCCAAAAATATCGAGCATATCAAAATTATAAATTATTTCCTAAGTCTTAGTTTAGGAAAAAAATCCTTCGTTTAAGAAATAACATCTTAATAATTAAAAAAATTGTAATTTTGGAAAACTATATTATTCTCATATCAGTGTAATTAGTGGTCGCATATATTATATTAAGTATCAAAACATAACAAAATTAGAAATTGGCTTTATTTAATTTATTTTTTTATGTTAAACTTAATTTATTTTAATTATAGTATGCACAAATTAAAAATAATAATATGAAAAATGAGGTTTATTATTTTGTTATTGCTTGAATTTTTTGTAGATTGCTTTTGCATTAACTTGCTTAAGATTTCAATTCTTGCTTCAATTTTTTTCATCAGATTCTAACAATTCTGTAATTTTTTACTTTTGAACAGGATCACTGTAAAATTTATTTGCAAGTAACACAACATTGGATTCAAAGGTTAGTATCCGCGACCAATTTGATCAATTTTACATTTTTTCTAAATTTCATCAGAAGTGTAATCTTCTTTTTTAGTTTTAATTGATAGAAGCAAACTGTAATTAGGAAAATAATGATTTTGAGAACTGTAACTGGACATTAGACATTGGACAACGTCTTTTTTACATTTTTTTGTTCATTAATTATGTGATTGATGCATGATTGATCTGTTTTTTTATTTTTACAATGAAATCGTGAATGTGTAGTTGATTTTTGATTCAATGTATTTTTGGCAACATTGTTATTTTAAACATAACTGATTTAGGAAATAAAAAAAATCAGTTTTCCATTAAAAAAGATCTCGTGGAGCCATAAAATATTTTCCACGTTTTTTATTGTGCCACGTCAAATAAATTTCCTTCAAAAAAAATTGGTGGGGCCAGAATCAACCAGAAGCTCCGATTAACCACAACGCTCAAAAAAACTCTGTTATTATATAGAGAATGACTGCTTACCTATTTAATTTCAAATTCAAAAGATTTATGCATTCTTACACTCCATTTACACGCCTAGGGTACTACTAACACTAACCCTTTGAACTCACTAAGGGATAACCCTTTTACTAAGTTAAGGTCCGGTCAAATCCAAGAACAGTTCCGGTCAACAGTGAACGGCCAACGGTTGGGTCAACTCCGTTGACTTTCATCAAACTTTGACATCCAAATTTCTTCCTCATCCAATGTCCGATTTACGCGTTTTAGTAGTCCATTTCGCGTAACTTTTCGATATCTATCCAATGATAATAGTCTCAAGTTAAAATTATTGTTTTATTAGTTTCTATTAATTAAAAATTATATTAAATTATCGAGTCATTAACCGCTAAATCGTCTCATGACTGGTCTAATAGCGTTGACGTGCTTGAAGGTCTTTACATGGCCTTACCAATAGCTTTATACCTTAATCATGCAGACTATGAAAAGACTAATCTGACGCAAAAAAAAAAAGAACGAGGCCACTCGGATAAATAAAGAAGAAGTTATGAACAAAATGGTGAAGTGCAGTAAACTTCCCAAGTCTCATGTGATAAGGTCAAGGGGAACTTGGCCTAAAATAATTTTGGAGTGATGTTTAACTATAAACTTTGAGTATCCAGTATCACCTGTGGTGAGGTCGTTTGGATGCCTGCTCATTTGTTTTTCGCGTTGGTTGTGAACATCGTCTTCACTAGTGGGGTTGAATGGAAATTGGCTCTTATATGTGATCAGGGATAAAGCCTGGATTTTTTGATAAGAGGGACTAAGAGCAACTACAATGGTGCGATCAAAACCATAGACTAAAAATCAAAAAAAAAAACGACCAAATTTAAGTTTAGTCCGTGACGTTACATTAGGATGGAAGAGTAATTTTGGTCGCTTGGGAAAAAGTATACACCAGGATCACATTATATGCCCACTCCAGCACCAGGATCACATTATATACCCGTCCCATCACAGGATCACATTATATGCACGCCCCATCAGCCATCAGACGAACTTTATATGTACGCCTCACTCCAGATCACATTATATGCCCGTCCCATTACCAGGATCACATTATATGCCCGCCCCATCAACATGATCACATTATATACACGCCCGGTGACAAACGAACATTATACGTCCGCTCGACTATATATAGTTTTGGTCTTGGTTCCCGACTAAATATAGTCTGGAATTTGGTCTTGGTGATTTTGGTCTTTACTCCGTCCCGCTGTGTCTCGTCTCTGGACCATAGTTATAGGTTTGGTCGTCCACTGTGGTTGCTCTAAGCTATAAAAAATTATTAATGCATACCATTTCAATAAAAATTAAACCAAAATTATTTAACTTTATAATCATCAAAACATTGCACGTCATTGTTTTACGTGTCGGAAATCATCAATAATTGAGTCTATGCTTGAGTTCCTAGCAATTTATTTTTCAATATTTACGAGTGAAGATTTGTTAACGAGTTTATCATCCTTTTTTTTCTTTGCGAAGTCCCGCTTTCAGAATTTTGATCACCGAAAACACTTGTTCTAGCGTACCTTATTTCCTCAACTATGATAATAAAAGGCCAATATTAGACTCAAGGTAAATTTATTCATAAAAAAAAAAATTAAACAAATAAATGATGAGTACTATGCTTTACCTACTCTTTAAATATAAAATAAAGTGAAACAGAAAAAAAATAAAAAATTCTAGCCATTCTAGATACACTTCATCTCCATCCTCATCCATTTATACCGACATACCCGCGATATTGGAAATACTGGGCCGATATCAATGTATTACATAGTAAATTCATTGGGTGATGATACTAGTGAGATGATTTCAAAACTCACGAACACAAAATTCTTTACTCAAAATAAATAAATAATTGAAAATATTGAATCTGTTTTTAACTTATTTAAGGCTTCGCAGTTTTATTTATTTTTAATTGCTAAATGAGAACCACATTACTGATTTATTTATCTTTCCATTAAAGTTCTAAGGAAAGGGATAAATGATCGAATTTTTCTTTATCAACTAAAAATTCAATGGATGAGTTGTGGAATAATTACAGTACAAATAAACTTGTGAAAATCCCTATCTGTAGCTATAATAACTTAGATTAGTCCTCCACTTCTCCTTTAATCCCTTTCCAATTTTTAAGACTATTTGTTTCATATAAATTTAGAGAACCCTATTCCCCTAATAATAATACTAATTTAAATTAAAATATATGATTTATCAGGAAATCAAAAAAATGAATTAAACAAACCCTGGATTTCAAATATTGAAATCAAAATCTAGCTCATGACGAGAAATTTAATTTTTAATTCAATTACTTAAATATAAAGTAAGAAAGTCAATTACTTGATCCGGCACAAATACAGTAAAAATCAAGTAAAATTACGGGAATATATCTTTTATTCTTCCTTATTCCTATGAATAATATGTACGTATATAATAATCCCTGAAATTGATTATACTAGTTGGTCACCCGTGCTATGCACGGGCCAATGTCTGGCTTATGATGTTTTAAAATTCAATAAGCTTATGATCCTGAAAATTAATAAAACATCCAATAAACTAATAAAAATGCAATGTAATAAAAGAAAACAAATTAAAAAGTTATGCCTTACTTTTTCTAGTTTTGATATTTTTTAAATTTCTGGAGTTTATGTTTTCCTTTTTTTGCTTTTTAATGTATTTTATTTTTGCATTTTCTGGTCCATTCAATCATTATGTGCATGTACTTCATCAGCAAAAGCGTCATAGAGATCGCGATACATGATAATCTTCTCAAAAGATTCTCGTTTGGCCATTTGATTTTTTATAAGCTCCCCAGTTTCGATGATGTCCTTCGATATTTTTGGTATACCATTGAGGTTAAATAGATGTAGTAATTTTTTCGATAACTTAATAACTTTTTCTGGTTTTCTTTCTTTGCATAAAACTAAAAATACTTTAAATGAAATTAATCACTAAATAAAGAATAATTAGAACTAAAATAACATAGAAAAATCAGAATCAAATACTCTCTCTGTGTTTTTTTAATTTATCTGTCTTCTATTCTGTTTTGGTATGTCCTTTTTATCTATCCCCTCTTTTTATAGACATAATTTCTCATTAAACTAATCATTTTTAATATAAACTTAATCCTAAATTTTAAATTGTATCTCAGTATATAAATAAACAAATCTATTTAAGATGTTTTTTTTTTATCAAATTTCATTCCCTTTTAAATAAATAAAAATATTAACTATCATATTCTTTATAAAGCTTTTCATTTATCTCCGTTCCCTTTCTAAATAAAAATATTTGCGGCTATATTTTCTAAATAAAAATATTTATGGCTATAAGACTCTTTTAAACATTCCCCAGAATAATAAAATTACCTGATACATTTCTTTCTATCAGTAATAATATAACATTTAATATGGTTGGTCACGAGACTCTCACCGGTCTCTTTTAATAACTTGACTTAGTCAAATAAGACAGTTAATAAAAGACATAAGAAATACAAAATAGAAATTACAAACATTCAAGGATCCACATAAGTTATTAATTAATTCAGAAAACATACTTACACAATGTTGTAACCCACTTGTATTTTTGATGGAGCAAATCATGTTGAACCGAAAACACTTTCATTTGTTCATGTAATTTTACTTGTGTAGAAACTGTAATTACTTCCCTGGCGCAAGGCCGTCTTACTCGTCTAGGGTGTCCTATGCGAACTTGAAATTTGGGGTTTTTTATGGGTTACCAAATCATTGTAAGAGTTAAAATTTTAGATTATAGGAAAATATATTTTGTATGTTTAACGCGATAACTTGAATTAGGCTATGGCCTTAACAAAATTTTCAGCACTTTTGGTTAGACTTTGGGTTCTAAGCCGAAATTTTGGCATAAACTACCGCCCAAACTGGTTGCTGTTTTCAAAAGCTAAGATTTTAAATAACTTTTGTAGTTGTTACAAACCATTTGCTAACAACTATAAGTGTTACAAATTATCTTGTAATGCAAATAAGTGAGACAGAACACTTTACTCTTGTTACACATTAACTACTGTTAGAAGAATCTTTTTTATTTTGACCCCTTAAAATTTGGGGCCCTAGGCGACCGCCTAGTCCGCCTTGCCCCTAAGACGGCCCTGCCCCGACGATTTCCACTGAAACGGATTACAGAGTCTCTCCAAATCATCACCGTCTTTTCGAATAAAAATGTATCCGCGTTCAAAAATCTCAGACATATAGTATACGCCAAGCAATAGTGGAGCGAGGAATTATTGTTCCTTAATGGGGGAGAGGGAGTTGATTAACCAAAGCAAGGCCAGTTTTTTGATAAGCTTGTTTTATGACTGTATCTAGTTCATGTCTTCTGTACAACGGTCTCATAGGTTGAAACTTATACATGAAATTTATAAAACAATATCTGATCTTTTTCAATTTTTAGTTTGGATTTTTGGTTCAGGTTCCATCATAAAGTTGGGTGCTCACATCTACTTTAAAAACAACATTATCTGAGTATCTTAGTCACCCAAGTTATATACACCATAGAAAAACAACATTATCCACGCATCTTATATGTTAAATTCAATTCATTATATGGTTAATCATTTGTAATCCAAATCGACGCATTTTTAGTATTTGATGTCACTGTCACAGTGGAATAAATCCAAGTACAATACGTGCTTCTCTATAAGTCTTGCAGAGGGATACGCGGTCCTTCGAAAATGTTCAGCATACGAAAATACCTTTCTACTGCATGCAGTATGATGAGCATTGTACAGTCTTTTTTTTTTTTTTTTTGATAAGCTAGATGCAGCTAGCACACTGAGGATTCAAGTTCCTGAACAACCGAGTATACCAAATTCATTTCGTTTTTTTTTTCTTCTTATCATCCATTTTGTTGTTTTATTCTACTCTATTATATCAGGTTATTGCCCCAAATGAACTTTGTTGGAAAGCCTGCGTAAGTCAGTTCTCTAATCATCTCCCAAATGAAAATTCCCTTGTGCATCAACTACATATTTCAAGGACAAATGACTATCCCTGATGAGTGTTCGTCCCTTGACTATCCTTGCAATCTAAAAGCATGATACTCACGCGTGCTTGACGCTTCATCATGGCGTCATTGAGATATAAGTTTTGTGTATTTAATTTAGGAATTACAGACAAACTCAACCTTTACCCAAATCAAATCTTTGGTATCTCTTCACATGATTGCATCTCTATTCATGCTATGATTTACCCTTGCTTCTTCTGGATCCATCCTTGGCGATCTCGGAACTACTCCTATAACTGTATTCCTCCTTCGGACACTAAAAATGCATTTAAAACAGTAATTTAATATCTCATGCAAGTTGAAAAATAATACACACATATATGTACATACATCTCACCGAGACGTATTCCACGTGTTCTCTTATTTTTCTTCTATAATATCACACCATACGTCGCAAACGATTTAGTCTTGCTTGTAACGGAGTTACCGGCTCCAACAGCCTAACTTGTTTAATTGATTTCCTGCATCAATTATTGCATTAACAAAAAACAAAATTTTGTCCCCATGAAACTCAAGAATACCAAAGCATGCATCGGAATCGTAAATATGTGTATGCCAAACGTACATTCGGTTGATGTCGCTAACTAAATGAAGATTTTAGTTTATTTTCCGCCACAATTGTCGCAATTATTTATAAAAAATTTAGGATTGTTCCAAGGTATTTTGAGTTGCAATTTCAGGTTGATATCTTGTTGAAGCTTGTGTATACCCCAACAGTAGTCTTGATTGGAAACTTTCCCACCATCTAATATATTTCAGGTAACATATCTCTTAATACAGTTGGAAATATGTGTTAGGAACCGTATTTAGTAATCAGTCCTAGCACCAACATTATCTTTGGATTCTCTTTAACATCCTAAAAAAATTTAACGAAAAGACGCGACTCTGGGTAGGATATCAACAGACAGATTATTGTAAGAACCCACAATATCAATAGGGAACCACCCACTAATTCGTAACTCTGAGTTATCCTTAACTTGTAACTCAATTTTATCTTATCTGTTGGATGTGCTACCAGTATGCAAAAATGCTATTCCTAAAGTAGGTTCTTGTAGTTTGGAATCACTCTAGTTTGAACAATTATTGCCGCCGCTAACCGCACCGATGCATCAGGACCTTTTGCATGTAAAAATAAAATTCCGTTAGAGAGACTTTTTATTATTAAAGTACCTGGAATCAGTTTTTTACAAACCCAAAACTCCATTGGATGCTGAAGTGTAAAAAATCTAATCAGCTGCATATCCATCAGCCCGTTTGTCAATTTCCTTGCACGATTTACGGTTAATACGGATGTCCCGTTGGGCAGGCGGAGGAGGACTATGATTTGTTGGAGTAAGCAGGAGAAGTAAGTTTTGTTTTCGAGGCTTCGAAAAAGAGAAGTATCAGGTATGTATGGGGACATTATAGTTGTTTTTTAGGGATAATACGCTTGGATGTTACCTTCTTCTCCCCAATTAAGTCCTCAAGAGTATCATACAATATAATATTAGAGTGATGATACACACCGAAGGTGTGTACAATGATCTGCAGCGCAAACAAATCCAAGGGAGGTTATGGAAGCCCTAGGGGGATTTGCAGGGGGTGGGGCCAAAGGTGGGGACCTTTTTTTTTGCTCTCTCACACGGTGCAACCGCGGGATTTCCTCCACAGTACACCAATCATTTTCGATAATATTAAGTCTGCACCATTGTTATATATGCCATATCACCTATAATATTTCGTTCTCAAATCGATTGGGATTCGAATGAAACCCTTACAACTATTAGTATTTGTTACGAATGCAGATAAGCCAAGAACTTATAATGCAGTCGACAAACATGAAAGAGTTTATATCAGTGAACTGATTAAAGCCTAAGACAAACCAAAGAAACTCAACATATAATGTAACCGTGATGAACTCCTACGCCATATCACTTATTAGACCCCTTTTTCGAACCCTTGGATGCCACCCCATACAAATTCAGGGTCTTCATAAACACAAAGAACCTAAATTAACCTTTACGCAAAAGAAACGATTTAGTCGAACCAAACCAACAACATGAAAACACGCATTTGTTATCTACTTGAAAATCAAAATTTCCTTCATCTAATATAACCCAAAAAAGTTTTCACAAATCTATTTATTTCCAACATTCTCCTTTTGTTTCTTGATCTTAAAAACCTTCTTGACAATCTCCTGCTCCTAAACCAAGATAATACAGATAATCCTACAAATAACAAAGAAATTTTTAGTTAACAACATTCATTCAAGTTACCGCAAACCTGCAAGGGTCTCATATATGACAATCTTCTTGACATATATTGTTGATTTTAAAATATTCAAATTGATTACGTTTCTCATATGATCATAAAACCTAAAAAAAAAATAGTGTGATGGTATATGTGACATCTTAATCTAAGCTAGCCTAAACGATTATTCCATTTATGAAGTACAGTTAGCATTTCTTACAAGAATGTATTTGCGATTTTAAGGTGCAACATCGATTGCATATAATTAAGTAGATTCAAATATTCAAAAGAGATATACCAAATCCTTGCGGAAATTTATCAGGATTCCCATAAGTACTTTCGAGCTTCCCATGAAAAGCTTGAGCATACCTGTGTAACATCCCCACTTTGAATTCTAGGTCGGCCGCCCTAAAATCCCAAGTGTGGCATACTCATGGACCATTTTACACACTTAAACCGTCATACCAACAAATGGAGATCAGGCTATTGTATGGAGCACATCGACAATAATCCATAAATAAAAGAATTTATTTAAATGAAGTTGATAAGGTAAAATTTTAAGTTCAAATGAAACTTTTTAGAAATAAAAATAATCCTCGACTCGCAGGTCGGTCTCCAACATAAATGCGAAGAATTTATTTAGGAGAAACAAAGTATGGTCTTTAAAAGAACTTAATAAACAGCTAAGCACCTTAAAAGATAATGATAACGAAGTATCCTTTTCGGACAGAGATATAATCTACAAGTTAGGTTGCTCCACAGTCACGGTCTCCTGAAAAAAATAAGTTGGGTCAGACCCCAACTAAAAGTAGACTTTCACGCCCTTATAACCAGTAAATACGATCTAACAAGTCCTACATGACTCATAGGTATTGTCTATCAGCAAGAGAAAAATTGTGAGATGGAAGCTTTAGTATTGTATTAATGACATCCTTTTAGAGATTTTAGCGGACTAATAAAAAGAATACGTCCCAGGGACAAAACAGGTTGTTACGTGATAAAAAGTGAACATTTTAAAATAGGTTTGTGAAAACTTACCCATCCCCTGACTCCATAGTTATACTTACGGACTGCCGCTCTCTTATTTCTTAGTCTAACCATACGTCAACGATGTATCAACCCTTGTGTAGTCCACTTAGTTCCCCTGTCGTGCACCGGAAAACAAGATGTTAGTCGAAGCCAATCAAAGATAATAGATCCATATCTTTTAGGCGACCCCTCGGTCGTCGCCCTAATAATTTATGGGAATCGAGCCAACTATGGGCGATAAAAAAGTGGATATCCACGCCATTTATAATCGTTAAATGATGATAAATCCGGCTGAAACATACTAGATATTGACTGCCAACACAAACCTACGACCCTTCCTTTACTCGTCAAACACACAATGATAGTACAATGTAAGCGTTTCATTTTCAGCGCAACACCTAGTTTTGCAGAAACAAAACTATGGAAATTATCCAGCCCAAAACAAAGGACACACATCGAAATTCCTTGATTTCATTTCATTGCTAGATCCCAAGATGATACTACTACTCCTACTGTACCATACTTAGTCCAAGTTCCTAAAAATCATTAATTAACTATACTAGCACCCTGTACAAGCTCAAGAGTTTTATTATTTAAGCCTAACCTACTGTTTTGACACAGCAACAACTCTGGGCACTTTACTAAAGATTTTAGTCCATTAAAGTATTAAGC
This sequence comes from Papaver somniferum, assembly GCF_003573695.1. Taxonomy (NCBI): domain Eukaryota; kingdom Viridiplantae; phylum Streptophyta; class Magnoliopsida; order Ranunculales; family Papaveraceae; genus Papaver; species Papaver somniferum. The sequence continues at coordinate 76,753,400 of NC_039359.1, read as the reverse complement.
AAAACATCAAAAATGGGACCTGTTTCCTAACACTTTGTTCACGGTAGTCAGCATATGAGATCGAACATACTCAGTCAAAGGAAAACTAACAAAAACATATCAGAGGGTAGTATGTAAGTCCAGGATTAAACCCATATCTACTAGCATGAGAAAAATAATGATGCAACCATCTCGACCATACACAAACTACTGCATTCACATCCTAAGCATCAGGAGAAAACGTTTTCGTCCCGTCGTACTAAATACAGATCGTAGAAAAATCCCTTCGCAGCCGCTCACTTACAACATCTTAAGGCTAATCTGAGGATAAGAATACAATTATAGGTATTTATTCTTTTAGTCTGATTCCTTAAAAAACCTTTCTAACCCCATTAGATCAAGCTTACAAGACATAAGAGTTAGAAAATCTACCTGGTATAAGTAAAAGCAATTCCTCCAATCGAAAACAGTGGCTCGCCTCAAATCAATCGCTTTCTCCTTCCACTTCTTTCACAGCAACTAGATTTTTAGAGAGAAAGGTTTAGTGCGGTTGTTTAAAGTTTTTTGTGTGAAAAGATTAATAACCCTAATCTCTTAGTACAAAACCCTTAAAACTTTCCAAAACGGTCGATATTCTCTTCACCAAACATATCAAAATAATTACTGCCCGTGGACTGAAAAATGGATAGCCAATACTAATGCTATTACTAACCAACATAAATTCTAGGATAAGGGGATTTTACAACCTGCAAAACAAATGCATATTAGTAATCAACCAAATAATAAGAAAGAGAAAACACGACCAATACCGTAGGTGAAAAGCTTTTGAGCATACTTGCAAAACAAAAACAAAAACTACGATCAATACCGAAGAACAAAAAAGCAATGTGCAATATTTTGTCCAATTTTAAGGTGCAACGTCAAACTTGCAAACAGAAAAGAGCTCGCGTTATCACCCACGGTGCCAAATTTCAGAATCAACTTATATTGGGTATCACAATATTTAATCAACTTGCATATAAGAAGACTAAAAAATTCCAAAGAGATATACCAAATCCTTTACCTCTTGCAGAAATTGATCAGGATTCCCATAAACACTTTCGAGTTACCCATGAAACACTTTTGAACGTACCTGGAAAACAAAAAATAAACGCAAATCATTGATCAACAAATAATAATATAAAAAAAAGCTCGAACAATACCGTAGAAGAAAAAGCGACGTGCAAATAATGTCTTGTCCTATTCTTGAGTGCTTTATATAGAACAAAGCCTGCAAAATTCATTAACTTAGTTTTGGAAGTAATATAATAAATTTCTTATAGTTTTTAGTATATTTTTGGATAGCAAAATATTTTCCGATAACTATGTTATTTGTTGCAATATTTTGTCTAATTAATCCCTTATTTAAGGATCCAAAAGATATATTTTGTACAAAAAATGTTAAATATCTATTTTCGCGTCCAGGAATATAATTAATATTTTTTATTTTATTTTTTGTGTTTGCTTTTGTAGACAATTGAGATATATTGAGCATTTTCTACATATTTAAGAATGAGAATCTTTTTTTTATGGAATGAAAAATAATATTGAAACTCATTCATCATTTTGTATCTCATTCATCCTTGAATTGCTTCGATCAAATATCACAAAAGTGAAGCAGCAGGGACAAAATCATAGGCGCAAAATCATAAAAGGGAAAAATCATAGGAACGATAGCAATAAAGATATGAAACAAAAATAACTATAGAAAAATATGCTCATTACCTCACCTATACACTCGTACGAAAGTAAACGTCCAGATTTAATTTTATTGTTTCAATATTGACTATGAGGAACGATTACGATCAACTGCAAAACAAAACCAAATATAAATTAAAAGTAACAAAAATACTAAACAATAAAAGGAAAAAAAGGAATTAAAAAAAAACTACGGTTGCGTAATAGAAGATGTTTAAGGAAAAACTGTGAACTATGAAAGATAAAAGTTCATCGCTTCATCCTACGCTGCGAGGATATATCACCATCATCTGCAAAAAAACTCAATTTCCAAAATAAAAAACCAAAAAACAATAAAATTATAGGAGAAGAAAAAAACAATAGGGTAAATGATAAGAGTTTACCTTTGTGCGAGTGCTTTATATATAATTCGACAAGCCCGGAAATTCCATAAATAGAAGACGATTTATTGAAAATAATATCAATTTATGGTAGCCATATTTATCTGCTGAAGAAGGAAACAACTAAATCTTGGAAATAATATCGATTGATATTCGTAAATTTCTTACCATAATCTGGTTGAAAAGAAACTGCATCATGCATTAATGAGGAAACAAAAAAAAATTATGAATTGGGAAAAGAAAAATAGAATAAGTCATGCTACTGTTGAAGGCAGCAAATGCAGGAAACAAACAAAAAAAAATTAAGAATTGGGAAAATAAAAATAAAGTAAGTCATGCTACTGCTGAAGGCAGTAAATGATGAACCCAAAAATTAGAAAAAGCAAGAATTTTGATCACCAGTGTAAGAATAAACAGAAAGTTGATCTGGTTTCAGGTACACATATTATTCGCCCCAAATTCTTTTTCCCATGGAAAACTAAAAATGCTCAAAACACAGATTCTAAGAAACAAAATATCAAATTCATCACCTCATCTTTACACGACATCATTGAATGCTGATTTATCGTCACTAAAGCAAAGAGATTCATAACCAACATCTGCAAATCAAAAACCAAATATCATCAAAAAGATCTGATATTCATTATTATTATTAACAATAATAAAAAAATGAATAATAAAAAAGCAAGAAGAAAAAACCTTAGCGGAAAAAAACTCACCACGTGATCCGAAGCTTGCAGAGCACTTTATATAGATAGCATGAGCATGAAGTTTTTAGGAAAAAAAAACCTCAAAATAGGTAAAACAATATTTAATTTAAGGAATAAAATCGTGATAGGTATCAAAATCTCTTTAAATTTTGGACATATGTATTATATCTATATCATCATAATTAGTGGTTGGAAACATATTAGTATACAAAATCCGGGGCATATCAAGACATAACAAAATTAACAATGCCGTGTAATGTCGTTAACTTTTTTTTTTTGATAGGCTAAAGCTAGACCTAGGCCTCTACCCAAATCCATCCAGTTGGACTAGCCCCACTGCTAGACCCAACCCCGCTAAACCCCTCTATACAACTAATTAAATACAAACCTCTACCACGATGGGGATCGAACCCCTGACTTCCTCCTTACTGGAGTTGATGGGATACCACTGAGCTATGCTCTTGGACCCAATAAATGACGTTAACTAATTTAACAATATTCTTTGTTTTTTTATGATTGTTTTGTATGAGCTTAGCCCATTATTTTTTTTATTTGTTTGCTCGATTATTTATATGCTAATCAATATTTGTTCCTATTATTTTGTTCCAAATTCTAACGATTGCGCAATTTTTTTGTTGTCAAACAGGATTAACAATAAAGTTATTTGCAAGAGAGACACATTCTCTGATCGAAAGGTTAGTATCCACAATCAATTTAATCATTTTTTTTTAAGTTTCTCATTATCGGAAGTGTCATCGGGAATAATTGATTTTAATTGATAGAACGGAATTGTAATTAGGAAAAGAGAAATTCGAAGAATTGTAATAGGACATTGGATATATTTGTTATATATTTTTTTTAATTTATTAATGTTATAATTGATGATGCGATTGATTGCGTGATTATTTTCGTGATTGATGCATGATTAATTTAGTTTTTGGGTGAAACCGTGAATGCATGACTTAATTATTTTTGTTAATATTTTATTTTTTGAGATAAACTTTTATTGGCAATAAAATATTTGTTTCCAAAAAAAAATTCGTGGAATCTTTTTGCACTTTTCCTTATGGTACACATCAAATAAACTTCCTTTTTAAAAATTCGGTGGGGCCAGAATCAACCAGAAACTCCGATTAACTACGTCGCTCGAAAAAACTCTGTTTTTATTGGAGGAAAAAAAAACATGTTTGATAAAGATTAAAACAAAACCGTAAAAAAAGTGGTCAAAGTAGTCCCACGTTTATATTTCATAACTATAATTCTAAAAGAAATCTGGAGACGATGTATCTCAAATACATTTGAAATGTTTTATGGGAATATAAATTATCTCAAAAACTATTCATTTCACATATAACCTAGCAAGTGTCTGAATCCTCAGGATCTTATCATCAAAATTCAACACATATCCATAGACTGTATAGGATCTAGAATAAAACCATCCACTAAGTTAGTTTCTCGAAAAATCATAGCTAACTTAAAATGGATTCCTCCTTTACATGCTGTTATACTGTTAATTTAGATGGTTTTTTCAATTATACTACTACATTGGTCTAATTATTCGAAATTCTGCAGTTATCTCAAGAGGAGCAAAATGCTGCTATGTTGAACAAGCCTTGAGTCCAGAACACGCTCAGAGATTCGCACTATGGGAATCTGTAAAGTGGATTCGCTAGCTAAAGTTGGAGGCAGTAAACTTCGAAACAGATTCCATAATCCTAGTGGAAGCCATCACTAAAGGCCAAAATAATATCAATTGGCAGTTTCACAATTTCATCAGATCATTTTTTGTTTTAATAACTTTAAGAACTGGAAATGTTATAATGTTCCAAAGGAACGAAATAAAGTGGCAGACATTCTAGCTAAAACCGCTCGCACTGAGAAGCTGTCTAAAAATGGTCTGATCACCCTCCTAGATGTATTACTGATCAACTTCTTCTTGACATGAGAGGTTGATTTTTCTCTTTAATGAAATTCTTCTTCGTATCAAAAAAAAAAACTAGGTAGATTTTAAAATTTTAGGTGGTGGAGGGAGATACCTCTATTTTATACGTAGCTTCGTCTTTGTCTGTGCTATTCTTATGGGTTTTAGCACGCATTCTTTGACAAAAGTGTACTTGATCTAGGGTTGTTGGATCTAACCATACTGGTCATTCTACAGGTATCTCCACGCGAGTCAGTATGTTGATCTAAATTTTTCGTAAGGTTAGGTTGAGTCCCTTAGAGCTCACGTATGACATGATCCAACATTTTCAAGGGTTAGTAGGTCACTGTGACGTTTTTGCTATGGGGGTCGGTGTTTGAAGGTTGTATTTCCTCCATAGTAGTGGCCATGATTACGATATGAAACCGCATGTGAGAGGACAACCTCCTACTATGGACGCCAAAATATAGTTACCTAATATTGGTGATATGAGATGAGTGGAATTCTAGGGTTTTGACTGTGAATTTCAAGAGTTTGAGAACGAACAATCCTCGCCTAAACCAAGAGAGATAGCCGTACAAGGGATTTTTCAGTTACATGAGACAGGTTAGGCCTGGTTTAAGGGAGAGAAGATAATAAGAGAGAGATTATAGTAATTATAGGTTTGAAGAATGCTTTGGAAATGTTTTTAGGTTAGTCGAGTGATGACCTATTTGTGGTCGAACCTATAATCTCAAGACGGTAAAAATAGGGATTACTTTTTGTTCGGAGCGCTCTTCCCATATTTCAAGGAATAATTAAAAATAAGCTAGGCTGAGTTTATCCTTTGATTCCCTTCGATCGACTTTACTCTTTTTCGTGGTGCGAAATAAGTCGAGTATTTTCACACATATCATACACTGCCAGACTAAAATCCTAATTGATCTCTCAATTTGTGTTACTGAGTCATCCTTTATGGTGACCTGTGTACAAGGTAGTAATATTATTTATAGCCAACGTTGGCTCGGATAGAGGAATATCCCTGATTTGCGATCTATGACTAGGATGAGTCACGTAAATGGAAAAAAATGCCTCAAAAATTGTGTAGAACCTGAGAGGATTTTGTGCGGCCGTCCACATATGACTTGTAGAGGCACGACTCCTTGTTTTTGGGTCACTCTGATGAGCATGCGGAGATCCGTGAGGTTTATCCATTTTTTTTATCTAAGTTTGTGTAACTCAGTCTCAACTTGCTATTATAGAGCATGCTTGAGGGGCCAGGGAAGAGGTTTGTTCTCTGGTTTTGTGTAATGACATGACCCTCCACGGATACTGTCTCCACTTAGACATTGCGGTTATCCGGAAGTGTGGGATTTTCAACGTGCATCCCTGCGGTAATCTAGGGACAACTTCCCGGGTGGTCGGTCATCCAGTGATAACTTCTCGGGTGGTCACCCATCCTTGGATTACTCCCGCCTGAGCATGCTTAACTGCAGAGTTTTCTGCCAACTCTGAAGCTAATTGTGCTGAAAAGGCCTCGGTATAATGTAGACGTTCCTTGCATCATGTAAGACTAGTATATGGCATAACCTCCCATCATATTCACCCATCTGAGCACGGGCGAACCTAGTCGTATCCCAACTAATACCGATATTGTTCCTACTTACCCACTGCGATTATACAACAATGTGGGATTTTTAGCGGCACTACTGCGGTTATACAACAACAGCTTCCCGAGAGATCACATATCTTGTGACTACTCCTTGCCAAGCACTCTTAATTGAGAAGTTTTTTCCCACAACTCAGTCAAGTATACCTATCAAGCTTCGGTGTTAGCAAAGGATAAACCATTACTTATACTTCATTCGGCCAACCATTGCCGAATATCGGGGTATTACAATACCACAACCTCAAATTGGAGTCGTCCTAGGATCTGGAATATATATATACAAGCCCCGGATCTCCGATCGACATCCCCTTCCCTCATGAGACAAGCACCTGGACCAATCCGTCTAGCGTACCTTCCCACCATGGGCAGGTGACCCGTCTTCGGCTCTGATACCATTTGTAATGACCCGAACCTACATCGATACTGTCCCCACTTAGAAACTACGGTTATCCGGCAATGTGGGGTTTTCAACGGGCATCCCTACAGAAATGAAGGGAAAACTTTCCGGGTCGTCGCCCATCCCTGGATTACTCTCTCCCGAGAACGCTTAACTGCAGAGTTTTCTGCCAACTCTGGAGCCAATTATGCTGAAAAGGCCACAATATAACGTAGACGTTCCTTGCATCCTGTGAGACTAGTATCTGGCATAACCTCGCAAAATACTCACCCCCTGAGCACAAGCGAACCGTCCCTGGTTGTATCCTAACTAACGCCGATATTGTTCTCACTTACCCACTGCGGTTATCTAGTAGTGTGGGATTTTTAACGACATTACTACGGTTATCCAACAGCATCTTCCCGAGAGGTCACCCATCCTGTGACTACTCCCGACCGAGCATACTTAACTAAGAAGTTTTTCCCCACAACTCAGTCAAGTATATCCATCAGGGCTCGGTGTTAGGAAATGACAAACTATTACTTATATTTCATTTGTCCAATCATTATCGAATACAGGGGTATTACATCTTGTATTAATATGTGACTTTAAGATGAGCTAGCGAAGCTCAGAGCTCATGAGGTTGTTTGTAGGCTTGTTCATTACGTTCAAGTCTCCTATAGTTAGCTGGTACATGTTCAGTAGACTGAGGGTGAGGCTTGCATGCCTAATAATATCTCTTTTTCATAGAACTATAGAAAACTTCTCTTTAACCAATGTATCTCGCAGGGATGTTCTAGGAGTCAGTCGTTATAGTGTCTATCTTATGGGTCAGAGATGATAGTGTATCTCGAAAGGATGTTCAAGAAGTATGTCACAAGGCCCGAGGTAGAATGACTAGCGTATCTCTCGGGGATGTAATATGAATTACTCATGATTTCCGACTTCAGTCGTGCCATAAAGTAGAATGACTAGTTGTATCTCGTGGGATGTACTAGAAATCAGTCTCTCAGCTTGATAAGGGGGAGTCGTGTTTACATGAGACATTGAGTCTCCGCTCATGCTCATGTGTAAGACATGGGGGTTTCATGAGGCTTCAGAGCGACCATGACCAACGTATATCACAAGGATATGCTAGGAATCACGGATATATGTGCCTTATAGATCAAAGGATGAGTCTCTCTTGAGAGTTATTTTTTCCCCACGATGGATGAGATTAATTCTGGGAGGATTAGGGATCATTATATGAGGACTGGGGTTACCCTATGGAAAGAAAATTTATCTCTCTGGAAATTCAACCTTTTGGGGAATCTGACAAAGCATATCTCCAGACACTCTCAGAAGACAGTTATACAATAAGTTCAATAACTCTCATGATAAATTTATTCCAAAAACTATGAGTGCAACTGCTGACTCATGTTCTTAAAAAGAATTTTCAACATATTCTGCTCTTATGGACATAATTAGTCTTCTCGATGAATTTTTTCAATCGAAAGAATGAAGTAATGATATTCTCAACAAAAGACTAGAGGAAAGTAATGAAATAGAGAAACTCTTGATAATGAAACTCGACGACTCAAAATAAAATCTTATTCAAGCGCTTTTAAAGATTGAGGAGACAGGGAAAAAAGATATATGTACTAAAACCACTTTGTGGTCCAGTGAATGATTCCCTCCCCTATTCCTCCATATGCTTAGTGGGGAATATGAATCTTCAGAATATTCAATATATTGATAAGAAGAAAGATCCAAACCCTTTTAAAGCAGTCACTATACCACTGAAGAAGGTTAAAACTGATCCAGTTAGATATCAGAAAACATGTTCTATGTGTGGCACGAAAAGTCATGCTCAGAATCACTGCAGTAAACAATAAAAAAAGAATCATTCACATAAGGAAATTCCCTTCCACATATCTAGTAATAATAAAGAGTCATGTCATTATTGCAGGACAAATAAACATTCTTTTAAGGATTGATTCTCATGACTTGAGAGTAAGAAAAATTTTGATTTACAAAAATCTTTGCATCATATTCTCAAAGGTGTTGCCATTCTCAAATCTAGTGAAACAAAGAAGAATGCCCTTAAAAAAACCTGTTCTTTGAAAAATACCTCTTCTGTGATTCATCATCAAAATTGCACTATCTCATACTTTAACAGAGATTTAATGAAACTATTAAATATTGACAAAATAATTTCTGAATATAGATCTCTCATCAACTGGCTAGGACGTGACACCAAAAATGCGAAGTAAGTGACTAATTTAAGTAACTATGCTCTTTCTATTAACTGCAGTTCTTTCACAAAGTTAAATATGATTAAGTTTGTATAATTAAATTCAAATAAAACTTTATGGCAAAGAATCTCATGATTTATGATGAGCCAAAGCATTCTTATCACAACACAACTTGATTGTGTATCCTCCTTATCAACTACTAGGAGGAGTACACACCATATACATGGTAGAATTTATATTCCTTGTTGTGATATGATAAGATCTTATCCGTGTTCATGTGATAATTTCTTTTGAAGAAAATTAACCAATACAGTGACATAAAAAGGATGTCAGTAAGAAGAAGTAACTAATCAAATTTAATATTTCATCAGTTTACGGAACTACGAAAGCAAAATAATAAAACGTAACTGTTGTTACCTAAAATTAGTAAGAGGATAAAAGTGGGATTCTAAGGTTTCTAAAAGTGAGTTGTGGGAGGTTGAGCACGAATAATCTTCGCCTAAACCACGCACAGTGGAAATACAAAGGTTGCTTCAGTCACATGAGAGTTTAGGGATGGTCTTAGTAAGGGAAGCAGATGAAGAAAGAGATTAGAGAATTCTAGGTTTGAAGAAGAATTGCTTTGAGAGTTTATAAGAAAGGTGTGTGTTAGCTTGGAGGAATAGAGTGTTAGAGCATTGCTCGGTCAAACTCGCAAGCGTTTCTATCTCAAGCTTGTTTGTCAATATTAGTGACCAAACTATAAGTCGTGATTTCTAGTCTACTTATAGCTATGTCTTGAAATATGATAGATTGTGTAGTTGAGCTTTAGAATTCACGACGTTCATCAATTGAAGACGAAGAAATACCAAGGAGAGCTTTTGGAACTTCATGAACAAAAGGTATGTGGACACTGAAACTCATCTATCGCTCGGAAAGTCTATTTTTACTCTATATCCTATATTGAGACAAAAGTCGTATTGCTATATAGTATTCGATTATACACATTTGATATTTCGAGCTCAGTTTAACTGGCTAACATATTTCTCGAAATATGTGTTGGTAAGCTTTCGCTTCAACCAAGTTCATCTTATTTTCTTAATGAAAGTCAAAAGATGATCATGTGAAAATTGCTTGGTAACATCTTACATGATTTGTGTGATACAGTCATTTGATGTAGACTAAGAATGTTTCGTAATGAATATTTCAATAACTTGAAAATTGCTTTGATGCTAATAGTTCGTGCAAACAACTATTGTCATCCTCTAAGAATGTTTCAATGATTGAAATAGAGTTTAGAATACTTAACCACAATTGGGTTATAGACATAGTATGCGTACTTGCATATATGTTGATCCAAGACCGGTTTAGTATGTATACCCGTATGCGTACTGACGAGGTCAGTTGAAGTCCGGAAGCCTTGGTATGCATACCCGTACGCATATTGGCGAACTCAGTTGAAGTCCGGGTACTATAGTATGCGTACCCATACGCGTACTAATTCAACTCTTGTTTTGGATGTGTAGTAGTATGTGTAGCCGTATGCGTACTGTCGGACATAGTCCTACTTAAGTATGGTACCCGTTTGCATACTCGAGTGGGTTAAAGTTCTAGAATCGGTTGTAACATGAACTAATACATTTTTGTAATAAGTAATGAAATCACTTGCAAAACGTGGATGTAATGTTCATGAATCGATTCGAGTGAATCAAACCGATTTTGCTTCAATTGTGTTCTTATATACTTCTATGAGAATATAGCAATTGAACAACTCTATAACTAGTTTCATTTGAGTCATTTGAACTAGTTGTGATTAAGATGAATAAGGTTGATATGAAAGTGTTCATATGGATAACTTCGGTTAACTATTGTTAATCCAACCTAGTGTACACGTTTAGGTACGGTTACCCATATCTAAATGAAGGTACATTTCATTTGTGTGTAACAAGCTAAGTTCATCTAACGGTGGAGAGATATTGCTTTGGTTTCAAGCAAAATTAGCTTGGCTCTTAGATCAGGTTTCATCTAACGGTGAATATTGATTACTTTGTTCCAAATCTAACAAAACATGATTTGAAGAATATATAAGGGAGAACTCTAGCAACTGGGAAACCTAATCCCCATACTTCCTGTGTGGTACTAGTTGTGACTAGAGTCGGTTCTCCTTTAACCTTAGGTTTATTCCAAAACCATGTAGGTTAATGACTTGAAGACTTCATTGGGATTGTGAAGCCAGACCCTACTATCTTCTCTGTAGTTACGTGTTTTGATCTTACTTCTACTATCGTGATTGAGTATTATCTTTGCTAAGATTTGCTTGAAATTTTTCTCTGATAAGTAAGATTAAAAGTGAAAAAGCGGGGGTCTAACAACACCACCCAATATTTCACTTAGCAATCTGTATGGACTAACTCCGAAATACTTTCTATAGCATCAACTAGACACTCAGACTCAATCTAAGTAAAAGTATCTCAAGGAGTTAATATCTCTCTCTTGTTTTGATTTACTCAAGCTAATAGAAATCAGTGAGTCTTTAATCAAACACAAGGAATAACTTGGATGGTACTAAAGACCAATATCCAAGGATCAATCAATGACAATCAACAACCAAAGGTTGGATTACTCTAATTGATGATCTAACGCACAACCTGTATTATTTCAATTATAAAGATAAAACAATATAATGCGGAAACTGAAATAACACAGACACCAGAAAATTTGTTAACGAGGAAACCACAAATGCAGAAAAACCCCGGGACCTAGTCCAGATTGAACACACACTGTATTAAGCCGCTACAGACACTAGCCTACTCCAAGCTAACTTCGGACTGGACTGTAGTTGAACCTCAATCAGTCCCCACTGATCCAAGGTACAGTTGTACTCCCTAGGCCTCTGATCCCAGCAGGATACTGCGCACTTGATTCCCTTAGCTGATCTCACCCACAATTAAGAGTTGCTACGACCCAAAATCGCAGGCTTTGACAATAAACAAATCTGTCTCACACAGACAAGTCTATCAAAGGACCAAATTGTCTCCTACAGAAAAACCTTAAAGTTTTTGTTCCGTCTTTTTATAATAATCAAGGTGAACATGAATCAATTGATAATCCGGTCTTATATTCCCGAAGAACAGCCTAGATAAATCAATCACCTCACAACAATCTTAATCATATGGTAGCGAAACAAGATATTGCGGGATCACAAACAATGAGACGAAGATGGTTGTGACTACTTTTTATATCTTTCCTATCGGAGATATCAATCTCAAGCCAATCAATCTGATTGTACTCGTACGATAAAATATGCAAGATCAGATCACACAACTACGATAAAAGTAGTATCGGTCTGGCTTCACAATTCCAATGAAGTCTTTAAGTCGTTAACCTGATTTTAGAAGAAGAAAACCAAAGGTCAAAGGAGAAACGACTCTAGCATGCAAACTAGTATCACACGTGAGGTGTGGGGATTAGTTTTGCAGAGTTGCTAGATGTCCCCTTGTATAGTCTTTCAAATCAGGGTTTCGCCTTGGTCACAAAGCAAACAATATCCACCGTTAGATGAAAAGCTGATTTAGATTCAAGCTAATATTTCTCAACCATTAGATCGAAAACTTAGCTTGTTATACACAAATGAAATGCACGCTTCTAGGTTTGTTAACCGTACCCAAAAATGTACATTGTTGGTTCAACAATAGTTAACCAAAAGGTAGCCATATGAACATTTCATACCAATCATATTCTTCTTCACCATAACTAGTTCAAATGACTCAAATTAAGTAGTTTGAGAGTTGTTCAATTGCATGTAAATCTTATGTACTACACAAGACACAATTGAAGCAAAGATGATTTGATTCAGTCAAATCGGTTCATGAACTTTATATCCATGGTTTGAAAATTGCATTCCTTAGTCTTTATAAGTTTAATTTCAGAAATCATCTTCAGATATATAACCTTCTTAAGTTCGCACACTAGGTTCGCGGACTTAAGAAACCAGGCAGAGTTTACAAACTCCAGCAGAAAATCTCGGCAAAGACTTTCCGCCGGTTCGCGGACTGGTACTCGCGCAACAAGTTTGTCAACTCCAGCAGAATTTCTCGGGATGAGAAGTTCGGCAGTTCGCGGACTGAGTTCTCGGACTTGGCAACAAGCCATTCTTCTGGTTTCTCTTGATCAACAAAGTTTGCAAACTTTGGTTCAAGGTATAGGACTTATGCACATATGTGTTTCCACAACAATACTTATGTCCATCATTGGTTATGTAATATAAACTCTCATTCCAACCATTGAAACATTCTTAGAGGATGTAGACAGTGGTTACACCATTTCTCGTCAAAGCAATTTTCAAAGTGATTGAACCATATCATGACTGACATCACTAGGTAAAGATAAACACGGTCGAAGCGAAACGCTTACCAACACATATTTCGAAATATAGATAGGCAAGGTATACTCGGCTCGAAATACCAAATGTGTATAATCTAAGTCTATATATAGCATACGACTTTTTGTCTCAAGAAGTAGGAGATAGAGTAGATAGACTTTTGAGTGACAGATAAGTTCAAGTCTTCACATACCTTTTTGTCGAGAAGTTCCACCGATTCCTTGAGTAGTTCTTTTTATTGAATGATGAATCGCCATGAAGTCCTTGAGCTCAACTACACTATCTATCCTAGTCCGAGACTTAGCGATAGTAGACTAGAAATCAAGACTTATAGTTTTGATCACTAAAATTGACAAACATGCTTGAGATAGAAACACATGCGAGTTCGACCGAGCAATGCTCTAACAATCTCTCCTTTGTCAATTTTAGTGACAAAATTATCAATAAATATGGAATACAAAAAAGATAAAGAAACTTTAGTAGCTCCTATTTCACATGTCTAATCTTCAACATTCCTCGAAATTTTCGTCACTTTCAAGTACTCCACTGATCCCAAAGGTTGTAAGTTTAGCATCACCGTTGTTGAAGATCCGTGGCTATAACAATGAGAAAGCATCGGTCTCGATCATTGTTATACAATGTCATAGTATTATTATACAGTGTCAAAGTACAATTGTATCACAACTTTAACAATAATATTATGGTGATATGTATCACTCCCCCTTAGTCAATATTCCATCTCACATGGAAACCACTCCCCCTTACACAATGATCTGAAAACCATATGTATTTGTAGTGTGAACTACATATTAATTCTCCCCCTTTTTGTCAATAAAATTGGCAAAGGTACAAAAACGGGATCATAATGAAATTTCCGTAGGACACATTTCATGACTGAAAGAAAAAATACATACCATGTAATTTAGATGCAATCATATAGCCGTAGCTAATAGCATTCATCAAGGAGTTTAAAGATACAAGATAAACCCTTTAAAATTCCACAGACGCACACCCCTCAAGATATGACCATTAAGCACAAGTTCAAAAGAACTCTCCCCCATTTGATGTCATTCCCAAGGGAACAACAAGAGCGACCTTAATGTCAAAAGAAAAGAAGGATTTTTATTGGACACCAAAAACCATGAGAATGATTTTCTATATCCAAAAAACTCAATCAAATTAATCACAAGTAAACCCATGATTAATTTAATCGGAATACACAATCAAATTAAACACACAAGTGATCAACTTAATTGATTATGCTCGACACAAGAGAACTTACGGAGCATACGACTAACATAACCGTTAGAAAATGAATAGCATAGTTGTTCATATACTCAACATAAGAGGAATCTTACGGAGTATGAAAATACTCAACTAGATTAATTACAAGAGAACCCATAATTAATCTAGTTGGAATACACAACCAAACTAATTACAGAAGTAATCAATTTAATCGTCATTTGTTTTGCTCGACATAAAAAGACTTATGGAGCAATAACTAAATAACCAAGCAAGATGATTAATTTAGTTCAAGAAATGCTCAACATAAAGTACCTTACAGAACAACCAACAAAGCTAATAAAAAATTAATCAACTTGGTTGTATCGTGCTCAACATAAGACACATCACGGAGCCTCACAGTATTACATAAAATATGGATCAGTGAAGATCAATACTGTGGAATACACAAGGACTCATTCTATCTTCCATCACTATTTGCATAACGATATTGAATAGAAATAATCCTTGAACACAAAAGATTTTAACCTATCTTCCATCAAAGAATTGACAATATAGGCTTAATTTTTGTATATGTCAAAAGTCTATTCATCCTTAAATCAATACATGAATACCGATCATGAACGACTTTACTTTTGACAAAATATGGGACAACATAGTTCATGGGCGTAAACACCAATATCCCATAAAAAATTTCAATATAACAAATCATAAAGATTAAATACTGCAAACCATCATCCTCCAAATATTTTTAGAATTTAATACCAATAAACCTAAAAAAGAACAAGAAGATGAAAATAATAGCTATGTGTAGTCATAATCATTGCTATTCAAGCACTAGTTATTCTTCCAACTAAACCAAAAGGAAGGTATACTAGAAAACAATAAAACAAGATAAAGGAAAACAGACTCCAGTGCTAATCCGAACACGAACTAAGATCATATAAGATGGTTCTGGATCCTCATGAGTCTTAAAGTTTTCAAGCATGCGAACGACAGCATCCTCTGCACTTTTGGAGAGAAAATCCTTGTTGGGAAGTTCCTTAACATGGGTGTTCATGAGAACAAGGTCAGAGTTAACCTTTTTCAACTCAGTTTACCACATCAAGACACTTCATTGTACCATCAAGTTGCTTTTTTGCATCCTCAAAGTTCTTTAGGAAGTCAAGAACTACATCTGACGAAATCTTTTCAACCTCCTCTATATCCGAATAAGAAACAGGAGATTGAGGAAAAGATCCTTCAACTTCAACAAAGGTTCTCTTCTCTGTATCGACTTCAAAATATACCGCATTATCAACAAAGTTTTCAGGTAAATCCCAAGAGCAGGAAGAAGAAGCCATTGATAATAAGAATCCTAGAGTGAGAAAATCAACTCAATAAGATGGGTGTATAACTAAGATTCGAGAGACTTAGGGTTCACAAGCTTGGTCCATGAGAGACCACAAAACCATTTGTGTACCCGTAAGAGGATGGTTCACAAAGCCCGCATGAGAAAGTCCATGCCTTTTAGAATTCAAAACCATGTTTGAAAGCAAAGCCAAAAACATGGTTTTGAAGGGAAAAACAAATAAATATTCATGTAAAAGTGTTTGACTAATTATCCATCTAAGAACGATAAGAGATTATCTAAATAATCAGTGACACTTTACAGGAAGTATACCTAAACAGTTCTCACTTAGTTAGGATTTCACAAGTGATATTTCAACCTTGTGATTATTTAACACAAGTACGAGCGATTGGCTCATTAAATGAACATTGCTCTTGGTTATCCTTTTCCTTACGAACTGTTGGAGGAAAGCCATTAAGATGTGAATGGAAATCATAAAATTCATCCTTACATAAATATGACTCAGAGAGTTGATTCTTACCTGAAGGAAAACGGCTTTTTCCTGATACCTTGTTCACATCAAATGTGTTATTAACTCCCTTTTTGACGATAGAAGGAATCTGACCTTCTCTCAGATTGTTAAGACATTTGTTTTGTGTCAGAACATTTAAGGAACTTATAGAATTGAATTTCCTAGAGTTTCTCATTTGTCTGACCGGTCCTTTTGAATCACAAAAAGAACATACCTCCTGAACGTTAGAAAACACTGTCTTCCGTGAAGGTTTCCTCCTTTCATGTGATGTGCACCATTTTTGACAAGAGGGTATATGCACATCCTTACCGCAAGAAGACGACACTGATTTTTCTTCTGGATCTTCCTCAGTAATAGTAGTAATTGATGATGAAGGTCTAGAGAACTTTCTGATACATCCTTGAATTGAGAGCTTGTTCAAGCGATGTTTAATTTCCAAGATATCCCTTTCAAGACTTTCCTTAAGAAGAGACAAAGGCAAAACTTCAGAGTTTTTGGAATTGTATCCTCTTATTTCCCCAAGAAGAATTTAGACATGTTGTTTCAATTGATCAACTTAAATTTTAACATAATTTAACATCAGTTCACATTCTTTAGCTGTTTCCCGTCCATTTAGAGAGATAGACTCTTTTGAAGGGTAATTGGAATAACATATTTCGTAGCCTGTCTGTCTTGTTTGAACACAAGGTTCGTCTATATTTGAGATTGAAGAATCTTTCTCTTTAATAGAAATAGACAAGACAAAAGTTTTATTTTTGGTGACGCATTTATCAGAGATAGTACTCTTGTCCGTAGAGTCAGATCGCTACAAACACCGACTTGTAAGGTCTTATACATGTTTGCCTGCTCTGATACCAATTGAAAAAGCGGGGGTCTAACAACAACACCCAATATTTCGCTTAGCAATATCTATGGACTAACTCCGAAATACTTTCTAGAGAATCAACTAGACAGTCAGACTCAATCTAGGTAAAAGTATCTCAAGGAGTTAATATCTCTCTCTTGTTTTGATTTACTCGAGCTAATAGAAGTCAACGAGTCTTTAATCAAACACAAGGAATAACTTGGATGGTACCAAAGACCAATATCCAAGGATCAACCAATGACAATCAACAACCAAAGGTTGGATTACTCTTATTGATGATCTAACGCACAACCTGTATTATTTCAATTATAAAGATAAAACAATATAATGCGGAAACTGAAATAACACATACACCAGAATTTTTTTTAACGAGGAAACTGCAAATGCAGAAAAACCTCGGGACCTAGTCCAGATTGAACACACACTGTATTAAGCCGCTACAGACGCTCGCCTACTCCAACCTAAATTCGGACTGGACTGTAGTTGAACCCCAATCAGTCTCCCACTGATCCAAGGTACAGTTGTACTCCCTACGACTCTGATCCCAGCGGGATACCACGCACTTGATTCCCTTAGCTAATCTCACCCACAACTAAAAGTTGCTACGACCCAAAGTCGCATGCTTTGACAATAAACAAATATGTCTCACACAGACAAGTCTATCAAAGGATCAATTTGTCTCCCACAGAAAAAGCTTAAAGTTTTTGTTCCGTCTTTTGATAATAATCAAGGTGAACAGGAACCAATTGATAATCCGGTATTATATTCCCGAAGAACAGCATAGATAAATCAATCACCTCACAAAAATCTTAATCGTTTGGTAGCGAAACAAGATATTGCCGAATCACAAACAATGAGACGAAGATGTTTGTGACTACTTTTTATATCTTGCCTATCAGAGATATCAATCTCAAGCCAAACAATCTGATTGTACTCGTACGATAAAATATGCAAGATCATATCACACAACTACGATAAAAGTAGTATCGGTCTGGCTTCACAATCCCAATGAAGTCTTTAAGTCGTTATCCTGGTTTTAGAAGAAGAAAACCAAAGTTTAAAGGATAAACGACTCTAGCATGCAAACTAGTATCACACGTGAGGTCTGGGGATTAGCTTTGCAAAGTTGCTAGATGTTCCCTAATATAGTCTTTCAAATCAGGGTTTCGCCTTGGTCACAAAGCAAACAATATCCACCGTTAGATGAAAAGCTGATTTAGATTCAAGCTAATATTTCTCAACCATTAGATCAAAAACTTAGCTTGTTATACACAAATGAAATGCACGCTTCTAGGTTTGTTAACCGTACCCAAAAATGTACATTGTTGGTTCAACAATAGTTAACCAAAAGGTTAGCCATATGAGCATTTCATACTAATCATATTCTTCTTCACCATAACTAGTTCAAATGACTCAAATGAACTAGTTAGAGAGTTTTTGAATTGCAAGAAAATATTATGTACTACACAAGACACAATTGAAGCAAAGATGATTTGATTCACTCGAATCAGTTCATGAAATATATAGCCACGTTTTGCAAATTGCATTCCTTAGTCTTTATAAGTTTAAGTTCAGAAATCATCTTCAGATACATAACCTTCTTAAGGTCGCACACTAGGTTCACGGACTTAAGAAACCAGGCAGATTTTACAAACTCCAGCAGAAAATCTCGGCAAAGACTTTCCGCCGGTTCGCGTACTGGTACTCACGCAACAAGTTTGTCAACTCCAGCAGAATTTCTCGGGATGAGAAGTTCGGCAGTTCGCGGAATTGGCAACAAGCCATTCTTCCGGTTTCTCTTAATCAACAAAGTTCGCAAACTTTGGTTCAAGGGATATGACTTATGCACATATGTGTTTCCACAACAATACTTATGTCCATCATTGGTTATGTAATCTAAACTCTTATTCCAACCATTGAAACATTCTTAGAGGACGTTATACAGTTGTTACACCATTTCTCGTCAAAGCAATTTTCAAAGTGATTGAAACATATCATGACATACGTCACTAGGTAAAGATAAACATGGTCGAAGAGAAATGCTTACCATATTTTGAGATATAGATAGGAGAGGTATACTCGGCTCGAAATACCAAATGTGTATAATCTAAGTCTATATATAGCATACGAATTTTTGTCTCAAGAAGGAGGAGATAGAGTAGATAGACTTTTGAGTGACAGATAAGTTCAAGTCTTCACAAGCCTTTTTGTCGAGAAGTTCCACCGGTTCCTTGAGTAGTTCTTCTTCTTGTATGATGAATCGCCATGAAGTCCTTGAGCTCAACTACACTTTATATCTTAGTCCGAGACTTAGCTATAGTAAACTAGAAACGAATACTTATAGTTTTGATCACTAACATTGACAAACATGCTTGATATAGCAACCCATGCGAGTTCGACCGAGCAATGCTCTAACAAAAAGAAGTCACAAACATCTTCGTCTCATCATTTGTGATTCCACAATATCTTGTTTCGCTTCCATATGATTAAGATTATTGTGAGGTGATTGATAATACTAGGGTGTTCTTCAGGAATATAAGTCTGGTTTATCAATTGGCTCCTGTGCACCTTTATTTATCATAAGACGGAACAAAACTCATATGTATTTCTGTGGGAAACAGATTTATCTATCTCAATATACTTTTCTGTGTGAGACAGATTGGTTTATCGAGTCTTTGACTTTGGGTCGTAGCAACTCTTGGTTGTGGGTGAGATCAACTAAGGGAATCATTTGCATATAATCTTGCTGGGGTTCAGAGACGTAAGGAGCGCAACTGTACCATGATCAGTGTGAGATTGGTTAGGTCTCAACTATATTCCAGTCCGAAGTTCATTGGTAGTAGTCTAGTGTCTGTAGCGGATTAATACAGTGTGGTGTACAAAGCTGGACTAGGTTCTGGGGTTTTTCTGCATTTGCGGTTTCCTTGTTAACAAAATTCCGGTGTCTGTGTTATTTCCTTTCCGTACTATATTTTGTTATATAATAGAAATATCACAGGTTGTGCGTTAAGTTCAATCAGTTCTTAAATCCGACCTTTGGTTTGTTGATTAAATTGATTGACACTTGGATATTGGTTTGTGATACCGTCCAAGTTATTTCTCTTATTTAATCGGGCTCGCAAATTCCTATTTGTTTGATTGCAGATTGAATTGAGAAATTGAGATATAACTCTTTGATATACTTTTCTAAAGATTGAGTATGACTGTCTAGCTGATTCTCTTGAAAGTATATTAGAGTTAGTCCACTCAGATTGCCGAACGAAATATTGGGTGGTTTTTGTACCCCCCGCTTTTTTCAGTTGGTATCAGAGAAGGAAAACACGTTTAAGACCTTATAAGTTTGTTTTTTTAGCGATCTGACTAAAGACAGAAGTGTTATCTCTATAAACGTACCACCAGTCTTCGATGACTCGAATTACTTATGGTGGAAAATTGTTATGCGTGCCTTTCTTCAAGCGCATGATTTTCAATCATGGGTTTGGGTTGTTAATGGCTATGATCTTCCCTTAGTTACAGTGAATGGTGTAACTACTCCAAAGGATATTGGTGAGTATGATCCTTTAGAAGTTCTTGCTGCAAAGCAGAATTCTAACGGGTTAAATGCTATAATCCATGCCATTACCCGAGATCTCCAGCATCATGTGACTACTTCAACGAAGTCTAAAGATGCTTGGGAAGGGAATAACTGTGAAAAGGAAGCTAGGATTCAAAACCTTAATTCTGATTGGGAAGATATTGTAAGGAAATAAACGAGTAAATGATGTATTTAAATAATGAGTTATCTTAAACAAAGTCTATCGGCGACAGAGATACACACACACCAATTTATAAAAGGACGTAGAGTTTTAGCATCTTCATCACTAGTCTGCTCATCTACAAACCTAATGAGAGAAGAGGGGTTTACATGTTGGGAGATTATAGTGTTTGGCTGGTTTGATAACCGGTAGAATTGGTATTTTGTCACTTTGATTTGTTGATCTTCTTTTTCTATTAGTATTTTTACTTTCTGTGATTTTCTTCTTTATCATTATTCTTCATGGAAAATTAATCGGTGTGATTTGTAGTGCTTTGGTTGATCTCAGTAGGGTACCAGTTGTGCTTGTTAAGGAAGCAGTGGTGCAGTTTGGTTCTCTATACACTCTTTAAAACAGTAGTGTTTTCCATATCATAGATATGGCCATGGTCATCTCCATTAGAGCTTTTATCTTACTCCTTGTAGAGTTCTCCTCCATTATGATCTGTCACAGTTTGAACCATGAAATGATAGGTTTCACTATCATAAATCCCTTCTACTATCCTTTCTTCAATCTTCATTATCAATTCCAAGATACCCCAATGTTCAATCTCCTCAACCTCAACCGTAATTTTAGCAATGATGATAACCAAAAGGCACATTTAATAGAATTCCATAAATCAAGCCTCAACAGTTCCGTTTCAAAAGTGCAGAAACAGCTAATCAAAAACTGCAATTTTCACCTTCCTAAATTAAAAGCTTATTATAGTGCGGATCTTATTAATCAGAATTATATGAATATCTCAACAGTATTACGTTATTTTGTAAAGTATCCCACAATTTTAGGAAACCTCCAGCAAAACCCTAAAATCCCAAGGAGATATATCTTAAGCTCTCAAGAAAGGAAGAACATATTCAAAAAAAATAACTCTTTCTCTCAAAACAAACACTGCGTTCTATCCTCCAACAATATGTCTCAGAGTTCTCGTCTTCAAGTTGCTGCTCTAACTAGGAGATTGCAAGACTCAAATCTGAGTCAGGGACAACTTAACCGTGCTAGAGGAAGCCTTATCTCGGAAGCAGATATTGATGCGGCTGCCAATGAATGGAAGAACAGTTTGATCGGCAAAATCATCTCAAAAGATGATATTGATTTCGACAAGGTGCAGAAGGATGTAAAGATCATTTGGAGAAAACATAAAAGAGTTGAAATCAACACCATGGGCAGAAATATATTTGTTTTCAAATTCAAGACAGCTGAAGATGTAAACGAGATTCTAAAAAGGGTCCCATGGATCATTTACGAACAGCTGGTGGTGCTGAAAAAGTATGACAACTCTATTCCGCTTGAAGAATATGAGTTTTATCGTCAAGTTTTCTCAGTAATGTTCAAAGGTCATGCTCTTGAACATGTTCATGATGGAATCCTTGACAAACTATGTCAAGATATTGGAAGGAAAATAACTCATGAAGGGAGCATGTGTTTTACTAAAAGAGGAAGAGTAGTTTCTGCAAAAATTGAAGTAGACCTTAGCCAACCATTGAAGAGAGGTAATTGGCTTCTTAATGCAGCTAAACAGAAGGTGTGGATTCGATACCATTTCGAGAAACAACCAAGGAAAATTTTCCCTGACTGCTTTACTATTGATCATAATCAAGAGATGTGTGAAGAACGTGCATGGAACATTTTTATCTTTGGTATAACTGAAGTTGAATTCGAAGAATACTATGCGAATCATGCTCATTTAGTTTAGACTATTCAAAATAACCCAGATGGTATGGAAGGCGAAAATGGGTCGGACAACCAAAAGGAGCCGGAAGATCCGATTGAATAGGAAACCGACCCGAGGAAACATAAAAGAAGTAGAGACTCAGGAATCGAAGACAACTATGTTTTTATACAAATGAACTCTGAAAACCCAAACCAAAATCTCAGAGAGATATCCCAATCTAATATCAATGGTAGAGGTGTTCAATTAGAGATCGGAGGACCAAGCCATGGAGGTTGCGATTTGAACATGGATGATGCTGATAATGGAGTCAGAGAACCAAACCTGTTGATGTATCATCTTCCTGCAGCTGAATCAACCATAAGCACTTCAAATCAGGTTCTTTCTATTACCCATTTAGATTTTAATTCTCGTGTTTGTCTTACTTCGATTGTCTTCCCTCATTTGATTTCTCAATTATCTATTTCTCTGTGCAAAATAGTTGAATTTAGGGTTTTGATTTATGTTGTCCGATCTTATAGTTTGTACTTCCATAGCAATACCCCTAGATTTAATGGTCTTTGCCTGATTGAAAGCTCTAAATTCGAATAATAGTGAATCTGTGTTGGACTCTGTTTTAATTCTTAACATTGACATTTTGATTTTTGAACATTGCATTGAAGTAGTCAATACAATCTACCTTGGTTATAATCATAGGCATTGGTTTGTTTTTCCTTACTCCCTGATTATGAGAATTCTTTCTTGGAATTGCCAAGGTTTTGGCAATCCTACTACCAGAAATGCCTTATGGAACCTAGTAAAATCTCAAAATCCCGATGTCATTTTTCTGTGTGAAACTAAAAACAATGAGTCCACAATGTATCAATATCTCAATAGATTCAATTACCCAAGCTATTGGTGTCACTCTTCTGTTGGCCTCTCTGGGGGTATAGCACTTCTATGGAAGAGTGGATTCCAATGTGATTTGGTACAGTCTAATAGAAAAATGATTAATGTCTTAATCTCTTATGATGCTAGTAGGCCTGAATTTCTAGTTACTTTCCTCTATGGTTCTATATACTATAACGAGAGAAAGGAACAGTGGAATTACATTAAAAATATTGGTCATAGAGTTAATCAACCCTGGATTCTCATGGGTGACTTGAATATA
This sequence comes from Papaver somniferum, assembly GCF_003573695.1. Classification (NCBI taxonomy): domain Eukaryota; kingdom Viridiplantae; phylum Streptophyta; class Magnoliopsida; order Ranunculales; family Papaveraceae; genus Papaver; species Papaver somniferum. The sequence continues at coordinate 76,729,473 of NC_039359.1, read as the reverse complement.
ACTCTGCACACCCATGAGAGATCCACCAATACTAGGCCAAGTACTGTTGAGTTTCTTTTTATTCAAGATTGTATTTCTAGTGCTGACTTAAATGATTTGGGTTTCTCCGGTACACCTTTCACATGGTGTAATAGGCAATCTGATGATAATGTCATTAAAGCTAGATTAGACAGGGTCATGGGTAACAGTCTGTGGATTAATCTTTATGAAAAGGCTAGAGTATTTCATATTGATTCAATTGGTTCAGACCACATTCCAATTATTTTAGTGACTAATTCTCAATCCCAGAACAGTTTCAAACCCTACAGATACTTTAAGTTTTGGGGTAAAGACCCAACCTGTAAGGATTTAATTAAAAATGCCTATAGTTCAAATGTTAGAGGCTCTAATGCTTACCAAATGACTAACAAGTTAAGAAATGTTAAACAAGAACTTAAACTGTGGAACATTTCTCACTTTGGTAACATAGATCACAAAGTTCGACTCTTAAATGAACAGCTCCATACTCTGAATGATCAACCAATATTTATTCAGAACATGGATGCAATCAAACAAGTTGAACTGGATCTTGAGCACTGGCAGAAAATACAAGAGGATTTCTATGCTCAAAAGTTTAGAACTGATTACATAAAATGTTATGATAGAAACACCAGTTTTTATCATACATCAATGAGCAAGAAAAGACACTTCAACCACATTGAATCCTTGCAACTGAGTAATGGCCAATGGTCTAATGACATACAACAACTAGAGGATTTATTGGTTAATCATTTCAGTAATATAGGCACTTCCACCAATCCCATGAGAAATAGACAATTCCTTGACTGCATTACTCCTTGTATCACAACTGAGGATAATGATATGCTTTTAAGATCTATTTCTCTAGAAGAAATTAGAGAGACTATAAATCAAATGAATTCCTGGTCTGCTCCTGGACCGGATGGTTTTCCTCCGGGGTTTTATAAGGAAAATATTGGTCTCTTAGAACAAGATGTTTGGAATTCCACCAAGGATTTTTTTGAAACTAAACATATTTTAAAAGAAAAGAACCACACTTTCCTGTCTTTAATCCCAAAGAAGAAGAACCCTTCTACTCCTATTGACTTTAGACCTATCTCTTTGTGTAATACAAACTATAAGATTATGTCTAAAATAATAGTTAATAGAATGAAACCTCTCCTTAGTAAAATCATCTCCCCCTTTCAGGCAGCTTATGTGCCAAATAAGAACATTCATGATAGTATTATAATTGCTCATGAAATTGTTCATACTATGAAAAGAACTAAAGCTAAGAGTGGCATCATGGGCCTTAAACTCGACATGTCTAAGGCCTTTGATAGGGTAGAATGGTCCTTTCTGATTGATGTCCTAAAAAGATTTGGTTTTTCGAATCATTGGTGTGAGTTAATTTTTCAATGTATCAGTACGACTAGCATCTCTATTCTCTTGAATGGATCCCCTTGCAATGTTTATAGACCAACTAGGGGTCTGAGACAAGGTGATCCCTTGTCTCCATACCTTTTCATCTTATGTATGAAGTCTTTCTCCAGATATTTGATGTATTGCGAGGATAAACACTGGATCCATGGTGCTAAAGTCACTACTGAGGCAGCTAGTGTGTCTCACCTTTTATTTGCTGATGACTGTTTGTTGTTTACTAAAGCAACTCACTATGAAGCTCAGAACTTAGCCGAGTCCATCAATATGTTTAGTTCTGTCTCTGGGAAAATGATAAACTTCGAAAAATCTGGCTGCTTTTTTAGTAAGAAAGTTCACCCAGATAAATGTGTCTCTCTTATTAGAACTCTTAATGTCAAGAAGATTGACCTAAATGACAAATATTTAGGTACCCCTCTTTTCATTAATAAAAACAAATCTGAATCTTTTGCCTTTCTTGCTGACCACTTTGACAATAGTGTCGCCAAGTGGAAAGGCAAACACTTTAATCAGGCTGGTAGATCAATAATGGTACAAAATGTGTTGAAATCGTCTTCAGTCTACCATATGAACTCATTCTTGATTCCTGATAGTGTCATTTATCAAATGGAAAAGTCTCAAAGAGACTTCTGGTGGGGTAAACAAAATCAGGGAGGTATTTATATAAAACAGTGGAAAGGCATTTGTTCTCATAAGCATGTAGGAGGTCTAGGTTTTCGTGATTTAAATAAGTTCAATTTAGCTCTGTTATCCAAAATTGCTTGGAGATTGTCTCATGGTTCGGATGAACTTTGGTTTAGAATTCTTAGATGTAAGTATTTCAACAATAATCATCCTTTACATTATAAGAAAAACCAGGACTCGTCTTGGGTGTGGAAAGGAATTTGTAGAGGTCTGGATATTGTTAAAAAGAACTCTCTATGGGAAGTTAAGAATGGTAAAAGTATAAAAGCTTTTGAAGATAACTGGATACCTGATGCTACCAGTCCCCTTTGCATTCATTGTCCTAACCCTAATTTGGTGGTTGCTGATCTCATTGATGATAACACTAAAACTTGGAATGAGCCTTTGTTGAATGCTTTCTTCACTAGTGAGAATGTTAGTAGAATTAGGAATCTTCGTATCCCTTATTTTGGCAAAGATAGATTAATTTGGTCTAACTCTCACAATGGGACATTTTCTGTTAAATCTTCATATAAAGTTTTATCTTCTGATAATGTTAATGGTACCATGAACCCTCCCCCCGATCTTATTTTCAAATCTCTGTGGAAATCTTACCTAATTCCTAAAGTTCAACTATTTGTCTGGAAATGTATCACTGATGCTCTGCCAACGAAACTCAGATTGTCACAATATAGGCCAAATAGTGATACTCTTTGCATTATGTGTAATAATGGTGATATTGAAACCACTGAACATCTACTATTACGTTGTACTTTTGCAAAATCCGTCTGGTCTGCAACTCCAAATGGACATATTACTTTACAGGATGCAAGTACTAATCCTTCGATTAAGGGTTGGATAAGGCAATGGCTGGAGAAAGGTAGATCTGACAAGACTCAGATGGAAATCCTTACAACTTCTTGGAGCATCTGGAGAGATAGATGCTACCGTGTCTTTCAACAGAAAATTACACATCCATCTTCCACTTCCAGACTGGCCATAAGACTTTTTAATGACACCATTGTTCTGTTAAACTCTGAGCTCGTTCAAAGAGTTAATAACACCGGTAGAGAATTGCATAATCATTCTGTTTCTGATTCTAATACTGTATCTTACGGGAATCTCCCTGATGATTGCATTTTAGTATACTGTGATGCGTCTTTTGACAAAAATACTAATACCACTGGAATTGGTATCTATATGACTACAGCTGCAGGTACCTTTAAGGGATGCAAAACAATCAAAGGTTTAGCAAGGAACCCAGAGGAAGCAGAATGTCTAGCGGTGCTGGAAGCTATCAAATGGGCACAAAGCAAGAACCTGTCTTCTATCAGCATTTACAGTGATGCAAAAAAAGTGATTGATTACTTGAAGAATAAAAACAGTAGTCTCTGTTGGTTTAGTTCCACAATCATGGATGACTGTAATCTGTTATTAAACTACTTTTCTTTTATTAGAACTAGTCACCTTAGGAGAAATCTCAACTCTATAGCAGACAAAGATGCTAAGCATTGCAAGCGTTTCAACATTTGTAATGAGTGGTGGGAAATCATCCCTGATTTCTTAGCATTACACTTGTAATACTGATTCCTCTTCAATGCAATCTTATTTTTCTTAGCGAAAAAAAAAAATTCTGATTGGGAAAACCTTCATATAACAGATGAAGATTCATTTGATGAGTTTAACCACGAAGTGTCTGAAATTGTTAATGCATCTTTTGCATTGGGTAAGACTATTCCTGAAAAGGACATTGTGATGAAAATTCTCAGATCGCTGCCATCTAGATACGATTCTAAGAAGCATGCCATCGTTGAGGGAAATAACCTTGATACACTTTCCAGAAATACCCTTGTTGGAAAGTTAAAATTACTTGATCATGATCAGAATACAGTCAGAACGTCCGCGTTCAATGTTGTAACCAATACAAGTGAAGCTTCTAACTTGCCTTGGGATGATGAATGCTACTCTAATCAGTTTGATCCTATCAGATTACTGATTAAACAAATGATCAAGGATATTGTGAAGAAAAATAAGAGATCTGAGAGACTGCTTTCTCTCTTTTGTGCTTCTGATGATTAAGTTCAAGAAAAACCATCTCAGTGTGTCAATATACATGCTTCCAAAGTCTACTCATGATTTTCAGCCTTTTCGGCAGAAGTTTCCATTAACTCAAATTCTGGTTCAGAATGCGAGTCTGACACTAAGATTTTAGAATTCTTGGATAAAACTGAAGAAAATCACCAAGAAAATCTTCAACTAAAGGTTATGCTGAAGAAACTTGAATCATCACTTCAGGTGAAAACTCTTGAGATTGATTGTCTTAACGGTGAATTCACCAGAATCCTATCTCTAAAAGAAAAAGAGATTAATTCTCTCAAGTGTGACTTGCAAAGGTTGTTTGGAAGCTCCGACAATATTTCAGCAATATTATTTGGTTAAAAGTCTTTTGGGAACACAAATGGTTTAGGGTTCAAAAATAAGACTGTGAGCACAATCAACTCATTTGTTCCGGCCGGGTCTAGAATAATTGATCTTAAAGGTTGTGATAAACAAAAGTCATCTCTACAAAACAAAAACTCTTCTCTGTTTTGCTCGTTTTGTGGAAGTGCAAGTCATGTTCAGAGCAAGTGTTAGAAATTCAAGAAGAACAACAAAAGAATTTTCAAACTTCAGAATGACATACAAAGGATGAACCTGGCTCTGGAGAAACAGCAGGCAATTCCTGAGTACAAGAAGAAGTCTAAAAGAATCAGAGTCAGACGAGGTAAGTCTGTTTATTCAACAAACCTTGATATGTCACCATGTGACACAAGAAGTGAACATTTTGTTCACTCCATTATTATCTTGTTATAGTAATGTAATGTATCCTTATTCCTGACTTGAAAATAAGGATTACATCAAGGTTGCTCAAGTCATGTAAAATTATTTGTTTCTCTATTTTATTCTATTTTTAGCTATAAGAGTTAATTTGAGTAAGTGAATATCTTGTTGTTAAGATAGATAATGGATCATGAACCTTGAAGACTTTTTCAAAGCTCTTTTAGGGTTTGATTTTCCAATGGTCTACTTATATTCATTTGTGAGAAAAGTTGTTCTTCACCTCTTTTCCTTGAAAGATACAGTTTTATGGATCCTATAACTAGAGGTACCACGAAAAAGGATACAGTAGAAGCGGTCAATTTATATATTTGTGAAGGAATCGAGTCCTCAAGGAAGAAAAAGGAGAAGGATTCAAACGATGAAAAAGGTTCTTCCTCTAACTGCCTATTGTCTGTTTGTCATCATGATAATAACTTTAAGGCTATGGTAAAAGATTTCATCAGCAAAAGAAATGATTTAAAATCTCAAATCATTTCCTCTTTAGAAGATATAACTCACTATGAACAAATATTTTCTATAACAAAGAACACCCTGCGTGAACTGAAAAGATATCTTAGTGAGTTAACTGACATTTCTGAAGATTTGTAGGAATTGAATGATCCCATAATCAATGGGTTTTTCAATAATGAGAAGGAATTCTCAGTAGATACCTTGAGAAATCTCTACAATCTAGGAAATTTATTCATGTGTTCTTAAGAAGGATAACTAGGGTTTGGAATAGCAATTTATTGTGAGTACACATAGTTATTGCCAACGATTTTCATCTTGCAATGTTTTTAGATTTATTTATTTAAATTATAAAGTTTATTTGAAAGATGATTTTGAAGTATTAATCTTTATGGTTTTATATATTACAACTTTTTATGGGATATGTGTGTTTACGTCCGTGAACCTTGATTGTCCCATATTTGCTCAAAAGTTAACTCTATGTCATTATGCAAATATTAATAAAAGATAGAATGAGATTTTGACAACAAAAGTTAAGCATATTGTGTCATTATGCAAATATTGATGGAAGATATGATGAATTTTTGTCTACAAATATTAAATCTATTACATGTCTCTATGCAAATAGTGATGAAAGATATAATGAATCTTTGATTATTCTGCAGTATTGGTCTTTCCCTGATCCACATCCTTGTGAATGTACTGTGTTGCTCCGTAAGTTTTCTTATGTTGAGCATGGAAAATTGAATTGATCATTTCCTTTGTGGTTAATTCAATTGAGAATTTTGGATACAAATTCATGTTTCATGTGATTTGATTATATCCAAAGAAATCCTTATTTTCTTGTAAAAGTAAGGTCGCTCTTGTTGTTCTTTCGGGAATGACATTTAATGGAGGAGAGTTCTTATTTGAACTTGTGCTTAATTGCCATATCTTTGTGGGGAGTGCGACTGTGGAATATTGTAGGAGTTTTCTTGTATGTTTATAAACTCCTTTAAAAAAAAACCCTAAGTTTCGACTATGTGAAATCATCGAAACCAAGTTGATATGTTCTCTTTTGGTCATGAAGTATCTCTATGAAAATTTCATTAGGATCCCACTAGTTTTCGCACCTTTGCCAATTTATATTGACAAAAGGGGGAGAATTAATGTGTAGTTCACACTACAAATACATATGGTTTACGAATCATTATGTAAGGAGGAGTGGTTTTAATTGTGAGATGAAGTATTGACTAAGGGGGAGTGATACATATCACCATAGTATTGTTGTCAAAGTTGTGATAAAATTGAACTTTGGTGTTGTGTAATAATATTATGACATTGTATAACAATGATTGAGAGCAACTGTTTTCTCATTGTTATTGCTACGGATCTTCAACAACTATGATGCTGAGTTGAACACGTTCAGAATCACTGGAGTACTTGGAAGTGACGAAGATTTCGAGTAATGTTGAAGAACCAAGGATATCAAGCATTTGGATGAGAAGCTACAAAGTTTATTTATTTTGTAATCCATATGTATTGATAGTTTTGTCACTAAAATTGACAAAGGGGGAGATTGTTAGAGCACTGCTTGGTCAAACTTGCAAGCATTGCTATCTCAATCTTGTTTTTCAATATTAGTGATCAAAACTATAAGTCGTGATTTCTAGTCTACTTATAGCTATGTCTCATACTAGGATAGATTGTGTAGTTGATCTTTAGACTTCAGGACATTCATCAATTGAAGACGAAGAACTACTAAGAAGAGCTTGTGGAACTTCATGAACAAAATGTATGTGGAGACTGAAACTCATCTATCACTCGGAAAGTCTATTTCTACTAATTGATACAAAAGTCGTATTGCTATATAGTATTCAATTATACATATTTGATATTTCGAGCTGAGTTTAACCCGCTTACATAATTCTTGAAATATGTGTTGGTAAGCTTTCGCTTCAACGAAAGTCAAAAGATGATCATGTGAAAATTTCCTGGTAACATCTTACATGATTTGTGTGATACAGTCATTTGATGTAGACTTGGAATGTTTCGTAATGATTATTTCAATAACTTGAAAATTGCTTTGATGCTAATAGTTTGTGAAAACAACTATTGTAATCCTCTAAGAATGTTTCAATGATTGAAATAGAGTTTAGAACACTTAACCACAATTGGGTTATAGACATAGTATGTGTACTTGCATATATGTGGATCCAAGACCGGTTTAGTATGCATACCCGTATACGTAATGGCGAGGTAAGGTGAAGTCCGGGAGCCTTGGTATGCATAACCGTAGCATACTGACGAACTCATTTGAAGTCCGGGAACTATTGTATGCGTACCCGATACGCATACTAATTCAACTGTTGTTTTGGATGTGTGGTAGTATGCGTACCCGTACGCATACTATCGGACACAGTCCAAATCCGGCTACTTAAATATGCGTACCTGTTTGCATACTTGAGTGGTTTAAAGTTCTAGAATCGGTTGTAACATAAACTAATACATTTATGTAATAAGGAATGCAAGCACTTGCAAACCTTGTCTATAATGTTCATGAATGATTCGAGTGAATCAAACCGATTTTGCTTCAATTGTGTTCTTGTATACTTCTATGAGAATATGGAAATTTAACAACTCTATAACTAGTTTGATTAGAGTAGTTTGAACTAGTTGTGATTAAGATGAATAAGGTTGATATGAAAGTGTTTATATGGCTAACTTTGGTTAACTATTGTTAAGCCAACCTAGTGTACACATTTTGGTACGGTTACCCATATTTAAATGAAGGTACATTTCATTTGTGTGTATCAAGCTAAGTTCATCTAACGGTAGAGAGATATTGATTTGGTTTCAAGCAAACTTATCTTGGCTCTTAGATCAGGTTTCATCTAACGGTGAATATTGATTGCTTTGTTCCAAAGATATCAAACCCTGATTTGAAGAATATATATGGGAGAACTCTAGTAACTGGGAAACCTAATCCCCACACCTCATGTGTGATATTAGTTGCGACTAGAGTTGGTTCTCCTTTAACCTTAGGTTTATTCCAAAACCCTGTAAGTTAACTACTTGAAGACTTTATTGGGATTGTGAAGCCAGACCCAACTATTTTCTCTATAGTTGCGTGTTTTGATCTTACTTCTACTATCGTAATTGAGTATTACCTTTGCTATAATTTGATTGAGATTTATCTCCGATAGGTAAGATTAAAAGAAGTCACAAACATCTTCGTCTTATCGTTTGTGATTCCACAATATCTTGTTTCGCTTCCATACGATTAAGATTATTGTGAGGTGATTGATAATACTAGGATGTTCTTCGGGAATATAAGTCTGGTTTATCAATTGGTTCTTGTGCACCTTGATTTATCATAAGACGGAACAAAACTCATAGGTATTTCAGTGGGAGACAGATTTATCTATCTCAATAGACTTTTCTGTGTGAGACAGATTGGTTTATCAAGTCTTCGACTTTGGGTCGTAGCAACTCTTGATTGTGGGTGAGATCAGCTAAGGGAATCAAGTGCGTAGAATCCTGTTGGGGTTCAGAGACGTAAGCAGCACAATTGTACCTTGATCAGTGTGAATTGGTTAGGGATCAACTACATTCCAGTCCGAAGTTCATTGGTAGGAAGCTAGTGTCTATAGCAGCTTAATACAGTGTGGTGTTCAAAGATGGACTAGGTCCCGGTGGTTTTATGCATTTTCGGTTTCCTCTTTAACAAAATTCTGGAGTCTGTGTTATTTCCTTTCCGCATTATATTTTGTTATATAATAGAAATATCACAGGTTGTGTGTTAAGTTCAATCAGTTCTTAAATCCGACCTTTGGGTTGTTGATTAACTTATTGACACTTGGATATTGGTTTGTGATACCGTCCAAGTTATTTCTCTTATTCAATCGGTCTAGCAAATTCTTATTTGTTCGATTGCAGATTGAATTGAGAAATTGAGATATAACTCTTTGATATACTTTCCTAAAGATTGAGTCTGACTGTCTAGTTGATTCTCTTGAAAGTATATTAAAATTTGTCCACTCAAATTACGAACGAAATATTGGGTGTGGTTGTTGTACCCCCGCTTTTTCATAGAGTACCTATTTATAGCTGAATTCTCTAATCTCAGGTCGGCGAAGAAAGGGATTTCTTACGTGCGGAGTACTTCTCCAGTCTCTTCAGGAATAGATAGAGATAAACTATATTGGGTTTATCTCATTATTCCATCGCCTTTACTCTCTTTTGCGGTGAGAAATAGATCGATTATTTCTTACACATGTCGTAGACCGCCAGACCAAAACCCTAATTGATATCCCCCATTTGTATGAAGCTGAGTCAGATATTGTGATGATGTGTTGAGAGAGATAAATATTCTCTTTAACCAATTTGTCCAAGATAGAGATATATTCTTTTATTTGTGAGAATGACTAGGATGAGTCGCGTGAAAGGGCATGGGATGCCTTAGAAATCGTGTGTAGAGTGTGACAGAAGCTGAGGTTGAGCTCTCTCTCTTCATGGACGGTCACATATTCATTTGGAGACCGTAATATTGTTTGTGGTCTTTTTGTTGAGCATGTGGAACTCAAGAGGATTTATCCACGTTTTTTTAATAGACATGCACAGTTCATGCCCAATTTACTAGCCGTGAGTGCGTTTGAGACGCTGAGAAAGAAGTATGAGGCCTAGATGAGGCTTGTGCCTAAGTCTTCAGACGAGATGACTCAGCCCGAATGAGGCCAACTGAGATTTGGCCGACGCGTCTGGAGCTATATGAGATTTGGCTGATGCGTCTGGAGCTGTCTGAGATTTGGCCGACGCGTCTGGAGCCGTCTGAGATTTGGCCGATGCTTCTAGAGCCGTTTGAGAGTAGGATGACACGATAGAGTCTGTTCGAGCCTTACCCAATGCGATGGAATCTCTCCGAAGTCATCTGGGACATGTTTGAGGGAGAAAAGAAGGCTTGCACGCCTGATAATATCTCCGAGAGACTTCGGCTCACTAGTCTTTGACCAGCGTATCTTTGCAGAGATGTGCTAGGAATCAATTGTGTCCATATTTACGGGGACGACATGACCAGTGTATCTCAGAAGGATGTTTTAGGAGTCTGTCGAATGGTCCCGGAGGCAGAATTATCAGTGTACGTATCTCACGAGGATGTCTTAGGAATTATTTTGAAGCCTCGGTAAGTCGAGTCATAGCCTAGAGTAGACATGACCAATGTATCTCGCGATGATGTGCTAGAAATCAGTCGTTGATCTTAAAAAGGGTGAGTCATGCTTGATAGACGCATTTATGTGTCTATTTTCATCTCGATTTTCTATATTGTTAGTACCCATTTTTGTATTTATTTGATTATTTTATGTCTTTGTAGGTATTTTTGGAGAAATAAACATGTGCGTAGAAATTGGCTCGAAAAGTGGTATTTGCACCCTCAGAAGGAATTACTGAAGGGACGCCAGAAGTATGTTGGAGACACCCCAGGACATGTATTATTTACATCCTTCAAATGGATAAGGGGTACTCAGTTGATAAGGGCCACCTCAGGGCAACTATTATTTGCACCCCATGAATGGTTAGGGGGAGACCACCTTTCTTTACAAATTCAAAAACTAAATTTGGCGGGAAGATTTGCTTCACATCTGCGTAACTGCTGGATTGGGTTTTAAGGAGATTTGGTCGGAGTTTTTGTTAGAGTTTTACCTGGAATGTCTTATCACATCGAAACAGGCTTGGTAACGGGCCCTAATTCGAAGGAGAAAGGTTCTTCACGTAGCTTTCCTAAGACAGGGGAGTTAACTATATCGGGTCTTCTTGGACTTTAGGGAGAGTTTTGAACGAGATTTAATCGGAGATTATCATGGGTATGGACTGATATTGGCCTGCTAAAGTAAATCAGGTTTGGTAGTTGGTTTTAGATCGAAGAAAAAGGAAGTTCACCGGACTTTCTTTACAAACGAAGAGAAGAATTATTTACGGAAAATTTGAGTGACTATTTGGGAGGATATATTATCTAATTTGTTTTGAATATATTTAAGGAAGTTGTTGTTGAAGAAGGAAAGACTACAAACGCGTAGACGAGCTGGCAGGTAGTTATTTTCGTGACTTGCTGGAGGGTGAAAGGAAAAGTATTTTCGAATATTTCTTGCCTTGGAGGTTGCTGTGAGGTATAAATACAAGTGCTGGGAGTCTAAGAAGGGGATCAAGTAGTTTGGGGTCGATAGAATCAGAGCAGAGAAGCGTAGGTGAAGTTGCAGGAATATTCACCTGCTGCTGGTGAAGAAGAGAAGCTGAGGAACATTGGACAGAGGAGGATATTCGCAGAGGCAGTCTTATTCAAACAACACAACAAAAGTATCGCTGTTCAACAGATCTCATATATCACAAGCCTATTTTGAGAACGTGAATAATATGAGGAGCTAAACCCCATTGCTGAGGCGATAAAGGAAGCTATTTTTCCAACAAAAAGCGGTACAATCTATTTTATTTAATTTATTGCAATTATTATTATGATTATTTTCCTTGAACTATTATTGATTATGATTTTTATTTGAGTGATTGTGATCTATTTTGATGAAGCATGCTTAGTTTATAGACTCTTGATGCGTCATACTTGGTATTTACAATTATTACTTTTGAAAATCTATTAGTTGCAATATTTTAGAATCAAATTAAACGAGAAAATTGCATGAATATAAATATTTGGACCAAATCACTTTGAACTTGGAAAATAGTGGAATCTTAGCCTCAGTGTTCTTTTAATATTGATACCAACTTTATCAGTGTTTGTTATAATTATTAGCGAGTTTTCTATTTAGTTTTGAATTTAAGTCTAAAGTTATCCTTCACAAGTTCAAGAATCGAACCACTTTTTACCACTATCTACAAATCACATCAATGCTTATGGGAGACATGTGTGTCTTCGATCTGGGTCATAAGTCCGTCGGGGACGTTTTTACGCATTTACAGAGCCTACATGACCAGCAGTATCTCGTCTAGGATGTATACTAGAAATCATGGCATCACAATCAGCTGCGACTCGCGAAGACATGCTGGAATTGTGGCTATTCTGGTTCATAAGTCTGCCGAGGAAGTTTTACGCTCTCCATAACCTACGTGACCAACAGTGTCTTGTCGAGGATGTATAGTAGGAGTCACGGCATCACTACCAGCAGTGTCTCACGGGGACGTATACTAGAAATCGTGGTTATGGGTGCCTTGAGGACCAAGGGCTTAATCTCTCCTGTGAGAGTTGAGTTTTGTCTATGGTCTTGAAATAACACTTTTACCCCTTATCCAAATTTCACCATCTACAGTAACCAAAGATGTGAAGTCGGTAACCAGGGTTTTACAGTATCAACTACTATATCTATTCAATTACTGAAAAGAAACATAATTCTGAATATATATTTATATTTTGTTCTATTGACATCACCTATTATAAGTATAGAGTCGCAAATATCACTAGTATACTAAAAGCATAGCACATCAAAAGAATAAACCTAAGCATGCATTATCAAATTGTATTAGCGATAAAATCACACGAAACTATAATACTGATTCACAAATAGTATCTCTATTCTAAGGATAACCCATCAAAGAAATTAACCCAAACATGAAATACCAAATAGTGAGACAAACATTTGTTAGTCTATCAGTTACGCACATAGGTTGTTGAAACCAGTGAAGCAACAACTTATTTTCTGATCAATCATTAAACATTACTCAAGAATCGATTTAAATCATTATGGTCTATTGCCATATATTTCAATTCAAATAGCCTAATACCCCAAGTATTTTCTACGATAAACCCTAGTCAGAGTCGGTCCTGAGGCCGTGCTAGCCGTCCAACCAGAGAAATTTTTTGATGGGAGCAAACACCGATGGGGGCATGGGGGACGAATAGAGATTCGACATTTGTACCTCTTTTCCAATAGATTAAAGTCCTCAACTTCTGCACCGGAGTTACCCTTCTACAAATCTTGTTAATATTATTAGTTATCTATAAACCAAATTAAATAAGGAACTTCCACCGACTCCACGACCACCACAATCGCTGGAACCTCCGCCACATCCTGCTTTGATAGAGTGATAAATGGTTTTGTTGTATCGTTTAACAAGGTTTTCAAAAAGTGATGTTTATCATCAAAACCTGGAACCATGGATGTATCCATTGGGGACATTAATGTGAGAATTAGATTGAAGTAGAAGAGGAGGAGAGAAAAAAGAAGTTTACAACAGATGGCTTCAGAATATCAATGAGCAGTTGCAGATCAAAATAAAATTGATCGAGAGATGATTTAATAACTGACTCCACTACTCTAGCACTTGATCAATGGAAAGTCGACGCATGTGTAGTGGTAGAATATAACAATTTTTTTTTCTTCTGCCAACAGAGTTTGAAATTGAAATCTAATGATTGTTGATGGTCATGTGAGTCAACTGATTAAATAAATAAATAAAAATTGATAAATATATAAATAAAAAAATTAGGGATTTATTTCTTCACAATCTTTGATTAATAATTTTCATCAAAAAAATCTTCGTTGATAGCAGTTGTGTCTGGAATTTTGAGTTGGGTAAATAGGTTAATGGATCCAAAAAAAAAGTGCACTTTCCAAAAGCGAAATCTAGCTTTTATTAGGTTAAAACTTTAATTAAGGTTAGCTAATAACTTATAAGATTTGATTAGATTCGGTGAAGGTCAATTCGGGTGCACAAAATAGAAATGTTAATTAGCTAAAGATGGTAAGGAAAAGAAGGACAAGTACCGAATTCCTATTCATCCCTCATATTCTCACGGACATTTTCGCCCGTCAAAAAATTCCTCGTGCAACCGCATAGGGTCCAGCTCTATCGAGGGCCTTTTCCCCTGTGTTGTATAATTACGTTCCCTTCCAAGCCCAGTCCACCCTGACATTTCAAAAAATCATTCTTTGCTTTTGCATCGAACGGGTGATCTTGGGAGAGATATTCAAGTGCATCGGTCCAATAGACTATCAATTAACGGAAAATGGGTCATTTGTCCAAATATTTTTAAAACATGGTTCTAATGGACGAGTAGAAATTAGTATGGATGAAATTGACACAAAAAATAAATGGCAAGAATGAAACTGGAATCATTCTGGCTTAAACTTAAAAAGAGCGAAGATGAAACTGGATGCATCCTGATGTAAATTAAAAATAAGAAAAAATATTTGAAAATGGGTAGGATGAAACTGTTTACATCCTCGCTACTTTTATATTCTCGTCCATTTAAACAGTATCAAATTTTACATGTCTTTTTCACCATAAATTGTTGATTTTGGTCTTTTAAACCTATTCTGTGATCAATTAACTATCTTCAGTTACAGTTGTGTTAAAAAGAATTGGGGGTATAAAAAAATATTCGCTTTGGGGCAAAAATTTTCTCGGGAACTCTTAGCAGCTAGAAGAAGAAAAAAATCTCAATGGTTGTTCTTACCACCTCAACGAACATAAATATTGGTATAAACCATGGCTATATGTTTTGAGTTTCCTTCAGATATTCTTGTTCTTGTAGGTGGACATTAACAAAAAGAGTTACTGCTTCCGTTTAACTTAAGCTTTTATCTAACACATCATTATCTACAATTTTGCAAATTAGATACAAATTATTGACACTTTTTACTGTCGTCATAAAATTATTAAAATAATATATCCGACATTATAAAAGGTCCTACAATTTTTTATTTTTTTTTTGCACAGGGCCCCTTCTAGATTTAGGATTGGCTCTGATCCTAGTTACAAAAGTCTAGCAAAACATGGCTTTCTCACAAGCCATAAGAGGAGCTCTTAGTAAGAATGACAAGCTAATCAAATTGAAATAATCAAAACAACAACCCTTGTTTCTCCTCATTTCGGCTATTTTAACTTGTTTAGATGCACATTCAGAAGTTGTTTTTCGACTTCTGGAAGTTGAAAAGCCAGAAATCAGTTTGGCAATAATATTTCAGAACGATTTCTACAAGTAGAAAAGCATTTTTCGTGATGCAAAATAGTTTTGCTTCTGACTTCTACTTCTACTCAAAACGACTTTTTTAAGTCCAAAAGTCGAAAGTCAGTTTGGAAATGCAATATGAAAACGACTTTTATAAGTTAAAAAGTTGCTTTGCTTTGGAGCAAAAATTCTTTGCTTCCCGCTTCTGAGAGACGTCCTTTTTTCCTTTTTCTTTTCTTTTCTCTCTCTCTCTTTTTCTCACTATCTCACAGACTCGCACACAACAAATTAGAGAAGAAGGAGAAGAGGAGTAAACCCTACTTACGGATTTCAAAGGTTCGATGAGACTTCTTCTAACATTTTTCTTCGATTTTCTTTAGTAATATGATTTTACTATGTCCTTCGAATTTTGATCAAAATCTCTTTATTTTTTGTTGCTCGGTAGATGTAGATATATGATTATTATAGAAATGTCGATAGAATTTTAGTGCCATTTAATTACTTGTTCTTCTTTGTTAACTTTTCTTTGATGTTGAGAACAAAGAAATCAAAATAGGCTTGTGGACTAGAAATCCCATTGAAAAGCTTATTTATTTGGGACTGTAATGTTCTGGGAGTTTTTTCCATCACGTGAAATTCAGTCCAATTAAGATAGGATGCAGCTTTCAATTGGTTGTTAAATGAATTGAATTGAATTGCATGTAAATCTAAATGCTTAAGAATGATTTCTGAAGATTATTTGTTTTCTAATTCAATCAAGTTCTGAGCCCATCACATGTTTGTGAAAAGAACCTGAAATTTCTGAAAAAAATGTAATTTCTATCCTGTTTGGTATAGAAATTTCGACACAGATATCAAACTCATTATTGTTGCTTATCGTTTTTATGTTGAGGAGGGTTTCCTAAGCTTTCTAAAGAGACCAAATTTGCTGAATTCCATCCCCTAATGCACTTTCTATGAATTTTCTATTAGAGACTTTCAAAACTGAAAATTTCTAAACATGTGCTGCTGTCCTGTTTTGTAGAGACTCTTTGACAGAGCTACAAACCCCTATACTTTCTCCTATCATTTTTCTGTTAATGAGGGGTTGCTTAGCTTTCCAACAAGACCAAATTTGACGAATTTCATCGCTTATTGAATTTTGTACATTTTTTTGATTATGGGCTGCCCGAAACTTCAACTTTTTGAAAAACATTATTTCTATTCTATTTTGTCAAGACCTTTAAACACAGTTACGAACCTTGTTACTTCTGTCTATTATTTTTATGTTAAAGATGGCGTTTTCTAGTTTCAAACAAGACCAGATTTGCCGAATTGCAGTGCATAATGAATTTTGTACAAATTTTTGATTCAAGACACCTAAAACTGATATTTACATGATTAATCATTTCAGACTCTATGTTTAACCATTTCTTGTTGTCTTAAATTACTGTCATACTTGCAATTAATGTATACTTTTCCTTTTTGCTTACGTAGTGGTAACCTTGGTTACTTATAATTTCTGGTACTTGAGTATTTATAAATTGAACATGGCAGTACAAAATTATCAATCTCAAGGCTTAGACTGGTACTAATGTCTATCATTCGAGTTTATGCCGTAATACATTGTCTTGACAATTTCCAATTTTGTATGCATTCAAGTGATCCCTTACTTTAGGTCTTGATCCATGTACATATATATGACATCCTAAAACATGGATATTTTGTAGCGGGGCTGACATCGTAGATTTGTGTTTTCAGTTTTGTTACAAATTTGGTGAACGCCCTTTGATGATTTATTTATTTTTTGAAGTTGGGAAACTACTTTGTTTTAAAGAAATGAATGAAGTAGTGTTCTACTACCCATGATCTTGTAGGATTTTGAGTAATTGATTAACAATTAACTATGTTTTTCCTAAAGGATTATATAACATACATACATGATATTGAAAGATTTGAGACTAAGGACATGTTTATTAACCAACATATCAAAAATAGTTAGACTTGGATTGACTGGATCGATTTTTCGCAAACAAGTATAATATGTACAGTAGAAACTCCTTTAATTAATACTCGACTATTTAATAAACTCTTTTAAATAATATTTTTAGTCGGTCCCGAGTCGGAGACAACGTGCTAAATTAATAATTCGCTAAAATTATAAAATAATACTTTTTTGATTACCTATGTAGTCCCCATATGAAATATAAATTAATAATTCATTATATATTTGCAATACGTTAATGACTTATGATTTTTTTAAAATGATTCAATGGTCTTCTGGTTCTTGTTAAAATCAATATCATATTGAATTTTATCCCTAAATTTTGTTATCATTATAAGAATTTTTGGTGTTGTTTTCTCGTAGCTTACCAAGAAATTATTTAATGTGCTTGCTGCTTGAAGAACCTCGTTTCGTGAAGGGGGATCTCTTGTAGAACCTTCATCATCTTCTTCCCCGTCTTTATCAGTCAACAGTTGCGTAACTTCATTTTCTTCCGGATATTCAGGACATTTTGACATTCATTGAATTGAGATAACCCATCTTTTTGATCAAATTTTGCAAGACTTGAGTGAACTCACCGCCTAACTGTTGATCTGAATTATCTAAACTTGTGTTATATGTTGATCGAAGTTTACAATTAAGCAAAGTGGGAGATTGAAGGGTACTTTGAAGAATTTAATATTCTACGTTATTTAGAAAATATTATTTGATAATAAATTTCTCTATAAGTTAATAAGATATTAATTAGTACATAAATTAATAATTATTAATTTATTGGTTAATTAATATCTCGTTTAATTGATAATTTTTGGTGTTCCCAACAACATTAATTTATAGAGTTTCTACTGTATGAATCGATGGACGTGTTTGAAATACATATCCTTTCCCGTGCCGTTATGGCACGGGTAAAGCCCTAGTTTACACATAACACAAACATTAAGTCAAAGTCAAGTCAATAAAGTCAACTGACCAACTAAATTAACTCCCGCCTAACTGCAATGGACGAGTAAACCCAAATTTTCAGTCGAGTGGGCTGGCGTAGTGGGACGGTATAGCAAGCAGAGAGAATTGCTTCCCCCCACAGGTTCGAAGGTAGCCCTGAACTAGCTAACATAGCGTTCACCATATCTATGAGTGTTCGGTTTTTCCTTTCAGATGCTCCATTCGACTCAGGTGAAGAAGGTGCAGTAGTTTCATGAATGATGCCATTAAGTTTGCAGAATTCTCCTATAGGTATCACATACTCACCGCCTCGGTCCGACCTAAGAGTTTTAATAGTAACACCTCTTTGGTTTTCTACTTCAAGTTTATATAATTTGAAAGCGTCTAAGGCTTCATCTTTACTTCTAAGAAGATAAACCTGACAGTATCTTGAGTGATCATCTATAAAAGTGATGTACCATTTTTTACCTCCTCTAGTTGGTGTTGATTTCAAATCTCCCAAATCTGAGTGGATTAGTTCTAGGGGAGTTGTACTATGTTCAACCTTTTTGTTAAAGGGTTTTCTAGCATATTTAGATTCAACACAAATTTCACATTTATGACCTCTGTCAAAGTTTATTTTAGGAATGCATCCTAATTTAGCAAGTCTTTCAATAGATTTGAAATTAACATGTCCTAGTCTATCATGCCAAACATGTGAGGAGTCACAAACATAAGC
Source organism: Papaver somniferum (assembly GCF_003573695.1). Lineage (NCBI taxonomy): Eukaryota > Viridiplantae > Streptophyta > Magnoliopsida > Ranunculales > Papaveraceae > Papaver > Papaver somniferum. Next base: position 76,710,468 of record NC_039359.1, on the reverse strand, counting down.
AGAAGAAGATGCATTATCATTCAAGTTCAAAGAAAGTACACTAAGCTTAATCATGTTATCAGTGACATATCCTTTTCCTACGAAATCACCACCTTTAGAGATTACAACCTTGTTAGACTCAGCTACAAATTTAAAACCTTTCCCAAGTAAGATGGTTTCTGAGATAAGATTCTTGCATATGTCCGGGACGTGATACACGTCATTCAATGCGAGAGTTTTTCCTGAAGTGAGTTTCAATTCAACCTTGCCTTTTCCCACCACTTTAGAGGTAGAAGAGTTTCCCATAAACAATTTCTCATCGTCTCCTACTTTGTTATAGGAGGAGAAAGCATTTCTGAATTTACAGACATGCCTAGTGGCTCCAGAATCAAGCCACCAGTCTCTCACATTGGTCACATTAGAGACAAGGTTGACTTCAGACACCATGCCAGTAAAATATCCAGAATCATCTACTACGTTTGCCTTATTTTTCTGTTTAGGATCATTTTTGGTCTTTTTAGGTGCCCTGCAATCTTTGGCCATATGACCAGTTTTCCCACAGTTATAGCAGTCGCCTTTGATGGTGTTTTTGGAGACACCACCCTTTGGCTTAAGATGGTTACCTTTGGAGTTACGTTGTTTGTTACGTTTACCATTTTTGCTGGATTCTCCTTGCCTTTTCTTTGACGCAGCATTATCGTCCAGGACATGAGCTTTGTTTGACATGTCTTTGCTCAGCATCAGGCTCTTGTCCTTGCAGCACAGAAGTTCCTCCACCTGGATCTTTTTCCCCAGCTCCACCATGGTGATTTCACGATTCTTGTGTCGCAGCCTCCTCTTGTACTCGTTCCATGAGGGTGGTAGCTTTTCAATCACTGCAGATACTTGTAGAGATTCATCAATATGCATGCCTTCAGCAAGAATTTCGTTGATGAGTAGCTGGAGTTCGACGAATTGTTCTACAACAGGCTTTTCATCAGTCATCTTATATTCCAGGAACCTAGCCACCAAGAACTTCTTGCTTCCAGCAGCTTCAGCAAGATATTTTTCTTCTAGGGCTTCCCATAAATCAAAATCAGTAAAATTCTCTTTTGCTTTATAAAAGTCGTACAAGGAGTCATCCAGACAGTTAAGAATATGGTTTTTGCACATGTAATTTTTCCTAGTCCACCTATCCAGTCTATCTTCATAACCACGGTCATGAAGCCTTCTTGAGGGTCTTTCTAAGGCAACTTCATCTAGCCTTTGGAATTTTAAGAAGAATAACATTTTGGACTGCCATCGTTTAAAGTCTTTGCCACTAAACTTTGGGGGTTTGTCTACAGTACTCTTTCCCATGTTGTTACAAAATATAGTAAAGAGGATATTGCCTTTAGATTGTTGGGTAAAGTACTAATAATATAACTGAGAAGAAGATACTTAGCTCAAAATAATGTTGCTGATGTTGCTGCACAGAAAATGTAGAGGCACGTAAACTACGCTGTCCTAAAGGCAATATCGCCTGCCACTCCTCTGAGATGCTACAACAGTTGGCGAGTCACCTCCATGATACAACTACAGTTAGTACCCCTCAATGTAGCATACAATGAGGGTACCCTTAGAGCTTGGCAGAACTTAAAACAGTAGAAGAGATGTTTACAGAAAAACAGAGGGAGAGTAGAAGAGATGTTTCTCTGTGGTGTGTCAAATGAGCTCAAGACTCCTCCCTTATATAGTGTTTAACACGTTACAAACGAGAGGAAAAATGAATGCAACCAAACCATGCGTATGACAGAAATACTGGTAATGTTGGGTTAAACACAGTGTTGCTTTTGTCAGGCTTAGAGCAGTGTGTTGTCAAGAAGCCAAGCCAAACATGTACGTACAAGAAACCCAAAACAAATACGTACAGACAAGAAAGCCAGGACAAACATGTGCAGACAAGGAAAGCAAGACAAACACGTACAGACAAGAAAGCCAAGACAAACACGTGCAGACAAAGAAGAAGATTCTTCTACATGTGTGTAAAACACGTACCAAAATTTTCAGCAAAAAGATAGGATCTAATGAACCCACACCCACACCCGAGCCCGAGCCCGACCCGACCCGACCGACCGGACGGACGGCGGCGGCGTGCGTGCTTCTGTGCGAAGCACCGCGCGTACGGGAAAGGCAACCTTGCCCTAGTCTAAGCCTTCCCTCCAAGCACAAAAGTCTAATGACCCAAGGGCCATGCCCTTATAGCCAGTTCTATGGTATTTATGTCTAAAACTCTTTAGATTTTAGTCAATGTGGGACTATTGTTTTATCTATTCAAAAGAAAAAACAATTAATGGGCAATAGGTCTAGGGATCAAAACATAGTCTATGGAAAAATTGGTAATTTTAAAGCGTTTTTTCTAACATATTAGAGATTTGCAAGACCCCTATATTTTCGACACTATGAATCAGGGATCTAGCCATCAAATGAATCTTCTTAAATCATACTTAGTAATGGGAGAATTTTATGTTTTCGTGGATGGTTTCAATGCTCAAAATATAGATCCAGACAATTTTCATAATACTAGAGCTTTCAAAGAACCAATTCAATCTCTAATTCGACACTTTGAGATGAGTCATTCAAGTCAATATTCAGCCAGCCTAAATGAAGAATCATCAAGAAATACTCATTTCACTATGGAAGATAATCCTAAATCCCCAAATTCTTACCCATCTTATCATGGAACACTGTCAGAACAAAACCACTCAAGGACTTTCAAGGGAAAAAATCTAAGCGCTATTGACCACGTATTCTTCTGTTCTTTTTATTTTTAGTCTAAAATCAAATTATATCATTTTGTTTCTTTATCTTTTACTAGTTTCTGTAAGTTCCTTTTCATTTAATTTTATAACCCCTTAGATTCCTATAGAAATAATCACATCATCACAACGAAAATACTTACATGGAATGTCCAAGGTTTTGTGGCAAAAGAAACTAGAGATTATTTTGGAGACATTATAAAGGAACATAACCCAAATATAATTTTATTGTCTGACTAAGATTAGTGATGATAGAGCCAAATTCTTTTCTCAAAGATATACATATCCTCATTCTTGGTTTGTGAGTTCTGTTGGTTTATCTGGGGTCTCATTTTTCTTTAGAAACAAGGTTTTCCATGTAATATAGTCACTAGCAAGGTGTTTGAGGGTGAAAACGATTTCTGCTGATTTTGGTAATTTCGAGTGTGTGGGTGAGAAACGAGATTAAACCCTAAACAATGTACTGCAAGGGAGTACTTTAGATTCGAGAGATCAATCTGTACAAATCCGGCCTAAACCAAAGAAATGGCCGTTCCAGACTTGCTTCGGTCACAAAGTGAAGGATAAGGGTTGGTTTTTGGGAGGGAAGCGAAGAGAGTGTTGAGACCAGAATAGTTGATTCTGGAAGAGTAGTTGTTTCACCACTTGTATCATAAAGTGGGAAGCTAACATATGGAAAGCTAGCAAATATTTTCTGAGTGTTGTATCCTCCTGACCTGAACTTGTTGTTCGGTGGAAATAGTTAAGACCTATTTATACAAGTCGAAGTGAAACGTACTCTGTTCTCGTAAGAAATGGAAAACAGATGATTAAATGGGAGGAAGTGGTAACCGATAACGCCTGGAATTGATGCTCCATAAAAGAAAGCGTTTTACCATTACTCCCTGTATTTACTAACCGCCTCATCCTTATGACACTGTCTTCTAACGGGCGTAGTGTACGCCGCATGCTGTAAACCGCGAAACCAATACCCAATGGGCATCCCCCAGTTTGTGACATGTGTTTATGTCTCGAGTGTTTTCGTGGAAAACATGTAGCATGTTTCTGTTGTTTGGCAAGTTGAGCTTGGGAGACATGCCGGCTCGGTGGTGACCTTTGACCGTCGAGATTTTGCATCTTGGGAGGAAGGGTAGCCGTTGATTATTGTAACCCTTTGTTTGGTAGCCAGTGGCATGAAAGCATGGTCGGCATGGATTTAATATGGCCTAGTTTAGGCGTGGCCAGAAGCTAGGGTTTTGTCATTGTTTGGGCGTGACCAAAACTAGGGCTTGGCGTCGAGCCAAAAGGTTGCCCTGCGTTAGCTGGTAACCTTGGACGGCCAAGATCTGTGTCTTAGATGGAAATGTGGTCGTCGATTGTTGCAAGCCTTCATTTTGGAAGCCGTGAAAGGAAGGTCGACATGGTATGGTTTAGGCGCAGCAAGGTGGATGGCACGGCATGCCATTGGCACATGTGGCATGGTCAGCATGCCTTGGCGCGGTTTAGGCGTGCCCAAAACTAGGGTTTTGGCGTTGGGCCAAAGGTTACCATGCGTTGGTTGGTGACCTTGGACGACTAAGATTTGCATCTAAGATGGAAGGGTGGTCGTTGATTGTCGCACGCCTTCGTTTTGGCAGTCGTGAGGGGAAGGCCGGCATGGCAAGGTGGATGGCCCGACAAGGTGGATGGCACGGCTTGCCATTGACACATGTGTCATGGTCGGCATGCCTTGGCGCGGTTTAGGCGTGGCCAAAACTAAGGTTTTGGCGTTGGGCCAAAGGTTACCATGCGTTGGTTGGTGACCTTGGACGGTTAAGATTTGCATCTAAGATGGAAGGGTGTCCATTGATTGTCGCACGCCTTCGTTTTGGCAGCCATGAGGGGAAGGCCAGCATGGTATGGTTTAGGCGTGGCAAGGTGGCTGACACGGCATGCCATTGGCACATGTGGCATGGTCGGCATGCCTTGGCGCGGTTTAGGCGTGGCCAAAACTAGGGTTTTAGCATTGGGCCAAAGGTTACCATGCGTTGGTTGGTGATCTTGGACGTCTAAGATTTGCATCTAAGATGGAAGGGTGGTCATTGTTGTCGCACGCCTTCGTTTTAGCAGCCGTGAGGGGAAGGCCGGCATGGTATGGTTTAGGCGCGGCAAGGTGGCTGGCACGGCATGCCATTGGCACATGTGGCATGGTCGGCATGCCTTGGCGCGGTTTAGGCGTTGCCAAAACTAGGGTTTTGGCGTTAGGAAAAAGGTTACCATGCGTTGGTTGGTGACCTTGGACGGTTAAGATTTGCATATAAGATGGAAGGGTGGCCATTGATTGTCGCACGCCTTCGTTTTGACAGCCGTGAGGGGAAGGCTGATAGGGTTTCAAAAGAACCTACAACTACACCTGCAAGTATACAGGGTTGTTGTAGATAGGTGGAGTAAGAAGGGGTTTGTCCTCAGGGACTAGGAGGGAGTTGTGTTGATTTTCTATGTTTCTCACTTGAATTCGAATCCTAAAGTGTCAAGACAAAAGCTAAATCTCAGTGTGGATATGGAGATTGCTAGGATCTTGGAGTCCACCACCTAATCTTAGCTTAGTAATTCAGTTACAGTGATGTCATTGTCTCTGGTAAAAAGCATTCATCACAAGTATTAATTGTCTGATTAAAGCACAACTAATCAAAAGATAAATCTATTCATTTTAAGCATGATTTACAGCACAACAACATAGAATTGATCAAACTACCAAGGATGCATGACATACATGGTGAAAGTAATATGTTGTAGAACTAAGATGAAATCTACCCTTAAGCAATTAAGTACAGCAATAACACCACTAAGAACATGAATCAATTTAGCAAAATATTAAGGGCTCCATTTAACCCTAGCAGAATGGATTAGAACATCATAACATCATAAACATGAACTGATACAAAAATTGGAATTGAACTGAACCCTTGAGCTTGGCTAACCCAAGTCTCAATTGGTGCTCTGGCTAGCCCAGGCATGAGCCAATTTCACACCCAACACCTTCTATTTATACAAGCAAGCAAAAACCTAAAAATCCCCAAAATATCAGAGAATTAGGGTTTCGATTTTTTTACTCACCAACTGTGATAAGACGAGTCCGTCTTCAACCCATGCTTCTTCTCCCTTCTCTGCTCCTTCCCATGCCTTCAATTTCTCTTTCTAGCTCGAGCTATTGTACCAATTTCTTTCCTAGGGTTTTCTGAGAAAGAAAAGAAAAGAAATTGGTAGGATAGATGGCTAGAAGATGAGGGGAATGATTATAGTGGAGTTGGTGGTGGTGTTTAGGTGGCTATGGAGTAGGTGGTGGCGATGGCAGTGGCAGGGTGATGGTGGTGGTTCTGCAACAGGGATGGGCAGAGAGTGGTCGATGATTTGGGAAGAAGGGGGTGTTTGGTAGAGGTGTAGGGTGTTTGGTGCTGTGGTGTGTAGCGGTTTCAGCGAGAGATGATGTATCTCGATCTGATCCGTAGGATGTGACAATGGTAGGTAGATCCAACGATAAGATGTGAATCTGCGGGTAGCGACCGTCGGATGGAGGAATGCAACGAAAAGGACGGCCCAAGATGGAGATGGGCGTTGCGATGTTCAGCGGGAGCTTCGGAGTTTGATGTGCGATGATGGAGCGACCGTAGGATGCTGAGATGCTTCGATCTGACGGCTGAAATCCGATACGGGCTTGGGTAGTGGAAATGGGTTTGAGAAAGGGTTTTGGGCCTTGGGTATGTCAGGCCCATAACTTCTTTAAGAACAATTCTTCCTTCTTGAGCCCATTTCTGCCCTCTTGGTCTTGTGCACAACATTCTTCGCGGCTTTTTACTACTTTTCTGCTCTATTCCGCTCCGCAATTCATCCAGACTTTATTTATTGCCTAAAAATGCAAAATTAAGTAAGAAAAATATTTATTCTTGAAAGCAATGAAAATACAGAATATGGGATAAAATGTAGAATTAATGCGCAAAAGATGAGTTAAATGCCAACAAAAAGGGATAAAAATATACAATATTTGGCACTCATCAAATACCCCCAAACCTGAATTTTACTTGTCCTCAAGTAAAACAAAACTAAGGAAATCCTAACTATACCATTGTCGCTGGTCTCTCGAATGCATTTAGCGTATGCACTAAGCCTTTTAAACCACTAAGTGTCCCTAGTGGACGAGTTGAAGTCTCGTGAAGGTTTACCAGAGGTGTGCCTACAAAACCTAAGGACAAAATATAAGCTCAGATTCCATCAAACGTGACATGTGCAAAACAGTTTAAGCTCACAGCAAAATGGAGATGTCAATCTAGCTATCGAAGGCACAATCCTAGCACTGATAACAAAAAAAGACATGTGATAAGAGTGTAAAGTGTATCTACACATGTGTAAAGAAAGATCTGAAGTTATGACTACTAATCACCAAGAGATAGTTTCTCAGGCTAAGAACTGAGGTCGAAATCTAGCTAGATGTCCGGACTTTACGAGAATTGTGAATGAGTTGGAGGTATTTCACAATTACTCGCGTTGTACATCAATGGCATACACCCTCCTTGCTTACAACACAAAAACACAAAAGATGACTATTTACATGACTCTTATTTACATTGACTATTCTCTTTTATTTTTGGAACAAGAGAGAATGGAATTGATAAATACTTGATTTTTTTGGTATTTTTCTGATATATTTTTTTTTTTTTTTTTTTTTTTACAAGGAAACACTTTTGATACATAACAAAAAGAAACAAAAGATTACATGACACTTTGCAAGAGGTAGCCCTTTTTGATGCACCCAGTTAAATTCGATGGTTGTTTTTCTTAATGTAACCTCCACCTTCTATCCCAACCAACCAAAGAACAAGCTAGTCAAGTTTCGTTCAGTATTCTAAAGTGATTGGCAATCGTAACTTCCTATCAAACACCTTGAAGATCGAGGCCATACATGTATTGGTAGATCGTGCGCGTGCAAATTTCTTATCACTATGTGAATTGTGCTAGAATCAGGGTGCCTAAATATCTAGACTAAGACTCCTAATAAAAATACATATTTGCACAAGAGTCAACATTTCAAGGTAAATGAGCTCCATTTTTTATGATTTTTCATTTTTTAATTTTTTTGAATTTTGATTTTTCAATTTTTTTTTTGGAATTTTTCAATTTTTTCAAAAAGAAGAAGGAGTTCGTTTTCAATTATGGCATATTATCATGGTATCTACTCTATACCCCCAAACCTAAACTAAACATTGTCCTCAATGTTTCAAAATATGGAAAGAATTATAAAACAACATATGGAAGGGACATGCTGAGTAGAGTAAAAGGAGAGAGAATACCCGATTTCGGCGAAAGCAGAATTAAAACTCCGTTATTCAAGGCAAAAATCCAACATATTTCAGCCGAAATCATATTGGATTAGCAAAAATATACAAAAGGAACAAGGGTTTTTAAGAAAATTATCTACTGGATTATATACAAACAAATTCACCATACACTAACAATCTAAAGAGTTGAGGATCAACCCAAAAGACAAAGTGTAAAGGTTTCAACAGCTTCACACAATAATAATATGATAGAAACGCAAGTGAAACTGTGAAACAAAATGAGCTACCCCCAAACCTGGATTTTTCAACGGATAAAATTTTGGAAACAAAATCTCGCAGTTTTGGGGGTTCATCATGTACAAGGTCTAGCTCAAAGTGAACTGTGCTAGGGACGGGCAAACATGCTAATTCCAACTGTGGTTCCTCAAATGTATTATACTTAGAAGCAAAATAGTCCAAGAGGACTTGGGAAGCACACAGTTCCAAACCTAGATTAGGGACTCTCAGAAAAGTCGGTTTGACAATATGGGTACAAACCAAATCTAGGTTGGGTGGAAGGCCATCAGATTGTGACTTATGTAGGACGATAGGCACATCATTATTAATCAAATCAAAATCTCCTAAATCATCTACACATGTCACATCATGCTCACAATCATCAATCAAATTAGCAAGTTCACACTCAGAATCATCAACATCATCAACAAATTTATTCTTATGCATTGGCAAATCAGGAGAAATATCACAATGTGACCTAGGTAGAGAATCAACACATCAAATATATTTTCATGCATATTAGTGTCTATAGAAGATTCAACTATTCCTATGTCATGCTCATCTTCACAGAATAATTGTACGAATCCCATGTCAATATCAAAATCATATGAATTACAATGAGTATTAGAAAAAACAACATTCATGAAGGTCGAGGGCGAGAAGCCATATGTTTTTGAACCAACAGGTTCCACAATATTTTCATGTTCTTCTAACATATCATCATAATCATCATAATCATCATCATGGTAGCATGCATATTGGTCCTCATTAACAGTGGTGGTGTCGTTAGTCAATTCATGTTCCTCTAAATTAGGTTCATATTCAACATCATTTACATGAATGGGACTAGACACTTCATTAGGGACAACATACATTTCCTCATGAATTGCCTCCTTTTGTAGGTGAAGCAAAATCTGATCTAAATATGCCTGAATTCGTGATGTAGATCTATCGAAGTTTTGCTCACTAAGTCTTAAAGCTTCTGTGGTGGAGTCTAAATTCATGGGAGTACAAAATTCTTCATGTTCAAATTGTGGTGAATGGTACATGTATGCATGGTCATTAGGGTCTACAAAATATTGATCGCAACCCTCAAAGGATTGATTATGGTCCCAATGACTACCATTCTCACAATTCATGGGCATTTCATACATTGGATTTTCTCTTGATGGCCTAAAATTATGCAAAATATGACAATGCTCAACAGGGTGGTCTAAACTACCACATGCGGGACATGCATAGATTTCAGGTTGCCTAAGAAAATTAGATGTGACAGATTCCTCATGTGATTGCATTTCTAAAGCTGCGATTCGAGCTTCTATTTGATCCATAAGTGATGATTGGGTGAGTGAGGCACTAAAAATGTTCATTTTCACGTTGCGATGAATGATGCATGTATGAATAGTCATCAGGGTTCATGTATTGCGGCTCGGGACTTTGAAAATGTCCATAATAATTCCTATGACTATTGACATCATGGTCTATGGGAGGTTCATAACGTGAAGTTTGTCCATAAGCAAGTTCTCTAAGAGTTTTATTTCCATCTCCAGGAGCAGACCAAAATCCAGACATGATTGGCTCAAAAAGCTAAGTAACTATGTTACAAAGCCCAAAATTTGGTTTTTAAAGGGTTTGGATTTTTGGGAAAATTTTTGGTTTTGGTGGATATATTTGAAAAATTTGGTTTAAAATGGGGAGCAAAAGAAATTTTTTTTTTTTTTTTTTTTTTTTTTTTTTTTTTAAAAAAAAAAACTTAGCCTAGCATAAATTATCACAACCCATAAAAGAAAATAAAAACAACAATAATAATTACAAACCCAAAAGAAAGAAGAAAAAAAAAGAAAAAGAAAAATTATTACAAGCCCAAATAAAAAAATAAAGAAAAACAAAAATTATTACAAGCCCACAAATTAAAATTGGAAGCCCACAGGTTGGGTTCTCTTAATGGGTTTAGGCTTACCTATAAAGCACAGCCCAGCTGTTCAGTTTGGTTGCAAAAGCCCAGTTGGGCTTTGGATCATCCTAAGCTTTGGTTTTTCTGTGGCCCAGTTGGGTATTTCAGTTGCACAGCCCAGTTGGGCTTTGTTCTTTTTCAGCTGCTTGGAATCAGCCCAGTTGGGCTTGGTTCAAATTTAGTGCAACTCCACAAGCCCAGTTGGGCTTTTCATTCTTGGTTGGCTTCTTCACAGCCCAGTAGTGCCTTGGCCTAGTTCAATGGAACTCTACTTCACAGACCCAGCAGTCAGGCCTAGCAGCACACTCCAACAGCAGCAACAGCTGCACAACTCCACAGCAACAGCAGCAGCAGCACCAGGATCAGCTCACAGCCCAGCAGGTTCAAGGTCACAATGCAACAGCGTTCAGCAACAACTTGCTTCTGCAAGTCAAGATGGAAAGGGCATGAGCTGGTACAAAGATGGATCAAGGAAAGGAAGCTGTGAGCAGCTGTTGAACAGAAGTGAAAAGATGCAACAATGCAAGGAAAGCAATGAAAGGAAAGATGCAATGAACAACAAGCAAGTGAGAATGAGAATGCAAAATGCTATATGGAGAGATGCAATGACAAGAGATGCCAAGATGGGAAGTAAAGATGAAATGCAAAAACAGCTACAGTAGGAGCAAGTATGCTAAGATGCAGTGCAAGAGATGCTTATGCAAATGGATGCAGTGCAAGAAGATATGCAGGAGGATGTACCTAAAACAGAATGCATCTAAGATGCAAGATGCAAATGCAAGATATGTTATGATATATACAAGATGCTAAGATGCAAGATGAAAATGCTAACATACAGTACTAGGATGAACAGCAAGGTTATCAGAGCAATTATGAGATGAACAACAAGAAAGAAAAACAAAGAAATACAATTATGAGAAATACAACAACAGCGCCGCCACCGAGTCCCCGGCAGCGGCGCCAAAAACTTGATAGGGTTTCAAAAGAACCTACAACTACACCTGCAAGTATACAGGGTTGTTGTAGATAGGTGGAGTAAGAAGGGGTTTGTCCTCAGGGACTAGGAGGGAGTTGTGTTGATTTTCTATGTTTCTCACTTGAATTCGAATCCTAAAGTGTCAAGACAAAAGCTAAATCTCAGTGTGGATATGGAGATTGCTAGGATCTTGGAGTCCACCACCTAATCTTAGCTTAGTAATTCAGTTACAGTGATGTCATTGTCTCTGGTAAAAAGCATTCATCACAAGTATTAATTGTCTGATTAAAGCACAACTAATCAAAAGATAAATCTATTCATTTTAAGCATGATTTACAGCACAACAACATAGAATTGATCAAACTACCAAGGATGCATGACATACATGGTGAAAGTAATATGTTGTAGAACTAAGATGAAATCTACCCTTAAGCAATTAAGTACAGCAATAACACCACTAAGAACATGAATCAATTTAGCAAAATATTAAGGGCTCCATTTAACCCTAGCAGAATGGATTAGAACATCATAACATCATAAACATGAACTGATACAAAAATTGGAATTGAACTGAACCCTTGAGCTTGGCTAACCCAAGTCTCAATTGGTGCTCTGGCTAGCCCAGGCATGAGCCAATTTCAAACCCAACACCTTCTATTTATACAAGCAAGCAAAAACCTAAAAATCCCCAAAATATCAGAGAATTAGGGTTTCGATTTTTTTACTCACCAACTGTGATAAGACGAGTCCGTCTTCAACCCATGCTTCTTCTCCCTTCTCTGCTCCTTCCCATGCCTTCAATTTCTCTTTCTAGCTCGAGCTATTGTACCAATTTCTTTCCTAGGGTTTTCTGAGAAAGAAAAGAAAAGAAATTGGTAGGATAGATGGCTAGAAGATGAGGGGAATGATTATAGTGGAGTTGGTGGTGGTGTTTAGGTGGCTATGGAGTAGGTGGTGGCGATGGCAGTGGCAGGGTGATGGTGGTGGTTCTGCAACAGGGATGGGCAGAGAGTGGTCGATGATTTGGGAAGAAGGGGGTGTTTGGTAGAGGTGTAGGGTGTTTGGTGCTGTGGTGTGTAGCGGTTTCAGCGAGAGATGATGTATCTCGATCTGATCCGTAGGATGTGACAATGGTAGGTAGATCCAACGATAAGATGTGAATCTGCGGGTAGCGACCGTCGGATGGAGGAATGCAACGAAAAGGACGGCCCAAGATGGAGATGGGCGTTGCGATGTTCAGCGGGAGCTTCGGAGTTTGATGTGCGATGATGGAGCGACCGTAGGATGCTGAGATGCTTCGATCTGACGGCTGAAATCCGATACGGGCTTGGGTAGTGGAAATGGGTTTGAGAAAGGGTTTTGGGCCTTGGGTATGTCAGGCCCATAACTTCTTTAAGAACAATTCTTCCTTCTTGAGCCCATTTCTGCCCTCTTGGTCTTGTGCACAACATTCTTCGCGGCTTTTTACTACTTTTCTGCTCTATTCCGCTCCGCAATTCATCCAGACTTTATTTATTGCCTAAAAATGCAAAATTAAGTAAGAAAAATATTTATTCTTGAAAGCAATGAAAATACAGAATATGGGATAAAATGTAGAATTAATGCGCAAAAGATGAGTTAAATGCCAACAAAAAGGGATAAAAATATACAATATTTGGCACTCATCAAAGGCCCGCATGGTATGGTTTAGGCACGGCAAGGTGGCTGGCACGGCATGACATTGACATATGTGGCATGGTCAGCATGCCTTGGCGCGGTTTAGGCGTGGCCAAAACTAGGGTTTTGGCGTTGGGCCAAAGGTTACCATGCGTTGGTTGTTGACCTTGGACGGCTAAGATTTGCATCTAAGATGAAAGGGTGGTCATTGATGGTCGCACGCCTTCGTTTTGGCAGCCGTGAGGGGAAGGCCGGCATGGTATGGTTTAGGCGCGACAAGGTGGCTGGAACGGCATGCCATTGACACATGTGGCATGGTCGGCATTCCTCTGCGCGTTTTAGGCGTGGCCAAAACTAGGGCTTTGGCGTTGGGTCAAAGGTTACCATGCGTTGGTTGGCGACCATGAACGGCTAAGATTTGCATCTAAGATGGAAGGGTGGCCTTTGATTGTCGCACGCCTTCGTTTTGGCCGCGTAAAGGGAAGGCCGGCATGGTATGGTTTAGGCGCGGCAAGGTGGCTGGCACGACATGCCATTGGCACATGTGGCATGATCGGCATGCCTTTGTCGCGGTTTAGGCGTGGCCAAAACTAGGGTTTTGGCGTTGGGACAAAGGTTACCATGCATTGGCTGGCGACCCTGGAAAGCTAAGATCTGCATCTTCGACAGAAGGGTGCTCGTTGATTGTTGCAACCCTTCGTTTTGGCGGCCAGCGACATGTAGCGGGGCCGGCATAGCTTTGGCATGGAATCGTGGATGGCATGGTTTGCCATTGGCACGGTGGCGCGGATGGCATGGTTGGCATGCCTTGGCGCGGAGGTGTGGCTGGCACGACACATGTGGTGCGACTGGCATAATTGGTATGCCTTGGCGCAGAGACGTGGCTGGCATGATTTTCCATTGGCACGATGGCGCGACTGGCATGGTTGGCATTCTTTGGCGCAGAGACGTGGCTGGCATGGTTTTCCATTGGTACGGTGGTGCGGCTGGCATGGTTGGCATGCCTTGGCGCGGAGACGTGGCTGGCATGGTTTGTTATTGGCACGGTGGTGCGGCTGGCCTGGTTGACATGCCTTGGCGCGGAGATGTGGCTGGCACGGCTTGACATTGGCACGGTGGCGCGACTGACATGGTTGGCTGATAGACACATTTTTGCGTCTGAATTGTCCGCAGTGTCTCTACTGCTAGTGCTTGATTTTATACTTATTATGGTGTTTTTATGTTTGTGTAGGTGTTTTAGGAAAAATACACTTGTGTGGAAAAAGTTGCTCAAAAAGTGCTATTTGGACCCCTGGAGGACATTTGCTATACGAACCCCAGATTTGGCTAAGGGGCACCCAAGGTTATGCGTAGCCCAAATTCATCCTCAGCACCCACCTTCTAAGGCACCCCTACTCTGGATAAGGGGCACCCTTCTTAATTTTTTAAACATTGCAAAGTGGCGGGAAAATGTTTGGTTTCACCTGGGATATTTTCGATCGATATCTGAAGATTTTCTATTGGAGTTTTAGCTGGATTCAGAATCGTATGGGCCTAACACATCGAATCAGGGATGCTATGGAGTTTCTTTTCAACAAATCCACGGAGTTTAGTTAATACAGGGAACTACATTCAAGAGGATTATCACCGATATTTGATGATACGTATTGCATGGGAGAATATTTTCTTCTTTACTCAACAAACTTAGACCTCATTAAGCCAAGATAAATAAGGCCATCTCATAACACGTGTGTGAGAAGAAAAGGAAAGCTACGTAGAAGATAAAAACAGGACATGAAAAATACTCGGTTTTCGGTGTTGCTGTCACACGTTGTTGAGTTATTTTTGGAAGCTGCGAAAGTTTGAATCAATCTTTACTGTGTAATCAACGTGTTTGAAGCGTACTGAGCTGTAGCAGGCGTGTGAAAATCAGATGAAGGGAATAATTCCCGTATAATGACAAAGAAGAATAATGGAGAATGTCTTGCATTAATCAGAGAGATTTGGATCCTGTGAAGTATAAATAGATTTCTGGGGATTCTTAGAAGGGGGGCGAGAGTTTGGGGGAGATTACAATGCTGTGAAAGTCGAGTTGCAGAAGAATCACCAATTCTGCTGTTGTGAAAAACACCAAGAACATTAGGCGCGCAACAACAGTCGTTTCTCAACAGTGGAAATGACACACATGCGAGGGTCGAAAATCAGCGACAGTACTTTGTTCTATCGTTCTTTTCAGTTTGTAACACTTATAACTGTTGCAAACCCGGTTTTTAATAAGTTTTCTCCATTTTATCTTTGTAAACATCCTTTGAGCAATAAAAATGAATTTTGAGTTTGTTTCCAACATGATGATGAGCTAATTCTCCCACAACCAAGGCAATGAGGAAGCTATTCACGCATGAATAATGGGTAACTATTTCATTTTCTCTAATTTTTAATTATAATTCACTCAATCACTGCTCTTGCAGAGTTTTTAAATGTTTATATAATTTTCTTAATTACTTGTGATTCAATTTGATAGATTATACTTTGTTTATTCAATTGATAGTCTATGCTTGGGGAATACAATTAATATTTGAGAATATGTTTGATTAATTGTGAAAGAAGAAATAAGGGACTTAAAACATAATTAGAGTTTCGGATTATTTTCCATAATTTATTCATGTGTGATAGTGGAATCAGTGTCTTGGTTATTCCTAATAATCTTGAATTAAGTTTTGTTTGTTTTTAAATTTCATTAAATCTAAAATCTTTGCTTTCACAAGTCTCAACGAACTTTTTACTACAACTCAATTTGAAATCACATCAATTTTTTGCGCCGCCGACGCGGACTTGTCTTTAGGCTAGAGTTTTTAGATTTTTTTTTTAGGTTTTTATTTGTTTTTCATTTTTTATTTTAGTTGTTCTTCTTTACGTTTCTGGATTTTTGTCTTTTCCTTACAGATTTTGGAATTTGGAGCGAAAGAAAAATTTGCCAAAGCTTTAGGTGAATACTTAAAGATTTGGAGTAAAAGCAAAGCGAAAGGAGCGAAATAAAAGGAGAATAAAAATTAATTAAAAAAGAGGGAGAGAGAGACAATATTTTATTTTTTTAGAATTTCTTTTAGATTTTTTTTTTCTTTTGCACTTTATTTTTGGACTTTGGACTGTGGACTTTATTTTTTTAAACCCTACGGAAGGGTAGTTTAAATATAAACTGTTTGCAGAGAAGGACGGCGATTACGATATCGCCTCGGCCCCTCGGGTTCGTACATGACATAGGAGTCGTGGCCCGAGTCGACTTCAGAGGTTCATCCCCCATCTGGTACGGGAGGTAAGTTTGTCGAAACACTCGCGAATCTCCTGTCAGCGAGTTATTGTATTCCTTCGTTTGCATATATGCTGAGGATTTGAAAACGGCTGCTTTAATTTCCTAGTAAAGGGCAAGGACTGGCCATACAAGATAAGGGTTCGGATTTCATCAACGTTCCTTTCTTGCCCGCCTTAGGAAAACGAAACCAAACGCGAACCTAAGCCTAAAATTTGACTAGAACGATACTTATAGGGTAACGAGCTTAATAGGAAAGTCATTCGAAAAATATTGGTTACTCTTTTAAGCATGCTTCAAAGTTCATGATGGTTTCTGTGAGTTGAATACGCCGCCTTGTAATACCTGTGAGGCCTTGGGCATCAAAGCTCCATTGAGCTTCCCTCGTCTCGATTCAACTTACTTATACTCGGATTGATTCCATAGGGGTTTGCTTAAATTGTAACGAATTCCCTTTCGAAGGATTAAAAGTTGTTCTAGAAACAATCTAAGTGGAGCCATCATGCTTTTTGTTTCCTAGAAATCTTTAGGTTTGCTTTGGTGGAGTCAGCCTTCTTTGTGTTTGCATAGAACCTCCCTTCCTTTTAGGATTTTTTTTTTTCTTTTGTTTTTCTAGTGTATTTCCAAGGTTATTGAAGAGTGGGCTTGGAAAAGAAACACTCTAGGTCGTCTGATTAGTGATAAACCTAGTAGTTCTTCTTGTGAAAGTGGGGAGCTCGAATACTCTTCATTTAAGAGCCCTATTTTTGGAAACTTCATTTTTGAGAATTTGTCTCTTCGTGAGGAAAATTCCCTTAGTACTTTAGTTGTGCCAGCAATGGCAACTTTGAAAGATTACATGTTCCCAACTAGGTCCACCCGAGCTTCGTGCATTAAATTGCCAGCCACCACGGCTAATTTCGAGATAAAACCTAGTATTCTTCAGATGATCCCTATATTCTTAGGGAAAGATGATGAGAACCCTTATTTTCATATTAGGGACTTTGAGGAAATTTGTGGGACAATTAGAATAAAAGAAATTACTGATGAAGTCTTGAAACTTAAGATGTTTCCTTTTTCCTTGAGAGATAAAGCAAAGACCTGGATGGACAACCTATCATCTGAATCCATTGAAACATGACAGGAACTTATTGCTGCTTTCTATATGAAATTCTACTCTAAGCATAAAACAGCGTCTGTTAGGAAGGAAATTAGTGATAGTGTGCAACAAGAGGGAGAGTCTCTTTGTAGGTTCTTAGAGAGATTCAATGATATCCTATCCCAGTGTCCTCACCATGGATTTGGTAAGACGAAACTCGTAGAGATTATTTATGATGGTTTAGACTATTCAACCAAAGCCATGGTTGAGTCTATGTACGCTGGTGAGATCACTAGTAAAAGTGTTGATGATGCTTTTACCTTCTTAGGAGCTGTCGCTGAAAAATCCCAACAGTGGGAGTCTTGTGTTGAACCCCCCAAAAGACTCTTGGTCAATAGAAGTAGCACCAATGTGGTAGATACAAGCTTCGGGTCTGATGCTAAGTTTGCTGCTTTGTCTAGAAGGTTGGAAGCTTTGGAATTGAATCATCCTAAACATAGGTCTCTTGTTGAACCTGATGATAGGTTTAGAGCCTCTCAAGTGTCTAGTTGTGGAGTAGAACCCAATAACTCGTTTTGGGAAGGTCAGGTTAGTGAAGAGAAAGCCTATGCTGTCTATAACAATGCTAGGTTTGAGAACCATCAGAATTTTGACCCATACTCAGAGACTTACAACCCTGGTTGGAGAAACCATCCTAATTTTTCTTGGTCTAAGGGTCAGAATCAAGGACAGTCTAGTAATTCTCAGCCTCCCCCAGGTTTTGGTTATGCTAAGAACTCTTCAGGTCAACCCCAGTTTCAGAATGAGAAAAAGATCTCCACATTAGAAGAAACCCTTATTATGTTAGCAAAGAACCATGATATGTTATCAAAGAACCACTGTGGTTTTCAAGAAGAAACCATGCAGAATTTTAAGAATAATTCCCAGTCTCTTGCTAACTTAGAACTTCAAGTCGGCCAAATATCTAAGTTTCTTAGTGAAAGAGAAGATGGAAGATTCCCTAGTCAAACTGATCCTAACCCTAAAGGAAAGAAATCGTACAATCATGTGAATTCTATAACAACCCTTAGGAGTGGAAAGAAAGTTGACAATAAGGTTGCCATGCCTGATAGTGAACATGCTGTAGTTCACCCTTCTGAGCCAGAAAATGAGGAGACTGATAGAGTCTCCAAAGAGACCAATGAGGGTCATGCTGAGCCCGGCTTTGTTCCCAGAGCCCCGTTCCCCCAGCTGCTAGTTCCAACTAAGAGGGAGTCCAACTTTAATGATATATTGGAGGTTTTTAAGCAGGTTACTATCAACCTCCCATTGTTAGATGCGATTAAGATTCCCGCTTATGCCAAGTTTCTTAAGGATATGTGTACGCGAAAGCGAAAACTTAGTGTCCAGAAGAAATCCTAGCTAGTCATGTGAGTTCTATTATTCAGAATACCACTACTCCTAAGTATAAAGACCCAGGGTCCCCTACTATTTCTTGCACAATAGGTAAATACCGTGTCGAGAAAGCTTTGCTTGACTTAGGAGCCAGTGTGAACTTACTGCCATACCATGTGTACCTTAAGCTAGGACTTGGTGAGATGAAACCTACCCAGATGACACTTCAGTTAGCTGATAGGTCCGTTAAAATTCCTCGTGGTGTGATCGAGGACGTTCTTATTGAGGTCGACAAGTTTATTTATCCAGTGGATTTTGTTATCCTAGATACCCAACCTGTCCCTGACCCAGAGAACCAAATACCAGTGATTTTAGGTCGCCCGTTTTTAGCTACATCCAATGCGATCATTAACTGTCGAAATGGTATTATGAATTTGTTTTGGTAATATGACTATTGAGCTGAACATTTTTAATATTAGTAAGCTACCCTCTGAACTAGATGACTCGACATAGAAGAGGTGAACATGATAGGAACATTAGTCGAGGAGTCATTACCAAACACTTTGTTAGAAGATCCATTAGAGAAATGCCTAGCCCACTTTGGGATTGATTTTGATGACGATGTGATTAATGAGGTGAATGCTTTGTTAGATTCAACCCCTTTGATAGACACTAGTAATGGCTGGAAACCTAAGTTCGAACCTCTACCCGTTTCTGAGTCTACCCTAGTTCCTTCGTTAGAAAAGCCTCCTAAGTTGGACCTTAAACCATTACCAGATTCCCTGAAGTATGTGTTTTAGGCCCATCTGAAACTTTACCTGTGATTATAGCATCCGACTTGGATAGTGATCAGGAAAGTAGGCTAGTGACGTCCTTCAGAATAACAAGGAAGCTTTAGGGTGGACCATAGCAGACATTAAGGGTATAAGTCCTACTGATTGTATGCATCATCTATTTAGAGAGTGACACCAAACCTTCTAGGGAGATGCAACGTCGACTGAACCCTAATATGAAAGAAGTAGTTCGAACCGAGGTTCTTAAGCTGTTAGATGCAGGCATTATCTACCCCATTTCAGACAGTAAGTGGGTCAGCCCCGTTCAGGTTGTTCCCAAGAAATCCGGTATTACTGTAGTCCAGAATGATAACAATGAGTTAATCCCAACCCGGGTGACCACGGGTTGGCGTGTCTGTATTGACTATAGGAAATTGAACAAGGTCACTAGGAAGGACCACTTTCCCTTCCCTTCATCGACCAAATGCTAGAGAGATTAGCTGGACGTAGCCATTATTGCTTTTTAGATGGATACTGCGGTTATAATCAGTTTATAGCCCCAGAAGACCAAGAGAAAACCACTTTTACTGTCCCTTTGGTACCTTTGCGTATAGACGCATGCCTTTCGGGCTATGTAATGCCCCTGCGACCTTTCAGCGTTGTATGTTGAGCATATTTTCTGACATGGTAGAACGGTTCTTAGAGGTCTTTATGGATATTTTTAGTGTTTGGTTCGTCTTTCGATGAGTGCTTGCATCTTGTCATTTTTGACTAGGTGTAAGGAAAAGAATTTAGTGCTTAATTGGGAAAATGTCATTTCATGGTTCGTTCAGGAATTGTTCTAGGGCATATCGTATCTTCGAAGGGTATAGAGGTAGATAGAGCCAAAGTTGACCTCATTAAAACTTTACAGGTCCCAAAAACCGTAAGAGATATTAGGTCATTCTTAGGGCATGCAGGTTTTTATCGTCGATTCATTAAGGATTTTAGCTTAATTTCTAGACCTCTTTGCAATTTGCTTGCAAAAGACGTTAAGTTTGTCTTTGATGATGCTTGTTTAGAGGCTTTTGAGAAGCTTAAGAATTTACTCACTACCGCCCCCATAGTCCAGGCACCCAACTGGAACCTACCCTTTGAGATCATGTGTGATGCTTCAGATTATGCTATTGGTGTTGTGCTAGGTCAGCGAGAAAATAAGTTACTTCATGTGATTTACTATGCTAGCAAAACTCTGAATGATGCCCAGTTGAACTATACCACTACGGAGAAGGAACTATTAGCTATTGTGTTTGCCTTAGACAAGTTTAGATCCTACCTCTTAGGTTCTAAGGTCATAATCTTTACTGATCATGCTGCTTTGAAGTATCTTCTTTCCAAGAAGGATACTAAACCTAGATTGATTAGATGGATCCTATTGTTGCAGGAATTTTCCTTAGACATTAGAGATAAAAAAGGTGCAGAAAATGTAGTAGCAGACCACTTGTCTAGGCTTGTTGTGGATACCCTTAATGATTCTCCTCCTGTTAGGGATAGTTTTCCTGATGAACAACTGTTCTTTGTTACCCAAGCACCTTGGTATGCGAATATAGTGAATTATCTTGTTACTGGTCGAATGCCCCAACATTGGGGTAAACAAGATCGTTCTAGGTTTTTAGCCGAGGTGAAGCACTTCTTTTGGGATGATCCTTATTTGTTTAAGTATTGTCCAGACCAGATTATTAGGAGATGTATACCTGAGAGTGACCAGTCCAGTATTATTTCCTTTTGTCATGATCATGCTTGTGGGGGTCACTTTAGTGCTAAGAAGACTGCTGCTAAGATATTGCAGTGTGGATTCTATTGGCCTTCGTTGTTTAAAGACTCCCATAGTCATGTGTTACTTGTGAGCGTTGCCAGAAGTTAGGAACCATTTCCCGTACCCTTGAACCCTATTTTAGTTGTTGAGGTCTTTGACGTGTGGGGTATTTACTTTATGGGTCCGTTTCCTAAATCTTTTGGTAACCTTTACATCCTTGTCGCTGTAGACTATGTCTCTAAGTGGATTGAGGCGGTTGCGTGTAAAACTAATGACCATAGGGTTGTGATTGAGTTCTTGAAAAATAATATACTTACACGTTTTGGTACACTGCAAGCTATAATTAGTGATGGAGAGTCGCACTTTTGTAATGGACCTTTTAGGCTTTTGATGAAGAAATATGGTATTACACATAAGATAGCTACCCCATATCATCCACAGACTAGTGGTCAGGTAGAGGTTTCCAATAGGAAGATAAAGCGTATATTAGAGAAAACAGTTAATCCTAATCGGAAAGACTGGTCGTCTAAGCTTATTCATGCCTTATGGGCTTACCGTACTGCGTTTAAGACCCCCATTGGAATGTCTCCTTATCGGCTTGTGTATGGAAAGGCATGTCATTTACCTGTTGAGTTAGAACATAGAGCATATTGGACTGTTAAGCAGCTAAATTTTTCACTTGACAAGGCAGGAGCCCATAGGAAACTCCAGCTCAATGAATTGGAAGAGATTTGTATAGATGCTTACGATAGTGCGAAGGAGTATAAGAACAAAATGAAACTTGTGCATGATAGAAATATTTTAAGGAAGTCATTTTCTCCAGGTCAAAAAGTTCTTCTGTATGATACTCGCTTGCATCTTTTACCTGGGAAGTTACGTTCTCGGTGGACGGGTCCTTTTGTTGTTCGCACTGTCTTTCCTCATGGAGATGTTGAGATTGAGACACCGGATGGTAGTAGTTCTTAGAAGGTTAACGGTCAGAGATTGAAACCCTTTTTAGAGCTCTTTCCTACAGGTGATGTTGAGGAGGTCCCTCTGGAGGACCCTGTTTACCCTTGATTGACCATCGAGGCGATTGTCTGTTGTATATTAGTTTTTGATTTCTCTCTTCACCCAGGTACTATCTTTCCAACTTCTCCTCGTGTTATTTTACTTTTGGTACTGTTCTTTCATTAGAAACATTGAGGACAATGTTATATTTAAGTTTGGGGGTGGGGAAGAACTTTTTAGTTGCATTTTTGAAACTTCTAGCGTCACATAGTATCCGGTTAGCTAAGTTTACATATGGTTTCTCACCGAAAAGATGGAAATTGGAATTGCTAGGGATAACATTCTTCTGAGACATTAGAGAAAAAGACATTGAGATCTTTGACATTCAGGAGAGAACTTGTTCCTTTTAGAGGGTAACCGTGATGGACCTAACCATCCATGATGGAAAGGCAAGTAGGTCATAAGGAAATGCCAGAAAGACAAATCAACCTCACAATGTAGTCTTAGTTACTGGATTACGACTCTCTCTCAGTAGAAACTTATCATCATCAACAAGCGGAGCGACATAAAAATCTATGAAGAAAGTTGAAAACGTTTAAGGTTTAGAAGAAACAATAGAAAAGAATAATTCAAAAAAATCAAAGTTGAAGATTGAGTTACAAGAGCAAAGAAAATCAAACGATATACGTTGTTGAAGTTCATGATACCAAGACATTACAAGTTGTGAAGATCCACGCTCTAAAGCCCTTCTCTAATAGCCATGTAAATTGTTATCTTGTTATTTTTGTTTTCAAAAAACAAAAATACATTTAAATTTTGTTTAATAAGGCCATAGGAAAGTAGTTTCAAGCAAGAAATCGAAGAGAAGAAGTAATTGTCAAGGTTCTACGAAGTTCGAGAGTTTATCATCAACAGTTGAAGACCGAAGAAGACGTTGTTTCTACTGAACACTATGAGAGAGTCGAGGAGAGATGCATATTGGTTGCTTTGTTAGTCCTCTTTCCATCTGGCACAAGATCTTTCTAGCACTGGTTCAACACATCACACATAATTACTCCAGCTGTGTAGCAGATGTCCCTCTCATTTTTATCTCTCTCCTAATCTTATCCAGCTGTAAAGCGGATGCATCTTACAATGTTTATCTAGCTGTGTAGCGGATATCTCTTTATCTAGCAGTGTTGCGGATGTGTCTCCCCTATTCTTTGTTCAGCTTTAGAGCTGGCACCTTTAATTTCTCTGGCATTCTAGTTACTTGGAGATAGGTTGAGAATCTGTATGTCCTCATAGATCTTTGGATACTTGTGACCAATTAGAAGTCATGGTTTTGTGGGTACACCTCTGGTAAACCCTCCAGAGACTATATCTCGGTCACTAGGGCCACCAAGTGAGTTAGGCTTTTATTTTTATTAGTTTTGCTCGAGGACTAGCAAATAATAGGTTTGGGGGTATTTGATAGACACATTTTTGTGTCTGGATTGTCCTCAGTGTCTCTACTACTAGTGCTTGATTTTGTACTTATTATGGTGTTTTTATGTTTGTGTAGGTGTTTTTGGAGAAATACACTTGTGTGGAAAAAGTTGCTCAAAAAGTGCTATTTGGACCCCTGGAGGACATTTGCTATACGAACCCCAGATTTGGCTAAGGGGCACCCAAGGTTATGCGTAGCCCAATTTCATCCTCAGTACCGACCTGCTAAGGGCACCCCTACTCTAGATAAGGGGCACCCTTCTTCATTGTTTAAACATTGCAAAGTGGCGGGGAAATGTTTGGTTTCACCTGGGATATTTTCGATTGATATCTGAAGATTTTCTATTGGAGTTTTAGCTGGATTCAGAATCGTATGGGCCTAACACATCGAATCAGGGATGTTATGGAATTTCTTTTCAACAAATCCACGGAGTTTAGTTAATACAGGGAACTGCATTCAAGAGGATTATCACGGATATTTGATGATACGTGCTGCATGGGAGAATATTTTCTTCTTTACTCAACAAACTTCGACCTCATCAAGCCAAGATAAATAAGGACATCTCATAACACATGTGTGAGAAGAAAAGGAAAGCTACGTAGAAGATAAAAACAGGACATGAAAA
Source organism: Papaver somniferum (assembly GCF_003573695.1). Taxonomy (NCBI): domain Eukaryota; kingdom Viridiplantae; phylum Streptophyta; class Magnoliopsida; order Ranunculales; family Papaveraceae; genus Papaver; species Papaver somniferum. The sequence goes on along the minus strand of NC_039359.1, from coordinate 76,686,170 downwards.
ATACTCGGGTTTTGGTGTTGCTGTCACACGTTGTTGAGTTATTTTTGGAAGCTGCGAAAGTTTGAATCAATCTTTACTGTGTAATCAACGTGTTTGAAGCGTACTGAGCTGTAGCAGGCGTGTGAAAATCAGATAAAAAGGAAATAATTCTCGTATAATGACAGAGAAGAATAATGGAGAATATCTTGCATTAATCAGAGAGATTTGGATCCTGGGAAGTATAAATAGATTTCTGGGATTCTTAGAAGGGAGACGAGAGTTTGGGGGAGATTACAGAGATGTGAAAGTCGAGTTGCAGAAGAATCATCATTTCTGCTGCTGTTAAGAACACCAAGAACATTAGGCGCGCAACAACAGTCGTTTCTCAACAGTGGAAACGACACACATGCGAGGGTCGAGAATCAGCGACAGTACTATGTTCTATCGTTCTTTTTAGTTTGTAACACTTATAACTGTTGCAAACCCGGTTTTTAATAATTTTTCTCCACTTCATATTTGTAAACATCCTTTGAGGAATAAAAATGAATTTAAAGAGTGTTTCCAACATGATGATGAGCTAATTCTCCCAACACCAAGGCAATGAGGAAGCTATTCACGCATGAATAATGGGTAAGTATTTCATTTTCTCTAATTTTTAATTATAATTCACTCAATCACTGCTCTTGCAGAGTTTTTAAATGTTTACATAATTTTCTTAATTACTTGTGATTCAATTTGATAGATTATACTTTGTTTATTCAATTGATAGTCTATGCTTGGGGAATACAATTAATATTTGAGAATATGTTTGCTTAATTGTGAATTAAGAAATAAGGGACTTAAAAGATAATTAGAGTTTCGGGTTATTTTCCATAATTTATTCATGTGTGATAGTGGAATCAATGTCTTAGTTATTCCTAATAATTTTGAATTAAGTTTTGTTTGTTTTTAAATTTCATTAAATCTAAAATCTTTGCTTTCACAAGTCTCAACGAACTTTTTACTACAACTCAATTTGAAATCACATCATTGGCATGCTTTGGAGCGGATACGTGGATGGCATGGTTTTCCATTGGAACGGTGGCGCGGCTGGCATGGTTGGCATGCCTTGGCGCGGAGATGTGGCTGGCACGGCATGCCATTGGCACATGCGGCTGGCATGATTGGCATGCCTTGGTGCGGAGACGTGGCTGGCATGGTTTTCCATTGACACGGTGGTGTGGATGGCATGGTTGGCATGCCTTGGCGCGGAGATGTGGCTGGCACGACGTGTCATTGGCACATGCGGCTGGCATGGTTGGCATGCCTTGGCGCGGAGACGTGGCTGGCATGGTTTTCCATTGGCACGGTGGTGTAAGAATTTAAGGTTTGGTTTACGAAGGTGATGTCGGTCAATACTAAGGGTTCTACCGTGGAACATGACACATATATATGTAAAAAAAAAGGTACCCTGATAATTCTTACATAGGCGTGTTGAATGATTCAATAAATGTGTTAGTGGTCCTAGTGAAGTTATGTAAGATGTAAGGTTTTACGATTTTAACCCTAAGCTAAAAACCACCATCAACATTAAGTCCCCTGCTTAGCTCGGAACATGAGCATTGTTGCGAGGTAAGATGGTGACAGGCGAGAACAAAATCGAAATGACAAGTCGTGAAAAGATGGTCAAGAAGACCCGACTAACCTTTTTCCAGAGGTAAGGAGAGTTCGTGTTTCTCGTGTTGGAGGCCTTGCATAGATTCTACTTGTAGTGTTGCTGGCTAGACCGTGAAGTGGTGAGATGTAGATTGTCGTCTTGGAATGAGAGCCGCAGGCGTTGGTCGGCTTGGAATGGGATCCGCAGCCGTTGGTCGACTTTGAATGGGAGCCACAGGCGTTGGTCGGCTTGGAATGGGAGCCGCAGGCATTGGTTGGATTGGAATGGGAGCCGCAGGCGTTGGTTGGCTTGGAATGGGAGAAACTGGCTTCGGTCAGCGGAGTGGTGGAAACTGTCTTCAGTCCGCAGAATGGTGTAAACTGGTTTCATAACTTCAGCTACCAAACGATGGTGATGACGCTGGAACTTCGATTATCAAATGGTAGTGATGGCGCCTGGCAACTTTGTCAAAATCAGAGTTTGGGATGCCGAAACCCTAATTAGCGCTCCTTACTAAAATCGTTGTAGAATTCTCGTACGAACTAGGATTTTGACGGTCCACCCCTCCATCTGACCGGAAAAGAATTTCCAATCTCCTTACGAGGGAATATTTAGGTTTTGAGATTGCTTAGGAGGTGAAAACGTCCCGACAGTGAAACTCAGGAAGAATTCAGGAGGGATGTTACGGGCCCGGGGTAGCATAGTCGCGCCGAGTTATCTGTTCCCGTTCATGGAGAAAGAAGGGAACTTTATTATGTGCAAAACTCTAGAAACTCCATCCGTATGAAAAGAGGTATTGGCCTTCTTCTGTTTTCTGTTGCTCGTTTGTATACGCGCTTTCGTCTACAGTGTCTCTCCAGTGGATTCCAAAATTTACCAAACTCCATTGCATTCTTGGGACGGATGGATGGAATATATGCTCGGCAACGATCATGTCAGGGTTAATCTTGGAGATTGTGGTTACGGTGTCGGTCCATCCTCGGATTTTAGGTTATTTAGTGCTTGGACCTTCTGATCGTGATGATGATGTCCTGTGAATTCTTGTATGGTCGAAAACTTCTGGCGCCCTCGGATGAAATATGGAGACGTTCCGTTGCCGATGTGCTGCTATCAAGTCTTACAGGACTTTGTTCTAAGCGACATCCTTCAAACCATCTTCTGAATCTTGGACTATCGTATGGAATGAGATGTGGTACGAAGTCCTCAGTTATATTTCGGTTTGATCCGATGGCATAGATGAATATGTGAATGTATCTTTGTGGCGTGCTCTTGAAGTCTTCTGTGCACATGTACGGCTTCGTGTTGAGAAATTCCTGCGGCTCGTGAAACTTCGACAGTGATGATGTTGAAATCATAAATAACCTGGTTGTGGGGAGTGAAAGCGTCTCATGCTGGTAGTCCCCATGTGTATCCTATTTTCATTGGATCTCCTTGAATCCACATCCATGTGATTTGATACAAGCTTATCGTACTCTTCTGGATCTGACGCTGGGATGCTCAGGATATCGCATGGACGAAATATTCTGGATAGCGAAGATGTAGGAATGAGAGAGTTATGTTGTTTATCATGGCTCCCTATGTTTCTTCAAGAAAATGTTTCAGCCGTGTCTCTGGAGTTATCTCATGAGTCTTTGATGGTCGTCGATGGACTGCGAAGAGAAGTCCCCAGTCGCATTTTTCTTCAGTTTCTGAAGTTGTTTTCCTCTGAGCAGGCTTGGGATCCTCCGAGGCCTCGTAAAGTGTTGAAGGCGTCTTCTAGACATAGAGGTGATGATATTCTTGCACTGCACCCTTGAAGAGTAGATGACCTTGTTGCGGTTATGGCCTTTTGGTTGACTGTGTCTTCTGAACTTTGACAGTGAAGGGATTCCGTGTATATCCCCAGTCCTCAAGTATGGTTTATATGTTTCCATCTTTGTAGTGATTGCTACTGTGGTGAAGCTCTGGCCGGCATCAACAAATGAGCGGAAACAATTCTTGGTAGCAGATGTAATCAGAAGATTACATTGTCGTGGTAACAAAGTAGGTTGGCTGGAACTGTATGGGAATTCGTGGAAGTAAAAGGATTGGATGGAGTTGTACGGGCATCCGTGAAAGTAAAAGGATTGGCTGGATGAGTAAGCGAGCAAACTGTCCATGACTACGAAGATTGGTTCGCTGTGATCATGATCCTTGACATGGGGAGCGTGGTGGTACGACCCTTTGCAAGAAGAAGCGTCGTTGAAGCAACTTCGTCTCTTGGAGAATATGTTGAAACTTAAGAGGACGAATGCTGAAGCCTCGTCTTTGGATCCTGGAGAATCTTATAAAGAGAATGCTGAAATGGAGCAGCTGCTGGAGCGAGCGTTGAAGCGGAGCGGATTTCGGAGTGATCGTTGAAGCAGAGTCGCTGCTGGAGGATGTTGAAGCGGAGCGGCTGCGTTTATCAGTTTGCTGTCAAACTGGACACCCTTCAAGCGAACAATGGTTAGGAGTCCCCAGTTCCATCTGTCAATCGTGATTTCCAAGAGAGGTTGGGGTTTGGAAACGACTTCTCTGGTTGGAAACAGCTGCTTCCCTGATGCAGTGCGGTTGAGGGATGAAATATGCCTTGAATTTGCGCCTTGGGGAAATATAGAATCTCACATAAATGTTTCATCATAGACTCCACGATTTTGCGGGCGAAGTCCCCAGAAATCATGCATCTCCTGACAGGGAAAAGAGTCTTTGTGAACTCAGGGAGGTTGCTGATTTTTCTTTGCTTCGATTTTGGAGAAGTCGTTCCTGATCTTTTCGTCTAATGAAATTAGATTGTTGATTCCCTTCTACTGGGTATTCAAGAGAAACGCTGGAAGGATGCAAGCTGCTGGCGCAGGGAAGATGCAAGCTGCTGTAAAGATGCAAGCTGTTAGCGCTGGAAAGGATGCAAGATGCTGGCGCTGGAAAGATGCAAGTTGTTAGCTCTGGAATAATACAAGCTGCTGGCGCTGGAAATATGCAAGGTTTTACCGCTGGATCGGCTTGGAATGGGCGCTGGCTTGGCGTGGACGCTGGCTTGGATTTGGTATGGCGCGAACTTGTTCTTGCGGGCCCAGTTGCCTATTTCCATACGTATCTCAAATAGGAAATAATTTCCTTATTCAAATTCCAAAAGTGTTATGCGTATGAAAGGGGTTGGCTCTCCTTTTTATGTCGTATCTTTGTTATCACGTCCTGGTGTTAGCGGTAGCGCGGTAGCAATAAAGTGGGCAAGCATATTCCATCTATGTACTCCAGCGTTTCTCTTTCAATTTGTTTTCTTGTTTTCTTGTATTGGTGCAAACCCTAGCCTTAGGTATGCCTTCCATAAATCTGTAGAAATATTGTTCTTCTGAACCGGTGTAAACCCTATCCGTGGGTATGCCTTTCATAAACTTGTAGAAACCCATCGTCATAAACAATTCCTCTTCGAATATCACCGTAGAAACGTCGGATACCTCATGAATAGTGACGGGTAATCATTATTATGCAAATTAGGCATGTACGGGTAGGTGACTGTTTTTTTTTTTTTTGAAAGAAAAACAAAGCGCTTGGTTTATGGTTTTGATTTTCTGGATTTTTGGGTTGATAGACAGGTATTACCCCTGAGGGTTTTGGATTATTATTTGGAATGAACTGTTTTAGAATATCGATGTTTTTGGTTATAAATATAAGTGTCATGAGTACCCCAGGGAAGTCATGGAATTGTGAAAGTTGTGCGATCGTAGAAAGCATGAAACACGAGAAAAATATGGCTATTGGTTTTTTATCTCCCCTGTAAAGATTTGAAGTAGTAGACCATGTATTTTGTCTAGCAAGACTTACTCGGTTTTTCAGATCTCCTGTTGAAAAGGAATCTCCCGGGTGTAAGACCGAGTTTTGTGAGAAGCACCGCCGTGACTGTGGAAAGTCCCCAGTCATCCCTTGTCGTGTCATGACTGGTAACCGGGTCGTCTGGTAACTGAGTCGTCGATCCCTGGGCGGGTCGTTTGGATTCTACCGTCCTGATGTCTGGGTCGAAATATGAGATCGAGGATTGAAAGTTGACATTGTAACCGAAAGATCAATCTCCCACTGTGGTCGCCAATTGTTTGAGGGTGAAAACGATTTCTGCTGATTTTGGTAATTTCGTGTGTGGGGGTGAAAAACGAGTTTAAACCCTAAACAATGTACTGAAAGGGAGTACTTTATATTCGAGAGATCAATCTGTAGAAATCCGGCCTAAACCAAGAAATAGCCGTTCCATACTTTCTTCGGTCACAAAGTGAAGGAGAAGGGTTGGTTTTGGGGAGGGAAGCGAAGAGAGTGTGGAGACCAGAATAGTTGATTCTGGAAGAGTAGTTGTTTCACGACTTGTATCAGAAAGCGGGAAGCTAACAGATGGAAATCTAGTAAATATTTTCTGAGTGTTGTATCCTCCTGACCTGAACTTGTGGTTCGGTGGAAATAGGTAAGACCTATTTATACAAGTCGAAGTGAAACATACTCTGGTCTCATAAGAAATGAAAAACGGATGAGTAAATGGGAGGAGGTGGTAACCGGTAATGCCTGGAATTGATGCTCCATAAAAGAAAGCGTTTTACCATTACTCCCTGTATTTACTAACCGCCCCATCCTTATGACACTGTCTTGTAACAGGCGTAGTGTACGCCACACGCTGTAAACCGTCAAACCAATACCCAATGAGAATCCCCCAGTTTGTGACATGTGTTGATGTCTCGAGTGTTTCCGTGGAAAACATGTAGCATATTTCTGTTGTTTGGCAAGTTGAGCTTGGGAGACATGCCGGCTCGGTGGTGACCTTTGACGGTCGAGATTTTGCATCTTGAGAGGAAGGGTAGCCGTTGATTATTGCAACCCTTCGTTTGGTAGACAGTGGCATGAAAGCATGGCCGACATGGCTAAATATGGCCTATTTTAGGCGTGGCCAAAAGCTAGGATTTTGGCATTGTTTGGGCGCAACCAAAACTAGGGCTTGGCGTCGATCCAACAGGTTTCCCTGCGTTAGTTGGTTACCTTGGACGGCTAACATTTGCGTCTTAGATGAAAATATGGTCGTCGATTATTGCAAGCCTTCGTTTTGGAAGCCGTGAAGGGAAGGCTGGCATGGTATGGTTTAGGCGCAGTAAGGTGGCTGACAGGGCATGCCATTGGCACATGTTGGATGGTCGGCATGCCTTGGCGCGGTTTAGGCGTGGCCAAAACTAGGATTTTAGCGTTGGGCCAAAGGTTACCATGCGTTGGTTGGTGACCTTGAACGGCTAAGATTTGCATCTAATATGGAAGGGTGGCCGTTGATTGTCGCAAGCCTTCGTTTTGGCAGCCGTGAGGGGAAGGCCGGCATGGTATGGTTTAGGCACGGCAAGGTGGCTGGCACGGCATGCCATTGGCACATGTGGCATGGTCGGCATGCCTTGGCGCGGTTTAGGCGTCGCCAAAACTAGGGTTTTGGCGTTGGGCCAAAGGTTACCATGCGTTGGTTGGCGACCTTGGACGGTTAAGATTTGCATCTAAGATGGAAGGGTGGCCAATGATTGTCGCACGCCTTCGTTTTGGCAGCCGTGAGGGGAAGGCCCGCATGGTATGGTTTAGGCGCAGCAAGGTGGATGGCACGGCATGCCATTGGCACATGTGGCATGGTCGGCATGCCTTGGCGTGGTTTAGGCGTGGCCAAAACTAGGGTTTTGGCGTTGGGACAAAGTTCACCAGGCGTTGGTTGGTAATCTTGGACGGCTAAGATATGCATCTAAGATGGAAGGGTGGACGTTGATTATCGCACGCCTTCGTTTTGGCAGTCGTGAGGGGAAGGCCGACATGGTATGGTTTAGGCGCGGCAAGGTGGCTGGCACGGCATGCCATTGGCACATGTGGCATGGTAGGCATGCCTTGGCGCGGTTTTGGCGTTGGGACAAAGGTTACCATGCGTTGGTTGGTGACCTTGGACGGTTAATATTTGCATCTAAGATGGAAGGGTGGCCATTGATTGTCGCACTCCTACGTTTTGGCAGCTGTGAGGGGAAGGCCCGTATGGTGTGGTTTAGGCGCGGCAAGGTAGATGGCACGGCATGCCATTGGCACATGTGGCATGGTCGGCATGCCTTGGAGCGGTTTAGGCGTGGCCAAAACTAGGGTTTTGACGTTGGGACAAAGGTTACCATGCGTTGGTTGGCGACCTTGGATAGCTAAGATTTGCATCTAAGATGGAAGGGTGGCCGTGGATTGTCGCACGCCTTCGTTTTGGAAGTCGTAAAGGGAAGGCCGGCATGGTATGGTTTAGGCGCGGCCAGGTGGCTAGAACGGCATGCCATTGGCACATGTGGCATGTTCGGCATGCATTGGCGCGGTTTAGGTGTGGCCAAAACTAGAGTTTCGTGCTTGGGACAAAGGTTACCATGCGTTGGCTGGCGACCTTGGAAGGCTAATATCTACATCTCAGATGGAAGGGTGGTCGTTGATTGTTGCAACCCTTCGTTTTGGCACCCAGCGGCATGCAACGGGGCCGACATGACTTTGGCATGGAATCGTGGCTAGCATGGTTTACCATTGGCACAGTGGCGCGGCTGGCATGGTTGGAATGCCTTGGTGTGGAGGTGTGGCTGGCACGTCATGCCATTGGCACATGTGGTGCGGCTGGCATGGTTGGCATGCCTTGGCTCGGAGACGTGGCTGGCATGGTTTGCCATTGGCATGGTGGCGCGACTGGCATGGTTGGCATGGTGGCGCGACTGGCATGGTTGGCATGCTTTGGCGCAGAGACGTGGCTGGCATGGTTTTCCATTGGCACGGTGGTGCGGCTGGCATGGTTTGCATGCCTTGGCGCGGAGACGTGGCTGGCATGGTTTTCCAATGGAACGGTGGTGCGGATGGCATGGTTGACATGCCTTGGCGCGGAGATGTGGCTGGCACGACTTGCCATTGTCATGGTGGCGCGGCTGGCATGGTTGGCATGCTTTAGCGCGGAGACGTGGCTGGCATAGTTTGCCATTGGCACGGTGGTGCGGCTGGCATGGTTGGCGTTCCTTGGCTCGGAGATGTGCCTGGTGATAGACGCTTTTATATGTCTAATATAGCTCAATTGTATATAGTGTTAGTGCTCAATTTTGTACTCATTTGGTTATTTTATTTATTTGTAGGTGTTTTTAGAAGAATAAGGTTTTGCGGCGAAATTGGCTGAAAATGCGGCGTTTGGACCTCCGTCGAAAGTGTTCCGGAAGCGCCCCAGAAGTGTACCGGAAATACCCCAGAAATACCCCGGAGGAACCCCGAAAAAGTGCGGAAAATGTCCCAGAAAAATCACTATACGGACCCTCGATTTTGGATAAGGGGTGACCTATTTACAGGCAGCTGCTAAAGGGAGAACAGCACAGGATAGGGGGACACCCACCTTCTTCACGATTTGAATCAAAAATATTTGGCGGGAAAAGATACCTCACGTCTGCAGATTTTGGGCGTGAAACTTTGGGCAGTTTTAAAGAGATTCAACACCGGAAATTGATTGGGCTGGACTTGATATGACTTAACAAGTTCATTAGAAGCAATTGGACCGATCAACTTGGGCTAGAATAGCCGGGAATTGGAATCAAAGTCAAATAAGGAAACACGGCTTCATGGGTTCAAAATCTGTTATTCAAGGAGATTAAAGGCAAGTAAACTCTTTCCAAAGATACATATATATCCAAGGAAGAGTTTGAGATAAGTGGGAAAGCTCAGAAACGCGTAAAACAAATTTGGGAAGCGATTATTGCCGTGACTGCCAAGAAAGGAAAAAGGGAATTTTGATGCGATTTGGGAAAGATTCAATGACCCTTTTGTGTATAAATAGGATGCTTAGGTCCCCTATAATAAAAACGAGGAGTTTGGGGTCGAGAGGAGATCTCAGGAGGCGTGAATCAAGAGATTTCTGTACACTGCTGCTGCTGCTGCCATTGAAGAGCACGAAGAACACGAAGAACAGACTTCCACAGACAGTCTTTCTTCAACTGTGACAAGGACAGACGCCTATCAGTCTTAAAACAACAACAACAGACGCACTTATTTTCTATCGTTCTTCTCTAGACGCTTTATGTGCGTCTCAGATTCACTGTTTTTATTCTTTTCACTCTTTTAATCAACTTTTGGGCTATAAACATGTATTTTGAGCAAGTGATTAATATGAGGAGCTAAACCCCAACACTGGGATGACGGAGGAAGCCCTATTTCACGCATGTGGTAATTCTAATAATTCTTTTATGACTATTTACATTGATTTTTAATCGATTTATGATTTTTATTGAATGGGTGTGATTTCGTTTGATGGTGTATGCTTGGTCTATGTATTTTTGATACATCATGCTTTTGATTTACAATCATTACTTTTCAAAAATCTACTTTTTGGCAAAGAATAAGAGTCCATATTTTTAATATTTGATCTATAATTGATTGGAATTATTATTTGAATCACATGAATGGAATTTGGTGGAATCCTGAGTCTCAGTACCTCTCGAAATTGTGACAAACCTTTTGTATATATAGTTTCTATTTTTATTTTAAGTTTAGAACCCAATCTTATCAAGTCCGAGTTGAACGAACTTTACTACCACTTTCAAAACTACATCAATTTTTGGCGGCGCCGACGCGGACTTGTATTTAGATTTATTTTATTTCTTTTAGAATTTTTGTTCTCTTTTACGCCTTTGGTATTTTTTGATTCTTTTCAGATTCGAGCGAAGCTACAAGGAAAGAAAAAGTGCTATAAAAGGAAAGCATCGCCAAAGAAGGAAAGAAAAGAGGAATCCGAAAGGAGTGAAAAAGAAGATTTTGTATATAGTTATTTTTTTTATTTTTAGAAAATGTAAATAGGGTGTTATTTTTGTAATTTTTTTTCCTTTTTTGGACATTTTTATTTTTTGGACATTCTTGAACATTATTTTTTTTTAAACCCTAAGGAAGGGTCAAAATTAAATATCAACTGTTTGCAGGGAAGGACGACAGTTACGATACTGTCTCGTCCCCTCGGGTTCGTACACTGACATCGGAGTCCGTGGCCTGAGTCGACTTCAACGGTTCATCGGCCGTCTGGTACGGGAGGTAAGACTCTATCCACCCACGAATCCCTGTCAGTGGGTTTTATTTTGTGATAACTCACACCCCTGCAAAAGAATGTCGAACTGGTATCACAATAGTCAATACAACGAATATCCGACTGAGTTTCAAAATGGACGTTACAATTTTAACCATAGTGTGAATAGTGATTGGGAACATCAACCTTTTCAAGGTTACGGCTCATACCATGGTGAGCCCAATTACTATACACACACACACCGGTCATACGAGCAAGAAAATAAGGATTATTATAGTACTAGTTCCTCGTCTTTGGACAATATAATGAAAATGTTGAAAACTAGTCCCTATTATGATCCTTCTGAAACTGTTCTTCCTCTAGAAGAGTCTCTCAAACAATTAACTGAGAATACAAATAGGTTTGTGTTAGCAATGAATAAACAAAATGCACCCATGAGTGAACCTTCTATACACGATACCATAAGAAAGTCATGTGAGTCGATTCAAAATCTTTTATTAGAGGCCCAGAACAGAACTGCTCAAGATAGTCTTAATTTCCAATATAGTGTTTCCAATAGTACCCTTGAAAATGAGGATAATTATTTGCATAATCAAGATGCCGAGGTTAGAATTGGTAACACTACTTTTTTAGATGAGGTTCAACAATTTTCATGTTATTATGATGATTATGATGAGGATAATGCTGATGAAGAATTTGACACATATAGGCATAGTGATCAGGAATCTGTTACTCAAATTGAGCTTTAAAATGATACTACTATTTCTAGTTCAAATCCAAATAATTTTAATGATTATTCACCTATTCAAAAGGACGAGGATTTGACTAGAGATACCCCCGTTTTAGATGATGTAGTATTTCCTTTTGATTACGAAGCCGATAATGGTTTAGAGGAACGAGTTTATTCTGAGAAAAATATTGTAGAGTCTAGCGATTTAGAAACAATAGTCTTAGACGAAGAAGATGAACTCATAGAGAATTTAAACATGTGTGAGGAGGCATCACCTGAGTATAACCTAGAAGAAGCAATTGACCATTTTCATGATTCTGATGATCTAGAAATTAGGGAAATTGTAGATAGTCTATCTAGAGACACCCAAAACTCCAAGTTTGGGGGTGATTATCATTTTCCATGTGCCTCAACCATTTTACAAGATTATCTTCACACACGTTTTCCTGAACCTAGTGATGTCCATAAGGAAGTTCAATTGTTAGAAACCCATCCTCTGGTTGATGAGGTTAGAACAGGCTATGATACCAAGATCGACTTTGTTTTCCCACAAAATATTTTTCAACCAATTGTGGGAACGTATAAATTTCAGATGTGTCAATTATTTAGTTTTGAGACTAAACCTAATTACTTTAAGAGATTAGGGTCGATACATTTTCTTAATATTGACCACCAGTTTCATCGTGGTCGATTGTGTGAGTCAAAACTGATTGACTTTAAGGATCCTCAATTATTCAGGTTATTATTATGTGCTTTTAAATTTTTACTTGAGTTTCTTCAGACTCTAATATCTGAACCAAATCTTAGCTTTGAGGAATTCCAACCCATAAAAATATTTAATTTGGACCCAGTTATAGAACTTGAACCTGAACCACAGCTAGATGTAGTTGTCTTAAACAGGAAACTAGACAAGGGTGTGCTTTATTTGTTTATTTTCTTGACAGGTTGCAGATTCCTTTTATTTGTGATAGCTCTATTTGGTTTTGATGACCCACAGAAATTTCGGCTATTACTTTATGATTCTATGAGGCGACTAATCCTTTCTTAGTCTGGCTGAAGACTTTAAACTTAGCACTTCTTGGGAGGTAACCCAACATTCATGCGACACGGTAATATCTTTCCTTATCTCTTTTTCTTCAAATGGTAACAGTTTCTCCCTGTTCATGCTTTTAATTTCATCTTTAGAACATTGAGGACAATGTTAGATTTAAGTTTGGGGGTATGGGAGAAACTTTTTAGTTGCAATATGAATAAATAAACTCCAGAGCCTAGAAATTTATGCCTATTAAGGTTGACACTAACCAACCTAAGTGGATGGAAGCATTTTGATTGTAGGAGTTGAGGAACCAATCTGATTAGATGGAAACATCTAAAGAGTCTATTCATAAAAGCACAGAGCTCAGGTGTTAGAAATAACATGATAGTTTCACCATATCTTGTTGAGTCCTTTTCACTTCTATTTTTATTTTATTTTGTTTTTAAACTATGTTTCTCTAAGTGATAGGTGGGGCCTACGATTCAAGTTGTTACCAATGCTAGGATGAATTAGAGTGATTGAGAAAAGATATATAAAAAAAAAAAAAAGGAAAAAATTGAAACCAGACCATTTGACCAAAAGGAACAAATTCAATAAAGTCGACCACTGGTACCCTTGTATATGCCAGTTGTATTGACCTAGAGTTAGGTTATCGACCACTGGTTCCCTTGTATATGCCAGTGTGTTCGTATTAGTCAGACTAATATCTCAATCCATTAGGATAGGTTCATTTTGGCGGAGGCCTTCAGACAGATATGGGAAACGCCGTTCACTTAGTAAACATCAAAACCATCTATGTTGTTTTATATCCATCTTCTTGATCTATCCATGTGATTAGTTTTGACTCCGGATATTGATGTCCATAGTGCAACTATTTGAGTAGAGCTCTGTCACTTTATATGAATTTTAGTATGCTTGAGTGCAAACTCGTGTACAACAATTGGAATTTCGTATCAGGGTACTTCCTCCTGTAGTCAATAAGTATGCCAACCAAGGAGATTCTTTAGTGCCTTCCAAGGTTCTGCGTAGATAGCTAAGGTCCGGAGTAAAGGTTTTGTGGGTATATCTCTAGTAAGCCCTCCCGAGACTATAACTCGGCCACTAGGGACACCTAGGGGTTTAAAGGCTTATTGCATACGCTAAATGCAATCGACGATGCCTGCGAAAGTGAGTTAGGATTTTATTTTGTAGTTTTGATTTGCTCGGGACTAGCAAATAATAAGTTTGGGGGTATTTGATAGACGCATTTATGTGTCTAATATAGCTCAATTGTATATCGTGTTAGTGCTCAATTTTGTACTTATTTGGTTATTTTATTTATTTGTAGGTGTTTTTAGAAGAATAAGGTTTTGCGGCGAAATTGGCTAAAATTGCGGCGTTTGGACCTCCATCGAAAGTGTACCGGAAGCGCTCCAGAAGTGTACCGGAATTACCCCAGAAATACCCCGGAGGAACCCTGAAAAAGTGCGGAAAATGTCCAAGAAAAATCACTATACGGATCCTCGATTTTGGATAAGGGGTGACCTATTTCCAGGCAGCTTCTAAAGGGAGAACATCACAGGATAGGGGGACACCCACCTTCTTCACGATTTGAATCAAAAAGATTTGGCGGGAAAAGATACCTCACGTCTCCAGATTTTGGACGTGAAGCTTTGGGCAGTTTTAAAGAGATTCAACACCGGAAATTGATTGGGCTGGACTTGATATGACTTAACAAGTTCATTAGAAGCAATTGGACCGATCAACTTGGGCTAGAATAGCCAGGAATCGGAATCAAAGTCAAATAAGGAAACACGGCTTCATGGGTTCAAAATCTGTTATTCAAGGAGATTAAAGGCAAGTAAACTCTTTCCAAAGACACATATATATCCAAGGAAGAGTTCGAGATAAGTGGGAAAGCTCAGAAACGCGTAAAACAAATTTGGGAAGCGATTATTGCCGTGACTGCCAAGAAAGGAAAAAGGGAATTTTGATGCGATTTGGGAAAGATTCAATGACCATTTTGTGTATAAATAGGATGCTTAGGTCCCATATAAGAAAAACGAGGAGTTTGGGGTCGAGAGGAGATCTCAGGAGGCGTGAATCAAGAGATTTATGTACACTGCTGCTGCTGCTGCCATTGAAGAGCACGAAGAACAGACTTCCACAGACAGTCGTTCTTTAACTGTGACAAGGACAGACGCCTATCAGTCTTAAAAAGAACAGCAACAGACGCACTTATTTTCTATCGGTCTTCTCTGGACGCTTTCTGTGCGTCTCAGATTCACTGTTTTTATTCTTTTCACTCTTTTAATCAACTTTTGGGCTATAAACATGTATTTTGAGCAAGTGATTAATATGAGGAGCTAAACCCCAACACTGGGATGACGGAGGAAGCCCTATTTCACGCATGTGGTAATTCTAATAATTCTTTTATGACTATTTGCATTGATTTTTAATCGATTTATGATTTTTATTGAATGAGTGTGATTTCGTTTGATGGTGTATGCTTGGTCTATGTATTTTTGATACATCATGCTTTTGATTTACAATCATTACTTTTCAAAAATCTACTTTTTGGCAAAGAATAAGAGTCCATATTTTTAATATTTGATCTATAATTGATTGGAATTAGTATTTGAATCACATGAATGGAATTTGGTGGAATCCTCAGTCTCAGTACCTCTCGACATTGTGACAAACCTTTTGTATATATATTTTCTATTTTTATTTTAAGTTTAGAACCCAATCTTATCAAGTCCGAGTTGAACGAACTTTACTACCACTTTCAAAACTACATCAGCTGGCACGGCATGCCATTGGCACATGCGGCTGGCATGGTTGGCATGCCTTGGCGCGGAGACGTGGCTGGCATGGTTTGCCATTGGCACGGTGGTGCGGCTGGCATGCCTTGGCGCGGAGACGTGGCTGGCATGGTTTTCCATTGGCACGGTGGTGCCTCTGGCATGGTTTTCCATTGGCACGGTGGTGCGGCTGGCATGGTTGGCATGCCTTGGCGCGGAGACGTGGCTGGCATGGTTTGCCATTGGCACGGTGGTGTAAGAATTTAGGGTTTGGTGTACGAAGGTGATGTCGGTCAATACTAAGGGTTCTATCGTGGAACATGACACATACATATGTAAAAAACAAAAGTACCCTGGTAATTCTTACGTAGGCGTGTTGAATGATTCAATAAATGCGCTAGTGATCCTAGTGACGTCATGTCAGATGTAAGGTTTTACGATTTTAACCCTAAGCTAAAAACCACCATCAATACAAGGATAGCATGATTCATCTTTTAGTAAAATATATTCTTCAAAATAGGAATGGTTGTTATCATGTGATTATGGGTCTACTCATATAGATGTGAAAAATTAGAATGGGATTTCTTAAAAGATCTCAGTGATGACGTTTTTCAACCTTGGGTGGCCATCGGTGAACTCAATATTCACCTTAACAACAAAGTTCAGAACTCAAACAACTATTCTATAGATAACTGGGTTAGAAATTTAATTGATTCAGCTGGTCTTATGGATTTGGGGTACATTGGTATTAAATATTCTTGGTCCAATAGAATTAATGGAAGAGGATATAAGAGAGGTAGGATAGACTTAGCTCTCCATAATGCCTTATGGCAAATGGAATATCTATACTCTAAATTATATCATCTTCCATTCAGAACCTCAGATTATTGTTCAATTCTCTTAATTACTAGAGTTGAATGTTATAAACCTAGTAAATCTTGGAAATTTTATAGATGTTGGCTGAGAGATTCTTCATGTGCTGAGCTTATTAATTATTCTTGGAATTCTTCAACTAGAGCTCATAGTTTAGCTGAAAAACTAGCTATCACCAAGAAAGATCTAGCTAAATGAAACAGGGAAGAGTTTGGTCACATCAGTATTCATGTAAAATATTTTAAAAATTATCTATCATATCTTCAATCCATTCCTTATAATGTTGACGTTAGCATCAAAATCCAATTTACTGTTGATAAACTAAGTCATTGGGAGAGAGTAGAAGTTGAATTCTGGCAGCAGAAATTAGGAGACAATTGGACTAGAGATGCAGATAATAATACGAGTTATTTCACTCTATGGATAATAGATGAAGATCAAGAAATAGTATCACTGCTCTTAGGGATTCAACAAGTAAATGGTACCATAAAAGAGAGGATTTAGCTAACTTCCTTACAAGTCATTTCTTTTTGATAGCCTCAACCACTTCTCCGCAGTTCCACAACCCTTCTTTCCATCTCATTCAACCAATCATTACTCAGAAAGATAATGAAATGTTAGTGATGACTCCGACAAATGAAGCAATTCACAATACACTTAGAAGTATATCTAGCTGGAGTGCTCCAGGACCAGATGGCTTCCCTGCTTGCAGGCTTTTATAGCCTCAATGGGATATCGTAGGTGATGAAATAACATTCATGGTCCAAAAATATTTTAAAACAAAGGAAATGCCAGCTCATATTAATCAAACTATTACCTGTTTGATTATTAAATCACAATATCATGTTACTCCAAATGATTACAAGCCAATTGGCTTATGTAATTGTCCCTACAAAATCATTTTAAAGCTTCTTTTTTTAAGAATGAAACCCTTAATGAAAAAGATCATCCCTCCCTCTCAGGTTACGTATGTTCTTAGAAAATTCATAATGGCAATATCATAATGGCTCATGAGCTAATTCACACCATGAAAAGATCAAAAAACAAAACAGGATGCTATTAAATTAGACATGTCAAAATCCTTTGACAAGGATTGAATGAGCTTTTGTCGCAAAAATACTACTTCATATGGTTTCTGTGAAGAATGAAGAACCATCATTCAACAATGTATTTCAATAACATAGGTTTTTATCATGCTTAATGGTAGTATTTGTGATTCTTACACTCGAAATAGAGGTTTACGTCAGGTTGACCCATTGTCTTCTTATCTTTTCATCATGTCTATGGAATATCTATCAAGATATTTGGAATATGCTGAGGCTATTAAAAAAATTCAGGGAATTCGAATTATTCACAACTCAACACCAATTGATCATCTGCTTTTCGCCGATGATTGTTCATTATTTTTCCAAGATGATTCAACAGGTCTTGCTCATGTTACTATACTTCAAGAATTTGGTAGTTTGTCTAGCCAGGTGATCAATTTTGCTAAATCAGCTGCTTTCATCTCTGGTGATATTTCTCATGACGAAAAGCTAAGTATAGTAAGGAAACTGAGAGTTAGAAAATTATGTTTTACAGATAAATACTCGGGGTTACCAATTCTTCTTGGAAAGTATAAAGCTAGTTCCTTCAATTTTATTCTTTTTAAAATAGGTTTCAAGGCTAGAGTTCCAAGACTCTTATTCAAGCTGCAAGAACAACTATGGTTAAATCAGTTTTAAACTCCATACCTGCTCATTATACGAGCAACTTCAGATTACCTAAAAACACTTTGAAGAAGTTAAATACTTTGTAAAGAAACTTTTGGTGAGGATACAAAGGAAAGAATGGTATTAACTTTATATCCTGAGAATCTCTTTTTTTTTTAAACAAGATGAAGGCCTAGCTTTCAGAAATCTAGAACAATACAACATATACCAAACTGGCCTAGAGATTGTGTACTGAATCTGACAAGCCATAGGTAAAAAACATGAAAGAAAAATATCCACCCTATTGTGATTTCATACATTTGCAACAGAAATACCAGAACTCATCCTGGGTATGGAAGGGAATTGAATTACACCTTGAGAATATCAGGAAATTCCACATATGGGATGTAAGATGTGGAACTGAAACCCTAGTATGGTATGATAAGTTTATTAGAGGCATGGATACACCTCCTACCCCTACTGAAATTTATAGAAAATAATCCATAATATTGCATGCATGTGTCAGATCTTATGTTTCAAAACCCAAGGAGATGGAATACTAGTTTAGTCCAAGGTCTTAAATACATAGCAGATTTAATTCTTAAAATGTATCTAGTTCATGCGGAAGATAAGATGATACTGGAACCAAATCGAACAGGAGAATTCGATGTCAAGTCAGCTGACAAGGCTTTAACTTATAATATTCATGTAAGAAACCAGCAATCTCAGAGGATTCCGAAAACAGTATCGAAATATCTCTGGAAGGCTCCACATAAGGTGAAACTCTTCATCTGGTAATTCTTGAGAGGCATTGTTCCCACGAGGAAAAGACTTAGCTACTACAAAGAAGACATAAATAGGAAATGCCCTCATTGTGATAGACATGAAGAAACTCTACAATATCTTTTCATTGACTGTGATTATGCCATAACCATTTGGTTGGCTATGAATGTGAATGTACCTAACATACAAATGCAACAGATAGATGTAACCTCATGGATATCTAGCTAGTTCACTAACAGTAAATGAGAAGATTCAGAAACTAATTGTTGGATTTCAACTCTAATGTGTACAACTTGGCACATTTGGAAAAACAGATGCATGAAGGTGTTTTAAAAAAGGAAAATGAATTGCTGGTATACCAGTAATGCTATTAGGAGCCTAGTGAATCATTGCGTACCATACTATCAGCATCAACATAATAAAGACTTGACATAGAACATAGAAGCTTGGACTCTTCCTGATAACCAACTGAAAATGACTATTGATGCCTCATTTGATCTCTTTACTAAAAAAATTGGTATCGGTCTAATCATTAGAGATTATGTAGGTACATCCAGAGGTATCAAGGGCAGACACTTCAATGGAATATTAGATGCAGAGTAGGCGGAATGCTTGCTCACGAAACAATCTATATTATGAGCCAAGGAATTGAAGTTAAAAAATATTATTTTCGAATCATAATGTCAGAATGTAGTTAGTTCTATCAACAATGCCAACTCTACGGTTCACTAGATGAATCAAGAGTATGTAGATGAAATAAGGCATCTAGTTATTTCCCTTATGGTTTTTGGTCTCAGTCATGTTAAAATACCTACTAATAAAATAGCCCATGTAATAGCTAACAAGCGAAAGCTAACAATTCATCCTTTCGCAGATAACACGATAATGAAGACTCAAAAGATTTTGCAAAAACTCCCTCAAGCTAAGGTGCAATATATTAACAGAAGATTTAACTCAGCAGCAGATCACATAGCAAAAGAAGCTCGTGTAAAGAATCTTCAGCAAATATCTACCCAAATTCAGCTAAGGATATCTCAATCTAGTGTGGTGCCCAATATTTTTGAAAAGAAAGATATTGTAAATACGATGTATTTTATTGCTTGATTAATATATTTACTTTCTCCATCAAAAAATAATAATTCGTCCTTTAATTATTGGTGTAGCATCCCGGGGCTTTTGGAAAAAGTATAAGAGATGATAGGAGGGTAAGCAAGAAGTTATGTAATGTTATGGCCTGAATGAAATAGTTATTTGCATTAAAAAAAAAAAACTTATTTTTAACAAAAGACAATTCATCATTATAATTAGTATCTATCTTACAAAAACAAATGGTTTTGGACCAATCTGACGGTTGTGGATTGGTTTTTTATTGAGATCCACGGCCAGCATCTGCTCTCAAAGTTGAGAAAATTGAAAGACAAATCGTGGCTGAGAATCAACCCATGTTTAACGCCTGCATCCGACGGCTCAGATTCACCCATCCATTATTATCATCTTCGTGCTTTATAAAAGTCTCCGCCGTTTTATTTCATGCCCTGATCCAACGGTGCAGATACAATTTAGGGTTAAATGCTCAGAAAGAAAAAACACACAGAAGAACATAAAGGCGCTGCCGTTTCATTTCATTGAATGAAATTGATCTCGGACTTGAATTCACACACCAGGTATAAGAAAGTAGATAATCAGAGTTTTTTTACCCGAAGTTTGAAGACACGTTTTCTGGATCATCACTTTCATGTTTCTTTCTGCGGAAAATATTCTCAATCTCAGGTATGATTCGTTTGGGCATCTCAAATTGGGGTTCTTATTTCTTTCTCTCAGTGTTTGGTTTTTATTTTTCCTCTATCAAAAGGTAAGCCCTAGATATCTGATTCACATTTTTTTTTATAGCTATCGATTCACTAATGGCGTAACTACTACAGCACATCATCCATCCCGGAAAGTTTAGGTATTTATCGGTTTCCTCTCAATTAATATTACTGTATTTTGACTTTTAGCATGTATTACATTGTCATACATTAGCTTCAGTGGAACGATCCTGATTTGTCTATATTTCTAATCTTCTATGATGTTTAATTGCTAATTTTATTTTATTTTATTTTTTTGGTTATGAAACAATCAGTTGTTAAGCCTATACAGTGTTGGTTCCGATAAATCATTGTTTGAAGATGAATTTAGCTAGAACTGGGCGTATTTGTGCATCTTACATTTTTGTGAACCGTTGTTTTAAATAATATCTATGGTAGAAAAAGAGTATATGATCCTTATTTACGAAGTTTTGATAATGTCAACAGGTTAAGTGTGATTATGGACTTAAGAGTGTTCGAAAAAATGCTTGAAAAGTAGTTTTAGCTGGTGTAAAACAGGAATGCCAGCAGCAGAAAAGCAATAAGTTGGGCTAAAAGTTTGCTATCTATATTTAGGTCGGCCGTGTCGTAGCTTATTAAGGAAAATTGGTAAATTTTGGCTACAACATCCAAGCCAAACTTCCGGTCAATGAAAAATAAGGTACTGATGACAGAAAGTAAATCTTTAGTCTGAAGTATCAATTTGTGGTTTTTGTTAATAGCGGTTCCAGAAATCACCATTGGAACTGTAAGTTTGATTTTAGACGTATTTCTTTTGTTACTTTATCTGAAACTATTTGATTTAGTTGTTCATTTTGAGTGTTCCTTTTAAAATCTTTGATCTATTTTTGCAGATTTTTATCGGCCGGGGATATACTGGGAGACAAGCCAGCATCCAGCTCAGGTACGTGTCGGCTTCGATACGGTAAATGTCAATAGAATTTCACTTTATTTGATTAGTTTTGGGATGTATTAAGTTAGGGTCGGCTTGATTTGTATATTAAGTGGAAGGTTTATGAATTAAACCATTCACCAAGTCTTTCGTATAACCGACTTTTGTTGGAGAAGAATGAGAAGTCAAGAAATAATTTAATGGTCAAGACCGATTTTATTTGTTTAGAATGAGTTTGCAAATGTTTGATGAGATTTTTGCAGCTTTTACAATAATGTTGCTACGATCAAAAAAAATGTCACTATCGCGGTTTACTTGAAAAACACTATGACTTTGTTGTAGGTGGAAAAATTGAAGTTTGAGTTTAAGATTTCCTATATGATGGAAGAAGCGTCTTGGCACGGATAAATTTTATCCATGGATTCCTTAAGTGAATCGTTGTTTGGAGTAGGACAATGGAGACCTACTTACTTTGTTTCTCATCATAAATTCCTTCTCGATTATACATAGTTTTTACATAATTAAGTTTTCATTGCCTGCCTCTTTAAGTCAGTTGGATTCTGAATTTTTTCTTGACCATATCATTAAATACTAATATTGAACTACAACAAGAATAATAATGTGGTTCTTAGTAAAGACAAAATGTGAAATCTCAAAGAGATGGAGAAAGATGTGGTAGCTTTTTCCTTTTCTTAGACATGCTTATTACCAACTATATTATCGTTGTGGCGTATCAAGTAGCATCATTTCTCTTTTTGGATTTTGGTAACAATTTTGTTATACTTCAGGAGGATGATATCTTATCCCTGCTTTCCGAGGGAAAAAGATCTTGAGGATTTGATGATTGATGTTAATATTAATGATGAAAATCTCTAGAAAGTCATGGATGGCACCGAACTGATTGTTGAACAAATATCAAACAAAAATAAAAAAAAGTGGTCATTTGCTTTCTACTTCCTCTTAAAGTTAAAGATCTTGGCTGGGAAGTGAATATTTACAAGTGTAGGTTCTAAGTCTTACTTGAACATTAAATTGATTAGGGCTGTCAACGGATAAATATCCGCCGGATATTGGACAATCCGATAAGGTTAAGGTTAAGAATTATCGGATATCCGATATCCGTTAACATCCGGCGGATATCAAAAACACAAACCGATATCGTTAACGTTAATCTATCGGATAACGGATATTTATCCGTTAAAATCCGATAACCCCTGTCACAGAAGCAAATGCAGAAATGCTGAAAATTTAGGTTGTTCTTCATAGTTTTTTGACAGACTTTTTTGTTCAGAAATACAAACCACACAAACACCTCAGTCACATCACACATGAAAAAACAAACAACAACAGAGTCTGCAACTACAAGCAAAAAACTACACTAAAAAAGGCTAGATGACTAGATCTTCTTTGCTGGTTTCATTTTGCATCAACTTCAGTCGACGACTTCCATATCTGCATTCACAAAGAATATTGTCACAGTTCTAATCATATGGTAGCTCATCTAATATTAATACAGTTCTTAATATGGAAAAGAATTAAGTAAAGGAAAAGAAACGAAGATTTACCTGCATCAAAGAAGTCTGGCAGCCAATCACTTAAGCATAGCAATGCTTGGACTAAATCTGGACTTAGTGAAGTTCTATGAGTTGTTAGGACCCTTCCACCATCGCTGAACATGGACTCTGACGCCACACTAGTCACTGGCACAGCCAATACATCTCTTGCTATCTTTGCCAGAGTTGGATACTTACAACCATTCATCTTCCACCAAACCAATATATCAAAGTTCATTTCATCTTGAGCTGTTAGAGTTGGAAGAATTGGTTCTGCTAAGTATGTCTCTAACTCAGATTTCTGAACATCATCTTCATCATTTTCCAACACAAAACTAGCATAATCTGTGCTAGATGCACCTGAGCTTCTTACATTCATGCGAGCGACAGAGTTTCTAAAGAAAGCAGGAGCTGCAGTGTTGTTTTGAGATTCATATGCATTGTAAACCTTGAACAAGTCTGTTTTGAATTTCTCATAAAGTTCTGCAGCTTTAGCATCTCCAAACATTCTTTTATATGTGTACCTAACCCATTTTGCCTTATACCTAGGATCTAAAACCACTCCAATGCTCATAATCAAGTTACTATCACTCCAATATCCATTAAACTTTTCTCTCATTTTCGACCCCATTTCTTTGATATAAAAAAACTCACTATCTTCCCAACTGTTTATGCATTTGTTAATTTTATAAACCCCATTATAATACAGATTTGCAGTTGGATACTTAATCCCTGCAAACTGAGTTGAAACAGTATTAAAAACCTCTAAACATTTACATATTTCTATTCCTTGATCCCACTTCTCTTTAGATGGTAGAATATCAAAATCAGAATCAAACTCACTAAGTCTTTCAAAACCTTCTTGCAGTTTAATTGCATTCTTAAGCATCATGAAAGTGGAGTTCCACCTTGTGTCCACATCTAAACTAACATCTCCAGACAATCTACATTGTGCCAATGCTATATCAAACTTTTCTTTCCTAGCTTGTGAAGACTTTACATATTTAACACAATCTCTAATAGCCTCTATAAACTCAGCAACTACTTTCATGCCATACAATACAATCAAATGCAGTATGGGGTTGCTACACCTCATGTGAAACATTTTTCCTCCAAGCAACAAACAATTTTTACCATCTAGCCAAGTGATAAGATTTCTCATCATAACACCATTAGCTGGAGCATTATCAGCAGTCAAAGCGAAAAATTTCCTATCTATGTTCCATTCCAAAGTGCAAGTTTTGATAAAATCTGAGAGAGCATCTCCTGTATGTGGTGACGGCACTACAATGTAAGCTAAGGTTTTGGCTTTCAAATTCCACTCATCATCTATAAAATGACATGTAACACAACAATAACCATCTTTAGTGTATTTGGCAGTCCACATATCAGTTGTAAGACTACATTTAGAAGTCAATTTCTCTAATTGTAGTAACAATTCATCTTTCATTTCAGCATAACACCTCATAACATCTGCTCTACTTGTATTCCTACATGGCATTTTAGCAGCAGGGTTTAAAGCCTTAACAAACTCTCTAAAATAGAAATGCTCAACCATGTTGAGAGGGTAATCATGCTTAGCAATCATTCTAGCAAGGAAATCTCTCATAAAAATAGGATCATACTTCCAATTAAGTAATTTAACTTGGTTATTACCTCCTTTTTTAAATGCAGTGCTAATCTTCCTCTGGCCTGTCTTGTTTTCAGGCTTCTCAAGGCAGGTTTTTAGATGTTGAGACAAGCGGGTAGTTCCTTGTTCACTCTGAGCAGGTACTAACCTTTTACAATGATGACATTCACCCATAAGTACAGCTTCTTCCTCATCTGTCTTCCCTTTTACAGGTTGTACAATGATTCTCCTAGTGAATTCATCCCATGCCGGTGACCTTGTTGTACGCAATTTGTAACAACCCAAATTTTGGGCCTGGGTTCCAAACCCAAAATCCAAGATGCTACCTTTAATAACAGGCCCTGACTTCCACACTTGGCCAAGTCCAAACAACTAATTCTTTGTCTAATCTTTATTTATGTTCAATTCAGAAATTCTGTTGCAGCGGACATATAAAAATTCTTTTAAGAAAATCTAACCGTTAGATTGACGTGATTTTTAATTTACATGAACCCTAAAGAAATATACTTTATCAGAAAAATTAATTTCACCGTTAAAAGTTCCGTATTTAATCCAAAAGAGTTACGTTTTTAAGGAGGAGTCATAAAATAGAAACAGACACCAGGTAATTCAAGGAATATTTCGGACGTAAATACGAATCCATAAATTGTTATAATTATATATTCTGAATCCTAACTTATCATATTTCCAATCATAAAATTTCTATAATTTTTAGTTTATCTTAAAGACCTTTTGACCATAGTCAAACGAGTAGTTGACCTGTACTGCAGAAACGTAAAACAGTGATGGTTCGTTTTACAAAAATCATATCAATTCATTCACAACGTCAAAATAGCTTTTACCTACCATGATGAAAATATAAAAGAACCATCTTCAAGTTTACAGAAGACACGAAAGTCTAAAACATAACGTAGAATATTTTGAAAAATAGATAAAATTCAGTACAGCTGAATCTGACAGAAAACGTCTGAGTTTTGTACAGTGAAAACAACTGATAAAAAAATACTTCTGGAACTCAGAAAATTCTAAAATTTTTATATGTGCATATTGAAAGAGTTTTACATATACGACGAAAAAATGAAACAAAAAAAATATTATCTACTAATTATTATGGACAGTCAAACAGATCTGATCCAGAAATTTCCATTATTCAATCAAATAGAGTAGTCTAAACAAAACATTATTTTCATTGGTTATACGTTAACCCAATAATATCTAAAGTTTTAATAACCAATAAATAACTAATTAAATCATCTAAAAGAGTTGATGATATTTTATTACAATTCTCAATCATAAATCCTATGCAAACTACTACTAATAACACCAAAACCGATCTCTACGCTTTTCCGCCATTAGCTCCTTGTGGTGCCATAAAATCTGGAATTTTTTGTCATTAAACGACGTGAGTTGTGACACCCAGTAGGAAAAGAAGCAACAAAACATTTTATCAAACATTTTCAATTCTTTTTAAAACAACTAACATGATTATTAGCATCACAACCACATGGAAACACCACATCCATAAGAACAATCAAATCAATCAATCAAATCCGCTCGCCCCAGGGAGCCCCACGTGGGTTTAGGGAACAAAACCATTCCCAAGGATATCTCGTATCCCATCAAAGTTGTTTTTAAGAATCACAATCTATGGACCGCAGCCCAACATACATAATCATACTCACAACATCGATTATCATTCATATATGAATCAAAACTTACAAAATAAAATTAATTAAAAGAAACTTAAATAAAAATAAGGTTTTTGATTGTGTTGCGCCTACCTCAAACGCTAGCAATAATCCTTAGGAAGAACAGTAATGAGATCAATAATCAACTAATATCAAGGCCGCTCCAATTCTACAAACTAATCACCGCCGTATTATTTTTTTTTTTTTTTTGTTTTCTACTGGAAGAACTTTTTTTTTTTTTTTGTTTCGTCTGGCTAGGAATAACAATGAGATGGAGAAACAAAGGTGCGGCTTGGTTTTTATCTCTTTTTTTTATTTTATTTTTTTTTCATGCCCTAAACCTAACAGGAAACTAATTTAACCTAATTAAACTCTTCTCCTGATCGGCACCAAGTTGAGTATACATGGCCCAAATTCAAATTGGGCCCAATTAGCCAAACAACCTACTCACTATTGTTGGGCCCTCCTATATGAACTAAACACCTACTAATAATATTGTTGGGCCCTCTTATATGAAACTAAACATCTACTAGTTAATGTCAAGTTTCTTTCTTTCTTTTTTTTTTTTTTTTTTTTACAAAATACCCTTTTTATAAACGACGGAAATAGCCTTGAAATTGGGACGGGTTTTACAACTCTATTCCCCTTAAAAGAAATTTCGTCACGAAATTTATAGGTTACCTTAGAAAAGTTCAGGATATTTGCTCCGCATTTCGGGCTCTAATTCCCATGTCGCTTCCTCAACCTGGCGGCGTTGCCACTGCACCTTAACCATAGGGATGGTCTTAGTTCGAAGCACATGCTCCTTAAAATCCAAAATTCGCACCGGTATCTCCACGTACGTAGCATCCTCTTGAATCTCCAAATCTTCCCAGGCAATAATATGTGAAGGGTCAATAACATAAGACGGATCTCTCTCGTATTTCCGCAACATTGACATGTGGAAAGTGTCGTGAACGTGCCCAATTCGCTGAGGTAACTCCAACTGATAAGCAGCTGCACCCACACGTCGAATAATTTTAAAAGGTCCAATGTAACGTGGTGATAACTTTCCTTTCTTTCCAAAACGCTTAATACCTCTCTTCGGGCTCACTTTGAGCAACACCAAGTCACCCTCGGTAAACTCTAGAGGTCGACGTCTCTTGTCTGCATAACTCTTCTGACGACTCTGAGCTGTCATTAGCCTCCGTCGGATTAACTGAACCTTCTCAGTCGTCTCTCGTACCAAATCCGGTCCGAAAATGTTACGTTCGCCGATCTCGGTCCAACACACTGGTGATCTACAAGGTCGTCCATACAATGCTTCAAAAGGTACCATACCGATGCTAGCCTGATGACTATTGTTATAAGAAAACTCTACTAATGGCAAGTTCTCACTCCAACTTCCCTTGAAATCCAAGGCACAAGCTCTTAACATATCCTCTACAATCTGAATTACCCGTTCAGACTGCCCGTCGGTCTGGGGATGAAAGGCAGTACTAAGTGAAACACGTGTACCTAACGCCTTCTGTAAACTCTGCCAAAACTGAGAAGTAAAACGAGGATCTCTGTCAGATACAATTGACACCGGTGTACCGTTCAACCTTATTATCTCGTGGATATACCTCTGACTTAACGTGGCTAACGTATCAGTCTTCTTGATTGCTAAAAAGTGCGCCGACTTGGTAAGTCTATCAACAATAACCCATATAGTATCCTTACCATATGCAGTTCTGGGTAATCCCATGATAAAATCCATAGTGATGTGTTCCCATTTCCATTCTGAGATGGGCAATGGTTGAAGTAACCCTCCTGGTTTCCGATGATCAATCTTCACTTGTTGGCAAGTGAGACATCTCGACACATACAAGGCAACATCTTTCTTCATACCTTTCCACCAATATTGCCTTTTCATGTCATGGTACATCTTTGATCCTCCCGGATGAACATAAATTTAGAATTGTGAGCCTGTTCTAGTACCTCCATCCTATATTTCATTGGCACACAAAGTTTTCCCATAAAACGAAATACACCATCAGTTTGAGTCCAACCTTCTGGAGTTTCTCCTTTCTCCATTTGAGCACGAATCGAAATCATCTCCCTATCAGTCTGTTGAGATTCTACAATCCGTTGTTGTAACTCTGGAACAACTATAGTATTGTAAATCATCTCGTCAGGGCCCAAGTCACCTTCCTCCATAAGTCTGCACAAATCCCAAGTATGAAGAGTCATACTTGCTACATTGGCCCGATTTTCGGCTAAGAGCATCTGCTACCACATTTGCCTTTCCTGGGTGATAATGGAAAGTATACGTGTAATCCTTAAGAAATTCCACCCAACGCCTCTGTCTCAGGTTCAAATCTCGTTGAGTAAAAATATACTGCAAGCTCTTATGGTCACAAAATATGTCTATCTTCTCACCATACAGATAATGTCTCCACAACTTCAGAGCGAACACAATAGCTGCTAACTCGAGGTCATGAGTTGTGTAATTCAACTCATGTGTCTTTAGTTGTTTTGAGGCATAAGCTACCACTTTTCCTTCTTGCATAAGAACACATCCTAAACCCTTCAACGATGCATCGGAAAATATCACATAACCAATTCCGCTTACCGGTGTTGTCAAAACTGGTGCAGTAGTTAATTTCTCCTTGAGCATGGAGAAAGCCTTCTCACAATCATTATTCCACTCGAACTTGGAATCCTTTCGAGTCAACTTCGTCAGTGGTGAAGCAATACTTGAGAAGTCCTGAATGAATCGTCTATAGTAACCCGCTAAGCCTAGAAAGCTACGAATCTCAAACACGTTCTTTGGCCTTTCCCATTTGGTAACCGCTTCAACCTTAGCTGGGTCCACTTTGATTCCTTCTCTACATACCACGTGTCCCAAAAACTGAACTTCAGAAAGCCAGAAGTCGCATTTACTCAACTTAGCGTATAACTGATGAGATCTCAACAACTGCAATGTTAATCTCAAGTGTTCCTCGTGCTCTTCTCGTGACCGTGAATAGATAAGAATGTCATCTACAAATACCACTACAAATTTATCTAAGTACGGTCGAAAAATTCGATGCATAAGATCCATGAATGCCGCTGGAGCATTTGTAAGTCCAAATGGCATCACCACAAACTCGAAATGTCCAAATCGAGTTCGGAAAGCGGTTTTTGGAATATCTTCTTCCTTGATTCGGAGTTGATGATAAGCTGATCGCATATCAATTTTTGAGAAAAACTGAGAATCCTTCAACTGATCAAACAAATCCTCGATCCTAGGTAAGGGATACTTATTTTTCACTGTAACTTCGTTGAGTTTTCTATAATCGATGCACAATCTCAGCGAGTTATCCTTCTTCACAAAAA
This sequence comes from Papaver somniferum, assembly GCF_003573695.1. Taxonomy (NCBI): domain Eukaryota; kingdom Viridiplantae; phylum Streptophyta; class Magnoliopsida; order Ranunculales; family Papaveraceae; genus Papaver; species Papaver somniferum. Next base: position 76,656,655 of record NC_039359.1, on the reverse strand, counting down.
GGACTGGTGCACCCCAAGGTGACGTACTACCTCGAATAAAACCCTTAGCTTCCAACTCGAGTAGTTGCTTATCTAGTTCTTTTAACTCCATAGGTGCCATTCGATAAGGAGCCATCGAAATTGGCGAAGTACCAGGTTGAACTTCAATAGTGAAGTCCATTTCTCTTCTTGGGGGTAAACCTGGTAATTCCTCAGGGAAAACATCTTCAAACTCCTCTACCACTGGAATACCCATAGTAGAGACAGAATCTTGTTGCTCATCTCCTATCATCTCTAAGTGATAAAGAAAACCTCTAGAATGAGTCTGTCGGAAATGTCTTTCCGACAAGATAAGGGGAGACGCAAAACTACGAGTTCCGGTAAAGTGGACAACTGACCCTTCGTCCGAGTGAAGAGTCACACGTTTTTGAAAACAATCAAAAACAGCATGATGAGCAGATAACCAATCCATACCCAGGATTACATCATAACCAGACATATTCATCACAAAAAGGTCAATCAAAAACTCATGCTTAGCTATACGTACTACACACATTCGTGCCACGCGGTCAATACGTGCACTACTGCCTATCGCACTAGCTACGCCTAAGTACCCATCAAGTAATTCAGTTTTCAAACCCAATGACAAAACAAACGAAGAAGCAATAAACGAATGAGTAGCACCAGTATCAAACAATATCTTAGCCCAAGAATTGTAAACTAAGAATGTACCTTCAACAACTGAGTTATCCGGATCCTGACCAACATGTGCAATGTTGAACGCCTTAGGTTGCTGAGGGGGCTGTCGAGCTTGGTATTGTGGTGGATTGTTCTGAGGACGGTTCTGCTGATAACCTTGACGTTGGTTCTGAGGTATAAAGGGTTGTTGGTTCCTCTGAGAAATAAGTGCAGGACAGTTCCTCTTAAAATGTCCAGGTTGCTTGCAATGATAACACGAAGGTGCAGGAAGCTCCATATTCGGTCCATTTCCTTTCTTCTGGTATGGGTGGTTGTTATTTTTATTCTTGTTCTTATCCCCATTGTGACGTTCTCTAATTCGATTTGCCTCCTCAATGTCTCTCTCAGCAATCATCGCTCTTTCCACTATCTCATTATAAGAGGTAATCTTCAAAATAGACAACCTACCCTTAATTGAAGGTCTAAGTCCCTCCTGAAACTTAAAAGCCTTCAGCTCTTCATTCTCCACCAGATGAATAGCAAAACGAGAAAGTTCTTCAAACTTGGCTTGGTACTGTGCTACGGTCATATTTCTCTGAGTCAACTGCATAAACTCGATCATGCGTTGGTTTCGTGCAGTTTGTGGAAAGTACTTATTTAGGAAGGCGAGTCGAAATTCTACCCAGGTAAACAGACCGTCATTCCTAGAACGACGAGTCAAGTCCCACCAGCGAGTGGCCTCACCCTCAAGCTTAAAAACAGCAAGATCCAGCTTATCCTCGTCATTCACGCCTAATAGGGTGAATATTTTCTCAATCTTATCTATCCAATCTTCAGCGACCAGTGGATCAGGACTACCTTTAAAGGAATCGGGCTTTTGTTCACTAAACCTTCTAACTAACAAAGCTCGTTGATTAGGTGGTGGAGGAGGAGGAGGTGCATTCTGATTAAGATTCACTTGTTGTTGCATCGCTTGAGCAACAACATTCAAAGCACGAACAACCTCACCGAAACCCTCATCATGGGGCGGCTAAACCATTCGTACGACGAGACATGTCCTGATTGAAGGACATTAAATTATAAGTAACACCGAGAGAATTATCTATGCAAAAGAAGTGTAACCTATTACGCATTCAAACAACAACAATCAACAGATACACGAACAATTTGACATTCAAGCATATAGACGTACCGACTTATTCAGAAACTAGCCTGCCCAAAGGATCAGACTAGCTCTGATACCAAACTGTAACAACCCAAATTTTGGGCCTGGGTTCCAAACCCAAAATCCAAGATGCTACCTTTAATAACAGGCCCTGACTTCCACACTTGGCCAAGTCCAAACAACTAATTCTGTGTCTAATCGTTGTATGTTCAATTCAGAAATTCGGTGGCAGCGGACATATAAAAATTAAGAAAATCTAACCGTTAGATTGACGTGATTTGTTAATTTACTATGAACCCTAAAGAAATAGTAATTTACTAAAAATTAATTTCACCGTTAAAGTTCCGTATTTAATCCAAAAGCGTTACGTTTTTAAGGAGGAGTCATAAAATAGAACAGACACCAGGTAATTCAAGGAATATTTCGGACGTAATACGAATCCATAAATATTATAATTAATATTCTGAATCCTAACTTATCATATTTCCAATCATAAAATTTCTATAATTTTTAGTTATCTTAAAGACCTTTTGACCATAGTCAAACGAGTAGTGACCTGTACTGCAGAAACGTAAAACAGTGATGGTTCGTTTTACAAAAATCATATATTCATCACAACGTCAAATTAGCTTTACCTACCAGGATGAAAAGATAAAAGAACTCAAGTTTACAGAAGACACGAAAGTAAAACATAACGTAGAATATTTTGAAAAATAGATAAATTCAGTACAGCTGAATTGACAGAAAAACGTCTGAGGTACAGGAAAACAACGGAAAAAACATACTTCTGGAACTCAGAAAATTCTAAAAATGTTATATGTGCATAGGGAAAGAGTTTTACATAACGACGAAAAATGAAACAAAAAAAAATTATCGACGATTAATGGACAGTCAAACAGATCTAGATCCAGAAAGCCATTAGGCAATCAAATAGAGTAGGCGAAACAAAACATTATGCAGTGGATACGTTAACCCAATAATAGCTAAAGTTTTAATAACCAAGAAATAACTAATGAAATCATCTAAAGAGTTGATGATATTTATCAATTCTCAATCATAAATCCTATGCAAACTACTACTAATAAACACCAAAACCGATCTCTACGCTTTTCCGCCATTAGCTCCTTGTGGTGCCATAAAATCTGGAATTTTTTGTCATTAAACGACGTGAGTTGTGACACCCAGTAGGAAAAGAAGCAACAAAACATTTTATCAAACATTTTCAATTCTTTTTAAAACAACTAACATGATTATTAGCATCACAACCACATGGAAACACCACATCCATAAGAACAATCAAATCAATCAATCAAATCCGCTCGCCCCAGGGAGCCCCACGTGGGTTTAGGGAACAAAACCATTCCCAAGGATATCTCGTATCCCATCAAAGTTGTTTTTAAGAATCACAATCTATGGACCGCAGCCCAACATACATAATCATACTCACAACATTATCATTCATATATGAATCAAAACTTAAAATAAAATTAATTAAAAGAAACTTAAATAAAAATAAGGTTTTTGATTGTGTTGCGCCTACCTCAAACGCTAGCAATAATCCTTAGGAAGAACAGTAATGAGATCAATAATCAACTAATATCAAGGCCGCTCCAATTCTACAAACTAATCACCGCCGTATTTTTTCTTTTTTTTTTTTCTACTGGAAGAACTTTTTTTTTTTTTTGTTTCGTCTGGCTAGGAATAACAATGAGATGGAGAAACAAAGGTGCGGCTTGGTTTTTATCTCTTTTTTTTATTTTATTTTTTTATTCATGCCCTAAACCTAACAGGAAACTAATTTAACCTAATTAAACTCTTCTCCTGATCGGCACCAAGTTGAGTATACATGGCCCAAATTCAAATTGGGCCCAATTAGCCAAACAACCTACTCACTATTGTTGGGCCCTCCTATATGAACTAAACACCTACTAATAATATTGTTGGGCCCTCTTATATGAAACTAAACATCTACTAGTTAATGTCAAGTTTCTTTCTTTCTTTCTTTTTTTTTTTTTTACAAAATACCCTTTTTATAAACGACGGAAATAGCCTTGAAATTGGGACGGGTTTTACACAATTTCTTCAACAAAGCAACAACAAGTGGATGATTTTCATTCGCCACTTCTGCTAATCTCTTACTTGAAGAAGGTTTTGAACTTGAAGCAATTGTTGAATATTCAACACTTTGATCTTCTTGTTCTGGTTGTTCGGAATTTGGTTGAGTGCCTGAAGTTTCAACTCTGTTGGATGCTTTATGAGACATTCTGAGAACAACAACATGAATATAGTATTAGTAAAACATACTTGCTGAATAAATCATAAATCTAATCAGTTAAGTAGTAAAGCAAGTCATGTACAATGACAAACCTTGAATGTACAGCTGATAGGCTTTTAAAAGAGGTCCTAAAAATTATCCCCGGCCAAAAACTTGGTGGGCCCGGAGATATGTATAAAATTAAGCGCAATGAAAACGGGGGCCTACAGTAATACCGCAAGTGCACGGTCGTCGGTTGTAACTCGTGCAAGTACGGGTCGATCCACAGAGATCGGGTGTGTTTTGGAGTGTTTAGCTATTTTGGGTTCTAGTTGCTATTGGGCTAAGAAGCCTTTTGGCTTAGCTTGGGCTTTGAGTACTAATGGGTTTGTTCACAATAAAATGAACTGAGCTTGGGCTCAGTTGGTCTTTGAAGTGTGAATGGGCTTTGGCCTTAAACTTAGGCTTTTGATTAAGCCCACAGTTGATTGGATTGGGCTTTTAAACTTAACCTAAACTGGGCTTTGAGCCTTAATGAAATGGGCCTCAACTTTTGGTTCAAACCTGGGCTTGGTAACTGTGGACTGGGCCTTAGCTTTTTGGAATGAGCTGAGCTCAGTTGGCTTTGGAAGGCAGCAGCAGTAGCAAGACTGCACAGCAGCTGCACAAGCAGTGCAAGTAGCAGCAGCAGTTTGCAAGGCAGGGGAAGAAAGCAATGCAGCAGTGGTGCAGCAGCAGACAACAGCAACAGCAATGCAGCAGTGGAGCAGAGAAAGCAGCAGCAATACTGCACAGCAGTGAGGCAACAACAGCAGAACAAGCCAAGGGAAGCAATGCAGCAGTGCAGTACTGCAGGGCAGTGGAAGGGGAGCAGCACAACAACAGCAGCAGCAGAAGGGCAGCAGCAGCAGCTGCAGGGGAAGGAAAGCAGCAGCAGGCACCAGCAGCAGCAGTACTGCAGGGCAGAGGCAAGTGCACAACAGCACAAGGCAGTGGAATAAGAGAAGCAACAGAGTTGCAGCAATGGAAAGGAAAGCAACACAGTGGCAAAGAAGAAGGAAACAGAGAAGCAACAGACAAGGCAGTGAGGCAAAAACTAAACAGATTAAAAACTAAACAGCAATAAAGCAGTGAACAAAAACAAAACAAAACAAAACAAGATGAACCAAGGCCTGAGGCCAAGGGCAGGGATGATAATGAAACTAAAATGAGCAAGGCTAAGCTAAGGCAAGATTACAGGAGGTATACTAAAAGAATGGGAAGAAAACTAGCTTGCTAAGAGCACTAGTTTCTCCCAATGCTCAATCAACAGTGCAACCTAAGCTACAACAAGAATGGTAAGATAATCAGCTTGCTATGAGCACTGATTTCTTCCATTGCACAATTACATCAATGCTTCACAGATATCTAGCCTAGCATTAACAGGAAATGTGACAGTAAATTAAACACAATAGTGAACATGTAACAAACATCAACAGGAAAGAATAGCATTAACAGGACACAAGTATTAACAATGAACATTTAACTAACAGCAAGTTTAACAACAAGTTTAGCAAGTTTAACATAACAGTGAACATAAACATCAACAATGAACACAAACATCTAACAGTAATAACAAACATTAACAGGATACATTTAACAAGATATGAAAATCTAACATGAACATGAAACTGAACTGTGAACTGAAATTAACATTTAACAGAAATTAACAGTTAACAGGACATGAAAGTCCTGGATGTTGGCTACTCCAAGCATACTCTCTCACACACACCCATAGTCCCAATTTATAGTCCACAACACAATTAGGGTTCTACCCATTTTCCCAAAATAACAGTAGGCTAGGGTTTGTGATTACTCACCCAATTTGACACAACCACTCCATTTTGATGTCGACCCATGCTTCTATTTGTTCTCCTGTATCACCTCCATGCATCAATTGCTTCTCTAGCACACGTTAATCCATCAACCCATAACCTGGGTTTAGGTTAGGTAATAAGTTGATGGGATAAAGGGCTAGAATGATGGGGGGAAGTTTTCAATCACGTGTAGGATGATGACGGAGGTGGTATGGTGGTGGACATGGTGGTACGGCGGAGCGGCAGTGGAGTTGGTGGTGGAGCAGTTGCAGAGGAGAAGGAGGAAGGAAGGAAGAGAAAGAAGAGAAGAATGGGTCGAGTTTAGGGTATAGGTATAGGTTGCTAGTGTGTGAGGCGGATCCATCGAGTCTTGATGTTCTGTGACTCTAAGCTGCGAGATGCGAAGATGGTAGGTAGATCGGACGGTGATGCGGAGGCAAGCGAAAAGCGACCGTCGGATGAAGTGATACAACGAAGTTAACGGCTCTAGATGGGGTTAGGTGTTGTAGTGTAAGTCGGAGATATCAAACTTTGATGAACAGCAAAGGAGCGACCGTTGGATTCAATACCATCTAATCTGAAGGCTTGGAATTTCAGCGCTGTGGTGCTTGGCAGAGACTTCAGATTTTGATGCTCTATGAAGGATCGACCGTCGGATGCTTCTGAGAACTGATCTGATGGCTGAGAACGGAGGCGTTTTTGTGTGTAGAAATGAGGTTGTGCGCACCATTCTTCGCGGCTTCCTTGCGTAATTTCTCCCGGCTTTTCACTACTTTTCTGCTCTTTTTGCTCCGCAAGTCATCCAGACTTTATTTATTACCTAAAAATGCAAAATTAATTAATAAAATATTTATTCTCGAAAACAATGAAAATACAGAATATGGGATAAAATGTAGAATTAATGCATAAAAGATGAGTTAAATGCCAACAAAAAGGGATAGATATATACAATATTTGGCACTCATCAAATACCCCCAAACCTGAATTTTACTTGTCCTCAAGTAAAACAAAACTAAGGAAATCCTAACTATACCACTGTCGCTGGTCTCTCGAATGCATTTAGCGTATGCACTAAGCCTTTTAAACCACTAAGTGTCCCTAGTGGACGAGTTGAAGTCTCGTGAAGGTTTACCAGAGGTGTGCCTACAAAACCTAAGGACAAAATATAAGCTCATATTCCATCAAATGTGACATGTGCAAAACAGTTTAAGCTCACAGCAAAATGGAGATGTCAATCTAGCTATCGAAGGCACAATCCTAGCACTGATAACAAAAAAAAGACATGTGATAAGAGTGTAAAGTGTATCTACACATGTGTAAAGAAAGATCTGAAGTCATGACTACTAATCACCAAGAGATAGTTTCTCAGGCTAAGAACTGAGGTCGAAATCTAGCTAGCTGTCCGGACTTTACGAGAATTGTGAATGAGTTGGAGGTATTTCACAATTACTCGCGTTGTACATCAATGGCATACACCCTCCTTGCTTATTACAAAAAAACAACAAAATAACTCTTTACATGACTCTTATTTACATTGACTATTCTCTTTTTATTTTTGGAACAAGAGATGATGGAATTGATAAATATTTGATTTTTTGTATTTTTCTGATATTTTTTTCTTTTTTTCTGAATATACATCGACTTTTTTTTTTTTTTTTTTTTTTTTTTTATACACTTTTGATATATGTACAAAAGGAAACAAAATTACATGACACTTTGCAAGAGGTAGCCCTTTTTGATGCACCCAGTTAAATTCGATGGTTGTCTTTCTAATGTAACCTCCACCTTCTATCCCAACCAACCAAAGAACAAGCTAGTCAAGTTTCGTTCAGTATTCTAAAGTGATTGGCAATCGTAACTTCCTATCCAACACCTTGAAGATCGAGGCCATACATGTATTGGTAGATCGTGCGGGCAAATTTCTTATCACTATGTGAATTGTGCTAGAATCAGGGTGCCTAAATATCTAGACTAAGACTCCTAAAAATACATATTTGCACAAGAGTCAACATTTCAAGGTAAATGAGCTCCATTTTTATGATTTTTTTTCAATTTTTCAATTTTTTTTGAATTTGAATTTTGAATTTTTTTTTTTGGAATTTTTCAATTTTTTTCAAAAAGAAGAGTTCGTTTTAATTATAGCATATTATCGTGGCATCTACTCTATACCCCCAAACCTAAACTAAACATTGTCCTCAATGTTTCAAAATATGGAAAGAATTAAAATGCAACATATGGAAAGGGACATGCTGAGTAGAGTAAAAGGAGAGAGAATACCCGATTTCGGCGAAAGCAGAATTAAAACTCCGTTATTCAAGGCAAAAACCAACATATTTCAGCCGAGATCATATTGGATTAGCAAAATATATACAAAAGGAACAAAAGTTTTTTAAAATTTATCTACTTGATTATATACAAAAAATTCACCATACACTAACAATCTAAAGAGTTGAGGATCAACCCAAAAGACAAAGTGTAAAGGTTTCAACAGCTTCACACAATAATAACAGGAAAGAAACGCAAGTGAAACTGTGAAACAAAATGAGCTACCCCCAAACCTGGATTTTACAGAAGATATAATTTTGAAAACAAAATCGCTCAGTTTCGGGGGTTCATCATGCAAAAGGTCTAGCTCGAAATGAACTTTGCTAGGGACGGGCAAACATGCTAATTCCAACTGTGGTTCCTCAAATGTATTATATTTGGATGAAAAATAGTCCAAGAGGACTTGGGAAGCACACAGTTCCAAACCTAGGTTAGGAATTTTCAGAAAAGTCGGTTTGACAATATGGGTACAAACCAAATCTAGGTTGGGTGGAAGGCCATCAGATTGTGACTTAGGTAGAAGAATAGGCATATCATTATCAATCAAATCAAAATCTTCTAACTCATCTACACATGTCACATCATGCTCACAATCATCAATCAAATTGGCAAGATCACAATCAGAATCATCAACATCATCAACAAATTTATTCTCATGCATCGGCAAATCAGGAGAAATATCACAATGTGACCTAGGTAGAGAATCAGACACATCCAATATATTTTCATGCATATTAGTGTCTACAGAAGATTCAACTATTCCTACGACATGCTCATCTTCACAGAATAATTGTACGAATCCCATGTCAATCAAAATCATATGAATTACAATGAGTATTAGAAAAAACAACATTCATGAAGGTCGAGGGCGAGAAGCCATATGTTTTTGAACCAACAGGTTCCACAATATTTTCATGTTCTTCTAACATATCATCATAATCATCATAATCATCATCATGGTAGCATGCATATTGGTCCTCATTAACAGTGGTGGTGTCATTAGTCGATTCATGTTCCTCTAAATTAGGTTCATATTCAACATTATTTACATGAATGGGACTAGACACTTCATTAGGGACAACATACATTTCCTCATGAATTTCCTCCTTTTGTCGGTGAAGCAAAATCTGATCTAAATGTGCATGAATTCGTGCTGTAGATCTATCATAGTCTTGCTTACAGAGTCTTAAAGCTTCTGTGGTGGAGTCTAAATTCATGGGAGTACAAAATTCTTCATGTTCAAATTGTGGTGAATGGTACATGTGTGCATGGTCATTAGGGTTTACAAAATATTGATCGCAACCCTCAAAGGATTGATTATGGTCCCAATGACTACCATTCTCACAATTTATGGGCATTTCATACATTGGATTTTCTCTAGATTGCCTAAAATTATGCAAAATATGACAATTCTCAACAGGGTGGTCTAAACTACCACATGCGGGACATGCATAGATTTCAGGTTGCCTAAGAAAATTAGATGTGACAAATTCCTCATGTGATTGCATTTCTAAAGCTGTGATTCGAGCTTCTATTTGATCCATAAGTGATGATTGTGTGAGTGAGGCACTAGCAAAATGTTCATTTTCACGTTGCGACGAATGATGCATGTATGAATAGTCATTAGGGTTCATGTATTGCGGCTCGGGACTTTGAAAATGTCCATAATAATTCCTATGACTATTGACATCATGGTCCGTGGAAGGCTATTGACATCATGGTCCCTAATAATTCCTATGACTATTGACATCATGGTCCCCGGCAGCGGCGCCAAAAACTTGATAGGCTTTTAAAAGAGGTCCTAAAAATTCCTATAATTCCTATGACATTATTGAAAATGGAAGGCTATTGACATTATTGAAAATTTCCATAATAATTCATATGACTATTGACATCATGGTCCCCGGCAGCGGCGCCAAAAACTTGATAGGCTTTTAAAAGAGGTCCTAAAAATTATCCCCGGCCAAAAACTTGGTGGGCCCGGAGATATGTATAAAATTAAGCGCAATGAAAACGGGGGCCTACAGTAATACCGCAAGTGCACGGTCGTCGGTTGTAGCTCGTGCAAGTACGGGTCGATCCACAGAGATCGGGTGTGTTTTGGAGTGTTTAGCTATTTTGGGTTCTAGTTGCTATTGGGCTAAGAAGCCTTTTGGCTTAGCTTGGGCTTTGAGTACTAATGGGTTTGTTCACAATAAAATGAACTGAGCTTGGGCTCAGTTGGTCTTTGAAGTGTGAATGGGATTTGGCCTTAAACTTAGGCTTTTGATTAAGCCCACAGTTGATTGGATTGGGCTTTTAAACTTAACCTAAACTGGGCTTTGAGCCTTAATGAAATGGGCCTCAACTTTTGGTTCAAACCTGGGCTTGGTAACTGTGGACTGGGCCTTAGCTTTTTGGAATGAGCTGAGCTCAGTTGGCTTTGGAAGGCAGCAGCAGTAGCAAGACTGCACAGCAGCTGCACAAGCAGTGCAAGTAACAGCAGCAGTTTGCAAGGCAGGGGAAGAAAGCAATGCAGCAGTGGTGCAGCAGCAGACAACAGCAACAGCAATGCAGCAGTGGAGCAGAGAAAGCAGCAGCAATACTGCACAGCAGTGAGGCAACAACAGCAGAACAAGCCAAGGGAAGCAATGCAGCAGTGCAGTACTGCAGGGCAGTGGAAGGGGAGCAGCACAACAACAGCAGCAGCAGAAGGGCAGCAGCAGCAGCTGCAGGGGAAGGTAAGCAGCAGCAGGCACCAGCAGCAGCAGTACTGCAGGGCAGAGGCAAGTGCACAATAGCACAAGGCAGTGGAATAAGAGAAGCAACAGAGTTGCAGCAATGGAAAGGAAAGCAACACAGTGGCAAAGAAGAAGGAAACAGAGAAGCAACAGACAAGGCAGTGAGGCAAAAACTAAACAGATTAAAAACTAAACAGCAATAAAGCAGTGAACAAAAACAAAACAAAACAAAACAAGATGAACCAAGGCCTGAGGCCAAGGGCAGGGATGATAATGAAACTAAAATGAGCAAGGCTAAGCTAAGGCAAGATTACAGGAGGTATACTAAAAGAATGGGAAGAAAACTAGCTTGCTAAGAGCACTAGTTTCTCACAATGCTCAATCAACAGTGCAACCTAAGCATACAACAAGAATGGTAAGATAATCAGCTTGCTATGAGCACTGATTTCTTCCATTGCACAATTACATCAATGCTTCACAGATATCTAGCCTAGCATTAACAGGAAATGTGACAGTAAATTAAACACAATAGTGAACATGTAACAAACATCAACAGGAAAGAATAGCATTAACAGGACACAAGTATTAACAATGAACATTTAACTAACAGCAAGTTTAACAACAAGTTTAGCAAGTTTAACATAACAGTGAACATAAACATCAACAATGAACACAAACATCTAACAGTAATAACAAACATTAACAGGATACATTTAACAAGATATGAAAATCTAACATGAACATGAAACTGAACTGTGAACTGAAATTAACATTTAACAGAAATTAACAGTTAACAGGACATGAAAGTCCTGGATGTTGGCTACTCCAAGCATACTCTCTCACACACACCCATAGTCCCAATTTATAGTCCACAACACAATTAGGGTTCTACCCATTTTCCCAAAATAACAGTAGGCTAGGGTTTGTGATTACTCACCCAATTTGACACAACCACTCCATTTTGATGTCGACCCATGCTTCTATTTGTTCTCCTGTATCACCTCCATGCATCAATTGCTTCTCTAGCACACGTTAATCCATCAACCCATAACCTAGGGTTTAGGTTAGGTAATAAGTTGATGGGATAAAGGGCTAGAATGATGGGGGGAAGTTTTCAATCACGTGTAGGATGATGACGGAGGTGGTATGGTGGTGGACATGGTGGTACGGCGGAGCGGCAGTGGAGTTGGTGGTGGAGCAGTTGCAGAGGAGAAGGAAGGAAGGAAGGAAGAAAGAAAGAAGAGAAGAATGGGTCGAGTTTAGGGTATAGGTATAGGTTGCTAGTGTGTGAGGCGGATCCATCGAGTCTTGATGTTCTGTGACTCTAAGCTGCGAGATGCGAAGATGGTAGGTAGATCGGACGGTGATGCGGAGGCAAGCGAAAAGCGACCGTCGGATGAAGTGATACAACGAAGTTAACGGCTCTAGATGGGGTTAGGTGTTGTAGTGTAAGTCGGAGATATCAAACTTTGATGAACAGCAAAGGAGCGACCGTTGGATTCAATACCATCTAATCTGAAGGCTTGGAATTTCAGCGCTGTGGTGCTTGGCAGAGACTTCAGATTTTGATGCTCTATGAAGGATCGACCGTCGGATGCTTCTGAGAACTGATCTGATGGCTGAGAACGGAGGCGTTTTTGTGTGTAGAAAATGAGGTTGTGCGCACCATTCTTCGCGGCTTCCTTGCGTAATTTCTCCCGGCTTTTCACTACTTTTCTGCTCTTTTTGCTCCGCAAGTCATCCAGACTTTATTTATTACCTAAAAATGCAAAATTAATTAATAAAAATATTTATTCTCGAAAACAATGAAAATACAGAATATGGGATAAAATGTAGAATTAATGCATAAAAGATGAGTTAAATGCCAACAAAAAGGGATAGATATATACAATATTTGGCACTCATCAACAGCAGCAGTAGCAGCAACAACCAACTTAAAGAATGAGTGAACTCCTAGAAGACCTGAAATTTGCAGCTGAAACTCAAAACCTAATCACAAAAGCAAGAAAAAAAGAATGAATTTAGTATTGAAGAAACCAATATTTATTCCACATTTTAAAGCCCCCTTCACCCTTCTAATCAATCAATCAAGTCACCAAATCAAAAAACCTCAAGAAAAGTGGAATCAACTATTTGAGAAATGAAAGATAAAGAAACCTTAATTTCTAATTGCTAGTCATGTTTTGATGTTCCTTCACAAATCACCATAGAAAAACAACAACAAGAAACCAACTGCAACCCCATGACCCTTTTTCTCATATAAACCAGATTTAGTGAATTCAGAAAGACAGAAACGGGAAACCAATTTCCTATACAAACTTGATAATTTTTTAGTAACCCTAATTTTATCTGGAAAAAATTGATTTTCAGAATCTCAAAAATTAAAAACATAGAAACATTCATGACTTCCTTAGGGCTTAGGGTTTCGATTAGATTAGAAGAACATCAAAATATGCAGTCGATTTTGGGGAAAAATGAAACCTAACTTTGAACATCAAAAATAAACATCGACTTACTTCTGTGAGAGTCTCTGATGATGACTGATCATCATACTTCTTCTCTGATGATGAGAGTCACTTCCTTCTCAACTTCTCGATCTCGAATCACACTTCTTCTCTGATGAAAAACGTTCCTCCTCTACTAGAGTCTCTGAGTCTAGAATCGAATAGAGAAGTCGATTTCGATATATTAGATTAATTAGGTTATCCCTGTCGGCAGCATATATCTAGGGGTAGGAAATTACAAGTACACCCCTAGACTATCGGATATCGGATATTAACCTAACGGAAAGGCTCATTCCAATATCGTTATCGTTAAGAGAAAATATCCGATAAAATATCCGATTCCGATATCCGATATCCGATATGTCGGATAAAATCCTATAGGATGTCGGATTTCGGAAATGGATATCGGATATCGGTTATCCGTTGCCAGCCCTAAAATTGATAAATATTGACCAATAAAAGCTTTCATAAATGATTTATTCAAGAGGTGTTGTGTGTGAGTCCGTGTGATCTTATCGCATTAGTCTATTTCCTAAGATTCTAAAGATTCAGGGGCAATAGTAAGTTAGCTCATTCTTATCGTGATATCCATTTGATATTTTGTCGAACACCTTTGCTTCTGTATAAGTTTGTAAAATTTGATGATGTTAATGTAAGCTTCATTTTACAGGTTGAGCCATGCCTACAAGTTGGAGATTCTTGATATGTACAAGTGATGGTATATGTCAGACATGCAACACATGATTACTTCCCTTGAAGAAAAAGACAAGTGTACAAGCATAGTAGGTAACGTGTGCAAAATATCTATATACTTATTAGCGGTCTTTGAATTGTTTTGAAAATTGACCCATTAATTTGCAAACACAAGTATTGTTTTCTTAGTATTTCATTTTTGTATTCATCGACTGACGATTAATCTTTTTCACAAAAAAAAAAATGTTTTTAGGTGGGTATTTTAAGTATCCATAAGCAAAATTATGCACACATCTATTGGGAATAATCTAATTGTATGATTTGCATCGCAGAACATCGAACAACACCAGTCTCCCTTCACCTAAAGCAGCGATAATGAAGTACTGAACTATATTGCATCAGAGCTAGAGATAGCCATGTTCAAAAAAGGAACTTTTCAAGTTTTTCTTTTCCACTTGAATTTTTGTAGTAGCTTGGTCAACTCAATAAGATTATGGGAAAAAGGTTGTAAATGTTTACTAAGATCACAGAGGTTGTAGAAAATGGTGATTTCTTGCAATATATTTTGCCCTTTGTTTTTTTTGGGTTGATGCTAATTAGTTTTAACTATTCTTCCCCTGAAAATTTCGCTATGTCCTGTACTTGAAAAGTGCTCTTTGTAGTTTTGTAGTGGTTTAACTTCATAGTTTGTTTAAATTTTGATGGTATGTTTCTTTAAATTTTACCTTCGTCCATGTTTTGAAGTCATTTTGATCTTTACGCTTTAACTTTATATTATATTTCTTTTAAGTGTTCATATTAGATAAATAAATAACTTAGGAGTTTCTGTTAAAGTTGACTATTTAACTAATTTATATGCGTACTTGAGTTGTTTGGGTGGATTTTCATTTGTTAACTTGAGATCAATTTTTCGGATTCACTATAAGCTTACCTTTTCCAAATCCTTGATTTTCTTTATTCTCCTTGATTCAAATTTCATAAGAGGCAGTATGGGAAAACAAATGTCTAATGCGGCATTCTTCAAGTAATATCGCGTCAATGCATACTTTTAGTTTTCTGTTCGAAGCCATACTTTTCAAACCAAAAACTCGTTTCAGTATTAGGTAGAAGAGATGTACGATTATAGACCTGCATTAACAGAAGTCTTTCTTGAAAAATTTGGCAGTGATATAAATTGCAGGATGCTCCAAGTTGGACAATCCTATACCCTCTGACTCATTGAGTTCTACTTTGGATGTGGCAAGACACCGAGTTCTACTTTTGAGTCCTTTCTCTACGACCTGCAGTTGGGAAATGGTAGTCAATTAGAAGAATTATTAGGAAAATCTCGAGTGGATAATTATGCTTCTTTACTTTAACATTATTTGAATGGTTTTGTAAATTCTGTATGTTGAGTGAGTAGTGATGTTGTAAGCACTAACACTGTAAATTATGAAGCATTAAAAATTAAAATGATAAAAATGCCATAGATAGAGTTTGGATTGATGTGTTCCCATGCCATAACCATTTTACGCATTTAGGTCATAATCATTACCCAGTATAAATTCATCTAAACTGGCTTGAAAATTGTGCTGCCAGTATATAAGAATCCCCATTGATAGAAAAAGTATCACGTCACGCCAACTGCATAAGTATATGGCCTCATCTTGCATATCAATAGGTAACATAAAGGATTAGCGTTTTTAACACAATTTAGTGTGGGCTACCAGCCAACCTAAATAAAGATGAGTAATATAAAAACCAATCACTATGGCAAGAGCGTAGTCAGGGGACGAGAAATGGGTGGCCAAGTCACCAATTGGCACACATTTGAGACGGTGCAAACGAGCAAATACCGCTAAAAATGAGCTAAAATAATTGAAATTGAGCTTAAAAGCCAGCTAGAAGCTGGGTAGGAAACTACACATCCGTCCTTCCATATGGCTCTACCCTTGCACTATGGCCCTTGGCTACATTTTGGGGATACTTGGTTTCCGCGTTAATAGTGTTAAGCCAAACCGAGTTTTCACCAAACTAAATTGTGTAGTAGGGTTTGACTTTGATCAAAAACACATGATGCTTCATGGTTCAGGAAAAGGGACAAAAAACATTAAATAGTATTAGGCAGAAAGTGGGTTTTTGCTCCGAAAACTTGGTCTCCATGCACAATTGATACTTAGTTTGCGCGAGCTAAGCCGCCGCTTACCAGCATTACGGATCTTTAATGCTCCACAACTATGGCTTAATTCTTTTCCGAAATACATCAAATTTATCTAGATTTCAGTATGAGATAAACGATAGTGCTTGCTTTAACGCAAACCTTGCACCTGCTCCTCAGCACAATGATTCCAAGAACTTTTTAAAGACCCATCTAAAATAGACTTCATAATATCAACGGGCGAAAATGGAAGCCAGTGTCAGTTTACAAGAAAGAGAAGAATTTTATTATTTCTAACGCCAAACAAAAACCAGGCCGTTACGGCACGGGTCATACCCTAATAAAATATTCATAAGAAAACGAAAAATATCTCGGAGTGTATAATTGGTTTAGCCAGATGGATGGGGAGCTACACGCTCGATCAAACTATCCATCGTGCGTTACCGATTGGGTTAAAAAAATGAAATCTAGTTAATTAGGAGATCATCAATTAGCGCAAATGATGACTTTCAAGAGATTTATTGGGTTGCTTCATTAGTAAGGGTATTCACCGTCCCAGTTACCTGGAGGATCGTATTCGCAAACAACGAACGTACCACCAGTTGCGCACACTATTCTAGCACAACCCACACGAACAGATTCTCTCCAAACTATCTGGGTGTAATGCCCACATTCTTTCCCCGTGTTACACGTATTTGCTCCATAGTTGTAATACGATTTCTCTGCAATCCAAAGCTTTACCAGCTCTACCGCGGTGAAGGTAGAAGTACTACCCCAAGCAATGTTCTCACCATAAGGTCCATCTGAATGGATGAGTTTACAATCTCCAGCTCTTTGTTTTGCATAATTCATGGCATAAGTTGCGAGGTTATTGTCCCAAGTCACCATACCGACGCTTACATTTCCCCTAGCTGCATTATGAGCTGCAAGATAATCTTGTGGAGTGTTTTGGGCTTGAGAAAAATGGATTAAGAAGGCCAGAGTTATGCCCATGAAACTCATGACAAAAGAAAAACCAAACTTTGTGGTACTCATATTCTTGATGTATGATATGAAGAGTTAAGATTCTAGATGTAGAGGAATGATTGTAGTATTTTTTGTTGTTGTAGTAGTAGAAGGTTTACTTGATGATTTGAATAAAGGTCATTCCGTGAGTGTATTTATAGAGGAAAGAACAGAATTTGGGTACATGCTAATATATCTTGCATGCATGTATGCTGGATTGCTTAGGAATTTGTCACTTGATCCTAACTCATGCTTTAGTGTCGGTTCATGGATTTTTCCCCTAATACTTGGATACATTTAATGACCATGAATCCGAAAAGGCCTCTGGATTCTTCAACCTTAAGACATAAACACTTTATGAGAGCCAAGAATAGTATGTGTGCGCAGTTCTTAAGGACTGATTCAGTTCTATATGTCGTATTGCTTTGCCTCATGTAGGGATAAAGGGACATAGTTAGATTAAGGAGCAAATAAACCATTTAACAAAGAGAAAAACATGATCACTTTGTTATGTAAAAGTGATAGATAAAACAGAAGAACTGTAATACAAGAGAGGACACGTAACTAGCAAATTAAGGTGCATGGTCCAATAATATTAATAAGCTTCATGAGATAAACTTGCTGAAGATAAATAGGTTGCTTACATGACCCTGTTTATTTTTATCTGTTTCTTCTACCTTTTCTTGTACTCCTTATCTTCCTTTTTACCTTTTTTGGCAGTTCATATGTGAGGGAATGTAAGTGACTACGGAATATGATCGAGAATGAGTAATAAGACCTGTAAGTCATTGGTGGATTATGGGAAAAATATTTGATTGTGTGTTGGTCGAACATTTTTGATCAAGCAGCATCACAATTAACAATTATGGAAAACATAAAGATATGTACACTATGAACAAGTTTTCAATTTCCAATTTTTTTATTTTGGTGAGTATCATTACAACCAAACATATGCACATGATGCTGCTAGATCAAAAAATGTTCGAACAATATGCAAGTAAAAAAACTACCATTTCATGTGATCACAATTGAAAAGGGTATATTGTCTGCACAAATTCTACTGCCAATTCAATGAAGGTAGCATATATTAAGGAACAGGCTTGCAAGCTTAGAGCCGAAACATGCAACAAAATTTGAACTTACAAAAAATAAAAGATTAAAAAAAATACATCCGAAATACAAAAAGAAACGGAAGGAAGTATGAAATTCATAGACCACCTAAAGGCCTTGTTCAATGAGGTAATCCCCCAACCTTTCTACAACCATGTTGCATTGTCCTGGAGTCATTGGTTCGTCGTACACACCGACGATCAGAGCTTGAGTAGTCTTTTTTACGGTGATACCACCCGCCCCCTTCACAAACAATAACAACATCAAAGCATGGAAAATTAAAGCGAGTTGTCAAACTGAACACAAGATAAAAATCGTGTTAATGCGACTTGAATAGATCACCTTCTTTCCACGGATCACAGCTCCAGGCTCTCCTTGGATTACCATGTATTTTGTGCCACCAAGGAATAAGCCAGTGGGGGCAAGGTGCCCTGGTTCATCGAAATCTTTCATTATACCTGTAATATTCTCCGCCTTAAACTGCAAAATGATTAAGGGCACAAACAATCATCCTCGGAATAACGAATATAAGTAAATAGCTTATCATAAAAGGGCTAAAAATAACATACATAAAATCATCTCCGCTGAATCGATCAAAAAAATAAATAATAATCATCTCCACTGATTGCAAGAATCCTTGTGAAATTCACAGTAAACTTCCTAATTCTAAAGATCCCGTTACCCCATGAACAATATAACATCTGACTGACTGACTCAACCAAATCTGGTGAAGGGTTAACTAAAATGCCAAAAAAACACGCAAAATCACTAGATTGTGTATAGTTTTAGTGTCAACATGTTTAGAATTTCAGCATGTCAGATAACATCTTTACGAATAATATTCTGATGAAAATTAAACCTTAAAAATGAACAAAATATAAGAAGAATGAAACCTCGGGAAACTTTTCACTCTTAGCCCAAACACTTCCATCATGACCAATGATTGCAGCAGCTGTAAGATAATGTCCTTCTGTTTCACACATCAAGTGTTCATCTACATATGTTTGCCACGACATTTTCTCTTCTTTATCTGTATGTTAATTTCTCTGAAATTTGTTTTTTAATTTTCTCTCAAGTAAAATGTAGATTTGTAGAGTTCTCAAAATAAATAGGGACAAAAAACAAAAAATAGTTTTTGTTCATTCAAAGATCAAAACTGTCCATTCAACTGATTCGAATTAGTGGCCATTCAAGTCCCGCCTTTATTTATGGGAATTTTTACAAGTATATTTCTTAAGACCCATAAATCTTTTCATATTTACATCATGATCATGGACAACCTACCTACACCCGAAAATGTTGCAAACTTATAGGACATGTATGAAGGGACGGAACTATTGGGGTAGCCAGGGTTTGGCCCATGAAAAATTAAAATAAAACAAAATTAACTGGGAAGAACCCCGGACCAACTGCATAGGTAAATCTCTAACCATTGATTTGTAAATATGTTCAATGTTATTCATAGTCTACAAAATCAAGCCACTCCCGGAAAATGGTTCAGTGCCAACTCCCAGATTTTCCCGGACTTCCTTGGATAAAATGTAGAACTACTGAATATAAAATGAGAAGATAGGGTACCACTTCCAAATGCCTTTTTGATTCTTTTAAGGTGTCAGTGCATTTAGCAACGATACAGATCGTAATAATATTGAAAATGATAGACACCTCCAAAACCCGGTTAAATTAGGGCCTATACCACTTAATTGGGATATATAGATCAGAGGCGGAGCTAGGATTCCAAAAGAGGTTAGAATTTTGTTTTTCATTGCACATTAAAGACTATATCTTTTATGGATGTTAGTTATTTGACGATCATTATTTCCAACATCGTAGGTAAACCGAATGGATGTAATTAAACACTAGTTAACTTAAGAAGCAAAACCAAATACCCAATCTCTTAATTTTTCAAACAAGAAAAATCGTACTAAAATCCCCACAAGAATTTAACATGAACATAATGATCAAAACTTTAAATTGGATAGAAAGAAGAAGGTACCTAGACTGGTGATGTAATTAAAAGACTCCAACGATCAACACTGCAGCACTACAAACATACAATCCAAGTTCTAAATCTCAGGATGCAATTGAGAAAAGAATTTTTTTTTCTGAAAAAACTAGGTATCAACATAGTTGCTTCGTTTACTTTTCTAGTTTCAAGTCTCATGTGATTCTTGTTGTATACGGGAGAAAAAAAGTTTCGTGAACGTGTTTGATTTGGGCTTTAGCTAGGGATGGGGGTGCATATAATGGATTTATATGGGGTGCAAATGTATAAACATTTTTTTTTCTAGCTTCAAAAATGAAGGACTAGGTTTAAATTTAGGAAATTAAGGGGGTGCAGTTGCAAACCCTTGCAATGGGATGCCTCCGTCCCTGATATAGATTACTTCATCTACCTTATACACAATAATAAGGGGTGTCTAAATTTATTGGAACTACCAAAATTACCCTCTAAAAAATATTAATGTTACTAAATACACCCATCAACTCTTAATAATAAACCTAAAACTAAAATCAGTTTTCATTTCCATCTCATAAACCGATTTTTCATCTCTTCTACTCCCTTTTCTTTATTTTTTTTGAAACCAAAAATCGTCGATTATCGATTATCGACGATCCAAAAACGATTAATCGTTTTCTTTCTTCCATAAAATGTCGAAACCATGAAGATACAAACAAGCCACTGGAATCACTTATCCTAGTGATTGTAATCCCGAAATTGTTAAAGCAATTGGAAACAAACCGAAGAAGAAAACGGTTGCTCGAGAAGAACCATCTCTAATCGAACAAGAACAGGAGGAAATGGGTCGAATCAGGTACTTTTCTATCAACCCAATCCTCTAAACTAGGTTTTAGTAACATGCAATCGCTTAGAAATTGAATTTTTTGAAATCAAAATTTTCCGTCTTTTACGGAATCGGATTATGTTAGTGCACAAGTAAACCGATTCTGTTTAGAAACGGTTTATGTTCTTGCTCACATAAACCGATTGTTCTGCATGTGAATAGGAATCGAAAAATGTTAGTGTATAAATAGGCCGATTCAGTTATGGTAGGGATAATCGTTGTTTCTGTAACTTTTTTCGTTTGAATCGGATTACATATGTGTTCACAAAAACCGATTGTGTAGCCTTTGAATTCTTACATGCTTAGTTATTAATCGGACTTTATATGCATATCGAGAAAACCGATTAATAGAATCGGGTTACATTAGCTAAAAAATCCGATTGTTGGTTTTATTATGTTGGGAATCGGATTTTATATTTATATCGAATAAACCGATTGTGTACCTTGACTTAAAAAAATGCATTTTATTCCATTGTTGTTTGTCATTTAACTCTGTATTCTACAGGCCAAACAAGGGAAAGCAACAAAAGCAAGTCGAAAAGAAATATAAGAGGAAACATGACTTTGCTTCTCCTTAGCCTTTTGGACCTCGTCGAAAAGACGGTCAAAATTTGAATTCTTCCCACTAAAAGGCCACGGAGAGTAAAGCCAAAGGGATCAGCATCAATGACCCACCACCTCAAGCAGAGCAACCAACACATGAAGAATCTGATTCCGATACATCTACTGAACAAGAAGGTGGTGATAGAGAAGTTTCCGAAGAACAAAGATGAGGAATTTAATGAGGAAGAAAGTGCTGGAAAGGAGATCGATGAAGAAGAAATTGGTGGAAAGGAAGGTGGTGAAAAACAAAGTGATAAGAGTGAAAATGATGAAGAAGAAGGTGAGGATGAAAGTGAAGAAGAAGGTGAGGATGAAAGTGATGAAGAAGAAAGTGAGAAGCAAGTTGATGAAGAGATAGGAGAAGTTCGAGAACAAGTCCAAGGAGGAGACTCTCAATTACAAGGTAAGACAGATGGTACGAAGAAAGATGGCCCAAAGAAGAAGAAAGGGGACCACATGCCCGACCCGCTGTAGATGTTTTCTCACGGCCATAAGGATCCCGTTTACGGGTTACCCGGTGACAGAGGACAAATGTTATGGAGGTACAAAGGCAGTTGGGACGCCGTCGTTTGCCATACAATAGTAAGTACCTAAACCTTATGCCATGTAACATAAAAATTATTATCCGTATAGTGTTTTGATTGTTGTCCATCGGGTTTATTTTGTTTTATAGGATCACAAGGATGTCGTTCGTCTTATGAAGCCAGGAACGTCAGTGAGTATGATGAGTCAATGTCCACTACAAGCAATAAAATCAACCATTGGAGAAGTTCTGGAAGTAATCGATCTATTCAATTCTACGGGGTTGATATCTGCGGTCGTAATTTGGACCTTGGTTACGACAAAACTCTTTGTTCCTCATTTTCCGAGAAATATTACGGGGAAACGGATACTTTGCATCTTCCGTTTGGAGAACTGACGATAACTCCAAATGATGCGAAGTCCATTACCAGGCTAAGCATAGAAGGTAAAGCCGTGAAGCACAAATATTACGCGCAAGAGATTGAGTGGGAAAAGATTTACACGTTCACCAAGGATGTGTTCCAATGGGATGGAGAGGACCAAGTCAGATATGCTGGTAGTAAAGTCAAATAAGAGGATATTCCTTCTCTCAAAACTAAGGGACAAATTCATGGGAACAAAGAAACTTCGTGTTGAGGGAAAAGAGGTGACGTCGGAACGCATTATCGCCACGACCAATGCGTATGTCTTCTATTTCCTGGGAGATATTATCTTCCCCGAAGTTTCTGGTTCCTGTGTGAGAGCCAACTTTATCCAGCTATTGCAACCATTTGACAAGCTTCACGAATACTCTTGGGGAACTGCCATCCTTGCACACTCGTTGAACGAGTTGAGAAAGGCTTCTAGGGCTCAAAGGAACCAAATCGGAGGGGATGTGGCTTTTCTGCAGGCATATATATATTTGCACTTCCCAAATTTTCTCAAAGGTATTTTGAGAACAAGGAATGGTACCACGAGTATTATGGAGACAAATACACCTACAGAAGTAAGTCGAAGAACC